>NC_051253.2:0-2500000 GCF_015237465.2 Chelonia mydas | reverse complement strand
TGTAATGCCAATTTTTAAAATAGGCTCCAGCAGCAATCCTGGCAATTACAGGCCAGTAAGCCTTAAGTACCAGGCAACCTGGTTAAAACTGTAGTAAAGAACAGAATTATCAGACACATAGATGAGCACAATATATTGGGGAAGAGTCAATATGGCTTTTGTTAAGGGAAATCTTGCTTCATCAATCTATTAAAATTATTTGAGGATGTCAATAAACATGGATGAGTAATCCCGTAGACAGAGTACACTTGGACTTTCAGAAAGCCTTTGGCAAGGTCCCTCACCAAAGGCTCTTAAGGAAAGTAGGTAGTCATGGGATCAGAGGGAAGGTCCTCTCATGGCTTAGAAACTGGTTAAAAGATAGGGAAAAAAGGGTAGGAATAAATGATCAGTTTTCACAGTGGAGAGAGGTAAATAGCAGGATCTCCCAAGGTTCTGTACTGGGACCAGTGCTGTTCAATGTATTCATAAATGATCTGGAAAAAGGAGTAAACATTGAGGTAGCAAATTTTGCAGACAATACAAAATTACTCAAGATAGTTAATTCCAAAGCTGACTGCGAAGAGTTACAAAGGGATCTCACTAAACTGGACGACGAGAACTGAGGAGGACGGACGAGGTACCTGAGGACTGGAAAAGGGCAAATATAGTACATAGCTTTAAAACAGGGAATAAGGACAACCAAGGGAATTATAGACGAATCATCTTAACTTCAGCAACTGGAAAGATAATGGAGCAAACAGTCAAACAATTTGTAAGCATCTAGAAGAAAATAAGGTGATAAGTAACATTCAACATGGATTTGTCAAGAACAAATTGTGTCAAACTAACTTAATATGCTTCTTTGACAGGGTAACAAGCTTATGAATAGGAGGAAAGAAGTAGATGTGATATATTTTGACTTTAATAAGGCTTTTGATACTGTCTCACATGACTGTCTCATAAACAAACTAGAGAAATATAGCCTAGATGAACCTAAAGGTGGGTGCACAACTGGTTCGAAAACCATACTCAGAGAATAGGTTTCAGAGTGGTAGCCATGTTAGTCTGTATCAGCAAAAATAATGAGGAGTCCTTGTGGCACCTGAGAGACTAACAAATTTATTTGGGCACAAGCTTTCGTGGGTTAGAACCCACTTCATCAAATGCATGGAGTGAAAATACAGGAGCAGGTATAAATACATGAAAGGATGGGGATTGCCTTACCAAGTGTGAGATCAGTCTAATGAGATAAATCAATTAACAGGATACCAAGGGAGGAAAAATAACTTTTGAAGTGGTAAGAGAGTGGCCCATTACAGACAGTTGACAAGAAGGTATGAGTAACAGTAGGGAGAAATTAGTATGGGGGAAATTAAGTTTAGGTTTTGTAATGACCCAACCACTCCCAGTCTCTATTCAGGCCTAATCTGATGGTATCCAGTTTGCAAATTAATTCCAGTTCTGCAGCTTCACGTTGGAGTCTGTTTTTGAAGTTTTTTTGTTGAAGAATTGCCACTTTTAGGTCTGTTATTGAGTGACCGGCGAGACTGAAGTGTTCTCCTACTGGTTTTTGAATGTTATGATTCGTGATGTCAGATTTGTGTCCATTTATTCTTTTGCTTAGAGACTGTCTGGTTTGGCCAATGTACATGGCAGAGGGGCATTGCTTGCACATGATGGCACATATCACATTGGCAGATGTGCAGGTGAATGAGCCCTTGATGGTGTGGCTGATGTGGTTAGGTCCTATGATGGTGTCCCTTGAATAGATATGTGGACAGAGTTGGCACCAGGGTTTGTAGCAGGGTTTGGTTCCTGGGTTGGTGTTTTTGTTGTGTGGTGTGTAGTTGCTGGTGAGTATTTGCTTCAGGTTGGAGGGCTGTCTATAAGCAAGGACTGGCCTGTCTCCCAAGGTCTGTGAGAGTGAGGGATCGTCCTTTAGGATAGGTTGTAGATCCTTGATGATGCGCTGGAGAGGTTTTAGTTGGGGGCTATAGGGGACGGCTAATGGTGTTCTGTTACTTTCTTTGTTGGGTCTGTCTTGTAGTAGGTGACTTCTTGGTACCCTTCTGGCTATGTCAGTCTGTTTCTTCACTTCACCAGGTGGGTATTGCAGTTTTAAGAACGCTTGATAGAGATCTTGTAGGTGTTTGTCTCTGTCTGAGGGTTTGGAGCAAATGCGGTTGTATCTTAGAGTTTGGCTGTAGTCAGTGGATCGTGTGATGTGGTGTGGATGAAAGCTGGAGGCATGTAGGTAAGTATAGTGGTCAGTAGGTTTCCAGTATAGGGTGGTGTTTATGTGACCATCGCTTATTAGCACTGTAGTGTCTAGGAAGTGGACCTCTTGTGTAGACTGGTCCAGGCTGAGGTTGATGGTAGGGTGGAAATCGTTGACATTTTGGTGGAATTCCTCAAGGGCCTCCTTCCCATGGGTCCAGATGATGAAGATGTCATCAATGTAGCGCAAGTAGAGTAGGGGTGTAAGGGGACGAGAGCTGAGGAAGCGTTATTCTAAGTCAGCCATAAAAATGTTGGCATACTGAGGGGCCATGCGGGTACCTGTAGCAGTCCCGCTGACTTGAAGATATAAATTGTCCCCAAATGTGAAATAGTTGTGGGTGAGGACAAAGTCACAAAGTTCAGCCACAAGGTTTGCCTTGATGGTATCGGGGATGCTATTCTAAGAGAATAGTTATCAATAGTTCTCAGTCAAGCTTGAAGGGCATATCGAGTGGGGTCCTGCAGGGATCTGTCCTGAGTCTGGTTCTATTCAATGTCTTCATAAATGATTTGGATAATGGCATAGAGAGTACACTTACGAAGTTTGCATATGATACCAAGCTGGGAGGGGTTGCAAGTGCTTTGGAGGATAGGATTAGAATTCAAAATGATTTTGACAAACTGGAGAAATTATCTGAATTAAATAGGATGAAATTCAATAAGGACAAATAAAGTACTATGTTTAGGAAGGAATAATCAGTTGCACAAATTCAAAAAGGGAAATGACTGCCTAGGAAGGAGTACTGCAGAAAAGAATGCACTAGTTATAGTGGATCACAAACTAAATGAGTCGTGAATGTCATTCTGGGATGTATTAACAGATGTGTTGTAAGCAAGACATAAGTAGTAATTCTTCCTCTCTACTCAGCACTGATAAGGCCTCAACTAGAGTATTTTGTCCAGTTCTGGGCACCACACTTTGGGAAAGATGTAGACAAATTAGAGAAAGTCCAGAGGAGAGCAACAAAAACTATTAAAGGTGTAGAAAACATGACCGATGAGGAACGGTTGAAAAAATTGGCTTTGTTTAGTCTGGAGAGAGAAGACTGAGGGAGCACATGAGAACAGCTTTCAAGTACATAAAAGGTTGTTACAAGGAGGAGGGTGATAAACTGTTCTCCTTAACCACTGAGGACAGGACAAGAAATAATGGGCTTGAATTACAGCAAGAGAGATTTAGGTTCGCATTAGACGTTAGAAAAAACTTCCTAACTGTAAGGATAGTTAAGCACTGGAACAAATGACCTAAAGAGGTTGTGGAATCTCCATCACTGGAGCTTTTAAGAGCAGGTCAGACAAACACCTGTCAGGGATGGTCTAGATAATACTTAGTCCTGCATCAGTGCAGAGGACTAAAGTAGATGACTTATCGAGGTCCCTTCCAATCCTACATTTCTATGATTCTATGATTGAGCAACAAATTGGCAGATGAAATTCAATGTTGATAAATGCAAAGTACGGCACATTGGAAAACATAATCCCAACTATATATACAAAATGATGGCATCTAAATTAGCTGTTACCACTCACAACAGAGATGTTGGAGTCACTGTGGATAGTTCTCTGAAAACATCAGCTCAATGTGCAGTGGCCATCAAAAGAGCTAATAGAATGTTAGGAACCATTAGGAAAGGGATAGAATTAGGTACGTTCATGGAGGTTAAGGAAGCTGGGACTGGATGACAAGGGATGGGGTCACTAGATAAATTGCCCTGTTCTGATCATTCTCTGAAACATCTGGTACTGGCCACTGTTGGAAGACGGGACACTGGGCTAGGTCTGATGCAGTATGGCCAGTCTTAGGTTCTTAACAGGACAGTCACTTTGCTCTGCACAGCAGGTCTGGTAGGAGGGGACAAGATAGTTTGTCTCACTCTGCAGATCAGGCCTATCAATAAGAGAGGGCTTATCAGTAGTGAATGGGAGGCAATTATGCAAACTAACAGTTTAATTACAGCCATGAGGATAACAGCTAGTGATTATCCAAGTCTACAAATGTTAATTTGGGTTAATCAGCAACAAGAAACCTTATATTAAGCCTATATTTTGTGACCACAAACTCAATTATCATTGGAAATAACCTGAATACAATAAATGAGACTATATTAAAAGATTGTGGTCACAAAAATTATACCAACAACTGGAACGAAGTAGTTTGTGGCTGACCTCAAAACACACAAGTAAAGATAAACTTCGTGTTACTCCTCATGTCACTCTGTGCTCTTGAAAGGACTTAGACCTTGCAGTCTCAGACAGACCCTGCGTGTGTTGCAGTTGTGTTTAGAGGGGGTGTGTGCAATTCTGGTCCCAGGCCACTTTACTTCTTTTCCCACGAATGTGCAGCAGGGAAAATGGGAACTTAAACGTGGAGAGATGATACACTGTCTTGGCTCAGTGGCAGTTTGAAGCTAGAAACACTGGTTTTATCACATTGGAGAACTGGGATTCCAGGATTTCCAATGGTGTAAAGCAGCTTGTTTCTATCCTTGGCCTATCTTCCTAAGGTCTTGAAGGATTGGATCTTAAAATCATGTCACCCTGGATTTATAGAAAATAGCTTCATTTTTAGAGGTTTTTAAAATTTAACTTTACTGTCACTCCAAGGCCTGTAGCTAGTAACTAAGGCAACCTGGCTTTACACATAGACAGATGTGAAAAATAGTCCCAATAAAAACTTTTTAAACTACTTACAAAATCTAAGGTAACTGTTGTCTAAAATGTGGGATAACCAAAACCCATGATGGCATGTGGTGATGTAAAGGTTTTATTGCCTCTCCTTTGGAATGGCTTGTATAACTCATGGCATTCCCACTCATGAATACTGTCACCATCCCATTAAAAGCCTTATATCACCACACACCATAAAATATTTGCTTTTTATAGCTTTACATAAAATAGCATCTTCAGCCTTTTTAAACTCAATATGGAAAAGCACTGACTTATTCTTCTGAACTGAAATTGTGTGGGTTTTTGGCTGACTTTTTATATAATTAATATTAATATTATAGCTCCTTTCATCCAAGGAGCTCAAAGTGCTTTACAAAACTTTAAGCCTCACAGTATGCCTGCATAAATATATGGACCAGTTCACCCACCACTCAAATAGCAGCATTTAAGATCATGATTCTAAGATCCTTGACCTCTCAGGATTAGGTCCAAGCAGCACAACACAATAGTTCAGGACAGGAAGTGAAATAGGATACAATTACCTATGTGAAACTGCAGGAAGAACTTAGTTACCTGAGTAGGAATTTGGCCAAGCCTGGGGTTGACGCTCTTATTCTTACAGATGTTAAATGGCCAGAACCCTGGTTTTGTCTTTTACCCAAAAGACAGCCCTTCAAATAGATCCATGACTAGGGCTCTTAGGTGTTAAGGTAACACAAATTAATAATAATAAATGCTGTACCAGTGCCACAGTATGGTGTTACTGACCAATGCCTCCCGCTGAGTCTCCTGTTTTTAACTTTTTGTACAGCACCCACCATGCCAAATGAGTGCTTAATAAATAAATGATGAATCAGGGTATGCAACAGATGCTTCCATAATCACCTTTTAGAGAACAGCAGCTGTTCCGAAAGGGAATGCTAACTGCTGTGTGTGAGAGTTGCCAACAACTATAAAAAGGGCAGCAACCTGGATCTTCTGTTAGCTGCCATGGTGCTATAGAAATAAGATTTCTTTCAGTAACCACTTGTTCCCAGCTGGAGGCGAGTGAGAAAACTTAAGAATAAAGCGACTAACACTTCCCTTCTCCTTTATGCTGCAGGTTGCCAGGTCACAAGGGAGAGGCATTTTTCTGTTCCGAAAACTCAAGGATGTCATTGACTGGAGGAAGGTGAAACGTGTACTTTCTCTTCTCACACCACCAAATTTTTTTTTGGGAAGGTCCACCTAGAGCAGAGGCCACCAAAGTGTGGGGTGTGCCCCTGGAGGACCATCCAGAGGAGCATGGTGGGGCCCGGGCCAGTCCCCACGGGGGCAGGGAGGGAGTGCAACCAGTCCCTCCCCACCCCCAGCTCTGCTACAGTCCAGCCGCATCCCCAGCTCCTGGCCCCATGTGTGTGTGGCCCCAGCCTTGGCCACGGCTCTGTTCCTGGCCCAGGGTCAAGGCCGGGAGCAGAGCACCTGGTCGTGGGTCCGGCTGCTCGCCCCCACTGCAGCCTGGCTGTGGCTCCACTCCTGCCCCAGACCCACCCCCAGCTGCGGCCCTAGCCGCGGCCCCAGCCCCCTTACCCCTGTTTGCGTACCCCAGCCATGGTCCCGCTCCCGGCCCCGGCTCAGAGGGACACAGACAGGGGTAAGGGGGGCATGACCCTCAAAAGTTTGGGGACCGCTGACCTAGAGCTTTGGTCTTCCAACTGTAATTTTATCTAAATACCTTTACTCTAGTCACTTACTGTCCCCATCTACAGCTTTCACATGTAACACTTATCACCATCCACCAGGATTACAACAGATTTTCTCACTGTGCAACAAAACAAAAGGTGGGATGTTTTGTCGTTGATCTGAAATCTAAAACTGGGACGGATTGACTGGAGAATCCTGTGAGTGCTTGTGATTTGATTTTTCTCCTCGTTCAGTCTTGTCCATGGAGAAGAAATAACTTGTTTTATTTTGCAGGATGGGGTCCGTACAGATGATCAGAAAGATGAAACTCAAGTAGAGAATTATGTAGCTCAGTGCTATATTGAAAATCCATATTTAATAGGAGGTAAGATGCTTGTTTCAGTCTGTATCTGCCTGACATGTGGAGAGAGACACTCCCCCTATGATGTTCCTGTCACAGAGGGAGGGAGATCCCCAGATCACCTGTCTGATGAAGGTTAAGACTTTATATGGTCAGTTCTTGCCTGAAATTAGCTACTTATGGATTTAAATGTGAATCTTAGAATGCTGCACAGTCAGTGCTGCTGGTGTGGTAATTTAGTGGTCCTGCCCCAAAAGATTTTGAGAATACAGAGGTGATCCGATGAACAAAAATTAGACCTAATACAAGCCACACATATTAAAGATAAGCCCAGCCCCATATGGTAGCAGGTTCCTCTCTAAGAGCTTCTCTTCATACAACCAGGACCAAAAGGTTTTAGTGCAAATCTTGTTGTTTTGGTACAAGTCTGTATGTGGCCACTTATTTAGATCAAGAGCATCCTACTGACTTAAATTGTCTTAATCCGAAATTCATGTCCACACGCAGATTTGTACCAAAATAACAAAAGGTGTGACTTAAGACCCATCTAGTTATTTTGATGCATGGCTGTGTGTAGATAAGTTCTAATCTGGGTTTTTGTAACATTAGGTATGACTAGCACTAACTTCACTATGTTATATTGCTATATATTTCTCTTTGATTCACAGGTCGAAAGTTTGACTTGAGAGTTTATGTTCTAGTGATGTCTGTAAGTGCAGAAGTCCATTTTATTTTTATTGCAGTGACTGGGTTGGATTTTCTTGCTATTCACCCTCAGTTTCTCGCTCCCCTTTCTCTCAGTACATTCCACTGAAGGCCTGGTTATACCGGGACGGCTTTGCTCGCTTCTCCAACACACGCTTCACTCTGAGTAGCATAGATGATCATTGTATCCTGACCTGTCCTTGTGGGATACAGGGCAGTTGCTAAGGAATGGAATCTACCATTTTAGTATTTTGGGAGGTGGGGAGTGAAGAAGGGATCCAGAAGAACAAGTACCCTTATATCTTGTCTCCTGACTTCTGGATACTTACAGAATACTCATCCTTTGCGATTGTTTCTCACAGGCTGTTCCGCGGTGATCTTGTTTCACTCTCACCCTCTGTCACTGGAATACTGGTGTCAGTGGATCTCCAGAAGTGTCAGTCAGCTAGGACCAGACGTGGGAGATCAGTCCCACTTTAGCAGTACAGGTGCACTTATTGCAGCCTGCTTTTTTCATGGATTCATGGAGTTTAAGGCCAGAAGGGTCATCTAATCTGGCCTCCTGTAAATCATAGCTAGGGCTCCATGTCTGTCACAGAGATCATGGATTCTGTGACTTTCCGCAACCTCTGTGACTTCTGCAGCAGCCAGTATGGCTGACTCCAGGGCCGACCAAGCAGCTGGCTCCGGGGCTAGCTGCTCTGGTGGCCCCGTGGAAAGCCACACCGGCCGCTGCTGGAACGGCTCTGAAGCCAGCTATTCAGCCCAGGGGCCAGCCGCACCAGCCGGTGCTCGGGCAGCCGCAGGCAGCTGGCCCTGAGAACTGCCTGAGCAGCAGTCCTGGGGGTGGTCGGAGCAGCCGCTTGACAGTCGGCCCTGAGAACTGCCTGAGCAGCAGTCCTGGGGGCGGCCGGAGCAGCCGCTTGGCAGTCCCAGGTGCAGCTGGTGCTGCTGCCCCCCCAGTAACAGCTCCCCGGGGCGCCTGCCCCCAGTAGTGACCCCCACCCCCAAGATTTAGTCAGGGATATTTATAGTATAAGTCATGGACAGGTCATGGGCCGTGAATTTTTATTTATTGCCCATGACCTGTCCATGACTTTTATTAAAAATACCCGTGACTAAATCGTAGCCTTAATCACAGCCCATTAAATGTCATCCAGTTACCCCACTACTAAGCCCAATAACTTGTGTTTAACTAAAGCATAATTTGTATTTGGCTAAAATTAAGCGTATTCTTCCAGAAAGGCATCCAGTCTTAACTTGAAGACATCAAGAGAGAGAATCCACCACTTTCCTTAGTAAAATATTTAGTAACTTGCTCATTCTTGCTCAGTGTGATCAAAAGGTAGGTTGCTTTAATGAGGCAACCCAGAGTGGGTCTACATCCAAGGTTCTTGGGCACCGGTGCTCTGCATGGCGGTTAGGTTGCGTTCCCAGGAGAAGAGCTTCCATGTAAGTCCATCACAAGAGCCAATGAGGGCTAAAACTTGCTCTGGGCTTTGTTACTAGTTGTTCCAGATTTCCATTTTTATCTGTGTTTATTTTCTCTTAATTTTTCACTAAGATGTCTCCCTGCAGTGGTGGGTATAAGCTCCACAATTAGGGAAGGGAGGAGAGATTCATTGGCATAAGGAGCACAGGAGGCTGGTTTAGGACCCAAATTCAATTTCTAATTATTTAGAGTGTCGTTTTCTGTCTCCATGATCCTTACCTCCTCCTCATGCCAGATGTGCATCTCACCAATGTAGCAGTGCAGAAGACTGCACCTGACTATGATCCAGAGAAGGTAAGTGAAAACTTACTGGCTACTTCAGCTGACCCAGCCTGTGTCCAAGCGTGCACACACTATGCTGGGTAGTTCAGGGAATGCAAGCAAGTAGCTGTTCTGGCTTCGTTGTTCCAGCTACTGTGCAGTATATATGGCAGGTTGGTAGTCCCTGAGGATGTGCTATATGGATGCTCTGCCTTGGCTGTCCTCTGATACCCCATGAATGTGTTCATTGATGGATGGTTCAGGAGATCCAGGGAGTGAGAGCTCTGCTCTAACTGTTTCATTACAACTGTGCACTACTTTGTGGTGTTGAGCATTCTGACTCCACAAGTAATTCATTTTTGGATAATGCTTGTCAGAGACCCAGACTTGTAGTTGTTTAGGAAAAGTTAGCACATGTGACTCCATTTTGGTTTGGGGCCCACCATTGTCTAAAAGCAAGCACATCATGCACCAGGAGGAGTGTTCCTTAGATACTGCATTCCTGTGAAAATCCTCCTCCTTGTCTCCAGCCTGCCTTGACTCCCGGTATCTGTTCTTTGTCAGTCCCTAAACTCCCTATCTCCTGGCCTTTGATGTGAGGCCTCCCATCCTGATAATAAACTGGTGTTTTTTGGGAACTCGGCAGTTGTGGACTTTGTTTATGTGCCTCAGCCTAGATTCGAACTGTGCGTGTCCTACCAGGTGTAATTCGTAGCATTTTTGTGCGTGTCCTACCAGGTGTAATTCGTAGCATTTGTGTGCGTGTCCTACCAGGTGTAATTCGTAACATAGTGCTTAGCATTCATTGCTATTACCACAGCTATAAGATGAGCTTAGCATCTTCAGAGGTCATCTGTAATTGCTACCCCCCTTTTCTGAGGGACCTGCAGTTGGAACAAAGAAAAAATCTTAAACAAATGAGATCAGCTTTAAATATTCTTTGTGAATCTGAGATAGTTAAAAGTTCACAGAAACAAAGGTTTGCATTGAACTTTCCATTTTATATGCTTTTCCTCTAAATCTCTAGCCTAATATTTCTTGGTCCTTTGGAAAGGGAAGTCCTAGATGTGTGTCTTGTGAAACTCTGATGGAAAGAGAAAGTGGGATGGTGATCACTATTAGGATACCACTCCCAGTTTTGAGATTAAGTATTGGTTTTACTCCACTTTCCAAGCAGAGACTGCTGTTTCTCTCTAGACTAAGGCTAAATTATTCCTTTCCGAGATGCACTGAGGGGAGGAACATCTGATTCTGGGTGTTTGGCTTCTTATTCAGAATTGTCCTTTGACTGTAGAGAATATTGAGTGATTATTTCAGGTAGGCAAGGAAATGCATGGTCACATATGTAGGAACAGCTTGTTATAGTTGTATTTGTATGTGTTAGGGCTGCAAGTGGACGATTCAGCGATTCCGACAGTACATGACTGCCAAGCATGGGGCAGAAGTGGTGGAGACTCTCTTTGCAGAAATGGACAACATTTTCATCAAGAGCCTACAGAGTGTTCAGAAAGTGATCATCAGCGACAAGCATTGTTTTGAACTGTATGGATACGACATCCTGATAGACCAGGATCTCAAGCCGTAAGGATGTTAGTGAGCATACAGGTGGCATACAGTGAATGGAAGGCTGTCTAAACAGCTATTAGACTGAAAAGGCTAGATATTAAGTACACTTGTCATAAGCTCAAAAGTAATTTATGTGAAGTGTTGGCTAAGAGGCAGCCTTCTTTACAGAGTTTTAGACTGTGGTGGGGTACTTCTCCTGTTGAAGACTATGGGAAACAGACTCCGCAGGAATCTAAGAGATTGTAACAAGAAATCATACATTCAAATTTGGTTCAGCTTAGATTTTTATAAAAACAAACTTTCACACAATGTGACTACTAGAAACAATTCAATTGTTTTTTTAAATATACATCAATTAAAATGTGCCTTTAAACATAAAAACCTTCTTCTGCAGTGTTTGCAACCAAAATATTGCAACATTGGGAACCTGAAAATAAAACAGACTTTCATTGCAAAAGTAAACAAAGAGCAGCAAAAGCAATAAAATTAGATTTTTAAGATTTTCAGTTTTAATCACATAAAGAGCTATTAGTAACATTGATAAGGAAATTTGTATAACATATGATTTAAGTTGACAGTGCCACTTTAAGCGTCCTCTCATTTCTTCCTCTTCCTCCCTCTAACAATGTGTGGTAGCCGGTGTTCCAGTTACAACCCTCAATGGCTTGTCAGCATCAGTCTGATGTCTCTGCAGTGCCACTGGGGACAGCTTTATTTGAAGTGAGCTAATAAACGCTGCTCAACTGTGGTCTTGGGTGACAACCCAAATTTGTACAAGCTAGTCTGCTGTAGTCATAGCTTCAAACCAAACTGCTGCTTCTGCAGTGACAATCTGCACAGAAAGAGCTTGTGTAACTTCTACCGATCAAGAAACAAATCAAGTTGAGGTGAACTGGACTGAATCACTGTGATGTAACTATAATACTATAGCTTGCTGCTGTCATCTGAGCAATGTATTGGGTACTTCCGGAACCACGTAGTCATATTGCGCAGTTTGTTAGGAAACTACTTCCAAGATACATTCACATCCCTGCACCGAGGAAAGGGTTAAAACTTACCCTGTGATGTAATGGGGTGCGGGGGAGGGTGTTTCATCTAGCCTTTAGTTCTACTTGTATACTTTTTAGGGTGCTGGAGGGGCTCTCTCTTTATTACAGTTGAGCTCAGAATGTTCTTTGACTGTGTACAGGAATGATGTCTGGGGTTCGATTCCCTGTCACTTCACTCCCTCCTACCTGCTCTGCAGCAGTGCAATGAGGGTTCCATAGACAGGCATTTCTGTTAGGTGGACAGATTGCTTAGCTGTCTGCTTCCCTCTAATTCACTGCTGTTCTCTCTACAGCTGGCTTCTTGAGGTTAATGCTTCTCCCTCACTCACTGCCAGTAGTCAGGAGGACTATGAGCTCAAATGTTGCCTTCTCAAGGACACATTGCATATTGTGGACATGGAGGGCAGGTGGGTGAAAAAACGAGTTTACTGCTCTCGATGAGTCTTACCAAAGCGTGTGAAATGTATCTGAGCTAGTCCTCCAGCTTCTGTAGACAAAAGATCGGACTCAAGGCTGCAGGTTTGTCATGCTGGCATTTGCTTCTCTCACTTGGTGCCACTGCCCTGTGACATATCTAGAACCTTCCAGTGATCCACTGGTGGGTCAGGATCCACCGTTTGGAAAACAGGTTATATAAATTTTACACATCAGGAAACTTAACCACCGAGAACACTGTCCCAGTGGCCTTTTCTCAGGGCCACAGATGAAGGTGGTGTGAGAGCTGGGTCTTGAACTGGAATTCCTGGCTTCCAGTCTAATGCTCAGACCACATGTCTCTCCTTTCACGCCTCATGTATCCAGCCTCCTGTCCCAGGAAGCTTGCCTTGCATCATTTTATGATTGACGGTGCAATTGTGCTAACCCAAGATATTAATAGTAAATAGCTGCCCATTGCAGCTCTCAGCTGTTTGGTTTTCTCCCTGATCTGCACAGGTTTCCAGCCAATGTGCAGACAGTGAATCAGATAGCTACGCAGCCATTGCACATGTACTTTAACACCTTGTATTTGATATTGCAGGCTGACGGGGAAGGAGAAGCGTATTGGGGGCTTTGACCTGATGTGGAATGATGGTCCAGTCAGTAGAGCAGAAGGGAACGTGGATACACCAGTAAATGGAAGCTTCATGGCAAACACACATTTAGGTACTTCACTCTTACGCAGATGGCAAGGCATCCCACTCATGGTCCTTAACTGTTTAGACATCACCAAAAGTGCAAAACATACTTTTCCCTCAAGAGTAAAAGGACCAGGTGTGAATTATCACATCGTGCTAGCAGAGTGTAGTGCCCCTGTGAGGCTAAGTGTGAGGGGGTGAACATTTTCCAATTGTGGGTGTAAATGATCAAACTATAGGAGTGTTAAAAGCTGATGTGGTGGCAGTAGTTAGATTTTTAGAACTCCTTACCGCATGAGCCAGCACAGGTATTCTTCACCTGCCAGTTCCTTTTAAAAACTAATTCCCAAAGGTCCATAATAAAATTGTGACAGCTGTTTATTGTGCACATTTCTAATCTTGGTTGCATATTCTTGTTTTAGTAGCCCATAATAATGTCCAATTCAATCAGGCAGAAAGTGCCTATTGCAGGTTTTCACATAGCACTAAGTAGTTGAATATGCCTTCAGTATTTTCTCTGGTTGTAGCTTCATGCTAACTGATTGGAGCACAGCTTTGTCTGAAAGCAGGCGATTATCTCTACTCTTCGCTCTTTGGAGGGACTAAGTCATATGTCACTTTGTTAATGCTTTCATTTCAGGCTACAATAATGACAGGAAAAAACAACTGAAACAGCTCTTCAAACCTCTTCATACCCAGCAGAAAGTTTAATGCTGATCCAGAGCATCAGGAAAGAGAAGTCACTGAGGACTGAGCTCTTTCACTCCCTCTTCCTCCTATTGTGGAGCTGCAGTTCTCATTTGTCTCTGGACAGTTTTGCTGCCTCAGCATAGCACTGCTGGCTATTTCTTGGTTCCTTAAGATTTTCCCCGCATGGGAACCTTAGTTAACAAATGAATCCTGTTCATAAGCCAGAGCAACAATAGATGTGGGTAGGCTTTTAACTTGGACATGATGCAATCAGGTATTTTGGTTATGTTCCGTTGTGACTGACCAGTTCTTCAGTAAAGAATTAATCTGTTTTGTTCCACAGCGTAGGCTGTAGCAAGGCTGTCAACTGGCTACTACATATGACTATAGATCAGCGGTACACTCCACATTGCAGACAAAAAGCACTCCTATCCATCACTTTGACTCTGTCTGTGTTGCAATGGGTATGAATAAAATATTTAATGCCTCCGTGCTGTTAGAAATCCAGAAGAAGTGCTGCTTCACTGGTCCTCAATTTGAGGTTGTTGACTTCAGTAGTTTTCCTTTGAAGTGTAAGCTATAAAAGGGGCTATACAGAATCTGCTAAGTAAAATGGAAGCTTTTAAGAAAAGTGGGTATTTGAGCCTCATGCTGCTGCTACTATAGAAACGTGTCACATCGTAAGACCTGTTGCCATGATACAGTAACAATAACCTTACCGGTAGATTTTATGAAGGTCCTGAGAGTGGCTCCACGATGCTGGTTACATGAAGAGGGCTGTTATAATGAAGGGGTTTAGTACCTTTGAGATAGGAAAAGTAACTTTACCACCCTCTTACAGAAGAGATGTAATTTTCTGGGAAGCTACAGGTGAGGCTATTCGCTAATGGGAATTATTTTTAACTTCGAAATGTGGAATTTAAGCCGTAAGCCTAGAGTGCATAGATTTGCGTTTAGCAGTTAGAAGCTTGTGGCTGTAGCTCTAAACCCTACACACTCGCTAGTTAAATACAGCCACCTTCTTAAAAGAGCAATCAAGCAAAGCTGACAGATTTATCAAAACAGCCCCTGTCTTAAGGAGAGTGGAACAGGCCTATTCTGGTGCAAACCCACTCCTCCTGAGCTCCATTTAAATGTTATACTTGTGCAAAACTGAACAGGGCAGTGGATAGTAGTGTGTATGTGTCTGCCTAGCTGGCTGGGAGACTGGCTGAGGAGCTAACAATTACAGTTGTTCTGTTTAAAGTGTAAACACCTAGTGCTCAAAGCTGTTCACCCTATACGGCAGGAGGCTGAGTGCTAGACAAAGATGAAGGGTCAGTTACAGTTCTCTGGGCTGAGTGTACAAAATTTCCCCAAACAGATGCAGTTGTTTCACTGGCTTGCTAGCTATGCCTACTCACCAGCCCTAAAATGTAAACCAGTGTTTTAAACTAAAATTCCACACCCAAAACCACTTTCACTAATTTAGGGCACACTTTCAAGCAATGCAAACGTTAACAGTGGAAAAAAGAGTGAAAGTGATTCTGCTAGGCCCCAAACTCCCTTTGCTGTATTCAGAGTGAACCAAGTTTCAACCTTATCTCTGACTTTTTCAAAATTAAATAGCAATAACAAGACATAACACACCTACCACTGTCTGCACTATTGAAGCGATGGAATATGAAGGAGAGCTGCTCATGGTAGAATCACCTTAATTCTTTTCCTTTAGTTTTTGCATTAACTGAAAAGTTGTGTGTTTTGTAGAGGATATTAATATATGATTAATATTTACTAAAGTTTACCTGAGCTAGTGTGGGGAAGAAAACCTTCATTTCTAGAGAGAGGACAGCAGGCTTTTCTTGTCCCTGTATGTTCCTCTTCCCCAGGCCCGTGCACAAACATAAGCAGTCATATTTACCATTTCATTAGAGCAATTAGGAACAAAGGAATTACTAGACATGGGATTTATCTAGTCCACTATCCTGTTGCCAGTAGCAGCTGCTTCCAACTGCTTCACAGAAAGGTTCAAGAAAAGCTGCTGTAGGCAGTTATGGGATAATCTACCCCCAGGGAAGTTTCCTCCTAATTCCCCATCGTACACACTCCTCCATCTCCACTCCAAATAGTTAGAATTTGTCTAAAACCCTGAAACACGAGGGTGTAATTTTTTAAACACTACTATGGCTCTGGCGAGTCTTGTTATCCACTAGCGTTTAATCCTTTTTTGAATCCTGCAGTTAGCCTCAATGATATATGGTAGCAATGGATTCCATGTGCTAATTGTGTGAAGAAAGTATTTCCTCCTTTTTATCAGTTCTGAATTAATCATTTATCAACATCATTGAATAGCCCTTTATTCTTGTATCGAGACAGGATGAGTAGAGACGCCTAATCTCTCCTCCAGACCATTCATTGGTTTGGATACTTATGTCCCCTTCCCTAATGTAAACAATCCTACTTCTTCCAGATCTCTTCTTACAAGTTTAGACACAGGATCCTAGCTCAGAAGTAGACCCTTCAGATTAACAGGCACTCAAGTATCTATTAAAAAGAACAGGAGTACTTGTGGCACTTTAGAGACTAACAGATTTATTAGAGCATAAGCTTTCGTGGGCTACAGCCCACTTCAAAGCTTATGCTCTAATAAATTTGTTAGTCTCTAAAGTGCCACAAGTACTCCTGTTCTTTTTGCGGATACAGACTAACACGGCTGCTACTCTGAAACCTGTCAAGTATCTATTGTACACTTAAGAAAATTCCTGGATTTTTTTTTAAGTGTACACTTTAATTGATTCACAATTCTCCTACCAGCACAAGCTTACACAACTCAAAGTTTCTTTATTTATTCTTTGAAGACACTATGGATTCACAGTTCTTTCCCTCCTACTCCCTTTCCTGCCAATAGAAAGCACTAGCTGTGGAGCTAAGTTACAGAAGTTCATACATAAAAGAGATGCAGTTAGGAATGTCCTGCTCCGATTCTAATAATCCCACTCCCACCCCAGTGATGGCAGGCTGTCAAATAACTAAAAGGGCCAGTGTTCTAGCAAGTCTCTGCAAACTGCAGTATTTAATCCATGATCAACACTGGACCCAAATGATTCCTACCGTGAAAAGATTTCAGAAGCCAAATACTTCTTAGGAAATGTACCACTCAAGAGAGATACCAGGAGTAAATATGTCTTCACAAGAAATCTGGAGATTGTCCACAGATTTTGTACTGTGAGTGACGGTCTGAATGCACCTTATCAGCAACGTTGAAGTCTCCGTGATGAAGGTCTAGTTTCGTCCTTCCAGTATCTGATTGATTACTCTCATTTCCTCATGAGTCATGGAGTTCAAGTTAAATCCTTTCAACTCAGGTTTACCTGAGGAAGAACAACAAGCAGGAAATAAAGATATTGTTAAAAAGCATGCTCACTGGCGCCTGGTGAAAGAGTTCTCTAAACAACTGCCAGAACAAGTAGTCTGGAGAAGACACTGCTGCATTTGGCTGCAGAATTGTTCCCATAGTCATCACTGACTGAGCTACCAGCAACTAGAAACAATTGATAACATGTTAGTGGTGCACAGTGGGGTCTGCAACAGAACAGTCCCAGGCACATGCCCACAAAACTCGGCAAATATGGGGCTTTTGCTGTAAAGAGAATGGAGGGGAGTTATTCTCGGAATATAATTCATGGATTTTTGGACCTCTTCCCTCCACCCCTCACCTGATTTGTGCTCACAACCAAATGCTTCCTGACCCTTTTCAAATACCTTGAGCTTCAAAGAGACGGTTGACCTTCACTCTCAGCTCTTTCCGAAGTTGGTTTATTTCCTCGTCTAAGTGCTCCTGATCTGAGAAGATAGTGATGATGGTGATAATGAAGCATCCTGGAGTACAGTGAGTTAAGGCAACATCAACTCTGAGTGAGGGGGAACTCTTCTCTGCTGCCTATTCCTTGGATTCTCACTCTCATTAAAACTTGCTGCATTTGTTTTGTCATATAGAAAAAACTAGGTATACAGTTTTCTTTCTACAGAATATACTCATGCCAGGTAATCCCTTCCAGCTAAGTATAAATGAATTGAATGGTAAGAGAAACAAGGTTCTGGAGCCCAAAGAGGCTCATCTGTAACTGCATTACAACCTGTCAGAAAAGATATGCCATGAGAGTACTGGGAGCCAAACCGATGGTTTCTTAAAAGTAACCGTAAGCTATCTGGGACAGGTACTGTCTTTTGTTTGGGTGGGGAGGTGTAGGGGAATGTACAGTAACTAATTATCAGGGCCTCTGGGTACTACCACAATACAAACGTTAATATTTCTAAACCCACCCACTTTCATAGATTTTAAGGACAGAAGGGCCCATTATGATTTTCCAGACTGACCTCCTGCATAGTATACTCCTGGGGGGATTCTGTGCCAAAAAAATTAAAATTCTGCAAAATTTTGCATATTTTGTCAAAATAATGCAATATAATCACACCAGTTTCAATTGTTTTCTTAATTTATTTAAACTAAAATACAGAAAAAAAGTCTCAGTAACTATTCAGCGTTTCCTAAACAAATGAAAGTTAAGTTACAAACACTTGGTAACTAATCCCCTGCATTCCAGTTATAATCCTGGAATTTCATTTAAATTACAGAACACCAAACAAAAACAAAAAAAAAGTAGAGTATCATTTTAAATTGCTCAGACTTTCACACATGAAAGTCATACAGTTTTGCTAATCATTGTCCTGGACCTGGCTAGGTACTTTGGAAAGTGCTTGGTTCTTATTGTCCTGACATTTTTATTGACTGTTTGGAAAATGTTTTATTTGCCCTCAAAGTCTTTTTTCTTCAAGAGGTAAGTAAAATAAATCCTGAGCTGTAATCTAACCCCATTGTGCCACTTTGACACAGGAAAAAAGGGAGAAAACACATAGAGCTTCCTAGCTGAGGATTCCCTTCCTGTCATTTATAAGACTCCTTTACATCACTCTGGCAGTGTAGGGGCCTTAAAACTTTCACAGATTTTCATGCTCCTGGGGGAACTGACTGAGAATGGGAACAGTTAACTAATAATAGGAACAATAGGCATGCTGCTACATTTCTGCCTCAGAGAATGAGATCAATTAACTCAGGCAGGCTGCTTCATTTGTGCCTCTAGCCTGCCTCATCCATAATAAAAAGCCCTACCCTTACACACCAGGGAACTGCAGTCACGAGGGACAAAGTCTCTCTCTCTCGGTGGCATGCAGGTACGTCCAGCCCCGCACCCCTCCTCCCGACAGTGATCACCAGGCACGCACCCCAGCCCCCCCACAATCTCTGAGGCTGCTTCAGGCACGCTGGAACAGATGCGCTGCCTGGGAAGAGACACGTGTACCCCGGCAGATTTTTTTGTGTTTTTCTGCACGGGAGGCACAGAAAAATGCAGACCATATGAATTTTGTGCCGCTGCATGCCGCAGAATCCCCCCCAGGAGTACAGGCCAGACCATTTCACCCAGTTACCCCTGTACTGAGTCCAGTTTTAAAATGTGCCATCTTTCAATTTCATTGAATGCCCCTTTGTTCCTCATATTATAGAGGCAAGTTGAATACAAGTTCCCAATCTACCTTTCTCACCCTTCCTTTTTTTGTATACTTTTATCACATCCCTCTCTACCAAGGTGGAGAACTAACTCATCTTCCTTTCATAGCAGAGATTTTCTTGTCACTCATCTCTGAAGCCCCTCTAATTCTGCTGCATCCCCTTTGATATGGGGTGGCCCATACCGCACACAGTATCAAAGGGAAGGTGCCTCATTGATTTATAGAATGGTATTCAGATATTTTCCATATTATTCTCCAGCCCATTCCTTATGCATCCTAAAATTGTTTGTCTTCCTCACAGTTGCTGCCCAGGACTTATAGAACAATACCCAGTGATGCCCAGGTTTTTTTTCCTAAGCAGTGACAAATAACGTACATCCCAGTGAAATGTACGAGGGGTTCAAATTATCCCCTCTAATGTGTATTTGTCACCACTGAATTCCACCTGCCATTTTGCTGCCCATTTACCTAGCTTGGCTGGGTCTCTCTGAAGTTCCTCATCAGCACTACTCCCTCACTTCTTTGACCTAATTTGTTCCTGTACAATTTATACCCAAGTATTAAAATATTAATTTAGCTTTTTACATTTAATCTCCTAATTCCTTAGTAAAAAGTGTAAAGGCTGCACTGTTAAACACTCAGCACAACCTGGACAGAGGCCACCTCATTTCACAGCCAAATTAAGGGCCTCTTCCTCTGAATTGCACTCAAGGAAAGTTGTGGGGCACTTTGGAAAGTATATGCAGGGTACATGGCTCACAAAGCAGGTTGACGAGGTAAAGCACTGAACTGGGTGTCAGGAAACTCCAGTTCTACTCCTTGCTCTGCCACTGACAAGCTACTCCCCTTCTCAGTGCCTCAGTTTCCCCATGTGTAAAACACAGGTACTGGTACTTAACCTTCTCTGGAAAGCACTCTGAGGCCTAGGGATGAGAAGTGCTATCTAGGAGCTAAGCTTCCAGGCAGTGGTGAGAATAAAAGTTCTGGATATAAAAGCTCTAAGTCAATAAAGACAGACTGGCTCAGCAACCACATTAGTGCAAGTACCATACTTGTGACACAAGACACCTGTGTATATGTCCAAGGGTATGAAAAAAAACTTGTTCAATCCTGGCTGAAGCTTGAGAGTTTACAAGCAGGTTTTAGAAATCTGGCATCTGTCTTACCTTTCTGAATCATTTCCTTCGTTTTTGAATTTGGAAGCTGAATAAACATGTTTCCAAAGCAAACCATTGCTTTCTCTGAAACAGAAAGACAGCCTGTTTAGATATTTTTATATAGAAACATGCTCCTCTGCATCCTGCTGGGTACAAAATAAATGCAAAATCCAACCAGCAGGCTAGTTTTTGTAGACCCTTCTGTGCTCCACAACAGTCTGCAGAATTGTTTAGGTGTGTGTCTAAGAGCAATTAAGCAAGATTCAGTCTCATGGAACCTGTGCAAGAGTGAGTTAGTCACAACAAACACTGTAATTGACCTTTCCCCAAATCCACCTCCACTCTGAGGCACAAACTCGCACAATTACATCCGCAGCTGCAACTGTGTGTTTAATCTGCATGTGCCATTTTGGAAATGTGGCCCTCCATCACTTTGCAGGCAGGGTGTGTCAATTAGAAAGATAACACAGCAACTTTGTGTCGGGCGTGTCAGAGAGCTGAAAATTTCACAGATGTGAATAGCAGCGCTAACACTGGATCCCTCACCAGAAGGGTCCGGGTCCTTCTGCAGAGCCCTGAGAGCTTCTCGATTCTGATTCCGCTTTAGATCCAGGTCCACAATCTGGAAAAGAAACACAAACATTCAGATTTCTCCCGCCTAAGGTGAAATCATAACTGTTATGAGCTGGGTGAAGCCTTGTTTTGGGCTGAGTTAAAATCCCACTGAGAGCCATAGGTCTGGACTTACCCTGCAATTAACATAACTGCAAGGGTAGGCCCCTGCCCAGGACAAAAGGTGAGCGTGAGGCCCCTGGGACTTTCTGGCTGAGCATCGTTTCGGGGAGGAGAGCGGGATGAGCAGGTTACACAAACACCTGTCAGGGATGGTCTAGAGAACACTCAGTCCTGCCACGAGTGCAGGGGATGGACTAGGTGACCGCTCCAGCTCCCTTCCAGTCCTACGAGGGAACACGGGGAAAGGGGGAACGGCCCAGGGCAGAGAAGGAGGCAGAAACAAGCTAGAAAGCCGAGCTGCGGCCGGGCGCCCAGCGGAGCCCTGGGAGAGCCGGGGAGCGAGCCAGCCAGCGAGCTTTGGGCTCTGGCGGCTAAAGCGGCCGGGGGCTGCGGCTTGGTTCCCGGTTCCTCCCGCGCTGGGGCGAGCAGGGGCTTCCTACCGGCCTGTAAATCGCCCCCAGCCGGGGCCCCGCCGCGGGGCAGCCCCAGGGCCGCTCGGCGTGGCTGGCCGGGGGGTCCCCCGGGCCCGGGGAGAGGCCGCCCGCGGTACCTGCCGCCGCCCCGCCAGCACCTCCTCCGCCAGCTCCTCCACCTCGGCCAGGTAGCGCAGCACGAACTCGGGCTCCCGCGCCATGGCGCCCGGCCGGTCCGCCCGCAAACCCGCCCGGCCGGGAACCGCGGCCCGCGGGCGCCAGGGGGCCGGGCGGGCCAGAGCCGCCCCTCGGCCCGGGGCCTGGGCCGGGCCCGCCCGCTCCTGCGGCCTCTGGGGCCCCCGGCCGGAGCCCGCGGAGCCCGGCGCCCCTTCGGCCCCGCCGCCCGCCGCCGCGAGCGGGCCTGCCGGGCCCTTCCCCGGCTCCCCCCGGGGCTGCCGCTGAGGGCGCCTCCCCGGGGCACCCCCCCTCTGCGGGGCTCGCCGGCCGGGGGCTCCCCTCCCGGTGCGGGTCTCTCGTGGAAGGCGCCCCTGTGCTCTGCCCGAGGCGGTGCCATTGCCTCCCCTAGGGTGACCAGACCGCAAGTGTGAAAACCCGGGGCAGGCGGTGAGGGGTAACAGGCCCCTGTATTTACCAGAAGAAAGCCCTGGGTAGCGGGACTCCCCCTGTAAAACCCCTACACCTGGTCACCCCAGGGCACTTGCGCCGACCCCTGGTCCCCAGCCATATTGCCAGGCGCGTCCCGCTCCCCGGGGACCATGGCACCCGCCCCCGCGATGCACCTGCCTCTGGGGTGGGAGGTAGCCGTTGCTTAAGGGCAGGCCCTGGCGCAGAATCCTGACCCGGGTTGGAAAGTCCCGGGGCGTAGAATACCGTTACCCGAATTATAATTGACCTTGGGCATTGGGGCGAAGGGCACAACGCTGAAAAGTGCCGTGGAATGGCTCATGAGCACCAAGTCAGCGTTGGTTCCTGATTTCCTGATCCCTAAAACCCCCTCTGAGACCACAGAGGTGCGCCTGGTTAAAACAGATACCAGGGGTCTGTAGGTTTCAGAGTAACAGCCGTGTCAGTCTGTATCCGCAAAAAGAACAGGAGGAATTGTGGCACCTTAGAGACGAACCAATTTATTTGAGCATAAGCTTTCATGAGCTACAGCTCACTTCATCGGAAGTCTGTAGATTATTGATACCCCTAGATGCTATGCAGCTGCATCATTCTTCCTTCTAATTCTGAATACGGCAGTATTCGGGATAACTTCAGCTTTCAGCCTAGATATGTGAACTGACTTCTTTACCTTTGGTCCTTGTTACAAGAACTGAGTGTTTCTCTGTGGAGAAAGGAGACGTGCTGAATGGAATGGAGGCATTCTGAGTACATTTGCAGGGGGCGTTAGTGTATGTGTGTGCGAGAGAGAGAAGCAAAAAATCTTCGGTCAAGATGAAGTCGTGTTTATATGGCAAAAATCACTTGAAATTAAACAAATATGTTTTAGAGACTTTCCAGTCAAAAAAGAGGACGGCTTAAGTAAATAGCCTCTGAGTTTGAAATAATTGAGAAAGGACAAAGGTATTGTTTGCAGTATAAGAGCAAAAAGTGATGTCAAATACTTGGTGAGGGGTAGGGACTTGGTAGCATCCCCCTCCATGCCTTTTGTGCTGGGTCATTGCCTGAACACTCTTTGTTGCCAAAATACTCTATAAGGGTCTTCTTTACTGGAGAAATGACAGCTGAATATTTAGCAACTCAGGACAGGGAGAGGTTTCTGTGGAAATGAGTCAGCACCACTCTTGATGAAGCAGCAACTCTGCTGCGTGAAAGAGTAAATTACATTAATGTAATTAAACAGGGGCACTCAATTCATGAAGAGCATCTGTTTAATGCACAAAAGCAATAAAAGTGAGGGATCAGGGCTTCTCCAAGACTGGTCCCTGCCAAGTCACTGAGCAGTTGTCATTAAGGTATTGAAGGCTCTTCCTGGCGTTAAGAACCACTTCAGCTGCTGCTGAAGTCCTTGGAATAATGCAACTTCATGTAACTTTGGAGTCCAGTTCTGGATTGCATAAGTGAAAAGATTTTGCCAAAGAAATATGGAGGGAAACCTCACAGAATCTGGATATAAACTAATATTAATGATTGATTTGCATTAAAGGTTTTTTTGGGTTTTTTTGCTGTGCTTGGAAATCGCTTACAATATTAAGTGTCTGCAAGGGTGGGAAATATGTCTGGCTGGGAGGGTGGGAAATGTGTCTGCAAGCTGCATGGAAACTTTTTAAAGGCACCGTAATAGAGGTTCAACTTAAATGTACACCCCAAATTAAAAAAAACATAGTAAGAGAACCAAAAAAAAGAGCCACCGTGACTAAACAACAAAGTAAAAGAAGCAGTGAGAGGCAAAAAGGCCTCCTTTAAAAAGTGGAAGTTAAATCCTAGTGAGGAAAATAGAAAGGAGCATAAACACTGGCAAATGAAGTGTAAAAGTACAATTAGGAAAGCCAAAAAAAGAATTTGAGGAACAGTTAGCCAAAGACTCAAAAAGTAATAACAATTTTTCTTTTAAGTACATCAGAAGCGGGAAGCTGCTAAACAGCCAGTGGGGCCATTGGACGATCGAGGTGCTAAAGGAGCACTCAAAGAGGACAAAGCCGTTGCAGAGAAACTAAATGAATTCTTTGCATTGGTTTTCACGGCTGAGGATGTGAGGGAGATTCCCAAACCTGAGCCATTCTTTTTAGGTGACACATCTGAAGAACTGTCCCAGATTGAGGTATCATTAGAGGAGGTTTTGGAACAAATGGATAAATTAAACAGCAATAAGTCACCAGGACCAGATGGTATTCACCTAAGAGTTCTGAAGGAACTCAAATGTGAAATTGCAGAACTACTAGCTGTAGTCTGTAACCTATCATTTAAATCAGCTTATGTACCAAATGACTGGAGGATAGCTAATGTGATGCCGGTTTTTAAAAAGGGTTCCAGAGGTGATCCCGGCAATTACAGCCTGTAGGCCTGACTTCAGTACTGGGCAAACTGGTTGTAATTATAATGAAGAACAATATGTTCATCTATATGTCTGACAATAATTTGTTGAGGGAGAGTCAACATGGTTTTAGTAAAGGAAAATCATGCCTCACCAATCTACTAGAATTCTTTGAGGGGGTCAGCAAGTATGTGGACCCAGGGGGATCCAGTGGATATAGTGTATTTAGATTTTCAGAAAGCCTTTGACAATGTCCCTCACCAAAGGCTCTTACGCAAAGTAAACTGCCACGGGATAAGAGGGAAGGTGCTCTCATGGATTGGTAACTGGTTGAAAGATAGGAAACAAAGGGTAGGTATAAATGGTCAGTTTTCAGAATGGAGAGAGGTAAATAGTGGTGTCCCCCAGGGGTCTGTACTGGGACCAGTCCTAGTCAACATATTCATAAATTATCTGGAAAAAGAGGTAAACAGTGAGGTGGCAAAATTTGCAAATGATACAAAATTACTCAAGATAGTTAAGACCCAGGCAGACTGCAAAAGGATCTCTCAAAACTGAGTGACTGGGCAAAAAATGGCAGATGAAATTTAATGTTGATAAATGCAAAGTAATGCACATTGGAAAGCATAATCCCAACTATACATATAAAATGATGGGGTCTAAATTAGCTGTTACTACTCAAGAAAGAGATCTTGGAGTCATTGTGGATAATTCTCTGAAAACATCCACTCAATGTGCAGCAGCAGTCAAAAAAGCGAACAGAATGTTGGGAATAATTAAGAAAGGGATAGATAATAGGACAGAAAATATCATGTTGTCTTTATATAAATCCATGGTACGCCCACATCTTGAATTCTGTGTGCAGATGTAGTTGCCCCATCTCAGAAAAGATTTATATTGGAATTGGAAAAGGTTCAGAAAAGGGCAACAAAAATTACTGGGGGGATGGAACAGCTTCCGTATCAGGGGAGATTGATAAGACTTGGACTTTTCAGCTTGGAAAAGAGATGGCTAAGGGGAGATCTGATTATGGTCTATAAAATCATGACTGGTATAGAGAAAGTATATAAGGAAGTGTTGTTTACTCCTTCTCATAACACAAGAACTAGGAGTCACCAAATGAAATTAATAGGCAGCAGGTTTAAAACAAATAAAAGGAAGTATGTCTTCATACAATGCACAGTCAACCTGTGGAACTCCTTGCCAGAGGATGTTGTGAAGGCCAAGACCATAACAGGGTTCAAAAAATAACTAGATAAATTCATGGAGGATAGGTCCCTCAATGGCTATTAGCCAGGATGGACAGGGATGGTGTCCCTACCTCTGTTTGCCAGAAGCGGGGAATGAGTGACAGGGGATGGATCACTTGATGACTCCCTGTTCTGTTCCTTCCCTCTGGGGCACCTGGCATTGGCCACTGTCGGAAGATAGGATACTGGGCTAGATGGACCTTTGGTCTAACCCAATATGGCAGTTCTTATTAAATAAACTGAGGTGAAAGGGCACAAAGCAGACAAACAGTGGTACCCCTGTGTCCACAAGCCCTCTATAACATCAAGGAGTTAGTAAGGTAATTAAAGGAGATGAAGCAGTTGGAGAGAAGGTAAATGAATTCCTTGCAGCAGCCTTCCTAAAGCAGATGATGAGGAAATTCCTGTCTCAAGGGCATTCTTTACAGGAAATCATAGTATGGCATGAACAGAGCAAGAAGTCTCTGAGGAAGAGATTATGGAACAGCTCAAGTAACTTGAGTGCAGGGAGTCCCTAGAACCAGATGGCATTCACACAAGAGTTCTTAAGGAACTAAAACGTGAGGCTGCCCTAAGGTTCTGTGACAGATCCCTAACCATGCTCCTGAACCTGAAGAATGGAAATTCACCACTGTGATTATCTTCTTCCAAAGAGGAGCCAGGGTGACAATGAGAATTACAGATTAACAAGCCTCCTGTCAGTGTGGGAAAAACTGACTGAGTGTAATTTCCAAATAATACACCATGTAGAAAAATGTTAAATGAATACAGGTGAACCAGCACAGGTGCTGCAAGGGTAAATATTGCTGCTCTGACCTGCTAGAAATTTTTGGCAGAGCTATTAAAATAATGGAGGAAGGGGGAATCGGGCAGATATAGTTTACTTGGATTTTCCAAAGCATTTGCCAAGGTCGTTCCAAGATGCTGTTAGAGAAAATAAATAGCCATGGAGTAAAGGGGCAAAATCCTGTAGGGATTTGAAAAGTAGCTAAATGATAGGAAATAGTGTCATAATTAACAGCTGCTTTTCATAGAGATAAAATGTTTAATAGTGGGAAACCATGGTGATCAGTGTTGGAATCAGTCTTAAATGTGTATGAAAGAGTTGGTGGAAAGTGGGAAATGTGGAGTGATATTTTCTGATGACTGAAACCTATGTAGATCATTAACAATTATCAAGGATTGTGAGACTCTTCAGAAGGAGTAACATTGGGGTTTGGTCATCACAGTGGCAATGACATTTACTCATCTCCCCTCTCTTTAATTCAGATAAAGGGAGGACTTTTTAATTGAGGTGTATGAAATACCAAAGGGTCTATTGAAATCCTTCTGGTTTCAGACACTCATTTTCCCACTGAACACTGGATGTGAGAACACAATGGCACTCAGAGCTGAAAGGCAGTACATCTAAAATAATGGGGTTTTTCTTCTTAACTCATTGTGCAATCAACCTACAGAACTCCTTGCAGCAAGAAGTGACAGTTGGTTACACCTAGTGACAGTTGTGGAAAGAATAGACTAATTTCCTTGGAGGATTTCAACAAATCCATCCCAAACTGAGTCTGACTAAACAGAATGAATGAATGAATGGAGTTTCATATCTGGGAGCATCTTGCAAGAGAATGGCTTCCATGCAAATTTTTGGAGAGGAGGGAACTCTCTAGGAAGCAATTTTTGACTGGGCTTTCAGTAACAGAGCTGAAATGAGTGGACGTGTACAGGTGTAGTAGCAATCACGGGCCAGATTCTGCTGTTGGTCATGCTGGAGTAAATGTAGAGTAATTCCACAAAAATCAATGGATTTAGGCCACATCAACACCATTGTAACAGAGCGTAATCTGACCCAGGAAGACAAGAATCTAGACAGACTGGTAGTAAGGTCTGAAATGAGTGCCAAAGACAGGAGAATAACTGTTTAATTTCAGTAGGATACATTCTGAGAGACTCCATTAAGATGTGGGCAAAATTGAGAAGAAAAAGCAATGGAGGAAAAGGACACAAAGAGGAATGGAAAGAATTGAAGATAAATTACTGTATCCCCAAGTGTTCTCCATGCACCATACAGCTCAATAACTACCCTCGGAGCAGAAAAAGGCAATGAGAATGATCAAGGAAGTACAGAAAGTAGAGAGAGAAGTGCCCTCAAGGTCTAAAACATCAGGTTTTGGAGGAGGATGGGAGGGGTGTCAGCAAAGATAAGAGTAAATCCATGGTAGGAAAAGAGAGGATGACGGATGAAGGGAAAGCTGCAGTGTTTTAGTGTAAAAGGTAAAGGTGACTATAACAAGGAAATGAATCCTTGGTTATAGATTTCACAAAGCAGGGTGAAGAGGGAGCATTTCTGGCTTGTTCATGTTCCCATCCGGAATGCAGGGTGCAGCTGGGTTGATGCTGAAATTACAAGGGAATCAGATTTCAGAGTAGCAGCCGTATTAGTCTGTATCCGCAAAAAGAAAAGGAGGACTTGTGGCACCTTAGAGACTAACAAATTTATTTGAGCATAATCTTTCGTGAGCTACAGCTCACTTCATGCTCACTTCATTGGGTGCATCCGATGAAGTGAGCTGTAGCTCACAAAAGTTTATGCTCAAATAAATTTGTTAGTCTCTAAGGTGCCACAAGTCTTTTTTTTTTTTAAGGGAATCAGAGACATTGAGGGGGGAATGAGCAGCTTGTATAAGAGACCAGTGCTGCAAGCAACTACTCAAGTAAGTAATCCTATTGAAGGCAATGCCACTGCTCACGTCGGTAAGGTCTGCTCCTATGAAAGTGGATTTGCAGATTGAGATGCTTATCTTGGAGCACAGCTATTTGGCCCTTTGGTGTTGCTTCAGGCTTTCCAAAACCAGAGCTGGGTAAGTGAATTTAACACAACCAGAGTCAATAGGCTTGTGCTTGTTCACATCAAAGCTGAATTTTGCTCTTTATTTTTAGGAATAAGATCCCTCCTCTCCCCCCCCCCCCCCATGGAGGCTATAGATCTGAAATAATTAGACAGGAGGGATGAGGTATGTGAGTAAGAGGGAGGAAGCCGGGGGCAGGTGAATGTAATATAGGAAGGGATACACCAGTGAGGTTAAGCTGAACTTCTGTGACTAGTCATTGTATGGAAATGTTTACCAGGAAGAACCACTTGTGTATTTAGAACAAAAAGAAATTGTAGGGTACAGCTTGCTTCCGTGAGACAAGAGCACACCCGAAAATGGACTTTCTAGCATCTTATGGAAACATAGCGTTGTGTGGCCGAACAATCATCTCACCGAAATCCTCTGTAGTATAGGCAAAAACCTGCCCTCATGTATAACCATGCACCCCCAGTTAGGTCATGGGTGCATGTAAATTTGATCCATGATTTTGAACACCGTGAAGACCCCACTAGGACCTTAGAAGGAGGACCCTGCTCCCACGGCATTCAGATTCACTGTGCAAACATGCACAGCCAAGACTCGGCGCTTACCTTTAAAGGACCCTCTTTCTGTTGAGCAGAGGGACAAGAATACTCTCTCCAGAGCTGAGCCAATCTGTTGCACCATCACCTCTGCCACAGAGCTGTTATCAGTGGCTACACACACCAGTCACTGGTCATTTGCAGCTGATCTGTGAGGACATGAAGAGGAGGGACTGATCCGTGCTCATGATTTGCCCCTGCTTCCCCCCCACATCAGGCCTTAGTTTCTGCTCGTGCTCACACACACACAGAGTAACTTTTTAGATGAAAGCCAATTGCTTTTCCACATGTCTCTGCAGCTGTAAATAATTCATGCTTTGTCATAAATAATCCCCCTTTCTCCCCACCCCAAGCAGTGCTCACTGGGCTTTGCTTATTCTTGCTGCTTTCTAACAATACATCCATGTCAGGCAGATGGGCTCATTAATAGCAGAGGGTTGGCTGTTGTGGTTTTTTTTTAACAATACGTAATAAAGCGAGCATTAGAAGACACAGTCGATGAGATCAAATTTCATTCACTGCAGCTAGGCTGCTCTTTCAGAGCTCAGTCGGTTATCTGCTCCTGACAGTTCCCTGGGGAAGGGGATCTATCTGTGAAACAGGGCAGCGCCTACCAATAATACAGAACCCACATTAATGAAAGATGCAGTGATCTGCACTAGGAACTAGGCTTCATTCACTGTAAAACCTGCCTGATTACAGACATTTAGTGAGTCAGTGGCAACAAATCTAGCAATGAGCAGAGAAGTCCGAGGTGGGTGCCCAACCATTGCACCTATGGACCACACTGGTAGCTTGCCAGGACCTTGAGAACATTATATAGGACATGTATTTAAATCTTCAGACATTTTGAAATGAGAACTACATTCACATGCTCGTACTGTTCCTTTGTACTGGTGTTTGAAACATCACTAGCAATTGCTGCTTGTTTGAGTTCACTGAGATTAAAATTCCACTGATGATCAATTTTGTGTTCATCCTTCTCTTACAAGCGGAGCGCGACTAGGGGCTAGATTCAGGACGCTACAGCCCTTCAAGCTGCTCTTTCTGTGCCGTCATTCTAAGGCATCCCATTTGTGGGAATTGGGAGGGATCTCAGAAAGCAGAAGCATTTTGGTTCCCATTTTTCCTAGTCCACCTGATGTATGACAACGTGGTTATCTCCACTCTGTTGGGCTCCTATGATTGTAATTAGTTGTGCATGGACTGCACTTAGAACTGTACAGAATGTGCAGCATGCAGGGCCTCTGCCACGCAGATCTCTGTAGGCTAATAAAATGAACGAAAAGCAATAAATCCATCGCACAGCATTTCTTCTGTATATGACTGAGAACTATCCATGCTAGGTGTTTGGATAGTGTGATGATGGGCATGGGGTAAATATGACAGATTAGAGGGATGGGTTATCCCAGGTAGGTAGCATGGTAGAAATTTATTTTGAAGGAGAGATTGGGGGCATCATGTAAGAATGCACAAAGAAGAGAAGAATACAGAGGGAGGGAAGTGTTGCTGGAAGAGGGGGAGTGGTATGACAGGAAACCAGAGATGATGGCCAGAATAGAGCCACTTTCATAGAAACATTAAAAATAGAGAGAAATTCCCATAAACATGCATCCCACTTCAGACAGTGCAGGATTGATGTTAAATGCCACAAATGATGGTGCTTTTTATTTTGGAAGACTATTCCACCACTTAATAGTTTGCAAAGTTAACAAATTGTCCTCCATGTTCATCCCAAATATCTTCCTTGTTTTCATACCAATTACTATTTATTGATAACAAAACTTAACGTCTAAATAGTGTTTTTCAAACATGAACTCATTGATCTTTAACCAGTTTAGTGCTTGAACCATCCTTCAGAGTACCTTTCTCCCTAACCCTGATCTGTTCTCCAGGTTAGGATTCATCTTAATCCCTAATAGTTATGGGTTCTTGTCACCCCTGAAGCGTTTCTTCCAAGTTTCCTTAGCATTAACCATAATTGTGAATATTCTCGTTATCCATGTCGGTGTCCACACTTTAATTCCTTTTCCTTTCGGTAGAATACTGTTCAGTCTTGGCTTCTTAGGTACAGTCTTTCCAGTTGAAGGCCAGGGATTCATTACAGCTACCCCACCCCCAGCTCAGTGGAAATAAAATCATTTCAGTTTATTTTAATTTCATTTTTATTCCTTGCAGTGAGTTTGATGCTGGTGCCACATTGACAGCTGTGGAGACTGTGGCCCTCTCTTCAGAGACTAAGGGAGGGAGTAGCAAGACCAGTGCAAGCTTCCCCACACCACCCAGCCAATGACTTGGAAGACAACTCTAGGGATGAGGGGGAAGGTCACCCTCCATGGCCCATTCAGTCCTTGGCCCTTCTGCTGAAACTGCCAGTAAGGAGGCCAATTAATGCCAGTTGTAATGGTAGTTTTAATTATGTAGGTATCTGTCCCGGTCTCAGGACAAGCAACTCCATTCACATACATCATCAGCTAAGTGTCAAGAAATACCAAGTGTAGGCTGGACCATTTCTAGCAATGACAGGCTCCGTCCCCAGTGAGCCACCCAGTCCCCCTTCTATTTGTTTTTAGGAGCTGCTGGCTGCTCTGCAATTCAGCAAGTACATTTTAAAATTCAAAAAGCGCCTTGTGAGTCTTTAAACATTAAAATGCTCCAGAGTGGTCATTATACCCTCCCCTTGCAATTCCGGCTCAGTGTCTCATGATTACAGTCATCCCATTCTGTCACCCACAGATTGCTGAGGGTCAGGGGGAGAGAGTGGGGAGAAGCCAGGAGGATAAACAGGTGCATTCCAAGAATACTCTCTCCAATCATCAGTCCTCTTTGGTATGATAAGTACAGGAAATGGGAAACAAAACAAGGCACGTCCCAGCTGCTGTTGATCTGTGAGGTTTGTTTGGCAGAAAACATTTGAATCCTAAACTCTCAGAAATGGGATCCTTTCCAGAGAGCGTTAGCATTTTATGTCAGGAAACGAAACAGCTCCTCTGGTCTTGGAGCAAAACACCTCTCTCTTCCTCCATGGAGCTAGCAAGCCGTCCGACCCTGAACGTGTCCTAAATGGAGTCAAGAAGGTCCGTTATTTGCATTCTGTCAGTAGAAGCTGCCAGTGTTGTTGCCCTTTGAAGAGCTGGCGTCTGAGATGCTATAGGAAGGCCTAAGAAAAATGGGAGTGATTGTGAATGTGCAAGATTAGCACTTTATATTGGGGGGGAAACTGAGACTCCAGCAGCAGGGATCACACCAAGCCAGAGTTGTCCTCGGGGCCTTGAGGAATGGTTCCAGAAGGGTGTGATAGCTACTCAGAAAGGGATGGGCATATTCACACCTGAATTAATTCCAGGGGTTACAGTGGGGTTAAATGTGTAGGGAACTGTTAGAGAGCTTATTCCTTCACTCTGCCACTTCCCTGGTCCTTCTCACATGAACAGAGAGCAACAATACCTGAAGTCCGAAGGTGCAAACAATTCGATGTTTATTGGGGTGAACTTCCAGCAAGCTTAAATCCAAGTTCCTTTTTCCTTATTTTTGAATCCTAACTTACTTCCTGTTTGCCCCTAATTTATATAGTAATATTCTTAGCTATACCTTAACCAATCATTCTACTGAAATTTAACTAACCAATCCTAACATATTGTAACATGATTAGCTAACCAATTATATCCCACCACCTTAATTAGTTTACACCCAGCAAAATTAATTATACAGCAGACAGAAACAATCACAGAACCAGACAGAGACCATGCCAATAAACAATAGCAAAGTGGGAACTATAATGACAAAACAATACAGAAGTGAGGATTTCACAAGGACATCTATAAAGACATAAGGGTTTCCCAGCTGTGAATATTGATAAGTGAGTTCTTACCAGACAGAAGACTATCAACCTAAATTTCCTTTTACATCTTCTAGGCTCTTCCCTTTCTCTGGAGGTGATAGATCGGATCACCTTCCTAACAGCCCCAGATTGACTAGTTTGGGATGTGAGGATGTGACCAGTCGCTTCCCAGCTTATGGCTGCCTCTGCTGCTTAGCCAAAGGCCTTGGCCTAAGAACAGGGCCCCAGACTGTCACAGTGAGAGAAGGCCCTTACACAGATTCTTTCTTGTATACCTCTATTACTAGCGAAATGATAAACATATACCTACATTCTTAGAGTCTAGGCCTTTACAGACAGGCCTGAATGTCTATACCCTAACAGGAACCTGGCAAGCTCAGAGCCCAGCGGGAGTTGAGGGAAAGTTTCAGAAGTGTGCGATCGGTGGAAGCGATGGGCAGGGGAGTCAAGAGCAGACTGTTCTTCCTGGGTTCAGCAGGCTTCTGACATGGTGCGTTTATATGACTGACCGCTCGCTTTTAACTGAACAAGAATCCCAGGCGCCGAGTTCCCTGAGTGGAAGCCGGGAGAGTTCGCATTTCTCCTCGTGTCTCTTTCTGATTCTTTTATGAAGCTAAAGTTGAGAACTGTGACGCTAACCATTGTAGGTGCTTATCTGGCCTCTGTTGCCTCAGTGCTTCACAGGCTTTACTGTATTTACCCTCACAACGCCCCTATGCGGTAGGGCAGAGCTGTTATCCCCAACCCTCCTTACAGCTGGGGAACAGACCTGAGAGACTATGCATATGTCTACACTGCACACTAAGCCCAGGCTGTGACTCAGGTTTGAACCCAAGCCCCACTTCTGTCCACACACAATCAGTCTGAGCTGGGTCCACAAGCATTAAGGACCCATGAACCTGTTAGGGGGGAGGGTCAGAGCCCGAGTCCTGCTGTGACTTGGGGCCAAGCCCTGTAATTTTGCAGTGTGGACGTAGCTCAAGCTGCAGAGCTAAGTCAGATGTCCTGTGTAGTGCAGCATGGATGCGTTCAGAGGTGCTGACTTTCTAATTTCCCTGGGGGTGCTCAACCTCCACTCTGCCCCAGGCCTCCCCCACTCCACCCCTTCCCCCAAGGCATCATCCTGCCCTGCCTCTTCCTGCCCCATTCCTCCCCCTCCCCACAGCGCACCCCATCCTTGCTCCACCTCTTCCTGCCCCCGCTCCTCCCAGCGTCTCCTGCACGCCTCTGAACAGCTGATCACCGGCGGGAGGGAGGTGCTGGCGGGGCGGGGAAGAGCTGATCAGCAGGGCTACCAGTGGGTGCTAAGCACCCACTTTTTTTTTCCCATGGGTGCTCCAGCCCCAGAGCACCCGCGGAGTTGTCGCCTGTGTATGCATTAGCATGGCAGTGAGACCTGTTCTAGCAATTGTAAAACCCAGTGTTGTATGGACACTTAAGCACAGACCTGGAAACACAGATTCCACAAGCATGGGGTTCCACGGACCTGGGTTTATAGTGCAGTGTAGACATACCTGAAGTGACTCATCCAGGATGGATGCCACACAGCAGAGAAGGGAAATAAACCTGGGTCTCCTGAGTCCCAGGCTATTGTCCTAACCACTGGGCCATCCTTTTCTCAAGCAGTGTCATAAAACCTCCCACTCTATACTCTGTCCTACGAATGTGGATATTAGGCATGAAGTCAGCCCAGTGTAGTGCAAGAAACAAGATGGGAAAAGGCAACAAGAGGACTGGCTTGCTGGTAATCATCATACTTTTGTTTGCAGATAATCTCTTAAAAAAGATTACCTACAGATTGGAAGATTACTGATCTTAATCACATAAGGCCATTTGCTCTAGTTAACTTGAGATGTATTTCTGGCCTGCAGCAGTGTGTGCTAAAGCAAGAATGGTTCAAGTGAACATAATATTAATTAAAATGTGCACTTACCCACAGTGATGTTGGCCAGAATAGGACTGAATCTAACTTCTTAGATTTTTTTTTAATGCTGGCTAAAAAGAACCAGAAGATTGAAATGAAATCTTCTCCTTTTCCCAACGGGGGTCATGCCATTGGACCAATCTTTTCCAGGCTTGCTGGTCCGACACTCACTCTATATCCACTCCGGCCTTCCATACACATTCTAGCCATTGTTTTCTTGGCTCTCCTCTTGTTCTCCTCCTGTGAACGCTAGTCTCAAGTGCTTCCCTGACAGGATTCCCTTCATCCATCCTTCATCCATGCCCACACCGTGTCAGCCTCCTCTCTAGCCACTTCTCTCTGGTACTGCAGACATTGGTCTCACTCCTGATAACATCATTCCACATGTGGTCCAGCAATGGCTCCCCTCTTGCTGCCCTGAAGCGTCTAATTTCAATGGCTGCAAGTCTTCTCAAGTGGCTCTCTTTGGTCGCCCATGTCTCTGATCCACACAGGAGAGTTGGTCTTACCCAGGGCAGTCCTTACCCATACACAAAGTACGCAGCTGCATAGGGCACCAGGGAATTTGGGGCATCAGATTTCCTGGGGCCCTATGCAGCTGCATGCTGCTCCAGTCCATGCTCCGCCTCTTCCCCATGCCCCCACCCCTGCTCTGCCCCAGCCCTGCCTCTGCCCCACCCCAGCCCCGCCCCCACTCCACCCCTTCCCCTGAGGACTGCAGCAGGGGTCGGGCGCCCTGCACTCAGGGGGTGGCGGTAAGTGGAGCAACCTGGCCCCAGCCCACTCTGCACCTCTGGCTCACAGCCGCACCACTGGTAAGTGCTGGGGGGCAGTTCCCCTCCCTGCCCCCCAAGCCCCAAGGCTGGGAGCCAGGGGAGCAGAACGGAGTGGGCTGGGGCCGGGTCACTCCACTTCCCGCTGCCCAGTAAGTGCGGGGTCGAGCCCACCCTGCACTCAGCGAGCAGCAGGAAGTGGAGCAACCCGGCCCCAACCCACTCCGCTCCGCCGGTGAGTGCTGGGGGGTGGTTTCCCCCCTGCCCCCCCAAGCCTCCCCCCCAATGGAGGCCTGGGCCAGCCTCCCCCCCGCAAAGGCCTGGAGCCACACGCACACGCCCCCCGCAGGGGGGCTGCATAGGGCACTAAAATGGCTAGGAACAGTCCTGGTCTTACCATACTTTTGTAGAGTTGTCCCTTAAGTATCCCGGGCATCTGTTTATCATAAATCATTCCACTTATCTTGTGCCATGCAGTTTTCTGTCAACTTCTCCATTTGCCACTAACCACCCCCCAAAGTACTTAAAGCAGGAACCTAATTTAGTTGCTGGCTCTCAGTTTTGATATTAATCTGTTTTGCTTCTGCTTGAGTCACCCACCTGGCTTTAGACTTTTCTTTACTCATTTTGAGAATATAGTTTGTTAATTCCCTGTTCCAGGGATCAGTTGTCTGGCCCAAATTTCCTCTCTAGCTCGGAACAAAATACCGAGGATAAACTTAGTCTGAAAAATACTTCCATTTTTGTCTGAGGAGAGCTGACTAAATCCAAACTCTGAATTGAGCCTGATGCTTCCACTCTGGAACACTGTTTTTGACTTCATTAGAGTTACTCTGGCATAAAAGTGGTACAATAGAGTGAAGAATCAGGACCCAAGGCCTGTCCCACTTGACTGGACATGGTAAATCCTGTCAACAGTTGCACTCTTGATGCCTGAGAGTGCCAGATTTTGACAGACATGACCTGACTTCAGCTTTCATTCTGGCTTTACAGCACTCCTCGATCCTATTGCTTAGAGGCGCTCAGAAGATAGAACCCCTTATTGTAAAAATACACACTAGGATCAGTATCAAACCTGGAAACTATATGGACCTTTGCTTACGAGGACACTAATTGTTCATTTTAGTTTTCAAATCAATGACAAAAAGCCTTAGGGGTAATAAAATCCTTGGATGTCTGGCCTTTTCCAACAGACATGAATGCAGAGCTTGAAATAGCCTTTTAAATAATGGCTCAGCAGTGAAGAGGAGAGAATCCAACAACAGCTTTACCATCGATGGGATAGAATCAGAGAATATAGGGGCCTCCTGGCTCTTCTAGTCCAGCTCTTACCTCTGTTATCCAGGCTCCTTTTGAACACCTCTTATGATGGTGCTTCAGTTAGTTCCCTTCTCAAATGATTCCATTGTCTAAGTGGCCTCATGGTTAGACGTCTTTCCCTGAGGTCTAACTTCATAAGAACATCAGAACGGCCATACTGGGTCAGACCAAAGGTCCATCTAGCCCACTATCCTGTCTACCGACAGTGGCCAATGCCAGGTGCCCCAGAGGGAATGAACAGAACAGGTAACCATCAAGTGATCCATCCCCTGTCGCCCATTCCCAGCCTCTGGCAAACAGAGGCTAGGGACACCACCCCTGCCCATCCTGACTAATAGTCATTGATGGGTCTATCCTCCATGAACTTATCTAGTTCTTTTTGAATACTGTTATACTCTTGGCCTTCACAACGTCCTCTGGCAAGGAGTTCCACAGGTTGACTGTGTGTTGTGTGAAAAAATACTTCCTTTTGTTTGTTTTAAACCTGCTGCCTATTAATTTCATTGGGTGGCCCCTAGTTCTTGTGTTATGAGAAGGAGTAAATAACACTTCCTTATTTACTTTCTCCACACCAGTCATGATTTTATAGACCTCTATCATATCTCCCTTTAGTCATCTCTTTTCGAAGCTGAAAAGTCCCAGTCTTATTCATCACTTCTCATATGGAAGCCGTTCCATCCCCCTAATCTGTTTTTATTGCCCTTTTCTGAACCTTGTCCAATTCCAATATATCTGTTTTGAGATGGGGTGACCACATCTACACACAGTATTCAAGATTCACTGTCCCTTTCTCTGATTTGAAGCCATTACCTGCCCATGATCTACATGTTACCTACTTTGGATAATCCCTTCCTCTTTTATGCTGTTACCTCATAAGTGCTTGTAGACATGCATAGGCTCCCTTTGTCCTTGCTTCTCTGAGCAGCACATATTAAGACCCCCTAACTCTATCATCCTGACTGAAATTGGCACTCTGTTTTAAAAGAAGCTAGATGATAAGAGAGTTTTTTCTAGAGATAGTAATACCGATCATGAGCTTTGCCTTATGTACGGGGATAAATTTATGTTGCCCATTTTAACACCACTTCTACAAGCCAGGCATCTACCATGTCAGCCAGAGTTCTGACAGTTTTGATGGGGTTTGAGAGCTATGCTGCAGTAGCTGTATAAGAGAACATTACAGCAGGAATTTGTGCTGTGCTGTGTCTATTTAAATCCTGATAATCAAACTTGGCAGTGTGTCTGAAACGAAAGGTTCAGAGAATTTTTTTTGCACAGGGTCTCAGTGTGGCCAGAGCTGGCATCATTAGTTTAAGCCCAGGCCTGCCTGCAGCATTAGAAATGCCTAAAAGGAGCAATCATTTCCTCTGCTTGTAAGCAATGCTCAGAGAATAAGGTGCAAATCTCTGCCTCTGCCTTTCCACCATCTCCAAGGGAACGATGAGCCTGGTAGGGCTGGGAGCCCAAATTGCACAGGTGCACCTCCGAGTGCCTCTGACTGGCTGCATCAGAGAGCGCTTCTCTCAGCATGTCAATGAGGTTCTCAAGGAGGGTCAGAGCAAGTGGAGCCATTCCTCTGAAGGAGCCAACGCTCTTGAAAAGACCAGCTGGTGCAAAGGCTCCTTTCTTTTGGCTGAGGAATGATTTTCAGTCCGAGAAGAGTCCCCTCCCCCAGTCAGTAGTTTGTCGAAAGGATCTGTCAGGAGCTTCTCAAGGTTAGGGATTAAAGTCACATTATCCATGCTAATGTATGCAGCACTCAAAGCCTCACACCGGGCCTGATTCCGCCACTCTTACTCACACTGAGTAGCATGTTACTCCACAAATCGTTTCATTGATTTCATGGAGTAGGAGTCTGATCCAGAGACAGTAATGGTTTAAACTGATCTCATTCTGTGCAAGAAAGAGTTTTAAAAGTTAATCAGAATGTCTGGTCCACTCCCATTAAGGGCACTCCCACTCCCCATGTCCCTCAACACCCACTCAGGGCCAGCAGGCGTTTGCACATTCAGCTTCTCAGCAGACAGAGACACCAGGACAAATCTCACAGGTAAGGTGCAGCGAGAACAGTGCATTTTTGCTGTTAAATCCACACAGCAGCTGCTCAGAGTGAGTGATGTCACTCGCAAACAGGGCTGCGGCCTGTGGATCTATGCCCAACATAGATCAGGAGGGCCTAAAACCCATGCCAAGGAGCAGCAGCAGGCCTTATTTACTAGCAGTAGTGCTAGCTATGTGGGTGACTTGACCCTGTTCTGTACCGGGGACGGGAGTGAGGATTCCTTCTCTGTGCACCTCCCTGTGCATGCAACTTCTTCATGAGAGCAAAGCCCTTTTGCTAGAGCTTTGTTCTAATAAACCCGTTGTGGGTATTCACTCACACTGATGATACATACACGGCCAGTGCATTCGTACCTCTGGTGAGCACCCTCTGGAATGCCTGTCCTCCTCCATTTACATCTAACAAACTCCCTGCACACCCCCGGGCACTTCCCATGGATGCATGCGTGTCCGTCCATGGCGTGTTGACTATTAATCTAACAGCGATATCGTATGTATATAGACCCTTTTATTCTACAGGATCCCAAAGCGAGTATTAAACGACATACCTTGGGATCATTCTCACATCCCTAAAACGCAGCCACCTATGCGATGGGGAATGGGGCAACTAGTCTGTGTGAGAATCCCTGTGTAACAGCTTGTGTGGAGGGGAAATGGAGAATGGGCTCTGTCGTAGACTCGTCACACCGAGCGTCATACGCCTGACACGCAGTATGAGCACTTTCACACTGAGGACATTGATAGCCTCCTGACCCTCCCGGGAAATACCCTCCATCTCCTCACCAGCTACTGACACGAACTCCTCGGCTTGGCGCTGCCACTCCTGTTGGAAAGGCACTCCTGTGACACACACATCCCCAGGCTTACCCAGTCAGGTGTGTTACCCCTGTGTCCTGCCATCCTGAAGGGGGTTGTCAGATGGTCTCTGCCGAAAGCTACGAACTAGCTGATGGGGTGGTTATTGCATGATGTTTGTATGGGAAATCATTTTCGAGTTATGTAACATAGTGGATACTGGCTTTCAAAGTTGTTGGTGTGAAACTTGTCACCTTGAGGTCTCAAGGCTAACTCAATCACCACTGAGAACAATGGACATGCATGGAGCCAGTCCTGCATTTGCTCTCTGGACCTGGTGCAGAGTTGTGGATTTACAAAGACAAATGAACCCCAAGAAAAGTCTCTGAATAGGGGACCCCCTGGGTAAGAGACAGAGTCTGTGACTGTATAAAAGAAGAGGAAAAGACCCAACACTTTATCCATTACAGAGAAGAGATTCTACCAGCTGTGTTCTCTCATGACAGGCGGATCTCAGCTTTCTGGACCGGAGAAGAACTGACCATGGTTGAGAAAGACCTTATTAGACAGGAAAGGAAGGATAGGCTATAGGGTGCAGTTTATGTTTTCCTTTACTTGTGACCTTATGTTTCCAAACTTACACTATCTTTTATTTGAAAATCGATCTCAAGCTCTGTTGAATAAACTTCAAATTGGTTTTGCTGTAGACACGTCTCCGTGCCTTGCACTGAGGAGAGTGCTGCACCTCAGTTCCCTGGTTTCACCTCCGTTCACTGCTTCCCTGGAAGCAGCGGATAGGTGTGCATGGCAGGTATCAGGAAGGTAGGGGACTGGGCACTTGAGTGTAACCAAGTGGGGTGTGTAAATTCCTAGCTTGCACTGGGAATGAGCAGGGCCTGCGGAGAGTGCTTGTCTTGCCACCAGCTGGGAGGGCAGGCGGGCTTCCCCAGGTGGGCACAGACAAGGCTCTCTCCTTGTAAGCTGGTGGTCGTGATTCACCCTGGACACCTTGGGGTAACCCTAAAAAGTGCCACAACTACCTCAAAGGCTCCTGCCTGCAGGCGACAGCTAAGTTTTGAGCATGTCCACCTTTGACAGCAATGAGTCAGGCGCTCCTTGAATTGTGGGAGGATTGTAAAACATTGCTGTTGAGTGGCAGACAAGCCATGGAAAATTGTGGAAAAGTAATAATGGACCTTATGGTAATAAAGTCCATTCGTACTTTTCCACGATGTTCTGCTGTCGGCTGCCTGGGGATGACAACCGGAACAGGGGGCTGACAGCGGGGGCTCCCTCTCAGCCCCAGGGTGGCTGGGGCTTCCACCGTCAGCCCTGCACACAGTGGGGCTCTTGTTGTGAAACCTGCGGTGACAGTCTAATATTGCAGAACCTGCAGTTTCTGCAATATGGCCCATTAAGTGGGGCACATTAAGTGCGGCCTTATCAAGGAGGTATTTTCATTTAAAACCCCACCCCCAGGCAGCCCTGCTGCTTCTGCTGTCTCCTCCCCACCTAACTTTCCTCGTGCATGAACCAACAGCTTCGTTCCAACCCAAAATATCAGGTCACCTGAGCCCCTCACCGTTTCCTTTCATCTACTGTCTCCTCCCTCCCCTGCCAAAAGGCCGGTGCCTGGCTCCAGATAAAACCCCTGTGCAGAGGGGAAATGGTCTACAGCGATCCTGTCACATCCCTCCCTGTGGCTTTAAACTGGGGAAGAAATGAGGAGGTGGAGTATAGTCGTGGTGAGCTTTCTGTTCTCAGTCCAGGAAAGCTCCTGGCTGTGGTGCAGGAGGGAAATGAACATAGAAGGTGTGTGTCCAGCTGGATTCTTGTATTTTTAGGGGTGTTAACTAACCATTGTAAATTCCAGTACAGACATGTATACCCCACACTGGTTCTCAGCCAAGGGTTGAACAAAAATTGAAAGGAACATCCATGTTTTGTCTACAGTCATATTTAGCACATTAAAACATGACAAAGAATTTGAGCGTGGACCTCCCCATAGGAGACTTGGGGTAAGGCTGGCCATGGGCCCAGTGTGAGATTCCTGGAAAGGTTTCCCATCTTGACTTGCTGCCTCTGGGAGGGGGCACCTAGCTGGCCAGTGCACTAACCCTCATGAGAGATGGCTCCTCACCAGGCCCCCTCAGTCGACCTTTCCCCCAATGCTGGAGAGGTGCACATGGACCAGCAGAACCTGGTTCATGACTAGCCCCTCTGACTCTAGGGGGAGTAAAGTATTATTTGAGGGGAGTAAAGCTTTCAGAATCCGGACCTTCTTTCTAGAAGGGATCCCACCACCCTCTGCGCTGGAGGGGAGCTTGGAGCTACATCCCAGTTTGGCAGCTTGGGACGTCTCCAAACAGGCCTAATGGCCCCTCTGAGGAGCGGGCCCTTTACAGCAGCGGGGTGAGAGGACAGGGAACGTTGCTGCGTCCCGACGCCCCGTGAAGTGTGAGCTTGTGGCTGAGGAGGGAAGGAGAAGGCAGGCGCGCAGAGCTCCTGGCAGGACCTGGAGCAGAGCCAGCCACGGCCCCGCCAGCAGCCCAGCGGAGGTTCCGCCGGCGGCCGGCCTCGCAGGCCAGAACTCTGCGTCCCGAGAGGAGCCGGCCTCCCACGGGAGGGAAGCAAGAGAAGGAGCGAGCTGGGTGTGGAGCGGAGACCCGTGCGCCCTAGGCGCACACCGCGGGGAGGCGGTGGATTCCTTGGGGAGACGACAGGAAGGCGCAAGGGAGTCTGCCCCCGGAGATGCTCCGCACACCCCTGCCAGGTGGGGCCCATTTCTCTTGGCCCCCTGCTCCCGAAGGGGAAAGCAGATGTGGCCGCCTTCAGCCTCGCTTCCCCGCTGAAGGGCAGAAATGGGGCATGGGGCTGCTCTTCCTTCTTCCCTGGCCTCTGGCGTCGCTTCAGTCCTTCCCTTGGAGAACAGCGGGCCTGGCCCCTTCCCCTGCTCCTCCCAGAGCAGCCTGTACCAGCCCAGCGCCCCTTTCCTGACAGCGCAGGAGGGGCAATGTCCCCCCACCCCGACCCCGGGGTTTCCCAAGCGGTTCTTTCCCTTCAGGACCTGGGAGCAGCCTGGCTCAGACCTGCCCGGCTCCCCAGAGCCAAGGCCGACTCCTCGCAGTCCGCAGCGGGGACGCCCCCAGTAGCTCGCAGACTGAGCCGGGGCTGGCCTGGGGGGAACGCGTAGAGTCTAGCGGGGCGCAGCGCGCCCTGCCCCGGCTGCAGGGGGTCGGGGCGGGACCCGAGCGCCCAAGGAGCTGGAGCTGCGAACGGAGTAATCCGAGGACGCATCAACAAGTATGCGGGAGACGCAGAGAGCCGGGCAGGGGCTTCGAGCCCCGGACTCCTGGCAGCCTGGACCAGAGGGGCCCGCGGCCTCGGAGCGTCGGCTCCCCTTAGCAGCGCCCTGCTCCCTGCGCGCCGGGGAGGGATGGAGACGATCTGCGGTCGATAGGAGCAGGCGGTGGGGAAGCGTTCGTGCAAATGCAGCGTCCGTGGGGTGAGGCTTAAAAGCCATGACAACCGGGCCTGAACACGCGTGTGAGCCTGGGTGGGGTCAGGGCAGGCCTCGGGGCGCTCTGGTCCGCTGATGGGCGAAGCCCCCAAACTGGGAGAGCGCCCCCAGCCTCCAGCCTGCCACAGCGTGTGCCCCTCGGCCCCGGGACCGGTGGGGCGAGGGGAAGCGGGCGGACGAAGGAGCGGGGAAGGGGGGATGCAGGAGGAATGAATGAATAACCGCCCGCCCGAGTGGGGCGGGACCCCAGCTCTTCCCCGCCCGCCTCTGCCTCCTCCTCGCCCGGCGGCCCCATCCGGACAGGCTCCGGCTGCTGCTGCCGTGGGGGCGGGGGGGTAACTCGAAGAGGGGAGGTGGGTTTGCAGAGGGGGCGTCCAGCACGGGGTCCTCCCCTCCTCTAGCCCCCTCCCTTCCACCCCCGCCCCTCCTCTAGCCCCTCTCCAGCCCCCTCCCCTCCCCCCCCCTCCATCGCTCCCCCCTCCCCGCCCCAGCCCGCCCTCCCTCCGGAAGTCTCTCCCTCTCCCTCCTTTCTCCTCCTCTCCCCCAACATGGCCGCGAAGTCGGATGGAGCCGGGGCCGCCGCGGCCGTGCGCATGGAGCCGGGCGCGGAGGGCGGCGGCGGGGGCAGCCTGCCTGGCGGGGCGGGCCGCGGGGGCGCGGGGCCCGGGCCGGCGCCCCGCGCCTACAGCCTGCTGGACTGCTGCTGGGTGCTGGGCGCCCTGCTCGTCTTCTTCTCGGACGGGGCCAGCGACCTGTGGCTGGCGGCCGATTACTACCTGCGGCGCCAGCGCTGGTGGTTCGGCCTCACGCTGCTCTTCGCGCTGCTGCCCTCGCTGGTGGTGCAGCTGCTCAGCTTCCGCTGGTTCGTGTACGACCACACGGCGCCCCGAGCCCCCGGGGCCGCCCCGGCCGCCGCCCCGCCGGCGCCGGCCGCCAGCACCAAGGACAGCGGCGGCCCCAAGGACGGCGGCCGGCCCGGCTCCGCGCGCCTCTCGCCGGCCCCGGCCCCGGCCCCCGGCGCCCCCCGGACCCGGGGCTGCTGCCGCCTCTGCATCTGGATCCTGCAGTCCCTCATCCACCTCCTGCAGCTGGGACAGGTCTGGAGGTAGGGGCGGGCCCGGGGGGGGCGGAGGGGGGGCTGGCTCCGGGCCCGTGGGGGCGTGAGGGGCCTGGCTCCGGGCCTGCGGAGAGCGGTGGGGGCCTGGCTCCGGGGGGCGGAGGGGGGCCTGGCTCCGGGCCTCGGGGGAGCTGGGGGGCGGGGGCTGGCTCCGGGCCCCGCTCCCCTGCAGAGCCAGGGGAATTCCGCTGGGGCAGGGCCGGAGCGGGCTGGGGAGCTGGGGGGTGGAAGGGGAGCCTGGGCTCCCGCCCCCTTCCAGCGGCAGCTCGGCCAGTTCAACCGGGAGCGGGGAGTCCGGGGGAGCATGGATGGATCTGCCCCTTGGCCCGGCGAATTCACCTAGGACAACCCCGGAGCCGTGTCTAGAGCTGCAGCGCAGACGGGGTCTGCCCAGCCCAACCCAGGCCTGGGGCTTTAGCGAGTCTCTTTCTCCACCCTGCCTCTGAAAATGGCAGGGGAAGGGGGTCCAGGACCCAGGGATCTCTCCCAGCCTTGCTCCCCACACGCCTTGCACTGCCCCTGGAACTCAGCAGCCAGGCCTGGGGGTAGGAGCCCTCCAGAGGCTCTGGGGAGCAGTGGAAGGGAGCTGGGTGTAGCCTGAATTTCCCTGAGGATCCCCGGGGGGGATCTGCCCCCACCACCTGCTGTGTCCAGATGGGGAGTTTGCAGCCTGCCTTTGGACTTGTCCTTTGAACAGTTCTGCAGCTGGACATCAGCCAGCAACTGGGGTGAGGGACCCTCCCTGCTCCTCAGGCCCAGGAGCCCATCACCCACCTTCCCCTAGGACCTGCCTACTCCAGGCCCTCACCCCCAGATCTCATGCTTCTAATTTCCAAAGCTTTAGAGGCAGTCCTGTCCTCAGCTACACCCATCTCCCCCCCGGGGTGGGACATGGCCCCAGCTGCGTGTCTGGAACAGATGCGCTCGAGCAGGAAAAAGAAAAGGAGGACTTGTGGCACCTTAGAGACTAACCAATTTATTTCAGCATAAGCATAAGCTTTCGTGATGCATCCGATGAAGTGAGCTGTAGCTCACGAAAGCTTATGCTCAAATAAATTGGTTAGTCTCTAAGGTGCTGCAAGTCCTCCTGTTCTTTTTGCGAATACAGACTAACACGGCTGCTGCTCTGAAACCTGTCCTAGAGCAGGAAAGGGTCTCTTCTGTAATCAGATCCCTGAGATCAACAGTTCATGAGCTGGGCGTAGGGGGCATCTGGTCCCCTGAGGCTGAAGCACTCGACCAGCGTGAAGTGGGGAAGGTGATGGAGGCTGGGGCTGCTTCCCCTTGGGTGTGTGTCTTGGGGTTATTATATAAGCTCCCTCCGGTGAGCCCCATCCATTCAGGAAGAGAGGAGAGTCCTGGGCAAACTGGAGCCGGGAGGAAGGGAAAGCCCTGGGCCGAGACAGGCTTTGAGGGCTAAATATAACTGATGTGCCATGGGGGTGCTTTACCTAAACCCCAGGGATGGGGAAGGCAGCACTGGGCTGGGGGCTGTTTTGAAATATTACATTTATGGAGCCTTTTCATGGCATGAGGAAACAGGTACCAGATAAAAAGGCACCGGACAGCTGACAGCATCACCCCTACCCAGCAACCCCCCCCGGTTTATAATGCATGTGTGTGGACGCCAGCCAAGCTGCTAGCCCCTCGTTAAGGGGTGAACGTGGTGTCCTTCTGGTCCCTGTAACAAGGGACCACAGCGAGCAGTCCGCGGCTAAAGGGCTGCACCATTCTAATCCACTCACCCCTTCAGTTAGAAACTGAACAGCTCAGCCTTGGTTCCCTGCAGGGCCTGATCCTGTGAGGTGCTGAGAGCATCTGGCAGGGTGCTGGATGCCTTTGGCTCAGATCAGGGTCCCATTCTGTGCCCGCACCCATAGAAGTCAGTGGTGTCACATAGAACGTGCAGGAGTGGGGTACCATTGGAGCCATCGCACATCCAGCCTCTCCCCTTCCTTTGTCCCTGTCCTCTGGCATTTCATTCCTCTGCTCCCCACCGAAACAGCTGGGACAGGTCCATGTGAGCAGGATGAGAGACAGCACAGACAGGCACTCACCAGAGGTCAGCTCCACTGCCTGCAGCTCCACGGGCTCTCCAGGGCTCTGAGCTGATCATTTACTGGCATGCCTCTTTCCCAGGGCCAGGCTATTGAGCTTCCCTTTCTCTTCTCCACCCCAGACAGCCTGCAACACTCTTTCAGAGTCACACAGCTACAGGCAGACAGTGCGAAGGAGCTAGGCCTCTGCAACAGAGCGGATTTGTAGAGACGTTAATGCTGGGAGAGAAAGGGGAGACCGTGGCAAATTTCTGAAAAAAATGCAACTAGCAACTGAGGACTTTGGATCGGGTTTTGACGCAATTCCCACCTTGTATTTCTGTGTTCTGTGGCCTTGTTTGTCCCAGCATATCTGTGTGGAGGCATTTGTCTGTTACTCTTCCCATGATCAGGTAGCATAAGGGTTCTCAAACTTTTCCGCAGTATAGAACGCATCTTAATAGTGAGATTGTCTGTCCCTTCTCATTCATGACTGCACAGACCGGCTGCTACTCTGAAACCTGCCTTCCTGCCCATTCTGATCCCAGCCCCGTGGCATCTGCAGCAAGTGCTTACAAGGAAAAGCGATATTAGGGAAATCTGTTGTGTAAAAACTGTCTTTAATGTGCTGTAGCAGCTGGAGATGTGGAGGAGAGCCAGCACCTTGGGACCAGCCAGCTGTCTATAGACTGTTAGCAAGCGGACCATGGCCCACCAGTGCTCCATGGGTCACAGTTTGAGAATGGCTCAGCTACAATTACATTGTAGTCATTGGTTAATTTTTATTTATTTATTTATTTTTGCTCCTGGTTCTATAAATAATCTGACCCCCTGATCTGTTATGGTGTGGTAGGGTTTTAAGCCAATTAAAATGGTAGCTCTCAGAACTGATCTCCTGGATATGTTGGGCTCAAATTGCAGATCAGCCTCTTTCTAAGCTTAGGATTTGTTACTTGCGCCCATTACCAGTTACATGCAGTTTACTAAACTCATTAGTGAGGCTGGATTCGGTGCAGGTGGATGTGACAGTTTCTAGGGGTTGAATTATTGCTGTGTTAACTGTGCATGTGAAGAGAAGACTTTTCCTTGAGCTTCTTTGTCAGTGGGGGCCTGGCCCTGGCCCTGGCCCTGGCCCTATTGGACTGGGGCCTTTTGCGTATCACAACTTACATTCAGTCAATGTATTTACAAGCCTGAGGCCCAGCTTCACTTTTGTGAGAACAATTTGCACCTGCAGAATTTGCCCCTGCATTTTTGGCACCTGCAAAATGAATTTCAGCACAAGCCTAGATCCGCAGTTGGGTACTTTCAGCTGCTAATGCTGCACTTTGTCCTGCAGCTGAACTGTCGGCGTAAAAGTGAAGGCGCAAGTTTTGTGGGTGCAAACTGTATCTGCCCATGTGCCTAATAATGTGTCCTTGCTATAGAGCACTCGTGTTTCTGTTACCTTGATTTAAAGCTACTGTAGCAATCCATTAAAGTCCACTGTAATCAGCCCATTCACAATAAACATGCAAAATCATTCTTGTGGTATCCCCTAGAGACGGTATCAGTTGCATGAGAGTGAACATGTGCAATCTATTCTGACTACCCGCAGGCGAGGGTACAAATGCTGGGAAATGTGCCTTAACATTGGACCAGTTCCGGGCTTCCATAATTATGAATGGTCAGAAGAGGGATAGTTCCTTGCATGCAGATTTCCAGCCCAGTCTTAAATGCTCTTCCTAGCCAGTAAAGCACAGCCATGCTCAGTTTGGGGATAGTCAGATGCAATCAGCACACCATTAGCAGCCTGGATCAGGCTGTGTTTCATCCTGTGTCTCATGCTGATGAGATTTCTCAGTTTACAAATTCCTACCCACTTTGCTTGCAAAAGGTCAAAACTATCTTCTCTAAATGGAGAAATATCAAAGAGAAAGAAAGTCCTTTGGGGACTGTTCTCCCCTTGACACGCTTGCCTGCCTCCCATTAGCGTTAATAGGAGCATGTGCACATGCCAAGGGGACAGCCTTCTCCAGTCTGTGCACATCACGCAATGTATTTGCATTTGGTATTCATTCCTCTCTGTCTTGTAATGTCTTTGCTCAGAAAAGCTCGGCTTGGATGTGGCATCTGTTTGCCCAGTCATGTTCTGCTTCCACCCAGTTTCACATCTGGTTTGGTCGAGGCACAGCGGGGCCACATGATTTCCCAGAGGTCACACAATAGCTCAGAGGTCATTCTCTGGCTCTGCCCGAATGATTAATATTAACTCTACTTGGCATTTCTATATCACCTTCCATCCAAAGATCTCAGTGCGCTTTGGAGACATTTCATTAGGCCTCCATGTGCATCTGATCTTATCATTATCCCCATTTAAATTGGGGGAGAGCAAGGAGAAATGACTTGCTGTGATAATACAGAAAAGCAAGGCCCCTATTCCTGAAACTGGATTCACGTGGCCCCCAGCAGGGCCCCATTGACTTCTACGGACTCCTGTTTGGGTGCAAGAGTCTGCCTGGGTGGATCCAGCTGCATAGTTATGGCCTGGGTTTGTGGCAGAGCTGGATACGGAATGGAGATTGGCTGATTTCTAATCCTGTGTCTTTAGCCACAGGATTCCCCTGGGAACACAGGGCCCTCCTGTTTGCCAGGCCTTTGCTCTAACCACTCAAACAAGCAGGGATTCCTTTGATTCCCTAATTACACCATTTTCTTGGATATAAACTGGGCCTATTAAAGAACAACTTGTATTGAAATCAGCCAATTCCCCTGTTGTCTCTTTTGGGTCCCACCTGTTTCTCCTTGGCAGTGCACTGGGCTTTTCAGGGTATGATCCAGCGTTTTTCAGAGCATGAGCTGGAACACCCAGTGGCTGTGGGTCCTCACCTGGGGTTTGAAGAAGTGTTGGGGGTGGGTGGGAAAGGAAGGCCTTCAAGCCTTTAATCAATGCATTGATGTGACATCATTCAGACTGTGCCACATGGAGATCTTTCTAATTATTTCACTTTGCAAGATGTATAATGGATTAAAATGGCTGCAACTGAAAAGCAATTTCCTCCTTGTTTAAATAAAGGATTAAGGAATAATATCCCAAATTACCTTTTAGGAAAATTGTACTCTGTATCAATTACTTTTAGATCAGTGGGTCTCTCTTGTTTTTTCATCTCAGGATAATGATTAATGAATTTAGTTACAACTGGGGCTAGGCTGGTTTTTTTTTTTTTTTGGTTTCAACACTTGAAAATTGGAGTCAGTAATTGGAACAAGTTAAGGACAGAGGTGGCTGGCAAAGGAGCGGAGGAGATGCTGGTATTGTTTTGGATTATTTATATCACTCTGAACAAGATTAATAATGAGGGTCTTTAGCTGGCTACTTGCTGTGTGGCTTGTCTCTGGGTGATGCTTGCAAATGAGAATGTGCATTTCAACAGGTTTATTCTGGAGGCGCGAAGTTTAACGTGACACACCAACAATTGAAGGGCTAACTGTGCTTGTGACAATAAACCAAGCCTTTCAACACACTCTTCAGAGAAGAGCTGCTGTCCAAACCCTTTCTATTAATTTTTACACTAGTGTTCCTTGGATTTTTTTTAATCTGAAGAAGGCAGTAATTAGCTCTAATAGCCTTCTCTGTAGATTTCTGCTTGATCATCAGTTTTTGAAAATTAAATGATTTTTTGTAATTGATTTCTTATTTCTCAGGAAGCTGCCACTGTGTTTGGTTCATAAAAACCTAGCCATGCCCTGTCAGTGCAAGAGAGAATATTTTTCTGAGTTGAAACATAAACTGTATGATCAAATGCATAACAAATAAGAATCAGCATTTCATTCTCGCAAGTTGATGGGAGATGAAATCTTGTTTTAATGAGATCCATGGAACTGACAGAATGATGGGAGAATAATTGTGCCCTGCAATGAAAACAGAGGGCGGGGGAGGGAGGGAGGCAGGGTCACTTGTTGAATCCTTGAAGAGTTGGAGATTGTATTAGCAGATGTGCATATTTTGTGCTTCCTTATCCCTCCCCTTTCCCTTTGTTCCAGTAATGAACTGTGCACAGCAGCTGCTGGCTGCACGGAGGGGAAGACACTGCCATAGGGTTTGTGTGCATGTCAGGCCATTGTGCATTGCAGACAGCAGTGTCATTGCAATGACAAGCCCAATTAGTGAGTTTGATTACATCAAGAGGATAAGGTCACTGGTGTCTGGGCTCCCTTGCACAGACCTGGGAGGGGGACTCCCTGTGGATCCAGACTGCCTATGCCCTAAGGACAAGGGGAGCAGAGAGCTCTGAAATGCTTCAGCTGAGTGGGCTTCTGGAAGCCTGTGGCTCGCATCACTGCAATTGTGGGCTGTGCTTTCGCTGCCTTGTGTGTAGTCCCTCAGTTGGGGGCTTTGCTTTGTTCACCCCTCCTCCTAGTACTTGACAGCTACCTCTCCTCCCTGCTGGGATCCTCCCACCTGAGGGCTCAGCCCTCCGTAGCCCCACAAAGGCAAGCACCCCAGTGCAAGGGATTATGAATTTACTATGTTTGTACAGCTCCTACCACAGCAGGCCCTGGGCTCTGACTAACAAGGCTGGTGGACACTACGGTAATCCCACACCCCCTGCAGCTGCTCACACCTCTTCCCTATGCCCCTCTCGCCCCAAAGCACAGAGGACAAAGCACACGCTGTTCCAGCACTTGTCCCTTCACACAGGCCAGCTCTGAGGGCAGCCTCGGAGGCTGAGAGTCTGTCTGTGTATCTGTCCATCCCATCCACTCCTCTCGCTCCTTAGTGTGCAGGGACTGATAGCAGGGTGCCCTGCTGCACTGGACAGACAAATGGGCGTGGTCCCTGCCCCGAAGAGATGAGTCTGTCTGGGGAGCGTAGAGAGCATCTGCCCTGGATGGGTTATGACCTGCTAGGTCCTTTTCATCGCTAGCCTCTGTGATGCCGTGAGAGCTGGGGCTAATTAGGCATGGTCTACGCTACGCAGGTCGACATAAGTCTCCTTCCATCAACGTACTTGTGCCCGTGTCTACACCGTGTCACCCGCTGTCCTACGCGCTCCATTAGGGCCACGCAGCAAACCCCGACCAACCTGCTGAGGTCCTCGCAGTGCGCGTGTAGACACTGCTTGACCTGTGTCGACCTAGCAGTCCTCCAACAGCTGACCCACAATGCCCCGTTCCCTGCATCAGTGACCGCTCTGGTCACAATGGTGAACGCCACTGCTCAGCGGTCACAGAGAGTAGCCGCCACCCCCAGAACTCCCCCAAGTATTTTTGAAATGCCGTTTCCTGATTGTCCAGCGTGGTGAGCACACTTAGCAGGTCTCCCTGGCCATGTGCAACTGCCCGTGCCAGCTCCGCGCCCCAGCCGCACTCCTGCCTGGCCTAGACAGGAGGTATTGGATCTCCCGGCCCCGGGGTGCAGGGGAGAAGAGGCTGAGCGACGGACCAGCCGCAGAAACATGGACATCTATGAACAGCTCGCACCAGCGATGCAGGCAAAAGGGGTCCGACAAGGATCAGCAGCAGTGCCACAGGACAGCAAAGGAACTGAGGCAGGCATACCACCGGGCCAGGGCGGCCAACAACCGATCTGATGCTGAGCCTCAGACCTGCCACTCTTACAGCGAGCTGCAGGCCATACTTGGCAGAGACCCCACCAGCACCTGGCAGGCCATTGTGGATACCTCTCGAGACCCTGAGACACAGACCCCTGCCTGGAACAGCGAGGAGCAGGAGGAGGGAGACGTGGCAGGCGGTCCAGCCATGCCACGAGCCAAGACCTGTTCGAGACTCCACCAGTCTCCAGCCATTCCCGCCAGCCGAGGACGGATGAGACTGATGAAGGGGAAGAGACCCGGGTAAATGACTGCATGCATTTTTCCTTACAGTGTTTAAATTTAAAGATGGTGCCTGGCCTGTTCCCAAGCTAACAAGACCCAGGAATCAACTTCTCACGGTTTTACTCATGTGTGAGAAGAGACAGAAGCACAACAAACAGAGGCCGAGCTGCCATGTGCTTTTCATTCACCTGCGGGGTTAGGCTAGGGGGCCACGTGGAGCAGTTCGTTTGTGCACATATGGCCCTTGTATCCTCCCGAGAGATCTCAATGAAACTTTCCTGGAGATATTCTGCAATCATAACGCGAAGGCTTCTAGGGACAGCTGCCTTATTTCTTCCTCTGCGGTAGCCAGTAGGACACTTTCCCATGCCACTCTGCCATGAGTTTGGCTAGCACGATTGCAGTAAATGGCAGTGGCCTCTAGGTCCGGCCGGCTTCGGGACGCAAGTAGCAGCTGAGCTCTCTGGGCTTTTGTTATCCTTCAGAGTGAGATATCAGCTAAAATCCCCACCACCTGTGGAAAATAGCGCCAGTGTTCAGTGCCAGGGCCCTGTACTCCTACCCATGGAATAGGGGCTGAAATTTGATTGTTTCATGCAACTGAAGTTCCTTTCCCCCACCCAAAGCTGAAGTGGCGATAAGTGGCATGTCTTATTGCAAGCTTGTCTGAGAACAAGGGAAGGGAGTTTTAAAACTTCTCTTTCCCTTTCCGTTGTGACTGTAAATCCTGTGAGGCATCTGTCAGTTTTTATCAGCCGCTGCAGGCTTGAGGGGTGCCCCTTCCACACCCGCAGAACGCCTGGCCCTAAAGAGGAGGAGCAAGAAGACGACTAAGGAGGATGTGTTCAGCGAGATCCTGCATCAGACCACAAACAAAGGGCCTGGAGGGCCACCATGGCAGACGTTATGGAGAAGAAAAGAGCAGACAGGAGAAAGGCCCAGGAATCCCAGCAGTGAAAGGAGATGCAGGTGCACCAGGACATCAGAGGTCTTCTCGGGCAGCAAACCCAAATGCTGAAGACCCTGGCTGGCCTACAGGTCCAGCCATCCCCGACTCCCCACCCTTTGCAGTCCTTGGAGAACTCCCTGGTAGCAGGTCCTTACACCCCCCGACATTCCATGTGGCATCACGGGTTGCATCCTTATTCTGACCGCTCCACATGGTGGGACAGCAAAGAAAACCCCGGTGTCACATACGCTGGCCTGTGGGAACCACAGCTGGGATATGCCTGGCCACAATGGGCTACATGTGTGCACTGAAATGGACAGAAATGTTTGTTTGCTGCCTTTCCAAGTGTAAAGTTCCAGTCCCCCAGTTTACATGAGAGGTTTCTAGTGCATCGCCTGTGGGGTTTGGTCTTTTTCTTTCGTTCGTTCGTTTGTTCTTGACGTTTGACCACTCAGTAAAGTTCCATTGTTGAAGAAAGTGATGGAGTCTACAGACGGTGCTAACCCAGGGCAAGGCAGGGGGGGCCTGTCCCTGAGCAGCTGCAGGACATGCTCCAGGTGGAGGAACAGATTGAAAGGGCCCTGGCAGGCCAGGGGAAGGAGCTACAGGCTGCACCAGGAGGTGAGGCTGACACCTGGAGCTGTGAGAGGAGGGATTACAGTTTTGTTAAGCCTACAGTGGACACCGTGATCCAGATCTCCCCGCTGCTCCTCCCGTTTGGGAGTTGGAAACTCACAAGAGCCTGTGAAGAATGGGACATTGTCCTACAGGCAGATGAAGTGGATACACCTAAATCTCTGTCCAGGCCCTAAATGAGGGAGCCACAGCCTGGTAGAAAGCGACCCGGGGGGAGTATAATTTGCAGGGCTGGGCAAAAACTGGTCCAGACACTGTAAGGCCCCACTAGCGCCCTGGTTCAGGACCTGGTGAGGTGGGTGGTCCTGGGTCCCCTTACCTTGCTCTGCTGCACCTACCCCATGACAGACCCCTCAGGGGAGTGGAAGGGACACTCAGGGAGATTGAGGCCCACCACATACTACCCAGCCAGGACCCCCTCTAGAAGCACCAGGCCGAAAAGATCTGTGCAGCCACTGCTTGACCACTAGGCCAGCTGGCTATCAGACTGACACCCCTTCCCCCTCCGGAGAACAGAATTATCTTTATTCATTCCCAGTCCGTATTGCAGGCTGCCCGGCAGCACGCGAAGCGCCCAGTGCTTGCAAATACACAGCAAGCACCACGCGCCAGCTGGTATAAATGCACAGCAAGCTCTGCAAGGTGCCTAGCAGCCCCCGGAGCTTCAGCCCCAGACAACGCTCCAGCACAGAACACGGCCGAGGCTGACCGTCCAAATGCTTCTTCAGAGCCTCCCGCGCCCAGAGAGCCCATGCATGAGCCTGGGCACCTGTCCCCATTGCAGTCAGTGGGAGTCTTGCCATGGACTGTAATAGGGTCAGTTGGCTCAGAGGCTGCAGCAGACACCATCACCTCTGTGCGTGGTCTGGTCACTAGGCGTGACTAAGCGTATGGATTATGTTCAGCCCCCGGCAGCTCTGAGCCCGTCTGGCCCGCTCACCCTTAGGCCGGACATGCGGGTCAGTTGTTCAGTCCCAAAGCAGTAACGTTATAGAGTGACTTTCTTTCCTGGCCATTTATTTGGTGGTGGAAGGCAAAGGGCCAGACCCTCAGGCCCTGATGGAGCCACAGAATAGAGCAGAGCTGGGGCGGCTCTGCGGCCCGCTGGGCTACGAATGGAGGGATCTCCGCCACAGAGCTGCGTTCCAGGGGGTCTCCCCGTATCTGAGCAGGGAGCATGCCTGGGGGCATGGCACTGGCAGAGCAGGGGAGGGGCAAGGACACCAGTTTTGTCCGTCTATGTATTTATACCATGTCCCTCACAATGAGAGCTGAACTCCTGCGGAATGGCTGTTAGATCTGTGGCTCCGTGGATCTCCTGGGAAACACCCCCACCTCTCCCTGGGGGAGAAGAGGAGGGAGGAATCACAAAGTACGAAGTGAGCCATTCCTCCAGGCCCCCCTCGTACGAGCCCCGAGGGTCGGGCAGCATGCTGGGCAGATGCGGATGCGGCTCGCAGCCGTGACAAACTGCAGCCACAGGCAGTGCGTGATTGATACACCGTGGTGGTCGCACCGTTCGTCTCCAAGCAGCAGCTGCAGCAGCCTCTCCCTCTGCTCTTAACAAGGTGGTGAGTGACGTGGACAATGGATGCAGAGGGGATTTCACCCTGATCCAGAGAAGGAAGTACTCAGCTCCCTCCTGTCTGCTGGATTGCAGCGTGGCGTGCTCTGCCCAGTGCTCGGTGAGCGGCTTTTAAAAGATTTATTTGGGACCCCCAAACCTGATCCTGCTTTGGAGACCCGGGATCAAGACACTGGCTCCTCCAGCCACACCATCCTTCCAGCCCTTGCCTCTGTCACCAGCGCGCGGAATAACGCCCGACGCAGAACTGCAACAAGCAGTTTTGGTGCAAGGTGACAAATAACACAACAGAGCTGGAGTGCTGGGGCTTGGGCTGGCGGCTCTACCTGGAAAGCCGAGGGCCTGAGTCTGGTCTCATGTCAGCTGCTTTTACCCCAGCATCACTTCATTGCTTTCCGTGCAGTTACTCCTGACTTATACCTGAGCGAGTGAGACTAGAGGACAGTCCTGAGTCTTCTCAGGAGGCTGGGTGCCGTTGTTCTGACTGAAGATTGGGGGGAAAGGAGCGGGCACAGGAAGCGGGAGCTGGGAACGGTGCAGCCTGGTAGCCAGTGTTCACGGTTGTCCTTCGCATTACAATGGGCTGAGTAGATTTGGAACAGATGTTATCCAGCTCCTTGTCCTTGCCAGAGCCCAGAGCAGTGAGCTGAGCTCATGCCCTGTCAGCCCTCTCCTACTCTGCCAGCCGCCCCAGGCTTCCCTCTTCACTCCTCAGATTGTGCAGGAGAGAGCTGGGCAATGGGAGGCAAAAGAGCAGTGGGGCTTCCCTGTGCTGAGCTTTCAGATCCTGAAACAGCAGATTGTGTAGCTGGCACTCGCAGAGAGAGAGGTGTGGGCTGAACCAGGAACTCCTGGCACGGTCTCCCTCTGTGGCCTTGGGCAAGGCCGGACAGTGCTTTGTGCCTCAGTTTCCCCAGCTGCAGAACAGGGGTAATCCTACCTTGGGGCAGGGGGGGACTTAGGGTTTGTAAAGTGCTGTGAAGAGGAAAAATGCTAAATGCAGTTAAAGGTGGGTTGAGAGTTATGTTATTTGTATTTTATGGTTAGAACCCCCCAGTTCTCCATCAGGACAGGAGGGTCAGGGATTTTCAGAAGCATGCAGCAAACATATTCACACTTGGCTCGAAAATGGGCCCTTGCTTTTCCTCAGAGGAAAAGCCACCGTTGTGGCTGGGTGTTCAAATCCCTTTGGTGCTGTGAGCTGAACTTGGACTCCTCACTAGAGAGGGGATCCCAGGAAATACAAGAGGACTTTGCTCTGTTTTCTCCCTTGCCCAGACACACTGTGGGCCCTGAGATCCCAGGACTTGCACATGTGCTTAACTACTGCAGGTGGCTAAGGCTTTGCCAGGTTGGGGCCTGGTGGAGGCAGCATCTCCTGTCTGCGAGGGAGCAGTGAGTTGTGAGTGGCACGAAATGCTAGAATTAGCAGCTCCTTCAGCGCTGCATATTAAAGCCTCCTTTTTACACTAATGCAAACAAACAAATTGGTGCCGGGGAGCCTGGCTGCAGGGTCCCAGGCCGGCACACAGCAGTAATTGGCACATAATGAAACTGGAATTGAACTATTAAAATCACATTATTTGCTGACACTAATGTTTTGTTCGGTTGCCAATGCTCTGAAGGTCCTTTTGTGACTCTCAGCAGGAGAGACTCGTAACTATCTCACAAAGAGAGGGGGGCTGGGAAATAAGAAAATTAGGCCATTAAAGCAACTCCTAAGGGCTCTATCCCGAGCCACCACTTGAGAATGAGACTGAGCCGGAAAAATGGCCTTTTGTCCTCGCACTCCGTTGAGAGGCTTCACTGACTGCAGGAGTCGCTGCTAAGAGCTTTTCTCCACCGGCCACGGGGCTGGGAGCTCGGAGTCCAACACGCTAGCGAGCGAGCAATTTTGGCATCTTTTCAGGACCTTCTGCAGGGCACTGCGTAACCGTCTATGCGTCGCACTGGGAATTAACCCTTTCACCCAGGAGATGCCAGCCACTGGTGGAGACCAAGAATTGTTCATCTCCCCTGGCTGATGCTTAAGCTTTTCCTTCGCCACCTCAGGGCCTGATCCTGCCAGGTGCTGAATGTCCTGGGGGCCTAATGACTTCAGGGAGAGATGAGAACATTCAGCCCCACATGGGGACACAGCCTTTATGCCGAGCCTCTCTGATGGCACCTAGCCTGTCGCTGCTCATCAGGTCCTGGCCCTCTGTGCCAGCTTTAGCTTCCTGGCCCAGGGTGACTGGCCCCTTTAAGGGTAGATGGGGCTAGCCCCACTTGTGCCATAATTAATTAGCCTCAGAGGGTGGGGCTAAAGGGGGTCAGCTGGTGCTTTAATAAACACTTGGTTCTTATAAAAGGACTGAGCGTGAACTCAATGTGGGGTGGAGCCACAGGAAGTGGGCAGCAGGCTGGGCTGCTCGCTCGCTCGCTCGCTCCTGTAAGAGGCCCTGAGCCAGGGCTCAGGAGAAGGTGATCCAGGGGAACCAGCCTGTAGACTGAGTCCTCAGTAGTCCTGAGAGGTGGCCCAGAAGGGAGCTGGGAATGCTGCCCAGAGGGTGGGCTGAAGAAAAGCCCAGGCAGGGCAGTAGAATGTTTTGTTTGTTGGGACATTTTAAGTGGACTCCTGTTACCCTGGAAGGGGTTAACTTCATTCTGTGACTTTCTTGGAGCGCCAAGCCATGTGTCCAGCACTGACCTGGCTGTGTGGAGTTTCTTTATCAGGGCTGCTTAATAGGGAAACTGAGGCAGTGCTGCAGAGCCATCCCTGGTCATGAGGGGTGCTTGGGAAGCAGCTGACCTTGTTGCAGACTGGGATGCTGGGGTGGGCTGGGGTTGGGCTGGGTTGGGAGGGGCCTGCGCTCCTGAGGAGGCTAGGGCAAGCACAGTTGAATGGAAGGAGGCAAATGCTGGCTGGTGCTGATGAAATCTTCATGGGGTAGCTGACCTGCAAAGACTGGGGCCATTAATGTAAAGCCCAAGACACCACGATCTCAAGGCCAGTCCTGCATCTCCTTACCTGCCTCCTCCTTTACCTTGGCAGGGAGTCCTGCTGCTTTCTCTTCAGCTTGTGCATCCACTTAGTGCTGGCTGCGGCCACTTGTCTCAGAGCCCAGGCTCCCTGTGCCCCCTGCTGCCATGCGGGAGGAAGGCACCTGTCTGGAGAGCCTGGCCGCTCTCTCCCCAGGTCTCCTTGTCGCTCTCCTTTCCCAGCCATGGGCAAAGCCTCTCTCAGGTGAGGAGCTGCGTGGGCAGGCTGTTCTCTGCAGCAGAGCGAGAGGGGCGGAAAGGCCTTGAGATAAACCCCTCTCTGCTCTTCTGCTTTCATTCACTCCCAGGAGCTGCCTGCTGCAGTCCCGCCTCTCCAGCAGCCTCCACAGGTGCCTCTGACTCTGGGGGTGCTGTTGGGGAGCTAGTGAGCAGGATTAGCAATAAGGACTCCAAGGGACCAGTTCTCCCCCTGCAAAATGCAAGTTAATCCCAGTGAAGTCAGCAGGCAGTTTGTATCCTGCAGGGCGCTGATCAGACCCTGCGGTTCTGTATGACCTTGGGCAAGGCCATCCCCCCACTTTCTGGACCTCCATTTCCCCACCTGTAAAATGGGGCCATTATCTTTGTAAACTCATGGTGATCGGGGGAGGTCCCGGACGAATGGAAAAAGGCTAATGTAGTGCCCATCTTTAAAAAAGGGAAGAAGGAGGATCCTGGGAACTACAGGACAGTCAGCCTCACCTCAGTCCCTGGAAAAATCATGGAGCAGGTCCTCAAGGAATCAATTCTGAAGCACTTAGAGGAGAGGAAAGTGATCAGGAACAGTCAGCATGGATTCACCAAGGGCAAGTCATGCCTGACTAATCCAATTGCCTTCTATGATGAGATAAAACTGGCTCTGTAGATGAGGGGAAAGCAGTGAACATGTTGTTCCTTGACTTTAGCAAAGCTTTTGACACGGTCTCCCACAGTATTCTTGCCAGCAAGTTAAATGGATGAATGGACTATGAGGTAGATAGAAAGCTGGCTAGATTGTCGGGCTCAACGGGCAGTGGTCAATGGCTCCATGTCTAGTTGGCAGCCGGTATCAAGCGGAGTGCCCCAAGGGTCTGTCCTTGGGCTGGTTTTCTTCAGTATCTTCATTAATGATCTGGAGGATGGTGTGGATTGCACCCTCAGCAAGTTTGCAGATGACACTAAACTGGGAGGAGAGGTAGATATGTTGGAGGGTAGGGATGGGATACAGAGGGACCTAGACAAATTGAAGGATTGGGCCAAAAGAAATCTGATGAGGTTCAACAAGGACAAGTGCAGAGTCCTGCTCTTAGGACGGAAGAATCCCATGCACCACTACAGACTAGGGACCGAATGGCTAGGCAGCAGTTCTGCAGAAAAGGACCGAGGGGTTACAGTGGACGAGAAGCTGGATATGAGTCAACAGTGTGCCCTTGTTGCCAAGAAGGCCAATGGCATTTTGGGATGTATAAGTAGGGGCATTGCCAGCAGATCGAGGGACGTGATTGTTCCCCTCTATTCGACATTGGTGAGGCCTCATCTGGAGTACTGTGTCCAGTTTTGGGCCCCACACTACAAGAAGGATGTGAAAAAATTGGAAAGTGTCCAGCAGAGGGCAACAAAAATGATTAGGGGACTGGAACACATGATTTATGAGGAGAGGCTGAGGGAACTGGGATTGTTTAGTTTGCGGAAGAGAAGAATGAGGGGGGATTTGATAGCTGCTTTCAACTACCTGAAAGGGGGTTCCAGAGAGGATGGATCTAGACTGTTCTCAGTGGTAGCAGATGACAGAACAAGGAGTAATGGTCTCAAGTTGCAGTGGGGGAGATTTAGGTTGGATATTAGGAAAAACTTTTTCACTAAGAGGGTGGTGAAGCATTGGAATGGGTTCCCTAGGGAGGTGGTGGAATCTCCTTCCTTAGAAGTTTTTAAGGTCAGGCTTGACTAAGCCCTGGCTGGGATGATTTAGTTGAGGATTGGTCCTGCTTTGAGCAGGGGGTTGGACTAGATGACCTCCTGAGGTCCCTTCCAGCCCTCATATTCTATGATTCTATGACAGTGATACTGGCTTTGTCGGGGTGTACTGAGGCTCGGTTAATCTCTCGAGTGCTTGGAGATCCCCAGATGGAAGGGGTGCAGAGCTGATGGTGTGAATAGGCTAAATACTGCTGTCCTCTTACTCAAGCCCCTTTTGACTCTGGCAGAGCTCCCCTGACTGCGATGAGAGTTGTGCCAAGTAAAAACTCAGTCAGGGCCTCAGGCTGTGGCTGGTTCTTACGAGCTGGTACATGGGGTGGGGAAGTGGAGCAGGTACTCGGCTATGTTCTTTCACCAGGCGCACACGTGCTCTCCTGCGTATCATGGGGGATCTCACTAGCAGCTCCCATTGCTTAATACGTGACTGGCGGGTGCTCAGCTGAGCATGGTGTAAGAACCAGTGCAGAGCCGAGCCGAGTTACTGGGCAGCCCCTAGGTTTCCCCGGTGCAGAGCAGTCCCAAAGAGCAGGGACACCCGAGGGGTCAGAGTGGGGACGACTCCTCCTGACTTTGTGAGCTCCCTCACATGGCTTGCCAAGAGCAGCGCTAGCTCTTCTGTGCAAACCCCCACAATCACTTTCCAGGTGCCCAAAGGGGCTGATCTTTGAGGAAAAGCCGGGGTGCAGCCTCAAGGACTCACTGGGGTAGCCTGTGGGTCTCCCCACTCCAGCGAGACAGGGCCCCCTGATGCCCAAGGTTGAAGTTCCTAGTGGGCAGTGTTGGGGGATGGGGGGAGGCAGGCCTGTGCCTGCCCCTCACCTCTGGACCCTGAGAGTATAAGGGGTGGGATAGCCTCTAGCACCTGTGGCGAGTCTGTTGGGGTTCTGCTGCAATCCCCCCGCTCCCTTGACTTGGCCTCTGGCTCTGCTGCTCAGTGTGGGGGAGCTACCCCCAGTCACTTTTCAGCCAGTGCCCCCCAGGGCTGGACGCAGTGCGGGTGCTCAGGGTGACTGCCAGGAACGAGACCCTGGGCCGAGGTGCACAGGTTTGAGGGTTAGTTACTTACGCAGCTTCTATGAGCCTGCCTGTAAACAGAAAGCCGGCGTGGCGCGAGGCTGGGCGGGCGCAGGGGTGGCTTGCTGGGTGGCAGGGTTTCTCCCCCCGGGGATATGGCTCTCCTGTCATCCCTGTCCTTCCCAAGGTGATTGATGAAGGTTTCCGCCATTAAGAGCCATTGCCAGGTATCCTGGCCCTTCCGAGTGGCTGGAAAATTGTCAAGAGCCCAGTAAATTCCCCGCCCTGCTGAATATTGAAAGCGCAGGATTAACAATCACTGTCACATGTCAGTGTCCTTGGTAACGCAGCCAGCCAGGGAGCTGTCAGCTCAGTGACAGCAGAAGGGCTCCTCTCTGTCTGCGCTGATACACCCCTAGCCCCGGCTCTCCTCCCTCCGGGCTCCACTGCCCGGCCCAGCCTTGCCCGGCTCTGCCTCTCCCCTCCCGGTCCCTCGGCTGGCTGGCTCACTCAGGCTGCTTTACTTCCCCTCGGCTCCCACCCCCCCGTTTTTCATTCAGCTCCCTGGTGTCTGCTGTCCCACAGACCAGATGCCCCTTTCCAGTGCACCAGCTGCAGGGGGCTTCACCCACCACTGAGGGGATTTCCAGCAGGGCTCCCGTTCTGCAGGGTCCCAGGCTTTCATGGGCAGGTGTCTCTGCCGTGCTTCAGCTCTGCAAGCCGCAGAGGCGCTGCATAGTTGGTTAAATCCAGCAGGGGCACATATTCCCACCAGAGACTATTGGCAGGGAAGGTGGGCATCTGTCTGGCGTGGGCAGCCAGGCTCTGGCGCAGCAAGGCAGTCGGCTGGCGGTGCTCTGGCACTGCGGGATGGGGCTCCCTTGGGCAGTGCGGCATTCCATCGCATCCGCATCCCCGGCGGAGCAGCCTGGCAGGCTCTCGGGGAGGGAGGGGCAAGGCCTCCGTCCCTTGCGGGCTCTGGATTTACTCCCAAGTGGCCGCGCCTGCATACACAGGGCCCAGTGCTCTGCGGCTCTCCTGGGCAGCCCTGCTGATTTCTGGCCCTGTCTCTCCTCTCTGGGCCCAGCTGCCACACGCTCTTTCTGGCTCATTATCCATCTCTCCTTTATCTCTAGGGGTGTCTCTCCCTCCTCTGCTGCTCCCTGGTTCCAGGGCCCACGCGCACGCCCGCCCACCCACCCCTGCCCACGCGCCCCTCCACATTACCCCACGTTGCTGTTTCTTCTGTCAAACCAATTGTCACTTTTCAGCTGCTCTGGAACCTTCAGGCTCCAAGAGTCCATCTGCCTCTCCCAGCAAATTTCTCTCCCGCTGTCTCCTGAGCATCCTTCGGGGCCGGGCTCCCTTCCCTGCGGGTTTCCATTGCCAGTGTGTGCAAGAGGCGAAGGAAAGTCTCCTTCACAGGAGGCTGAGGGAAGCCGCTGTGCCGGTTCTGCCATCCAGCTCCTCCTCCCCGCACAGAGCAGCAGCCGCGAGGGTGCCCCAGTGCCCGGGACAGTCACGGCCTGCAGCACCCAGCTCAGTGCGTGGATAAGGAAAAGGTGGTTTCAGGGGCGAGTGGTGCATGTTTCACTGCAGAAGCGTTGTGCAGTTTGTTTGCCAAGAAGGCTTGGCTATTGGGCTGCAGTGAGAGAGACACAGAAAGACCCAAGATCTCTAGGAGCTTCCCCCTACCTGAGCACCGGTGCCACCGGCTCTCCCGCATCTTCCCACCCTCTGGGGTAAATTCATTTGACTGCTTTGGTATACAAATGACTGCCCCTATTAGAGCTCTTGCCTGAGCAAAAAGCAGCCACTATTCCCAGGGCAGGATCAAATATCTTCCTCCTGCCCCTGGCTTCCTGCTCCTTTACTCCCAGTTCCTGGTGGGGGTCTGAGAATGAGATCTCTTTCAGGTCCCAGCGGCCCTGCCCTGGCCCCCCAGATGCCAGCTGCTACCTGCTCTCATCTGCTCTCCTTCCCTCGCTGCGTCTTGCACTTTCCCCCTCTCTTCTTCCTCCTTCACAAAGCCCTGCCGCCGTGCTCTGGGAGCAGGGGGTCTCTGCAGATCGCTGCATGCCTGGTGGGCTGCATGATGAGTGGGGGTACCTGTGGCACCCCAGGTCTTGCCTGAGGGGCAGTCTGGAAGGGGGCTGGTCCCGTGGGTCTGGACTTGGATGTGGAGTGCTGCTGCGACGGTACGTCCCTGTGGGGAACCGAGCGGCAGCTTTCAGGGGGCTGTTAACCTGCCCTAGGGAGCGGGTGTGGCAGAAGTTTGGGCTGGAGGAGACCGAGGTGGAGCGCTGTCGGGGCCGGAGGGTGAGGTGGAATGTGTGGGTCTGAGCTGGGGAGAGCCGCCTGAGGGAGCACTACCTGGCAGTGATGCCTTTCTCTTTGCACACTCTGAACAGAGTGTTTCTCCATAAGCCAGGGACTGAGAAACCACGGGACCAAGTCCAGGGCTGGTGTAATCAGGCAGAACGCCACTGAAACCAATGGTGAGGCACCAGTTTGCACCAGGCTTGAATTTGGCCCAGTAAGAGGAACGATCCCCCTCTGGGTGTGTTCACAGGCGCGCGCCTGTGGCTATTGCACAACGATAGGAATTGCTCCACTGCTCCCTCTTGTCTGGCCCGTGTGTCCTAGCTGCAGCTTTGCACCTTGCTCTCTCTCCTTTATCCCCCTGGGCGATTCTGTCCTGCAGAACGGTGCTTGGCCTCAAGACTGACACAGACGTTCCTTGGATCCCTGCATTCTGCATGGTCTAGATACTCCACACCCCGATGAACCTGCTGCTGGCCACCTGCCGCCGCTGGATGACCCTCAGCCTGTCGCGGATACAACCCTAACCCTAAAGCTTATGCTCAAATAAATTTGTTAGTCTCTAAGGTGCCACAAGTCCTCCTTTTCTTTTTCCTAACCCTAAAGTTACTCCTAGCACAGGAGTGAGCGCTAGCTAGCTCTGGCTGGTAAATAGACCCTGCCTTGTTCACTCCTGTTTGCCCACTAGCCCAGAGTCGCCCCCAGGCTCCCTGTTATGGGCTCCCTCTCTTCATACCCCCTGAGCAGAGCTGGGTGAAATATTTTTGGCACATAGGAAATTTGGTGAGAAATGCATTTTTCAGGACCCCTACACTGTCCATGAATTCAGAGTGAATTCGGCAAATGCCTTTGACTGACAACTAAAATATCAAAAATCTGGAAGCGTTTTGCTTTTAAAAAAATTGAAACGAACCATTTTAAAATGTCTGGTTTGATTTGACATTTGAACATAAGAGTGGCCATACTGGGTCAGACCAAAGGTCCATGTAGTCCAGAATCCTGTCTTCCAACAGTGGCCAACGCCAGGTGCCCCAGAGGGAATGAACAGAACAGGGAATCATCAAGTGATCCATCCCCTGTTGCCATTCTCAGCTTCTGGCAAACAGAGGCTAGGGCTAGGTGTAATTGGAAATATTTCATGTTGACCTCCACGTATTTTCTTCTGTATTTTATTCCACCAAGACACCCAAAAGTCAGTTTGGCTCGAAACAAACCAGTTTTCCCCTGGGATTTTTCAGTTCAGCCACCAAACTGTCAAATCAGGTATTTCTTCAGCTCTGCTCCTGAGCGCTGGTTTCTCAGCTCTGGCCTAGCATTAGCTTCTCTCCCTGGGAATTATAGCAGGGCCATGGAAATAGAAACTTTGATTCCTAATCCCTGGAGTGCCAGCAGACTCCGATATCTGAGAGCTCCCTCACAGCCAGGGACTCCAAAAGAATCCAAGCAGAAAGCCAACCCCACACCCGAGAGCAGATGCCTGGGCCATTCCATACCAAACTTCTGGCTTTGCAAAGTTGATCTTTTCAAGAGCAGAACTTTCTAGCACTGGTGCCCCACCCCTTTGAGAGCATTCGCTGGGCAATTCACCCCCTCTGGTCCCACAGCCTCCCGTAGCCCCAATCTGGGTAAAGAGGGCTCCTAGCACAAGGCAGCCAGAAGGAGCTGGGACTGAGTGTGAGAAGCTGTTATGGAAAAGGACTCTAGACCCGTCCTCTGCCATCCTTCCCCAGCACCTCGCCCCTGCCCAGGATTTCCGCTGCAGCACGTTCTTCCTTTCTTTCCCTGCTCGAAGATCACTGGGGCTTTTCACAGGCTGGGAGGTAGCCCAGCTTGGGAACACCAGCCCCTGTTGCTTGACATCCACATGGCCTTGCTTGGAGCTGCGTTATTCAGGGGAGATCACACCCAGAGACTCCTGCTGCAAGTCCCGCGGGGCTCGGTGGGACCATTCTTCCCTTCCCTTCTCCATGCACTGAAATCTTCCAAGAGATCTGCTCCTTATGTGTTGGGCCAACACTTCCTGCACTAAGAATGGGGAGGAGGCAAGCACTGAACCAGGAGGAACTCTCAGCTGGAACAGATGGCAGCTGCAGCTGAGTGCCTGCGCGGGCTGTGTGTTGGGGGGCTTTGCTCCTTGGGAAAGACGTATGTGTTGAAGGTGCCAGCGGAGTGTAATTTGTCTGTTCGCTGGCTAAATATGGCCCTGTCTCCGCTCTGCCTTTTATCACATGCCCCACAGCAAGGAGCCCATTTCCCAGGAATAGTCGCTCAGGAGCAGTGACTTATTGCAGCTGAGAAAATGAACTTTGCTCAGGCTCTCCCGAGGCGGCCAGCACGTTCCTGGCTGCACCACAGGGGGGGCGCCAGGCCTTGGTGTCTTCCAGCAGCCAGAGCGGGGCCAGCCCCACCTCCTTGGAGCTGATATATGGGCTTAAAGTGCTGGGATACGGCTTTCTCCTGGCACTCACCAGCTAATGGAGTCGACTGACAGCATTTTATGGATCTGATACAAAGGCCATCAGTTTGCGTGACAGTTTTACTAGGTTGGGAGGGAGCTTTATAGTCCCACTTCCTTTTGCTTAATCTTTCTGTTTTCCCAGTCATTTGTCTCCCGCCTTCCAACACCTACGTGAGGTGGTTTGAGTAGCAGAGCAGCGTGGAGCACAGACCAGCAACCAGCTCCTCAGCCCTGCTCCACCACTGGGGCTCAGCCGTGCTCTCTCGGGACGCCCTTTCCCCAGGGATCCAGCTCCCCAGCTGGCACAGTTCTCCTCCTTCCCGGGGCGAGGAGAGAGAGAGGAATTGGATGTCTAGTGTATAGTTCAGAGGATGTAATTGACTGTGAGCACCGAGGCTGTTTGTCCCCAGTGCCCTGGGGAGAGCCACAGGCAGCTGGGGAGAGCCTCTGGCCCTTGAGCTGGGTAAGGCAGGAGCTCCAGCACTGACCGGCTGTGAATCAAGCTGCATTGCAGCTGCCCTCACTTGTGGTCAGTTTTCCTTGAGCACCTGTGAATGTGAGATAATGAACAGCAAGGGTGAGACCACAAGATGCCAGGGCACTGCTGTAGGGAACCTCAGATCTCTGGGGACCGTATGGCCTGGGTCAGGCAGGGCACCCTGCAGGGAATCATAGGATCATAGAATAATAGAAGATTAGGGTTGGAAGAGACCTCAGGATGTTATGCAGATAAAACTACACAGGATCGTTTCAGGGGACAAGACAATATGTCACGCTTATTATAACACAATTTGATTTATGACCAATAACTAATATCTAATACCTATGTATAAATACACACACACACACGCACCCCAAATGTTCTGCAGCTGCTGTATAATTACCAGTCCTGAATGTAGCTTGAGTTCATGGCTTGGATTCGTAGCTTATGGCGGCTAACTGGCCAGGAAAGCCGGGCACAAGGAAGAGCTGGGTTTCTGTTGGGCATGCACCGATGCCCTTCCATGCTGGCAGCAGAATGTGACCCTCCAAAGTCTTCCATCGCATCCATCCTTTTTGTAGGCTTTAGTTTGAATCCAGAGTCTATAGGTCCTGCTGTGTCAGGCTGCCTCTGGGTCCGGTGTGACTGATCACCCGTCAATTGCAGACATGTGTCTTTCAGCCTGGGACCTGGCTTTGAAGTTTCTTCAGTTGTACTTTTGTTCTTTTCTTTTGAGGGTGGACTCTTCTTGCTTTGTCAGGGCTGTTGTCTGCATCTTCAGCCGTTGGCGTTTACACTTTATTTCATCAGGACAGGCTGGGGCTGGAGGTTGATTCCATCATCCATCCATACCTCATTCCCACATCTAAACTACACTCATCAGATTATAGCAGGGTTTTGCAAAATGAAGGTTGCAGCAGGGTTTACAAAATGGAGTGAGCATTTTAAAATGGAGTTTGGGACAAGCTGAAATGGAGTTTGAGTTACAATATGGACAGGTGTAAGGAATGACAAATAGTGAACAGAAGTTACAATATAGACAAGTATAATGAATGACAAACAGTGAGCAGAAGTTACAATGTTGAAACTGTGTAAGTTTCAGCGATTTAAGCAGCAATTGGATTGAAAGTGAAACTCAATTAGCCAGTTATTGGGGTAACCGATTTAATGAATGAATGTTGTTTCATTCAAAAAACTTTGCTTATAAAGTTATATTAATAAAGTGAACAATTAAAAACTATTTCATTGATCAGTTCTACAAGGAGGTCATCTAGGCCAGTGGTTCTCAAACTTGTGCACTGGCGACGCCTTTCACATAGCAAGCTGCTGAGTGCAACCCCCCTTATAAATTAAAAACACTTTTTTATATATTTAACACCATTATAAATGCTGGAGGCAAAGAGGGGTTTGGAGTGGAGGCTGACAGCTCGCGACCCCCCATGTAATAACCTCATGACCCCCTGAGGGGTCCTGACCCCCAGTTTGAGAACCCCTAATCTAGTCCAACCCCCTGCTCAAAGCAGGACCAACCCCAACTAAATTATCCCAGCCAGGGCTCTGTCAAGCCTGACCTTAAAAACCTCTAAGGATGGAAATTTCACCACCTCCCTAGAGAACCCATTCCAGTGCTTCACCACCCTCCGCGTGAAATAGTGTTTCCTGATATCCTACCTAGACCTCCCCCACTGCAACTTCAGACCATTGCTCCTTGTTCTATCATCTGCCACCACTGAGGACAGCCAAGCTCCATCCTTTTTGGAACCCCCCTTCAGGTAGTTGAAGGCGGCTATCAAATCTCTCCCCACACCCCTTCTCTTCTGTCGACGAAATAAGCCCAGTTCCCTGAGCCTTTTCTCGTAAGTCATGTGCCCCAGCCCCCTGATCATTTTCGATGCCCTCCGCTGGACTCTCTCCAATTTGTCCACATCCTTTCCGTAGTGAGGGTCCCAAAACTGGACGCAATACTCCAGATGTGGCCTCACCAGTGCCGAATAGAGGGGAATAATCACTGCCCTCGATCTGCTTGCAATGCTCCTACTAATTCAGCCCAATATGCCGTTAGTCTTCTTGGCAACAAGGATACACTGTTGACTCATATCCAGCTTCTCGTCCACTGTATTCCCCAGCTCCTTTTCTGCAGAACTGCTGCTTAACCAGTCGGTCCCCAGTCTGTAGCGGTACATGGGATTCTTCCGTCCTAAGTGCAGGACTCTGCACTTGTCCTTGTTAAACTTCATCAGATTTCTTTTAGCCCAATCCTCCAATTTATCTAGGTCACTCTGGACCCTATCCCTACCCTCCATAGTATCTACCTCTGCCTCCAGCTTAGTGTCATCCACGAATTTGCTGAAGGTGCAATCCATCCCATCCTCTAGATCATTAATGAAGATGTTGAACAAAACCGGCCCTAGGACCAACTTCTGGGGCACTCTGCTTGATACTGGCTGCCAACTAGACATGGAGCCATTGATCACTACCCGTTGAGCCCGACAATCTAGCCAGCTTTCTATCCACCTTATAGTCCATTCATCCAGCCCATACTTCTTTAACTTGCTGGCAAGTAGATTGTGGGAGACTGTATCAAAAGCTTTGCTAAAGTCAAGCTATATCACGTCCATTGCTTTCCCCATATCCACAGAGCCAGTTATCTCCTCACAGAAGACAATCAGGTTGGTCAGGCACGACTTGCCCTTGGTGAATCTATGTTGACTGTTCTCGATCACCTTCGTCTCCTCCGAGTGCTTCACAGTGGATTCCTTGGGGACCTGCTCCATGGTTTTCCAGGGACTGAGGTGAGGCTGATGGGTCTGTAGTTCCCCGGATTCTCCTTCTTCCCATTTTTAAAGAGGAGCATGATATTTGCCTCGTTCCAGTCGTCCAGGACCTCCCCCCATCGCCACGAGTTTTCAAAGATAATGGCCAATGGCTCTGCAATCACATCCGCCAACTCCCTCAGCACCCTCGGCTGCATTAGATCTGGCCCCATGGACTTGTGCACGTCCAGCTTTTCTAAATAGTCCTGAACCTGTTCTTTCACCACTGAGGGCTGCTCGTCTCCTCCCCATGCTGTGCTGCCCAGTGCAGCAGTCCGGGAGCTGACCTCTGTGAAGACAGAGGCAAAAAAAGCGTTGAGTACTCCAGCTTTTTCCACATCATCTGTCCCTAGGTTGCCTCCCTCATTCAGTAAGGGTCCCACACTTTCCCTGACCTCCTTGTTGCCAACATACCTGTAGAAGCCCTACTTGTTACCCTTCACATCTCTTGCTAGCTGCAACTCCAGTTGTGCTTTGGGTTTCCTGATTACTCTACCCCTGCATGCTTGAGCAATATTTTTATACTCCTCCCTAGTCATCTGTCCAAGTTTCCAATTCTTGTAAGCTTCCTTTTTGTGTTTAAGCTCACACGGCTGGAGCCATTGCTCACTGATGTGCATGGCTGTGGGTAATTCCCACAGACTAGTCACCCCGCATAAGACCTGGGGGCAGGGCTATAAGACAGAAGGGAATTTGCAGCTTGAATTGTGCTCACCCTAAGGCTCTGTCTACACTGGAGTCAGGGGGGTGACCGTAGACGTACCCAGGTTAGCTCCGGTGCCAATAGCAGGGAAGCCGTGATAGCAGAGACAACAGCAGGGTTGCACGCACTGGCCTTGGGGGTGTACTTGAGGGCTAGCTTCCCTGCTGCTGTTACTGGAGATGGGGAGATCAAAGCCAGGCTGGGGGTGTGTACCCATGCCGCAGTCACACCTCAGATTGTCATGTAGACAGGATTCCTGCGGCCCCGTGCTGCATAGGAGCTGCCTGCTTCACTGGAGCAGAGGGCAGTGTAAAAGCACAAAAGCCTCTTCCTCGGCCTCTGGCAATGGCTCACCACAGACCCAGCGCAGCTGGTCAGTCCCGGGCTTGTTGCTGGGGAGGGGGAAGGGAGTCCAGTCCCTGTTTGCAAGGTAAGAGACGGCCTGTTTGTAAATCACAAGCATGAGTCCACACAAACACCTCCGCTGACCCCACACTGGCTACCATATGGCAGGCACAAGCCATGTGATGGCAGCAGCCAGAGCCAGGGAAGGCTCCGTCATCAAAACCCTGTGAGTTTCCTGCATACAGCTCCCGAGGTCTCAGTCAGAGCAGCTGTTCCCTTTATCCTGTCTGATCAGCACGGCAGGGGAAGAGGGGCAGGCCTCAGTCGGGTTAGGGAAAAAATAGATACCACTTCCGAAAGCCAAGGTGCCACGTTCTCCCTCTGAGATCAGTGCTGCCAAACTGCACCCCCCAGGTCAGCGTGCAAGCCAGCGAGATAGACCAGGGATCTCAGGCTGGAGGGGAGAGTGGGTGTGATCCCAGTGAAATAGACCAGAACTCCGTGTTCACAAGGCGAAAGGTACGGTGATATCCCAGGGAAAGATACTGGGACTCAGTATACAAAGAGGCCAGGCTCTGTGGCATGAGCAACCGTGGGGATGTACAGCCTAGCCAGACTCCGTACCCACTGATATCCTGCGAGGGGATCCCCCTTAGGGGCAGCTGGGTATGCCCTGTTCCCTGTCCCGGCCCGAGCCCAGCATGCCCAGTCTCTCCTGGATCCCTGTCAGGGTGGGTTTGGGTTACTCTCTTGCTGATTGGCAGTCAGGCTGACCAGTCCTCTACCTCTCCCACATTCCCCCCAGCCACAAAAGCCTCCTGTACAAGGCTGCAGGGCGTCTGCACAGGGCTCTGTTTCATGGCACACAACACGGGATCCCTGCATGGACCCCGGCATCCTCCTACCCCACCAGGCACCAATCTGGCTGCCTTTGGGGCCCTGTGCGCCCAGGAGGAAGAGCTCAGCACTTGCCCCATGGCCAGTAACAGCTATTAACATGCAGAGCCAGAGGGGAAAATGTTATACTTATAAGAAGTACACGGGATCTTTATAGGGGAGAAGGCAGCACGCCGCATTTATTGAGAATACAACAGTTAGCGTGTGCTTTTCAATCACACACCCCATGCACACAGTCCTGCCAGTCGATGTTTATAGTTACTAGTCTAGTGGCCAGCCAGATTGGTCGCAAAGGGGAGCAGGTCTCTGTTGGTTGTGATCCAATGCTCCCGGAGCGTGGCAAGATGAACCCAAAGTCCCATGGCCAAGCACCCTTTTCTTATAGTCTTTTTTCTCTGTTGAAGTCTATGGATTTTGCTGTGTCATTTTGTGACCAGTTACTTCTTAATTCGTGTATCTTTTGATGTAAACATTCCAATACACCTCCGAGAGGGTCAACCTGTCCTGATTCCAATTTAATCAATTGTCCTGTCTTTAGGGGTGTCAGCCTTCACCTCAGGGTCGTCAATCTGCCCTTCCTTCATTATGGATGCACGTTGATGGTTCTCTGGTGTCCTTAAGTCTCTTCACTCCTTCTTCCTTGACCATCTGGCTATAACAACGGCCTTCACACCTTATCTTTTCCTGATGCAAACATTCCTCATTCACACAAACCGTCTTTTTACAGAGACCTTTGAGAATACAAAGTGTCAGTTTATTTTGAGTGAAAGACATTGTAAATTAAGCCTTCCTCTAATCTCCTTAACATAGATCCTGTTATCATAGACAAGATCCTGTCTCTTACTTACTAAACCTTAAAACAAAGAAATGTATATTTAACTAGAGTGCCTAATTTGTAATACATATAGGAAACCGTAGTAGACATTATAACTTATCCTAGAACAAAAGGGTGACCATAATCAGACATAAGGATTGTGCTGGTCTGTCCCTGCCTTAACATCAGTACAGACACTGGCAGTCTGTCAGAGGGTCATTCCTTTCTGCTATTCAAAAAGGGTGGCTGGCAGGATGAAATCAAATCATACATTAATTCTCATAGTACAGTTATAAAATCCTGCTCCTACAGAGACTTCAAGCAGGCGGAGCACAGGAAAGCATCTGCTAGTGGACTCACTTGTCCTGTCACGCGTCTCCTTGCCCAGCGAAGGTGTTGGCAGAACGGGGTCAGCCTCAGGGGGGAGCATGGGACATTAGACCCGAGTGGGAGTTTTACCGAGTTCCTTTGGCACCCCAGGGATCTCAAAGGGCATCACAAAGCAGTGAGTTAAACACTCAGGGCAGGCAAGAGCTCAAGGAGGAAGATCCTGAGCCCCATGCATTAGCAGCTGCTTCACTGAGAGGGGACACTGGCCTGGACGCGGTTGTTCTCCCCTGCCGTCGGGATACCTCGTTACCCCGAGGCAGCCACCGAGGAGAGCGAGAAAGGATCTCGCTTCAAAGTCTCTTCCCAAAGGCGGGGTATCCAACCGGGCAGCCCCCTGCCCCTCTGCTCCACTGCAGGGCCAGAGGGGAGCGCGATGCCAGCTGGCCTATTCGCTGCGAGGGGAAGGAGGATACTCATCTCCCCCATCCCGGGTTTCTGTGGCCAGCTATGAACGTGCTCGGGATGAATCTGAACATACTTGGAAGGATCCTTGAGTTTCCCAAACTTCGGTGCCTTACCCTGGCCCCACAATGCAGGATTCTGTGGCCTAGACTGCATGGCTGGGCCGGGCAGCAGGGCCGCGTGCCAGTCTCTGACATTCAGGGGTCGAGCAAGTGGGGAGCACGGGCTCACTCCGGTCTCACCCGCTGTCTTCCCTGCCTCCTGCACAGGTACCTCCGGACCCTGTACCTCGGCCTCCAGAGCCGCTGGCAGTCAGAGCACAGACAGAGCCACTTCTACTGGAGGATGATGTTCGAGAGCGCGGACATCAGCATGCTGCGGCTGCTGGAGACCTTCCTGAAGAGCGCCCCCCAGCTGGTGCTGCAGCTGAGCATCATGGTGCAACAGAACAACATCGAGCCCCTGCAGGGTAAGGGACGCCCCCCGCCGACCCAGCCCCCATCCCGGCCCTCCATCTGCCTTCCTGCCCCCTCTCATCACCTGTCACTGCAGGGGACGTGCCACGAAATTAAAAGGTGGCAAATTCAAAACTGAGAGACAGAAAGGGTTTCTCACGCAATGGGGGAGGAGACTGTGGAACTCTCTGCCACCGGGAGTTGTTGAGGCCAAGAATTTAGCAAGAGTCGAAAAAAGATTGGACACTTGTACGGATAACAAAAACAACCAGAACTGTCAATAGTTAATGGTCAAATTCTGGAAGGGACATAAAACCTCCTGCTTTGGAGCTGAAGCCAGAGTCTCTAACTGAGGGACCGGGAGGAGACCTAATGTGGTGGCAGATTACCGCATATCTGCTCCTGCGGATTCTTACCCCTTCCCCTGCAGGATCTGGTGTTGGGCCCTGGCACAGACAGGACTCTGGGCTAGAGGGAGCTGGGATCTGATCCAGCCTGGCCACACCCATGTTCCATCTTCTGTCTTCCCTTCCTCTTCCTCCCATCTCATACCATCCCCTCCTAGTGTTCCTCTCCTTCCTCTCCCCTCCAACTCCCTGACTCATTCTGTGTCTCCGCAGGTCTCTCGGCCTCGGCCTCCCTGGTGTCCCTGGCGTGGATGATCGCCTCCTACCAGAAGGTGCTGCGGGACTCGCGTGAGGACAAGATGCCCATGTCCTACAAGGGGGCAGTGGTGCAGATCCTCTGGCACCTGTTCACCATCGCTGCCCGCGCCATTGCCTTCGCCCTCTTTGCCTCCGTGTTCCAGCTCTACTTTGGCATCTTCATCGTCACGCATTGGTGCATCATGACCTTCTGGATCATCCAGGGGGAGACGGACTTCTGCATGTCCAAGTGGGAGGAGATCATCTACAACATGGTGGTGGGCATCATCTACATCTTCTGCTGGTTCAACGTGAAGGAGGGCCGGAGCCGCTGCCGCATGGCCATCTACTACACCATTACGCTGGCGGAGAACGCGGCCCTCACCGGGCTCTGGTACATGTACTATGACCGCCAGGCCACCGCCGACTTCGACGCCTTAATCATCGTCTGCGTGGTCTCCTCCAGCTTCGCCCTGGGCATCTTCTTCATGTTCATTTACTACTGCCTCTTGCACCCCAACGGGCCAGTGTTCGGCCCCCAGACCGGCGGCTGCATTTTCAAAAAGGCGCCGGCCGCCTGCGTGGGACCCCCGGAGGACGTAATCACCAGCCCCCCACGCTCCTTGCCACGGACTACAGGGGGGGAGAGGGAAGGGGTGCCAGGGGACAGGGACAGCTGCGTGCCTGTTTTTCAGGTCAGGCCAAGCGTCCCCCCAACCCCTGTTGCCCGCGCCCCCCGGACAGAAGGGCCCGTCATCCGAATAGATCTGCCCAGGAAGAAGTACCCTGCCTGGGACGCCCATTTCATTGACAGGCGGCTCCGTAAGACGATCCTAGCGCTGGAGTATTCTTCTCCGGCTACCCCCCGCCTGCAGTACCGCAGCATGGGGGCCTCGCAGGAGGTGCTGGAGTATGAGACCACGGTGTAGGCCACCGCGGGAGCCATGTAACTGCCTAGCATGCCCCCCACCCCCACCGTGGGGCTGACACAATGGTGCATTTCCAGAACCCAAGGGGGTCGCTGGTCAGAGCCCACTGGCCGCCAGCCAAGCCCGGCCTTCCGCTGCCCCGGAAAGTGGCTGTCCAGTATCTTCTTAGCATTTTGCCTTTGTGTTCATTCGCACTGATGGCCCCCCACCTCCCCGCTCTACCCCCCATCCCAGACGGGTTGGCGAGGTCAGCTGGTGCTACCCGCCCCGCTCTGCCTTGACGAGCTCCCCCTCTAGGCAATGCCATGGCAAAGTTTTCCTCCCCCACAGATGGGCCCAGAGGAGTCCATCCTCCCCTCCAGGCGGGAGTCTTTGTTGGTGCTGAAATACCTCACCTGTACCTGAGCTCAAACAGCCTGGAGCCGCCCCATGGTATGGCCTCTAGCCACCGGCAAAGGGGCAGGGCACCTGGTGCAGGAGGGCTTGCACAGAGCCCAGCTGGAGAGGGTGGGGAGCAGCTTCCTTGTGGGTGTGAGGACTGGCCGGAGCTGGGGAGTGTGTGAGGGGCTATGGAGTGGGGGGTGGGGGAATCAGGGCAGGCTGAGCACCCTGGGTACAGAAGTGCACCACAACCCCCCAGTTACTCTGGGCACTGGGGGGCCCTGGGAAGTGGGGCTGAAGCATGCGGAGCTCTGGGGGAAAGGTGGGGCCCTGGTTGCTGGAACACACACTGGGTGCTGGGGCGTGCCGTGGGTGCTGGGGTAAGGTGGAGCATGGCAAGATCACAGGCGCAATCCTTTATCATTCCTGTGTGAAGTCTGTTCCCGCCATTCCCTGGGCCTTGGAATTAAGGGAATGATCTTGGGCCCCCTCCCCGTTGTCCCCCCCCACACACACACACACCCCCTGAGATGCCTGCCACAGCTGTGCCAATCCATGGGGGCAGATGCACTTCGGCCTCTGAGCAAAGGGGACATAGGAAGGTTAATAATCCCAGCGTCCCATGGGGTGAGCGTGGCGGGGGATTCTCCCCAGAGTGTTGGGGTCATGATGGAGAGAGCTCCTGGGATCCCAAGGAGCCCGTCGGCGAAGCTGGGCCGGCAGGAGCTGGAGACAACAGGGAGAAAGCTGGAGCAGAATGAGGTGTTTGCTTGAGGCCAGGCCAAGCCAATGGCAACAGCCCTGGCAGGGTAAACGCCAGATTCGTACCAGTGCCAAGGGCCAAACTCCCTGGGACTTCAGTGTCGTCAGGATGCAAGAGCCCCAGGGCTGCAGCAATGCCAGGCACCAGCACACACCCAGCGTTTGCCACTCTGCAGAGCCTGCTGTGCCATTCCATCTCCTGTGCGAGGAACGCAGCGGGGCCGCGCTTGGTTCTAGGACCTCGGGTGGTAAATACTGAGTCTGCAGGGGCTGGGTGGGCCCTGTTGGTGCAGGGATCGGTGTCCCGTCACAGCTCTGCAGGCATGCCCCGAACCCAGGCCAGAGGCTGGGGGCAGTGATCTCTCACTGGGGTGGCTGTTTCAGTTTTTTTGTGAACCAGCTGGTGTGTGGGGAGGGGCTTTATCACCAGCATGCCATGAAATTAACAAAGGCTCCCTCACTGTGCAGGCCAGGCCAGCAGGCAGGACAAACCCCGTTTGTCAGATCCATGGCCCAGATACTCCCACCACTGAAGGACAATGATCTGAACAAGGCCTTTTCAAGCCAGACTCATGCAGCTTTGCAGAGGGTTGTGGCAGGTTTGCCACGGGAAGCTGGGGGTGTTTTGGTTGCTACTTCATATATTTTCCTGCTTGTGTGTTTCCACATCTGGAAAACCTGCAGCCTTTCAAATGATTGTAGGGGAAGGTCAGGGAGAGGGGTGTCTTTCACCAAGAAGATTAACAGGTCACAAAGAAAGCCGCGTGCGCATACCCCTGGCCCCGCAGAGGGCCAGCCCCACCTCTGTTCTGACCTGACTTCAGCGCGCACACAGGTGTGAGGGAGGGCAGGGTGAGGCCTGGGCATGCGTAGATGCACACACGGATCTCAAGGGATAGATTTAAAAAACGTGTGAAGTGCCCAGGTGCTCCCAGATGCCTGCGGTTATGTGCGCAAACCGGTTCATTGCACATGCAAAAGGCTGATCAGGCGCATTTATCGATTGGCCTGGGCAGATGCATTAATCAAGAGCAGAAATTAACTGCCCCTTTTTCACCTGCAATGAAGAGCTGAAGCTTGCTGAATCCCTGGCCCACAGAGGGGAGGCAGCTGGATCTCACAGTGACACCTCGCTGATCCCAAATGCCCTTCAGTCTCACACACAGAGCTCCAGCTCCTACTATGAGCCCCATGATCCCAAGGAGGGGTTGCAACCACAGGAAGGGAGATGATGCCCTGAGAGCTAACAGCCTTCCCTCAGGGCTATGCCGGAAACCCCAGACCTGCTTCAGCTGTGGGGGGAGCCCAGTCTGGCCAGGCCCAAGGTCACCTTCCAGGCTGAAATGGAGGAAACTCAAGAGTTACCTGGCATGCAGAAAGAAAGCAGGAGCATGTGGAGCTGGGAGGAAGGCAAAGCCCTCCCCACATTTTCAGCCTAGCTGTAAGGTTTCAGGGGGACGCTCTCTATACAGCCTCCCCTTCCCCCACCACATACAGGCTGCTCACGCTTGCCATGGTCAAAGCCCCACCAGCTCTCTGAGTCCCTCCGTCTACATGAGCAAAGGGCTGTAGCCGCGCTGGACCCTGCCCTGGTGCTCACCTCTCTGCCTGGCTGGGGTTGGGGTTGGGGTGGGAGAAGGGGGGTAGCTCCCTGCTGTCTGAGTTGGGCACCTTACGGGAGAGTCTGAAATATCCAATTTCCTGTTTCTTTTTGCCCTCACCCTTGGATTTAACCCTTTGGCCCCTGCAGCTCTTGGCTCTCCCGACGGGTCCCTGTGTTCATTCCGGTGGTTCTGCAGCCTGCTTACCCTGTGTCCTCTTACACAGCTGAGCACCCTGTGACTGGCACCTGACTGGGGCACCGGGAGAACGGGGGCACTGCTCACACAGGGGGATACCCGAGTCTCCTCTCCCGCAGCTAGGCTGGGCTGCGCTGCCTCTGGGCAGGAAGGGTTAAAATGTAACTGAGCCAGAGAACAAACCAGCTGCCTCTGCGTCTCCTCCTGGGACTTAAACGCACTGGGCTAGGTCTGCCCAGGGCAGCCTCCGCTCCTCTTGGGGGTCAGTCAGGACAGGGAGCGAGGGGGAAGGTGTCTGGTGCCCAAGGCTGGTAGCGCTGCTGGGCCATTGCCCCGGCCCGTGGGTGCGCCTGCCAGGCTGAGTTTGCCTGAGCCAGGCACCATTGGTTTGTCTGATTTGCGAGAACTGCTTTTTCTGATTTGTTTGATGTGAAGTGAAATGACCTACCTCAGCAATGCGGGCTGGAGTCCATTGCTACAGCTGGCTCTGCCGGCAGGGGTTGCTGGGGGGTGGGCGGGGTGGCATCCCGGGTGCTGGGGTGCTTGTCACCAGGCCAGAAAACCACAGGTTCATTGCGCCAAACGTCACCCAGGCCAGTGAGATTTGGGTGGGGAGCTTCCCGGGCAGTACAGGCCCAGGTGCGACTCTCAGGGCTCCATGAGGAGGCACCCACGCAGCGGAGAGCAGAATCTGTCCTTTGTCATCTGTGGCCAGGTCCTGAGGGCCCTTGCTAAGTTCTTATCCAGTCCTCACTCAGACTAGCTCCTGATGTCAGCCTCTGGCTAAGGATTTATCCCACACTTAGCACTGGTGTGTGCAGGTCAGCAGGGTGGAGCTGAGCAGGGCCTCGTGATCTGGCCCGCTCTTTCCCATTTCCACCTGCCTCTACAGCCACCGGGGTGATGGTAAAACTCGCGTTTCCCTGGGGCCTTGCGATGTATTCCCCCAGGGCGCCGCTTCTGCGCTGACCGTCCCATGCAGCGAGCGGAGCAGCGTGCGCCTTGGACAGGGCTTGGACGTGCTGTGCAGTCCTGGCTGGCTGGCCCACATGCACCGTGAGCTGAGTCGCCTGCAGGCACCCAGCACGGGGCATCCCACCTGCCGCATGCACGGAATGCGCCCCCTCCCTGTGCACTGATGTGTTGACGCACGTGGCTACAGCAGGTGCTGTGTATCCCCTGACTGCCCCGCGGGCTGGGCACGCTGACTGCCCGGCGTGCACCGGCACCCACACGAAGCACCGTGTTCACCCGCTGGTGCACTGATCTCTGCCAGGGACAGAGTGTCCCGTGCACACTGATTACACCTCCCTGTACACCAGAAACTGAGCATCGCGTCTCCCGTGCACTGTCTGGCACGAGTCCCACAAGCAGGACTTACAGGGCAGGGAGTCACGGGGACACCCTCAAGTCTCACTCGTGACTCCACAGTCCCTTGTGGTCACACGCCCAGTGCCAGTGAGAACAAGCTGTGCATGGCTCTGGCGAAACTACGGGGCAGAGCAGGGGCAGTCCAGCTCCCCCTCCTCAGCTGGTGCAGTGAGAGGCTCTCCCCCCCCCCCTTGTTTCAATCTATTTTAACCCCAGTGCTTGATTGTCAGTGCACTGACTGTGCCATGTGTTGTACCTCATTATACCCCTGGCATCTACCACACACTGACTGCGATATGTGCCTTTTACACACCATGCTCTCACTCACCCTGGCTCCTTGTACTGTGTGGTAATAGTGAGCTCCATACAGCTGTGCAGACCTCACACTGTAACTGCACCATCACTACTGACTACACCAGGTGTATTACACCTCGCAATCTGACTATTTTGCACACTTACTACCACACTCTTGTCCCATACACCACACTACCCATTGATAGTAGCATACTATATAGCAATTGTCCCTTTGCACCATACGTCCATTGTCCTTTTCCGGCAACTATGGTCCTGTTGTACCATGGACTGGCCCAGATTATGATCTCAGGTCAGTGGCATCAATCCAGAGTAATGCCACAGTCAGCCGAGTCACTCTGGATTTCTGTCAGTGTAAAGTGAGAGCAAACGCTGACCCACCACCTGACGAAGACCCTGCCCACATGGTGCTGCTACACGGCATGCTGATCATCCCGCCACCTCCGCCCCGGCGCAGCCTGCCCCAGGACGCTGCCTGCGTTCTGCACCAGTGCGGCACAGAGTGTGCGGTAACACCAAGCACTGCCTGCGGCATGGCCAGTTAGCACAATTAGCAGAATGTTCTTCACATCTTCCGAGGCAGATTGTAACCGCGGCCATCTGAGGCCTGCCTGATGGCAAGCAGATTGCAGCTGGAGGCTGGCTCCTGAAGGCGGGTTTGAAATAGATTGCAGAGAGAGAAATAGACACAGCTGGACAGAAGCTGTCTGTGCATGCAAATGACTGTCCACATGGGTGTCAGGGTTATTCCCACCTGGATGCTGCAATCTGAAGAAACAGGGCTAAGCCCACAGCAAGGGCATAGAGGCAGCCAAAGAGCTAGTCACTGCCTCAGCGGCTATAACCTGGGCTTCAGATTTAGCCCCTTGCTTATTTTGGTCGCTGTTTTGGAAGCGGCCTGTTGACGAAACGCCCTTGAGCCTTAACTGGTGTTTCTCAAGGTGTCAGCCAGTAGCAAGAGCTAGTGCCCCCCCGCAGTACCCCCAGGTGTCGCTGTTCTGTGCAATGTATCGAAGTGGACACATTGCCTTGCGTGTTGTATTCTTTGTAATCTGAAGAGTTGGGCCAAAGCTGGTGGCTGGGGTGTTTTTATACCTTTCCGTATTGAATGGCAGCCGCAGAAATCCTTGCTGTATGCATTTCCCCTGGGTCCCGGTTACGGCTGGAGCATGGAGTCCAGACCTACACACCCATATGCATGGAGCAAATTTACACTAATGAAAGGGCAGAGAAGTGTTTTGCTTTAGTAGGTCCTCTGGACGCCCAGGTCTGACAGGAACTCCAGCCCCTCCGAGTTCGGCATTAACCGGCCTGGCATTGGCACAGCATCTGGGTGTGAATTAGGGCCCTGTGGGACGATCTGAGCTTGGGGGTCGGGTTTGGGTTTCTCTTTCGCCTCAGGGAACCATTTATGGGTCAGGAATGCTATGACAGCTGGTCCACTTGGGTCAACTGAAAGGACAATGAGGAGTATTGTGTCGTGGCCAGAACATGGGACTGGCAGTGGGGAGTTGAGTTCTGGCCATGGCTCTGATTCTGAGTGACTGCGTGACCCTCGGCAAGCTCACTTAATCTTTCCTGGGCCTCGTTCCGTGCCTCAGTGTCCCATTCTGTAAGACTGGGGTAGTGAGTTTGCAATCAATGTTTGTCAGGGGTTTTGAGATGCTCAGAAGAAAGGTGCTAGAGAAGTGAGAACTGATTAATATTATTAGCTCCCCTGTCCGTGGTCTGCCATACCATGAGGTCATTTTTTTGGCCCTATAAATGGCTACTGGAGAGACAAGGTGGCTGAGATAATGCCTTTTATTGGACCCCTTCTGACGATGGCTGACAGTTACAAACACTGGAGCCTGCCTTCCCCACTGTTTGGGCTCTAATCTGGCTCTAGTGGTTAGTCCTAGGGGACTGTGATGGCTGCGGGCACGCTGTTACTTTATACACATAAGGAAAGAGTTTCTTAGTGAGTTTGGAAGTGTCGTGTTCATGTCACTCGGGCTCCAGAGAGACAGGCTGTTGTTTGGCCAGCCCCAGCTGTTATGAAGGGGTAAATACGTGCTTAAGCCTCACAGTCTGGGGCCTGCTACTGTGGGGTGGCCAGGGGGACAGTTAAAGGGGCAGGAACTGCGAGGTGGTGGGAGGGTCCCAGAGTTTGGGCTGCTGCCCCAGTGGGAACGTCTACATGGTACCCGGCAATGGAACTGCCTGGCGGCCTGAGCCCTGCGAGGGAGTCAGCTGGCACAGGCCAGCCGCCGGTGTCTGATGGCGAACTTTCCAAGCCCACACTGTGTAGTAATCCTGGGTTTGCAACGCTGGACCTGGGTGTCACAGTCCTGCTAATGTGGCCGTACCTCGCCATGCAGACTGTCCAACTTGGGTCTGCAGTTTGAGCTGTGTCCACACTGCAAAGTGACAGGGCTTGGACCACAGTCGCAGCGGGACTCGGTCTCTGTCTCAGCTCCCTAGCAGGGTCCTAGGATCTAGGTCCCGAGTGTTTGCTCACCCAAGTCAGACTGATTTGTTTGTGGACGGAAGGGGGGCTTGGGCAAACCTAAGTCAGAACCTGGGCCTTGTGTGTGGTGTAGACACAATCACAGAGCTTTAAAGCTCATAACCCACCCCTTAAACTTCACCAGGAACCAGCTGGCAGCCAGTTCAGACCCCAGAGCTCCAGGGCCACGCACCCCTGGGGGACATTCTGCTTGTTGTCTGGCAGCAGCACTGAGGAAGAGTCTGAAGCAGGGTAAGTGAATCACTGGTTGGATCCACAGGCCAGCAGGATGCTCAGTGACCCCATTGCTGCTAGAGCCCCTGGGGCTGGGATAGCAGCCAAGCAGCATCATGCCACCAGAGTGGGGGGAAGCGGCTTCTTCCACACCCCTACTCCAGTCTCCTGCACAGATCCCGTTGGCCTGGGTTTTGTAGGAGAGGCGAGGAGAGCGGCATGTGCCCCTTAGACTACAGAAGCTTGTCAGGTCCTGGGTTTGCTTCAGTTTTGGTTGGTATTCAGCATTGTTAGCCAGAGGGTGCCTGTCAGCATTCAGCGTATCACCATCCTCATGGTCCTCCACTGATACCCATGCTGGGGACCTCTGCAGGAAGAGTGACGGCTTCCTCTAGGGCAGTGATGCCCCAGCTCTTCTGGGCTACCTAGCTGGGCTTGTCACAGGATCCTCGCTGCAGCCCTAGGGAGGAGCAGCGAATCTGCATCACCTCCTCCTTAGAGCCCCTGTCCCGCCCCAGCCCCATGGCATGAGCGCAGAGAGGGCAGTTGTTGGAGAGCGGGTTCTTTAGTGGCTCCAGAGGACTCCGTGGGATATTCCCTTTCGGTTTGCTCAGCAGTTTGCTCCTAGGTATAAAGAAGCTGGACCCTCAGCTGCCATCGTCTGCGTCAGACGATTACCCCAATCCTGTGTAGCATAAACTCAGCTGCCTCCACAGTTATTTTCAGCCACTTGCTGGGACCCAGTAAAAAGACTTTCCGGGGGCCTGGCTGGCAGGCGGATGCCAGGAGGATGTTGTGGGCGAAGGGAGGACTCTGGAGCTCTGCATGGTGTTTATACTGTTCGTATAGATGTGTAGATCAGCTAGAGTGCTCCTGACTGTGTCCAGGATCTCATTTGGGGGACGGCGGTGTGGGGGGATGGGTTTTCCTGTGTTCTGCTCTGTGTCGCTGTGTCTACGTGTGTTTGTGGGCACTCCGTGACGTGATCTTGTCCAGCACACGTGACCTGAGACCTCCAGCCTGTCTTTCCAGCCCAGCACTTGGGGTCAGGTGGGAAGGAGGGGGTCAGGGGGGTCTCTGGGCTCCTGCTGCAGGGACTGGACATGGACCGGCCACACTCCCCTGTGAGATGGGCGTGGGCCTTGCCAGCAGGTAGAAGGGTGTTGCCTGAGGTGGCCACAGCTTGCTACAGACACGCAAGAATCCCCCATTCTGTGGGCTGGGCTGTGAAATATGCACCTCCTCCCACAGGGCTGTAGTCATCTGGGAAGGGCTTGGAGGCCAGCGTGTTGCCATGTGGGAAACCGACTTTGGTTCAGCAGTGACCTAGAGGTGGTCGCTGGCTCCTTGGGCTGGTGGGAGGCTGGGAGCCCTGCAGGGAGGGCTGTGAGGAAAGGGCAGGTTTTTCTGTGCACCGAGCCATGGGCGTTGGACCCTCTGGAGGAACCTTCCCAGAGCAAGCGCTGGGAGCGGGAAGCCCACTGATAAAAGGGCCAGTTTTCTATGCACTCCAGCCACGGTATCCCCACCGTCTCCGCTGCTCTCGGGAGAGGGGGAACGCTCCCTAGCCCCTGCAATAACCTCAGAGCAGATCAGCAGCTGGGCTCCTGCAGCCAGCGCACCATGTGGCGTGCCAGTGGGGATGGGGAGGCAGACCCAGGAAGGATGGCTGGGCCTGGGAGAAGGGCCCTGCAGCAGAGGAACGAACGGAGCCCCTGCGAGTCTCGTCTCTCGTCTCCTGGTGGATGATCCCGCCAATGCAGCCTCTTGCCCTTCTGCCTCTCGCTGCTCATTCCTGCTGGGCAGGTGCAAGGCCATGTGTGGGCAGGGAGGGCAGAGGAAGCCTGGCCCACCTGCGCCGTCTCTAAGGCAGGGCTCCCAATAGGAAGTCCCTGAGCGTTCTCTGGCTAGCGCCTGAGGAGCCTTGGTAGTCCGGTCGCCTCCCCACCCACCCAGAAACAAGTCCGTTCCCTGCAACGTCACGACTATCATGACATTCTCAATAGGGCTGAAAAAAGACCCAAACCAAGCGGAAAAACTGACCTCAGCCGCTGGGAAATGGGCTTTCCGACATTCTCCTCGCTAGGTCCCGTGCAAGGCCGGCACAGGACTGCACCCCAACAACACCGTAACCATGGCAACTCCCGGAACGGGCCCTTCCGTGAGCGGAGAGGTGGGTGCCAGCATGAAATCTGGAGCCAGAGGTGGATTTTGAACACCCCCGCCCCTTCCCCTCAAAATTCCAAACCAAGATTTTGGTCCAGCCAAAAGGACACCTGCAAAATGTGGATCTAGGGTCAGGTTTGGATTCCGCCTCCTGCTTTAAGGGCGGGGGGAGCTTGGTTCAGATTAGGGACTGGGTTCTGCCCACTAAATGACACAGACCCCACTGGTGCCGGGGGGTCAGAGCAGGGAGGGGGGGTGCAGAATCCTAGCCCTCTCCCCCCAGAATTCAGGGAGCTGGAGCTGGGGTTTACCTGGGTCCAGCTCTAGTTTTAAACAGCCAGTGGGAACAAAGCGCCCACTCTGGTTACGGATTTGTTGGGAGCACTAGCCACATGGCTGGTTGGTTTGCTGGCTAGTTCCCCATGCCCAGCACAGATCTCTCAGAGCGGTTTGTTTCTCCCTTCTCCTTCTCATCCAGCATCTGGAAAAACTTCCATCATGTACTGTAAATACTCTGTGTGCCACCTTCTTCTTACTTCCCTTGGGAGGCGGGCAGGGCCAGGGGTGGGGGGGGAAGGAGACCGAGGTTCTGTACTAAGACTTTTTTGTATACCACAAACTTTTTGTATATTTTTAATTTTGCTGCAACATGAGATATTAAATTCCTTTCAATACACCTGGCCTGCGGGCCTTTCTTTGCTCCGTCCTCATTCCCCTCTAGGGGTGCCAATTCCCGCAGCAGCCTGATATGTGCAATGCAGTGGGCTCAGGGGGACTGTGCTTCTGCTGAGCTGGGAGAACCAGACGTGGAGCCCACCAGGGACCTCCTAGCAATGCACCTCGGCAGCCCTGTGGCAGGGCAGAGGCCAGGTTACTGACACCACAGCTAGGAGCAGGTCTCCCACAGGGCAGGGCAGCAGAGGCTGGCAGCAGAGTTGGTCCTGAGACTTTGCATCGCTTGGTTGTGGCTGAGTTGGGATTGTCTGTTGGCCAGAGCACGAGGACGGGGAGCCAGGACTCCTGGGTTCTGTTTCCAGCTCTGCCACTAACTTGGGGGAGTTGCCTCAATTTCCCCAGTTGTAAAATGGAGATAATGACTCTGCCGTCCCTCTCGAGGGGTGGCACTAATTCACTGGTGCGGGTGACGCACTTTGAGACCATCAGGGAGGGAACTGTGTAAGAGCGGAGTGTTATTCTGAGTGGGTTGGTGGGACAGGGCAGCAAGGAGGCTGTGATCCCCTCCCACATATCTCATAGACCAGCCGGGAGAGGGAGGGATCCATGCTCTGCCATGCAGTAGTGTAGCCAATGCAGAGCTGGACTGTTGTGTAGCCTGCATTCATATTTCCATAGCCTGTCTCCTGGGGGCAGGCTGTGCTGGGTCCAGACACACAGGCTTGGGGGGTGGGATTCAGTAAAAGGAATCCAGGAGGCAGGAGCCCCCCCCGGAAGGGAGGTTACGATACCCACAGCAGGTGCTGATCAGCTCCCGCAAGAGGCTCCTGCATGATGCCAGCTCCCTTCTGCTCCTGCCACTCGCTATGTGGCTGGGTATTTGGCATCAGGGACATTGCAGGAAATAGCAGCCCGGGTGGGGCTTGGTAACTATGTGAGGCACATGGGAGCATCCCTGGAGACACTCCACTGCCTGAATGCACCACGCAGGAAATGGAACACACCCATCCCGGGGCAAACCCAACCAGGCTGACGGGAACGCATTGCACGTGTTAGCACACTGGGAGGGTCAGGGTCATCCCTGACTTCAGTGGACCTGCCCCAGGGAGGAGATTGGCCAGGGAGAGCGGTGGTGGCTCTTTGGAGAAAACCCCCATCATGGCACCAAGTGACCGTCACCCTGGGGCTCGGGGGCTCACGCAGGAGAAAAAATGGAGTTTAGCAGCCCCCGGGAGACTCCTGACTCCAGAGATTTACAAGCTCCTGCAGGCATCAGCTCCTGAGTGTCTGTCCCCTTCCTGTCCATCCCTCGCTGCTCGGGAAGAGGAAGTCTCTGCAGCTGCTGGGGCAGGATGCAGTGCACAGGAGGGAAGGAACATCCCTTTTAGCCTGGAATTTCTCTTCCCACCGGCTCTCCCCCACTCTAGAGCGGGGCCCAAGCCGCAGTCTGAGCTCCCCACAGGCCCCGGGGGGTTGAGGTTTGTGCCTCACGTGCGCTTCTCAAGAGCTGGGGCTCCTTAGCGATGATGATTTGGTTCCCTACTGATAGTTTATGAAGCCCCAGAGCCTTGGTGCCTCTGAGGCTTTCAGCCCCCACCATGGCTAGCATTTCAGGTCCCCTGCTCTAGTCACTGTCCCAGGGCCAGCTCTGGTTCCTGCCTAGCCCTACAACTGCATTGCATGCCCCACGTTTGCACCCAGCTGATCCTCCATCTATGCCCCAGGCCTTCTACTCTGGCACGGGAGTGAGTCAGGGACAGGGGAGCCCCCCGAGGAGCTGCCAGGAGCTCCTACTGTGGAGGAGATCCAGAAGCGCCTTGGAGAACGTCCCTTTGAAGACAGCACTCGCAGAACCACCGAGATCTCCCTGCTGGGTTATTAGCGCCAAGAGAGAGACGGGGTGTGTGTGACAGAGAGACAGACGGACGGAGTGTGTGAGAGAGACAGACAGACGGCAACAGTGCCCAAAGACAATGTGTGCTAGGCGCGGGGCAGCGGGCAAGGGGGTGGGCGTGAGTGCGTTGGGAACGAGCGTTTCCCCTTGGGGTGTGAGCCGAGCCCAGCAGCCCCAGAGCCCCGTCTGCTCGGCCAGAGCTCAACTCCATGCACTTCTCCCTCCCCGGAGGGGCAGGAACTCAGCGAGTTCACATCAGAGCCGTCGCTGGTGGAGTTTCCGACACAGGAAAAAAACAAAGGAATAGCACGTAGCGGAAAGAGCTGCCTTTGCCGTGACAGGAGCAGAGCAGGGACATGGAGTACGAGGCCAAGAAGGGGAAGAAGGTACGTACAGGCCGAGCTGGCTTTGCGGGGTGCAGGTGCGTGTGTGTGGGGTGGTTCCCAAGGGTGTCACTGCACGGGGCACTGAGTACTGCATGGGTGTGAGACAAAGGCCAAGCGCTCCCTTCCCTGAGGCAGCATGCAGGGTAGCAGGTGAGTGGAATTCATGGGGAGCAGGTCCTACAGGGGAGAATGGCAGCCCATGATTCCTCCCCCCACCCCCAAACCGGGGCTGAAAAGCGGGACGTGGCCTAGCAGAAAGGGGCGGAGTCACCAAACAGCCTGCGCCCCACCCAGAGCAGCGTAAATTGCACTGAGCCCTTAGGCTATTCTGTGTGCCAGGTGACCCCTTGGGGGTGGGGAATCAATGGTAGCATAGCCCCAGAGCCAGCCGTGCTACTGGGGTGCGGGGAGCCCCAGAGCCAGCCGTGCTGCTTGGGTGTGGGGAGCTGCATGCCGGATCCATAGGGGACTGGGCCATTTCTCCATATGCACCCAGCTGGCTATGCTCTCTGTCCTGCGTGGCCCATGGGACAAGATGGTGCACGTGTGGCTCTCAGAGGCCAGCAAGGTGCTTTCCCTTCAGGGACTCTGTACAGAGGAGAATCCACAGCCTGACCCTTGGGTCTTTTATTCCCCTCTCCCCCCTGTGACTGACCCAGCACAGTTAAAGGCCCCAGGGCAGAGGCCCGGCAGAGACCAGCTGGTGGCCCAGAGTCCTGGCTGGGTTTTCTGCAAGGAAGGGACTGGCTGTCCATCAGTTCTGCACCCAGAACATAACTCAGCTGCGATTGTGCACATGGCATTCTGATCTGCTCGGCCTGCCACCTTGGCTTGGCCCAATCTCGGGGTCTGTGGGGAGAGACGCTTGGCTCCATTCTTTCTGGCTGGAAATTCCAGCTCTGATTCATCCATTTCTCTCCCACTAGGGTATTTCTGGTTCATTTGTCATGTCCTCGCTTCCCAGGGGTTGTACACGGCTTGTTTGCTCCATCCCCTGCCCTCCCCCCAATAATGGCATCCCCAAACTCCTCCATGTGCTCTTTATCCAAACCCCTCTGCCTGTCCTGTTCTGTGCAGGACAGCCGCCTTAGGCCAGGGCCTGTGTTCACTGGATTTATTTACATTGCGCAGTTAGAGCCAACCCCGGAGGGAGCTCACTCTCTGTGTCTCTAGGAATAGAGTCTCTCTCTCTCTCTCTCTCATAGCATTTCTAACGCACCCTTTACTGCACATGGTCTGGGACTCCCCTGGGGGATGCTGGCTTCCTCTCATTGTGGGATTGCTCATATCACTCTTGAGGGGCATATTCATGCACATATGATCCTACCAGGGTGCACAGCAAACACAAGCCCCTCTGCGGTTGAAGCGGATGAGAGATGCCGGCTTCTCAGCTCTCCTGTTTGTTCTCAGGGGTTTGTGTCTCCCATCAAGCGGCTGGTTTTCCCCAAGGCGGCTCGCAGGCAGGCGCTCAGGAGCAGTGTCTACCGGAGGCCTCTGCATTCTGTCCCTCTCTACCCCCCTGATTATCTCATAGATCCCCAAATACTGCTGCACGACTACGTGGAGAAGGAGGTGAAGGTAAGGAGGGGTGGCCGGGAGGGCCAGGCGCTATCCCAGAAGCTCAGATCTTCTTGGTCGCTGGCAGGAGCGGAGGTCACAGGCTTGGCATCCTTAACCCTGTGAGAGTTCCCCATTGCTGTGCTCCAGGGAAGGTGGATCACCTCTCACTGTAATGCACCGGCCAGGTAAACCCCAGCCGTGTGAGAATCACCACCTGGTGGTTTGGAGTGAGCTCTCCCAGGGAAACAGGCTGCCACCAGATCAAACTGAATAGCTGAGCTGACTGTTTGCCCAGAAGAAGACCTGGACCCTGTTTCTTCCATCCGCCACTGGCCTCTAACTCCGGCAGGAAAACGCTCATTTGGCCTTTGGTAACTGTGGGCCCAGCGAAAACCCAGGGGAAGGACGTGCTGGGGAGTTCTTCAAACTGTAAAGTGACCAAGGATTGTAGCTTCAGAGCTACATGCATGGCAGGGCCCTTTTGCATGTGCAGGGTGCAGAGGTGAAAGTAAGCTGGTATGGTACGGTACGGTACGGTGTACCGGCAAAAGCCAGTACACAGCCGACCATGCTGGCAGGGGGCAGCTTCCCCAGGCAAGCAATTTAAAAGGGCCCTGAGCTCCCAGCAGTGGCCGGAGGCCCTGGCCCTTTAAATTACCACCAGACCCCCAGGGCTCCCGGCTGCCATTGCAGCTACAGCTACCATGAAGATCTGGTGGTAATTTAAAGGTCCCCGGGCTCCCGGCTGCCACTACCACAGCTGGAGCCCCTGGCCCTTTAAATCGCTGCCGGAGCCCTGGGTTAGTGGGCGGCAATTTAAAGGGCCTAGGGATTTAAAGGCCCCGCCCCTTCTACCTGAGGGCCCGCCCCCCCGCTCAGGACCCCGGCCCTGAGTACCAGTAAGTCCTTTAAGTTACTTTTACCCCTGGCAGGGTGGGCCCCAGGCAGCTGGGAACCCTTTACTCAGAGCCTGGCCCCGAGTCTCAAGGGTTCCCGTGGACACAGGGTTTAAAGTGAAAAGAAAAGGAGGACTTGTGGCACCTTAGAGACTAACCAATTTATTTGAGCATAAGCTTTCGTGAGCTACAGCTCACTTCATCGGATGCATACTGTGGAAAGTGTAGAAGATCTTTTTATACACACAAAGCATGAAAAAATACCTCCCCCCACCCCACTGTCCTGCTGGTAATAGCTTATCTAAAGTGATCACTCTCCTTACAATGTGTATGATAATCAAAGTGGGCCATTTCCAGCACAAATCCAGGGTTTAACAAGAACATTTGGGGGTGGGGGGGTAGGAAAAAACAAGGGGAAATAGGTTACCTTGCATAATGACTTAGCCAGTCCTTGCCTACAGACAGCCCCCCAACCTGAAGCAAATACTCACCAGCAACCACATACCACACAACAGAACCACTAACCCAGGAACCTATCCTTGCAACAAAGCCCGTTGCCAACTGTGCCCACATATCTATTCAGGGGACACCATCACAGGGCCTAATCACATCAGCCACACTATCAGAGGCTCGTTCACCTGCACATCCACCAATGTGATATATGCCATCATGTGCCAGCAATGCCCCTCTGCCATGTACATTGGCCAAACCGGACAGTCTCTACATAAAAGAATAAATGGACACAAATCAGATGTCAAGAATTATAACATTCATAAACCAGTCGGAGAACACTTCAATCTCTCTGGTCACGCGATTGCAGACATGAAAGTTGCGATATTACAACAAAAAAACTTCAAATCCAGACTTCAGCCAGAAACTGTTGAATTGGAATTCATTTGCAAATTGGATACAATTAACTTAGGCTTGAATAGAGACTGGGAGTGGCTAAGTCATTATGCAAGGTAACCTATTTCCCCTTGTTTTTTCCTAACTCCCCCCCCCAGCCCCAGACATTCTTGTTAAACCCTGGATTTGTGCTGGAAATGGCCCACCTTGATTATCATACACATTGTAAGGAGAGTGGTCACTTTAGATAAGCTATTACCAGCAGGAGAGTGGGTTTGTGTGTGTGTTGGGGGCGGGGGGTGAGAAAACCTGGATTTGTGCTGGAAATGGCCCACTTGATTATCATACACATTGTAAGGAGAGTGATCACTTTAGATAAGCTATTACCATCAGGAGAGTGGGGTGGGAGGAGGTATTTTTTCATGCTTTGTGTGTATATAAAAAGATCTTCTACACTTTCCACAGCATGCATCCGATGAAGTGAGCTGTAGCTCACGAAAGCTCATGCTCAAATAAATTGGTTAGTCTCTAAGGTGCCACAAGTCCTCCTTTTCTTTTTGCGAATACAGACTAACACGGCTGCTACTCTGAAACTGGTTTAAAGTGAGTTTCTTTTCCTCAGTTCAGGCAGGTCTCCATCCCACAGTTTGCAGGGTGCTCCGGTGTCTTCGGGCCAGGCCCATGGAGATGGGCATCACCAGGTGCCCGAATACACACTGCCCTTGGCCAGGATCAGCACCCACCCCTTGTCCTTGTTTCAGGACGAAGCTAATTGCTTCCGCTCCAGTGTTGCTGCTGCAGGTTCCCTTAGCCAGGCGGGTGACAGAGAGGAGACCCCTTCCCCTTGTGTCCTGCAGGGATATAGAAATACACTGTGCGCTGTGGTGTGCAGCCCACACAGGCCCTGAACGGCTTCATGTGGGCCTAAGAGGTCATGTATGCGCTCTGGCTGCACCTGCAGGGAGGGCCAGGCAGGAGTCCCAGCTGGGGAAGCAGCCAGGTGGTTACTCTAAACAGAGGATGTGCAGGGCAGAAGGGGGCTCCAGGTAAGGAAAAACTCTGGGGTCCCTCTCTGGGAAGAGATGGCAGAGAGTCCAGCAGGGTCAAGGAACAAAGCCCCCCGAGGCGAGGAGGTGGGGAGAAGAGCAGGCAGGGGGCGAGCTGGGGCCTGCCGGACCCCTGAGGAAGGGGGGAGTGGGCCAGCCCTAGGCTGTGGGATAGGTTAGGCACCGAAGGACAGTGTGACCCAGCAGAGGCAGAAGGTTTGGTTTCTGTATCGCTCCTGAAGGACTTTGGTAACGGCTCTGGAGCCCCTCCCTTGTCCCAGACACGGCGTCTACGGCTACTGGGCGCCAGCCTGTCACCCCCGAGGCTGATCAATGCCCCTGCGCAGCAAGGGAGCAAGCGGACCCGCCAACAGAGGCCGACCAGCGAGACCCTGAGACTTGCCAAGGCCACCCGGGATGTCTGCGGCAGGGAATTGAACCCAAGTCTCCAGCTAGCGCCCTACCCACTGGGCCATCCATCCTCTCTGAAGGCACATCCCTGGGAACAGAGATCCCTGCAGGGCTTTCCAGACAGCAGGAATCTCCACCACCTGTCACACTCACACGAGTCACCTGCAGGATTTTTCTCTCTAGTTTTTAGGCCACCTGACCTGGGTGACGTCCTCCTTGAACCCCTCCAGCCGGGATGAGCTGCTGCAGCTCCTGGACACAGCCCGGGTAAGAGAGGGAGTCCACAGCCCGGGGAGGGAGCTGCCACCCCAACGCGCCTCCACTCAGCACCTGGGTTAGAAGGGAAGCCATGCGTAGTGTTCAGTGCCAGCATGCTGCGGGGGGGCGGACAGGGAGCCCAGCTCAGGCTGCTTCCATTTTGGATAGGGCTGGCTTCCTGTGGAGAGAAGGGCCAGGGTGACCTTCCTCGCAGTCGCAGCAGTGTCCCGGCAATGCCCATCCTGACTCAGAAACTGTTCTCTATGCTGCGGCCCTGCCCAGATGAGGAGAGCTGGGACTGCAGCAGGGTGGGCTCCCGCAGAGCAGAGCCCCAGCACCGCCCGCTGGGCTGCCTCCGTTCTGCCTCTGACCATGTTCCTTTGCCCATCTGCAGCAGCTGAAGGAACTGCCCCTCCAGACAACCCCGGAGCAGGACAGCATCCTGAGCCTGTCGGCCCGCTGCCTCCTTCTCACCTGGAGAGACAATGAGGAGCTCATCCTGAGGATCCCCACCCATGAGATCGCTGCCGCCTCCTACCTGCGGGATGATGCCCTGCACCTCCTGGTGCTGAAAACAGGTGCGGAGACTCACCTGGGCCCAGCACCTGAGTGGGTTTTTCCCTGCAAACCTGTCTGCCCCACACTGTGCATACGGGACTCCACCAGCCCGATTCCCTGCTGCTTGGGACTGCGTGTCATCACTTGCACCCATGCCGGCAGGATGCCCGGGTGATTGTGACGAATAAGCGAGGCACGTGGTTGGTTATATCCCTAGTGAGGCAAGCACAGGGAAGGGGCGTGTTGGCTGGGTGCAGCTCCCTGCAGCACCCTTGGGCTCCAGGGTGATACAGAGGCATGCAGTGTCACCAGGTCCAGCCACATCCTTAGAGAGCTCTCCTGCCTCAGGGGGTCTCCAGAGTCAGGCTCACTGGCGCCATAGATGAGCAGCCCAGCAGGGCTCTGCTTGGCCTGGCCGTTGACCCCAGACCCCCTCTGCCTTACAGCACTTCCCCATGGCCAAGGTGGAAAGAAGAATCGGAGAGCAGCGACAGGCCATGCTCTGCAGTGCTCTGATGCTCCCCGCCCTCCATTTCCTGGCTGCAGTGGAGGGGCTGGTTTCTTTCCCCTCACCTGCCATATGCCAGGACCCAGTCTAAGGAGAAGAGGGTCTGGACGCTTCTACCAAAAAACCCCAGCCTCAGTCAGTAACTGCAGCCGGGATCTCCAGGGGCAGGGGTGTCATGAACGGCTTGTCCACAGTCAGTGGCAGGGCTGCTCCTAGCTGGTCAGGCGTTTGTCCCAGATGTGACCTGACTACAGAGCTCCCACCCCGATGTAGGCACAAGAAATGGGGTCTGGCGACCCCATACTTTAATGCCCCGCTGGGCTGACTCCAGCTGTTAGCAGCTAAGGGAAGATGTGTGACCCGTGGCGCCACCTGGTGGCTGTACATTGTAATGGTTTTAAGGTTCCATCACAGGGGCAGCCCTGCACCCTACCCTGACTTGCAGGCACCGGGGCGAATGGGGAGGCAGGAGACTCACCTCGTAAACCCCAGCGGAGGGTGTGAGGCAGGGGCAGGGAGCAGCATCCGGGTGGGTACCAATCCCCCCACAGGGTGGGAGGCGGCACCTCCTCATGCCAGCTGGGGTTGGAGCTTTCTGAGCACAGATCTCTTCTCTCGTCTATTCCAGGCCTAGGAGTTGACCCCGTTCCTGCAGGGGGCAACCTGGACATGTACCCAGCGGGCAGTCTGGAGAAAAAGCTCCCTGGAGGGGCAGCTGAGAAGAGGCAGGCTGGGATCTGCCTGGAGCCCAAGCAGCTGGGGGGCACCATGGAGCGCCGGCACACCATCTGCAGCCTGGACTGGAAGATGGCCCGGGGCGGGCAGGAGGGCAGACAGGGCGGGGGAGGCAGCCTGGAGAGGAAGCAGGCCAGTGGCAGCTGGGAGAAGAGGCACAGCAGCCGGGCGGGTGGGAGCTGGGAGCGGAGACAGACCTATAGTGGCAGCTGGGAGCGGAGGCAGCTGGGCAAGGCTGGGGGCAGCTGGGAGCGGAGACAGACCTACAGTGGCAGCTGGGAGAGGGGTAAGACCTATGGCAGCTGGGAGAGGAGGCACACAGGGAATAACCCACTGGATCCCAAGGAGCCCAGCCCTGAGGCGTATTGCAACCTCATCATCCTGGCCGTGGCCAACAGGGTAAGTAGCCAAGTGTGCTGTCCCATTGCCAACCCACCCAGCGTTTGACCCGCTCCAGATCACCATGACAGCTGTTTTCTCTCACTGGGTGCAGGATGCAGCTGAAGAATCCTGTGCCCTCATCTGCCAGGTCTTCCAGATCATCTATGGGGACCAGACCATCGAGTGCGTAGACCGGGCTGGCTTCCACTACACCTCCACCCCCGAGCGCCCCTGGCTCTCCAGCAGGAGTGAGTGCCAGGCGTGCCAGGCTTAGTGGGATGACAGGACATGGGTCCCTCCCACTGCAGGGTGTTTATCCTGGAGCTCTGAGGTGGGGAGGCCCACCCGTGATGTCAAGATGGTGAGGTCCGGCAGTGTGGGGAGCTGGCATTTGGGCTGGCAAAGCCCTGAGGCAAGATTCCCTGTCTCCTCCGACAGAGGGCAGAGTCTCCTCGGTTCGTGGGACAGTGTGTGGCGTTGGGGATAGTGGGAGTCTAGCCTGTGGTGCCTTGAATTCTGGGGTGGTGCTTTGGGAGTCATTGCTGGGGCTGCGCATAGTGGATGGGAGCGGGAGGGGGTGTCCCTGGCTCCTGGGGGTGGCTAAAGAAGCAGCGGGACTGTGACATGGGGTGAGGCGAGCACCGTTGGACAGTTCCCTCATCTTGCCCCCGGGGTTTCCTTTTCCCAGGTGAGAGCTGCCGCACTGATGGGACGTATGGATACGATGCTGATTTCAGCTGCTGCAGCTCATTGTATGTCCTGCTCCCCGAATATCTGAATGACCCTCCCCCCTTATTCCTGTGTATGCTCTGTGTAGCCCTACACAGCCGCTTCGCCCCTTGTGCGAGGGACCCGGGCCCAGTGAGGGGGACTCACAGCAGACAGAGTTAGAGATAGGAGGATATATTTATCTGCCTGCATCTGTGCAAGGGGCTGGGAGCTGACAGCCAGGGCCCATAAAACAGGGAACATAAAACAAAATCTCCCCGTTCCAGAGAAAAACTGGGAAAATACAGACAAGAAACAGGAACAAGCTCAGCCTGGTCCCAGGAGTTATCCTTTCTCCCGGCGGGCGAGGGGCAGCCAGGCTCCACCTGCAGCCAGCAGGGCCTGAACCCTGCCGAGAAACATCCCAGCTGGTTGTTCGTCCGGCCGATGGCGTTAGGTCCCGGTCTAGTGGCTGGTCCCTCCGGAGATACCAGCCACAAGAAGCAATCCCACCACCGCCTGGAAAATGGGGTGGCAGGTGTGGGATGAGCAGGGCCAACGTTTAGAGTAGGGCTCAGACTATGCTCTGAATGAGGCTGTCTGGACAGCCCCGCTGATCGCCTTCCCCTCTGCCTGCAGCAATGGCTCCCACGAGACCTTTGAAGCGTATTACAGTGGGACGTCGTCCCCTTCCTTTCGGGAGTCGCGTGACAGCCTGGCCAGTGACCAGAGCAGCGTGGGACTGGAGCAGCTGCAGGACTACATGATTACAGTACTCTCCTTGCTACTGCATCACGGGGGAGTCTTCATTTCCCCTGGCCTCATTCCATCCTTCCAACCCTGAGTTCTACTGCATCACTGCCAGGGACCTGCGGGAGGCTGGAGCTGGTCTGACCTTGCTCTCTCTCTCTCTGCTCTGCAGCTGAGGAACAAGCTTTCCCCCCAGGAGATCCAGCAGTTTGCGTTGCTGCTCAGGGAGTACCGGATGGGAAGGTCAGTCCAGGAATACTGTTCTGATCTCCTGCAGCTCTATGGGGACAAGAGGAAGTTTCTCCTTCTGGGTAAATGGCTTGTTACTGAATGCTATCCTCACTCTGGCTTAGCTGGCTAGTGAACACGGCGTCTGGGGTGGGAGACCTGGTGGTGTCGACGGCAATTAATTTGACCTTTTCTAAGATGTGCAGAGACAGGCATCTCTCTTCAGGGAGTTGAGGTTTTGTTCATCAGACCAGCGCTGTCCGATGAGAGATGGAGCCCAACCCGAAAAGTCCAGGTCCAGACTCTGAACACTGTGATGCAGGCACTCCTGAATGCTGGATTCAGATTCTGCAAACTTGGTTTTGCTCATAACCAACCCTCCACCGCGAAAAAAGTAGGGTCCAGAAGGATGCAACGTTCTGGTTTGGGCCTATGTGTAAAGAAGAAAAGGAGTTCTTGTGGCACCTTAGAGACTAACCAATTTATTTGAGCATGAGCTTTCGTGAGCTACAGCTCACTTGATCGGATGAAGCTCACGAAAGCTCATGCTCAAATAAATTGGTTAGTCTCTAAGGTGCCACAAGTACTCCTTTTCTTTTTGCGAATACAGACTAACATGGCTGTTACTCTGAAACCTGTGTAAAGAAGGGATGGGAAAGCGAAGGTTTCAGGATTTAGAGGTTCTGATCTGACGGGGGTGACTCTGCCAGCTTCAGTGGCCATCTCCTTGATCTACACTGATGTGAGATCAGGATCAGGCCTTTGATTCTGAGAATACGACCCAGAATGAGGGACTGAAGGAACTACGTGTGTGGGAGGCGGCATCTCTAAAGGTGGGTGGGGGTGGGGGTGAGTCAGTGTCTACAAGCGTGGGGGGGGGGGGCGGGTGAGTAGGTTTTCCAGCTGTCTAATCACACAAACAGCCCCTATCCTGCCCCTTCTCCGAGGCCCAACCCCACTCACTCCATCCCCCCTCCCTCTGTTGCTCGCTCTCCCCCACCCTCACTTACTTTCACCAGGCTGGGGCATTTGATTGGAGTGTGGGAGGGGGTGCGGCTCTAGGCTGGGGCTGAGGGGTTCGGTGTGTGGGAGGAGGCTCTGGGCTGAGCTTGGGGCAGGGTGTTGGGGTGAAGGAGGGGATACTGGGTGCAAGCTCTGGGAGGGAGTTTGAGTGCTGGATGGGGGCTCAGGGTTGGGGCAGGGGATTGGAGTGTGGGAGGGGGTGAAGGATGCAGGCTCTCGTAGGGAGTTTGTGTGCAGGAGGTGGCTGTGGGCTGGGGCAGGGACTTGGGGTGTAGGAGGGGATGCGGGCTCTCAGAGGGAGTTTGGGTGCAGGAGGGGACTCAGGGCAGGGGTTTGAGGTGTAGGAGGGGGTTTGGAGTGCTGGCTCCAGGAGGGGGGTCAGGGCTGAGGCAGAGGGTTTGGAGTGCTGGCTCCAGGAGGTGGTGCAGGGTGCAGGCTCTGGGAGGAAGTTTGGGTGGGACGAGGTGCAGGGCGCTGGCTTGGAAGGGGGCTGAGGGCTGGGGCAGGGGTTTGTGGTGTGAGAGGTGGTGAGGGGTGCAGGCTCCGGCCAGGTGGCACTCACCTCGGGCAGCTCCCGTTTGGTGGTGCAGTGGGGCTAAGGCAGGCTCCCTACCTGCCCTGGCCCCGCACCGCTCCTGTAAGAGGCCGGCACATCCCTGAGGCCCCTGTGGGGGGCAGGGGGACTCTGTGCACTGCCCCTGCCTGCAGCTCCCATTGGCCGCAATTCCCAGCCAATGGAAGCTGCGGAGTCAGCGCTCTTGGAAGGGGTCAGTGTACAGAGTCCCCCTGGCCCTCCTCCCCAGGGGCCGCAGGTATGTGCCAGCCACTTACAGCAGCAGTGCGGGGCCGGGGCAGGTAGGGAGCCTGCCTTAGCCCCACTGCGCCGCCGGACTTTTAGCACCTAAAATCGCCCGGATTGGCTTCAGTAGCCTCCGGGAGATAGAGCCTGATTCCGGGAGACTCCCGGGGAAATTGGGATGGTTACCAACCCTAGGTGTGAGGCGGTGTCTATAAGGGCGGGGGAGGCAGCATCTATAAGGGCAGGGCATGTCTTTGTTAGATCTTATTTTGTGTAAGGGGCCTGGTGTGTGGAAGATGCTGTCAAGCAGTGACAGGGCCCCGGGCTTTCTACAGCTGGTGTGACTTTGGGAAGTCTATGGGTTTCCGTTCCTGCTCTGTACGACGGAGGGGACAGCCCTGCCCTCCCAGATGGGGTGTGAGGATAAATCCGTTAAGGAGTGCTAGGTGCGTGGATGCTGTGGTAAGGAGGGCCCAGGTCAGCCCTAGCGATGGACACGTGCCCAGGTCCCGCAGGGAGTCTAGCGCAGATCAGGGAATAGCAGCTGGATTTCCTGACAGCCCTTCCCCTCCTGTACCTGCTAGGCCAGCCTGTTGGTCGGGAGCTGCTTTTGGACATGCAGACCAAGGGGGTGGCCTGTGGGCTCCCCCGACCCCTCTGGCCCCCGGGAACATGAGCACTTCCCAGGGCAGTAAGCGCCTACCGGCTCCTGGCCGATACCTCATGGCTGTGTGTCCCCTCAGGGATGCGGCCCTTCATCCCAGATCAGGACATCGGCTACTTCGAGAGCTTCCTGGAGAGCATCGGCATCCGGGAAGGGGGGATCCTGACCGACAGCTTCGGGCGGATAAAGCGCAGCATGAGCAACACCTCCGCCTCCGCCGTGCGCAGCTACGACAGCTGGTCCCTCCGCTCCGAGTCGGAATCCTTCAACCGCATGATCACGGACATCACCCATGACATCGAGGCGCTGGCTCGCGAGGAGGAGGAGGAGGAGGAAGACAACTATCTGTGAGGGACTCCCACCTCCTCCCCCAAAGGGTGCTCAGTGATTCACTCTGCGGCCGGGAGACTCCTTGAGACCCTGAAACCTCTTGGCTGAACTCAAAAGGTGCCAGCCCCACCACGTTTCAGCTGAGCTGGGGCTGGTGCCAGCCTGCTGGCTTTTTAACCCTCACCGCTCCAGCTCTGCCTCCTCCTCTCCTCAGCGGTCTTGGACTCTGCAAGGGGCCTGACGGAGGGGGAGACTGGGCTGCTGCCACGCGCTGGACCTTGGCTTCACACACCCCAGTGAGGCTCTGTATGCACCTTGCCACCTCTTTGAGTGGCTTGGACTGTAGCGCCACGAATGGCAGGAGGGGACTGAGACCTGCCTTGCCTGGCCGTGGATTTCTGGAGCAGCAATTTACTGTTAAACATTTGGGATCAAATTCTTCTCTCGGTGAGGCCAGTCCCCCCGTCCAGGTCTGGGGAGGCTCCACGGGGGGAACTGCGAGCCGAACTTGTCTCCCCTTCATTAACAATCACCCAGCAGGAAGAGGGCAGCCGCTGCCCTCCACATGAACTAGCGATTCGTCAGCCTTCATGGGATTCCCGCATCGGCACCCAGGGGAGCAGAGACCCTGTGGGGCAGGCGCGGGCCTGTGTTCTGAGTAATTTGGAACGGAATTAAACTCCGGGGCTGGCGCTTGTTGTGTGTTATTGCCCAAGGCACCAGTCACGCTAGGCCATCAGGGCAATCCAGTGACCCCAAGCCTGGGAAGGGAATGGCTGAGTCCCAAGCTGGGCATGCGAGGGTGAGGAAGAGAGCCAGGGCTCCAGGGTGACACCCCTTCCAGCGAGAGGGGCGGGGTCCGGTTTTCTGTGCAGAGCACGGATGTGACAGGCCAAATCCAACACGGGGCGGGCTGTAATGAACATGCTCCAGTTCATGAGGTAAGGGGGTGAGACGCTCCTGAGATCGGGGTTGCTCCCAGTTACACCAGGGCTGAGCTGGCCCCTGGAATCACTCTCTAAGGACTGAGCTCCGGCCCTGCTCAGGGCCGTGGGTGAGGGCTGCCCCACAGAGGTGTCTTTAGAGGAGGGAGGGGTTTAAAGAAGAGCCGCAGAAAGGCGATTGACCAGTTAATGAGGGCCCAGGGCGGCCCACGTGGAGCCCAGCTCTGGGTGCTGAGGGCAGCTGGGATTAGTGCTTCTCCTCTCAAACAGCAGCCACCTGACGGGAATGCTCCACTGCGGGCCAAGGAGGGGGTGGGGGAGTGTCTCTGTCATGGGGCCTGGGGACTCCTTCCCCCCAACTGCCCTGCTGGGATCTGCACAGCCTGACCTGACAGAATTAAACCCGCTGAGAGCCAGCCCAGGCCCCGAGGGGCGAGAGAGCAGAGCACTTGCTCCGTGAGGAGGAGCAAAGGAGCAGTTTTTGCACGGCAGTCTGCAGGTAAGCCACAAATGGGACAGGCGATGGGAGAGCAGCGTATCCTGGCATGGACCGTGGCCATTCCCTCGCACGCCTTTGCACTCTGCCTGCCTGGGGCCGGGCCTGGTCCCTTGTGTCAGGGCATCGGCTCAATGGCAGAAGTGACGTCGGCGATGCCAGTTCAGGGGTGGGCTGGGGGAAGGGCTTGCTGCTCAGGCCCCGACGGGGTTCTTCCTTTCAATAGTCGCCGCACTGAAGGCTTCCAGGTTAACAAGCCCTCGGCTGGTGGGACAGAGCCCACCCACAGGGCCCTGCCTGCACAGGGCCCACAGCCACAGCAGTAAATGGCATCTAAAGCAAATATTCCTGTCCCAGGCCATCTGGGGAGATGGGCATGGTCTGCACTAGGGGTGGAAGCCCTGACACTGGGGCTTCTCTTTACCGCCATGAGAGAGGAATTGGTTTGTCCCTCGAGAGAGAATCTGCCAGGATAGCGACCCAGCTGTAGCAGACTCAAGCTGGCAGGTTGAAATGGTGCATACTTGCCACCTGCTGGCCTCCTGGAGACTAGCCAGAGGCCTGGTTGCAGGGAGCCCACAGACCTGGTGCTGGGAGGCAATGCTGTGCAGGGAGCCCACAGAGCAGGTGCTGGGAGGCAATGCTGTGCAGCCCCTTGCTGTGTGGGCAGTTAGCTGTGTGCTAACCACGCTCTCCCTTTCCAAGGAACCCAGCAGCATGAGAGAGCATGTGGTTGGGGTGGGGGGAAATGCAAAGATGGGCTCAAGCAGCAAAGCCCAGAGCCAGTTTTTGAACAGTCCCTTCCCGAGCTCTGGTTCTGGTCCCACAGCATCTGCTCACCCGCTCTGCCAGTGCAGGGCTTAATCTGTCGACCTGAACTCTTACTGCTTTGGCAGGAAGAGAAGCAAAGGAGGGTTTGCTGCTCAGCATCGTGACTCCTGGGCGTCTGAATCCAGGAGTCATTCAGGAGAGAAATGTGGCTATTCCAATAAGCTGCTGTGGCTTCTGTTGTTAATGGTTCAGAAAGCCGCTTGAGGGCACTGTTCCCTCTCTTGGCTTGTCTGCATAAGAGCATTGCACGGGCGTCACCTGAATGGATCTCTGAAGGAATAGTTACACCAGTGTCAAAGGCTGTGGGCATGTTTGTATTGTGGTGTGGGAGTGAAGTAATTTGTTATAGCTCCATCTCTTACAAGCAGGCTGAACTAAACCACAATAAGCCACTCATAGGCTTGTCCCCGGGGACTTTGGTGTTGGCTTAACTCCATTGATTTAAATTAACACCTAGTTCTACCCCGTAGCTATCATGGAGACAAGTTCTCAGCCAGCCACCCTCCCACACACCCCATTTTTTGTATTGGCAAGTGTCCCTTTGTGGGCTGGCCATGCTGAGCAGCCATGGGGAAGACCTGGATAGCTAGCCTTGGGACCCATGGCCTACACATGCTCTGAGTGCCCTATGTCACTCCAGAGTGGTCCTAGCTGGCCAGCGCCCAGTGCAATGTGGGTGAGTTCTGGAGGGAGTCTCAGCCAAAGGGAGGGTCTCTGTAACATGGGGCCTTTGAGGTGGTGGTGGGGGAAGTAAAGGGGATTCTCCCATGTGAGTGAGTAACTTTCCAGTGCTGGAGCCAACACTCCAGTAACAGCTCTCATTACTCATGGTCAGTGTGCGGTGAAGACATCCTCTTTCCCATTTCACCCCAAAGCACATGGAGGGTGGCAGGGATAGAATCATAGGACTGGAAGGGACCTCAAGAGGTCATCTAGTCCAGTCCCCTGCCCTCATGGCAGGACTAAGTATTATCTAGACCATCCCTGACAGGTGTTTGTCCAACCTGCTCTTAAAAATCCCCAATGATGGAGATTCCACAACCTCCCTAGGCAATTTATTCCAGTGCTTAACCACCCTTATGTCCAACCTAAACCTCCCTTGCTGCAATTTAAGCCCATTGCTTTTTGTCCTAGCCTCAGAGGTTAAGAAGAACAATTTTTCTCCCTCCTCCTTGTAAAAACCTTTTATGTACTTGAAAATTTTTATCATGTCCACGCTCAGTCGTCTCTTTTCCAGACTAAACAAACCCAGTTTTTTCAATCTTCCTTCAAAGGTATGTTTTCTAGACCTTGAATCATTTTTGTTGCTCTTCTCTGGACTTTCTTCAATTTGTCCACATCTTTCCTGAAATGTGGCACCCAGACCTGGACACAGTACTCCAGTTGAGGCCTAATCAGCGCAGAGTAGAGCTGAAGAATTACTTCTCGTGTGTTGCTTATAACACTCCTGCTCATACATCCCAGAATGACATTCAGTTTTTTTGCAACAGCGTTATACTGTTGACTCATATTTAGCTTGTGATCCACTATGACCCCCAGATCCCTTTCCGCAGTACTCCTTCCTGGGCAGTCATTTCCCATTTTGTATCTGTGCAACTGGTTGTTCCTTCCTAAGTGGAGTACTTTGCATTTGTCCTTATTTAATTTCATCCTGTTGACTTCAGACCATTTCTCCAGTTTGTCCAGTTCATTTTGAATTTTAATCCTATCCTCCAAAGCACTTGCAACCCCTCCCAGCTAGGTATCGTCTGCAAACTTTATAAGTGTACTCTGTATGCCATTATCGAAATCATTGATGAAGATATTGAACAGAACCGGACCCAGAACTGATCCCTGCAGGACCCCACTTGTTATGCCCTTCCAGCATGACTGTGAACCACTGGTAACTACTCTCTGGGAACGGTTTTCCAACCAGTTTTGTACCCACCTTACACTAGCTCTATCTAGGTTGCATTTCCCTACTTTGTTTATGAGAAGGTCATGCAAGACAGTATCAAAAGCTTTACTAAAGTTAAGATATACCACATCTACTGCTACCCACCATCCACAAGACTTGTTACCCTGTCAAAGAAAGCTATCAGGTTGTCAGGGATAGTGGTTTCTGCTGCTCTGGGCCTGGTGGGAATCAGGGACTCTACTGATCTGAAATGAGTTATTGCTGTGCCAGAGGGACCCTCCCACTCAAGGTAACAAGTCAGGGGGGTAAGCAGCTGGCCATCTCCTCTCCCCCCCGGCTGAGGTCTCCGATGGTGGCTGATAAGCAAAGAGCTCATTACATCAGAGCCAAGATGTGGAGCAATTTGCATTTCACAAAAGGAAGTTCCCACCCTGCAAATCAACTTCCTGCTCAGCAAAGAGCCAGAGCTGTCACCCAGTTGCAGAGGGGTTTCTCACACCAGGCCCTACAGGCCTGCTCCTGCTTCCACTGAATTCAGTGGCAAAAGCTCCTGTGGGAACAGCGTTGGGCACTTCATCAGCAGAGCTCACTCACTCTTGGCCAATGGAATCTGTGTGAGGCAGCATGGTCCAGTGGTTGGATCTGGGAGGTTGGGCCCAAGCAGCTGTCAGCATTTCCAGCACAGCGTGGGCTCCGCGGGGGCATAGACCACACCATTACTAAAACGCCTGGGGCCTATACGCTCACGCTCCCACTGTTGGGGCTCCCCTGGCACTAGTGCAGGGCTGAAAAACTTTCAGCCCAAGCTCCATGCAGCCCTGGCGTGACCCTGCAGTTCTCCCACGCTTTGGGTGCAGAGTGGGGCTGCTGGTTATCCCTGGCTCTCGCACCCCTCGGACCAGCCTCCTGGTAGCTCTTGCGCTCTGCTTCCACGCGTGAGCAAAGGGAAACCAGGGCAACTGCAATCAGCCATGGGCCATTCTGCTTCCCCTTCCTCCCCCTCCCCTACAACAGAGCCGGCACATCACAGCTGCCTCCCCCAAGTTACGCTCCAGTCTGCAAGTGCAATGTTCACTCACATCGCAGCTGACCAGGATGTGGTCTGTTTGGTGTTATTGGCTGTGCGTCTTGCTGGAGCACCTTGAGGCCCCCGTCAGGGATCGGGGCCCCACTGGGCCAGGTGCTGGACACACACGTAACAAAAATGTGGGCCTTGCTGCAAGGAGCTTCCAATCGGCATCTCTGTCCCTTTGTGCCTTTAGCTGCTTTAGTTCTTACAGTCCTGCCTGTCAGTGCACAGAGCCCTGCCCCGGGGCATGGGGTTCCCCTGGCCAGGTGAACACGGGAGGGGCATTCATGTTTCAGCTCTCCTGTTTGCACCATTTCCTCCAGCAGCCCAAGGGCTTAATCTGGAGCATGGCTCAGACAGTTCCCTTTTCTAATCTTGGTGCATTTACAAAAACCATGTGTGAGAATAACAGGAAAATTGTCTCCCTAGCTGCCCCAGCACCCACAGCCTGGAGCTCAGCATGGCAGAGGGGAAGTCCTTGATGTTGACTTGATCCCTTCTTTGCCACTGTGCTAAAAGTCCCTGGCTTGCCCCTGCCTGTTCGCTGGAGACCAGTTCTGTTACCAACATCCAGGGCAGGAAGAGATGGCTGGGCTAGTCTAAGAACTCCTACAGCTGCAGTTAACTCACTCAAACACTGTAAAGCTGAAAATATGACTTGAGCGTGGCTGCTCTTGGGTTCATGTCCCACACAGGAGAGAGTTTAGCGACAAGGCGGAGCGGGGGTAGAGAGAGAAATCCTAATGAAAGCAAAAGCCAGCTCCCAGACCATACACCAGGAACCCCGTGAAGCAGTCTAGGTTAGAGGGGCTTCTCTCTCCCTCAGACAGAGCTCAGGCTGTCTAGCAGCTAGGAGATAGGGTTGTTTTTATTGCAATCATGGCTGGGAACATAAAAACACATGGGTTTCAATTACAAGGTGAAGAAAGGATTTGTAAATACACAGGAACCTTAAAAAGCTCCGGAGGAGGTTGCTGACCCACCGAGGGTCACCCATTCCCTGAACAGCATCATATTAGCTCTCAGTGGGTCAGATCAGTGACACAAGCACAACGGTCCAAATAATCTGAAGAAGTGGGTTTTTTTGCATCTGAAGAAGTGGGGTTTTTACCCACAAAAGCTTATGCCCAAATAAATCTGTTAGTCTCTAAGGTGCCACCGGACTCCTCGTTGTTTTTGTGGCTACAGACTAACACGGCTGCCCCCGATACTCGGTCCAAATAATTGTGCACCTAGGAAAGATGTGCCCAGCGTGTCTGCCCTGGGCAAATGTGGACACTGGAGCCCTGAAAGCCTCTTAGCCACACTTTCCCTGAGGACTGCTGGATGAGCCTGCAGCTTTGTGCTCCTGTTGAGTGCTAACAGTCAGCGATTTGGGTCACCAGCAAGGCACAGGAACATACAAGGAAACGCCTGCTGGCATCTAGTTATTTATTTAAAACAAAAAAGAAATATGCAAATTTATATGCAAATGAGGTGTCATTCTCAGGACTCCTAGGAAGCTTCCAGTAAAGCCCGCAGCATCATGACTTTGAGCAAGCCCCAATCTAAGATAAGTGTGTGTCCCTCCCTACTTGTCTGTCCTGGAGGTTGTGCTCTCACTTCTGGCTTCTGCAAATTGTATTACACTAGAGCTGCTCCACACCCCCGGCCAGCGTCCCACACACTAGACCAGTGACACTCAGACCTCAATGGCTCAGGAGCCAAATTAGTGATCAACAGTACCCAAAAGAGCCACAGGAGTGTGAATTCATTATTTCATTTACTCTCTCTCTATATATATATTCTCACAGCAAAATGGCTGACCAAGTATTATTTTATCAGCTACAACTGATTAATAACATAGTAGAAGCACCCTGATTGGTTAATAATTAAATCAGTCACTGTTTTAAGATCATGTGTGGCAAAGCGCTGCAGCAGACACATTCAAGAGCCACTTGTGGATTGCAGCCTCAGGCTGAGTATGGCTGCACCAGACGACGCTGCTCCCTGGTCAGAGGGTTCCGATTCTGGTTTTACTGCTAAAAGATCATCTTCCTTCTGCATGACGCCGCAGCCGGTGCTGCCGAAGGGCACAGACATACATTGTCAGCAGCTCAGGCTGCAAACCAGCTGCTTCTGGTTCCAAGCGTTTGAGCACCAAGCCTGGCATGGTTCTAGCTTTCTAAAGCCTAGACATGAAAATTGCCTTCAGGGCAAGAAGCCAAGAGATGGGAGTGGAGTGAGAAGCTTGGTCGTTTGACTGGCTGGGAAGCGGGCGGGGGGACCATCCTGCCTGCCAGTGCCAAAGAAAACCAAAACCAAGAGAGGCCCACTGGCCCTAGCAATAGGCAGAGGGGAAATGACCCTTTCTGACTTGCAGCTTCCTGCTCTGCTGAACTCAGATATCCTCCTCCAGTGGCTGCCCCTCCTACCACTTCCTCCTCAGCTGCTGCCTCCACGGCACTGAGTTAGCCACCTGCTCTGAGATGCTGCCCCTTCAGCTTTTACTCAAGGTAGCTCAGAATGAAGGTCCTTTATCCATCAAATTACGCTTCCTGGTGAAAAACCACACCCGCAAGGCCACCAGGATATTCTGAGAGGGGTCTTCCCGCCAGCAGGATCCTGACCTTGCCCATTCCCTGCAGACACGAGCAGGTTGATACTCAGCAGTCTGAAAGGAAGAGTGAGGAATTCAGATGGGAGAGAGGTGGCCCGTCAGAATTTTCTGCCTGTTGTTCTAAGGAAGGGAATGAGGATGGAGAATGCTGGCGATGGGCAAACACTTCCCAGATCTGCTGCCGGCTAACAAGGAGGAGGAAGGAGGTGCTGAGAGTTCATTAAGGGCTTGATCCAGTCTGGCTCTCATGGAGCAGCTCCCATACTGCTACGGGAAATGCTGCTTAGCCATTTCCAAGCAGGGAACAGATCCTAAGGAGGCACAGACTAGGATGGGAAGCCATTTCAGGAGACAGCGCCTCATGGCAGTGACACCATCAGAACTTCTGAACTTTCTCCTGCCCACTCTCTGAATGCTATAAGGACTGACAAATGCTGATCTGGACCACTTTTTCCAGGTCCAGCACTTCACCCCTGTGCTGGTACGGCAGCCCCAAGTCTGAGCGTCTCTACTCACCTTACCTTTAACCAGGGGAACTGTGGAACTGGTCCCTGTGGATACTGGTGAAGGAAGGCTCCAACCACTGTTTGCTATGTAAATATCAGACAGAGAAGAAAAACAGCCAAAACCCTGCACCCCAAGCCCCCAGCACCTGAGCAACATCTGGGCTGTATGGCCTAATGCAGGCGTCATGGCTTGGAGAGCAGGGAGGGGAAGTTGAGGGGTATTTCCTCTTTTCTCCTCCCCAGAGACTGAGAGCTAGTTTGTGCTTTAGACGAGTGACCTCCCCTTGTCCCCACCTCTTCCACCCCTGTGTCTGCCCCGGTGATGGGAAGGGAGCCAGCTGGGCATTCCAGTGCAGCTAAGCAAGAAAAAACAGTCTATGAGCAGTTCCTGTGGCCTTTCTGTCCGTTTCAGGACATCCTCCGCAGGGCTGTGTGCTTCTCTTGTTGCTCTTCTGATTCCTTCACCCAGACTCTCCGCGCTCTGCCTCGCCAGGGGATGGGGAGCCACGGGGGCGCAAATTAACAGATGGAAAGGAATATTTTTATGTCCTGTGATAAAAAGTGAATATTGTGCCCTAAGTCTGCCGGGGACCTCGTCAACCCGCTAGGAGTCTGCTAAAATCCCAGAACATGGCCTAGCAGCTTCACCTAACCTCTGGAGGGAGCTTGACCACAAAACACTGGATTGTACTAATAATACTTAGCACCTGCCATCAGAGGATCTCAGAGCACTTTCTAAGGTGAGTAATGTCATTATCCCCATCTTACTGAAGCCAAGGTACCGGGGCGAAACGACGGGGCTGAGCCTCTACAGAGAGTCACTAACAGAACAGAGGCCAGTGCCCTGTTCTCAGACCCAGCAGGGCATAGATGCTGGAGCTGGCAAAGACAGGTCAGGGAATTCATTGACCTACCCATGCAGGATGCAGCCCCCCTGTTAGAGGACGCATGGGATATTACATTCATGCTGCCCTTGATTTGAGGACAAGCCCAGACTGGCTTATGAAACTTGATCTGGTCTGAGGTCCTTTCATAAAACTGGGATTCTTTAGACAAAGTTTACTTCCATTTAATATGTAAATCAACTATCATGTTATTCATATTACAGTGTACTTGCTAGTGTATATGTGTGCCATTTGCCTCTTCTGGAGAGAATCACAACTGCTCAGTTGTGTGTCATATCACCTATAGTGCTAATGGAGAGTCTTCTGTGGCTAAGGTAGCAGGGATCTGTGATGTTGGAGCAGAAGCAGCTGAGTTCTTTCCATATCATTGCTGGGATACTCCAAAGGGTTGGGGTGTGCAGTACAGTGACAGCTGTGAAGTCCCAGCTGGCTACAGCGGGGATGCAATGTGCAGTGAGATAAAGAAAGTTGGTAGGTGGGCCTGGACCCAGCTTCTGGGATGGAGAGAAATCAATCATTGCACTTACCATCTGGTGTCATTCTCCCTATGGGGATTTTATTCCTCAGCATCTCTTCCTATTATCTCTGCCCATTCATAATTCACCCCCTCTCCTCTCATGAACCAGGTTTATCCCCTGGACCCACTGGGAGGAAGGAGGTGAGGCTGGGGATTTATACACTACAGGATCCAAACCAGCACATTGCAACATGTCTGATGTGTCACAAATACCTGACCCCAATTTGTGTGGCTAATTACCAGCTAGAAATACATGGAGGAGTCTGGAAATAGCAATGGGATGTCAGCTACACATGTTTGTATAACAAAACCCAGAACTGCGTGTGATTTATATAGACCCTGATCATAAAAAGGGGAGTGTGTGATGGTCTTCAAAGGCTCAGGATGCTGGAATGCCACAACTCCAATGTCTATATTAGATCTCACACACACACAAATTAAGCTTGCAAAATCAAGCCCTCAAAATTTAGGAAATGCCAGAATTAAGGATAGGAGTACTTGTGGCACCTTAGAGACTAACCAATTTATTTGAGCATGAGCTTTCGTGAGCTACAGCTCACTTCATCGAAAGCTCATGCTCAAATAAATTGGTTAGTCTCTAAGGTGCCACAAGTACTCCTTTTCTTTTTGCGAATACAGACTAACACGGCTGTTACTCTGAAACCTAGAATTAAGGATGCCAGTGCAACCTTAATTTGCCCCCCCCTTGTGCGTATGCAATACAATACAGTCTTTAATTATGTGATGACATGCTATTTTTTTCTACAGGCCCTCTGCTTCCTTCAATGCCCAGGCCAGTTAATGAGCAACAGTTCAAAATTTTATTTTATTGTCATTGTTCAGTGTGTGCTCCAGCCCTTATCTACCACACCCTATTCAAACCCTGCTCTGAAGATGGAATTATTAATTTCCTCATAGACCTTTTCTATGGTGCTCATCACTATAGTGTGTGAGTGCTTCACAAATACCAGTTTATCATCACATGAGATGAAGGGGTGGTGTGACTCCCCTTTTTCCAGATGGAGAACTGAGGCACAGAGAGATTGTGAAAAGTTTCCACTAATTTTGGATGCCCAAATTCAGAGGCCTCGGATCTGATTTCGCAGCGTATTTATCATTGCAGAGCACTGTGTATGTTCAAAGCCCAGCTCCCATTGACTTCAGTGCAGCTGTGAGTGCTCAGCTCTTTTGCAAATCAGACGCCAGGGTCTCAAGTGGTGCACCGAGAAAATGAGGAACACACAATTAGTGACTGCCTGGGAAATTCTTGGTTTAAGTAAGCATCACAGTTTCAGGATAACTCCATTCCCCTTCTGCAGTCCCTTGAGAGCACCCATTTAAAGGTTTCTGTTTCCCATCCATCACTTCTCTGGGGCAGAGACCCACGTCTCTCTCTCCCTTCTGGCTAAAGATTTTAAGGCTGCACAGCTCCCTGCCTTCACTGTGCTATCCCCAGCAAGCCAGGCTGCCCGAACAGGCCAGTGTCAGTGCTTTGCTTTCTCTCTGAGGGCTACGAATGAAGTCACAGCTGTCACTGTGCTGCATGCCACAATCATTTAGAGCTTTACAGAAATTATGGGGAGAAAACTCAGCTGTTTCTGCTCCAACATCACAGATTCCTGCTCCCTTAGCCACAGAAGACTCTCCATTAGCACTATAGGTGATATGACATGCAGCTGAGCAGTTGTGATTCTCTCCAGAAGAGCCAAGTGGCACACACATACCCTAGCCAGTGCATTGTAATTTGAATAACATGATAATAGATTTACATATTAAATTCAAGTGCCCCAGTGAACTGCCTGCAGTTATGTCACCACATAGCTCCTTCTAGGCAAGCACAATTATTCTTACGATAAAAGTGTTACAGAGAAAACATATTAAACAATAAAAGAATCTACATGCATGCTAAAAATCTTACCAGAGGTCACCCATCAGTCTTATGGGGCACTAGTAGGTAAAATCCTTCCAACCCTTCCCCAAGGATTGGGACTCCCCTTGGACAGAAGGTCCTGTCCATTTGCTGGATCAGAAAGCAGGCCATGAGCCAGTTTACACGCAGGCTATTTATCCAAAAGTCATTTCTTTGTCTAGCGGTGTCTGGAGAATCCAGTTTGAACTAGTATATGCAAGCATCCCCAAGAAGCAGTACCTGGTGTGTGTGTGTGGGCGGGGGGGTTACTACCTGGCTGATTTGCCTTAGTCACCACCCACAGTGCTTAGTTCCTGAGGAGTTGTGGCAGCCCGTCCCCATGGAGAAGGACACAACTGGCCATCATCCATTCGCTTAAAACAATGGATACTGCAGGAAGTTGTTCTATCTGTCACCCAGCATCACATAGCAACTCTGGGGCAGCGTCGGGGATAAACTCCAGTTCTCCAAGGCAGCAGTCATCTGCCTTAGCCATGAGACCAGCCTTTCCCTTCCTTCAAACCCCTGCCTCATTCACTGCACCGCCCTGATTAAACCCTGAAGCAGGTTCATGTTGTGCACCAAACGAGACAGTGGTTCTGTCAAAAAATAGGATGTGATCATCTAATTAAAGGCTGTATCGTCATGCAGATACTTCAGCCCCGTGTGTGTAAGGTTGCATGGGCAACCTGAATTCCAGCATTTCCTTACTTTTGAGTGCTTGACTTTGGCACCTTAATACTGTTCTTTTAACATAGTTACCAGGAGTAATTTCCTAGATTTCTAATAGCAAAGCAAAAAAAAAAACCAAACAAACAAACCAAACCAAACCAAACCACTTCAGAAATTCCATCATGTAGCATCATAATGACACCAGCATGGATCATTGGGAGGGTTGGAATCTTTAGATCCAACCACTCAGACCTCTGCCCCTTGACGTAATGGAGCAACTGTTAGCAGTAGTAGGCTGTATCCTCTAGGTGAACCAGCACTAGAGGGGAATAAGCCACACATTTTGCCAGGGGCGTTTCACAGATATTTGCTGACAGCCGAGGAATGGGCTCTGGAATCTTGGGCTCCATTCCAGGTTCTGGAGCTGGTTGTGCTCGAGTGCACACAGATGCTTCTGTCCATTCTCCCAGGCTTGATCCCTTCTGCCTCATCCCTCCAACATGTGTCTCTCCCAATCCTGTCTCTTCTCCTGGGCTTAGGCTTCTCATCCAAGTCTCTTTGCCCAGCAAGTCCCGACCCAGTTCACCCCTCCTGGTTCCTTGTCCAACCCATCTCTCCCCTCCCAGCCCCATCTCCCAGTCCTAGTCTCCCCCCCTAGACTCCTCACCCAAGCTCAGTCTCCGCCCTCCTTCCCTGGCTCTTTGCTCCAGTCTCCCCGTTCCATGACTCCTTGTCTGAGCCTCAGCCCCAGCTCTCTCCCCTGACCCACAACTCCTTGTCAGATCTGACTCCTGCGGCCTGCCCCATTCCCCCTGTACTAGTTCCTGGTCCTAGTCTTCTTGTCCAGCCAGTCCCAGTTTCCCCCACCCTCCAGCTCCTTCTCAAAAGTCAGTGTATCCCCTCCCATACAACTCGATCCCAGTCTCCCATCTTTCCCTCACTGGCTCCAAGTCCCCAGCACCCAGCCTCCTGGCCCAACCAGTTGCACCTTCCCCACCGGAGTCCCCATCCCAGTCTCTTTACTCAGCTAGTACAAGCCTTCCAACCCACCCCTGGCTCCCAGCCCCACCCTTTTTGCTCAGCTTGTCCCTGTCCCAATTTCCAGTCCCAGTCTCCCCAGACTCCACATCCCAATCCACTCCTTTCCCTCCCCTGTAGTCTGGTTTTTGTCCCCTCTGCATTCGAATCAGACAGTTTCCTCTCCATGCTGCCTGGGCGCCCTCAGTGTGGTTACTGAGAGCACGGAGGAGGCACGTTCCCTGCTCTGAGTACCGGTGCCCAGCCCTGCCCCAGCAGGCAGCAGCCATTACAGGGAAAGACCAGCTTCTCCCCTGTCGCCCTGGGCTCTAGAAACCATGTTCTGTGGGGACAGTGCATACACAGTCTGGTCACCCCAGGAGCTGTGAGAGGATGGCGTGTGCTCAGTGAGGATGGACTCTTCCAAGCTTTTAGTTGCTACAACTGAACACGGCTTTACCAAACATGTACAAACTGCAGTTTTTCCAAGGCTTATAGCTTGGCCAAATTTGGGCAGATTTTCATGGGGATGGTAAAAGGGACATCCCTGACACAAAATCTACCCCTGCCAAATTTCAAGTCCATGCTCCAATGCATGGAGGTGCTAGGGCCGTTCAAAGAAAAACTCACCAGAATTTTTTAACAAGCATTTTCCCCTTAGCCAGCCTCATTCTCAGAAATGGCCAAACTGTTTTGGCAGAAATTTAAAAAAAAAAAAAAAAAAGTCAGACATCCAGAATGGAAAATTTCAGCCTGGCCAGTTAAAGTTTGGCAAAGTTGTAAGCAACTGAAAACAGGGTTTTGTAGTGGGAAGTGTCAGGCAGCCTTATAATAGGCAGTGCTATCAGCTGCTGCTAGGAACCCCAAAGAGAGAGAGAGCTTTCAGAGTAGCAGCCGTGTTAGTCTGTATTTGCAAAAAGAAAAGGAGTACTTGTGGCACCTTAGAGACTAACAAATTTATTTGAGCTGTTAACAGAAAGCTGTTACACTTAGAGAGGCAGGGGGCTTGTCTCTTTCACTAAAAGTTCATCCAATGAAAGACATTACCTCACCCAACTTGTCTCGCTTGTATTTAGAGAGACAGAAATGGAGAAAGCAAAAGAGATGCTTAGAGAGAGATGCTGGGGTTCTCAGAAACATAGAATAGCCTGTTTCTGTTCCTTCTTCCTTGCATGTTAATTGCATTCCGGGTCAGTTCCAATAACTAAAGAAGGAACTTGAAGTGTTGTCATACAACAAGTTCCTTAATTTTGCTCAGAAGAACCAATCTACAGGCAGCCATCATTGGTCTATCTCTAGAAACAGCCCCAGTGAAATGCTGCTGACCTTTGATGTTAAGAAATAATGTTTTTTTCTGATAATGCAAAAGGGGTTTTCATCAAAGTGGACTTTAGGTCAGATTCTGATCTCCGTTGCACTGGTGTAAATCCAGAGTAACTCCACGGACAGTGCACATATTGGGGAGTCTGATGCCCCACTGCCAGAGCAGAATGGTAACATTTTAAATCCACTTTCACAGATATTGGTGACAACACAGGGAGAAAGGCAATGGAGAGTCAAGCCCTGGATGATGGTCTTGCACAAAATGAACACCTTTGCCCAAGACTCTGGTGATAGTGGACTGACACAACAGTTTTGGGGTCGATATGGTGACACCCAGGAGCTTGGGCTCACCATGAGATTCACATCTGATGTGGCCGCGAGAGTTGTGTGGACATTCTGATCAGAGTCAGAGTTGGGAAGAGGGGCCAAATCAGCTTAATTAAGTTAACAAAGGGACAGTGAGCAGGGGGGAGGAGACCCCTGCAGGAGTGAACAGAGATATTTCTCTCCATTGTGTTTGCTTTGTGCAGTTACAATCCAAGGAAGCCCATGAGAATTCCTAGTATATCCATGCAAATTATATTGTGACTATGTCATAAATATGAAAATACGTTCTCTGAAGAACTGGTTACGGGGACAGCTTCTGCAATGTGCTGATCCTGGCTAACTTCCAGGTCCAATTCACACCATAGGGCTTGGCTCCCTTTAGCTAGATGGGAGCTCAGGTTGGGAGCAGGACGTTATGACGTTCCCCAAGAAATCAGACAGGGACAGATGGGAAGGAGTTTCTCTTGTTCTGCATTTATTATTCTCTGATTCTGTGATTAGGAGTGCCTCCAGCTCCAAACAAGCTCCCTGAGTGTGGGCCTGGAGATGGTTTCTTCTTGGAATGGTTTGAGTGTGTGTGTGTTGAGTTAATAGCCAAAGCGAAGGCCACACGGAGCTGCCAAGTGTCATTCACTTGGGATTCATTTTTAAGGTAATTTTTAAAGCCGCCCACTGAACTCATTGAGGTTTGTAGAGCACGCAAGCTCCCGAGATGATGGAAGCTAGAGAAGGGCAAAGTCTTGCCGGAACAGCTGGTGGTGTCATTGCTAGGGTGCTGGGTGCTGCAGTATTTTCTTAAATCTCACTCAGGAGTTTTTTGTCTGAAATTTCTCTTACCAAAATCATCACAGCGTGAGAGGCCTGCAGAGTCTGACACTGTGCCCTCCGCCTCCTCCCGCCAGCCTACCGTGCACCATGCCCTTTTCCCAGCATGACACAAATTCTCCTGCGGCTGCTCAGCCCTAGACATGAAGCTGTTACACTGGTTCTACCCCGAGGTCCTTCTATTGACTTCAGTGGCATTATACTGGCATAACTCTTGTATCAGGGAGCTGGGAGCCTGGCCCAGTGTCTTTGAGGGCTAGTGGCAACCAGCTCCCCGAGGGGAAGGGGCCAAAGTCCACCGGAGAAGAACGAGAATCTTTGCTGGTAAGAGATGCTGGCTGTAGGAACAGGGGCCCAGAGGCAGAGACCGGTGGCTGGAATGGAATCGGAGTAGGCGGGTAGGGTCCGGTAGAACCGTACAGGTGCCGAACTGACAGTGAGCAGGGTTAGAAGTCTGTGGGCGGGGCCTGTGGTGGTGGTGGGCGGGGCCTCAGTCGTGTGGGCGGGGCATGTGCTGGAGGGCTCAGAACCGGCTCCTGAGGGCGGGGGTATGGTTTGCGGTCCAGTTAGCAGCCGGTTCAGGGCAGAGCGGCCCCGGCCTGGCCGGGGACCCAGAGCCGGGCAGCAGGAAAGTGGCAGCTGCACCCCGGGGAGCGGGGAGACATGCAGCCAAGACAAGGGGGCTGAGCCCCAGGCGGACCCGCGGCTGCAAGCGCCGGTGAGATCGCGCGGCCGTCGGGGCCGGGGGGGGAGAGCTGGGGAGCCCGGGAGCCCGCCCCGGCGGGCGGCCAGCAGCGCTCGCTGGGGCCCCGGGGAAGGAGCAGGGGGCTGGCCCCAGTGGGGAGGGGCCGGGGTCTGGGTTCGTCCCGGCCCCAGAGCCCGGGTACCACGCTCCGGAGTTGCCGTGGGGGGGACCCGGACAGGGCGCCCCGGCTGCGGTGCACGATCCCCGGCTCTACCAGCGAGCCCCCGGCTGGGCTGGGAGGTGCGTCCCGGTCCCACGCGCCGCGTGGGCAGGCGGCTCGCTCTGCTGGGCGAGCTTGGCACGGCGTCCGGGGAGCCGGGTGCACCGCGGTGCGCTGCCCTGTGGGCTGCAGGGGCTCCCCGGGCAGGCGGGGGTCCGCGCGCTGCACTGCTTAGCCCAGGGAACGTGGCTGCCAAAGCCACCCGAGTGTCTGGCCAGGCCGCGGTGCAGAGTCATCGCTGAATGTTTGGAAAGCGCTGTGGAGACGAAACGCAGCTCTGTGCGTGCCAAGCGGTTGAGTGGGAAGCTGTGGCGGGCTCCCAGCGCGCGTGTTTGCAAAGGTTAGTGGGTTAGGGACCGAGGGATTGCCAGATCGGAGCAGGGAACGGCTGGTCTAACTTTAGCCTGTCTCCACTCTTGACTAGTACCAGCTTCTTCAACGTAAGGTGCAAGCAATGGTTCAGGGCAATGATGGGATAACCTGTCCTCAGGGCAAGCTCCCATCTCATTCCCTTTAATCCGTTTAAGTAAAGATTGTGGCCGGGAATGTGCAGACCCAGACACTGTATATTTGGATGCCTGCAAATAGACCACCTGGAGTGTGTTGGAAGGTTATTTATGAATTCAAGAACTGAAGGTTGACTTTTCATACCCTGTGGTCTTTTATTCAGGAACTGAAGGTAATTGCCAGGTTGCAGAGAAGGAACTGAAGTTATCAGCATTGAGGTATGGGGTTTTTTTTTCCATGTGTGAAATAAAATAGCTGAAATGTTGACACATGGGTTTAGGTCCCCTTAAAAATTGCTGATGTGTGTGCAACCCCTGAGAGTTAGGTACTGGGAACTCTTAATCATCTCCCCCCCCCCCCCCCCCCCCCCCCCCCCCGTCGCTTACAACCAGCTACACTCCTCCAGTGTGCAGTGCCCCAAATCTACAACTGGAGTTTGGCTTCCCACACTCTGAGGCGGACAGTGTCGTTACATCACACGGGGTTTCTGTTATTGCTACAGGTCTGGGAATAATTTCGTCCTTGCTGGTGGAACTCCTGACTTCAGTTCAGTGATGCGACAATGAATTTGGCTCCAGCATTTCACACGTTGTGGTGACTTTGAAAAATAAAAGTTTTCCTTCCCTCTCCTCCTCCAGAAAGAAATGTAATTAGAACGTATCTTCTATCCTCTCCCTCTCAGACCCTTGCTCATGGTGAAGGCAGCATCTCAGGCTGGAGCCAGAGCTGGACTTCCAGTACAATGACTATCAATTCCAGCAGTGATAGCTGTCCCAGACCCCGGCCTCTTCTTCACGTAACCGTACAAAATTAAGCCCCAAATTTACAGCAGGGGTTCAGCCTGGACTCCCTATTTGGAGGTGGAATTTGCATCTGAAAAACTGCACTCCAATTTTCCCCCCAGGTTAGTGACTGTCATGTGCAGAAGTTAGCAGCTGGACAGCTAACTACAGGATCTGCGAGCCATCCATCTCCAAATATTTGCTCTCTCAGTTTTGAGCCTGCAGAAAGTGGAGGCTGAGCTTTGGAAAATATAATGCTAAATCATAGTACTGAGTCATAACATCCCTGCTTCTAGATAGCAATATGGAGAATGGGCACCTTTAAATACCCCTCATTTATTGTGAAAATGGACACAGAGAAAAGTCACACCATGGTAAAATGAAGGGAAGGAAGCTCTCAGTCCAGTTCCTAATAGTTATATCTCGTCACAGAAGTGTTGTACTGAACAGGCCTGTGACCTGCTGGCGGAGCAGTGTATGGGGGAAGCTTGCATGGTACCTCCTCGCATGCTGGACCTGTCCTATGGGTAGAGGACTCCTTCCATCTCCAGGCCTGTTAATCTGGACCCTTTTGCTGACACTAAATGCACCCAAACAAGTTGAGAGTGGAGACGAAAGAAAACAGTAAAGTAAAAATAGAGTCTCTAGTAAGCAGATTCCTAGCCCAGGGGTTTTCAATCTTTTCTCATTTGCTGACCCCTAATACATTTCAAAGGCAGATGCGGAAGCCGTTGGAAATCTTAGACATAGTCTGTGGACCTGTGGACCACAGGTTGAAAACCACTGTCCTTGGGCTATCAGGAAGATGACATCCATGCTACTACTGAGAGTTACAAAGCAAACATTTAGTACTTTCTAACTGCATAAAACTCACAGGGCCAAGCCCACCGGTTGGGGTATCCCAAAAAGCTCTCACTGACTCCTTGAGTAAGGACTTCAGAAGCTGGCTTGCAGACACGCAGTCAGAATGAGCCATCGAGGCCGGGACTCTGCCCTGTGTTCTAAGTCCCTCTGCTGGGACTTTATTTTCCCTTTATAGAAGGCTGTTGCTGCTCAGGGCTTTGCCCCCAGCCCAATGTAGGGGGCCCAAAGGGGTCTTCATAAAGTTTGTGCCAAGTGTCTATCAGTCTGGTAGCTCCATCTGAGAAATGAGGTGCATGACAGCTCATTGGAGGGGGTCTTTGCAGCTCCTTGGTAGGAGACCTGTGTTACAAGGGAGCAGTGTAGAGCAGTGGAGGGGAGCATCTATTGCGGACGGGGGGCTGGAACAATTTTTATAGTGGGGGGTGCTGGTGATGGAAACCATGTATTTGGTGTTTGTTATTCCACCTACAAGGTTCCAGCACCACTGACTGGAGAGGGGCACATCCTCCTGGATTCTGAGGAGGTTGGTACTGGCAGAGTAGAGGAGCCCTAGAACAGATTTTGGGGGGGAGTGAGGAAGGGCTTGATTCTCTCTGCTGTTTGGAGAAATGCAGTTATATCTTTGGGCAGGCTACAAGGTTCCTTCCAAAATGAAGAACTGGTTTCAAACGTCTCTTAGTTTGCTGTTCACTGCCTCGCCTGCGGCTCAGGTGCCGGCCCCATCCTGAGAGGTGCGGGGTGTCCTCAGCTCCTGCTGGGAGCCAAGGGAGTTCTTGCAGGATGGGGCCCAAGCTGTACTTCTCTCTTGGTGAAAGAACCCCCTGTCGCTTTGCTCACCACCTCCTGGTCTCCATCCTGGTGGGAGGAGTGCAGTGTGTGCTGTCAGTTACATGGCATCTCTTGCTTATGCTGTGGTTCTCTTCCCTTTCTGTCTGCAGCACCAAGCACTTCCTTTCTCTCGTTCTGAGTGAAATCTCCACAGGACACCAGGAAGCTGCTCCTTCCCCTGTCTCTGCTTCTTGTGGCCCGTTCACTGCTGACACTTTAAAGATTCACTGACCTTTCACAGGGAACTTTGAAAAGCCCAGCGTTTACAAAAGCTGGGTGAGGGATGGCAGCTGCCAAACGTAACTCAGTATGTAAGAGGATGATGAGGAACCCAGAAACTGGGTTGGAGAGGGTGCCGTGGGGCAGAGCAAGAGACTAGAATGAGGAGTAATGGGGTGAGATTTAGAGAGGTTAAGTTAAGGTGAATGTTAAGAATTGCTCCCTGGGGCAGTGGAATAGTCTCCCAAGGAAGGTGGCGGACGCGTACTACAGACAGGGACAAAGCCCTAGAGAATGTGCAAATGGGGACAATCCCACATTGGCACCAGGAGGGACTGGATGATCTCATGCATCTTTTCCATCTTGCTTCTGTGATTTTTCTCCAGAAGTCCTTCACCTCTGGCAAATTCAGATCAGGTGATGGGCTCCCCCAATCTGCATCTCCCATCAACCTCACACTCAACTCCCTCAGCCCTGGGAGTACTCCATGTACCCTTCCCCCACCCCCCCACCCCAGTTCACTCATTCCTTTTTTCTTTTAATTCCTTGTATGGTGTTTCACAGGTTGCGGGAGGGAGGGGGAGGAGGGTCTGCACAGAGGAGCAGATACTACATGTGCCAGTGTAAGGGATTTCTGTGTCTACGTTATCATTTGCCCTTAGTTCCACCCCTTAGGCCAGGTGGCTGCTGTTCCTGTAATTCTCAGGGCCTCAGTCACCAACGTGCCCGTATTGTTTTGTGTCGCTCTGGCAGTGCCATGGGCAGGGGTACGCTGAGAATCTTGTTCTGGGTGCATACGACATCTCCCAACAGAAGGAACTGCAATGGGCAGATATCGCCAGAGTAGCTGGCTGTTGGAGTGACTTTCTCCCTTCTGGTGTCTGTTTTTTTTTCCAAAGCAATTGTCTACTGTTGTACTAATTTTGATGGAATAAATGGGCCCAGAGTGTCAAAGGTGTTTACATGATCCCGTCGCTGTACAATGCTACACAGTTAAACATGGCTTGAGTGACCTCAGGCTGCTTAGCCCCAAGACAAACACACCGTTAAAAATCTTTATAATCTTTTATTAAGGATACAGAAAAGCAGGGAAAACAAAGCATTTGACATGTAAAGTATTCAGTAATGTTTCATTTTAACAATATCCCTTGTTTCCATTAGCTGTAGAGAGTTTTCATAAGGAAACCCCCATCTGACAGCTGGTTTTTTGTTTAGCGATGGTGTTAAAGATGGTAATAACAGTCCTTTCTGGAAAAACAACAAGGGGTCCTTGTGGCACCTTAGAGACTAACACATTTATTTGGGCACAAGTCTCTAAGGTTCCACAAGGACTCCTCCTTGTTTTTGCTGATACAGACTAACATGGCTACCACTGAGTCCTTTCTGGGGAAAAGAGCAACAGAGAGTTGAACTGGTCTGGAGCTGCTGCTGCTGTTAAAGTCCGGCCCTGTTTCCTGCAAGATAAAACAAGACACACACACAAGAGTGGAGAGAACAGAACAGCAAAGAGAGAAAATGCAACGTCTGTCTCCGGTGCAGACTCTTACTTGCACTCTCATGGCTAGAGAACGCTGGCCCAGCACATGGTCTTAACAGCCACTTGGAGACCTGGCAAACTTGTACCAATGCCAGGCTGTTGAAGGCACTGCTTTTAGCTCTACTGGTCCCATGCTCACAGCAGTGTTGCAAAAGATGCAGTTGTCTTGGCTGGACTGAGCCAGACTCCCATTAAACAGAAGGCAAAAGGAGAGAGAGAGAGAGAGAGAGAGAGAGGAAGGAGAAGAAATAAAGTGGGGAAGGAAAAGGCCACAGGAGGGAGGGGTGGTAGCAGGAACCCAAGTCTCACATTCCGTGCTACAGTCCTAAAACAATAAATAAGTGCTCCGATACAGGGCAGCAGGAGGCCCTGGGAGGGAGCAGAGAGGATCTGGGGATGGTGTGCTGCTCTCGGAGTGGCCCTGCTACCTGGCTCCCAACATGCCCGGGCTCCTGGTGGCTCCAGCCCCCTTGCTCCCCTGCTGGGGAGGGGAAAGGAGCTACCTGGCCGAGGACCAGCAGAAGTACCAGAACGCCATTCTGGCTCTTAAAGAAAAAAAACAGTGCTGGAACAGCCTCTGGCCTGACGCGAGCGGTGCTCGCGTTCCAAGTGGTGGATGGGATTTAGTGGGAGCTGGGGGAGGTGGCAATGTCGTTGGAGGATTCTGGGGTCCCAGGAGATTGTGAGGGTAGTAGCCAGGATGGTGCATTCAGTCAGTCTACCCTTCTCATTTTGGTTCTCCCCAAAGTGTCTTTTTACAGCCCCCATGTTAGCCGATGGCCAAGGATGTTTGGTGAGGTGCCAGCTATGCCCGTTTTATACCATCCGTGACTTTAACCGCTAGGACGCACTGTCCCTTCGCGGCGGGCAGCCCGGGCTAGGCTGATGGATGCCCCAAGGTCCTAAACACCCGTGACTTTAACTGCTAGAGCTCAGAGCTCCTTCGCAGTGGGCAGTCAACACTGACTGACAGGTGCCCCAATGGCAGCACCAGAGCTCCTTCGCAGCGGGCAGTCAGGATTGACTGACAGGCGCCCCAAGAGTTTGCCCCGTGGAGGCGGCACAACTCAACGCTAGGCTCTTAGTACTCTCACCTAATGGCCAGGCTTTGTAGCCAAAACGGCTGAGGTTCTTTAATTGTGTTGGCTGCTTTACAGTAAACCAGAGAAACACAGTCAGGCTTACGCACAAATGGTTACCAAAATTTATTAAACTAGATTCTAATCTTGTGGTTACAAAATTGCTAGTGCCTACTTATTTAAATGTAGAGATGTTACAGACACAAACAAGTTACAAAACTGAAGCCACAATCCCAAAGAAAGAAAACAAAGTATAGAGCTCTATTTCAAAATATGTGTACACTAAAGATAGGAGATCAGGTGCGGGTGCTTCTTACCCTCCTTGCATCTCTCGATTCCAGCGGTGCCAAGCCAGGATCGGTCACTCAATTCCGCGGAAAGACGAATAAGGGACAAGGCTTAGGGACCCTCTTAGCTGCAGAAGCCTTGGGAGGCTGTCACTTATCTGACCAGCAGATAGATAGTGAAAAGCACTCAAAAATCATGGTGCTGTAGGTCCCATACTTATACCTCTGTACTCCTTTATTCTCTTTCTCCTTTCTTATGCCAAATTGGGGCTGGTCTGTCTGGGTGACGCCAGCTCTCGCAAGAGTAGTTTACACTTGCAAGGGAGAGAAACAATAAGTTTCGACTACTGGACATTCCTTTTATTAGGGTAAATATTTTCCCACCTAGGATGTTGGGGTGTGTGCATCATGCTATTTAGTAGGGGCTAAGAGCCATGTCTGTCACAGCTTCTCTGTCTGCTGTGAGCCTAATCGTTGTATATGTTCCCAGAGGCACATTGTAGCAGCACACCTGTGCTTCTAAAGGCTGTGCTGGAATTTATGTTAAGTGCCCTGTTGTTTTGGCTCCCGTGTGTTCCCAGCAATGCTGGTCTGAGGGGGAGGGGCTGGCTGTCTGGCTACACCCCACAAGAGAGTGATTGGTGGAATAGCCCATCCCCTTGTTGCTTTGTCCCCCAGTTAGGACTAATGTCTGATGCACTAGTTTTGGACCATTGATGTCCTGTTCCGTTCTTCTCTTTACCAGTCATGACGTCAACACGGTGCTTGCATGGTGTCAGGAGACCTTTTTGTTAGAACTAATCTCCTGTTTGCACCCCTTCTGTTTACAGTCATTGTGACAGCTTAGAAACCTTCACCCACTTTCCAACTATTGAGCTCACAGTTGGGGTAGACTTTAAGGCCAGAACAGACCATCATGATCATCTAGTCTGACCTCCTGCACATCGCAGGCCACAGAACCTCACCTCCCCACTCCTGTCACAGACCCCTGACCTCTGGCTGAGTCACTGAAGGCCTCAAATCATGGTTTAAAGACTTCAAGTTACAGAGAATCCACCATTTACTCTAGTTTAGTTTAAACCTGCAAGTGACCCGGGCCCCATGCTGCAGAGGAAAGGTCTCCGCCAATCTGAACTGGGGGGAAATTCCTTCCTCACCCCAAATATGGCCATCAGTTGGACCCTGAGCCTGTCAGCCAAGATCCAGCAGTCAGACACCTGGGAAAGAATTCTCTGTGGTAACTACGAGCCCTCCCCATCTAGTGCCCCATCTCCAGCCGTTGGGGGTATTTGCTACTAGCAGTCACAGATTGCCTGCAATGGCATGTGGCCCATCTCATCTTACCATCCCCACCATCATCTTATCAAGCTCAGTCTTATCACAAGTCAGGTTTTATGCCCCCACTGCTTCCCTGGGAAGGCTGTTCCAGAACGTCACTCCTGTGGTGATAGCCCTGCTGGACCCCAGTTATTACAGCACGACGCCTGGAAATCCTGACTTGTGGAAAGACCTTGCAGGTGGGGGCAGGAGGGACATGAAACCTTAATGACATTTTTACATTGAGGTTTTCTTTTTAAGCAAGCCCCCAGCCATTGGTTTTGATGCAAATTTTAGATCCAACACCATTGCACAAATAGACCAACACTGAGCCCTTGGCGTGAAAGTCCTTGAACTGTGGGGACATCTTGGCCTGCGTCTGAATTCTGTGGCTCAGGCCCTATGTCTATTTAAAACACAGTTAATCAGCTACTCTACTGCCTCAGGCCTGTGGCCGCAGCCACAACGCGGCTGTCTTTGATGAAATATGATTCAAAATAGCATGCAGTTCAACTGAGATGAAGACTCTGAGCATACAGCAGTGAGCCTGGAGTAAGGCCGTACAGTCACGGGGATAGCTTGGACGAACAAGAGACAGGGAATACAGTTTTGACTTCCCCGGACTCTGAGGCCCAGAAAGTCCCATGCAGTTTGCTGAGCTGTGGAGTGGGAGAAGCAGGGTCGAGCCCAGGCACTGCTGCAAGGGGGATGCGTGTGGCAGAGCAGGTGACTTGCAGACTAATTTCCAGAGTGCTGAGGACCTGTTACTCTCGTGAGCGCTGGAGTGTTCACGAGATCAACCGTGTGCGTATCCTTCCCTCCCACACAGGGGTGCAGATTAACTAGTGTTTGGAGGATACTTTTGGCCACCACAAAGACTTTTTTTTTTTCTTAACAAGGATTATCATTATCTGGCCAAGTCCTACCACCCTCACTGAGGGGAACTCGCACTGAATTCAAAGGGCTGCATCCGCAGCGGTGCTGTGCGATTGCGATTCCCACTGAAAGCTGATAGGCACTGCGGCTGCTCAGCATCGCTCAGGATCTGGGCCGGTGGGGGTCTTGTCTGAGTAGAAGCCCTGGTGTTTGGCTTGTTGGTATCTCGGTCCCCAAAGGTCCTCCCAAGTGGGCAGTGCCAGTGGCCATGTCCGGGAGCACGCTGCTAGGGCTGTGATTGTGGCTGTTTGAGGAGTTGTCTCTCCACCCTGCGAGCCAGGGTGTCCTCACTCCCTGCCTCCCCCACACAGCCAGTGGTGCTGGCCTCCATATGCCATTTGTCACTTCTCCCCCAGCTGTCTCCGGGTGCCTCCTGTGCTCCCTAGGCATGGCACGCTCGGGCTGCAAGGCCCCCAATTCTCCTCCATCATGTCCTTCCTTCAGGCCCCTCTTCGCTGTGATGCCCTCGTGAGATTCACCAACTCAGACCTCTCTTTTCTCTGAATAAAACAAATTTAAAAACATCTCCTTGTTTCACCATGATGTTCTAGCCCTTCCTGAGTAACCACAATATCCTCCTGCTCAGACCCCGCACGCCTCCCCCTTCCTCTCTTTGAGTCCTGTCTAATGTTATTTTGTAAGCTCCTTGGGGTCAAGATTCCTTCCTTTTGGGGAAGTTTCTACCATGTCTTTGGGCTCCTTTGGAAGTAGTCATGATAATAATCCTGCTGTATTATGTAAGCCAACCGCGAACTGCCTGGGGTTAGGGAGGGATTTTCCTCTGGGCTGGTTTTTCTGTCATTGTTCATTTTGGGGTTCCAGCACTTGGTACTGGCTGCTGCTGGTGACCAAGCAGGCTAGATGAGTGGGGGCCTAATAGGGTGTGCTGATGGCTATGTACGTGTGAACATGGGTTTGTCAGTGTTAAAGTTATTTCCTTTCTGTGCAGCATTGAGCCAGAGAAACTATCTTTCTTTCTCTTCTTTCCACTGCAGGATGGGCTGTGTGAAATCCAAGGATGCCAGAGTGCATGGCAAGGACTTCAAAGCTGATTCTAGCCCTAATTTCCTGCAGCCCCACTATGTGAAAGACCCCACATCCACTAACAAGAAAGTAAGTGGGAATGTCAGTGGAAATGCCTTTCTGAGCGCTAGGGAAGGTCCTGCTGCTGTTGTATTTACTGATGGGTCAAGACCAGGGGTAAAGGGAAATGAGGTGCAAGATCCAGCCATTAAAGGAGAGAAAAGGGAGCTATGGAACCTCTTTCCCCACCACCAGCCAATGTTTCTGTTTGGATTTGACCTAGGCAGTAGGATAACCTGCTCTTGGGGCATCTGGGACCAGCACACCAGAAGGAGTCTACTTGTCACGGGTCACTGTGCCTGTGACTTGGGGGGTAATGCTGGTTTATTCTGGGTTGGGAATGCAAATGTATTGCAATCCTTCCTGGGGTCAGGCAAGAGGGTAAGCTGATGGAAATGAAGAAGCTAATGGAGAATGAAAAAGAGAGGAAGGGGTCAGAGAAGGAGGAAGACACTTGAGAGGGAGGAGGAGGAGGAGATGAAGGTCATGGTTCCACTAGAGGTCAGCAGTGAATGGGTTAAAGAGAGAATATAAATATTGCAGGAGTTCGTCATCCATAATGGGCTGCCCTGCTGGGGGTGACGGCTGTGGCACCCCACAGGAGCGTGTGCTCCATCCCGCTGTCCATCCAGACTTTCATGGTGCAACTCCCAGCTCTGCTGAGCCCAGTCTCCCTGAGTATGTCCTCTCCACGTGGTCTCCAGTGCCGTCCATGGCCCATCTCCATTCCGCAGGGGAGCGATTGGTCTGTGTGACGTCTGGGGGCTTCATACTCTAACCGTTCCCCTCCCCGTCTTGCTTTCCAGAGCAATAACGCCTCCAGCACGACTCAGCCCCACACAGCGGATGGTATGTATAAAATATGATCTGCAGGCAGCTGTGTTAGAGTGAGCGTAGGAGATGAATGTGAGCTGCAGGCTTCAGATCTGGTTCAAACTCCCCGAGAGCAGAGGATCTGTTCCGGTGCCCTGGTTGGACCCCTCCCTGATACGAGCTGTCTGAGTGTTGCGTGTAATACACCGGCCTTTCACCTTTGAGAACTTGGGTTCGGATTCCGCTTGGGTCCTGGGTGCCAGCGACTGTAATAGTCTCAGTGTTGTGCCTCTGGATGCTCAGGCATATCCCAAGCTCATCAAAAACTTGAAAACAGACAGGTACATAAATCCTTATCCCCCCATGGGACCTCCCCCAGGTCTGCAGTCCCTGCCCCTGCTGTGCACGAGTGTGTTTGTGCGTGGGGAGGGAAGGCGTGAGTGTGTACGTTACTGTGAGGGAGACGAGCGCTTTGCTGTTGGCTTTGTGTTTTCTATTCGAGTGGAGGGGACTCTGCTGTTATAATGGGGTTGGCTGGGTGAATACGGAAGGACCCACCAGAGGGGCCTGATCCTGGCTAGTCAGGGTTGGAATCCATCAGGGGAAACAGTGTGGGGTCAGCCAGGACTGAATGTGCATGGAAGCTGAATTCCCGGGGCCACAGCCAGTCGCCCCTCCAGGTGAAGGATCCACTGGAATAATGGAAGGGTCCCTGTGACCTGTGGACAGAGAGGGGTGAGGGTGTCTTGTGTCTGAGTCAACTGCTTCCCCTCACCCCACTACCTGTGCCCAGGAGAAGCTCTTCTGCCTTTCTGAGGGACGGGGTGTGTGTTCCTCCCTGCAGGCTCCGATGACTACATCGTCCTGGCCCTGTATGACTATGAAGCGATACACAGTGACGACCTGAGCTTCCAAAAAGGAGACCAGCTGAAGGTCCTGGAGAAGTAAGTGCAGCCCCGGCTCCCTGGCTGCGGGAGTGGAAGGCATTGAGGCTCAATGAGTGACGGCGTAAGACTAGCCTGTTTTTCTTGAGCGCCTGGCAGCTGGCTCTGTGGGTCCTAGGGAGCCTTGAAGGCTCATTCCCTGTGATTACTCTTCTCTAGGCTTATGAGCCTGTAGAGTTCCTCTGCTACAAGGCTGCCTGGCCTGGAGTGAAGCATCAGAGATGCCTTAGAAGTGCTGCCTTTGGGGGGTAGGGAGGACGGAAATGCACTTCAGACTCCCATTGCAATGTCGGGTGATGGGAGCAATGTCATGTCTGTCTCTCCTCAGGTCAGGAGAGTGGTGGAGAGCAAAGGCGCTGACTGGGCAAGAAGGCTACATCCCTAGTAACTATGTTGCCCGGGTAAACTCCCTGGAGACAGAAGAGTGAGTCTGCCATTCATTTGGGTGGGGCAGGATCTCTGTGCAGGGATAACCTCAGAGATCCCTCTTTAGCTGAATAACCTGCACTCCGCTGCCCATCGTGTCTGCCGTTCGCTGCCTTTTCGGGCGTAACCTTCCCATTTCTGTTCTGCTGATCTACTGCTTCTGCTTGCTGCATCTCCAGGAAGGTTAAACTCTTCTCCTTCCTAGAGACAGACCTGCGGCTGGCCACCAGAGTCTCTGCTTCCCACTTCCCCACAGACTCCTTCTCCTCCTTCATGGGAACCATAAGCTTTCCCTGCCCTTCCCCATACACCCCAGAGAATGGGTTGCCCTAATTCTGCCCTGGTCTCTCTCCACCACGCACTCCTTCAGGGGGCTGGGAATGCCCGGAGTGCCGAAGGGATGGTTAAATGTGGGCTCCAGCCCCACAACCCTTTGTGGCCCTGACCTGGCTGTTCAGAGTCCAGAGGAGAAAGTGAGGCCAGGGGGAGAGATCACCCAGGAAGCCTCCTTCCTGTTCCTGTGTGCCAGGGAGATCCATTTGAAAGGCATGACATAGACACCATGGTGAGTCCCCAAAGCATAGGTAATGGGGCGTTGGGTCTTTGCAGCCCAGTGATGGAGACATGGGAGCTGTAACTGCCATGTCACATGAATGACCCTGACAAAGCAGTGCTGTGTTGTAGAAACACCATGGCAAAGCAGGCTGCTTGTCCAACAGTCTCCCCTGACTCACCGACACCCTCAGCTTGAGTCTGTCCTGGAAAGGCTTAAGTGGGCAGAGTTTCAGGAATGTCTGAGAAGCAGAAAGCCTGGGAACCCACCTGCGTGCTCAGTGCGGGGGGCAGGGGTCAGCTCTGGTTTCACCCTACAGGTGGTTTTTCAAAGGAGTCAGTCGGAAAGATGCAGAGCGTCACCTCCTCTCTCCGGGGAATATGATTGGGTCCTTCATGATCCGGGACAGCGAGACAACCCGAGGTAATGAAGGGGGCAGCGGAGGGGGTGCTGCCCCTTGTGGAATTGAAGGCCTCTGCTGTTTGGGACAGGGCAGGAGGAGGTTGGGTGGGGGTGGGTGATCCTGATCCAGACAAAGCAGCAGTTATCAGGCAGGGAATGAACAACGGTCTGAAAGTTTCCCCCTTGCCAGTCCCTCTCTGCGCTGGGTGTCTAACTCAATTCCTCTTGCTACCAGAACATAAGGTTAGTTCTGCTAATGTATCGCTGTCACCCACAATGTTGCAAAATAACCTAATCCATGTGGGAGGGGTAGGCTTGCAGGAAATGACCCCATTTGACACGCCCCTTGAGGAAGAGCAGATGATCGGGGAGGGCAGAGTTTATCCGCTTCTCAGCTCAGTGCTTCAATAAACAAGCCCATTGCAAACTCTTCCTTGTGTAAGGGGTTGAGTGTCAGCCTAGAAATCCCACCGCCATGCTTCTGGAAATCCCTACAACAGACAAAGGGATGCGGGCACTTAGGGGAGAAGGGAGGAGCGGTTAGCAGAGCTGCTTTCCCTGGGGCACGGCTTCAGGCTGTTGAGCTAGCTGCCCTTGGTAGCAATGAGCTGGGTTGCATGGTGAGGAGGTCGCTGTGGCATGGGCAGTCCACACTAGGAGGCAGTGGTGTCGTGGAGGGGAGCTCAGGCTGGCATTACGGGGGTAACCTGTGCAAGTGTGGAAGCGCTACAGAACAAGGAGCCTGTAGCTACCCGCTTTCAGCAGGGCCTGCCAATACCCCTGGAGTCTCCATTTGCATGTCTGTCTCTTGAATCAGGGAGCTACTCCTTGTCTGTGAGAGACTTTGATCCCCAAAATGGAGACACAGTGAAGCACTATAAGATCCGGACGTTGGACAGCGGTGGCTTCTACATCTCCCCTCGGAACAGCTTTGTCACGCTCCAGGATCTGGTCAGCCACTATCAGAGTGAGTCCTATGTCACCCGTGCTGGGTCCTTCACAGAGAAAGTGCTGCTCGTACACACTGCCGCCCCCGGGCTGCCTTGCTATTGCCATGGGTGGGCGGCTTCCCTGGAGCCTTGTCTCTCTGCAGCATCTCCTCGCTCCTGCTACCTCTGTCCCTCTCTCTGCCCGTCAGGGCTCCGTTCCTGGTTTCTTTCCTTCGTTTTAGGGGCTGTCTATCCGTTACAGATTCTTCTACCTCTAGGTTACTGCTTTGAATCCAGCCTTGGTCATTGGTGCCTGCAAATTGTTCATGCTTGACAGCCGGTTGGATGCTCTAGGACATAAGTTTACTGGCTGCACTCCAGTTCTTAGCAGCAGGTGTCCACATCCCCAAACTACCCCCATACCTAGCAATCTGCACGCAGGAGCAGAGGCTTGGAGAGTGGCACCGTCGGAAACTTTCCCACACTCCAGAAGTGGCTTGTGCTCCCCGGACTCCAAAATCCCAGGATGCCGGGCACTGTGGGGAAGCTTCCTGACCTGTTCCTACTTAGTGCATAGGGGGGACTTTGCACTGGAGGTCACATGCCATGCGGATGAACGTTTATCCCATTAAAGCAAAACCAGTCCTTAGGGCTGGACTGAATGGCATTATTTATGTGGCCGGCTGCTATGTGAGTCGTGAAATCCTGCGTGTGGTGAAATCCTGCATCTACACTGGCCCTTATGCTATTACTAGCCTGAGAGGAGCCGCTCACCTGTTGAAACGCTGGCACAGAGCTTTGTAGCCTGGACTCATCCTGCCTGGCAGGACAGACTGATCCTGATTGGTAGATCTTGTTCCTCTTTTTTCAGACCAAAGTGATGGGTTGTGCCAGAAGCTCACTTTCCCCTGCGCTGCGCCAAAGCCACAGAAACCCTGGGAGAAAGATGCCTGGGAAATCCCCCGGGAATCCCTGAAGCTGGAGAAGAAGCTGGGAGCTGGGCAATTTGGAGAAGTCTGGATGGGTAAGAGCAAGGATTGGGGGTCAAGGGGAAAGGGAAGACAGAAGAGGTAATGATGAAGGGGCTCTGAAGGCAAGAGGTGAGGGATATAGTAGGCAATGAGGAAGGGAGGCCACTGAAAGGAGGCAGGTAAATAAATGATCTCTCTAGCTGCAGAGAAGGGAGGATTTGAATAATTGGATATATGAAACCAAATTTTGCTTTTCTTTCTCCTATGATTTGCCTCTCAGGGCTGGGCCAGGTGCAGGTGGAAGAGCACTGAAGGATATGTCTAGCCACCAGCCTTCATGTAGCAACTGTGTCCATACAAACCAGGGTCACGCCTGTGAAATCTAATGATCTCCCAGGGCAGAGAAGCCTCGGTGCGAATTGAGAGGGGTTGAGTCACTGTGGGTGGAGGAAGAGAGATGAGCAGCCTCAGGGGTGCTAGCACCCGCATCAGGTTCCTGAGCTGTAACTAGAACAGGACTGATCTGTGACTGTGCAGAGTGGGATAGGGCCATGGCCACTGGGAGAGAGGAAGCCCTGTACAGTTTTGCTCTCAAAGCAGCTAGTGATGTCAGCAGCCCCAGGCTGGTTGGGAATGGCCTTGAAGCATCCTAGTGTCCTCCTATCCCTTCCAGCCACCTACAACAAACACACCAAAGTAGCGGTGAAGACCATGAAGCCAGGGAGCATGTCAGTGGAAGCTTTCCTGGCAGAAGCAAACCTAATGAAGAGCCTGCAGCATGACAAGCTGGTGAAGTTGCACGCGGTGGTGACCAAGGAAGAGCCTATCTACATCATCACTGAATTCATGGAGAAAGGTAACTTCCCCCCCAGCTGACCTGCCTCTGGGGCAGAAGGAGAGGTGAGCCCCGAGTACACTAATACCAGGTGGTAACGCTGTTCAGGGCCCTCCTGGGGGTAGGCAAGGTATGCTCCTTGGCAGCTCCAGGCAGACACGGTTTGCCCGTACCCCTCCACACATGCTGTCCCTCGGTCTGGGAGGAGTGCATCGCCCACGTGCAGTTGGCCAGGATACGGTTCATGGCTGGAAGTATGTGATAACAGTTGTTGCCAGGAAAGAGGGAAGGAGCATGGGAAATGACAGGAAGAGAACAAAGGAAAAGGCAAGAAGCATGAGAAACCCATGGAGTCGAGCTAGCGCTCCTCCTCCCCCCAGACTAACCCCACTCCACGGGCATGCAGAAAGGAGGCAGGAGACACAACTCACGGATCAGAGCATGAGATGTCCCATCTTCTGCCTGAATCCTTCTGGCTGCAGCACTGGGGATGTGCAGGATTGAGAAATCGCTCCTGGGAGGCTGGTTCTATAGTGGTCCCCTCTGCGTTTCCCTGAGCAGACGTGGGCAGTGCGCTAAGTTTGCAGGCCGTGACCCAGGGGCTTGGTGACAGACAGAACATGCTGGCCAGGCCCTGACCACTTTCCTGTCATGCCCTTTGCAGGCAGTTTGCTGGATTTCCTGAAAAGCGATGAAGGCAACAAGCAGCCTCTCCCAAAGCTGATTGATTTCTCTGCCCAGGTGAGGAGAGAGCATGGTGAGGGCATAAAGGGGGCCAGAGAAACTTCTGCTCCTACTTTGGGCATGAGCCACGGAGGAGGAATGGAGTTGTGCTCAGTGGCCAGTGGTGAGACAGAAGCCAGGCCAGCTTGAGCTGAAGGTCTTTGTGCTAAGGCCTCAAGTTCCTGCAGCAATTGACCTTTTGGGGTCAAAACAACTGGTCTCTTGGCATGTTCGTGAGCCCTGTGTGAGCTGAAGAGGCCAGATTGCAGACTGGGGTGGTTACAGAGCAGAAGGGCCCTTGACCTCAAAGGCAATGTGGTCTAGAGTACTGAGCATGGGACTGAGTACCAGGAACCCTGGAGTGCCACTTATCTCAGTGTGACCTTGAGAAAGTCCCTGAACTCAAGGCCTGCCTCTTCTCTTGCTGAGAGCAGTGTAAAGTACTGAAGTGTAAGTGAGATGAGGGCCAGGCTGCCTGTCTAGCTGAGTTTCCCTGTCTTTAAAAGGCAAAGAGCAATACTTCCTTACCTCCATCGGGGGTGTGAGTTGGAACAGCTGAGTGTTTGGGAAGCGATTGGGAGGCATAAAAGGCCAAATTGTGTTACTGGAAGGAAGAGTGTTGACTCAAAAGCTGAAACGATCAGGAGAAATATTTGGCCTGTAGGTCGCTACCTGCTGGGAGCAAACCCCTGCCTGGGATGTTCCTTCCTGGTAAAAGCTGATGATGAGGGAGGGGGTAGAGACCAGCTAGGTTCTGTGAAGAATCCAACTCTTCAGGATCTAACAATGGAGAGTTGTGAGCCTGATTTGAATATGCAAATAGGCCTCGTACGCCCCAGGAAAACATGCAGGTGTTGGGGAGGACCTGGTGCTTTTTCTGCTTTGGGAGAGGAAACATGGAAATAATCCAGTGAGTTTCCTTTCCCTGCGCCGTCTCTGATGCGTTAGTGTTCTCACTTTGCTCTCTGGAACAACTGGTCACTTGTTCACAACTGTCCCTGGGCCCCACAGTACAGCTGTGCGAAGCTTAGGAGAAGCAGGTGTGTGGTGGTGGCTGAAGGGGAAGTTGTTTGTTCTCTGATGATTAAACCCTTAACTAGAGAATTTGGCAGTGGCAGTTAGAGGTCTGGGGACTGTGCAGCTGGTTAGTGTTGTAAAGGATCTGGTTGGTCAGCTATCTGGCAGAGAACCAGTCCCAGCCTTTCTCATGTCATGGTCTGGAGGAGTCTGTGTCTATTAAAAAAAAAAAAAAGGAGGACTTGTGGCACCTTAGAGACTAACAAATTAGTCCTCCTTTTCTTTTTGCAGATACAGACTAACATGGCTGCTACTCTGAAATGTGTCTATTAAGGCCCTTGGTTTTATGCTCTAGTGGCCACAGAATTTACTACAGATTCTGGTGACTTTTCTTTGTGGGAGTCTAGATGGGGAAAAAGAAAAGGACTAGTGGCACCTTAGAGACTAACCAATTTATTTGAGCATAAGCTTTTGTGAGCTACAGCTCACTTCATCGGATGCATAAAAGTGGAAAATGCAGTGAGGATGTTTTTATACACACAGAACATGAAAAAAATGGGTGTTATCATACACACTGTAAGGAGAGCAATCACTTAAGATGAGCTATTACCAGCAGGAGAGCGGGAGGGGGGAGAAAGTTTTCATTTTATTTCTGGTCACCCAGACTTGCTCTCTCCTGTCTCCAGGATACAACAGTTATGGCTGAAGTCAGCTAATTGCCAGGTGTGTAACTCAAAGAGGAGCAGCAGAAATAACTCTGTGTATTGGTGATCTGGTTTACAAGCCACAGGCCACCTGGTGGCTCCATCTCTGACACCTTTCTGCCAGACACCACAGTACTCAGGCAGGGCGATGCAGCTTTCCAGTCAGGGCATTCTTTACTCAGTCAAAAATTCATGCTTTGAACCACCAGGCACTTTCTCCAGCTCCCCAAGGCTCCAACTGTTTTCCACTTTACCCCATGTTGGGAAACCATTTTAAACATGAGACTAGTGTAGTCTTGGGCAAGGCTCCTGGAAAGGGGCATAATGAACATTTGCTCCATACACCCTGCCTGGCACAAGTGTGTTAGCAGAAGCCATGTCTAAAAGTAGTTTCCTAGCAGAGGGGAAAGTGGGTTGACGATAAGGCTAAGGAAAGTAAAAGATTTCACAGGAGTTCAGAGTGCTCCCTGAAAATAGCTTTTGAAATAACATTTTCAGTACCAGATCTTCAGAGAAGTTGGATGTGCAGTTGTGCATCTAATCTGTGTGTGAAGTTATCTGATTGTGTATCCAAATGTATTATTATTTCTCTTTCAATAGCAGCTAGAAGCGCCAGCCAAGGTCACGGTCCCAGGGTCGTAGGCACAGTACATATACACAGGCCAGGTTTACACTGCTAAATTTTGCCAGCATAGCTATGTCAGTCAGGTGTGTTAAAAAGCCACACCCCTTCTCCAGCATAGCTGTCAGTAAAACCCGCATGTAAACACAGCTATGCTGACAGAAGGGTGGTTCTCTCGGCATAGCTAATGTGCTTCAGGGGGGTGGTGGTGTTATGCTGGAAGAAAAACCACCTTCTGTCAGCATGCACTGTGTCTACGCAAGGAAGCTCTGCCGTGCAGCTATGCTGGTATAGCTGTATCAGCAAAGTCTCTGAAGTGCAGACTCGCCCCTGGTAAGGACTTGTCTGCACTTCAGATGATACAGTGACACAGCTGCGCTGCTGTAACACTTCAGTGTAGACACTAACTATACTGACGGAAGGATTATCTAGTTAGTATAGGGACTCCACCTCCCTGAGAGGTGATAGTAGATTGGTCGATGGAGGAATTCTTCCATAGACCTAGTACTGTCTATAGAGGGACTTAGGTCAGCATAACTACACTGGGCAGGAGATTTTTCACACCCTTGACTGACTTAGTTAAACAGACCTAATTTTCTAGTGCAGACCAGGGCTTTTGGACTGTGTCTGAGGCCTGGAAAGATTACCCTCGAAATGACAAGCTAAAGGAGGGAGGGGCAGAAATATGACATAGCTTGCACAAGGTCATGCCCAAGCTGATGGCAAAGCTGGGAATAGAACCCAGGTCTCCTAGTTCAGTCCCTATCCACTAGGACTAGCGCAGTGATTCTCAAACTTTTCTTTTCGCGGACCACTTGAAAATTGCTGAGGGTCTCAGCGGACCACTTAATGATCTTTCCAAATGTTGTTTGTACTGTTAGCTAACTATTGGAAAGCGTTTTGGATAAAAGCGTTATATAAAAAAAGTCATAATAATTAAAAAAATTTTGTTCTACAAATAAAAGCACACAACTCATATTTTAATATCCGTAGTCTTACCTTTCTAATGCGATGGATGTGCCCTCTCTCCCCCGCCACGGCAGCCCCCGAGCTGGGGCTGGGAAGGAGGAGGGGTCTCTCCCCCGCCACAGAGCGGAGGCTGGGAAGGAGGACCGTGTCCCTGGAAGCCGCAGCCCTGGAGCTGGAGAAAGTCACTTCTTTCTCTGGCCACCGCCCTGCACATCCCAAATTCCCCCCATCCCCTCTTCTCATACCACTGCCCCCTCCCACCTACTCCGAAGGCCACCACCTCACCTTACATGTGCATCTTCTCCAGGGTCCAGGCACCCAATTAGTGGAGCCACGCCTGTGCAGCTCCACTAATTAGGTGGGTGGCCCTTCATGCTCTCGTGTGTGGCCGCCCAGGCGCGCACCTTAGAGGGAACTATCCGTGGACCACCTGAATGGAGCTTGCGGACCACTGGTGGTCTGCGGACCACAGTTTGAGAACCTCTGCACTAGAGCACGCTGCCTCAGGTAAATGCCTCTGCAAATTAGATATGCACTTGTGCATGTCATTTTTCTGGCCCTCAGAGCCTTCACAAAGGGCCTAGCTAGAACCTTTAATGTATTAAATGTATTTAATGTAATAACCTTTAGTATTTCCTCCAGCTTTCCCAGAGACAGGCAGCAATACATGCAAATAGCTCCTGGGCAGCTGGGTGAGCAGCACGTTTGCACATTCAGAATGAGTAATTGTGGGTGCAAATAGGTTCCTGAGTGTGAAATTACCTCTTGTGTCTGTGGCACTTGTTTTTTGCATAGACAGCACAGGTGCAAGTATTTGAAAGTTTAGGCCCCCAAATTCTATGGGCCAGATTCTCCACAGGGGTAAGCAAGTGCAGTATGCATACTTCATCCCCATGGATTCTTTCCTTTCCAGCTCCATGGTCTATTCCTAGTGTCCCATTCTCTGTTGCCGCCTGCTCCCATTGCTCTGTCTGAGTGCCTCTTGATGAGCGTTCTGTGTTGTTTGAGGCGAGTGCCATCTACTGGGCTCTCCCACATATGAGCCTGGTCAGATAACAAGGAAGTGTTATTTAGATGTAATATTCAGTGCTACTATGGACAAGTCTGAATTTAAAATTCCCACTCTCCAGTCAGACATCTCGGGCACCACATCCACTGAACTCCATGAGAGAGATGTCTGAGGGAGAACAGTGCTCATATATGTTTAGGCTCTGGGAAAGTTGCTCTCAGTTCTGTGGAGTTTCTCCATCCTAATGGGAAATCTGTATATGTTCTCACTTACATTCTTCTTCATGTACTGGGGTAGGGGGGTCAGCAGAGATGGTTCCACGTGTGCAGTTATAGCGAGATTTGGAAAAAGATTATCGCTGAGGCAGCTTAAAAGCTGACATGAGCCTAGTATAGTCCCACAGGTCTTGATAGTAGAGTTGAGGGCCTGTAGCAGCAGATTTGGGTTATGATGATGTGCGCACTAGCTCGTATGTGAGTGCTGGCAAATTCATGGGTGTTTGTGTGAGTCCATGTGCATGACGGTTGGTGAACAGGTTAGATCCCAGCTTCCAGTTCATGGAAATTTGCAAAGTCTGGTTCTGATACTTCAATTCATCAGCCACTGTCCTCTGCCATCTCCCCACAACGCGTATAAGTGGTGCATAAGCCTCGTGTTGACCCTTTGCAGAGGGCTGAATGCCACCCAGAATCCTGGACTTTGCCTTCATTGATCCCCTGTCTTGAAGCTCAATGAACAACCCTTTCCTTAGGGGACAGGGATTTAGTCTGTCACCGCAGTTCTTCCCAGAGAGAGAGGATTCACTGTGCACTCATTGTTCTAGTCCTTGATTTCCAGGTGCTTGTTAATGATCAGCTAATGCCTTTCATGGTGCCCATGGACAGGTCTGCTTCTGTGGCTCACAAACACTTTCTCCCCTTTCTAAAGATTGCGGAAGGAATGGCTTTCATCGAGCAGAGAAACTACATCCACAGGGACTTGAGAGCTGCCAATATCCTGGTGTCAGCCACCCTGGTGTGCAAGATTGCAGATTTTGGACTGGCCAGAATCATTGAGGATAACGAGTACACGGCCCGGGAAGGTAGAGAGAGCTGCTGTGGATGGCATGCACAAATGCAGCTTGCATAACCTAATAGGCATGACAAAATGCACATGGACGGCCAAATTCAGAGGTGATGTGTAAGATGGTGTAACTTGGACTCCCTTAGGCCTTCTTACACCTACCTACCCATGTACACGGGAGTCTGAGTTGGCGTAGTTTGCATGTCGAGGACATGTGGAAGAAGTTACCACATAGGTTAATGTAACATGGAGGCTACTTAACTTGCATCTCCATACATCCTTCTGTTAGTTACTTATCTTGCTATGTGCCTCACTCCTGACCACTTGGCATGTGAGTTACACCTGACAATTTTGATCTATTTGCCAGGTGCCAAGTTTCCCATTAAATGGACTTCACCAGAAGCCATCAATTTTGGATCTTTCACCATAAAATCAGACGTCTGGTCCTTTGGAATCCTCCTGATGGAGATAGTTACTTATGGGCGGACCCCATACCCAGGTAGGAAGTTGAAATGTCTCCATATGCTATTCTTGGCTTGTCCATATAATCTACTTCTAGCTGAAGTTAGAACGGTATCAGGGATGGAAGGGTGCATTGAGAACTTTGAACCACAAAAGCTGGGGCGCAGCGTCTGAAGACAGGATTGTGAGCACAGAGTTCCAGGTGACAAAGCCTTGGAACAAGAAGTAAAAGGCAGAGTACCCTGGGCATGGTGTGGTCACATCTCTGACCAACATGTATTATTCATTCATCCACGTTTGCTGTTTGGGCAGGTACCAGCCCAGACTGGATGGTGTGAAAGATTGAAACCCAGCTGGTGCTCTTAATTTAACCTTGATTACTCACTGTCTATAGCCTAAAAATACACTCCAGTTGAAATTGGCAGACATCAGAGTGCACAGAGCCCAAAGCAGCAGCCCCAGTTTTAGAGACTGAGAAAGGGCCATGAAATTAAGGTCTGTAGTTTCAAAGGTGTCCACTAAACTTAGGTGATTCCACTTCTGGGTACCCAGCTTGAGACACGGCTTGATTTCAGAGATGCTTAGCACCACTGACTGTGGACGGTCAGCACCTTTGAAACTCAGGGCCAACGCCAGGTGTTTCAGAGGGAATGAACAGAACATGTGATCCTCAAGTGATCCATCCCCAGTTGCCCATTCTCAGCTTCTGGCAAACAGAGGCTAGGGACACCATGGATGGACCTGTCCTTCATGAACTTATCTGGTTCTTTTTTGAACCCTGTTATAGTTTTGGCTTTCACAACATCCCCTGGCAACAAGTTCCAAAAGTTGACTGTGTGTTGTATTAAGAAATATTACCTTTTGTTTGTTTTTAAACCTGCTGCCTATTAAATGAAGAGTATGGTATATATTTTTGGAGTGTTATGCAGAACTGGACTTCATAATTGATCTCTCTTATTGGGATAAAAAATGATTATGTTAATACTGCTTTGAATGTCATTGTCTCTGATTGCTGTACCTTTCCCAGGTAGTGGTATAGGGGCTCATCCCCACCCCCTCTTCCTGTGTTTTCTTCCTGTCCCTGTGTCTGGGGATCACACTTCCTAAAGGGGTTGTTAAAAATCGAAATGAAAACACCTCTTTTAATACTCGGTTTCCCTCCTGTCTATTGTTTTGTTATAGGGATGTCTAACCCAGAAGTGATCCGTGCCCTGGAGCGTGGATACCGAATGCCGCGCACAGAAAACTGCCCAGAAGAGCTGTATGATATAATGATGAGATGCTGGAAGACCAAACCAGAAGATCGTCCTACCTTTGAGTACACACAGAGTGTTCTGGAGGATTTCTTTACTGCAACAGAGAGCCAGTACCAGCATCAGCCTTAATGTAGAAAATCCAGTGACAACAATGAATATCCATAACTGTGCATACTATAGTACCTGTAATATACACACCCAGTCTGTTCTTCTCCTGTCCCATCCCTCCCTTAGTATTCCTTTATACATATTGCCCACTTCCATCAGCCTCTTCTTAGACACCAAAGACTTCCTGACACTGACTTGATTGAAGTTGAGAGGCAGAATGCAGTAGCATTACATTTCAGCCTCCTTGGGCTGTGAACTCCCTGGATAAGCTAAACACTGTTAGGCCTTGTTTGTACTTAGGTGTGAGACTGCTATGGAAAGTACATTGCTGCAGAAAGTCTTCAGCAGGTGGCTCCATTACCTTTAAATCCATATAGAACTATTGCCCTAGCATAGTTCAAGAAGGGACTGTGATGTAGAAGGTGCCATCTTTCCAACAAGAGAGAAAACTGTGGGCTTGACTCTATAAAGATCCCATGATGCTTGTTTGCTTTATGCAGATAGGATAACAGAGCAAATTACATTATGAATAACCACATTCTGACTAAAATCTCCCCATGCAGTTTCAAATGAATATAGTTTTCACTCCTCATCACAGTCATGTGTTGGAGTTGTGTACTGTTAAGCAGCTGCTGGATTTCACCCTAGAAGTGGTCGCTTGTAAAGTGATTTGTAAAAGGCTTTAGGATCTCTGGATGAAAGGTGCCATGTAAAGCCTCTTTCAAACCCATTTCTCTTTTGTGATGGTTTCCTGCATGGATCTGATCTGCATCTTCTTGTGGGTGAACTATTGGCAAGTGCATTAACTAAACTAGATATTGAGCTCCTTGGAGCAGGAACCTCATCTTTTTACAAGACACGTAAAGTGCCTTGCACGTATATGGTAGTTTGTAAATAACAGACATTGGCCTGATTTCCCCTCCACCCCCCAGTTGCTCTGGCATAACAACAGCAGAATTTTGATTTTTCAACTCTTTTCTTGAGCTGTTTCTGCAGGTTTTATAGTAGCACCTTTGTGATTGTCTGAGAATTACAGGAGTGTTTCCTAAAAAACCTGTTAGGAACACCATGCTCGGGACTGATATATTCTCAAGCATTTTACAATGTAGAGTAGGTGGCACTGGAAATCTGAAGAGAAAGTAGTTAACTTCAGTGATTCCATCCACTTTGTTTCTCTGGGCAGGGGAGGATAGCACAATTTGCAGTTTAATAACTTGCATTTCTATGAAGGAACCCTGCATTTCTTGCACACTTATTTCAGGTTTTTTAGTATTTAAAGATAGATTATGCGGGGGGGGGGAGTGGGGGGGTGGCAGGAGTGAGGATAAAGATTTTTGACATGTTTAAGTCTCTCTTTTTCCTAATGAATTTTTGAGATAGTTAGGTGACTTTCCCCGTAACAGGAGAGAGACAGTGGAGGATGTGCTTCTATCTCAGCTTTGATTTTCAGTCAATAATTATTAAAACATTTTGCATTGTTTGTGGCTTTCTTTTAACATTGTATATGTGGAGCAGGTCCTCAAGGAATCCATTCTGAAGCACTTAGAGGAGAGGAAAGTGATCAGGAACAGTCAGCATGGATTCACCAAGGGCAAGTCATGCCTCACTAATCTAATTGCCTTCTATGACGAGATAACTGGTTCTGTGGATGACGGGAAAGCAGTGGACATGTTATTCCTTGACTTTAGCAAAGCTTTTGACACTGTCTCCCACAGTATTCTTGCCAGAAAGTTAAAGTAGTATGGGCTGGATGAATGGACTATAAGGTGGCTAGAAAGCTGGCTAGATTGTCGGGCTCAACGGGTAGTGATCAATGGCTCCATGTCTAGTTGGCAGCCAGTATCAAGCGGAGTGCCCCAAGGGTCGGTCCTGGGGCCGGTTTTGTTCAATATCTTCATAAATGATCTGGAGGATGGTGTGGATTGCACCCTCAGCAAGTTTGCAGATGACACTAAACTGGGAAGAGAGGTAGATACGCCGGAGGGTAGGGATAGGATACAGAGGTACACAGACAAATTAAAGGATTAGGCCAAAAGAAATCTGATGAGTTTCAACAAGGACAAGTGCAGAGTCCTGCACTTAGGACGGAAGAATCCCATGCACCGCCACAGACTAGGGACTGAATGGCTAGGCAGCAGTTCTGCAGAAAAGGACCGAGGGCTTACAGTGGATGAGAAGCTGGATATGAGTCAACAGTGTGCCCTTGTTGCCAAGAAGGCCAATGGCATTTTGGGATGTATAAGTAGGGGCATTGCCAGCAGATCGAGGGACGTGATTGTTCCCCTCTATTCGACATTGGTGAGGCCTCATCTGGAATACTGTGTCCAGTTTTGGGCCCCACACTACAAGAAAGATGTGAAAAAATTGGAAAACGTCCAGCAGAGGGCAACAAAAATGATTAGGGGACTGGAACACATGACTTATGAGGAGAGGCTGAGGGAATTGGGATTATTTTGTCTGCGGAAGAGAAGAATGAGGGGGGATTTGATAGCTGCTTTCAACTACCTGAAAGGGGGTTCCAAAGAGGATGGCTCTAGACTGTTCTCAGTGGTAGCAGATGACAGAACAAGGAGTAATGGTCTCAAGTTGCAGTGGGGGAGGTTTAGGTTGGATACTAGGAAAAACTTTTTCACGAGGAGGGTGGTGAAGCAGTGGAATGGGTTTCCTAGGGAGGTGGTGGAATCTCCTTCCTAGATGTTTTTAAGGTCAGGCTTAACAAAGCCCAGCCTGGGATGATTTAGTTGGAGATTGGTCCTGCTTTGAGCAGGGGGTTGGACTAAATGGCCTCCAGAGGTCCCTTCCAACCCTACTATTCAATGAAAGAAGGCCTGGTATTACCTGTTTCTAGCTACTGGTACGTACCCTGTCCTCCCTTGGCTAATAGAGGGAGAGACCTCAGGTTTCAGGGCAGGGTCTCTTCCTTCTCGGATTTACCCCAACAGAGGTATCCAGTATTGCCGATGCCCACTGGTGCGGCTACCACCTCTCTGTCCAGCTGGGGGCCCATCAACCAGCGTAACAACGGGGACAGATTGCCATCATTACGCTCCAGGGTTAACCACACAGGGCCGCGAACGGGAATATGTCACACTGGGCTCCCTGTACCCTCTGCTGCCCTCAGTAAAGATGGCGCCGAGTGTTACACACCCGCCCGCCGGGCCTGAGGCTGAGCCCTGCTGCCCTCAGTAAAGATGGCGCCGAGTGTTACACACCCGCCCGCCGGGCCTGAGGCTGAGTCCTGCTGCCCTCAGTAAAGATGGCGCCGCAGGCAGTCCTGTCCCCGGAGCTGGGCCCGCTGTCGGTAGCTAGGGCATGGGGCGAGGGAGCGTAGCCCCGCGGAGGCAGTGCCTATGCTCGGCCGGGGACCGGCCTCGGTCTTTCTTCGCTCCGCCTGGAGGGCCCGGCCCAGATCCCAGCTGCCCGGAACCGGCTTCCTCCGCCCGTCGCCGTCTCCATGGTGATAAACTTCCCCAACCAACCACGAACTACTTCCGCTTACGTCTGTCCCGACACGTGGATCCAAGATGGCGGCATCGGGGGCCACGGTAAGCGGAGCGGCGCGGACGGTCCCTGTCAGGGCTCGGTACCAGCCTCCCCGGGGCGTCAGCGGCGCCCGGCGGGCCCGAGCTCCGGGCCCGACCACCCTGCCCCGCCCCGGGGCTTGTCCCGGCCTCTAGCTCCGGGGCCTGAGCTGGGCGGGGGCCGGGGCGCCGGGACGGCTGTGGCGGGGCGAGGGGGGAGTTTCGAGCCCTGGCTGGGGGGCAGGCGGGCGCCGGAGGCTCGGCGGGGGCGGGTCTTTCGCCGCCCGCGTGGGGCCTGAGGCTGCGGGGAGCCTGGGACCGGGCTGGCTGCTGGGCTCGGTACTGCCGGGGCGGGGGGCCCGTTGAGGCCCCGAGCTGAGTGGTGGTCGCGGGGGGGGGGGGAGTATGCTGAGTTTCGAGACTTTGGGGGTGGCTTTGAGGACCCGGGCAGGGCGTTGCTGAAGGAGAGAAGGGGCGGGCGCTGGGGCCCCGGGCTTGGTCGGGGCACCGCTTTAATTCTGCGGCGTAACCCGGCTGCTTGCTGGGGGACAGTCACCGCTTCAGCAGCTCCCAGAACACTCCTCTCTCACGAGCGTCTCCTGAAATGAGCCTAGCTGTCCGTGGGATTTGTCCCCTGAGTTGATCACGCAGAGCAAGCGGCTCTAGCCCGAAATAACTGTTCTCCCTTGAATTCTGCTTCCTCTGAACTGTGTGAAATAAACACCCTTCGCATGTGACACTGACTTGAGCCCTGTGCCGATGCAAACTCTGCACAGGCCAGGCTTTAACTCAGGAAAGCCTGAAACGCGTTAGGCCTTTTATGCTAGTTGGTAGCAGCACTTTCTCTAGCCCTCTTAGCTCTGTGGTTCCTGTTACAAGGAATAATCCTGAGTTTAGTAGAATCACAGAAGTTGTAGGTGGGATAAACTCATTACTTTGTCTTGACTAGGAACAGTGGTCGTGTTCAGGTTGAGCTTAGTTAATAAGCGTTAGAGCCCAGCCTTGGGTCGGGCATTTGACTGGTCCAAAAATAATGACCAAATATTGTCAAAAACAATCAAATATTTTAAAGCACTAAGTTGTTAGAACAATAAAACAGAAAAAATAAGATTGTATGGTCTCCAACAGGCTTAGCCTTAATTAAATACTTATGACTAATTACAAAAAACAAGTTTCAGAGTAACAGCCGTGTTAGTCTGTATTCGCAAAAAGAAAAGGAGTACTTGTGGCACCTTAGAGACTAACCAATTTATTTGAGCATGAGCTTTCGTGAACTACAGCTCACTTCATTGGAACAAGTTAGTTAACTGAGTTATTTTAACTCAAAAATGCAGAACACAGTGAAATGAAGTCCTAAACAAAATGAAGGAATGGCATCGTAGTGCAATCAAAGACATAGGTAGGCCGGCAAGCAGGCTGCTGCCTGCATCCAGGCATTCTTTTTGGAATAGTTGACAGTATTTGATTATGGTCAAATAGGCGGTCAGTTGATCGGCTTGCTAAGCCTAATCCAACCTAAACTTTTCCTAGTCAGGACAAACTTTAAAGTTTAAGAGTAGCAGCCGTGTTAGCCACAAGTCCTCCTTTTCTTAAAGTTTAAATCATCGTATCTTCCCTACCCCTGCATGAGAGGGAGATGGGTGTGTTATGTTAAACAGGAAAGTTAGCATGGCTGTTGATGTCCTTATCACTTCCATTCACTAGCAGACTGCTTTGTGGAATGATTTCTCTGCTGCCCTGTTATTTTACATTTTATGCAAAAAGATTAGATTGTTGCTGTAAACATATTTCACAAAGGTGGCTTGTAGTTAAGAATTCTTGACCAAACATCCTTTTGTGTTTGTTTTTTCCCCGTTCTAAGACAGTGGTTCTCATATTTACTCTGCAGAGCTGCTTCTTTCTTAGTGATGAACTGTCACAGTCTTCAAGGAGTCTTCCTGCTTTTGTAATCCAGTCTGAGACCTTGTTTATTCTTTATGCATTAGACATGCATCTGATGAAGTGGGCTTTAGCCCATGAAAGCTTATGCTCAAATAAATTTGCTAGTCTCTAAGGTGCCACAAGTACTCCTTGTTCTTCTTGTTTATTCTGCACTTCAAAAAATACATAAACCTCCCACTGTTCCACCCCTACCAGTAGAGCTCCACAGTTGATAGGAACAATTACAGAGCTAAGGTAGGCAAGGCTCCTGTGTCTCTTACCACTGTGGTGTCTAAACCTGCCCAGTGCAGATCTAGATGGCATAGTGGTAAAATGCTGATGCCCTGTCTACACGAGCATTACCACTGGCAGTAGTGAATTGGAGATTTCCCCCCAAAAGCTAATACAGATACAGGTTTCTAATTACGGTTTCTAGAGCGGTTTTTGACCAATACATCTTTTTTTGAAGCCCCTCTTTGCCTTTCCTACTTTGTGTCTTAAGTGGTGCAGGCTGATACTAACATTGGAGGGGGTAATAAATACACTGGAGAACAAATCAAAAACACAAAGTAACTTGGAGACAATAGAGCAGTGTGGACAATTCCTAATTATTAGCTGTATAACTAACTTCCAGAGCTTCTAATCAGGTCAGGGTCCCATTGTATTGGGTGTTGTGCAAATATAAGACAGTCCCTGCCCAAAAGAACTTGCAAGCTAAAGCCCTGTATCTACGGACAGGAAATAAATAGATCAGCGTTAAGACAGGAGGTGTGAGGATTGAGCCAACCAGCTATATGCATCACAAAGCAAAACTATTTTCATGTGTCCTCTAATACTCTTAATACTATTTTGTATGGAACCAAGCATTTTAGCCGACTCAAGTCCGATTGGGAGGGAAGTGTCCATCAGACCAGGTGGCCCACAATGTGAAAAGGTTGAACTGTTCTCGGTAATGGCAAAATTGAGAGTAGGACTCTTTTATGTAATCCACTTAACAGAAACATGGACTTAGGCCGAACATTTAGTGCCAGGTTTAACGGGGGATTATATTTGTGTGTCAAATATTAGTGCAAGTTGTAGTAATAAAACTAGATATGTATAGCCACCTTCCCTCCTTGGGTCCTGGAGGTCTTCATGAGCATTAGTTTATTACACCTCACAAAACATCCCATGGATGTAGGCCAGTATTACAGATGTGGGAAAAAGAAGTCCGTGAGAAATCAGGTGACCTGCCTGAGGTGTCACCGTAAGTCAGTGGCCGTGCTTTTTTCTATCACTTAACGTTCTTTTGTGGAAGGATGCTCATACCGGTTCGGATATAGATCTATAGTGTGTATGTGTGTGTGTGGCTTATACATGAGTGACATCAACATACTTTGTGGATACGAGTGTTGGGGCACTGATAGCTGGGAAGGGATGTGTGACGTGTTCTGTGTCGTGTTAGGGCCAGAGGATGCTATGGGAGATTGTTTAAAGATTCTTTGCATGGAAGTACTGGAATTTTCATCTATTTTGCTTCAGAAATCTATATTACCCTGTTTGTTCTTTCGCTGTGGAATTGTTCCTTTGCCCATTTAGAAGGCTGAGGCCTCTGGGCTCTTTCTTCGGTGTAACTTAAGTTGCTCAGAGGTGTGGAAAAGCCACCCCCCGGAGCGATGTAAGTTACACCGGCCTAAGCACCAGTGTGGACAGTGCCGTGTTGGTGGGAGGAGCTCTTCTTCTTCCGCAGCTCAGGGAGGTGGAGTAATTATGCCGACGACGGGAGAGCGCACAGAGCGTCTGCACTAGCAGCAGTGCAGCTGTGCCACTGTAGCTATTCTAGTGTAGACTAGCCCTCTGTTTTGTGGAGAGCTGAGAGCACAGGCGGCTGTTAACAGCTCTCCAAGTGTCAGAGGGACAGTCTGCAACCAGCGTGAATACAGCATTTGTCTCCTTGCCAAAGGCTTTCAGTGGCTCCACTGAGTGCATGTGAAAGCTGGTCAGAAATGTAATAAAGATGAGCTTGTCCACACAATTGCCAAGAATCTAACAAGACTGCTTTAAAAACACTGGGACACACTACATAGGTTTCTCTTCTCTATTTTGCTGGCTTTTCTTCCAAACATGGCTTTATGTGAGTTAAAAGGGGCCTGGCACTGCCCCTAGTATAGAGGCCGGAAAGATGCACACTAACTGAAAGAGCAGATCACACTGATGTTTTTCCCTTTTGTTGTGTGTATGGTGTCAGTCACCACTGAGCTCCCCTCCCCCTCCATTTCCACCCTTTGAGTACACCTATGATATTATCACTGGGTTTGCAAGTGAACTTCGAAACTGTGGTCAGAAGGAAGTCCCAAAGCAAGCCCTGTGTAGTGCCTGTGACACGACTAATGTTACTGCCATCTGAGGTTAGCCTGTGTGAAATATGGTCCTGGTCTTGGTGCTGTCCCCAGTAGACGCTGCTTGCTGGCAGTCTTGGCAGAGAGGCCACTGCTTTGAAAGGGCTTTGAGACTGGCTTTTTCACCCCCCTGGAGATAGTCCCTCCAGATTAGGTTTGAGGCATGTTGGCAGACAGGCATGGAGAGAAGCTTGCAGTGTATTTGTTCTGTAGATAAACTGTGGAACTCAGTCTCTTGTGTTGGCATCTTCAGTGGCTGTAAATTCTCTCACACTGTGTGCATGCGCTTTTTAAAATATAATAACATCTAGTAAGCTCCTGTCTAGCCAAGACACAGGCAGGGGGCTCAGCTATAGACAAGTGTCTGTTTTGGAAAGCACTAACAGATTCACAGATTAACTGGTGGCTGTTCTTAATGACTTCATAAATTAGATTCATAACCGTCGCTGGAACTTCCTGCTGGAATTGTTTGCTCATGTTAAGTCTGGTGATTATTCAGAAGGAACTTCTTGGAGAGGATTTGGCATGTGACTCTGCCTGATGCCATTCAGTGCTGAGTTTCACACTTGGAAGAACGTCACTTGTCTGGTGGGATGATTATTGCATTGTGTAGTTGGGAGGACCTTGTTGACACACATCAGGAATTCCTGGTGGTGATGGGTTCATTTAGCCTCACAGGAATAAGGGAGTTCTCTCTCTGGTCTCTCTCCGTGAGATTTAACTTCCAGAATTCCTGTGCAGCTCTCTGCTTGTGGAGAGATCTTAGAAGTAGCCTTGTTTGAAAGAAAGTGCTGTTGCTTTTTCTGTGCTTTCCTCTCCATCAGATTTTGTCGTGCCTGTCCCTTTGATGAGTTTATCACAATGGAACGGGGACAGTCGTTCTTGTCTGGCTATCCAACTTCAGAGTGTATACTGCTGCTCTAGCTGCTTGTTTTCTCTCTCATTTGCGGCTTAGCGGTTTTGTGAGAAACTAAATAATGAAACTTAGGGCTTGTTTATACTACCGCCCAGGATCGATCTAAGATATGCAACTTCAGCTACATGAATAGTGTAGATGAAGTCATCGTGCTTAGATATACATACCGCAGTGTCTTCACTGTGGTTAAGTCGACAGCTGACACTCTCCCGTCGACTCTGCTTGCGCTTCTTGTTCTGGTGGAGTACCAGAGTTGACGGGAGAGTGCTCAACGGTCGATTTATCGTGTCTGTACCAGATACGATAAATCAACCTCCGCTGGATCGATCGCTGCCCGCCAATCCAGCGGGTAGGGTAGACAAGCCCTGCGTCAATTATGACTCTCGTGCTTAAAGGTTTTCTATTGGGATCTGGAATTGTGTAACTCCATGGTACCACTTGTTGCCACATGGTGCAACTTCCCGGTACACCAATGGGATTTTCCATCACTAGAGTGATTTTTCTTTTTGAAATATACAATGGAGGTCTACTTTGATGTATCAATCAGAATGTCATGCAGATGTTTTAAGGCTCCTTTACATTGCCAAATTGGTGTAAAGGACAGTATGGCCTTATAAATGCTTACATTGCTTTAGTGATTAGAACTGGTCTAAATTTCCTATCAAAATGTGCTCCGTGAACTGTTTGCTACTGACTTTTCTGGTCAGTAGCCAATATAAATTGTGAGTTTGATTCCCCAGCCTTCACTTGCTTTTCTGTTGCCTGTGATGTAACACTGAGCATATGGCTGCATATATTTGTTGACTAATAACTAGAAATAAAGAGTCAAACCTAGCTACATTACTATTAGGCAAGGGGGTTTGGGGATTTCCTCCAATGCTCTCTACTCCCATTGTATTGTAGTTTAAATAAATTACCAAAATAATTGAAACCAGAGTGATTATATTGCGTTATTTTGACAAAATATGCAGAATTTTAAAATATCTTGTACAGAATTTTAATTTTTTTTGGCGCAGAATTCCCCCAGGAGTAAAGTAAGCAGAGTTGTTTTTTTAAGGAGGCAGGACACAGTCCTACAACCTTTTACTCATTTAGCTTCCAAAGAAACCTAAAGGAGTCTCACATGTGGAAGAACTGCTGGGCTAGGCCTTGGAGTTGAGCAAATCAGTTGGCACATGTCCATATTGTTGCAGCTATGTTTCTTTTTTGTCTCAAAACAAGGAAGCAGACCTGCAAATGTGAAAGCAAAGGTCCTGATACCAGCATTAACTCCTTCCATTGTACATGCTGCATGTTGTTGTTCATTGGACAGCTATGCCAGGAATCTAAACTGGAGAATTCCGTAAAACCCCACCTGTCTCCCTCCTCCTCTTTGTCCTCTCGGCTTCACCTTCAAGGCCTTGCACAATCTCATCTCTGCCTGTTCTGTACCTTTGCTCTTGTTCTCGCCTCCCAATCCTCTCTCAGCTTCACACCACCTTTCTGGCTGGCCCTTGCACCTGGAACACTCTCCTTCTGTCAAATGTCCACTGAAGACCTGCTGCTTCCTCAAATCCTTCCTGTCATGCCTCCAGGCCTGCTCATTTCCTGAGCCACACCCTTGTTTTATCCAAGTACATTGTAAGCTCCTCAGGGCAAGGTTTGCACCTTCCTCTGTTTTGTAAAGTGCAGGGTACGTTTCTGACACTATATAAACGTTAAGTGCAGTGGCTGTGACAGAGCTGGCAGCTGTGTGATGCAGAGCAAGGGTGATTTCTCCTCTTAGCGTTTTATCCACCTATGAGACCTTTTTCATCTTAATGGCATCAAACCAGGGTTCATGCAGAGTCTTACATTATAAAGCATCTATTCTCTAGATTAGATTATTGGATTTGGGGAATATTAGTAAAGCGGTAATCTTGTGTTGCAGTTGAATGAATATGGGAAATCAGAGAACACCCCTGTATTTATTTGTTGTTGTGACAGGGTGTCTGTCCATTGCTTTGCTGTGCATCTCTGTTCAAGGTCCTTTCTGTTGACTCATGCTGGCAGCCAGAGCAGGTGGGGCCTATTAGCTCCAAGGGTACAGAAGGCAGAGGGGAAATAGAGCCGGGTACAGAGGGGCTCTGTAGGGGAACATAGGAATAGCTAATTTCAGGAGGAAGCTTAGCCTGAGGTTTGTTACTTAAACTAATGATGAAGAAAACTCTGGGAAGGGGTAAGTATTTAGAGTGTGCTTACAGATATTGTAGTGCTTTATCAGAGACTCACAGTTTGGGACAGATGTCCTCACTCGTCCTCCTTATTGTGAGGCTGTGCTTTGTCATGGTTGATGGGCAGTTGTGAATTTCCAGAGGCCAGCATCTTCTCCTCACTGCTCTGCACGGTGTCCACTGCCTCTGGCCAAAGAGGTCTGACTTGCATTAGTTTCCTCGAGCCTGCCAATACAGCTTTTGTTGGACAGAGGCGGTGCGTAGCCTCTGCAAGATACTCCATCCTCAGAAGCAGGCGTGTCCTTCCTCCACAGTACTCCCAGAACCTACTCGCCCACCCCAGCAGCTAAACTCTGTCCCAGACTGTGATCCACCAGTGCAGCTTCTTCCCCTTTTCCTCGTCTAGCTCCATGTCATTTGGCCAGCCTATTCCCTCTCTTTTCTATTTTTTCCGCTCTCTTCCTGTTCTCTCTTGTGCTTCCTTTCACCGCTTCCCCCTAGCCTCTGCCTATAGACATCGTGACCCCAGCAGAGTGACATGGACTTTGCTGCTTCTATAGGGAAACTGCATGGGAAAGTGTTGACCATAGATTTGTCTTCACTGCACTGTTAGCTCGAGGTATAACTTGAGTGTTGCCCCAAACCTGACCCCATCCCTACACAAATCTCTAGCTTGAGTTAAGTGGTGCTTTAAACTCCAGCTAGTGGACCCATCAAGAGGCATGGGTTGATGCTTGAGTTTGCAATGTAGGGGGGGATGCAGCTACAGGTTATTCTCCTGAGGGCATTCTGTGAAGAAAAAAAAATTCTGCACCAAAAAAGTAAAAATTTTGCACACAGTATTTTAAAATTCTGCAAAATTTTATTTGCCAAACAGCGTGGCATTGGGGAGCACAAGCCATGGGCTGCACAGAGGTGGGAGATCACTGTGTAGCTCCTCCCTGGGACACGGACTCAGTGGTGAGGCTGCACCCAACCCAGACATCGCGCAAGGACCGGGCCTGCCCCAGAAATACTCCAGGGCCATGCCAGATGTGAGCAGGCAGGCTCAGCAAGGCAGGATCCATGTGTGGAGGGACGTAGTGTGGGGGTGATCCAGGTGTGGGTTGAGACTGTCCTGTGTGTGGGGCAGTCTGGGTGTGGGCAGCTCACTGGGGGATCTGGGTACAGGGGGGATCTGGATGCACAGGGGCTTGTTGGGGGGTTCTGGGTGCAACAGTAATAGGACTCTGCAGGGGGGGTCCAGGTGAAGATGGTTGGGGCTCAGTGCGGAGGAGGTCTGGGTGTGTGGGGATAGAGCTTGGCAGGGGGGTCGGGGCATGGAGGGTTCAGTGGGGGGGGTCCAGGTGCTGGGTTAGTGGGCTCAGTGGGGTGGGGATCCAGGTGCAGCTGGTTGGGGCTCGGTGGGGGTGGGGATCCAAGCACAGGTGACTCATTGGGGTGGTCTAGGTGCAGGGGGATTGGGGCTCATCGAGGGGTTCTGAGTGCGGGGGCGGGAACTGAAGCTTGGTGGGAGGGTCTGTGTAGAGGGGGTCTGGATGCACAGGAGTTGGGCAGATGGGGGAGCAGCTCCCTGTACAGCGATTTTTTTCCTCCTCCCCTGCAGCTGAGGAGCGGTGGGTAAAGGAAGCCTGGGGGGGAGGGAGTTTGCAGAACTTCCTGCAGCTGGGGGAGAAATCTGTGGGTGGGTCTGACCTGGCCCTGGATGCCGTGCAGGAGAAGAGGAAGTCCAATCAGACTAGCAGTTGAGCCCAGCTCTGGGTAGGAGTCACCTCCCGGGTTTTACCCTGTCCTGCCCCATAGCAATTTACCTCTCTGCCAGCTGCCCTGGGCACCTGAAACTGTAGGTGCTGACTTCCCTTCTGCCCGATGGGTGCTCGACCCCCGCCTCTTCCTGCCCATGCACTGCCCTCGCCCCACCCCCATTCCACCCCCTCCCCAAAGTCCCTGCCCCACCCCGCCTTTTCCCACCCCAGTCCTGCCCCTGCCCTGCCTCTTCGCCTCCTTCCCTGAGTGTGCCACGTCCCTGCTCCTCCCTCTCCCTCCTGGAAAGTCCTAAGCACTCGCAAACAGCTGTTAGGCGCCGGGGAGGCGGGCAGTGCTGGGAGGAGCGGGGACGCGGCGTGCTCGGGGGCGGTGGTGGTGGTGGAGAAGGAGGTGAGAAGGGGGGAGCTTGGCTGCCGATCGGTGCAGAGCACCCGCTAATTTTTCCCTGTGGGTGCCCCAGCCCTGGAGCACCCACAGAGTCAGCGCCTATGCCTGAAACATACTGCTGGGGAGGGTCACATGACCACTGTTGTGGCTTCCCTTTGCTTCCCCCATCAGAAAGTCATTTTTCTGTGGGGAAGCAAAGAAATCTGCAGGGGACACACATTCTGTGCATGCGCAGTGGTGCAGAATTCCCCCAGGAGTAAGGTTACAGCTGGAGTTAGCACCATTCATGAGCTGCTAATCAAATTGCTGTGTGCAACTCACGTGTTGAATGAGAATGCTGTTTTGCAGTGTGGCTGCTCTTATTTGAGCTAATTGTTGCAGGGAAGATAAGTCCTGTGAACAGCAGCCCAGAGGTTGCTGCTGGAGAATTGCTGCTGGAGAATTACTGAAGTGCAGTCCTGGCTAGTGCCGGGTCTAATATCCTGCTCTATAGCGAAACATGGAGTTACCAGGGTGAAGAATAATGTGTATTGTACTTGTATCAGCCTGGGGATTGTTACACACCTATCAGATTATGTAGTGTGCAGCAAAAATGTAAAGGTGGGGGGAGGTTTCAGATACAGCATGCCATGGAAAGGCGTCTTTGTCGGGAGTGGAATGAGAAAAATGGTGATGAGATCATCAAGAGTCCATGGTCAACTGCTTCAGAGCTCTTGTTGTCCCAGATCTGTAGCACTTTGCAGTTCTGGGCTATAGTGTATTCCACCTAAGAAATTTGAAGCACTTTATGAATATTAATTGAGCTTCACAACAGGCGCCTGAGGTAGGTAGACAGGCAAATATTATCCCTATTTTAAAGATGGAAAAACAGAGGTGGGAAGTGATTTGCCAAGAGTCACAAAGTCAGGAATAGAACCCAGTTCTTCTGACTCAGTTGTACTTGAATTGCTAGACCATGCAGCCTTTATAAATGTCATTAGCAGACTGGGGATTTCTTGTCCACCATATCACCTTTCTTCCATCGGGTTTTGCTCTGATGTGTGTCCCCCAGGTGGTGCAGCCGTGATATCTCTTTTCTTTTTCAGGAAAGGCCGATGTGTTTGCTGATGCTGCTTGCACTCTTTCATGAGACAAGCTCCTTCTATGTACCAGGTGTAGCACCAATCAACTTCCACCAGAAGGATCCCGTAGAAATCAAGGTAGGATGGATTTCACAGGAACAAAAATGGCAAGAGGGAACACATTTATTTATAGCACAGTAGCCAAGTGGGACTACCAAAGTCAAGCTTTGGAATCTTGCCTCTAAAATTCAGTGCTCATGTAAAATGTCAGTAAAAAGGGGCTTCTGAACCATACCTGTCCTCCTCCTCCTCCCCCCTCAAAGTCCCAACTTATTTTTTTATTCTCTTCAGTTTCTCTCTTTGGCCACCCATTTCTTCTCTCAAGTATCTCTTTGAACCATGCAAACAGCTGCACCAGAATCCCTGCAGACGTCGCTCTGCTTGGCACAAGAGTTTTCCCAGCAGCATTGGTTACAAAGTGAAAGTAATCAAAACTTCTCTGTCTCCAATATTGCGCATGATATATGCATGAGGTAACTGAGTGAAACTGCCATCAGGGCAGTACTTGGGCTACAAGCAAAGCGTGAAGTGGCTGTGTCCTGAAGATGATGGGATAAAGCCAAGGATAGAACGAAACACTTTCAAGTTGTTAGTTCAAGTCAGTTCTCACGAGCTCTCTCCCCATGCCAGGAATAAACTGAAATCCACAATATGCCCCCACATCCTTCCTCCAGACCTCAAACGCCCACGAAGATGGCAAAGGTTGCCGACACTCCCACACAATGTTATTAATACCCAACTCTGGAACTGCGTCTATCCTGCTGGGAGAGAGTTCAGACTTGCTTTCTAGACAGAAACAGTCCTAAAGCCATTTATTTATTTATTCTAAAGCTGTGGGCTAAATTGCTTACAGGGCATCCAGAAAAGTAGATGTCTGTGGGGATGTTGGGGTTGTCTAGTCGTATACCAAGCACAGTGCAACTCACTTTCTGGTCACAAATCCCCTGACCCAAGCTATTTTAAGCGAACAAGGCTAGCTCGGGGCTACAGTAAAATCACAAAGTAGCCTCAGGAGGAATTGGATTGGAATAGCAACTCTCAAAAGGATTTCAAAAGCTACATGTGTCCTCCAGCAATGAGACCAGTTGGCAAATCTTCCTGTACATTTCCATAAGTGAGGTTGGCTTCAGTTACAAACAGCTCCTGTTTGTCAGAACAGATGTGCCCTTTATACTGGATCTCTGCACCTCAGTTGTGCCCTACATTTTTGTGGGTGCCCACCAGCAGTATTCAGTTTTGTCAGTATCTGTTGTCTTCAGAAGCAGCTTCTGCTCAACTCTTCATATAGGATTGAGGACATGACTAGGGCCTGGTCTATACTACAAACTTTTGTCAGCACAACTGTGTTGGTCAGGTGCACAGAGGGTGATCTCTGACCACAACTGTGAGTAAAAGCATCCACTGTAGAAACAGTTATTCCCGCAAAAGTGCAATTTTGCTTGGATGAGCTTCCTCCACCCTGGGAGTGCTCTGCCAGGATAGTTATACTGGCAAAGCACACCTTGTGTAGAGCTGGCCTAGGATTTTTCCAAAGGCAACGACAGTGGTCACACCAAACCATTTTCACAAACTTGTGACCCATTCATGTGCTTCAGAAAATAGGCGTGGGAGAGATTCAGGAGGACTGTAGTTATAGGGGAGTGACACCCAAACTATATTGGGCACATCTGCATCAGGTATTTCTTTGCTACTTAAAGATGGGGCTGCTGCAGCAGGTACGGCACATAGAACTATTAATAGGCTGCAGAGGTGAAGAAGTCTGGACTTAACCATAACTTCCATGTCCCCTTTCCTAGAACAGGGCTCCAAATAAAGGCTTGGAACTAATGTATCTGGGTATCTGCGTGTCTTGTGAAGAAGACAGTTGCATAGTAAAATTTGAGAGGGATACCCTTCTATTATGCACAGTGGAGTTCACTCCCCCACTGCTGCCCAACCAGCCCCTTACCAACATTTCATACTCAATTCTGGCTCTCTGGTGCCCTAGTTAACTTCGTGATCGTTCCTGTGCTTAAGAGAATTGCTCCACTAAGCCTGATGTAGCTGGTGGAGTTGGTAACCTTACAGACTTCAGTTACTGGAGCAGGTATTTCCTACGCTTAGTGGATTAATTGTTTGGTGGTGGTGGGAAGGGCAGTTCAGATTGGCTTTTCCCCCACTGAGACTATCTTACAAAGTGTGTTTCCCTTTGAAATTGGTCTTCTGAATGAGACTTCAACTTCCAACTGATGTAGGGAGCATAGGAAATGGTCAGAGTTTTTAGCGGGTCACAGAGGGGAAGATAACAGCTGCTTCTTTCTTCAGGCTGTGAAGCTCACCAGTTCACGAACCCAGCTGCCATATGAGTACTATTCATTGCCTTTCTGCCAACCCAACAAGATAACGTACAAGGCTGAGAATCTGGGTACGTACCCATCATACAGCATGCTCTCTGTCTGTAAATATGTTGCTGTCTAGGCCCGTGCAGTCTCATAGGCTGAGCAATAGCAGCACCTGTACTTGGAACACAGTAATATTTGCAGCGCTACCTCTTGCATGGTATGGGTGTGAGTGACTCCAGTGTGTGCGTTTTAAGTGGGAGAAATAATTGCAAATGCAGCCTATGATAACCTGTGACTGAAAAGAGGAGAGGCGCTCTCCAGTGTACCATGCTCTTCTGGCTAGTTGATTAGAGGCAGCAGCAGGAAGCTGGAATTCCCAGTTAGCCAAGAAGTGATGGGAAATGCTTCTTTGGCGGGTTCTTATTTCTGTGGGTCCATCAATGTACTTGGTGCTTCAGACAAACAAGACAAGATCCTTGCTCCAAATTATCCTTTCGCATCTCTTTCCATACAGTCAGCATCTGCTGTAACCTCTCCAGCTTCCGTAAGGCTCTGCTGTCCACACTGTAACTCACTAAAGCTGCCCTCATTGCTCCATGATAAACAGCATGCTAGAAACCCGATGGCAGAATCAGTGTTGCTTGATAATGGTATCCCTCACTCCTTCCATTGTGTCTCTGTTTCCCAGGTGAGGTTCTGCGGGGGGACCGGATAGTAAACACGCCATTCCAGGTCTTCATGAACATAGAGAAGAAATGTGAGGTTCTGTGCAACTTTCCCAACAAGCCAGTCACCCTGACAGTGGAACAGAGCAAGCTGATTGCAGAGCGTATCCGGGAGGATTACTATATCCATCTGTGAGTTGCCACCGAATCTCACTGTGACAGGGGTGGGTTGGAATCGCTGCGCTGTGGGCTGGTTTGATTTGAAAATGTTGTGTATTTTCAGTATTGCTGATAACTTGCCTGTGGCCACACGGCTGGAGTTCTATTCGAATCGTGAGGAGGAGGAGAAGAAGGAAAAAGACGTGCAGTTTGAGCATGGATACAGGCTTGGTTTCATGGACAGTAATAAGGTAACCTGTGCTTGAAGCTTCCTGTATAAAGCCTCTGTGGGATCCCTGAAAAAGCCTGACCTGGAGAACCTTGTGGGCCTCCTTCAAAAAGTATAAAGTGCACCATGATGTTAGATGCTGCCACCAGGTGCGAGGGCTGGAACTGCTGCTGAATGGCCGTATGCGGACGGAAATATGGTATTTTAGATCCTCAGGCCTAGGCGATGTCTTCACTTAAACCACTACAGCAGCATAGCTGCCATGCCGCTGGAGCGCTTCAGGGTAGACACTCACCACAGGGATGGGAGGGTTTCTCCTGTCGCTGGAGTTAATCCACCTCCCAAAGAGGCAGTAGCTAGGTCGACGGAAGAATTGTTCTGTCAACCTAGCGCTGTCTACACTGTCAGCTTCGGTACGTCACTCGGGGATGTGGATTTTTCACACCCCAGAGCAAAGTAGCTGAATCAGACTAATTTTCTAATGTAGACCGGCCCTGAGGGAATGGAAAAAGGAGTTAGAGAAATGGTGTGGCCTATTGATTAGGGGACAGGGAGCCAGGGCTCCTGGGATTCATACGTAGCTCTGCCACTGATTCACCAGATGACTGTGAGAATGCTTTGGGTGTCAGCGTCCACCTCTGTAAAGTAGTGGTAGTTACTTCCCAGGAGTGCTGTGAGGATTATCTAACGCTTGTAACTTGCTTTGAGCTCCTTGTATAAATGCCACTGAGTATTTCTCACAGTATTTTTATTAACAAAAGGAACTGGCTGGAATACAATCATGGAGAGTGTATTAATTCAGTTTAGAGAGCAAAAATCAGAATTCACTTGAGTAAAATCCAATTGTTTAAGTGTGACGCAAACAAATATGCTTAAGGAGGTGGGTAAAGGGCATATAATAGTAGGGAAAATAAAAAGACATTGGTCAAGTTATAAGAACAGCCACCTGGCTACTTTGTGGAGATTTCAGACTTGTGTGCAGTTGTATGTGTAGTTTGCAAGCACAGTTACCATTATTGCATTGCATTTGCAGTGATTGCATGTGCCAATAGCCAGCTATGTGCCTGACTCATCATTTGTTCGTGCGCGTGGTGTAATTGTGTGTGCAGTTGCACATGCACTTCTGATCACTGGGAACCTATAAGCTCTTATGGATGAGGGAAGCCTTCTGTACTTTTATGGAGCTGCTGTGCTTTGCCCATGTATGATCGGGGATGCAGTTGCCTTGAAGAAGCATGTGACAGCGAGGACCCCCTGCAGTATGTGTATTTGGTGTACTACAGAAACATTGTAGAGCAGTAAGTTCAAAGGAGCACCTCTTGCTAGTGGAGTCGTACCATGCAAAATGCTGTTGAACGGTTGGCTGGATTCTGCCCCTTAGAAGATCGCTGGTCGCCTGATCTGAAATGGAGTGAAACATAGAATCATAGAATCATAGAAAATCAGGGGTGGAAGGGACCTCAGGAGGTCATCTAGTCCAACCCCCTGCTCAAAGCAGGACCAATCCCCAATTTTTGCCCTGCTCCCTAAATGGCCCCCTAAAGGATTGAACTCACAACCCTGGGTTTAGCAGGCCAATGCTCAAACCACTGAGCTATCCCAACATGGTCGTTCCTATTCTGATCAAAAGCCTGAGATAGTTACTGAGAAGAGAGATCCTGTTCCTTCTCTCTGAGAGCTCAGAGAGAAATAGAGTGCAGCCTTGCTGTGTAGCCCAGATTATCTGAGGCTGTTGGAGTCCTTAACCTTCTGGGGAATGTGCAGCTGTTGCCCCAGGTGTTGTCCATTTCTCCCTTGGGCCACTAACACTTTTTTTTTTTTAATGTCAATCTGTTTTAGTTCTACCTGCACAACCACCTCTCCTTCATCCTTTACTACCACAGAGAGGAGGTGGAGGAGAATCAGGAGCCCACCTACAGGGTTGTGCGGTTTGAAGTGATTCCCCAGAGCATTAAACTTGAAGGTAAATTATGTAGTCTATCCTGGCCTGTAAGGGTGGCAGCAGAGCTCCCTACAGTCACTGCCACCTGCATTGCAGGTCCAAAAAGGAACCTAAATCCCAGGTGGCAAGTTCCAGTTAAAAAGCAGACTTGGACATTGGACTGAGGGATTTTGAAATATGCCCCAGTAAATAAAAGCACCTGCTCTGATACAAAAGCAGTGGGACATGTGCTTGAAACTGAAATGAACCACATGAGAAAACTGATGAAAGGAAATATAATTTTTGCATAATTAACCTGTGCAACTCATTGCCATCAGCTTTCACTGAGGCTAACAAGGTTCAAAAAGACAGCAGACATAGACATTTATATGGATAAGGAGAACGTCCACGGCTACACTGGATGGAATTTTAAAAAATTTCTTAGATGGTATATAAGTCCACCTGTTTCAGGGCATGAGCAACTTCTTGCTGTTGGGGGTTGGAATGAAACTCTATGGGTTCTGTTATCCTATGCACCTTCCTAAGCAGTGTCAGATATCGGACCCTGTTGGAGACAGGGGATGGAAGTAAATGGACCTTGGTCTGATCTAGTATGCTAATTCTTATGATCCTGCTACCTCCCTGGGCATGGGAGGAGGTGGGGGGTTGATGGGTCTTCAGTGTTTCTGGTGGAGCTGAGGATCCACCTGCTTATTTCTCTTCCAAATGCCTGTCTTACGAGGCTCTGTCTCTATAGCCTCCATCTTTCCAGCTAAGGAGGGGCCTAGCCAGGGTTCCTTTCAGGGTGTGTGAATGCTGGTCGTTTATTGGCTGGAAGGATAGCTTTTGAACAATGCAGAGCTGCGCTCAGCCACCAAGGGAGGGAACTTGCTGTCCCCTCAGTGCATTCTGCTCTCTTCGGTAAGAACAAGACTGTGCCTTAGATGTCTGGGGGAAGCTTGATTGCCCTTCCCTTTGTGTGGCGGAGGGAAATGCTAATGTGGTACGTACAATGTGTGGATGTTTTCTCCTGTAGATCTGAAGGCAGATGAGAAGGGCACTTGTATACTGCCTGAAGCTGCAGGCTCAGCCCCTCAGGAGATAGATCCCACTAAGAAGAACCAGCTGCTCTTCACCTATTCTGTCCACTGGGAGGTGAGGGAGTAAGGAGGGACTTGGCTGACCTGTACCCTGGGATGAGGGAGGACCATGTGCTGGGCTCCAGAAAGAAAAGTGTCGTGGGTGTCCGTGTTGCAGACAGGGGAGTAATGAATGGTGCACGGGTACAGTGTGATGAGCAAGTAGGGGGAGCTGATGGCTTTTGGGGTGTCTTACCAGTTTCCGAACATGCTGTTCTGTTCCTCCAGGAGAGTGACATTAAATGGGCTTCTCGCTGGGACACCTACCTGACCATGAGTGATGTGCAGATCCACTGGTTTTCCATCATTAATTCAGTCGTGGTTGTCTTTTTCCTTTCAGGTGAGTGAGATCTTGGGGTGGGGGGTTAATCTCCCCATTGCTAGCCACTGGGGGTCAGGAACTTGTTTTAAACGTCAGGGCAGGTCTGAATTCCCAAATAGGAGCAGTAAACAAAAAGTATTGCCAAGGGTCAGTTTGTGTAAAACTCCCACCCCAGGCAGCACCTTTTGGAGTCAGCCCTTAGCTCTTGTTTCTTGTATGGTCCAACTGGACTTTGTGGTGGAGGAGTCCATTCATGCTTTGACTTCTGCCACGCACCGTGCTCACGAGTATTGGTGTGCAACTGTCTCTGCCCCTTTGAGTTCCACAGCTTAGTAGGGAGACTGGGAACAAACCTGGAAAGACAACATGGCCTTGTTTGTGCATCAGTACTATTCTTTGCCCTGAGGGTTTGATCCTGTGCTCGCTAAAGGCAATGGCAAAGCTCCAGTTGACAGTGGTGCAGGAGTAGGCTCTGGGAGAGCAGCTGAGTTGCCTAAGTCATGTCGCTTGGGACCACGCACAGAAGGAATGAGCCAAGGAACTATGAGTCTGAGTTGTGCTTCTGTAGCATCTGGGAGAGTAGCATGGCAGGGTTACTTGGGAGCCTTATAACAATGTCTCATTCACTCTGGGTTTGTGTGTTTTAGGTATTCTCAGCATGATCATTATCCGCACTCTCAGGAAGGACATTGCCAACTACAACAAGGAAGATGACATTGTATGAAATGTATCTATTCTCCTGGGGGGGAGCTGTGTAAAACCAGAACATGTGGGAAGGGGCCCTTCTCTGAAGACTCGATGCACTTCCCCCACCCCCACTTTGTTAGAAGCACTATTGAAGGTGGGAGGGGCAGCTCTGTAATAAACTGATGGGGAGGATAGGATGGTTAGGTGAGCTACTGATGCATTCAGCAGCTGAGCTGCTCAGCCAAGCTGCTGGGGGATCGCTACCACTGACTTGATTAAACTCTTCCAGACTTACTGAGTAAGTAATTAGCTCATTAAACACATGTCCTCGTATGTGACAGTCCAGATCTAAAGCTGTGTTTAGAGACCTTCAGTTTAAAACCCAAAAAGAATGCAGGATCTCTTGTCAGAATGATGGAATCCCTGAAAGGGAATTGGTGTTGGGAGAGTGTGACATCCTGAAGGAGCCTGTGTTTCCATTTGGGTGATAAAATCTTAATGCCCCTTTTCTGGTTTTGCTACAGGAAGATACAATGGAGGAATCTGGTTGGAAACTTGTGCATGGAGATGTCTTCAGGCCTCCACAATATCCCATGATTCTCAGCTCGCTACTGGGCTCTGGAATTCAACTCTTTTGCATGATCCTGATAGTTATCTGTGAGTATCACCACTGGGTTTGAGCAGCCTTAACAGGAGGGGAAAGAGAATTATCTGACTTATATAGGCGTGATCACCAGCAGAGTTTCAGCAGCTGGTGGTACTTGCCCTTGTCTTGGTTTGAGCCTCTTCATTTGCTGGCTATGTCCTGTTTCAGGGCAGATTCAGACTACAGAGCCATACTCAGTAGTTCCAGGTTTGTAGGTGCCTTTCCCTAAGGAAAGAACCCATATTTTTCTATGTAGTGTCAGCTGGTTTTGAGTGGTTTGGATGCTGGGGTCCACCTGTAATCTGAGAGCTCCGTGTTGGGCTGGCTGGTGGGGTTGTGGGCAGACTCTAAAAGGTAAAGCACACACTGTCTTCCTGAGCTGCACCTGTTAACGTGGTTAGAAACACTAAGAGGTTTGACATGTATTGCTCCTATTTGAGACCAAAGCCTTGGCGCTACTTGGAAGGGTCTTAACTCCCTCCTTGTCTCTGGTCACCAGAGGCTGTTGGTCTCAGGAATGACCTGAGAAAACAAGTTCTGTGTGGGAGGTGAAGCGATCCCAGGCTGCTGAATCTCCATGGTGCGAACCGGGGCTCCTCTAGTTAGTGTTCGCTGGAGCACGTCCATCGGTTGCCACCTTTCTCTTGTGTTTTGCTTTGCAGTTGTTGCCATGCTGGGGATGCTGTCACCTTCTAGCCGGGGCGCCCTGATGACTACAGCCTGCTTTCTCTTCATGTTCATGGGGTAGGTGTGTCTCCTGCCCTTATGCTGGGATGCTGTTGCCTGTCAGGTAATGGGAGATAACCTAGCTTCTCTCCTGTTTTCCATCCCAGGGTTTTTGGTGGGTTCTCCGCTGGCCGTCTTTATCGGACGCTGAAAGGCCACAGATGGAAGAAAGGGGCCTTCTGTGTAAGTGACTCTTGGAGTCTCTTTGCCATGTTTTCCTAAGGCAGAATACACTTGTTGCTTTTGGTAGCTGTTAAGCATCCTGCTGTAGGCATTGCTGGGCAGGTGGGCATTGGCCAGCTGTATCCTATAGAGAGAAGCTGGGTATGAGGTTGGGGTCCTGGCAGCTCTGTGCGGGTAAATCCTGGCAAGAAAGAGGTCTTTTGGGTATGGATCACAATAAAGCAGAAGGGCATGGGGGTAGGATCTCAGGCATGCGTGAAGCAGAGGGGTATTTTTTCTGCACCTAATTTACCCCAGTGATGGGCGCATTAAGATCACCTGGGGCAGTGATGACCAAACTTTTTGTCTTGTGCTCATGCCCCCGCCCCCTTTTACTGGTAATGGAATGTGTCCACACACACCCAGGCCAGGAGGGGTAGGAGGATGCCTCTGGGGGGGCATGCCCCACAGATTGGGGACCAGTGACCTGGAGGATAACGAGCTCCCACTCTCTTTTAACATGTGCTCTTTCCCACAGACGGCAACCCTGTACCCTGGTGTAGTCTTCGGTATCTGCTTTGTCCTGAACTGTTTCATATGGGGGAAGCACTCCTCTGGAGCGGTATGTACCCACTTCTCCTTGCAAACCTAGCTGGGTAGGGTGCTCATAGGGTTCCTGGGAGGGCACTGAATCTCTGGGTTCCTCTAGTTTATGGAGGTGTCTGCAGTCAAGAGCTGGGCCTGTAATGGTGAGTGTTTCAAAGCAGGTTTAGGCTGGTGGGGTCTGGAATGCTGTTTAAGGGAAGTGTTCCAGCTGCAAATGCCCTGGTGAAGGGACTCCCCTTGGCTGTGCACGTTGGGAGAGCGACAGTCTGACAAGCAAACACACAAAGGCAGGAACAGTTTAAAAAAGCAAATAAGTGCATGTTGAAAAGGATCTGCCTGCACACCCTGAGGTGTTTTGAAGCTGTCCCTGGACACAGGTGGGATGTGAGGAGGGCTCCAGGGAGAGGTAAAAGAATACCTGAACCTCAGGCAGGGTGGAGCCCAGACCAGCTGCATTTCCAGCTGTAGCTAAGATGCTGCAGGGGAGGTTGTTACCTGTGGGAAGATGAGAGAATGATAGATTAGATAAAACTGGCTGCTGTGGGACACAGCCTCTTGGATTTAGGTTCTAATTGCTCTGTCCTGTATGGTCAGTACTGAGTTGCTGTCTAAAAATGGCCAGAGCCGGAGTTCCTCCAGGATTCAGAGGGACTGGGGGTATCAGGATCTTCAGTTGTGGGGGAATCCATGCTCCCAGAAACAGAGCTAATTTAAAGCCAGAGTGAATGGTGGAATCTAAAGCATTCCCAGGATGTGACAAGGAGCCACCTCTGGTCCCTCACTGACATCCCGTGGTTGGTTGGTGAGCTGGACTTTGAAAAGCCTCATCTGATTGTTGGCACTGGTGAATTTAGTGGGTAGAATTGCTAGGACCCTAGTGGTGATGCTTGCTATGGTTCCAGGTTCCTTTCCCCACCATGCTGGCCCTGCTCTGCATGTGGTTCGGTATCTCCTTGCCCTTGGTCTACCTGGGATACTATTTTGGATTTCGCAAACAGCCATATGATAATCCTGTGCGGACCAATCAGATTCCAAGGCAGATCCCGGAGCAGAGGTGGTACATGAACAGATTCGTTGGGTGAGTTGCAAATGTGTAGTAAATCTGGTAGTTTATTAGACTCCAAGTCCCTCTGCCCACTGTACAAGGCAGCCATCTGGTGGTCTCTGGACATCACAGGTGAATTGTAGGTGTGTGGGCTGCCCCTCCCACTGCACTCCACTTTACTCATTGAAACATTGTGCTGCTTAGAGAAATAGTAAATGTACCGTGGTCTGTAGCTTAGTACCTCCTAACCGCCTACCTAATGAGATTTATGAAGGCCAAGAAAGCAGGAATTGCTCATTTTAATTAATTGTGAGAGACTTATTCCAGCAGTATCCTTTGACCCTAAGTGTATCTGGGTTTGGGTGGTGGTTTTCTAATCTTTGAGTAAAGACAGTCATGTTTTGGTGGTAACAGAATTTCTCCCTCACTCATAGGATTCTTATGGCTGGCATTCTCCCTTTTGGAGCCATGTTCATTGAACTGTTCTTCATCTTCAGTGTAAGCACCAAATCCACCTCTTTTTGAAATAAGAATCCTACCACTGCTGCATTGTGCCTTTAAGGAGAGAGGGGTTATCCACCTGGAGTAGACCTGTCTTGGTGTGTGCATGCCAGGAGTGGGTAACTGCTTTGCTGCCCCTCTGGGGCCCTGTGAATGGGAAGCACTGGAACGTAGGTCTTCCAGGCTGTTTTCTTGCTGGGACTCTTGGAAGATGTCGTGGGTTAGATTTGATCCTATAGAATCTTCTTGGGTTATTCTTGGCTAAGGACAGCCAGGGTGAAGGGATGCCTCACAGTTGCTACAAAAATTAGAAACCACAGGTGTGAAGCTTTTCAGAGGAGACCATTGCAGTTCCTTCCCATTTCTCACCTTCACATGGAAGTGACCAGAAGAAACTACAGGGGTCTTGTTACTGTGGAGAACAAAGACCTGCCCCATGAGCAAGAACCCTTATCTTGGGAAGGAAGGTGTCACCATGGTGGCTCTTCCCACCTCATACTGTGTCCCTGCGATTGCTTGGCCCCTTTCCCTCGACTTTTCAGAGTCCAGGCAGCTATTTCTTGCCTAGCTTTGTGAATTTGCTCTTCCAGCCTAACGCCTTTCAAGGCATGTTGTAAAGTATACCAGGCTTCATGTATCTGCTAGACCCACCCTAGCAGTGAGCAAACCACTTACTGTTGCTTGGGTCAGCTGCTATGAAAAGTTAGATTGTCTATTGATTTGCACCAGCGTCTTCTGGTGCAGTGTTGTGTGAGGAACTTATACTGTCTTTGTTTCAGGCGATCTGGGAGAACCAGTTCTATTACCTCTTTGGCTTTCTCTTCCTGGTTTTTATAATCCTGGTGGTATCCTGCTCCCAAATCAGCATTGTCATGGTATATTTCCAGCTCTGTGCTGAGGTGAGACATACCCCGTTGCAGTTTCAGTAGCGATCTGTGAACAGACCTTGTGTCTTTCAAGAAGTGCTATTACTTGATTGTTACATCACTGCAGAAGCCTAGTCTGCTGATGTGAGGCCCAAGCTTATAAGGTGCTGAATGCCCTCAACTCCCACAGACTTCAGGGGGTGTGAGGTTGCTGAGCACCTTGCAGGATGGGGCCCAGACTCTTCCTCAAAGGAAGCTGCAAAGGAGAGGTTCAGGGAGACTCGTTTCAAGTATAATTTGTTCCTGGAGAAATACCTCCAATCTGCAGATATTTGTGGGAGAACTCTGTCTTGTTTCCCATGGCATATGCCACAACAGGGGCCTGGCAAGGGGCTGGCTTTCTGTTTCATTGTTCATTATTTGTTCTCTGAAATACTTAAGACAATTTGGGAATGATTCATAGTAGTTTCTTCTTTGTAAGATGAATGAATCCCCAAACGGTGGTAACCTGCCTGCCTCGGGGGATAATTCCTACCCCATCTGGACCAAGGAGGCACTGTGGGTCATGTGTACCTAGGAGCCCAAGAGGGAAATGAAGTCCTTGAAATAATGCAGTCTCTGTCTTCTATCCCTGTCAGGATTATCGCTGGTGGTGGAGGACCTTCTTGGTGTCTGGAGGATCTGCCTTCTATGTACTGATTTATGCCATCTTTTACTTCGTGAATAAGGTATTGTCAGTCCCCGCTGTGTAAAAGCTCTATCTTCCCTAAGGGCATAGTAGACTTTGAAGAGAGAATACTTATTTGGTCATCTGGTTCTAGTCCATCCCCCCTGCCAGTGCATGGCTGTTCTCTGCAGTATCGTTTTTCGTTCATTGTCTAGTGCTCTTTTTTGTGCCTCTAGAGATGATTCTGTTAATTACACTATTCAAGTTCAAGAAGGTTCAGGTACTTGGAGACTCCGGTCTGTGCTCCATCCATCTGTGGGGAATAACATTTGCTTAATGTTCTCAAACCCTGCCTTGGGGGGATCATCCCCAGCTGGGGTGAAAATCCCAGCTATGACTTGGAGGGAGCTCCATCCTCTAAGGGGGGAGGAATTTAGCTTCCATGTCCAACTTATCCAGTGCTTTCTTTTCTCACTCTGCTTCCCCCGACCATCCTCTTTTGGAAGAGGAATAGGCCATTGACTGAGCTGGGAAGTTGACTCTTAACATCACTTTGTATTAAGGCTCACTTTGCTTTTTCTCATCTATTCTAGCTGGATATCGTTGAGTTCATTCCCTCCTTACTCTATTTTGGCTACACTGCTCTCATGGTCCTGTCTTTCTGGCTCCTCACTGGCACCATTGGCTTCTACGCAGCCTACATGTTTGTCCGTAAGATCTATGCTGCGGTGAAAATAGACTGAAGATGCACAGACTCAGCACAAAGCAGACACCTCTGTGTGCATTTCCTCCTGGAAAGGAAGAGGGGGATCCTTTCCCAGTTCTTTTAAGCAAACAAAACCCAATGGGGGAGTGACAAGAGAAATAAATAACTCCTACTCATTTTGGAATGTAACTTTTGGCACAGCGTACATGGATTCTGGGGCTACTTCTGGGGGGAGGGGTGTGTAGATACCTTGCATTTTAACTTTATTATTTTATTCCAGTTTTGAGGGATTTTTAGCAGAAAAATACCCCTCTATGTAAGTAAGCCCCTTTTTTGCTCATTCATTCTTTTGTTTGTTGAATAACGAATGGATTTGAGACAGCAATGGAAACATTTGTGAAACTTTTTTTTTCAGCCCTTATGGCACTTGGGTTCAGGGAGAGTCTTCAGACCAATAACACACAGGGTTTGTCTCCTGCTTTGGTTCTGCTTGGAAGAGGTGGAGGGTGCTTCAGTCCATGGTGAGCTAGGAGGATCTCAAAGGCTTCCCCTGCATGATTGCGTCTGGCATGCTTTGACTACAGTGATTTCAGTTCCAACTGGTTTACAGTTCCATGGAGGTGCCATTCAGAATCCGGCAAGTGCAATTTCACTCTGAGAGGGCTTGAGAACCGTAACCCTCTGCATCATTTCTCCCTCCCCCTACTTTTGGACAGCGTATAACATCCCAGATGCATAAACTGGAGGGGCTCAGAGGAGGGCAGGAGTGCTTCTCTTCTGGAATAGCTGAGTCACCTTTCCTGGCAGCATGAAGAAGCAGAACATGGGAGTTATACCAGAGCAGCGTAAATACTTGTTGATTCTAGAGCACAAGGCCCCGTACCCTGGAGAACATTTATGAGATTGCCACATGGTTTTGTTCCATTAATTTCTTTGGCCATCTAAGGAAATGGGACAGCCCTACTAATTAGGAGAGGCCTCTGAGGTTAGATAAAGCCCTATGTAGCGAAACTCATTACTGTGTTGCTTTAGTGCCAAGAAATCTCTGCTTCATTTTGGGGACATGTCTACTACAAAGTGCATAATGGCCAGGGGGAGATGGAGTGAGTGGTTCCTGAGGATTTCCTCCCACTTCTGTTTCTTAAAGGGGAGGTATACATCCCACTTATTCTGTCTCTTGGCTGGTCCTGCTCTCCATTCCTGTCTCCTGTTCTCAGACACTGCCTCCTGGGAGCAGGGAAGATTCACACCTCAGTAACCTGTATTCCGCTCTTCGCTACCAAATGTGATGAGCCCTCAGGAATAGCCCAGGAGTGCTACCTTATAGGGGATTCCTCCTTTCCCATATCTGGATGCCTGGCTCTGGCCATGGGAGGCGCTTTTAAAAATACATTTGAATTTTTATTTGACTCATTTAAAACAAAACTATGGCCGCTGGCAAATCTAGGCCCAAATTGTAGTGAAGCCTTTCTCCATCCCCAGATCTATGGGGTGACTTTAGTCAGAGCTATAAGAATTCTTTTTATTTCTTCAACAGGACAGGGGAAAAAAATCTCCAAATATTCTGCTCTGTCACAGGCGACAGTGATACGATTTAGACAGAACAGACGTGACTCCAAACAAAACCTCTCTCTGTGCTAACAGAGAGTCACACATATTGGAGGCTTTCTGTACCGTGGGTATCACCTTAACAGTCTGCACTGGGGCTGTGTAAATGGTTCTGACTTTTAATGGTGACCTTTTGCTCCCCAAGCAGGAAGAATGGAGAACTAGAATCCCAAACCATTCAACTTCTTCTCTGCATTGCTTCTCACCTAATAATCTTCAGTTACCCAGCCCGGAATCAAGGATGAAAAGGGGGCGGGGGGTATGGGATACACTAGTTGTGTGGGATCCTTAGTAATCTCTAATTTGAAATATCTTTCTCTCTCAGATTCTGGTTGATTTCCTAGTGGAGAGTTTCAGCCCGCATTAATTTCTCTCCCCTCCCTCCCTCCTGTTTTTTTCTGTATTCTACTTTGTATTTTTAATTAATGTATGTATTCTGTGTCCTATTGTAAATAAATATTCCATCGTCCTGTTGTCCTAGTGTCCTGTGTAAGCAGCCTTTCATGGTCTTCTCTCCCATAACATCTGTTTTGACCCGATCTTTTGTTCTTAAGACAATAAAGCTTGTTGTGTAATTGCAATAGGAAGTACAATGCAAATCTACTTAGGGAGAAAACCTCACTTTATTACTCCAGCAAACTTCACGGTAATGTTTAGGCTCTTCCTGGTGCAGCATGTTCTTCATACTGAGGGGAACTGAGGCACAATCCTGTCTCTAAAACATGAGTTGGGGTTCTTGGCTATGGTACTGACTTCCTGTGTGATGTTAGTCAAATCACTTAACCTCTCTCTGCCAGTTTTGTCAGCTGTACAATGGAGAGGATACTCCTCTGCCTCCTATGGTTGGGGTTAAGGAATTAGGCATCGCATTTGTAAAGTGAATGAAGATTTGATGGAAGAGCTGTTTGAGTTCAGAAATATTGTGGCAGCATGGTGCAGGCATGTGAAATTATTAAAGCAGCAATTTCACCCTAAATCTCAGTGCCTGGCTAGGCAGGGGCTGTCTTTTCACTCTTTGGCCAAGTCTCCCAAGAGTATCCGTCCCCAAAAGAGGAGAGCTGGATCTCCATCTTTAGCTCTGATTACTGTGGTGGTGATGTACAGACCCTACAGGGCTCACCACAGACTGACTTAGGAAGTGGTTAGGAAGTGACAATTTGTCTATACAATGAACCTGGGCTGGGCTGAGCTGTACAACATAATACGTGAAACTTTGCAGGAAGAAAGGAATGTCGAGCTAAGAAATTAGATCTGCACCTGAATTCCTGCATAGATCAATTAATGGTTTGCTTGGATGGTAGTGTGTCAGTAAGTGGCAATCTGACTCTTCTGTTGGGGTTTCGGCAACATTGTTTAGCCTGGAAAACAGCAATTTGAAGTCTAGGAAGTGACTAACCCAGGTTTTAGGTTCATGAAGAGAAATTTCTGAGAGGATGCATGGTTCCTCCCACATTCCCAGTTATTTTGTCTGGATCTGGGCACAGTTGTTGGGCTAGTGAAGCTTTTAAGAAATGCAGACCACTTTAGAAGTCTCTGGAGAGGAAAGGTGCTGGATTCTTCACTTCCATGGAAATCCATGGTTCATTTGTAGAGCTCTTAGCTTCTGCTGAGGGAGGACTGTGTAGGGTTTAAAGCAGAATTAGTTCCAGGCTTGTAGGATCTATTCCTGGCTCTACCAATGAGTTGCTGTGTGTGGCTGTGCAAGTTACTTAGGTGAGACCAGTGACCCAGGGAAGCTATGTAAAATGGAGATGACACCCAACATGGGTACTGTGAATCGTTCGTGTTTGAAGTGCTCTTAATAGTGCCTTACATGTAAAGTATTATTTATGATACCATAGCTGTTTAACTTGGTGCTTAAGGGATTGCCCTCTAGTAACTTCTGATTCCTGACTTAAAAGCTTCAGAAGAACCTATCCGTTTGTCGCCATATCAGTTTATCGCGTTACCAACAAACTGTCAAAACGAGGTTGTCGCTAGTACTTTTAACAGGGATTTTTTCTGAGAAGCGTTACAGGTTCTGTCTACACTACAAAGTCAAGCAGGCTGTGGACACCAGCTGCTGTGGTTTAGTGTGGCTGTATGACCTAAGCGTATTTTAATCTCATTCAGTACTTGAGTACAATTCCAGCCTACACTACAAGTTGATACTGCATTGATAACGGTGTTATAAACAGGTTCCTGCTCTGACTGATTTTGTATAGTATAGATGGGGGAATTAGCTAGCATGCTTCCTTGAAAGTAAACAAAAGTTTTGTTCACTCTGGTCAGGAAAATGGTGCTAAAACCTTAATAGCAGCAACAGTCATGTTTCAACACTGCTGGTAGCTATAGCTTTAATCAAGTGGCCAGGGTGTTTAAATGTAAGCCTCCAAAATACTGTATTCTTTTCCCTTCATTGATACAAGATAAACAGAACCAGCCCCATAGAGACACACACAAGAGAACAGCCTTTTTATCCATTTGCTCAGACATACTCCATATATGTGAAGGCAGAAATTAAAAGTACATCCAGATCCATGTTGAGAATTGGAGCTTTGTGATCTACCCTGGGCTTCAGCCTCTGAGGGAAAAAGTGCAAGTTCAAGGCAGACAGTTCAAACGTTTTTAATAAACTTCATTATAAAAAAACCCTTTCATCTTGGACTTAATTCTGTAAGACAGTGGAAAAGCTAATTTAACAGAGATGAGCTGTACATTTCCTAATGGCACTTGATATTTTACAATTTAAAACCTTGTTTTATATAAAGCCCAAAAATACTCCTATAAAAAGAGGTTATTCACTGTGTGTAAAAAAAAAAAAAAAAAAAAAAAAAAAGTGCTAGAAAGTTTCTTTAAAAAAATAATCCAGCTGTAAGGAGGGGAAGCTGCTGGCCTTGACAGCTGTGGCTGTAGGAATGGAAGTTGGGAACTTGTGCTCTAAAAGTGCAGCATGGAAAAGGTTGAGTTGCATCCCTGGAAAAAGAAAAAAGATGCTGACTCCCTTCCACCCCAGCTACAGTAGAAGAGAAATTCCAAGTTGCTGCTTTCGGAAAGGGGTGCTCCCAGCCTTTGGACCAAATACTGCCCTCGGAGGTCCCACTCCTGTGTATTGGAACCCGAGGGCAGAATTTGTTCCACTGGTGACAAAGTTCACCCTGACTTGAAGAGGATCCTCAGCCTGACTTTGCCATAGCTGTGAAGGCCACTGTAGCTTTTCCTCCAGCCGCAGGTTCAGAGCTTGAATACTTCGAGGGGTGAATCTGGGTGGCTTCCAGAAGTTCCCTGCACTCTCCCTTTTGTCACCACCCAGTTTTTGAACCTACACTAAGGCAAATTTCATTTTTTTTAGTTAAATATCCTTGTTAAAGTAAAATATTGATATAAATGTTACAAAAACTTTCTAAAACAGCTCCTAGTTATTAGGGAAAACTACAAAAAAAAATCAAGAACTTAATGAGGCACTAAAAAGGGGGTGGGGAGAACTCATAAGCTCAAGACATGAGGCTTCCAGCATAAGCAATCGAATCTGCTATGCAGACTTCAACATTCAGAAAGAACCTGAATTTCAACTCTTTCTCCAAACTTGCCAAAGGCTACATCTCTCAGCAGGATGTGCTGGTGAATTCCACAAGTGGAAACCTTAATGGTACATTACCTTGAAAAGGAACAACAAAATGCAGAAAGAAATTGGGTTTGCTGGTGCAGATGCCAAATGTGAACTGGTCTTTTCAACTGGATATTTAATTTAACTGGGACCCATTCTCTGAGTGACATGTTGTGGTATTCCTGTACTGCAGAAATTGTTTCACACAGAGCTTTCCCTTTATCATCTCAGCATATCCTATGCAATAGACCTGTTCTGATTTTATAGCTTTTTCAGGGTAAGATGCAGTGCCTGTGCTAATCATTAAGAATACAGCAATGGAGTGGAAGAATTTGTTAAAATATGCTTGTCTTAAAAAATAAGGAAGTTCAGATGCTTTCACTTTGAGGGTTGTGCAACTGCCCTGTTTAATAAATGAAAATAAAATCCCAAATTCTCTAAGTTTTCTTCTGTCAGGCTTTACGTTTCCTGCTCACTTCCACTGGTTTCTCTTGCTGCATGTTGTGAGAACATAATTTAAAATGATTTCCATGTTTTCCAAGTTTTGTGTTCACTTTGTAAATGCGGCTGGTGGGAAGCAAGATTGCATGGGTGGGAGAGGGACATATACAGCATACAAAAGAACTGAGCACCTGCTGTCATGTATGAGGAGATACGGCTCAGATTTTTTTCTTAAGACTGTACATATAGTTTCAAGTACCCTATTAGTAACATAGGAAGCAAAATGTACTTTCAGTTAGAAAACTAAAAAAATCCCAAGTAGTAAATTCTTGTGTGTTCTCCATTTTGAAGGTCTAATATCCTTGGTGATCAACTCAAAGGGTTTTGCTGAACCTGCCTTTATAGAGAGGCGAGGAAGTGAATAGTAAGAAGCAGTCTATGCAAGTGTGGGGAAGAGATGGCTCTGGGTATTTAGATGGGATGGTTGTACATTAACAAACTGCTGTGGTAGGTAAGAGCTCTCGCCTTTGCTGAGGCTGATGGAATGAGAATCATGCCAAAACAGTGTGACTCAGAGCACAGCTGGATTCTAAACAAAGGTACTGGTTTGCAATCTGCTGGCATCCTCAAAGAATAAAGCAAGCCCAAAACAAGATGAGGAAATGAAAGTCAATCTATAGATTTAAGGTAGACAAACACAAAATCATTATTGGGCAGTATAGTGAGAACCTGGGACAGATCTAATAACATTGGAAAAACAGGTCCAGGACTGGAAACGAGGGTGTCCTGTGAAAGGAAAGAACGCTTAGGTATTATTACTGACATATGTCTTACCTAGTGCTTTTTCATCTATTGATTTCAAAGCACTTTACAAAGGAGGGAAGTATCCTCATTATACCCATTTTACAGATAAGGAAACTGAGAAAGAGAGAAGTGATTTGCTTGTGGTCACCCAGCAAGTCAGTGGTAGATCTGCAAACAACTCAGGTCTCCAGAGTCCTAATCCAGTGCTCTATCCACTAGGCAACACTGCCTCTCAGCACAGCATAAAAATCAAATGAGCCGTATTCAGAATCCCAGGTATCAGCCTTCTCAGTGCAGAGATTAAAATATACGTCAGAGGGGATTAAAATGATGCAAGTGGCTGTAGGAGCAGAGATGAAGAAATATTGACCAGCTAGGATGGAAAGACCTTTTTAATGAAACAGTCCTGTGCAAACCATTTCACTATAAGCAGGTTCCACTCTGTTTTGTGGGAGAAGTGCATTTATAGTGTGTTAGGGAGATTAATCAATTTGTACAGTAATCTGTTTCCAGGATAGAGCATTCTGGATACTAGGCGCCTGATTGGTGCAGGATTTGTGTATGCAAGCCCAATAAGTCTAATAACTGTTGTAATTTAAAGAGACTTGGGGTGACAATGTTGGACTATGGGCATAATTACTGAGATCATTACGGAGAAGAAAACCACCTACAATCTGGGTCAACTGAAAATTATTATCAAAATGTGGTTAAGGGGGAACCTGAAGAGCAATTAACTACTAAGAGTCAGCCCATGAGAGAATCAGTGGGTCTGGAAGGGAGTAAAAGGGATGACCAGAGTGTAGGAAGACTGGGAAAGCATCTTAAATGATTTTTTTGCACCAGTCATCTTCACAGAAAACAATGGGAAATGCCTTCTGCAGGATTTTATTTTTCCAGGAAGTGAAGCTGAAGAAGCAATGTCAGAAAGGAGTGATGGGGAAACTCCAGAATGAATTACACCAAGTCACCTAGAGAGCTGCTGTTCACCTGTCAGTGCTGAAGGAATTAAAAGAACAAAGAGCTGTTTCCAAACAGAAGTAATCAAATCTACCATCTACTTAACCTGGAAAAGAGGATGAACAGTGAGGTGATTTTCCAACATTATTCAGGTTAAAGAGCAGGCCCTATTATGAGGCACCCAAGAAGGACCTAGCAAAACCAGGTAAGTCACTAACATAGTGGGAGATGAAATTCAGCATAGACAAATGCAAAGTAATGGACATTTTCTTCCTATTTACACTACCTGCACACAGAAGGGTTCTTGAACCAGCTGTAACCCCTCAGGAAAAAGATCTAGGTGAGTGACATTCTCCCAGTTCTAGAAATCTGAGCCTGGGGAGGACTAGGAAGCCCACCTCCTTGGCAGTGCAGGGTTATTCCTTACTGTATGTGTACTAAAATTGAGCCAGTTTGGTCTGAAACATCTTAACTTCCATTGGGAGACTGACGTCCTTCCTGCTATTCAACCAAAACTTTCCCTTTTATTTATTTAACCTTATTTCCCCCCGTGTACTATCCTCAGTAATTCCTCTCTCTCTCTCTCTCCTAGGTCTTTTAAATTTGAGGGTCATTACATGGTGTCTATTTCTATTAATTTCTCTTTTAAAATGAACCCCTCCAGCCACTTTCCCATTTTAATTGCTTTCCTCTGAAACTCAATTTGTCTATGCCCTTCTGGTATACAGTGGTGTCCATAAACCATACAGTATTCTAGGACACAGCATGATCAGACATGGTGCAGGGCTGAAGTCAAGAAATTGATTCATGGGTTCTATCACTGAGCAAGCCAAATGTAGATTCTTAAAAGGCACTTCTGAACTTTTGATGTTGACTTTAACCTCTGTCTCATTATCCCTATTTTATATACGGAGCAAATGATATTCAGTTGTAAGTGGTAGGAGACATACGGATGTAAACCACTACATACATGCCAGTATAATTATTACAGATGAGGTCTTCCCAGTTATAGATATTGATTCCTCTTATGAATTGATGCTTTGCTTTATCCAGTCTAAAATCCCACAGTTTTTCTGTCACATTTCTTTGTAAACATACATCTAACTTGCCGTCCTCTATCACCCCTTTAGTCTTTTTCACAATATTGCTTTCCAAATATCTCCTCTCCAATTTATTTCCCCCAAGATGTTTTAACTTGCATTTGTCCTGCATGAATCTCATTTAGCTATTTCCCATCTATTTAGATCTTTTGCATTATTTCTGTGTGCGCAATGTTGGCATTTTAATCTTATCTGCATACTTAGTGTCTGATCCTATATCCATTGAACTCAATAGGACCTGTTATGGGTCAGGATGAATCTTTGCATCAAGTTCCCAATGTAAACAGTTGGTTTGAGTTCCAGACTTGCTTTCCATTAATATATTCCCTAATGTTGGTTAATCATTTTATATATGAACATGCTTGTAAACTTGCTTGCTAGAATAGCCATGGAAAGCAAACCAAGTGGTGCAAAAACTAGTTAAATGAATTCCATTGATTCTTTGAGAGAGTATTTGTAGAAAATGGAGGCATTTGCCTGGCTGTAGACTTGGCTACCCCTGAAGATATTTCAGTGAAAACCTCTTCTCAAAGTACAATGAAGACAAAAAAACACCAAAAGAGAATCCAAATGTTAAAAATATAGAGATGAGGAAAAATTATGGCTGCACTGCATAAATCAAAATAACGCTTTCCGTTTTGATCACCAAGTTTTTTCCCATTTTTGCTTTTGTTTTAAAAAATATATATATGTTAAAAAAAAGACAGGAATCAGACTTAAAGTGAAAGTGTGAAACTAATTTGGAAAGAGAAAAATAGGAGACATGACTGAGGTATTTAAAAATAATGAATGGTTAAGAGAAGACCAGCTGAGATCCCCCTATTTACTGTTTCAAATAAAAAGAAGGCACTTGCTGAAATTTGAAAGGCAACATTTGAAAATGGATAAAAGGAAGTACTACTTTTAATCCATGGAAACTCATTTCACAGGATATTGCCTGAGGTAAAAACTTACACTGATATGAACGAAAGTAGCATTTGCAGTTTCACTGGCTAAATTTTAAATGACAAGGTCTATCACTCCTTATGTTTCAAGGTTTAGCTGGTTCACCAGTTGGGGTTAGGAAGACATTACTAAAAACTTATAGGAAATCCTTGAGTAAAGTGGAGGAAGAGCCAGGCCGATGAGCAAATGAAACAGAACTAATTGTGCGCTGTGGGTTTGAGACAAATGGCTGAAGATAAAAGGAAAAACTGTGTCAGCTGAAGTGAAGAGGGAAAGAAGAGAATGCAGGGGGACAGTAACTGACTTCATTTACGGAGTTACGATAACAGGACAGAGGTAGGTCTCTATTTTGGGGGGTTTGTAAAGAGAGATGTTGGTAAACTCCCTGGGTTATCTTAGCCTGTTATGCTCCTACATGCTGAGGTACGAAAAGCTGCATGTCTGTGTTCATAGATGTGCATTAAAATATAGCTGGATTTAAAATACCCAAGATTATGGGCTACTGAGCATGATGTGAACAGGAGACTATGCGGAGCCGATCAGACTAGGAGTCCACTGACCCTTAAAAGTCTAACCTTTTTGCTATCAGTAGGTGGAGATCCCACAAAGGAGAACTCAAAGTCTGTAGATGATGGGTAGCAAGGGAAGTGGAACCCAGGGTTCAGGGGGTATGGCAGGAGAAAGGAGGAATAAAAAAGGCCCACAACTCCAGGCTGGAGGAGAGGAAGGGGGACTGTAATCCCAGAGACCTCAGCTATTGTTAGGACAATTAGTGTTGGGGAAACAGTTCAAATACAGTGACTAAGTGTAAACAAAACTAGGGCCAGTTTTGTTTTCTCCTGACTCCTGCATGCTATCACCCCACTGTGGAGGTCAAAATGTGTCTCCTGACGCTGCTTTGTGGATCAGCCAGGAGGGCACTGACCCTGGCAAATGGTGGCAGAAAAGATGTCAGCTCATACACTGTCCTTCATCTCCATGCCTAACCTATGGAACAGAAGCCCAGAGATCACTCCCAAACCTGGGTCTCCTGTAAGACAGCACTTGATGCTGCCAGCTACTAGCTCTAACCCTTGCTTTTTTGTGTGCTTTGGTTTCCAATATAGAGGCAGGATCTGTGTGGTTGTGGTGTTTTTAAAAGGGCTCACTTCATACACCACGAAAGTGAGCCAGATGTCTAAGTTGCTCCATCCCCCTCTGACACATATGGGAAGTCAAAGGGAATGTGCAAAGAACTACCATTTAAAATGGCAGAGGCTGAAGTAGTCCAAGTCAGTTTATTTTCCCCATGGGGGAAAAATGTGACAAGTGAAGAAGAGAAATCAGTGCAACCTGACTTCATTGTGTAAACAGTATTCTAGCTACACCAGATGTACACTGGTGTGTCCTATTTTTGTAATGACGGAAAGAGACTCATGTTGTGTTTTTAAAAAAAAATTCACTGGAATGAGTCTAATCTGATGGCTCTGCAAAAAGAAATGAGGTGCTCTGCATCCATCGTGTTGATACTATCATTATCGCTTAACACTGATGCAAAATGGCATGAGCTGTGTAGGTGATGAGATGGGGGTAACGGGGAAGGACAGCTCTTCTCCTGTCTGTTCCAAATGGGATAGGTCTCTGGACTTGCCCCTCCTCTTGATTCACCTGCAGGTACTGGCTGTAATGCCAGGATTGCAATGTGGTAACACAAAATGGAAGTTGGACTCTTCAAAAGGTTACTCCAAGTCTGCCCAAGCTGAAACAGCCCCAACTCCTCAGATTCAATCCCTTCCCAAAGAGGAACAAGGCTCCAAAACCTCAGGGAAGGTCAGTGCTAAGTGTGGCTCCCGATTCACAGATTAAAAATTAGAAAAAAAAAAATACAGCTGAAACCTTTTCACTCTAGAGGACTGGGACATGCACAGGGATATCTGCTGTTCCAGTCCACAAGTGCTCCCTCCAGACACCAGAATCGTCCTGTCTGAAACAGCTTTCAAAAGCTTTCACATCCCAGCAGAGAAGTACAAGAGTTGTGCATTTTTAGGGCTCTCCGAGCAAGTATTAGCGGAAGACCCGCTAACCAGTGCCACAGTCACCTTATTGGAATGCCTGGTGGAAACGTGGCAGGGTGGTTGTGCTCAAGCTGGAGGTGAAGACGGGGGGTAATGAATGAAGGGGACCAAAGTTCAGGGAGCCTCCAGCTCCGGGAGATTCTTGAGGTTGAGGTTGCAAAGTGGTAAGCAATGGCTGGGTTTCCCCCTGTGAGTAGCCCATGACCAGCCCCCCTGATGACACAGGTGGGTTACATGGAGGAAGATTCAGGGGGAGGAAGCCCAGAAGATGAGAAAAATCCATGTTAGCAGCACAGAGAGCCTCTGAAAGGTTAGCAGGGCTCTTGGAAAGCAGAGTCTCGTCCAGAGTTACTGGCTGAGGTGAGGAGGACTGAGGCTCACCAGATGAGAGAGACAGACTGCCAGGAAGCTCTGACAGAAAGCTCTCCACCTCTGCTTTGGGTAGTTTCTCAGGTAAATATGAGGTAGATCCGAGCTGGTACTTCGGAGGAGGTTGTGGTGGGGAGGAGATAGGAGAAGAAGATTCCAGAGGATAACTCATTCCCATTGGAAGAGAGTTGGGAACCAAAGAATGGGGCATCCCTGAACTTGGCATAGCTTGGAGGTGTGTACTGTACATGCCCATAGGCAGCATGCCAGGAAAGCTCTTACCACTCATCATGTCTCTGGATGCCATACATAAAACTGGACTCAACTCTTCTTTCACTGCTACAGCTGAGCTGCAGCTTAGGAGACCCAACATGTCAACTGGCTCTGTCTTGATCTTCAGCAATTCTTGGGAGTGGCTCTTCTTCATGTGCCTGGTCAGGTGGTCCTTCCGCCCAAACCTCTGAGCACAATACTGGCACAGGAAGTCCTTCCGCCCTGTGTGCACCACAAGGTGTCTCCGCACATCTTTACGTGTGTAGAAGCGTCTGTCACAGTGATCACACGAGTGCTTCTTTTCCTTTGCTCCACCAGATGCCCTCCTGGAATGAGCCTTGAGGTGTTCCAGGAGGACCTGAGTGTTCTCAAAGGTCTGCAGGCACACTTTGCAGCTCAGATCACCACTGGCAGCTGCATGCATAGCCAGGTGTCGCCTGAAGCCTAGTTTGGTGTTGTAGTTCTTCCCACACTCAGGGCAGTGGAGGGCTTCCTTGTTGGGGTCATGAGTCTGCAGGTGATTGCGGAGATGGTCCTTCCGGTGGAACATTTTCTCACAGTACATACACTGGTGAGGTTTCTGGGCAGAGTGTGTGGCCATGTGCCTTGTGTGAGGAAAACAGAGAAGGAAAGTTAGGATAGTGTTCAACCCACAGCACAGTAAGTGCTGCTTTTGCAAGCTCTCCCCCTGCTCCCTCCAAAACTTTTTTGTTTAAAATCTCGTGTGAAATTTTAGCTTTTTAAAGGGGTTGCATTGACAGCACTAGAAGCACAAGTCCTCCATCCACAAAACCAGTAAAGGATCATGGGCAATAGCATTTCAAACTTCCCTCACAATGCCCTTTAAGTTGCTTCAGTCCTGACAGAAGGCATCACATCTACACAAGTATACTTTAGTCTTCCATTCAGTTCTTGCCTTCTCTACTGAGCCTGCCAACCAGGGTAACTAGCTAGGGCCAACTTTGGTAGTTTTTGTGTTGGACACTTGTCTGTTGGGGACTGGAGTGAGACCAGCAGTGCATTTCAGCAGCAGCCAGCAGAGGGTGGTAACCTTTTGTCACTACCAATTTGGGTTGAATTCTTACTTGAAACTCAGATGGATTTTCTTTACCCTCTCAAACCTTAATCCATCCAGCCTATCTTCACAGTGAACTTATTTAGCAAATTTAATGATCCCATCCCATTCTTCAGCATGAAGTCTGGCTCTTCATGGCTGACTACTAAGTGGGAGAGAAATGGTCTTTGTGATTAAAGCACCAGACAAGGATTTGAGACCTGAATGCTATTCTTGGCCTTCTACTGTTTGCTTTGTAAGATTAACTTGTGTGCCTCAATATCCTCATCAATAAAACAGAAAATACTTATCCTGGGCCTTAAATTTTAAAGTAATGTGAGGTCTTCAGATGGAAGAGGCTAAAGAAATTTGGTAACGCCGGCACTTTACTTGCAAGGTAACAAAGATTTTCCCTCCTCCACCCTGTCACTAGATATGACAAATCCCCAGTGTAGTGGGATTCTCTCTGTCCTATGAGGGGAGAGAACTGTTAATTAGAGGCACTGAGCATAGTCACCTACCTATAGAGCTTGTACTTGGATGCAAAGGCCTTCCCACAGTGCAGCTGAGGGCAGTTGTAAGGTCTCTGCTCCGTATGAGTGAACGTGTGAGTTCTCAGCTTGTCCACATTGGTAAAGGAGGTCCCAGAAATTTCACATTGGCACTTGCCTTGACTTTCAGCCTCTCGACCCCTTTGCCTGGGGACTAATTTCCAGCCTGTCTCCTCCTCCTCCTGCTTTGCATCTTGAATCCAGGTAGGAACACTGGTAAAAAATGCCGTCATGGCAGGCCTAGTAGAACAGGGCCATGTTAAGCAGAACTCGTACCTGTTGGTGACTTGCTGTTACACTGTCCCAGTATAGCTGGAACCTTTGCAATGATATGACTTTAACAGCAAGAAATCTTCATCTGAAACAACAGAACAGGCGGGGTGAGGGTACTGCATCGTTCTAGCTGCGCACCCAAATGGGTACAAACATACCTTAGCAACAGCCTGCATGAAGCCACTCATATTATGCTGGTCCACTGACATAAGAAATTCTCCTATGTTTCTCTTGATTACATTTTGTTCTGAATAAACACAATACAACATGGCCTGGTACAAGGGATTGGTTTGAGAGTGCTTCCACTCTGGTAAAATCTGGATGGGAGATTCACCCTGCTAGCCAATCATCCACTCTGTGAGGAGAAATGTTCCTAATAGGCTGGAGCATTCTTAGCACAGAGGGCTACCAAGGAGAGAGAGAGAAAGTTATTCTCCAGTCTCAGGTCACCTTCTCACCAGTCCTCTTCCTCCCTTAATCTCATGGGGGTCCTAAAGGCACTTGTACTAATTTTTTATGAATAAAATGAGGTGAGGGTTAGAACTTTCCCACGTAACAACCATTATCTGATCACATAACTTAAACTACTGTATTAAAAGTCGTCATTGCTGCCTGGTGAATTCATTTCCTCTGAACATAGTGGCTGGCCATGCCTCTACTCCTGTAAGCTTGTCATCTTTTTCTCATCTGCTTCTTCAAGCTAACATCCCCTCATCATCCTAGTCCCTTTCTTCATATATTTCACTCTTTTGATTTGCTCTTGGGCTTTGCTGGGCTTCCCTTCTTGCATCATCTGTCGCAGAAATTCCACAATTCAATTATTTATTATTTTTGGTATTCTACAGCTGCCTAGCAGTTGGGTGAGCTGACAAAAGCAGCTCCCGTGGAGCAAATATGTGTTTCTCTAAGTGGTTCAATAAGACAAGCACATATGACTCTCTGAGGGAGGCTGCCTCTGTTTCAGAGTTTGACTAGTCTTAGAATTTTCTTTCCACCATACATGGAATTGTTCCTGGCTATCTGGATCAACAAGCCTGCTGTAATGACAGACAGCCCCCCTTTTATAGTCTGACCTGATCTTATACATCATCATGGGCAGTCAAAACATCTGCTTTTCAGCAAAACTACACATTTGACAGTATTCTTATGGATCTATGGATTTTCTGGTTCCTCTTGGAGGGTTTCTGCTAGTAGATTAAAACTCTCATGGATTTCTCACTACAGCTCTAATAGGAGATTTGTCTCCAATCTGTCCCCTCTTTTAACTTCACACTGTTGCCTGTACATCTCCACAACCTCATGTGGCAGGGAAGGGTTAACTTGAATGGCTGTTTTTACCAAAGTCACAGTGGAGTATATCCTCCTCCTTTAAATTTAGCAACATGAGAAACTCTTCTTAAAATAGCATCAAACTCTCTAACCCCTTCTCAATGATTGCATATGAGGGAGGAACTTTGTACCCACACATCAACAGCAGTGCCAGATGTGGGCCAGATCTGCAGCCAGGAAGGGAAAGATCCAGTCCTTCTGTTAAGACAGAGCCCCAGTGAACATTATAAATAGATGAGACAAGAACTGGCCCTGGATACAGGATGAAGCCATGACACTACAAGTAGTTCCCTCAGACAGGATGGAAAATAGTAGGAATGGGAGGACTCCAGGAGAATTAGTATCTATAAGCATGTTTTGAAGTCATACTAAGAAAATTAGTTTTTATATAGCTTGAAAACTTTACCAGACACCTATTAGACAGACAGAGAATACAAAAGAAGCTTAGGTACCCCAATTCTAAAATCCAGTAGCAATGTGCTGTTCCCCCCTCCTCTTTCCCAATGTGTTCAGGAATCCCACATTTCATGTCAGCTACTGGTTGGCAGGTGTCCCATTATTTTATCTTCATGAAGATATTTATACACTATAATTGTCATCTTTCAACCTTCTTTTTGACAAACTAAACAGACTGAGCTCTTTAAATCCCTCACAAAAGCATTTTCTCCAGCTCTTGAATAATTTTGTGCTCTTTTCTGCACCCTCTCATTCTTAAACATCCTTTTTAAAATATGCACAACAGAATTGTCTGCAGTGTTCTAGTATCTGTCTCACTAATGCTGTATACAGAGGTCAAATAGCGTCCCCTTACTCCTAGTCATTATACCTTGTTTATACATCAAAGGAATGCATTAGCCCTTTTTACCACAGTATCACAGCAGGGCTTATGTTGTTTGCTTGTCCACTCTCGACCCTGAATCCTTTTCAGAGTCACTGCTTTCCAGGACACAGTTCCCCACCATCCTGTAGGTATGACCTGCATTCCTCGTTCTTAAATGTACACTTTACTCTGGCTGTATTAAAAAACACAGTTTATTGAAATGGGGCCAGTTTACCAACCAATCCATATTGCATTGTGTGGCAGCCGTGTCTTCCTCCGGATTTACCACTCCACCAATTTGGGTGTCATTAGAAAATTTTATCAGTAATTTAGTAGTCACTTCCACATCATAGATGAAAATGTTGAACAGCATCGGACCTAGAACCGATCGCTACAGAACACCATTTAAAACACCTCCAGCCGATGATGATTCCTCGCTGACAAATACCATGAAGCTATCAGTTCTTAATCCATTCAACATGTGGTTTACTGATCTTGTATACTGCTTTTTTTTTAAAACTGAAATGCCACGCAGTTATAAGTTAAATGCCTCACAAAACTGCATATATTACATCTTTATTAATAAATACTACCTCCCTCACCGTGCCTATCTAGTTACCTTCATCAACTCAACTCCTTCCTCCCTTCTCCCAAAGAACGGAATCAAATCTGACAAGGCCCGTGTCCCATAAAACCATGTTGAACGTTGGCTGGCATTTAATTATATTCCTGTTCTTTAACGTTTACACGGCCGAGCCCATGCCCAGTGTCCCGGACTGGTGGCCGGCTGACCAGCCCCTCCGTTACCACCTGCTCCTCTTACACAGCGGGCACAACGCCTGGGAGAGGCCAGAGGGCAGAACTGAAGCGGGGGCTGCGTGGCCGGAGATCCGACAGGCAGCCGGCGCTGGAGCGGAAGAACGGACCCCGGGGCGAGCGGGACGTGAAGGCTGGCCACGGCGGCGGGGGGCCGGGGCCGTCCGCCGAGCCGCGGGGCCGGGGCCATGGTCGGGCTCCGGCGAGCCACGAGCTCTCTGCGCCCCCGGCCCCGCCGCAGCCCGGAGTCCAGGCCCACCCCGGGCGGAGCGGGACCAGGGCAGCGGCGTGGAGGCGGATTCCCCGGCCCGGGCTCGCCGCAGGCCGGCGGGGCTCTCGCGCCGCCCAGGGAAGGGCTCGGGGCTCCACGGCCCGGGCTCGGGGGCAGGAGGCGGCACCGGCTCCGCGCGCGGGGCTCCCCGTCCGCCACAGCCCCGCGCCGGGGGGGGTCCGGGCTGGCCCCGGCTGCCGCGGGGAGCCGCCCGCTGGCGGGGGGCGTGGCTTGGCAGGCTCCTCCCCTGCCCCCGGTCCCCGCACTCACCCCGTTCCCCCGGGCCCCGCCAGGCTCGGCTCCGGCTCAGGCCCCGGCGGCCCCATTGTGCGGGGCATTGTGGGAGTGACGCCGCGCTCGCTCGCTCGCGCTCCTTCCGCCTCTATGGTGCCTTTCCCCCCCCCAGCCTAGAGCGCCCCTTCCGTTCCGGAGCCCGGTGCATGCCGGGGTAGGCCTCCCGCCCCGCTGGTTGCGCGGCGATGGTGGGGGCTCTCGGGCTCCGGCTCCTGCTCCTGCTGCTGCCGGCGAGCGGCGCGGCGGCGCCCGCCTGGGACCCCGCCGGTTACCTGCTCTATTGCCCCTGCATGGGTGAGACCTTCTCTGCGGGGCCCCCCGTGCGTCCCCCTCCCCGGGCCCCTGCCCCCAGAGCCGCCGCCCCCCCGTGCGTCCCCCCCCCCGGGCCCCTGCCCCTAGAGCCGCCGCCGCCTCCCGGGCGTCCCCCTTTCCCGGGCCCCTGCCCCCAGAGCGGCCCCCCCCCCGTGCGACTCCCTCCCCGGGCCCCTGCCCCCAGAGCCGTCCCCCTTCCCGGGCCCCTCCCCCCCCGTGCGTCCCCTTTCTTGGGCCCCTGCCCCCAGAGCCTCCCCCCCGCCCCGTGTGTCCCCTTTCCTGGGCCCCTGTCCCCCCAGACCGCTCCTGTGTCCCCAGTCCTGGATCCTGCCCCTCCCCCCGCGATTTCCCCCTTTTCCAGCTTCCAGCCCCTTCGGAGCTTCCCCAGTGTCCCTCTCCCACTGGGGGCATTCTTTTCTCTTGCAATCAGACTTTCAGCCCCAGGGACTCAACTCCCCACATCCACTCTTCCTTCCTCCCTTCTCCCACCCCAACAGTCCCTCCTTGCATCACCCTTCACCCCTGTCCCTTTCCCACCTGGGCCTTCCCTCATCCCATCCTCAACCTGCCATGGTTCCAGATCTCCCCCAGATCCCTGTAATTCCTGAAAACCTTCACTTTTTTGATGACCCAGAGATGGGGGAGGGCATGGAGTTGTAGTGAGTCTTTGTGGCAACATGGGCATCCCTGATTTGGCCAATAAATCCAGATCTTGACACTTTTTTAGGGAGATTTGGGAATCAGGCGGATCATTTCCTGGGCTCCTTGGCGTTTGCCAAGACTCTGAATCGTACCTTGGCTGTGCCTCCCTGGATTGAGTACCGACACCACAGGCCTCCCTATACTAATGTAAGTCCTGATTAGCCCATCAATACTTGGATGTTGAAACCATGAAAACATGTCCCTCTCGCTGCTGGTGTGGTGCCATGTATGTTTGTAGTGCTACATACATGTTCCTGATAAATACATTCAGCACAACTTAATATAACAACTGGGGCCAAACATGCTAAATGCTATACAGGCATAAAGGAAAAAATACCCTCTGCCCCAAATAATCTAATATTCTAGGGAGACAGGCTTCTGCATAGCTATTTGTATATTTACATAATGGCTCTGGTTCTTGGCTTTGAAATGTGTGCTCCATGATGTACAAGACACAAAATAAAGACAGTCTCAGCTGCAGAGAGCTTGTCTTCTGGAAGAGAGAGGATGTGCTGGTGCACAGTATATAAAGGGACTCCTGAGGTTGGTGATTTCAGACTAGCTCCCACTGCACAGATGTTGCATGACTCCGCTGGCACTAACTGACCCCATTATCGCCAGATTCAGCAGAGGGGCCAAGATTTGAATGGATTGTGGGGACTGAATTTCCATCGTGCTGGTAGAAATGGTCCCTCCAGCTAAGGCACATTGCCAGGGCAATGTGGGGATTCTTGCCCTGTTGTTTGCATGCACCGAACCTGTTCTGTGGATACCCAGAGGATTTTAGACTTTGGGGCTATTAAGTTAGCTCCTTTCACCACCAGTACGCTCTCTTGCACCAAAGATACTGAATGTGAATAAAAACATGGCATCTCACGGGTTGTTTTTTTAAAAATCCCATGTGTCCTAGTTAACATAGTCAGTGTTCTCATGGGAAAACGTTATTACTGAGGGGTTTGTATCAGCTGCTGAACTCTGCATCCTTGTAACAGGGGCCCAGTGCTACTTTTTATATAAGTATCACTCTGTTGTAAATGGGGTATAAAAGTCAAGATCATAACTAGTGATCACAGGGGTGCCTCTCACAAGCCAACCTGGACGTTGATGCTGCATTTGGTGATTCCATTAGTTGATGTTAAGGATACACACTGGTTATTTTCTCTTTATAGTAGCTTTGCCTTTATATAGTCCATTTCATCTGAACATGTCAAAGCACATTATAAACATTGAGCCACATAAATTACATTATAACTTTACACAGCTTTCCCATCTGTAAAATAGGGATAATACTTACGTGCTATACAAGGTTTAATCAGGTACTGTTTGTAAGGGGCATTGGGGAAAAATGTAAGTGCCTATTCTTTATGTCTCTAGGTCTCAGCATGCCAGTGGTGGAGCTGGGAACCCAGGAGTCCTGACTTAAAGTCCCCTCTTCTAATCTCTAGATTAAAACTTTTTAAAACATAGTAAGAAAACTCAAAAAGTGCCTTAAAAAACAGAGAACCAAAAAAGTGTCACTATGGCTAATCAACAAAGTAAAAGAAGCGGAGAGAGGCAAAAAGGCACCCTTTAAAAAGTAGAAGTTAAATCCTAATGAGGAAAATAGAAAGGAGCATAAACTCTGGCAAGTGAAGTGTAAAAATACAATGAGGAGGCCAAAGACTCAAAAAGTAATAGCAACGTTTTTTTAAAGTATATCAGAAGCGGGAAGCCTGGTAAGCCACCCATGGGGCCACTGGACGATCGAGATGCTAAAGGAGCCCTCAAGGATGATCGGGCCATTGCGGAGAAACTAAATGAATTCTTTGTATCGGTCTTCACGGCTGAGGCTATGAGGGAAATTTCCAAACCTGAGCCATTTTTTTTAGGTGACAAATCTGAGGAACTGTCCCAGATTGAGATATCATTAGAGGAGGTTTCAGAACAAATTGATAAACTAAATGGTAATAAGTCACCAGGACCAGAGGGTATTTACCCAAGAGTTCTGAAGGAACTCAAATGTGAAATTGCAGAGCTACTAACTGTAGTTTGTAACCTATCATTTAAATCAGCTTCTGTACCAAATGACTGGAGCATAGCTAATGTGATGCCAATTTTTAAAAAGGGCTCCAGAGGTGATCCCGAAAATTACAGGCCAGTAAGCCTGACTTCAGTACCAGGCAAACTGGTTGAAACTACAGTAAAGAACAAAATTGTCAGACACATAGATGAACATAATTTGTTGAGGAAGAGTCAACTTGGTTTTTGTAAAGGGAAATCATGCCTCACCAATCTACTAGAATCTACTAGTAGAATCTGCTCCTTTTTTGAGGGGGGTTAACAAGCATGTGGACAAGGGGGATCCAGTGTATATAGTGTACTTAAATTTTCAGAAAGCCTTTGACAAAGTCCCTCACCAAAGGCTCTTAAGCAAAGTAAGCTGTCATGGGATAAGAGGGAAGGTCCTCTCATGGATTGGTAACTCGTTAAAAGATAGGAAACAAAGGGTAGGAATAAATGGTCGGTTTTCAGAATGGAGAGAGGTAAATAGTGATGTCCCCCAGGAGTCTCCACTGGAACCAGTCCTATTCAACATATTCATAAATGATCTGGAAAAAGGGGTAAACAGTGAGGTGGCAAAATTTGCAGATGATACAAGACTACTCAAGATAGTTGAGTCCCAAGCAGACTGCGAAGAGCTACAAAAGGATCTCACAAAACTGGGTGACTGGGCAACAAAATGGCAGATGAAACTCACCGTTGATAAATGCAAAGTAATACACATTGGAAAACATAATCCAAACTATACATATAAAATGATGGGGTCTAAAGTAGCTGTTACTACTTAAGAAAGAGATCTTGCAGTCATTTTGGATAGTTCTCTGAAAACATCTACTCAATGTGCAGTGGCAGTCAAAAAAGTGAACAGAATGTTCAGAATCATTAAGAAAGGGATAGATAAAAAGACAGAAAATGATGTTGCCTCTCTATAAATCCATGGGACACTCACATCTTGAATACTGTGTGCAGACATGGTCGCACCATCTCAAAAAATATGTATTGGAATTGGACAAGGTTCAGAAAAGGGCAACAAAAACAATTAGGGGTATGGAATGGCTTCCATATGAGGAGAGATTAATAAGACTTGGACTTTTCAGCTTGGAGAAGAGATGACTAAGGGGGGCTATGGCAAAGGTCTATAAATTCATGACTGGTGTGGAGAAAGTAAATAAGGAAGTGTTGTTTACTCCTCGTAACACAAGAACTAGGGGCTACCCAATGAAATTAATAGGCAGCAGGTTTAAAACAAACAAAAGGAAGTATGTCTTCACACAACGCACACTCAACATGTGGAACTTGTTACCAGAGAATTTTGTGAAGGCCAAGACTATAACAGAGTTCAAAAAAGAACTAGATAAGTTCATGAAGGATAGGTCCATCAGTGGCTATTACCCAGGATGGACAGGGATGGTGTGCCTAGCCTCTGTTTGCTAGAAGCTGGGAATGGGCGACAAGGGACGGATCACTTGATGATTACCTGTTCTGTTCATTCCCTCTGGGGCATCTGGCATTGGCCACTGTTGGAAGACAGGATACTGGGCTAGATGGACCTTTGGTCTGACCCAGTATGGCCGTTCTTAGGTAGGTAGCCATGTTTCCCCCCATCAAATTCTATAGAGTTGTGGATTCTAAAGCATTTGTTTACTTGGATCATAAGATGTCCTGAGCTGTTCATCCTGCCATTACTGAATGAGTAAAAGCGTACAGACCGCAGTGTTTTCTATTGATTTGAGTAGAGATTTAGCTGGAACTGACTTCGAATTGCACTATGGGTAGATCTAATTTCTCTCATTCACAGGTGCATGTTTCCTACAAGGAATACTTCAAGCTGGAACCTCTCTTAGAATATCACCGGGTTATCAGCTTGGAGGACTTCATGAAGCAATTAGCACCCATTCACTGGCCCCCTGGCAAGCGAGTGGCTTACTGCTTTGAAGTAGCAGCTCAGAGAAGCAGTGACAAAAGGACTTGTCCCATGAAGGTAATTGTCTCACTCCTGTTTTGCTAGCTTAGGTCAGAGGAATGATTGAGTCTGAGACTGGTATTTATTTGCTATTCTGGGACCTTCCTAAGGCTTGGTGTCCTAGATCACTTTACAGGGCCCTTCTTCCCCTGCCTATCCCTTTGGGCATTGCATTCCAGATTATTCACTCTCCCGAGCATTTCAGGCACTCCATCCATCTGCTGCTTTTCCACTAGAACCCATCTGTGAGGTACTTACATTCAGGTCTGGTGGTGACAGTGAAGGGTTGGGAGTCAATAGGGTTGTATGTTTAAGTGTGTATTTATCATATTCACAGTAACTATAATTTTAGGTAAAAACAAGACCTTAACCAAAAAAAGCAGGTATTCCACTGGCCTTTTACCCAGATATCACATCCACACAGCAATTATCCCCAACTGATTTTAAAAGTCTGGCTCCTTCAGGACAAACGGTCACTGGGCACCAGACCCCTGTTACTTGATATATTTTAGGACAGCTTTTGGAATAGTCTTTTATTTTAATACAGGGGTCTCCTCAGTTTATCTGCTCCTTCCCAGCAAGTTGTTAGATGGTAAGCATACCAGACTGCCATCAGCCCCCTGGTAAGCTTGTCTTTCTGCTGCAGAATTCTGGCTGCAGACCTCTCCAGGTCCTCCACTTTTTAGATTCCAGCTCTAAGGGCAGGTATCCTGTTAATTGCACATGCCCAGGGCTCCATGTGCTGTGGTGAATGAGCAGCTATCTTTGTTTTGCAGGATGGAAATCCCTTTGGTCCATTTTGGGATCAATTCAACGTGGACTTCAATAGGTCGGAGCTCTTCGGGGGCATTTCCTTCAGTCTGTCTTACAAGGACCACTGGATCCAAAGGTAGCAAGAGCCTGGGGAAGCTGTGCACCATGGTGGAGTCGCGATGCCAATAGCTGAACTTGTGTAGGCAGTTGGAGTGGCCCTCTCAGGGACACGCTCGCTCTAGTCACACCATAGAGCCCTGATGTCATTTGGGATGGCTTGAAGTGATAGTTTAACCTTGAGACAAAAACCTTGAAGCCGTTTCCATGGTCAGTTGGCCCAACACTGTGTTCCTGTTCACAGTATTAGGTGTGAAGTATGTAAGGCTGAGCGACTTGCCAGCCTGTAAGTGATAACATTTAATTACCGTGTTTATTGGCTGAGTCTTTAGTTGCTCTTCAGAAGTAAATCAGAAATAATTCAGGTCTCAGCTGATGAACAAAGATCACACTACACTAAACTTCTGTCCAATATCTTCCTGTTATCAGAGCCACAAGTGGCCTAATATTTATTACTGCAGTGGGCCTGTGCATCAGAACTACTTTAACTTGGAGTGAGAAACACTTAACTAAAGAGTACTTATAACTGATCCACTGCCATGAATGTCAAGGCTGTCTTATCATTGTTCTGTCCCTCAAATTGCATTAATTCACTTCTGGTTTACTGTTGAGTCTGAGGTAAAAAGCAGTGTCTTGACACTATGAGTTGTGAAAAATTCATATGCTGAAATGGTGAAGATTCATTTTTTCTGACAGCAAGAGTGATAGGCACTGTTATATTTCAGTTTGCATGATGGTTTCCATTCTAATCCACTGTTTTCAGTACTTTTTATACCAAGCTCATAAAGTGCACAGCTAAGGATGGCTACACCGTGGATGTAGGGCTAACTAGCTATGCACTGAAACTTGTAGTGCAGGAGTGGAGGCTAGGGTTCAGTTCCTACATCTCTCGTGTGGTTGTTCTAAGGTGCACACAGGCTAGACTCCTCCTTGCACCTCTGAAGCCCACAAGATGGGAAGAGTAGGAATTTCTCTAGGGATAGCTGGCCAGAGCTTGCAAGGGCAATGGATGGGGATGAGGTATGGAGACACCCAAGGACAAGTGAGAGAACTGCAAGGATGGTGAGGGTGAGAAGGCATTTTGTCTGTTCTTGAGAATGTCAGTGATCATGTAATTAACAACTGAATCCTAATGCATGTACCCAAAGGGGTGGAGTTAAAATCATTCAGGCAGCTCTAATTTTGGCAATTCTTGATTGAGTGGCTATCCATGTAATCTCTTCATAGTTTTTAGTCTGGAATTACACCTACTGCTTGAACTTCTTCTTTGGTTGTTGGTTCACTGGACTTCTATAATGCAGGATTGCTCAGTTCTTTCCATTCCATGGAGTAACTGTCTTTTCTGATTTACCCTGGCACTCTGACAAGGCCAAAAGATTTCCTGCATACCTGTTTCTTTTTCCTTCTCTTTCCCAGAGATGCTGAAAACATATGGAGCTCCTGTCTTGTTTCTCTTTCCAGGTTTCCACCATCAGAGCACCCTGTTCTTGCCCTACCTGGAGCTCCAGCCCAGTTTCCAGTCTTAGAGGAGCATCGGCCTCTGCACAAGTATGTTGTGTGGTCTGATGAGATGGTGCAGAAGGGAGAGGCCTATATTCATTCTCTCCTGGTTAGACCCTATGTAGGAATTCATCTGCGGATCGGCTCTGACTGGGTATGACTCTTATGCTCTTACGTAGATTTCAGTGGGTCTGGTGCAGGCAGTCAGTGTCATCACCACACAACTGGACTGGCAGCCACCATCCCTATAGAAAGTATACTAAAAGAGAAACAGAGTAGCACTGATATGGTCAGTCATTCTGAGATGAGTCTAAACCTAGTTTGCACTCAATAACTGGCTGTGTTTATATACTAGAAATGCTGGCTGTGTTGGAGTCAGTTCTTTTTTCTTAGCTGTTGTCGTTCACATATGGCATTCTCTCTTTTTGTCCCCTAATAGAAGAATGCATGTAATATGCTGAAGGACGGGACGGCTGGATCACACTTCATGGCTTCGCCACAGTGTGTGGGCTATGACCGAAACAATGCTGTGCCTCTCACAATGGACATGTGCCTGCCAGACCTGAAGGAGATCAAGCGTGCACTCAAGCTCTGGGTGAAGACTGTGGAAGCTATGTCTGTCTACATTGCCACTGATTCTGAGCCCTACACTACAGAAATACAGCAGCTTTTCAAAGGAAAGGTAAGTCTTTCAGACTCTCAGACTGACAGGACTGCTCTATCACAGAATCATAGAATATCAGGGTTGGAAGGGACCTCAGGAGGTCATCTAGTCCAACCCCCCACTCAAAGCAGGACCAATCCCTAATTTTTTCCCCAGATCCCTAAATGGCCTCCTCAAGGATTGAACTTACAACCCTGGGGTTAGCAGGCCAATGCTCAAACCACTGAGCTATCCCTCCCCCCCAATACCAGGGTTGGAAGGGACCTGAGGAGGTCATCTAGTCTAACCCCCTGCTCAGAGCAGGACCAGTCCCCAATTTTTGCCCCAGATCCCAAATGGCCCCCTCAAGGGTTGAACTCACAACCCTGGGTTTAGCAGGCCAATGCTCAAACCACTGAGCTATCCCCTCCAGCTAGTGCAACACCTGCTGCTGCTGCAGCATGCTCTGGACATTTGATTGTCTCGTGTGTGTTCAGTGAAATTAAGACTGACTGATTAACAGATGTCAGGAAATAGTTTGTGCCCTGGTGCTGCACTAAAATTGAGGTAGATAGTTTAGTGAGTGTCAAAGGATTGGATGTTTATTGGCTTGATCCTTTGAGGTTCTGAGTGTCATAAGAATTTGGACGCTCAGAACCTTGCAGGATTGGGTCCTATATAAATAACCCTAACATTTTAACAATCCAGCACTCTCCCTTTTCCCATCAGTTGGGGTGGGGTACATCAGTTTTCACCCAGGCATTGTCCCTGGGCAGTGGAGCCCTAGCCCACATCTTAATGTAGTGGGAGAAATTGATGAGATATATTAGAAAAAAGACGTTTGGGAGGAACAGAAAATATGGTAGCACAGATATTTTCCACCCTGGCTAGTAGGTTTACTACTTGGGCTAATAAGTGTCAGGTAAAATTTCCAAGTCCTAGTTTAGATCAGTGTGAACTTCAGGGACTGCTAACCTTCATATTAGGAAAGTTAATTACTGGTACATGGAATGAGAAGTGGGCTTTACCCACAGCAACAAGATAAAAGTACTAAGGGTCCTTTGAAGAATTCAGCTTCCTCCAGAACTAAAAGATCCAGTCCTGTGTGTTGGCAAGGACTTGAGCTGAATTGAGATGCCTATGTAATAGCAAAAAGAATGAGGAGTACTTGTGGCACCTTAGAGACTAACAAATTTATTTGAGCATAAGCTTTCATGGGCTAAAACCCACTTCATCGGATGCACGCAGTGGAAAATACAGTAGGAAGATATATATTGTGACAGGGTCGGGCCAGATGGCTACAGGAAAGTAATAGAAGGCAGATATATTAGCCCCAGGTTAAGTAGGTCCCTTTTCCCTGGGTAAGGTAACAGGGAAGGTTCCAGAACAATCAGGAACCTTCTGGAGACAATTAAGACAGAGAGGCTGATTAGAACACCTGCAGCCAATCAAGAAGCTGTTAGAATCAATTAAGGCAGGCTAATCAGGGCACCCGGGTTTAAAAAGGAGCTCACTTCAGTTTGTGGTGCACGTGTGAGGGGCCGGGAGCGAGAACGTGGACTGTTGGAAGACTGAGGAGTACAAGCATTATCAGACACCAGGAGGAAGGACCTATGGTGAGAATAAAGAAGGTGTTGGGAGGAGGCCATGGGGAAGTAGCCCAGAGAGTTGTAGCTGTCGCACAGCTGTTCCAAAAAGAAAAGGAGGACTTGTGGCACCTTAGAGACTAACCAATTTATTTGAGCATGAGCTTTCGTGAGCTACAGCTCACTTCATCGGATGCACAGTATGCATCCGATGAAGTGAGCTGTAGCTCACGAAAGCTCATGCTCAAATAAATTGGTTAGTCTCTAAGGTGCCACAAGTCCTCCTTTTCTTTTTGCGAATACAGACTAACACGGCTGTTACTCTGACAGCTGTTCCAGGGGGCACTCTAGACAGCTGCATTCCACAGGGCCCTGGGCTGGAACCCGGAGTAGAGGGCGGGCCCGGGTTCCCCCCAAACCTCCCAACTCCTGGTCAGACACAGGAGGAGTCGACCTGGACTGTGGGTTCAGAAAAACGGCCAAGCTGAGGGCTGCTGTGAAGCTCCAAGGTGAGCAAATCCGCCAGTAAGCGCAAGACCCACCAAGGTAGAGGAGGAACTTTGTCACAATTTACACACACACACACATACCTGAAGCAAATACTCACCAGCAACCACACACCAAAAACACTAACCCAGGAACCTATCCTTGCAACAAAGCCCGTTGCCAACTCTGTCCACATATCTATACAGGGGACACCATCATAGGACCTAATCACATCAGCCACGCTATCAGAGGCTCGTTCACCTGCACATCTACCAATGTGATATATGGCATCATGTGCCAGCAATGCCCCTCTGCCATGTACGTTGGCCAAACCGGACAGTCTCTACATAAAAGAATAAATGGACACAAATCAGACGTCAAGAATTATAACATTCAAAAACCAGTCGGAGAACACTTCCATCTCTCTGGTCACTCGATTACAGATCTAAAAATGGCAATACCACAACAAAAAAAACTTCAAAAACAGACTCTGAGAGACTGCTGAATTGGAATTAATTTGCAAACCTGGACACCATTAAATTAGGCTTGAATAAAGACTGGGAGTTGATGGGTCATTACACAAAGTTAAAATTATTTCCCCATGCTTATTTTTCCCCCGACTGTTACTCACACCTTCTTGTCAACTGTTGGAAATGGGCCATCCTGATTATCACTACAAAAGGTTTTTTATCTCCTGTTGATAATAGCCCCCCTTAACTGATCACTCTTGTTATAGTGGGTATGGCAACATCCATTTTTTCATGTTGACTCTGTGTGTGTATGTGTATATCTTCCTACTGTATTTTCCACTGCATGCATCCAGTGAAGTGGGTTTCAGCCCACGAAAGCTTATGCTCAAATAAATTTGTTAGTCTCTAAGGTGCCACAAGTCCTCCTCGTTCTTTTTGCTGATACAGACCAACACAGCTCCCACTCTGAAACCTGTCACTATGTAATACCAGTACTTGCTGGAGCCTTTGAAAGGGGAAGTTTAGATTGATTCCAGTTTGTACCCATTTGCTATGTTATGGCCAGGACTCTTCTGCTCTGGGACTATCTATTCTGTACAGTGATGTCTGGATTAACTTGTTCTTCCCCTTTCACTTTGCAGATCAAAGTGGTGAATTTGCAGCCCGAAGTGGCCCAGTTAGACTTGTATGTCCTTGGCCAGTCTGACCATTTTATTGGGAACTGTGTCTCTTCATTTACTGCCTTTGTGAAACGAGAACGTGATGTGCATGGGCAGTCCTCCTCATTTTTTGGCATGGACCACCCCCCAAGGCTGCGGGATGAATTCTGATCAGGAGAGGAAGAGGCAGATTTTGATTGTTCTTGTAGCTCTGAACACTAGTGCACTGTCAGCAGACACACCATGATAAAAATGTCATCTTAGGACATTCAGTTCCACTATGACAGGCCTGTCCCCAGTAATTCCATGATGCCAGCATAAGATTAGAAATAGAAAGTGAATTTTAAACCATGGGGTAACCTCTTGTAGGAAACCTTCCATTTTCATTATTTGGGATTTATCAGCCATCACAATCTGATCACGGGTCATATTCCCCTCTCTTCATTTCCCATATCTTATTGTTTCTCCTGCAAGTGCTGGGAAACATCTTGTGATGCACCTTGGATGACAGGTGCTCGAGAAGTGCAAACTAGTATTACAAGGGAGCATGGTCCATGAAAAGGAACGTTGCCTAAAGCTGAGAACTGAGCATCAGAAGATCTGAGTTTTATTTCGAGGACTGCTGCTGTCTGATATGGGCAAGTCACCTCTGTGCCTCAGTTTCCCATCTGTAAAATGGGTTTAATACTTCTACCTCACCAGAGTGTTGAGACCAAATTTAATAATGTCTGTAAATTACTTTGAGATCTCCAAAGGGTGCTGCAGAAGTATGGCAATGTTATATCATAATGACGCAGTTGTCTGTTTAGTACCTGCGCTGACCAGGGCATACAGAACACTGATGGGGGCAATCTCCTTTAGCTTGTCATGGGCTGGTGTTTTATGATTTCATAGCTGTTCTCTCTTGCTCTGAGAGGGGGATTATGATATTCAGTCACAGGGACCTGTGGAGATCAGTAAATATTAGAAGCTAATATTTTTAAATGAAACTGAAATTTTAAAATAACCTCAATAAAGCATTAGGAGGCGGTATGGTGGGCTTTTATGCCAGGTAGATTTGTGATAAGGGTTTTTCTGCATTTTCGCACAAAGGGCCCTCTCCACTGACAGCAAAATCTGGTCCACAGTGATGGTTCCCATTAAATTGATTAGGGACATTGTCCCTTTGCAGTGAGATGCTAACAGAAACCTGGATTAAGACTTTTGACCAGTTCAGTTTAATTTTGCATGGGTGACTGTGATGATCCACATCACTATGTCTGCATGTAACAGCCTTGATTGGACTAAGGCCTCTTGTTACTCCTGTGGCTGTTTGTAAATGATTGAGTTTTGGCACTCACTTCCTTTTCGATACTGATTAGTTGTATAGCTAGGGCTTGCATCTGAGGAACTCTCTCATATCTGAGCATTTTTCTTTGGTTTAATTCTCTATCTCCCCTTATTTGTGTTCCTGTGGCTTATAGTGAATGTCAGAGGAGTTGAGGCCCATGTTAAATTGGCTAACAAAGGTGTTGTGTCAATATACACTAGCCTCATGCTTTTCAGTGCTAACTTTCAAAAATGTGTCCGATTTGGTCACTTCAGTGGTGCTAACTGTGAGCAGGTTTTAGGCTAGCTGGGGATTTATGTAACTTTGGAAGCTCATAAACCTAAGCGGTTTAGATCCGTCAGTATTTTCCTCCAATTTATGGTGGTATCGAAAGATGCGATCAAAGGCTGCATTGATTAGGAATGGCGAATGATTGAGACTGATTACTGAGATTTGAAAAATATCATGGTTTAGAAGATGTATTTTGACTTAAGGAGCATTGAAAAGAAAATATTTTTTTGTATTTTTTTTCATAATAAAAAACACTGTGAAATTTATCTTTGTCTTGAGTGTTTCAAAGCTTACCGATTCCCCTTCTCCATAGTTCGGATTAACATTTGGCTGTAGTTCTGCCCAGATCAATTTAAGGCTGTCAAATCTTTTTTAAAAATATAAATACAAATCCCTACAAAGGTCAATCAGTACTGTCATCTCACTTCAGTTAGGAATATCCAAGAATATAAGAACAGCCTTATTGGGTCAGACCATGGTCCATCTAGCCCAGTATCCTGTGCCTGACAGTGGTCCATATCTGAGTTTCAGGGGGAGTTTACAGAACAGGGCAATTCTGGAGTTATCTACCCCTGGCTTCTGGCATTCAGAGGTTTAGGGTTGCCCCAAGCTTGGGGTTGTGTCCCTGACCATCTTGGCTAATAGCCAGTGATGGACCTATCCTCCATGAACTTATCCAGTTATTTTTTGAACCCAGTTATGCTTTTGGCCATCAGAACATCCTATGGCACTGAGTTCCATGGGAGTTGTGCTTTGTGTGAAAAAGTACATCCTCTTGTTTGTATTAAACCTGATGCCTATTCATTTAAGAGTGTTACCCGTTTTTTGTATTGGGTGAAAGGGTAAATAACACTTCTCTATTCACTTTTTCCACACCATTCATGATTTTATAGCCCTTAATCAAATTCTCCCTTAGTCGTCTCTTTTCTAAAATGAACAGCCCTAATCTTTTGTTGTAGCTGCACTTTAGGGGGTCAGATGTTAATATAACAGTGCTACCGCCGTCACTTGGTGTAATGGTTCAGTCCAGTCAGAAGGACGATGCTACACTGCTTTTGGAGTTTCAGAGTAGCAGCCGTGTTAGTCTGTATCCGCAAAAGAACAGGAGGACTTGTGGCACCTTAGAGACTAACAAATTTAATTGAGCATAAGCTTTCGTGAGCTACAGCTCACTTCATCGGATGCATTCAGTGGAAAATACAGTGGGGAGATTTATATACACAGAGAACATGAAACAATGGGTGTTACCCTCCACACTGTAACCAGAGTGATCAGGTAAGGTGAGCTATTACCAGCAGGAGAGCGGGGGGGGACACACACCTTTTCTAGTGATATTCAAGGTGGGCCATTTCCAGCAGTTGACAAGAACGTGTGAGGAATGGGGGTGGGGGGAATAAGTATGGGGAAGTCATTTTACTTTGTGTAATGACCCATCCACTCTCAGTCTTTATTCAAGCCTAATTTAAATGTATCCAGTTTGCAAATTAATTCCAATTCAGCAGTCTCTCGGAGTCTGTTTTTGAAGTTTTTTTGTTGAATTGCCACTTTTAGGTCTGTAATTGAGTGACCAGAGAGATTGAAGTGTTCTCCGACTGGTTTTTGAATGTTATAATTCTTGACGTTTGATTTGTGTCCGTTTATTCTTTTACGTAGAGACTGTCCGGTTTGGCCAATGTACATGGCCGAGGGGCATTGCTGGCACATGATGCCATATATCACATTGGTAGATGTGCAAGTGAACGAGCCTCTGATAGTGTGGCTGATGTGATTAGGTCCTATGATGGTGTCCCCTGAATAGATATGTGGACACAGTTGGCAACGGGCTTTGTTGCAAGGATAGGTTCCTGGGTTAGTGGTTCTGTTGTGTGGTGTGTGGTTGTTGGTGAGTATTTGCTTCAGGTTGAGGAGCTGTCTGTAAGCAAGGACTGGCCTGTCTCCCAAGATCTGTGAGAGTGATGGGTCGTCCTTCAGGATAGGTTGTAGATCCTTGATGATGCATTGGAGAGGTTTTAGTTGGGGGCTGAAAGTGATGGCTGGTGGCGTTCTGTTACTTTCTTTGTTGGGCCTGTCCTGGAGTAGGTGACTTCTGGGTACTCTCCTGGCTCTGTCAATTTGTTTCTTCACTTCAGCAGGTGGGTACTGCAGTTTTAAGAATGCTTGATAGAGATCTTGTAGCTGTTTGTCTCTGTCTGAGGGGTTGGAGCAAATGCGGTTGTATTGTAGAGCTTGGCTGTAGACAATGGATCGTGTGGTGTGGTCTGGATGAAAGCTGGAGGCATGTAGGTAGGCATAGTGGCGTGATCATTAGTTAAAACACACAAGTTGATGGAACCTTATAAACTAACTTCAGTCAAATATCTTATAATTCCAAACCGCAACCTTTAAATTATTTTTTTGAGAATAGTACCAGGGGGTAGCCGTGTTAGTCTGTGGACTCCTTGTTGTTTTTTTGAGAATGAATACTTCTGCCCATATTTGTATTTCCATAACTGCCTACAATGCAAAGGGTTTTTTTTAATTATTTCTATAGTATGTGGTACTGTCCATATTTGGATAGAGCACACTGGACCAAATGGACTTCTGGTCTGATCTAGTATGGTAATTCTGGTGTCTACTCCAGTATTTGTTCTGCAGCAGACTGCAACAGAGAACAATTTGCTTCTCAAATATAAATTACAAAACAAAAATGAAAAAAATAGTATCTGGCTAGCAAATTTGATTTGTAGGGAAGATTTTACAAAATAAAAAATGGCTTGCTGTACTACTAATATACACAGCTGGGGCTTGATTTGTCTGGATAGTAATAAACTCACGTTTGTTCTAAAACACGGGTTAATTTGCACAAATTCAGAATTCTCCCCTTCCTCACATACATGCTCACTATTTCTCCTATAGAAACTAAGTTGGAAAATTATAGAAGAGCTGAAGTTAAAAGAATGTATTTCTCTTCTTGGGACCAGGAAACTATCCTTTACCCTTGAAACTCTCAACTAGACAAATCTGTATTGTGTACACACACAGATACTGCTGCCCAACATTTATCACACAACCATCTAAGGAATGCAAAAACAGTAACATAAGAAAATAAAGAGAATCTAAACCAAATTTTCTAGAGCCATTACACAGCAATAAAAGACATTTGGCTAGTCAACCAGTGAGCCCTTAAACCAGGGGTGGGCAAACTTTTTGGCCCGAGGACCACATCTGGAAATAGAAGTTGTATGGTGGGCTATGAATGCTCAGAAAATTGGGGTTGGGGTGCAGGAGGGGGTGAGGCCTGTTAGGATATAGATATTCAGGCCTGTCGGTAAAGGCCTGTACTCAAAGAATTTAGGTGTATTCTTATCACTTGGCTAGTTATAGAGGTATAAAAGAAAGAATCAAAATCACTGTCTGCCGGTGTAAGGTCCTTCTCTTACTGTGACAGTCTGAGGCCCTGTTCTTAGGCTAAGGCCTTTGGCTAAGCAGCAGAGGCAGCCATAAGCTGGGAAGCCAAAGATCACATCCTTACATTCCAAACTAGTCCCACTGAAAGAAGGTGCTATTGGGCTGTTAGGAATACAATCCTGTCCTGATAATGCCTATCGCCTCCAGAGAAAGGGAAGTGCCTAGAAGATGTAAAAGGAAACTTAGTTTGATAGCATCCTGTCTGGCAAGAACGCACTTATCAATAGCTGGGATGTGAAATCCTCACTTCTGTATTGTTTTCTCATTATAGTTCCCACTTTGCTATTGTTTGTCTGTATAATCTCTGTCTGGTTCTGTGATTGTTCCTGTCTGCTGTATAATTAATTTTGCTGGGTGTAAACTAATTAAGGTGGTGGGATATAATTGGTTACATAATCATCTTACAATATGTTAGGATTGGTTAGTTAAATTTCAGGAAAATGATTGGGTAAGGTATAGCTAAGCAGAACTCAAGTTTTACTATACAGTCTGCAGTCAATCAGGAAGTGAGAGGGTGGGGGGGAAATGGGAACAGGGAATGGGGGTAAGGAAATTGGAATCATGTTTTGCTAAAGGGGGAAATAGGAACAGGGAATGGGAGTGGGGAAATTGGAATCATGTTTTGCTAAGGGCAGGAATGGGAACAGGGACACAGGTGTAAGGCTCTGTGGTGTCAGAGCTGGGAAGGAGGATACTAAGGAAGGAAACTGGAATCATGCTTGCTGGAAGTTCACCCCAATAAACATCAAATTGTTTGCACCTTTGGACTTCGGGTATTGTTGCTCTCTGTTCATGCAAGAAGGACCAGGGAAGTAAGTGGATGAAGGAATAAGCCCCATAACAAGGCCTCCAGGGTGGGGCCAGAAATTATGAGTTCAGGATGAGGGAGGGGGCTCCAGGCTGGGATGGGGGAGTAGGGTGCAGGCTCTGGGTTGGGGATGAGGAGTTTGGGGTATAGGAGGGTGCTCTGGGCTGGGACCAAGGGGTTCGGAGTGTGGAAGGGGGATCAGGGCTGAAGCAGGGTGTTGGGGCGTGGGGAGAGGCTCAGGGGTGCAGGCTGCGGGCGGCACTTACCTCAAGCAGCTCTTGGAAGCAGTGGCCATGTCCCCACTCCGGCTCCTACACAGAGCCACGCCCAGGTGGCTCTGCATGCTGCCCCGTCCGCAGGCACCACCCCTGCAGCTCCCACTGGCCACAGTTCCCAGCCAATGGGAGCTGTGGGGGCGGCGCTTGGGGTGAGGGAAGCATGCAGAGCAGCACCCCCTGGCTGCCCCTACACGTAGAAGTTGGAGTGGGGCCATGCTGCTGCTTCTGGAAGCAGCATGGAGCAGCCCCCAACCCTACTTCCCGGCTGGAGCGCAGCAAGCCCCAGACCCTGCTCCCCAGCGGGAGCTCAAGGGCCAGATTAAAATGGCTGGTGGGCCAGATCCAGCCCATGGGCCATAGTTTACCTACCCCTGCCTTAAACTAAGGATGTATCTTCATTTTAAAAAGAGCGTGACCTGCTGATCAAGAAAAGATTGAAAGGATAAGTTGGAATTTCCTGTCATCATTTCTTAAAAAATCATCAGACACTTGAGAATGGAAACCATTAACATCTTAAAACACATTGGAGTGTAAATTAGAGCTGCCACCTTTTTGAAAATGGAATGCTGGACAGTTACAGAAAACTTGCAAAGGGCTGTGGGCAGCAGCCCAAGCTCCAGAAACCTGAGGGGTTTAGAGCCTGAGATGCAATTTCCTTTATCTCTTACAAAATCCTTTAAAATGTCAACAACCCCCAAGGCTGAGATATGCCCCAATTTAAGTTTATACAGTCTTTCAGCTCGATTCTGTGTCCTGCTATATGCAGCTTGTGTCAAAACTCAAGAAGCATGGCAAATGGAATATAAAGTTCAGAGGGCAAGCTGCCTATGCATGGATTTATTCCTGTGAAATTACAGAGCTCAGGAATGTATATGCTACTGGGCATGCAGTATGGTTGGACCAGTGTGCCTACCTCCCATAAGACTCTCTCTTTCCTGCCTCTAAGCATGTAGTAATTACCTAGCTAAGGACAATGGTTGTCCCCTCATCTCCACCAAAGACCTGTGGGCTTGGCCCCAAATTCTTCAGTGATCTTTGCGACAGGCTGCTACCCCTACACATACTCATGACCAGTGCTCCCCATCCCCAGCCATCTTGCATTCCTCCCCCTCCACCACACATCCATTCCCTCCCACCCTCATCCTGCATTCCATCCTCTGCAACCCCATATAGATCCATAGCAATGTACGGCTGGAAGGGACCTCAAAAGGTCATCAAATCCACCCCTCTGTGCTGGGTCAGGATCAAGTAAACCTAGACCATCCCTGACAGGTGCTTGTTCAACATGTTCTTAAAAACCTCCAACAATGAGGATTTAACAACCTCCCTTGGAAGCCTAGTCCAGAACTACCCTTAAAGTTAAGACATTTTTCCTAACATCTAACCTAAATTTCACTTGCTGCAGATTAAGCCAATTACTTCTTGTCCTACCTTCAGTGGACATGGAGAACAATGATCACCATCCTCTTTATAACAGCCCTTAACATATAGTCAGACTTATCAGATCCCCCCTCAGTTGTCTTTTCTGAACACTAAACATGCCCATAGTTTTTTATAACTTTTCCTCATAGGTCAGGTTTTCTAAACTTTTTATCATTTTTGACAGGTTTCAGAGTAGCAGCCATGTTAGTCTGTATCCACAAAAAGAACAGGAGGACTTGTGGCACCTTAGAGACTAACAAATTTATTAGAGCATAAACTTTCGTGGGCTACAGCCCACTTCATCGGATGCATAGAATGGAACATATAGTAAGAAGAAATATATATATATATATACAGATAAGTTGGAAGTTGCCATACAAACTGTGAGGGGCTAATTAGTTAAGATGAGCTATTATCAGCAGGAGAAAAAACTTTTGTTGTGATACTCAAGATGGCCCATTTAGACAGTTGACAAGAAGGGGTGAAGATACTTAACTTTATGGAAATAGATTCAATATGTGTAATGACCCAGTCACTCCCAGTCTCTATTCAAACCCAAGTTAATGGTATCTAGTTTGCATATTAATTCAAGCTCAGTTTCTATTTTCCTAAAGTTAAGTAATTTCATTTTATTTCAGACCAATTCTCTAATTTGTCAAGGTCATTTTGAATTCTAATCCTGTCCTCCAAAGTGCTTGTAAGCGCACCCAGCATAGTGTCATCTGCAAATTTTATAAGCATACTTTCCATTCACTTATCCAAGTCATTAATGAAAATATTGCATAGTACCGGACCCAGGGGTGACCTTAGTGGGACCCTACTAGAGAAACCCTCCCAATTTGACAGCGAACCATTGGTACCTACTTTTTGAGTAAGTCTTTCAACCAGCTGTGTACCCACCTAATAGTAATTTGCTCTAAACCACATTTCCCTGTGAGACTGTCAAAAGCCTTACTAAAATCAAGATATAGCACATCTCCTATTTCCCCCTATCCACTAGTATCTTAACAGGAATCAAAGTTAGGCTGATTGGTCTAGAATTCCCCGAGTCATCTTTGTTCCCTTTTTTAAACATAGGTACTATGTTTGCCCTTTTCCAGTCTTCTGGGACCTCACCTGTTGTTCGTGAGTTCTTGAAAATACTTGCTAACGGTTCTGAGATTGCTTCAGCTATTTCCTAAACTACCCTATGATGAATTTCATCCAGCTCTGCCAACTTGAATACATCTAACTTAGCTAAATATTCTTTAGCCTGTTCTTCCCCTATTTTGGCTTGTGTTCCTTCCCCCTTGTTAATATTAATTGTGTTGAGTCTCTGGTCACCATTAACCTTTTTAGTAAGATTGAAGCAAAACTGGCATTAAACGTCTCAGCCTTCTTGATGTCACCCATTATTAGCTCTCCTTCCAGAGGACCTATGGTTTCCTTTGTCTTTCTGTAGCTCCTAATGTATTTTGAAACCTCTTATTTCCTTTTATGTCCCTTGCTAGGTGCAACTCATTTTGTGCTTTAGCTTTTCTGATTTTGTCCCTACATGCTTGTGGTATTCTTTTGTACTCTTCCTTATCAATTCATCCATGTTTCCACATTCCGTAGAATTCCTTCTTGATTTTAAAGATCGCCTTATGGAGCCATATTGCCCTCATACTATTCTTCCTATCTTTTCTTCACATTGGGATAGTTTGTTGTTGCACCTTGAAGACTGAAACTTCCAGCTCTCCTGAACTCCTTTTTCCCTTAGATTTTCTTCTTACTTGTGAGGTTTTTTTCAATTGGTTAAAGTCTGTGGGTGTTTTGTTTTTTAAATTCCACTGTTTTTATTCTGATACTCTCACTCCTTCCCTTCATTAGAATCATGAACTCTATCATTTCTTGTTTCAGAGTAGCAGCCATGTTAGTCTTTCTATCATTTCTTGACCACTTTCACCCAAATTGCCCTCAACCTTCAGATTTGCATCTTCCTGTTGGTCAGAATCAAGTCAAGAATGGCTGCCCCCAGTTACATCCTTGACTTTCTGAAATAAAAAGTTGTCCCCAATATGTTCCAAGAACTTATCGGAAATATGGTTTTGCCATCTTACTTTTCCAACAGCTGTCTGGCTAGTTAAAGTCCCCCATTACTACCACTCCCTCCCACCCCCATCTTGCATGTCTCCCCCTGGCCCCACACATCCAATCCCTCCCACCCCCGTCTTGCATGTCTCCCCCTGGCCCCACACGTCCAATCCCTCCCACCCCCCATCCCGCATGTCTCCCCTCGGCCCCGCACGTCCAATCCCTCCCATCCCGCATGTCTCCCCCCGGCCCCGCACGTCCAATCCCTCCCACCCCCCGTCCCGCATGTCTCCCCTTGGCCCCATCCCCGTCCTGCATGTCTCCCCCTGGCCCCACACGTCCAATCCCTCCCACCCCCCGTCCTGCATGTCTCCCCTTGGCCCCCCACGTCCAATCCCTCCCACCCCCGTCCCGCATGTCTCCCCCCGGCCCCACACGTCCAATCCCTCCCACCCCCCGTCCCGCATGTCTCCCCCCGGCCCCGCACGTCCAATCCCTCCCACCCCCCGTCCCGCATGTCTCCCCCCGGCCCCGCACGTCCAATCCCTCCCACCCCCCGTCCCGCATGTCTCCCCCCGGCCCCGCACGTCCAATCCCTCCCACCCCCCGTCCCGCATGTCTCCCCCCGGCCCCGCACGTCCAATCCCTCCCACCCCCCGTCCCGCATGTCTCCCCCCGGCCCCGCACGTCCAATCCCTCCCACCCCCCGTCCCGCATGTCTCCCCCCGGCCCCGCACGTCCAATCCCTCCCACCCCCCGTCCCGCATGTCTCCCCCCGGCCCCGCACGTCCAATCCCTCCCACCCCCCTTCCCGCATGTCTCCCCCCGGCCCCGCACGTCCAATCCCTCCCACCCCCCGTCCTGCATGTCTCCCCCCGGCCCCCCACGTCCAATCCCTCCCACCCCACGTCCCGCATGTCTCCCCCTGGCCCCCCACGTCCAATCCCTCCCACCCCCCGTCCCGCATGTCTCCCCCTGGCCCCGCACGTCCAATCCCTCCCACCCCCCGTCCCGCATGTCTCCCCCCGGCCCCGCACATCCAATCCCTCCCACCCCCCATCCCGCATGTCTCCCCTCGGCCCCGCACGTCCAATCCCTCCCACCCCTCGTCCCGCATGTCTCCCCGTGGCCCCGCACGTCCAATCCCTCCCACCCCCCATCCCGCATGTCTCCTCCTGGCCCCGCACGTCCAATCCCTCCCACCCCCCGTCCCGCATGTCTCCCCTCGGCCCCGCACGTCCAATCCCTCCCACCCCCCGTCCCGCATGTCTCCCCTCGGCCCCGCACGTCCAATCCCTCCCACCCCCCGTCCCGCATGTCTCCCCCCGGCCCCGCACGTCCAATCCCTCCCACCCCCCGTCCCGCATGTCTCCCCCCGTCCCCACACGTCCAATCCCTCCCACCCCCCGTCCCGCATGTCTCCCCCCGGCCCCACACGTCCAATCCTTCCCACCCCCCGTCCCGCATGTCTCCCCCCGGCCCCGCACGTCCAATCCCTCCCACCACCCGTCCCGCATGTCTCCCCCCGGCCCCGCACGTCCAATCCCTCCCACCCCTCGTCCCGCATGTCTCCCCTTGGCCCCGCACGTCCAATCCCTCCCACCCCCCGTCCCGCATGTCTCCCCCCGGCCCCGCACGTCCAATCCCTCCCACCCCCCGTCCCGCATGTCTCCCCTCGGCCCCGCACGTCCAATCCTTCCCACCCCCCGTCCCGCATGTCTCCCCCCGGCCCCGCACGTCCAATCCCTCCCACCCCCGTCCTGCATGTCTCCCCCTGGCCCAACCCCCATCCTGCACTCCTCCCCTATTGTCTGGGGTCCCCACCCTGCATGCCTCCCCCGACAGCCGCTCCCAAGGCACTTCCTCTCCTCCCCCCCGGGGCTCCTTTATCTGCCCTCCGGTTCCCCCCTCCCCCAGGGGCACCCAGGTCCCCGGATGGAGCTCGCCGTGGTCGGGCGGGGCTCGTTGCTAGGGAAGCGAAGGCGCCTCGTCTCTGTCCGGTCGCCAAGGAAGTGAGACCGGTTGCCAAGGCGGCCTGTGGGGCCGGTTGCTAAGGAAGTGATGGCGTGGGGGCGGGCGCGCGGGTTGCCAAGGAAGTGAGCGGCGGTCGATCCCCCCGTTTCCGGTGCAGCGGGAGTGGCGGCGGCGGGGGCTCCATGGTGACAGCGCAGGTGAGTCCCGCACTGACCCCCCCCCCCCGCCTCCCATTCACAGGATCCGAACCGGGCCTGAAAGGGCCCCAGCGGGGGGATGCGCTGCGGGGGTGGGGGGCTTCGTAGCGACCGGCAGGGAGCCCCCTCCCCATCATAGGGGCGAGCAAAGGAGGGGCGGCAGCGCTGTTGCACACGCCTGTCCGCGTCGGGGCGTGAAAAGGAGAGATGGCAGCCGTGTCGTGCACGTGTGTGCGCAAAGGAGGACCGGCAGTCCCTGTGGCACATGCGTGTGTGCACCTGGGTGTGCAAAGGAAGGCTGGCAGCCCCGATTGCACACGTGCGTGCGTGCCTGGGTGTGCAAAGGCGGGACGCCACCCCCGTTGCACGCGCGTGTGCGTGCCTGGGTGTGCAAAGGTAGGACGGCACTCCCTGTTGCACGCGCGTGTGCGCACCTGGGCATACAAAGGTGGGGCGGCAGTCCCTGTCACATATGCGTGTGCATATCTGGGCGTGCAAAGCAGGGATGGCAGCCCTGTCATGCATGGGTGTGTGTATCTGTATGCAAAGGGGGCATGGCAGCCCCTGTCATGCATGCGTGTATACACCTGGGCATGCAAAGGAGGGAGTGTTTCTACCCAGATGAGCATGTGAAGGAGGAACCAATTCCATGAGTATAGAAAGGAAGAAGTCTCTCCTGTGGGCATGTAAACGGGTACTCTTCCTTCCCCCACCACTTTCCTATGCATGTGTCAACCTCCTAATCGGCTTGCTATGTGTTTTCAGAATGATTTCTGTGGAGTTACAGGCTGTTGATGATCTCATAACCCACTGCAATAGCTCTGAGTTCTCTCCACCACAAAGTTCACTATTGCTCAGCTGCATTTATTGTGTGTTATCATGACATTTAATGTCATATCCGAGATCTAATGTGTCACAGTACCTACAGTATAGGATTGTTAGTCTGTACAGTGTGGTTCTCGTGTTGGTTTGAAGCTGAAAGCGGACACTCAGAAACTTTGTGATCTCATAACCAGAGATGAAGTTACAGCCTCAAATGTTCATGTAGCTTGGGGTTTACATAACTCTCTGTAAGCTCTGGTGGGAGGAAGGCATCTGGGAAGTAATAATGCCCAAACAGTGTTGGGATTGTAATGGGCAGCAGATTAAACATGGGTTTGCATTGTCATATGGCAGCAAAAAAGGAGCAAAGGGGTGATGGTCCCTTTCTGTGGTATGATCACACCTGGGATAATCTGTTCAATTCTGGGCACTTCTTTAGCAGAGAGTGAGAGAGAAAAAATTAGTGGGAAAGACCAACAGAGAGGGGGTAGAAGGTACTGGGTTCTGAGAAAATATTAAAAGAACTAAATGCAGTTAAGTGAGTACATAAGTCTACAAATATCTGAAGACCGTACACAGCAAGAAGGGAATGCAGTTATTTAGGATGATGCTTGGCGGTATAACCAAAGTACAGAGATGAGATTAAGAAAAGTAAGAATTAGGCTGCATATTAAGAAAGTCTTCCTGACAGGGAGACCTGTTAAGTTTTTCAGATATAGCTGCTCCTTTGCTTGGGAGTATTAAAAATAGAGAGGTTAAAGCACACTAGCAGATGTTCAGTATGGTATCAGTTCTGCATTGGCCCCATGGACTGTTCACTACCATCTCTGATTTCTAAAATTCTTTGTTGATTAAATGTGACAATTTGTGACATCACTTATTTTTTTTCCGGGTATGACTTCATAGTGTAGTAAAAGAGAATAGGGCTTAAAATTCTTCCTGCAATCATTCAGGGCAAAATTTAAAATACACTAATCTCAGTCTTGAAGTCTAACGGATTAGAGGCCATTTGGGATTTTATCCAGATCTCTTTAGATTTACTGGTTTCATGACGAACAACTGTTAATCATAGCATACAAATGGTGCTGTGACGCAAAGCAAGTGATAGTTTACAAGCTGTTCTATCCCCTCTATCTCCAGCTGTTTCTTGTAGTGCAAATTTTGCAGTATAATTTTTCGTGACTATAAAATATGCAGTATAAATTGCCCTTTAATTTTTAGGTGAGACAGATTTCTGTTCAGATTCCCTAGAATAATTTATAATGCTTTCACTAGGAAGAAGAGTTCAACTAATTAATACACAAGTAACTGTTAACAACAGCAACCAGCAGCAATGGAAATGAATCATGATGAGTTAGCATGACAATAGTGCAAATCAGGGGTGAGATGAGATGAAGGAACTGGCTTGTTTGTGGCAAAAGTAGATCTGAGATGTGCATTTGAGCAAAGGCAGTCCTAGGTGACTGACAAATAGACAACATAATTCTCACTAAATATATATAGGATACCAAACTGAGAGTGTGAGTGGTTGATTCCTCTGCTGTTATGTGTATTTTCTCTTACATTCAAGATGGCCACATGTGAATAGCAATATGCTCTTGTACTGAAAAAAAAATCTACCAGAAGATTAAATGAACCTAGGATCACATAATCCTAGTCAATATCTCTTGCGGAAGGTGCCAGAGATAGAGGCAAGAGGATAACATTAAAAATAAAACACACCTCTGGTTCTGGCTGCTGAATGAATTTCATTTGTGAATAAAAAGTTAGTCTGTTGTTGATAAGGTACATCCCCAGCAGTATTAATTATTGTGTTGTTTTTGTTTTATTTTTCATAAACTTTTTGGCCCAAGAAGATTCTGGAGAATACGTCTTGTATATAGTTTTGATTAAAAGAGTCTGCTTCAAAGAATCCTGTAGGACAGTTTGGCTGCTACAAACGTTAGTTTAATTTGTTTGACAGAAGAGTGCTACCGAAGCAGTCGGAGATGGTCCTATTCAGAGATTAACCACATTGATTAGAGGTGGCATTTCTGTAACAGATCATAGCCCATGCTTTCAGAATCTCATGAACATTTCCATGCCTAATTTGAATGTACATATGGTGGTAAAGGTGCAAACAGATGCACATTCATTTTTGTCCATGCGGTTCTGAGGTATTTTCGGTTGCAGGAACTCTGCATGCCAGGGCAGAAGTGGAGGGAGAAGCATATATGTGGGTGACATTCACAAGTTTATCAGCAAAGAAGGAGGGTATGCTTTGTGTGCTTTTACAAGTCTTCAATCTGACTTTCATATTTTCTCTAGACTGGCATTTTTAAATATGTATTCCTTTCTGTCCAGTTAGTGAGCCTATCCTTATTGGAGTTGTGAATCAGGAGGGAAAAGATCACTGTATTTTAGTCAGTAGCATCTGGAGACTCATTGGCTATACACTGTGTTGAATTCTTTGTGCAAGTTTATAAAGCACTGCAGATGCTTAGCCACTTTGGTCAACTCGATGCACGTTCCGGATCATCTACTTTGAGTTCCAAGTGTCTTCACATGGCATACCTTCTCCATGCAGGGACACAAGCAGTTTCCATTAAGGCATTGAGATAATTTTAAAGGTCTTACTGAAATTTCAGTAAATATTATTACATGTGTTTCTTCGGTGCTCTAAGATTACCTCCTGTTCTTATAAATGCCTTGTTCCCAGCATGGGCATTGGGATAGAAAATGTTGCTGGTCCTTTAGCTCTACACCTGAACTTCTCAGGAGGTCCCCTCAAGGACAGAGACAAGATGCAATTACAGAATCAAAAATGTAGTCCTCAAATGTGGTATTTTTGCTACAGATCCAGCTAGCATTAGAATAGAGGGAACCAAACAAATTGACTTTGAAATCTTTCCAACAGCTGGACCTAAGTATAAAGCAAGTTCAGAAAAGCCCATCTAGGATTTAAACAGGCATCCTTCTTAGAGGGTTCATTTTTTAAAAATTGGTTTGTCTGAAACCTTTCAGTTGCGTTTTATGAGCTATGCAGTCACATACTTTTGGTGGCAGCCCATTGATGAATGGCTGCACATTTTCTTTTAAAGGGAAGCTCAATGTGCTAATGACTGGGGATGGATGAGCATGTTTCACCATCTCCAGGTGTCTCCTCATTACAGAACCCATAAACTGCGGGGCTTTGTGAATCAAATTGTTATGTAGCATGAGTTTTGTCTAATGCAGAACCTTGTAAAACTAGATGGCATTCGATCACTTAGTACTTTAGAACTCGGTTGTGGAATATATTCCATCATTTTTGGGTTCTGGAGCAGAGCTGGCCTAGACAAAGAATCCAAATAAAGGTATATTGGGACGAGAATAATTATGCCATAGATCTGTTGACCCCGTGACATCTAGAGTACATATGGCTATCTTCAGCTTAAGATATATGAGTTGAAGCTGGGGGAAACTGGTGTTACTTTGCAAGCCCCAACGCTAAAGTAGCAGTTACACTAGAAGAAGGTGGAGTATGATCAAAGACCCATGTACTTTTTGCTTGTGTTATTTATTTTGATATTAAGTTCAATTTATTTTATTCTTTTCTCTAATTTTTAAGGACAGGGTCCTCAGCCTCTCATAACAAGTGGTGCAAACGGGCCTTAAACCAGCCTTAGGAGGGAGGAATGTCAGGCTGATGTAAATCTGGTATCCTGAGTCTCCCATTCTCCATCTCTCAGCTCCATGCAGAATATGTATTGGGGCTGGCTACGAGGGGATAGGGGCATGATGGGAGTTGGAGGATGAAGATCCAGGACCAGACTCAGTGCACTTCGCTGATCCCTTGTCAGCTTAGTTGTCCCAGGTCGTATAAGTTATAATAGCCTATGGCTGCTCTAACTTGCACTAGGGGCTGGTTCAGGACCAGAGAGTTATAAACATAACCTAGAGCCATCTTTATGGCTTCTTCCTACCCACTCCCCTCTGCTAATTGTGAATTGGGACCTGCATCCTCTATTTTTAACATGCTACAGATGTTTGTATTGCAAATGCATAACTACACCATAGATGTTGGTAGGGAGGAACCTGAAGGTTTTGGCAACGATCGGGAAGGGAAGCTGAGTTTTACAGCTTTTAATACTGTATGGGAATACTCCTTCCACCCACCTTATGAGCGTAGTTGGTGGTGACTTGAAAGTTTGTCATAACCAGCAATGCAATCCTTAACAGCAAAAAGCTGTCTGACTGCGCCTGCCTCAGCATCATCCACTATCTCTAACATCCACAACAAGCACAGTAGTTAAATTATGTGTTGATATTTAATTGCCAGTTGGTTTCAGAGTTAACACACCATTAAGATGAATGGGGATGGTTTACTCTGCTTTCCTAAGTGTGCAGACAACTCTGCCTTGGTTTGTGCCAATTCACATTGAAGGTTTTCTTTGCAATGTTAAGGACTACAAATGCATTTGTGTGCGTGTGTGTGTGTGAGAGAGAGAGACTGTTTAGCCCTGGTATACACTACAAATTTATATCAGTATAACTACATCTCTCAGGGGTGTGGAAAAACCACACTCCTGAGTGACGTAGTTATACAAACCGAACTCCTGGTGTAGACAGTGTTATGTCAACGGGAGGGCTTCTGTCGACATAGCTACAGCCTCTTGGGGAGGTGGAGTTACTTATGCCAATGGGAGAAGATTTCCTGTTGTTGTAGGTAGCATCTTCACGAAGCGCTACAGTGGCAGAGCTGCACCAGTGCAACTGCGACACTGCAGTGCTGTAAGTGGGGACAAGCCCTTAGATTCTGCCACATGTTTATATCACAGACAGTCGATTCTGCATCAAATTCCAGGGCTCTGGAAACACAGACCATGCTAGGTATAATAGTTGAAAGGTGAAAATAAAGCTTTATGGGTTTCTCTTGAATCCTTGCAGCTATGGCAGTTCCATTAAAGATTTATTATGCTGTAATTAGACCTACAAAAGGTGACTTAAAATGTAACAAAGAAAAGGAAAAAGCATCCGTGGTACTTTTCCAGGCAATATCTTTCCTTTAAGAGATCCTAGAGATGAGTTTTAAACTTGTGGCCAGAAACTGAAGCACTGCATCTTTCTGATGACATAACATATAAATAACATAGGACTAATTAAATCTGAATCCTGACCCTGAAGTGCCAGAACCCAAATTTGACTCCCTCCAGAATCCAGTGTATTTATATTTGATTTCCAAAGAACCTCACAGTCTGTCAGGTGCTGCTGCAGTAAAAACAATCAAGGACAATTTTTAGGCAACTAAAAATGCAGGCAGTTAAAGCTGGTAGTGCATAAGAGGCTGCACAAAGGCTGCTGTTCACCAGTTCCTTTTTGTCCTGTGATGGTGCTCTGTGACCTTCCATTTCTCTGCAGTATAAGGGCAGCTGAAGAGGGGGAGGCAGCAGCATTAGGTTAATGTAACTGTTTGATGCCCTTTCCCTGAAATTAAATGTGCTGCCAGGAAGGGTTTTGGCAGTGGCTACTCTAAGCTCTTCATTATGAAATGAAAATGTTTAGTACCAGCAGGTAGTTTTAATCAGAGGCATCTTTCTAAATATATGTATAAGTTCTTCAGATGTGTCCTGAATTTATAATTTTGCTGGATGAGTTGAGGCTCTTGATCTCAACACTGATATGGTTCCTTGCAAGAACCTCTAAACAGCATCTTTAATGCAGTAGGCAGCAGCATAAGCATCAGATAAAGTGACTCAAAAGTCATGTGTACGTTAGATTGATAAGGGCTGTGGTTTGAACCTGAAGCTAATGCTTTTAATTGACTATTCCAAACCAGAATGTAGAAGAAGTTGATTGCAACGGGTTTAACTAATAAAAAAAAGTGTTAAACAGCATTTCTAACTTTTTTTTAAAGGGAAGGGAAAGGGGTAAATTGACCAACTATAGTGATTTTATTTCATGAAGATTCTTTGCAACGTTTCTTTACGTAACAAAATATTAATCCATATGTAAGATTTTGAGAGATTGTTTCAAATAGATGAAGGCTTTTAAAAATGTTTACCTGAACTGTTATTTTTGTGCTTCAGAATCCATCACAGGTCAGGTGACCCAAAGCCTGCAGAATTAAATGAGTTGAATCTGTGCCTTTGCCCAAAAAATGACTGAAAGCTGTAGTCACGTGGCCTTCCTTTGTTTATTTCTAGGTTTTCAGCGCTCCTGGCCTTCCTGGATCACCTGTCTGTCAAATCTCCCCTGCCACCGTCCTGTCATCATGTCCAAGTTAAAGAGTTCTGAATCCGTCAGAGTGGTGGTGCGGTGCCGGCCAATGAATGGGAAAGAAAAGGCAGCTTCATATGATAAAGTTGTTGATGTGGATGTCCAGTTAGGGCAGGTATCAGTGAAGAATCCCAGGGGAACATCTCATGAGCTGCCTAAAACTTTCACCTTTGATGCTGTCTATGACTGGAATTCCAAGCAGTTTGAACTTTATGATGAGACCTTTAGACCTCTGGTGGATTCTGTCCTGCAAGGGTTCAATGGGACTATCTTTGCCTATGGGCAGACTGGGACAGGGAAAACATATACAATGGAAGGAGTGCGTGGTGACCCTGAAAAAAGAGGTGTCATCCCCAATTCGTTTGACCACATCTTCACCCACATCTCTCGATCTCAGAACCAGCAGTATTTGGTTAGAGCTTCTTATCTGGAAATATACCAAGAAGAAATCAGAGATTTGCTATCAAAGGATCAGTCCAAGAGGCTGGAGCTGAAAGAGAGACCAGACACTGGTGTGTATGTGAAGGACTTGTCATCTTTTGTCACAAAGAGTGTCAAAGAGATCGAGCATGTCATGAACGTGGGGAACCAAAACCGCTCAGTTGGTGCTACCAACATGAATGAGCATAGCTCCCGTTCCCATGCCATTTTTGTGATCACCATTGAGTGCAGCCAGGTGGGACTCGATGGGGAGAATCACATCCGTGTAGGAAAACTCAACCTAGTGGACCTTGCAGGCAGTGAACGCCAGGCCAAGACTGGAGCACAGGGGGAAAGGCTGAAGGAAGCTACCAAGATTAACCTCTCCCTTTCAGCTTTGGGCAATGTTATATCTGCCCTAGTAGATGGTAAAAGCACTCACATTCCATACCGGGACTCAAAACTAACTAGGCTACTTCAGGACTCACTAGGTGGCAATGCTAAGACTGTGATGGTGGCCAATATAGGCCCTGCCTCTTACAATGTAGAAGAAACTCTTACTACCCTGCGATATGCCAACCGTGCCAAAAACATCAAGAACAAACCAAGAGTTAATGAGGATCCTAAGGATGCACTGCTACGAGAATTCCAGGAAGAAATCGCTCGGCTCAAGGCACAATTGGAAAAACGGTCTGTTGGTAAAAGAAAGAGGAGAGAAAGGAGAAGAGATGGTGGGGAAGAGGAAGAGGAGGATGGAGAAGAGGGTGACGAAGGGGATGACAAAGATGACTACTGGAAGGAGCAGCAGGAAAAGCTGGAAATTGAGAAGAAAGCTATTGTAGAGGATCACAGCTTGGTGGCAGAAGAAAAGATGAGGCTGCTAAAGGAGAAGGAGAAGAAGATGGAGGATCTCAAGCGAGAGAAGGAAGCAGCAGAAATGCTGGGTGCCAAAATCAAGGTAGAGTAGTTGTTGGACTCCTTGAAGGGAATGTTCTCTGCGTTTAAGGAAGGATGGCAGTTCATCAAATTGGGACGATAACCTTGTAGAGAAAGTTTCAGAGTAATGGTGAGAGGATGTGCCTGGGTCAGAAGTTTTAAAAATCAACTTTATGTAGACAGAGGTGGGAATTCCTTTAAAAATTGAATTTAGAATTAGTGGTTCACATTTGTAAGATGTTTTATATAATTTATAAACTGTGGTTATAGAACCTACTTGTAGGACCCTGGGAAGTCAATACAAGAGATTAAATGTGATATACACACTTCTTATTGTGCTGTAACTTCTAAGTAACAAGCTTCATTCTGTTACTGATTATTATGTGTGAAAGCCTCCATCTCAACCTCTCAGACAAAATATGGGACAGATTGCAACAATGGAGAACACAAGACAAATTACTAGTGCATTAACCTTACAATTATGTAGGATTTGACAGAGAGAACAATTTCCATAACAACAGGTTTAAATTTGGCTGTTCAGTCAGTGACACCCGTTATAAAGGAGAGTTCAGTGGTAACTATGTAAGGAATTGTTTTTTTTTAAAAGGATGGGTTGCATGGCTGCTTGAGAGGTTAACCTCTCGGTATATTTTTTCTTTCAGGCAATGGAAAGCAAGCTCCTTGTTGGAGGGAAAAACATTGTGGATCACACAAATGAACAGCAGAAAATCTTGGAGCAGAAACGTCAGGAAATTGCAGAACAGGTAAGAGGCGGAAAACAGTTTATTATTTTGTGGCAAAGAGCTGCTATTCTAGACCTTTCAGAAAACATGAAGGTAAGAGAAACTATAAACTAGTGTTCTTGAGATTAATGATTGATCCCTAGCCCTAGTTTAATGATTACTGGCAAAAGAGAGATAAAAAGGGCTTGTGTCCTTCTTACTGCTTTATGATGTATAGAGAAGGCCTGTAATCTTTTTTTTTTCCTCATTGTTTTTTACATTAGAGACTCTGGTCCTGTCTTGGTTAGAAATTTCTGTGGTGGAGGACTAATGAAATGATATCCTCATAAGACCTTAGAGGGTAAAAGCTTCAGCAGTTAAATGAGGGGAGGGATATTTAGTCAGACTATTTACAACTTTTTCTATTTTGTGTTTTTGTTGGTGCATATTTAACTGCAATGACTAATTAAGATTTTGGAGAAAGAAAGTCCTTGCTGCTGTTTCAACACTCCCACTCCTTTAACTGAGTTTATTCACAATAAATATCCTATGAGGCGCCCAACAAACCCTTCAAAGTCAAATAAACACAGGTTGATGTTCCTGATATTTCTAAGGTAAAAAACAACTTGAAATTGGAATCTAAATCAAGAATCCTGGATCCCAGGCAAAAGGGATGCCTTGGATGTGGCTTTCATGTATGCAGGCACCGAAAGCAACAATATGACAGCGTTGATCTAATCTTGTTTGTGGTATTCCTTAGAAACGTCGGGAGCGAGAAATCCAGCAACAGATGGAAAGTCGGGATGAGGAAACACTGGAGCTAAAAGAGACCTATAGTTCCCTACAGCAAGAGGTGGACATTAAAACCAAAAAACTCAAAAAGGTAAAAAGTAAATAATGCTAGATCAGATGGATTAGAAACTGAATGGCACTGCATGTGAAGGTGATAACAACATTGCACAGTCATTGCTCTGGTTCTTCTCACCTGTTCCAGCTTTTTTCCAAGCTGCAAGCTGTGAAGGCAGAGATCCATGATCTCCAGGAGGAGCACATCAAGGAGCGGCAAGAACTGGAACAGACCCAGAATGAGCTTACCAGGGAGTTAAAGCTAAAGTAGGTCCCATTGCTCCATATGCTGCCCTTAACTCTTGCTAAAGGTATTTTCTTCTTGGGAATGGATTGCAAACCAACTGCTTACAGAACAAGAGACAGAACTAGAAATTCCTTTTCTTTTTCTAGGGTTGTGTTGGAGAGATGGTGGGATGTTAATTCTCCTATTTGCATATGTCCCATTTTTGTTCTTGCCTGTTATCTACAGGCACCTGATTATTGAAAACTTTATTCCCCTGGAGGAAAAGAACAAGATCATGAACAGATCTTTCTTTGATGAAGAGGAAGACCAGTGGAAACTGCATCCCATAACTCGGCTGGAGTGAGTTTACCCCCTAACCTTTCTTTAAAAGTGGGTCACATGAAGACTTCAAGCTGGCCAAAGCAAGATTCTCCATACAGTTTTAGCCTCATCCAGTAAGAGTTCTTAAAGTCAGAATGAAGTTTTAGCCAAACTGTAACCTGAGTACAATAAAGGTGAAGGCAAAGTTAGGAAAGGAAGTTCTACTGGCACACACACACACACACACACACGAGCGAGCGAGCATCTTTCTTCCAAAGGATTGCAAATTGCTTTGCAAACTACATATAGTACTGTGTTCGCGATTTAAAAAGTCAACAGATTCAACATATCTACTACCATAGTTATTTTTAAATATAAGCTTTTTTAAATATAAGCTATCTCAGAGGCCAGTGTATAGGAACTGTTGACAAATCCTGACGCTCTCTATATATGAGGTTCCAAAGAGCAAATGTAGAATGAAAGGGCCAGAGGAATGTACATCATCCTATGGTTTGTACTATAGGAATGTGTAGGAATCCCACAGTAAGCACAAACCAACAACTTGTAGAGGCTGACTTGTGAAGCACTGTATCTAATACCACTTGCTTGGGTTTTTACTGTTCACTTGGAGCACGTTCCCAGGTGCCTGTAGCAATCTTCTTTTCCCAAATAGATACACTGGATTGCCTCAGGGCGTTGCCGATATTTTGATTTATTCAAATAATGAGAAATCTTTTTAGTTTTTGGCATGTGAAAGATTCCGTACTCATCTCCTTTTCAGTAACCAGCAGATGATGAAAAGGCCAGTGTCAGCAGTGGGATACAAGAGGCCTTTGAGTCAGCATGCCAGGATGTCCATGATGATTCGTCCAGAGGCCCGGTACAGGGTAAGCCCAAACATGGATGCAGCCTGCATCTGTTTACCTCTTGTATTCAGAGGAGTATGAATTTCTGAGGATATATAGTTGTCCTACATAAACTGTGTGACAGATGCAGAAGACTGTGGAGAGGAAGCTTCCCTCTTGACATATTAAAAATGTGTCTTAAACCCAGCGGTCTGGTGTTGCTCAAGAAGAGTTTATGACCTTCATGCTGCTGCTAAGTTACCTTCACCTAGTGTTGATCAGAAGTGATAAAGTAAAAGCTTAAGCAGGGTGATAGGAAAGTCACAAGCCAGAGAGAATGCAGTGGCCTGAGAACAGTCTTTTTGACAAGGGTAATGTGACCACGAGCACAAGGGAAATATATGCTTCCAATAAATCTAGGAGTTCTGATAACAATCCTTATTAAAGTGTGGAATGCGTCAGTACAGTGAGTGGAAAGTATGAGTACGTGTGGACATTGATGGTTCCGGTTCTGCTTCCACTTTCTTAGGCAGAAAATATTGTGTTACTGGAGCTAGATATGCCTAGCCGAACAACCAGAGACTACGAGGGCCCAGCCATTGCTCCTAAAGTGCAGGCTGCTCTAGAAGCAGCTCTGCAGGATGAAGATGAGATACAGGTGGATGCCTCCACTTTTGAGAGCATGTCAAATAAAAAATCGAAATCCAGGTGAGTCAAGTTGTAGAAAGTAGGTTATATCCACCTCCGTCCATTGGACCCCAGTCAGCAATGTATGCATGCATAGGGTCACTGTCCGTCTGCAGGACTGGTCAGTGAGATGAAAACTAAATTAGCCCTGAGGTAGGTGGAGAGAGATGGGTAAACAGGGCGGAGGAGCAAGCTGAGATTGATAGAGAATTATATCCAGTCAAACTCATTCAGCTTTTGGGAGATTCGTTTTGATGTGTAACAGGCAACTTTCTTTGTTTTTACTTCTTCAGGCCTAAAACTGGAAGGAAATCGGGGGGATCCTCTTCCTCAGGCACCTCTGGGTCTCAGCTCTACCCACAGTCCCGGGGGCTGGTTCCTAAGTAAAAACAGCAATTCCTCTCCAGGGCGTGAACAGCATTTACCTTCTGAGAGCAAAGACAAGTAAAAACCTGCAGAGAGGACTCTCAGCCAGACTCCAAGCCCTTTCCTTTGGGGAATAGCAATGGCCTCTTTGCAGTTTAACTGACTTGTGTCAAAATGTGCCAGTCCCAGGTGTGCTGAACCTTGCAGGAAAAGATTTGCTCACAATCTAGCAATCAGCCCCTATTGGGAACAGATTTTAGTTAGGAAATCAGAAATGCATGAGGTACGTTAAAGTGTGTTAGAAGCAATGGGAAGCATGAGGATCACCTCACAGCATCGCCCTCTCTCCTTCTGTTCCAGCCCCCTTGCTGTACTGGGCTCTCTTGCTGTTGGGCAACAGGAAAGAGTTGAAAGTCATCTCAACAGAATCAACTCTCAGAACCTCAGAATGAAAACTTAGTGAGGTTAAAAAGTGGAGGGTATATCCAAGCTTGACTAGGTGCATTGTTTTCCTCTTTCTATTGAAAGAATGGCATCTTCATTTGGGGTTAGAGTTGGGTTGAACAACCCTGAGAAGGGCAGGATTGGAGATCTGTTTCCATGCACTTCACAGCTAGACCTTTCCACTTCCCTTTAGAAAAGTAGAATAAGAGAGGATCTTGGAAGTATATTTTGCTCCTGTAGAATGGAAGCAATAGAAACTGAAGTTCTCTATCTGTTTACAGACATCAGTAAGAACTCTTCTAAACTGACCTGCTAAAGACTCAACCCCTCCTGCAGGAACCACCTTGTCAAAGAATAAGTCTGCATACCACTGGCAGATCCATACTAGCTCTCTTCCTCTCTCTTCTCCATCCCACACCTGGCTTTTTAGACCAGTTTCCATACTGAATATCTAAACCCCAGAGCTTGTATGGCCATTTTCTCAGATCTTCCACCATTTGTAGGAAATGTAGATCTAGCTTGGTGCTAGGTCTCTGCCAGGAGGCACACGTGGCCGGTTCTGCCATTCCCTGTGACATGGATGGAATCTGGAGCACTATGAGGCAAAGCCATATTAGACTTCACTTTTCTGATAAGTATGCAACCTTTCCCTTGATGTTGTGAGGAGCTTCAGTGCAGGAGCTTCCTTTTGTGTCTCATCCTGCTCCAAGTTAAGAACATTCCCTTTTCAGTCTTAAGCTTCCCTGAATACAGTGAGGCTAGGTGGGAATGAGGGCCATGTGTAATCACCAGTCTGGGGGTGCAAGGAAATCCGATATAAATCCCAAGGATGGTACACTGAAATTGAAAGGGGAAGAACTCCTGCTTTAGATGGTCTCTTTTCAAAGTTTGCCCTATGACTAATATCACAGGCCTGCATGGTCCAGTGGGGAGAGGGGAGCTGCTGTATTGGATGGGCTCAGAAGGCAGAGTAAGGTGTTCCTGTCTTGCGTCTCACTGTTCAGCTTGTAACTTTTAGTTCCTTGTATATTGAGAGTTGAGCTATTTTTTTCTTGATTGTTGTCAACTGTTGTCCTGTGATTGTTTTTTACCCATTACCTCTCCCTCGCAGATGACCTCTCACTAGACCGACCAGTGTATGAGAACTTGCCTGTTTTTAGAAATACTCTAATGTAGGGACTCTACTTTGTATTCTTGTTAAGTATCCATTGACTGACTCTGTCCAGTCTGGAACAACTCCATTGTATCTGACCGCCATGAGCAGAAGGAACACAACACTTCTGGCATAAAGCTCTCCTCTGCATCTTGCTGGCATGGTGCCTTGGTGAGTCAGCTGCTCAAGCCTTTTGTCCTTTCTGCTTAACTTGGGTTAAATTCTAACTCAGCTGCTTTGATTCAAGGAGTATATTTCTGGATGAGAACCAGATTAATATTTTTTTAAATTTTGATGGCGGGGGTAGGAGAGTTTTGCCTATGGGTGAGGGAGGAGCCATCTGCTCATTTTCTGCTAACCTAATAATGGAAGCCTAACATAACTTTCTTTTTTGTAAACCACTGTTTCTGTACAAAAAGCCTTGTGATGGTCTCTTGTGGTATAAAACAGAGTGTCAACGTCCCATCCCCCCCCAGATATATAATCTTGTTTACTTCATAATTGAAAAAGAGGATTGTATGGTTTAAGTATTCAGAGAATTGAAATGAGACAAAGTGACTGTATAGCCTGCGATGGTAATATATACATCTATGCCTCTTCACTCACTACTATTCCATTGGGTTTCTGTATGAAATTTTGTAGTATTTCCCATGTGGCAGGAATAAGTACATTGGAAATCACAGCCCAAACCCAGACTGTTCTGCTTTTACTCTTAATATGCTAGAACGGCTGATACCTCAGAAAGCCCTGTTTATAAATGCGTATAAGTGAGAGTGAGAGAAAGGGAATGGGGTAAGCAAAGTATAAAATTGACTTTTAGTTAGCTTTACCCACAGCTCCATTTTAAACAGTATGTCCAGCGAATAAGAGATAATAAGCAAATCTCAGGGCAACAGCAGCTTTCAGCTTCTCACTCTGATTACCTACCCCTTGAGTAGATCCATAGGGTACGTCTACACTGCAATTAAAAATTTGTGGCTGGCCTGGGACAACCAACCTGGGCTTGTGGGGCTCAGGCTAAGGGGCTATTTAATTGCAGGGTAGACAATCGGGCTCAGGCTGGAGCCTGGGCTCCAGGACCCTGCAAGGTCCCAGAGCTCAAGCTGGAGTTCAAGCCCGAACTTCTACGCCACAATTAAACAGCGCCTGAGCCCTGTGGGCCCAAATCAGCTGGCACAGGCCAGCCACGAGTATCTAATTGCCGTGAGGACATACATTTTGTGGGGCAGCGATATTAGGATGAAATGAATGCATGTGTCTTAAATTGTACAACATTAGTGAAGTTCTGGATTGACACGTCTAAAAAGTTATCCTGCCAGGCTTGTCTCTCTCTGCTGCATGTGGGTATGATCTGAACCATCTGGGCTTCCTGCAGGTTAACAGCCAAAGAAGACAGGAAATCCACCAAGTTCCTGGAAGAGACCCTGGGAGAGTGTACACAATCAGTTTCTTCAGAGGACTGTTTAAAATTCTCCTCCTCTTTGCTCTGTTCTGTATAATTGGATACGATTTTATTTTTCAAGTTACATGCAGTAAAGGTAGCTTTTCTGTTCCAGAGTCAATTCCCACATGAAACCGAACACATAGGAATTACAGCACTTAACATTCTTAATATAGGTCTGATAGCCCTTTGTTGAAAGGTTTGCATGCTGCTTGAATCTTATAGAACATATACCTCTGTGATGACCTTTTGAACTGTAATGATGCAATATACAGACTTTTGGTTTAATACAGAACTCTCTAGCTGTAGTACTTCCTCACTGTGTCTAGATTCATTGCCAAGTTTCAGAGAAGCACTGATTCCTGTAAATCTGGATATTTTATCTGTCCTGTCTTTTAATTTCTGATATCTGACCATACAACCAGGCCTTAAAAGGGGAAGAAGTGATTCTTGTGGCTTTCTTTCTACACATAGACAAATGAGAAGAACATATGTGCACAATGCAAAAGCCATAATCAGATGCTCAGCTGGAACTGAACAAGAACAGTGGTGCCTGGCTGCTCTGCACCGTGCAGTGGTCATTTAGCTCCCTATGATCTAGGCACTTAATACCTTACCCTCCTCAGCCCAGTTTCTCTAGTTTCTGGAATGAAATGCCCAAGGATGCTTGTGGGCACAACTGTCTTTGTGAGATTTCACACCTTGGTCTTACACTGATCTTGACCTTTTCTTTGGCGACCTGTAGACAATGAACGTCCCTAGTTCTGTCAATAGGTTTTACAACTTATATTTATTTGTATCATCTCTTTTGGCTAGGAATGTAAAAGTGATCCTAAAGTAAGATATGTAATAAAATCAATCAGATTTATTGTATCTACCAAAACGTGTCCTTTCTTCATTCTTAAATGAATTTATAAATCATTGCAATGTTCACAAATCCTTAGGTGGCTGTAAAACACCAGGCCCTCATTCTATTAGAAAGTGTCTGCAGAAGCTAGCCTGTTATAACAATGGAATGTAAATGTCATTGTGACAGGTAGCCCCAGAGAATAGCATACTCTTGTTATTAACAGAATATGTATAGTTCAAGCCATAGCAGCACAAACGTCCTCATTCCCCTCCCCGCAAATGTGGCTCACCTCTGCCTTGGAGAGACCACTTGTGGGGCTGAAAGGGTAGGTTAGTCCTTTTGTCCTTTCTGCTGAGTGACAAAAAGGGATCCAGTTAGTGGTAATTATGGTGGAGGTTTTTGTGATCTAAACATCTGGAAAATGGAGTGAGACCACTAAGCTCATTTCATATAAGTCACTATATGGTCTCTAATGAAAGTTTAGTATTTTGGTTGGGAAAAAACCACTGTCATTCTATTTATTTAATTTATTACATGAAGCCTGGTGTTCTGTTCCTCAGGTATTTTATGACATGGCATGGTGAGGGACCTGTGTCCAAAAAAAAACAAAACGCTCCAACGGAAAAACCCTAAGCACCCTAAGCATTCATTTTCTTCAAGCCTCTCTCACTACACACGCTCAGCAGTAAGACCCAGCTCTACAAAGGTATTTAGGCTCCTAACTTATATTGATATAAACAGAAGTTAGAAGCATAAAAAGGGGGAGGGTGTTCACACAGGGGTGAATGGCTCTGGGTGGGGGGGGAGGGTGTTCACACAGGGGTGAATGGCTCTGGGTGGGGGGGGAGGGTGTTCACACAGGGGTGAATGGCTCTGGGTGGGGGGGGTTGTTCACACGGGGATGAATGGCCCTGGGTCAGGGGGGAGGGTGTTCACACAGGGGTGAATGGCTCTGAGTGGGGGGAGGTGTATGGCTCGGGGGTGGGGGTGGTTACACGGGGGTGAATGGCCTTGGGGAGGGGGGGTGTTCTGACGGGGGTGTATGGCTCTGGGTGGGGGGGGTTCACACGGGGGTGAATGGCTCTGGGTGCGGGGGGGGCTGTTCACACGGGGGTGAATGGCCAGGGGCGGGGGGCTGTTCACACGGGGGTGAATGGCCAGGGGCGGGGGGCTGTTCACACAGGGGTGAATGGCCCGGGGGGGGGGCTGTTCACACGGGGGTGAATAGCTCTGAGTGGGGGGAGGTGTATGGCTCTGGGGGGGGTTCACACGGGGGTGAATGGCTCTGGGTGGAGGGGGCTGTTCAGACGGGGGTGTATCGCTCTGGGTGGGGGGGGTTCACACGGGGGTGAATGGCTCTGGGTGGAGGGGGCTGTTCAGACGGAGGTGTATGGCTCTGGGTGGGGGGGGGTTCACACGGGGGTGAATGGCTCTGAGTGGGGGGAGGTGTATGGCCCTGGGGGGGGGGGGCTGTTCAGACGGGGGTGAATGGCTCTGAGTGGGGGGAAGTGTATGGCTCTGGGGGGGGTGGTTACACAGGGGTGAATGGCTCTGGGTGCGGGGGGGGTTGTTCACACGGGGGTGAATGGCTCTGAGTGGGGGGAGGTGTATGGCTCGGGGGGGGTTCACACGGGGGTGAATGGCTCTGGGTGGGGGGAGGTGTATGGCTCTGGGGGGGTTTCACAGGGGGGTGAATGGCTCTGGGTGGAGGGGGCTGTTCAGACGGGGGTGTATGGCTCTGGGTGGGGGGAGGTGTATGGCTCTGGGGGGGGTTCACACGGGGGTGAATGGCTCTGGGTGGAGGGGGCTGTTCAGACGGGGGTGTATGGCTCTGGGGGGGGTTCACACGGTGGTGAATGGCCCTGGGGGGGGGGGGGGGCTGTTCAGACGGGGGTGAATGGCTCTGAGTGGGGGGAGGTGTATGGCTCTGGGGGGGGTTCACACGGGGGTGAATGGCTCTGGGTGGGGGGAGGTGTATGGCTCTGGGGGGGGTTCACACGGTGGTGAATGGCCCTGGGGGGGGGGGCTGTTCAGACGGGGGTGAAGGGCTCTGAGTGGGGGGAGGTGTATGGCTCTGGGGGGGGGGTCACACGGGGGTGAATGGCTCTGGGTGGAGGGGGCTGTTCAGACGGGGGTGTATCGCTCTGGGTGGGGGGGGTTCACACGGGGGTGAATGGCTCTGGGTGGAGGGGGCTGTTCAGACGGAGGTGTATGGCTCTGGGTGGGGGGGGTTCACACGGGGGTGAATGGCTCTGAGTGGGGGGAGGTGTATGGCCCTGGGGGGGGTGGTTACACAGGGGTGAATGGCTCTGGGTGCGGGGGGGGTTGTTCACACGGGGGTGAATGGCTCTGAGTGGGGGGAGGTGTATGGCTCGGGGGGGGTTCACACGGGGGTGAATGGCTCTGGGTGGGGGGAGGTGTATGGCTCTGGGGGGGTTTCACACGGGGGTGAATGGCTCTGGGTGGAGGGGGCTGTTCAGACGGGGGTGTATGGCTCTGGGTGGGGGGAGGTGTATGGCTCTGGGGGGGGTTCACACGGGGGTGAATGGCTCTGGGTGGAGGGGGCTGTTCAGACGGGGGTGTATGGCTCTGGGGGGGGGAGGTGTATGGCTCTGGGGGGGGTTCACACGGTGGTGAATGGCCCTGGGGGGGGGGGGCTGTTCAGACGGGGGTGAATGGCTCTGAGTGGGGGGAGGTGTATGGCTCTGGGGGGGGGTCACACGGGGGTGAATGGCTCTGGGTGGGGGGAGGTGTATGGCTCTGGGGGGGGTTCACACGGTGGTGAATGGCCCTGGGGGGGGGGGCTGTTCAGACGGGGGTGAAGGGCTCTGAGTGGGGGGAGGTGTATGGCTCTGGGGGGGGTCACACGGGGGTGAATGGCTCTGGGTGGGGGGAGGTGTATGGCTCTGGGGGGGGGGTTCACACGGGGGTGAATGGCCCGGGGGGGGGCTGTTCACACGGGGGTGAATAGCTCTGAGTGGGGGGAGGTGTATGGCTCTGGGGGGGGTTCACACGGGGGTGAATGGCTCTGGGTGCGGGGGGGTTGTTCACACGGTGGTGAATGGCCCTGGGGGGGGGCTGTTCAGACGGGGGTGAATGGCTCTGAGTGGGGGGAGGTGTATGGCTCTGGGGGGGGGTCACACGGGGGTGAATGGCTCTGGGTGGGGGGAGGGTGTCGGTACTGAGGCCTGGGGTGGCTCCTACGAGATCCCGGGGTCAGGGGAGGCAGCGGCTGGAGAAGGGGCCTGCGGGGCTGCCGGACCCCACATCGGCGTGTGGGGACAATGGCCGCCCCCGGGCCCGGAAGCCGGGCCCGGCGGGGCCCTGTCAGCCAGCGTGGGCAGGGCAACCACGGCTCAAGCCCAGCGTGCTTCCGTCACCGGCACGCCGGCCCTCGGCGGCCTGGGGCGGGAGAGCCTGCTGGGAGGTGTAGTCTCGGGGCTGGAGCGGCCCGTTCGCCGTTCGCGCCGGGCCGCGGTGGGACTACAATTCCCATCAGACCCTGCGGGTTGTTTTCCTTCAAACGGAAAAGCTCCCCGCCTCTTCCCCCCGCCAGAGCCGAGCGCGGGGGTTGGATTGTCCTGCCGAGGCCACCGTTGAGGAGGTCCCTCCCCCTCCACCTCGGAGCCCTTTGACCCCGTTGTTATGTCGGGCCTGAGCCGCCACTGCTGCTGCATTCCATAGCGCCCGGGAGCTACCCCTCCCCTTGCCTCGCGCCCTCCCTGCCCGCCGGCCGCGCGCCAGCCCCGCCCCCCGGCTAACGGTCCGCACCCGCACCGCGCGCTCCCGCCTCCGAACCCCGGCCCGCGTGCCCGCGCCCCGGCCCCCCCCACCTCTCCCCTCAGCCCGGAGCAGGAGGAAGATGAAGGAGATGAAGCAGCGGAGGAAGAAGGAGCGCACGTGGGCTGAGGCCGCCCGCCTGGTGAGGGGGAGATCCCCCCAGGAAGGGGGGCGGGGAGGCCCCGCGGTGGCAGGGGCTGGGGAAACACCCTGCCCCCGTGACTAGCGGGGCCCGTGCTGGGCAGGGAGGGGCCCTGCGGGGGGGTTGTGAGGAGACGGACCCCGGTGTACAATGGGGAGAGGGCGGAGATCGCCTTCCCTCGGGGCGAGGTGACCCCCCCCCCCCCGGAGGGAAGATGGGCTGTCTCTCAGAGAGGGGCCCGGGCACGCTGGGGGGCTCCCCAGTGCAGCCAGGGCAGTGGCCGCTCCAGGGGGGTTGGGCGCAGGGGGGGACACCCCACCCTGTGAGTAGAAGGGGCCTGGCTCCAAGGGAGCTGAGAGACACCTCCTGAGGCTGCTTAGCGTTATCTGTGTTGCTGTCGTGCCTAGGAGTCCCCATCCTGGACCAGGACCCCTTTGTGCATGCTGGGTGCTGTGCAAACAAAATAAAGAGCTGGTCCCTGCGCCAAGGATCCTGCAGAGAGGCCAGCATCCCCCTCCCACCCAATCTGGACATTGCTTCTCCCATACAAGAAAACAAAGAGAGAGCAACCTTCTCCCCATCTTCAGTATGAGATGGGAAAGAGAGGAGGCTGCTTCTAGAGCACAGCACCCCCCCCCCCCCACATCCAGCCCAACATAATCACAGCATGACTTCCTCTGTAGAAAGGTGGAGAGTCACAGCTCCCACCATTACAACTCTGCCCGCTCCTTTTTCCACCTCCATCCCTCAAGAGAAAGAGATAAATTACTAGTCTCTTTTCTCTGTATATTACTGGGAGGAAGAAAGGGAATGATTCTAGTCCTAACACATGCACACTCTGTACTGCCAGCAGGGTCTTCATTCCAAACTACAGGAGTGCTTCCAGAAACACTACCTCTATAGTTGCAAAGAGTCCTGTGGCACCTTATAGACTAACAAATGTATTGGAGCATAAGCTTTTGTGGGCAAATACCCCCTTCGTCGGATGCATGCATGACTACATGCATCCGACGAAGTGGGTATTCACCCACGAAAGCTTATGCTCCAATACGTCTGTTAGTCTATAAGGTGCCACAGCACTCTTAGTCTGGATCTGTAAAAGTGGCAAACATGTCTACCTCTCTGATACTTTACCTCGACAGTATCATCTTGAGAGACTGTCATATTACATGGGGGAAGGGTCTACTGTCAGATATTTCTCCCTTCCAGATTGCCAGGTTTGTGGGGGCTTCTTTCAGACAGGGTGAGAAACAGGTCCTTTCACATGCTCTCTCACATATTACCAAGGGGAGGGAATGGGTCTTCTAGAAAAAGATTCTCCTTTAACCATGGAAAGAGGAGGATTTTCTCTTTTAGAAAGGTGTGACCACACACCCCATTTATGGTGGTTGGATAAGGCATTTTTCTGGAGAGGCCTTCATCAGTTTGTAAGCATTGCTTAGATTTCTCAGTATCTGTCTTACAGTATCTTCTCAAATGGTATGAATAGATAGTCTGACGAGGCATTGACAAGGTCTGAGGTGATTTCTTCACTGTAGAAAATGGTACTGTTTGTTAGAGAGCCTTTAATTTTTCTGCTTGGTTCAATTTTACTTACAGGTTAGCAAAGTCCGGGCAGTAGTATAATAATCATTCTCAGTTTTGTCAGGTCCTACTTCTTATTCTGCTTTCCCTTCTTAGATTTATTTAAACCTCCTTGGAAGGGATCATAGCTTGAGGTCCAGAAAACGTTACTGTCAGGAATTTCCTTCATGGCAACAAGCTTCTCCCTGACACCACTAGTATGGGGAAACTAGGTATTGTAAAGGCTATGGTGTTCAAGCATACATGAAAACATAAATATCCCTCCTGTCTACCAAAGGGCTTTACTTGTTTAGTGTCTTCATGGTCAACATTTTCATTTGGTCATAAGCATGTTCTTGGTAACAAATCTGGTATGTATGTGGTTAATTTTGTGGCATGTATTTTCATCAGTTTTTTAAAAATTCCATTCATTCAAGCGGCAGATTTCTAGAATAAATACCTGCTTTGGTTATAAGAACATAACAGCCATACTGGGGTCAGACCAAAGGTCGATCTAGCCCAGTATCCTGTCTTCCTACAGTGGCCAATGCTGTGTGCCACAGAGGGAATGAACAGAACAGGTAATCATCAAGCAATCCATCCCCTGTCACCCATTCCCAGCTTCTGGTAAACAGAGGCTAGGAACACCATTAATTATGTCCATTAATACCATCCTACTGGAGCCCTGCTGTACAGGCAAGTCTCATCTTAAGCTGGGGTTACGTTCTGCAGTCAGTGCGTAAAGCGAAAATTGCGTATAGTCAAAATTACATTGAATGTAAGGGTGGGCGGAATCGCCCACACTACAGGTACAGTATTTAAATTATTTGAGCATGAGCTTTCGTGAGCTACAGCTCACTTCATCGGATGCATCCGATGAAGTGAGCTGTAGCTCACGAAAGCTCATGCTCAAATAAACTGGTTAGTCTCTAAGGTGCCACAAGTACTCCTTTTCTTTTTACGAATACAGACTAACACGGCTGTTACTCTGAAACCAGTATTTAAATTGTTATTTTTCTCTTTTTTGTTTGTTTATTTTTGCCAACCGTGCAAAGCTGAATTCATGCATGTTAAATGCACGTAAGATGAGACTCGCCTGTATTCTGTTGCCTATCACCATGTGGGACAAACCTGTCTTTTATAAAAGAACTAAAGCCAGATCTTAATCTGGAATCCAGAGGTCAACTGTAAAATCTAAAATGGAAACAAACTTTTAAAAAGTCTGTACCAAATAAGAAAATATAAACCCACCAAGAAACTAGAATCAAACTAAAATTTTTAAAAGAGGAGGAAAAGACGGGAATATGGGCCAGTTGATCCAAGTGGAGATTGAACTCTTCAACTGTTGTCTGAACAGTTGGTGCCTTTAATACCCAGCCCCTTAACTCAGTTCATAACACTCTCCATTTCAACTCTGTTGGAGTGGGAGAATAGTCACGTTGCAAATGGCACACTCAGCTTTTTGCATGCTTTATTGTGCTGATTGTTGCTGCTATCTACTTTTAATGCTGATTGGAAAAAGTTTGTTTTGTTTTGTTTTTTCCTCCAGGAACCAAAATTTCTTCACAATAAACTTTTAAAAAATAAAATCCGTGGATGTAAGTGACTAGGGGAGGCACAGTGATCCTGCCATCTCCATATGGATACTAGTGGGTTAGATAGTTTTTCTTCTCAGCTCTGTTTGGGCCAAAGGCACTTGATCATTGATTTACTGGCACAAGAGCATACTTTGTGTGTAGTATATTGGCATCTATATAAATAATAAATAAATGCATCTTGGGGTTTTTTGTTATGTATTTTATGAATCAAGGTTGTGTACCAGATCATGTAGACATTTAATAAGAGCTGGGGTCCAATTGTCTTGGGTCCATCCGATTTTGCTTAGCGTCCAGTGGATTCTAGTAGTTATTCTAGCTTTTTCTGAATAGGACTTGCTTGCATGCAAGAGGAGATTCCCAGGGCTGACCAACAAAGAAAACATGAGAATGTTCTGACGCAGTATGGCCAATGGTCCATTTAGCCCTATATCCTGGCTTTTGATAGTGGCCAATGCCATATGTTTCAGAGGGAAAGAACAGGACAGGGCAGTTATTGCATGATCTATCCCCGGTTGTCCAGTCCCAGCCTCTGGCCGTCGGAGTCTTAGGGACACTCAGAGCATGGGGTTGCATCCATGACCATCTTGGCTAATAGGCATTGATGGATCTTTCCTCCATGAATTTACCTAAATCTTTTTGGAACCCAGTTATAATTTTGGCCTTCATAACGTCCCTTTGCAACGAATTCCACAGGTTCGCTGTGTGTAGTATGAAGAAGTACTTCGCTATATAACCTATTCAGACTAGAATGTCTGCCTTCTGGTAGCTTGCATTGTCCTTTGTGTGAAGATTATTATTTTTGAGCTCACTTGACTTTGACTTTCGCTCTTCTCCTGCTCTTCAAGCTAAAAGTTGCAGCTGGAAAAAAACTAGTGCCAGGTTCATGCTCAGAAGTGCTTCAGCCTGCAGCTCCTGTGTGGGTCCTAGTCTTGTGGGTGGAATACTTGAATGTAGGCACTTGGGGTCACCAGCCAGCAGAGCAGCCCCAGTGTGGGGAAAAGACTAAGGTTATATGTGCACTAGAAATGCTACAGCTGTGCCACTGTAGTGTAGACACTTATTATAGCGAAGGAAAGGGTTCTTCCATCGCTGTAGTAAATCCACCTCTCTGAGAGGAGATATCTAGGTTGAAGGAAAAATTCTTCCATTGACCTAGCACTGTCTACATTGGGGCTTAGGTCAGCTTAATTTACATTTCTTGGGGGAGTGTGTGAATTTTTCACACCCTCTGAGTAATGTAGCTAGATCAACTTAACTTTCTAGTGTAGACCAGTGCTAAGTCTGCTTGCATAATTTTTCTCGCCACCCAACACACTAAACTCTGTGGTAACTCACTGCTTATTGGCTGTCCAAAAAGTAAGTCTGCAACTCATCTACTTTGGCAACTCATCAGTAGTAATTTAATGGCATAGCACCCATGTTAGTTAATCCTCACTGGCATCTGGTCTACCAGTGAATCTCTTCATGGATGTCATTTGTTACCTTCCTCATGGTTGGGGCCTCTCCCTATGTGCATTAAGTGTATGAGGTCTCTAAACCCCAGCTTCATCTTTGTTCTATTTCTGGTTTGTCATTGGCTCAACCTCATACCAGATTATCCTCTTAGGGAGACCAAGCCTTTCCTAGCTGTTCTGGGTTGTGGGGCTCCTTTCAAGCTGATCTTAAATCCATTAAAAATAGATGTTTGTTTAGTACTAGGCTTTACCACACCCCTGTCAAAGTGCTTTTAATTTGACTCTGTTACATTTTTTATTCTGTTAGATGCCTCCATGGATGGGAAGGAAAAGAACTTTTTGCAGCTTCTCGTCCTGTGGAGTGAATTCTTTGCACATACTTTTTTTTTTTAAACAGAATTTTGAGATTCAGTGTAGTAAATCGAGCCACAGGGAATATTGAACAGGTGTTCTGAGGATTATATTACTAGTCTGGTAGCAGGGTAATTGGACGAGTAGCATAAAGGTTCACAGTTAGGGTCTTTGGGAAGGCAGGAAATGGAAATATTACAAACAACACATTCAATTTCTGTGGTAAGTGTTGTCTTATCCCAGTGGTACTCAAACTTTTGTGCTGGTGACCCCTTTCACATAGGAAGCCTCTGAGTGCGACCCCCTTTATAAATTAAAAACACTTTAAAATATATTTAACACCATTATAAATGCTGGAGGCGAAGTGGGTTTGGGGTGGAGCCTGACACCTCGCGATCCCCCATGTAATAACCTTGCGACCCCCTGAGGGGTGCTGCCCCCCAGTTTGAGAACCCCCAAGATATTCCTTCTGACCAGTGCTCAATACTGCATTAATAGGTTCCTAATGGAGCCACGATATCCTGCCATAATCAGCCAGAGGAGGCGTTGCTTCAGTGCATGCAGGGCCTTTCGGGGTAGGTGAAGGAATGAGAGAGAATCTTGTTGGATGCTTTCTCTTCCAGCTCTAACACTTAAAAGTAGTCATACATCTGATACAGTTGGGGGCTAGGAACTGTTCTGAGCAGGGCTTTTTGTTTCTGGCAGTAAGTATTCACTCATTGTCCATTGTGGGCTGTGTTTTATTTGGTTGTCATTGAGTTCAGTGTTTTCCAGATGCATTATGGGCCGTGAAGGTTTTTCTTGATTTGGGAAACATGAATGTTCCATTTCGTGCCTCTCACATTTGACTGTTGAGTGATGTGTTGTCCACATCAGATGCCCATTTCATTTGGGTGATGAAGGGTGACAGTGTCTGATGATGGCACTGAATTATTGTACCCCAAAGAAAACTTGATCAGTGCAGGAGATTGTAGTAGAGCTGTACTGCCTCCAAATAAAAATGGTTTATTCCATTTAAATATAGGTTATCATACTGCTTGAGGTTCTGGCCGTCCCATCTCAAAAATATATTAGAATTGGAAAAGGTGCAGAGAAGGGCAACAAAACTGTTTAGGGGTATGGAACAACTTCCATATGAAGAGAGATTAAAAAGACTGGGACTGTTGCGCTTAGAGAAGAGACAGCTAAGGGGGGATATGACAGAGGTCTACAAAGTGATGAATAGTGTGGAGAAAGTGAATAAGGAAGTGTTATTTGCCCCTTCACAGAACACAAAACCTAGGGTCACTCAATGAAATTCATAGGCAACAGGTTTAGAACAAACATAAGGAAGTACTTTTTCACACAGCACACATTCAACCTGTGGAACTCATTGCCAGGGAATTTGGGAAGGCGAAAACTAGAAATGAGTTCAAAAAAGAAGTAGAAAAATTCATGGGGGATAGGTACATCAATGGCTGTTAGCCAAAAAGGCCAAGGATACAACCCCATACCCTGGGTGTCCCTAAACCTGTAACTGCCCCAAGCTGAGACTGGATGACCAGGGGTGGATCGCTTGAAAATTGCCTTGTTTTCCATCTGAAGCTTCTGACGCTGGCCACTGTCGGAAGACAGGATACTGGGCTATAGATGGACCATTGGTCTGACCCAGTATGGCCATTCTTATGTTCTTATTTCTTGGGCTTTCATTACATTTAACCATGGCTTTCACAATTCCAAACTTCCAGTCCCCTGGCAGGCTAATGCTATAGTGCTTTGTGTATTATTTTCAGATACTTAAATGTGACATAGTGGATATAATTTAGTTTTGCTTTTCTTGAGAAGTGTAGGTAGACTTTTAATTGCAGTACAACACTGGAGTGTGTCATTCAGTTTGGACTTTTTCTTTCCTTTAGGAGGCTGGGAAGTGGGGGTGATAGAGATGGTGACCTGCACTGTTTTCTTGCAAAAAGAAAAGGAGTACTTGTGGCACCTTAGAGACTAACCAATTTATTTGAGCATAAGCTTTCGTGAGCTGTTTTCTTGCAGACAGTCCTGTTACTATACCGTTCAAATGGAGACTTCAGTCATTGGTCCCTGACATGATGCTGCAGTGACTCAGTTCTAGACGTTGCGGACATAAAAAGGGCATTCATTTTCTTTGCTCACTACTTGTACTAGTTGAATTGGAAGACAAAATTGCATTGCCAACTTGTATAAAGTACTGTCCCTCCTAAAATCAGAATTGCATGTCATTGTGGCCATTAGGTTAGGGGAATTTATTAAATTATTACTAGCAGAATATCCCAGACTGAATATCTGTTGCCTCTTCTCTCAGGTACTTTAGGCTATATAGTGAAACGTATTTTTACATTGGAGTTGCTATACTGGATCAGACTAGTGGTCCATGTAGGCCAGTATTCTGTCTCTGACAGTGCCCAGTATAAGTTGCTTCAGAGAAAGGTGCAAGAACTCCTGCAGAGCAGGCAGTTATGGAGTAACCTGCCCCTAGGGAAACTTTCCTCTTAAATCTGAATAATTTAAAGGTTGGCTTCAGCTCTGAAACACTACGGTTTACATCTCTTCTGAAGCTTTGTTATTTTTAATATTTACAATTATAATTCTGGTTATTCTTGTTATCCATATAAATGCCCAATTCTTTTTTGAATCTTGCTAAGTTGTTGGCTTCAATGATATTTTGTGGCAGAGAGTTCCACAGGCTTATTCAGCATTGTGTAAAGAAATATTTTATTTTGTCACTTTGAATTTGTCATCTTTCAGCTTAATTAAATGTCCCTTTGTTCTTGTACTATGAGACAGATGAAGAGAAGCTCCTCATCTACATTCTTTAGACCATTCATTACTTTATACCTTTGTCATATCCTCTCTTACTCATCTTCTTTCTGAGACAAACAGTTCCAATTGTTTAAATCTTTCCATGCAAAAAATGTTTCCATGTCCCTAATCATTCTTATTACCAGTCTCTGAAACCCCTCTGTTTCTTCTGTATTCTTCTTGAGATGGGATGATCAGAACTGAATACAGTGTTCCAGCTGAGTTTGTACTATTGATTTATGTAATGACATTATTATTTGTAACTCCAACATGATAGATGCTTAACAGATAGGTATGAAGAGAAAGTCTCTGCCCCAAAGAGCAAACAGTCTATATCTACTATGTTAATGTCTATTTCAGTGGAAGCCTTTGATTCTTATATATATTTTAAAGGTTGTGTGCAGTAAGGGCTTTGACTGATGTTTACGAAAGTCAGTGGGAAAGCATCCATTAACTTTAATGGTGCGGGATCAGTGCCTAATTCCCCAGCTCTCCCCTTCTCCCCATACTTGCACAATTGTATACTTAGAGACCTGATGACAAAACAGGGCAAGCCATTTGTCGCCCTAGAAAAAGTGCAGGGATCATGCATATATACCGTAGTCTGCTCTTGGGTTAACCTGAATTTTGTAGCAGGTTTTCTTGTGGAGATATTAAGTTTTAGCAGACATATTCCTATATTTGAATCCCAACCCAGGAAACAATTCAGCGAATAAGAATAGAAAATGTTGAATGAAACTTTGGTATTTATATCTCTTCAGGTGTTGGAAAACTACTCTGATGCTCCTATGACCCCGAAACAGATTCTGCAGGTCATAGAGGCTGAGGGACTAAAGGAAATGAGGTCAGTATTGATCTTCTTGTTTATAATGAAGTGTGTGGAGTGTGGGGGAAGGTGGATAAAAAGGGCTGGATTACTTAGTGGAGTTCGCTGTCCTTTCTCTAATCCACCTTTCTTTTCTCTCTCTCTCTGTAGCCCAATAATTTGGGGTAAGAATATACTAGCTGTTTTTCTTTAACTATTGCTACTGGAGGATTTCCAGTTTCTTGTAAACATGGAGTGAACATCTCTGCCTTTCAGTGGAGTTGTAGGATTTTTGTAAAATATTCTAAATGCCAACCACGTGTCTGTCTCTGATATAAATGCTTCTCCTTTGTGTGTTTCTTCTACAAATAAATAACTACTACTGGTCTTCCAGTGTTGGGCCTGTGTTTATGTAATGAGTCAAACTCAGTCCTCTGTAGAGCTTCACCTCTAGAGCAGAGACTCCTCCTTTTTCTGGGGTCAAGTAAGAAGCTTCCCTTATATACGCAAGTATACTGCTCTTTCTACATATTCTACCATACCACAGTGTTAATTCTGCTGTATTTTTTGTGGCCCTTGATACGGATCTCAGAACGTATATCACCTGAAGAAGAGCCTGCACAGGAATGTAGGAAACTACAGGGTTGGATGGAACCCCAGGTGTTGTCTTAAATTAATTTCCTGGAATTTCCATCTGCTGTTGTTGAATCTAGGAGAAAGGAGATACAAAATACCTTGTAGGTCAAAGGAAGTAGATGTTTGCTAGCCATCATGCTGCAAACTCCTTAACTTGGGTTACAAGATGAAAGTTCCCAAGTTTGACTGCACACAGTAAATCAAGCTATCTTTGGCAGTTCAGCATTCATTGATTCCCATGTGTGATCTTAACTCTGTGCTGTTCTAACTATGGTCTGTTTTTCTTTTTGGTTTATGAACTGTCTTCCACCATGTTGCCTGCATCACTGGTGAACTGCTGTATAACTATAGAAGGTAAATGAATCCCTTTGGGACTGAAGCAATTCAGACTGTTAACTTGTTTCTCATCTCACTATCCCTGAAATTAGGAAACAATCATGATGGTTTGAGTAGCGAACAGCTTCATATTTCACAGGCAGAGGTGTAATGTGTAGGAGTTACCATTGTTCAGAGAGGGAACGTGCCAGCATGCTTTGTTCCCTTGATAGCAGAGCGGTTAGAACACCACTCGATACTCAGGGTTCCTCACAACTAGGTTTATAGTGGGAATGGACTTGGGTGATGGTTTCACAGCGTGGTATGTAGAGAATGGAATAAGGATGGGCTTATAGTGGAAAGCTCCATATTCCTTCTCTTTTAATCAGATATTCACTCTGCACTGACCTACTTTCTTTGATCAGTCCTTTTACCTAGAGAGGTAGCTGCACTATTTGAGGGTCTGTGAGCACTATGCTGTCTTTACTAATGGCAATAACAGGGTGTCTTTTCACTAGTGCAGATTTTCTTGCTGTCTTCCAAGCTTTCACTGGTAACTTATCAAAATGGGTATCTAAAACCAGGCTTCTCTGCGTGTGTGAAGTTAAATCGTTCAGAGCTAAATCATTTTTCTAGAAATTGGTATTTCCCTCCAGGTATATCTGCTTCCCTTCACCCAATTGTTAATTTTCTGCTTTGGGGGAAAGATGGCTTTCTTTCTTTATCGTATAGCTGAAAGGATCAAGTATTGTTCATAGACCCAGTGTTAAAATACAAACTGCCCACCAAGGCTGTGATCTTGCGTAGCTAAATAGCATTGAACGTTTTCAATATTTACATGGGGTGCTTGCAAAGAAAACCTAAGTTCTGAAAGAGGTAGCATGATGACTCAAGGGACACTCTGAACTAATGCACCCTGATTCTACGAAACACTCAGTAGTTGGAGTGCTGCCTTCCTGAAGAAGTGCAAAATAGTGATCCCCTGTGGTTTATGCAAGAGCAGAGATGTTGGGGCCAGTCTCATGGCTAAATTGTAGCTCCAATGAATGTTTTGACATCTCTTCTGTCTACTGTTTCAATTAGGGAAGTTAATCTTTTCCTTTCCTAAAACTTGTCCTGTGGCTGGTAATTTACTTGCAGCATTCTGCTCAGTGCAGAGGGGGAAAAGATGTGTAATTTACAGGAGAGCGAGTTGGGATTTCTCTGTGGTGTATAAAATGACACATGGTAACTTTGGCTACTTCCAAGGCTTGCAAAGAAATGCCAAAAAGCAAACCAGCAGAAAAACAAACTCAATCAAGATTAACCGAGAAGTTGTTCTAAACCCAGTTTTCGGTTTGAGAAGTTGAGACTTAATAGTTTGAGCTTTTGAGACTGAAACATTTCAATTAGACCAGTTTTCAGTTTCACTTTTAGTAATAGTGAACTCTTACATTGCTTTAATAACGTCCCTTGCAGGCTCTAGAGGTAATGTTTTATATGTGCATGTGTGATTATGTGGAAAATCTGATGATGTGATGTGTCACAAAGGTTTCATTAGCATGAGTGTGGGTTGAATGGTTTACTTACAAATGACAAACAACCACTGAGTTATGAGGGCCATCCAAAAAGAGTGCCGTTAAACCCTTTCTGTTACACTATGCTAACATGTATTCTCTTTGTGTTATGTATATTGAAAGAAAACTATTTCAGAAATACTTGATTTTATAAACATTTTATTGATAGGGTTTTTTTGAGGTTCTCCATCTATAAAGTAAGGCTTCCTTAGTACCATGAATCCAGCTACAAAGAATTCAGAGAGAGAGCGAGAAAAATATCTCAAGTGATAAACCTCTAAAAATGACCTAGAATGGCTTGAACATTAGTATAATGTGCTGCTTTCCTATTATCTGAGACTTATCTCACTATGATGTGCCTTAGTGGTAAGCAGCTCAGATAGGAAAGCTATAATAGCGTTCAGACTTGTTGAGATCCTGTACCTTAAATCTCATCACCGTCCCTTCTGCTACCTGCCTTTGATTTAAAAAGAAGAAAAAAATGCTGTAGGGTTTTGTGTATTATTTAAAAATTGGCAATTAGATACTCTAATCCTCATCTCCCTTTTTCTCTCTGGTTTCAGTGGCACTTCGCCCCTGGCCTGCCTCAATGCCATGCTACATTCCAATTCAAGGGGAGGTGATGGACTCTTTTACAAATTGCCTGGACGTATCAGCCTTTTCACACTCAAGGTGAATTGTGAACTCCTGTCTTCCAGGCTGGGGACAGAGTGCGAGGTCAACTTGTTACGTATTGCTGTTATTGTTAATCCATCACTGGTGATCACTGTATGAGTTTAGCGTACTGCCCTTGGTAACATCATGCGAAACAGAGGCTCTGGGATCCATAATTCTATACATGATGGTTCTTGTGCCTATAAGCTATATGTAATACATTTGTTTTTTAAATTTTATAATTCTTAAATTACACAAGCAAGATAAACTCTCTTCTTCCAGGACATGGAATGTCAGAATTTAGTTCATGCAGTCATAAAGGGTAGAGCATCATCAAAATAATGAAACCTGTATGTTTCCCTTATACAGTATACTCCCGTTCATCCAAAATCCCATTACCCGAACCTCTGCATTATCCGAATCTCTTTCTTGTCCCCCGTGTATCTCATGCTGGGAGACAAGAAAGGGATTTGACCAATGTGGAGGTTTGTATAATAGAGTAGATACTCCTGGTCAGGACCTCAAGGAGGAGGAAGACAAGCCCCTGGCTGTGGGGGAGGTCACTCTGCTGCTTAATGGATCCTGTAGCAGTGCAGGGAGGCCTGTTCAGCCCTGCTGTCATGAAAGTGAGTGAACAGGGCCATGGCAGTGGAGCTGCAGAGGCCTCCCTGCACTGCCGCAGGTGCAAGGAAGACTGCAGTCATCTGGCAGAGCAGAGTCCTGGCTGTGGGGTCTGTGCTTTGTCCTGCACCTTGCACCTGCAGGGATCAGGTTTCACTGGCAGGGAACCCTCTGCAGCCCCACTGTGAAGAGAGTAAGTGGGGAAGAGCAGATTTCCCCTTCCTCCCCCGGGCCAGGACTGTAAGGAAGATGAGAAGGTTGAGTCCCTGACTGCAAGGGAGGCCACCTTGCTGCTGAATGGCTCCTGTTCCCTCCATTATCTGAACTCCCAGTTATCTGAATAAAATCCATGTACCCATTGCTTTTCGGGTAATCGGGAGCTTATTGGATACCAATCTCAAAGGGATGCAGTCAGCTTACAGATAACATTTGTCTGAAAGTTTTGTACGGACAATAGTTACAAGTAACACCTAATATTACTATAATTAAAAAGTTAATCAAAAATCATTTTTCAGTTTGTTTACTCTGTGTTTGACAGCAATCTGCATAGTTCATTCTCTCCTCCATATTGTCTGTCTTTGTGCTGAAAAGACCCTTAAAAACATCAACCAAGAAAAAGGAAAAAATATATCAATTTTTTGTTTAAGGAATTTTTTTTTAAAAGTCAAGACATGCTGTTTAAAGAGGCTTTACCTAACATAGGTTTTTTAGTACAAGTTGACAGTCCCTTTAATTTGAAATATAGAAAAATATGCTTCTGCTCCTATATTTTTTTAGTGTCTCAGAGATGTCCTCCTCTCCCACCCCACCTCCTCAAATGCACCTTTGAACCTCTCTCTTCCCCCAAAAGATGCCTTACGTTAATGTGTCATTCTGTGTTTGAAAATAGACTGAATTCCAAAATACTTTAATTTGCCATTTGTATAATCAATGAACATCACAAGTTTGGCATCTCTGCAGCTGTTTGACACTGTTGTCTCTTTATCTCTAGGAATAAAAAGTGGCTAAATATTGTCACACAGTTTCTCAGCCCAAGAAAGAATAATTTTTCTGAATATTAAAAAAAATACCCTCAGTAGTTATGCATGGACAGATATGAGCAAACTGTTTTATTTTTTTCAAGTGTGTTTGAGTTACACATCTGAAAAGGGTCCACAGAGCATGCCAGTAATACAGTTCTACTATTTGAAAAGATGGTGTGCGAGTTAATTTAATTAAAATGAACTGTGCTGACTTCTGTTCTATTAGGAGCTTGAATGTATTGAAGTCCCAGGGGATTAAAATATGGAGGTGAAAAAATCAAGTAAAAGCTGAAAGTCTGCACTGCTGCTGTCTGTGTTGGCAAAATGGTATGAGATCAGAATAAAACCAGTGGATACTGCCAGGAAGTGGTGGGACAGTGGGCCCACAGTTAGGCAAAGGCAAGGGCAGTAATGACAGCAGAAAGTAAAACTGCCTGCTAACACAGAAACGGAAGAGTAGTTATTCCTCCCACTGCTTACATTTGTGTGCTCACACACACTGCTGCTTTGCAAATTTAACTCTGGAACACTGGATTTTAGACCTTAATGTGCATATGAAATGTTATATCAATGCATGAGTTTTTCTCTCTTTGCAGAGCAAGCGTTATCTCATACAGCTCTTGAGTTCTAGCTCCATAATTCTTGCACACGCACATTGTGCAATGCATCATAGTTGGACTGTTAAAAGATATTGGGGCACTTATATGATTATGAATTCTTTAAGTTAATTCTTGCTTGAAATTTTTGATGGTTTATAATTAGGGCTGTCAAGTGATTAAAAAAATTGCGCGATTAATCGCACTGTTAATAATAGAATACCGTTTAAATATTTTCGGATGTTTTCTACATTTTCAAATATATTGATTTCAGCTACTACACAGAATACAAAGTGTACAGTGCTCACTTTATATTTATTTTTGATTACAAATATTTGCACTGTAAAAACCAAAAGAAATAGTATATTTCAATTCACCTAATACAAGTACCGTAGTGCAATCTCTCTGTCATGAAAGTTGAACTTACAAATGTAGAATTATGTACAAAAATAACTGCATGCAAAACTAAAACAATATAAAACTTTAGAACCTACAAGTTCACTCAGTCCTACTTCAACCAAACAAGTTTGGTTACAATTTGCAGGAGATAATGCTGCCCACGTCTTGTTTACAGTGTCACCTGAAAACAAGACCAGGTGTTTGCATGGCACTGTTGTAGCTGGCATTGCAAGATATTTACGTGCCAGATGCACTAAAGATTCATATGTCCCTTCATGCTTCAACCACCATTCCAGAAGACATGCGTCCATGCTGATGATAGGTTCTGTTTGATAACAATCCAAAACAGCGGACCGACGCATGTTCATTTTCATCGTCTGAGTCAGATGCCACCAGCAGAAGGTTGATTTTCTTTTTTGGTGGTTCGGGTTCTGTAGTTTCCACATCAGAGTGTTGCTCTTTTAAGACTTCTGAAAGCATGCTCCACACCTCGTCCCTCTCAGATTTTGGAAGGCACTTCAGATTCTTAAACCTTGGGTCAAGTGCTGTATCTATCCTTAGAAATCTCACATTGGTACCTTCTTTGCATTTTGTCAAATCTGTAGCGAAAATGTTCTTAAAACAAACGTGCTGGATCATCATTAGAGAATGCTATAACGTGAAATACAGCAGAATGTGGGTAAAACAGAACAGGAGACGTACAATTCTCCCCCAAGGAGTTCAGTCACAAATTTAATTAATACGTTATTTTTTTAACGAGCATCATCAGCATGGAAGCATGTCCTCTGGAATGGTGGCCGAAGCATGAAGGGGCATATGAATCTTTAGCGCATCTGACACGTAAATATCTTGCAATGCCAGCTACAACAGTGCCATGCGAACACCTGTTCTCGGTTTCAGATGACATTGTAAACAAGACATGGGCAGCATTATCTCCTGCAAATTGTAACCAAATTTGTTTGTCTGAGAGATTGGCTGAAGTAGGACTGAGTGGACTTGTAGGTTGTAAAGTTTTACATTGTTTTATTTTTGAACGCAGTTATTTTTGTACATAATTCTACATTTGTAAGTTCAACTTTCATGACAGAGAGATTGCACTACAGTACTTGTATTAGGTGAATTGAAATGAATGTTTAACATTGGCACATAAATACCTTGCAATGCTGGCTACAAAAGTGCCATGCGAATGCCTGTTCTCTCTTTCAGGTGACATTGTAAATAAGAAGTAGTCAGTAGTATCTCCTGTAAATGTAAACAAACTGGTTTGTCTTAGCAATTGGCTGAACAAGAAATAGGACTGAGTGGGCTTGTAGGCTCTAAAGCAGGGATGGGCAAACTTTTTGGCCTGAGGGCCACATCGGGGTTCCGAAACTGTATGGAGGGCCAGGTAGGGAAGGCTGTGCCTCCCTAAACAACCTGGCCCACACCCCCTATCCGCTCTCTTCCACTTCCCACCCCCTGACTGCCCCCCTCAGAACCCCCGACCCATCCACACACACCCCATCCTTGTCCCCTGACCATCCCCACCCCCCCGGGACCCCACCCCTTATCAAACACTCCCTGTCCCCTGACTGCCCTGACCCTTGTCCACACCCCCAACCCCACCCGCTGACAGGCCCCCTGGGACTCCCACGCCTATCCAACTGCTCCCTGACCTCTTAGCATGCCGCTCAGAGCACCAGGACTGGCAGCCGCGCTGCCCAGCTGGAGCCAGCCACACCGCTGCACAGTCTAGAGCACCGGGTCAGGCCGGCGGCTCTCGCAGCTGCGCTGCCCGGCAGGAGCTTGCAGCCATGCTACCCAGAGTGCTGGCGGCATGGCGAGCTGAGGTTGCGAGGGAGGGGGGACAGCAGGGGAGGGGCCCGGGGGCTAGACTCCCTGGCCGGGAGCTCAAGCACCGGGCAGGACGGTCCCGCGGGCTGCAGTTTGCCCACCTCTGCTCTAAAGTTTTACTTTGTTTAATTTTTTGAGTGCAGTTATGTAACAAAAAAAAATTCTAATTTGTAATTATGCTTTCAGGATAAAGAGATTGCACTACAGTACTTGTATGAGGTGAACTGAAAAATACTATTTCTTTTGTTTATCATTTTTACCGTGCAAATATTTGTAATAAAAAATAATATAAAGTAAGCACTACACTTTGTATTCTGCGTTTGTAATAAAAATCAATATATTTGAAAATGTAGATAAACATCCAAAAATATTTAATAAATTTCAATTGGTATTCTATTAACAGTGCGATTAATCGCGATTAATTTTTTTAATCACAGTTAATTTTTTTTTGAGTTAATCGCGTGAGTTAACTGCAATTAATCGACAGCCCTATTTATAATTATTGTGAACATAGTCAGGATTAGTGATTGGATTAATAAAAACAAGATCCTATGACCCAGTGTCATAATTTGGTTACGTTATATTCAAGAGTTTCTTCCTGAGGAAGTGTAACTGTAGCCATGATTATGTATATTCCTGTCAGTCCAGCTCATAAAGCTGCAGAGGTAAGGACTCTAATCACTCATGTTCTGTTTGGCCTTTCTAGAAGGATGCCTTGCAGTGGTCTCGGAACCTATCTGTGGCAGAGGGAGAGGAGCTGGATGATGCAGAAAGCTGTGGGTCCAATGAAGCCAGCACTGTGAGTGGTGATAATGATGGTAAGTGTCAAATAATATTAATATTAGACCAGGGTTCTCAAACTTCATTGCACCGCGACCCCGTTCTGACAGCAAAAATTACTACCTGACCTCAGGAGGGAGGACCAAAGCCTGAGCCGACTCGAGCCCCGCTGCCCTGTGGGGGGCAGGGGCAAAGCCAAAGCCCGAGCCCCACCGGCCCAGGCAGGGAGCCAAAGCGCAAAGGCTTCAGCCCCAGGCTTTGGGGCTTGGGCTTCACCTTCAGCCCAGGGTGGTGGGGCTTGGGCTTCAGCCACAGGTCCCAGCAAGTCTAATGCCAGCACTGGCAACCCCATTAAAACAGGCTCGCGACCCACTTTGGGGTCCCGACCTACAGTTTGAGCACCGCTGTATTAGACTATAAGCATCTTCCTCAGGGTCTGATCATGTGTTATTTTCTTCCAGTGTCTCTTGATGAAACCTCTTCTAATGCGTCCTGTTCCACTGAATCTCAGAGTAAGAGTCTCTCCACTTCCAGAGAAAGCTGCAGAGCAGCCTCACAGGTAGGGATGAGTGTGGGGTTAATGTCAAGGGGCAAAGCCAGGAGTGTTTATTCTTGAGGAGAGATCTCAGAGCCACATGAAGTCTGGGTGGTAGGGAGAGGGATTAGACACACATCAAGGTCGTCTCCTCAAGCAGGGGCAGAATTATAGAGCCACCTCATGGAGTTGAAATGAGTGTGAGTGAAAGCTGCAGCAAAGGTAGATCTATTATATAAGGCCTTGATTCCAGGATGGGTGGGTACGTGGCGGTGGTGCAGGATTCTCTGCTGTTAAAGATAAGTTTAATCAGTGAGTGACACTTGAATACTTGGCTGGTAGTTCATTTGTGGCCAGGTGGAGCTATGTGTCTGAATTCAGCTAGGAAGAGGTGCAGTTTAGGTGACCTACATGTACTTTAGCACCCTAAATAGTTTGTATCTTGTTTTTCTCTGGAACACAGACAAGCAAACAAAAGAAAAAGACTGGTGTGATGTTGCCCCGAGTTGTCCTGACTCCACTGAAAGTAAATGGGGCACATATGGAGTCAGCCTCAGGTGAGCATTTGTTGCACCTTGACTGTTTTCAGCCAGTTGCATGGCATGGCCCTTCAGCACTGGTTCTATACAGCTATCCCCATAAGCTCTTCCTAGGCCAGGACAGGAGAGAGATTTATTTAGTGCTCACTAAACCTACAAGTGATTCTAATTAATTTGTGCAATGCTGCCTTATTGGATAAAATTTGTATTATCAGTCACCCACTCAGAACTGTCAGTGATGGAGCAATGACCTAATTTTGTCTGTCTAAAAATGGGTCTGTTGTAAGCAGATCGTTGTCATGTGCTAAGACCTCTCCTCCAGTGGAGCTTCTGCTACTCGTCTATGAATCTGTGACAAATGGCTTTGCCTTTAGGTTTCACAGGAAGGCATGCTGATGGAGAGAGCAGCAGCACTTCCAGCAGCAGCCGCTCCTCTTTGGCCCTGTGTAGTGCCACGATGCGCAGTAGGACAGAAATCACCAGGGATACTCCACAGCTGCTGAGAGGTATCCGGAAGCCAGCTGCTGGTACGTGCTTCTGAATAAAGTTGTAAGAACTGGCCATAAAAACTGAAGCAACTATCAGGTGTGTCCAAGTCTGTCCCCTTCTTGTGGAAGAACTCCAAGACTTTTATCCTTCTGAGTGTCTCTTCCAATGTTAAGGCTCCTCACTATCAAACAACTTCTCCTCACCCTCAGTGAGGAGGCAGGGAACTCCTAGATGCTATTTGCTTAATCTGAAATGGAGCATCCGGAGCCTTGATGGTGTGTTCGTGAGAGCATGCGTACGCGATGTGGAGTTCCAGAGACGTACTTTCCAAGTCTTTGGGAACAAATGGTTTTTATAAAAACCATTGTGATTGAAGCTTAGTTTTTATCATCAGTTATCTTGTGCATGTTCTGCTATGCTGCACGTTTTTATCCATGTAATAATTCATAAGACACATTGGATTCAGTGACGTGATGCATCCAGAAATAGTGCAAGTCCCTCACCTCTATAAATGGTCTAGCCAGGTGAACTGGAGAGTGATCCTTTGGAAACTCCTTAGTCCCATCCTTTGACTCTATCACAAAGATACAGGAGTAGAGAAGCGTTGCCTCTTTAATGCCATTGGCCACATGAGCACAGAAGGTGCTGGCTGGGATCACTAGCCTCCTATATATTAGTCCAAAAGTGCTCTGACTGCAGGAACCCTGGAAAGGATGGTTCTGAAACATACAAGAGGATTGTGTTTGTATGCTGTGATTAAGGTATTCAGGGAACTAGTCTCTGAGGCCACAGTGGGGTAGTGCCTTAAAAAGCAGCTCATTTATGGTGTTTGAAATCAAGTTATCTAAGAAGGGCACTCTTATGTCAAAACAATAGCCATCTGCTTTCTCTATTAAATATGCTACCTAGTAATGTAGTAGAATATGAATTACTTGTTTACAGGTGTTTGAGAGATCCTTCCTTTGTACTGGAGTGCCACAGCCTGGTCTCTTGTAATTTGCTCATTTGCAGCAGCAGGTTCGTGTATGAAATGTTGTCATAAATAGTTTTGATTTTATTTTTTATTTGGTTTTCTGAAAACTACAGGGCAAATGAAGCGAAACAGAGGTGAGGATATAGATTTTGAGACACCTGGTTCCATTCTCGTCAACACAAATCTCCGGGCACTGATAAACTCCAGAACCTTCAATGTGCTCCCCCAACACTTCCAACAGCAGCTCCTCTTCCTCTTGCCAGAAGTTGACAGACAGGTACAGGCATACAACAATCACTGTGCATCTTGTGGCTTGTTATGTTGTGTCACCCCTGTTCCCAAGGAGCTGATGCGTGTGCTTTCCAACTATTATACTTTTGTCCTCCATAGATGGGGGCAGATGGGCTGATGCGTCTCAGTGGCAGTGCTCTCAATAACGAGTTCTTCACCCATGCTGCTCAGAGCTGGAGAGAGCGACTGGCTGATGGTGGGTAGATTTGCTGTTTTGAATGATTGGGAGAAGCCTGCTGTGTACCTTATTTGGTAGAAGAAAAATAAACTGTGGAGTTTGATTCTGTACCAGCTTTGGAGCCTGTTTGGCTACATTGCCTTTTTTTAAGATTTTACCTTACACTTTTTTTTTTTTAGATGCCCAGAGGCCTTAAAAACAAAGTGCCAGCTAGATTTGTGTGGTCTCTCTCATACTGCCTCTATTGGGTGGAATATGACTCTCAGACCTGTTCAAGTGTGTATGGTCATGTTGCCCTTTAGTGGCTGCAGTGTGCAGAAGCTGTAATCCCTAAGGTAGAGGGAGGACAGATGACAAGGAGGGGAATCTACCTCTAAACTATTTACAGGTCCTAGCTACCATTAACTTATTTTTTAAATGTTGTTTTGGGGGGTTTTTTTGTTATGGCACTTTCAAGATGTCTTTTTATTAATATTTATTTATTTATTTATTTATTTACCTACTCAACCTTACTGTATTAAGTTGGGCTTCAGTTATTCTAAATTGAAAGAAAAATAAACAATAAAGAAACTTAACTGGGTGCTTTTTTTCTCACATTTTCTCTCTGGTAGTTAATGTATAAACTGAACACTGACCTCCTTATTGTGTGGCACATACAAGTTGCTTATTAATCCCGTGGGTCCTCAGGCTTTTCCAGATAATGGGCTCATGTTACAACAAAGCAAAATGTTGGGGCCCTTTCCCCTATCTAGTCATAAAGAAAGGGAGGGTGATCAGGACCTCCCTGGGCTGTTTGTGACTCAGTTGGAAACCCATGCTCTAATTGATGCATCTTTACTGTGTTCATCTCTGTGGTATGTGAGCACTTACCCTTTTTTCCCTTCCTCGCTCCCCCCAATCTTCCCATCACAAATAGTTACAGTAAATGCCCCTAGGAAGGGAGAATGCATATCCATTGGTGGTAATATCCCAGTCCAACTCCCTGTGTGCTCTGTGGCAAACTGGACACCAGTTTTGTAGTAAGCTCCCTGGTTTCTGTGATATGGATGTAAATTGTGTGGCAGCTTCTGGTAAATTTCAAAATGGAAACTTACTGAGTTAAGTATAAACATGAATAATACATGCAATACAGTATCCCTGCTGCTGTTTTTTATATTTAATGTAATTAACATTGCTTGCACATTTTCAATGTCAGAATTCATCTCTAATATAATGAGTGCGAGAATTTCACACCGCTCACAGCTATTGTTTCACGCTGTCTGAATTCTCTGGGAGAGAGACATCCCTGCATTGGTTGTACTCATTTTACATTTTGAAGGTTTCTGTACAACTCTGAGAGCTAGAAACCTTTTTTTAAAGGAATGAAAGATTTAGAATTTCTTGCACAAGTACAGGGGAGGATTCTGTGGCTGAGTCTACACTGCACTTCAGGGGACTACAGGGTCACGAATAACTGAGCGCCAAAGCGCTGCGCTGTAACTCCCCCATGTGGACCATGAGGGCATGAACTAAATGGTTCCTAGTTTGCATTAATGCAGTTCTGTTAGCGAGGACTACATTAATGTGAACTGGGAAATTTTTAGTTCATGTCCTCACTGTCCACAGAGGGGAGTTACAGAATAGCACTTTGGTGTGCACTGCTATTCACACCCCTGTTGTCTGAATGGGATAATGTACACGCCCTGTGACAACTTCTATGGCCCCTGAATCACCAAGTTTTCTTTTGGTTTTTGATATTACTTAATACAGTTAGATGAGAGTCATTTCTTGCAATATAGTTTATCTCTAGGGGTGAAATCCTGACTCCATGGGAGTCAGTGGGAATTATGCCATTGACTTGAGGCCAGAGTTTCACCATAGGGGTGGGGACACTTGCTGTCAGTTGCATAAGTGTTTGGTCACAGCTGAGTATTGCTCTGGAGAAGACAGAGAGGCCTGCTTTTTTCCCCCCTAAATAAGTGATTTGGTGCTTTGACCATTAGCAATATTTCAACATGCCAGACTATCCCATCAGGATATCGAGAATTTCAAAGGGTAGAAAATGTCTATATACTGGAAGGATACTCTTTGGCAAGCACAGAATGTGTACTATGCATGCTCTGAGTGCTATGGATAGTAATGAAACTTGCACTTGCTTGTCTCTCTGCAGGTGAATTCACTCATGAGATGCAGGTTAGAATACGCCAGGAAATGGAGAAAGAGAAGAGGGTGGAGCAGTGGAAAGAGAAGTTCTTTGAAGACTACTATGGACAAAAGTAAGGAATGCTACCTCGTTGGTCTTGTTTCATTCAAGTCGGGCGGATGGGGAACTTCCCTTTGGTAGCTAGCTGCTCTCTGAGAAGAAGCAACTCCATAATTATCTACTCCTTTTGGGATGCTAGTTACGGAGTGAATCATTCAGATTATCACTGCAAGGGAATACCTACCTAGTAGAATCCTAGAATCATAGAACTGGAGGGGAGCTCGAGTGGTCATCTAGTCCAGTCCCCTACGCTCATGGCAGGACTGAGTATTATCTAGACCACCCCTGACGGGTGCTTGTCTAACCTGCTCTTAAAAATCTCCAATGATGGAGATTCCACAGCCTCCCTAGGCAATTTATTCCAGCGCTTAACTTCCTAACCGTCAGAGTAGCTTTTCCTAATGTCCAACCTAAATTGCCCTTGCTGCAATTTAAGCCCGTTGCTTCTTGTCCTAGCCTCAGAGGTTAAGAAGAACAATTTTTCTCCCTCTTCCTTGTAACAACCTGTACTTGAAAACTGTTATCATGTCCCCTCTCAGTCTTCTCTTTTCCAGATTAAACAAACCCAGTTTTTTCAATCTTCCCTCATAGGTCATGTTTTCTAGACCTTGAATCATTTTTGTTGCTCTTCTCTGGACTTTCTCCAAATTGTCTACATCCTTCCTGAAATGTGGTGCCCAGAACTGGACACAATACTGCAGCTGAGGACTAATCAGTGTGGAGTAGAGCGGAAGAATTACTTCTCGTGTCTTGCTTATAACATCCCAGAATTATGTTTGCTTTTTTTGCAACAGTGTTACACTGTTGACTCATATTTAGCTTGTGGTCCACTATAACCCCCAGATCCCTTTCTGCAGTACTCCTTCTTAGGTAGTCATTTCCCATTTTGTATCTGTGCAGCTGGTTGTTCCTTCCTAAGTGGAGTACTTTGCATTTGTCCTTATTGAATTTCATCCTGTTTACTTCAGACCATTTCTCCAGTTTGTCTAGATCATTTTGATTATAATCCTGTTCTCCAAAGCACTTGCAACCCCTTCCAGTTTGGTATTGTCTGCAAACTTCATAAGTGTACTCTCTATGCCAGATTAGTTTTAGATTGTATTCTATTGTAATCTATTACAGATTAGTTTTAGATTGTAAATCCTGACATCATTTAATCGTTCTCCTTATTCCCCATGACAGTTACCAGGAGTAGTGAATACATAATATATTTCTTTGTAGATTGATTGAGTGAGATGAGTGACTGCTTTGTAATCTGTAATGCACCAGGTACTGCTCTGGTAGTACATACTGTAAATAATAAACAATTTACATCCTTCCCAGGAGATGAAATCGGACCTAACAAGCGTGCTCTGGGCTTTAAATAATTCTGTGGTTGCTTTGCAGGTTGGGTTTGACTAGAGAAGAATCACAACAGCAGAATTCAGTACAAGAAGATGCTGAGAACAGGACGGGATTGTCTGTTCAGGGAGAAGCAGCAAAGCCACAGCATGGTCCTTCCACACGTCAGCGAGATGGACACTTCAAGAAACGCTCTCGGCCAGACCTGCGATGCAGAGCAAGGAGGAGCCTGTACAAAATACGTGAGCCCGACCAGTCTGAGACCCCCAAAGAGACTGCGTCTGTGGGACCAGATTCCTCCTTCCATAAAGAGACTAAAGCTGAGGTGGATTTGGGAGGAGATGATCTGACAGGCTCTTCATCTGCATCGTTGAAGCCAGAAAGTTCAGAATTGCTGTTTTCTCCAGAGGCTTCCAGACTGCACAGTAAAATGGAAGATCTGTCATTTGCAGCTGCATCTGTAAACAGAATTCCCAGTTTGCCCCAGGAAAACTTAGATCGGGAGTCAAAGGACCAGAAAAGGAAATGCTTTGAGGAGGCTGCCTCTACCTCCTTCCCCGAAAAGAAGCCCCGGCTTGAAGATCGTCAGTCCTTTCGTAACACAATTGAAAGTGTTCACCCAGAAAAGCCACAGCCTACTAAAGAGGAACCAAAAGTCCCACCCATCCGGGTAGGAGAGACACTTATACCTGATTATTGCTTTAGGGACTTTGTGCCCAGTAGCACCAAAGTAATATGAAAATGTCATGTCATGTCATTTTCTTCAAAGAGGGGAATGGAAGAGTCTTTCATTGATAGCTCTGGCTAAGATCTAATTACTGCAGTGTGTTGTCTTGTTTAGACAGCCAGAGAGTAGAATGGAAAATTATTCCAAGGTCTCCTGTACAAGAATGCAGAGTAGCCTCTTTTATTATACAGCTCATTTGTAGTTTTGTGAGTGCAGAGATGGCTTTTCCTGAAATGGGCTGATTTAATGCAGTCAAGATTTTCAAACCTTCTCATTGTAACCTTGTAGACTCCCCACCTACCTCCATGTGGGATGGAATCCTCTTGTCTCCAGCTTATACTCCCCTGTAGGTGCAATTGCAGCTGTGTCCTTTTTGGCAGCAGGAGGCCATCCTACTAATTTCAGTGCGAATGGATTATGCTTGACAGAAATCAAAACTCTCTCTTCTCAAGAGTCCAGATTCAGCTAGTGTTTAAGCCATCAGTTTAGTACTTGTCTGGTAGCTAATGACATAGATGATCTCACTATAAAGTGGATTTTAAAAGATACCATGATATGGAGCCTGAGTAGAAACCTCTTGAGGACCTCATCAAGAGGCCAAGAGCAGCAGCACTGCCAAGTGCCAAAAATTACTTCCTCTAGGAATCTTAACTAAATATACTGAATTTCAATGAACCGATTTAAAGGTTTTTGCTCTCTGAGAATATCAAGTGTTAGTTTAACATCTTCTCCTCTGATTCTTTTTCAGATTCAACTTTCACGTATCAAACCACCCTGGGTGGTTAAGGGTCAGCCCGCTTACCAGATATGCCCCAGGATCATCCCCAACACGGAGTCCTCTGGTCGGGGCAGAACTGGTGCCAGAACACTCGCAGACATTAAAGCTCGTGCTCTGCAAGCCCGAGCCCAGCGAGAGGCCGCTACAGCTGCCATTGGAGGTGGGGGTGGGCCAGGAGGAGGAGGGAACAGCACCGATAAAGGAGGTGGTGGAGGAGACTCCAGTAGCCATACAGAGTACAGGAGATCAAAGAGAACTCATGGAAGGTGTGCGTCAGATCTACAACGAACACAATTACTGCCGCCTCTCCATCTAGATGGAGAAAAGACTAACTTTGCTGAGGTAGCTGTACAGGTAGCTAAAATAAATGTATGTGAACCTGCAAAACAGGACCCCCACACTCCTAATGGTGTGGGAGCCTTCATTCTTGAACATGCTGCAGATGTTGTCTCAGGTGGAACAGAAGATGTTGCTCAACATGCTGACGGTTTAGCTAACAGCCAGCTTGGTGATGCTTTGACTGGATCATCTTTTGACACTGCAGCTTCTCTGGGGCAGGAGGAGAACTTTGAGCAGTGCCTCCATGACGTAAGAACTGAAAACGCACCGCATATTGCCTCTCAGGAAGGGCAGAGTAATAAGCAAGAATGCAGTGTTCCTCCTGAGAATGATCTGTTTTGTTCTCAGGTACAGGGGTCTGCAGTTTATCTCATAGATGATATCAATGTTGTACCAAGAATTGAAGATGTTGGCACTCCCGTAGAGTTGAATTGTAGTTCTCCTATGAAGGAAACTTTCTCCAATAATTCTAGCCTTACCCCAGAATTCTCATCAGATGGTAAAGAACAACATGAGCCAGAAATTGAAGCTAGATTTAATGGATCAAAGCCACCCACGGGAAAATGTGTAACTGATCATGATGATTCAAAAATGAATACTATTGGAATGGAGAACATGGGCTCAGAGTTACATGCCTTTACACACCTACAGACAGGAAAACAGCATGAAAGTGAACTACAGAACGGAGAACAGTATAAAGGGTCTTTGGTGAAACCCTTTTCACTTGGTGGTTTAACTGTTCAGAATGGAATAGGTACCTCTGAAAAGCTTCCACAGCTGTGGGAGAGGCCATCAGGAGCAAACACAGAAAATGTATGTCAACACATGAGAGAGACACAAGGATTTAAGACAAATGGAGATGATGAAATCCAGAGTACGCATAGCGAAACAACAGATACTGCTTCAGATTTTGAAGCTGACCTAACTGATGAGAATGTGGAGGTGGATATATACTTCAGGAATGTCCACCTTAAGGAGGCTACAGGAAAAGGAAATGCCAGCCATAAGCGCAACACTGAGAGAGATGAAGGGATTAGATCGGACTCTTCTGTGAAAACTGAGAGTCTCCCATACATGGTGGACTTGCCATCAGTAACAATGGTGAGCAACGTGTCTCAGCCTCAGAGATGGGCACCACATACGCCTCTTCCTCAAAAACCTTCTGAGAGTCAGAAAAAGCCACCAGGCTCCACTCGGCCCATATCCTCTATTGAAGCCAACAACCCTCTGGTGATGCAGTTACTTAAGGGGAACCTTTCTTTGGAAAAGGTTCTTCCAGTATCACATGCCAGCATCAAGTTGGAAATTACGGAGTCGTTTCTGGACAGGCCATCAGAAAACCACTCATTACAAGTGGAGAGAAGTAGCAATTGCTGCTTTGGCCAAGAGTCTTCCCAAGATGTGGGAATAAATACAAGTAACCTAAGCAGAAGTGATGATTTCCACTCTCCAAGTGCTTTAAGAGATCCTCAGAAAAAACACTGCAACTCTGGGACGGTACTGCCCAAAACAGAAAGCATGGAGAACCAGCCTGATGTTCCAGACAAGCATTCCAAAGTTGGCCCTAACTTGAGCTCTCCAGACCAACTGGCAAGTATGGTGAGTGGCTCTCAGAAACCTAAAGAGTTGGGCCCTAGAGAAAGAACATCATCTTCCTGTAGCTTTGAAGATCAAAAAGAGCTGCCCCTGGTCCATGGTGTCCCACAGCACAGTCCACTAACAAATACTATTACAAGTGAAAGCCCTGAAAAATTAAACCCACCTGCAGCACCTAGATTTTTATCTCCAAATGTAACCTCTCTTGGTCCAAATCGGATCGGTGGAACCTCAATTAATAAAAGTTGTGTTGGCGTCCAGGGCAAAAAGCTCTTTGGTTCTGGTTTTGCTTGCAACACTGCTGCTAGATTGCATCATCCAAGAGCTTTGGAGCACATTGCAACCATGGGAACCGCATCCCCCAGCAAGCAGATTTCACTAAATAAGAGCTCTGCATCTGGAGAAGGAGCACCAACTGTAAGGGAAGACTGGCCTTCGAAGCAACATGCAAACACTCTAGGAGGAATAAAAAATGAGAACGTACTGGCCTGTGGAGGCCCAACCAAGGGTAGTGTCATGAAGAACAGGAAGGATGTTGCACGCAACCCAGTGGAACTGATGGAGCATTTGCAGAGTGTTCCCTTTGTTATGGACTTGCCCTTTTTCAAGTTACCAAGAGAACCGGGAAAAGGACTCAATCAGCCCTTGGAGCCTTCTTCCATCCCCTCTCAGCTCAATATCAAACAAGCATTTTATGGGAAGCTTTCTAAGCTGCAGCTTCATTCCACCAGCTTTAATTATTCATCCAACACAACTCCAGCTTTTCCCAGAAGCCTTGCTGGAAGCGTGATGCAGCTAAGCCACAAAGCGAACTTTGCTGCAAACCATAATACTTCCCTTTCTGTGCAGATGTTTGCTGATAGCAGCAGTGTTGAAGAAATATCACTCAAATGTTCCTGCAGCCTTAAAGCCATGATTATGTGTAAAGGATGTGGGGCATTTTGTCACGATGACTGTATAGGACCCTCGAAGCTTTGTGTATTGTGCCTTGTGGTGAGATAATAAATTATGGCCATCGGGAAAATTGTATATTTAGTGTGTGTATTTTGATAACTGACCCTAAAACCTGTACACAAAATATTATTCTGTTTATAATAGACACAATATTACACTTTAAGTTTTGGTGAGAGAGTTGATTTGCCTTCCCACTAAAATTCACAGTGCAAAACCTGTTGTTCTTACTCACAGTTACACTCCCCCATCTGTGGGTTGTGCCCTACTGGAGCAATCTTCTGCTTAACGCCATCATGGAAATGTTGATTTGTGCTCTGGGCACACATGCTGAGGCTACCACCTGACTGAGAGGCAGTTTGCTCTGGAAATCCATGGACCTTTTCTAAAGGAAACATTTACATCCAAAGGAACTGGAACAGAGTGCTGTCTGTTTTTAAGGGCTGAGCTAGGTTAGTCCCAGCCATGCCTTAGTAGAGCAGAATACAGTCTTCCACTCTCCGTTCCCTGTCTGTGTGGAAAAAGTACTACTGTACAATAAATGTGGACATGAAGCTTCTCTGTAGGTGGTGGCTGTGCAGTACTTTGAATGCTACAGCAGAATCAAGTAACTAGTAAAACACTCGGCAGGTGGCTGAAGAGCCATATGTGGGTGATTGCATATTGGATGGAGCCAGTTAAGGGAATGAAAGAAGCCAATGGTAGTGGCTGCCAGCTTCAATGCCTTCTGCTGGACTGAACAAGATGTGTAGTCTGTGGAACTGTGCACCTGATTGAACTGTTGGACCAGGCTGCCTCTTCTGGCCAAATGTTGCTACAGACTTGTATGAAAAGCCAAGGAGTTCATTAGTGTGGCCGGTAACCTCCCCATATTACAGCCCTACAATGAGAACCTTGCCATGCCAGCATCTGACCACCTGTAAGTGTCTGGCTGTGCATCTGTGTGTGATGGTCATTTTACATTCTAAGCGGTGTTTCCTTTTTTTTTTTATATTTTAACTTTTCATTCTTGGATGTATAAAGTGAATTATTTGATTCTTGTAAGTATCCTCTATGCATCTGTTTGATCATGTATTTATATGTTGTACACAGTACTGGCCAATTCTGTAAATGGATGTAATGTACATAGAACATAAAGGGGTTTTTTTGTTTCTTTATTTTCAGGCTCTACAGCAGTATTACATTAAAGTGGTGTTAGTTCTTAATCTACATCTGTAGTCAAAGCCACTGTATTCTGTGCTGCCTAATGTGAGGCTGAACATGCAAAGGGGTCACTCTTGGTTCAGATTGCCTCCCTCTGGCCTCCGTGGCTTTGCTGTGGGCAGATAGACTGCAACGTGCAATCTCAAGGATGCTTGCCCTGATTTGCTGAGCTGGATGTATTTTGCTCCTCGCTCTTCTAAAAATATTTCTATAGCAGTTACTGGTCATTGTCAGAACTGGTGAGTCTCCATGGACAGCTTGTGTGAAAGCCCGTACGTATCCAGAATTGATGCGAGCAGAAAAAGTGACCAACCCTCCTTTGAGTGTTTGCCTCTCGGGAATGGGTTGCTCTAAGTGGGGAAGAAGCAAACCTACCATTTAATTTACCAGCTTTCTCCCACCCCTTTCCTAGCTCCTACCTACCTCTTTCTTGACTGTGCTTTTTTTTTTTTTTTAATTGTAGACCTCCCTGTTTGAGAGCTGTAGAAAGTGTAAAATCTGTGGGCTGCAGAAAGCTTCTTCGTCTCTGAAATGGTTTACCCATAACCCAGGTGGCAGCTTGATATTGTGAAATGGGAGAAAGAGAGACGGGGGTGAATTGAAATGCAGTATTAGTGAAGTCTTGAGGGGATGGTGTGAAAACCTGCTTACCAAAGATAGGGAGTAGAGCTGGGGCAGTCTGGCTCTGTATCCTTTGGGGCCACTGTAGGGTACAGATTGAAGCTGGTCTGGTCTGCAGAGCTCCCCAGCAGGGCCCTGCTCTTGTATGTCCCTTGTGGTATTGGAAAAATAAACATTCTGTAAAACCTGCATGTGTGGTTTCAATCCTCTTCTTCTGAAATGGGCTTGGTGTTCTGGGCTCGGGAACTTACTGGTTTGCTGTTGTCTTGCCATAGCCAGGCTCAGGGGGAAAACACTTGTTTTTTTCAGGCAAAGTTTTTCATTTTTGCCTTGGCAGTGTCCTCACAAGCTTTTAAACTGAGCTGATCAAAAGGGGACTGTCATTCTTGTCTGAACTTCAGCATGTCATTTTTATATACTAACATAATTGAAGACACTGCATCAACTGCAAGTAATGTATATGAGCCAAGTGAAGTTAAAAGTACTTACGGCACAAAACAAGTAGATTGGGTTGTTGGACTTCTTGCCAGAGCGAAGTTCACTGCTGTACAAGCCCTTCTGCAATGGTATTGCTCCCGGATAGTCACCTTATTGGTGGTAATGCACTACACACAGTACAACCTACCTAGGGAATTCCTTAAGTATTCCTAAACAAGTATTTGGTCTCTGCTATTGTATGGCATTTTCTTCTGATGTCTGGTTAAATTGTTGGGTTAATGGGATTTTAATGCTGATTTCAAAGCAATGCAATGGTTTGATACCAATTACAACACTTGAAACTAGCTGTAAGCTTAGATTGTCAATAAATTTGTTTCTCTTCCAGGCAGTGATGGTTTGTAGGGGATGGGGTGGAGGGAAGGTTAGTAAGACACTGACACCGCGGTCAGCTGTTGCATCACACGCCTCTATTCAGTAGATCCAGCTTTCACTGTAGTGGAATTTCAACAAGGCAAATGATCTGATAACTCATCTAATGCCACATCTGGAATATATAGATATACTACAGTATGGAAGCTAACTAGAATGGTTTACATTCCACAGTGCTGCTGTTACAGTAGCACCCAGTGCTGTCGTCTTCTAGTGGCTCCTGCACCTAGGTGACTGCATATGTTAGTTTAGCAGGAGTGGATTCATTCTTGCCTGTAGCTTCTTTAGTTTGCTTGTTAGAAAAAATTAATACCAGCCATAGAATCATAGAATATCAGGGTTGGAAGGGACCTCAGGAGGTCATCTAGTCCAACCCCCTGCTCAAAGCAGGACCAATCCCCAATCAAATCATCCCAGCCAGGGCTTTGTCAAGCCTGACCTTAAAAGCTTCTAAGGAAGGAGATTCCACCACCTCCCTAGGTAACGCATTCCAGTGTTTCACCACCCTCATAGTGAAAAGGTTTTTCCTAATATCCAACCTAAACCTTCCCCACTGCAACTTGAGACCATTACTCCTTGTTCTGTCATCTGCTACCGCTGAGAACAGTCTAGATCCATCCTCTTTGGAACCCCCTTTCAGGTAGTTGAAAGCAGCTATCAAATTCCCCCTGATTCTTCTCTTCCGCAGACTAAACAATCCCAGTTCTCTCAGCCTCTCCTCATAAGTCATGTGTTCCAGCCCCCTAATCATTTTTGTTGCCATCTGCTGGACATTTTCCAATTTTTCCACATCCTTCTTGTAGTGTGGGGCCCAAAACTGGACACAGTACTCCAGATGAGGCCTCACCAGTGTCGAATAGAGGGGAACGATCACGTCCCTCGATCTGCTGGCAATGCCCCTACTTATACATCCCAAAATGCCATTGGCCTTCTTGGCAGCAAGGGCACACTGTTGACTCATATCCAGCTTCTCGTCCACTGTAACCCTCGTTCTTTTTCTGCAGAACTGCTGCCGAGCCATTCGGTCCCTAGTCTGTAGCGGTGCATGGGATTCTTCCGTCCTAAGTGCAGGACTCTGCACTTGTCCTTGTTGATTTCTTTTGGCCCAATCCTCCGATTTGTCTCGGTCCCTCTGTATCCTATCCCTACCCTCCAGCGTATCTACCTCTTCTCACAGTTTAGTGTCATCTGCAAACTTGCTGAGGGTGCAATCCATACCATCCTCCAGATCATTTATGAAGATATCGAACAAAACCGGCCCGAGGACCGACCCCGGGGCACTCCACTTGACACCGGCTGCCAACTAGACATGGAGCCATTGATTACTACCCGTTGAGCCTGACAATCTAGCCAACTTTCTATCCACCTTATAGTCCATTCATCCAGCCCATACTTGGAGGGTATGGAGGAAAAGAGGAGGAAAGAGAAACATAGCTGAGCTTTGCTGCTATTGGCTAATACAAGGACACATGTTCTAAGTGTGGAAGAAGGTTCATGTTTTAAATTCTAGATTAGTCTCACAGCACATTGTGTTGAATTTTATCTATATGTAAGCATCAGTTCTAACGACAAAGCAATCCCTCCAGTAATATGAGTGGAAGTCAGATAGGAACTCATTGGCCTTAAATATCCTCTAAACGCTGATGCTTTGGTAATGTATTGTTCTTAAAAGTCAAGTGGTTGCTTATGGCAAGTTTTGTTGTTTTGTTTTTGCCATCAGTTGAAGCTCTTTGACTGTAGCTGAGTAGGCCTAGAAGCATGGGTGCGGTTAGATGAGCCATCCATTAAAAGAAAACTTGATCTAATTGTGAAAAATACATGAACCATTTAGAAATGTTAAATATAATTTTAAAATGGCTGAAAAACTGAGACGTCAGTAGCTTGTCTTTCTGATGGTGCAGTGTCTGACGGTAGCAGAGTTAGCTGTCTCTGGAGTAGCAGGGATCTGGGAGATCTCACAGTTGGTTTTAAGGTAAGCCCTAATATTTTTTTTTGCTTGAGTCTCACATTGGTCCAATATGAAGAATACTTAAAAATTTTCTCCATACTGTTTTTCTATAAGTAATAGAATTTACTTTTTAAAAAAACCTGAGCACCTCCTACTTGCCTTTTGCATTTAGCTGAGCAATGCTCCGGTGTGTGATCCTGTCGTAATGGAATGACTGACTAGCTGGGAAGTAACAGCAAAATCCATCACTTCCTTGAGTCAAAAGAACCATTTGCAGGTGTGGAGTTACTGAAACAATGACAGGTATTTCTAACTGTTCTCAAAACTCACTGTAGACATGCACAGTAATCCCCACACCCCGTAATTAGAATGGTTCTTCACTACTCAATGTAGATTTAAGAGTAGAGGTCTAGTATTACTAAGACTTCATTAGGCTTTCAAAACACACAATAGAACACATTTACAAGTGTATATATTATGAAATATCATGAATAATTACAACTAATATAGAATTGTTAGATAAAGTACAATTTAGGATGCCCTCTCCTTGCTATTTCTTATTGACTGCTTACTAATGTATAATATTCAGCCCTTCACAGTGGGTCTCCTGGTCACTCCCTTGCAAGTGTCCGTCAGCCAACTTCTTGTCTGTCGCTGGGGAAGCCCTGCCCATTCTGGAGTCAAAGGTAGGGTAATGGAAACTTGTTTTAGCATACAGTCTGGCTCTTTAAAACCTGTCATACCTGTCTTTCCTAGGCCTTCTGCCTCTGTCACCAGATCACTGACGTGAATTAGTGAGGTTTAACTGTGTTGTGGTTTGAGATCCTTTAGTACAGAGGCACCAAGTAAGTGCCAAGTAGTTATTTATTTTATTATATGTAATTAACAGAGTTGGTCAGGAAACTATTTTTTATGGACAATACTGAATTTCATTTAAAAAAAGAGTTTTTCACTGGGAAAAGCAAATAAAATGTCCATGAAAGCAGACACTTTTAGCAAAAATTTTCATTTTGTCAAAAAACAGCTTTGCCAGTCCCAGAAGTGACTGTTGAGGTAGCTATCTAAAATATAAGAATAGCAGCAGCTGATTGTTAAGGAAGAGACAGCACAGCTTGTTTTAAGGTACTTGAGTGATGAAGGTGTTTGTTTATTTTAAAACACCTAAATTTGAAAGCTGTTCTTGGTACCAGTAACAAACAAACACTGACTTTCCATGTGTTAGGTCACAGACTGACACAGGTTTGCAAATCCGAGATCTCTAATGGGAACTTGGGAGACAGCTGATGGCATATGTCTCAGCTGGTGGAAAAAGCTTTATAAGCAAGAAGTAAAAGTGACCCTATCTGTGTTTGACACTGGAGATCTGAGTCCTGTTTGTTATACAGTGTTTATTAAGTAGATTCAGTCTTATATATGATATACAGATTCAAAAGAAAAAAAGGATTCCACATACTTATGAAATCAGTGCATTTAGCAAGTAATACCATGGAAATAACAGCTTGATTAACAGCTCATTGGTCTTTGTTAAGTGAGGGGGACAGGGAGTTGGCCTGTGCTAATCATTCCACAAACAGAACAGAATTAAGTTGCATCACATATAATAGACACACATTCTAAGAATTAAAATATTAAGCCACACTTACTGGAAAAATCCACAGTATATAACACAAATTTTTATACAGCTTATTGAGGAGGAAGTGCTCATCTGCTTAAAAGAGCCACATTAAGTTGCATAGGTGCCTATCTGCAAAAATATCATTTAGAAATTAATCAATTGATTAAGCAATAAAGTGTCACCTTCGAAGCTGGATTCTCTTTCCATGGTGATTTAAGTGCCATATGCTCAGTTTCTGAGCGTGTCGTGTAGTGCCCCCCCCGCCCCCCCCCCCCCCCCCCAATGTACTAACTTTCTAAACGAACTGCCTCCTACTCCATTTGGGAGCTCCGGTGTCTCCAGAGAGAATACTCTCCTATCATTTTTATTTGAAATTAACATCTAAGATCATTTAATTGTGAATCAGTAACTGTTCAATTGTGCTGAAGGAAAGAGGGGTTTCCCCCTTCTCCCTGGCCTCCACTAGGCTTGAGAATTGTTCTAGACTCAACTGGAACCCTAAAATCAGCTAGGTAGCGTTCACCTTCATGCCTGGGATGTCAGGAAGGAGAGGCAGGGAAATACACCATCATATGGTTCTACTTCTGTTTGGGGTCCTGGCTGTTTATGGTCACCTCACCCCCTCAGATCAGCTCTCAAATTTTAAGCTACAGCTATTTTTTAAATTGATCGCTTAAAAGTGTGTTCGGCTGTGCAAACACTGAAATCTCTTGCAGCACATCCCAGTTTTGTGTCTTTTAAGGTGGTTGATTATGTGTCAAGTGTGTCTGTGGCTTTGCTAAGCAGATGAACTGGGTGAGGTGCATCTTCCTCTTCAACAGCAGGTTTGCAGAACACACAGGGGCTGGGAGTTCTGTACATGTAAACAGTACACTTTCACTGAGTCCAAAATTAGGAGCAAAAATACAAAGGTTCACATTGGTCTTAGGTAGATACAGGCGAAGAACTGAGCTGTACAGCTCTGAAACAACCAAACAAAAGTTTCTAAAGCACCACTAAATTATATAAAAATCAGACCATGGACGGATTGTAGTTGGTATTCTGGTGAAATACTATGCTACCTTGTAAAAAGTGTTACAAAAAATTACAAATCAAAAGTATATTAACCCTCTGAGTTCAAAGCAGCATTTTGTAAATGACTGGTACTAAATCCTATGGCCACCTGTGGGAAGAAGGTGGCCCTTTGGAGTGGGGAGGTTCAGGTCACGTCTGCTGGGAATCCTGTGAACACTTCCCCTTGCTGAAACACTGTCATTGGGAACTGAACATTCCCTGTGTACAAGTGGTGGTGATTAAGACGAGAGGTTTATCATCTTCTTCACTGGTTTTCCAGACCATCTGCTAGCCCAGTGCTCCCCTTTTGCCCCTCACAAAGCCTCTGGAAAGCCAGGGTATTTTGCTCCTGCTCATTCCTTATCATTGAGAATCGTAAATTGAGATTCCTAACCCTTTAATATCTAGTGAAAACTTACAGAGATGGCTGTGACACAGCCTCTGAGTAGAGTCGGACCCCACTGCTGAGTAAGGGTCAGTTAGAGCACTGAGATGTTCTCTGGAGATAGCGCCAAAGAGACTAAAGATGCAGTTTACATAAAACTTTCCCTGACACCAATACGCAGTGGATCCCATTTGTTTCACAACTTGTCACAGGCACTACTGTCACCAGGGCTTCAGAAATCTGAGTTTGTGCCAGCCAGCTGCAGGTTATGAACATGAGCTGATGTTGCACGGTGGGCTGTCAGTTCTTCGTCCTGTGCAATCGGTGTTCTACCAGTGGTTTAAATATTAAGAGCTACTAAACATCAAGTTCCAGGGTGATCTGGTAAAAACAGCTGGATGTTGCATAAATACAATTTTAAACAAACTGTAGCTGATGTTGATCTGTTGTAATAAGCCCCTGGGCAATGTTTTTGTTGGCTAATTGGCTGGCAAATTTATGGCTGCGTGTTCTTGATGGCCTCTTAAAAGGAGCGGAGGCAACCATTAAGTAATGTCTATAGAGAATTCTGGGACAGCGATTGTCTCTGCCTCTCTTTAACATTAAGACTTTCACAAATGACTGTAGTTAACATTTTGTAAAAGGTTTGCTACTTCATGGTATTGTACACATAAAAATAAATATTTACATAAATTCAAAGTATGGGAGGATGCAGTGGACAAATCAAGCAGGCTTGTGAAGTGCGGACCTGAAATTTGGGCTTGTGTGTGGTCATTCTGTTCTCAGATACCTTGGCTCTGATACTGACCCACACTCCCTGGAGGTTGGTCAGATTTTGTCTATTGTCCACATATGCTAAGAACCAAAATGTTAGAATGTTCCCAAAGAACCACCCTGCTGGCTCATGTTGAAATGAGGGGAATCAACTCTGATTTACAACAAAACCACCACCTTCTCCCTGCAAGGGCTGTCTGAGTGTAGAAAATGGTCAGGAATTAAATCCCTTTTCTCCAGCAGCTGGGGAGAGTTCCGGGTTTGGGGAACGTGGTCAATGCACTAGTTAATCCCTTTTAGGGCCAGGCTGGGCAGTCCTGTTCTAGAGAGCCAGAAGCCTGGTCTACTTTACAGCTAAGAAAAGGGATAGGGCCTTGTTTTTTAGCCAGCAGTTTTCCCACTAGTATGAATGGAAACTAATTTGGTTAAAAAGGTTCTTGAAAAACCATTTCAGGCTCAGTCCCTGCTGGTGCCCAACCTGTGCTACGTGAAAGTGTAAAACCCATGTGCTAGTATGGTTATTTCTGCAGTATGGGGGATGGGGACGGAGGGGGGGAAGAGGCAGGGGACAATGTGGACCACCACTGCGGAGCAGAAACCTTCATCACTGAAGTGAGTTCTCAATAAATTGGTCTAAAAGGAGCTAACTTCAGAGAAGGAAACCACCTGCATTTAAAATGATCAAAATTATTTTAATATTCTTCAAGTCTATCTGGTGCTGCTGCTTGTGGTCCTGGCCCTGGAAAGGAGGACAGGAGACGAATTCTGTCAGCACTGACAAGGGAGAGGGTGAGAAGAATTCTCACAGATTCTTAGGCAGCAATTTACTGCTGCTTTTTATGGCTACAGACTATGTTGCATTGCTTGGCCCTGCTCAGCATCTTGATGCTCGAGCAAAGTCCCTGGTTTTAGCAGCACTGGTAGTAGGTATTGCACTGAGCAAAGGGAAGTGCATTGGTTTTGTTTCTTGGGAGGGTGGGAGTTGGGGAGAAACAGCAATGGTGATCAGGCCAGATTTTTCCCCACACTTTAGGAATTGTGAGCTTTTCCCAGGACTGTTACTGGGGGATGAGGGGGGGAACCTGGGCCCTGGGGAGAATTTACACCCTTTCTGCTGCTGAGAGTCTCCTAATTCTTTCCTTTTGAGTAGGAATGAACTGATTGTTTAACTGAAGTAGTTTACTTTTCTCCCTAAAAGTCTGCACTGGTCTTTATTATTCACGTGAGTTTCTCTAAACAGGTCTCTTGCTGCTGCCCCCAGCGCTGGTTTCCCGTACACTTGTGGAGACAGCCTGGGATTCCTCACTGAGGAGAGGTCAGACGTCATCCATTGTGACAGGGAGCTGCTGTCCATCAGCAGTGCATGTCCTTCCTTCTCTTCTGAACAAAAAGGGAGCCAGCTGGGGTCAGCTGTCCATCTGTTGGCTTAGTTTTGACTCCTCAGTGTTATCTACTTGTCTGCTCCCCAGTCTTGGATGCACATCATAGTGATATACATTATGGAGTGAACTTTCAGAACCCCGATGAGTCCTGGAAAAAGCCCACAATGGAGTGTGAGGTAGAATATGGAGGTGAATGCATGACAGTGGTTCTCAGATATTTCCTGTTTTGCTCTGCACTGAGCTAAATGAGTGTAAGAGGTCCTTCCAGTTGGAGGTCTACCGAGCTTGCTGAGTCTCTGCAGGAGATATTGGACCCCATTGCTACTGCTACAGGACCGCTTAGAGTAAAGGTCTAACAAGACACTCTTTCCTCATTGTTCAGGTTCTGCCTAAGCTTGCTGGAGGCTGAGCAGCCTAGAAGTTCTAGGGCTAGATGGCAAACTTGCATCCTGTGGAAAGGGGTCTCTCCCAGGAGAAGCCGGTGGAGTTGCTCAGCCATTAGTAGTGTAGTGATATGGAATGTGTTATTTCACAGGAATAAATTCCTTCTGATCAGACGGACACAAAACTGGCAATCTGTACAAACTCAAAAGAATCCATTTTCAGAAAAATAAATTACTAAGGGGAGAGGAGGGACCATTTCTCAATAAATATGCAATTCTGCTCACCTAAGACCTTGAAAGGTAATTATCTGGGGATGGGATTCTAATGTTGGGGTCCACAAAGGTTATTCTAAATACATCTGCAGCCCCAAGCCTCCCCAAGCTCCCTTCCACCCTAAAAAAATCCCACACCCATCCAAGCTGTAGGTTTGGCTGCTTCTGCTCATCTAGGCGCACCTGTGTTGAGAGTGTCAAAAATATGTCCTTGTGCCCCAAGTCCCAGGTGCTTGGAGTGTGAAAGAAAACAGTTCTAGGGTTCCACCTTTAAAAACTAAATGTACCAGCTACTGGGTGGGAGGACGATGGTTAGTCCTGAGCGGGATACCAGTGGGAGCCTGTTTCCAAAGGGTGTAAATTGTCTTCTGCCACAGGAGCTACACAGACACCAGGAGTCAGTTCTGCTGTAAAATGAGGTTTTCCAGTTCATCTGCAGACCGAAGAAGAAAAGCCGCTGACTCTCGGTAGCCGGCAATCAATTGCCGCACTGCACTGATCTCTGTGGGGCTTAGCTGGGCAGCTGGCATCCCCCTGCTGGTGCTGTTAGAAGGGGCTGTACTTGAGGCCCCACCTTTCATGCTGAGATCAGTAGGACCTGCAATGGAAAAGTAAGAGGGAGGTTCAGGAAAAGACACTGGCACAGTTGCTGCCCCAAAGTGGCGCATCCCATTTAGAGGCAAAAACTCCACCAGCACCTGCTGTTTTGATTCAGAGTCCCGTGTACAGCACTCTCCATACAGAATGTAAGATGCAGTCCTGAGGCCTACAGAACAGACTGTCAAGTTGTAGGCACCTTCCAACTGCTGCTGTGTCACAGAGGCACTGCCATGGCTCTCGGGTCCCCGTATCAAAGAGAGCGGGTGTGTGTGTGTGTTTTGTAAACATACTGTACGAACAGGCAGACTAACCCTCTGCTCTGCTAGGAGTCGGATCAGGCACAAGTCAGACACATCCGTTTTAACACTGTAATAAACCCGGCAAGTAGGGAGGGGGTTTTCACCTACAGTACGAAGATATATTCACTGCAGTTTGTGACGGGCTGGGATCGCAATGGAACACTTGAGAGCTTGGCTGAATTAGCATAAAATTTAAAGGCTCAGTCAACTGAGAGAAAATATTGTACCTACAGTTGTTCCAACCGACTCCTCAGAGTACTGAAACCTCAGGGTTAGGGGAAACAGTGTTCTCCATTTCTGGTTCTTCTCTGCATTTGACAGCATGTTGCATGGAGTGGTTTCATTGTTTATGGTCAGTTGTGTAATTTTCATGCTCCTGGCATAGGTTCTGGAACTAGGAGGAGCCCCCCACCCCCAGTGGTTGCCATCAAATACAGGGTTTAGTTTGGTTGAATGGCTCTCAGCACCCCCACTATACAAATTGTTCCAGCACCCCTGGTTCCAGCAGGGGCGCCCAAGCATACTCTGCAAGAGGGTGTTTCCCAGTGCCAGCAACACATAGGTGTGACAGGAGGAGCGGTAGCCTTGAGCATGTTTGGGGATGTTGCTCTTTGGCTCATCCAAAAAACCTCTTCAACACACAAAATGCCTTCATTTAAAAAAAAAAAATCAATTGACGGGGACTAAAATATTGTTCTAGGACTGTGTGTTTGCATGATGTGCTCCACCAATGAGAGACAATCCCCGGAGCATATGAGTTAATTCCAACCCTGCAAACACAACCGTAACCTGATGCAAGTGAGTAACTTTTTTTCTCTCTCAGGTACTTTTCTAGTCCTGGTCCCTGGTATCTGAGCACCTCACAATCTTGCTTGTTCTCTCAGCACCCCTGTAGGGCAGGGCAGGGCTGTTCTCTTCAGCTTAAAACTGGAGAAAAGAGCCACTGAGAGGCCGGCTGATTTGTGCAAGCCTACCCAGGAAGTCTGTGCTGAACCCATGTCTCCTCAGTTCCAGGCTAGTGCCCTGCACACTGGGCCCTCCATCCACGCAAGGAGACCCAGAGAGTTCGGTGGCAGCTGCGGGGTGCTCTTTACTATTGAATGAATTTGGGGCTGCTTAAGCAATTAGGAGCCTACTTTCTGAGCAGGCTTAATCCCCCTGCTGTCTGAAGATCCTGCTGTAATTTGGGTTACAGATGAAGAGCAGACAGCACTTGAGAGGAGGTTGGTTGTGGCGAAATGAGGCCTAGTCAGTGGATCTGGGTCGGGGAGGACAACGAAAGAAGGCACAAAGGTGCTGGTGGGAGGAGGAGGAGGGGATAGGGAGCAGTAAAGCAAGAACTGTGGGCAGGGTGCAAGAGGGGGATGAGGTGCAGACCGTGGCAGTGCTTTAAAAGCAGGGACAGTGAGTTTGACAGGAGAGCTGGTGAGGTCCTTGAGGAGAGGTGGTTAGGGAGGAAAAGACTTTAGTTGTTGTGTGTTAAATAGACTGAAAGGAAAGGGAGGCCAGCTGAGGCAGACAGCCACAGTGTGAAGCACAATTCTGGCAGTGGGGAAGGGTGGTGACATTGGGAGGGAGGGAGGAGGCTGGATGCAATGAGAGAAGGAAATGGAAGAATCGAAGCTAACTGTGATTGTGAGTCTGAGTGATGGGGAGGGATGGAGCTGTTGGGTGATGGAGAAGTTGGGCTTTTCACTGTGTTCAGGCTGAGGAAGTGTTGGGACATGCAGGAAGAGAGAGCAGAGATGGGGAAGCTGAGAGTCTAGGCAAGGGTAGATTGAGAGCCATCAGCACAATGGAAATAAGGGACACCCCAGGAGGAGGTGAGGTCACCCAGAAGGTAAGTGGCAGGGAGAAGGGAGAGTACGAACCCAACAGTAGGAGTAGAACAAACAGTGGACAGTCAAGGGACGGGCTTGAGGAGAAGTAGGCAGTCGAAGACAGCAGAGGTCATGGAGGGGAAGGGAGTGGGGTTAGTGACTTGAGGGGAGTTTTAGTGGAGAGGGAAAGGCAACAGACAGCCGAGAAGGGAGCTGCACTGGGAGCATAAAGCTTGCTCAAGAGGAGGAAGGAAATGGGGTAACAGGGAAGTGGGTAGGCCAGGGAAAACGGCCTGTTTCTATGCAGAGTGATAGATAAGAGAGAGATGGCGCTGCAGCACAAACTCCAGGAACTCGGGTGGGGGGCGGGGGGACACAGAATAGTGCAGACTTCATTCAAACAGGGGTGAAAAAGGGACACAGATGGGGATGAGGGAAGGAATTATGAGAGGATCTGGCAGGAGCTCTCTTGGCTTTAAAGGAGTTGGCAAGAGCCTGGGCAGAGGAGGGTTTGGGGCAGAGGCCAAAATGGAGAGAAGCAGGATTTCAGCTTTGTGCTTCCTGTGCATGCCTGGAATAGGCCCTGGTTGGTCTATTTGGGGTAAGGTGTCATGAGAACAGCTGTGTGGCTGGGCAGCATCTCAAGAAAACTGCACAGTGGAAACTGCCACCTAACCCTAATCCTGCTTCCCCTCCTGCACTGGGAGCCCCGGAGTGCCTGTGCTAGTCTAGAAAGGAAGTGTAACATGCTCTACTCTAGCTGTAAGGATTAGGTCTCAGCAGCTGGAGACTAGGGTGGGCTCTTTACTCAGGGTTAAGAGGCATTAGGAAGGGATGATAACAGTTAATCCCAGACAGGCATCTTTCAGGACTCTGGAAATCACATCCTTTCAAATCCTTACTCCACGCAGCTAGGGAGCGGTGGGGGGCGAGGCCCCAGGAAAGGCACTGGAGCCTGGAGCAAACAGGAGCGAGGGGTTCAGTGGCAAAGACTGCTGAGGGGAATGTCTCAGGGAGGAAAGAAGTCTTGTGCTATTGGCTGCGTGCTAATGGAGATGGGCAGGGTGACTCGGGGTTCTTAGAAGATCCCAGATAGATCCGAAAGCAAAAGCCCTGTTCCTCTCTGCGCACTACTCCTGGCCAGGCTCTCCAATCAGGGTTTCCAGGCATGCACCCGGGTGCAAGGCTGTGGAAGCAGGTCAGGTGATTGCCTGACAGGTCTGGCTAGAGGGGCTCCAGCCACTACTGCTCAGGAGTGGCACAAGAACAAACCCAAGAGGCTACTGCTGAGATGTGTGAGATCCTCTGATGCAAGATCACCCAATTCCCTGCTTTACAGAGAGAGGCTTCTGGTCAGGGCATGTCTATGCGAGGCAGGGCTAGCCCTCAGTGTGGTCCTGTGCTTCCCCAGCCCAGACTAATCATTCTGTTTCCTGGATCATTCACTGTCACGTTATTAAATCTAACTGATCAGGCTTGTTCTCTCCCTCTCCTCAGGTTCTTTCTTTCCCTATGCCTTGCAACACAGACCCCCAGACCTCCCATCCAGCGCTCCCTTTGCCTGGCCTCCTCCCCCCTGACACTTCTGCTAGCAAGAGGGTTATTATTTATTATCTTTTAGATTGTGGCAGCACCCACAGCATGCTCAGTGCTTTCCTAACTCACAGGCAGACAGGACCCCTGGCCCAACCAGCGTCCTATAAAAAGACACATGAAGGGTGGGGGAAGGGTTGTCTCATACCAGCAAGGCAATCAGGGTGGTGACAGATGCCTGCCTTGGTTAATTATTAATAGGTGGTACCTGTGGGTTTTTTTTTTTTAAGTTAAACTAAATTCCCTTCCCCCACAGTTCAGCCCTTGTCTTTCTCCCATGCTGTCTTCCAGCCTTAGTCAGCTAGTTTATTGTGGGAGTAGGGGGTCCTCAGGAGCAACTGAGGGGTGGCTCTGCAGACCAGAGGAAGGGGGCTGGTGTGAGCCACTTGCACTGGCGGTGCTTGGAGAGCAGGAGCAGCCTCAGCCTCTCCTCATTCAGCCAGAGTTGGAGGCATGGCCTAGCAAAGCATCATCTTTCTAGTTGCAGAGCAGGGAGAGCAGTAAGGAACCTCAAACTCCCTGCTTGTATTCTATAGCACACTCATCTCAAGCAGTCTTCAAACCCCATTTGAATGGAGCGAGTGGAGACAGAGGAGACCCAATTCTGTGTCACTCCCAAGTGCCACTCCTCTGCCTTTCTTACCATTACTGTGGTTCCCTGTTTGCAGTGAAGTGGGTGGCTGCAGGCTGCCTCCAAGGGTCCCATAGCCACGGTAACTGTAGTTCAAGCTTCCGTTGATGTAGACCGGATCCTGGGAGTAAGATGAAGCTGGCAGTGAATAGGAGGAGTGCGTGATGGCTGTGGAATCTCTGGAGTGCTGCTTATCCAAGGCGATCGGCTCATCCTACAGCAAGGAAAGCAAACCGATTTATTCCAGTGAGGAGACTTTCCTGCCCTTCACTTCCAGTGGAAGGGCTGCACCAAGCACAGTTGGCTTTTCTACTCTCTGATTCCCTGGAATGACCTCTTGGGCCAGCCCACACCAGCATCCTGGTATCCCAGCCAATCAGAGCATAGAAAGAGCAAGGATGGCTTCACACCTAGTCACAGATACGTGAAGCTCCCGTGTTCCACAGCTTTCCCAGAAAATTGTGAGGAAGGTGTTTAAATACACACAGCCAAAGCATCCCTGACCTTTCCCCCTGGGCAGAGCAGGCATGCGTAGCTGCTGCTCTCTCCTTGTGTTAGGAATGAACTACTCCTCACTCGTCCTTGTCAATTAAAGGAAGCGTCCCTCACCCACCTCCTGCACAAGAGTCCCTCCACTGCTAGTCTGCTTGTCCCTGTCCTCATCTCTCTTCAGTCTGGGTTCTCTCAGCCTCCCCTGCGCATACTCCCTACCATATAAATGGTTTCTTCCTGTTCTCCAGACTGTCTTCCCCCGTCACATGTGCTCTGCCTACGTTCTCCCTCTACAACATACATGCACAGCCTGATCTTTCCCTTTCTAGGCAAACTGTAAGCAGACCAAACTTGCACGGCTTGAAGCAGGTATTGTGCACATCACCAGTGAGCAAGATCTCTGCTGACCTCGTCTGTCAATTCTGGTTCATTTTCTGCCTCTGACTGGGGACAGAGCAGATGAAATTGTGCCTAGCATGCAAAGGATTACAGGGATCGTACCTGGGATGTCTGATATATCTCCAGTCGCATTCTCTTGGCTGCTTTCCGTGTTTCACTCTCGCATGCAGCTGCAAGGATATTTTCTGCCATGGCTGAGGTCAGATGTGGTGGGGTGGGTCTGGTCTGTGGAGACATAGAACCAGGTAGGTCATCTTTTGGGAAACATGGATACTGATGGAAACAATCATTTTATGTGTCTTGACCATTCAGATTGTGCATTGTACATTTGCCAGGAGCATGGCAAGAGCACAGAATACTCGCAAGCTCTTAAACGTTAATATTTAAAATTAAGATATTTAAGGCCTCAACTTTTTAACCCGCCAGTGCTTGCATCTGTTTCTCCATCCGCCAGCGTCAGTGTGTCTCTGCCATGCACACCCTTCGGGTGGCAGAGAACATGTAGTGACATTTCAAAAAAAACTAGCATTGGAAGCAAGGGCACAGACAATCTCAGAAATGGATCATGATCTGGTCCCTCTCTTCCACACATTGGAAGGAGGCCAAGTCTGCAGGCACTAGGGAGGCCTTTCGAGCAGGAGGAATGTGAGGAAGGAGAGCAGTAGGGCAACAAGGGCACGGAAGGCAGGGGAAGCAGCTCACCATCTCCATGCCGTTCTTCTTCATACGGCGGCAGGATTTGAGGTAAGTGCGAATGCGTTTGCGAGCTCTCTCCTGGAACTCAGGGAACTGTCGGCTGCAGGACTCGATGATCGCCTGGATTTTCTCTTTGGGCTGCTTGGAGATGGGAACCATTCGGTCCAGATTCTCATCCACAAAAAGGCGCACAAACATCTGCAAAGAGAATGGAGAAGGGTTGGGGAGATGGACGCAGCAGAGACCTAGGACAGCTAGACCCACTCGTCCCTAGCCTGTTACTCTTACATTGAAGGCCTTTAATCGCTCTGGATCCATCCCCTCTGAGTCATTTATCTTATCGTTATCCTCATGGTCGTCATGATCGTCATCATCTTCATCTGCTGTGGGCGCTCTGCCAACGGTCAGGTCCTCCGGACAGCCACTGACCTCGGTCTTGATGGAGTCATAACTGCCAGAACTGTATGGAGGGGACTGAGAGAGAACAGGGGGAGTCATGAGCACCCAGACCTCAACTCACCCTCCAGTCTTTGCCAAAGGCCAGGGGCCTGATTTCAAACAGGCCAAGGAACGGGGGAAGCAGAATCCCTTTGTCTTTGCCAGTTTACTCTGGCTACTGTGCTCCTTTTACAGGTCTGTCTAAAAGAAAGCTTTCTCCCTCACCACATAGCCTTTCCTGCTGCCTGATCCTGCTATGAAGTCATATCCTTTATGACATCACAATCTGCTGCCCTGGAAATGATGGAGCTGTCACAAATTCAGCGTTAGGGTCACTGCACTGCAGGATCACACAGGAGCAGATGGGCTAGGAGAGAAAATTAGCAAAAGAGAGACTCGGGCAAACTGTGATAAATAAGAGCATCAGAAGATGGAAGCAGCAAAGAGGCAAAGTCCCATGGAGCCACTCCCTCTTACGCGGAGTTTGTTTAAAGGGCGGGTGTGGGGTCCTTCTATTACCATCTGTGATGAATTACACTGTGGCCAACAGGCCATAAATTGTACAGGGATCTGTTCTCTAGAAAACCCTGCAGTTGGGTTGTGAGACCTCTCATCTTGTTCCTGTCAGGGAGAGGAATGGCATACGGTAGCCCTGTGGCTGAAGTCATGGATTCAGTCTCTGCAGCCCTGGATTCAGTTCTCACCCCGCAACAGATGTTGCCTGTGTGATTTTGGCCAGGTCACCTAGAGCCAGATTTTCCAAGGTACTGAGGTGCTTAAAGATGAAGATGGGATGTGGTGCAATTTTCAAAATGGCCAAAGGAGATTAGGCACCTCGCCCCCATTTACATTTTCAAAGGACTGAAGTAGCGGCACCTAGCTGGCTTTTGGGCCTTTTGAAAATCCCACAGAGCCACTGTCTGCATCTTTAAGCACCTAAATACTCTGGAAATCTGGTCCTTTGTGTGTCTAGCCTAGTTTCCGATCTGTAAAATGGGAATGATTGAGAGGCGCTCCTTATGGGCCCTTCATCCCTGTAGTGCAGATAAAGCAGGCCAAAGTCCGTAGCACAAAACAGGAAAGATTCAAGCCATCTGTCCTAGCCCACAGCTCTGTCAAGATCCGTGGATGCTCTGGACTTGTCACTTTGATCGTGGGCACAGGAGCTGTAGGGGGCGAGGCTTATGCATGTGTACACCAGGTGCTGTCTTCTGAAAGTTTTGTCACTGTTTTGACGTGTACACGCACGCACACACAGAGCTTCTCTGTGTTCCCAAGAACACTCAGTTGGGTACTCCCGGGAACGCTAACAGCCCCACTGGTGAACCTGTTCCTACAACAGCAGAGATTCACTTACTCCACCAGGCAGCGGGCACAACGTGCACTCTGCCACCCAAACTTAGCTTTAAAAAGCTGGTTTCTGTGAGAGGAGATAGCTGAGGCATTACAGGTGGCGGATCCTGGGGGATTTATGGTTCTGCAGTGAGACTGGGAGATCCACCACAGCAGCGACAGCGTCTGCTGAGACCTCCTGGGAAGACGCTATCCTCGCGCTGACTGTTGGCTTTGCATCTGTTATGGCTAGGGTGTGTTGGGAGAGGAGGCTGGGGGAATGACTTTCACAGGGAATGCCTAAGGGGATTTTCTTCTGTGAAACAGAACTGAAAGAGTTGGGGCTGAGATGAAAGGGCGGGAGATGCTTCTGTCTCCACTGAGGAGTGTTAAAAGCCCATTCCATAGTAATGTCTTTATAGGCCATGCGAAAATAAACATGCTCAGCAGCAGGGTCTTTGTGGAGCTGTCTGGGGGCAGGGCTATGGCTGCATGCCATGGGCCCTGGGGTTCCTGGTACAATACTTCCTCTCTCCTTACCTCTGCTAACCACACTGTCTCTAGTTGGGCCTTGTTTTTACTGAACAGCAAGAGCCCCAAGCCTGGAGCAAGGCCAGGCACAGCTGCTCTCTAGCAGTTCCTCAGAACCAGCAGAGCACAGCTAGATGCTTTCCCCTTCCCTCCCTAGAAGGGAATGCATTCAGCTCCCTGAGCAGACTCCACCCCTCTCCCAACCGGCCCCTAGGCTGAGCAGTGCTCTCTCCTCTCCATGGATAGGAGCAAAGTCCTCTGCTGCCCTCGGACATCTCGTGTGCAGTTTCCTCCATTTTACTATCAGGCTGTGGAAGGCTGTAAATGAGGCTGCTCATTTTGTCCCTGCTTATGCAGTCTGTGCACCCCCCGAAGCCCCGCAGTCTTGGCCAGACCAACCTCTGCTGTAGTCTTTGCTGTATACTTCACCCGGCTCCGCAGCCCGTCAGCACAGCTGTCTGACTGGTAGGAAGGAGTGACATGGGCAGGTGGGAGCTTGTCACACAGGTTGATGGGCTGGTCCTCGGCCGAAGCAGTGAAGTCCATGGGGGCAGCAGTTCCATTCCCGTTCATTTCCGGGAAGGTGCTGTCTCCCTGAGTGCTGCTGGAGGTGGAGGGGTTCAGGGTGGAGGAACCATTCCCACTGCAGCTCTCTGATGAGGAATCATCTGCAATGAGAGGGACACATTATCTCAAATCCCTGAGACCCCTTCCCTTAAAGCACCCATCAGCCCTAGACCCCTTGGGCACCTGCAAACAAGCCAGGAGAGCAGCTTCTGTGCCCTCCCAAAGGGAGGAGGTGGCATCCTGCTCCAGACAGCCAGCGGGCACACTGGCTGAGAGAGAAATGAGTTGTTTATGACCCTTCACTCTGCTGAACCTGGGTTCCCATAATCCCATGTGCTCCGTGTGCCTGGCTTGCACACCAGTCAGCATGGGCACTGCCAGGAACAGATACTCATAACACATAGGCCTAGGCTCCAGGCCATTACCCACGGGCATGACTCCCCTGCTGCACGATGGATGGCAGCTTATGGGATCAGAACATTCCTGTTCCTGGGAGGCAGCTTGACTGTGTCAAGTCCAGCAGTTTACAGAGCCCCTCGCCGCTGGGGGCTTTCCTGCTGAACAATCCCCGAAGTGAAAGAATGGCAGACACCTTCCTTCCCTCCCTCCCCACCATGGGAAGAGTAGTCCTTTTCTTACTCACTCCCCTGAAGTCAATGGGAGTTTTGCTTGCTGTGGATTGCCATTTTACCAACGCTGTAGGAAAGGGGCCCTTCCCCTCCCTGTGCGCTCTCTCTGGTTTTAGGCTATTTCGGAAGTGATGTTCTTCCCCCCTCAGAAAAAAATGAACTTCAGGCCCTCAAGCTTCCCAGGTACTGCCCGCTGCAGAGAGATTTCAGAGTCAGTAGTGACCCAAGAGGAGAGACCTCACTGGGCCTTTTGGCAGAAATGCATATTAGTGCAGAATGGAAGAAGCTTCATGAGACCTAGGGGAGCCCTGTCATTAAAAACACAGGCACCCATCCCATCCCAGGGACTTCTTGCATAGGTCCTGTTGTAGCAATGGCTTCTGCAGATAGAACTACCTGCTCCTCTGCACGAACCATACAGACATATGGACACAGAAGAGGGATGGTACCCAGGAGAGTGGTAGGGGGTCAGTCAGCCTGTCTGTCTTTCTATCAGAGCGCCTGAATGCAGACCCCAGGTCTGTGCGTTGCAAAGAAACGCCATCCATTCGTCCTCCATGCACAATCCAACTTGCTTCCCACTGCAGCTCCCCGCAACTTCTCCCAGAGCTCCCTCCAATTCACAGTCACAGCTCACTCCCTTTACCTTCTCTCCTTTCTTTGGCTCACTGACATATACTATCTTTCCCTGCACCTTTGTTATACAGACCATCCAGCTCCCCATTTCACAGGCACAGACACCCTCCCTTCGACCCTGTGCCTATACAGTTCTCCCCCAGCTTCCCTGCACACTTTCTTATGCATATGTCTGCTCCCAGCCAGGGTGCCCTGCACATGCTTCCCAGTCTCCTCCCTATGCACAAGCCTCTAAATATCTTGGACACAAGCTACCCCCTTATCACATACCCCCTTCCTTTCATGGACATGGACTGTGTCTTACACTTACACACACACACGCCTTCACTCCTCCTCCTCATTTACACACACATCTCCACAGCTCCTCACACCATCGGTATGTGGCATTAGTGCTGCTCTTGAAAACAGTTTGATCTTGCGCAGAAATAGCTTTCCCCTCCTGCACACACCTCCTAGGCAAAGCAGCAGGGAGAGCCTGGCTCTAGAACGCCCAGGAGCCAGTCTCCTGGGTCAGATGTCACATGTTTAAACTCCGCTCTGTCTATTTCCCCTTCCCTTCCCCGCTGCAGAAAAACCTTTATTTCATTAGGTGCCGCTTGGAGAGGGAATGGGAGCTGCTTCCTGTGTACTTTGAGCTGTGCTTCAAACAAAGAAGCTGCACCGACTGACAAGCAGATGGCGGTCCCTGGCTTCCTGTTCCCTGTATCCTTGCTCATGCAGCAGGACAATAGGGGTCAGACTGCAAGAGAACAGATGGGATTCTAGCGCATGTGCAGTGAGTCCAAAGGTGTGTGTGAAAGGAGGGGGAAGGAAGGTGTTCTAGCTGCTGCTATCAGTCTGTCCCTCTCCTCCCCCGCTCTTTGCTCTACAGGGAAACTTTAATGAGTGAACTTTCCTGTGACCCCTGTGGAGGCTGCAGCAGCAAGGACTTTGTATCCTTTAGAATAAACAGATTCAAGTACAATTAGGCATCTGAATGAAGTGCAAGGGGCCAAGCGGGACTTGGAATCACAGCAACGTAGGGCTGGAAGGGACCTCGAGAAGCCATCTCATCCAGACCCCTGTGCTCAGGCAGGACCAAGTAAACCTGCACCGCTGGCTTTCAACCTTCCCAGACTCCTGTACCCCTTTCCGGAGGCTGATTTGTCTTGCGCAGCCCTCACTTAAAAACGACTTGCTTACAAAAGCAGACATAAAAATACGAAAGGGTCACCGCGCACTAGTACTGAAAAAGTGCTGACTTTCTCACTGGTACCATAGAATTATAAAATAAATCAACTGGAATATAAATACTGTACGTACATTTCAGTGTGTAGTATGTATAAACAATAGAGCTGTATAAACAAGTCAGTGTCCCTATGAAATTTTAGTTTGTTCTGACTTAGCTAGTGCTTCTTCTGCAGCCTGATGTAAAACTAGGCAAATCTCTAGATGAGGGGATGTATACTCTCTGGAAGAGCTCTGTGCCCCCCCGGGGATGCATGTACCCTTGGTTGAGAACGACTGACCTAGACCATCCCTGAGGTGTGCTCCACACACTGCCCTTCTGCTGATACCAGCTGTTCTATGAAACCCTTTTACTTACTTGTGCACCAGCTTCTAAACTGTTCCCTTCTTCTTTCCTCCTCCTCCCAAAACTGCCTGGTTTGTACCAGCCACCAGACTCTCGCCCCTGCCCTTCCTGTCACACAGTTGTTCTGATCCACTTATTTGTCTGAGCGATGACCAGAGCTGGCCTAATCCTCAGTGTGGTATTTAAGTTCCTCTTTGTGGCTCCCTCCTGCATGGGCTGCAGTCCTAGGGTTGCTGTTCCTGAAACAGGGGCACAATTGAGCTGGAATATGTGGAATGCCGGGCTGTGTCCAGACAGGGCTGGGAGCTAATGGATGGGATTTGGCTGAGGAATGTGTCCGAGGCAGGAGAAGCTGGTGCGCCCCTGGCGCCCGGATACGAGTGGAAGAGCGTGCTTCCTTGGAGCATCCTTGACCCGTGTCTGTGTGCCCCTTGCCTGGGCATCTCTGTAGGTGCATTGTGCTTCAGCAGAGTTCGCTGTGTGGTCTGTTCATGCTGTGCACCTGCATGCGCGCAGTCCAATGACTCCTTGCTGGCGAACGTTCATACTCCATGTCGCTGTGCTTCCTGGGCCTGTGTGTTACGGCTGCCTGCCTGCCTGCACGAAGAGCGAGCCCTGGGCCTGTGTGTTACGGCTGCCTGCCTGCCTGCCTGCACGAAGAGCGAGCCCTGGGCCTGTGTGTTACGGCTGCCTGCCTGCCTGCACGAAGAGCGAGCCGAGCCCTGGGCCTGTGTGGATGTTGTGAGGGCAGAAGCCCCTTGTTTATTCAGCCACTGCCATGAGGCAGGAGCCCAGAAATCAGGCAGGTTGCTCTTGGAGAGCTGGGAAGGGCTCGGGATCTCTCTCCCCCTCTGCCTGGCTGACAGTTTGAGACCTGGCCCTCCCCTGCTCTGCTTCTTCGGGGCTAGACAGGGCTCCCAGAGGGAGGCTGTGGCCTTATCCAGTGATGCCTCTCGGAAGGATTAAGAAGAATTATTCCTCTGCGCAGAGGCACCAGCCGCACGACAGGCCCTGCTGTAAGCCTGGGCATCGCCACAGCAACAGAGCTGCTCCTCGCAGGGTGGCCAATCACAGACCTCCCTCTAGGCCAATGGGAGAAAATCTCAGCTGCCTTGGGACCTCTCCTTGCTGATCATTTTCTCCCTAGCTTAGAGGCAGCTCCTCGCCCCAGGCTGCAGCTGGAGCTGGAGTGCAGCACGCTTGCTGGCTGTGCTCAATCTACCTGCCCTCCTTCCTGCAGAGACCAGGCCTAGCTGAGAGCTCACGCTCTCTGCACCATGACCGCACAACTGGCCAAAAGCACAGACCCAACCATTGCGACTTGCACTGGGGTGGAGAAGGCCTGGTTTCCAGGATCTCTGCTGCCTCCAACCACACCACACCCCCCAGCACTTGAGGCGGTAGTTAGCATTATTCTGGCTGAGTAATAATTTGAGGACGTGTTACAAAGGTGTCAAAACTCTAACTGAGGCAGATGCATTGCAGCCTCTCTCTTTGCGTGCAGGTATCCACGCCAGCCTCAATCCCCAGGCTGGAATTACCCCAGCTGATGGTCAACCTTCCATGAATGCCCACTCTCCTCCCAGCCACCCTGTTGACAGAATGCCCAGTGTCCATCCCCCCAAGAGCCCACAATTCCAATCCATGTCAAAACCCACCAGAACCTCTACTGCCCAGCTACTCAAACACCTATCCACCTCAGCACAGAATTCCCACTGCTGTCTACAACCAAAGCAGAAGGTCTAAGAGGCCATCTCTAGGACAGCTGTCCACACCAAGTACCCTCCTAGAGAACAAAGTTTTGAGTCCATCTTCCCCAGGGTCTTGCACTTGCTTTTGCACACCATTTCAAGCATGCAGAAGACACACACTATCTGAAGATTAAATTTATATCCAATTTCAGTGTAACAATCTTGGGTTTGTTACAGACAAAAAATATGAAGGACATTCCAGAAAACTTGTTAGCAACCTGACAGATGTAATAAAATGCAATGGCGGTCTGAAACAAATGCCCAGTAGCTTCTGCAGGGAGAACGTATTTGATTTCAATCTAGAATGAATGAAAGTACTTACCAAAGAAATCTGCAAACAAATTAGCCACAGTTTATACATTTTTATAGGCTATGCTGCTCGCAGCACCTCTCTATATTAACAGTGTCCAATTCATTCCAACAGGAATAAGACACTCTAAGGAAGTTATGGAGAAGCTGTTTCAAATACAGATATAGACGTCTTTGGATCAGGGTAAGAAGAGCTTTAGCAAACTTATGAATGCAGAACTTCACTGAAATCCTGGCTTCCTTCTGTTCAGGACCTACACGTGAGGTTCTCTCAGTAATTGTCACCAACACAGGGGTCAGCAAGACTGACTTGCCTTACACTGCAAAGGGACAAAACACAGAGCAAAGAGTCCCTAAGGCCTGAGGGTTGAATATGGAGATTTTGTGAACAAAAGCAAGGGGCTCTGCTAGCAGGGCAGAGGTCTCCTCCCAGGTACAAGTGGAGGGTTCTCTAAACAGAGCATGAATGATACCTAGTGCACTGGAATATAGCAACAGGACTCCCTGGGTTAGAGCACATTGAACACAGAGATTTCACCAGTGCCAGCCCATCACGCTCTCACCACGGCGCTGTGCTAAGAGCAGGACTGAGCGTCGGTGAAATGTAAGTAGCTGTACAAAGCCTGAGCTGCCCCACAGCAAGGGGGTCGAGGGACCATTTAGCCTTTTTTCCTGTTCATAAACCAATCCCAATTTTGTTATTTGTAACCATTTGCCAGATCATTTGGCTGGGAAAATTCCAGCCCTGTGGGGTGTTTGAGTTCTTTGCTTCAACCAAGCTATTTTGTGTTGCGATTGGTCGCCTTGTCCACATGGGCCTGTTGCTGCTTTCTGACTGGATGACCAACCTTTGGAGAACAGCTAGTATTGAGGGGTGCGTTGCCAGTTTGAATTCTCAGACAAATAATTGTTAGTGTTAAAAAGTGTGAAACTTTGGGGATTTGTACACGTTTCCACAAACAGTTGGCGAGTGCCGGAACACACACATACACCAAACAGTACAACTCTGTGAACAGCAGGGGAGCAAAGCCGGGCTATGCAGCCATGAATATATTAATTATCCCAACAGCACAAGCCTCATGAGCAATGTTCCCTCTAATTTCTGACAGGCCGTGTGCGCAAAAAATTTCTTCTGTGCAAATTGTGCTTCTGTGCAAATTTTTGTGTGCGCGGTGTTTCGCCGTGTGTGTGGGCTTTAGGATCTGTGTGCGTGCACACACGCGCACAGCTTAGAGGGAATGGTGCTCATGAGCTCTCTGCTCTCAGCTGGAGTTTGGCTAAGTGAGAAGCCCCTCCAATGAGGATAACTGGAAGTCCCCATGCACCCCGAAGCCCTAATTGAGGCAGATGGAACTGTAAAGACAATGTAACTTTTAACTGTTCTGATCTTTCACTCAGAAAACAAAATATTTAAATTTCACATGTAATCTTTGGCAGCTGGAATTCCGATGGCAGAAGTTCTGATCCTGAGAGACACTGAAACCCATGAACTGGAATTTAACAGGTCCAGGTTGGCAATGCAGGCCTGAAACAAGACTGAAAATCAAAACTGTCTTATGAATCCAGGCTTGTGCAGAAAACCAGCTTGTCCACCAGCCACAGTTGCACAGGCCTTGTTTTAACGTGCTCTAGGCAGGAGTATTGTTCTCTGGTGCAGGGGCTGATTGAACACATGCTTGGCTGCAAACTCAAAGCTCCTCCGCCATAGTTATGAGCATCCAAGGGAGCACTGTGTGGCTTCTGGAGCGAGGAAGCTGACAGCAGCATCTCCAGTCTCTCTTCAGCTTCACCAATCCTAGGAAAGCGTCGAGGGAGGGACAGGCAAATGGCTCGTGGCTCTTCAGGAAGGCTCGAGTGGGGGGATCAGTCATTTACTAAACACATTAATCAGGGCTCAGCATTTTCATTTGAAGGAGGCGCCTGGATTATCCTTGATTTCTGTGACACTGGATTTGCAGAGATCAGGAAGGGAAGGGGAGATTTCCAACACCTGCTCCCTAGGCGGTTTTATGGCCGGGAAGTGGTTGGATTTAACGTCTATTTTAACGTAGGGCAATGTGCTGCCGACCAAAGAGGGAATTAGAGATGAATGGGGCAAATTGTTCCTCCGCCTGTCACATCTCCAGCCTGGAGACAAAACCCTCTTTTGACTCAGAAAACAGTGAGCTTATGTAAGAGCCAGCAGCCCACGGGAACCTCCCAGCAAAACAACAGCACCACTCAGTCACAGTTCTGTCACAGCCCACCCAATCGCCACCCAGGACTTTGAAGGACTCTGAAATAATTGACCAATTGCTGTGCAGGACTTTCAAGGGCTCTGCCATCCTCCACCAGTCAACATGCAGGACTTTCGATGGCTTTGGGATTATCTACCAGAACTAGAAGCAGTTTGGGTCAGTACCACCAGCTCCTGTTCTCACGGGATCACACGTGATCCTGTCATGTAATAAGCCAACCGCCCATCCGGAGTCTCCGTGTCGAGGCCATTGTCTCTGGCACAGATTCTCCCCTTCACTACAAAAGGAAACACACCGTTTCCACATTGAAATGTCACCAGCACCGAACTTTACATCTAGCTTTAAAACGACTGTCAAAACTGTTCAAAGCACCTCACCGACGTCTCACTGTAACAACAGCCAGGAAGATGAAAAGTGCCATCAATTATTCACTCACAAAAGAGATGAGAAGGGGGAGGAGGAGAAAGAGGAGAGGCTGCAAAGGAGAGAGACTCAATACAAATTAGAGAGACAGAGTGAGAATGGGGGGCCTCGTGCGGGGGCCATTGCTGGGAGGGAGACCAATGTTAATTAAAGGCAAAAGAGCAGCCTTGAAGAACTCCTCCTCACCCAATGACCAGAGGAGGGGCCAGCCAGTGCCAATCTGCTTCGATCCAGCCCCAGCTCCCACTAAGAGGCAGGGATGAAGACCCATTACCAGGAAGCCCATCTTCTCTAGTGCCTGCCTGGCTGATTTCCTTTGAGATGATTAAAAAAATTGTTCAGGGGAGCAGAGCAGGTGAGGCTGGCCAATATCCAGTTAAGACGTCCTATTTCCTGTCTTTTTGCATTAATGCAAACCTCGTGATGCCCAGACAAAGTGTCCATCCTCCACCCCCGTGACTGTATTCTGCCAGTGTCTTCACTGAGCCAGACATCTGGTAATGCTGGACACAATGTGTCTCTACTGACAAGTTCAGCTGACAAGGGAGTGCTGTTTGCTCTCTCCTGCATTGTGTAGAAAAGGTGTCTCCTCGTGCTATCTCCCAGTGCATTTCCCCCCTCTCCCTCACCCCCCCTGCCAGCGTAATGGCATGAGGCCAGCTTTGCTGTACAGGCAGAAGGAGTGGCTGACTAGAGCACTGCTCAGGATCTGTGAGGGATGGAAGTTTTCCAGTTTGCCTACAGGAGCCAAAGCCCAGAAGCCAACACAGCAGAACAGCAACATCTCGACAAGCAGTCTCCTTGGCCTGGTCTTCCTCTTCCTAATGTGATGGCCTGTGCCATCCCCTCATGCTCCATATTGTGGCCCTCCCAGCACTATGCTTCCCTCGCCACTGTGCAGCCAAGTTTTGCCCTTAGGTCTTTTATTAAGAAGGATTTTCTCTTTCCTTTTCTAACAGGTTTTAGGCTTGGTTTGTTCTAAAAAAGAGTCTACGTTTGTCTCTGGGAAATGAGGGCAGGGCTCTAGGATGGGTCAGGGATTAGGAATGGGAGACGGAGCCTTTCATCTCTCCATTGCTGGCAAGCCGATTCAAACCCAGCCAACAGGGATCGAAGGTGGTTACTGCCTGAGAGCCAGTCCGTGCTGCCAGCCATAGCAAATGCATTTGGTAGGTCTAAGCACAGTTCCTAGTGGGCAGATGTGCATCATCACAACTGACACCAGCTGCTCCCCTCTTTGGCTGTCAATGGCTCAATGGGCTATGGAGACAGAGATGCCCTCTCAACCCCACAGGTGGGTACTTCTTGGGTGAGGGGGAGTCATAAAGGCTGGGTGGCATGGGAAAAACTCACCAGGCTGGAGCCTGTGTTGTGGTTAAGTTGGGGACTTCTGTAATTGGTGAATTTGGTCAATAAAATCCAAAATAACTAAACTAAACAGTAACAGGGAAAGGGGTAAAATTTGCCATCAATTAACTGGCTTAATCTGCATCCCTGCTTAGGCACTGGGAGGGCAATTTAGGGAAAGCTCTGCTTGATTTACATGCAGAAAGCGTTACCATCTGGCAGAAGATGTTTTTTAGTTAAAAGCAAAGGCAGGCAGAAGCCAGGCAGGAAGGAAAGCCTGGACAGAGAGCGTGCACAGGCTAGCAAGGATGTTTCGGGAGCAGCTTTGGATTTCCCAAACCTGCAGCAGCAGCAAGAGAAAAGGCGTCAAAAGCCTCGTATTCCTCAAAGAAGCTGACCTAAGGTGTCTGTGACTAGTCTGGAAAGGGCCTAGGAAAGAGAACAGCTGCCCTGAGAGAACTCTAGCAGGGTGGGCAGGATTTACTGATCCTTGCTGCAAGGGCTGTAGCTCTTCTACACTGATGACAGATCCAGGAGGGCTGGAAGAGCACAGAGTCAGGGAGCCTGAAGAGAGATGATGGGCCACCAGGTGAAATCTGCAGGAAGCCAGCCAATGGCCCAAGGCAGTACTCACTGGACTGTGATTTGAGAGGAAGCTATTTGGTAGTTACCTGCATGGGAAATCAGACATGTGTGCTCAGAGTGTCATAGAAATGCGAGTTTGGCTGTCAATGTTCTATGGGTCAAATTCAGCCCTCAGTTACACACCTGCCTGAAACCCCACTAAGTCCCTGGGGTTGCGTACATGTGACTGAGAACAGAACTTGCCCCTTCTCCGGAGGTGAGCTGGACCTTTAAGAGGAGCTCAGGCCCAGTCTCCACATCTGTGCCAGGGTTCTCTCCCCAGTCATGTGACCGAGAGGCAGGTGTGCTGGGAACTATAAAGTGCAGCCTCTCCATTAAGTGGTGGGAGTAGCAGTTTGCTGGGTAAGCCAGGTCGGGGGGTGTTCATTTAAGTGAGCTTGGGAAGCACTCAGCCCAAGAGGGATTGTGGAAAAGGCCTGTGAGAAGACAGGATAAAAAAACTAGGAGGGGTGTCTCCAGAGGAGGAAAAGGTCTGAGACAAGGCCTGGTGTGGGTACAGATCCTTGTTTAGGGGCCCAAGCCAGGCCTTGTTGAGAGGATGAGAGGCACCCTACCCTCTTCTGCCCTGTATTAACATGGGGGAGACTGGGGCAGACCCTGAGAAGGGTGCAGGATTATGGAGCCCAGAGAGAGCCCAGAAAAGAAGTATGCTGCTTGGGGGTGGTGAAGGAGTGTCACAAAGGCCCTGTGTCAATGGAGATGAAGACTGTGGGCGGCCAAGGACGCATTTTCATTCCTTACCCTGGAAGGGGTGGGCTCTTGCTTTGACTGGAGGGCCCGAAAGCACCACAATGACCACCGATGGACACTACAGCCTGGAAGGGAAACTGAGGAATGGATATGCTACTGGATGTGGTAAGTGACCCTGTTACAGCCCTATATGTATAAGCAGAAAAGTGTGCAGCAGCTCTGAGGGGCTGGGAGTGAAGCTTTTGTCATGTCTGAGGGGAACATGTAGCATCATGCTGGAGGCTAGTACCAGGTGTGACCTGAGAAGCCTGTAAGCTAAGGGTGCAGCAATGCTGATAGCTAATGGTGAACTTGCTGCATGAATGTAAACCCCGGTTCCTGGTACGTGCTGACCTAGACACATGCTCTCCTGGGAGGCTCCTCTCCAAGCAGAACGTCCAGTAATAAATTGCTTAGGAAGTCTAAAGCCTTGTGACACACCAAGGTAACCATGCACCACAGCGCACAAACTGCACCAGAAAGGAGGTGGGTGTCTGGGGACATCCTGGGTACTGCCTTCACCCCTCACCCAATCCACAGTGGTTGGTCCAAGGAATCTCTGTGATACCCCTCCCAGGCCCCACTCGAGGAGCATGTCCAAGGAATACCCCCAGTATCTGCCCCATAGCTGCCTCCTTAAAACATTCTCAAGGGAAATGCTTCCTTCCCCCGGCCTTGAGGAGCATCTCCAGGGGACATCCCTGATAGGTTGTTTAGCACTAAGCAGGTTAATCATGTCCTTCCTCTTAGGGTGGGGATTAGTGACCACTCCCCGACGCAGAACAGATTCTGCAGTGGCCCTGCCAATCAAACACTGGATCAGTACCAAGGCATGCCTTGGGTGAAAGGGGATCTGTCTCAGCAGTGACACAGGAGAATGCTGTGCTGCCCACTCCCTGCAGTAGGGAAATGAGTCTACGCTCAAGGGCTGGTTTTCCTTAGACTGTTTTTTTTGTTTTGTTTTTTGTTAACCCATCCCCACATCAGTTTAAGATCCCTTCTCCCTCCCCCATGCTTTGTGCTGAGAGCACCTGCAGCCTGATCCCTGACTAAGGTAGCTGAGTGGTGACAGTTCTTTGTGGCAATGTCACGGATTGCAATGTATTATCCATTTTGGGGAGAACTCCTAGAAAACCTGGTGGGACTTCGCTGCTCCATACTAGCCCCAGAGAGACCATCAGGAACCAGTTAGCAAGTAAAAAACCACCATAAATACACATGATCCAGGGACCTGCCTCCCTAAATGCTTGGTATTTAGTCTGAATGATTTGTAATCTGTAATCTACTAGTAAATGCACCATAATGCAATATGTAGAAATACAATGTCCTTGTGCCATGATTCACTGCGGCATTGGGTATTGCTCTCTGGCTGAGATGGGGACAGACCTCCAGGCTGCATGCGCAATGGATAGATTTCACTATACTTCTCTATGGTTGACAAGTTCGGCCAGATGGAGAAGGGCAGAACCAAAACTAGTAAGAAAATGGTTCACCCCTTGCAGTGAGGTAAAGCTCCCTGTAACCTCCTGGGCACGAGAAAGCCATGAGGCCCATTTGCCTAGCAAGTTTCTGTAACTTGTGTTCTGTTGGACTGGATGATTGCACAGGATGCCTGGAGAGGAAAAGGCAAATTCTGCACTGTACACTGACACTGTAGCAGGTGGTGATACCGTGATCATCTCTTTGACCCCAGCAAATTAATCCCTCCAGGCTGTCCTGGAAAATGGCTCTCGCAGTTGGTAGTAAAAAGTTCCCATTCATCTTTGCTCAGGCTTTGGGCATCCAGTCACTTCCTTTTGGGCAACTTAAGATATGAGTAACATTCAAGTTGGGCAGGGGATGTGCGAGAACCTCACATTTCCCATTGCGGGAGCAGCAGAATAACACACAAGAAAACGGAAGGAGCTGGTTCTTGCACTATTACTGTGCTGTAGAGTGAGTCTGTGCACCGTGGGTCCCCATGGCTCACTCTGTGTACTTTTATGCAGTTAGCAGTGTCAATCGTATGTGAACCCCACCTCTCCTGCTGATACAGGGCCTCTGAAATTCTCCCAGACAGTGTCTTTTACTATCCCTGTTGGTATGTACCAAAGTCATTAGCTCTAATTGGGTCCCTTTGCTGTTTCAAAGGTTGACACACAGTTTGCAGCAGGATAATAGCAGGCCAAGGTTTCTGAGCACTGAGACAGAATAAGGTGGTTTTTGTCTGAGTTGCTTATTGCTCCCTAAAGATTTAGCAGACACCAACACCCCAAAGCAAGACAAACTTGCCTCTTGTGCACTCTCCCACCACACACACTATCACACTCAGAACAGGCTGTCAAACCAATTGGGAGGTTCTGCATAGCATTTCCTCGTAGGGCTCTTCAAATCATGGAACTTGGTGCTTTGTCCTTAAAATAAAGTTTGAAATCTATCTACAATTCATGATCTTAGCACTGGGTCCCTCTGATTAGATGGCAACTGTGCATTACAACTTTCTTTTGTAAACGGTCTTTCATGGAATGTGTATTGCAAATGCCTTTACAGCGAAACAATAGCAGGACAGAGATTTTCAGACACAGAAGAGGAAGGATAGGAATGTTTTCTAATGAGATGTAGCGAAAAGATGAAATGTGCCTGTTCCCATGGACGGGAACTGCAGAGGAGAAGGTGCTCACGCACCACTGGCATTGGGACTGTGGGAGCAACAGAGAGAACTGAAACAGACACAGCTCATGAGGCAAGTCCAAGGAGGGCTTAAAAGACAAGGAAGGAAACTGGACTCTGCTCCATGTTGTGAGATACTTGAGAGTGCGGGTACCTCTTTTTCTATTTGTCAAACGAAATATCTGACACACACATCCCTTCCTGCCAACTGCTCCAGCTGTGCATTCTGCCCTATTACTGACCCAGCCAATGACTTGTTTCTTGTGCTTGCTGGAGTAATCCATGGCCACAGTTTTGGAGCCATTATCAGGTCTTGAAAACAACAGCCCTCACTAGTCAATGCGAAGACCAAAGCACTCACTCAGACTCCTACAAGACCTGGCACTTAAATGCAAAGTGTGTTTACGCTGTCCAGTTGCAACTCCTGCTGTAGTGCAGTGTTTGTTCAGGGAGCTGCCCCTTCACCTGCTGGCTGCTGAAATCCAACCCAGGGCTGTTGTGACAAGGCTGTTAGCAGATGGCCTCAATCCAGTTCCTAGTGGACAGATGTCCATCCCAAAACCCCTTACAAAATGGGGACTAACAGGTCCCTTTGTTGGCCGTCTCAGCAGAGAGGGTAAAAGACTGAATGGTCCTGGCCATCCACCCAGCTGGGGAGGGAGGGGGCATGGCCCCTTCAGGTCAGGGGCAAGGTGTTTGCATTGCTACACTCTGGACTGTCCCTGTCCTATGGACAAATACACAAATTTGGGCAATAAAAAAATCGCCATATCCACTCGATAGCCGTAAGGGGACAGGCCCTTGACCCAGGACTCCAAGGAAATGGGCATGGTTTAAAAACTGTGGCTCATTAAATTCTCTCTCCCTTTAAGCCCCATTTGCCTCTCTATTTCCCCCACTCTCAGCAGCTGTTGTCCTGGACTATCCCTCCCACCATCGCATCTTTCTCACTTTTGTTTTGTCTCCTGTTCCTGAAGCATCACTTCATTCCTCGCCTCTCAGCCCTTCCCATCACACCCTCTGGCTGGTTCCGTTCTTGATGTTGCTGGCAACTGGACTGGCCAAGGCCTTCCATCCCAGTGGCACCAGTCCACATCCTAGAACTCACTCCAGCATGTGATATGGGCCATTGGTATTCACTGGAAATACAAAATAATCCCTAGCTCTTAGTCAGTCCTGTAAAATTCCATAGTATCAGCCAGTCTAATGGAGACCCCAATAATCTGGTTTCAATTAAAGTGTCCTCCACAGCCAGCATGCTAATTCTTTGTCTCTATCACCTCTGATCAGTATATTCCATCGCTCTCCTCCCCCTGACCCATATGAGAGAGACCCTAAGGCATGTGCACAGACTCGACAGGGGAGAAGAAATCACATGTACAGTTTAAACTCTACTCGGCCCCTGAACTGAATGAAAGGAGCTACAGAGGAGAGGGTTTCCCTAAGCAGAAACCATAGGTGTGGAGCCTGATTGAAATGGAATGCTTAACGTTTAATGAGTGATTATAAACCTTCTGTGCCAAAGATCTGCAGCCCTTCCTCCCCTTGCCCTATATTGACACCTGCACCATGACAGCCCCACAAAAATAAGGAGCACTCACCATCCTTCAGGGTGTAGAGCTTTTGTGGGCTGTGCATCCTTGAGAAAGGATACTCGCCCTTGGAGAGAGAAGTGTTATTCCCATGATACTCACACTGCAATTCCCGAAGTGGGTGGGGAGACAAAACTTTAGTCTCAGTGAAGAAATCTTAAGCTTCTGCCTAAACCATTGTCCTTTAGCACACTGCAGCGCTGGGGAAATGGATCCAAAGCATTTCATTCTAGAGCATTCATGAATGACAGGCATTGGAATGCAATGCTGCATCACAAACCATGGGCTGGGAAATGTTCTGTCACCAGAGCTGCAAAGTACAGTGGAGTAGAGAAATACGAGCCTAGAACCATAGGTGTGGAGGATAGTACGTGCTGAAGAACAGAGTGCTGAGTGCAATAGATGATGGCACAGCCTGATGCCAAGCCCTTCTAAGCATCACTTCTGCGGCACTTGAGAAGTGGTGTGACAACAAGCTGTGTTAACCTCAACAGGTCCCTCCACCTACCGTGCTGCAATTGGACTGTACCGGGCTTAGCGATGTATTCATGAGGGGGGGAGAAGGGCTAGACTGTCTTCTACCACTGACACCGGGACACCCTGCAGAGCAGGCAAGTTTCACATCCTTACTGCTGCCTGCGTGAGCCTACTGGGCAGGCGCTGCTAGCTTTAAAAACAGCAGTTTCTCAAAACAGCAGCTTTGCCACGTAAACCAAACTTGCCCCGTTGTATCTGAGTAGACAACGCACCAGGGCACCAACACTCTGCCTCTGGCCATGAGTGGCTAAAACCCACGCCAGGCAGATATGGTGGCCCAAAAGCCCTTTCTTTCTCACAATACAGGGTGGTTTTCCAGTCCCTTCTCTTAAAGCACCGCTAGCTTGATCTCAGTCGCCCCAAGATACATCCACTTCCTATCGGATCTCAGACTGCCTCTGCACAGAGCCCTCTGGAGACAATGAGGGATTCAGCCACTTGAGAATGGGGCAGAGTCAGTAGTTTGACTCTCATTCTAATACCATGGAGATGAACTTTGACCTGAACGCAGACTTCCACCCCTTATTTACTTTTTTAAAGCCAACATGTTTCACGGAGCTAGCACAACACCCCTCCTTACCAGCCTGCCTCCTCCCACACATTCCACGCTGCTCAACTTTGACCCTTCTTAATTACCTGCACTACCCAGGCAGATACCCCCCACTTCTCATCTAGGCATCCCATTCCCACTGCTGAGCATCCAGCTTCTTCTTGGGGATCAAAACCACTCCGAAACGTGTAACTCAGCTGAATGCTTCCGGCTGCGAAGCCCATATGCCAGGGCCTTGCCATGCTCCTTCATCCCTCCCTCTGCACCTCCTGCATCACAGTGCTCAGACCTGATTCTAGCCCTGCCAATGTGTTCAGCTCTAGAACAAGTGTGTCCAGTGCATGTCACGGTGACTCCATTGCCTCGTGTCGCAGGAAGTGTCTCTTATTCACTATCTGGATTCATGAAAAACTTAAAACCACATTGCGATGCCCCAACCCACAGAGCCCTTATCACAACCAGCACCTGCAACAGAGTATCACCAGACAGGTGCCAGCAGCACTGAGAGAGATGGAAAGTACACTAGTTCCATGTGGTACCAACAGGAGGGGTCTGACTCCAATGCAGTCCCTGGGAACGTACTGCTATGAAATCCATCCCTCAGGTGGGACATTGGATTGAAATGGAGCAGTTAAAGTTTAATGAGTGACTAAAAACCGCCTATGCCAAAGATGTGCAGCCCTCCCTTCCCCTGCCCATGGACATCAGGAGCACTCACCATCCTCCTGGCTGTGGAGATTCTGAGGGCTGCGCATGCTCTCGTCCTGACTGGGGCTCAAACTGGAGTTAAGATGCTGGTCAGCTGAGATCCATGTGGAGTCGTTCATATCAAAATCCTCGCTGCTCACCGATGTCTCATCCTGAAAGCGAACGGCAAAAGGGTTAAATCTGCTTTGGTTTTGAAGCTCCTGACCACATCCCTTTGGGGGTGCAGCAGCTCCCGCATCCCCAAAGAAACGTGTTCACCTCCTGGCATTCAGGGACTCTGAAAATAGCCCTTCCCAGCATGCTCTGGGCTAGGTAGCATTTCCCTTGCGGAGAGCACCAGTGCTCTGCTTCCTGTTTGAAGACGTGCCTGAGGAATGGCACAGTCTGTAATTGAGGACAATTAGAAAGAGCTTGCATCCTGTAGGAGCGGATGGCTGAGCCCTGCAGTTTACCCTTTAATCTCCATCGACACTACAGTGTGTCCGTGGCAGATAAATGGCTCTGCAAGTGGCGCAGACAGGGTGTGACTTTCTTCAAATGGTTTCGAAAAGTATTAAACTGAACATTGTGTTTAAAAACAAAAAACGCACACCCAAACACCACCACCACCACCATTTCTCTAACTGAGCAGGAAGGGTCAGGCCGGATCAGCCACTGGTGAAAATCTGCAGACCAGCTCTGATTTCCATGGAGATATGCCCATACACAGCAGCAGGGGATATGCCTGTAGTGTGGACAGGGCCTAAGAACCTGCAGCCTAACGCTTAACCTCTGGTTTTCAGCATGAGACTAGGATCTTCGAAGGCTTCACAGGCCCTTGGATCTGCCTGCAGATTCCTGGGACTTTTCAGCAGGGCCAGGGCCAGAGATGCCAAAGAAGCCACAGTAACACCATGAAAGTGATGCAAATGGGACCTGAGGGGGAATAGCGAGCCCAGGCAAGATCCAGAAACATCTGTAGAACCCCAATTTTCTGGGTTCCTCTGAAGAAAGGGATGTCTAACCGCAGAGAGAAACCCATGGAGTTGGGTAAGCCAAGATGTGACCCGGAGGCTCTTCCACTCTCTGGTACAAGCATGTATGAACCACACGCAACACCATGATAGCGTGAAATGCACCCTTGCAATCTGTAGCAGGAGTGAGGCCTGCATTTTTTTTAATTAATGCTCTACTCACTAGTCCTGCTGCTCTGAAAACTGCCAGCACTGAGGAGGGAACATGCCATTTCAGAAGCCATGGACACCTTCACTCGGCAATCCCACTGACTTTCCTATGGCATAGATTAAATTCCTCTCTCCCACTCCCACAGCTGCAAGGACATTCTTTCTCTTCCTCCTTTCTAACCTTTACTGTGCTTCAAGACACAGCCCTTGGATAGCTTCCAGAGCCAAAAGGTCAGCCACTGGATTTCAAAATCATCATCATCATAAAAGCAGCAGTGAGATTCTGAATGAAGGGAGGAGCTAAGGAACCACAGAGCTGGGCCTTCCAAGCAGAGGCCACAGCAACACACTGTAATGAAGGAAGCACTGATAACATGGGGATATGCAACGCATTTGCTGTAATGGTTCCTCTATCTGCCTTTTCTCGTTCCCTCCCAAAATAAGACCGAGACCCCATCAAAAGCTGTGGGCTGGAGACACTGAACACGCGCCCAGAGCCACTTTCTGCTTTAGCTACTATTGCCTTATATTTAAAACAACCTTTCACAGGCTTGTAGCCTCTCCATTTCCCTCCAGCGTTTGAGCACTGGACAAAATACCAATCCCCACTCCTCTTCCTTGCACCAAGTAAGTGCCCCTCCAACCAGCACCTGCACCTTGTAAAGCTGCTCTGCCTCCGGCAGACTTTTTTTTAAATTGTGAACAAAATTCTGTAAGAACAGGTTTGACCTTTCTTCCTTCCTTGTCCCTGAAGAGCCATCTGCTCACTCAGGGCAGGAATTGCTGGGTTTAGCCTGCTCCCTCCCCCAACCCCCTCCTCACTGAGTTGTGCCTCAGAGGGAGTTTCCTGGAATTTATAGCTTCTGTACAGCCTCAGCTTGAACATGTGTAAAATCATACACTGGGCACAGCTACACGGGGAGGCTTCTACTAACCACACGTGCACTCTTGCACTAGAAGGACACGGGCACACTCATGCTCACATGACAGTGCTAAAGCACGCCGCTTCCAACCAAGCATGGACATAAACGACTAGAACCCAGGCAGAAGCACACACATGCTTCCAAACCCATGGCAGCTTGGCCCAACAGGACACACTCAGGGTAAACAGCACTTTTTCTTGGCATTTTGGCTAAGATCCATACAACTTTTCTCTGTGTCTTCATTTGCAATTCATGGTTATAACGTCATTTTTGACAAACGTGAACTGACATGGCTGGGGACAATAATGCCTATTCAATGTATGTGTCTATGACCTTAAATATTCTCTAAAAGTTTTAATCTGATACCCTTAGTTTCATAATAGGGAATGTATGTTGACACTGCAAAAAACAAAACAAAACACCAACAACCCTGGGGCAGTGAGTGTCAGAGCCTGGGTCTACAGACCTAGATAGGCAGGGCTCTCACTCCAGCATTAAAAATAGCAGTGTAGATGTTCCTGGTTGGGCTCTGAGACCCACTCCCCTCCCTGGGCTTCAGAGCCTGGCTCCAGCCACAGCAGGAATGTCTACTCTGAGAACTGCTGAGGCTCTGAGAACTGCTGCCGTGTTTGTTTGTGTGGTTTTTTGTTTTTGTTTTTCCCCCCCAGTATAGACATACCAAAAATATCCTCCTCTTACACATAGACTGAACTGGAAGGGGATCTTCCACTGCTAACATTATATATAGATATAGAGAGACAGACACCAACCGACCATCACCATGGTATCTGGGCATCCTTACAAAGCTTAACCTGGAACAATGATCTTAATTGGACAGACTAAATGCCAAGGTCTCCTGCTGCTCACAGCTTTCCATCTGACCAGTCCACATCAAGAGAAGGACTGGGCCCAGAGTGCATCTTGCAGGGCTGAATGAAAATGGCCAGGTCCATGCTTAAGAAAATATCTTTAAGGTGCAAATTCTAGAGGAGACTGCCCTGTCTCAGCACCCACATGCTCACCCATGGGATACTGGATTCTAGTACGTATGTACAGATGTATGTTTATGCACACATGTACATACAGCATCTTTCCTATCAGCGTATTGTGAAACGCTGGGTTACATATAAAATCCCCCTCAGTACAATATATTGGCCTGTTATCCAAAGCATTAATTTACCTGAGAGATATCGAGAAAGAAACTGACCCAGCTGTAAATGACTGAAGTCCAATAAGACTCAGGGCATGACTAGCAGTCTCTAATATGACCTATCAGCAAAAAGACCATGCTATTGAGGTGGAACCTTACAGAGGCAGGCGTCCTCCGCACCTTTTTCAGCCTGGACTCCGACTGGGAGAACAAGAGCATTTACATTTAAAGACTCCAGCAGGATTAAGTTCCTGGCAGCAGCGCCCCGTTTCTGCAGCATGCAGATCTAGCAGTGTGACCAGCAGCATGGCAGTACCCCATCAATACCACACATAAAGCCAGCAATGGGAACTGCCTCTTGGGAGTGTCCAATCAATATATCACCCAAAGCTAACTCGTAACAGTGTCCTATCGCAACCACACACAATGGCTCCTGAAGTTCCTTACAGCAGCACCCACGTAATGCTGCCCTGGGAGCTGCTTAGCCCTTGGTGCTCTTCCAGTCTCTCTAAACTGCAACACAGCCCAGAGTCGTGGATGTGAGAGGTGGCATCTTCCTTTGCTGCCTTGCTAACACAAGTTCTGGCTTTAGCCATTTAAGATGCCCGTAGCAGTGTCCTATCACTACTAGCTAGGACTACAACTGCCACCAGTGCAAACTTCCTCATCAGAGTATCCTGTCAAAGCAAATAAGGCCCTGAGCTCTGTGACTTCCTTGCAATGCCCTATCAATGCCAGCAATGACTCCTGGCAGTGCCCTCCTTATGCCAGCGAAGATTCCAGTGATGCGAGACCCATCCAAACAATACCCTACAGCTTTTTTCCCCAGCTAGGACTCCAGTAATAACTTACATTTCAGCTTGTATGAGAGGGATAATTTTTCTGGCTGCAGCACAAAAAGGCTTGTGCACCCAAATACAGCATGGTGTCAAAACTAATGAAACAAGCCAGTTCAAAACATCTGATGGAAAAATCCCCTCTTAATTTTGCTCTGAATACCAATCCTGTGACTGGACAGTGGAGACGCTTATTGAAGCCTCATCAGATTAAGTGAAATTTTTGAACAGTAGCACCAGCTACAATTCAGAGCAATACGGTAAATATAATCTGCCCTTCCCCTCCCTTTCAGCCTGTGAGTCAGGCAGCTCATTCTTTTCCTCTCTGGATTCTCAGGAGAATTCTCTCCGCTAATTTCTTCTTTCCTGTAAACAAACTTCAAATGAAACTTTCATTAAAAAAAGAACACAGTCCATTACCACAGCCTGGCTCCAGATTTGCCTTCTCTTCACCCGTACCATGCCAGTCATGACACAGATGAAAGCGACAGCAGCTGCCCTAATCAGCTAGCACAATCTCTTTTTCTTTCTCTTGCTCCCTCCTTCCTAACCTAACCTTCCTTCCTCCCTCCCACTCCCTTATCCCTCCCCTTTCCAGCTCTCAGGAGAGATCTTCTCACACTGCAGTAAAGTTCTGTTGCTTCATTTCTAGTGTTCATGGGATTGAATGATTAGGGGTCATGAAACACTCGTGCAGCTCCTTTGCCTTTCAGAAAAGCGAGTGCCTGTCGAGTATATTCACAGGGCCACACCCAAATATCTGAACAAGGACTCCAGGTACAGCAAGGGACTTGGAAAAACATCACTACCACTCTCCTTCTCTCCAGTCCAATATTCACATCTGCTCTACAGATGGATTTGATCTAAACAGGTATTCTAGTTAGCAAAAGAAAATGCATGTGCAATATTAATAATACTTTGCACATCTATAGTACCTTCCCTTCAAGAATCTTCAAGCACTTTATAAACATTCGTGAATTTTAAGCCCCATCATTTCTCTTTGAATTAGAGCAATAGTATTCCTATTTCAGAACTGAAGAAACTGAGTCACCAACAGCTGCAGTGATTAGCTGAAAACCTCAGAGTGAGTTGGTGGCAGATCCAGGAACAGAACCTAGATCGCAGAACTCCATCTTGTGCTTTAATCACCAGACAATGATTCCCTTTTTCATGAATAATCTTTTCTCCTCAGAACTTCTTAAAGAACAACCTTTCACACCACAGGCGGAAACTGAGCAGAGTAGGAAAGCTCTTGTTATAACCATACCTTGTAAATATATGCAGGCGATATCAGTAACCGGCTTATTTTACAGGTAGGCTCAGTTTCTCTGGAACTGGTTTGCAAATGCCTCCAAAGTCAGTTACACCTTCTATATCACAACTTATTTTCCAGGATCTGAGAACTGTTGTTGCTGTGTTGCTTATTTTCTTTTTGAGGTTATCTGGTTTTATTTAGAAGTATATCCCTACTTTTTTGCATGACACGCTACCCTGGCCTGTTTTTTCTGTGGACTCCAGAAACCAAAGTCTAGGGTGGTGATTTCAGAGTAGCAGCCGTCTTAGTCTGTATTCGCAAAAAGAAAATTTCAACGGGAAATACCAATTGCTCCACCTCGCTCAGACAGGTGACAAGCACAGTCACCATTTGCCGGTGTTAGTTTTACAGTGGAGTCAGCCACCTTTTTTAGAACCAACTCCATGTGGCATAGTTGCCTGCCCTTGTAGCTGCTTTACCTGTACGCAGCAGCAATTTGGGAGAATGCTACCACAATATTGTCTTGAAGGACGGCACCTCCCGCTGGCCCTCTTGAAGGTAGTATCAGTCTGGGGGAATACCCTACCAAAAGGGTAGCCTCATCTCCATGTCAGCAAGCGTTAAACACAGTCTTCTGAGCATGCCAAGAAGGTACTGAACCACATCTGACCTTAACTTAACCACTTCAGTTCACAGAAAGGCTTAATAATGGAGGATAAAACTCCTCAGGTCAAAGGCACTGGATATTGTAGCAGCCAAATAATGCACCACAGAGCCCAACAAAGCTAAAGCATTGCTGATTCAATTCAGTTTTAGAGTTAGGAATCCATGAGATCTGGTACCTATTTCTATACATTACAAACCAACACTATATTATGAATGCCTTTCCTATCAGCAAAAAGAAAAGGAGGACTTGTGGCACCTTAGAGACTAACCAATTTATCTGAGCATGAGCTTTCGTGAGCTACAGCTCACTTCATCGGATGCATACAGGTTGACTAGAGTTCTTACTTATAGTAAATCCTGTTACACCCTAGAAGAGAATGATCTTGTGTGATAGAGTAAGGGGAAAGAAGCTGTTTAGCCCTTGCTAGGACATGAAAAAATAAGAATTCATTCTTACTAGTTCCCCAAATCAGGTGAGATGAGACCTAGCTGAATATTTTACATGAAAAGGGAATATGCATGAGCTCTGTCTTATGTTTTCCCTCCTTCCTAAGATCTTTCTTTTCTTCTGGGAAAAAGACCCCAAAAGAGACTGTTACTAAACAGCACATGCACATTCCAGATGTCATTACCCAAGGCAAGGAGGAGCAGGCATTCTTCCAACCCATTCTGAATGTCTGCCCTCCGGGCTGGGTGGAATCTTCAGGTGCTCTTGCTGTTCATTTGGGAGGTGCTGAAGAAAGGGTATAGGACAGTGGTTGTCAACCTGAGGTCCGCAGGCCCCTGTGGATCTGCAGACTATGTCTAAGATTTCCAAAGAAGTCTGCATCTCCATTTGAAAATGTTTAGGGATCCGCAAATGAAAACAGGTTGGGAAAAACCGCTACTGTAGGATACTGAGGGGCCAGGTACTATTAACGTTATATATGTCTGAATACTCTGTTTAAGGTGCAAGTCTTCAATCCACCTTCATGCAAACAGATCTTGGTCAAAATCAAACAAGCATTTGATTTTATATGAAAGGACGCGATTAAACCTCCTAGCCCATAAATCACTCAGAATGAAAGGATACTTTAGTCTTCCATGGACACAGTAAAAAATTATCAAAAATGTGATGGTCTGAGTATATAGATATTAAGAGATGTTGCCAGGTCCAATCTAGACCCAAATTGAAAGTTTTGTGAAAACATATTTTTGCACGACATATAATCAATAGGAACATTTTGGTCAATATATTTTCATAGCAGTAGCAAACAGTGCAAGAACAGACTCTAACAATTCTTCCCCTACCCCACCTCCAGTTTCCCACCAAACCCAAGGGACTATTGGGTTAATGCCTGAAAATGTAGAAATGAAACTGGCTAGAAACTATGAACAAATGAAATTGACTAGCCTGTTGCCTTGTATAATATGAGCTAAATACAGAAAAATAACCAAACTGCCTAAAGAGTGAAAAGGCTGTTTATTTGTTTGTAAGATTATTTCCAATGTAGTGTCTACTAACACACAGGTGGGGCTTAGATCTATGCAGTGTGAAATGTGAACTCTGAAAGGAAGGAAGTTTCATTCTTTCCATTTATACTCATCCAAATATATGTAAATAAATAGATCAGTAAGGCAAATCCGTCTGATCATGTGTGTAAATAGCTCCAGCCCTGGTAGGCAGGGGTTTCAGCATGAAGCAGGGATTGACCCATAAGTAGGGCTTTACCTCTAGGAAGAAAGCTATTTCCAGCACAATCCCTCACCAGAAATGGGAGGAAAATAAGGCGCAGAGACAGCGAAATGTTAAAGCCCTGAGCCCCTTCTAGGTGCAGCGTGATATTATTCTCGTGCCCTGTGCACCAGGGAAAGGGAAAATCGATGTTTCAGGGAGGGAGAAAGGTTCCCTGTGAATTAATGGGTCTGTAGCTTCCCCCATTGATCTGCCTCCTCCCACTTTCTTTCTGCGCTTTTGTGCTCTTCCGGGGAAGGGGGAGGCCGCTCTCCCGATCAGGGAAGGACGCTCTAACCTTAACCTTTCTCCAGGAATAATGCTAATTAGAGACGCTAATGAGAACTTCCCGGGAAAGCGGAGCAGGGAGGGAGGAGCAGCCACCGCCAGCCGGGTTCGGTTTGAAACCGGGGGAGATGGAATCAGAACGCAGAGGGGGAGTTTAAAAAACGGCGAAATCTCTTCCCCCTCCCCCCGGCACAAACGGGACCACGCTCTCTGCACGCCCCGATGCCGAGCGGTGCGCACGGAACCCCGCGGAACCCCGCACAGGACACTCGCCCCGCAACCACAACCGTCCTCCGCAATTCCCCCTTGCACCCCGCTAGGCAACCCCTCCCCCCAGCAATGCATTACGGTGCAGGGTGCACCCCCACAAAACACCCCTTCCCATGCAACCCCCTCAACACATGGCACCCGCCATGAAATCCTTGATCCCCAACATCCAACCCTTCCTGCTAAGCCCTGGCCACCACCTAACCAGGGCTCACCCCCTCACCATCAGCCCGGTCCAGCCCTAGCCCCGTCCAACCCCCAACGACCTGGGCACATGCACCCAAACAACCCCAGTGACCTGAGCTTAGGCCCCCAAGGTACCCCAACAAACTTCCTCCATCATCCAACCCCAGTGACCTGTGCCAACAACCCCCCAGCACCATGCGCGCACCCCAACAAACTCGTTGCAACTCACGCCAATGAGCTGCGTCCCCCTCCACTCAAACACCATCCACCCCACTGACCTGCCTGCACCTCCAACCCCACAGAGAAGTGGGCAACCTTCAACTAGCACCATCCAACCCCCCCCCCATGAGCTGTGTGCGCCTCCCAACAAATCTCTCCAACTCCCAGTGACCTGTGTGCCCCCCAAACTCCCAGTGATCCCTGCCCCCCAACAAACTCCAGCTCCCAGTGCCCCTATGCACCCCAAACTAACCCCTCCAACGCCTAGTGACCCCTGTGCACCCCAAACTAACCCCTCCAATTTCCAGTGACCCCTGCAACCCCAACAAACTCCTCAACTCCGTGACCCCTGTGCACCCCGAACTAACCCCTCCAGCTCCCAGTGACCCCTGTGCACTCCCCCAAACCCCTCCAGCTCCCCGTGCTCTGTGTGCACCCCAAACTCCCAGTGACCCCTGTGCACTCCCCCAAACCCCTCCAGCTCCCGGTGATCTGTGTGACCTCCCAACAAACCCCTCCAGCTCCCCGTGCCCTGTGTGCACCCCAAACTCCCAGTGACCCCCCCTGCACCCCCAACAAACTCGCTCCAACCCACCCCTAGCGCCCCCTACCCCCCCAACACCCACCCGCGCCCGCTGTGCCCCCCAAGCCCGCTTTGCCCCGCGGGCCAGGTGGCCCGGAACACCGCCTGCCCCCCAGCCGGCGGGGCGCCCCCTCGCGGGCCCGGGCAGGGGGCAGCTGTGTCCCCCGCCCAGCCCGAGGGTACCGAGATAAACACCCCGGCCCCGCACGGGGACGCGGCGGCCGCCGGAGCCCCGCACAGCCCGGCCCCCTCTCCCCGGCCCCGCGGCTCAACGGCCCCCGCCGCCCGCCCGCCGCGGCGAGCCGGGCCCGGTGCCTACCTGCTGCGGGGCCGGGGCCGCGCCTGGGGCCTGCCGGCCTGCGCCAGCCCGGCGGCTCGGTGCGGGGACGGGAGGGGACGCTGGCCCGGCCGCGCTCCGGAGCGGCTGACAACCAGCTGCTGCCCGCCGAGAGGGGCTGGCGCTGCGGAGCGCGTCACTCCCGGCCCGGGGGGAGCGGGGGGCGCGGGGGGAGTGACACGCGGCGGGGGGGCACCGGGGTGAAGAGAGGGAAGCGCTGCAGGGACAGACGGACGGACACGGGGGGGGGTGACCCAGGGTGTGGGGGGGCTCTGGGGTGAAGAGAGGGAAGCGCTGCAGGGACAGACGGACACGGGGGGGGGGGCTCTGGGGTGAAGAGAGGGAAGCGCTGCAGGGACAGTCGGACACGGGGGGGGGGTGACCCAGGGCGGGGGGGGGCTCTGGGGTGAAGAGAGGGAAGCGCTGCAGGGACAGTCGGACACCGGGGGGGGGGGTGACCCGGGGTGGGGGGGGGCACCGGGGTGAAGAGAGGGAAGCGCTGCAGGGACAGACGGACACGGGGGGGGGGGGGGTGACCCACGGCTGGGGGGGGGCTCTGGGGTGAAGAGAGGGAAGCGCTGTAGGGACAGACGGACGGACACGGGGGGTGACACGCAGCGGGGGGGCTCTGGGGTGAAGAAAGGGAAGCGCTGTAGGGACAGACGGACGGACACGGGGGGTGACACGCAGCGGGGGGGCTCTGGGGTGAAGAGAGGGAAGCGCTGCAGGGACAGACGGACACGGGGGGGGTGACCCACGGTGGGGGGGGGGCACCGGGGTGAAGAGAGGGAAGCGCTGCAGGGACAGACGGACACGGGGGGGGGTGACCCACGGCTGGGGGGGGGGGGCTCTGGGGTGAAGAGAGGGAAGCGCTGTAGGGACAGACGGACGGACACGGGGGGTGACACGCAGCGGGGGGGCTCTGGGGTGAAGAAAGGGAAGCGCTGCAGGGACAGACGGACGGACACGGGGGGTGACACGCAGCGGGGGGGCTCTGGAGTGAAGAAAGGGAAGCGCTGCAAGGACAGACGGACGGACACGGGGGGGGGGGTTACACACACTGCTGAGAAGGAAGCACAGGCGGGCTGGACGGGGTGAGCCCCACTGTGCATGTGGGGCCGTGGGGGGGGGCAGGGAGTGACCCGGGGGGTGGGACAGACACACATCGCCGGGGCGGGACAGCGGCGCGCTCACACTGTGGGGGGACGCAGAGAGACAGGCGCGGGGTGGAGAGTGGGTGTGGGGAGGAGCAGACTGAGCCCATCCATTTTCTAACGGAGAGACAGTCAGCCTGGGCACGGTCGGCTGTGAGAGCCTAGGACCGTCATCCTAGAGGACAGGCAGTGTCAGAGAGAAATGCTGTAGTTTGGGGGGAACACAGCTCCTGAACAGGCAGCCTGAGACACACACAGCGTGAGACTGTGCCGGGAGAGATACAATCACCGGGGAGAGGCTCTGTGCCCAGAGAGATACAGCAATAGTGGGGGGAGGGCACAGCTGCCCAGACTTGGACAATAACACTGGGAAAGGGCCAGCGGGAGGGGGTGGCCAGTGAGAAACAGTAACACTGAAGTACCTGCTACCTGTTAAGTATTGTTATTCAGGAGGAAATACAGTAGTACAGTCGGGAAGAGTGTGCTACACAGAGACACTGTAACCATGGAAAAATACAAAGCAGCAATGAGAGACATTCCAACAGCCATCCTACACAGAGGGGGGTGTGCTCAGGGCAACGTCATTCTATAGAAAATTACGTGGTATAATCTTGTGAACCAACCATGCTCCGCTCTCCCAGTCTCTTTGGTACCCAGCCTTCCCCACTGCAATCTCCACCTCTTCTGGTTGTCCTGCAAACCACCAGAAAGGGCTCCCCGAGTTACTGGGGTCCATGGATCCAGTCGGATAAACTCTGACCAAACTAACATATCACATCAGGGGAGTTTGAAAACTTGTAGGTGAAGTGAGAAATCTAGGGTTCGATAAAGAACTTAACAATGGCCATACTGGGTCAGACCAAAGGTCCATCTAGCCCAGTATCCTGTCTTCCGACAGTGGCCAGTGCCAGGTGCCCCAGAGGGAATGAACGGAACAGGGAATCGTCAAGTGATCCATCCCCTGTCGCCCATTCCCAGCTTCTGGCAAACAGAGGCTAGGGACACCATTCACTGCCTATGTTCGTCAAGCTAAGTGATCCTGGGGACAAAATCAGCCATAAGCAATGGTACACCAGGGCAAGCTATCATTGCAATGGAGGAACCTGGAGCAGGCAGTCACAGCCCTGTGAGTGGGCAGGACCAGGGAATCCATCCAGGGGATGCAATGGTCCAGTGTATCTCCCATGCTGCCTCTACCTATTAGGTCCCTGCTGGAATTTAAAGCTGCCCTCCCTTTGTGGAGGGCAATGGGGATACTACCACTTGTATGTCCCCTACTGAGTCCCCTCTGGGATACTGCTGCCCCCACACGCGCAGCAATGTTGGGCGGAGGGGGGGAGGGGAGGATGTGGATGTAGCAACCCCTTAGTTTGCAAGGAACAGAATGATTCACATCACTTTTTAAATGTACAATCTCAATTGTAGCAGTTCCTCAGGGAAGAGACCTTGATGCAGAAACAGCCTGTCACTTGCAGGTCTCAGTTGTACTTCACGGGCTTTGCACTGGGTGTATGTAGCCACAGTGCCCCACCACAGCTCTGGGAGAGGTTGTGTCTCAGGGAGAGCACAACTGCCCCACCATGCCTTAGGATGCTGAAGTGTGTCCTTCTCCCCACCTACAGTCTCCCTTTACCCCTTCACATAACACGAGAACCAGGCGTCACCCAATGAAATGAACGGGCAGCAGATTTAAAACAAAAGGAAGCACTTCTTCACACAGTGCACAGTCAATCTCTGGAACTCGTTGCCAGGGGATGTTGTGAAACCCAAAAATATAACTGGGTTCAAAAATTAATTAGGTAAGTTCCATGGCTATTAGGCAAGATGTTCAGGGATGCAACCCCATGTTCTGGGAGACCCTAACCCTCCAACTGCCAGATGCTGGGACTGGACGATGGGATGGATCACTCGATAATTGCTTGTTCTGTTCATTCCCTCTGAAGCACCTAACTTTGGCCACTATCAGAAGACAGGATACTGGACTAGATGGACCATAGGTTGAACCCAGTATGGCCGTTCTTATGTTTGTTGCCCCTCAGGCAGGATTCTAACTGGCCCAGGCCAGGGATCCATTAGTTATTTTGAGACTGGAGCCTTGTGCTCCAGAATCTCAGCTTTCCTTTTTTATTTTTTGAAGTCTTCAGCTGTTACGGTTGAGAAGAAATCCTTAAAAACTTGACCCAAGTGTGGTGATGTCTGGCTGAGTCTGCAGACAGCCCATAGCATACTGAGAGGTGTGAATGGCTACATTATTCTCAGTGGAGTGTTAACACGGATGCCCAGGTATGATGATTTATATTTCAACATTAACCATTTCACTGCTGAGCAAAGCATGTCAGAAAGGAGAGAGACGAGCTTATTATGAAGATCTCCACAATCTACTGACGACTCTTTTTGGCCCCCATTTCCAAGGGCGGGTAAAATGGGTGAATTTGGTAAAATGAATACCCACCCTTTGCATGTGCAAAACCCTGCATTTGTGCATACCAATGGCGTGTCCACGCACACAAAGGGTAGATGCACGTACAGTTCCCCATTGTTGCATTCTGCAGGTACAATGATTTCAAATTAGGGCTGTTGATTAATCGCAGTTAACTCACGCGATTAACTAAAAAAAATTAATCGTGATTAAAAAAATTAATGGTAATTAATTGCACTTTTAATCGCACTGTTAAACAATAGAATACCAATTTACATTTATTAAATATTTAAATAAATGGCATTCTATTATTGTTTAACAGTGTGATTAATCACGATTAATTTTTTTAATCACTTGACAGCCCTAGTTCACATGCATCTCACATGGTCCTCAAACAAATATTTGAGATTGTCTCTGGTCATATGAGAACTCCTCTTTCATACCAAACCTTAATCTGGGGCCTAAACTAGCTGAAAATGGGTAAAACTTTCAAAACACCTATGTGATTTAGGAGTTCAAATCCCCATGAGATTTAGGCTCCTAAGTGAATTAGGCATTTATCAAATTTTATCTAATGTATCTTTCGTAGCTATTTCTGGATCCAGGGGGAAGGGGCAGGCAGTTTGATACAGGTTCAGTAACAATAATCCCTGTAGTAGTAAGGACCAGGAGTTAGTTTTTAAAGGATTTTTTAAAAAGGAAATAAGTAAAATTGTAATAATTAAAGATATTATTTCACATTCCTTCCTTCTCCCACTCCTTTGTGACTTGTTCATTCAGGCCCAGCAGCTGAAAGCTATTTCACATGGGCACAAGAAGCCACCCGTGCAGAAACCCTGGGGCTCCCCACTGGGGTTCTCTTGCCTGGAACAGCCTGTAGCATGGGAGCTCTAGCAAAAGTTCTTCCCAAAAAGAGCTGCGTTGTGCTTTTTGTCTGTAAAGCACCTAGCACACTTGTGGGTGTATATGTGCATACTAAATAATACACTGACTACATCTTTCATAGTTTCCCATGGCAAAGTTCCACAAGAACTACCACGGCAGCTCTCAAATGAAGGTACAAACTACACAGCAGCTTCATTGAACAGATATGTTTGTTGATTAATATCAGTCCTGCATCTAGTGACTAGTGCAAAAGACTGAGAGCTAGGAGGATCTTAATTCTCATCCCAGAGCAGTCACTGACTCACTGAGCAATCTTGGGCAAGTCACTTGATGCCCTTGTGCCTCTGGCTAAGCAGGCTAAATGAAAAGATGGACCTTACTGCATTAGATTCTACATCACTACCGAACCCTCCTAGAGAATTAGCTTTAAAAAATGCAAACCTTTTATGAATGAAGCCAGTAAGGAAAAAGGGGTGAGAGTGTCACTGGAAAGCAAGTTGCTGAGAGACAGCCATAGTCAAAGAATACTAGCATGATAATCTATTTTCACATCATCCTTTTGGCAGTCCATAGCTTAGGGAAGTCAGGAAATAGAGAGAAAGAAGATCCGTGAAACTTTTCTGTGGGCTGCATCATGTACTTTAGCTTGTTCACCCTTAGTTATAATTCCATCTTTCTTTAAAAATAAGAGTTATTAATCAGTGGCATAGGCATAAATAAAATCCTCAGTTCTAGGAGTTAAAATAAAGAGATACAAAGGAAATGCAGCTTCATCCTCTAGGGCGTAAACTGATCACCATCGTCTGAAAGAGGAGAGAAAGGATTGTTTTGGGTGAGGTTGCCTTCTTTGGAAGTAACAGGTATTGGGCACTTCCAAAGTCTCAGCACTAGGGTCTGAGTAAATATGGAAATTCCAAGTCCCTCTGTCTCCTATCAATTTCACTCTGAGTATTAATGCACACCACCTGGTGGTATGTTTACACTGTGATAAGGACTGACAGGGATAGAAGGACTCCTAAATGCTGCCGCATATTTCTTGGCCACAGAAAATAGAATCAAGTAGTTTCAACACAGTAGCTATTAGAAGGTACGGAACTGAATCATTTAAGGCCAAAATTTTAGCCAGTCCAAAGCCACGTTCTGGTTTTGAATGTTCCCATTTGTATGCACAACTTATCACACAAAAGTGGCTGCACAGTTGTTTTGTACATGTATATAAGATCATTTGGTGCTGTGACAGGGTCAGGCCAGATGGCTACAGGAGAGTAATAGAAGGCAGATATATGAGCCCCAGGTTAAGTAGGTCCCTTTTCCCTGGGTAAGGTAACAGGGAAGGTTCCAGAACAATCAGGAACCTTCTGGAGACAATTAAGACAGGCTGATTAGAACACCTGCAGCCAATCAAGAAGCTGCTACAATCAATTAAGGCAGGCTAATCAGGGCACCTGGGTTTTAAAAAGGAGCTCACTTCAGTTTGTGGTGTGCGTGTGAGGAGCTGGGAGCAAGAGGCACTAGAAGCTGAGAATGAGAACTCGGACTGTTGGAGGACTGAGGTGTACAAGCATTATCAGACACCAGGAGGAAGATCCTATGGTGAGGATAAAGAAGGTGTTGGGAGGAGGCCATGGGGAAGTAGCCCAGGGAGTTGTAGCTGTCGCACAGCTGTTCCAGGAGGCACTCTAGACAGCTGCATTCCACAGGGCCCTGGGCTGGAACCCGGAGTAGAGGGCGGGCCCGGGTTCCCCCCAAATCCTCACAACTCCTGGTCAGACACAGGAGGAGTCGACCTGGACTGTGGGTTCAGAAAAATGGCCAAACTGAGGGCTGCTGTGAAGCTCCAAGGCAAGCAAATCCGCCAATAAGCACAAGACCCACCAAGGTAGAGCAAGAACTTTGTCACAGTGCTTAAATTTCATGGTGTGTGCAACTGAACCTGGTGCAAGCCTACTTCAGTGAGTTTAATAGATTCACATGCAAAAGTGAGTGTGGAAATTCAAAGATCAGGGTTAAAAAGTAGAACATTAGAGTCTCGTCTTCTTTAATACTTTGCACTTTTAAACCACTTCCATGCAAGGCTCTCAAAGAGCTTTACAAGCATTAGTGAATTTGGCTTCACAATCCCTCTCTGAGGTTTTGTTATCTGCATTTTAGAGATGGTGAAACTGAAATATACAGAATTCATCTGACTTTACCAAGATCACATTGCAAGTCTGTGGTTGAGCTGGATACAGAGCCTACATAGATTTATTGGCTATGAAGCATTTTGCATGTACTGGACACACTGCATTAGATACATTAAGTCCATTGTATGGAAAAAATACCATATAATAAAAAATAAGCTGTGTTGTAATTTTGCAGCACCACATCTTTACAGATTTGTTGATTCTTGTGGAAGGCTTTTTTATATACTCACTAAACAGGTTGATATCTGAACTTGTTTATGATTTTATTGGGGGGAGAAGTTACATGAAGCTTGTCATTCTACTGGGAAGAGTCACTATCCTGATGACAGCAGACTGAACACATTCAGTCATTTGATTAACACGTGGTTCACAATGGTCAGGAAGAAATGTAAATTAATAAAGACAGAAGTATATTAATTTTGGAGGAATACTGACACCACTTATTCAGTGTGCTCAGTTCCAGGCTAAAGCGAGTGGGCCATATTAGCGGTGTGCCAGTAGTTAATATGCACCCGACACTAGGAGTGTGTTCACTTGCACTGACAATACTTTGCACTTCTGCATATCTCCAAGCACTTTACCAAAAACAACTAAGAAAGCTGCACAACATTACAGTGAGGAAGGGAGCTGCCCAAATCTTAACAACCGGTTCCCTCCTCACCCTATGAGGGGGTCGTGGCCCGCCCCCCAGGACTCCTGCCCCATCCAACTCCCGCGTTCCTTGACAGTCCCCCCGGTACCTCTGCCCCATCCACCCCCCTCCCCAGTCTGCCCCCAGAATCGGGCAGGAGGGTCTCGTGGGCCACCGTAGTGGGTGCCCACCGCACCCTGCCCCTAAGAGCCAGAGGGACCTGCCGGGGGGCGAGGTGGGGAGTCCCGGTGGTGCTTACCTGGGGCAGCTCCCAGGAAGCATCCGGCAGGTCCCTCTGGCTCCTAGAGGTGGGGTAGCATAGCTGGGGGGGAGCAGGGGGAGCAGCCACTCCCCCCACCGATCACATCAAAAGTGGCGTCTTAGGCACCGACCCCCTGGATGCTCCGGGACTGGAGCACCCACGGGGAGAATTTGGTGGGGGCAGAGCACCCACCGGCAGCTCCCTGCCTCGCGCCTGGCCCCAGCTCATCTCCGCTCCTCCTCCGCCTCCTCCCCTGAACATGCTGCCCCGCTCTGCTTCTCCGCCTCTCCCCCCGCCCCCAGTTTCCCGTGAATCAGCTGTTTGTGTGGGAAGCCTGGGAGGGCTGAGAGGCAGGCAGTGGCTTTGCGCTCAGGCCCAGGGAGGTGGAGGTGAGCTTGGTCGGGGAGCAGTTCCCCTACGGCGCCCCACTCCACCCCACCCCCGGGTTACCTGCTGAGGCGTGGGCGGCCCTCCTCGCCCCCCCTTCCCGCCCCAGCTCCCCTCTGCTCCGCCTCCGCCTCCCTGGGCCTGAGCGCAAAGCTGCCACTTGCTTCTCAGCCTCCCTAGGCTTCCCGGCAAAGAGCTGATTCATGGGAAGCCGGGGCGGGGGGGCGGAGAAGCAGAGCGGGGCGGTGCGTTCAGGGGAGGAGGCGGAGGTGAGGTGAGCTGGGACCGGGCAAGGAGCTCCAGCCCCGGAGCACCCACGGAGGTGGTGCCTAAGGCGCCACTTTTGGCCAGTTGTTAAATTTAGAAGACCTTTTAGAACCGGTTGTCCCTCTAAAAGGGCTTCTAAATTTAACAACCGGTTCCAGCGAAGCGGTGCGAACCGGCTCCAGCTCACCACTGGGTACCAGATAGCTCGGGACCGGCCTCTCTTGGCACCGCAGCTGCCTCTCAGGGAACACAGAGCTGTTTAGCAGCACACAGCAACACTACACAATAGTTTGGGACAGGAAATAAAGAATATTATGTTCAACTAAAAACACAGGAGTTTAGGGAGGTAGACTGTAATTTGGCCAAGGCACCAGGGTTAATACCTTTATTCTTACATAAAGTGCCATGTGATCCTCAATAACAACAAAGGGCCTCGTTTCACATCTCATCTGGAATATGGAAGCTTCAGCAGCATGAAGCAGCATTTGTCTCACCCAGCCCAAGTTTTGGCATCAAATTGTTTTGTTTGTACTTGGACAGTGCACTGAGCACACAATGCTATCTTACAAAGCCTGGGAAATCTACTCTGGGAAAAAATGTTTGTAATGACCTACACAGTCTAAAAGCTTTTAAGATTCATTCTAGTTTTTACTATCCTCAGTGTTATGGTTAATTATAATAATTAAAAAATTACATTCATTCAAAGCAAGCCATTCATACAGTCATCATCTAGCCTGACTTCTGATATATCACAGGCCATTAAATTTCACCGTTACCCCTGCATTGAGCCCAATAACTTGTGTTTGCCTAAAGCAGGGGTGGCCACCCTGTGGCTCGGGAGCCACAAGTGGCTCTTCAGAAGTTTATATGTGACTCCTTGTACAGGCACCAACTTCGGGGCTGCAGCTACAGGCGCCAACTTTCCAATGTGCCAGGAGGTGCTCACTGCTCAACCCCTGGCTCTGCCACAGGCCCTTTTTCCAGCCCTCGAATAATTTTTGTGGCTCTTTTCTGCACCCTCTCCAGTTTCTCAACAGCCCTTTAAGAATGTGGACACCAGAACTGGACACAGTATTCCAGTATCTGTCTCACCAGTGCCATTTACAGAGGTAAAATCATCTCCTTATTCCTACTCCCCTGTTTACATATCTAGGGATCACATTTGCCTTTTTGTCCTAGCATCACATTGGGAGCTCATGTTGACTGCTTGTCCACTCTGACCCCTAAACCTTTTTCAGAGTCCCTGCTTTCCTGGATACATTCTGTAGGTATGACCTGCATTCCTTGTAATTAGATGCATTACTTTACTTTGGCTGTTAAAACACAATTTGTTTGAATGGGCCCAGCTTACCAAGGGACGCAGATTGTTCTACCTGCCTTGTCTTCATGATTATTTACTACTCCACCAACCTTTTACATCTTCAAATTTTATCAACAGGGATTCTATATTTCCACATGATTTGATGAAAATGTTGAATAGCAACGGGCTTAGTACTGATCCCTGTGGAACCCCAGTAGATACACCCCCATTTGACGAACAATGATGAATTAAAGGATAGGAATATAATTAATGCCAGTCAACATAATTTTAATGGAAAATAGGGCTTGTCACACAAACCTGATTTCATTCTTTAAGGAGATCTGTCAGTTTGCTGATTCTTAATCCATTTAAGGTGTGCATTATTGATACTGAATAGTGCTAATTTTTTAGCTGAACCGCCTTACAAAAGTCTATTACACCCATGCAGCTACCTTTATCAACTACACCTGTAATCTCCTTAAAGAATGAAATCAGGTTTGTTTGCCATAAAAATTATGTTGACTGGCATTAATTATATTCCTATCCTTTAATTCTTTATCAACTGAATCCCTTATAATCTTTTTCTTTATTTTGCCCAGGACTGGCCTATCTTTCTTGCCCTTTTTGAATATTGGCACAACATTAGAACTCTTCTAGTCTTTTGGAATTTCCCCAGCATTCCAAGATTTGTTAAAAATTAACATCAGTGGGCCAGAACTCTCCTCCACCAACTCTTTTAGGACTCTTGGATTCAAGTTATTTGGACCTGATGATTTAATTCTTTTATCCTCAGTAAAAGTTGTTTAACAACCTCATTAGTTACTAATGGACTGGAAAGTACTTCATTATCTTCATGTGATATGAGTATATCAACCTGCTTCATTCCAGATACAGAACAGAAATTTTTACTGAACACTTCTGCCTTTTCTGAATCACGATTAACAATTTTACCATCTCCACTGAATAATGAGCCTATACCATTGTTAGGATTTCTTTTGTTCCTAATATACTTTAAAAAAACCTCTTTATTGTCCTTAGCTCTGCCAGCCATGGATTTTTCCCTGATACCTTTGCTTTCCTTATCAATTTTCTACACTTCACAACTTCTAAATTATATCAGTTGTTAGTCACTTCCCCCTTTTTCCATTTGTTATGTGTGGCTTTTTTATTTTTAATTGCTGCCTTCACTTTGCCACTTAACATGGATGGTCTGTTAACCAAAGTTGTCCTCTTTCTTGATGGTGGAATCATGGCTTTTTGACCTTCTAATAAGCTCTTCTTAAAGAACTCCCAGTTTTCATTCACATTTTCCTGTCTAAATTTTTCCTCCCAATCAATTTGTCTCATAATTTTCTCCAGATTTGGGAAATTAGCCTACTTGAGGTACCAAATCTATATAAGGTTGGTTGGGACTGTCCTCTGTTTGCCCATGTTGAACATAATCAGGTTAGATCATTGCTCCTAAGCAACCACCAACTTCCAATTCAGTGATTAATTTATCTTTATGCATAAGAATGAGATCCAAAACAGTTACTTCATGTTGGGTGCAATACCCTTTGTGTTAGAAAATTTATCATCTGTAATTTTTAGAAACTCTAATGATGATTAACTACTGGCAGCATGAGACTTCCAGCATATGTCTCCCAACTTGAAGTCCCCCATAAAATGCCAGGAAAGTTACAGGTGACAGGATGGCTATAAACTGGTATGAGAGTACAGGCTGAACGCAGAATACAGATATGGCTGTAAATTTCAAAGGGCAATATAGTTTAAATCACACAAATACAATCCTGAACACTGCTCTAATACAGCTTTCACCAGAACACCAAGGCAACAGAGATTGTAACAATGAAAAAAGAAAAGGAGTACTTGTGGCACCTTAGAGACTAACCAGTTTATTTGAGCATGCTCAAATAAACTGGTTAGTCTCTAAGGTGCCACAAGTACTCCTTTTCTTTTTACGAATACAGACTAACACGGCTGTTACTCTGAAACCTGTAACAATGAACTTATCTTGAGTGGTTTACACAAAATAATTCACAAGAGAATTGGAAAAACAATACATGAAAGTAGTGAAATTCTTATTTAGAGCCATTTTGTCCCCAAATATTATTCACTGGATAATTTTACCATCGTTAAGAGTTTCAAGCCAATATTCAGAGTTGAATCAAAAGGCTAATATACATACTAACTTGCACCAATTCAATGTAATTGATTTCCTAAAACCAATTTAGTTATTTTGCTGAAAGTCTATGTGTTGATAATTACTGACTTTAGCTAAACTGACTTCAGCCTTATTCTGAAATAAGCCTGTCAACACAGAGAATTGCACTGAAATAACTAAATCGGTTTTAATTCACAGCTATTATTATTTCAGTGTAAGTCTGTGTGTAGCCCAGTCTTAAGTGAGGCTAGAGAAGAGCTAAGTTGTGGAATTTATATCTTTTTCTGATTCCCTTGCTACTTGTACCAGCTACTTAAGACTCCTTCGGCTCCCTTTGACTTACACCCATTTGCCAATACATAATTTGTACTTGTCTCTCAGTGCAACCTCTGTTTTTCTTCTTGGCATTGTATTTATCAGTATTTAATTTAGGAACCAAAGGAGATTCTTCTTCAGGGCAGAAGAGGGCAACAAATATCTCTGCAAAATAACATTTATTTTCAAGTGACTGAGTGAATGCAGTGCTCATGAGAGGAAGGGATAAAAGTCCTGGCTACAGCCAAGCAGCACGATATGTTTCCCTGCACAGTTTTGCCAAATACAACTTCCTCCAGTACTGTAACACTCTCTGTTGTCCCAGCTATGGGTCCCCGCAGACAGCTCGGTCCAGGCACCTTAATCCTGACCTGTGACACCTTAGCCCAGAGCAGCAGCTGCCAATCATGGCAAATTTGATGTTGGTTTTGTGAGCTGCACAAAGGGATGAGACTACCAAACTCACTCTCACGTGACACAAGTCAGTTCTGAACTAAAGATCCTGAAGAGGAAAACCTTGTGTGCTACACAGAGCCAGTCCCAATATTGCCAAGACTGCCGCAGATTTTAGAAACCCTGTCCCAAGAATTTGCATTGCTGACAAATGAGCCTAGGCTATACCTTTTTCCTGCTACCTGGGGCTGCTCTGAACTGTGGGGCAGGCAAACGGAGAGGTTAGCAGCTGACAAACTTCTTTCCCAGCCAACCTAACTTAGCTCTCTCTGTGCCTCTGCCTTCCCCCAGCTCCAGCTCTGCTTGTCTCATTGCAAGCCTAGAGTTAAGAATGGGGGTGAATCCCAAGCAGGCTGGTTTGATAGAAACCCTCCGAGGATGTCTGAGAACTTGATTAATGAGTACAGCATGGAGAAGGCAGAGGAGAGGGAGCCAGGTGGACTCAATATTGCATACAAACTACTGTGGACACAGGGATCCTTTCACCCCTTAGTCCCCCAGCTGGCGCTTGATCCTGAAGGGTGTTTAGCAACCTCCACTCCCCTTGACTTGAGTTGGACTGGAAGGTGCTCGCTACCTTTCACAATTATGCCTCTGATATGGAGAAAATGTTTCCTGAAAACCTGTTCTGCATACACCTCATCCTGCCCTCCTAGCACATCTCAAACTCCCACTGAAATCAGTGGGAGCTTGGGATGTGTAAGGAATGCAGGACTGGGCCAGGCCCTACCATTCCTCCCAATCTCTTAATATAGCACAAGTTAGTGTGGCAAACCTACAGCCACAAGCAGAAAGCTTATGCTAGTTCAGCTCCAACAGCAGCTCCTGCCATTTGCTCATTATACAATCTCCTGGCCCGTTTCTGTATCATTTATACCTGGTTACCAAACCCCAGATTGGACTGTATTGAAACTGCCAAAACAGCAGCATGTCCAGATCAGAGGGAGTCAATTTGGCATTTCAATTTAAAGATTTGTTCCTTTTAAAGTCTTTAGAGTCTGCCAGGCATTGTGTAAGATAGGAGGCCTTAATGGAAGTCATGCTGAATGGCTTAGTATGAACACTGAAAAAAAATAAATTCAGGACTGAGCTGGAATAAAACCAGAAGGAATAGCTTGCCCAGAGAACAACTGCCCCAAACTTGGACTACCCAAGCATATAAAAATTGATAGTAATTCATCATTTAAAAATTAGGTGGCAAGGCTAAACATTAGGGCTAAACAGCAAACATTTTCTTTTTGCTCTTTTTAATTACTAGCTTGTAACAGTCAGGAGTTCAGCAGATACTGTAGTGCACCAGCAGTCATCCTACAGTGATAGTTGCATCCGATGAAGTGAGCTGTAGCTCACAAAAGCTCATGCTCAAATAAATTGGTTAGTCTCTAAGGTGCCACAAGTACTCCTTTTCTTTCATCCTACAGTGAGTTACTTCTGCACAGTGTAGAAAGTGTAAGGGGCCTGAGTCTCCTCTCACACCTGTGCGAATTTGTTTAAAACCAGTGTGAGAGGAGACTCAGGCCCCAGGAGCCTCTGCATGTTCTTGTGACCTCAAACTAAGTGGTCTGAGTCATAATTCTGCTCTGAGTTATGCCAGAGTAAATCTATTGACTCCAATGGAGGTATTCCAGATTTTCTTAGGAGTGAGAATAGAATTTGGTCTGTGGTTTTCAGAGTGACCTCATTACTCATGGGGAGCTATTTTGTAATGTTGCTTTCCAAGGTCTGTACTCTCTGCAGGAGCCTCTTCTTGTCATTTATGAAGGCTCAAGTAGACACTCCTGATTTTACTATCTTCTTTGTTCCTCAGCACAGATAAAACATTCTAATATTCTTCCAGTCTGTGCTTCCTTTTGAAGACACTGCTATTTTAATATTGGTGTGTCTAGCAGCACCCGTAAATCATAGACACGGCACACAATTTTTCCTGGATAATGAAGTTAAAAGGCCATCTTGACATCCATTCATTTAATGGTTTCAGTAGATCAGTTACCCCAAGAAAAGTGAGTTCCCCATGGTGCTGCTGGGCACAATTAATCATTTATGGCAGAAACCAAGAGGAACACAAGTCAGTTATTTACTTTATTTCTATTAGTGCCACCAAATGCTAGTTGCATGGCAATAAGGTGACATTGCTTTAAAGATGAACTAGAAAGCAATAAATAATTATTTAAAACGGTGTTTGTGATGTACAAAAAGAACCTCAAAATGTGTTTGCTTCCACTTCTTCTTAGAAACAGGTCCTGATGCTTGGAGGACTTTTGCAGTCCTTGGGGCATCTGGAACATCATAGCTGGAGACCGAAACCAGAGCTGCAGCTTTCTAATCCTAAAACTCCACATCCTCTCTGCCTCAACTGGGGACTGGGAGAGCAGCAACCTCTAGCTGTGTTTCACATTTCATGTCTTCCAAAAGACTGCCCAAGTCCTCCAGAAAAAAGAGCAACATCATTACCTGATGTTTCTAATGTAGAATACAAACAGGGGGAAAATGGGAGGGGGGGAACGAGGCCTTTTTATTATTATTCATCACACACAGCAAGATCACCTTTTCACTTATTTTCTACACAGCTCTAGGGATAGTGGGGAAGAGAAAACATGGGTTTCTTGAGCTCTAGCTGGCAAGCCAGGCACCTGACATTGGTGAAAATTGTAAGGATTTGCCCATCAGCTCTCCTGTCCTTCAGTCCCCAGTCTTTCCAAGCTAAAGTTGCCATGAGACTGCTTCCTTGAGGAGATCAGCCGCCCATCTGTATTCTGCATTCAGTGTTCCAGGATGCAAATCAGCCTCTTTTTCCTTTGTCTTTGGATTCTCCTGTAAATGTCAACTCAAGTAGAAATTCCAGTTGAAAACTTTCAACTGGTTCCAGTTGGCCAGCTAGGTTTTGGAACAAAGCAATGGCTCTGTTGGTTGCGGGTGCCACTAGTCCTTGACAAACCAGTACAAAGCAACAGAATCCAAAGGAAAACATTAGAAATTAACAGAGACCAGCCAAAGGACTCTAATAAAGATGACCTGAATGTCAGCTAGAGAGGGCTTCAACATGATTCAATAATGTGGTCCAGGCTCCTCCATCCATGCAATCCTGAGCACAGCACAGCTGAGGGGCCGCTGCACTGTAATATAGTTCCCCACACGGTCAGTCAGTCTCTATGGACAGGCCCTAAAACTACCCTGGAAAATTTTACTTTAGGTAATGTGTCCCTTTGCTCACAGACTTGGAGACCTTTGGGCAGATTTTCAAAAGAGCTCAGCTCCCATTTAGATGGCTAAAGAAATTGGCCAGATTTTCACAAGTGTCAAACAGCTCGCGCTCAGAACAATGGGAGATGCTGCATGCTGAGCATGTTCGGAAATCTGGTCCATTGTGAATTAACCCTCTTAGGCCATGTCTACACTAGAGAGCTTACACAGGCACAGCTGTATCAATGCAGCTACCCAGCTGTAAGATTGCTTGTGTAGCCACTCTATGCTGATGGGAGAGAGCTCTCCCATCAGCATTATAAAACCACCTCCACGAGTGGCGGTAGCTATGTCGGCGGGAGATGCTCTCTCACCAACATAACATTGTCCACGCCAGGACTTCTGTTAGTGTAATTTATGTGGCTTAGGGTTTGTTTTTTTTCAAATCCTGGAGCAACATAAGTTATATTGACAGAAGTGGTAGTGTAGACGTGGCCTTAATTCTTACTCCTTTTGTAGCTGTTTGCCCATAATAATTGGCATTAAGATTCCTTCATAGATTATAAGCCAGAAGAGACCATTCTGATAATTTTAGTCTCACCTCCTGCGTAACCCAGGCCATAGGACCTTCCTGAATTAACTTCTACTTTAAACTAGAGCAGATCTTTTAGAAAAACACCCAGTCTTGATGTAAACATTTCCAATGATGAAGAATCCACCACAATCCTTGGTAAATTGTTCCAATGGTTAATTACCCTCACCGTTGAAATTATGCAGCTTCCTTCTAGTCTGAATTTGTCTAGCTTCAACTTCCAGCCATTGGATCTTGTTATCTTTTTCTGCTAAACTACGGAGCCCTCTGTTATCACATTTCTGTTCCTCATGTAGGTACTTATAGACTGTGCTCATCACTTCTTAACCTTCTCTTTGTTAAACTAAGCAGAATGAGCTCCCTGAGTCATTCACTATAGGGTATGTTTTTCAATCCTTTAAGTATTCTTGTGATTCTTGTGTAAACCCTCTCCACTTCATCAGCATCCTTCTTGACTTGTATAAACTGGAGAGGGTTTGGAGAAGAGGCATAAGAATGATTAAAAGTTTGGAAACCATGCCTTGTAGTAAAACACTCAAACAACCTTGAATTATCGTATGTGCAACTCCTGTGTCCACTTCACTTTTCCTTCACCAATACCGTAACCCTGTCAGGGTCCAATGCATTAGTGACTGTTCTAGGCACTCGGTCACCCAGAAAAAGTCAGAAAATGTCCTTAAGACTCAAGGTTGAGGGCACCCAGGACACACTGGCTCTTTCCCAAATATCCCCTCAGGATTAGGTCATGCAGCTAAATCTGATGGAAAGTCCTTTTCCTGTGGAAATTTGAACAGCAGCACTCATCTCTGGCTGCTCTTCTGCTCCCAGGAATCTCACTGGAGTTTAAGCAGCAGACTGAAGGTTAAACTATCAACATTGAATAATTTCTTCCCTCAGTTCTTATATCTTGGAAAGCATTAGGGAGCAGTGTACTCACCTAACCAAGAAACGCTGGTGACAAGAGGAAGAGTTCACAGGATGATATGCCTGATAAACTGAGGGTGAGAAAATATCGGCATTGTGAAAAGCAGCTGCAACCCAGGCGACATGTACTGGTTGGTGAAGGTAGAGCTGATTATATGCAGAGTGGAAGCAGCTCGAGACGGTAGCCAGTGTATCTGCTTTCTAATTCAATGGGCATTTGGTGAAGCAAAGGGAAAAAGAAACAACAAACTGAAAATCCATGAAATTGCATACTGAGGGACAAGAATGTGACCAATTCAGATTTCTTTTTTTAAGACTAGATGATCTAAGAGAGGCCAGAGTGAATTAGGTAAACAATGTGATACTTTTCCTTGAGCTAAGAAATCATTTAGGGCCTGAATCCTATAGTTCCAAGTGGGGCATAACTCCTGTTGACATTAATGGGAATTTTTTTCTGAATAAGTATTTCAGGATTGGGTCCTTTAAATATCCTAATCCTCAGGCCACATAGGTCGGTCTTCTTCAAGGATTCTGGGATCTTCATATTTTGCAGAAAGCATGGTTTTTCATGTTGCAGAGTTGCCACTGGATGTGGAAGATTACAGTCAAATCCATGGTGCAGAGTAACATTTACAGACCTATTGGGCTAACTGAAGGCCCAGCCCTGCAGAATTTACTCATGCTAAACTCCTATTGAAGAAATCAGTGAGGGTGGTGGTACTGGGCCCATACTTACGAGTTTTTGTCATGTGATGTGGGGCCATTTCTTGCAACCGTAACTCCAAGTAGACATAGAAATGCCCGCTGCTTAAACAGATGTTTACTATGGAAGAATTAATAGTGTTACAGCATCCAAGGGTCAGTTTGGCAAAAACGGATTCCTCCCTTTATAAATATTTTGTATTGATTTTTACGTAGTTACATAATTTATCTAAAGAGGGAAACACTTCACATCATAGTCACAAGGCTCAAATCCCATGAAATACATGACACTCCTAGGCCTTATAAAGAACAAAATGGTCTGATCTGGCACCCACAACATCACTGCGAGCTTTGTCATTGACTTCAGTGGAAACAGGTCAAAGCCTTAGACTGCAGGCTCTTTGGAGCAGGGAACAGGTTTTATTTATACAGAGCCTAGACTTGCAAGGCGCTGAATAACCTTCAATTCCCACTAAATGTGGTGGGCGTTGAGGACACCCAGCTAGGGCTGCCAACTTTCTAAGCTCACAAAAATGAACACCCTTGCTCTGCTCCTTGCCCCATCCCTCCTGCTCTGGCTGCAGGTGCAGGCGCTGGGGATGAGGGGTTTGGGGTGCAGGAGGGGGCTCGGGGCTCGGGCTGAGGGGTTCAGAGTGTAGGAGAGGGCTCTGGGCTGGTGCAGGGGGTTTGGGTACGGAGGGGTGTGAGGGCTCCAGCTGGGGGTGCACGGGGGGGCTCTGGGCTGGGACCAAGGGTTCGAAGGGTGGAAGGGGGATCAGCGCTGGGGCAGGGGGTTGGGGTCAGGGGTGCAGGCTCAGGGTGGTGCTTATCTCAAGCAGCTCCCGGAAGCAGCATCATGCCCTGCTCCTGCTCTTACGCAGCCAACTGGTTCCCAGCCAATGGGAGCTATGGAGACAGAGGCAGTGAGTGGAGCCCCCTGGCTGCCCCTATGCCTAGGAGCAGGAGGGGGGACATGCTGCCGCTTCCAGGAGCCGCACAGAGACACGGCAGGCAGGAAGCCTGCCTCAGCCCCGCTGCACCGCCGACCCGACTTTTAATGGCTCAGTTGGCGGTGCTGACCGAGCCACCAGGGTCCCATTTTGATTGGGCGTTCTGACTGAAAATCGGACACCTGGCAACCCTACACCCAGCAGGATCAAGCTCATGAGTTTGCAAAGTGTTGTGTAAATATACAGAACTACAGAAAAGCTTTATACAAAGAAGCATGAAGCAGAGCCTCAGAATAACTATGTGCTCTATGAAACTTTATTTGCATAAACTTAAAACCCAAAAGCTACATCAGGAGTTGCAGTTGCTCAGCATTGCTCAGAATTTAGCCCTGAGGCTGTATAGCCTGATCAAAATCTCCAAGTAATTTAAATAAATGCCTTTAGCACCAGTGAAATAAAGAGCATCCATTTGGGGGAAGGAGTGAGCCAGCTAAGCGGATGTGAAACATTAGGATTTCCTTTTAACATTAAGCATGAAGATTTAAGTCACAGCAGCCTCTCAAATTAGCCACCACATCCTTGGGCAGAAATTGGTTGTCGCAGGACCCACTACCTTCACATAGCAGAAATGGCATGGATAAGTTACAAATGTAAGATTAGAATGGATAATACACAAACATTTGGTTCAGCCCCAGGCAGGAGGGATCCAGGGAGATTAGGCCATTTTAACAGATTGCCCCTCTGTCACTTTTTCCACTCTTTCCATCCTGAGCAAAATGATCCTCTTTAATCTTTGTCTGGCTGATTCCATATCCGGAAAAGATGAAAGTTCTATTATAAACAATATGACGCTTTTTGGGAAACTGAGGTGTAGCATCAGTTCCATAAGGTCTAACCTAATACTGGTTAACACCTTTCTCCTGCTCTGAACCACTGGGATAAGGTCAGGCAGAGGAGAACATTACTGTATCGGTACCTGATTTCCTGTTTGTTTCCTTTAATATGTGCTCTTGATCCATCACGTCCAGATGCATCACAGCTAAAGTAGAGTAACATTCATGTCTTCTTTCCACTACGGCATGCTCCCTCAAGCCCCATCCTCCCTACCCCGAGTGGTGCGCTCCTTCCTACCACCCAACCTCTCCTGACCCCTGCCTTGACACACTACCCTCTGCCCCACACCTCCTCGACTCCCACCCCCAGGTACAGCAGGCTCCCCTTTGCCCCACCCTGCCCCCCAGCTACGGCCACAATCGCCTCAAGCTTTCAGAGGTGTAGGTTATATTTCCAAATATTGTAGATCCTATTTACAGTGGGCCCTGCCTGGCCTGACTTCAGGGGGACTGCATGGGTGCAAGTGAGGGCAGGATTTGGCTAGTATGTCCTGCTTTAAAAAGAACCTAGTACATTATCCATGACTGGAACCAGGCTTGAGGACTCTTTACTGACAGATATTCAGTATAATCATTTGGACGTATCTTTCTACTAACAAAGGAATTTTTTGAAGTGGTTTTAACCATGATGGGAGAGCCAGGATTCCTGGAATCTGTTCCCAGTTCTGTCACTGACTTGATGTGTGACCTTGGGCAAGTCATTTAGAGCCATTTTCAGAGGTGCTGAGTACCTCCAGCTTCCATTGACATCAACTGTCTACCTGTCTGTCTTAGGAGTTCATATGGCAGCCCGTCAAAGTACTATCGGAGTGTCTTCCACAGAAGATTAAATTGGCAATAGCGAAGAACCTTGTGAACTTCAACTGGAGATGCAGGTGCCCAGTAACTCTGAAATTCAGACCCTTAACATCTCTATGCATCATTTCACCCATCTGTAAAATAGAGATAATAATGCTTACCTATGTTACGGTGGTGTTGTAAGGTTTAATTAATGTAATCCTTGTATAGCGCTGTGAGAGCCTCAGATAACAATTGCTTCCGAAGTGCACAGCATACATTACAATGTTCTTCTTGTTATGCCTGTGTTGCTGTTCCCTGTTTCCTGGGCAGTGCTGAGAGAATCTTGCCTCTTTTCTCTCATGAACTAGTAACTTATCAGGCTCCTCTCCACCTGCCCGTGTCCTCATGGTGATAACTCGTAATCTCCCCTCCAGTGAAGTCTCTGATGTATTTGACTTTGTATGTCTATGAACATAATTATTCTAATAGTTTCCTTATGGTGCTGTCGTTTCAAGGTACCTCTGTTTGCAAGTCCGAGCTCAGGACCAGGATAATGGAATATGGCACCTAAGAACCTTCTGCTGTTATCAGCTAATTAGTTTATTTTTTTGTTCTTATCTCCAATCACCTTCTACTCCTGAGCTGGGGAGCCAGGGAGAGGGTTAGTTTCAGAAAGAGAAATAGATTCAGTTAGTAAAATCAAATAGCTCTGGGTATTGGTCTGCCCCAGCAGCAGCCATCTTGTTTGCAGCTTTCTACTCCCCACATTGGACTGTTTTCTAGGCTCAGTTAGCCAGATGCAAATGCATTTCTTGGTAGCAGTACATTTCCTATACATCTTTTTACTGACAGGTTCAAGAACAGAACTTTGAGGACACACACTTGCTATTGCTGTAATTTATGGAGAAAAAATTCCAGACACAAACACTCCTGAACTCCAGAGTTCAAAACTCAGGTCCTACCCCAAATTCTACTGACTTCCAGGGTATTTGGGTTTGGCTCATTGTAGAGGTAAATTCAATCTGGAAATTCAGATCCATATTTATGACTTGGATCCGGGATTTTGGTTAAGATTCATCTCATATTTTTAGTGAATTGAGTTTTAGAGACCAGGTGAAGTCATCTCTTTCACAGAACAGGTAAAGCACAAGCAGTGATTAGGCAAACCTCCCACACAACCCTGCTAATATGCCTCGCCCCTGACGTGAAAGGACCTCTTCCTGTGTTGAGATAGGAGCTCAGTCTCCATGACCCATTTGGTCCATAGCCTTGCAGTAAAAAATGCCGATTATGGTGGGAGTTTTTGTGGACTGAGACCCACCAAACTCATTTCACATAAGCCACTGAACAGTCAGCAAGTGTTAACAACTTTTGGTCACCCCATCCAAGGATGGACATAAAACCAGTGATCAGATTCTTTGTTTTGCTACTGATCCCGTGAGCCATCTAGCCCCTTGAACTGATCCAGTTTAGAATCCAATTTTCTCATGATGTTCAGAGCCAGTTTCTGAGGAAAAGAGGTTTTAGGCTGGTGAAGATGTAGAGCTGTCCATAATTCTACAGCATCAGACTCCACAACTGATGGCAAAATCATTAGAACTCCCCAGTTTTTCACAGTTCTAAAACTCTAATATTACCCACTGCACAGAGGCTGTTAAACTCGGGTGTCCAGCATATGCAAGGAAAAGCTATGCCGAAGTGCATCCTCCAACATGTAACTTAGCCCCAGGGGAAGGTGTTTTTTCCACTGACCCAGTGAAAAGATTCAACATCTATTTCCTAAGTCCCTGCAAATAACTGCGATCTGGCACTTTACACCCCTGCACTGAGTTCTCTCTTTAGGCTGCCATCAGATAACAACCATCCATGGACTTCAACTTCACCGTTCAGGTTAACAATTTACCAATGCCTCCTGTTTGCTACAACACACACACACACACCTCCTCAGCTCCTGGTGGTAACAGGGAGGTAGAGAGAAAAACAAAAGGGGATCAGACTCCAACCTCTATTTGCTGGGAAGAAAATCTGACACTTGATTTCTGAAGTGCCAGCAATGGAACATTGTGGGGAGTCAGTAAAGTGTATTCTTTTTATAGTCTGTTTCCATGGTGCATTGAGGATCCCCTGGCAAATTCTGCAGCTGCAGAACATTGGAAAATTCCACGGTCTAGGTATAATCATGTGGCAGTCTACCCCTCCATTCCCAAATCAAAATCCAGAGGCATAATATTGTCACCAAACAGCTGAGCCTCTTCCCAGCTGGAGACAAGAAAGAAGTGACTGGAGCTGGCTCTCCAGCAAGATGCCGAACAACTCATGAAAAGAGAACACCCGAGCAACAGAAGCAAAGCCTAGGGATCAGTCCCGATCTGCTAAAGCCCTTCAGCAGTTTGGAAGGTGGCAGAGAAATACATTCCTCTTCATCATGGATATTTTTATATTAAATTCACTTAAAACCACCATATGTCTAAAGAACATGCAGATAGTAATGAACAATAACTGCACTGAATACATTTCTGTTCCTCTCCTCCGTGCCCTTTTGGCAAAAACCTTGCATGGATTTTTAGAGACAGACTTTCAAAAACAAAACGTTGTGTGCATGCAACCTACACACAGCAACACTGTCTGCAACCTGCATGTGCACACAAGCTAGACATGTGCAAAACTGTTCCTGTGAAAATCTGGCCATCACTACTTTGAGCTGCCAAGCATCAGCCATTCACCCTACCCCTTCAGTCTGAACAGAAATCTGCTCTGCACCTGGTGCCTCTCAGCACCTCTTGGAGTAAGACACTCTGTTAGTCAGGAAGAGAGCAACTCACCTGCTCCTGTGAATTCATGACCCGCAGCTTCATTTGCTTCAGATAGGTGGAGGTGAGAGGCATGTTGTAGTCAATGATTCCAGAGACCAAAGAGGAGGGTGGCTCATTTTCTGAAGTAAAAACAAAAGGAAAGCTGCTTTTAGATGTGGGAGCATTGCAGCACGGACCTGACACTGTACTACCATCAGCATTATTTAATATCTGAATTGCAGTCACCCCCAAAGCCCCCATTCCATATTTAGGCCCACAGTACTACACGCTGCATAAACGCCCCACCCTGACAGGAATTCCCTTTCATTGCAATGAACCATCCTGTGTGGAAATGGTTACACACAATGTAACATTTTTAGTTTGGGTGACTAAACATTAAACGCAGAATGAAACATCAAACCCTGCCAGAAGGCTCAAAACCACCTCTGTCCAAATGGAACACAGAGAGAGTTTCACAAACAACCAGCTTTTTCCAGCCAGTTGTAGTGCTGCAAAGTCACTAAACTGGGAGGAGAGGTAGATATGCTGGAGGGTAGGGATAGGATACAGAGGGCCCTAGACAAATTAAAGGATTGGGCCAAAAGAAATCTGATGAGATTCAACAAGGACAAGCGCAGAGTCCTGCACTTAGGACGGAAGAATCCCATGCACGGCTACAGACTAGGGACCGAATGGCTCGGCAGCAATTCTGCAGAAAAGGACCGAGGGGTTACAGTGGACGAGAAGCTGGATATGAGTCAACAGTGTGTCCTTGTTGCCAAGAAGGCCAGTGGCATTTTGGGATGTATAAGTAGGGGCATTGCCAGCAGATCGAGGGATGTGATCGTTCCCCTCTATTCAACATTGGTGAGGCCTCATCTGGAGTACTGAGTCCAGTTTTGGGCCCCACACTACAAGAAGGATGTGGAGAAATTGGAAAGAGTCCAGCGGAGGGCAACAAAAATGATTAGGGGACTGGAACACCTGACTTATGAGGAGAGGCTGAGGGAACTGGGATTGTTTAGTCTGCGGAAGAGAAGAATGAGGGGGGATTTGATAGCTGCTTTCAACTACCTGAAAGGGGGTTCCAAAGAGGATGGATCTAGACTGTTCTCAGTGGTAGCTGATGACAGAACAAGGAGTAATGGTCTCAAGTTGCAGTGGGGGAGGTTTAGGTTGGATATTAGGAAAAACTTTTTCACTATGAGGGTGGTGAAACACTGGAATGCGTTACCTAGGGAGGTGATGGAATCTCCTTCCTTAGATATTTTTAAGGTCAGGCTTGACAAAGCCCTGGCTGGGTTGATTTAGTTGGGGATTGGTCCTGCTTTGAGCAGGGAGTTGGACTAGATGACCTCCTGAGGTCCCTTCCAACCCTGATATTCTATGATTCTATGAAAGTCGCACCCATTGTCATGGATACTCCTTCATTTTGGGGGAATGTTAAGGCAGTTTTGGAAGTATCTCCCTCTTGTGAGGGAGATTGTGTTTCAATGAGATAATTAAAATAATCTTTTTATTTATTTATTTTCTTAAACTGTCCCTATTGACAGCTTTCTATACATCCACATGGAGACTTAGTGATCATCAGGAAGACAGATTCAGACCACTCAAGCAAACAGTATTTCCAGCCAGTCAAGTAGAGTCCACTGTAAAGCAAACTCTTAATTATTTTCTAGACCTTATATCATCTCTCCCTTGTCCGCTAGGCCATAGGCATCGACTTCCTGAGTTCCCAGGGGATGCTTGACCCCTGCTCCGTCCCAGGCCCCGCCCCCGCTCCCACTCCACTGCTTCCCACCCCTGCTGCTTCCCCTCTGTGGAACTAGCCCCAGATAAGAGAAATAGACAAAACTTCAAGAATGCATTCAGGGCAGCAGCCAACTGACCCGAGAGCAGCCAGTGGGCCATAGTGGAATAGCCATTGTCCCAAAGTCCATTGTTAATAAAATACTGTATCTTCATTTTCTTTCTTTTGGATGGCTGGATGTTGCCCTTCTCTTTCCCTGGCTTTGGTCAATAGATTAATTAATACTTCCTTGCCTGCACGTCAAAAGCACACAAAATAACCCACTATCCTATGTGGGATAATGTTAACTAGTGAAACAAAAACTGCTAACAACCCAGTGCAGAAGGCACTCCTACAAACTGGTTGCAGGAAAGGGGAGAAAGCTCCCAGGGACACATATCATGTCTTTGCCAAATGGGACTAAAACTAATTCAGAGCATCGTAAGATTCAAATAAATAAATCTGCAGGTTAAAAGCTGTGCTGAGATCAGGCAGTCTCAAGCAGCATTAATGAAACAATGAAAACTATGATCACAGTGGGGTCTATGCGGTAATATGATCAGGCACCTGACTGATGTTCCTGCAAAATACTATTTCCTAGCACTTGGTGACAGAACTTGGAAGCTGACACTTGCTCCAGAGCATGAGCTGGACCTGGCAAAGGACATTTAGAAAGAGCACCCAGCAAGTCTGAGCTTGTAGCCTCTCAATATCATGGCAAGACCTGATTGTAGAAGAAAAGAAAGAATCTAAGAGGACAGGTGGAAAAGAGCAGTGACTTCTTCAGGGAAGAAGGATACACTGCATTTTCATCTGTGTATGTGGCCATAATATCTTGGTGTACCCTATGGCTAGTGGTTTTTGTCTTCCCAAGAGCAGTCCCGTGTTATGAATCCAGTTTTAAGAAAAGAGGGCTCATGCACAGAGTGAGAGATGCATGCACTATGGGTTTGCAGTAGCTATAGAGCTGGTGTGATGGGGTACAGTCCCCACACAGTTGAATGAGGTCAGGTAGGCCCAATCAGCCAATTAAGCTGCAAACACAGAAGATGTAGGCTGAATGGAGGCCGCTAATTAGAAGGAAGCTCACCTGTGAGGGGGTGTCTATAAAGCCATGAGGCTGGAAACAGTGTGAGAGGCAGTCTCTCTCCCTGAAGCAAGGGAGAAGGAAGGGAAACAAAGCTAAGCGAGGAAGGGTTTACGTAGTAGGCCTAAGGGAGAGGGGGCTGATGAAAAAGAAGCTTCAAGGAGCATGGTAGGCAGCCATCCAGGGGCAAGAGCAGTAAGATTGGTGAAGTCCCTGACCAGCTGCTTGCTATAGGGCCCTGGACTGGAACCCAGAGCTGATGGCAGGCCTGGGTTCTCCCACCATCCACTGCACAGTGGCATTGCTAGGGGCAGTGAACAGGAAGACTGCTGGAGTCACTGTGGGCATGACACAGGGCAGCCTCATGCTGCTGGTGCAGAAGGACTTTGAAAGACTCCCTGGGAAGGGGAAATCATGGTGTAACCCAGCCAGAGGGCGGAGTCACGAAGCAGCTGTACTGCGACTCTGTGAGCGAGAGGAGAGCTGCAAGGGTGGAAGACCAGAAAGGGGGCACTGAACCGGGTGGCGCTAATCCCAGAACTGCCAGAAGGGGGCACCACCCAACAGTGAGTAGAGCACCCTGTGACAGAGTGTTGTCATATTTGGGCCATATCCTCTTTTCCCACTGCCCCAAGCATGAGCAAGGGTGGGTCTGTGTGAGATGAAAAGAGAAAAATCTCTCCCTCTAGGATGCTTCATATCCACTGCTGAAGCCCAGAGGCAGAGGTAGCCTTTGCCGCTCTTGCATTTCTGCTCTGCAGGGATCAATGGTTAGTGGATCTGAACATACCTGGGCTTGTCTTCCACTCCTCCTCCTACCCCATCCTATGTGGCGATGCGTAAGGTGTAGTGCCCAGAGGTGGGGACTCCCTATGCTTTGGCAGAATCCCAGCTATGATGGTATGAGTAAGAGCAATGGGATGAAATTCTTACTAACAGAAAATGGAGGCGATCAGGAGGAGACAGAAAGGTCTGTTAGTCTCCAGGAGATGCAGTTCAAGTGCCATCACCCTGGGACCTTTAAAACTAGTCTGGACGAAGCACTCCTGCATTGTAAGGGGGATGGACTAAGTGGCCTTAAGGGTCTTTTCATCGTCTAGCGTCTATGATTATACCTTCCATAGCACTACTACTATATGGTGGGGTTTTTTTTTCAGTATGTTGCTTTGGTTGTCTTCTACCATCTCTCTGTTTAAAATATTAAAACAAAAAATAATAGCTTTAACTTTCTGTAAAAGGTCACCATACAAATATTGGGGTGTTTCTGTCATTATGACACTCTTTCTGCCTTTGTTTCACTGGAATCAAAAGAAGCTGAACCTCAACTGTTGGGAATGGGCCACATCCACCCTGATTGAATTGGCCTTGTTAGCACTGACCACCCCCCACTTGGCAAGGCAACTCACATCTTTTCATGTGCTGTATATTTATACCTGCTTACTGTATTTTTCACTCCATGCATCTGATAAAGTGGGTTTTAGCCCATGAAAGCTTATGCCCAAACAAATTTGTTAGTCTCTAAGGTGCCACAAGAACTCCTTGTTTTTGCTGATACAGACTAACACAGCTACCCCTCTGAAACTCAGTTACTTTAGATATTCAGATAAATGAATATAGCCCTTCATTAATAAGCACTCTATGCTCACTCCTTATAACATGTCAGCAGCAGTCTAGGATTAATCTGCTCTTCGTTCTCAGAGGGCTGGTTTCTGGGGTTCCCCCAAGGACTGTACGTGCAGAAGGTTTATTGGTATTCTAGGGATCTCTCTCCCCTAACTAATGTATACAGAGGAAGTGAGCTGATAATGACAAACACTCTGCCCTCCAAAGACCTCTGCCGCTGGTAAGAGGAAGCAGCCTGAAAGCAGCTGGACCTTGAAGACCTCTGCTGTCTGACCAGGTGGGGTAGCAGTTTGAGGAGCACAAAGTGATATCCTCAGAATATCTCAGTAGCGTGAGTCGGGGAGGGTGGAGGGTGTGTCTGCAGTGGCTTTTATCCAAGAACCTATACGATCAGAGTGGGAGAAGAGATTAACAGTAGCCTCCTTCCAAAGATTCTTGCTATTCGGGGCTTAAGGCGAGCAAGGTGACATCAGCTGACCCTCAAGGATCCCTGCTTTGATGACCGGTAGTGGCTTCTCATGAGGCTCTCTGCCCCTGCAGAGCCTGGTGGCAAACACTACTTCTCATAGCTTGTTCCCTGCTTCCCGCCAGGCTTCCATCTTTCCCATCACAATTGGGTGCTGAAGTAATTAATGCAGTTCCACAAATGGGGGATGATGTCATCAAATAGCGAATAAGGAGCAGGAGCAGATGAACTCTGACAGTCAGATTCTGCCTTCAGTTACACTGGTGTGAATCTGGAATCATGCCATTAACTTCAATACATTTCCTGTGCATTTACTTCACTGTGACTCATAAGAATCTGGCCCTATAAAAACAAAGATTTTTTTTTTTTCTCCCCAAGCCAAAGTATCTAGTAATAAAAGATAAGGGAAACCTTTTTTTAAAAAGCCCTGCAGGGACTCCACATTTTATAGTCCTGCATCCTGAATCCTACTAGGGGGCTGCTGCACTGGTTTATGCCATTATTGTAAAATACTGTCTTAATATTTTTATAAAGAGAAAAATACACTAACTCCCCACCATGTCCGGAAACTATATATAACACAGGCAGAATTGTTTAGACTGGAACTGGACTGATCCTAATTCCACATCTGTGTAGCTCCAGCAGAGTTACTTTTTTACACCAGCATCACTGAGATTATGATGAGGCCCAGTGTTGTTCTAAGCTTCCTATAAGCAAGACCATTTGTTTTCATGCATCACATTGGTGCCCTGCAGAGTTCAGCACAAGACCAATTTACTTAGGGATTTTTCTGATCTGGAATGCAGTGAGGTGAGATTTGTTTGATAAATGATGGAGATGAGGACTGGAAGGGAGGGTTCAGATTTTTTCACCCTACTGAGTTACATTTTATATGTGGGTGTGTGATCTTTCACCAAATGCCAATGTGATCTATTCCAAATAAATTTCCACATAAATAAATATCAGTGGAATTAGCCAAAGTTCTTGATAAGAGTTAATCTATTCCATCTGTCTTTTATAGGTTTCTAGGTAGGCTCTGTGCACTGCACAAAATTAAAGAGGAGAAAAGCTCAGAACAGAAAGGCATTTGTCTCTTTCTGCCCCTCCTGATTGAGGAGCAGTGTGAAAGATTTTTTTGTCTGCTTGGTTTATTTTTGAAGAGCATTGATTTTGAGGGAAGGCTTTATTGAAAAGGTCTCTGTTACACTTTGATCAAGACAGTCAGGCTTTGGCTCAGTCTAGTCTCTTCTGACCACGAGTTCCATAGCTGGGTTCAGTTACTGAGGGTGTGTAGCACCCAGTGCTGTCTGGCCAGAATCTGAGCCTGTACAGCTGCACTGCCTGTGGGAAACACAGCTGTTTCAGGAGATCAGGGACAATAACGCAGTATCTGAAATAGCCAAGTCCCATTCCATTAAGGGCTTGGAAGAACAGGGTCATGGCCTATCTCAGTGGTGGGACAGACAGCTCTGTTGGTGCTAGATGTTATTCAAGTGCTGTGAATTGGGTCTAGGGGACCCCTTATCAGACTATCCTATAGCCCAATGGTCAGAGCACTCTCCTGAGAGCTGGCAGATCCCTGTTCAAATCCCTGTTCCCCCTTGGGTGGAGAGGGAATTTGAACTGGGGGTCTTCCGCATCCTAGGTCAATACCCTACCACTGGGCTAAAAGTGATGAGGGAGCTCTTGCCTCCCCCAAACCCTGACCTCTAGCAAAAGCACCTAACTCCAAAGAGGGTTTCCAGTTGACAATTGCTAGCAGAGATAAGTGCATCCCTGAAGTCAAGACTTAGGTGCCTATCTCTGAGAGAGGGGTGGTGTTTAGTGTACACCGCTAAGTTGGTATCTCCCCTTGTCTAGCTTAGGCAGCTTCCTGACTAGCATACTGGCTTTCATGAATGACAGTCGAAAGCACCTCTCTCCCCATTCATTGTATAGGGAGCCTAGGTGCCTAACTCAGGCTTTGTGAATCGCAGTTTGTTCCTGTGATTTTTTTTCTAGGCACCTAAGAACCTTTGCGCATCCAGGCCTGATTCTTTAATCAGCAACATGGGAATATGCTGTAGTAATGAAGCATAGGCTAATAAATGTCACATGCTTATTTGGGACAATTTCTAAAAAATACCTCACCGCAATGCCTTTCAATAACTAGCTATGAATAAATGGCACACATAATCCATTTAATTGGAACCTCTAAGGCTGTCCATAAGTCTGCTCGCAGGAGTTAACTGGTGGGAGTTGGTATTTAATAGGAGAAATTTCCTGGTGTAGGGCACTCTGTTCATTTTATTTTGTTTCTCTGCTTGATGAGAGTTGCCAAATACATCACATTTGCCTTAACATTTTTAAAATGTTTTAATTCTCTGTATTATGGGTTGTGTTTAATTATTTTTGTTCAAGAAAACCTCCCTGAGACAGTTTTGTTTTGTACTTGGTAACACAAAATAAAAGTTTACAACTCACTATAACAAATATTATAAACACTGACTTCAGTGGCATTTTTTCCTTTTACACCAGCAGAGAATTTTGTCCAGTGGTATGTGTTGTTTCTGTCTTTGTAAACCTATCAGTTCTTGGAGTTTAAAGGAAGGATAATGAAACTAAATACCGGAGTTGTGGTGATAATTTGGTGTATACTCTGACGTAGCATAATCTTGATTATCCAAACACTCTGTTATCCAAAATAGGGTCACAACCTGCATGTCTATTAAGTACTGCAAATTACTTCATTATCAGAAACTTCAGTTATTCAAACTTATTCATTATCTTTCATTATGTAACCAATAGTTTAAAGGGGAAATTTAAGATCAAACTTGCTCAGAAATATAAGTTTTGAGGCGGGGAGGAGAAGGCCTTTGCAAAATCTAAAACCAACAGAAATATCTGCAGTGTTTTTGACCAAACATTAGGGCATGGTGCTAGTACAGGAGAACCAGAAAGTGAAACTGACCAGAAAAAAAAATGAAACTGACTAGTCTATTGTCCTTGTCCAATTTGAGAAAAGGCAAAAAACAAAACCAAACAGCATAAAAAATGAAAGAATTGTGCAAAAACAACTTACTGTTCAGTTTTAATATATTAATGTATTATCAATAATATAGGTAATGACATTCTTTTGGAAAAGAAATACCATTGCTAACCACACCACGTCCCGATATCCAGTCAATGACAGCATTTCAATGTGAAATGCCTAGAGTAGCAGTTTTCAAACTGTGGATTGGAATCCCAAAGTTGAGTCCCTTTTTAATGCGGTCGTCAGGGCTGTTAGTTAGACTTCCTGGGGCCTGTGGTCAAAGCCAAAGCCCAAGCCCCGCCACCTGGGGCCCAAGATGAAGCCTGAGGGCTTTGGCTTTGCCCACCCCCCATGGGGCGTCAGGGTTCAGGCTTCGGTCCTCCCCCTGGCGTCATGTAGTAACTTTTGTTGTCAGAAGGGGTTCACGGTGCAATGAAGCTTGAGAACCCCTGGCCTAGAGTTGCCTGTGCTAGCAGAACTCATTTGCGTTTACCTTTGGGCTCCAGTCCATTGGAGTTAAAATGCATCCTCTTCTGGCACTCAGTGCAACTCATCAGGAACCTGGTCACAGCTTCTCTTGGAAGGAAAGCATAGGTCTCTGCAATCTGGGAAAACAATGAGATGTCTGTGTATCCTCGATAAGAGAGACTGCTTAACACACAGAACCAAAGGACATGAGTGATCACAGGCCTTGACCCACTTCACCTTGCTCAGCATAGGAAAGAACAGTATTAACTCAGAGTGAGATACTCCTTTAAGGCCCTAGCCTATGAAGTGCACAGTGTGTCCTTATCGCCATAATGGTTACTGGTGGAGCACAGCACCTCTCAGGAGGTGCTCTGCATATCATAGGATAAGGCCAATAGCGACCTCAGATGACAAGAACAGACCTCTAGACTTCTCATACAGCTGACACTCCTATGCCATCTCCTATAATTACACCTATAGGAAAGGCTGAGAACAGTGTAGCTGTAAGTTCTTAAACTCAGTGAGAGTGAGGTCTCTGAGGTTCTTGTTCTGTTAGCATTGTTAATTACCATTATACTGGTAATTGGAAGAATCCATTACTCTTTTTAGGGGAAGTTCTGTCTTTTCCACACTGAAAATCTTCTATTAACGTTTTGTATTTCAATGACACATTTTATTGAGGAAACAGAAGACACTTACAAATATTAATGAATTCAATTTCTCAATACCTCTGAGGTAGGTATGAGTTACCCCTGTTTTACAGATAAGGAAACAAGGGTACAGAAAGGCTAAGGTCAAACTTTGATGCCTAAAGTTAAGCACCTATATGCATATTTAGGCACCCAAATATGCAGCCTGATTGTGAAGCTGGGCACCCACTACTCTGAGCTGCAGCAGGTGGCTCAGCTCCTCTGAAAATTTATATTTGAACCTTTTGATAGATTTTTAAGGCCAGAAGAAACCATTAGATTATCTAGTCTGACCTTCTGGATAACACAGGCCAAAGAGTTTCACCAAGTTACCCCTGTATTGAGCCCAATAACTTCTGTTTGACTAGAGCATCTTTTCCATAAAGGCATCCAATCTTGATGTGAAGATAGCAAGAGATGGAGAATCCACCACCTCCCTGGGGACTTTGTTCAAAGGATTAATGACCTTCACTGTTTGGTCCAAGTGATGTATCCTAGCAAGGGAGTACAGGAGTCCAGAAGAGAACCCAGGAAGTCCTGGCTCCTGGTCTCATGCTCTAATCAATGGAAACACTCCTTCCATTTTGTTTTGCTAAGGAAAATGGAAAACACTTAAAAAGCCATAGAGACAAGGTAGATGAGGTGATATCTTTTACTGGACCAACTTCTGTTGGTGAAAGACAAGGTCCGACCTGAAGAGCTCTGTGTAAGCTCGAAAGTGTGTCTCTTCCACCAACAGAAGTTGGTTCAATAAAAGATAATATTCTGGGACCAACACAGCTCCAACAACACTGCAAATACCTTAAAAATCCAAACATTTTATATCCCTTAGGTAAGGTGAGATGGGTGAAGTGTGAACATCTTGAAAAAGAGAAAAAAGTCTCTTAGAGCAAAGGGGGCAGTATTTTGGTTGATATTTTGGATTTCTGCAAGCTAAAGTTATCATGGGGAAGAGACACATTTATCTCCACTAAGTGGCAGCATAACCCCAGTTTTGGACGCATGCTAATAGCAGATGGATGGAAAGTTCAGACAGGGATCTTGTCCCAAAGCTTCAAACTGGGGACACAGAGCCTGGATCGCATGGGATTTGCCTTCAATCTCTCTAGACAAAGACCAATCTCACCATATCTTTTATGGCTGAATAAGTGTCTTTGGTTTTCAAGGGGTCTGTTAGAAATTCAGTCATCAGGAACTCTCCACAAAAGGACTAAAATTCAGGCACATGAAGAATGCTGCTGGAAAACATGAGTATCTGAAGTGTACTGTGAACTGCCCCTTAGCCATGCCTGTAGGACTATGACCAGTTCCCACCTCTCATGGTGTCTGCTGCAAATTTCAGCTAATTTTAGTGATACAATTGTTATTTCTCAGCTGATTTGATGCTCTGCAGAGCAGACAGCTTTCTTGATGAGTTATCTCCCATCCAAATTCCCTTTCTGATTGCCTCTCTCTGGAGGTCATGGACAAGGGCAAACTCTCCAGTGACTCTCTGATTAGAGATGGTGGAGAGAGAGAAATAGCAGGGGACACACTGAGTCTTCTGGAGTTGCCCATCCAGACAGAACCCCTTTGTGTATCAAGCCACCAGGATCTGAAGCTATATTTAATATAAAGTATTTCACATTCCAAACCTGGCAGCAAATGAATTCTAGGGCAGCGTGATGGGGCACAAGGGAGGACAGACAGTCGAGTCCTGCCAGGTCAGAAGGGGATACACACTGTTAATATGATGATCTCAGCTCAGGAGGGAATCTGAGGGGTGGAGCATGGAGCTATCTGACTGCTGTTAGCAGGCCTGGGAAAACAGACGTATTCAGCCTGGTCCCCTGAGGCTGTGCAGTGCACAGATTAGTACTCCAGAGAGCTGAATTGAAGGAATTAGGGGAGGGTCAGAGCGGTCTGCTGTGGAAATGAGCAGAAAGTTTCTGAATTACAATCATTCTGGTGGAGTTGCCCTCCTTAATGACAGAGAGGTCATCTGCCTCCAGCCAGAGAGCATCACTGCATACAATCACGCTGCAGGCCCTGCTCTACTGCAGGGACACAAGCAATGGGGACGTGAGATATACACAGAGCTCTCTGCTCCTCAGTAGGGGCTCCAGCAGCACACAGGTCCTGTAGAGGGACTGGGCTCCACCATAGGCACTCAAGGGGTGTGCAGAGCCCTGTGGAGCCTGCAGTCTGGAGCAGGGGACAAGAGCATACTCAGCAGCCTGTATCCCTGTGGGGACTCAAGTAGCATGCAGAGCCCTGCATGATCCCAAGCAGAAGGCAAGCTCATTGCAGGGACCAGGGCAGCATGTACAGCCTAGTGGAGTCTCAAGCATGAGCCTGAAGGGTGCATACAGCAGAGAACAAGCTGCTGCTGCTGCATGGCCAGTCCTAACAAAGAAGGAATTTTCCAAGTGGCCAGGTCCTCAGGCCTCCAGGATTCAACACACCAGCAGGAACTTGGAGAGTGAATTCCATGCTCCATGTAAAAGAAACAGGACACACATACTTGTGTTGAAAGAATATGGAGAGGAAGGAGAAATATTAACCTTTGCTAAACACACTTCTGGACAAATTCATTCCTGGTCTAAGCCTTCAGGCTGCATAGACAGAAACGTGGCGCTCTGTTCTCTAGGCAGCACTTTACGAAATGTCCCACTCGTAGGTGACTGTCACTGCCTCAGTTTTGCAGATGAGGAAACTGAGACAGAGTTAACATGGTTTACCCAAGGCCACTCAGCAAATCAGAGCTGGGAAAAAAAGAGCAAACTCCCAAGCTCTAGCTGTACCCTTTTCTTCAGCGATGCTTCTCTGCAACTGAGGGGGGAAGAGAGGCAGATGGCATAGAGCAGGAGACACAGGGGTGGATAAACATCCCCTCTCACCTGAGTAGTGCTCCAAGGTCAGTAAGGGTCAAAGCCTTTCTGATTATGTGTGGAGTTGCGTTTATTTGTTGTTTAGCTGTGCCCTTCCCTGCCACTGTACGCTTGTGCCACTACCCCCACACCTTTCCTGTGTCCTCAACACAGCTGCTGTGCCATTATACCATTCTTTCACACTGCACACGAGTGCGCATACACAGCCCTTTCCCTTGTGCCCACTCTCCCCCACCTCAGACCCATTCCTCATTCTCACGCAGGAGGCCTTTCCCCTTTGCGTCCGTGCCCCCGGCTGTCTGAGAAATGCCGGAGGAAGTCTCACCGCTCGATAGGTTTTCTTCTGCCCAGCATGTTTGGGTGCTTTGCCTGGCTCTGCTGAGCTCTCCACATGCATCGAGTAGATGATGTCAAAGAAATCTTCCACCACAGCAACGCGTTTCAGAGAGATGCCCTCAGGCTCCGACAGTCCATCTGCCCCCTACAACAGCACAGGCACGTTGAGTTAGTATCAGTGATGGGTGACAGGGGTGATGAGATGGGCCGCGGGCTAATGTGGTTGGAGGGGGGGACAGGCACAATGTTCCAACCCTGAGCTGCCCTGAGCACATAGGATATGGGGGGATAAATTAAACAGCGCTCCAGGGAGGTTCCTATCGGAGCCAGGGCAGTGGCGGCGGCTGCTGCTGCTGTGCTACTAAAGCTTCCAGTGAAAATGGACCAAGAACAAAAACAAGGGAAGAGTCCGGAGTGGAATTTTAAACAACTGAAAATTTCCATTTTCATAATTTAGAGCAATCTCACTAGGCTGGGAATAGGCAGAAGAAGCTCTTTGGATTTGCACATGATACCCACCCTTCTGGGGCCGGGGGATACTAAACAGATGCAACCCCCCCAGACTCAGACCAATTAGCAGGGCCAGCTTTTACTGTGATGCCAGGATGAGGTCCCTGAAGAACAAAACTGAATCACCTTCCTACCCTGCGCTGACCTTTCCAAGATCACTCTCTCACACACAGCAGCTGAGCACTAGCAGGACCATCACCGCTCTTTGTGTGTTAGGATGTGCTGAAGAACATGAGGCTGTAATCCTGCCACATGGCAATGGCGAGAGACTGGTGAGGGTGGAAAACGTGGTGAGCACTGTACCGCTTATCTTGCTGGCACAAATGGTGTCAACTCACAGTGGCAAGGTTTGCCAAGAAAAGAAGCAGCATCCTTCAGTACCCAGCAGCTGCTAATGTCGCTCCATCAAACAGAACCAGAGCCAGGCGCATTGATGGGAGATGGTAGGGATATCTAGTCTAGTGTAAAAGTAAGGCTAGTTTATTCTAGGAGTCAGGCTCCTTGAGAGAACATTCAGCCTTCTGCTTAAGAAAACAGAATTATTGTATATATGTGTGTGTATATATACACATGCACTTAGATGGTATTATGGGCCTGATTTCCAAAAGGTTAAGCATGTAAGCCCAATTTGCATATGAAAAGATTGTGAATGCACATGCAAGTTGGGCACTTGTGCACGTAAATGACCCACAGCTCCTCTTTTGGATACCCATTCTGCATGTGCAGTCACAGTAATTACACATGCAAATTATGCATAGAGTTGCACATCTATTTTTTTATTGTCTTGTGTACACATTTACTATATTCAAAAAATGAGCCCTGTTCTTAAGCAACCACTCAAGGGACTGTCAAAAATCACTTGTTCAATGGAGATGGCCTTCTAATAAAGGTTATATTCAATATGGATTTGTAGATTCCAGGACCTGAATGGACCATAGTGATCATCTAGTCCAGGGGCAGTCAATAGGCGGACCGCAGGCTAAATCCAGACAGCCAGATACTTTTGAAAGGACGCTGAAATCTTTTTATTTACTTATTATCATTATTTCTTTAATTATTATTTTCTCTGGAGTCTGGACCTGGACTATTGCTTGACCAAGAAATTTGGACCTTGACAAAAAAATAGATTATCCCTGATCTAGTCTGACCTCCTGTAAAACATAGGCCATAACACTTCCTCAAAATAATACCTAGAGCCAGATCTTTTAGAAAAACATCCAATCTTGATCTAAAAATTGTCAGAGATGGAGAATCCTTTCAACTCTTAGTAAGTTGTCCCAATGGTTATTTACTCTGTTAAAAATGTATACTGTCCTTATTTTCAGTCTGAATTTGTCTAGCTTCAACTTCCAGCCATTGGATCGTTTTATAATTCTCTCTGTTAGACTGAAGAGCCCATTATTAAATATTTGTTCCCCAGATAGATACTCATAGGCTGTAATCAGTTATCCCTTAACCTTCTCTTTGTTAAACTAAATAGATTGAGCTCCTTGACTCTATCACTATAAAGGCAGGTTTTCTAATCCTTTGATCATTTTTGTGGCTCTCTTCTGATCAACATTCTTCTTGTGTTATGGACACCAAAACTGCACACAGGATTCCAGCAGTGGTCATACCAGTGCCAAATACAGAGGTAAAATATCTCTATTTCTACTACAGATTCCCTTATTTATGCCTCCAAAGCTCACATTGGCCGTTTTGGCCACAGGGATGCACAGGGAGCTCGTGTTCAGCTGATTATCCACCATGACCCCCAAATCTTTTTCAGAGTCACTGCTTCCCAGGATAGAGTCCCATCATTCTTTGTTCCTAGATGTGTACATTTACATTTAGCCATATTAAAATGCATATGGTTTGCTTGCGTCCAGCTTACCAAGCCATCTGGATTTCAGTATCAGCACCTGTCCTCTGCATTATTCAGGCACCCCCCAATTTTGATTTTGAGACCTATCCCTTAGCCACCTTTTAATCTATTTAATGTGTGCCATTGTAATTTTGTATCACACTAGCTTTTTCATCAGAATGTCATGTGGTACCAAGTCAAATGCTTTACAAAAGTTTGACATGTATATTATATCAACACTATTACCTTTATCAACCAAACTTGTAATCTCATCAAAAAAATATCAAGTTAGTTTGACAGGATCTATTTTCCATAAACCAAGGTTGACTGGCATTAATAAAAAATAAAAGGAGGGTCATATAATTAATTGAGTTCTGTATCAGCCACTCCATTATCTTGCCCAGGATCGATGGCAGGCTAACAAGCCTGTAATTCCCCAGGTCATCCTGTTTATCCTTTGTAAATATTGGCACAACATCATCTTTCTTATAGTCTCCTGAAACTTCCCCAGTGTTCCAAGAATTACTGAAAACCAACATTCTATGATTCTAATGGTCCAGTGAGCTCCTCAGCCAGCTCTTTTAAAACTCTTGGATGCACGTTGTAGACCTGCTGATTTTAATATGTCTTAACTTTCAGTAGCTGGAAAGAATGTTGTTATATGATATTATGACATTTGTTTTCTCCCCAGATCAGAACAGAAATATGTATTTAACACTTCTGCCTTTTCTGTATTATTATTATTGATAATTCTACCCTTTCCATCTAGTAATGCACCAATACCGTTTTGTTCCTAATATACTTAAAAACTGAGGCTGTGTGCAGACCAGCAATCCTCAGTGCAGGGTCAAAATGGGGATAATTACAGCAACGGGACAAAGAAACTGCACAATGTGAAAAGCACAAACAGACATGACATACAAGGTTCTTACCAGGTTCAAGGGGAGGTGTGCCCTACAAACACCTCAATAAACCACCCCTGACAGGGCCTGCAGCCACCTCCTCTCTTCCCTTCACCCCCCATTATTGCTCGCCACAAGTGTTCAAAACCATGAGCCAGGCCCCCATAATAGCATGACACTGACTTAAAAATCATGAGGAAGGTGGGGACCATGAGGGCAGTTTGGCTTCAGCCCCCTTGATAGGGTTGCCAGTTTTGGTTGGACATATTCCTGGACGTTTTTTCCATGACATAATCTTTAATTCCTGGAGACTCCAGGCCAATCCTTGGCAACCCTACCCCTTGAAAGTAACAGGAAGTGGCAGCCATTTTGAATAAGGGGAAATTCATAAGTTTTACGTCAGGAATGATGCAATCGTGTGAAACTTTAGAAAACACCAAATATTGCAAAACTCGAAATAAAATCATGAAAGTTGGCAACCCTTATCTTCCCTCACACAGGGTCTGTGATCTTGCATCCTTATCCTCTCTCCCATTCATGGGGCCCGTGCTCTCTTCTAACACACTCTCCACACAAGGCCCCTGCCATTGCACCCATATCTTCTCTCCCCCAACTTAGGGCCCAGGGCCCATCTTCCCCCTCATGGGACCTGTGTGCTCTTTCTCCCTGTCCTTCTTGCAGGGCCCATGCCTTTGCCCCCAAGCCTTCCCTCTCCCCTTCTGAGGCCCACCCTTTCTCCCTCCCTCTCCCCTTCATAGGGCCAGTGCCCCCTTCCCTTCACAGGGCTGTGCACTTCCCCTTCTCAACCCTCTCACCAGGCCCAGGCCCCTTCTCGCTCTTCACAGGGCCTGTACATTTGCACCCAAGCCCTCTCCTGCCCCTCCTGAGGCCCATGCCCTTTCTCCCGCTCTCTCCCACTCCTGGGACCAGGGCTTAGGGTTGCCACCGCTGAGGTACAAAAAAATGGGACATCCGGGATGATCCTGAGCCCATAAAACTGGCCAGCTGGCAGCATGCACTGAGCACCCTTAAAGATTTCCCAGGACAGCTACCTCATAAAAGGACTGATCCTTGGAGAACCTGGACCGGTGGCAGCCCTTTCGGTGCCCCCTCTTCTCTTCTAGACCTATGCTCCTTTCCCCTTCACAGGGCCATGCCTCCGCTCCCTCTCTCTTCACTCACTGGGCCCATGTCTGTTCCCGCTCTCCCCCCACGGGGACCATGTACTTTTTCTCCTGTGCCTTTGCACCCAAGCCCTCTCTTCCCTTTCTTGAGCCCTGGGCCCTTTCTCCTTCTCTCACCCTTATGGAGCTAGAGCTCCCTCTCCCGTCTTACAGGACCTGTGCTCCTCTCCTTCTCCCCCCGCTCATGAGGCCTGTGCCCTCTCTACCTCTCAGGGGGCCATGTCCCTCTCCTCTCCCCACTCATGAGCCCCACGCCTCCTCTCCCTCTCCCCCTCACGGGACCCATGTCCTCGCCCCTCTGGGCAGGGATTTTCCCTGTGCACCATGCGGACTGCAGCCAACTCTGCAGCCTGCCTGGCGCAGCAGTTCCCAGGCTGGGGGAGGGGTGACTCACTGCCCACATAGGCTTGGGGCACGGTGCTAGAACCCTGCTGCCTAGGACCCTGCGCCCCGGCTGGGGCCGGCAACCTGGCCTATGGATCTACATAATAGCGGCAGAGCATCTGAGTCAGCCTCCATCCCACCCCGGCCCTTGTTCCTCTCTAATAACCACACCACGCTCCCCGCCCTCCCTCTGCAGGCAGCCAGAGTGGCCTGCTGCCAGGGCTTGGTGCCTGAACCGCCCAGCTCAAGGCTGGGCGCCTTCCCTCGCGAGTGTTAATGACTGTTGACAGAATACAGAGGCTGCCTCGGTGACATCTGCTCAGTTGGCTGCGTGCAGCAGGGTATGACCCGGACTCCTCTCAGCACTAAGGTTGCACAGAAAGGAAAGGACCCTCCCTTCGCCCCCCAGCCCTGGCCTCTCACCCCCTGGCCTCCCCAGGCCCGAGTTTAAAAGCCCTGTTGGAACCACCAGCGCCTCTTCCTCAGGCAGGTAATGAGGGTAACCATGGTAACCCGGCAGAGGAAGTGTATTCTGCAGGAGACGTTAATCCGCGCTCCCTCGAGCTGGGACAGCCTGACTTTTCATTCTCACACAGTAATTAGATACCAGCTGTCAGTGCAGGGGGAAAGCTCAGCGACTAGGGGCTGGCAGCGAGGGGGCAGGGAGGAGGGTGTTAAAGACACAGGGGTCCTTTTCATGGGACAGGGAGGGATCCCCTGGCCCATGTGCATCCGCATTGGGTGGGGGATGAGAATGAGTGGCTGCCACAGCGTTTGCCCTGCCTCGTGTCCAGCTCCTATTACACATTCAAAATCCCTCCCATCCCATGCACACCTGCCGCAACCATACATTTATCCCACCTGTCCTTTATCCCCTCCCTAGACACACACGCCATCATGCACAAGCCTGGTGCCACCCACTCACTCCTTACAAGGGATGTGACTTCTCCTGTTTGTTGCCCACCTGTCTATCATCCCTCCTTTATTATAGCTCCAAACACCCCACTCCATCCTACAAAGGCCTGGTGCCACCCTGCTCGCTGCCTGTCATATCTCTCACATGCCTCTCAATTCAGATCTGAATCCTCCTCTGTCGTACAGATGTCTGCTGCCTCTCGCTGACCATTAAACCTCAGATCTACTCCTCATTATGGTTGGAATCTTCATCCTCTTGTCCAGCACTCTCTCCCACCTATTACAGTGTTTCTATCAATATAGCTCATTAAACCCACTCTTTTCATTCAGCAGGCCACATCCTCACATGTGCCTATGTCCCCTTCCAACACACTAATCCCCATTATGACTTGGGTCATCACTGGAGGGCTCTGCAACCATTGATGGTCCATCAGTGGTCCACTGTGTGATGACCACTGTAATCAGAGATATGTGTAGCATAAACTTTAGAGCAGTGGTTCCCAAACTTTAACAGCCTGCGAACCCCTTTCACTAAATTATGAAATCTCGTGAACCCCCTCCTAAAAATGAATATTTCCAGGGATTTCAGTATAAATTTCCTCTGCGCTCTGTGGGGCTCCTGCTGCTGGACCCCACTGACCGCCCCAACTGCCTGGCCCCGCTCTCCCTGAGGCTCAGGCATCCAGCCCCACGCAGAGCACTGGGGTTCGGGCGGCCAGCTCCCCCGCTGACGGGGGGCAGGGCTTGGGCTGCCAACCCCAACTGCCCGGCCCCGCTCTCCCTGGGGCTCGGGCTGTCTGCCCTGCAACCGGGTCCCACCTGCTGCCTCCAGTGCCCAGGGTCCTCTGGCTGCCATGAGTGAAATTTTTCCGGAGAAGCCCCTGTAACGTTCTGCGAACCCCCGTTTGGGAACCATTGCTTTAGAGGAAGGAGCAGCATTGAAAAGTAAAGCTTGTTGTCTTTCCTCAAAGTGATGTGTCTAATGCAGCCAGCTGCCATCTGATCCCCTCTATGCTGCCATGCCAGTGACCTCTACCCTGACCCAGTGCAAGTTACCACCCCCTCCAGAAGTAACCAGACACTCCCTTCTCCATGCTGAATGAATCCAGTCTCAGAGCATCTCTGAAAGAGACCAAATTATGAGTGGTGGGCTTTGTGTTGTGGACCACTAACGATCCATCAGCAAGTGCATCCAGCCCAACTCCACCCCTGACTCCAGTTAATCTGAGTTGCAAGCAAAGGACCCAGTCCTGCAAGGTACCACGTACTCTCAACTCCCTTTAAAGTCAATGGGTTGAGGATACTTGGCACCTCTCTGACATGGCTCAAAAGCAGTACTGGGACCTGAAGCTGTGAACCCCACATAGGCCAGAAGGAAGAATCCCTGCCTGTTAGGAAGAGCTGCCTGCTCCATTCTGAGGACCTGGAAGTGAACTCTCCCCTAGCTCTCCATGGAAAAGTAGCAAATTTTGGGGAGGGACAACATTAGCCCGAATGTACAAGAGGCTTATCCTGGTGTGTGGCGGGGGGGACGGGACTTGGTGCTTCCCTGTTTGCTCTGTTTGACTAAAGATAAATGCTCTCCTGGCCTTCAGACTAAGGGCTGATACCAGCTGAATTTAACTTCCTGTCAATAAAAAGCCACTTCCTGCCAATGAAACGCTGCCTGATAATGGCAGAACTCTTATTTTCTGTCCATACAGCGGACCCTCTACCAGCGTTCATTAGTTTCCATCTCTCCTGTCTCTGTATCTTCCTCACATACTGCAAAAGGGCTTGTCTCTGTCCCTCTCGCTCTAAGCACTCCCTTTGCCCCATATTGGGAGGGGGCCAGCTCTGTCATTCTAACTGCTTGAGTTCCTGCTGTCTCATAGTGGGGTGGGGTATTGCCATGTGGTGTGTCACATGTCACTGACCTTCTGTCTTTTGGTTACATTTGTATAACTTTCTAATTAAGTGCTATTGAATTGACCTGAAATTGAGTTCCCTGAGTTGAGTCCTGACCCCATAGTGAGAAATGCTGTTTCCATACTCCTTACCCTCCCCCATCCCACACGTGGAGGTGCTCTGTGTCTACCAGTCAACAGTCTGTCACTCCTTACTGCAAACTCCCAGTGGTTCTGTCTGGCCCATGTAAAGGGATTCTGTCAAACACCTGTTTTGGAGTTATTAAGCATGATGTTATACACTTAATCTCAGGAATTTTTGCTTCTCTCTTAGTTGGGTTTTTTTTTTATTATTATTCCCTACAAGTTTTATTTTATTTTTCAATCACTGTCCTTTAGAGAAAAACTGCCTGTCAGCACCTGGAATTGGGAATTTATTGAGAAACATTTACAAGCCAAGCTACCACCCAGAGAAGGAGTTGCAATTTATGGTGCAGAATCCAGTCCTGTCAAATCTGGACAGCAGAATTAACTCCGCAAAGCCTGCCTGGTGTGCCCTCAGTGTTCTACACCTTGAATGCAAACTGCTCCACCTGACTTCAAACTCAGATCCCCGAATCTGTTATTTGCATCCTGACACTGGGGAGGTATGTGACTAGCTGAAATGTAGAGTGCAAGGGTGAACAAGTCCAGCTTGACAATTATTACTTCTTCACACCCTCCTCTCATAATGACAGGTTTCAGAGTAATGAAAGGGATACCGTTTCACTATGAACTCTTGGAACTTTTGACAAAGAAACTGTTCCTGGTACTTGTGCATTTATGGGAAGCTGGTCCTTGACTGACTTCTATATTTAGGTTTCAGAGTAGTAGCCCTGTTAGTCTGTATTCGCAAAAAGAAAAGGAGTACAAAAGCTTATGTTCAAAATGGAATGCATCCGATGAAGTGAGCTGTAGCTCACAAAAGCTTATGCTCAAATAAATTTGTTAGTCTCTAAGGTGCCACAAGTACTCCTTTTCTTTCTATATTTAGACTTTTCTGGGGCTTTAGGAAGTTCACTCCTTGTGGTATTTAGGTGTAGGATAAAAGCAGCTTTTGCAGGGGATATGCTAAATCACAGCAGGCTCCCTCTACTGATGCTGCTATGAGCGAGAAGTTCTAGCTCCCTAGAACTTCACTCTTCCTTCTAGTCTACAGCGCATTGGACACAGTGTGTGCCTGAGGCATACGGGCCAACATTAAGGTGAGAGAGAGAGAGAAAGAAGATCATTTGGCATCAGCCATACAGCAATAATCAGAGATCATCAAAAATATGAAAAAATGTTCACGACATTTTTGTTCTTTTCCCGTTTTTCCCTGAAAATATTTTTTCTAAGAATATTTTCTGATCATCTCTAGAGCTGGTTGGAAAACAGAAAAAATTTGTTGCTAAAATTTTCATCGTATTTCCCCCCCTACTGCACCTAATAAGCACTTGTATATCACTTTGTATTTTCAAACCACTATACAAACGCTGAGCCCAATCCTGCACTTATAGCTAGACCCCCACTGATTTCAATGGGAACAGACTGGGTGTATTAACCAACTAATCCTCACAGCCAGATGAGAAAGGCAAGTATTTTATACCCAGGGGGAAACTGAGGCAGAGAGAACAGGCAACTTTCCCAAAGCCACACAGTGATTCAGTGACAGAGCTGCAGGATTAGCAGTCAAGAGTTCCTAGGTCCCAGCCCCATTCTCAGTGCTGACTAGACCACATTGCTTCTCTAAGTAGAGTTTTACACTACTTTTTTCTAAGGTAAACACTTATTTGTGAGGAAGAGATGGCTACAATATTTGGAATACGAAGTTGCAGAGATATATTCCTTCTATGGGAGCACAAGGGTGAAATCCCAGCTACTGGGAGAGATCCACTGTTTTTAAACTGTCATGGGGCAAGCAACTCCTTTAAGGGAAATTCAGGCCTTAGCTCTGAGTTTGGCCTATTTTCCTCCCAGATCCTGAGTCTGAGCTGCAGTCTGTAGGCTGAAAGCAAGGATTGCTGAGAAGGGGGAAACAGGAAATTAAAGGCAAGTCCTTTTCTCCAAGCTGGAGAGAGAGATTTAGGGACAGTAGTGTAGGGAGAGCTTTACAGGGTTCAGGACTGAGGTCTGTGCTAGGGTTCTTGGCTGAAAGGCAGCTGAGAAAGCAGATGAACAGGATAGGAAGTAGCCTGGGGGAGGGGTGAAGCAGAATACTGAGGCTGGAGTAGATAGTTGTGTGGCTCCACATGGCCCTGGGCCTGCAACTAGAGGTAGAGGGACTAGGCTGCCCTTTACTTCTGTTCTGCTACCTGGAGGTGGTGGGCAGAAACCACTGCAGCAAAAGGCCTTGTTTGTTTGGATTCCTGTTTGCTTTCAGAGCGGGAGGATTTTTGGAAAGGCTGGAGGGCTAAGCCGCCTCTCCATGAGGAGACTGTGAATTGGTGGAGGGAAACTGAGGCTGAAGACACACCTAACAGCAGAGAGGTAAGTGTCACACTCACTAAATCAACATGCTTTTATATATTTGGGGCTAGAAACAACTGGGCATCTGGCTCTCCTGCACCAGAGCTGGTGTCCTGAGTTAGGAGAGGTGAGCGTAAGATCATAGAGCAGACTATTTCAGAGGTAATCAAACACCAGTCCGTCTGGGCTTTGGAATGACCTAAGCTGCTGCCAGAGGGCTAGTTTGGTTGTATTCAGGGAGAAAGCTGGTGCTAAGGAGCACTGCGTTCACAGCAACTGCACGTCAGCAATGGCGCCCTGATGTCAAAGTGAAACTGCAGAGAAGGGGTAACACTGCTACAGCAGTTCAACAGTTCAGGGACAAGGACAAGCAAAACTCTACGTAAAATAAGTTACCAACCATACTAAAGCTAATGCACACTGACCAAGGTCAAGAAACTGTGAACTAAGACTATAAAACATCCTTAACTCAGCCCACAGTTCCCCGGTAATGCAACATACATGGGCCATTATTGGAGTCTCCATGGGAATGGCAAGATGGACGTCTAGGAAAAGGCAGACTTCATCAACTTGCATTAACCAGACTGTGAAAACTTTAGCCAACACCTACTATCACAAGGTTTAAAGCTTCTCATCAGCCTTGTTATCTACTTGCTGATCAAGCAACCCCCAGCTGCTTAGGCCTGAAATCACCAGTCTCCCACCAAATTAATCTATGCTGGCCCCACACGAAGTCCCCTGATGGGGTGGTGGTGATGTCTGCGGGGTGTGGGGGGTGTTAGATTTGGGCTGCCCTTGCTCCAGGGGCTGGAGTGCACTTCTCTCTCTGCTGACTCTGAAAACATGTATTGTTACACTAGGTTCATGTCTGGAAGGCTTCACAAACATAAGAGATGAACTTAAAAGTCATATTGTGCGTGAATGAAAGCTTAGATTCTGCAGAAGTTGATGGCACTCTCCAGGGATAGATTCCTAACCAATGTGGTCAAGTTTGTGTTTCAAGTTAAAGGAGGGTTATGTAATTAATGCAAATCAACATAGGCTTATGGAAAATAGATCCTATCAAACTAACTTGATATTTTTTTTATGAGATTACAAGTTTGGTAGACAAAGGTAATTATGTTGACATAATATACTTAGACTTCTTGAAGGCATTTGACTTGGTACTGCACAACATTTTGATTAAAAAAATAGAATGATATAAAATTAACATGGCACACATTAAATGGATTAAAAACTCAGGGACGGATAGGTCTCAAAATGCAATTGTTCACTGAAGAGGTGTGTGGCCAGTGGGGTCCTGTAGGGATTGTTTCTTGGTCCTAAGCTTTTTAACATTTTTATCAATGACCTAGAAGAAAAACATAAAATCCTCACTGGTAAAGTTTGCAGATGACCCAAAAATTGGGGGAGTGATAAATAATGAAGAGGACAGGTCACTGATTCAGAGCAATCTTGACTGCTTGACAAACTGGTCACAACCAAATAATATGCATTTTAATATGGTTAAATTTGAATATACATATCTGGGAATAAAGAATGCAGGCCATACTTACAGGATGGGAGGACTCTATCCTGGGAAGCAGTTACTCTGAAAAACATTTGGGGTTGGGATGGATAACCAGCTGAGCATGAGCTACCACTGTGATGCTGTGGCCAAAACAGCTAATGCAATCCTTGAATGCATAAACAGGGAAGAATCTCAAGTAGGAGTAGAGAGGTTATATCACTGCTGTATTTTTGTGTCCGGTTCTGGTGCCCACAATTCAAGAAGGATGTTGATAAACTGGAGAGGGTTCAGAGAAGAGCCCCAAGAATGAGTAAAGGATTAGAAAACATGCCTTATAGTGATAAATTGAGCTTTTTGAGTCTATTTAGCTTAACAGAGAGAAAGTTAAGGTGTGACTTATTAAAGCCAATAACTACCTACATGCAGAACAAATATTTAATAATGGGCTCTTCAGGCTAGCAGACAAAGTTGTAATACGATCCAGTGGCTGGAAGCGGAAGCTAGACAAATTCATACTGGAAAGAAGGTTTAAATTTTTAACAGTGAAAGTAATTAACCATTGGAACAGTTTACCAAGGGTTGTGGTGATTCTTCATGACTGGAAAATTTTAAATCAAGACTGGATGTTTTTCTAAAAGATCTGCCCTAGGAATTATTTTGGGGAAATTGTATGGCCTGTGTTATATAGGAGGTTAGATCAGATAATCACCATGGTCCCTTCTGGCCCTGGAATCTATGAATCTATACATGCTAGGCAAAGAAGATTGGGGAAAACAGAACTCTAGCATGCTATACAATGTGACTGCTATAATCTGGTAATCCATCTATAAAGACCCCTTCCCCAAGATCTGACACAGTCCAGTGCTGTGGAACATATTCATGCAATGACTAAGCCTCAACAGGGTAGTCACATGGGCAATATGGCAGACATAAAACTGGCTGTTCTTTAGCTTTTTGTGAGGTTTGTCTTTGAAACATGACTGTTATTGAGAGCAGGAGGTAGAATATGAAGGGAGAAGGCAATCCAAATGGGGAAGAGAAGATAGACAATTACAATAATCTGCCCTCCCCATGGAAAATAAATTGGCAGCTGACAGGTTATACTTTGTACAAACAGAAGCTTTGCAGGAGAAGTGAAGACTCCAGAGGGGCCAATTGGCAGGTTAATTAGGATGAAGCAAGGGATTAATGAAAATGTTTAAGAAACAGGGTTTGAGATGCAAAAGACTCTGAGAGATACTTGCTAAAGAGGAATCACCTCTGGTTTGGGGGAGGAGATGGGAGGGTAAAATAGCAGAACAGAGAATGACCAATGCAGATGTCTCTGAGAACCAAGGAAGGGAGAGGGGATTCCCGAGGAAGGAGCAGGGAAGTTCAGGGAAGGACCCCATGACATCTTATTTTTCTAGAAATAAATGGGCTGTCCCCCTCCCCCAGTAAGACCAAAAAGGCATCAATAATGCAGAATAACCTCTCTCCAGGTAGCTGGCATACAGCCTCCCGCGGCCAGCCAGTAGGCTATCTGTTTACCTTGAAGACACGGGGCAGGAGGAAAGCAATTAAATTGGAGCTTTGATTAGGTCTTGCAGACAACGGCTTGCGTTAGAAATGCCCAAGCCTCTGTCACTGTGCTGGCTGTGGCTGAGGCAGGCCTCCTCCATCCCCTGCTCAGCGCTTTCCCGGTACAGCAGAAGCATGACTGATGCTCTCTGTCCCACACAAGCTCAGCGAGCTCAGAGGTAGGAACCAGTTGCTAAGAGACAGGACTGTACTTTCCAGCCCACATTCAGACCTTTGTCACCAGCTCAAGGGCTTTTGCTGGATCAAAACACACTATGCAGGTGAGAAAATGCAGGCAGCCTTTCTCCACAGCTAGTCAGATCTCATGAAAAATCACATGGTTCCAGTTAGGGAAGCCACTCCACAGGCATCAAAACTGATGATGGGAATAAAGAATCTTAAAGCATTTGTAAGGAAAGGGGTGGGAGTGGAGCGGGGTGCAGAAACACACACAACCCTGCAGCAAAGCTGGCTGCTTATTCCTAGTGCTGCAAGATTCAAAACAGCAATGCTCTGCTGCCCGCTGAAATCCAGGATCAAGGGGATGATACCCGCAGCACCAAAACCTAGAGGGCTTTAGATATCTAGACAAGACAGGTGACTGGACGACTCTAGGTAGTGGGGGTGGAGACTGGTATTAAGATACGGAGCCTTTTGTTTCTAGGTCACTCACTCAAATCCATCCCAGACTAGTAGAGTCACCAACAAGTTTGGGGGTTTGGTTTGCCTTATACTGGCTCGGGAGATGTGGGCTTGATGTCCACATTGTGAAACAACCACTACATCTAGCAGTCTCACCAGAGAGCCACAGACTGAATGGGCCGTGGAGACTGAACTACCCTCTTCCGCTCAGCAGTGGTCCCTCCAGATCAGGATTAAGGTCTGTAGGCAGCCAATGTGGGGGAAGCTAGCATGATGGCTGTCCATGCTACTTCTAGTGTGTGAGCAGAAAACCCTGTCCTCCTGGACTGTCAAGCCAACACTGCACAATCATTGAAAGAAAATATTTATATTGCATCTATTCCTGAATCCTCCCTCTCTGAAGAGTCGTGCACCACAGTGGTAAAACTTAACTAACCTCCTTTCAACTCTGAGTGACTGATGGATGTTCCCATGCTACATAATAAAGGAAAATGCTATTCCATATCCCTAAAGCTAGTGACACTCCTCCCCACCCCCAGCGCACACATGCACAAACACACACACACACACACTCTGCAGCTATTTTCTTTTTAAATAAATTGCTACTGTTTTGTTGGCAACCATGCTAAGAGTGGAAGTCAGCAGTGTTCCCATAAAGAAGCTGATTCTGGCCAATAGGTCTCCTCTGTACCACCCATGGCTACAATCAGCTAATTAGACTGACAGGACACTGAAACTCAGTGGTGGCTTTGGCCCATCCTCAGTGCAGTTCCCCAGGGAAGGGAACAGCTAATATGAGAGCAGGGAAAGGTAATTTCTAATTTTTGCTAGAGAAAGGATCCAAAGACAAAGAGAAATAAATATACATTTTGCTGTCAAAGCAATGCAGACAAGTTTCTGTGAAGCTAAAAAGTCAACACAGGTGGATAAACGGAACCTCCATTAATATCCCTCCATCCATCTTTTTGCCTTCTCAGACATTTGTTTGTCCACAAAGTAAATTTACACACTGTTCATGTCTGCTCTAATTTAACAGCAAAAACAATACAATTTCTTTTGGTTTACCTGAGAGACTCATGTTGACAATGGTTTGGGCAAACAGACCCTGAAAGGGCTCCCAGTGAAACAAGTTTTAGTGGCCTCTGCTGGGCTTTGCTGCCATCCTTTACCAGTTACCTGAATCACCTTCCTGCTTAAAATATGGGAAAGCTCCTTTGGGTCAGGAGTCTGGAAAGACTTAGTGGAGAGGTAGGCCTGAATTATGCTTATATATGCAGGGTGTCTTCCTTCCTATTGCTTCCAGCATGCTCAGTCCCCTTTCTCCCTTCGCAAACACTGCCTGTAGCTTGCACAATTTAAACAATGGTGTTTCTGATTGGAGCTCGATTTTCTTTCACTTCATTTTAACTTTATTGTAACAGGCCTTTACAAAAGTTTTGTGCTCAGTTGCTTTTTTTACTTCTTCTTTAAATTAATGCCAATCAAGAGCTGTAAATCTGAGAGCAATTTTGTTGCGTTAATTTCAAGTGATAGAACCAAATTACTTGACTAGTTTTGGGGGGCCTGGGAGGGAGCTCGTTATCTCAGATCCAGATCCTGCCTGTTATACCCTATGCAACACCAATGAAATCAATGGAATTGTGTAGGATGCACAATTTAGATAAGAGTCTGTATTTTTCTTTAAGAATTGTTCAGTCAGCCAGAGGTAGAGGACTGGATGGCAAAGTGAACTAATGATGGGCCACAGACCCTTTCACTTGTAGGTTGCAAGTTCACTTTTAGCCCAAGTTGGTGGTAGTGACCAAAAATTTTTACCACCTGATGACTGCTTTGTGGTCTCTGATGGGAACTGGACCATATGCATGTCACAAAACTACCCAACACAATTGCTACTAACAGGGAACCTGTTGGAAATCTTGGCAGAGAGGCCAAGGACCGAATGAGCCATGGAGATTGATCTCCTAGTGATTCAGCAGGTCAGGACCAAGGTCCAGTTGGCACTGCCACTAGTCATGGTCTCTCTCATGGATAGGGAACTTCATTCTCCAAGATTGCCAATTCTCTTTATACACACACAGAAAGCCAAGGCTGTGTAAATTCAGCCTGCAAATATATCAGAGACTATTGCTGCTCACCAGTGAACTTTAACCAAGAACCCTGAAAATCTCACCAAGAGTGAGCCCTTCGTTAATGTGACTCTTATTCCTGAAACTGCTCAGGATAAAAATTGCAATCGATCCTGTGCAGACACAAAGAGAGCTAAATCTGGAAGTGTTATAGGCTGTTATTTTGGGGTCACACTGGACTTGGTTTACAGGCCCATGCATTTTGTCAGTATTGTGCCAAACTGTCAAGTGCACTTCTAAATGTGAAGCTACTCATCAATTATTTGGGAAAGGTCAGACCCACAGTGCATCCTCACCCCCAAGCTTTTCATGCAAGGTGAAGACTCTGTGTGTTGCAAGTAGGTTTGTGTCAAATAATAGGCCATTTCTCACCTTGGGATCCATTTGCACCACCTGCGTCTTTCATTTCAATAATCTTTGTTATTGTTTTTTAATCCAGACCAAATGAAGATCACAGAAAACCTGAGCTGTTAGCTATGACAGTGAAAACTTTTGTAGACTAAAGTTCTCAAAGGTTTTGCCACTGTGGGTTGGGGGGGGGGGGGCACCAAATGACAACATTAGGGAATACTTGTACTGGGAAAAAGTGTCCTCTATTAACCGTTAGGTCTGCCTTCTTTCTACCTGTCTGGCTTCCTAAATCTAGCTTGTTCCTACTATGCTCTACCATCCTGAGATCTACTGTGTTTTAGTTATCATGCAGAAACTAAGACTTTGTAAGCATATGTTGTAATGGTCAGATTTATACAGTGTCACAGTGATTTTTCTGCTGTTGATGAAAGGCCGCCATCCATTCCCCTCTTGGTCTCTCTCCTCTGTTTATTATGCTTCACTCTTAGTCTAATATCTTTCTTGAGGGATCTCCAAATGTGTCATTCTAAGATGATTTTAAAACACCTCTACTTTCTGGGGAGTCTGCCTTGAAATATCTAGAAGGGTTCTACATGTAAATCAATTAAACCCCACCATCAGAAATGGCCTCAGCCTTTTATTAGTGTCTGGAATGAACCCTGGAACCGTATATCAAGCTCTGCAGGGGTAAGAAGAGGCAAAGGAGGGCAAAAGCAAATGCACGTACTGCCACAGAGCCTCACAGATCCCTGAGCAGCGCCCAAAGGGTCAGTCTAACGTGAGGCTTTCCCATGTCTCATCTTGCAGTCCCATTTGACTCACTCTTGTAGCCCATATCACAGGCTGCCGGAATGAAGATATCCTGCTAGGTTGGCCAGTGTTCCATAGCTGTGACAAGCGCACACCATGCAGGGTGAAGTATAGCACTGATTTACAGAGTGTGCATATCCACTCCTGCAGCTAATGCCCAAACCAAAGGCTGGGTCTAACCTTTCCCCTAACACCTGGTGCTACATGAAAACAAATCAACACCTCCAGCTGTCACTAAAAATGTCGTATTTTTCCTTACGCAATATCTCCATCTCAACATACATCTATAGGAAAACTCTGTCCAAAGGACGCTAAATACTTGGGGCAAGAGAAACATGAGACGATAATAAAAGCCACATTTTAACTCCCCATCATGAACAGATACTCTCATGGTTTTGAGGCAAGATCAGAGATATACAAGGCCAGCTGGCTAATGGATGCTGGGGTTCAAGCACTGCTACACTGGTACTAACATACCAGCAACACATCAGCCTATTATAATTTATAATAGTTGAGCAGTGCGAGGATACACTTAGGAATTGCAGCATACCTGTTGTTTGTATTTTGCAGTAGCACACAAAGGTCCCATTGTGCTAGGCACTCTGTATGGATATTTTTTAAAGTCCCTGCCCAAAGAGCTTACAATCTAATTAATATCTGAACAGGCTTGTTATGCTGCCAGTAAGGTACCAAATTTCCTACACGGACTAGGACCTCATTTCTTTGTTTTTTGTTGTGTATGTTAAATGACCTGAATCTTCAGGACACTCATCTGGGAAAGGGAAATCCAAACTCCCTGTGCCAGACCTCACTGCTGTCTCTATTCCCAACCCATTCGTCAATAGAAAGACCACCATCTGCTGCGACCATCACCTAAGGCAGATGCCCCCTTCTCACTGTACAGTCCTATTTTTCAAACCACCCAAATCTGATTAGGCCTGCTCTGATAAGAGGCCTGAAGGAGGGCAAGGGAAAGTTACTGAAGAGAGAAAAGAACCACACGTTAATTGTGTTTTAGTCACAATTGCACAGAAAACACTTATGTCAATTAGGAATAAACAAGGTCAAAAGGGACACTAATAATCCCCCATCCCCCCAAGAACAAGAGTGGCCCTGACTCCGTCATTAGAAGGAAAGACCTTAACCCCACTAGTGCCCTCCACACATTCTTTAGCTCTTCTCAACTTTTCACTCACGGTACAGTACTTCATATTTCCTGTGACAATCTGCAGATACTGAATAGCAACATGCAAAATCCCCTCCCCCTCTCACCCCAGCTGCATTTTGGCTATGCTTATTCTTTCCCGGGGTCCCAAGCCTCAGGACAGTCCTGAGCACATTAAGTCTTTGAGAGATACACTCGGAGAAGGAAGATGGGACAGAACAAGAGGTGTCAGATAGATGAGTAGCATGAGGAGGGGAAAGCCAATTGAAGCACCAACCCAGAAGTGTTTGGAAAGAGCAACAGAATAACGATAAACCAGAACATGCACTTGATTGTTGAGCTGAATGCTAGTATCAGCTTCATAAATTATTTGACTGCACATATGTGAATAATGAAGTGCACCCATCTATACAAAACTAACGAAGACCACTGAAAGATACAGAATCACTGAATTATCACCAACTAAAGAGAAACCCTGTCACGTTATTTATAAATGTTCAGAGATGTTTCAAACAAAACAAAAAATAGCAAATGCATCAGCTCAAAATCTTTCACTGGATTTACAACATAATGGTTCCTCTTAAGTAACTGAGTCAAAAAGGGCGGGGGGGGGGGGAAAGGGGGACAAACAACTTCTACACACTTGACACCTTAAGATTTAAGGGGGAGCAGCAGTGATGGGTCTTTCCTGCAGTCAGTGTCTCTTTACAGTGCCCCCAGTTTTCACTTCTTACAGTATTACAGTCTCTGGCAAATGTGCTCTATGGTCCCGTTGAAAATTCATCTGTCTCCTGAGGGTCTGCCTGTTTTTGGTTTGTTGATTTATGGAAGTCTAGGTGTGTCTAGTATTTGTAGCCTGCAGGGACTGAAATAGAGGAGTTGGGGGTCTAGATACTCTCCCCGCTGAGACTTCATCAGGACATGAGGCTTTTAGGGAGCCTGGTGTCTGCGCTGGTCTCGCTGAGCCATCAGGTGTAAGGACCTGGTTGTGCACCGCAAGGGGGGGGGGGTGTCTCACTAATTAACAGCAGGGTCTCGGGAGTCTGGCATGGCCTCTCTGGGGTACCATGACGCTGCAGCATTGGAAAGATCAGGGCATGTACACGGAGTAGCTAGTGAGACTGAGAGACTCTGGGGGAGATTATGATGTGCCCTGTGTGGGAGGGGGTGTTTCTCACTGCCTCAGCCAAAGCAGGGTTGGGTGGCTTTCGGGGGGGGGGGGGGGGGAGGGGCTGTTGTGCGGAGCAGGCTGTCTCCCACAAATTCGAGAGACATTTGGGGTGGAGGGGCCAGAAAGACCCAAGAAGCCTCTCTGCCCTGCGGAGGGAAAAGAGAAGAAATAGTGGCCCTCCCCCCTCCCCCAGGAGGAAGGCAGGCCAGATGGGAGGTAAATAGTGCGTTTAGAAGCATTTGCCACAGATGGGCTGCCCTCAATGGCAGCATGCTCCAGCCCTCTCAATGCTGGAGCCTGTGTGCGTGTGCTCGGAAAACACTGCACCCTCACAGCAGCAGCAGCAGCAGCAGCGAGGGGAAGAAAAGAAAAAAAGGAAAAAAAAAAAAAAAAACCCACCAACCCCAGCCCACCCCCGCGCCCAGCTCTGCCCACTTTCCCGGGGCGCAGGCTCCCCCCGGGCAGGCCCGGCCGCAGCGTCCCCGTGCCGCGCGCCGGGGGACCCCCGCCCCAGGGCACTTGAGGAGCCGCAGCCCCCCTAGGCTGCCAGGCGCTGGGGCAGATGGTGCAGAGGCCGGGGAGGGAGTTCCCAGCCAGCGAGCCCCATGCTGTGCCCCCCCCCCGCCCCGCGGCGGAGCGGGAGCGCCCCCCCCCTGCACACAGGGGTCAGCGCCCGCCCCCCCCAGCTGGCAGGGAGCGGGTCCCCGGCGCGGGGGCGCGGCCGGGCAGGACAGGGAACAATGGCTCCAGCGGGGCCGACTCGTCCCCGGGACAGCAGCCTGCTGGGAGGCGGGGGGAGGGGGAGCGGCGCTGCAACCTCCAGCCGGGCTCTGCCCTGCGCCGTCGCCCCAGCCGGGCAGGGAACAATGAGGCTCCCGCAGGGGAGTTTCCCGGGACAGCAGCCCGCGGGCAGGCGGGGGGGGGCACGGCCCCGCTCCAGGCTCTGCCCCCCCCCGCAGGATAGCCAGCGGCGCCGCGGGACGGCAGCCTGCGGAGGGGGAGGGGCGCGCTCCCATGGCCCAGCGGGGCTGGGCTCCAGCCTGCGCCCGGGTCAGCGGGGGCGGGGGCACGCGGCCTGGCCGAGGGAGGCGCGGGGGGGGTGTGCCCGCCGCCCCCACTCTGCCCTTGGCTGCAAAGCGGCCTGCGGTCACGGGGTGGGTGGGAAATGCAGGGCGAGCGTCATGGGGCAGGACCTGCGGTGGAGGGGGTGTGTGGGGGGGTGCAAGGGGGCTCCCTCCCCGCCGCGTGGGCTGCACGGGAGCCGCAGAGTCTGGGAGCCGGCCCCTGGGTTGCACCCGCCAGGGACTGACACCCAACCCGGAGCTCTGTGCGAGTCTGCACCCATCGCGGGGCGGGGGGGGGGGGGGCAGGTGCAGTGGCCTGGGGTGGAGGGAAGGGATCTCCTCCCCCCACCCTAAAAGAGGGAGCTACCGCCCCTCTTCTTCTCCGCTCAGCCGCTGGGAGGGACCGGCTGGACCGGATGGGGCAGGAGGGGGGAGGGGAGGGTGCGTGTGAGGGGTTTTCCTCCCCTGGGCCGGGTGTCTAACCTAATCTGCATCCTCCCCCCGCTGCGAGGCCAGCTGCTGGGAGCCAGGCTGGCCCTGCCCAGCCCGGGCTGGAGGCTTGGCTGGCCCGCGCCGAACGCGCACCCCTCCCTAGCCGCGCATGGGTGGGTGGCGGATGGGCAGCTCAGGTTGGACGTGATCGGACAGGGGTGGGGAGGGGTCCGCCCCAGCTGTACCCGCCACCACCGCCCCACTCAGCCCCCCCCCCGGGCGGCGGGGGGGCGGGCAGCCCTTGCTCCGCAGGAGGCTCTGCCCCACGCCCCCCAACAGGGGGTCTGTCTGCAACTCAGCGCACTGGGGCGGGGGGGCTGGCTGGACCTGTCCAGACAGGGGCGTGGGGCGGCTGTTTTCTCATGGGGCGCAGGGGGTGGGTGTCTCGCCCCCCATGGGGCATGCGCGCTCATGTGCACCCTGCTGTGTGTCTGGGATGTGCCAGTTAGTGCTGATGGGACAGGGGCCGGGATGGCTGGCGGGGGGGGGAGGGGGTGATACGGGGGTGGGGGTGGGGGCTGCCCCACATCGGGTCTCTCCCCTGCTCTGGGCCCCAGCCCCTGGGGTGTCGGCGGCGGGAGGGAAGGACACACAGACACAAGACAGACAGACAGACACCGAGCCCCCGGGGCCCGGAGCGCACTAACCGTTCCCGTTTTCACCGGCACATACACCACTTGACCCATCTTCGCCGCCTCCCGGGTGCCGCTTCCCAGCCGGAAGCCCTTGGACCGGACCCAGAACTGGAACTTGCCTTTCTCCCCCCCGCCGGAGCCGCTGCCCGAGCCGGCGCCCCCCTGCAGCACCTCGGCGATGCGCTGGTACTTGCTCCGGGTCACCGTCTTGGTTTTGGCCGAGTCCCCGTAGGTGCGGAGGCACCAGTCCCGGAACTGCCGCCCCAGCTCGCTGTCCCCGGGGCGGCTCCCCCGCAGCAGCAGCGGGGGCTTCGGCATCCCGGCCGGAGGCAGCGCCCGACCCCCTGTCCCGGGCTGGAGACGGCGGCGAGCCCGGCCGGCCGCTGCGCTGCGCCCTGCCCGGCCCGGCCGGCGGGGCTGGAGTCGGGACGGGCTGCGGGGGCGAGGCCCCGGGAGGGGCCGCTGCGGGGCGGGCGTGGAGGGAGCGCGGCAGCCGGACAGCGACCCAGCGAGCCGGGCAGAGGGAGGCACCGGCGGCGCCAGCAGCAGCAGCAGCCGCTCCTGTCACAGGATCACAGGCGGCTCCGGCTCGTCCCCCTCCCTCCCCCCGCCCGTCCCTGCCTCCTCCGCCCCCCTCCGGCCGCCTCCTCCTCTCCGCGGGATCCCACCTGTTAGAGCCGCGGCGCGGCCGCCCTGACCGCCCCCCCGGGCCGGGGCGCGGGGGTCGGCGCTGCCCGCCTGGGGCCGGAGCCGGGCAGAGGCGCGTGGGGGCTGGGCAAGGCGGCCCAGGGGGGAAGGGGGCGCCCGGGGGCGGGGGGGGGGAGACCCACGGGGCGCCCGGGGGCCGGGCAAGGCGGCACAGGGGGGAAGGGGGCGCCCGGGGGCGGGGGAAGGCGGCCGGGGGAGAGGGGAACGGGCCCGGGGACTCAATAAAGAGCCGCTTCCTCATTCGCAGGGGCGCACGTGTCCCTGCCCCAGGCGGGGCCGGGGAGAGCGCGGTCTCCTCGGGACAGGGGGCGACTGGGGAAGCAGGCACCTGTCGAGCTGCTCTGGCTGGGACCCTGAGCCCACAGGCAGACGCAGACCCCGGGATTATCAGGGTCCCTAATTTCTCTAAAATAATCCTCTCGAAACGACCGGTGACTTCCCTGAACCTTTGCGGGTCCTACCTCCAGAAACCACTGGGAGCCCCTTAGACTGGCCCAGGGCTTCCAAACTGCACCAGGAGACTCATGGACAAAATCCAATCGCTAAGATTTGCCTGGTCCTGCCCTAAATTGTGCCAGGACTTGGACCCTTAAACACACCAGGGATTGACCAGCACACCCTGGCTTTGCAGCCATCCCCTGAAACAGTCCCGTTAATGCCCCCCCGCCCCCCCAACTCAAGAGGCCTCCTCAAACTATGTAGTTCACTGAATCCAGTCTCCTTGGACCAATCACAGTCCCCTAAAGCAAACTGGGACTGAAATGGTCAGTCTCTCCTTAGCTGGAATTAGCCTTTCTTGGTACATTCCGAGGGTGAGCTCAGCTCACCTAGTTTTTGTGATCAATTGATCAATGAAATTGCCAATATAATTAAGATTACCGCCATATTCTGCCTGATTTCTGGTTCCTGTGTCACCCGGATGGTCAAGAAACAAAGGTCTGTTGGAAACCTAGCCCTCTGCGACTTCATGCCATATTGCTCTAGGGAAGAAAGATGGTGGTGTGGTTAAACCACAGGACAGAGAGTCAGGAGCTTTGCTGTCTGTTCATAACTCTGCCACAGACTCAGTGAGTGACCATGGAAAAGTCACTTAATCTGTCTATGCCTCAGTTTCCCCATTGGTTATATGAGGATGAGTACAGGTATCTCAAGATTTGTAAAAGGCTTCGACTTGATGGAAAGTGCTGTATGTGTGTACTTTATTACTATTTATCTGTATAATAGACTGCCCACAACTTTTTGATATATTGAGACAGGACCAGCCCTAGACCAAATGGTGCCCCAAGCGAGGAGTGTCTTCTGCGCCCACCCCCATTTGTTAAGCTTTTGAATACTTTATTTTTTATTGTATTTGTAGCCCATCTCACAACTTGGATGCACGATTTGAGTGCATGATTTAACTCTGTCATATGACGATAAATTTGCATGCTAGGATCTGTACATCTGCAAGCCCGGCGCCCCCCAAGCCCAGCACCCAGGCAGTCACCTGGGTTGCCTGTCCCTAAATCCAACCCTGCATTGAGATGCTGCCTGGGTAATTAACAAGATGGGTGAATCGATATAAAGTAGACCTGGCCCAAATGTAGCACAGAATCAAATGATTATAAGTTTGGGTCTTTAGTCTTCTCCCTTCCCCAGTATTCAACAGGCCTCTTATGGCGCTTTTGCTGAAACCCAGATTTGAGTCTTGGCAGGTCTGTCTATCTCTGCCAGGCCACCTGCTGTTTGAAAACTTCATAAATTCTGGGGTTTCTCTGGGGAGAGAGGGAGCAACACATTACAGGGCATCTCTGACCCAGACAAATAGCTACCTGAAGCACTGCACAGACCTCAAAGACCCTTTTGTCCCTCTGTTATGACAGTGTAACAGTCTGCAACCATAGTTGCCATGATGTGGCACACCATGGGCATTAGCAACTTTTCAGTCACAAAGAGGATAGAATTCAGACCGTTCTGGCTCCAGAAGCGCCGGCCTCCATCACTGGAGCTAAAAGCCAGTGCTATTTGTTGGACCTATGACACATGTCTGAATTGTTCTAATTCTAGCCTGTGGAGGCCAGTGGTACACATACGCACTAACAAGTCATTGTGTTATTATCAAAGGTAGGGGTGGGCAAGGGAGATGGGAGCTTGTTTGGAATCTGGGAAATGAATTTGGAGTATCAGTGAACCGTTTGGGGCACATAGAGATTGAGCTGGAGGTGAAGGGAACAGAAGGAGCTGGATGGATTGGGAGGAACGGGTGAGTAGAAAAGGGGAGAGGAAAGAAGAGTTTCGTGAAGGTTCAGATAAGCATTAAATATGGCTAGGAATTGGGAAATGCTAATCGGTCCATTCCAAATGTGGTGTGACAGAATAAAAAGCAAAAAGTAATTATAGGTGATATGTGTCCCTGCTTACTAGGAGCTTCTTAAAGCACCTAGAGTCAGTTGTGAAATACATAATTACAAACATGGTCGATCTGCACTGTGTGGGTCTCCATGCAGACCTGACTAAACTCCCAAAGTTCTGTCCCACCATCCACCAGGCTCAGCATCAAACCTGGAATGAATATTTGGAACACAGCCTCGTTTATGGTTGTTCCAAAGATGCACAAGATGGGAAACCTGGAAGGGAAGTCCTCAATACACCACAATATTTTGATTGGTCACTACAAAGAAAATGGACACCTTTTCAAGAATCAACGGACCATCGAAGTACTGCTTTGACCAAGTGACAGTGCTGCCAGGGAAAGCTGGGATGGCGGTGGGAAGGCATCATGGAAAAAAGTATCTGCATCCTTATGACTCAACAACCAACCTCCCTGCAAAGAACGTCTTGCATCCCAAGTCAAATTCAGCCTGCGAGACACTGAGCAATGAAGCAGACCAGCTGAACTCCGTGTCAAGGAGTGGCAGGCACAAAAGAGAAAGATAAGCTAGAAAAGAAACCCTTTTTATAAATTGGCCAGGGGAGCAGGTATGGTAGTAGCTACTGGACAGGAACGTAGAGGAAATACTGGAGCACCGTAGTCCAGCTGTTCAGCAGAAGGTGTTTAGTTGGAAGGGGAGAAAGGAGAAATTTTACTTTTATTAATACAATTAAGTGTATGTGTTTGCACTATCATGGTAACAGGAGGGGGTTTTCCATTCTCAGCAATGATCAAACCCCTTGATTGAGATAAATTGCTTAGTTTCCTATCTTGCAGTTTAACCACTTAGGAGCGGGACTGTTGCCAAGGAAAAAAGAAGCCCCCACTCCCACCTTTTATTCCCATAAATTATAAACTCTTGTCTGAATTACCTTTGGAGGAAGGGAGTGCCCAGAAGTCTTCTCCCACCCCTGTTCCCACCCACTCCAAAGTGTGCTTAAGAGTTAGCATGGCCATAGAATCTGGTCATTTTCCAATGAACTGAACTGATTTGTAATTTATGACTGCCAGTTCATGGCAAGCATCAAACATATGGGCTCCATCACCAGGAAGTAGGCTAATATGCATTATTATTATTATTTATTATTACTTATTATTAATAGACACCTTTCTTACATCATAGACATAGATGGCACTTTGCAGAATATGGAATAAGGCTGAGGTTCTGCTCTGAAGATCTTAAGATCTAGCATAGACAGGACAGAACACAGGGCATCAGCTCAGGTAAAGGAAGGGTGGGGGAGATGAATAGCAAGGAGGATGGTGTCAGGGGCTAAGAAGGCGTGAAAGGGGGCTTCAGGAGGGGGATTTGAAAGAAGAAAGGTCAGTGGGTGGACAGGAAGTGGGGCACCATGTCAAGTGTAGTGGGCAGCTTGAATAGAGGTGTGAAGCAAAGAGTGGGACAAGGGATGCTGTAAGGAGGAGGGTTGAGGGGGACTGGACACACATTATATTGTACTAATAATGTAATTATCTTATATTATTTGCATTAGTAATTATTACTACCGTTTTATTGTTTGTTCATTTATACAGTGCTAGTGGTGTGCATGGCGCTGCAGAGACAAATCAAATCGCATGTCCTGTGGAGCTCCTTGCCAGAGGATGTTGTGAAGGCCAAGACTATAACCAGGTTCAAAAAAGAACGAGATAAGTTCATGGAGGATAGGTCCATCAATGGCTATTAGCCAGGATGGACAGGGATGGTGTCCCGAGCCTTTGTTTGCCAGAAGCTGGGAATGGGCGACAGGGGATGGATCACTTGGTGATTACCTGTTCTGTTCATTCCCTCGTGGGGCACCCAGCACTGGCGACTGTCAGAAGACAGGATACTGGTCTAGATGGACCTTTGGTCTGACCCAGCATGGCTGTCTTATGTTCTTATGTCCTTACTCCCAAGGAATTTATAGTCGAAGGCCTCACTCCTGTAAAGTGTTATACAAGAAACTTTACTTGATTAGTAAACCCATGGAAATAATAATAGTCCCATGTGTAAATTTACTCCCCAGCATAAGACTTTGTAGGATTTACACTCACGAGTAACTTCACTTACATGAGAGTTCCTGTTGAGCTCAATGACATTATTTGTATGAGTAAAGTGGTTTGCATAACTCTTTGGAGGATTGAGCCCTAAGGGCTCTGTCCAGCGACCACTGACACACATGAGTAACATTACACACATGAGTATTCCCATTGAACACATAAGACTAGTCACCTGAACAAAGGTATTCCTGTGCATAAGTGTTGGCAGGATCAGGGCCTAAATGTATAGGTGATATTAGCAGGATGCAAGGACCAAGAGCAGAGATGAAGAGGGGGGCTGAGATTATTTATAGCCTTAAAAGGTGAGGAGCTTAAATCTGACGTGGTGAAGAAATAGGAATCCAGTGAATGAATGATTTCAAGGAGGGAAGTGACATGTTCGATTTGCTAGCCAATCGGTCACAGATTCCTTTAGAGACCATTCTAAGCAGTTTGTTTGGGTAGGGTGTCGGCTTGAAATGTAGCGAAATGGCCCAGTCTCTGCACCAGGCACACCATGACAGTGGTTGATGGAAAGGAAATACTTAATGGTCTTCTCCCTGACAAAGATGGAACCAGAAATAATGGATCTTGAATGGGAAATTGCAGTATTTACAAGTGAATATCCGTGGATCTGATATGCAGAGCTGGCTGGGTTTGGGATGTTTTTTTAATTGTCTAGATTTTGAGAACCGTGTCCTGTTTGCGTTTTCATTTGACCAGATTTTTCTCCCTTCTTCCAGCTGGTTTGATTAATTGTTCCAACTAGCTGCTTTTGCCTGCTCTTCCATATGATGATCTGAATCTATCTATTGTTTCTAATGAGTGGGTTTGGGGCTTTACCCAGGAAACAATACAAAGGATCTTTCCCCTGAGAGTCCGGGGCTGAGTTGTTCTGATAAAACAGAGGCAGCACATTAAACAAAAGGAAGGAATAGCATTTTCTGGATGAAGATTTTTGAAGGCCATTTCCATACAGGATCAGCATACAGATCAATATCTGAGGCCTCAATCATAATAAACTCACACATAGGTTTAACTTTAAGCATGTGAGTAATCTCATTAGGATGACATGCTCGTCCATAATAATGCATGTCATTGGGACCACTCATATGCTTAAAGTTAAGAATGTGTGTAAGAGTTTGCAAGTGGTGGGCCTTAAACTGTGAGCTCTGGAGAGTAGAGATACTGATCGTTGTTTAGCACATTTTACTTCTTATAAATTGCTGTGTGCATTTCATTCTATCAAACTAGATGCATTATTGTTTACATTCGATAAATAATTATCATGCTTAGTAATGTTTAACAAATGTAGATGGGACATCAGTTCTTTTTTATAATGGCATTCTACAAATTCATGGTACATTCTCATCTGGGATACTGCGTTTAGTTCTGGTCAGCTCTATCAAAAAGGATAGTGCAGAACCAGAGGAAAAGCAGAGACAGGAGATGAAAATACTTGAGTGGAAAGACTGGAATAGTTTAGTTTAGAGAGGAGATGAGTATGAGAGGACAAGACGGAAGTTTACAAAATAATGAATGGTAGAGAAAAGGTAAATCAAGCAACTTATTTACCTTTTTTCATAATGCAAGAACTAGGGGCCACCGATGAAACTGAAAGGGAACAAACCTGATAAAAGCAAAAAAATTTTGCACAATTTATGGAGTTAACCTGCAGAATTCAGTGCCACAAGATAATATCGAAGCCAAGAGCTTCGTAGGGTTCAAAATTTGGATAAGAAAAAGTTTTAGCATTCCAGGGGATTTTAAAAAAATCAGAGGGATATAAACCGTCACACTTCAAGGAATGCGTCATGGGTAGGGAAGGAATTTTCCTCTAGGTGAGATTGGGATTTGTTCCCCTTCCTCTGCAGTGTGGGGCACAAGTCACTTGCTAGGATCACCTGGGAATCTCTCACTGAACCAATTCCCTGCCATTGCAGAGGCCTCACACATTGGTGAGCTGGATCCCTCCGTTCTCTGCCCGTGGCACAAAATAGTTTAGCATCCTGAGAGCTGTAATACTTTCTTCTAGTTCTGGTGGTTGGGCTTGGGGTGCCGGTGGCTGGGTGGGGGCAGCCTGTGATATACACAAAATCAGACTTGATCAGGTGGTCCCTTCTGGCCTTACATGCTCTCTAAGCCTAAAACTTGTTGCCTAGGGTTTGGAAGAAACTTTCCTTATGGATATTTCATTCCACAATCACCCACTAAGGGTTTCAGAGTAGCAGCCGTGTTAGTCTGTATTCACAAAAAGAAAAGGAGGACTAGTGGCACCTTAGAGACTAACCAATTTATTTGAGCATGAGCTTTCGTGAGCTACAGCTCACTTCATCGGATGCATTCAGTGGAAAATACAGTGGGGAGATTTATATACACACAGAACATGAAAAAAATGGGTGTTACCATACACACTGTAAGGAGAGTGATCACTTAAGATGAGCTATTACCAGCAGGAGAGCTCGGGGGAGAAAACCTTTTGTAGTGATAATCAAGGTGGGCCATTTCCAGCAGTTAACAGGAATGTCCGAGGAGCAGTGGGGGGTGTGGGGGGGAAATAAACATGGGGAAATAGTTTTACTTTGTGTAATGACACATCCACTCCCAGTCTCTATTCAAGCCTAAGTTAATCGTATCCAGTTTGCAAATGAATTCCAATTCAGCAGTCTCTCGTTGGAGTCTGTTTTTGAAGTCTTTTTGTTGTAATATTGCGACCTTTAGGTCTGTAATCGAGTGACCAGAGAGATTGAAGTGTTCTCCGACTGGTTTATGAATGTTATAATTCTTGACATCTGATTTGTGTCCATTTATTGTTTTACGTAGAGACTGTCCAGTTTGACCAATGTACATGGCAAAGGGGCATTGCTGGCACACGATGGCATATATCACGTTGGTAGATGTGCAGGTGAATGAGCCTCTGATAGTGTGGCTGATGTGATTAGGCCCTACGATGGTGTCCCCTGAATAGATATGTGGACACAGTTGGCAACGGGCTTTGTTGCAAGGATAGGTTCCTGGGTTAGTGGTTCTGTTGTGTGGTGTGTGGTTGCCGGTGACTATTTGCTTCAGGTTGGGGGGCTGTCTGTAGGCAAGGACTGGCCTGTCTCCCAAGATCTGTGAGAGTGATGGGTCGTCCTTCAGGATAGGTTGTAGATCCTTGATGATGCGTTGGAGAGGTTTTAGTTGGGGGCTGAAGGTGACGGCTAGTGGCATTCTGTTATTTTCTTTGTTGGGCCTGTCCTGGAGTAGGTGACTTCTGGGTACTCTTCTGGCTCTGTCAATTTGTTTCTTCACTTCAGCAGGTGAGTACTGCAGTTGTAAGAATGCTTGATAGAGATCTTGTAGGTGTTTGTCTCTGTCTAAGGGTTGGGTTTTTTTGGACCTTTCTTTGAAATCCCTAGTATTTGCTCGTGGCAGACACCACATTCTGGCCTGGATGGGCTGACTGAGCATGGCAATACAGCGAGTCCAACGTTTCCTACGAATTTATATCCACCTCTAACTCTGACAACAACTAAACCGTGTTAGACTAACTGCTAATCCTTGTCAGTGTTGATGCAGTGAATCAGTGCTGGTCTAAGGGCTTAGCCCATCTCGTGAGTACTGAGAAGACTCAACTTCTAGGCACTGACTTCAGAGGAAGTAGCGGGCGCTCAGCTCCCCAGTGGATCAGGCCCTTAGGAATGGGAGTGTTCCAAGCAGTGAGATTAGTTTAACTTTCCTTTGCTATAGAGTGTACAGGAAAAGGGAATCAGATCAGTTCATTGAACAGCCTGTTTCAAGTTGCCACCTTCTACAAGCCCCTGGCTGATTGTCAATGGAAAGCTGCTGCTCAGAGTCAATAGGAAGACAGAAAAGCTACAATTTCTCATTTGAGTGAGAATGTGTTTTTTAAAACGCTATGCTGATAAACAGTACCAGGGCTCTAAAACACTTCCCTAGCATGGACTGCATCTTAATGGAGAGATCATCCTCTGGACACGTCTCATCCCACACAGGATCCCATAACATCCCTGGGACAACTACAACTATTGCTTACACGGAAAGGTGATATGAGGATGGTACCTAGTGTATTTGTAGCTGTTTTTAAACACAGTTTAGCAACTGGAAATAGGGATAGCCAGCATCATCTAAAAGTCCAGTCTCCACTGCCCACCAGCAAGTGTTTCACGGATCTTAGCTTGAGAACAACTGACTTATACCATAAAAACTAGGGCCCGAGGCTGCAGTGGGTGGTTTTGTTTTTATTGCTCACTATCTGGATTGCTGTTCAGAGTTGGACCCAAACTGGAACCATTCATCTGAAGTTCCTGAACTTTGCTGGGTTTGGATAAAATAGGAATTCAGTTTCAGGTCACCCCTGGTTTTGGCAGACTGTGAATCCAAGCAATGAGGCTTTACAAAAGGAAAACTACTCCCAGGTTTTTCCCCAAATCTAATGCAAATCTCGGTCAAATAATGAGTCAGGATAGTTTTGGGTGGGGGGCCAAGAGGGTAGTCTTATTCTTGACTCTACTGGATTTCTATCCACATCACAACACCAAAACCCAATTTGGTCTGGCTTGCCTCAGGTGTGGCCTGGGACTACAACAGGCAGAGGTATTGCAGGGAAAAAATGGAGCCCGAATGGCAGAACTAGCTTAGTAGCTGCTCATACGTTTCCTGGATCTAGCTTAGCTTATCATCCTCTTTGGTCCAGGACCTGAACAGCTCAAGTGCTGGTTTGAGGTGCATTGGAAAAGCTGAGGGGGCTCAGGACTAGAATAGCTGAGATGCTTTGTCCTCTGGACTGCAACTCCGTTACAACGCCTGTGTTGTGATGTGGGAGCCTGGGATTGGAACAGCCAAGACGTTGTAGGTCAGGATTGAGTTACATTTGCAGAGCTGCATGGGGGAGCCTGACAGCACCTGCCCACATCATGCCTGACTGCGGCTTATGCCACCCATCCCTCATTTTCATGATCAGCAAATTCACCCCCTTTCTTTTCAAAGCAGAAAAGCCTTATGATCAAAGTCTGGGAGCTTCCAAGGCTAGGCTGTCGATGGGGTAAGAGCTGCCATCAGGAAACCTTGAACAGACAGAATGCCCACTTGATAGATTTTTTCATAGTCTGAATGGCAGAGAGCAAAAAAGGAAGTCATATGGATCAAAATAGTTATACAGTTTGGGAAGTGAAACCTTGATAGCGAGACCTCTTGCGTTTGCACTAACTTGCAGGATGGCAGGTTGTCTCCCTGACCCCGCCTAGGCACAAGGTTTGCCTCCCTCTCTCCAAACGTAACTCATTCCTAGCTTTACAGACGTTTGGTTTTCTCCTTTCTAAAGATCCCCTCGTTTCCATCTTCCTCTTTTGAAATCCCTGCCATGGCCCTGCACTGCAGCCTTTGTAGCTGCAGACATCTGGGCAGGACTCTCTTTGGAGCCCCTCAGTGCTGCTCCTCCTTTGGCCAGAGGGATGGCTGCAGAGTGAGGTGATGAGCCCCTGTCTCCACTCTGTAGGGTCCCCAGCTATTGCTGGCATGGGAATGAGAGGTCAGACCTTTTAAGGGCCAGTTCCTCAGTTGGTGGAGGTCTGTTCACTTCAGTGGAGCTTTGCTGATTTAGACCAGCTGAGGGATCTGGCCCTTAGTTTCAAAAGTTTAAACTCTGCTGCTTAATTTAATTTTTAGGGTGGGCGTAAAGGGCTAACAGGGCTGCCCTAGGCCCCCGTGGACCTTGTGGCCACAGAGAGCTGCCCAGTCCCTGGGGGCCTTCAGTGGATGCTCAGTTTAAAGTGGGTGTCATTTTCGTTGCTGTGGAGGGCATAAAGGCCCCTGTTTCAATATTTGTGGGTGGGCTTCACATCAAGCTGGGGCAGCCTTGAAAACCCTGCTTAGCCATGCAATGTCATTTTCATTCGGGTGAACCCACCCCCTAGTATCTCAAACGCTTTGGCACGGCTTTTAATGTCACACGGGTTGCTCCTTCAAGTGATTTCTCTGCCCTGTTTGGATGCACAATAGAATATCTTGTGAGACCACTATTTAGTTAGTGACCACATCACTGCCGAGCATGGAAACCTTCACATGTTATTAACAGATGTCCCCAAATGGACACCTCTGAGTTCATCCACCTTCAGGTACTTGTTGCCATCAGCCTTCAGACCAGACCTCAAACTGCTTCCTGGCAAATGCTTTATCTCACTGGGGCTGCTCCTTACTCTACAGGTGTCCCATGGCCTGGGTCTGACTCCTCACTTCAGGCACAGCCCCTGCATTTCAACCATAGTTTTGCAGTGACTCATTTGGCCTTTTCCCTATTTCTGGTTAGCAGCGCAGAGACCAAAATTGTCTCCTCCAAGTGATTTCTGCCCCCCCCCACAACCCGCCGTGTGGGTGCACAGCAAAATATTGTTTGTGACCACTATGTAGAGAATAGAAACCTTCACGTTATTAATACACATCCCCGAATGGACACCTCCCGTTTCCTACATAACCTCTAGAATTACACACTCAACACCTGATCCTGCAAGGGGCCAACCGCCCCCCTGGGAGATACTGAGCATCTGTCATTCTCACCGACTTTCGCAGGAGCTGGGGGTGCTCAAGTGGCTCACAGGTTCAGGCCCCTAGTCACCTGGTAACCAGAGGTTGCCATAGGATATTAGCTTCCTCCTTGCCAACTTTTGATGAAGTATCATGACTGGATGAATGTGGGGACTTTTTATTTTATTTCTTTATTTATTTTATTGCTTTTTTGTTGTTGTGTCTGTTTTCCCAGGATACACCAGGAGATGTCAAAGTCCTCTCCAGTCCAGGAGTAAAATGGATTCCTTGAAGTCTTGGGCCTGAAGAGGTTAATTTTTGTGCTTCGCTCCCCAGCTCACTGCCGGGCTCTGGCTGGGACAGAACATCTGTCTGTTGCTATGGTTGCAGTATACTTGAAGGGGATGACTGGATAATTATTGCAAACATCCATCCTGCGATGCTGTTCCTGGACCCTCTCTCGCCAAAATTAAAGGCTGATGGACAAAAGGGTCAGAGTGGAACTTCTGTTACGGGGATCCTATCGAGGGATGGTGTGTCTGCAACACCTTTCATTTGCATAATTAATGAAGCTGAGGCTGCAGGGTTCCTGGGAAATGTAACATGGACTAGCAACAATAAGATGGCAGTGAGGACTCCAGCTTCCTAGTTGGCTGGTTTGCGCTCTGCATTGTGCTAACACACAGTGGTGCACCCCAGTTTGGAGCTAAATGGGGAAACAGCCTCCAATTTCCATTCAAAGTAACTGTGTGAGATAAACTATCTGAACTGATGCCTTCGGGCCCAATCCTGCAAACACCTCCTACCAAGCAGCGGACTCAACCCTGCCAGCTGAGGAGATCCTGGGATGCATTTAGGCCTGTGCTTACCCTGAAGCACAGGGACAGTCACATTGTCTTCAGTGGGATTACTCACTTGCTCAAAATTAAGCACGTGCTTACATGCTTTACTAGATTGGGCCATAGGTGCTGCTCCTTTCCTTCCCCCAGAAATCCTGTCCTTACAGCAGCCTGTCAGGGGTGATGAGCAGATACACTGGCAGGTGCATTTCCTGCATGAGGAATCCTTCCAGCACAAGGCAGGTTGTTGTGATGCAGTGAGAGACAGTTTGCTGGTCCTCTGGGCAGGAGCGAATCCATGCCAATCCTCTGCCAGCTCGTGCTTGCTTAGACACCAGGGTAGCAGGTGCTGTAAAATACCATAGATCAACAGCAAATGTGCTAGCCAGTGTGGGGCAAACATGCTCCTCTCTCAGCAGACTATACCTCCTTGGGTTTGTGGCAAGGACCACATGTTGCCTCTTGGGCACTCCTGCCTGTGCTTTGGGGGATTATTCTGCCCAGCTGCTTGTATGGAGAGGGCTGAGTCACAACACCAAAACCACCCCGATCTAGAATTTGCAGCTGGCCTATTTTTCTGTGGGGCTTAAACTAAGACTCTTGATCCAACTCCCTGGGAACTTTGGGATGTTTGAAATCCAGATCTGGACCCCAAATTTGCAGCTCGGCTCCCTATTGGCCAATTTCTGCTGTCATCTCCAGCACGCTAGTGCAAAGAATGGTGCAGAAGTTCCCCTTTTTACTTGCTACTGTTGTACCATTTGTTTCACTACATAACTTCAATACATCCATTGTACAATTTTTCTGTTTATCCACAAGTGGTAGGTTGGTGAGTCAGAGAATTGAGCTGGAATCACAATGAACACAGACCTTGTGCAGCCACTAGCCAATAAACAGAGTTTCACAGTGAAGGGCCTCAGCCAAAGGCACGCATTATCTCCCAAGAAGTCTAGGTAGGCTACCGGGGACGAGACTGCTCCACACTCTCCAAGCTACCTGTAACAGTAGGAATCAATAATAACACAGAGCATTTAACAGAGCGGTTTGCATCTGCAAAGCCCTCTGCGGACGTTAACCAGTAGCTCTTCCCTACACCCCATTTTATAGGTTTTTTTGAAGCAGAGAGACTGAGTCACTCGCCCAAAACTGGTCGCAGGTGTGGAATTAGAACAGACATGTTTGGCTTACTCCACAGGTAATGCTGCCTCCTTAAATAAGAATAAGTGGAGAGTATAGAGAAAACCCTGGGTTGCCAATTGGGTTCTCCTTGAACATTATCGTCCATCCACAGCATTTCATATATGCTAAGAGTGAGTCCTGCAGTCCTTGCACACCTTACTGATTGCAACAGAATGACTCAGGTGCGTGAGGGCTACGCATGTGATTAGGGGTTGTCAGACTGGGCCCCATGGCTGGAGAACCCTTTCTGGATTGGTGGGGGCAGAACCAAGTTCTTCCCTCCCAGTGGCTATTGCACAAGGAGAACGGGGTAAACATGGGTGGAACCGCATGCCCGGCAGTAACACAGGGAGGTGGTAGACTTTCAGACAAGCCGGTATGTGAAGTGCAGGTCTCCATTTGTAAAGCTGGCAGAATGTCTGTTTTGGTCTCTGGTGCGTCTGTTCAGCCACAACCTCCCACTAGGGTTGGTTCACTCCTGCAGGGCCCCGGGAGAGGCCCCTCTGGGAGGTATTGTCCTTCAGTCAGACTCAGTGCGTCCTGAAAATACAGTAGGAGCTCAGCCATGCCTCCTAACGATGCAGTGCCTACTCCCCCTGAGCTGGTTGCAGCAGGAACAGCAGGTGCTCAGCATCTCTCAAAGCCAGGCCATTTATATGTAGATGCCCAAATACGGTGTGAGATGCCTGACTTTAGTTTGGAAATAAGTGACTAGCCTGAGGGTCTCAGAGTGAGTCTGCAGTGGAACCAGGAACAGAATCCAGATTGCAGGCCTTCTGCCTGGTGCTTTAGCCACCAGAGTCAGCCCATGCTGCATTCAAGCAAGTGATTGCATCTGAAAAGGGCACAGGTTCCTTTAAATGGTTTACAATAGACTGCCCTTTGTACTCTGGCACCACTATGGTTTGATCTGAATCAGTCACTGGAAACTCAGGATCCTTAATCTCTTCTGCTGGGGCTGCAAGCTGGAGGGCTGTGGGAGCAGATCCTGGTGTGTCTGTTGAGAGGACCTCCTTGGCAGGGGGAAAGAAAGAGCAGCCCCAATGGTGGCAGGTCTTGGATCTGAAGCTATGGGGTTACTTCACCTTTACATTCTCGTATTGCAGGTACTTTGGGAGACTATTTTTTTTGCCAGGTTTCAGAGTAACAGCCGTGTTAGTCTGTATTCGCAAAAAGAAAAGAAGTACTTGTGGCACCTTAGAGACTAACCCATTTATTTGAGCATAAGCTTTCGTGAGCTACAGCTCACTTCATCGGATGCATCCAAGCTTATGCTCAAATAAATGGGTTAGTCTCTAAGGTGCCACAAGTCCTCCTTTTCTATTTTTTTTGCAGCCTCTACAACAGCTACAGCAGGACCCAACCCACAGGATGAGGCCAAGGCCGAACAATTAATCAGACACTTCGAGATCTTCAAAGAGCCCAAATAAAAAATCAAATAAAAAAGAGCCTAAACAATCAGACACTGTTATTTGTTCTGTTAGGGGGAAAATAAACGCCAGCCTCTGAAACTTTCCGGGGCGGGCAGGTTACCCCACAGCTGCCCGTGCAGGGTCCATCTCACATTCTTCAGAAGCAGCTGCTACTGACCACTGTTGGAGACAGGCTCCTGGATTGTCCGGACCCTGTTCAGGTCCTGCCTGGCGAGTCCTGTGTTCCTATCAAAGCCCTTGTCGGATAAAAAGCTCTCGAAGGACAATTTTGGTCTCTGAGCTGTTAACCAGAAATAGAGAAAAGGCCAAATGAAGTCACTGCAAAGCCATGGGTGAAATGCAGGGGCTGCACCTGCACAGCGGGTGTGAGGAGTCAGATCCAGATGATGTGACACCATTAGAGTAAGGAGCAGCTCCAGCAAAGTCAGATATTTACCAGGAGGCATTTCATGCTGGCGGCCAAACCCGGGAGCTTCCAGCAGGGACGGGCGTAGGAATGGGAACTGTTCGGTGTTCTTTTCTCGCTCTCTCAGATTTCTGCTGATCAGCAAAAAGCAGGGCAGGCCCTGCTCATCTGCTTCTGGATCAGGCCTGCTTGTCTAGGGCATTTGTGCAGCCCCCATCACTGTATGATCTGAGGCCTCACAATCTTCAGTGTATTTATCCAGATAATACTCCTGTGGGCAGGGCAGCCCTATTATCCCATTGTACAGTTGGGGAACTGAGGCTCAGAAGATCAGTGACTTACCCAAGATCACATAATGAGTCTGTGGCAATCCTTTCTCACTGCTCCAGAGCAGCCATCCCTTTAGCATCCCTTGAGGTTCACACACGTCATTTTGGAGCTAAAGTAACAAAGGGTTTGTGTGTACTTAAGCAGAGTGTGAGGGTTACACAGACCCCGAAGCAGACTCCAGTGATGGGACAGAGTCTGGCACAAGGGAAAAGCAATAGCTTTTGAACGGACTCATCAGGACACAGGCTACAATTCTGCTACAAGGGTGTTAACATTGCCCAGTAGGAAAACATGCAACTTTACAATACACTCCACCCAGTCTTGCCCCTTTGGGCGCGAGAGCCTAGTCTGCAACGCCTGCCATCTGGAAGAGCCGCTGCCTGTCTCGAGCGCTGACTATCTCTTCCCTCTGCCGTTCAGTGTTTAGCTCTCTGCCATTTAACTCAGCCAAGGGTTTTGGCTTCATTTGCATGAAAGATGCAAAGCAAGGGCCCATCCCTGCTAGAGATGCAGATTTTCTGCCCGCCCTCAACCCAGACAATCTAGGGGAAGTTAATGCTTCTGCTTCCTTTTCAGGGTGATGCTTCGGCTGCTGGGACAGCATAAATTGCTAGTTAAAGGGATTGTCACCCTGGCATTTCCATTGGGGGTCCTACTGCACTCAGAGCCTTTGCTGTGGCTTGTAGGGTTGGAATCCCCTTGTGCGCTCCTGTATTTAACAGAATGATTTTTCTCTGTTGCCTTGATCTAGACAGGCTTTCTGTGGTACTGACTAGGGGCCAGTGCCTGCTCCTTTTTACTCACGTGAGTAGCCCTGGGGTTGAGAAGGATTTGGCCTGTAGCAGAAACCTACAGATGGGGGTTTTTATTAGACTCTCCAGCCTGTTCCTCCTCTCCTGTATAATTCAGTCACATGAAGAGAAGCTGTGGAAGGAGGGGAGAGGAAGGGGAAACTTGCAAAGTCAGCCATGGAGAGGAATCTGTGTCAGAAAGCATTACAAAGGGAGCTGGGGGATTGGCTCCAGTTGCTTCCAGTTGCTGTTTATTTGTGCCAACCCCTTAGGAGATTGCCCAGTGCGATGCAAGGCTCTTTTTTTCCCTGCGTCCCTCTCTCCTTTTATTGCACTGCAGACTCCGGCTGGGACAGCCCATCTCTGTTGCTATGGCTGCAATATGCTGGAAGGGTTTGGCCGGATAGTACATGCAAGCATCTCTCTCTTTCCTGCCTTGTGGTTCTCCTCCAGTCCCCTCTGTCCAGATCTTGCAGCTAAACGGCACTCGGGAATCACTCCGTCTCCTCCATGGTAAAGCGATGGCATGGATTTTATACACATTAGGTTAGACAGGTCTGTGCATGTTGCTCTCCGGCTGGCCTTCTTTTCTAGGAAAATAGGAGCCTGAAAGCAGGGGCAGATTAACGGCTGGTCTGAACTGGGAGGGTGCCTATGAGCTCCCAGAGGGCGGATCTTTGGCTCCTGGGACCGGGGTGGCTGGTGATTCTCTAAGGCGGGCAGGGAGAGGTGACTCATAAATGTGTGTGCGCAGGGAATGCACAGTCGTGAGTAAAGATTAGACCATGCCTGCCCCGCCTGCCCTGTGGAGCTTTCACCGCACGGGGACATTGGTCCTGCCGCTGTCCACTGGGACCAGGGAGCAGGAGGGACCAGCCGAAAGCACTGAGCACAGCTGATCCCAGGCCCTGACAGGCAGCTGATCCTCCAGCCTGCCCACCCCCTCCCTGCCAGCTGCTGCAGTGCACGCAGCTGGGTGCTGGCTGAAAGAAGGAGCCACTGTCCAAACCAGCTCCCCCATAGCCTGGCCCCACACTCCACCGGCCTGCAGTGACAGCCAGGGTTTACAGCATCCACTCCCTCCTCAGTTCCCCCATCGTGGCCCTGGGGGCCGACAGGGCTTCCAGCCGGCATTACCCGGCTGGCACGAGACCAGGCCTAGTGTCTCAATCACACGGAGGGCAGGGACTGTGGTGCTGGGCCTGCTGCCTCTCCTCACCCCAGGCCCCTTCTAGGAGGACCCCAGCCAGGCCATGCAGCCACAGAAGGGGGGAGGTAGTTGGGGGCTGAGGACATGTTGTTGGGGGGCCTTGGGACTGAGGTGGGGAGGAGAGGCTGTGAGGAATGGGGCCTGAAGGAGGAAGGAAGAGAGGATGGACTGAGAGAGGTGAACGGAGGCCTTGGGGTTGAGCAGAATGGGGGGGGGTGTTGAGGGGAAAAAGGGGCTCAGTGGAGAAGGGAGAGGGTGTTTGTTGGTCCAGAAAATGGTGGAAGTCCGTGGCAGGGTCCCTGGGGGAGGAAATGGGGTCGTGGTGCTGGTGAGGATGGAGGGGCTCAGGCTCAGGAGATGGGGTTGAGGGGCTGAGGCCATGAGGGGAAGGGGCTGAGATAGAGAAGAGGTCAGACGGTTGGTATCACCTGCCCGGAGTGTTCCAAAGGCATGAGTCAGGCCCCCCCAAATCACAAGACTGGCTTAAAAATAAAGAGATTTTTTAAAAAAACGTTCTTCCTGGGTTGTTTTCTTTGCCTGCTGGGTTTGAGCCCATTGGGTCCCCGTCTTCCAGCTTTTCTCCACGGCCATGAGGGCTGGAGAAATGAGAGCTGAGATTCTCGTGCCTCCAGGAGCTGGGGCTGTAAGGAAGATGCCAAACACCAAGTTCCTGGCGATGCCCCATTCCCCTCAGCCTCTCCTCCACATCTCAGTCCCAAGGCCCCTTCCTGCCTTCCCCACCTGCCCTCAGCCCCCAGCTACTTTCCCCCTTCTTCAGGGGCTGCATGGCCTGGAACACTGGGAGGAGCCGTTTGGGAGGAAGCGTTTTCCTGAGGGTGGATCAGGGCCCTTTTGTGCTTTGCTCTATCCCTGCATGAACTGGGGCGAAAGCAGCTTGAGACGGGGGGGCATGGGAGGTCCCCTCAGCTTTTAGCACAGGAAGGGTGTTTGCCAACCCCTTGGGTTCCCTTCCATTCACCCTGAACACGAGAGCTTTACTTTCACAGTCCCTGCTAGCTGCTCCACCGTGAGGGGCCTCTCAGCACCACCAGGCCAAAGCCTGTCTGCAAACGTTTTTAATTTGGCTACCGACATTCAGCCGGGGGTCAGTGTGCATATGCAAGGGCTGAACCTGGAGTGGTGTTTTTCTCAGGGGTGAAAGCTGATTAGCACCAGCCCTCTGGCAGGGAACAACCAGACTCAGTGCGAGGCAGCCTCTTAGTGCAGGCACGCGTATGTTTGTGAACGGTCATGTTTTTAAGGGAAAGTTTTGGCACTACAGTCACCAGGCGCTCCTAGCCACGCCGCTCCACCAGGATGGCTCTGCTCTCTGCTGGCGGGACCGTCTGTAACCCACATCTGCAACACGCTGCGGAGTGCGCCATGGCAGCGCGCAGGCTCTCACATACTCGTCTGACATGGTTACTGCAGACGCCGTTCACACAGCAGCATTTTTCCTGGCACAGCCACGTGGCGACTGCGTTGGCTTGTCCACACCTTCTGCCCTGCCACTGTATTTGTACCGGAGTAACTGGGCAGCTGTCCCACGCTGCCTCAGCGGCTGGTGCCAGGAACTGGGGCTGTTTTTCACATGACTCACACCCTGGGATATCCTGCCCAGCCTCTCTGCTGAGTCTGCCGGTCGTGCTGAGGACACCTGTCTAGCAGCAGCTTTTCTGAGATGAGCAAATCCATTTCGTACAGGGCCCTTATCAGCCACCTGCTGACAAAGACTTTAATTCACTAGCAACCTGAAGAAGTTTTTGACCCAGCGAGAGTTTCCTAGCCTGCCCCTAATGAGCCACCGAGTCTAAAACAAGGCCATTTCTGCTGTTTTGCTGAATCATCTGCTGGGGTGGAATCTGGGGGCGGGGGGGGGTGTAAACTACCTGTCATCCCATACCAGTGCCTGTGATGGAAATGCTCCTACAGGGGAAAGGTGCTTTAATGATACTGCCAAAGTAAGACCCATCTTTGGGCAAGAGAAATATGTGCATTTGTAATAACAGGCTCCTTTCTGAGTCCCCAGCCACACTGGGCTGGGAATCAACTCCAGGAGCCATGTTCAAACTCAGTGTAAACACAATTCCAGCTAAGCTGGTTTCTAGCAGTTGGGAGACCTGTGAGGGCATGGCCAACGCATCTTTAAACCATGGATCCTTAACTCCATTTGGAGCCCAGTGTAGCTAGGACCGAGGCCTTATCTGCACTGCAGCATCTACTGCATTTAACCCCACTGCTTCCACGCAGTCCTGCTCCAGAAGTCTGGGCCGTGCAGACGGGACAGAGCCATGTCCTAAGCATGTCAAAGACCCAGGTGCTAACGGTGGAAAAAGCGCACACAGCCCAGCCCAGCCGACTTTCTGTCCCATGCCGCAGCATGTGGGTGTCATTCCCTAATGTGCAGTGGGCTTGTGGAAGGGTGACACTTTCTCACTTGCATTCAGAGTCACTGCTGCTGATTGCAGGGACAAAGATAAGCTTTTACTGCTTTCTACTCCTCACACTCCAGCCCAGAGTGAGGGAGTAGCTGGGTTCTGTCCCTTCCCCTGAATGAAGCAACAAGAGAATCATTTCCCAAGCTACATTTACAAAGTCAGTCAGCTACACCTGTGCAGCCCTGTGTAGTGGGCATCTGGAGTCACCAGCAGAAGAGGTTCTGCAAGTCTCTAGATAACACAGAGATCTGTATGAGTCTGTCTGTCACAGGGTGAGTCAAACCTTCACCTCGGGGCTCTGACCTGTACTTCCAAGTCATAGGGCTGCTGCAAGGCCTGCTGGGGCAGGGCGGGGCGAGGAAATAAAAGCCAAGCCACTTTCCCTGTCTGAGGCTGGGAAGAGCTAGAGAGAGCAGCAGCTAAGGAGCCCTCGAGGGAGAAGAGGCAGTGTCTGAACAGGGCTCCCGGTGGAGAGAGAGCTGGTGGCAGTGCTGCAGGAAGGAGGCCCCCAGGCAGCCTGGCAGTGACCCAGACAAGCGAGGGTAGGAAGTAGCCTCAGGAAGGGAGAGGGAAGTATGGTTCTGAGGTGGGCGTGTGGAGTGTGGGCCTGGAGTATGGTCCAGAGGAACTAGGCAGCTCTGCACCTCAGCGCTGCCACCCGGAGATCCGTGTGGAAATCCCAGCAGTCAAGGCACAAAGGGACTTGCTTTGATTTGTTTGAACTCCGATTTCTCCCAAGAGGAGAGGACTCTTGGCATAACTGGAGGGCTGAGCCATCCAGGCACCAGAGGGAGACTGAGGCGAAAACTGCACCTGATGGGAGAGGTAAGCCAACCCCTCTCACTGCCCCAGGCTACACCTGCACAGCCCCCCCCCCCCCACCTGCCTCAAGGCTCTTTCTCCTCAGTCCTGAAGCATCTATTCCCCCCCATGCCCCCACCCTATTACAAACGTTCTCTCTTCCTTCTCCTGTGGCTGCATTGGCAGCTGTGGGGTCGTACAGGGGCACTGGTGGGATAATTTGGTCTTCAGAACTTGTTTTATTGGTGATGATGTGCAAGAAGGAAGAGCCCAGCTTGACTCTCAGATCCCAGGTTGAGCTTCTGGGGCTGGCCATTAGAAAAGGCATCTCTTCACTCTGAAACTGAGCATACCTGATATGCTGTCAGTGAGGCACAATAAACATGGGCACCCTTCCTCCCCCTACCTGTTTTACAGAGTTGCTTTGCAGAGCAGAACTGCACTTCAGCATGGTATTAACGCAGCTCTGTGACACTCACTCTGAGGAAGCCAGGCAGTGTTATAACCCATGCTGTGTAGAAACAGGCTCATGCTGCATTATCAAATGCAGATTTGCAACACTCCAGAATTCAGCGGTCTGTGGAGCTGGCATTTTGGCTTGGCCTGTTATAAAGGCAGGGACCATTTGCAAAATCTGAATCCACAGATGGGTTTAGATCTTAACACTTCCCCTCACCTAAAGTTTGGGACAGTGGGAAAGACTTGGATCTGGGGCACAGTTCAGAGCCATCTCTACTCCTGTGCTTAAGCATGATTTCAGTGGGGACAGACTTTAGATGAGACATACACACATGGCTAACCATGTAGTTCTATCCCATAATTGCATCTGGTGCTTGGTGTTTACTTATGAACCCAGACAGGTAAAGTAAAAGATTTTTGAAAATGCAGAGATTTGCCCTTCTTCCCATACAATGACATGTTCTTAACTTTAAGACCATTTAGGAACTTTTCTGCCGATAGCTTTGCTTCACGTGTGCAAAGTAGGAGCATTCTTTCTCTGCGGCTTGTGGAAGCGAATTTGCAGGCCAAAATCCTGCGATAGGAGTAATGACACTTACTGAGTTCATGAGGGGGGTTGTGAGGCTTAATTAATCAGTGTTAGTAAAGTGCTGTGAGATCCTTGGGGGGGAGGCGAAGGGAGGGTTTGGGGTGCTGCATAAAACCAGAGCAGTATTACTGTCTCCTCTTCTAGCTGCCGTTGGGCGAGTGTCCCACACAGTCTGGATTATTTTGGTGTTTATGTCCCATAAGAGCTACAGGGGAGGCCTTCTAAGAACTACAAAGAGGGGGCGGGTGCCAAGTCTCTTTGAAAGTCCGTGCGGGCTGGGTGCCTAGTTGCCCTTGGAAATCTCCCCTGCATCTGCAGGGGGTTCCATTTACAGGCCAAAGAGTAACGAAGGGCCCAGTCCTACAAGGTTATGAGCACCTCCAGCTCCCATTCAGGCCAATAGGAGATGGGGGCACTTGGCGTCTTACAGGATCAGGCTCTGAATAAATAATGGATTGGGAACTTATCTGTAAAAGCTGATTCCCTGACAGTGGAAAAAACTAAAAATGCCTATGTCCCTTCCAGCCTGCTGGTGTCTGTAACAGGATGCCTCAAGAAAGCCCCAAATGAGCCAATAGTTTCTTCTCTGCTGTTAACAAACTGGCTGTGACAGGTGAGGTACTACGTCATTATAGGCCAGAGGGGCTTGGCCCATTTTTAGGCTGTAGCCGGGGTGCCCAGAGATGGAATGGAGCTGGTTTGCCTCAGGCTTCACCCTGGAGCTGAAGAGAAATGGGGGCACCAACTCTTTCAGTTAATTGAATTTTTAAGATTCATGTTTTAAAAACTGGGTGAAATGACGTAAAACAGCGTCACCCTCTTTCAGGTGGGAAGTCGAGCCGATGCTCGTAACATGAAGGACGCTCGAGTATAACTAGAGTTCGTCTGTGCAAACACTCGGATTTATTGCTGGAATAAGTGGATGTGGCTCATTGGCTGCATCTTCAGCGCCACTTCCACCATGCGGCACCATCTGGGATCTGGACTTGGGAGAAGAAACATCCCATGTTGGTGCAGGTGGTTGGAGTTGTTGTCAAATGACCATGTCTCCTACGACATTTAAAGGCATCAGGCCAAACTCTTTGCTGGTGTAACTCCACTGATGTCAGGATTAATTTGGCCCATTATGTTCAGTGGCTCACCCAGAAAGCAGCAGGACAGAAAGTACCTGGGCTAGAGCCTCAGCTGTGCCCGAGGAGCACACACCACACAGCTCAGTAGGGGCTGGGGCTGAGCAAATGCATGTGGTTCCTTGATCCTGGAGCTGCTTTAGGCAGGGCTGTTGCCTAGGTAGAAGTTATAGCCACCTGAGGGCTGCTCTAACTTACACCAACTAGTAACAGTCCCAAGCTGCCAGGACTGCAGCCAGGAATTGCTGGGGCTCTGGCCACGCCCCCTCTGCTTTGGCCATGCAGCAAAAACAGCAGGGAAAACGCTGTGGCACAGACCCCGGCGGGGGATAGGGACACAAATACGTACCCAGGGCTCTGGGCAGGTTCGTACAGTCCATGCTGATGCCCATGTTGCTGCATCTTCACTGCTATTTTTAGCTGCCCTCGCTAGATTAAAGCTGGTGCAAGCTGCAGTCACACCTCCAACTGCAGTGTAAACATGCCCGAAGCCACCAGAAGATCTCCCCTGCTCCAGAGTGATCATCCCGTGGCTGGGTAAGCCTGTGTTTAGGGCTTTTGCACCTGCTGCACCACAGCACAGAATCTGGGCCGGTTTGCAAAAAGTGGGGTTCTGAGGGTTAGCTTCCAGTTAAAAAAAAAATTTCAGCTGGTTCTAGCTGTCAACCAGGCCTTGGAATGTGGCCACAGATCTACTTGCCTGCTTGTTCCTGGGGCTAGTGATCCTTCAGCTAAAGCCTAGAGTGGCTGGCAGAAACCAACAGAGACCAGCAAAAGGATTCTAATGGCAGCTGCAGGGATTCCCACCCGCAGAGGTGCAAGTGCTGCCTTTGAGGGCACAAGCTGGACACGCACAGGAATGCAGAGGGCTACATCTCCCCGGGGTGGAAAGCTGCAGGCCGCGAAGATGTTGTTAGAATGCGGTTAATTAAATGGTGATTCTGGCAAATCTGTCTCTGGTGGGGCGAGGGGGAGATGTGGGGTTAGGGTGTATCACACAGTGTTGTAACATTGCACACTCCGAGCCCGGCAGTACTGATGGGGCCCACTGTTCTGGGAGCCATCGCACAAGAAAAGGCAGCAAGGAAACCAGTCACTCAAGTCAGCAGCCCCTTTCCTTCTTTGCCTTTGACCTGCAAGGGCTGTGCAGAATTCTCTTAGTGGTCCTTTGCCACCCTCTGCTGCCTCGCTCTCTGCATTGCAAGATGGCATCTTTCCTAAGCTATAAATAATGCTTTGTTTCAGAGTAGCAGCCGTGTTAGTCTGTATTCGCAAAAAGAAAAGGAGGACTTGTGGTACCTTAGAGACTAACAAATTTATTTGAGCATAAGCTTTCGTGAGCTACAGCTTTGTCCATGAGGGGGTAGTTATCGTGCATGAGGGAAATGCCAGCCAGGGGACAGAGCTGTGGAGGACAGCTGGGTGTGACTTAGCAAGCACTCTGGGGAAACATTTCTTTGTGCACATGGGCCTGCACTGGATCAAATGGCTCCTGGTCTGAACTGCCCCCAAGGCTGGCTGGTGGGGATGCTCAGGTATTGTGTCTTGGTTCTGATCCATACAGATGAGCTTGAGTCATTAAGTACAGACTTGAAGTTCCCAGGGTCTGAAAGGTCTGGTGCTCAGTCGCTGCTTCTCTGCTGTGGGGAGGCTCTTTGGAGAATGACTCTGTAGGAAAGGAGAAGCAGAGGAAAGCAGCCTGCTGGGATGGACTAAATGCACCGACAGTGCTGCTGCTAATGGAGGTGCTGCAGCCTAATGGCTAGGACACAGACCTGCAAATTGGGATCGGGTCCTGGCTCTGCCCTTGCCTTGCTGTGTGGCCTCAGGCAAGGGATTCTGCCTCAGTTTCCCTATCTGTAAAATGGGAATAATGCTACTCATCCACCATCGTAAGATGCTTTGCAATCTCCTGTTGAAAGGGGCTGTACATAGTAAGCGCTAAGCATAGTTGTTTGAGCTTCTGTGTATTAACAGTATGAGCACCGTGTTTGTGGACTGAAGCATGTGTCTCAGTCCCTCACATCCTTAGGCTGTGCGGATGTGACCCACAACGAGCAGTAAATGCAACTCCTGCTCAGACTGTGGCACCTGGCAAGGGGGGGAGGAGGACGTGTACGTGTTGACTGATTCTTTAAGCCTGTAGCAGGAGGGAGGCAGGGGATGGCAGGGAGAAGCTCTGTAGTGAAGCAGAGATTGAGGAGTTTCAGGGATGACCATTATTTGCCCCCATTCCCATGAAGTCTCTTGTTCAGCGTTTGAAGAAAGCACCTCTCTCGCGCCGATTACTTGGTCACATGACCGTGAGGAACAGATGGCAGTAAAAGTTAGCTGCCGAGTAGATGACCCAGGGGAGTGTTCGCAGGATCCCAGCTTTTCCCCCTCTAGCTGACTGGTTGAAATCCAGCAGGGATAGCTAGTAAATGAAAGCTCTTAACTCAGGGGTCTTGATCCCGTTTCCAGTGCACAAGGGTGCCAGCCCCCACTGGGGTAACGGGAGCCTTTTGTTGGGACTCTCAGCACAGAGGACAGGACTGCACAGGCCATGGAGACTGGGCTCCCTTCAGCTCCTCCAGGTCAGGGCTGGGTGGGCCTGGGGGGTTTGTATGTGTTCTCCGATAAGGGGAGGATTTCAGCCTGTAGATCGGTCAGGCTGCCAGCCCCTCCCGCAAACAGCACATGGACACACGTGGCGGGGAGGGGAAAGGGTTAATCTGCTGTTGTAGCTAGTGCACTGGCAGTAAAGGAGTTAACACCCGGACTCTCTTTCTTTGGCGACTAAATCAGGTGGCATGGTCTGGGGATAACCTTATTAGTGATTCAACTGTGGGCTCAATCAATGCCGCTGGGACAGCACAGACCTATAAAATAGCTCTTTGAACTGTAGAAAGAGCCCTGGGAAACAGGGGATGGCGTTTCCTTTGCTGTTTGGTACATGGAGCTTTCCAGCCCACTAAGAAGAGTTAGACATGCGCATTTCCCTATAAGAGCTCCGATAGGTTTATTTTATTCTTTGCAGTTGCATCTGGGATGATTCATGACTTGTCAAAGCTGAGCAGCCACACCTGAGTGACGGGGGCACCGGATCGGTCACTGCAGGGACTTGGTTTACTTGCTCTGAGATGTTTTTAGCATGGGGGAGTCTGAGAAGGAGGGTGAGCAATGCTTCAGAAGTGACTGTATAATAGGTATTTTGGGGTGAAGACCCACCACGGCCTCCACTGAGCCATTTGCCCTTCCAGAAATGAATGTGGGTTCTTTTGTGTTTGGAAAAATCACCAAAAGCCCAGTGCCTTTGAGTTAGATACTAATTTGAGAAGTAATTATTTGAGATGTGTCTTGGGATCCCTGAACTTGGGTGGGCTTTTGAAATCCAAGCCTGAACCCAAATTTCTCAGATGGTCCCAGTTGCTGTAATGGGCCAACCCCAAACACCCCCTTCAACTTTTGGGTTGAGACGCCCGGCCCCCTTTCCCTCTTGCTGCGGTACCATGAGGCTCCAAAGGCCCACAGAGAAACTTAGCAGAGTCTTTGTGCGACTTAAGTTTGCACTTGCGGGAGGAGGCCCAGTGGAACTCTGAGGAGGCTGGTGCTGTCAGGAGGAGATGGAATGAGCATGTGTAGCGCCGTGGTCCTCTGTTCGCTGCCCTTATGCCTGTAGACCCTGATTTACAGTGGAGCACAGAGCTCCACCACCAGCTGTTGGTCTGCACGCAGGAATCACTGGGTGAGGTTCTCTGGCCTGGGTAAGGCAGGACGTCCGATTACGTGATCCTGACGATCTCTCTGAGCCCTAAAATCTGACTTCTTGGAACGCTGGTGCTCAAGAGTTTTCCCCGAGGCAGGATGGTCTGTGTGATCAACCCACAGGATTCTTTTCTTTGTTGGTCCCCACCTCATGGTGCGACAGTAGGGGGCATTAGTTCTGTGTACGGGTAGACAACACGGGGTCTGGTCTGAGAATCACAAGTATTTCCAATACAGCTGGTTAGGGGGAGGAGAGAAGCCAGGCTAGATGGCAAGATGAGGGGCGAGAAACATTGCCATTGCCTTGCGAACCAGAGCTCTTTCCTCATGCAAGCCGGCATGGGAGCCAGTCAGTCTTGCCCAGATCCATATTCAGCCCTGGGCTACACATAAAATGTAGATCGAGGTGAAAAATTCACACTCCCCGGACACTGTAGATAAACTGACCTAACTCCCGGTGTAGACATGTGTAGGTTGATGGAAGAATTCGTCTGTTGACCTAGATGCTGCCACTCAGGGAGGGGGGGTGCCTCCCTCGACAGAGAACCCCCTTCCGTCACTGTAGGAAGTGTCTGCACGACCGTGCTATGTCTACATGACCGTGCTATAGCAGCATGACATAGCACAACACAGTGCCCTCGGCGTCTAACTAAAAGCCTTAGTAAGAGCAGGGATGGGACAAGAAGATTCTTTCTGGTAGCCGGGAGAAATCCCACTTTTGGCTGGAGACTTGGCATGGGCCACTGTTGGAGGATTCTGGGCCCAGTCCTGTGCCCACTGCAGTCAATGACAAAGTGCCCATTGACTTCAATAGGAGCAGGATTGGACACGGGGACTGATCTGATCTGAACCCAGGGCTGCTCTTGAAGTTGGGTGCAGCGTTGTGTAATGCAAATCTTTGTGGGAGGAAGTGGAGCTCAAACACTCTGAGTGCTCTCAATGATATTTGTGTCTTGGCAGAAATCTGGAAGCAGCCAAGTGTTTTACAGTCTTATCTAGTATTCTAGTTGCTCCTTGAGGAGCAAATCCCCTTTTAAAGGGAGGCTAATAAGCTCTGATTTAGGGGCTGTCTGTGCGTGCTGAGCAGAAGGCTAGGCACGCTGGGCCAGGTCTTCAGCCGGCGTAAATGGCATTGCTCCAGTGATTTCAATGGAACTGCGCTGACTTAGACGCTGGGACAGATCTTTAGCTGGGGTATCTCCAGGAACCAGTGCTCTATAGATACTCGTGCATCAATTCCATTGGGAGGAATTTAAGGCCTCTGGCCAATGAGAAGTTCTGAATCCCACCACCTTCTCCCCCACAGTGACTTCTTTCTAGAAAAAGCCTTTAGCACTCCTCCTCCAATTGTTTGCACTGATTGGTTACATTTTGTGTTTAATATTTGTTTTCAGAAAAGACTGGGGAGGTGGAATTGGACAGGAGGTGAGGTGTGTACTCAGAGTGCAGAGCTTTAAAAAGACAAGGGGAAGGTGGGGGAGTGAGGTAATATCTTCCATTGCTGAGAGACACACACTTTCGAGCTTACACAAAGCTCTTCTTCAGGTCTGGGAAAGGTACTTTGAGTGTCCCTTGAAATATGTTAACTACTTATGCTAAACAATCTGTTCCACTTTTTATTTAGCTGTGACACTCAGAGTACCTTTCCCAGACCTGAAGAAGAGCTCTGTGTAAGCACCAGAGCATCTCTCTCTCACCAACAGAAGTTTGTCCAATTAAAGACATTACCTTCCCCACCTTGTCTCTCTAGTATCCTGGGACCAACACAGCTACAACAGTTCATATGAGCTTTAAAAAGGCAAACAGTGCGGTCTCCCTGTAGTGCCCTCTGAGTTCCTAGGGTTAGTCTTTGACACAGGTCTGTGTTAGCCTGGTTCTAAAGAAGTCCTTGTCCCAGCTGAACTGGGAATTTGGACTAGAGCTGCACTGGCAACAAGGATGCTGTGAATGAGTTGTCCGGCATGAATCAGGATGACCAATTTTTGAGCAGGGGTGGTTAGTAGCATGGTTCAAGCCATTGTGTGGACCAGATCTAAAGGCTTAGTGTGCCAGAGGGACTTGCAAGTACATATGGTAAAGACTGAAGCAAGTCCAGAGCATTATTCAGAGGGCTGGAATGACACCAGAATGACCATTTGGAGAGAGATTTTGGCCAAAGGGCCACCAGCCTTAGGTAAGAAGTGATTCATCTGTAGCATGTAGAAATCAGCTCAGGTTTGAAAATACAAGTGGTACTTCTGTAGTGCCCGGGGCAGGGGTGTGTGGGTCACCTAATCATAGAATATCAGGGTTGGAAAGGACCTCAGGAGGTCATCTAGTCCAACCCCTGCTCAAAGCAGAACCAATCCCCAATTTTTGCCCCAGATCCCTAAATGGCCTCAAGGATTGAACTCACAACCCTGGGTTTAGCTTCACCTCCACTTCACAAGGGAGGAAACTGAGCCTCTGGGAGGTTAATTGACTTGTCTTGGGTCACATTAGAGGTCAGAAGCAGAGATCCGAATAGAGCCCAGGGGTTCAGGCTCCTAGTCCTGTGTTCTGCCCATTAGACTTCCTCTCTCCTCCTCAAGTCTTATGAACAACCCTTGACTGAGTTACAGCTTCCCATCAAAGCCAAGCCAAGGAAGCCAGACGACCCCTCTGTAAATAGAAACTGAAGATAAGTTTGTACGGAAATCTTGAACAAAAGAACCATCGTGTGTATTGCATGGTTCTGCCAGGAATCATCAGAGTTTCCAAAAACTGGTCACTGCGTTCCTTCCGGGATCAGCCCTGTGAGGTCTAGCTTTATCCCCTGATTTAATGGCTGGAGGGGTGTGATACTGAATCCCTTTTCTCTGAGCACTGGGGTTCCATCTCTAGTTCATATGACCTTCTTGATACTTTTCTAGTAGATGAGTGGACTCAATACTGTGTCTTTCTCCAGACTTGGGAAAGCCCAGACAGATTAACAACAGCACCCTGCTCTACAGCCTAACTGCAGAAAACACTTGCAGTAATTTACGCGCATCTTTTGGTTTGTTTTTGCTAGCAGGTCAGAGACTTTAGCAGATGTAATTCACATCCATTAGCAAGGCAAGCAGTGATGACCTCCCGCTGCCCTGTCCAGCTGCTGGTGGCCTGGTGTTATTCCCCACATGCCCTCTGCATTTCTCAGGAATTCCAAATGCAGTATTCTCCCCCCACCCCCAGCACATTTCTAGTAAGAGATTCTCTGAGTTATTCCCTCTTCCCCCTACCAACATCACAACCTTTCACTGTGAAATGCAAAACATTCTACCCAACTGATTTAAGAGTCCACAAAGCAGAAGAGACCCATAGAATTAAATGACTATGCACCATAAGAGTACACAGGGCATGTCAGACAAACAAAGGGGCTCGGACATTGCAGGGAGATCATCGGGGTAGGAAGACTTCATGAAAGTGGGTTTTAAAGAGAAATCTGAAGGAGCTGCAGGAGGATGCATGGTGCATTTGGGGGGTGTTCCAACCACAGAGTGAAAAAGGATGCAAAGCCAGGCATAAGAGATGACAAAGAGAGCATTAGGAGAGGGGTTGTTATGACAAAGCAGTTGAAAACAACCCTCTTTCTGCTCTAAGTACGTACCAAGGCCCAGGTTCAGGATGCCAGGTGACCCCTCTGACACCTGCTGACCTCCTAGCCCCTCCATGCGCTAGTCCAAGTGGCTGTGATAATGTTATTGCAGAGGAAACAGAGCCCCTGAGGCAAAGGCGCTTTCAAAATAGTTTGTTTTAAAATGTCACCTACGTCTGCAGGTAGTAGCCCCTACTGTGCTGGGTTCTTAGTTCACTTTTAAGAAACTATGCACAGCTTCCTTCTCTTCAATTTGTCTGGGGCTTGGGCTGTAAAATAAGAATGAATCACCCACAGGCTGTCTAAGCACTTCCCAAGCGTTACTGACCCCATGGGGAAGGCTGGTTAGCCCTATTTTACAAATGGGGAAATGGAGTCACGTTAAGGGCCAGGTTTTCAAAAAAGCTTGGCATCCAGCTGCTCACGCTGAAAACAGTGGAGTGGGATTCTCCACGATTATCAGTGGGAACTGCGCTCTCGAATATCCCACTGCATGTGACCTGAACAAGGTCACAGAGCATGTAATTGATGGAGCTGAGAACAGAACTCCCCATTCCTTCCTCTCCAGCCCATGCGCTGACCACTCCCAGGCAGGCACTGAAATGGTGCCTGTTTTGTGCTCTCCAAGCAGGGGGAGCTCGGCTGCTTCTGCTTTTCATGCTTACAGGAGTCCTGTATGGATGAACTAAATGGCACAGAATTACAGAACAAAGTAAAGACACCATGAGCTAAAACTTCCCTACTTGCCACATTATTAGCAGCTGGAGACGTTAATAATCACAACTGAATCTAATCAACACCTGAAAGTAGCCTCTCCGGGAGCTGTGTGGGCAGCACAGCCCCTTCTCCCTTCAGCGCTGCTACAGAGGTCTAAAAAGAACAAATATATTAAAATATCATAAACACATCAGAGCACAGGACCAGTCGGGGCCTATCTCCCAAAATGGTCTCTATTTAGAGGACGCTTCAAAGGATTTGGCAAAACTCCATCCAGCACATCTCACAAGGAGTCAGTCTTTTCCTGGATTGGCCAATCACCCTGACCGAGGTGAAATTCTCTCCTGTGCAGAGTCTGTACAAAGCCTAGGTGCTGCTTGAGTAGCACATTGGTCATGTGCTGGCCCTCTGCAGAGGGGAGAACGGCAGTCCCTGGACTGTCTCACATTCTCTAAGTATTTTGGGAGGGGTAAATCAGAAAACCGAGCCAGGCTCAGTACTGTAGCTTTGGTCTGAATTAAAGCAGAATGGCTCAAAGGTCTAAAATTAGACAACAGAGTTAGCTCTGGTTCCTTCACTGCTTTCAGACACGCCTTACCTGGGGGAAGGAGGGAGCAGCCCAGCCATGAAGTGTAAATACCCAGGATTGCCCCTGCCCTGCCACTATTGCATAAGGGAGTTAGGGAAAGCCTCTTGCTTTGGCTGCTTGCTGCTGAAAGAGGCGAGATCTACTCAAGGGTCCTATGTCTGTTCGGAAGTGTGAAACTGTAACTTTTCAGAGCCCTTCATAGAGCTCTGAAAAACAAAGCGGTGGGAGGGGGCGAGAGCTGCTGCTGCTCCCTAAGGAAATGGGCTGAGAAAACGACCAGGGAACCAAAACCACTGAAGAAATACAGTTAGCTTTCACCCCAAGCTATAAGAGGCCCTTATTTCCCTCTGAGCCTGCTGTCCTGTAGAGATTAGCTCTCGGCTCACTGGGCTTGACTGGCAGCCGGAAAAGCTGGTCCCGCACTGAACACAACAGGAGGCCAGCTGAGTCAGCCTTTGTACCTGTCAGGAAATCATTCATAAGACTGACACATGGACCAGGACACAACAGTACTCTCCTCACCCGCCCCCTGCTAAGGCTGCTGCAGTAGGAACTGAGGAAAGTGCTCCGTCTGTTTTTCAAATTTCTCGCTCTGTCCCCCTCCCCTGCTCAGTGTCTGACTCCAGCATTCCCTTGCACTGCTAACACCAAGTAAGTAAGTTCAGGACCAGAGGGAGCGTGGTCAAACACCACTCCCCACATCACTCTTGGACCAAGACCTGCGCGTGGCTGTGGAGGTGAAGAAGGGGATGAGACTTGCTGTGCAGTGAAGACAAAGTTGTTTCATTAGATTTCTTGTCGTGTCTCTGGAGGCCAGGTCTCCTCCCAGACCTGACAGTCCAATGTAGAGAGATCCACTTCCATTTTAATCCACTGCAGTTGATGTTCCTTCATGCTCATGCCACAGAAACGTTTCGAGTCACAGCATCCAGGGCTCCACTCAGGCCATCTAGCAGAGCTCCTTTCCAAAGCAGCACTGCCCATTCAGTCATGCACAGTCAAGTGCGCAGGATGAAAGGGGGTATCACAGGGCTAGCCGAGACCTTTGGTAGCACAGGAAGGTCACCTCACATTACAGAGGCATTGTGGTTGCTCTAATGCTGCCTATCAGAGACTCTCCCAGGGACCGTCAGGCTGCAGAGCGGGAGCCCTTAGCTGGAGGACATAAGGCCTCAGCACCCACCACGCCAGAACTTAAGGCGGGGGAGCAGGTTAGATTGTCCTAGATCTGCAGCTGAGAGTGGCACCTTTCAGGGCGTCACTGTATTCCACCCCCCACTACAACTATCATGTAATAGTGACAACCTAGGAGCAGCAGGGCTGGGAGAAACCATAGGAACAAGCAGCAGAAATCGTAAGGCAGAAAGGCCCCTCTTCTTGACGCGACTCTCCAGCTTTTCTATGTGAGATGGCGGTGGGGTAAAAAAAGTAATGGACAAGGAATGTTTTACGGGAGGGATTTTATTTCTCAGGGTTTTATTTCCAGTTTCCAATTTTCGTGTGACAAAGCAGGGATCCCCTATGAATGGAGTGTGACACCAGGAAAGAAAAATGCAAATATTGGCCTTGAGTCAATCTGGGACATTTCAAGTAGGATTCCCCCATGTTACTCTCTTCAAACACAAGACACCATTCTCATTTGCCACTTGGTCCTACTTACAAAAGATAACGGGGGTTTATATTTTCCTGTAACGGATTAAAATTAGCATGTAATACTGCACCCAGAGGGCAATCTGTCAAAGTTCTCGTATTTATTTATAATCTCACTGTGCATGGTTTTAATGGGATGGGAATGTTGTAACTGGAAGAGAAGTGATTTAAGAAAGGAAGGTCTCATGTTTGATCATTCATTGAAACTAGCCAGGAAGGAGACTCTGCTTATTGCAGGACTTAGTTATTTTAGGTGTTGGCTGCATGCTAGTTCAAGCTCTTATTCCTACACATCAAGTGTACTGGTTCTTTCCATCATACATGTTATGACTACAGTTGCATGTGAAGATCTCACCTCCTCAGGAACACTTAGTGTTGGAAAGAGAATATGTTGCAAGAGGGATCACCTTTCAGAAGACCTGTCCCAAGAGGTGTGCTTAAAGTGAATTTAGGCTGATAAAAGGTGCTAGTGACAACCCTGGAGAATGAAATCTAGTCATCCACAAAACAGGTCTAAGTGAGGGCAGCAGTAGGTAGTACAAGCCCTCTGCTTGGCCCTAGAGGTGTCTCAAAAATTCCAAGTGGAGAGTTCATCTTCCCAAGAGACTAACAAGCATGACAAATGTGCTAGGAAGTAGAAGACTTATTTCACACAGGCCTGTCTTTAGGAGCTCTTCACTAGAATCATATGTTTGTTCAGAAAACCGGGGGATTTGTCTAATTATCAGGGTGAAATTTTTTTTAAATAAAATCCCAGTGTTCTCCCATGTCTACCATTTAATAATAATTTCCATAATGAGGCATTATGGGGCAGTACATTATCAGTCAAGTTCTTAACACAAGAATAAGAGCTTTGATGTGGAACACTGCTAACTAATTCATCTAGTTAGGATTCTCTCTCTCTCTCTTTTTTAAATGGTCTTTACTCACAAGTTTGCTTTATCTCTTTTATACAAGTCCAATACAAAAGGAAGCAGGACCCTAACATGGATTCCTAGCTTGCATACCACTATAAATGTCTACATAGCTCTGACAATATTTTCTTCTAATGGTTACTACAGAAAAGCAATACGAGTACTTATGTCTGTAGCTACTAAATATTTGTAAAAGTTTCAGTCTCTGAAGGACAGAAATATAACAATTTTTAAAGACCATTTCCATTCTGGGTCCAGAACTATTTGACAGTGTTGTTTATTAAACAGTGCAATCTTCATCTAATATGTTACAAATCTGCAGAGTTAAGATCAGACATGTTGGCCCACAAGGAGAAATTACCCCTCTATGGTATAAATGCAGTCCCTTGGGGTTTCAGCTGAAACATTCCAGACTGGTTTTGACTCGTTCCATCTCATGCAGAAAACTGTAGAACTGCGGCAATGTTAACTCTGAAAAAGGAGAGGAAAAAAAACCCCCCAGCTATATTTAAAGTCCCATGTCTAACACAAAGCTATTCACATCCATATCAAGGAGCAATTTTCATCCCCACCTGGGCTGGATTGTATTAGAGATTCTAGCTCTTAACATGCTTTTCTACACAACATCATTTGAATGTAACAGGATTCCAGGCAAAGATTTTCATAATATGATAGACATTGGGATTGCCCTCATTTCTGTTAGTATGCTGCTCTCTAATGACTACTTCTAAAGGCTCCAATTGTCAGAGCTTTATGGTATATATTTTGATATGCATAGATATGAAGACCCTCCACACAGTCATTACTTCTGAATCATTTCCTACAGTGCCACCATTTGGGAGAGGTCAGGGTTGGAATAGTTGTGAGCATCTATAGTCAGTGCTTCAACAGCAGTGGCTTTCAACTTTTCCAGACTCCTGTACCCCTTTCAGGAGTCTGATTTGTCTTGCGTACCCCCAAGTTACACCTCACTTAAACTACTTCCTTACAAGATCAGACATAAAAATACAAAAATGTCACTGCATACTATTACTGAAAAATTGCTTACTTTCTTATTGTTACCATATAATTATAAATCAATTGGAATACAAATACTATATTTACATTTCAGTGTATAGCAGGGATCGGCAACCTTTGGCACATGGCCTGCCAGGGAAATCCGCTGGTGGGCCGGGATGGTTTGTTTACCTGCCGAGTCCGCAGGTTCAGCTGATGGCAGCTCCCACTGGCCGCGGTTCGCCGTTCCAGGCCAATGGGGGCTGTGGGAAGCGGCGGCCAGCACATCCCTCGGCCCGTGCCAGTTCCCGCAGCCCCCATCGGCCTAGAACGGGGGACCGCAGCCAGTGGGAGTTGTGATTGGCTGAACCTGCGGATACTGCAGGTAAACAAACCGTCCCGGCCCGCCAGCAGATTTCCCTGATGGGCTGCGTGCCAAAAGGTTGCTGATCCCTGGTGTATAGTGTAGAGAGCAGTATAAACAAGTCATTTTATGAAATTTTAGTTTGTATTGACTTCGCTAGTGCTTTTTATGTAGCCTGTTGTAAAACTAGGCAAATATCTAGATGAGTTGATGTATCCCCTGGAAGACCTCTGCGTACCCCAAGGGTACACACATCCCTGGTTGAGAACCACTGTTCTACAGTGATCCCCTGCTGGGAGCTGGGTCTGCTTCCAAAGCTCATTGAGATCCAATGAATATATGTGACGGTTCTATAAATACTTGGACTCTCAAATACATTTCAAAGGCTTCATGAAATACTTCTGAAGTCCCTTCATGAAATGTTTCTGTTCTAGAACTCCCCACTGAAGTTAGTTAACTCACCTACATACACGTGATCCGTTTGGCTTCCTTTTTTAACCACCAGTTTCAACTGGGAAGGAATCAGAGACATTTAATTGAAACAGCCGAGCATCATAAAAATCAAGGCATCAAACGTTAGTTTCAGACAGCATAGACTATTGTAGAGAGACCACTTCTTCAACTGGTCTTCCAGAAAAAGCTACTATAGGGGTAGATCCTTCAGAGATCATCCTAAGGAGTGTCTTTTATCTAAGATAATCAAACCAACCTCTCGTACACAATATCAGGACCTCTACTAGACTGCAAATGCTGGTACCTCATCATCCCTACGGTTGGCCACAAATCTCCTTAGATAAGTGAAGCCTGCAGAAAAAGCAGCAGCAGTGCACTGGTTTTAGCTGATGTCTTCAAGAAATCAGAAGCAGAGCCAACTCCAAATGCCATACTCTTGGGTTCCCTTGGCTCCCACTGGAGTCAGCACCAGCAGGTTCATCCCTTTAGCTTGTCCTTTACCAAGTGATGAACTACAACCCATTCCCTAAACTCTCATTTTGGGAGACTTACCTGTAAGAAGATACTTCCCACTTTTTCCAGTTCACTGCTCCCTGCAGTCACTGTGAAATGGAGAGAAGAGATGGCAGATAACTCCCCTGAGGTCTAAAGTAGCTTAGTTGAGTGAAATTATTTCAAGAGAGTCTACAGTTAAGAACTGCTGCTGGATTTCAGCCTTGACATCAAACAGACACTCCAGCCTACTCATGTCTCGCATCCATTACCTCCAAATTTCCACTCCATGTCTATAAGCTGGTTAATCATCAGTGTCTGTCCAACAGCCAGGCGTGTCAGAGTGGGGGAATTCAGCTTCCACTGTAGGAGCAAAAAATGGACACTTAACCAATTGATGCAAAAATACTACTCCTTACTGTATTACCTGTAGCTCCAACACCAGTAAGGAATTGGGCAGAGCCCCAGCAGAAGCATAAGGCAGATGTACATGCAGCACGTATCAAGGGACTGCATAAATGCCAAAAAATGAAAATGGACGGGGGTATAAGTTTAAAAAACGTATTTATTTTATGTAGTTGATTTAGGCATTTTTGAAAATTTTGCCATGGGACCAATTTAACATGTTAATGCAAAAGTCCTGTATTCATTTATTTGGATAACGCTGAGGTTCAATGCAACCAAAGGCAGAAACAGAATCAAAGCAACGCTTAATTGCCACAGTCAATAAAACTGTTTAAGGTGCTTATATGCTACAATGCGTATATCATGCCAAATCAGAAGTACTGCTTAGACAAAACGTTTCATTCCAGTTGTCATGGCATCTTCAGTTTATGATTTTCATAAGGTATGAAGCAACAAACAGCCTGACTTCTTGGGACCTCTGAATATGTGGCCACAAGTTTATGAAACCGCCCTGTCCCAATGAGAGTTTTTTTTTTTTTTTTTTTTAAAGTTAAGAAGTAAAGGAATTCTATTAATACCTGCTCTGCAAAATAACTGGCTTTCTCTTCACTGAGCCCTGTAGGAGAAACCACACAAAATTAACAAAATAAAAACCAATGAATATTTAATATTTAGTAAAGTCAAGTGACCTACCCAGAGCAATGAAATCTGCTTGGACTTGTTCAGATGACAGATTCCTCTTCAGGGCCCCTAGAATAAACAGTGCAAAAGGAGGAAATCATTTTTACTGAATACAGCATTGCACTGTGTTAAGTCAAACACACACAAGGACAGAGAGGTTTTAACAGGATGTTTTTGTTCTCCAGTTGTGCTGTTCAGCAGCTCACTACTCACTAAAGTAGGAAATACTGTTGTCTTCTACTGTACCTTAGTAGACGCCAAAGCTACTGCTTAAAGCGTCAGTCGGATGCATGTGCATGAGAGCAAGATGAAGCTACATTGTTGGTCTCCATGGTAATGGCACCAGCAGCTTCGTTTTGAAGTTACTGCTTTTTCCCCTACAGAAGCTTTGCTTGTTAATGGCTGGCAAGCTACTAATTTGACCTACCTGCTGTGTTCTGGATGGTGGGTGTGACCATGTGCCTGTAACATTTTCTCCTGCTGTGCCTGCCTGCTTTGTTCTTGGGGAGCGGGCTGCACACTGAAATTTACAAGGACCCTGTTCTCTGAAGCCAAGAGAAGGAGTCTGTCTGGTAAATTTTGATAGACTGCCTGCCCCACACGGCTTTGTATCCGTATTGTACATAAGCACTCAGTGAAGTTATCAGAACAGATGGCAGGTATCGTTCATGGCAACTCAGCCCTGACAAAAATGATACAAGGATCTGAGGATAAGGCATATAAATAGCAACCAAGGGAGCTAAATGTATGTTGTCTAGAAAAGAAAAGCCTCAGAATGGGGAAATTATGATTTCTGACTGTTAATACCTTCAAGGTAGCTATATAAAAGGAGGAAGGAAATTTTTTCACTGCCTTTTATGCTAGCAGGAAAAGGAGAAATGGCCTGAAGCTACAAAAAGAAAGTTTAATACAAGCAAAATGCTAGAAGAAAATTTGCACTTAAGTACTATGGTGATGGGAAGTACAGAAAAATCTAAGACCAACAGATAATAGTAAAGGTAATGGATGAACAGGAGACACTCCCAAGGGAGGTGGTTGAAGCACAGCCACGGCAGATTGCTGAGAATAAGTTGGCTATGGTGGTAGCAGGATTGCTGTAGGGAATAATCTTGTACAACAAAGTGGTCAGACTGAATGACTCTGCTGGTCTTTTCTGGCTCCGCTATGTGTGATTAACATGCACTTGTTTTGGGGAGCTGCTCACAGGTAAGTGTTTCTCTAAAAGGAGGCTGCAAGGATAGAAGTCACCTTAACACAATTTTAAATGGCTCTGATTTCCAGAGTCTTCTAATGTGGTCTCAATTTGCTCAGCCCTCTATCTGATGAAGCTCATCTGCCTAGTGGGAAGTACAATGCTGCATCATGTAGATGGCAGCTGCTACATGGTTTTTGTCTGAAGATAAAACTGCACTAGTTTCACCAAATATATTAATTTTTACAGGTGCAAGTTAAATTAATGTAATCAAGTGTTAAACCAATAGATGTGTGGGTTGGATGGATCACCTGATGATTACCTGTTTTGTTTATTCCCTCTGGGGCACCCAGCATTGGCCACTGGGCTAGATGGACCTTTGGTCTCACCCAGTATGACTGTTCTTATGTGTCCGCATAAAGGATTTCTGTAGGTTCAACTAAAATATTTTTTTAACAAACTTTAGTTAAGCCAGTGGAACCTGTGTATAGACATGGCTTAAGAGACAACAGCCTGATGAACTGAACAGGGATTCTTCAACAGAGAGAGGGATTTCTAAAGTATGTTTGAGAACTCATTTTTAATTCTTGATTACTGCTTACTTAGCAATCAAAGGTTCTGTCCTGCAAGCTGATAGGCACAGTGAAATCAGTGGGGCTCTAGATGGATTACTGTGCAGGCACAAACACAGCAGTTCCTTTCAGGCTCAAACCAAGAGTAACATTCTCACACACACACAACCATTTCCAGGCTACTCACCATTAGGTATCAAGAGGATACTTTTGATAATATTTTTCAGAGGACCTAGGCTGATTTCATTCATGGTGGCAAATTCAGAGAGCTGAGTCAGAAACCTTTCTACCTGCAGACAGCAAAGAGAAGAGACAAAGCCTTAACGCTGCGCTCATCTCATCTGACCGCTGCAATCAAACCCCTCTCCACATTGTGCTGCAGAGGCCTTACCTCCTTGGGCTCTGTTAAAAAGCTGAAGACTACATCAGTCAGTGCTGAGAATTGCTGTGAAGAAACAGGACAGTGTCACTAAACCAGGGACTAGCAGGCTACATTTCTCACTCACCTCTTCCAAATTCTCTTCACAGATCCTTGAAAGAGGAACATCTGCTGTTCTGTGTTAACACCCTTCTCCTATTCAGTGCAGCTCTAGCGGCCCAGATTCATTTCACCACTATACAGTTTACTTCACAGCACTTTGGTGGCCACCTCCCTCCAATGGCAACAAGGAAATGACGCTTCCCAACACAACTTTCTGGCTTTGTAGAGGTCACTCACTGATCCTTTTGGAATACTCTGTCTTCAAGTCTCAGAGTAGCAGCCGTGTTAGGCTGTATTCGCAAAAAGAACAGGAGGACTAGTGGCACCTTAGAGACGAACCCATTTATTTGAGCGTAAGCATGATGCATCCGACGAAGCGAGCTGTAGCTCACGAAAGCTGATGCTCAAATAAATGGGTTCGTCTCTAAGGTGCCACAAGTACTCCTTTTCTTTTTGCGAATACAGACTAACACAGCTGTTACTCTGAAACCTGCCATTTATTTGAGCGTAAGCATGATGCATCCGACGAAGTGAGCTGTAGCTCACGAAAGCTGATGCCCAAATAAATGGGTTCGTCTCTAAGGTGCCACAAGTCCTCCTGTTCTTTCTGTCTTCAAGACTATTCACGCAGCTAGCAGCTGTGGCTGGAAAGGATTTTGTACGGGCGCTATGCAACCCAAGTTGAGCATTTAGGGGCACAACAGGAGAAGGGCTGTGGACCTTCCCTGGTATTGCCACAGCTTTACAGGGTGTCTGGACTGCTGCGGCAGTAGCTAACGTCCATTACCGCTCCATCACGTAAGCATGTTGTAACCTCTACCTGCAACTAGAGACCGAGGGTTTGTCTCCATAACATTTCTGTAAGGAGCTTCTGACGCTGGATGATCCATTGCTGCCCGGGGGCTGGGGCGAGGGTAGGCAAAATGAATCGGGGGCAGCTGCTGCCCTTCGGAAGGGGACTGAGCTGGCCCCACCGTTACGGTTCCCAGGGGGTTAGGCGAGTGGATTCGAAACAACGGCGGGAGGCCGGAGGGGCCGTTCAGAGCCTCAGCGCCGAGCCCGGCAAGGCCGCCCGCCCGGCCGCCCACGGGCCTCCCTGGGAGAGTTTGGCGCAACACCTAGAATACGGACGGGGAGCCCAAGCGGCTGCGGGCAGCCCGGAGCCCAGGCAGGTGCCTGGGTCCCAGTGAGGGAAGAGGGTTAATCTCACGCCCCCCTGCCTGGGCGCCGCAGCGGGGAGCTCCCGGGGCGGGAGAGGCGCCGCCGGACCGGACCGGACCGGACCGGGGGCAAACGCACCCTCCGCCCCGGGCACCGCGCCGAGCACCGCGGCCAGGCCTCGGGCTCTCCCCACCAGGCTGCTCAGCCGCAGGGCCGGTGCGGGGGGGGGCAGCACCGGGGGCCGAAGGGCCCGTGGCTCCCCAACCTGGGCGCGGGCGACCCCCCCCCCGCACAGATTAAAACCCGGGGGGGGCATCGGTTTAACACCATGAGAAATGCTGGGGGCGAAGCGGGTTTCGGGGGGGCGGGGCTGGCAGCTCGCGACCCCCCCCAGTGTGAGACGCCCCGCCCCGCCCCCGGGCGGGAACCGGATCGCCCCGGCCCGCAGCGCGCGGCCTGCGGGGGGGAAGCGGCCCCCGGCAGCCCCGCCCCGGGCTCGGGTAGGCCCCGGCCGAGCCGCCTCGAGCCGCACAAGGGCCCGGCCCGCGGCCCCGCACCTCGGCGCGCAGCTGGTTCAGGCTCCGCATGGCGCCGCTCCCCGCCGGCCCCGGCCCCGGCCCCGGCCCCGCGTCCCGGCCGCGCTGCCCCATGTCCCGCCGGCCCCGCCCCGCGCCGCCGCCTCAGCCTGAGCGTTGGCGGCCGCACTTTCCGCGCGCGCGGCGCCGCCCCCTCCCCTGGGCCCCCCCGCGCCCTGCCCCCCGCCTGGGGCCCCTCACCTGGGCTCCCTACCCCCCGCCTGGGCCCCCCGCCCCCTCACCTGGGCTCCCCAGGACCCCCCGCGCCGACCCCCCGCGCCTTTCCCCCCCCCCGCCTGGGGCCCCCGTGCCCCCACCTGAGCCCTGCCCCCCACTTGGGCCGCTGCACTCTGACTGCCTGGTACCCCCTATGCCCCGTCACCGGGCTCCCTGCCCCACACCTGGACCCCCCCCACGTGCCTCCCCAGCTGGGCCTCCCCATGCTCTGACCTCCCAGGACCCCCCGCACCCCCTCACTTGTCCCCCCCGCGCCCTGCCCCCTACCTGGGCCTGCTGCACCCCCTCACCTGGGCCCCCCCCCCCCCGACACCCTGTCAAGGTTCCTTCCCCCCTCTGAACTCTAGGGTACAGATGTGGGGACCTGCATGAAAACCTCCTCAGCTTACTTTTACCAGCTTAGGTTAAAACTTCCCCAGGGTACGAACTATTTTACCCTTTGCCCTTGGACTTTCGCTGCTACCACCAAGCGTCTAACGGGTATTTATTATTGGGAAAGAGTTCCTTTGGAAACGTCTTTCCCCCCAAAATCCGCACCAAAACCTTACACCCCCCTTCCTGGGGAAGGCTTGATAAAAATCCTCACCAATTTGCATAGGTGACCACAGACCCAAACCCTTGGATCTTAAGAACAATGAAAAAACAATCAGTTTCTTAAAAGAAGAATTTTAATAGAAGAAAAAGTAAAAAGAATCACCTCTGTAAAATCAGGAGGGTAAAGACCTTACAGGGTAATCAGATTCAAAACATAGAGAATCCCTCTAGGCAAAACCTTAAGTTTCAAAAAGGCACAAAGATAGGAATCTCCATTCCATTCAGCACAGTTAATTTTCTCAGCCATTCAAACAAACAGAATCTAACGCGTCTCTAGCTAGGTTGCTGACTGAGTTCTCAGACTCCATTCCTGTTCTGTCCCCGGCAAAAGCATCACCCAGACAGACCCAGACCCTTTGTTTCTCCCCCCTCCAGCTTTGAAAGTATCTTGTCTCCTCATTAGTCATTGTGGTCAGGTGCCAGCGAGGTTATCTGGGCTTCTTAACCCTTTACAGGTGAAAGGGCTTTTCCTCTGGCCAGGAGGGATTTTAAAGGTGTTTACCCGTCCCTTTATATTTATGACACACCCACACTCCCTCACCAGGTTTCCCTGCTTCCCCACCTGGGCTCCCCACCCCAGCATGCTGTGTCCTTCCCCCCTCCTGGGCACCCTGTGCCCCCTCACCTGGGCACTCAGCACCCTGTTCCCCCACCTGGGCATGCTGCACCCCCTTACCTGGGCCCCCCACACCCTTACCCCCTGGGATCCACATGCCCCCTCACTTGGGCACCCCACACTCTGCCCCCCCCTGGGAACTCCATGCCCCCTCACCTGGACACCTAGTGGCCTACCTCCAGCCACCTAGGCACTGCGTGCTCTGCTCCTCACCTACCTGGGCATCCAGAGTCCTGCCCCCCATCCACTGGGGTACCCTGTGCCCTGCCCCCATCCACCTGGGGACCTGTGCTGTGCCCCCCTCACCTGGACACCCAGTGCCCTGCCTCCACCCACCTAGGAACCCCATGCCCTGCCCCACTCACCTGTGAACCCCATGCCCTTCCTTTCCACCTATCTGGGCACCCTTTGGTCTGCCTTCTCCCCTACCCGGGGAGGTGCTTGCCTTACCGACTTGGACACCCTGCACCTCCCCACCTGGGCTCCCACACCCCTATCCTGGGCACCCCGCACTCTGCCCCCTACCTACATGGGCACCGCGTGTCCTGGTCCCCCTCCCGGGCACTCCTTGCCCTTCCCCAGACACCTTGTAGGGTTGCCAGTTTTGTTTGGAGGTATTCCTCCCCCCCTTCATCACATGTCATGATCTTTAATTAAAGATTAATCTTTAATTCCTAGTGACTCCAGGATAATCCTGGAGGGTTGGCACCTCCATCACCTAGTATCCCCCCCAGGCACCAGTGCCTTGCCCCCACCTCACCTGGCCACCGACCACCCAGTCCCCTCCCTCCCGACTCGCCTGGTTTCTTTGTCCCCTCTACTCACCTGGGCACTCAGCACCTGCCCTCTCCATTCACCTGGGCACCCAATACCATCCCACTCACCTGCAATCTAGCACCCTGTCATCTCCCACATTTTGCACCCAATACCCTGCTCCGTCACTCAGCTGGACACCCAATACTTTGCCTCTCCAACATGCTTGGTACCTGGGCAACCAATACACTGTCCCCCAACACAACTGGCACCTGGATAATCTGCCTCCTGCTCACCTGGGCACCCAAAAATTGCACCCTGACACGCGCACACACACCCACCCACCTGGTACCAAAAAAACTGGCCTACTTCTGCTCCCTCCAAGTACAGATTTACACATACAAACATTTGACTGGTGGTGCCATGGACAACATATTCATCGTCACAGATTCCAAGGCCAGAAAGGACCACTGTGATCATCTAATCTGAACTCCTGTAAGACACAGGCTAGAGACCTGCCCCAGAATAATTCCCAGAGCAGATCTTTTAGAAAAACACTCAATCTTGATTTAAAAATTGTCAGTGGAGCGTCCACCATGACCCTTCGTAAATTGTTCCAATGGTTAAATATGCTCATTGTTAAACATTTGTCTTATTTCTGTTCTTGTGTAGCTTCAACTTCCAGACATTGGACTGTGTAATCACTTTATCTGTTAGATGGAAGAGCCCATTATTAAACGTTTGTTCCCCATGTACATACTTGCAGAATGTAATCAAGTCACCCCTTAACCTTCTCTTTGTTAAGATGAGAATATTGAGTTCCTTGAATCTGTCCTTATAAGGCATCTGTTTTCTAATCCTTTGACCAGTCTCGTGGCTCTTCTCTGAACCCTCTTCAATTTATAAACATTTTTCTTGAATTGTGGGAGCTAGAACTGGACACAGGATTCCAGCAGTGATTGCACCAGTGCTAAATACAGAAGTAAAATAGCCTTGCTACATCTACTTGAGATTCCCCTGTTTGTGCCTCCCAGGACCACATTTGGGCAGTTATCACACAGGGAGCTCATGTTCAGCTCATTATCCACCATGACCCCCAAATCTTTTTCAGAGTCACTGCTTCCCAGGATAGAGTACATTTAGCTATATTAAAATCCATATTGTTTGCATATGCCCAGTTTACCAAGCAATCTAGATTGCTCTGAATCAATGACCTTCCTCTGCATTTTTTACCACTCCTCCATTTTTTGTGTTATCTGCAAACTTTATCAGGGATGATTTTATGTTTTCTACCAGGTCCTTGATAAAAATTGTGAGTAGCATAATGCTAACCCCATCTCCAGTCTGCCTGACACACACCCTCATTGCTGCCAAACAAGCCCTGCTCCTATGCTCTCTTCCGCTCGGTAGGCATGGTTCAACAAAGCAATAACAAATACATGACATGCCGTATATTCTTGGCCCTTCACTCAAACCCAGGGATTGCAAGATATCTGTAATATCACCTGTGTGCCAGTAGCCTGAACATTCAGTGTCCTTTACTCTGGGTGGGAATTACTCAGGGCTTGTACACACTGCTACTTATGTCGATATAACTTATGTCACTCAGGGGTGTGAATAGGCCACACAAGTTACACCAACCGAAGCACTCTCTTCCGTTGGCATAGAGCGTCTTCGCCAGAGGCACAACAGCGGCGCAGCTGCACCAATGCAGCTGTGCTGATATAGGGCTTGCGCTTCTAGTGTAGACTAGCCCTCCTTTGCTGCTCTTGGCCTTCAGAGGCTTTTCCCTGCTGCATGGTGGCTGTAATTTCCCCAGACTCTGATAAGTGGGAAAAAGGCATTGTGGGCGTCCATCATTATTCGCTCTTGAGTCTTCCACCCACTTGCTTGCTTTAAAGTAACCTGGGTTACACATCTGTTATTTGTTCTGTTTTTCTGTTCTCAGTTCTGCTATTAACGCGAGTGTTTGCGAACGCTTAGCTCACTTCTGTATAAAACCATTTGGGCTATCTTCAGAACGAAAGGCCCCGTACAATTGTCCACGTTCTCATTTGCAATGGAAAGCGACAGTCAGCGTCAGCAGCACGGCAGTCTGCAGCACTTTCGCTTTTCACAAAGGCAATACATCCATACCGGTCACTCAGGCAGCCAGTCAGAGACTTTAAGGAAAAATAGATCTGATATCACATTGACAGGGAAACAGATTTGGTCCCTGCTCTTGGAAAGTTGCAAAGTGGTAGCTGGAGGCCCCAATCAAGTATTTAAGCACATGATCAGTTCCATTGTCTTCAGTGGGAATACTCCCAGTCATCAAGTTAAACACGTCACACAGCCGATGAAGTGAGCTGTGCTCACGAAAGCTTATGCTCAAATAAATTGGTTAGTCTCTAAGGTGCCACAAGTCCTCCTCTTCTTTTTGCGAATACAGACTAACACGGCTGCTACTCTGAAATTTGACTTCAGTGGCATTGGGATGGAGTGCAGAGGGCAGCTGTAATGAGAGTAAGAAGGTGACGCTTTTACAATCAAATAGTCACTTTTCCAACCATAGTTACAATGGAGGCCCTTCTCCAGCAAAGCACTTTAGCCTGTGTTTAACTTGATGACTGGGAGTATTCCCACTGAAGACAATGGAACTGATCATGTGCTTAAATACTTGATTGGGGCCTCCAGCTACCACTTTGCAGCTTTCCAAGAGCAGGGACCAAATCTGTTTCACTGTTAATGTGATATCAGATCCATTTTTCCTTAAAGTCTCTGACTGGCTGCCTGAGTGACCGGTATGGATGTATTGCCTTTGTGAAAAGCGAAAGTGCTGCAGACTGCCATGCTGCTGATGCTGACTGTCGCTTTCCATTGCAAATGAGAACGTGGACAATTGTACGGGGCCTTTCGTTCTGAAGATAGCCCAAATGGTTTTATACAGAAGTGAGCTAAGCCTCAAAGCACCAATGTTAGAGGAGATGTTTACTGATGGTCTGACTAGAAGAATCAACTCCAAATTTTTTTTCTATATTAATATCACAATTATTTCTTATACAGCCTGAACTCAGTGAGACTGTTGATGTGAGAAAATTACCTGTATTGTGGCAGTGTTTGCAGGCTTGAGTCCTAAGTATATGAAACACTTTAACCATAAAGAACAGGAGGACTTGTGGCACCTTAGAGACTAACCAATTTATTTGAGCATAAGCTTTCGTGAGCTACAGCTCACTTCGTCGGATGCATGTAGCTCACGAAAGCTTATGCTCAAATAAATTGGTTAGTCTCTAAGGTGCCACAAGTACTCCTTTTCTTTTTGCAAATACAGACTAACATGGCTGTTACTCTGAAACCTGACTTTAACCATATTTTATCTGAAAAATAAAAGAGGCTCATTTGTGCTAAATTTTAATCAACATCAGTTAATATTTGTAGCTAAAAGAAAAGGAGTACTTGTGGCACCTTAGAGACTAACCAATTTATTTGAGCATAAGCTTTCGTGGGCTACAGCTCACTTCATCGGATGCATACTCAAATAAATTGGTTAGTCTCTAAGGTGCCACAAGTACTCCTTTTCTTTTTGCGAATACAGACTAACACGGCTGTTACTCTGAAACCTATTTGTAGCTATAATTCTCCAAACCCAGCAAAATCCAAGCAAAATTACCCTGAGGATTGCACTAGAGGAACAGCTGTGAAATAATGGCAAGACAACTTTGTGTAGGACACTGGATCCTGTGACAAGTTTCACAATATGGCACTTAACCAATGTGCTTGCATCCTTCTCCCTTTCCCTGGGGAATGCTTTAAGAGAGTTAATAAAATTGTTAATGTGGGGTTGGGTGGGAAGTTAGCACTGTTCCAATATTTCTCATGCAGCAAGTGGAATCCCTAAGAAACTCCGAGTGTCGAAGAAGAAGAGTTCTAATCAAAATACATGTTCATAATATCCTGTTTTAGCAATCAGCAGGAAACTCAGCAATCACACCTCATAGGACATTGAATATACCTCTGAAGTGAGGTATATTACAGAAGTCCATGGTGCTGCACTAGCGTTTCATAAAGTACTGTTCAGACCATTTTTTTGGTTTTGGTCGCACTCTTTGAAGAAAGACAGTCAAGGAGGAGAGCGTATAAGTTGGCTAAATAATGCGATAAATAGAATGGAGTAATTTACATATGAGGAGAGACTGGTATCTTGTAGTGTGTTGAGCTGTGTAACTGAAAGGAGATAGTGTCACTTGGTTTACTTTCAATGTAGAAGACTCTTAGGTCCCATACCATTGCTGCATTTCTTGCATATCCAAAACTCCCTTTGGCTACCCTGGGTGCATGGAAATTCAGGCTCATGTTGAAAGAAAGTTTCTGTCCTCAGTCATCAGATGTGGGGACGTGCATGTCCTGAGCCATTCTCATGCAGAATTTGTCACTGATTGACTCATCACGTTAGTAGATATCAATAGCATTTGTTATGCTGCAGATAAGCCCTTTGTAATATGTAACCATCAATACTGGAGAGCAAACAGCAAGAGGAAATAGCAGGCAAAAAGGAAACAAGGAAGCATAAAAAATGATTTGCTTTAAAATGAGTCCCAGGATAAGCATCTCCTGCTTTGAAAATAAATTTCTCATCTTCAATTCAGCATCTATTTTCTTTAAATTGAAAAGTGTCTTCTCAGCCTTTACTTGGCAGTTGGAACCCATTAGCCTGTGAAAATTCCTTATTCTGTTTGTGGCAACATCTAAACACCATACACCAATGTTTTGCACTTTGATAGCATCTTCTATCCAAGGATCTCAAAGCACCTTACCAACGTTAGTGAATGGAGCCTCATAACACCTCAGTAAAGTAGGGAAATGTTTTCATTCCCGTTTTCTGGATGGGAAAGATTAAGTGACTTGATCAGATTCACAGAGTGAGCCTGTCAATGAGTCAGGAATACAACTCTGACCTCCTGACATCCAGACTCATGGATCAGACCACCCATTCTATTATGTCTGATCTACAGTGAAATCTCATTTCGAGTAGATCTTGGATAATACCTGTACCCCTAAGGCAGTGGTTCTCAACTCTGGTCCACCGCTTGTTCAGGGAAAGCCCCTGGCGCGCTGGGCCGGTTTGTTTACCTGCCATGTCCGCAGGTTCAGCCGATCGCGGCTCCCACTGGCCGTGGTTTGCCGCTCCAGGCCAATGGGGGCTGCAGAAAGCGGCGTGGGCGAGGGATATGCTGGCTGCCCGTCCTGCAGCCCCCATGGGCCTGAAGTGGCGAACCGTGCCAGTGGGAGCCGTAATCGGCCGAACCTGCGGACGCGGCAGGTAAACAAACCGGACCGGTGCGCCAGGGGCTTTCCCTGAACAAGCGGTGGACCAGAGTTGAGAACCACTGCCCTAAGGGTATGTCTACACCGCAGCTGGAAGTGTGTCTCATGTCTCCCAGCCCATGTAGACAGACATACACTCGGTCCAGTCGAGCTAGGGCTCTAAAAATTGCACTGTGGACATTGTGGCCGCCCCAGTACAAGCCTGCCTGGCTCCATGAGTCCATACGTTGGCAGCTAGCCGGTGCCACAACATCTACATTACTATTTTTAGGGCACTAGCTTGAGCAGAGAGCGTGACTCTGTCTCTTGGGCTGGGAAGCACACCCCAGCTGCAGGGTAGATGTGTTTTTCTAAAAGATCTGCTCTAGACATTGTTTTGGGGAAGTTCTCTGGCCTGTGTTACATAGAAGGTCAGACCAGATGATCCCAATGGTCTCTTCTGGCCTTGCAATCTGTGAAGTCCTTTCCTGTTTGTTGAATTGACTGGCTGATGCTAAAGAGCTGGTAATGCCTGATAGAGAAATTGGAAACAACTTTTCTGAGAGCATTTCTACTCACACCAGGAGACTTATTTGAACAAGATTTTTGTTTCTCAGAATTTCAGCTCCTCCTCCAGGTTATTCCCCTCTGGATCCCATCATCCTGTGTAACATCACAGTCTTCTGCAGGAGCAAATTATTATGAATATTGCACTGTAGGTGTACATAACATAGTAAACAGTTTTGGCAGCACTGAGAGCCGTGGCTGGCAGTCAGGACTCCTGGGTTCTACTTCCAGCTCTATCACTAACTTGCTGTGTGACCTTAGACAAATCACTTCCTCTTCCTGTGATTCATAAAAACATAAGAACGGCCATACTGGGTCAGACCAAAGGCCAATCTAGCCCAATATCCTGTCTTCCAACAGTGGCCAATGCCAGGTGCCCCAGAGGGAATGAACAGAACAGGAAATAATCAAGTATCCATCCCTGTTCGCCCATTCCCAGCTTCTGGCAAACAGAGGCTAGGGACACCATCCCTGCCCATCCTGGCTAATAGCCACTGATGGACCTATCCTCCATGAATTTATCTAGTTCTTTTCTGAACCCAGTTGAGCAGTTCATTTCTGAACCCATCTGTGCAGTGGAGATAACAATACTTGCCCAGAGTTGTAAGAATTAATTCATGTTTGAAAAGGGCTATGGGGTCCCTAGATGAAAGACAAGTTAGAAGGGAAGAATATTCTATCAGTAAAGATTACATAAACCCAAAGCAGTGGTTCAGGGAATTCGAATCACTTTCGTTTAGGCCCCTGGTTGCCACATTCATATTCTCTCTCTGGGAAAAAGGAGGTTTTCTGGTCTGCTCCCTCCGAGCTGTGTTGGTGATGTTCCTTTCTATGCCTGTCTTTGGAAGGTTTAATACTGGGCTCTACAGTCTTGCTGAAAGTATTGGTTAAACAGATGTCATTGATTATTAACCTATTTTGTAATTAAAGGGCTGTATTATGTGGTCCTACCCAGCCCACAGGAAGAGTCCTGTAAGAGCGATAACACTTCCTATCTAAGAATAAAGAGAATTTCCCAACAGGCGTGAAGCGCCAGCCCAGCTATGAGGGGAGGCGAGCTGCTGGTTCTCATGCACGGTAGCATAAGGGGACTTTCATGCAATCAGAACAGAGTGAGACCTACACTTAAGCACACAGGGACAGTAAAGGCAAGGTGTATTGCTCCATTACCATTCATAACAAACACACTGCAACTTTCTTTTGTGTCGCGTCTTTCATACAACCCCGGGAGAGCAGGCTGGGGAGATGGGCAGAGAAATTTTCCAGAGGAGCTTTGAAATGGGGTGGATGGTCAGTGTGATATATGGAGGTCGTTCCCCTGCAGAGAAGAAAGCTCGCCAGCAAGACTGAGGGGACTAAGTGAAGTGCAAGGCTAGATAAACCCATGGGAAGGGGAAGGAATGGGGTCCATGGGATAAAGTAGGATGGAAAAAAATCATGAAAGATTTTAAATTCTAGAAGGACAGATCCACACTGGGTTTTGAAATCAGTGGGGAATAATAATAACAAATAGTAAATATTATTATTGTTATTGGATTTGTTGTGGGGAGGGCCATTGTTCTAGGTGCTGTACAAATGCCTACAAAGATATGGGGTGAAATCCTGACGCCTATAAAATCAATAAGAGTTTTGCCATTGACTACAGTGGAGCCAGGATTTCCCAGAGTCCCTGTCCCAAGGAGCTGACATTTACAGAGCAATGTTGGGTGAAGAGATGAGGATGATGTGATGGTGCACATTGGTGCTTCTTTATATGTTTGAGAATGCAGAAGAAGCCCTCTGCCCATGCAGGAGTCTGGAAATCTGGGACGTAAGGGGACCAGAGGAGGGGGAATTGAACTAATGAAAGTGATGCGAGATATTATTTATTTTATCATATTTTGCATTGTGGAGCGCTTCGGAGCCTCAGCCATGGACTAGCCACTGTGCTCTACAAACACAGAACAAAAAGATGGTCCCTGTCCTAAGGAGCTGACAGTCTAAGTATAAAACAAGAGACAACAGATGGATACAGACATGCAAGGGAGCACAAGGAAACAAATTGGGGGAAAACAGTAGGCGTGATATATCTTGATTTTTGTAAGGTTTTGACACAGTCCCATGTGACAGTCTCCTAAGCAAATTAGGGAAATGTGGTCTAGATGAAATTACTATAAAGTGGTTGTATAACTGAGTGAAAGACTGTACTCAAAAAGTAGTTATCAAGGGTTGGCTGTCAAATTGGGAATGCTTCTCTGATGGGTCCTACAGAGGTCAGTCCTGGGTCTGATACTATTCAATATTTTCATTAATGAGTTGGATATTGGAGTGAGAGTAAAATTTATAAAATTTACAGATGACACCAAGAGGATTGGGGTTGCTAGCACTTTGGAGGACAGGATTAGAATTGAGAATGAACTTGAAAATTAGAGAATTGGTCTGAAATCAACAAGATGAAATTCAATAAAGACAAATGTAAAGTAGGACACTTAGAAAGGAAAAAATGAAATGCACAACTACTAAATGGGGAATAACTGGCTAGGTGGTCGTACTGCTGAAAACGATCTGGGTTTATAGTGGATACACCGAATATGAGCCAAAAATATGATGCAGTTGTGAAAAAGTCGAATATAATTCCAGTGTTTATTAACAGGAGTGTTGTATGTAAGACCCGGAAGGTAATTGTCCTGCTCTGCCTGGCACTGGTGAGGCCTCATCTGCAGTACTGTGTCCAGCTCTGGGTGCCATACTTTGGGAAAGATGTGGATAAATTGGAGAGTCCAGCGGTGAGCACCAAAACTGATAAAAAGGTTTAGAAAACCTGACTCATGAGGAAAGTTAAAAAAGTTAGGCATGTTTAATCTCAAGAAAAGAAGACTGAGGGGATGTAACCCTGTGTAACCTTTATGTTCAAATGTTCCCAATTAATCTTAAGTTGTTAAAGAGAAGGGTGCAATAAAACCAATTTAGTTTTCAGGTTTGAGCCTTTAGGTCGGTTACAGCAGAAAATGTATTTAGTAGAGGATCACTAGGTGACACTTGGATTGATACAACCAAACTTTATTTAAAAGGAAGATAATTAGTTTAGCAAACAGGCATGCAGTTACCACTTACACAATAGTACAGTTATACTTACACTCCAAGATGAAATAGTGTATCCATGGGTGATCCTTCTGCTGACATTAGAGTGAAGTGTAATCCTGGAACCTAACAGTAGTCTGGGGATGTTAATTGGAGCTCACTTGCAATTTGGCAAAACTACTCCTTTTATACTCTGTTATAAAACTAATTAACATTAAACTGCCCTTTACCATAATTATATTTCTACCACCTTCTTATTGGCTCTTTAATTACACATTATTTAAATTAACATCTGCACCAATGTCCTTCCCATACTATCAATATAGATAGCATTTGAATAGAACATTCACAGTTCTCAAAAACACTAAAAACCTTGCTTAAATCAGTTATAACCAAGAGATAACAGTAACATAACCCTGGCTTATGGCCTTGCTAACGCTTACTTTCCCGTAACACTCTGTCTTCAACTTGTTTCTAACTTTTTCACACTAGCAAATTTCCATTTCCCATACAACTTAGGCGCAAAACCTAACTTCTACTTACTTTTTTAATCCAAACTATACTCTTGGTTACGAGGGGGACCTGATAGTTTTCCAATACATTAAGGGCTCTTATAAAGAAGCTGGGAATGAGTGACAGGGGATGGATCACTTGATGATTACCTGTTCTGTTCATTCCCTCTGGGGCACCTGGCATTGGCCACTGTCGGAAGAGAGGATACTGGGCTAGATGGACCCTTGGTTTGACCCAGTATGGCCGTTCTTATGTTCTTATGTAAAGAGGACAGCAATCAGTTGTTCTCCATGTCCACTGAAGGTAGGATAAGAAGTAATGGTATTAATCTGCAGCAAGGGAGATTCAGGTTAGATGTTAGGAAAAACTTTCTACCTATGAGGGTAGTTCAGCTCTGAAATAGGCTTCCAAGGGAGGTTGTAGAATCCCCCTCAAGAACAGGTTAGAGAAACGCCTGTCAGGGATGCTCTAGGTTTGGACCATCAGCACAGAGGGCTGGACCTAATGACCTTTTGAGGTCGCTTCCAGTCTTACATTTCTATTGTTCTGTAATATGGGTCAGCAGGATGAGCAGTGGTCTTAGCGCAGCAGCCTAAGTGTGGGCATAACAGCAAAGGAGAGTTTTAAGAAGGTTTTTGAAAGAGGACCATGAGGTAGATGAAGGCATAAATGAGGAGTGCAGCAGAGGTGCTGTTGGGGCAGTGGTATACATGCGCAATGCTGCAGAGAAGGCAAGAGGCCAATCTGCAGGCAGATGAGATGTCGGAAAGAAGGAGTTCAGGGTCAGGGATGACCCAGGAGTTACACATGGAAGGGCTGAGATGATTACTAGAGAGACAAGGGGGATAGTGTAATATCTTTTACTGGACCAACTTCTGTTGATGAGAGAGACAAGCCCATTTTACCCAGAGCTCTTCCTAGGGTCTGGGGTGTCACAGCTAAATACAAGGTGGAACAGATTGTTTAGTGTACGTAGCACTTATTTTAAGGGACCATTCAAGGTGCAGTGGCCTGTTAACACCTCTGCAGTCATAGGACAAAAAGAGGGGGTGTAGAGAGTTACAGATTTTTGTAATAAGCCATAAATCCAGTGTCTCTGTTCAGGCCATGACTTTTAGTGCCTAGCAGAGTTATGAATTTAAGCTCCCAGACTCATCTTCTGAAAGTGTCCTGCAGGTTTCCTTTGAGGATGAGGACTGATAGGTCAGATAGAGAGTGATGGCTTTGTGAAAAGTGTTCACAGTGATAGGGTGTCTTTATCTTTTGTCATTTTCCTGTGTCAGTTCATTCAAGTGCATAGTGATTGTCTGGGTTCACCCACCTCGTTGTTATTGGGGCATTTAGTGCGCTGGATGAGTTATACCGCATGTTGTGATAGGCCTGTGTCGGCAGGGCCATCCCTAGGAAGGGGCGGGGCCCGGGGCGGAAGCGGCGGATTCGTCTCTTCTGGGACCGACTGCGCCGGCCAATCACACCGGCCCTTGGGGCCCCCCAAAGCGTGGGGCCCAGAGTGGTCGCCCCAATTCGCTGTACCCAAGGGACGGCTCTGTGTGGGCCCCTGGATCTTGAAAGGTGCGTTATGGGGGGTGTTGATCATTGGAGCAGTGGAGCTGCGGCTGCAGGTTTTCCATCCGTTGTTCTGGCAGGTCCGGTGCGTGTTACTAGAACGCAGCGGTAGTGAAAGCGGAGGACATGTCCCTTTTGATCGGAATGAACGTTACCGATTCAGTGTAGTTTTGTTATGATGGTCATGACAGATAGTGCCTCTTTGTGCTGGGTGGTTAGTGGGCTCCATGTATTTAAAGTGAGGCTGAGGAAGACCAGCAGGGTGACAAAAATGCTCAAATAAATTTGTTAGTCTCTCAGGTGCCACAAGTCCTCCTTTTCTTTTTGCGGATACAGACTGACACGGCTCCTACTCTGAAAAAACACTTCTCGTTACTGGAGGGATACCGTCTCTTTCCAGACTTCTCTGAATCACCCTGATAGGGACGTGCAGCGAAACTCAGCTCCCAGGCCCCCACCCTGCAACTCCTTCCAGGCAGATGGGCCCAGGGCTCTGTGTGGAGCAATGCTGGGGAGCGCTTGGACTCAAGGGATCAGTGTGTGGAGCAATGCTGGAGAGCACATAGCCTTGGAGTCCGTCTGCCCGGAACGAGTTGCAGGATCGGGGCCCTATTTGGCAGGAGTGGCTGAATTAATGAACTGAGCATATTGGAAGGATCTATAAAGGTTAATTTAAGTACCAAATCCTCTCAAAAGGCATGTCCTTTCTCCTTCTGATCCACAGACAAACTCCCTTTACTGTTGAGAAATAGATTCAAAGCATCATTGCATTTTACCCAGTAGTGTTGCTATGGATGGGTGGTGGGGACGGGGGACGTTACATTATAATCCAGTACAATGCATCTTTGTTTTGTACTGTGCCTTTCATACAAACAATATCCCCCCAAATGCTTTCCCTAAGTTAAAAAATAACAGAAGGGGAGAGGACATGAAAAGGGGCATTTTCCAATGAGCTTTGAGTGAGATGGAGAGTCAATGGGGAGAAAAGTATCAGGGGGTAGCCGTGTTCGTTTGTATCCACAGAAACAACGAGGAGTCTGGTGGCACCTTAAAGACTAACAGATTTATTTGGGCATAAACTTTCGTGGGTAAAAACCCCGCTTCTTCAAATGCACGAAAGCTTATGCCCAAATAAATCTGTTAGTCTTTAAGGTGCCACTGGACTCCTTAATGGGGAGAAAGAAACAGAAAGGATTTTAGCAGAGGAGCAGAGTTTGTGGCTCCATAAGGCAGAAGAATGTGGCTTGGCGATAATCACAAATTCTGCTCTGAACCATGGCCTACAACATCTCAAGAGTCTGGCTTATGAAAACATTTTATTTTCCAAATTTGGAAAAACAAACAAAAAATAAAGCGTATTTGCCTGGTTTTAATCTTCCCAGCAGAGAGCAAATTAGCTATAGGTTTAGGTGGCTTTTTGTTTATTGAAACGGCAATCTCCAGTGTTTCAGAAGACTTATCCAGGACTAGGTTTTTGGACTTTTTCCTTTATTCACTTGTATATTTTGCATGTGCAGCTCCATTTTTCATTTCTGTCTTTTGCATGAAGTGGAAGAAAGGTCTTGGAGTGAGAGTCCCAGTTCTACTATGTATTCCTGTGTTACCTTGGCGAAATCACTTTGCCTCTGTGAAATAGGGATAATAATATTCTTGTCTCTTACAGGTCTGTAGCAACCTACTGGTGAATCAGGTACAGAAAATAATAACAATTAGACATGGGGCATTAAACCCCAAATGCCCTCTGATACTTTGTCCTGGGCAGAAACTGGGCACATTGTGTCTCTCTCTCACCCAGACTTCAAAATTTCTGTTCCCTTTTTAAACATTGGTGACCCCATATTAGCTTGTCATGAGGATTTTGCATTTGTTGTGAGGCTTCATTCATGTTCAAAAACTGCTTTGAAATCCTCAGATGTGTAGATACGCAAAGTGCTGTTGGCGAAGTGACTCTATCGTGTGTAGGCTGGTTGACCTGAAGGTTACGGGGTTTACCAGATCCTTTGCTTCCAGCTGGCCATCGTGGGATGATTGGCTCTTTATTTTGATTGCAGTGTGTTTTTGTTGTTGTTATTTAACATTTAGAACGTAAGAACGGCCATACTGGGTCAGACCCAATGATCCGTCTAGCCTAGTATGTTGTCTTCAAAGAGTGGCCAGTGCCAGGTGCTTCAGGGGGAATGAACAGAACAGAAAAGGAGTACTTGTGGCACCTTAGAGACTAACAAATTTATTTGAGCATAAGCTTTTGTGAGCTACAGCTCACTTCATCGGATGCATACAGTGAGCTGTAGCTCACGAAAGCTTATGCTCAAATAAATTTGTTAGTTTCTAAGGTGCCAAAAGTCCTCCTTTTCTTTTTGCGGATACAGACTAACACGGCTGCTACTCTGAAACCTGAACAGAACAGGTAATCCTCGAGTGATCCATCCTCTGTTGTCCATCCCAGCTTCTGGCAGTCAGAGGCTTAGGGATACCCAGAGAATGGGGTTGCATCCCTGACCATCTTCATTAATAGCCACTGATGGACCTATCCTCCATTAATGTATCTAATTCTTTCTTGAACCCAGTTATACCTTTGGCCTTCACAACATCCCCTGGCAGTGAGTTCCACAGGTTGACCGTACATTGTGTGAAGTAGTGCTTCCTTTTGTTTAAGCCTGCTGCCTATTGATTTCATTGGGTGACCCCTGGTTTTTGTTATGTGAAAGAGTAACTAACACGTCCCTGCTCACTTTTCCCACCCCATTCATGGTGTTATAGATCCTGGTCCTATCCCCCCTCAGTGGTCTCTTTTCTAAACCCAACAGTCCCAGTCTTATTAACCTTGCCTCAGAGGGAAGCTTCTCCACCCCCCTCCTCAGTTCCCCCGGCCTTCTCTGGCCCTCTTTGAACCTAAGGGATCTGTTTCGGGATGGGGGCGAGCAGAACTGAGGCGGTATTCCGCGCGTGGGCCCACCCTGTATTTGTTCAGCGGCACGAGGACATTTACTGTTGATCACTTTATGATTGATTGGGCTCCTTCAGCGTCCCCAGGGCGATGGGGGGGACACGCTCCTTGCCCCCGACAGCGCGGGACGGCCAGCCAGGGCCGCGGCGGAGCGGGAGAAGGGCCCCCCCGGGGAGAGCGGCACGTTTCGCGGACCGTCGGGTTCCTTGTCCAGCGGCGGGAGCCGACGCGCATTACCCCGCCCGGGACGGGACGGGGCGGCCGGGGCAGCCTCCTGCCCTGTGCGGCGCCGGGGGGGGGCAAGCCGGGTTAGTCCCCCCCCCCCGGGGCAACCTCAGCGACCTGCGGGGCCTCCCGCTGCGTCTGCCCCGAGCTGGCCCGGGCTCGGGGGGGGGGACGCGCAGCGCCCGGCCCGGCCCCTGCCCCGGGGTGGAGCCGCCGCAGCCGCAGCAGGGGCGGCCCGGCACGGGGAGGGTTAACGCGCCAAGTAAATGTAGCTTTGCGGTTGCCAGTTTCCGATTCGAGACCCGGGAAAAGTCACGCCTGGCTCCCAGCGCCCGCCGCGGGCTGCAGAGCGGCTCCGCCGGGCCGGCCGCGAGCTCCGGGCGCGCGCCGGGCCCGGGGGGGGGCGGAACGGTGAGTCCGGGCAGCAGCCCCCCCCCCGCCCCACGCGGCGCCGGGGGCGGGGGGCAGAGCCGGGGGAGGGGCCGGCCGGGCTGCGGCAACAATCGCTGCAACTTTGTATCCAGGAGCGAAACTTTCTGCGCCCATGTGAGCGAGCGCGGGGGGGGCCGGGCCGGGAAGGGGGGGCCGTGCTAGGGGAGTAGAGCCGGGCACGGGACTTCGGGGGGAGCCGGGCTGGGAGGGGAAAAGGGGGGGCAGGGACGGCTGGGGGGCGGCAGAGCCGGATCCAGGACCGCTGGGGGGCAGAGCCGGGATGCAGGGGTGGGGGGAAGGAGCCTGGCGGCGGCGGCGGCGGCGGGGGCAGAAGTTGGCAGGGACGGCTGGGGAGTAGAGCCGGGCTGGGGGGAGCCGGGGGGCGGGCAGAGCAGGGCACGCTGGGGGGGGCAGAGCAGGGCACGCTGGGGGGGGCAGAGCCGGACTGGGACGGGGGGGGGGCGCAGAGAAGGGAACGAGCCGGGCACGGGACCGCTGGGGGGCAGAGCCGGGCGGGGGGGGGGGGCAGAGAAGGGATCGAGCCGGGCACGGGACCGCTGGGGGGGCAGAGAAGTGATCGAGCCGGGCACGGGACCGCTGGGGGGGCAGAGAAGTGATCGAGCCGGGCACGGGACCGCTGGGGGGGGCAGAGAAGGGATCGAGCCGGGCACGGGACCGCTGGGGGGGGCAGAGAAGGGATCGAGCCGGGCACGGGACCGCTGGGGGGGGCAGAGAAGGGATCGAGCCGGGCACGGGACCGCTGGGGGGGCAGAGAAGGGATCGAGCCGGGCACGGGACCGCTGGGGGGGGCAGAGAAGGGATCGAGCCGGGCACGGGACCGCTGGGGGGGGCAGAGAAGGGATCGAGCCGGGCACGGGACCGCTGGGGGGCAGAGCCGGGCTGGGGGGGGGCAGGGAAGGGAACGAGCCGCGCACGGGACCGCTGGGGGGGCAGAGCCGGGCTTGGGGGGGGCAGGGAAGGGAACGAGCCGGGCACGGGACCGCTGGGGGGGGCAGAGCCGGGCTGGGGGGGGGGGGCAGGGAAGGGATCGAGCCGGGCACGGGACCGCTGGGGGGGCAGAGAAGGGAACGAGCCGCGCACGGGACCGCTGCGGGGCAGACTCGGGATCGGACTCCGGATCCAGCCGCCGCTGGTCCAACATCGGCAGCAAAGGCGCCGGCAGCCCCCGCTGGGCGCCGGCCGGGCTTTGTCTGGGGTGGGCGGGAGGGGGAGGGGAGGGCGTTTCGGGGGGGGGGGGTTGAGGGTATTTTGACTTGGGGCTGGGGGCTGTTCTTTGGGGTCATGGGGCTGATCTCATTAGGGGATTGTCGCTGCTATTTGGAGCTGGCTTGGGGGTGGCGGGATGATCCGGGCTGGTCGTTGGGGCCGGGGATGGGTTGCTGTCGGGACCCTCGTACAGGGAACCGTGATGGAGTCTCAGCCGCGGATTTATTGATGTTCGCTCATAATAGTCCTGGTGGATGCTCCCGCACTGGCCATTTGAAACCAGGATCTAAAAGCCCTGCGGGGGGTTATCTTGGGGCAGTTCCCCGGCCTGTGGTGTGCAGGAAGGTCAGACTCACTCCAGGATCACAATGGTCCCTTCTGGCCTGGGAATCTATGGAGAGGAATGTCAGGCTGCAAAAAGAGCTTCACCTGGGGCATGAGTAAGGTGTCAAAGAGGGACGGACGCACAAGCCTTGGGGGATTATCCTGAGAATTTTCATGCATCCACAGCTGTGGGTTTATAAAGCCCAGGAGTGCACAGTAGTAAATTTAATCATTATTTAGGTCACTGCTTAATGTTGGGAACCTTCCCTCTCCCATACATTAGTACTGTTTGTTTCAGCCAGACTTTTAGTTGGATTTTCCCTCATGTTCTGGGTGGGAAATTGGCAGAGGGATGGGGATTATCTGGAACACAATGAATTTGGCTCAGGGAGATTAAATGACTTGCCTAAGGAAACCCAGTGAATCAGTGGCACAGACAGAGATAGAACCCAGTGAGCTGCTCTAATCTGTAGGTAACATTATATTAAGTGTTCCCTAGATTTAGGCATAAAGGGCCATATTTTTAAAGGAACCTCAGTTTGGCCTCCTTTTCAGATTGTTGCATATGCAAATGAGTATGTGTGCAGAATTGTGTGCCACAAACATAGAGTGCTGGGTTCTTTTAGCTGTAGGCTTTAGGAATGGGTCAAACAGCTCGACTGCCTTCCCGTGTATTTATTGTCACGTCTTGGAAGTTCATATTATTTCTGGGAAGAGTTTTTACACGGAGATGAAGGATGGTCCTGGGGATACAGCAGTAGGAGCTCTGTGTTCAGTTCTCTGCCCTAGACTCTCTGCCTCCCACAGCTGAAGTGTGGGCAGCGTAGGGCTGCCTATGATGGCACAATGCAGTGCCCATGGCAGGGGAATTCTCTGGCTGCTTGTGGGCTGGTTGGGGAGAGACAATGCCACCTTGGGTAAATCACTTAATCTCTCTGGGCCTCAATTTCCTATCTGTAAAATGGGGACAGCAATCCTTCCTTTGTTTGTCTTGTCTGTGTAGCCTGTAGTCTCTGTAGGGCAGGGACCTATCTCCATGACTGTACAGCACTCTGCACAATAGGGCCCTGATCTCAGTTGGGACTCCTAGGTGCTACTGTAATACAAATGCATAAATAATAACAGCTGTAATGGTTCCCCACTGGGACCTGAGTTATGGCATTTGCATGCTCAAGTACCTTTGGATACATTCCTAGTTTTTTGACCGGTTGTCTGGAAATGCCTTTTTTGTTTCTGTTTTTTGTTTTTAAAAAGCAGATCTCGGCTGGTTACTAGGGCATCAGGTTACCCCTGGCCTGGGGAAGGAAGGGGAGAGGGAACTCTTCAGTGCTGAGACGTTTCACTGCAGGTTCCATACACCGAGCCTTCAGGTAGTGACACAGTTAAAGAAACTGCACTTTATTCTGCTTCATCCTCCCAAAGGCCAATGAGAAGAAACTCCCTTGGTGATATAATGGGGAAGGGGCTGGGTGGTGTCTAAGAAGCAAATTCTGCAGCAGCTCCGGAGCTTGCACCAGTCCCAGGTGGATGGGAAATGCGGCTGGATGGAGACCCATGGGGAAGAGCTGAAAGTTAGGGTCTCTGTGGTTGGTAAATGTGTATTAGAGAAAATGATCCACGGAAACACAGACAGTAGGAGATTGGAAAGAAGCGAAGGCTCCCCTGGGCCCAACTGTAGGGGTTGCACTTACTTGCTTCTCTGCAGGTACACTCAGTTACTCCCTTTCTTCCTAAATGACTGGCTTGTTTATTGCTGTGGTTATTGTTATAGCACTGAAGTCTGAATGATGGGCCCGGGGGGGAGGGCGGGAACAGGCGTGGATGGAAAGAGTGAGGTTTTGTTGCTTTATTTCTCTTTGTGCTGTTGCTTGTATGTGTTTAGCACTGGTGAAAGGTGCCCAGCTGACAGCCGTGGAAACTGACAAACTTTTTCTACATAGCAGGTGCAACTCCCTGCTACTTCCTGCTTCAGCCCAGACCTGGGAGTAATTAATCTCTTCTCTGCATTGGGGATTTGCCCTGGTTAGAGAACTCAGAGAGAACAAATAACATGTGATAGATGTTAGTCCCAGTTGCTCAATGCATTACTGGAAGATGCTCAGATACTGGGGCAATGAGCATGGGATACGAACCCATATAGAATAGAATACAGTAGAATAGTGACTGGCCATGTGTGTAGCTGCTTCAGAGCAAACGCCTAGGCCTTGCTTTCCCTAGGCAACAAGGTATTTTTTCACCACTTTTTAGCTAACACATGGTGACTCACACATTAGTGAAATCCTAGTGTGGACAAGGCAGCTGTCGTTTTAAAATGTGATACCAGGTTGAGGTGAATGTGGGGGTGGGGGTGGGAGCAGGGGCAGGAGAGGATGAAATAACAAAAAAAAGACAGTACAGTTAAAATTGGGGAAGTCTCCAAGCCTGTGATTGTGGGTGAAAAAGGGGAAACTGGCAGCAAGGGCAGGGGGTAGAAACAGGAGGTGGGTGGGGCAGGGAAGGGACTGGCCTTTTTAACGAGCACATCTGCAAGTCAAGAAGTTCCTTTTCTTATGAAACTGCACACCCCAAGTACCTCTTTACTTTTCAGGATTAGAGGGAAATGCTCTATTTTAGGGAGAATGAAAGACCATTTGGGAAGTGATGGCCCAGAGCTCCCAAATGAGCCATTGGTGTCAGCCATTGGTATCAGCTATTTCTTTTTTGTCATTCAAATGGTTTTTGGGTCATGGCTGACATCCCACCCATCATGTAAAACGCTTCCCTGTGGTCTTTTGACATGCACACAGAGGTATCTACAGGCAAAACCAGGCTGTTTCCATTGCACTCTCTGCACCTACAGAGGAAATGTACCTGATGAGGGTAACTCTGTTTCCTCTGGAATTAAAACTGAAACTAGCCCAACTGCATCTTCGATGAGGACTGGGAGGGTGTGGAGTCCGGTCATTGAAGCTGCAGTAGTCAGCAGCGACGGACACAGGGCCTAGGGGGACAAGCAGGTTCCAAAGGGCGGAAAGGCCTGGAAATAGTGTTTCCGGGGGAAGCTCAAGTCAGGGTTTAGAAGGCAAGGCTGTCTCTGCCTTCCTTCTCCTGAATGTAGGCGGTAAGCTCTTCAGGGCAGGGGTGGATCTGTGTTGCTCTGTAAGCAATGAATAGTACAACAGGATCTTTACCCAGCATGGCAAACCTGAAATGGCCTGGGCTGCAAAGCTGGGATCTGGATCTGATCTCAACAGTTTCATTGTCTCAGTGGGATATAACTTTTGGGGGCGAGATCATGGTTCCAGATGCAGAAGTATCCCAGGAGTAGCTGGGCCCAGCCTCTTGGAGGGCTTTGAATATTGGGATCAAGACCTGGAACCATTCTATTCTGTTCTATACAGGTTCTTACGCTGTGCTCATCACCATAGTACCTGAGTGTCTTCCCAGTCATGCATTAAGCAACTGTGACTATTACATGTTTGTTCTCTCCTTCTCTCCCCAGGGGAAGAAGTGTGTGCAGGGGGGGTGTTTAGTTTTGGATGTTTTTAATTTTTTTTAATTTTTATATATAATCTGTATATACACACATTGCTATCTGTGTACGCTAGAGAAGGCAGGTTGAAGAAATGTACCGTGCGTTTGGAGCGGAAAATGGGAAGGTTTGGGTTGGTTCTTTGCTCCTGGAGGAGTTTGGTCTCAGTCTGGGGCTGGCCCCTGAAAAAAGCTTTGTCTCCTATATTCACTGGAGCTTTGTATTCAGTGGGAGCTAAGTGCAGGGAGCAGGGCACTGGAGTGGTGCGTTAATGGACAATGGCTGTGATGATAAGGAGATGGGCTGTTGCAGATCCTGTTCAGTATCAGTCAGAGCTTTTTCAGGGTGTGCACCTTCATTCCTAGATTTAATGGGCTGCAATAAATCAGGGCTGGCAATCACAAAAACTGGGGTCACCCTGGCCAGGTCTTTGTAGTTTTTTAACTTGCTTTGCACCATTTGGACTGGTTGGTTACTACCCTCTTCCATTCATCCTGGACAGTGAAGCAATATTTTCAAAAAGTGAGTGCTGAGGCTGTCCCAAGAAAATGTCCATGCAAATAGTCATCTGTTCCATGCCTGTATGTATTTTGCAGGCCCAGCATACAGGCTGTCTTTTGAAAATTCAGCCCCGAAGCCCGTGTGGTGTGTTCTGGCCTGTTTCACTTTCTGGTACAGTTGTGGTGTATGGGATACCAGCTCTGTAGGAGAATGTTTACGTTCAAACAACACACAATTCTTTTCAATGAAATACTAAAAGACCCCCAGTGAAACGTCAGAACTCCTTAGCTCTGGGGTTCACCATGAAGGAGAGTCCTTTCTGAAAGTCACGTGGGCCAAAGTAGCCTTGGTGTGTTAGACCCCCTTAGAGAGCTGTGTTGCTGGGGGAGCCTGACTGAGATGCTCACAAGAAATCACAGCCCTCTTAAAAATAGTAAGGCATTGTACTGGATCAGCCCAGAACATACCCTTGTCTGAATGAAGATTACAGGATTCAGCTCTTTACCGATTCGAGCTGTTGCTGTAGAATTGCTGTACTGTAATACCCAGGGCCTGCCTCCACTGCTGAAAAAGCTTTTTTTTTTTTTTACCCTTGGGGTGGCTATCCCACACGAGGGAGCCGGAGGTGAAAACACAGTGGAGATGTTTCAGAGTAACAGCCGTGTTAGTCTGTATTTGCAAAAAGAAAAGGAGTACTTGTGGCACCTTAGAGACTAACCAATTTATTTGAGTATGCATCCGATGAAGTGAGCTGTAGCTCACGAAAGCTTATGCTCAAATAAATTGGTTAGTCTCTAAGGTGCCACAAGTCCTCCTTTTCTTTTTACAGTGGAGATGAGGCACTTGATTTAGTTTTACCGCTCGGGCCAGCCCTACGTACCTGCCTGGGGTTGAGCTTCGGGGTTGTGGTTAAACTCAAGTGCCTGGTCTTTGCTGTGTTCTCCCTCGGGATCGCTCATGCACGCTAGGAAGGGAAAAACGCAGCTTGGTTAGAGAAGCCCTCCGTAGCAGTGGTGGCTGGAGTGGAAACAGGAGTCAGCCCTTATTTCCCGCTACAGACTTTGAACGTTTGTGTACTAACCAGCCGTGATCAGGCAGCAAAACCCAGGTGCAGATTTTGGACATCCCTGAGTTCAGGGCTGTTCAAAGCCAGGATTCTGGTGTAGACTTATTCTAAAGATAGAGGTAATTTGCAAAATTTGGATGTGGATGTAGGGGTGGGTTTCAAGATGTTTGGATCCAGGGTTCAGGGTCTGGCCTGTCTCTAGTAATAAACTCCTAATATTCAGTAGTAACCTGAAATCTGTGGAGGGACCCTGGCGTCCCTAGAGAGAGAAACTGTGACCTTTGCTGCCTTTGTTTGTGAGGTGTGTGAGTCTGTTACTCCCAGCTTCCGGGTGAGGCATCTCGGGGGAGGAAATGCTGCTCCCCCTGAGCTGCTAGCTGCAGTAGTCAGCAGGCCTTTCAGGTCTCTGAGTAGCTGAGGGGAGTCGAGCGAGTCTGGGCAGCTCCCAGTAATTGTTCATTTGGTCTGAGAGCAGATGTGCTGGATCAGTGGGATTGCTACAAACAGCTGTAGGGGTTTACTTAGCTTGAGACTCTCTTCCTTCTGCCCCGTGTTCAGACACTGTTGTTGTGCTCTGGGGGAAGGATCTGAATGTGCACTTTGTGGGGACTTTTTGCTTTTGGCAGGTGTGGGATGGACACCTGACTGATGACCTGTGTCAAGAGCGTAACCAGTCTTAAGGCCAAAACGTCTTCTCTAAAAGTTCAGTCCAGACGGCTCCTTTATGCTTGTCGGATGAGGTGAAAGAAGAGCTGAAAGCAGAAACCTCAATTGTTTCTGTACTGCCTATAACACACAGATTACAGAGGCATTTGTGTCCGAGAGAGAGAGAAAAGATAGGATTCTCCCAGCCAGGCTCTGGTCCTGGATGCAGAGCTATCTGGAGAGGACATCAGTGACCTGGTCAATGGGTACCAGCACCTCTCTGCTCCTAGGGAAGATTTCACTAGGTCCTGAGTCAGGTAAGATACCAGTGACGTCAATGGGAGTTTGGGTGAATATGGGCCTCAGGTTCTGAGCCGGTTGGAACAGCAGGTCGTTCGTGCTTCTCAGGATCAGGCCCTTCAAGTTGAGTTAAAAATGTCCCCGGAAAAACATGGGTTTACACTGGGAAAAGTTGTAGACCACATTCATGTCACATCATGGCTCCTGCTACACAGCAGCGAGATGGCTTCCTTCATTGGTCCAAGGGAAGCCGCTGCGCTGCAGCCCTTTGGTCCAGAGTGCTTCTGAGATAGTCTGGGAGCTTCCGTTTACTAAAACAGGACCAGGCAAGGACATATTGGGAGGGCAGGAGACACGTGGGCTCAGGTGAAGTGCCCCTCGTTGCATGGGAACTGCTGGACAGGTTTAGGAGGGGGGGGGGGGGGAAACCCTTGTCTGAATAAGAGAAAAAGAGAGAGAGGAGAAAAACAAAAACCCGCCCTGTCTTTGTTCTTTGGCTCAAGACTGTGCATCCCAGCTGACAACCCACAGCTCAGGAGGCCCCAGGGTGACATTAAGGATGTATGTTTGCGACAGTGATGAGAAATTCTGGCCGACACAAACGCATGGTATGCTGAGTACAAAGCAGAGCAGACCCCATTTTGTGCACCGGTGTGTTGCTGTGACTGTGGCTGTGCTGGCAGGAGAATGCTCTAAGCACCCGTTCTGCTGCGTCTGCATCAGTGGAATTGGATCAGGCCCCAAGCAGAGATTGAGGCCCTCCACAGAACTCCTTGTGGGCCCCTCTTTGTTCCCACACGTGTGTTCTCCAGAGAAAGAGCATGACCCCTAGTGGGGAGCTGTCGGGAAATGGAGGGTTCTGTTTTTAGGCAAAAATGAAGACTTTTAGAACCAATTGCAATTTGAAAAATCACTTTAGTTATAACACTGTTGCCTGCACCCTGTACAGGGTTATGAGACCCTATTCATCATTACATTTCTGGTGGGGAGCGGAGAATTTAATTGTGTAGGTGACAGACTCTCCCGTACTTAAACCACCAACTGATTTAAAGTTATAAATGTTTGATCTCTAAATGGGTGACGGGTCCAATTGGGCCTTCAGTGATACTGCTGCAACCACAGTGAATTCGCTGGCTATGTCTGCAATGAAGATGTTTTCAGTCCCCCCCCCCCCTTTTTTTTTTTTCCTTTTCTATTTTATCCATTTTTTGTTGTTGTTAGTTTCTGAAATCTGCAAAACACTTTGGAACGGCACTGCTTGGATTGGATTCAATGAGGGAAGGGCTGGGCTCTTGATAATTATTCATATTATAGGGCTGGGCCCAATAACCTAATACTTATTTCATGTTTGGGAGCAGGATCAGGCCCAAACTTGCAACCTCGTGTCCTTTAGATCCACAGTAGCTGTGTCATTCTCAGTGAATCTTTGCTGATTAGGAAAAGGTGAAGCTGGTGCTGGTTCTAGCTGGATGAGGGGAAGTTAGACCAAGGAGGAGGAAATTCTAATAAGACACTCAGGATGCATTTCCTACCCTTAGAGCTGATGTGCTATGTTCGTCCAGAATGGGTCAGATCCTACTTCCGGTGCAGTGAATGGCAGTTGCCATTGACTTCCATAGGAGCAGGATTGGGCCCTCCCTCGGCCAGTTGTCACAGCTGAGCAGTAGTAGTGAATCCATCTCACTGCCAGTTCTGAAATAGTTTTATCCCCCTATAAACAATTCATTAGGTGGGCCAGTGGCTCTAGACTTGGTTAAATGGTTCCTGTGGTTTGGCTGAAGAGAAAACATTTTAAATTAATAATTACTCTGACTCTATCAAGATTATGCCCCTACTTCAGTTGAAGCCCTTCTGCATAATTAAACACGCATGGCTACTGAGCCCCTGCTCTCAAGTAGCTTGCGACCCTGTGCCTCCCAGGGTTCATGGAAGGGATGCACGCTCGCAGCTCCACCCCCTTTGTGCTCCCTGCAACTTCAGTGTGCTAGCACCAATGTCACAAGGAGCAGACGTTGTCCCTGGCTCCTGAATCTCCTCTGGAAAGTGGGACTCACAGGCCTAGTCTGCTGAGGGAGAAGGGAGCGTAAGGGGGCCCTTGAATGTCAGTGCTGGGGGAGAGAACACTTCCACTGCCTCGCTGCCTAGCTTCTCTGGTCACATCTTTCTCTGTCCCATATGGACCACTGTGAAAACAATGCACGAGACTGGCACTAGCCTTGGTTAGGCCAAAGAGTAGAGGAGAGAGTTGGAAGATGCTGAGAATGGATTGGAAGAGGCAGAGGCCTGAGGCAATGTCAGGGTAGGGCTGGAAGTGTATTTTCTGGACTACATCAGCATTAATCCAGCTCCCCACCAATGTGACTGAGAGCAGAATTTGGCCCTCTGTTTTTCAGCAGACATATTGTATGGGGTGGCAATGGCTGTCCCCTAGTCAGTTTAAAGCATCCCGTAATAAGCTGGATTTTTAACCCCCTTCACACCACCTTCTGCAAAAAAAAGACCCGCGCTTTCTGCCATCTTGCCTTCTGCAGCTCACCTCGGGGAGAGGAGGTGCGTGGGCAGTTTGATGAGAATCAGAAACATTTTAAACATTTGAAAAAGCCCGTGCCCTGTTTGGTTCTGTATTTCTGACTTTGTGGTTCATTCTGTCTCCAAAGGAGCTTGGATAAGAATCTCACAATGGCTTTGGTTTGGTTGCCCCTGCTGAGAAGGGCCGGGCAGCATTTTAGTGGGAGATTTATATCTGTTTAACCAGACACTACAACTGCTTGCCAGTGCACAAAGAGAGTTGTTTAAGCTATTGATATTGGTGTAAATGCCAATAAACTTGAATGTTTGTAACGGACCTTGTCTTGATGTCAGGTTTTGCAGTTGCAGCAGCTGCCCTCCCAAAGTAGCTGGAGCCGGGCTGCAATTGTGGGGACCTGAGCTGCTAACCTGCTGTATTTCTTTACTTTCTAAAGGGCGGGTGGATTTTTGTGCAGAAAGCGTGCTATTGTGTACGTGTTGTCTGGACTCCCCGATAAACTCCTTACATTAGAAATTAAGTTGTTGTGTTATTTGTTTTTTTTAGAACTAGAATAAAGCACGTCTCCTGGGCCGGATTCTGCAGCTCTCGCTCGGTCTTTGTTGCAACCAAGCCCCCTTGGAATTCAGGGGGAGCTGCAGCTGAGTGTGATCTGCATGACTTTGTCCCCACTGGCTGTCTGGCTGGTGCATTTTAATATTGCTGCCCCAGCTCATCCTATTGCCCTGAGCTACAGGACAAATCCCCTCTGCGCATTTCTCAAAGGAAAATAACCAGTCTAGTGGCAATATGGGGACTTGGTTTTCCCTGGTAATATAGGCTTTTTGGAGACATCTCATTCCTCCAGCGTGACTGGGGACAGCAGCTTGAAATCCGGAACAAGAAATTCCGCTCTAGATTAAGGATGTCCATCCAGTCTGTTAGATTGGTATTTCTCCTCTCACGCGCACCAGGATAAATTGGGAGCAGCTCCACTGAAGTCACTGGCGTGTGAAACTGGCCTGACTTCAGGACTAATGCCTAGACGCGCCGTTCAGATCGTTACCAGGCCCCATGGAGAATGATGTAAGGAGCAACACTGAGGAGAATCAGAGCCATGTGTGAATCTGAGCAGGACGGGGTACAGAAAGGGACTGATGTTACATTCATTCGCATCGGTGAATTTCCATTAATGTCCATGGGCATTGGACCAGGCCTTAAGAAAGCCGCTAAGTGGATGTTCAGTTGGGCTGCATTTAGTAGGTTACGCAGCCCAGTTTGTCTTTCTCAGACTTGACTTGGCTGTATTTAGTGAGTGGCTAAATTTCTCCCCTGTTGTACCGCAAATCATTTCCGCAGGCTAGCATGAAAAGAGACAAGTGCCATGGCGATGGGGAGACAGACTGCAGGGCAGAGCTGGTCTTTGTCAATGGAGGCTGCAGTGACCCTGCTGAAGAAGAAGCTTCTCCCCCAGCTCTGGAAGCAAATGGGGGGCTCAATACACAAGGTCAGTCTCCTCTTACTGTACTCGCAGCATGGGCTGGGCTCTGGATTTCCACGGCTGACCTCTTGGGGGTGGTGCTGGGTGCAGTGGAGATCATTGCGTTGGGTGCTGGGATAGGTCGGGCTTCTCTACGGTGGCTCTCGTCTTTGTAAGGCTGGATCCTGCTCTCATTGAAGACAAAGGCAGTTTTGCAATTGACTTGAGAGGGAGCAGGACTGGGTCCAAGATGGGCGGTGAGCAAGTGCAGTAGGGCAGATTCACACGCTGGTATTCTGTGCGCTTGATTTATTTCACTGATGCTGCACAAGTTAATAATAAACCACTGGCATCTTCTGAGCTGTAGAGCACATTGAAGAGACATCATAATTAACAATGGCAACACATGCTCCTATTGCAAATTGCCCGGAGCCATGTGACAAGCTTTGCCATCCTGAATCATGTGACCAGCTGTGCTCTGCCTCCCTGAGTCATTTGACTGTGCCACCCTGAGCTAGGCAAGCAGCACAGAGGACAAATAAATATGCACAAAAGGAGTTTTGCCAACTCTTGCGATTCTATCAAGAGTCTCGTAATAGTGAATAGATTTCCCCAGTGCCCCAGCTCCTGGAATCGTGTGGTTGGGTCAGACTGTCAGCTTTAATTAAAAAGAGAAAGGAGTAAATTTCTAGCCTGTGTGGCTGTGGAGAAAAGCTTGAAAATACAAAGAGGAAGCGGCAGCATGGCTTAGGGGGTTGAGCACTGAACTGGGACTCCGGAGACCGGGGTTCCATTCCTGGCTTTGCCGATGACCTTGGGGGAGTTGCTTCTCTTCTGTGCCTCAGTTTCCTCATGTATAAAATGAGGATAATGATACTGACGTCTTCTGTAAAGCGCTTTGAGGTCTGCTGCTGAAAAGCTCTCTCTGAACTGGCAGTTACCATTATTGCACCCTAAAGGCCTAACATTTATCATTTAAAAAATAAAAACCCTTTACAATTTTTAAGGCAATCTCACAATTTGTTGACAGCTGACTGATGATGTTTGAATGCTTGGGGTTCGCAATCCTGCAGAGGTGAGGTCTGAGAATGTCAAAATCTTCAGAGTTGGGCCAGATTTCTTCCCTAGGGTGGGAGGGTCGTGGGTGAGATCTCCCTTTCTCCAAATCAGGACTTGTTGATTTATACCAAATTCCAGGCTGTGGTAAGCGGGTCCCGTTCCAGAGCAACTGACTGAGGGCAGTATTACTTTGGACTTTTTTTCCCGTAGAGGCTGTGGACCTACGAATAGTGTCCACTAGGCGCAAGAAGGTTGCCAAGGAAGACCTCGCCAAGGAAAACCTGTCTTGGCCCATGAAGCTCGGCGAGGCTCAGGAGGTCAGTTTTTTCCCTCCGCGGAACGTTGTGCTCTGGTTTCCCTGGGCTGTATTCTGTGGTGTCCCTGGGGTTGTCGCAACAAATCTTTTGGCGGCCTCAGAGTGCAGCCATCAACGCTTGCTGGTGGCCGCTCTGACAAACCCGTCTGCCTGTCCGTTGCTTCCTGTGGCCTGGCAGCGAGAGACGCCCCAGGGAAGGTGGGTTGGGAACTCACCAGCTGCGTGTGAAGTGCCTGGCTCCCCATGCCCCAGCCAGGCGGGAGTGGGAGAGCTGCCCAGGGGAGTGCCCCGGCAACCGGATGCTGCGGCCGCCTCCATTGACAAGAGCCTCCTCCGGCGCCCTGTACACCAGCCCCACGTCTCCAGGGGCACTGCCTGGAGCCCCCAAGGAGGCTGCACGGGGCAGGGCACCAATCCCTGTGGTGGCACCAGGGCCGGCGCCAAGGCAGTGCATCTCGCTGCCCTGGGTAACAGTTAGTCAGGAGCAGCAGCCCTGTGCTACTTTGCCCCTGCCCCCAATCTCTGCCCAGGCTTTTTGGCGGCAAAGAAATTGCTGGTGGCCGCATTTGAGAGACACTGCACGTGTCTGCATGGTGGTTTAACAGCCCATTCCGTGAAACAGGCGCACAGCTCATCTGGGAAGTGCTGCTGATAACTGCGTGGGCCAAATTCTGTGCTCCTCGTTTGTTCTTTACTCCCGTGGCCTGAGGAAGTGCTGCGGGAATTGGCCCTGTGACAAGCCTGGCAGCTTCCTAGATGTATTCAATATGGACCGTGCATTTGATCCAGTCTGGCCCTTGTTGCAGTCTTTGTCGGCAGTTTGGGAGCCAAATTGCTCTAGCTTCTTTCTCAAACCAGAGAAATTCTGAGGGACAGTTTAATCAAAAAGAAAACCAAAAAGCCAAACAGCCTTCAGTTATAGCTGGGTTATCTCCTGTTTATAGAACGAAGAGCGTGTCAACAATGAGACACAGTCAATAATTCCCTCCCCTCTCGCCCCAGGATTTGAGTGTGGTATAGGAGGTGTAAGCTTTATATTCCTTTACAAGGGTACATGGTCTTGTGATCCAAGTGCAAGATCGGAGCTCTAATTCCAGCTCTGCCATGGATGGTGAGACCTTGAGCAAGTCCCTTTCCCTCTCTCCACCTTAGATTCCCTGTCTTTAAAATGTGGGGGGAGTACCTGCCTCGCACGGGAGCTGGGAGGGCTCTTTCAGCTGGGAGGGCCCTTTCACTGGTGCTCGTCAATTGTTTGAGATCCTTGTGTGGAAGGTGCTATAGAGAAGGCCAAAGCGTGGCTGAGAGTGGAAGACTGGAAAGAAGGAACTGGAGCCAGCTTGCAAACCTTTGCCTCCCCCAGACACGAGCTGGGACCTTGCTGCAACTGGGGCTGGTTACTTTTGCCTTTCACTTCCATGTGTCAAACGATGAATTCAAAGGCCTTTCTGGCCTCCAGCGTAACTTTGTGTTGACTTTGAAACCCCAAAACTAGAGATCTTCCTGTGAGGACAGACCTTTCGATGGCAGAAGCTCTCTAAAACAAACTCAGGGGTTAAAATTCTGTCTGCTTGAAGGGCCTGTTCACCCATAGGCCGCTTTGAAGACTTGTTTTATTTTAAAATTCTGTTACCCCAGATGCAGGAAGCCCGCCTGGTTTACAATGTTTCATTGAACAAGAGATCTACAAACCACAGGGGAAAAGCTGCCATGGGAGGGAGCCTCTGCAGAATCAGCCTTTGTGTGTATAGGTATACGAGGGGTGGGGCCTAGGAAGGGACTGCAGAGAGAAAACCGTGTCCCCCAAGTACAGCCCAGCTGCAGATGCTGTGTTCCCGAGTCCACAGCATTCAGAATAGCTGCCAAATCTCAGGTCCTTTTCATTGCCTTTTAAACATGTGTGTGGTTACCTCTCTGCCAAGAAGTGGTGGTATTAGGAGGAGAGACAGTCAGTGAAACACAATGACCGAAAACAAAAGTTGTCCCTCTAAACAGGGATTCCCTTCTAGGATCTGGGCTGGGCTTTCTTGGGGCAAGATAACTGCCCCAAGGACAGAATAATGGGTCTCTTGGGGGTGGGATATCAAGTCGTTTAGAGGCACCAGGCCCATGCAATGAGATGCTGAGATACCATATGACAATACACATGGTTATTGTAGCACCGGTTGGCTCTAGTCAAGGTTGGGGCCCCGTTTTGCACTGTACAGTCCCACAGTGAGAGGTAGTGTCAGGCTGGCCGAGCTCCTGCAAGGTAGGAGGCAAAAGGGGTCCCAAGAGATGCAGGGATTCACGCCACATCTCCCAGCTGGTTCGTGCTAGAGTTAGGACGAGAACCCAGGCCTCCTGCTCGCCAACTAGTGCCCTGCCCACTGGACGACGCCCGTTTCGTAGCCTCTGCTGCTCTCACTCCCAATTCCTTCTCCGATGGCTGTTGGCCCTACAAGTAGAATGAAGCTGGCCCATGGTCACAGCATGGCCCTTGCGGTGCATTGTGGGAACGCATTAGTACAGATTAAACGTATTCTCTGTGTTGACTCTATGCTGGGGAAAGAGCATGAAGGGTGTAACCAAGGCCTGTCCTCTCTGGATTCCAGGTGCGACCGCGCGGGGCTGCTGGCTGGGAGAACAGCCTGAGGCAGAAGCCTCCAGCTCGCATGATATTCCAGGCAGGTCTGAATCTCCACGAGACGAAACTTAAAGAAGAGAATGACCTGGAGTCCCTGGCTCCCGTTCGGGTAGGGCTCTGCCTGGGGCAGGGGACCACACACAGGGAGAGCTTGAATTGGCGAGGGCAGAACTGGAGCCCACGTGGTATGTAGTGTGGCTTCAAGAGCAAAGCTTTATCCTGGCGCCTGTCCAGGGCTCTGGAGGAAGAGGCTGGGGTGAGTCTGCTCTCTCTGATGCTCAGCCTGGAAATGTGGTGTTTTAGGGTGTTTGGGGGATGCAGTTTGCAGGGATGATGTGACGCAGGATGGGTCTGTGCTGCCTTCCTGGCCCTTCATGCTTTTGTTCTCTCTCTCCTCCCCTCTCCTGTGTTTCCCTCCCTGCCTTCCTCTTCTGGCTACTCATGCCCTATTCCTTCTCCCCAGTGCTCTAAGAGGAGGACGGGCATGTCTGTCCAGGCGCCCCTGATCGACCTCACTGAGGAGGATTCCAAGGAGTCCTCCCAGAGCAGCAGTACCACGTCTGCCAGCAGCACCCAGGAGGACCAGAACGGATCCCCCGAGCTCGTCGCTGGGGAGCAGAGGAGCAGAGTTGCAGGGGAAGTGGTGGAATACCAGGTAGGGGAGCCCAGTGATGCCAGAGCTGTGGCTGTTCCAGACAAATCATTGTCTTGCACCCAGGAATAGTGTTGGGTGCTCACTGAGATCTCGGGACAGCAGAACAGTACCCAGAGCTAGGACAGACTCCCCAGATGGGGCAGGTGTCTCCTGGGTTTTGCAGTCTCAGACCCACCCGGCACGCGATTTGGAGTTTCATGGCAACCTCTCTTCCTGCCTGCTGTTTGCCTTTGACTCCTGTGCCCTTGCACATGTCCAGGTTCCTCTTCCAGCCAGGTGGGCAGGAGGCCCGGGGCTCTGTGTAGGTGCTTGGTGGCAGCAGGTGGGCTGAGTCAGCACGAGGTGACTTGCAAGCCCTGCTCCACCCTGGGGTCTGCCGCCCTCGCTGTGCGGTGCTGGCCAGGGAGGGAACCGAGCCGGGATGCTCTGGTTAACCGTTCTGTGGAGCCCGCGCTGTACGGTACAGCTGCTCTCCCCCAGCAGGAGCCCTGAGGGCAAGCAGTGGTGCGGAGGTTTAGATGTTCCAAAGGAATCCCTGGTGTGCCATGGGCCAGGCTGAGAGCTGTGCCCCTTGCACACACTGCTGTTTCCAGCAGGAGGTGCCACAGAGGACGAACTGGTTGCTCCTGTGGGTGAGGGCGTCTGTGACGAAGTGGGGATTTTCCCTTGTTAAGTTGTATGTGAGTCTTACTGTTCTGCTTGAATACTGTATGTGCCTCAGTTTCCCTGTGTGCTGCACCAATACCTCGGTGGTGGGAATAGGGGGGTATGACTTTGGCTGAGACCTCTGGGGAAGATGAGGCTGCTCCAGCTGCCTGCAGGTAGGCTATGGCCAGTGCCCTTCGTAACCTGAAACCCAGGAGGGGGATGCAACCAGGTGATGACCAGGTGACTTTTTGTCTGGGAAGGGAGACAAAGAGAAGGAGGAGCAACAGGGGTGTCGGAGGTCGGGTCCCTGGAAGCTGGCAGTCTGCTTGGGGGGACTGGAAGAGGGGGAGTCCAGGGCTACTGGCCCAGGACTCCCCAAGATGGACTTGGCTGAAAGTCACTGATTTCTGTGTCAGCAAGTTCTGTTCTACGCTGTGTTCCTGTCGAATAATAAACCTTCTGTTTTACTGGCTGGCTGAGAGTCACTGCTGACTGCGGAGTTGGGGTGCAGGATCCTCTGGCTTCCTCAGAAGCCCCGCCCGGGCGGACTCACTGTGGGAAGCGCACGGTGTGGAAGGGGATGCTGAATGCTCCAAGGTCAGATCTAGGAAGGTGGAAGCTGTGTAAGCTTCTTGCCCTGGAGACAGGCTGCTCAGAGAGTGGAGGCGCCCCCAGAGTCCTGACTGGCTTCATATGAAGTAGTTCCAGAGCATCACTCTGTGACAGCGTCCCAGTGCCGGGGCACGCTCAGAGGCTCGCTGGAATTGTACAGTTGCATTTTGCTACATAATTAGGCACCTAAATGCACACCAAAGCTTAGCCTGAAGATGTGCACCTGTGATGCTGCTGCCTCCCCCATCCTACCGGTTAGATTACTGAAGGAATAGGCGTTGGTTTGGATTTGGCTTGTTTGCTTTGTGTTCCGTGCAGGACCAGGATTTGGGGCCCCCGTCAGGGTTATTCTTGGTTGCCCACCTCCTTAGTTTCTTTGCCTTTTTCCCCCTCAGACCTTTTCCTTTCTCTTGCCCATGGTCAGGAATGGGGTGGGGGGGCCTGTTGGCCAGGAATCACTCTCCCTCCCGGTGGTGCCTCCTGTGTTAGAGAAGAGACAGGACTCACTGTAAAGGGTAGGAAAGGGATTCTTCAGTGTGCTGCTGGACAAGGGTAGATCTGGTGGTTCCCTCCATCGCCCCGACTGACAAAGAGACTGCTGTCCCCACATGGCACGCCCTGCGTCCTGGCCGAGGCGAGCGACTGTACTGCGGACTATACTGCCTAATCACTAGCCAGTAATTATGGGCCTTTCCTGACACAGAGCTGAGAGGGAGGGATGGAGCCTGCTCGCTGGGTCTTTTCTCAGACCCAATCCATGCATGTAGGATGCAGTGTCCCCTACAAAGAGCTCTGAGTGCCCTCAGCTCCTGTTGTCTGCAGTAAGGGCTAAGGATGCATCTCGCAGGATTAGGTTTACAGAGGCACGTACACTTGTCCTGTCCTGTTGATGGTTAGATCGAAGCTCATCAATTCAGGACTGTTGGCAGACTGTTTCTTGAAATACTGCTCTAGCCATTGAATGGAAGGTGTTATTTTCACCTGTCACAGACGAGGCCTTGCTCCTGTCTTCTCCTCTCTGTCTGTCTTCACAGGCTCTTTGGAGACTGTCCGTCATTAAACACCACAATGTAGTTTCTTTACACTGCTCTTCCCACCACCTTACTAATTCACAAACCACAGCATTTGTTCCTCATTAGCCCTCTGCTGAAGAGAGAAGAGATCTCTTCATCCAGAGACCCTTCTTGGTTCTGATTCCACTAGCCTGCCTGCCTTTCTCCTCAGTACTTCCTTCCACTGCCACCTTCTGCTCTAATGGGATAATTCGCCCATTTAGTCCTCCCAAACCCATTCTGATCTGCTCATTAGGCCCATTCAGGTCCACTCCGGGGGAATTAATGGGAGTTTAAGTGATCAGAGTGCTGGCCCAGCCATTGGTTCCCAGCACTCTGTCACACCACCAGCGGTCTCTATGTTGATGTCTATCTTTTCATCTCCTTCATGGATGAGAGTTGCACTGGCATGAAGTGGTATGATTCTGTTTGGAATGAACGCACCTCCCTGGAGTCTTTCTCCTTTGGTTTTGGCAGCACTAGGGATGCGCTGCCTCAGCTCGTCATAACTGATGCAGGGTCTCTGAAGATGAAGCCTGAGAGACCCAAACTGACGGGGTGGCTGTGCAGTGAGGCTTACGTGCAGTGGTGTGAAAACTTCGGAACTGTTAAATATTGTGCATTCTGCAACTGAGAGGCACTTTCTCTGTGTGTCTTCAGCAGGATGGTACTCACTGGTGGCTGAGTTATATGCCTGCTTATCTATCAAAGAAAGACCAAACTCATGTCCCAGTTAGGGCACAGAAGTAGCTGGCCTCTACAATCACCTGGCTCTGGATAATATTCTGAGGCTTTCGTTCTGGCCCTTTCAGACTGAAGGGTTGAAGTGGTATTATAAGGAACCACTTGATCATTTGAAAGCAGTTAGTCAGGCTCACTCACTGGAAGAACATTCACAAAACATTTGGGTGACTTAAGATCTTGCTTCAGATTACTAGCAGCTTGGACAGCATCAGCTAATGTTGTTGCGCGGCATAGAACAATGGTCGACTTGCCTTGCCCATGCTGTGCATGGAATGAAATTACAGAGCCAGAGTGTTTTGCTGATCTTGCCTGTGATTTACTACTGGAATAGCTTGCAGTTTCTACATCTGAGGGAAGCAGGGCTTTATATCTTTGGAGCAGCTTGACAGGAGATGAGCCTTCTTGTTGTATTGTCTCCAACTAGGTGATAAAACACAGAGTTGTAAGGTGACTGTATTGTTGTAGTGTTACTAGATGGTTTTAATGTAGGATTCATTTTACTCAGGTAGGAAGAAAGGCAGGGCAAGTGATAAACTGCATCCTTAGCAATTAAGCCTTCCACAGATATTCTGCGCAACATGTCGTCCTCGCCACTTGAACTGGTGCCTCCCTTAGATTAGTTGCTCTCTGAAATGTTTCTGTTTTATGGAGTGTCTTGTCTGTCTTGTATGTTTTTTCTCAAGCAAGCACGGCAGCAGGACCACTCGCTGGAGAAGGTGCTTGCTCTGGTGGCTATAGAAGCAGGTCAACATGATGCGCTCTGATCAGATTCAGAGTCTGTTTTCTTCCCTCGATTCAACACACCTCTGGCATGTGCCATGGTTGACTTGCTTGTGTACTTCTGAAAGCAGCGTCTATGAGAGAGCATTGGTGGCGCATCACCTAAACTAGAAAACTCACCGCGTAGCCGCCGATACAACTCCCCTCTCCTGCCACCATCACCGAATTCTACCCAGTACTGGTGGCTTTGGACAGGGGTTTGCATTCTTTTGATTTTTCTTGACAAATAACACATTTTTCAAAGTTTGCTGGGAGTTTTTTTTCTCTTCGATATAAGTGTTAAGAGGCTTGCATCCTCCATAGCTTCCCATACTGCAACTCCCCGCAAAGGTAAAATTCCCAGTGTATATTGTGAGCATTCCCACCACCATTTTTCATTTTATACAAGTACACTGACTTGTGCTAAATTAGATCTATACGTTAGTATCAAAATGGTCATTTTTGTTTAGTGAACTTGTTGAAGCCCAGAGTGAAACTGTGGATTGTCCCTTCTCACACTAATACTGTGCATAAGTGCCACTGAATTAAAAAGTGAGTTTCTAGAAATTTCAAAGGCTAGTACAGCATGCATAGGCAGTTGCACATTAAAACCTCGAACCAGGCAGACTAGGTGTGATGTATGTGCAAGAGCTCACAAGTGGAGAAGCATTACATCAGGAATTCACATGTATCTATATCTACCCACTGTGCAGTACAAACTGTAGGGATGCAATCTACGGCTACTGGTGCGCAACCTTCAGTGTGAGACTGATCTGGTCAGCAAATTTCAATTGCAAATATAAAAAAAACCTATTCTAATGACTTGTGAAATACTTTGGCAAACTAAGAATATGCAACGTGAAAACAGTTCATGTGAGTGTACTGCAAAATGTTGATATTTGTCATTTTTGCAACATGATAATCAGCATACTCATTCCGGGGGGAGGGGGAACCTTGCACATGCAAAACCAATAAAAATCTTTTAATAGATTGTCGTCTGGTAGCCTTGGCCAAACAACACCGCCACACTGTGGCATTGAAATGAACGTAGACAGTAGAAGTTGTAGTCATAAGCATGCTGCACGATTCCTGGAACTATGCAAAAAATGACACTGGCCCAGCCTGGGTTTCCTTGTCCCACCTTGCCCACAAGCTTACGGCACCGCTCGCTGTCCACACCTCATCTAAACGCACACACAATAAGCTTTCAAATGATATATGGTGTGGATGACGAGGGCGGGTACATTGAACTCCAAAAATATAGCCCTTTTCGGAGAATTGCTGCATGCCCAATAACACAGCATAATTAGTACCTCTGTGGGGGAAAAGGGCCTCTGCTGGTGAAATGGGTGGAGCTCACTCACCTCGCCAGTTTCCACCAGCTGAGGATGCGGCCAACAGTGTGAAGGTGGTAAGCCTGTGTGTCTCGGCATCAATGAAACCAGGAGCGCCTGAGACTGGCTTGTTTGGATGCAGAGAAAAGGCTGCTCTGAGTTTGTTTTTTTTTTGCATAGTGCAAGCCAGGACACAAGCAGGAGGGGGCATGCTCGCTGGGTGAGTGCAGGAGGAGGCATGCACTGTATGTTAGTGCCCAGGAGGCATAGCTGCGTGTGAAGTTGCCAACAGAAAAAGCTTTCCCTCATTCTTCTGAAATCTTACCATACTTCCTATAGACAGTAGCTTAGAACCAGAATTCCCTGGTGACTTAGGGCCTGAACCTGGTCTCATGGACGTCAAGGGCAGTTTTGTCATTCATCTGGGAGGGAGCAGGAGCTAGCTTTCAGGGCCCAATCCTGTAAATGCTTACACACATGAGTAGCTTGACTCATGTGAATCGTGTAAAGGTGAGAGAGGTGCAAACAGAATGCTTTGTGTACACATTGCAGCTGGGCAATTTCACGATCACTCGAGGGCGCTTGTTATTGGCTTCTCTGCGGGCTCCTCCTGCAACGTCTGGCTGGTGTTTTCTGCTGCTGATTTGCATTGCCCTGGTTTTTTTCAGGATGGAAAAGATTTTGGAATTGGGGAGCTCGTGTGGGGGAAGATCAAGGGCTTCTCCTGGTGGCCTGCAATCATCGTCTCCTACAGAGTCACATCCAAACGTCAGGCAATCTCTGGAATGCGCTGGGTGCAATGGTTTGGGGACGGGAAGTTCTCCGAGGTACGTTGAAAGCACAGGGGCTGCAGATGCTCACTGCCCCCCTCCAGCAGTCTTGCTCAGCCTGGGGTAGAGGTCAGGCTGGGGACTCTTGTCTTGCAGATTTCTTTGAAACTCAGCTTGCGGTGTTCTGTGTGACATTTCTCCCGTGCTGCTGCAGAGGCAGCCAGATGGCCAGTAGAGGGTGCCCGAGTCTCGTCGTTGTGATCCCCTCCAGGATCTTGTTGCCTTGCCCCTGTTTGCAAAGCCTGGATTGGATTTCTTTGCATGGTTTCATTTTCAGAAACAAAGATTCTGATAAGAACAAAAAGAGAAAATAAGCCCACCTGCAGCAGAAGCGCCAGGAGTGACCGGAGCAAACCTACAACAACAATGGGAGGGACAGCTTGTGATTAAGGGACTAGATTTTAGTGTCCGACTTCTCAGGTTATTCAGATTAAAAAGTGGTTCTATGACAAACACTCTGCCACAGGGGTTGGTCCTCCTTAGCCACACCTGAAAATGTCCAGGTGCAGCTCTCCCACCTCTGACCCATGCAGAACGGGCAGGGGAGTGAGCAGATGGCCATTTGCATGGGAAGTTGCCCATTCTGCACAGGCGGAATGGATGCTCCCAGGAATGTTATGGGTGATGCTATGGAGGCTGGTTGAAACCGTGGGCTTCAGGGCTCTTTTAGCCTGGTGAGATCCTCTGAGAGCACCTTGGAGCCTCAAGCATCAGCCATTTATTCCTATGTTCTTTACACGCTCCCTTACACTCACCCACTCTCCCCATCGCACGGACCCTCCCTCCAGCAGAGAGAGGCCGAACGAATCTCCCTCCAGATGCCCATTAACAACTCTGCGCATGTTGGTGTCACTGGAGAGCAATGTGAGCCCTGCCTCCCACTCCCCAGGGACGACGCATGGTGGTTGAGATCACTGGGAGCCAGATGCTGGATCTGAGCAGAGCTTTCTTGGGGGAAACAAACCATGTCATGCAGGCATCTTGTGTGACCGGATGTTTTGAGAGTAAACAACAAGCTGACTCCGTGTCTGGCTGTTCAAGCACCTTTTGCAAACGCTGCTAATTGCCTTTCTGTTTGTTACAGGTTCCTTCTTCTCTGCAGGACTACATATTGTAAATATAGATGTGCTCTAGTGTGCCTAAGGCAAGGGACTGGAGCCAAAACACCTGTGCTCTATTCCTGGCTCTGCCATTAATTCACTTTTTAGCCTTGAGCAAGTCTCTCATTTGCCTTGGTGTGGGATGGGGGAGATAATGCAACTTAGTTTCATGGGGATGTTGCAAGACTTAATGTTTATAAAGTTCTTTGAGGTCCTTACATGGAAGGAGCTAGATAAGTGCCTGGTACTTATTATTATTTGTATTTTATTAATAATAATCATATTTGTTATTAAGTATTGATCACTCTCTTACTAGGTTTCAGCAGACAAGCTGGTGGGTCTGGTGGCTTTTAGGCAGCATTTCAACCACTCCACATTTAATAAGCTGGTCTCCTATCGACGAGCCGTACACCATGCCCTGGAGGTAACTGGAGAGCAGCGCTGGGTTTTGTTGCAAGATTGCTCACTCAGCGGGAATCTCTTGGCAACGCAGGGCGGCATAGCATTTCTCAGGGCTCCGGCCTGCATGGGGAGCACTGGGGACATAGGAAGGGAAGTCAGAACCTGCCATATCCCACCCATGCTGAGGCTGTAATTAGTGATCTGCTGCGTGAGGCGCACACTTTGTGTTGCCCAGAGTGACTGAGGCAGCTGGCGCAGGGGCGCAGCTGGTCTGTTCAACATTAATACTGAAGAAACTAAGGAGGGTGAAAGTGCCTGGGCCAGGAAACGAGGCCCCTTCACCCCTAAAAACAGCCCTGCTGCCACCCTCCTCTGGGGAGAGCAGGTGACGGAGTCGGGACTCTTGGCTTCCATTCTCTGATCTGTTACTCTCTCGCTGCATAAGCTTCGTCAAGACCCTTCCTCTCCGTGTACGGGGAGGTGAGGAGAGTTCCTGCTATCAAGGTGTTAGTTAAGATGTGGGGGGCGCGTTGAGATCCGGGGATGCTGCAAAGGGTCAGTGATTCTACCCAGCTGGTTGGGGTGGGCTCAGTGATGCTCACGCCGCTCTCCTGGCACCATGCCGAGGTGCAGACTTGGGGCCGGACTCTGCTCACGTTTATGCTGCGGGGGATCGGAGTAACTGCTGGCTCCACCAGAGTCATGCTGGTCTTGCTGAGTCTGGCTCTGTGTCAGGATCTTTGCTTCTCCTGCAGCAGCTCCCCAGTTGCTCAGGGGTGTTATCCAGGGAGCAGTTGCTCCGTGCTGATGATTGATGAGCAGCAGGTCTTGTTGTTGGCACTGGGGCTAAATGCCTCGTGACGCTAATATCTCGTACATACAGTGGGACCCATTCCACTCCTGGTTACTCACTGCAAACCTGCAGGGACTCCACTGCCTTTGGAATTTGGGCCAGTGGCTCTGGGCTCATTCCTCCTGCTCCTGTCTGGGTTGGGGCTCGCAGACGTGGCTGGTTGCAGGCATGCTCTTCCCAGCTGACTGGGAGGGAAAGCCCCGGAGGAAGCAAGAGAGCCCTCCGGAGCTGGCACACCCACTGCTGGAATGTGTGGCAGCGTTGCCCTCAAGGAAAGGCCTGTTCGTCCCCCACCCCTGGGAGCAGCTGTTGCTGCAGGTGCTGGTATGAATGAGCCCAGTGTGCACATATGTTTGGGGGGAGGGCTGGCACAGGAGGCTGCATCCAAGCAAGAAAAGTCAGGCCAGCCATGTCGCCTGGGTTCAGCATTTCAGCCAGAGGCTAGAAGACAGAGAGCCTCCATGATTCTCGCCCTGTCTCCTTGAGTGGTTTCAGAGTAGCAGCCGTGTTAGTCTGTATTCGCAAAAAGAAAAGGAGTACTTGTGGCACCTTAGAGACTAACCAATTTATTTGAGCATAAGCTCCTAATGATGAAGTGAGCTGTAGCTCACGAAAGCTTATGCTCAAATAAATTGGTTAGTCTCTAAGGTGCCACTAGTACTCCTCTCCTTGAGTGGTTGTTTCCAAGTGAGACTGTCATTGGGATGCCATTGTGAGATGCTTTGACTTGTCATCCGGCTGTGCAGAACGTGGTAACTTCTCCTCTCTCTCCGGCAGGTTGCAAGGAGCCGGGCAGGGAAGACGTTCCCAGGCACCACTGGGGAGTCTCTGGAAGAGCAGCTAAAGCCCATGATTGACTGGGCGTTCAGCGGCTTCAAGCCTATGGGATGCAAGGGACTGAAACCACCGAAAACTCCAGGTTTGCTGCTTTTGTGAGCCAGACAGCAGAGCTGGCGTGGTCGGGACTTGTCAATTAACCTGGCCATTTGAATTTGGTTAGCTGCTGCTGACCCCACAGTGTAACCTGCAGTGGGGAATTCATTTGCCTTGGCCAACCTCTTTCCTCCTGTCTGCATCATCATCGGCTGGTCAGGATCCCCTTGGGCCAGAGCTGTCTCTAGTGTAACTCTAGGGGTTGCAGTGGAGTTGTCCCAGGGGATGCGTTTGGCCCTGGTTGGGCAGTAGCACAGTGGGTGCCAGTAGACAAAGGTGCCCAGCAGCAGCTTAGCAAAAGGCCAGAGGAAGGACATGAAGCACCTTTCCGTTGGCATAAAAATATTGCTCCAGGAACTAAACTGTTATTTGGTTGTGTTCACCCAGCAGGCAGGGCTTGGGCAGGCACGAGGGGCTCGGGGGACACAGCTTCCTCCTCTATGGAAATATTTTGATGCCCAGCAAAGGCAAAAAGTAAGAATGGCCCTTGAGACACCTCTCCAAGAGTCATGGCTGGCTGGGAGGGCTCAGTGTGTGAGAAAGAGAGGGGGGTGAACTGTGCCAGGTGCAAAGAAATTTCCCAGCCCTCTCCCCAATCTCCCAATCATCTCCAGCACATGCAGGTCTGGCATCGGGATTAACTCTCCTGGCACACAGCGGGAATGTTGAGGGTCTCACCAGAAGCTCAGACTAAATCCCTGCATGAAGGACGGGGTGTGGGTGCCGCGTTGCCAGACGCTGTGGGGAACACGGCATCGGGTTGAGCATGTCTTAGCGGAAGAGGCTTCCCACTGAAAGAACATGTAACATGATTCTAGTTCGGGAGCGCTCTGGCCTTTGTTTGTCATGGTCCTTGCCCTAGACCAGGATAAATTTGGCCACGGGAGTAGGGCACTTATCCTTGGAGAGGATGAGGGAGAAAGAAAGGAGAGAGAGAGAAATTCAACACCTTTCTTGGAAATTCTCAAGACTGTAATGAGCCAGGGTAGTGGGTCAGGACCGGACAGAGTCTGGGAAGCCTGAGGCTGCTCTCCTTTCACAGAGAATGGAGTGGCTCCCCACAAGAATGGCATTGAAGAGGTCTGTGCCCCTGAACACTGCCCCCCAGCCAAGCGACTAAAGACTAACTTCTGCAACAACAGCAAGGAGCGGGTGGAGGAGGACCAGAGCAGAGGTAACTCGGGAGATGGGGGGGCGTGGCACCAAGGGTGGGTGTCGCAATTCAGCAAAAACTTAGGCGTAGAAAGCACCAAAGAGAAACCCCTCTGGGCAGGTGATAGGCTGTGACTCCCTCCCAGGCAGCACTGAACGAACGATATTTTTTTTGGTGTAGCACCAGAAATGTGGGAGCTGGAGTATTTGTCTAGCTGTGTCAGTACAATATCCACACCTCTGCACACTGCACACCCACATAACCTGCACACGCCCCCGCTACACACAGCCCTTGCCTGCACATACCCTAATCTGCACATAAACACGTGTAGCATGACAGCCTAATCTAGGCACGGCCATTCACGCACTTCCTCATTCTGCCTGCTAATATACGGATACAGAACGTTTTTTGCCAAAATGTATTTAACTGTATTGTCCCCCACGTTCATTTGGGACTGTCTGGACTGTTTCAGAGCAGTGAACCACTGGAGTAAAGCTCCTAAAAGGACACACAGTCTGTATAAGATAAGTACATAATATGTGAATATATACTCCTTCGTGTGAATATGCAGTATTGCTATAGTAGTTTAAATTAAGGAACTCGAGTGCTGTTAAACAGGCTACATGTAAAGTTTGCTACATAAAATCGTTTAAGGACTGAGCACATTTTCCTTTTGTTTTTTATTTGTAAAGAGCAAATGGTTTCTGAAGTCACAAACAACAACAGGAGCCTTGAAGGTAATTAGTTTCCTTTTTTCTCTCCGTCAAAAGTCAGTGGCTAAGTCAGGTGCTTGGATACGGTCTCAGATGAAAGATAATTTGTCTTCCCTGTTTAATTGCACCGTGTGGAATTATTGGGAAGTTCTCCAGATTGCTGGAGAGGTGACCATCCTTCCCTGAGGCTGAAATGCAGGAGGGCCAGTCACCACGCAAACTTCATTTACAGCCCTGACCCTGCAAACAGTTACCCATGTGTTTAACTTCAGATGCTGGGAGGAGTGCCTTGAGGTTCGCTGAGGCTGCTCTCAATGTACAAAGTGAAGCATGCGTGTATCCTTGCAGGACTGGGTCCTGACTCCTCTCAGGAGAGTCTACGTGGTAGACAGACCTTTCGCTGGCCCTCTGTACGTACAGGGGTAAATTTCAGTCTAAGAGATCAGTCTACTGGTTAAAAGTTAAGGGCCAAACGCAAGTTGGTCAGAAATTGGTTTGTTCTTGGAATTCCACTATACCTAAACATGTTGTCAAAATGAGATGGGGCGAAGGGCCGTATAATGGTCTACGGAAAATGGAGACAATGAGGCGGGGGCTGGAATATAATTAGTCCAGTATTCAGTGGGATGCAGCAAAGGGGAGAAGTAGCCTGTCTTTATGGACCATATCGGGGGGTCGCCGTGTTAGTCTGTATCCTCAAAAACAACAAGGAGTCCGGTGGCAAAGTGGTTTCTTATCCACAAAAGCTTATGCCCAAATAAATCTGTTAGTCTTTAAGGTACCACCGGACTCCTTGTTGTTTTTGTGGACAGTGTTTCCTTACAAACTAGACAAAACTGAAACTCCGGAAGGGACAGGAGTGTAGTGAGACAAGGCCCAGTCGGGAATGGTGGTAGCGATTTAAGGACAGCTGGGTTCTAGTCTGCTCTGCCACTGACTCAGAACTGACTTTCACTCTCTGTGCCTCTTCGCGAAGTACTAATAATGATCATACCTATGTCACAGAGGTGGTGGTTGGCTCTTAAGATGCTTCATTCTGCACACTAGCAGGTAGGGCCCTGTGGACTTCTGGTGGGTGCTGTGGTGAGAGCCACGGAGGGGGCAGTGACAAACAAAGGGCTGTGTGTGGCAAAGAGGCTGCTGCCTGCCACTCGATTCTCAGGGGTCCCTTTTCACTGATTACAGCAACAAAGGCGAAAGCTAACTGGGAGCGGAGCTGCCTGGGACATCTGGCTCCCATTGCGGGTGCTGAGCACCTGAATCGGGGCCCTTTGTCTCTCTTTGCTGCGGCTCTCCGTCGTTAACGCGGGGAATAATCATCCTTCTTTTCTGCCCTCCTGTGTCTCTCGTCTGCCTAGATTGAGCTCTTCGGGGCGAGAGCTGTCTCTCACTGTGCGTCCGTGCAGCGCCTGGCACTGTGGCGTCCCGCTCTCGTTCTGGCCTCTAGGTGCTACTGGGATCAATAACACTATTTTTAAAGGGTGTGTTCATTGTATTAAACAGACAGTTGTTTATCGTGTGGGAGAAAAAACCCAGCCACATTCCACCCGCTGTTTGAGGGGGGCCTTTGCCAGACTTGCAGGGTAAGTCACTAGTGAGGGTGGGTGTGGGGGGCCGGGGGAGAAGGCTGGGTCAGGTCACTGTCAGTGTGTAGTGACTCTGGCTACTGCAGCCTGCGAGGTTTTGAGAGAGGTGTGGGGAGAGAACCAGCTGGTTTGGGAAGCCCCAGGGCCTACGGGAGCTCTGCTGACCTTTCTGTGTCAGGGTTATACTTCGCTCTGCCAGAGGGGCCACGCTGTGACTGTGCGCCAAGGCTGGGGAGGGTGCCGGTCACCCCTCCCGGGATAGGGCAGGGGAAGGTGGAGCCAGGGTGCCACACTCTTGTCCTGCCCATCAGAGGGGAGAGCACGCGGCACCCTTCTAACACCAGATCCAAAGCCCATGGAAGTCAGTGAGACTCATTCCATTGGCTCCCCTGGGAATTGGATCCGGCCCCTACGTGAACGTGCGGATGCAGCGTCTGCTGCCCTGTGCACCCAGGAGCTCTGGGAGGCTCCCATGGGACACCGGAGAGGTGCAGCTCCTTGCTGCCTCTCAGCATGAGCCAGAGCCTTCCTGGAGCCTCAGGGGTTTTGGCGTGCGCCATGTGCCCCCTCCATTCTCTCCATCTTGCCTGGTGCCGTTTGGGGCTGGCTCTGCAGCAGACCCCGGGATTCTGACTCTCTGTTGGGTGCTTCTCGCTAGGATCGGTTCCTGGAGCTCTTCTACATGTACGACGAGGACGGGTACCAGTCATTTTGCACCGTCTGCTGCGAAGGCAAGGAGCTGCTGCTGTGTAGCAATGCCAGCTGCTGCAGGTCGGCACCCCACCCAGGCCACTCGTGGTTCTCCTTCTCCAGCAGATCCTGGGCTAAGTTCCCTCTCAGCTGCGCGGCTGTGCCCCAGCCTGTTAAGCACTGCACAGGCGCTCAGGACTGTGGTGGGGAGAGATGCCTCTCCCCTAGCCCTGGACCTGCCGCGGCCGGGGGAAGAGGCATCTCTCCCACCTCAGCCCAGGCGCTGCTGCAGGGATAGACAGCTGGGGGGAGCTCTCTCTCGCCGCTGAAGCCCTGGGGCAGCCTGCACCCCAAACCCCTCATCCCTGGCCCCACCCCAGAGCCAGCATCCCCAGCCAGAGCCCTCACCCTCCTGCACTAGAGCCCTTTGCCACAGCCCTGAGCCCCCTCCCAGATGCCGAATCTCTTGGCCCCACCCCTGCCACATGAATTTTGTTATGTGCACCGAGGTGGAGGTGACGTGTCACACATCACCTCCATCTTGGTGTGAATAACAAAATTCATTCCGCACGTGTGGGAAAAATTAGAGGGAACACTGAATTCCTGGGGCAGATGCTGTGGGGGGAGGGGGTTCAGCACTGCTAGAAAATCTGGCCAGTTGGGTTTCAGTACCTAGGTTGAGGAGCCATGGGATAAGCAGTCTGATCTGAAAATGTTGGCCTCCAACCTTTATGCATCCCATAGGTGTGGACTAGGACAGGCTGATCAGTGCAGTAATGGGGGCTGAGATTTTCAGAGGAGACTGGAGGGAGTTGAAATTCAATAGGACCTGGCTGGCTGGCTGCTTTGAAAACCCCAGCCAGAGAAAGGGAGAAGCCACTTCAGACATAGTTTAGAAGACACTATTTTAAGTCTCTGTAATACTTTCCCAGTGGCTCCTGACTCGCCTTCCCCAGATTGTACAGCCTTTCTCTTTACGCAGTGTTGTCTCAGTGAGTCCCGCTGATCAGACCTGGCTTGTGGACAGCAATTCCCAGGTGAAAGCACTATTCCCTGGGCCTGATTGTGGTGTGCTGTGCTCAGCAGACCGGCCTGCCTCATACCTGAGCGGGTCTGTGAACGTAGCCCTTAAAGAGAATAGCACGTGCCTTGCCCCGGATGCAGGGGCGTGAATACCCTGGCTGAACACATACCTGGGGTCATCAGCTCTAAACACCTAGAGATACATGCATTCCACAGGGATGCCAGAGAAGTCCTGGGGACCTAGTGTCTCCCTGAAAGGTGGGAGAGACGAGAGAATTGGGCTCCATGATAATGTCCTGTCCTGGGGAGATTTATGAGCATAATCTTGGAGGTGGAAGGTGGCTCAGCGGAGGAGCCTTTGGAACTCGGAGTTACCGTGTTCTCCTGGTTTGCGCAGGTGCTTCTGTGTCGAATGCTTGGAGGTCCTGGTAGGGCAAGGTACCTCAGCAAAGGCAAAAGAGCAAGAGCCCTGGAGCTGTTACATGTGTCAACCACAGAAGTGCTATGGGGTGTTACAGCGCCGGCCGGACTGGAATGTACGGCTGCAAGACTTCTTCACCAGCGACAAAGGACAAGAATATGTAAGGAAATCGACCTGGGGCAGGAGTACAACAGACCTCATGTGGGGATGGGCGAGAGATACTGAAGGACACTAGCGATGGGGAAGGACGTAATGCTGTGGAGGACATGGGAGTGGGGATTTGCACAGAACCCAGAGTCGTCTGGACTGGGGCAGCCTCAGGCCATACAGCAGGAGGGTAAGCAGCAGAGAGGAAATGTTAGCTACGCATATGGACGTGAAGGTGGAGGGCCAAATCCTCAGCTGCTTTTAGTTAGCCAGTGCACTTCAGTGGAGCCATCACAGCTTTCCTGAGCCGAGGATGTGCCCCGGGGAGAGCAGCAGAATGGCTGAAGGACAGCCGAAGAGGGAGGAGGAATTGAGGCAACAGGGAATGTTTGATCTCTCTGGTTCTTGTATGGCATGCGTCACTGTGGTCTCTGAGTGCTTGAATCCTTCGTGCTGCCTATAAAAGGGACATTAGCATCTTCCTGAGGGGTCCTGCTGACTCTTATCTGGGATTATGGGAATCTGCTGGATTCTTAAAACCACTCCTCAAAATCCTCACTTTTCTGTTAGCATTTGACCCAGTCGTGGTGCCCTTTGTGTTCCTGACTTGTGTTTTCCTGCACACACGTCTCCCAAGGGTTCTGGGCTTACAGATCCTTTCATCCCTGGCAGAAGCTCTCCTGAAGAGATGCCAGCTGAGAGCCACGTAATGACAGGGCTTGGGCCTGCCTCGTGGGGCACTGAGATGTTACCCAGAGCAGGGGAGTCCTGCTGCAATAGGAGCATGAGCCCGGGCTGAAGGTGCTGCCTACTTCATTTCTCTCTCTGTTTAATTGCAGGATGCGCCTAAAATCTACCCAGCAGTCCCTGCAACAGAGAGGAGGCCAATTAGAGTGCTGTCCCTTTTTGATGGCATAGCAACGGGTGAGGAGCCAAGAGAGCTTATTTATGAATGACTAACAGTATTAAATCTTGCTGATTATTTATGAATGACTAACAGTATTAAATCTTGCTGATTCACACTGCTCTCGCGCCTGCCATCCGGGGAGCTCCAAGCCCCTCACAAACGTGAATGAACTCAGCCTCATGGCACCCCAGGGTACTAGGTCATTGTCATCATGCCCATTAAGCAGATGGGCAAACTGAGGCACAGAGTGATGAAGTGACTTGGCCAAGTTCACACAGAATGAGCCTGAGGCAGAGCCAGGATTCTGAGTCCAGTGCTTTACCCACAAAACCACCCCTTAAAACTAAATGCGGAGGACGAAGAGTCCAGAATCTGAGTAGCTACTCCTTCTGCTCGACGGAGGGAAGTTGTGGTGGGAGAGGGCAGGCACGTGAGACACAATTGCTGTTGTCCCTTCCATTCACCAGCGGAGCCTGAGCACAGACCCAGCTTGCTTATTAACTGATATGGAGAATGTGAGAGCAAATCAAGCCAGAGGTTGATGCCAACATTGTGTCCCAGGTAGAGCTGGCTGGGAAACGAGAATTCCAGTTTGCAAAAAAAAATCAGAGGTTTTGAAACGTCGTCTTAATTTTGCCTTGGAGTGAGAGAGACTGACCCACCCCCGAACAGCCAAGAGCCTGGCGGGTAAAGCACCCGCCTTGGGCCAGGGAGATGAGGTGCAAATCCCTTCTCTGAATCAGACTGAGCAGGGACTTGAACTTGGTTTCCTGCATCCCAGCTGAGTCCCTAATCACTGGACTGTTTAGGTGGGGGAGGTTGTCCGTCTTTCTTTCTTTCAACACATCTGGGGCAAATTGCGTTCTACTGTATGTAAGACGCAATTCCACTGACGTCAGTCGAGTTCTATTTGTTTTTACACCAGGGCTCGATTTGACCCTATAATTCAGCTTCAAGGTGAAGAACCATCAGCTTGTTGAAATGCACCCAATTTGGCCATAAGACCATGTCATGCTCACTAAGTGCACCCAGGGCAGTGTGTCCTCTCACACATTGTGTCCTCTGCCAAACCTAGGATGCATTCGGCAGTTACACACTATATAGGTTCTACCAAAGTCCTGGACTGGATGTGGGTGGGGAATGGATTCTATATAGCGAGCTTGACAAGAGATAAATGTTGGAAGCTGGAACAGTTGGGCTTTATAAAGCAAGGGCCTGATTCGCTGAGGTGCTGAGCAGCCTCCTTGCCCACTCTGTTCAGGGAGAGGTGAGGGAGCTTTGAGGGCTTCCCTGTAAGATGGAGCCCCCAGTGGGGAAATGTCTCAGGGCAGGTGGCTTGACTACTGAAGATCCAGTTCTGCACACACCTCCCTCACCCTGGAGAGAATGAATGGGTGCTCCTGGGAGAAGTCCAATGTGTTCGTTGAAGGTATCTCTCTATGGAGATGATCTTCAAGGGTGGCGGGGGAGCTCAGAGGACCAGATTCTGCCACCCTTACTGACATAGAGAAGATCCTTCGTTTGCACTTGCTCATGAAGCACCAGGGTGGCACAGAGTGTGTGTTATGGGCCGATGGAGGAGGATGGGGGACTGATGAGAACCACCTGACCAGAACTCAAGCTGGGTGTCTTTTCCCCAACAGGTTACCTGGTTCTGAAGGACCTAGGCATTAAAGTGGAGAAATACATTGCCTCTGAGATTTGTGAAGATTCCATTGCTGTGGGAACTGTCCGGCATGAAGGGAACATCACATACGTGCATGATGTCAGGAACATAACCAAGAGAAACGTGAGCATAACCAAGAGAAATGTGTTCCACGGAAGGGCCGGCAAACACACTTGACACGCCCAGGGGGATTTACTTTGTTTTATTTACTACTGAAAAGGAGAAGTGTGAGCTGAGTGTGCAGACCTGTGATACAATTGTTGTCGTGTCCCCAGTGGCACATACTTTAATGGGAGAGGGCTGTTACCTGGTGTCCACTGACACTGAATCTGATTGTCTGTCCTAGATTGAGGAATGGGGTCCTTTCGACTTGGTGATTGGTGGAAGTCCCTGTAACGATCTCTCTATTGTGAATCCTGCCAGAAAGGGTCTGTATGGTAAGACTGTTTGTTTCTGGAGGGAGGTGGTGGGTAATGGGGAATGGAACATTTCACCTCTAGCCCACTGGTTCATATCCAAACGGGGTTGGTGCTGGCCCCAAGATTCTACCATCTGCTCTGGTGACTGATTGGTGGTTTCTGGGAAATGACTTGGTGTCTCATTCCAGTTCCTGGTGGACAGGAGTCCAAAACTGCCACCATAAATGGCGTTAATATGTTCCCCAGTTGGCACCTGCTGCAGGGAGGTCCAGGACTGAATGGACCCTGGAGACTGAGCTTGTCTTACCTCTGGAAGGGGTCCCACTACTAGTTCAGGGTGGAGGCGCATTTGCGGCGCTGCGTGAGGGGAGCTCTTGTTGTTCCTGCCTGTGCCATCGCTCTTCCGGGAGACGGGAGTGTCTCTCTTCTTTCTGGGCTGGGGTAAGCGCTCACAATCTTATACGTTCCCTATTGCAGAGGGAACTGGGAGGCTGTTCTTCGAGTTCTATCATCTCCTCAATTACGCACGTCCCAAGGCAGGGGAAGAGCGACCTTTCTTCTGGATGTTTGAGAATGTCGTGGCCATGAGAGTCAATGATAAAAGGGACATTTCTCGATTTTTGGAGGTAGGAGTCACTGCAGACCATTCCCTGCATTCCTGCTCTGCAGACAAGGGCCTAGAACGGGCAGGCTCTTGCATCCTGGGATGAAGCTGGGCTGTAAGAATATGTATGGGTGGTGTTTGTATAGGGACCTGAGGTTAAAAAGCTCAAACAAAACAAGTGGGGAGGAAGGATGTTCTAGAGGATGATGCACAGAGCTGGAAATTGGCAGATATAGGTTTTATTTCTGGCTCTGCTTCAGATTTCTTCTCTGACCTTGGGCAAATGGCTTCCCCTCTCTGTGCCTCAGTTTTCTCATCTGTAAAATGGGATTAATAGTTCTTAGCAGCCTGGCATGAGGATTGTGAGCTTCCGTTGATTAGTGTAAAGTGCTTTGATATTTCCAGTTGGAAGGTTTTAGGAAAGTGCAAAGCATTAACTCTCACAACAACAAAGACGGTGCTACAGAGAAGGCTGCAACTTCTGTGGCAACATTTGCAGCCCGTCTATTGCGTCTTGTAAGAGTCTCTGCCTAGGAGGATAATTCTGTCCCTGACCCAAAGTAATGAACAGTGAGACACTGGAATTTGATCAACATGTATCATTGTTATTCATTTGTATTGCATTGGTGCCTAGGATTCCTGGTTCTGGATCAGGACCCCAATGCGCTGGGCCCTGTACGCACGCAGAACAGACACATTTATGCTGGCTCCCTCTGAGAGGATCTACTGAGTCTTTAAAATTGTGTATAGCAGAGAATGCACTTCCCATGCTGGGCACTGGCTTCAGGGAGCTGGAGGATGCCGCTCCAGCCCTGGCCACTGGCACACAGGACTTCAGGGAGCTGGAGGATGCCGCGGCAGCGCTTGGAAATTTAAGGTCCTAGACAGATGGCCTTTTAAGGCCTTGTTCTCTGGTTATCTGAGGAGCAGGGCAGTTTGTCAGCCATCTCCGTGCAGTGAGTTGATTTGGAACGCTGCTGGAGGTGGCTGCAGTTAGTGCTGGGTGGTGCGGTTTATGCTGGTCACAGCTGCTTCTCTTTAATCTTTTCCCTTTTTCTCTCTTGGAATGCAGTGCAACCCTGTTATGATCGATGCCATCAAGGTATCAGCTGCACACAGAGCACGCTATTTCTGGGGCAACCTGCCTGGGATGAACAGGTAACTCTTCTGTTTGTGAAGCTCTCACGGTTCTTTTCTCCTCGGCACCATGTGCAGCTCCTGGGAGCCAAAGAGACTCACTATCCTGCCACCCCACAGCCCTTTGCAGAGCTCTGTTATCTTCGTCGTAACAATGGTTCTGTTTCTGCACTGCACTTACCGTTAGCAATTATGTGAATCTGGAAAAATTGTAGAGTTTGGGCCTGATCCAAAGCCCATTGAAGTCAATGGGACCCTTCCCTGGATAGCAGGGCGCACTGGCTCAAGCCCTTCATGCAGTTTGCTGGAGCTGTAGTAGGAATTTCAAACTCATTATCCTCCATCCTAATGGGTTGCTCCAGCAAACTCTTGTACAGCTGACAGGACAGTGGGTAATCTGAATTCCCCTCTGCCCCCACACAGGGCACTTGGTTTCCCTTGCTTAGTGCTGTGAGATTGGGATACGGTCAGCACTCTGGGTTTGATACGTTTAACAGACATTGTGATAAATGTACCCAGTTCTCTTAAGCAAAACACTCCCCTGTTTCCACCAGGTGGAGAGTCTCTTGCTTCTACAGATACCAGTTCAGTGTTTGTAAACCCACATGCACAATTGCCTTTTTAGAAGGACACTGACAGTCCAGTTCCCTATGGACCAAAACCCACCACTGTGAGTGGCACTGACTGGCCTTCCCCCTGCTGACAGCCTCAGCATAAGGGAACAAGGGTTTGGATGGACCGTAGAGCTCAAACTAAACTCTCCGTCCCAGAGATGGTCCATCCAGGGCCGTAGTAAGGCCCATTTGCAGGGCAACATGGGGAAAGCTGGCATTGTTGCAGTCTGTTCGTCCTCAGAAAGCTACAGGATAGAGGCTCCACCCTCCCTGAGCCTTCTGACCAGCCCCTTTCACCATCACCAAATTCACAGGAAAAAGTTATAATAAAATTACATTGCAATTAAATAAAATGATGCTAATCGTGACCTTGTTAACCAGAGATTCCTAGCAACGGCAGGTGGAATTTTCACACATCAAAATGTTCAGTAAGTAAATACCAACAAAAATAAACCAATGGAATCCCTCATGGATTTCTGAACTTTATATGCTTGATTGCACTTTAATTGCCAATACTTTTAGGAGTTATAAATAGTTAAAGCTGCACCTGATGGAAGTAGGCATTTGGAAAGTGAAAGGGCAGTTGCTTGGCTTCTGTTACATCTGCATTTTGAAAACTGTAGTTGCACTTTAACTTGTTTGTAACTGAGCATAGAAATTAAAGCATGAGGTCTTAGTGGTGTCCCACGGAGGTGGGTTTGAGGTCAAATTTTCAAAAGTGACTAAATCCCATTTTCCAAATCGATGGGCACTTAGGAGTCAAGTCCCATTGACTTTTAATGAGACGTGGGATCCTAAGGGGCTTTTGAAAATGGGACTTAGGCACTCTTGAAAATGTTACCCATGAAAACCTATTGAGAGCATTGCATAAAATGAGTTACCAGCTGCATGTCCCAATTTAGAGCCTGTGCCTATGAACAATAACTGATTAAATGAGGCTGACTGTACTAGCTGTTGTTGCTACTTGACCTGCTTCTATTAATTAAAAATGGTCAGGTATCCACAACAGTCGTAACAGGATAAAACCTACAATCGTTGCAGTGTAGTTGTAGCCGTGTTGGTCGCAGGGTATTAGAAAAACAAGGTGGGTGATGTAATACCTTTCATTGGACGAGCTTGTCTCTCTCCTCAACAGACGTTGGTTCAATAAAAGATAAAGATACTACCTGCCTCACCGTGTCTCTCTCATCGCTTCTGCTATAATTTTAAAAAAATGTTTTCTTCAGGCTGTTGAGAGAGAGAGAGAGACTGTAAATGACTCACCATAATTGTATTATTATGGATCATTCCCTGACCCTTTAATCATTTCTGATCACGTCATGATGTGTCTGATGGATAGGGGCAGCCACTGTAAATTGCATAACTATTGTACATTACCTGAAACAAGGGAACTCTGCAAGGAGACAGCACTAGCAGCCTGTAAAGGGGTGCGGTTGGTTTTGTAATATGGCTGACCCCAGCCAATGAAGTTGAACAAGGGCATGTACGATGTCATTATAATGTGGCTGAAGAGGCAGGTATGGTCTGGAGAGGGAGAGAGGCACCGGTCCTCTCTGGAAAGCTTGGTATGAGAGAGATCCCCAGACGACCTAGGATCTGTGTATTCAGACAGCTGGCAGCACATTGCAGGAAGGGAAGGGGTAACAGCTCCATTCTGTAAGCTGTAGCTCCATTCTGCTTTACAGGTGAGGAAGCCACAGCACTTCGGAAAGGGATAGAGTGGGGGAGTGGGCAACACAAGTGACATCTGTGTCTGGTACATCCCAAGGATTCGCTGTGTGTGGTGGAAGATTCTAAAGTCCCAAAGGACAGGAGCAGTGAAAGCAGCCTTTGGGCTGGGTTCCTGCGTGGTCCTATATTTGAAGGAAACAGCTTATTTGTTCTCTTGGAAGAAGCACTCAGTTGTTACCCTACTTTAAAGAACGCTGCGGTTCAAAGTGAATTGATATCTGAGCCCAGAGCTCCGTACTTTGGGGATGTGATTAGGAGATATTTGTAAATAGATTATATGCTCTTGCATCATCTAAGAAATAGGCATGTTCATTAAAGCCTCTTAAGTAGTCAAGAAACATGAATCAGTGTCTGAGCATCAGTGGGCTTTACCACTGGAACACTCGTTTTTCTGTTTATATTTCTCAAGCTGGCGGAGGTTTGGTTTCCATCCCTCACTGACATTGTAGGAAAAAGGAGTCTCACGACCTCTCTCCTCACCTGTGCCTGTCATTTTAAGGTGGGAAATGAAATGATACAAGAGGCCAGGGGTACAGTTGCTAGGTATGGCACAAAAAGAATGTGCACAAATCCTAGTAATCGGTTGCCAGACTTGTTGTGCAGGTTATCCCCCTTCACAAGTAGATCTCCAACGGTCACACTGTCTTTGAAAGAATCCAAGAAAAACTCCACTGGTCTCTTGGTGTGTGTTTTTTTTTTTTTTTTTTTTTGTAACGTCATAAATATTTCCCACTTCTTACAACTATAATTAAAGAACAAAACCAGAAGCCCCGGCCAGCCATTAATGTCATGCTTCCCCCATGACCTTGCTTGGTTCTTCTCTCTTTTGGGAGGTTTCTGGAGTCTGTTGCCTCTTTTGCGTAAAGCTTGCTTATGCTGAGCAGGGCTGTGTGGGGCTTTCACAAAGGCTGTTCACGTGTATGAAATGATAATGGTGAGGCTTTATTTTCACCCACTTGACTTGCAGTCTGGGATTACATTTGATTTTCACCTTTTCTTTAAATGATGCCGCATTCCCTGCTACAGCAGAGGACGCAATGAATTTTGCACAAAAGAAAAGCTTGATGGAGGACTAGAGAACGGAGTTAATTGTAGAGTTTAGAGTGTAATGAGCTTTGCCTGTTCTCAGGCCTCTGGTAGCTTCCAGGACTGATAGAGTTGAGCTTCAGGACTGCCTGGAGTACAGTAGGATAGCAAAGGTAAGACTCGCTGTTCAACCCTTTCCCTTTCCTTCCTTGGGGCAGTCTGGTATTTCTCAGCTTGCCACGAATAGCACTTACTCGGGATGCAGGAACCTCCTGGGGCTCCGTCGCATAATACTGCATGCTATAATAAGGGATGTCCTTTCTGGTGGATGCTCTAGTTGATTTACTCTCAAGGATTCTCTGCTTTCTCCTGGACTTGTGGATATTCTCTCTCATTTCAACCCTAATGAGGGATTTCTCTGTGGTTCCAACCTCTCTCTCCACACCTCCCTTACCTTCCTCTCTGTTCTGCTCTGTGGATCTGGTGAGACAGATGATGCTGGGCTTCTGTCTTGTTCATAGGGGCTTTCTGTTGAGGTATTGTCCACACAAAAATGAGAATGTACAAATGAGGCCCAAAGCTGAGTGTTTGGCTGTAACTGTGGGGACTTAATGCCATACGGCACAGTCCTGGTTAATGGGCACAAACCCTGGCCTGCTACTTTTCCTTGTTCCCAACATGCCAACGCTATTCCTACAGGAGCCACAAATTGCTGCTCTCCCTCTGGATCTCTCTATAGATATTTTTAATTCTTGGGAGCTATGGATTTCACTGCCCAGGTAAAAGTAGCTCCATCTGTTTCCATATACTTTTTTTTACAAATACCCTCTTCTGCGAGTGCAACCACTTCTCTTCAGAGCTGACGTACCGGTGGTTGCAGAATCCGTTGCTGGCATCTGATGCATATTGGTGCAAATACTAAAAATGCTGGCATGCAAAATCCCTGCTCCTTCCTTTTATCATTCCCTGCGTAGATCAGCCCTGGTCTCAGGACGAGATCTTTGCAGGATAGCCCACAGAACATTCATCTGATCCCTAAGACTAAGCCCAGAAGTTCACGTCAACTCTTGTTGTTTTGTTCTTCAGCTGAGGAAAGTGCAAACCATAACGACTAAATCCAACTCCCTCAGGCAGGGGAGAAGCATGCAGCTCCCAGTGCTCATGAATGGGAAAGAAGACAATTTGTGGTGCACTGAGTTAGAAAGGTGAGCGTCACTACCAAGGGGTGACTCAGAGAGAGGTGGAGGGATGGGAGAGGAAAAAAAAGGTGGGGATTAGGTAGAACCACACGCCTAGGGCATGTCTATAGGGAGAGTCAGTGCACGGCAGGCTGGGGTGTAAATCCACAGCGCTTCAGCCTGCCGTGCACTGACTGGCCATGTGGGTCTTTTTAGTGTGAACAAAAAGTACCGTAGAGCGCACTGACCTACTGCTATTCAGATCAAAGGGGCTATGGAACTTTTAGTGCACAGTAGCAGGGTCCGTCTGGCCAAGCCCTTAAAGATCTGTAGGAGCGCTGCATGCATCTGCCAGGTCTTTCCAAGGGAGTCTGTGATGGAGTTCACTGGCTCTTCAGGGTGAGACTCCAAGAGGGTGAGGCCGTGGTCTAGAAGCCCCCTGCCTTAAACTGGTTCCTGGAAAGGAAATACTTCTACAGCATACACTGGAGAGATGTGTGAAGTAGGCATAGGAGGTGGCCTTTTCTAACCTGGCAGTTCCTCAGCAAGAAGCAGAATCTGTTGACCCTCCTTGGAAGGGGCCTAGGAGTTTACACTGCAGGCTTTCTGGCTTGTCACTAAGGGCGATGGCCCAGGGAGCCAACAAGGGGGACTTCTCAATGGTTTGTGGACTCTATAGGCTTCCCTCTTGCTGTTGCTTGCTGCAGTGTAATGACTGAAAGAGCCCCCAGTCCTGATCCCTGGGCAGAGAGGTCTTGGGTGTGTCATCTGGTTCTTTTATTTCCCCTTCCCTGGTTATGTTTTAAATAAAGCTGGGACCCCAGGAAAGGGGAATTTGTTAATCAGAGCATCCAGGGTCTCTTCAGCCGGAACAGCTGGGCTCTGCTGTGGGGGTGCTCTCAGTGGAATTAGTCCAGGCATGTGATGGTGGAACGCGCTTTGTTCTTTAGTTCAGGGGGATTCCAAAGTTCAGTTCTTGTGGAAACTAGTTTCCACGTTGCGCAGTGATTCTCCAGTGCCCGACACGTCTGTCTGAGCTCTTCAGGCAAGTGACTCGATACATTCACTTGCCTTGTGTTTCAGTGGACAGCAGTAATAATAAATAATAATACTAGAGACCGCCACTCAGATAAATACATTACTGCACTTCAGTCAAGTGCAGCACGGTCACTGCATTTCACCTGACTGTCGGCACATCAGGGCTTTTCCGTATGACAAGAGCCTGTTGCTGGGCTTCAGAGAAGAGAGATTATCTCTGCCTTTCAGTAATACAAGAGAACCAAGATCATAGATGCATGGAAGGAAAAGTACTCCAACAGTAGCGTGGGTCACTAGATTTCAGCACCTGAATGGAAGCTGAAAAAACCCATAAACCTGAGTTAGGTTTGTGAAAACCATGAGTATGGAAGTGTGTGATAGCCATGTGGAAACATAAAAGCCATACCAGAATCATGAGACTAGACAAGCTTTTACAGATGGGGGCAGAAGTGATTTTTCAGGATACAGATCTCTACAGGAAAGAAAAAATATGTAGCATATATGGAACACTGTCCTACATGTGAAGTAAATACCCTAATACTCCCATTGGCGTCAGTGAGAGCAGGGTCAGGGTCTTGGGACCAGATTTGTAAAACGGAGAAGGGGGCTTCTTTAATGTGAGCGTAACATGTACCTAAAATGGAACTGTGGGCACAAATCAGAGAGATGCTTGAGGACTCTCACCTATACTTCCAGTGCAGAGACAGCAGGCAGAGACTGTGCCCACAGAGTGGGGGTCTGGGCCTCATCCCTGTGGAAATGTGCCCCTTAGTGAGACAACATAGTGACCAGCACATGAGACATCCGTGTAGAAATAATGCCGTGATGCTATGCAAGGGCACTCTACACCAACTGTGTGTCATACGGGGTAGGGGGGCGCTGTCTCCATGACAACATAGAAGTGGGCATAGGTGAGAGCATGGACTACGTGCGTGCTACTGCAAAGAGCCACAGGCCAAAACTCCTCCAGTCCAGGAGCTGCACAGTTGCTCACCGTCTGTGGGTGAGGGAATCCCTCCGCTGGAACACCCAGAGAACTCATGCACAAAGCCCAGTGCCTTGGGCGATGCACAGGGTCAGGGTTCTGGCCCTCAGGAATAACCCAGTGACTACAAGGACAAGACGTCATCAAAGTGTAACTGCTGTTCTAAAAGCTCCTCCTCTCTTCCTTCCCCCTGCAGGATTTTTGGCTTCCCCCTTCACTACACGGATGTGTCCAACATGGGGCGTGGAGCACGTCAGAAGCTACTCGGGAGATCGTGGAGCGTCCCGGTCATTCGGCACCTGTTTGCCCCGCTCAAGGATTATTTTGCCTGTGAATAGCAGGGATTCCTTTGTCTCTTCTGGTAAAGATGCACTAGCTCAACTGCTTGTGTGGGAGAGGGAAGGAAGAGAATGGCCCACAAGCTCCATTACTTGGTAGGAAATGGTCCCCCGAGCCACATGCTTTGGGAAGGAAGTGTGGCCCTGCAGGGAGAGCGTAGGAAACTTTCTTTAACCAAAGAACCTGTTAGGGTGACTTTTTCAAAGGGACAGAAGACAACGCTCTTTAGAAAATACCAAACACAGAAGCTAGCTTACCCCAGCCAGGAGAGCGTAGATATGGTGGATGAGACACAGAGCATTAATCATTCCATTTTACTGTACAATTGAAAAGTAGCAATTCAGAGGCTGGGTGGTGAAAGCCGCTGGCTGGCGTGCTGCAACCAAACTTGAAATAGGTAGAAACAAAGCTTTTGTGAAGACAAACCAGCCTCTCAAAACAATTGCTAAGAAATCAGAACGGTAGCCACAGGTATAAAGAACCCTGTCAGGTTACTGAACGAACAAGCGGGATACAAGAACCAAATCGCTTTTTACATTTTTTTTTTATTTGTTAAAGTTTAATTTTGTGTTTAAACTTTTGTTGCTGCTTTAAGGCATTACATGAGAATGTGGAAATTCCTAGACCTGAATGTAGCTGAAACTGAACTGTGAGGTGATAGAATGACTGTTCTAGTTAGAGCTAACGAAATGTTGTTGTTTGTGTTTGGCTGTAGTTTTACCAATATTCACTCCTTCCTTTTTAAAACATTCTTTTAATTTTTACATTAAGAACTGCTGAACAGCTAGAAAGGTAAAACATTTGTCAGTTTCTGGAGGGTTTGGGCTCCAAGTTGAAAAGGAAAATGTTCTCTTAACGTTTTGCAAACGAATGTGCTGAAATGGGCAGGAAGGGGCAGCGCTCGTGTTCAATGCTGTTTTTTTTTAAAAACCGCAAAACTTTATTTTTATTAACCGTTTTATAAACCTGGACAGTGTTGCCAACACAGTGCTGCCCAATCCTGATCCCACTAAGTCACCAGGAGTGAAGTCCTGGGCCTTTGAAGTCCATGGCAAGACTCCCATTGACTTCAGTGCAGCCAAAATTTCACCCTAGGAATTTTGCCCTGGGCTTTGGCCTGATTCTTCTCCCGGGTTAGTCAGTGATGCTTTTCCTGCTGACTACAGTGGGGCTGGAGCAGGCCCGTGTTAACAGAATAGGAAACCCTCCTGCCATGGAGTAAACGCTCAACACCCCTCGCCCTCCCCCGGGAGAGTCAGTTTTTATTATACGGTCTATCAGACAGAGTCTCACTGTTCTTACCTCATCTGCCATCCCTGCACATATAGCTAATGTCTGTTAAGAAGCATAGAGGGACACATTTTTACTCTGAACTTTGCCCGCCCACAGGCACAAAACGGTGTGCACACAGGTGGGACAGGTGGGCCTCCACCTGCACCAGTTGTGTGCATGGCCCCGGCCTTGGCAGTGCAATCAGCTACCCATTGTGAAGTGGATGATGCCCTTTGCTGAGTTGGGTTTGACCAGGGTTGAAAATCTGGCTTCAGGCTGAACAATTAAATATGGATCTAGCACCACGGGAACCTTCCTGTCTAATCCACTGCCATGCTCTGAGAAAGGGACGTCCCAATCGGGTCCAGCCGTCGTGATGGTGGCTATGGCAGACCTGCTGCCCCAGCGCCTTGCTGAGGGTCTCACCTTACTTCCTGCCTTTACTGGAAAAAACAAACATTTGAAACATTGAAAGAAACTCCCAAGACTGACTGGCGTTCGCTGGATCCTGAATTGGATAAAGCCTAGACCCAAAGATTTCACCATCAAATACATTAATCACGGGCCGGGCAAGCCAGTGCGTAGGGCTCGCTTGCATATTGTACATATACCATGATGAACAGTCTCTCTGACAGATCTACTAATGGCGCAGGACCCTTTGATAGGGAAGTCAGACTTTTGTCCCCGCAGAGCTTCCCCTAAACGTGGCACCCTCATGTGCATATTGCCATGCTTTTGAAACAGTCCAGGACTTCAGCTCCTCTGTCCTCTCCTAGCTCTGTTCTTCACTCAAAACAGTGGCCCCAGTGAAGTGAAGCACTTTTTATGCCCATGCTTAATAGTATGCATGTGCTTATAGAAGTGCTTTGCTGAATTGCATTAAGTGTTGCTATATCTGATTTGACTGAAAGGAAATGCCATTGCAGCTAAGAAAAGGATCGAGCACTAGACAGACCAATGGACTCTGGATAGTAGTTGGAAGGGCTTCCATTTCTTCCGCAGCCTTCAAGCATCTCTTGCTTTTCTAAATTAAGAGAAGCCTCTGTCTCCTATGCCAAGTAAACATCTGCCTGCCCCCCCATACAGTCTTGCAGGCTGTGTGAAAAGCTGGGCAAACAGAAGTCTTTCTGCATTGTGCTCAGCAGTGTTCCTAAAGGGCAGCCTCCACTTTAACACGGATCCATGAGAAATGAGAGCATCCCTATCTCTGCTCCTTCTGCCCCGCCTTGATAGCAGGAGACCGCTATGCATTTCCTTCCCAGGTCCTAGAAGAGGGCATCATCTCCAGTGGATGAAAACCCTCATGTTTCCCACTCCTCTTATGGTGTCACTTACCCTGTGTTGAGCTGTTTTTGATCTACGTGCAGATTGTTTCCCACCTCCAGCCACAGCTGCAGCCTGCCTCCTCTTGATGCCCAGAGTCAGCTGGGAACTGACAGCAGGGGGAAGCAGGTCAGAGCCATGGGAGACAGGGGTTTTCCCACAGAGGAGAGACTGAGTAGTGCTCTCCTCTCAGTCCTGCTTGGCACTTCCTCCCCAGTTGCACTTGGAAACCCTGTCAGTTAGCTGTTCCCAGGTGACATCCACTTGAGAATGCACTGAGTTCCAAAACAGCGCTCTCCTATGTGCTACCTCCATTCTTTCTAAGCAACTCAGGGACAAGAAGCAGCCTATTATCTCCCTTCGTCATTGCACGCCCATAAACTACATAGATGTGACTCAGGAGACACATGGGGCCAGATTTTCAAGTGATGCAGGTGTTCAAAATGCTCTTCTCAAGTGAGCATGCAACTGACAAGTCTGCATGCATTCATGCACATGCAGCTGGCTAACTGGGTGCCTCTGTGTGCAAAGTTGGAGTAACTCCACATGCATTTGCATGCCTACCTCGTCTGAAACTCTTGAAACAAAAGCTAAACTCTGAACCCTAAACCTATTCTGGATCTGGATTAGAACACTAATTCCTCATTCCATCCCTAGTTGACTGTAATGTGAAAGCATTTTATAGTCCCTGAGCTCCAAGTGGGTGGACTGCAGAACCCCACAGAGAAGAACAGAGTTTTGCATGTTTGCAGGAGTCTGCCCACATGGAGCTCATGGCAAAATTGAGACTTTAAATTCAAATGAGACAAGAAGATTACAAAATCCTCATGTGAGTCCTCCATTTATTTTAGCCTTTGACCTTTTTTCAGACTGAATTAACACACACAACCTCAACTCAGCTTCATCTTTGAATTCTCTACCCCAGTTTTTATATCCTTCCCTTCCTCATCAAAAGAAAAATTAATAAATACAATGCAGAATATTTGGAAAGCAAACAAAAATAAGGAAAAGAGGAATAAGAGTTGTCTTGGCATTAAATTTACATGAAAAATTGTAATTTTCCGCAAAATATTTTTTCCCTGTGAAATCTGCCTTTTATTACGTGTTTATACAAATGTTTTAAGGAGAGAGCTGCATTTCAGGAATTCTATTTTAATGATTCTTAAAGGCCTTTTACTCTCATTGGTGCTATTTTTTTAGACTAAGGATTTTAATGTCAAAACTTTTGTGGGTGATCTTTTAAAATCACGACAAGCTTGTATTTTTGTTGTGTTGCAATAATTCATGTTTTCTGTAAAATGGGCCCAGTACCAAAGTGTGAAAAATCAAAACTCTGCCTTGTCTAAACAGTTTACTGCTTTTCTTATGGAAAAGAAAAAAGATCAATGCCCTGAGTTTACGTTAACATTTATCACAGTTTAATTAAAATCAGTATTTCTATACGACTGGACAATGTTTTTTTAACAGAAACAAGAGAAAGTAAAAAAACGCAGTACTGTGCTGGGAAATGGTGGTGATAAGAAATGTGCTTAAAATTCGTTAGCTGTCCACTTAGTATTCTTGTCATGTGAGTAGAAGCGTTATTACCACACCCACACGGTTATCCACCAAGCATCTTAAACACCTAGCTGAGGTGATCATATCCACATTGTTCCTCACTCTGAAGTGGATAAGAAGCCAGGGGTAAATTTATCAGTTACAGCCTGACTTCTCTTCATACGGATGTTTGTGGTCATCTAGAAGCCTTTGCTCCTAGCTGTGAATTCTCTGCCAGAGAATTTGGTCTGGCCTGACTGAAGACTTTTCCCTTATTTTTCTTAAAGCCCGTGATACTAATTAGAAGTTTTAACTGTTTTTCTGAACTGTTTTTTAGAGAGCGAAGCCCCTAGAGAAGGCTATTGCAAAAAGAACTATATATAAATTATAATTGGTGAACCTTCTGCTCTCTAAAGCATTAGAAACTCACATGACTGGACAGGAATTTCTAAATAGTTATTGCTAAAGAAACACTCCTCTTGTTTGTGTTCATCATGCTCCTTACATTACAGTGCTACATATCACATGAGCAAAGACACATCTTCAAGATAAACAAAAAAGGGAACTAACTGCAAGATATGTTAAAAATATACATGCATCAAGGAGCAGCATAAACTTGGTATTTTTGTTGTTTGCTTTTGCACATTGTAGTCATAAAGATGAGGTATTTTCTATTTTATGTCTCCAGCTATGTGCAATGGAGACATACAACAAGGAGACATAATTCTCCACTGCCTGGCATCTTGTGTCTCCATCTACATCTATACAAAGTGAGTGCAGAGCACTGGTGAAAAGTACAACACAGGCTGCAGAACAAAGAAGATTCAGGTCCTTAGCTATTAACACCTACCCAGGGTAACATGGTGTTCTAGGGAGCTATGAGAAGTTTGAGTATGTGAATGCAGGGAAGACAGAGTCATTGACTGATAGTACTGAGGTAGATTCCATGCAGATTTAAAGAACGATTTACACTTGTCTTTCATCTTGTGAGGATTTCTTTTAGCCCTGGATTGAGGATGAGCAATGGCTACTCATTTGTTGTACCCAGTGATGAGGACTGGTGATGCCGTATTTTCCTGTTGGCAAATGTTTTTATACCCTGGGAGGTTGAACTGGCAGATGATGTATTCCTAGAGCAGAGGTGGGCAAGCTACAGCGGCCTGCGGGACCGTCCTGCCTGGCCCCTGAGCTCCCAGTCGGGGAGGCTAGCCCACGGCTCCTCCCCCGCTGTCCTCCCTCCCCTGCAGCCACGCCGCCACACGGGCAGGGCTTTGGCCCGCTGCTCCTGTTGGGCAGCGTCAGGGGTCAAGGAGCGGGGGGGGGGGGGGGGGTTGGATGGGGTGGAGGTTCTGGGGGGAGGCAATCAGGGGCCAGGGAGCAGGGGGAGTTGAATAGGGGCAGGGGGTCCTGGGAGGGGGCAGTCAGGGGTAAAGGAGCGGGGGGGTTGGATGGGTCAGGGGTTCTGAGGGCAGGTGGATAGCGGTGGGAGCCAGGCTGTTTGGGGAGGCACAGCCTTCCCTACCCGGCCCTCCATACAGTTATGCAACCCCGATGTGGCTCTGGGGCCAAAAAGTTTGCCCACCCCAGTCCTAGAGAGTGGGGTAAGCCATGCCAGTTCTCTTTTGGCCAAGCGGGAAAGGGCTTATCTCCCTGAATTGGGGATGGGTGGCTGGGTGGGGATGAACATGGTCCTACTTGGTGGTTGGGGGCTGCCAAGGTCTGGCTTGGGCAGTAAGGGAGACATGGCCACTATGCAAAAGACAAACCTGAGTAAACGCCTCAGCCGTTGCTGATTCTCTTACCTAAAGTGTGCATGTGTCTTTAGAGCCCCCTGGCCCCCCCTGCGAGGAGAGGAGCTCGGTTCCCACCAGGGTCCCTATGCAGCCCCAGAGACAACAGGCCAAACACATGGGGAAACTGGAGGCTGCTGGGACCTAGAGGGGTCTCTGTGCAGGATGGTCGGGGTTTGCTGGGGGGGGGGCAGTTTGCCTGGGACAGAGGGGGGGCTGGGGGAGGAGAGGCTGGAGGGAGGGGCTGTGAGTCGGGGAGGAAGCGATGAGGTAAGGGTGGGGGAGACTGGAGGGCAGAGGAGGGGCGGGGGGGGGCTGTGAGGCGGGGCGGGGGGGGAGGTGGGAAGTGATGAGCTGTGGACTGGAGGGCAGAGGAGGGGCGGGGGGGCAGTAAGCTGGGGGGAGGGGCTGTGAGCCTTTGGGGGAAGCGATGAGCTAAGGGCGGGGAGGGGCTGTGAGCTGGGGGGGGGAAGCGATGAGCTAAGGGTGGGGAGGGGCTGTGAGCTGTGTGGGGGAAGCGAAAGGCGGGGAGAGGCTGGGGGAGAGGGGGAGTGAGCTGGGGGGGGGAAGCGATGAGCTAAGGGTGGGGAGGGGCTGTGAGCTGTGTGGGGGAAGCGAAAGGCGGGGAGAGGCTGGGGGGGAGGGGGAGTGAGCCGGGGGGGGAAGCGATGAGCTAAGGGCTGGGGGGGGGCAGTGAGCCGGGGGGAGGGGCTGTGAGCCGTGTGGGGGAAACGAGCTAAGGGCGGGGAGGGGCTGTGAGCTGGGGGGGGAAGCGATGAGCTAAGGGCTGGGGGAGGGGCAGTGAGCCGGGGGGGAGGGGCTGTGGGCTGTGTGGGGGAAGCGAAGGGCGGGGAGGGGCTGGGGGGACGGGCTGTGAGCTGTGTGGGGGAAGCGATGAGCGAAGGGCGGGGAGGGGCTGTGAGCTGGGGGGGGAAGCGATGAGCTAAGGGCTGGGGGAGGGGCCGTGAGCCGTGGGGGAGGGGCTGTGAGCTGTGTGGGGGAAGCGAAGGGCGGGGAGGGGCTGGGGGGAGGGGCTGTGAGCCGTGTGGGGGAAGCGATGAGCGAAGGGAGGGGAGGGGCTGGGGGGGAGGGGCAGTGAGCCGCGGGGGAGGGGCAGTGAGCTGTGTGGGGGAAGCGAAGGGCGGGGAGGGGCTGGGGGGAGGGGCAGTGAGCCGGGGGGGAGGGGCTGTGAGCCGTGTCGGGGAAGCGATGAGCGAAGGGCGGGGAGGGGCTGGGGGGGAGGGGCTGTGAGCCGTGTGGGGGAAGCGATGAGCGAAGGGCGGGGAGGGGCTGGGGGGCGGGGCAGTGAGCGGGGGGGGAGGGGCTGTGAGCCGTGTGGGGGAAGCGATGAGCGAAGGGCGGGGCAGTGAGCGGGGGGGAGGGGCTGTGAGCCGTGTGGGGGAAGCGATGAGCGAAGGGCGGGGCAGTGAGCGGGGGGGGAGGGGCTGTGAGCCGTGTGGGGGAAGCGATGAGCGAAGGGCGGGGAGGGGCAGTGAGCCGGGGGGGAGGGGCTGTGAGCTGTGTGGGGGAAGCGAAGGGCGGGGAGGGGCTGGGGGGCGGGGCAGTGAGCCGGGGGGGAGGGGCTGTGAGCCGTGTGGGGGAAGCGATGAGCGAAGGGCGGGGCAGTGAGCGGGGGGGAGGGGCTGTGAGCCGTGTGAGGGAAGCGATGAGCGAAGGGCGGGGAGGGGGAGGGGGTGGGGGCGGATGACCCAGAAGGGGGCGGAGTCTGGCAAGGTAGCCCAATGACCGACCCCACCAATCCTCTGCCATCAACGGGGAAGGGGCTAAATGATATCACGTGACCCAAGGAGGGGGCCGTGCTGCGCCTTAGCAACGAGGCCTCGGCCCCGCCCCTTAGTAACTACTTCCCGCCTCGCCTCGCCCCCCCCAACTTGAGGAAAGGTGACAAGCGACGCCTGCTGCAACGGACGCCGGGTAGTGACGCGAGCACGTACAGTGCGCGTGACGTGCTGCTCCCGGGCGGGCAGGCGGGCGGGGCCGGTTTGAACGCGGAGGAGACGGGGCAGAGCCGGGGCAGGTAACGGAGTGGCGGGGCCGGCCGGGGCCTAGGGGGCGGGGCCGGCAGGCCGTGAGGACCGGCGCGAGGCCTGGGGCTGGGGCGGGGCCGGCTGAGGCGCCCCCCCGCCCCCGGGCCGCTGAGCCCTGACGGGGCGGCCTGGGGCAGCAGCGGCCCCCTCCCGGGCGCGTGTCGCCGCCCAGCGGGCAGGGCCGGTAACGGCCGGGGCGGGGGCCGCGGCCGCGTGAAGCGCCCCGTCGGCGGGGGCCGCGATGGCCGGGCCCTGCGGGCGCCGGGGGCGGAGAGGTGAGAGATGTGGGGGGCGGGGGGGTCTCTAGCTGTGCCCGTCCCCCGGGGGGGGCGGTGGCGGGACGCTTCCAGCGGCGACCGCTCCCCGCGGGAGTTAGGCGCGGGCAGGGACGATCCCCCTGCCCGGTCCGGCAGCCCTGCAGAGCGGGCGGGTCGCGCTCCTTCGGTCCCGTGTCGGTGTGAAAGAGAGACTCGGAGCGGCCCTGGCTTTTTGCTGCGGTGACTTCCCTGGAGGCTGGTACTGGGAAGGGAGCGGGTGGCTTCTGCTTATGGACGGGGGTGGCGAGCGGCTTCTCTGAGCAGCGGCTGAACGGTTTCGCGGCCTCAGCCCACCCACCTGCACTCGGTACAGTCCGCCAGGGAGCCTGCCCCGCCGTGTAGTGGACTATCCTTTCCGCAGTCTTCGGGGCCAGGGGCGAGAGGGCTGAACCAGCTCATCCCAGACGTCCGGGTGGAAGCGTGCTCGGGGAAGTTTGGGTGGCATCTGCTGATCTGTCTCCCATGTCTCTCACAAAACACTAAATCGATTCCTCTCTGCTTCCGATGACTTGGGGGTATTTCCAGCAGCCAGTTCTGTTACCTGGCCGTGTTAGAATCTGCCCTCTGTAGCAACAGGAGGGTGTAAATCAGGGTGTACACTACTGTTCTAACAAGTCAAGTCTGTAGCAGATCTTATCCTACCCATATACAACTTTAGTATGAAACTTTAATCTGTGGTTTCTATCTTTCAGAAAATGGCAGTTAATGTGTATTCTACTTCAGTGACCAGTGATAACTTGAGTCGACATGACATGATTGCCTGGATCAACGAGTCTTTGCAGTTGAACCTGACAAAGATTGAACATCTGTGCTCAGGTAAGAGGGCTAATGACAGGGCATGACTAGGGGTTTTAAGAGCATCCAGTAGTCTGTCACTGGATCTTGCTTGATTTGAGACTTGCTAACCCTGGACCCCAAACTATCTTAGTTGTGAGTACAAAGGATTGCTTCTGTAGTTTTGTGGAAGCTGAAGACTTGTACGCTCCACTCTTGCCTTAAAATATAGCCTTGAACTTTCAGCTCATAGCCCTGTTGTCAGACAAAATAGGCAAAAGCTGGAGATTGTAAAACATGGTTATGATACACCTTTACACTGCCACAACTACATGGTTAGTTAAAATCCTAGTATAGACAAATCCATAGTCAGAGTTAATCTGTTGTCTTGCATTATAACTTGGCTGTGAAACTGTCTCTGAAACCCTGCATTTAATGTGAAAGGTGTATTCCTCTTAGAAGATTATAGTTTAAGATATAGGACAAAAGTTCAGGGAAGGGAGAATGAAGTGAAATCATTGGTGTGGAGAGGGGAAGTTTCCTGGGAGAAACTAGGTTCTAAAGAAGGATTTGAAGTGGATTTCATCAACGGGAAGTAGACTTGAAAAGAAAGACGGAAACTAGATAGTGGCCACTGTTTATAGTGGTGGTGGTGACCAACTTCTCTCAATAGCTGGTTACTAAAAAGATGAAAAGAAAAGTAAGGTGGGAGGCCTGGGAGGAGTTTAAGGATTGAACTGGGACAGCAGATGGGAAAAAATATACTGGTAGGACTTTGAAGGTGAGGTCAAGGAGCTCTAATTTAATGGGGTAAGGAGGCAAAGCCCAACAAGGTGATTTGAGGTGATATAGTTGGAGTTGAGAGGATTTTGATATGGTGGTGTTTTGGATAGACTTGGAGGGGGAGAGAAGGGAAGTGTGTTAGGGTTATGGTCCTGACGAGTCACATTTTAAAGGAGTTAGTTCTGGAAATTGAAACAAAAGGGTGTCTTTTGATGCTGATAAAAATGAAGTAACAGACCTCGAGACAGGATATGGGGAAGGAAAAAAGAGTTGAAGACTAAACCAAGGTTGTGAGCATGGGATACAGGAAAAGTAGTGGTAGATAAGGAAGGTGGAGAGGATCAGGAGAAAATAGTTCAGTTCTAGGAGGTGAGTATGAGACCGTGGCAGGACATCCAGTAGGTGGGAAACATGGAATTTCCTGATTGGTCAAAGGAGGGGGAGAAGGAAAGGAGAGTGAGGTGCTATTAATAAGATGCTGCAGAAATGGTCAGCAAGGGTAGAAAGAACCAAAAGTACAGAGTTACAAGAATCAAAGAACTGAGCTGAGTTACCCAGTGTCCAGGGTTTTAAATCAGAATAAGAATAAAGACTTTTGGATTGCTGGTGTCTTTTATTTTGAACTCCATGAGAACCTTGCCCCGAGGAGTGAGAGAGCCTACATCAGCTTCTGCAGAATCTTGATTAATTTTTAAAGGTCTTAGATCCTACCACTCACCATTGCAAAGAAAAACTTTCAAATGCATACTTGCTCTTAACTGCGTAGTGTCACTTTCCAGTGTCTGCAAACAGACCTCTCTAGTGCTGCTGCTCATTTCTCTACAGCTTGAAATAAGCAAGATGAAACAGCTTTGCTGCTGTTCAATGAAAACTGACTGGTCATGTCAACTTCCTGGGGAATGTCATGAGCAGCAGAGGCAGACACTGGAGTTATTCACTGAATAGAAGAAAAAGATGCTGGAGGGTTCAGTTGCAGACACTTCTTTCCTACCTTAATTTGCACCATCCGAAGGTTATGGAGAAGGGAGAAGAAGCTCTTTTCCAATAACAGGAGGAGACAGTGGGAGCCCCAAGCAGGAACAGCAGCCTGATTGAAATTCCTGCATTCTCTCCCTTCCTAACAGCTGCAGATGGCATGACTAGACCACACATTAGGACTAAAGGCAAAAGGGAACTTGGAATTCTGTGTTCTTGGCAGTTAAACGGACTTCTTACAAATTTTTCACAAAAGTGTACCACCGGTCTTAGTATGACAGTTCAGGGTATTTGGCTTCTGTTGTCACCAGTGAATGTGGACATGGACTCCTCTGGTATATCAGGAAAAAAATAACCCCTTCAAGATAGGCACCTCCCATGTATGTGGCTAGTTCACCTTCCAAACCTATTACCAAATACATATTACCTCTGCAGCCAACCGGAAGGGCTGACAACTTCTTTTTTGTTAATTAAAATCTTTGCAGAATCTAAGTTAATACTTGCTGGGGAAAGATTTCTATTTTTTTCTGGGTGAGTGGATTTCATCCCCCTCCCGACCCCCCCCCCAAGTTCTAAATTGTAGTTATGTGGGGACAAGAAGGGAATAAGAGGTCTTTGAGGTGGGTGGAATGAAGCACTGGCTTTTTTGTTACTTTTATTATGTCTGGATTTCTGTTAGGGAGTGAGGATTGATATGGCCTTTTAACTCCCAGGGCACCAAGAGCTGTGGATAAGTGCTGTTTGTTTTATTTATTTTTCAATTTCTAAAATCTCAAATTTATTCACTAGTTAGAGAACCAGGTTTTCTTGCCTAGCCGAATATGACTGGTTATCTATCCCACACAACCCCACTGAGTTTATTGTTGAAGGAATGTCATGGTGCAGATCCTAGTTACATGTCCAATGAGTATGCTCACTCAGTGAGTTATGGAGGCAATGTAATAAGGGTTCAAATCATAACAGAGACCACCTTATAACCTTCATATTTTCCCTCTCTTGCAGTAAATAGTCTGCCCAGGAGTCTCTGATTCTGACTGACTTTGAATAAGATGTTGTAGCCATGTTGGTCCCAGGATATTAGAGAGTCAAGGTGGGTGAGGCAATGTCTTTTATTGGACCAACTTCTGTTGATGAAAGAGACAAACTTCTGAGCTACACCTGAAGAAGAGTTCTGTGTAGCTTGAAAGCTTCTCTATTTCACCAAAAGAAGTTGGTCCAATAAAAGATATTACCTTGCCCAACTTCTCTTTGTATAAGATGGCTTATGGAAACATTCTGTTTTTCTTGGCAGGTGCTGCCTACTGTCAGTTTTTGGACATGCTCTTCCCTGGTTCTGTAGCACTCAAGAAAGTGAAATTTCAAGCAAAGCTGGAACATGAATACATTCAAAACTTCAAGATTCTACAAGCAGGTTTTAAGCGAATGGGTGTTGACAAAGTAAGCTGGAATTGTAATTGGTATTCCTTGCACTTGGGTGCACGCATTTTAGTTTCAAGTTATCAGTACTGCCAGCTGCACAGCTGTATGAACCCTATGGCTTAGACCTGGATTTCTGTTTACATCTGGGTGTCTGCCAGTCATCAGCTTCGATGACAGCACTTACCCTTCCAACTTCCCAGAATTGGAAATTGAGCTGCTAGGATTGGATTTCTGGCTCTTACAAACAGAATGAGTTTCACTACCTGAAACATACATGTTTGCTTACAGAATACTGTTACAACTCTTCTGAGGTACTGCAGTTGAGCTTCCTGCTCTGTTTGTGCCAGACATGTGGCTAGAACCAATTGGTGTGGTGGTCCCAGGGACTGCAAGTTTTACTACTTCCCACAAATTCCAAGCTGCTGTAGAGTAGACCTGTGAAAGTGATGTTTCACAGTTTAAATAATCTTTGGTTTCAGAGTAGCAGCTGTGTTAGTCTATATCCGTAAAAAGAAAAGGAGTACTTGTGGCACCTTAGAGACTAACACATTAATTAGAGCATAAGCTTTTGTGAGCTACAGCTCAGTTCATTGGATGCATACAGTGGAAAATATAGTGGGGAGATTTTATATACGCAGAGAACATGAAACAATGGGTGTTACCATACAGACACCCATTGTTTCATGTTCTCTGCGTATATAAAATCTCCCCGCTATATTTTCCACTGCATGCATCCGATGAAGTGTAGCTCATGAAAGCTTATGCTCTAATAAATTTGTTAGTCTCTAAGGTGCCACAAGTCCTCCTTTAAATAATCTTTGTGTTCATGGAAAGTACAGTTTATTCATGTAATGGGTACTGCATAGCAATATCAGTACAAGGTTTCAATATTAACATTTCAATGTTATCTCTTATTTTGAGGGAACCTCATCTAAGGGTGAATTGATAGGTGCACTGAACGGATATAGAGAATGGGCTAAGACTGCTATTTATTTTGTGCAGTTCTTGTCTAGTAAGAACTGGGCTGGACTGCTATGTCTCAGATCACTGAATAACCATCAGATGGCTAGCCTTGGTCATTGCCCATTTGGACTGACCTTCAAGTTTTTAATAATTCTCTGTCTCCCTTCTTGCAGGGTGGGGTGCGCTGGGGGAGAGAGGAACCACCTCAAAACTGGGTATTGAGGAGAGTGGGGGTGGGGTGGGTGGGCCAACAGGTGAGACTTGGCATGAAGTTAAGATGTTAGAGTAGGGAGAGATGGACAGACTTCAGGATAGGAGGAGCAAATTTGACATTGGAACTCACTGCAGAAATTCTTACTGCCTAATGGTATAAGATGTGATAGTCGCCACTCAACTTTAAGGGTCCAATTATCTCTCCATTCCAACTAATGGAGAAAAATCTTTGACCACTCCTGTGTTTAAATACATAAGAGAAATCCTCCCTGGACTTGGACTAGAGATTGAATTTACACAATCCTGAGCACAATCTGTGATTTTGTAGAGCTTGATCTTTACTCTCAGAATATTTCCCTTCTGTTTAACAAGCTTTATTTCTCCCTCTCCAGATAATCCCTGTGGACAAACTAGTGAAAGGAAAATTTCAGGACAATTTTGAATTTGTTCAATGGTTCAAAAAATTTTTTGACGCAAACTATGATGGGAAAGAGTATGACCCTGTTGCGGCTCGACAAGGCCAAGAAACAGCACCAGCACCCACCCTTGTTGCTCCAGTACTGAACAAACCCAAGAAAGCTCTCAGTTCCGGCAGTGCAGGTAAAAGAAACATTGAAGATCTTCCGAAAGTCTTTCTAATTGATAAGAGCTTCAATAACCTAAATAGCAAAACTGACTCATTGCTTAATTTCAGTGCATTAAATTGTGGTAGTTCATAGCTTTCCTCTATTTCACAAAGATTCCAGTCTCTCAAAACACAGAATCAAATCATGATACATATGCCTGAGATCACACTGTAGTGCTAAACTTCTTATTTCATGGAGGATAGGAAGCTCTTTTCCATGTGAGACACTTAATCTGTAGGTTTGGCATGGCAGGCATCTTCAGGTCAGATAGTGTGTAACCATTAGAATTGCTATACCTCTTATAGATGACAGTTTCCTGGGAGCCACAGAAATGAAGGCTGCAAGAACAGACGCTTCTTCCTTAAAGAAAATGGCGATGATTGGTACCAACACCCTTGCCAGGGAGAAGGGACACTTCACATGGGGAGCTTGGGGCATTTCTTGCTGCATTACACTGGCTTTCAAATTCTTCACTATTCTATCTAAGCATGGATGGAAATAACTCCTGAGGGGACTTGGTTCTAAAAATGATTAGGCTAAGAATTAACACTGCATCTTGCCTTCTAGCTCCTCAAAGGCCCATTGTTACTCAGAGAACCACAGCAGCTCCTAAAACTAGCACTGGAATGGTTAAAAAGGCTCCCGTAGGAATAGTAGAGGATGAATCAGCAGAGCTGATCCAGCAGGTGAGTGTTAAACCTGTGGACTGTCAGGTTAAGTGAAAGTGCTCTAGATTAATCTACCTGAATCTTTTTATTTAAGTTAAGAAATGACTGGGTCTTGGAAATATAGCAAACAATTCAAATGTTTGTGCAACATGGCATACACAAACACACACACACTAACTTAAATCTCTTACATCCTGATACTTCATCGTACAGCGCTGTTGCAGACATCTAGCCCATTGCAGTTAAACTATGAATGGCTGCTGCTATGCTGCAGTAGTCAGTGTGAGATGTCATGGGTCACACTGTTATAAACTAAACTGACCTCATGTAAATGGTAATTTAGCCTCTAAAAGAATAAGCTGGGCAGATGGTTGGGTTTTTACCTGCATGAAGTAGCGATCCCTTAACATTTGCAAAGAGGACCGTCCCTCATGTGAATTGGATGTCTAGCACAGAAATAGAACATATGAAGTAAACTGAGTCTCAGTAATAGACCAGTGCAGGTCTTGATTATTCCCAAAGTGGTCTCATACATCACAAAAAAAGCAGCTTTTTGTGAACTGTGAGAATCTTGCTTTCTGAGTAAATGCTTTGTGGACTTCTCTCTGGTGGAGAAATGATCATGTGTGACTCTTTGGCAGATCAATGTATTGAAACTTACTGTTGAAGATCTGGAGAAGGAGAGGGACTTCTACTTCGGCAAACTGAGAAATATCGAATTGATCTGCCAAGAGAACGAAGGGGAGAGTGATCCAGTGTTGCAGAGGATTGTGGAAATTCTTTATGCAACAGATGTAAGTCTGCCTTTACATAAACTACTAGTTGGCAAGCGGGCGAATTTTCTCTAACTAGAAGTCTTCCATGAAGCCAATGTCAAATCTTGCTTTCTTCTATGTGCTTTGGGGCAGGCATCTTTTGTACTAAAGCTCTAGATAGTATCCTTGTGGTTACGCAGGAGATTCAGTTTGAATGGAAAAATACTTGAAATTCCGTGACAACTGGATCCAAGATTTGAGAGGGAAAATCTTTCTAGTATTGTATCTGGTCTTTCATAAGTGAGTGTATACCTCCTTGACAGTATCCCAAGTAAAACTGTAGGGAAGGGTATGTGCAACCAGCTGGATCAGTGGGCCTCATTTGACATCTGCTTCCATTAATACGTTCTTTCTTTCCCTCTTCAGGAAGGCTTTGTGATACCTGACGAAGGAGCACCACAAGAGGAACAAGAAGAGTATTAACAGTCCACATACTGTACCAGCAGAGCAGGAACATCAGAATTCTTTGCCCCAAATCATGTGCTTAACTGTAAAATACTCCACTTTATTATTCGTAGAGGACTCACTGGTTTCTTTTCGTAAGCAAAAAGTACCTCTTCTTAAAGTGCACTTTGCAGAAGTTTTACTCTTTTCCAATGGGTTTGAGTTAGGAGCTCTTTTTCACTTCGTAGCAGAACAGTATTAACATCTAGTTGGTATATTTAGGGAACAAGAGGTTGAATATTTTGAAGCTTGCTGCGGAATTGTTTGGTTGCTGGTTAAACATTGGTTTGTGGAAAGTCTTTTCTTCTGTATCTTACTGAGGTGGAGTGTGTAGTAGAGAAACTAATGACTGACTCACTGAAAGATTGAGTTAATGTGAAATTGCGGCAGAGAACTTTTAATAAAAATGCCTTAAGAGTATTTAAAATATGCTTCCATATGCCAAATTATAAAGTAATGTGACAGGAGATTTTATGTGCTTCATAATGGGGTAAGAAAGTGTCTACCTTACACTGCTGTCTGGGAGGCCTTGTGGCAATGTGACTACTCAAAAGGGGCTAGTAAAATAAAACTTCATCCCTGTGTAAAGTCGCTTACTAAGTGGTTAGTTCTCAATGACAAAATAGGCTTTAACGTTGCCCATCATAAGATTGGGAGGGAGTATGAGAGCTCAGACAAACGTACAAATTATTGAGTGCTAAATCTTTCTCTGACATTGTGACTAACAACTTTGCCAAACCCGTGAACTATATTTTCTGAGAAATAACATGTATCTAGTCGTATTGCCTAGAAGGTTCTTCAAAAGTTTCTCACTTCACTCTCTGGATCATTTTTCTACTTGTCCTGTCTCCCTCTATTTTTGTGGTGTCCTTTCTGGTATGTTTGTTTCTGTTTCCCATTCTCTCCCCCATCGTAGAGTACTGGTTAAATCAATGGATCTAACAGAACCTGCCTTATGCAAGTGTCTGTATTAAAGGGAGTGAGCGGGTTGAGGCTATACCTATTTTGTGCCTGTTGGGAAGTCTTCCTCAGCCCTTGGTGTACCTTAATAGTGATACTTGCCAGTACAGTAACCTTCTGGGGACAAAAAATGTGTTAGCTAATAGAAAAGCTAATGTTGCTGCAGAAAATACAGTACCCAGACTAACTTTAATATTAATATTTAAGATACTTTGTTCTTGAACTATCCCTTCCTTTGCTATCAAGTTCCTCTCATTGCTGTTTGTGTTTGGCAAGATCCCACAGGACATATGATCCACCCACCCTGAGTCTGATCAGTCCTGATGTGCTTGTATGCATTTGTTTCTGGTTGTAGCTTGTCCTAAAATGTGTGTAGAAGGCGAGCATTTTATGGTAACTGTTGTGTAGTGCATGAATCTTTGTGAAGTTCAGAGGAAAACCCAATTTCAGTGAATGCCAAAAATAAAATAAAATGCAAGTAACTAGCCATTGTTTAAAATTGCAGTGGTGCTATTTCTCTTGTGGCCTTCTAGACTTTTGTTGCCCTAAAATTCCATTTTACTGAAAAACCATATTCCACCTGGATTTTTCTTGACAGGGTTTTTTCTACTTTAAGCCGTTTCTAAATAAAGTTCTGTATTTCAAGAGTGTCATGTCTGCTGGAGTCGTCATGTTCTGGGGATATGATTAGACTAAGCAAAGGGTCCTGGTATTTTCAGTCTGAAGCTACACTACTTGCAACTTTGGCCTTCATCCTCAAATCATAGCTCCATTCCTTGCTCAAATTACTGCTGCATTGATTTTTCTTGGGGCTCCCCTGTATCCTGTTGGGAGAGAACTTCTTTTGGTATTTTAGGCTTATAGTGAATACAAATCATAGTTTGACTGTGGGCTTCCCTTTCCTTGGGTGTAATGTAGTGGAGCAGTGTAACAGCAACATTTGGTCTGTTTCTCTGTATCTAACTCATGAAGTCTAATGCATTGCATTACTAGAACACCAAAGTTAAAAGAATACCATGTTTTTGACCTTAGGTTCAGTCACCGGCCTCTCTGAGCAAACATCTCTTGTAATTTAGTCATCTTGTTAAACTTGCCGTTAGTTTCAGTGAGCCAAGCCTTAATGTTAGACAAGTACTAACTAGCTTCTGCAGAAACAAATGCTAATGTGGCATGTCTAGCCTTTTAAAAGTTCTGATAAATCCCCCAAAGTCCTGCCAGTATTCATGCTGGCAGACTTTTGGAATGGTCCATAGAGGTCTTATCCTAAGGAATAGTTACTGATGGCAACAAAACTAGTACTGCAGTGTGAAAGTGCATTGGCAAAATGGGGTTTTGATGCACATAAAATCTTCTCTACCATTACTTATTTGGTATGAGGTCAAAAACTTACTATCTTTCAACTTTTGATAACTGTGTAGATCACTCTGTTATCCTTTCTGCATACTCAAGGCAAAGTAGCAACATCTGGCTTGTGTGACCTGCCGTGGGAAATTACATTTGTAGGCTTTACACATTTTGTGAAGAGTCAGCTACGTGCTATGGATCATTGTGGTTTTACCTCTGTATCACAAGATCCTACCTGGTGAGGAGCAAGGATGGATCCATGTTTACCATGACACTAGATGAGTTGTGCTGTGATCAATTTAACCTCTGCTTCTGCCAAAAGCAAACAAATCTCTTAGGTTAAAGGGGAAGGAATAATTGGAATCGTAGAAATACTACTGGTGCTCCTTGACCACAAAATAGTCAAATGTCTAGTTGGTATCCAATGAGTCTACACAACTCAATGTGGAAACTTTCAGTCTTGCAAGTCAAAGTCCTGTGAAATTCCAGATTGCTGCATCATTCCCTAATATACCAAGAAATGACAAGTCATAAATAGAATTTGGAAATCCATAATACAGGTAACTTATTTACAAGTTTGTATCATAGACTTTTTTGGCAGTCTTTTATAATTTCATTGCTGGAAAGAAAATAACCAGAATAAACTTAAAACTCAAGTGGCTACTCTGCTGACCTGGTACAGCATTGGCTGATAGATGTTAAGTGCTTTTCTGCTGGAATGACTATTTCAGAAAACAAACAAACAACCTTTCTTAGATTTAGTTTTATCAGTTATGTGAAACAAACAAAATGGAACAACCAAAAGCTTATATCTATCTTTCTGTACCCAATGTGTCTTACAGGTGTGCACTCTGATTTTTTTAACTTAATTGTTCAATCTTTTCAAAATTCCTGGTTTGCAATGACAATTCATACTGTAACTGTTAAAAGGCTCCAAATAAAAGCCAAGAATTTACATCACTCATTTGTCTTAATATTTAATGTGACCACTGTTGCACTGACAAATGATATCCTGTTTTTGCTTTTGATGTTAGCACTCAATAACACATTTATAGAATTAGCTGAAGTTGAACTAGTACTTGGGGATCCTCTTAGGCTAGTGGTTTGAGCACCACTGGGAGCTAGGAACTAGTTCTGCTCATAGGTTTCAGAGTAGCAGCTGTGTTAGTCTGTATTCGCAAAAAGAAAAGGAGGACTTGTGGCACCTTAGAGACTAACAAATTTATTTGAGCATAAGCTTTCGTGAGCTTCATGCATCCGATGAAGTGAGCTGTAGCTCACAAAAGCTTATGCTCAAATAAATTTGTGAGCTACAGCTCACTTCATCGGATGCATGAAGCTCACGAAAGCTTATGCTCAAATAAATTTGTTAGTCTCTGAGGTGCCACAAGTCCTTCTTTAGTTCTGATCATAGCTTTCTTCCCCCTACTGTGCTTACTAAGATGTGGCTATATCTCAGAGGGTTTGAGGATTAGCTGGGAATTGTTTGTACAGTGCTCTGATTGGAACTACGCAAGTCTTAAGAACCCAGTGTAAAGAAAAATGGCACTATGCAATGCTCTGTGGATTTCTGAGCTTAGTAATGAAAATTCTGTAGCTATTCCCATTGTTAGTGTAAACAGCTCATCTACACTTGTGAAATTAAGAAAATAACTTGGCCCGTTGTGCAGGAACTCTTAAACTCGAGTCCAATTGCTTCTACAGCACTGAAGGCATAATGTGTAAGTACTGAAGTCTTCTAAAACTGCCCACGCATGGTTTGCAATACATCTACTCTGGCAAAATGGGGCTCTTCAACAGATGCCTGCCATGTGATTATAGTCTTGTGATACGGAGCAGAGGATGACAGCCGCCCACCTAGTCACTGTGAGAGAAACTCCTCCTGCATTTCGGTTAAAAGAGGGTGCCATTCCCTTGTTTTTGGAAATTGCTTGATTTTCCAGAGCAGCTTCATTACACCTGTACAAAAGATGGCAGCAAACTGGTGTGGGTTCCAGAGCAGCATAACTTAGGTGTGATGCTTTAAGCTTAGAATTGCCAGGTGTAAAATCATGGCTGTTTTTTTCCTTCTCCTTTGCTGCTTTTTCTTACAAGTTGGGTGGTATAATTGATTCAAAAATTATTCTCCGAGTTCCATCTTTGAAAGATAACTTAATTTTTCCCGTTGCAGATCATCTTTGGGTTTTGATGTATGAAGATTCGAAAACTTTAAAAAAAATTAAAATAAAAACCTGAGCTCTTATCCAGATAAATTATGTGTTGGTGGAGGATCCCTAACGGCCTGTGTGCATTCTTCTGCTTTTCTCCCTTCCCTGGTGATAGGACTCTTCTCAGGATTAGTGCAGTGTCTGTGTCTTGTTCTCCCTGTGTTATGGTGGAAGAGCTTTATGAAAGAGGGTGGTCTAGCAACACCTCTTGCTCATTAACAATTCCTGTAAAGTTGGGATGGGAGTTAGGATTGGTGCTTGCGGGCCCATGATTGGATTCTGCAGCCACTTGTTTTATTAGATGGCGGTAGTTTCTGCCAGCTGTAATGATCAAATAGAAGGTTCTCTGCTTCCTTTACTATAGTGGCGTATTCCTATGAAAAGCATTTGTGCTGTTATTAGATGGGTTCAGAGCACACTTTGTCCCCCTGACATTCTAGCTTTCTTTTTATGGGCTTCATTGCCTGATTTTCAATGGTGAACTTTGGTGATTTTCCTGCCCTGAGAGGGGGAAGCTTGATGTTAGTGGTCATCTGGTAATCCTACTGTTCTATTAGCTTGTTAGCCCCTTGGTTTCACAACTGGGCAGTTTTCCTTCCTAGTGTGTCTTCAAATCTTAGGATAAAACATTTTCACAGACCAGTCTGCTTTAGTGGTTCATTCATAAGAATGGTCTGTGAAAATGTTTTATCCTAAGTTTTCAAGACACACAGTATGGCCAATGTTCCATGTCGCCTATTATCCTGTCTTCTGACAGTGGCCGGTGCCAGATGCTTCACGGGGAATGAACAGAACAGGGACATTCAATCAAGTGATCCATCCCCTGTCACCCAGTCCCAGCTTCTGGCAAACAGAGGCTAAGGACACCATCCCTGCCCAGCCCGGCTAATAGCCATTGATGGACCTATCCTCCTTGAATTTATCAGTTCTTTTTTGAACTCTGTTATAGTCTTGGCCTTCACAGTATCTTCTGGCAAAGTGTTCCACAGGTTGACTGTGTGGTATGTGAAGAAATACTTCCTTTTGTTTGTTTTAAACCTGCTGCCTATTAATTTCATTTGGTGACCCCTAGTTCTTGTGTTATGAGAGTGAGTAAATAACACTTATTTACTTTCTACACACCAGTCATGATTTTATTAGACCTCAGTCATATCCCTCCCCTTAGTCATTTCTTTTCCAAGCTGAAAAGTCCCAGTCTTATTAATCTCCCTTCATACGGAAGCTGTTCCATACCCCTAATAATTTTTGTTGCCCTTTACTGAACCTTTTCCAATTCCAATACACCTGCACGCAGTATTCAAGAGGTGGGCAAACCATGGATTTATATAGAGGCAATATGAGCTTTTCTGTCTTATTTTCTATTCCTTTCTTAACGATGCCCAACTTTCCGTTTGATTTTTTGACCGCCGCTCCACACTGAGTGGATGTTTTTAGAGAACTATCCACAATGACTCCAAGATCTTTCTTGAGTGGTAACAGCGAATTTAGATCCCATCATTTTATATGTATAGTTGAGATTGTTTTCCAACGTATGTTCTCTGCACATATCAACATTGAATTTCATCTGCCGTTTTGTTGCCAAGTCACCCGGTTTTGTGAGATCCCTTTGTAACTCTTGGCAGTCAGCAACTACTCAAGATAGTAGTTTTGTATCCTCTGTAAACTTTGCCACGTTACTCTTTACCTCCTTTCCTGTATCATTTATGAATGTTGAACAGTATATTCTCCAGGTGGGATGGGTGAAGACCTTGGTATTTGGTGGTTGGAGCTGGAGAGTGGGATATGTGTGATATCCTAAATAGCAATACCTACCAAAAATTGGAGAGAGCCTGGGTAAAACCTACAGCTTTTATATTAGACAAGGGAATGGGAGGTTTAAAACTCATTTTGGAAACCCCTACTTCACTCAACTAGCTGAATTAATAGTTGGAATTAAAAAATAATTTGTGAAAAGGATGTGGGTATTGAATCTTTATCTAGAGGCCAAGAACTTCCAGTGCACAAGTTGGCATTGTCCGAGAGAGGCTTCAACCCAAACAGGTACAAAGCTAAATTTGACCTTCCTGATATTACTTAGGTGAAGGGAAAAAACCCTTTGTTTAAGGTTGAAGCAGCCACCTTATTTCTACATTGTATAGAAGTAAAATATTGGCACAAACCCATTCTTTGCCTGCCGGCCATAGAGACGTGATCTGGAAGACAGTGGTGTTTGTCAGAAGATGTGCTTGTCTCTTTAAAGCAAATTTTTCTTAGTAAGCTTGGCTAGCTTTCAAACAGCAGCCTTTTAAAAATCTGTGGCTGACCTGTCAGGAAATGTAGAAAACAGGAACTGAGGGTGCTTTTTCTGAGGTCTGCAAGAAATTTCAGCAAGGCCCCGGAAGAGTGACGTCCTTTTGCAAAGTAGCTTCATAAACTGGTTGCCTCTTAATCTTCCAGGATCTCTCTGAATCTACTGCTGTTCCAATGGGAGCTACAAGAACAGTAAAGCTTCCTGGATAAAATAATGTGGGATTACATTAACATAAGTCTCAACATAACCTCAACTTCATGATTCAATATTTTATATCAAATAAACAAGCAGCAAGTTCGCCTAAAATGGAGGGACAATTGAGGTGAGATCAGCTCAAAAAAATCTAAATACAAACCTCATTTCTGCTTGGCTTTCTCTCAGTCATCCTGTCACTGGGAGGTGAGGGGCTGGTTTAATGACCAAGACCAATGGGAGTCCTGACTGTGGATCCACTGCAGAGACTGCTCTCCTAGCAGCCCTTGAAAAGGGCAGGAAAAGGAAAGGATCTCTAGCCATAAATCCCTGGAAATGGCCTCTGCTATGTTCCTCTCTTGTGTTCTATGGATCCTTTGTAGAGCTCCTGCCTCAAGTCATCTCTGGTGCATATATGTGCGTGTGTTGCTCTCGATGGCGCAATTGAAGAGGAATTCCCTCTCCTCATCCAGCTGCTTTGCGGGAGAGGGATAGTAATGGGCTGCTCCATGGCTTCTTGGCATGGAGACCTCCACCCAACCTTTCTAAGGAAGAGAACCCCTTCCAACAGAGGCTGGGGAAAGCAGTCTGCCTGATGTTCTGTGGGTGATGTCACAAATCCAGAGGTGACATCATAGTTGAGTTTGCTGAGGGCCTTGGGCTGGAAGTCCCCAGTGGATACACAGCAGGAGCAGGAACAGGGAGAATGTCTACCTCTGAGAAGTTGAGCAGCTTTTTGGTGGGCTCAGAGACTCATAGGATCAGTATTCATCCCTCTGTGGCATGGTGAGTGATGAAAGACAGGACACCCAAGGAACTTTTTGCTTCTCACAATACCTAGTTAATTTATTGCTTCTTCTCTGAGCCACCCTCCAGTATAGTAAACCCTTCTCTTAATCCATCCTGCCTCCTTGCTAGGATGATGTAGTAAATTAATGTGTAAGTGCACTGAAATTCTCCCCTAATTTCCCCATCTGTAAAATGGGAATAAAAATATCTCTACCTTCTTGGGGCATTGTAAGGGTTAATTCAAACTTGTAAAACACCTAAGGGCCTGCACATGCAGCTCCCATTGACTTTAGCTGGACTTTCTGCATATGTCTGAAAATCAGGCCTTAAATGACTTCAATTCAAGGTCAAGGTCAGGGATCTCAAACTCAAATCACTACAAGGGCCACTACATTGGAATTAATTGATAAACTTAACAGTAACAAGTCACTGGGACCAGATGGCATTCACTCAAGAGTTCTGAAAGAACTCAAATGTGAAATCGCGGAACTATTAACTGTGGTTTGTAACCTGTCCTTTAAATCAGCTTCTGTACCCAATGACTGGAAGATAGCTAATGTAACGTCAATATTTATAAAGGGCTCTAAAGGTGATCCCGGCAATTACGGACAGGTAAGTCTAACATCCGTACCGGGCAAATTAGTTGAAACAATAGGAAAGAATAAAATTGTCAGACACATAGAACATAAATTGTTGGGCAAAAGTCAACATGGGTTCTGTGAAGGGAGATTGTGTCTTACTGATCTATTAGAGTTCTTTGAAGGGGTCAACAAACGTGGACAAGGGGGATCCAGTGGACATAGTGTACTTAGATTTCCAGAAAGCCTTTGAGAAGGTCACTCACCAAAGGCTCTTACGTAAATTAAGTAGTCGTGGGATAAGTGGGAAGATCCTTTCATGGATTGAGAACTGGTTAAAAGACAGGGAACAAAGGGTAGGAATAAATGGTAAATTTTCAGAATGGAGAGGGGTAACTAGTGGTGTTCCCCAAGGGTCAGTCCTAGGACCAATCCTATTCCACCTATTCATAAATGATCTGGAGAAAGGGGTAAACAGGGAGGTGGCAGTTTGCAGATGATACTAAACTGCTCAAGATAGTTAAGACCAAAGCAGACTGTGAAGAACTTCAAAAAGATCTCAGAAAACTAAGTGATTGGGCAACAAAATAGCAAATGAAATTTAATGTGGATAAATGTAAAGTAATACACATGGGAAAAAATAACCCCAACTAGACATACAATATGATGGGGGCTAGTTTAACTACAATTAATCAAGAAAGAGATCTTGGAGTCATTGTGGTTAGTTTTCTGAAGATGTCCACGCAGTGTGCAGCGGCAGTCAAAAAAGCAAACAGGATGTTACGAATCATTGAAAAAGAGATAGAGAATAAGACTGAGAATATCCTATTGCCCTTATATAAAGCCATGTTACGCCCACATCTTGAATACTGCATACAGATGTGGTCCCCGCATCTCAAAAAAGATATACTGGCATTAGAAAAGGTTCAGAAAAGGGCAACCAAAACGATTAGGGGTTTGGAATGGGTCTCATATGAGCAGAGATTAAAGAGGCTAGGACTTTTCAGCTTGGAAAAGAGGAGATTAAGTGGGGATATGATCGAGGTCTATAAAATCATGAGTGGTGTGGAGAAAGTGAATAAGGAAAAGTTATTTACTTGTTCCCATAATATAAGAACTAGTGGCTGCCAAATGAAATTAATGGGCACCAGGTTTAAAACAAATAAAAGGAAGTTCTGCACACAGTCAACTTGTGGAACTCCTTGCCTGAGGAGGTTGTGAAGGCTAGGACTATAACAGGGTTTAAAAGAGAACTGGATAAATTCATGGAGGTTAAGTCCATTAATGGCTATTAGCCAGCATGGGTAAGGAATGGTGTCCCCAGCCTCTGTTTGTCAGAGGGTGGAGATGGATGGCAGGAGAGAGATCACTCGATCATTACCTGTTAGGTTCACTCCCTCTGGGGCATCTGGCATTGGCCACTGTTGGCAGACAGCATACTGGGCTGGATGGACCTTTGGTCTGACCCAGTTTGGCCGTTCTTATCTACATTGGCCTGAGGGCCGCATCACTGACACCTTTTCATATAAAGATACAAAAGCCCCCTCCTCTGCTCCCAGTCCTGCCCCCACTCCATCCCTTTCATGAGGCCCCGCCCCTTCCCTGCTCACATTCCAACCCCTTCCCCAAAATCCCCACCCCAACTCTGCCCCCTCCCTGCCCCTATTCCAACCTCTTCCCCAAATCCCTGACCCTGTCCCGCCTCTTCTCCACCTCGTCCCCTGAGCATGTGGCTTCCCCCCTCCTGGAAAGCACTAAGTGCTGCCAAACAGCTGTTTGGTGGCGGGAAGTGCCTGGAGGTAGGCAGAGGAGCGGAGACGCGGCGTGCTGGCGTGGGGCGGGGGGGGGCGGGGGCTGTGGGTGAGGGGAGCTTGGCGGCCGCAGGAAATAACTCCAGGGGGCGGGACGGGGAGCTTGGCGGGCTGCAGCAAATAACTCTGCGGGCTGCGTGTTTGAGACCCCAGTCAAGCTGCTTTAGCACCTCTCATGATCAAATTCTTCCATAGCTAGCAGGATGAGTTCAGGATTACATAGCTCTACAGTAAGAACTATGGACATCGTAGTACCTAAGGCAGTATAGAGAGGGCCATGTCCCACTTCAGGTTACGCTAATTTTTACTGAAATTACTTTAATACAAATATTACCTGAATAGCCATTTTAAGGGTCGAAAGATTTGCAGTCTTATTAATGATTACAATCTCTTTCCCACCCCCAAAGCAAATACAGCTACATTTAACATTTCAGGGCAGGCAACGATTCTGAAGATGAAGGAAGCCTTAAACAGCATCAAATGGGGCAAAAGGTAAATGAGCAGAAATGGTATTGATGGACAGAGTGTTATGTGAAAAAGGGCTGTTGTCAAGTGTTCCTAAAATGCAAATGGAGCTGGATTGATGTGGTGGTCTTATTTTCTTAACTGTACACATCGATATTTTGGAAGGTTGAATGATATCCTTGCTTCTCTCAAGTGCCATATTTCATGTCCCCTTTAATATCTGCATCCAGCTATATTTTTTTCCCTCAGATTTAAATGACTTTAAGAACTGCTGGTCATGTGTTTATTTTTTTAAAGCAAGCTTTAATGGTTATACCTTTACCTTAAGGTATCAGATGGGGAAGGGAAATATTTTGTTTTAAACTTGAAACTTACCACAGTGTTTCCTGTTTGAAACCACAATGTGCCCAGTTCATCCTGGCTTTGGGGCTAAACTCTGTGCAGTCGGTGAGTGGGTGCAGGGAATGTTGGCTTTATGCTCATCTTGCTCCTTTCCTATCCTGGACCAGTGAGGGGCCAGTTCAGCTCGCAGCACAGATCGAAACAGCCTGAGTGCTGTGCTGATTTGCACCCAGCTGCCTGGGACAAATGGGCCTGCGTAGCAGCTGGGAATAGACAGAGCTTAGCCATGCCTGCTTGTTTCTGGTCTTGCCTTTGCCATGCCCCTTGTGCCAGGAGGATGGCAGAGAGCTAGCTATGCCGGCTGTACCCCAGCCAATGAAGCCCTCTGTGTAAAGGTAATTGCTTGGTGGCAGCTATAAATTGGGTCCTGTATTTCTTAAGTGATTTAAAATTAATGATACTGTAGTAATGCAGTGGGGCTTAAGTGAGAGTTGTGGTGCACAAGACCTTGTGTGGGGTCTCTGCATTGTCATGGATTTACCCTTGTTGAATTCCGTGGGGCTACTATCAATAGTGAGGACTACTTCCATGGACAAGAGTTTAGAGAACTGGACCTTCAGTTTCTAAGGTCTTTGGCAGAGGGGCCATTTCTCTTGCTTATCTGTATATGCGCTCATAAGGTTACTGCTTATAAGATGTTTACTGGCCTCCTGCTCTTGCCGCATTTCTGTGAGACCTGAGTAAAGAGGGCTATCTTGGGTGGAATAAAAACTCTGCACATGCTGTTCTTGATCCCAACTGTTTTTTCAGCTCACTGGACTTCTGAGGAAATCTGTCTCGAGCTGCTCATCTCCCAAACAAATACGGAGGTTCCCAGAATCCACCGATACCTCCCGTGCCCAGCAAGTTGAGGACCAGATCAATTATGAGCATTTGCAAAAATTGGAGCAATCATTCCGGGAAGCGGATTTAGACAAGGGAGGAGGTGATGATGCAGCATTTCCCAAAGCATTTCAGTCTCTAGATAACTGCTCTTTTGGTCACTTTTTTAGTTTCACAGCTATCTCTGTTGCTGTTAAGAAGCATGCAGTCTACACAACAGCATCCACCAGATTAGCCCCTTCAAGCTTCATCCTTTACTTTGGACCTGATTTTTCCACTGGAGAGGTTTCCAGCTTACCTCTCTCAGCAAGTCTATATCACCCATTCTTTGTGATAGCGTTGGGTTTCTATATGGTGAAGCAGACTCCGATTTCCTCTTCCTCAGTTGCTAGATGTCAGGAAGCCAAGAGAACAAATTTACCACTCTCTCTAATTAGGTTTGGTTTAAATAGGGTAAAATCACACATTGTAATAATGACACGAATACTTCCATAGCATCTTCCAGCTGAAAATCTTGACTTTCTTTAAGAGCATAAGTTAAGCCTCACATGCTCCCAGTGTGGCAGCAGGGTAGTTTACAGATGGAAAAATATGGCACAGAGTGTGTAACTAATCCAAGGTGTCGCAACAGGTCAGAACCAAGGCTAAACCCCAGCTCTCGGGTTCCCAATTCTGTACTTATCAAGACATGTGGCTAGATATTAACCTTCCTCTATGCTTAGGCTTTTTTCCCTATGGCTGAGTTTTTTGTTCGTCTTTGAGGAGGGATGATCTGTAGCCTGACTTTGAGAGATGCTGATCTGGACATCCCTGCATGATCCTGGGTGTAGTTCTCTAGTATTGCCAAAGAGCAGCCTAAGTTTAAATACTGGCTGACAGAGACATTGTGCGTAGCGTGTCTGAGAGCCACATACTGTACCCAGCCACCCCCAGCAGGATGATTTTTCTGCAGTGGTAGAGTTTAGGTTTCAGAGGGATTATTTTAACAGCAGACACAATAGGGTACAAGTGAAAATAGAGCAGTCTGGAAAATTTCAATTGAAATGAAAACTAGATGAAAACAGAAAAGCATTTTCTCTTATTTTCCTCCTATTTTATTTACTGCTCGCCATGAAAATCTGTAAGCTGCCTCACTCCCTTCTTTAGGCACTGGACCAAGGTTTGTAGGTAATAAAACTTGGGCTAATGCTTTCTAGGGGCAAGAGCATTGCTCCACGTTGTGAGTCAGGTTTAGACACTCTAGGAAAAACTTAGTTAGGGGCCCCTGTTCAAAAATCTGTTTGCCCATGATCAGACTTTCAAAGAAGTTCTGCACTTATTTGGTGCTTACCAGTGTGCACAACTACTGCAGAAGTGCATGCAGATTTGGAAATTGCGTATGTAAACAAGTAATTTATAAGCATTTGCACACATCGATATGTTACTTACACAGTTGCAATAGATTGTATGAGCAAATTAGATACCCAACTGCATGTGTTTTTTGTATGCACAAATTATCGAGAAATCTGCCCCCATTGTTTTTTGGGGGGAATTGCTTTTGATACTTAATTGCCATTTTGAAGTGCTCTGTTCAGTCTATTTTTTCAATAGACATAATTGTCTGGAAAAGTTTAGGGCTGAATATACTGTGCTTATTCTCCCAGGGCTGGATATTAAGGAGTTCCGCAAGGCAATGAAGAAGATAATGGACAATATTACTGAAGAAGATATTGATATCATATTTATGAAAATTGACACTGATTGTGATGGCTCCGTGGGCTGGGTAATACTGTGCTCTAATCAAAGAGAATGGTGGTTATGTAGCAGTTGCAAAAATTTCCTGATTTTTATTTACCTTGGTTTAATGTTGGGGGAAGGCAGAGTTTCCTGCTATTCCTATTATCTTTGCCATAGTTCTTGCTGCATCTGTCAGCACCACAGGACTTGAGATAATTAATTCTGCTCTCCTTTTTATGCTATGCTGATGAAATTGTTCTCTCTCACAGGAAGAATATCTGAACTATATATTGCGAGAGTACAGAGGAAAGGATGACATGCTGAAAAGCCAATCTCCTCTGCTTTTTCAGACCCCCATGAAAATCATTCCAGTGTAAGCTCTTAGCCATTACTGTCTGAGGAGGAGTGATTCACATTAAAGCCGCTTGTATTTGTCTTCCAGTTTAGTGTGTTCTTGTGACATCCTAGCTGCGAAAAATGTCTTTTTAAAAATAATTTAACAGCAAATGACAAACATGTGCATCTTCCCATATGAAATTGGCTTAATAAACTCGCCTCTAATCATTTAAGGAACAACCTCTATGAAAGATAATAGCCTAGGTGAAATGGCTGCTTGAGATGAATTCCCGTCAGGATTTATTCAGTCTCAGTAGCATATTGTGAGTATAACTAGGGACACAGTAGATTATTGCTGTTATAGCAACAAATCAGAGCATGAGAAATGACAACACTCCCTTCTCCGGGGGTCACTTGAAAGTGAGGTGTTGCCTGTTTCTCAGACCTGCCAGTGTGATACCACTTGGGGTTGGTGCTATGATGAAGAACAAAGAGCGAGTGTGGCGAAATATGGCTAACTTGTCTTGCACACTTGCTTCTGACTCTGTTTTGTTTAAACTCAGATCCTCTCCAACCCAGCCAAAACTCTCCCCCGAGTCATGCATCCCTTTTCCTTCCTACCTGGATAGAGCCTGGCAATAGGTGAGCTTTGCAGCATGAACTGGAGGTTAGCGACTAGGGAAGCATGCTCCAGAACCATGGAGACTCTGGCTGGCTTCAGTTTCTAGGGTATTAAATAAAGGGACAGGTGGGTCTTTTGTTGTCCAGGCCTCACAGAAAAGGGTACGCTGTAAATACTTCAGTCCTAGTGTCTCTTTTGATCTTAAACTTACGATCATCTAGTTTATCCTGTGTAATACAGGGTTTTTTAAGCTGCACCCAAAGGCTCAGCCCATCTTCACTAACAATTTGTTTCCAGCTTGAAAAAAAACATCCCACGTGAAGTGTCCGGGTTTCAATTTACTTCCACACATGACAGTCCCTCCAACGGGTATTTTCTTCTTTATATGCTGTAATGTATCTTTGTGCTAAGGGGTTGGAGACATTGCAGTGTGAACACCAGTAACCTTATAACCTGATAGTGTGAAAATCTCCTTCCCACTCCCACCACTTTGCCTTGTGTCTCTCTCTCTCTCTCTGTGAGGCTGAGACTGACTCAACTTGCATCAAAAGCTCCTCAGCTCAGGGGCCGGAGTTTCAAATTTCTGCTAAGTGCTGAGTGCCCCATCAGGCTGTATAAGGTCATCACCTTTCAGTTCTTGTGTTCCCACCTGCTCCATTCCTGCCCTCTTACAGGCCTGTGTTACCCTTCTGCTTCCTGACCATTCTGCTCCATTTCTCCTGTCTCACTCCTTTCCCTTGCTCAGGATCCAAGGCCAGGAAATCATCAAGGTGCAGTTTTTCCCAAACCAGGGCCAGGCAATGGACAGGAATGAAAAGGCCAAGAAAAGTAGTGTTTGGAATCTCTCAGGGCGATTCCTGACAGTCAGCCGGGATGGAATCTTACTCTACTGGAGTGACACGTTCAAACTACTCCGCACTGTCCAGGTACATGGCTCATGAACTTGATCGAAGTGAAGGGCTAGATTCTCTCTAATCCACATAATGCAGGGCTCTCAACCTTTCCCAGACCATGACATCCTCCCATTTAGCCCTCTAGAAATGAGGTGGATGTGGCCTCCCTGGGGGTCTCAACCCATGCCCTCATGGAGCTTGAATACACAGTGCAGGTGTCTCCTTTGCATATGTAGTGCTCGTTCTGCATGTGCGACATCCCATTGCCATGAGTGGCGATTCCACAAGTGTGGATGCACCACAGAGCCCCCCACTGCAGATGAGAGACCCACAGCATGGATCGGAGGGGAGAGTTTTGCCCATTGTATGAAGTATTTCTAAATCACCAAATCACTTTAGTAAGTGGCAAGGCAGTGCTCTGCTACACTGGATGCAGAGGTTGGGGTCAAAGCCTTCTCTTCTGGATTCCAGCACTCACAAAAACCCTAATATTGAGGGAGTATAAGGGGAAAATGAACCATTTCTCATGGAAGGAATATTGTGCACTAATTTCCCTGGAGAATCTCTTTAAACAGAAGCACCTGGTCTCAGCTCAAGTTTTGATCTATCTGCTAAGTTTTCTCCTCTTATAAACTAAACACAAGATAATGAATGAGAGATGAGCACTATAGGACAAGATCAATTAGACCCTTGAATCACTGCATCTTTCTACCATTTCAGCAGTAAAACTCTTCCTATTTAAAAATAAGTGCTGGTCTGGGGCTCTCATTCAGGGTGGAAAATACCAGAGCTGCTGCTAACTTAGGGGGAAATTCTCCTCAGGTCAGACAGCGAACCCAAGGCCTATGCATTGCTTACACCCTGCTTAAGCCCATAGACTGATGCATGGTAGTGCTTGATTACGTGAGCTTTGAGTGGGATTTGCAACTATTTTGGGGTTACTTGAGTTTTCAATGTATGTTTCCACTTCTATGTAGCTTGACCAGTCTGGACGACGGCCCAGTCAGCAGATGTGGGTCACTGACATGGTGTGTCTGTCTAATATCAACCTGTTGGCGATAGCGTCTACTGATCAGATTATTGGTAAATAGAGACAAATCATTCCCTCCTGTGACGATCTGGACCCTATCCTGCACCACTGACATTAACGGAAGCCTTGCCATTGACTGCAGCGAGCATGAGGTCCTGCTCTGTATGGCTGCAGTAGTGTCGGTCAGTTGCAGTACCTGTTCAGCAACCGGCATGTTTGCATGGCAGAATGTCTAAATAAACACAGATGCATGTGATAGGTTCAAAAGGTCTGTCTTTGCATGAACACCAAACGTCAAGATGTTGATGCTAATTTTGAGATTCGTGGGATTTCTCTTTTTTTCTGTTACACAGAATTCTTTGATATCAGTGGCAACAAATGTGACAGGCTCTTTTCCCTCATTGAGCTTGACAGCTGTGTTACGGCCTTGGATTACTGGTAGGTTACCTGCTTCTCCGAAAGGGCTGTTACCGGTTTTAAAATAGATACTTGCATCACAGACCCATGGCTCCTCTGCTGTGCGGGGTGCAGGAGCAATGAGTACCTGTCTATTGTAAGGTTTCAGAGCAGCAGCCGTGTTAGTCTGTATCCGCAAAAAGAACAGGAGGACTTGTGGCACCTTAGAGACTAACCCATTTATTTGAGCATAAGCTTTCGTGAGCTACAGCTCGCTTCGTCGGATGCATCTATTGTAATGAACTGGGGGATGTTCATGTGCACAGATACCCTCTACTGGACGGAGAGAGAGCTGCTCACTGACCCACAGCCCCTGTACTGGCTAGCACTTACAGGCCATGGATCTGTGCTCTTTGGAGTAGAAGAGATCTGAATTCTTTATCTACTGCTGCTGTGAAGCTCTGAGTGGCCACCGTATATACTGTAGAGACAATGGCAAGTTGTGAGATGCCGCAGATTTGTCACCTACATTCTCTTACTTTAAATAGTGAGACTCTCTCCTTTTCTGTTTTCTTACTAAATAGTGTAGTGACAGGAGTTTAGGGAGGTTCAACCCTATTCTTTTGTTTTTTACACACCCCTTTTTCAACTGCTCATGAATCTTTTTAAAAACAAGAATGTGTTTTGCCAGGGCCATATGTTTTGTGTGGCTCCTCCAACAGGCCTGACACTTCTGTGTCCCTCAATGACTTCCCGGATGACTCGGTGTCTTTTATCTCAATGTCACTGTCTCTGGTATACCGCTTGTGCGGTCACGTATGTCGAGGGGACAGTGACTATCATGGACAGAGAATTATTCTTGAATGTTTCTCTTTCAGTTGTTCATGAGACTTCAGTGAGCATTGGAGTCTACCAAAAGCATAGCCAAGTGGAAAATGTATTGAATCCTCCCTCTTCACCATATTTAGGTTGCCTGGCGGTAGTGTTATCACTGGATAATTGCTGGAGTCTGGTTTAGGATCCTTAAAACTTTGTCAAGGGGGCCGAGTGTGGGATGGTCACTTTTATTAATTCAAATTCATGCTTATAATAAATAAATACTATTGTATCTGAATTGCAGCTGTGTATAATGGAGCAACATTTCAGCTTTCAGATACTACCTGGAAAAAAAATTTCAGCCAATCTGAAAAAAGCTGCTTCCAGAGAGACGACAGGCCTTGCTTCCTACATCTGTCTTGTGCCCAGTGCACGGCTATGGTACTAGGTGTTCACTTTCCAAAGATGAGTTCTCAAATAGGCTCTCCAGGTCCTGCCTATGCATGCTTAGGTTGGCACTTAGGTGCATAAGATGGGTGTTTACTACATGTGCCTGGGAGCCAATCGGAGCACAAATGTTCAGTTAAGCTGGCCCTGTTTGAAAACTGGGTTTTCTATTTGTGATCCCCACTAGTGCTCTAGTTTAATACTTGCCTGAAGTGGCAATGTACATGGGGGGGTCTGATCTGTTTTCTTTCTTTTCTCCCTGAGTCAGGACAGATGGGTACAAAGGAGTGTTTTGTATTGGCGATGTGAAAGGAAACATTCTGATCTTCTCCTCGCTGGACGTTCTCGCAAATGGGATCTTCAATGTCCGTCACTATATAACTAAACCAGGTACAGATACTTTATAGCTATGCTTGGACCATCACATGTTCTCCTGTCTGATATACTAGAGAGATGAGCCAGGACTGAGGCTTTATCTGAATTGCCCTTCCTGGAGGAAGAGCAAGTGTTACCCATTTTACAAACACAGAGGTGTTATGAGACTGACTTTGAGATTTTATTGACTTCAGAGAGCTGCCAGGTGCTTCGCCCCTCTGAAAATGGCACCCTCCATGACTTGTCCAAAGTCCCACAGGGTCAGGGTAGTATCCAGGAATCCTGGCCCTCAGGTCTCTGCTTGCTCCTTAACCATCCTGATTCCCTAAGCAGGGCTAGATCCAAAGTACTTGGTTTTGGTTTTGGTTTTGAAAAAACAAACTCTGTTGCAGGTTTTGCAAAACCAGAATCATCCCTGTTCCTCAGTGTCTCTGTCCTGATGCACCACTTTTTCGAATCTCTAGGTAATTGTGTATGATTACTGTTAAGATAATAGGACTGGAGGGGACCTCGACAAGTCATCTAGTCCAGTCCTCTGCACTCATGGCAGGACTAAGTATTATCTAGACCAACCTTAACAGGTCTTTGTCTACCTGCTCTTAAAAATCCCCAATGATGGAGATTCCACAACCTCCCTAGGCAATTTATTCCAGTGCTTAACCACCCTGACAGTTGGGAAGTTTTTCTAATGTTAAGAAAAATAATTTTTCTCCCTCCTCCTTGTAACAACATTTTATGTACTTGAGAACTGTTATCATGTCCCCTTTCAGTCTTCTCTTTTCCAGACTAAACAAACCCAATGTTTTCAATCTTCCCTTATAGGTCATATTTTCTAGGCCTTGAATCATTTTTGTCGCTCGTCTCTGGATTCTCTCCAATTTGTCCACATGCTTCCTGAAATATGGCACCCAGAACTGGACACAATGCTCCAGTTGAGGCCTAATCACGCGGAGTAGAGCAGAAGAATTACTTCTTGTGTCTTGCTTACAACACTCCTGCTAACACATCCCAGAATGATGTTCTCATTTTTTTGCAACAGCGTTACACTGTTGACTCATATTTAGCTTGTAGTCCACTATGACTCCCAGATCCCTTTCCACAGTACTCATAGAATCATAGAATATCAGGGTTGGAAGGGACCTCAGGAGGTCATCTGGTCCAACCCCCTGCTCAAAGCAGGACCAATCCCCAACTAAATCATCCCAGCCAGGGCTTTGTCAAGCCTGACCTCCTTCCTAGGCAGTCATTTCCCATTTTGTATGTGTGCAACTGATTGTTCCTTCCGAAGTGGAGTACTTCGCATTTGTTCTTATTGAATTTCATCCTATTTACTTCAGACCATTTCTCCAGTTTGTCCAGATCATTTTGAATTTTAATTCTATCCTCCAAAGCACTTGCAATCCCTCCCAGCTTGGTATCGTCTGCAAACTTTATAAGTGTACTCTGTATGCCATTATCGAAATCGTTGATGAAGATATAGAACAGAACCGGACCCAGATCTGATCCCTGTGGGATCCCACTGGTTATGCCCTTCCAGCATGACTGTGAACCACTGATAACGACTCTCTGGGAACGGTTTTCCAAACAGTTTTGCTCCCACCTTATAGTAGCTCCATCTAGGTTGTATTTCCCTAGTTTGTTTATGAGAAGGTCATGTGAGACACTATCAAAGGCTTTACTAAAGTCAAGATATACCACGTCTACCTCTTCCCCCCTATCCACAAGGCTTGTTACCCTGTCAAAGAAACCTATCAGGTTGGTTTGACACGATTTGTTTTTGAAAAATCCATGCTGTCACTTATCACCTTTTTCTCTTCTAGATGTTTGCAAATTGATTACTTAATTATTTGCTCCATTATCTTTCTGGGTACAGAAGTTAAGCTGACTGGTCTGTAATTCCCCAGGTTGTCCTTATTTCCCTTTTTATAGATGAGCACTATATTTGCCCTTTTCCAGTCTTCTGGAATGTCTCCCATCTTCCATGACTTTTCAAAGATAATTGCTAATGGCTCAGATATCTCATCAGTCAGCTCCTTGAGTATTCTAGGATGCATTTCATCAGGCCCTGGGGACTTGAAGACATCTAATTTGTCTAAGTAATTTTTAACTTATTCTTTCCCTATTTTAGCCTCTTCTGATCCTACATCATTTTCACTGGTATTCAGTATGTTAAGCGTCCAATCACTACCAACCTTCTTGGTGAAAACCGAAACAAAGAAGTCATTAAGCACCTCTGCCATTTCCACATTTTCTGTTATTATTTCACCCCCCTCATTGAGTAACGGGCCTACCCTGTCCTTGGTCTTCCTCTTGCTTCTAATATATTTGTAGAATGTTTTCTTGTTACCCTTTATGTCTCTGTCTAGTTTGATCTCGTTTTGTGCCTTGGCCTTTCTAATTTTGTCCCTACATGCTTGTTTTATTTGTTTTTATTTATCCTTTGTAATTTGACCTCGTTTCCACTTTTTGTTGGACTCTCTTTTGATTTTTAGATCATTGAAGATCTCCTAGTTAAGCCAGGGTGGTCTCTTGCCATACTTCCATGACCCATCCTCCTTCCCCACTGCCACGGAGGCCATTTACACCTGGATTCTGCAGTGGGGAAGGAACTGAGGGGCAGTTGGGCCTGCTCCACCCTTATGCCTTTGGTAAGGGAGCATGAGGACGCTTACGGCACATGTGGCCCCAGTGAATGCTGCTGGCCAAAAGACTGATCTCCAGCGCGTGGGCATATGCGCTGCAAGAGTGGAATGTACTAGACTACTCATCTCAGAGGGCCAGTAGCATAAGTAACTTTTCTTTTTTGTCCATCTTTGTTTGAAACACAAGTGGGGCCAAATTGGAACCATTTCTCTGAACATCTGTGAACTTTGAGGGGTTGGATAAAATGTGACCTGGATCCAAATCCTCATCTTTTAGCCCATATCCTGTTTGAATGCATTTGCTAATACTTCTCCTAAGCATGGATTGTAGATAACACTTTAAACCTTTTAGTGCCATGCTTGTGTCTTGACATTTAAGGTGGATCTGTGAAAATACCACGTAATCCTTCCAGGCATTAATGAATGTCCCTTGTGACTAGCTATCCTGTACACCATATATCCTAGGTCACGCATGGGGTTTAGGCTACTATTATTGCCTTCGGTGCACTTCAGCACAATTAAAATAACTTCTGTTGAGAAATGGGGCAGATGTTGGGTCAGGATTAATATATGGCTTTTCTCCATCAGGTGTCTTAGCCAGAATTCCAGTGCATCTTCTCCTGAAAGGAAAGGCCAGCCTGTACAGAAATTTCCGAGTGCCAGTGAGTTTCTCTGTCTAAAGTTACATTTTGGGACAAACCCCACTCCTACTTAGATTCCTGTTGCTCCCCTATCCTGAAGAAAGTTGGGGAAAGTTGATCTTTATTAAATTACAAACTAAAAAACTTAAAAACCATTATGTACAATGTCTATCAGAATTGTCTCTTTCCCACAGCCTCTGTATGTTGTTCGCCTTCTTAATCTGTAAATTCTTTGGGGCAGAGGCCTCATCTTCCTGTTTGTGTGCAGCATCTGGCACAGTGGGGTTTCTTGGTGCTGCCATAATCAAACATTACTAGTAATAGGTCTCTGGGACGCCCATTGCTCTCATTCCTTCCGTCTTCTTACGTAAAAAGGAAAAGTGTACTTTACTGCTGCTGCTCGTAGACCAAGAACTCTGGCCGTTCAGGGTGTGTCTACACTGAGTAGCAGTCCACAGTGGTGAGTCTCAGAGCGCAGGTCTACAGAGTGAGGCTTGCAAGGTTTTCCCTATAGCGTTAAACGTGGTTGTATAAATGTTGCAGCTTGGGCTGGCGCTCGGACTCTGAAGCCTCAGGAAGGGGGTGGACTTCAGAGCCAGAGCCTGAACCCCTGCACAGCTACTTTTAGTGCTGTAGTGCAAGCTCTGAGAGTCTGAATCTGTCGAGCTGGGTTCTGGGACCTGCTGCCGCTCGCTGTGTGGAGCGGAGTATGGGCTGTGGAGTGCCACCAGGGGCTGCACTGTTTACACATCCTGAAGGCTGGCTCTGCAAACCAGAATGACTTACACCTGGGTCGTTTTGTATCATTCCACCAGCCAGCCATTCATGACCTTGCAGCTCAGCAAGCAGCCAGTTCAGACCATTCTGGCTGGCTGTAGGGCGGCTGTGGGTCTCTCCCTGTCAGTCGCTGTAATACTCCTAGAGCGGCTCTGTTTGGGGGGGAATTAGCCAACAGTTAATAGGCCCTGGCCCTCAGTCCAGGCCGGGCAGCAGTTGGGTCTGGTAGCCCCAACGTTCAGCCAGAGCGGGGCAGCACATGGTTAATGGGTCGGGCAGGGTAGTGGCACATCGCTAGGCCTGGCATCTTCAATCAGGATGGGGCCGTAATCAGTTAAAGGGCTCTGGCCTGCTGTCAGGCGGAGCAATTCAGTAGTCTAGGGAAAGATTAGCTCTCTGATGGGAGAGTCAGGAAAACCATCTGGTGTCCTAGCTCGGGTGGGTGTCTGACCAATACAGGCCTCTTGGCCTAAAGGCGTGGAGGCTGCCACCCCTGACGGTAGGGTGGCGGGGGTTGAGGGATGCAGGCCCACCCACTGCACTGCATCCCAGCCCAAGGCCCTAACCGTGGTCCGCCACTGGGTCAGCGGGGGAATCTGTCCATCACACGCTGACCAGCTTGCAGTCAGTCACACAGCTGAACGCTATACAGCTTCCCTGGGCTGCTTCCTACTCTCCCAGTTGGGGGGTACCTGGGTTCTGGGATCATCATTTGCCTCGCTGGGGTAGACAGCTCGTGGCAGCCCCAACAGCTCCTCAGTGCCCCCTTTGTCTGGCAGCTCCAGCAGCAATTCCAGGTCTCTGGAAGTATAGCAGCCATGCTCCAGCAGCCGGGGGAGAGAGATGTCCTGCTCCTCTGACAGCCACGAGTGACCCGGTTCTGCCCACCAAGGGCGACAGTGGGTCTCTCCGCGTCAACCAGAGGGGGAGACCACGTCCCTTCGCTACAATGGCTAATGCACATGCAAAGCACCGCTGCTTCCTGGATCCCAGAAGAGCCTTGTCTATAAGGATCCTTTTGGTCTGAACCCTCTCAATCCCCATGTCCAAGTTATGACCCTCTTCACATTTCTTGATGTACATGATGAACCATCTCCTCTTAATTCAAAACTGCACTCATCCAATCAAACACCATGCCTTTCCCTTTTCGGGGTTCTGCTGTGTGTGCCACCCTAATGTCTCTCTTCTCCTTCTTTCTTCTGCCTCTGCTCCTTGTCCCACTTTTCCTGTGTTTATTGTTCCTCAGCTTCACATTTCACTGTTTTTCGCTGGAGTTTTTCTGTCTTCTTCAAACTGTACGTGAACCCAGGAATGTCTGAATGGGAGTGGCACTGTTGGCCCCCACTGACGATTGTAATGACGCAGAATGAGCTCTCTGTGCTCTTGTTTATGACCTGCAGTGTCATTAAGCAAAGTCTTTCCTCTCTCTTCCAGGGTCTCCATGGGGACTGGTGCCACCAGATAAGATTCATTCCTCAGCTCAATCTTGTTGCCTCCTGCTCAGCAGCTGATAAGAGAGCTATGGTGCTTACTTCACTTCCACTACATATCATGGGTAAACCCCAGTAAGACAGGTCTCTTTGTCTGTTCTGTAAATTATCCATCACACAATGGTAGCAGGCAATGTTACAGTTCTCTTAAAATTCCATTTCCTCCAGGAAAATCCTGTTGGGACTCAACTTTCAGGCAGGGCTCAGGAAACCTAAATTACAGAACGGGGGTAAAGGGGCCCATAACGGACACTACTCAGTGGCCTGTAAATAGATGAAGTTTCCAACAGACTTCAGGCTGTAAGTACAGTCATTTCTGAGGCCTCTAGGCAGTGGGAAAATGGCTGCATACGGAACAGTTTCTTGAGGAAAATTTCAGAGAAGATGGGAAGACACTGCTTCAGCTCTATTATGTCGTCTATATTTTAGAGAGATGGGTCTGACCTGAGAAGTCTAACCTAGACCCAAATGTCCCCAGAGCTGCTGGGCTGAAGGGTTTGGTTTGATCTGTCACAGAGCAAAGGTCTAGCTGGGAAGTCCCAATCTTGGTCCAAACTTCCCTAGCAACTGGGGGCTTTGGATCTAAAATTTTGCTTGGGTTGGACTTCTTTCTAGTGTCCTGTAAACCTCAAGTGCTGTACTCCACAGGAAAAGTGAACAAACAAATGGAAGTCTCTTAGACTCTTTTCTTTTTAGCTAAAAGAAATTATTATTAGATTTGCTGAAGTGGAATTAAGCAAAATGCAGCCGCAGTGATGTCTGACTTCCTGTTTTTTCCCTCTTCCCGTCTTCAAGAGGCGAGGCAAGGCAAGGTGAAGTGGGGCTTCAGGGTAGCGAAGCTTGGGAACAGTCCTCTGCTCTGTTTTCTGGGGGTGGATGCCCGTCCTGCTGTTGCTGCTCCTGGTCTGTTGGGCCCAAGCGTGCGGTGCTTGTTTGTAGGCAGTGGTGCTGAATCCGAGTGTTGCCAGAGCTGAGCTGCCAGTGGGGAGCAGCACAAGTAGGACTCTCAGTGTTGTGAGGAGGAGGGGGTGGGATTAGGGCAGGCCCAGCAGGCTGTGGGGGGAAAGGGCAGGTGAATGTAAATTGGATGGAACTGGGCAGCAAAATTCTGATCCAAAGTTCAGCTCACCCCAAAGTTAACATCAGAGATGGGGAGGGGAGTTTGCATCCAATGTTTCCAGTCCAGGCCTATCGCTAATTAAAATGTTTCAGGGGTTGGATCTAGAGTAATACACATCCGGCAGGACAAGTACAGGGTGAAGACCATGTTTCTGAAAATGTTTAAGGAAGGGGAAGATGAGGTTGTCTTGAATACATTGCTAGTGTTCACAAGCTGTATACACTGTGTACCCCAGCTGCCATTCACCGCCCTCGTTTCTCTCTACCCTTCACTCCTTCCTCTGATTATTCTCTTTGCAGCCTTAGCTCATCTCCCTTTTCCTTTAATCCCCTTCTCTCCCCTTCTGCTTTCTATATCCCCCTCTCTCCTCCTTCTTTGCCTTTTCTTCCTCAATCCTTTCTGCTTCTTTCATTCCTTCTTTCCCAGCCCTTGTCATCTCTGTATTCTGTCCCTGTCCTTCTCTGCTTTCAAAGTGCATTAGGGCTGGCAGCAGTCCATCGCCTCCTGAAAGCTAATGGGGTGCAGCAGAAAGCCCAGTAGTTAGCTAGCATCCTGGCAACAGGCCAAATACATATTTCAGCAGCTGGCTCACTGTAAATTGTGCAGATAGCGGCCAATGGTTTGAATCCACAATTTTACTCCCTCTGCAATTTTCCCTGGCCCCTGGTAATCACCATTTTCTCTCCCCTTTCCCAATACATGCAACGCTGGGCTCTACTAGAGCAGCAGCCTGCCCAGACTTTATTTCATTCCTTCTCAGAAATCAATCCCGCTGACAATGGAGGCTATTGCTCTTGAAAAGGCTCAATTATGTGTTGGCCTGGAAATCGCAGGCCGCTGCGTCTGCAATCTGTCCAGACGATCATGGAATAACAAAAGATGTGAATGCTAAATAACCACCTCCAGGAGTCGAGTTTAAACTCTCAATCGCATGCTGCTGACACCTGGGTGTTGAAACTCATCTGTCTTTGGAGCCTCTGGAGAGAGTAATGCCAAGTCTTCTGTTGATAATTCATATAATTTAACAATCTCTCTGTTTGGTCGTGGTGTTCTTACTGTAGAAATATGTTCCTCTAGTGACAGATGGGTTTAAAGGAAAGGATTCCAGTGATTTGTGAATGTAAAGATGGTGTGTGCGGGACTCCATTGGGTTTGTCTGCATTTAATACTAAACAAACTTGCTTTATTAATGGATTTGTCTGCAGTTCTGATGATTGTGCATCCTTAAATCCAGAGACGTTGTCCCGTGCTGTATCTATATGTTGGGTAATTTCTGAAGAGTTGTGTGGTGGTGTGTGTGTGTGTGTGTCTCTCTCTCTCTCTCTTTCTCTGGCCTAATTCAAGAAAATCTGGATTAATGCTAAAATAGGTATTTCAGAATTTCATGACCCCGGTTGCGGTGTGGCAGATTTACCAGCAGGTGGTGCTACGGGGCTTTCCTTTACCTGTGAAGAGAGAATTACTGGTTTTGTTCCTTTATGTAGATGAGAGCTGTGTGAGCAATTCCCACTGAACAGTTTATTTGGCAGCTTTAGCCTGGATCATTGCAGCATTTTTATTATGCTATTTGTATGGAAGTTTTGTGTGAATAAATTCCAGCCTGCGGGTCACTTGCTAACTAACCCCTTGAGTATTCATAACTTGGTATTTAAGTTGTGCTGCTGGTTAACTGAGTTTCCTGGTATTGTTTTGGTTCATTGGCAGGGTGGCCGAACGCTTATGAGTTCTGATCCAGCTTCCTTTCAAACAGTAGCTTGGTTAGTGATTGAGCGGACCTTGGGTCATATGGCAGGCTTAGAATTTGCTCTGTGTCCATTTGTATTGTAAATCTTTGCTCGTGTGTGTTCATGATGAGGGGATAAAAAGGACACAGTCAGAGAGAGATTTTATTAAGAAGTCATCTAATTGTTTGCAAGTGGTTTTTCTCTCGTGAAGACCGATTTCTTCATTTCTAATGGTCTCCACTCGTGAGCTAGCTATTGAGGTTACTGCTCCAATGCAGCTGAGCCTTTTGCTCTGCACCAATCCCATTTTTATGGTTTTCACCCTTGTGCTCCCCCCGCCCCAAACTCATTATTTTTAACGGGTGCTGCTTTTGCTTTTAGAAGTGGGTTGTGTACCTTGAAATGAGTTGGTGGAAGCCACGGAATTGACAGCTGTCAGTGGGGTGAATTGTCCCCCTGGGGTCCGAATATCATCTGAGACGGAGCTCCAAGGACTCAAAAATAATAGGACAGCACACTTCCCAGATCTTTATTTCATTTCCTTCTCAGAGAACAATCCCTCTGACAATAGGTGAGCCGAAGCTTCTCTGCAGGTGTTTTCGAGTGTCGGGCGTTATTCTTCTGTTATGACCCCCGGCTCTCAGATAATAAATCACTGAATAGTCCCAGCCCGGGCCTTGTCCTGCTCTTGACTATTGTACTACCCATAAGAATGGGTTTGGGGATGGTTGTGTTCAGCTCCTTCCTTACAGGCTGCTCCATTTCTTCTCTTTATATGAATGCTGTTGCATTTCCTCTTTGCCAGCCACCAAGAGGCACGTTCTCTGTGATCCTGCCTCTCCTGGTTACCTTCTCTTTTTCTCCCCCCGACATAGCACTTCTCCGCCTTGAGTTTTCACCCTGCTCTTCCTCTCTCTTTGCAACTTCTTTTCTGCTTGGTCACCCTAACAATATGTAGAAGCCCAGTGCAAGAGGCCCTAGCAGTCGGGAAGTGAGTCTGCCTCCCCTTCCTGTCCTATTCTCGCAGAGGGTGAAAGGACCTGCAGTATTTTCCCCCTGGGCTCCTGCTGGTGACGGTTGCAAGTTATGGAGCTTGTATGGGATGTGCAGATCCAAACAATCCCTTGTTTTGCTTGTGTTGAAGGCCAGCCCTGGTCCCTTCTCTTCCTTAATCATTTCTTCTTAGAGATGGGTCTGAGCTACACCCTTTGGAGGGGACCTTTTCCAAAGTTTGGGGATGTTTTGGATTGGGGGGCTTCAGTTTGAGCTCATTGTAGGGCAGGTTACAGAGTTTCGCTAATTTTATAGAGCTCTCTTGCTGTTCCTTCTGGTTCTCCATGCTTCTGTCTGTATTTCCCCCTTTTCTGACCACCCCACCTATGCAGGAGGTCCCCTGTTTAATTAGCATAGAGTGTCCTTCACACAAGTGATGTATTTTCCACAGCCTTGCCCACCAAATCTGCAATATGTTTTAAAAGGGCCAGCTGTGGTTCTTGCAAAAGTCTGTTCATTTTATTTTCTCTGTTCTAGATCATCAACGATTGCTTTAAAGAAAGGCATTCTCTGCTTCGATTATTCACCTGAGATGAACGTGCTTGGTAAGCCACCATCATCAAAGCCCATTTTTCACCCCACTGATCTCTGCACTCCATCATTAGTTGCTGTGTTGAAAGCTTTGATAAAAAGGCAAGTGTTGGGAAAGAGTCTGAGTTCAAATACAGAGAGCTGTGTCTTAAGCAGCCATGTAGGGGACCAGCAGAAACTGGTTACTTTAATGGCAGTGGCCTCGTCATAATGGTGGAGTAGGGACTCTCAGATCTTGGGGTTCTATCTCTGACCACGTGGACTAATACCATTGATGGACCTATCCTCCAGGAACTTATCTAGTTCTTTTCTGAACCCGGTTATAGTTTTGTCCTTCATAACATCTCCTGGCAGGAGTTCCATAGGTTGATTGTATTCTGTATGTGTGAAATTTACCTCATGTAAAAGCCAGCACACGGCCTATATGGTATTGCATTTCAATCCCACTGAAACCCTCAAAATAGGGGTTAAGTGGAGCATGGGCAATGAGATTTTTCTTCTGCCTCTTGCTCTTAGTGGCGTGAGTAAATTTTTCAGTGAAGCTATCAATCAGCAAAAAAAATCAATACAAATTCCCTATGTCATCATCCATAGAGAAATGTGAGACACCTGACATCTGAATCCCTTTACGTGTACTTGCATTGCAGACTAAAGCATGTGACACTGTGTTTCTCTGGTGGAATCTGTTGCTCTCTAAGCCAGTTTTAGAATGCTGTAATGTTTCAGACTAGAAATAGGAGACTTAGTGACGACACACAGGCTTGGCCTTATTTAAGATTTATAGCACATGTAGGAAAAAAACCTATTTTAAAATAACTATCCATTGGAGATTGTGGAAGAACACACACTGTTTGGATACAGGTCTGAACTCTCCCAATCTGTGCTTCACCCCCTATTACTCATCTCATGGTCCTAGGTTTTCTCCTCTGTGTGTCAAGTGTGGTAATTACTTTGAATTCGAACAAGGAGACGGGTTAGGTTTGGGCCTAAGCATCTTCTGATGTCCTGTTCCAGTGTTTCCTTCATGGGATGCTGGAGAAGTTAGGTGCGTCCTTGCCTTCTTTTGTAACTAAAATGTATTTTCTTTACATTAGTGACCGGGGGATTGGATCCACTGGTTAGAATATGGAATCCATTTGTTACCAACAGCCCCATAACGCTGATGAAAGGCCACGTTACTGCTGTAACTCACATCATAGTCAATGGAAAGAGAAACACCATCCTCAGCATCTCCAAAGACAAAGTACAAAGTCCGGATTAAAGGAAAAATGGCTTGTTGCATTTGCAGCCGTATATTTCTGTGCTCAGGCAATGGGAAAGCATCGTCCTCTAAATATCAGTAGAACTTACTAGATGACACTTTCGTGGGTATGATGTGTGCAGGAGCTGTGCCTGAATGACCAGCTGGATTTGTATTAGGTTTGAGAGAGATTCTTTAATGCTAGACGTGGGAGCAGGAGAGAGGAGCCTTTGGTGTAATTAGTGCGTGCTCTTCAAAAAGAGGTTAAACGTTGGTGAAACTAGCTTGGCTGAATAGAAAACTACACCTTTGCATCCTCTGTGGGCCAGGAGCAGGGTACCGAGGGGCACCAGAATCAGTTAGTCAAATATTATAGCTGCCAGGAGCCTGGGAAGCTCCCACATCTGTTTAGTTAGGGGCTCCCAAAACATGAAAATGCGGTTTGCTCCTCCTTGCCTTCCTCTGGCCCTGTTTGTCTTAACCCCATCAAAACCCAGAGCGAAGCAGTAACACTGCTCAGTCCCTGGCCATCTTCTGTGATGCCATTCTACCTTTGTTTGTAGCTCCATCTTGAGTAGATGTCGGGTACAAAGAGCCTTTGTTATTGTATCCGTGTCTGTTGTGCTCAGCTCACTAACATTGGTGGGAGGAAGAACAAGGGCAGTAGAAAAGGCTAAAATATTAAGATTTTAGCTTTAGCTTTGAATCTCCTTGTAGGTTGTGGGTTTGAATCAACCCCCCTAAGCATTCCATTCATATAGCTTGTATTGTAATTTAAAGCTAGTGCAGCTTCATACTTTAATTCTGCCTTCTCTGGAATTCTGCAAGCAAAACAAAAATTTCCTGGAGAATGTTGATATTTGGTTTCCTTGGGGAAGGCGGTGTCTATCTGGTAGGTCCTTTGCCTCCATTCCTGGGCTATTGCAGTGAACGAAACCCTACGTTGGGATTGTGCATATGTTTGGATATTGGCCTGAACATATGGGAAAAGTGTATTTCCTCTGGGTTGAACTGCCAAACAGCATGAACTCTCTAATGTGCTTCACAAATGCCTTAATCCCTTTGACTTCTGGTTTCTTTCCTGCATCCTTCAGAATATCCGTGTTTGGGATTTGCTTGATCACTTTTGTCTCCAGTCCATTCCTGGCAGGACTGTCTCGTTAGGAAATTGCCCGATTGTTGATGCCTATTACAGCGAGTTAAACAATATGCTTATCTGCACCACCTTCACCGTGAGTTAGTTATTTTACCATTTAACAGAAGACATAATGTACCCTTTTCTTTCACAAAAGGGAAAAACATATTTTTTCTCCTTTCTTTGCTCATCTTTCTCGCAGACATCAGTGAGGGATTAATTTTTGACTGAAGTTCAAAGACTTAGTCTTGTTGATTTAAATTCACTCTTGTGCAAAGGGCCAACTCAAGGCTTATGCACCGTTTAAACCTTTAGGGCTTACATGGGACCGGGGCTGGGTAGGAAATGTCTTTCCCAACCTGCAAATGGTTTTGAGAGTTTGAAAATGTTACCATCAGCATGGGAATGGAAGATTGAAATCTTGACTGTTCACAAATGAAAAAAGCCGGAAAGCACATCCCTGTTTGAGCCGGGAGGTCTGGTTCCCAGCTGGCATCGACATGCCTGTGCTAGTTCTGCTCAAGCGAGCACCCAAACACAGCCGTGTGGTTGGAGGTGTTGTGGGGGCTAGCGGCTCAAGTACAAACCCAGGGAACCGGAGTTGCTGTCTGTGCTGTCCTGGCTTTGGAGCAGAACCAGGGCAGGTTTTTGTACACCAGCGAGGAATCACGCCTCCCGGCTCGAACAGACGTCGTGTAAGCTCTTGGTTGGGGTCAATTGAAATGTTTTTTGTTTTGATAATTTTGAGATGTCTGATTTTGGCCCTTTTTTTCCTTTTTGTAAACTTTTTCAGTCTGTCTCGCTTAAGTTTCAAAAAGAGAAGTTGTTCTGAACCGCAGAAGCAGTATTTTTCTTTTTGAAAACGTTAAAATGAAATGTTCCAACTATTTTTCAAAGTTTTTTTTTCTCTACGTTTTGTTGAGTGGGGAAACTTGCTGAAGCAGACCCCATTTCATCAGCAGGTTGTGTTTCACCAAATTGACATTTCTGTTGAAAAACCATCAAAAAATCCCAACCAGTCTGGCATGGGGCCTTGTGCCTGAGGTGAATGTCCACCCACCGAGACACCGCATGGCCTAGAGGAGACAGACTCGTTTCTGCCACTGGCATGCTTTGTGACCAAGTGGAGGTCAACTAACTTCATTCTCTGTACTGCAAAACTGGGACAGTGATACTCTCTAGCTACCTCACAGGGATATTGTAAACAAGATTTTGACTGAAATTCTCATCTTGTTCAAGTGAACAGAGCATCAGTGGGACTGCTCACATTCGTCAGGGGAGCAGGGTTTGGCCCTCTGTTGGGGTCTGATCCTGCAGAGTCCTGAGTGCTTCCCACAGGGTGCCATTAGTTCCTACTGAAGTCAATGGGAACTGCATGAGCACAGCACTTTGCAAGGTCCTGCCCATAAGTGTTTTTATAGTGCTTTGATGACATAAAGTGCTAAATACTGTCAGTGATACATGGTGGTGGTATTAGTAAATGCTGGATTTTTATTCAGTAGGCGGTTCGGAATAGAGATGCAGATATTCACTGACCATGTCTGTGGATGGACGCGGATCCAAATTCTATATCTGGAGCCCTGCAGATCTGCGTATATCCGTGGGTATATGTGGACCATCTTTTTGCGGATCAGACATGGATACAAATTTTGTATCCACGCAGGGCTCTGCAGGCCAACTGATGCTCTGACATCAGTTCCAGATATCCCGCCCTAAAAGAAGGAATAGCTGGATGTAACCTAACATTCCTTCCAGTGTATCTGCAGGAGGATGGCCATCCTGAAAAAACATTATAGTCTGGGTATTTCAATGGACGAAAGTGGCACTTTGGTATCAGTAACACAGCAGTGCAGATGTTCTTGAGGTCCTGGTTTATTTTTCTTTGGGAGGTATAGTAATATTGGGGGGCTATCTTTGCTGATGGTTTCCCTGTTCTTGAAGCATGTAGATACCTTTAGTCTATGTTCCATTCACTGCCTAGAGGTGGCAGCTCTGATTCATATAATTTATCTTTTATTCAAATCCTGATGGTTCTTTTTGCAGAAATGTTTGTTTCTGCAGTTTATGGTTTTTTAAATCTATTTCATCCAGATTGGAATTTTCTATGGAGATTTAGAATTCATGGAAACCATTAACTCAGAAGTCACGTCCCATGACCAGCCGCTATGTACAGCCCTGTATAACAGGAACTTCAAACAGGTGAGTGCCAGGATTATAAACTGCCTTAATATCTGTGGTCACTAATAAACTGCCGTAATGACATATCAATGTCTAATGCACTGATCTGCTCCCCTCCTTTATGTCTTATGACCTTGAAATGCCGAGAACTTGATAGATTGACAATATGTACTTCTTCATGGTGGTCTATGCAGGTGGTGAGTGGTTGCCATCGTGGGATGGTCAGAGTCTGGGATATCATGACTGGGCAAAAGATGATGCAGTTTATGACCTCGGAGGGCAAGCACACCGAAATAACAGCAATGGCTTTTGATGGGCCGGAGAGACGCCTCATCACTGCTTTGAAAGATGGGACAATCAAGTTCTGGAACTTCAACAATGGGGCCTGTCTGCTTGAGATGCCTCACTTGGATAAAACGGAGGTCAGCACCTCATGAAAGGAGAGAGATGTGTTTTATCAGCGCTTGTCACGTCCATCTCTCCTCTGCTCCAGCCTGGAGTAGAAGCACCATTTCATTATCCTCGATTCAGCTTGCCAGGGAGCAGAGGGTGGTGCTACCATAGTGTTTTTTCTCCTAGGATAAGTAAGCGGGAGAAGACTGACAGACTGAAATACCAGTAACAATTTTACTTGGAAAAGGGGCCCTTTTAGGGCCAGACTATCAAACTGTCTGTAAAAACCCTGCAAACGTTGCAGAGGCATCCATTGTGCATATAAAACCTGCCTTCCTACATGCAGTTTGACCAAGTGTGACAGCAGTGATGGGTAATTTGGTGCACAATTATCTGATTTGTGCAAATTTTGCACAAATGGGGGAAGTGTGGATTTTGCATATGTGAGCAGATGTTTTCCAGGCAATTACTAGTTATAACTTAGCATTGTGTCTGTGTCTTTCCTGTAGATCTGTGGAATTCTGTATATCAATCTGAAGATATATGTGACTGGGTGGAGTAAAAGAGTTACATGGTACCTGTAAGTAGGAAGTGGGCAGGGGTTACATGATCCAGTGTAAAAATGTATTTCCTTGGTTCCCATTGCTGGCTCGTTATCTCTAACCCTGCTGTGTACCAAATGTTTCCTTAAACATACCAATGCCTAAAAGGTGAAGTGGATTATGGTCTTGAGAGGGATTTGTTGTACTTTACAGTCCACTTCCTTCTAACTTCATTAAATACACTGGTTTCAGAGTAGTTGCCATGTTAGTCTGTATTCGCAAAAAGAAAAGGAGGACTTGTGGCACCTTAGAGACTAACCAATTTATTTAAGCTTTCGTGAGCTACAGCTCACTTCATCGGATGTACGAAAGCTTAAATAAATTGGTTAGTCTCTAAGGTGCCACTAGTACTCCTTTTCTTTTTATTAAATACACTGTTCTTCCTGGATGACTTGCTTTGATCTTGCTTTCCAGAGATGTCAAAGAAAATGAGGTAATTGAATACAAACACTGGAAATCCTACCACTCAGAGGACATCTTATCTATAGCCAAATACAACAGTCAACTCTTGGCTACTGCCTCCTGCGATGGAGATGTAGTGATCTGGAGTACAGACTCGGGGCAGGCAATCTGCAGGTTTAACGCATCCCAGAGTCCTTTGACCCTTACGCCAAACAGGGTAAGTTCAAGAACAGCTGCCCAGCTCTGTTTCCTACACAATTCAATGCTGCAGTATGTTAAAGATGCCTTCCGATTACTGTTAAATTGAGGGGATGTGTGCACTACATTATAACAGGGTCAGCTAATAGGATTCCTCTGTCGCTACATACAAAATGGTGGGATCTAAATTAGTTGTTACCACTCAAGACCTTGGTGTCATCGTGGATAGTTCTCTGAAATGATCTGCTCAATGTGCAGCTGCAGTCCAAGAAGTGAACAATGTTCGGAACCATTAGGAAAGGGATAGATAGTAAGACAGAAAGTATCATAATGCCACTATTATAAATCCATGGTACATCCACACCTTAAATAGTCCATGCGGTTCTAGTTGCCTCATCTCAAAAAAGATATATTAGAAGAAGTACAAAGGAGGGTAACAAAAATGCTTCCAAGTGAGGAGAGATTAAAAAGACTGGAACTGTTCAGTTTGGAAAAGATGCAACTAAGCAGGGATATGAGAGAGGTCTATAAAGTCATGAATGGTGTGGAGAGAGTCAATAAGGAAGTGTTATTTATTCCTTTACATAACAGAAGAACTAGGGGTCACCCAATGAAATTAATAGGCAGCAGGTTTAAAACAAACAAAAGGAAGTGCTTCTTCATATAACGCAGTCGGCCTGTGGAAGTCGTTAACAGGATGTTGTGAAGGCCAAAAGTATAACTGGGTTCAAAAAGCATTATAGACTTTAAAGCCAGAAGGAACCATCATGATCATCTAGTCTGACCTGTGCATTGCAGGCCTCACCCACCCACTCCTGAAATAGAGCCGTAGCTTCTGGCTGAGGTACTGAAGTCCTCAAATCATGATTTAAAGACTTCAAGTTACAGAGGACCCACCATTTACACTAGTTTAAATCTGCAAGTGACCCATGGCCCAAGTTGCAGAGGAAGGCAAAAAAATCCCAAGGTCTCAGCCAGTCTATTCATGGATAAGTTCATGGAGGATTTGCCAAGATGGTCAGGGACACAACCCCATGATCTGGGTGTCTTTAATCCTCTGACTACCAGAAGCTGGGCCTGGAGGACAGGGGATGGATCACTAGATAAATTGCCCTGTTCTGTTCATTCCCTCTGAAGCACCTGGCATTGCCCACTGTTGGAAGACAGGATAGTGGGCTAGAAGGACCATTGGTCTGACCCAGTATGGCCGTTCTTGTGCTGTTATGATTTACAGTTAGAAAATATATTATTTTATTTAAAAAAAAGTTTAATTTGTTGCTCATCAAAATTAGGTACTGATAATAGCTGGAGCCAGGCTGTGTGCCTTTAGTGCTACGAACGTTCTGCAATCCTGATTTATAATGTCCCTGCTCTTCCATTTCCTGAATGGGGACCTGGAAATCTGATGAATTTTACAGTTGTTTTGTGCTATTGGACAGGTGTCCTCTACACACTAAGTTGGGAGTGATAGAGAAGTTATCCAAATAAAATTATGAATATTAATAATACTCCAGCCAATCGGAAACAAGATATTTAAAGTACAGTCAATTGTGTTTTTAATAAGTATCTTGGTTTCTAGTTGGTTGAGGCACAGAACAAGTCTGTTCTTGTCCACATCAGAGCACGCACATCTCAGTTGAAACAGCAGCTGTCCTATCACTGGAGCAAATTGAAATTGTGGAGTATGAAGAGTCACTTGATGTTTCTTTTGCATGTCAGTACCCAGAATTCTGTTTTAGCTCTTACAGAACAGAGTTAGCATCTGCACGCTGTGGGACAGCATGGATTTGTGGTGTGCTTTGTAAGATGCATCATGTTTTCATAGGACTGGAAGGGACCTGGAGAGGTCATCGAGTCCAGTCCTCTGCACTCATGGCAGGACTGTATTATCTAGACCATTCCCGACAGGTGCTTGTCTAACCTGCTCTTAAAAATCTCCAGTGATGGAGATTCCACAACCTCCCTAGGCAATTTATTCCAGTGCTTAACCACCCTGACAGGCAGGAAGTTTTTCCTAATGTCCAACCTAAACCATCCTTGCTGCAATTTAAGCCCGTTGCTTCTTGTCCTATCCTCAGAGGTTAAGAACAACAATTTTTCTCCCTCCTCCTTTTGTTCCAATGCTTTGCAAGGCTGGATTGTGGGAAGCTTTGACCACTATGAACCCTCAGATCTTGTATTGAAAACATATTGCATTGGTATTTGTTCCACATGTTAAAGGCTCATCCTTCTCTCACTGAAGTCACAGAAGTTATGAATGGGAGAAAGATCAGACCCTAATTTAGTCCCACTGGCAGCTACTTCTCAATAGAAACAGGGATTCTACTTCTCCTTAAGCTACTGCAGCAGAAAAGTGATGTTGCTGGCCAGAATGGCTGGGTCTGCTTTGCAAGTGAAGAACCCATTGCCGCTTCAGTCCCGCAGCCCAGCAGATGGGATGGGATGTAGCAGTTTGCAGAAGGAAGATGGGAAAAGTATCTAGGGACAGTTTCACCCTGAATGCAATTTTTGTTCCCATCGCTTAGGTGTTTACTGAGAGTAAGGAAGATCCCAGCAGAGGAAACATCCCAAAGAAACCATCGGTATCCATAAAGCTGAGCGGTTATGCTGAGTCTGGGAAAAAGAGTTGGGCAGGCTCGAGGACTAGCGCCTCAGCTAGGCTTTCAGCGACTGGGAAGCCTTCGGTTTCCTTTTTTGGCCAAGGCAGAAATTTGGCTCCTGCTCCATCTGTTGTAAGACAGTCCAGAGAAAAGCAACTGGATCAAGCTAAAGCACAGCAGGTATGGTTCTGTGAAGGCTCTTGTGATTTAGGCTAAACCCACAACAAGCTCTGGCTTGTTCCAAGCTGGGGTGAAGACATGTCACAGCGTAAGCATTGTTGTCTTTTACACAGTGAACCGTGCCATAAACAGCAAATGGTAAAAATTCAAGGTGGTTTCCTGGTACTCTTGCTTCTTTTCACTCCCCACCCACCCCCTGCTGCCACTGCGTGGTTCTTACACAGCTCTCTGCTGCTTTTGGCCCTTACTCACCTCTGTAAGGGGGTCTCATGACTTGGCCTTATAACAGAGAACTTCTTGTAGTTAAGGTTGAAAGAAATATTGGCCCCTCAAAAAATCACTGTCATGTCTTACCACCCTGCAGAGACTGCTGTCAAGAAGAGCAGAACCTAATCAGCCTCCAGTGAAAGGCCTGGCTATGGGTATGTGGTGGTGTTTTTGATTCTGTAGGGAAAGCCTCCAGGAGGGGAAAATACTGACAGAGACAGTGATTCTCCCAAGGACCAAGATACTGCTGAAACCAGCAACCAAAAGCAAAACTATCCAAATTGGCAGGAAGAGTTGCAGGGCCTCCCAGCTGCTGTGGAAAAGGTTAGACATCTACATTTCTCTTTGACCTACCCAGCAATCAGAGTGGATGTGAGAGTGGACAGGGAACGTGTTGCTATGGCTTTCTCTTTTGCAGATACTTTTCCTGGAGACACGTGAGCAGTCCCCTGACACAGCCATTCTGCTAACCAGCTCTGCAGGTGGCTACATCTATGCCTGGTCAGTCAGTAGTGAAGGGGGGATGTTGGGCAAATTTCGGGCAGTACATGGTGATGATGTAAATGCAGTAGTCGGTACCATGTCCACGGATCCAGAGGACTTCATCTTGTTGACTGGAGATTCCCTAGGCTATATTAAGGTGATTGTTTTATGATGTCTGAGAAACAGCCTCTTTGAGAGTCTGACTCTGAAGATAAGGAATAAAATCATAGGATTTGTAACTTGTCTGCTGTTCAAAACAGACCAAACAGATTGTTCCATTTGAAAGGCTGGGAAAGTAATGAGCTGTGTGAAAACTTGAGACCTTAATTTAAAACCCAGGGAATGAATGAACAAAGCTGTAGAGCAAATGGGACTATCTTTTGTCCCTAGAGATGTCACAAGAATGAAAACTGGGGGGTGAGTTATATGCACCACTCATATTATGGTGAATGGGAGCATTGTGACTGGTCACTTCCTAGCCAGTTTCAGGGGAATGTGCAACATGGTGTTTCTGTAAATGAAAATTAAAAAGTTACTAACAAAGTCTCTCCTTAGATCTGGGATATCGAGAATTATTGCAAATCAAAAGAGGTAAAGAAAGTTTCCAGGGCAGGAAAGACAGAAACATCTCATAGAAATGAGAACATGTTTCGTGACCTAATCCCAAAATATTGCAGAGTTCCTGCCGGAAAAAATCCATCTGTGGAAACTAATGAGGTAGTGCATTTCAGAATCTGTGCTGTAAAGAGTTTATACATTATATTAATTAGCAGTAGCATAGCCTTATTTCCTTAAACTCTCCTCATCACATTCAGGGTGGGGTTGGCATTTCAAGAGTTTTTTGTAGTGAACTGAATTTTCTGCGGGCCTCTAAGATATCCCTGCATGATAAATGGGACTTGTGCTCCTAAATCATATAGGTGCTTTCGAAAATCCCCATCCTATATCCACAAATATTGCCCACGCATTTTTAGAAGCTTATTGGAAGTATGACTGTCAAGCTGTCTGGAGTGGCACTCAAGCATGAATACCAGCCTCAGGTCAGACTGCGTAGCAGCAGGGCACAAATCCCAAACTGGTTGAGAGTTCTATACTTAGATTTCACCAACGAAGGATCAAGTGTGAACTCCTCAAGCACTTATAACAGGCTTAACATAGAGTCACAGACAGTCCCCTTGGGTACTCCTGTCTATCTTGCCACCCAGTAAACTTGCCTTTGTGTGATATATGCTCCCTTACACCAAAAATTACAACTTCCCAGTCCCAAAGGACCAATCACTTACCCCAGATCAGCTACACCTTAGATCCTACACCAAAGACAATGCTTGTAGCCAATCCTATAATAAATTAACTAAAGATTTATTAACTAAGAAAAAGAAATGAGTTCTTTACAAAGTTAAAGCAGATAAACACATACGAATGAGTTAGTCTTAAGTTCCAAAAGGTAATAGAAGCTGTTGTAATATGCAAGCTCTATAAGCCCTCTAGGGTTAACCCAGGGCAAACAGCTGGGGATCCCTTGCTTATGCTTAGAAATCTTTGCCCCTCATTTCAAGCAGCATAGAGATAGCAATTTCTTCATGGTGGATTTTAATTGCCTTCCTCCCAGAGTTCAAGCTGATGGGACGAGTGCTTGTGCACGTCTCCTCTTTGTGAGTGTGAGGGGAGCAATTAGCAAAGTCTTCTGTCCCCTGATTTTCCACAATGGCTTGTCTGATGTCTGTGGTTCTTCTTTTGCTGGGCAGGAGATGACACCCCTTGTGGAAAACTAGTATTTCACACTTGGTAATGCTTCTCTTCTGACTGTGAGGTTTACACTTTCAGAGTAAACACTTAAATGCTACCTTATAACCCGGGATACAGACATTATAAGTGAGATTAATGCAGGCAGCAACTCACAAGCATTTCATAAATTCTAAACACATTTTTATAAATCTGATACCTATTTTAACAATACTAACACAGAGGTGAGTCAGACTGGCTTCCAGCTGTGCATTTGTCATTGTACTGTGAGGCCTAGAGGCCTTGGTGTGAGCTGGCACTTGGTCTGCCAGTGTCACAGTGACCACCTCTTGAAATATTTGGTAGATTAACTAAGCTATGTGGATTGGTCTCATTGCTTTGGGGAAGGTATCAATAGATGTGCTGATGCATGACATTATTTTCAAAATAAACATCAGGATTATTTCTCTCTTTGGAGTGACATTAGGAAAACATACCTTTCTCCTCACCCTTGGAGGTGACCTGCACTAAATTGACACCACCTCAATGAGATAGGGAGGAGGTTCTTCAGTCCTTCCTGGCTCAGTGAGATGTGATTTCATAGCAAGAGAGGAAAAACAAATATACTTGCCTTCTTTGAATTGAGAAATATGGGCCAAGAGGATCCTGACTTTGTAGACTCCCTAGTAATGTACTGGATACAACCCATTAGGAGATTCCCAGTGGAACTGGGATACAAAAGGAAGACTTGGCCAGCTGATGCATAACGCTATCAAGATAGTTACAGATTATGGTCAAAAAGGTGTTAGAACTATAGAACCCTATAGAAAGAGGTAAACAGGGAGGTGGCAGTTTGCAGATGATACTAAACTGCTCAAGATAGTTAAGACCAAAGCAGACTGTGAAGAACTTCAAAAAGATCTCAGAAAACTAAGTGATTGGGCAACAAAATAGCAAACGAAATTTAATGTGGATAAATGTAAAGTAATGCACATAGGAAAAAATAACCCCAACCATACATACAATATGATGGGGGCTAATTTAGCTACAACTAATCAGGAGAAAGATCTTGGAGTAATCGTGGATAGTTCTCTGAAGATGTCCATGCAGTGTGCAGCGGCAGTCAAAAAAGCAAACGGGATGTTAGCAATCATTAAAAAAGGGATAGAGAATAAGACTGAGAATATCTTATTGCCCTTATATAAATCCATGGTACCCCCACATCTTGAATACTGCGTACAGATGTGGTCCCCGCATCTCAAAAAAAATATACTGGCATTAGCAAAGGTTCAGAAAAGGGCAACTAAAATGATTAGGGGTTTGGAACGGGTCTCATATGAGGAGAGATTAAAGAGGCTAGGACTTTTCAGCTTGGAAAAGAGGAGATTAAGTGGGGATATGATCGAGGTCTATAAAATCATGAGTGGTGTGGAGAAAGTGAAAAAGAAAAAGTTATTTACTTGTTCGCATAATATAAGAACTAGGGGCCACCAAATGAAATTAATGGGCACCAGGTTTAAAACAAATAAAAGGAAGTTCTTCTTCACTCAGCGCACAGTCAACCTGTGGAACTCCTTGCCTGAGGAGGTTGTGAAGGCTAGGACTATAACAGGGTTTAAAAGAGAACTGGATAAATTCATGGAGGTTAAGTCCATTAATGGCTATTAGCCAGTATGGGTAAGGAATGGAGTCCCCAGCATCTGTTTGTCAGCGGGTGGAGATGGATGACAGGAGAGAGATCATTACCTGTTAGGTTCACTCCCTCTGGGGCATGTGGCATTGGCCACTGTCGGTAGACAGGATACTGGGCTGGATGGACCTTTGGTCTGACCCAGTATGGCCATTCTTATGTTCTTATGTACTAACTTTATACCATTATCATTGCTGTCCACAAACCTGAAAGGATGAAAGTTTGTTTCTTGGTAGATTACATTCTCATGGTATTTAACTACCATGGTGATAACTGCCATAAAAATAGCTGGGATAAGGTGTGGAGATTATTTATCGGTTATAAAGGTTTGTGTCATGTTTAAACAAAGCTGTTGACCTCCTAAGTGAGCATCTTTGCAAATTAATTTCTCATGTCATCTGTTCTGCAGGTCCTGGATGGCTGGAGTACCACCCTTATCCCCCCAGATCTTCTAAACTCTTGGAGGGGTCATCTGAAGAACGTCTCCCACATTGTGTATGTGGAAAAGCTCAGACTAATTGTCACGTCCAGCTATGACTGCAACGTCAAACTCTGGATGCTCTCAGGCAGGCACATAGGTACAATGGTTTGGAATGCTAAAGCCATTCATACCAGCTGGTGTTTTCTAGACATCCACCTTGGTTATGAGACATAAGAGACAAATAGGTGTGTCACTTTTGCTGTCTTGTTAGATAAAACTGGCTTCCTAACTTAAGTGCAATTTGTTAACTCTAAAGGATTTTTATTTGGGTAGGATGGCTGGCTCTCAGCTCAGTCTAAATTGGACCACAGCTGACCCCACCAAAAAGCTACATCCTTAGCAATATTCTGAGTCCATCAATGCCGTTTTGGTTATAAGGTGAGGAAAGATGCTGCAGAACAGAAAGTGTCAGCCAACTCTCACCAAAGACTGTGAAGCTAAAACTACAAGGAAGTTGCCTCATGGCTCAGGACCCAGCTGAAAATCTTCAGGGAGAACATTGCACATAAGAACGGCCAAACTGGGTCAGACCAAAGATCCATCTAGCCCAGTGTCATGTCTTCTGACAGCGGCCAATGCCAGGTGCCTTAGAGGGAACGAACCTCTGTAGGTGAGCTAGCAATGTCCAGCTGCTGCCTGAAGCCATCCCAGGCATAGTGCTATTTCTTGCTAAAACATTAAAGATAAATATGTGACAGCCCTTAGGAAGATAAAGTTGGTCTTTAGTAAAGGCTCGACTGGGAGCCTCCATGTTGTGGAAATGACACCAGTTGCATACAGTATTGCAGTTAAGAAAAATGATGCCATACAACTCCCATTTCTAGGATTTCCCCCTTTTCTATAAATTTTACTTTAAAAGAGAAAAAGAAGATTTCAATCCAATTTGTCAATTTTTAAAAAACAATCTAATTTGTTGAGGGAAATGAAGGAAATGTTGACCAGAAATTCCATCCTGGATCGGAGAAATCTTCCTGATGAAATTTTAGTCACAGCCAATAAGTTTCCATGGAAAGCTTCAGTTCTGATGAATTGGCATATTCTGAAGAAAAAACGTTTTGTCAATACATTTCCACCCAGCTCTAGGGATCTGTAGCATAGTGATGACCATAAAGTCCTGTGTTTATCATCGGCTTCACTTGCAAAAACCTTTGTTTCTCCAGAGATAGGGGAATTGCCGGTCATTCCAAAGGCAAACAAGAGTGAGAGGTTTGCTTGTAGGCAGTTGTTAATTGCTGTGTCTGGGTTATCCATTCAGCCCTCATTCTGACCTTTCTTTTCTGCTGGTTTAAATGGCAGGGACCTTTGGGCAGTCATTGTGGAACGTTGGGCTGCAGTATCTGAGGCCAGCCGAGGTGCCATCGGAAATCCGAAGGGTTGGTTCCACTCAAACCCTGAAAGTGCTCAATGAGGGCAAGTTCCCGCACTGGGAGTAAGTGAACTGGAATGCATCTTTGAAGAGTCACATTTAAGCAAATGCCTTTCTTGTGTGGAGGGTAAATACGATAGCCTCTGTCTTTGTCACGTCTGGTTTCAGTATGCTGGTGCAGTCTGTATCTGAACTCGAAATAATGGACAGGGATGGTTAAAGGAACTGATTAACTCATTCATTTTTTGTCAGCAGGGTGGGGGGTAAACCCAGTAGCTGCCATGATCTGTTATAAATCTCTGTTCAGCAGGTGTTCAATCTCTTTCTCCATGGTTCCAAGTTGGATTTTTAGGGCTGTCTCTCTTGGACTATATTTACACTAGCATTTTTGTCAGTAAAACCACACCCCTGACTGACACAAGTTTCACTGACAAAAGTGTCAGTGTGGAGCGTCTCCTGCCAATATATCTACCGCTGCTTGTTGGGGGTGGTTTAATTATGCTGACAGGTGAGCTCTTGCCCATCAGCATACATGGGAGACCTTACAACAGGTACAGCTGTGCTGCTGTAAGGTCTGTAGTGTAGACATATAGCCTTGGACTTTTTGGGGTCTGTAATATTTAGACTTGAGATAAATTCAATCAATTTTTCCATTCCCAAAGGGTTCCAATTACAAGAAAAATGTATGGAGCCTTATTGAAAGCATTCGATATGTCTGTGTTTCTAGGGCTGCTCTGAGAAGATTTGTTCTTTGTCTCCCTGGACACTAAATGCCATAGGTCTAGTCCTGTCCTCACATAGACCCATCAGCTCTGGTTGAAACCACTGAGAGTAGTGAGGGCAGAGCTGGGCCTCGGGAGAGCAGCCAGTGTTAGAAGCAGAAGTGCTGAGTCCCACCACGAACTAGGAATTGCAGAGACCTGAGAAAATGTTAGATAAGAGGGCGGGGAGGGGCGAATGAGAAACGATGCTGACTTTTCCTGAACCCAGAGAAGCTCCAGTTCAAGTCCTCTCTTATTTTATCCTAATTATTTTGCGTAGTCCAAATGCAGCATCTGCTTTAAATATTTCCTAGTTCAATGAGTAGGGTGGGCTCCATTCTGCTGCATTAGGGAAGAGGGGAAAGGCTATTAGTTTGCTGTGGAAGTTTAATCCTCTCCTTATGCCTTTGTGCCCAGAGATACTCGAAGCATTATGCATGCGCTTAGCCAGGAGAGGAGGCAGCATTCCATGCTGACGAATTTATTGCGAGGAAAATCAGACCTAATCTTAGATTTTAATCTGAACTTTAAAAAAATGATCCAGAAAGAGAAGCGACTGACCCGTTATATGGATGAACAAATTGAGGCCGAGTGGCACCAGTGGGAAAACAAGGGGAAGCTGGTGAGGAAACCAGTATTGTTGTCTGACATGCTGTTTAAAAGGGACAATGTACAGAGGGCTGGAGGGAGAATCTTGCAGAGGGAAACAAATGTAGTAAACTGCCTTCTTTTTACTGTGATTATGACAGAAGAGTGAGATCCTGGGCTCCTCCTACAAGCAAAAAGTGAGGCGTCATTTATCTGAATTCCTCCCAGATGTAAAGGCCTGTGTTACCAACAAAGAGCAGGTAAGTTAATGTCTTTCCACTGGAAGCTACACCCCCAGGGCCTGAATATCCGAGGGAGATGTCTTTAGTCCTTGACAATGGAAAGGTGGTTTCAGATACAGGCACTGCAGAGGAGAGGGATCTTGCACAAATGGTAAGATGGACGGGAGCAGAAAGGAGGCAGATGATAGGAATGTGAAAAGAACAGAAGTTGGGTAGAGGCAGATAGGACTTAGGATGGAGCAGAGGTTCTAAAGGAAGGCAGGCAAATTTTGGATCTTGAACAGGAGGCTGATGGGGGCCGGGGTTGGGGGGGGGCAGTACAGTCATTTTTTTATGCTACTGCTGCTTGTTTTCCTTCTACGACTGCTACAAAACAAGGCCTAAAAGTGCAAAAAAAAGCCTCTAAAAATTTCCAAACAAGACTTCTTTTGTCTTGTCCAGGCCAGGGTCTATCACTGTATCCAGTATGCTGACCTGCAGAATGTCACTCCTCCTCCAGTTCCTGAGATGTTGGTAGAGATGCAACAATTTCAAGCAAACTTTAGGAGAAAATCAAGGTCAGGGAAAAGGTTATCACCTGCCATTTCTCACAAGCTAAATCTGAAAACCCATCAGCAAAGTAAACTGTCTTCAGGCACAAAAGACTGAACTTCACTGAAAGAAGCTGATCTGGTCCTTTGAAATAGATTGACATGTAACAGGGGAAAAATGTGTAGGATATGTGAAAAACCTAACTCTGTTTTCTTAACAGATGCTAGAGTCCATACAATATATGGGCATCATTTATAGCTTGTAAGAGTCATAGACATTCTAGCCATCTGGTTTTATAAATGTTAGAAACAATTTTTGAACAGGTAATGTATTTGAGAAAATGCTGGATCTTGCAAATAAAGGAAACATTTATTTTATGTGCTAGCTTGGAGTTTAATGCACTGCATGTTTTTCTTCGTGAATGAGACATGGAGCCTTGAAATGTTGCCAGTTGGAGTAATTCCACCTGTTAAATGCACCTTGTTGAAGAGCTGCAGAAAACCAGGATGGAATCTTTCACAGAGCTCTCAATACCAGAATGCAGCGGGCTTCATAAAGAAGTTAGGGTTGGCAGCTTCTAGATGCATTACATGTCATTGGCAGGGTTGTCCTGGGTATGTAGCGAGGCGCCCCTCTTCTCCCAACAGTTAATGTGATGCGTAATCACGAGGAAAAAGTCTCAACTGTCATCATATGTCTAAAGTATTTAATACTAATACCTTCCCTGCAGCAGCTCTTCTAAGAGCTGTGTAGACTGTTACAACATCTCTGTAAGACAGGCAAGGGTTTCCATTTTCTAGGTAGGTAGAGGGTAAGTGACTTGCCCAGTGCTGCAGTGGGCCAAAGGCAGAGTTGAGAATGGCCCCACCTTTTAGCCATTAGACAATGCTGTCCCTTACTTGATTAGCTCCTTCTACAAAGAAGTGTAATATTCTGCCGATATTGACTAGACAAAGCTTTAAAGGGATTGTTATGACTCAGGGAGCAGGTGTCTCAGGGCATATAGGTATAACCCAAGTGGTGTCCTCACTAAATCATGAGGTAAAAATGTGTGTTAGTTGATAAAAACAGCTCTGGAATAAATCTGGTAAACAAAAGAATACGATGGGATATTGCTGCCACCTGGCAGGCATCAAAGATCAGAGGGCACGTGATCTACAGGTGCTGAATCGCATGGACTTGCTCAGTATATTAACTGTAGAGCCCCTTGCCGCTCCTCCCCGCTGGCTACTGATGCTGAGTGTGCCAGCTCCTCTATCGGCGTGTGCAGAAATATGTGTATACTGGGGAAAAACAGGTTAGTTACGTTTCAAGATCTCAGAGAGAGCTAAGCCAAACCAGTTTAGTTCAAAAACTGACTGGGGAAAATCCCTCTTTTTTCCATTAAATGTTTGCAAGTTACTTCAATATTTCCAGGTTCCTGTGCCATGTAGCGTCCTTTTCCGATCTTAAAAAAATTCGGACTGAAATCTAAAGAGGGGGTGACATGAGCAGAATTATTTTTATACTCCCCATGGACCAGCTATCAGAAAAGGGGGTTTTACTGCAAATAAGTGAAGAGTTTCTCTTGGGTTTAATTTGCTGCTATCAATCCATTTTAAGGGAGAGAATCCTGTAGACTACAAAAGGAAAAACCTTGAGATAGGTGCGATCACAGTTACAAACACTGACTAACTGTAACTCTGTTCCCATGTGGAGTGTGTGTAACTCATCACAATCATCTTCCAGTTGGAGGGGACTGAGGCAAAAGAGGTGAAGTCACTTGCCCAAAGTTGGATAGCACATCAATGACAAAGCCAAGAGTGGACCCCAGCAGTCATGCCTCTTCATTCCCTGATCAGACCACGAGCCAACACTCACTTCTCTGCCTTGGTAATCCCTTTTCAGGATGGGGATCGCTAGGATGCCTACAGTATCAGCCTTGTCCAATCCAATCACAACAGTGGTATTTAGGCTGTGTCTACACTAGAGAACTTACCGATGCAGCTGCGCCGCTGTAAGATCTCTCACGTAGCCATTCTATGCTGATGGGAGAGAGCTCTCCAGTCAACATGATTAAACCGCCCCCAGTGAGCCGCAGTAGCTATGTTGGCGGGAGAGGCTATCCTCAGCAAGAGTTAAGTGACTGATGACCCTTCTGCCATGGCACTGGATTCCTAAGGATACCAGGCTTATTATCTGGTAATTATACTGAAGGACACCCCAGGGAACAGTTATGAAAACTTATAAAATGTGGCAGCTTCCACTACATCATCAATATACACATCCGGTAAATCTGACTGCTTGCTTGAAAAACCCCTCAGTGCTTGACTTGAACCTGAGACTCCTTTTGCATTTCAGGACTCAGCAGTGGGTAAACTCCTTCTCAGGGATGTGACTATTCTAAAAGGCTGCTGGTGTGAGTTAACATTTGAAGTCTTCAGTTTTCTGTTGTAAGAAAGAAGGGGGTGAGATGATAGAGAGAAGGCTGTTCGGGGAGAGGGGGAGAGAAGTATTTTATTCTCGTCTTTGGTTTTTGAAGAGGCATTATGTTGTGGAAGGAAATATCCAATGATGAGATATATTAAAAAAAAATCCCACCCTTTAAAAATAAATAATTTAAAAAAATTCTTATCCAAGTCAAAGATCTGCAGGGCATGGGATATTGTAATGTACAGAGGCAGACACAAGTAGCTGATAGAACAATGCATGGGCCTTATGCTGCGCAGGACTCCTTGGCATTTTACTAGCTCACAATTATAGCTCTCCCTAGAAGAGTCTGATTATTTATGGAAGTGGCTTTGAACTCTGGAACTAAATGGAGCTTTGACAATGGCTGCTGATAACATCACGGCCATCTGCCCATTTGGGGGTTGATTGGACTCTCCAGTGCACGGGGCATGTCGCCTGTAGCATGTACATTTTGGCTGCGGTTTGTACACGTACTCAAAGCTGACTGTATCAGATGCACAGCGGGCACGCCCGTGAATGGGAGGGAGCAGCAGAAACAAGCCTATAGGTTTTAATTTTTTTCCATACAGAATGATCCATTACTCTTTATGACCTAATTTTAAGTGTAAAACATAGGTGCACACAGGAAATTGCATCCAGAAACTCTTGCTAAAATCCATAACGTGGATGGATTGCAGGAGAAATTGTTTGCGGTGTTGGTGTAGCTGTGTTGGTCCCAGGATATGAGAGAGGTGGGTGAGCCGTTGTGGCCTTTATCCACATGTATCCATGCGAGTGCACATTTGCCTGTTTTGTGTAGACAAATGTAGATATTTTGGGCCTAGTGTGTGAGCAGGTACCCACACTTTCAGCCTTTGATTTAGGCCTTGCCTGCTGCACTGAGGATTTCAGCCTCCGATGGTTGCCCACAGCTAGACCCCCAATGGAGACTTGGTAACTTGCTGTACACCGCAGTTGCTTGAAACCAGGGTAAACTGTCCTACAGCCACACCGGGGCCTGGACCACTGGCCGAAATCCCGTCGGAGCAGTCCTTGGCCGGCCCTGCTGTCTGACAGTGACACCCCTATGGCACGCATGTCAGCCGTTTGTACTCCCAGAGCTTGGGTGGGGAATATAGAACAAAAGGCGCTAGCCCGGCAGGTTTTTCCAGTTTATCAAAGTAAATATAGAGCCGGCCTCTCTGAAAAGCTTGGCTGGCCTCCAGCCATGAACCCATCCCGTGGCTCTGTTGAAGGGTGCTGGGAGAATGGGGCTAGCCGTGAGGAGTCCAGGCAGGACATTTACAAAGGAGAGAGCGGACACTGCACTGTGTAGCACCCTGATCTGGTGGCTACGGACACATGGCACCAGGGGATAACACCCCTGCACTGCAGATGGCACCTCCCTGTGACAGACGCCTAAGGCCTGTTCCTTTTCTTACACTGTTTGATAACCCTTGTATAGCCTGTCATGCAGATAGTCTCCTTGAGCTGAGCTGCAAGTCCGTCTGTGGCGGTTCAAATACAAGACAGCACAGAGCTTTTAGCAAGCAAGCGAGCTGGTCTGCCAACGGACTTCTGCCTGTCAGCTTTCCACCTTCCCCTTTATTCTCTCTCTCCCCCCGCGCATTACATTCTCCAACAGATAAAAGGAATACACTGGCTTTGTTTAACATTCTTATTTACCAATTTCTATCTACCGCATTCCTTGCTCTCGGGCCTTGAGCCCAGTCCTGGGAGGCTTCCCACGGTTCATGTCATCTGGGCGAGATTCCAAGGTTCATGCCCTTGAGAGGAGCTGTGGGTGCACTGCTCCTACACAACACTCCGGGTGTGCCCTGAATGTTGCCAAGCGCATGAACCCTGTATGAATGCTACATCCCCTCCTTTTTTGTTTATTTGTGCTCGGCCATCTCATGGTAGCCATCAATTTGCTTTTGCAAGCCAATTAACTCCCGGACAGACAAGGTCATAACTCATGGAGCCTGCCAGGGTGGGTCTCGACAAAGCCTTAACAAAAAGGAAATACATTGCACACAGCAACAGCAAAAAATAAGCTTAAAAAGGTAAAGTGTAATTGGCCGGGCCCCAATTAGCCATGCTAGAGTACTGGGAAGAGAGGTTCGCGTAAGCAGCGAGCATCATCTCATTCCCAATTTCCTCAGGGTGATGACATACTGGAATAAGGCACGTACCTAAAAATTCTTCAGCTGCTACAAAATCAGATAAACAAAAGTGGGTAACATTTGCTATTGAAGCCAATCTTTCCCGTAGGTTATATGTCATTCGGGCCCGTAACGGAGGAAGCGCTCCCGAGTCAACCCCTTCAGGAAATAGCAGGCACAAAAGGCACACAATCAATACAGAATTAGCAGTAATTTGGGCGAGAATTGCCACAAACAAAGTCTCAGGAGTCTCTGGCTGTTGGTTTGCTGCCAGTCTTTGTTGAGCCACGCCGACCAATGCTTTTACTGCTCCCCATGTCACGGGCTGGCTTGGGACGCTACGTCTCCTCCGTCTTCGTCCCGCCGTTGTCGACCCGGGAGGCACCGCGTTCTCCTCCAAGGTCAGCTGAAACTCCGGTATGGGGTTCGGCAGCCCCTGGTGCCACGCCATGCTGTTTCAGTGCCGGTCGCACACACCGGGCCGGAGCCCACAACGGTCCTGCAGGGAGAGACACAGCAGCATATCCCCGACCCCAAGTGATTAGAGGTACTGGGCCCAGCCATTGCGGATCGGGCAGCTGACGGTAATAGACACGCGGTCTTTCCAGTACCTCGGGTTTGTGAAAATGCCGATCCGCGGGGGTCTGCTGATCTGCGTTCAGTGTTAAATTATTTAAAGTAAACAAAAGGATATGCATTTGTTGCTGAATGTCTCCTAAGGTTCGGAGATGCAGCTCCCCTTGTTTTAATTGTTTGTCAAGCAAGGTTTTTAGCGTGCGGTTTGCATGTTCAACAATAGCTTGGCCTGTGGAATTATAAGGGATCCCGTGTTTGAGACGGACGTCCCGTTGGGCACAAAAGGTGGAGAGGGCTGTGGAGCAATAGGCTGGGGCATTATCCGTTTTTATCTGGCTCGGGCGACCCATAACAGCAAAACAGGCTAGCAAATGGTGAATAACTTTGGGAGTGGCTTCCCCACGCTGTGGGGTCGCCCAGAGGAATCCCGAATAGGTATCAATGGAGACATGTAAAAACGAATAGGGGCGGAATTGTGGCACGTGAGTGACATCCATTTGCCACAGCTGATTCGCTGCGGTCCCTCTGGGGTTAACAGCATAAGAAAAGGTAGGGGCAGCAGCGGCACAGTGGGGGCAGGAACGAACAATAGAACGTGCATGATCAGCAGGAATGTGAAACTGTCGGGCCAAGACAGAGGCGGACTGATAAAAAAAGGCATGGCTTTCAATGGGGTCGGAAAAAAGGGAATTTACCTGACCACGTAACGTGCGATCGGCGCGCGCATTGCCTTCAGTGAGTAGCCCAGGCAGAGGGGTATGACTGCGAATATGAGCAACAAAATAAGGGAAATTACGAGTGGTGAGGAGATACTGTAAGGACAGAAACAGGCGAAGGAGGTCTGCATCGACCTGAGGGGTAATGAGGGCAAGGGGTAAATGATCAATTACCTGATAAACATAATGCGTGTCCACAATCAAATTAAAGGGACAATCAGCAAAAAGTTGAAAGGCCAAAATAACAGCAGCTAGTTCCAAGGACTAGTGAAGCTCTCCAAGCGCTGTGCATGCAAATGTTGTTGTACAAATGAATGAAGCGCTTTCAGCTTTTCTAGGAGGAGGGGCCACTGGTCAATCCGTACGGGCTCTAAGGATTGCCATACAAATGGTAATGTGGATGGCAAGGTGGGTGAGGGAGGATTTTGGGCCATTATATATTAATATCGAGGGTGGTGTCCAGCTTTACAAGTAAGTCACGGCCCCAAATATTGAGGTGGACAGGGAGCACAAAAGGGCGGATCGTAGCAAGGGCACGGCCTCCTGGTTTAGAGACCGTGACCCAAGACAAACTTTGGCACCCGGGTTTGCTACCCCCCGATCCCCCACAACTCTTTAGAAGGAACTGTTGGCCAACCGACCGGCCACTCCGGATCACGAATCACCGTAACGTCAGCTCCAGTGTCCACCAGCCCTGTAAAAGGAACATTATTTAAGAGAAGTGTTAACTGAGGTTTTGAGGGGCAGAGCGACATTGTTAGAGCAACAAGTGGAAAGGACGTGTTGTGAGACGGCAACTGAGACAGCGTCGATCCAAAGCCGTTCCCGCCCCGGGCTCGATCCTCTGCGGCTGGCACCTGATAGGAGACTAAAATCAATTGCGCAATTGACCGTCCACGCGGGAGCGACTGCGGAAGATGGGTCCACACCTGAACCTTAATAATGCCGGTGTACTCGGCGTCAATGACTCCTGGGATGACAAAAAAAACCCTGTTTCCCAGCGTGTGAGCGAGGGAGAACCAGACCCACAAATCCGGCAGGGAGAGGTCCCGTCACCTGTGTAGGTATGGTGCAAACCTCCCCCGGCAACTGAAAATCAGCGTCTTCCTGCATAATCAAATCAAGCCCTGCACTTCCGGCAGTCGCCGCCCTCATGGAATCTATGGATTCTAAGGCAGAGGAACAGTTGTCTGAGTGGGAAACACCCCCGTTTGGCCCTGGGTTCGGGGGAGACCCGTCGTGCGGTTTCCCGACCCGCTACGACACTGATTAGCCCAGTGATAGCCCTTCCGACACTTGGGGCACTTCTTTGAGGGGCGGGCGGGCGCCGTCGATGAGCGGCACTCCCGCTGAAAGTGACCCTCCTTACCGCAGCGGTAACAACGCTTCCCCTCCTTCCCGCTTTTCCGCAGGGCGGCGGCCAAAACCCCAGCTTTATGTGCTTGAGTTCCGATGTTTTGGCACGCCCGCAGCATGTCCGACAGCTCTAGAATTCCAGAGGCTTGTGCCGCCTGGAGAGCACGGCGGCAATCCTCGTTCGCATTTTCAACCGCCATTTTTAACAGAATCTCCTGAGCTGCCGCAGGGTTATCCACCTGTTGGAGGATAGCCTCCTGCAATCTGTTGGTAAAATCCATAAAGGACTCTGTTGCACCCTGACGGATACTGGCAAAGCTTTTGGTAGGCTTGCCTGAATCCGGGACCTTCCGGAAGGCATGCTGGGCGCAGGCAGAAATAATGGGGAAGACGGCCTGAGGGAGCTGAGACTGCAGCTGAACAGTAGCAAACTGGCCCTCCCCTGCCAAGTGCTCGTAAGTGACACCTTGCTCTCTATATACCTGGGCTTGGCGTTCTGCCATCTGCCGATACTCACTAAGCCAAATAACGTACTGACTGGGCGTCAGCATCATGCGCAACAGCACCTTCCAGTCTTCAGGGATCAGGGTGTACCCAGTACCTAGCCCTTCAATGAGACCACGCACATACGTGCTAGTCAGGCCGAACTCGCGAATCGCTTTCTTTACCTCTCGGATCACCGAGTAGGGCAAACTGACCCAGTTTGCAACCTGGTTGCCCTGGCCATCATCCTGCCAGGTCACCGGACAAACTGAGACCAGATCAGCCAGCTCCTCTGCTGTAATATCTGAGCGAGTCTTCGCTGCGTGAACCATTTGTTGCACCAGCGAAAGCCCCCGAGCATACACGGACGACCCCCCGGGGCGCCCCGGAGCATGGGGCCCCACGGGGGGATGGTAATCACACACTGGCTCCGGTGGGGAAGGCCAGGGAGGCGGTGGTAATAGAGGCATTGGGGAAGAAGCAGGGGGAGGGATGGCTGCAGGAGCGGACAGGGGTGGCGAGATCGGCAGCCCCTCTGTTGGCGCGGGAGAAGGTTTTTCTGAGGCGACACACTGTGTCGCATCGGTAGGAGGGGGGGTGGCCGCAGGAGCAGACGGGAGTGGTGAGATCGGCAGCCCCTCTGTTGGCGTGGGAGAGGGTCTTTCCGAGGCGACACACTGTGTCGCATCGCTAGGAGGGGGGATGGCTGCAGGAGCGGACGGGCGTGGCGAGATCACCAGCCTCGCGAGGGAGGGCCTGTCCGAGGCGACACGCTGTATCGCGTCGCGGCAGAGGTGCCAGGCATGTAAAGCCTGCACGGGCGCCCGAGGCTCTTTGTGCAATGTCTGGCCCAACCGCTCCCAGTCCGCTAGCTTAAGGGTTCCGGTTCAGGGTACCACGGGCACTGGGCACTCACCTCCTGTAGCAGGAGAGTGAGTTCTCGAGTGGGGCAGTCATGCTGAGCCTTACGCAGCAAATACTGTAGCTCATTGCGGTGTTGCACTTGCAAAGCAGAGAGGGAGCTTCCCATACTTACCACAACGAAAAATACTCACCGGGATCCACGAAGCGGATGAGTGACGCGTCTGAAACCCTTGCCGGGCGAGGTGAGTGCTGAGGGCCCCACGTTTGGGCGCCAGTTGTGGCGGTTCAGTGACAAGACAGCACAGAGCTTTTAGCAAGCAAGCGGCTGGTCTGCTAACGGACTTCTGCCTGTCAGCTTTCCACCTTCCCCTTTATTCTCTCTCTCCCCCCGCGCATTACATTCTCCAACAGATAAAAGGAATACACTGGCTTTGTTTACCCTTCTTATTTACCAATTTCTATCTACTGCATTCCTTGCTCTCGGGCCTTGAGCCCAGTCCTGGGAGGCTTCCCACGGTTCATGTCATCTGGGCGAGATTCCAAGGTTCATGCCCTTGAGAGGAGCTGTGTGTGCACTGCTCCTACACAACACTCCGGGTGTGCCCTGAATGAACCCTGTATGAATCCTACATCCGTCCAATGCAGTATAATAGTACTTGGCATTTCTATGGCTCCTTCTATCCAAGGTTCTCAAAGCGTTCTCCAAATGTTCATGGATTTAGCTTCATGACTCCCTTCAAAGTTGTTCCTCTTCCAGAGGAGGAAACTGAGCTATAGTGAAGGTAACGGGGTTGCCCAGTAAGCCTGTGGCAGGGACGGGAGTAGAACCGTGCCTTACCCACACTTACAATGCTTCCTAGAGTGGTCTCCGCTCCCATTGGCTTCATTGTGTCCTCTCTTCCTCCCTGAGCATTTGTGCAAGGTCCCGAAACCCTCTAACCCGTAGTACCGAGCTTGAACTGAGATCCTCAAATCTCAGGACTGGTCCGTGCCCAGAGTTGCACTGGTTTAACTAAAGCTCTGATTTTAAAATGATGGCGTTAAACTAGTGCAGGTCTGTGTGCAGACACTCTTAAATCAGTTTAAACCTGGCTTGCAGACTAAACCACCGTAACCAGTTTTAAACCAGCAAGAGAGTCCACACAGGGTTTGGACTTAGTCTATTTTAAAATCAGTTTAAGTTGAACCGGTGCAACTTGTGTGTGTAGGCAAACCTCAGAGCTGAGCCGGGATTGGAACAGCTTCTGTTCAATTATCTTAATATTTTAAGAAGTAGACATCCCTCTGAGTTCAATTTTCTTTTGTAGGAAACAAATTGTGGAACAAAAAGGGATAGAATGGAAGAAAGAGGAACGGGCCCATGAGGTTTGTCTGTATTTGTTTTCATTCCTTTTCTCCTTCACTCCGTTATCAAGAAAATGAGTATACACCAGGGATCGGCAACCTTTGGCACGTGGCCCGTCAGGGTAAGCCCCCTGGTGGGCTGGGCCAGTTCGTTTACCTGCCGCATCCGCAGGTTCGGCCAATCGCCGCTCCCACTGGCCGCGGTTCACCGCTCCAGGCGAATGGGGGCTCTGGGAAGCGGTGCGGGCCGAGGGATGTGCTGGCTGCTGCTTCCCGCCACCCCCATTGGCCTGGAAAAGCGAACCGTGGCCAATGGGAGCTGTGATCAGCCGAACCTGCGGATGCGGCAGGTAAACAAACCTGCCCAGCCCGCCGGGGGCTTACCCTGGTGGGCCGTGAGCCAAAGGTTGCTGATCCCTGGTATACACGTTACAGCAAACCAGATTCTCAGCTAATGTAAATAGGGCATAACTCCACTCAAATCCAATAACTCCACTCAAATCGAAGGGGTTGTGCTGCTTGCCATGAGCTGAGGGGTCTGGCTCAATGTATTCTGAATACAAAGCTGGATCCAGACCTTTCCCACCTGGAGAAGAGGGATTGGGTCCAAGAAAGAGAGAAGTCTCACCTATGAAGTTTGGGGCTGGATTCAGATCTGAATGTCCCTATAGTCTGAGGTGTCTCAAAATGGAGATTTTGGTGGAATTAACTCTTCAGATAGAGCCACCCAAGGAGTTCATAAGTGGATCCAAAAATGCAGGGCATAGTGTTCAGATTGGAAAGGGGAGGGAGTTGATTCTGGCAAATCCCTACCCCTAAATAGTTTTTTTTGGTCTATGCTCCTTGTTTTCCCTCTGTGGAGCTGTTTATTCACAGCAGAGGGAAATGGTGAATCATGTGGACATTTTATTCTACCTGAGATTTATAGCTATAGAGTTTTCACATACTCCCCCCTAAGGCCATTTGCAGGGCCTGTGACGTTACCGTGCAGTGGCCCATGTGAGTGGTTAGTAGTGGTGTGCAGGAGCCTTTTGCTGTACAAAGCTCGTTGAGGTAACATTAGCCACAATTGTACCTCCTGTGGTGAAGCGTCCCATTGTTTGTGAAGTGGCTTTGAACCGTGGCACTGAATGGAGCTTGGACAATGGCTGCTGATAACATCGCAGCCACCAGTTCCTTAGGATCTTGGGTGCACGGGGCATGTCGCCTGTCTCATGGAAAATTGGCAGCTGTGTTTGTACCCGTACTGGCAGAGGCGTTCCCCAGAGACGCAGCATCATGTGTGCTGTGGTGTGGGAGAGCGGGAAGGAGCCTGGTGGACATGCAGGAGAATTCCTCTGATTCCACCCCCCCATTAACTCCTCAGAGGGACCTGTCCTGCTCTCGTAGACACAGACATTTTGCTATTGGCCTGAGCCCAGTTCTTCCATCCTTGTGCTGGGCTGGGCTTTACTCCATGAAGAGTTTGATTTCTGAAAGGATCTTTGTTATTTACTATTGGTTATCATCATCGTTAGCATTTATTTCAATGGGAGAAAACTCAGACCCTGAGGAGGTGTTGTTTTTGTATTACTGTTGTATGTAGGAGCCCTAGTCATGGGCCAAAACCCCATGGTGCTAGGTGCTGTACAAACAGAGTGTCCTTTCCCCCAAAGCTGACCGTCTGAGTAGAAGACAGGAGACAACAGATGGATACAGATAGATGGGGGAAGTACAGGGAAACAATATTGGTCAGCACAGTAGGTACTGGTCTCAGCACACCAGTGGCCTAGGCATGGTCAATTTTGCTGTAGACATTGTGGCAGAGGAGAGTTTGAAGGATAATGAGGTGGCTTTGCAGACAGTTAAAGGGGACTCTTCCTATGCATGGGAGCAGCATGAAGGTGTTTGTTGGAAAATGTAACAAGTGGGCCATGGAGGCTGGTGTTATGGGGCTTACTAGGGGTGGGAGTTGAGATCTCTATAGCAAATGAGAGTTGACAAGGTGGGGATGGGCCATGAAGGGCCTTGGGAGTGAAGGCAAGCAGCTTATGTTTGATGTGACAGAGAGGGGTGACGAGGCCACAGCAATGGGTTAGTAAAACGATCTTTGCAGCAGCATTATGGATGGGTCCAGGCAGGGCAAGACTGCATTTGTCAAGACCAGAGAAAAGGATGTTGCAATATTCGAGACATGAGATGTGGAGAGCCTGGGTAAGAGTTTTAGCTGTGGGGATGGATAGGAAAGTGCTGAAAGAACTGGTGAGATTTAGATATAGCCAGTGTGTGAGGACCTAGAGAGAGGCCCGAGTTGAATATGCGGCCTAGGTTACATGGAAATTGAAGTTAGCGAGGATGAGCGTGGGAGACGATGTACAGAAGAGACAGAAACAGGCATTGAAATCAGAGAAGGCGGCTGATGGGCAGGTGTTGAGTGGATGGTAGATGAATGCTTGAGATGGTCAGCCGTGTTGCGAAGGAAAATGCAGCCACTGGAGCTTTTCCTGGCTCAAACATCGTTGTCCCGTCCAGCAACATTGAGAACTGCGAGATATTTATCACCAGCGATGGCGTGAGGTCCAGAAAGAGCTTGGTTTGATACTCAGAGCCCAAGGGACTGGGCAGGGACAGCAGATGGAAAACCATCTTTTTTGAAAATATTTTTGATTAGCCTTTTCTTCTCTTTTTTTTTAGGCAAACTGAGCATGTGTGGTGTGCACAGGCCGAAGGGTGGTACCAGGTATGCGCTGAGTGCTTCCTTAGAGGATATGGCCCCCGAATCATGTCAAGCAAAACTCACTTCAGATGTAGTAAGGTTACAGAGCAATTATTTTGCCTTTAGACGACCTGCAATGACCTTTCCTGAGCTGCAGATACTGTCAGCCTCCCCTGGAAAGTTTTAGCTCCCACTTTGGCTAAATCCAAACAATGGCAATGCATCTTGCCCATCTCTTGAAATGGCGCCTCAGTCTGTTGGCATTGCTTTAGTGACTGCTTGTTCTGGACGTGTTGTCTGGGAGGTTAGTATGACCTGATGGGATTGTGCATGAAGGGATTCTCATCGGTTTGGTCACTGATTGGGTACTCGGCACAGAGCAGTTTCTATTTAAGTGAGTTTGCCAGCCAGTGTCGGGTGCCTACCGGGTTCAGCAGGGAGAAGAAGGCTTTGGGCTGTTGCACCTGCAATTTGTCTGCTGTTGGTAACAAATTGTACGTGTGTTTCATGCTGTTGCTGAGTGTGGGTGGGCTGCTGCGTCTAATTTGTGGGTGATTGGCCAAGCTAGTAGAGAACAAAGAGAATGGTGAGAAATAGAACCTGCCCCTGGGAGTCCATCTGAAGGGCTGGTGGACAAGAACGTGGTGATTATGGGATGGGGAGGAGGAAGGATTTTGACTGCCTGTGATTTCAGCTTTAGGAAGATTTTATGGGGGATTCCTGGCCTTTACCAATCCTATCCTGTTGTCATGGCGCCCTGCTGAGTACCCAGCGCTTGCCATTTGGTATTTCGGTTGAGGTTGCGTTTTTCTGGTCACAGTGAATTACAGGAGACCACTAGCCCAGATTAATTATTTTGTCTAACCTGTTACCTTTATGGATTGATTGTGGACACTGTACGAGAAAGATCCTTTGATTCTTCCTGGCAGGGCAGTAATGAGTCAAGAACACAGGAATGAACCACTCGCATCAGTGAGTTTTGCTGGTTGCGTTTTGTGTGGCATGCCAAGAGTGCTGTGCTTTGGGGAGTGGCTAAGTGAATAGTTATCAGAGCTACGTTCCATAGTCATTACTCAGGGAAAACACACATTGCTCTGGCGGCATAAGGACCTCAAGTTTGGTCCAATTCATTATTTTTTATGGATCAGTAAAAAGGGCTCCATGTTCTTCTAAGGAGATTTTCAATGTGCCTCCAGTTTGTCTCTGAAACTCTTTCATGTCCTAATATGGATGTTATTAGGGAAGATTATTCTGGGTACAGAACCAAGTGTGGCAGGTGCTTTTATCTAACAAAGCGTTTTAATGTGGGCTGCTCAGTTTCACCTCTGTGGGCCACTGAGAACTTCCATCTCTCTGTTCACATTACTCAGTGACCGCTGAGCTTTGCACAAGGAGCAATGGACAAGGAGGAAGTAGGAAGTCCATTTACGGAGATGTAATTTGGTGATACCTGAAGGCGTCAAACAGGAGCTGAAAAATAAACTGGTAAATTCTTGCTGCAGGCACAGAAGCCGCTTTGGTGCCATCTTCTGTATGTTCTTTCTCAAAATTCCCGTGTGATTTTCTCTACTAGATGCACTGGGCCCAATTTTCTCCACCCTGCACATAGTGTAGTATTCACCCCTGTGCAGAGTGAGTGTGAAATGCTATCCAGTCTGCATGGGTATAAAGCCTCCCTGAGGTGCAACACAATGGAGAATCAGGCCTACAATTTCTTTCCTCTGGTCCTTAATTCACATAGGTACCTTCTTAGTATTCCTGTATGGCCTGAGCTGTTATTCAGGCAGCTCTCTAGCCTTCTGTTCCCTCTTCCCTGTGTCCTTGTCTACACTGGGGAAATGAGGTATGTTTAGCATGTTTTTAAACACCACGTAGCACCTAGTGTAGACAAGGACAGAGGTGTTGAAAGGTTGTGGCCCCCTATACTTGATGTAAGTGCCAGTCTGTGCTGATGCAACATGACTGCGTTAGGGGTTCGTTGCTGTAACTCTGTCCATGGAGCATGAGTTTCTGTAGCGTAGACAGCGCCTGTCTCCTTGGACACCTTTTCTCCTTTGCGGGCAGGTTCCCCCTTTGCTCTGTGACATTGCACTGATCCTGAATGCTCTCGGCAGGTACAAGGACTGAAGATGATGAAGGTTTTGGGCCTTGTTCTCTGTGGCCTGCTGATGCCAATGCAAGTTTCAGGCACAGGACGCTGCATTGTCCCTCGAGAGTCATATGAAAAGGGTAAGTGACTCAGGTCATGTCAATCTTTACACTGTGTGGCAGGATAACTGGGGATAAAACCTGCCTCACCAGGCCCTTTTCATTCTCTTATTGAATACTTCTGCTCTGTTTGTTCTTGCATTTACTGATTTGTTTTGTGGCAGTCCCAAGTCCTCTGAACTCCTGTCTCCTTTAGGAAATTCAGACAGGCTACTGCACTGAAGACCCCTCTCCTGCCCATGAGTTAGGAAGGTATTTGTCTCTTCCTTTTGAGAGAGAGAGAGGCAACAGAATAATCTGCCCTGCAAGGAACATGGCAGTCTTGTCCCTTGTGAAATGAAAACGTCCCCAGAACACATTATTGGCCAAACTTTACAAAGCAGCCTGTGAAGTCGTGTCTGCAGGTCTGGAGATGCAGGTGTTTTTACAGATCCCCCAGATTTATGTGCGCAAATCTGGGTTTTTGTGTTTGCAAACAGCTGTGCAAGTGAAATTGCAGGCACAAATGTCAAGGGCCAGGTTGCGCGTCCTTTGAATAATTGGTTTCTCAAAGGACTCAAGGAAATGCTTTACAGTTTCCATTAGCAGAGAAATCTGGGAGCTGTACTCCGTTCTTGCTCTCTTCATTCATGGAGATGATCCCATTTGCTATGTCAGGCTGAGAGGAACAGCATATGGATGGGCTGCTTTGAGTCCCTGCTGGATTTGTGCCATTTTTGGACTGTGCAAGCCTCTGGGCCAGATTCTCCAATCTGCTAAAGCCAGTTGGAACTGTGTAAGCCTCACAAAGGGGCTGGAGAAGGCCAGTAGAGAAGTCGCTATGTGCAGGGGCACTCACATCTGGAAATCTAGTGAAGGCCAACTGCCTACATTCCCTGTCTTAAAGGGATGGAGGGGGGCATGGATGGGATGAAGAGAGGAGGCGCAATCCTCCATTGGCAAGAGGTCCTTGAGTGGTGATATGTTCGTGGTGTAAGCCAGGGCAGACTGTGCAGCCCCAACTAGCTCCGGGGCTGGTAGAGCCTGAATCGGATCTGCCCTGCAGCCACCACGCTCCAGTGCAACTTGTGTGTCGTGAAGGATCAGGGTCATTGAACTCGTTACCATGCAAATGATGGTTCGGAGTTCCTTAGCCACTGGCTCTGTGGATGGTGCCCCTGAGGGCAAAGCACAGATATGGGTCTGAGGCTCCACCAGTGCATTATTACTGCAGCTTTACGCTGCTGTAGATCTCCATGGATTTCAATGGACTGAAACGGAATAAGCCAGTAGGCCCAATAAACTAACCTTGTGTCAGTTTTCAGCAAGGCGTGCACTGCGCTGAACTCTGACGCTTTTCGCTAGGCTGAGAGAGTACTGAGAATTCTGAACGAGTGACGTGTGAGCACGCCAGGATCGAGTATTAAAACACCTGTACTATCGTACCTACAATTTTCCACCTGCCGTCACACATGGGAGTAAAATGACAGGTGCAGGTGGCAGAGATTTTGCTTCTTTTGCTGCACCCGTAAATCAGTTCATTAAGACACCTAAATCCTGTAGTCTGCAGCCACAATTGACGGAGAGCACAAGATCAGAGGCTGGGCTAAGATTCCTCTGTCTATTTGGCCTATTAGACTAGAGAAAGTGATGACTTAAACCACCTTCTCTTATATCCAACTTGAGCTCAGTGTCTGAAACAGTAGGTCTTGTGGAACGTTTTTCTTTACAGCTTTTGAAGAGTCAGTAAAGGGCCTCTTCCAGTCTGAAATGGAAAGACTCAAATTCCCAGGATTAACAATTACCTTATTCGCTATCAATGGGTGAGTAACGAAAAATAGAACCAAGGCTTCTGCACTATTAATATTCTGTATCTGTTCATGGTAGTGTGTAGAGGCCCCACTCTTCAACCAGGACTAGAGGGGGGGGTGGGAGGGAAGAGGAGGAGAAAGACGACTCCCTTAAAACTTTTCGCCCTAGTCACTGTGTTACGGGGTGTTCTTGGTCAGGTCAGCAGATAATATTTATGAGCGGGGCCCTGAAGCAGCCTCCCTGAACATCTGGGCCTGGTTTCCTTTCTGACCTACTCTGATTTCATTTTGCAGGTTGCATGTTGCTAAAGCCATTGTGCTCCCAGTGAAATCCGAGTACATTCCTGGAGTTGGAGTCAAGGTGGGATTTTCTGCTAAACTCAAAATCCTTGGCACTTGGTGAGTGGAGCTAGACTCTTTTTTAGTTCGTTTCCATGGTAGAAGGGAATTGAATGAGGGAAGCTGTCTGGGTGGATGGAGGTGGGGAAGCAGGAAACATCATGTTGCTTCAGAAAACTTTGCAAAAATTAAAATTCTGCACCTGGGATCCCTCTCCATGATGAAAACTTGGTGAGACTCAGACCCTGTAGCCCACAAGGCTCAGAGAACATCAGACAAAGAGCAAAAAAAAAAAATTGAAGATACTAGACTCTCTAATAACAAATGGCTTTAACCCAAACCCCCTCAACCTCTGTGCCCTGCCCATTTGGTGGCTCTGCAGGTCACTAATAGGGCAGTGGGAGGTCTCATGATGTATGGTACTTCTGGTCCCTTTGCTCTCGGATACTGCAGCGTCAGTGGCTACTGGGAATTGTAGTCTTTGAACTAGGACTCTGCTGAGAACAGGCCACCAGTCAGAAGGATACCACAGTCACCTGATAACCTTATATCTTCCTCTATGCTCTTTCCAGCCTCCCATCTTTTAGCCAGCATGCCGGGTATGTAAGATGTGATTAAACAGAAGTGGGCCTGGAATGAAATTTTGGAAGGCTGCAGAAATTCTAGGTATTTGAAAGGATTCATGCAGTTCCCATGTGAGAGTCAGCACCTCTGTATTTTAAGGCATTGGCTTCAGGCAGGTTTCTTCCTTCCATCACTACACTAACCTCTTAATGTGCAGGTCCTGGGCCTTGGAAATGTGCACTGTTGATTCAGTACTTAGTGTCTAATCACGCTGTTATTGGAAGCCCGGGTCCCTTTAGTGATCATGGAGAGGAGATGTTCCCAGTATGCTTTTTGTTCAACGCAAAGTGGCCAAATGCATATTTCCATTGACCATATGGTCCTAAAGAAGCCAGGAATCGCATGAGTTTGTGATTTAGACAAGTGTAGCTTTTCCCTTCAGTGGGACAGCAGTCTGTCATTACTCTAAAGGTAAGAGTAGGGTAGTCTAGTAAACTGCATTCGTACTTTGGGGAGTCACCGCTGAAATGCCCCTGCTTCGTGTTTGCTGTGAGCATTGGATCCAAGCTTCCGGAGGGTGTCCGAACAGTGATATCGGAGGTCACGCTCTGGCTGTGTGGGCAAAAATAAATGTCCATACTTCAGAATGGTCATTTGTTTTTTTAACATGGGAATTTAACTTTGAATATCTCACTTTCTAATGTTTGTGTTTAAAAAAACCTACAACATTCGCCTCCTTTTTACTTCTATAGTGACTCCCACTCCCCGCTCTCAACTTTAGCTCCAGATTCAGATTTTTTGCCTGGTAATATTTATTTTTTTAACATTTCAGAATCTCTCCATGACAGGAGTCAATTTAAAGCAGGTCTCTGATCTGCAGAGCTGGCTGGCCAGCTTCTCCCCATTTCCTGTGTCTCTTGCTCCCTTGGCCGCCAGCTTCTCCCTGTTTCCTGTGTGTCTCTCACTCCCTTTGGCTTGCTGCTTGAGCTTTCTCAGACGGTTGTCTTTCTCCTTCTCCTTCTGGGCTGGCTAGACCAGGTTTGTAAGATTTGGGGATAGGCTCCCAAGGACCGGAGTGGAGGCCCCATTTCATGAGTCATTGAAAACCGGCTCCCTGAAAGCACTGGTGAATCCGCTGCTGGGAACAATCCTGCCATGATCTCAGATGATGGACTAAATAGCCTATGTCATTTGTCTCTAATTTCTCCATTGATCACTTGTGATTTCCTGTAAACGTGGATTTGAGCCCAGGGCACCAGAGGTGAGCGTGCACTAACTCAACAATGCCACTGCCTGGAGCCTATAAACAATGTCCCCTACATTGTCTAAAGGAAAACCAGGGGTGGACTCCTCTCAGGGGGATCAAAGTATTTACTACCCGTCCTCACTGCGAAGCAAATCTACACATGTAATACTTGCACTCTTTAGGACCAGATTCTGCCATCCTTGCTCACATGGACGATTCCCCCTGCTATCAGGGGGGTACCCACGGAGGTGAGGTAATATGCACTGCGAGTCAGGGTGTCAGAATCTGGCCCTGGGTTATGACTGCACAGAATGCAATCCGAGGAGCCCTTGAGGGGTGGACAGTGAATGAGTTGATTGGTGGGAAAAGCAGTAGCGGTGGCAGGGATGGAAGGAAACTGGGTTTTGCTCAATGTACACACCCTGTATTTGGAAACAAGCCTCCATTTACACGGAGCAGATCACAGGGTTGCCGTGCTGCGTGCGAGTGTCTGTCTGTTTAATGTGTGTTTGTCTCTGCAGCTGGTCTGTCCTCTTATCTGGCCTGACCACCATCAACATGCGTGTAGACTGTAGTGCTCTCGTTCTGCTGCCTAAGTATTTGCCACTTACCACCAGCGTTGTCGTCAGGGATTGCCAGTGTGCTGTGGTTCTCAAAGACATCAGTATCAACGTGCTGTGAGTGCCGGTGTTGTGTGCTGGGTCTGTCAATATCACCCTTTCACTCGTCACTGGATACGTTTCCATTTCCTACCTAGCATCTTTACGTCTTACATCAGTCTTTATCAGCAGAATGGCTGAATTCTGTTGAGTTCAAGTAGCCAGAGAAATAGATTCCCACGTGATCCAGTATATCACGGTGCCATTGATTTAGATTCGTGTGGGAGCTCTTTGGAATGGGGACTCTCTCTTATTCTGTGCTTGTGCAGTGCCTAGCACAACGGGGCCTGTTCTCAGTTAGCCTCTAGACACTCCCATAATAAACACAATAAATAATTGACTCTGCAGAACCAGGATCCTGGCACACAGTGGAATGGCTACAGAATACAATCTTGATGGATTAAGCTTTAATTCACAAAACTCAGCTGGCCAGGGGACAGCACTGAAATTAGAGCTGTCCATTTATTTGTTCTCTGTCTACAGTAAGTGCCCCAAACTCATCAGCACTCCAACCTTTTCTATCCTGAAGGAGGGTCCCATTTAGGCACTGTTTAAAAACGTGAAATGTGCCTTGGACTGTTCCATGCTGATCGTGTGTCCCTCATTTCTCTCGTGATGCCAGTTTTGGGTTTTGTTGGTTTACTCTCTGTAATTTTGCATGCAGCGATATCCGTGCGAGCGTGACAGCCAGCCTAGGGAACAACATCGTACTGGCGTTACAAGTCAAGGTAAGTTTCCTACCCAACCCTGCCAGGTGCTCGCGTGTGGAGGAGTAAGGGTGATGTAAAGCATGCCCCCCCAGCACCTCTGGATGGCTAGTCCAGGCATGGCGAGGGAGGGGAGAGGCTTTGCAGGACTCCTCTCCTACCTCCCTGATCCCCCACTGTGAGCTGCTGGGGCAGAGCATTGGCTGGGACCTCCACCCCATTCGCTGGCCCGGGAGAAGTCAGCTGTCCTGCCACCTTTGTTAGGACTGCAGTAGGTTCGGTCTCCCTCTGGAGCAGAGACGGTTTTATGATGTTGCTTCCTCTTACTCCAGGCTCAGAGGTTCGCTCTAGCGTCACCCGCTGGTTGGTGTGTGTTAGACATCTTCCCGTGTGCCCGATCTGTAGCGGGGGTGAGGCCATCACACCCCCGGGTACGAAACCGGGCTCTGTAGCTCGAGCTGTAGAGACTCATGCTTCTAATCCTCACTGTGGACCAGGATGGCAGCTGTCATACCAGCCCTTGGTGTGAGATGGCAAACACATTCCTGCCGTCAGTTATTCCCCTTCCTGGGTAAAGGGTGGGAAGGTCTTTGTTAACACTGAGGCTGTAAGCTCCCCGGGGGATTTCCCCTCCATGCCTTGAGCACGGTGCAGAGCTTGATGAGTAACAGAACCCCTGTCCCCAATGATAATGATGCTAGGCAATGTCATGTGGCTCCAACCCCTACTTGCCTCCTTAAGAAAAATAAAATAAAATCCTATCCTAAGATTTCACTAACCTCCGTACAAATCTCAGGGACAGAAATACTGTTCGTGAAAATCACCCAGACCATTGCAGCGATTTCCTCCTCCCTGACTGGGTCTCTTGCTTTGTGTTACAGACCCCTACAATACTTTCAGCTTGTATTTCCTTCGGGCATTCAAAGATGCTGAGTGATATTAACTGTAAGTGCCACGGATTATCTTCCTTTGGGTTTTCTTTCTGTGTCCAGTAAGCTCCATGCAGGAAGCTCTGGGCTTTTGCCAGCCCATCCAGAAGCTCTACATGTATAGAGACCTGCTCCTGGCATTGCTGCCTTTGAGTAAGACGACCGCAGCTGTTGTATCTTTTGTTTTTACACAACAAACAGAATACGAGGCAACCACATGGGCATAGTAGGGTCCAAATAACGCTGTTTACTGAACATACACAGCATGCAAAGCCTACCTGCGTATACACGCTGCGGCTCGGGGTGGCAGTTCCTAGAACAGAGCCCAGTGAGCACAGCTAGAGAGCTTCCAGACTTCTTAAAGGAACACTGTCCTACTGCTGCCTTTGAGGTGTGGTGCTGGTGAAGGCTTTTGCGTGTGTCCTGGATGAAAAAGCAGACACGTGCTTATGTTAGAAATGTTACTGGAGAGAAGCAGACCCTTTTGTCGGAAAGTGACAGGCACAAACTTTGGCCTCATCAAGCGCAGAGCTGGAAATAACTGTGAGAAAAGCTGCCTTGGAAGGAATGGTCCCAGGTGTCCGGGGTTCTCTGCTCACGGCTTGGGCTCCTCCTTGTGGCTGCATCTGAGGAATAGCTCCGCCCGGTCTGACCCCCCGTCCTGTGTCTCGCTCACGCTGCAGCCCCTCTCCTGTTCAGCAGCTGCAGCGTGCTCCCTCTTTGTGGCTGGGCCCTCTGGCCAGTCACTGGGTTTTCCCCCTTCTGGGGTATCAAAGTCGCCCTGGACTGGCTGACTGGGTATCGTTTCCAGCAGCTGTCCAATCCAAGGCAATGCCACTTCCCCAGGGGCTGGCAGGGGAACCCAGGCCTGCCCACTACTCTGGGTTCCAGCTCAGGGACCCTCAAATCAGCTGCCAAAGTCTGCACTGTCCCCAACCTTGCTGCTGTTTCCCTGAGCCGGTTCCTACCCCACCCCATCAGGCTTCCGCTCCGCCACCTTCTGGGTAAACCCTTCCTTCAGGGCAGGATCCCAGGGCGTCTACTCTCCCCTGGTCTCCTCCTTTCCCTCTCTAAGCCGAGACAGTGACTGCTGGCTCCCAGGCTGCAGCCCCTGTCTGCCCTCCGTGCCCCACTCCGTGCTCCCATCCTCAGTCAGGGATTGTTTCAGCCTAATCCTCCCTCAGGTGTGGCCTATCAGATTACTTAGTCCATGCTGAGCCACACGAACGCTTCCCGGGCTAGTGTGGGGTGACCAGCCCATCACAACAGATCATGGTTGTAGGGGATGGCCAGCAAGGAGACGGACAGATGGCGTGCGGCACATCGCTGGGAGGTCAGCTGCCAAGCGTTCGAAGCTAGTGATGGACTGGGAAAGCTTCCGACCATTCTGCTGTGATGTCACCAATATTCGTACGTGAATGTTACTTGCTGACCCTATTCCTAAACACGGCACCAGCCTGGTGGAAAGTAAGAGTAAAGGAGCTTTTGTCAGGGAATACAAGAAGCGTTTCGGGGGGGGTGTGGGGCAGGACAGGATCCTCCCCTTTCTACAGTTCAAGGTATGTCTGCACTGGAGCTGGAAGGTGTAAATTTCAGCGGGAGGAGACTGACCCACGCTGGCTTCTATCCAGCTAACGTGCTAAAAATAGAAGCGTAGCCATGGCGGCATGAGCAGCAGAAGGGCTCACTGCCCCGTGTATGTACCTGTGCTCTCGGACGGGTCTGTATTTGGGGCAGACGGCTCCTTTTGCTGCTTCCGCGGCTGCAGCCACGCTGCTATTCCGAACACGCTAGCGTGATGCGAGTTAGAGCAGGTGTGTCTCCTCGAGCTGGAATTTACACCGAGCTGCAGCGTGCGCATGCGCTCCGGGTCTTACTACTCAGCCACTCCGCTGCAGCGTCTAAGGTCTATAGGGTGTAGTAAAGCTAGAATAGGGGCCTATATGGAGTTCCCCCCTCGCTGTCCTTAATGTTGCCTCGGAGAGGCATTACCGGATCTGAGCGCGGTCTGCACAGCCTTCCCCCATTGTCTGGTGGAGTGGTCATGTCTTTGCTTTGTCCAGGGATGGGTGGGGGGCTGTGTTGGTGGGGGATGCCGCGTTTTGTCACAAGACTGAATGGAGTCCTTTCCAGTTTGACTGGAATAGTAATCAGGGCCCAGAGTATCTCGGGAGTCTGTGGAATTCATCCCTTGCAGCAGAACTAGACTCCAGAATCTTCAGCTCACAGTGAGAACAATCCAGTTTCTATCCTTCATATTTGTAGAGAGAACCTTGAACATGTGACCAAGTGTAACCAATACCGTGGTGTCTGCCTGAGTCTACAGCCATCCTGAAACAATCTCTCTGAGAGCTTTGAACAGCCCCGTTCATCTCAGTGGGCGGTTGCCTTAAAGACAATAATCGACAACATATCAAAACCTGAATATGCGGGAAAATCATAAAACAAACTGAATTCAGTAACTACCTAATACATGACACAGGGCCTGCTGTTGTGACTTTACTTCTCAGCCTCACATTTCAGTTTACGATACACAGGCTTTCACAGAATTATCACAAGCTGCCATAGACTTTTCACTAAACTGCAGCACAGTCCAACCTCCTTGCTGCAGAGCTTAGGTCCAGCTTGAGGCAGAGTACGTAGGGGCTTGAAGATGACATGTATTTATATACTGCTTTCTGCCCCAAAGTATCGTCTCAGCCTCCCTTGCCTCAGTCGTTGACCAGTGTCTTGGCTTGTCTGGTTTTCTGCTTTGTCTAACTTCAATCACATGCTCTTTGGGCATGGAATGCACCTTTACCTGTGTTTGAAAATGACTCTGTGATGCATGTTCTCTCAGTTCTGGGCATGAGAACAAGGTGACTCTCTCTTGGAAGAGGGGGTTCTTGTGTCTCGGTGTCACTTATATCTAATTCTGACCAAGTTTATTGGAGACGATGTTCCATTGATTGGAACCAACCTCCTATCTTTAAATTTATCTGGAGTTTTGCTGAAATCCCAGCTCAAGATTGTGCATCTTCCATGTGCAGTGATTCTCCTCCATGTTTCTGGTACATGTTGTAAACTTTTTTCCTTTCCACACAGGTGTATTCCCATTTGAGAAGGGAAAGCTCTTGTATGTGGCTCAAACTCCAAAAGTAAATAACCGGTACATTGAAATTCCTGTACAGGTAAGTGTGTCGACTCTAGGTAACGTTTGAGACTGAGATTTCACAACTTTCTTACGCTGGATCAGCCCTGAAACTCTGAAAGGTGTCAGAGCTTTCTTACCTTCTGTGATGTTGGTCAGAGAAATGAGTGACAGAAAAACCTCAGGGTAACTCGTCAGCTGTCAGTGTAGCCACAGTCTCACATAGGGATCCATTCTGCTGCCTTATTCATGTCAGTTAGCACTTACTCATCTAGACCCTGATCCTGAAAAGACTTAATAGCCCACCTTAATTGATTAGTCTCGTTAGAGTTGGTATGGCAACCATTTTCTCATGTTCTCTGTGTAAAGATATATATCTTCCTGCTGTATTTTCCCCTGCATGCATCCGATGAAGTGGGTTTTAGCCCACGAAAGCTTATGCCCAAATAAATCTGTTCATCTCTAAGGTGCCACAAGGACTCCTCGTTCTTTTCACTTCCTTAACTCCTCGCAGTGCATAAAGCTAAGTGCCTCCATACGTCTTTGCAGGATCAGGGCCCTGTGCTTTCCCGCTGTTTTTCTTGAATGAATTATGTGATCTCTAGCAATGGGGCAATTCCCGTGAGTAAGTGCTACTCAGTGAGAGTCAGCAGAGCAGAGTCAGGCTCAATGAGGAGTTTACTACTCAGTGGAATTGAAGAGGCAGGATAAAGATGTGAAATAAAAGACCCACTTAGCGACAGAAGCAAGAGGCTTGTCCTGTTGCGAGGTTCTTGTCACTGGACTATGGTAACGGGCTTCCTTTGTCAGCAATTTTTTTGTTTCCTGATGTCAGCTGGCGTGAAGGGGGCTAAAGACTGAGCAGGAGAAAAAGCGAAGAACAGCCTTGGTCCTGCTGAGTGACTTGGTGTCTTCCTGACACCAATACTGTACTAATTATGTAAGGATCCAGCGTTGTCACTCTGCATGTCACGCTGAAGCCTGAGAATGTGAGAGTCAGTGTAAACCGATGGAAACCACTGTGCGAGCTTTTTGTTCAGAATGTCACCAGGTTCACTCGTCCCTGGGTTTTGCACTCTGTAAACCATCCAATTTTTAAGTTCTAAGCCATTTTGACTTTACAAATGACACCCATGTGACAGAAAGGCAGGTATCTGTGCCTTACCTAGAGACCTAAACCATTGTGGCAGCAGAGATCACTCACACCATCCCCGCCCTCACTCTGCAGCTAATTTGCATGCAACAATTTAATTGGTTGCGTGAGGAAACCTGTACAGTGCAGGGTGACTTGGCCCAACTGCCCCGTTCTTACAGCAAGGGCTTTCCGCTCCTCGTTAAAACCCAGCAACCTTCCCCCGCCTCAGCAGAGTCCATCCTCAAATCCACGGCAGCCCAGCAGAGTGAAAGCGAGAGGGTTGCTCTGCAGATAAACAAACCTAATTGATTCACGGCTCACAGTTATGTAGATAGGAGATAACGCACATTTTGTTAACAGCGAGGATACTTAACCACTGGAACCGGTTCCCAAGGGATGTAGCCGATGCTTCGTCACTTGAAGTCTTTACGTTCGGTTGGGTGTCTTTCTAAGAGATGCTGTAGCTCAACCAAAAGTTATGGGCGTCCAGGCAGGAAACAGTAGGTGAAATGATCCGGTCCTGTGCAATGCAGAAGGTCAGAATAGATTATCACAGTGGTCCCTTATGGATTCATAGATTGCAAGGCCAGATGACGTGGTTTAACCAGCCATACAGGACTTGGCATGGCCGATGGCCATCTCTCTTGTAACCCACACTTACGCATGGTGACTCTCTGTCCCCCTCTCCTGCCCGGGCCACATAGAGGTGTATGAGTCTGACCTGGGTCTTCGAGTTCAGGCAGTAGAGGCCCATGCTTTTCCATCCCAAGGTCATAGTTTCAATCCCCTCCCCTATACAATTTACAGCCGAACTCCCAGTCACACACTTTGCTGTCCTGGGGGGGGAAAGGGGGGGGTGTCTCATCCTCCTGCAGTGGCCTCCACTGGCTCATGGTTGTGGAATTTGTACCTCCCTTACTAGCAAAGGTGAATCAGGTTTCTGGCAAATGATTTTGGATCATAGGGTGGAGGGTGAATCCTCTCGTTCTGCTCTGTATGCCAAGGGCACACCTCCCAAAGGACCCACACTTTGAGGGTCTTTGCTCCTCTCTGCACAGATTTGGTGCCCACACCCGCCACTTCTATTGCTGGAAATTATTCATGTCAGTGCTGAAGGATCGTGACCTGAGGCTACGGAGAGTGTTATATGCACAGGAGGCATGAATCCCTCCCCTCAATACTGCATGAGTAATTTCTTTGTCCCTCATTTTGTGCCTTTGTCAGTTAGAATAATTATTTTAGAGTCACAATTAAGGGGCTTTTCATTGTGTTAAGTGGCTTTTCTGATCTCTGCTTTCAGATGGAATACCTGGACGACAATGGGAAGAAGATCCCCATTCCACCCCTTTCGGAGGACTTTGTGATACTGCCAGAAATGAATTATACATCTGAGGCCATAGGAGAGAACGTCATCTCTTCTGTCCTCTCCTACACAGTCTTCAAGAAACCTCATTCCTTCTTTTGTACCCCTCAAACGGTGAGTGATGCCGTCACTGGAATGTCAGGGCGTTACTGTGGAGTCAGGGTCCTCCACCAAACGCTTCAGCCTCCTGGATCAGCCCGAGAGGCTCCTGACTTTAGGAGTCCTTTCCTAAGCACCTGCTTATCTCCTGTTTTCATTGGCCCAGCAGGGGGAACTTTACAGAAAGACATGTGTTAGATCATAGCACGCTAGCGCGTGCCCTGCTAGCATATGTCTGTCTGCTGGGGCTGGGAGACTCGCTCCACGCTGCAAGTAGACATACCCTTTGAGACCAGGCTAGAGTGCTGGGTGGGATAATGGGTAGAGTGGGACCGCATTGCAGTCACTCTAGCTATAGTGGTGTGGCCACTGCTGGTTCGAGGACGTTCTTGAAGCAGGATCTCTGAATGAAAGGTTTTTGGGGGGGTAGAGTATAAAGGGAGTTGGAGAGAACCAGAGGCATGGGGCATAGACAAAGGGGAAAGCCAAGGGAGGGAAGGGGAGGTCAGCCAGGGAGAGGAGGTATGAATGGGAAAATTAAGGGGGGAATTCAAGGGAAGACCAGGGAGGATTAAGTCGGGAGTACAGGCAAGAGGCTGAATATATGCAAACGAGGCAGTGTGGGTTCATTAAATACGCATGTTTTATGCAAATGCTGAAATGGTCTAATCTCCAGCTTTCTAGGCCTGGAGCCGTATCAGGTATGGTGCTGCCTCTGTGGGGTTTGGAGATCTCTGTGCAAAGCTATGTCCTTACTGATGCAGCTGTTTGTTCTTCGTTCACCTGAAACGGGTTGGATTTTGTTAATTAAAAGCCATAGAAAGCCTGGGCTAGGGGGAAGAACCTACAGAATATGGTTAGAATAATAAAAAAAAAAGCCTATGGAGAAGAGCCAAATAGCACTGAAGACCTTTACTGACCCTCCCAGGTGGGGTTTCCGTCCTTGAAACTCAGTGCAATACACAGAGCTTAGTGGGAACAAGGACAGAGATCAGTTCAGCTAAATCCTATGTTCACCTGCTCATACCCCAGCAGGCGTGACTGGGAAAATAGGTTGGTTCCAAAACTCACCACGCTGCCTGTGATGGCAAAGAAGAACCTTCCTGCGAAGCCTGACAAGATGAGGTCAAACTGTACATGAGCCGCGGTTGATTTAAAATGTACCCTGGTTCCCTCTAGTTCAAAACAGCTGGTACTCAAACGCTCTTTGGAGCTGGGGTAACCATGTACTCCATGTTCAGAGGCAGCCCTGGGGCACAGAGCCACAAGTCTCGTCACCCCAGCACCGGTTGTGCCCTCTGCAGCACCTGTACACTTCACCTCTTAAAAACATAAAACAAAAATACCCATTCCCTGGGCTTCATGTGGGTGGAGTGGCCTTCCCCCTGAAGGAGGAGGAGGATGAGACCCAGTGCTGGGGAAGGTGCTGCAAAACCTGACGCTTCCAGCTGACTATTAATTTTTGTATGCAGTGTTGTGGTAGCTGTGTTGGGCCTAGGATATCAGAGCGAGATGGTGGGGGAGGTGATATATTTTATTGGACTAAGTTTTGTTGGTGAGAGAGACCAGCTATGGAGCTTATTCAGAGCATGACGTGAAGAAGAGCTCCATGCAGCCTGAAAGCTTGTCTCTCGCCAGCAAACGCTGGTCCAGCGACTGACGTGTTCTCACCCACCTTGTCGCATTCATTTTTGTTTCAGTTTCTTGACACTCTCTCCCTGGAGCTGATCCTCTCTGAACTGATTGTTTCCAAGGTGAGTTCCCCTCAGTCACACACTGATCTTTTCTCTGTCGGACCAAATGTCACATTACTTATCCCACTGCACAACAGACCTTGCTGATGTCTGAAGTGTTGATTCCGTGCCGGACCGCATAGGGGCCGTGGCACCTGGGGCCGTGGGCTCTTGCTCCCGGTGCTGCTGTTTGGGTTTTTTTGTCCTAGCTGCATGGACTGATGCTCTTGCACCCTCTGAGAAAAAAGCAGCCCCTCCAGAGAGAGGGGAGGATTGTCCTACTGCAGCCTGGGCCGTGACTGCTGAAATGGAAAGCTGCAAGCTCTTGAAGAAAATTGGCTCATCTTTGTTGGAAAGAAACAGCCAGTCGGGAGAGGAGGCAGTGTTTGTCAATAGAAAACGGGGGCAAAGAGGGTGTAAGATTACACGAATCTCCATCCCAGTGAGGTGTTGGGGCTGATGAGACTTCTGAGATCACACAAGCAGGACAATCAAAATCTGCATTTGCTGGTGTGTCTCTGGGGATTACACAGCATCTACTGCTCCACCTACTGCAGGGGCTCAGAATAGCTCATCCTGCCCTTGCTGTCGCCTGTCGTTTCCTTGTCTTTCCTCTCCAAGGTCCACGGGAGGGCCCACATCAATCTCGCTGTGTGTGTTTTTCTGGTTAAATCTAGTCCCTGGCCCCTCTGTCCTTACAGTGCCCAAACTGCACTCCAATCTCTTCTTCACTGCTCATCGTTACCAAACTAGTCAAACCTCTGATGGTCGGTCTGGATGTGAACCTGTGTGCCATGAATCTCACTCTCAGCCTGGAGATAATGGATAAAAAGGGAACCAAGAAACCTGTGCTCCTCATTGCTTTGAAAGCAGTAAGTACTAAGATAGAAAGCTCAGATTTCGTCTCAAAGGGTGAAAAATGGAGGAGCTGCTGCCCAGTGGATACTGGCTTTCTGTATGCAGAGGCCGACGGATGGGTTTGGGTTTACAGCAAAATGTCATTCATTCACATAGATGCGTAGGTGCTCTGGGTCTGTGACGCGAGTGATTCTGCAGCTGGAGGAGCAGCATCTTGCTAATAACTGTGAAAGCTGAGCATTGAGCAATGGTTTTCAGTAGACCCCAGCTCTGGTTAAGAAGAGCCTCTGAAGAATGCACTCTGCTCCAGGCCATATTGAATAACCACAGTCCAGCTTCCAGAGCATTGTCCCATCCTTGTGAATGAAATGTTATTGCTTTCCAGCTTTAAACTTCATACACAGTCCCAGGGAAAATCCATCATGCTGCGAGAGCTGAGATTTGAACCCTGCGGTTAGACAGAGCCTGGCTCAGGAGGGGCCAGTATCCCAGGAGGAAATGAGACCTTGTCCGTGGCACTTTGTGCCTGTGGTGTGCGCGTGGACTGAGCTGGGAAGCAGCATGTTTCTCGCAGCTCCGTCAGGTCCTGCGGAATCCAAGCTTGTGTGTCGTTAAAACAGAGGAGTGTGCCCTTCCCGGCCGCAGACCAGGCCTTCCGAACGTGGGCAGACTGTGACCTGACGCAGAGCTGGTGCCATCTGACTGCACCGTCTGACAGAATCCAGGGGGCCTCTTGGCCCAACCGTTCTGAGAGGAGCTAACTGCCTCCGTGCAGCTCAATAGGGTGTTGACATTGAAGTGCCAGGAAAGCATTTTAAACTATCCCTTCCCTGGTCAATGCAGCAGAATTACCCAGCTACCCTGGGAATGTGGGAGTGTCTTGGGTTGTGGGAAAGATCTTGGGCCACTTGATTTTCCCTTTCTGCCCCTTGATGAAAGTAATAGCAAGGTGGCAAGAGAAGGCTTTTGCTTACGCTTCTGAGTGTTTGCCTGGTAGCCGTGAATTCACAGTGACCATTGTTGGCAGGGGTGAAAGTAACTTAAAGGACTTACCGGTACTCCGGAGTCCTGAGCAGGAGGGTGTGGCCTCGACCGGAAGAGGTGGGGCCTTTACATACCCGGGCCCTTTAAATCAGGATTTAAAGGCCCCAGGGCTCCAGCTGCTGCTGGGAGCCCCTGGGCCTTTAAATCACCCCTGGAGCTACCAGCTGCAGAGGCACCTGGGAGCCCCGGGGCTCAGGGGCAATTTAAAGGGCCCCAGGCTCCAGATGCCGCTACCGCAGCTGAGCTCCGGGCCCTTTAAATCACCGCCGGAGCCCTGCCGCTGCTACCCCAGGGGCTCCGGCAGCGGGGCTCTGGTGGCTCTTTAAAGGGCTTGGGGCTCCGGCCGCTGCGGGGAGCCCCAGGGCTCCAGCAGCGGGGGTTGAGGGGTGCTTTAAAGGGCCCAGGGCTCCCCGCAGCGGCTGGAGCCCCTCGCCCTTTAAAGCGCGGCCGGAGCCCTGTCGCTGCTACCCCAGGGGCTCCGGCAGCGGGGCTCAGGTGGCTCTTTAAAGGGCCCTGGGCTCCGGCCGCTGCGGGGAGCCCAGTGCTGTTTAAAGCACCAGCCTGGGGAAGCCGGTCCGGCCCGGCCCAGCGTACGGGCTCTTGCCAGTACATCGTACCGGCTTACTTTCACCCCTGATTGTTGGTTTCCTTTCTCTGAGTAACTTAACCCAAGCAGAGAGGAAGTGTCTCTGCTGTATTCTGCAACTGATGGTCTGTTCTCAGAGCTCAGGTGCTGACACTCAGATCAGCTGATTTCGTGCCTTGTTTCCTCCTTGCAGAAACTCGGCTTGGTTGCCACTCTTCAGCTGGTTGAAGGGAAGGTTCAATTCACTGCATCCCTGGACAGGTATCAAGTCTTCCAAGTATTTTATCCAGAATGTGTTCATCTTAAACAATAGGTTTCAGAGTAGCAACCGTGTTAGTCTGTATCCGCAAAAAGAAAAGGAGGACTTGTGGCACCTTAGAGACTAACCAATTTATTTGAGCATAAGCTTTCGTGAGCTACAGCTCACTTCATCGGATATGAAGTGAGCTGTAGCTCACGAAAGCTTAGGCTCAAATAAATTGGTTAGTCTCTAAGGTGCCACAAGTCCTCCTTTTCTTTTTTCTTAAACAATAGGATCCTGAGCAGAAGTGATGGGCAATGAAGAGAGCAATGTGGCTCCCTTACCACCTGGATTTTAGGTTTTTAGATATTTGGGGACCTACACTATGGGCTAACGATTTTGTGATTGGTAAGTCTGAGCTGGTTTCTTTTTTCCACAGTTTGCATTTCAAGCTTCTTTCCTCAGCCGTGGGCCCCGTCAAGGTAAGTCCTTGCTTGTATTAATGTCTGTGGTATGCTAGGAAGCAGAAACAAATATTTGTTAGAAATCAGGAGCCTGATTCTCCACAGCTCCTTTACATCATTCCAGCAGGATACTGGCCCCCGGGGGAACGCGGCGGCTGCTCATAGCTCAGAGATGGGGAGAGCACTCTATTGTAGTCACCAATATAGGGCATGGGGGAGCAAGGAAGAGGGCACGGCTAGGGTTCTGTGTGCTCCAGTTATTCTCTGCCACCCATGGCCCCAGGGGCCTGTATCTATGGCTCAATGAACACTATGTTCTTACCAAACTTTATTATTGTTGCCTTAAATGAAGATTTTTGTTGGAAGGTGGCGGGGAGTAACCACCCACTGCAGGTTTCTTACATAGTCTTTCACCATTGTATTTTGCTCAGAAGACCTGTGTTTTGCTATTCCAGCTAGCTAGTGGGGCAGCCTGGCATTTTTGCATCCAGAACAAAAGGCTTTAAATGATTTTATGAAAGCTCTGACTGGAATTTTGAATGGTTGTATCAGTTTTCCTCTGTCTGATGGGAAATAGCACTGCATAAGCGTGCCTGGGCTCTGTGGCTTTGAGGGCAGAAAGTGCCCTTTGGAAGGGAAAGCAAGAGGGATATTGGCCCTGGCTGGGGAGGATGGGCATTAGAATACTGGACAAGTCATTGCTGCTCCCACGCATCGAACGATTCTTTCTCCTTTGAAAAATGTACAAACCCAGCATGGCTTTGGTCAATGGATCACTGTGTCTTGGCATTTTATACTGCTGCCTGTCACAGTAGCCTCTGAGCACCTTTCATGTAAAATTAATAGGAATAGCAAAGTCTCTACGGGACTTCCTGGAGTCACTGGCACGTCTTCCTTTTTGGGGTAAAAGACTCTGCTGGGGGTAGGTGTTTTGGGAGGTGTGTGGGTAGAAGAGGGGGATCAATGCTGAGTGTGTCATTCTGCTGTGAGTATCATTCTGGATTAGCTTCATCTCTGGAAACTTATTCCACAAGTGGAACTCCTTGACCCAGGCTCTGTCCCCAGCTCTCACATGCTTTGACCTCAGCTTTGTGATCTCCATTGTCCCAGTGAGGTGCAAATGTCTTTGTGGTTCATAGATGGAAATTTGGTCTGTAACAGAGCTGGGGCTTTGATCCATTAGTTGCTTTGAAGGTTAGGACTGAGGCCTTAAACTGGCATCTGAATCTGATTGGGAGCCAGTAGAGGGACAGGAGCATGGGTCTGAAGTGCTCACAGAAGCTTAAATGGATCTGTTAACTGCACTTCTAGAAAACAAATATATTGATGTTCTTCTAGGCCCAGCTGAAATCCAGTTGCTGCGAGATCGTTTGGGTGACATCTGTAGAAGTTTCATGTTGTTGATGTACTTACTAAGTCATCTCTGTGTTTCAGATTGTACGTTTTCATGAGCCCCTGAGAGCTTTCATCCAGAAAATTATACTAAAGGAGATCAACTGTAAGTCCGGTTAGATGTTTTCTTCAGTGATTTCTTGTCTGCCAAGCACATAGTCTACATCTCTGTGTGTGGGGGTTAAGTGATCACAAATGCCTCATGCATTAATTCGCAAAAGGCTCTCCCTGTCTTCCTAAGGTAGGCAGGCAGGACACATGCTGCTGCCTTCATTAGATGGTGACTGTAAGAAAAGGAGTTATGAAATGGAGACTCTTTGTTTTTTTAAAAAAGGGCATTTATGGGAGTGAAATTCCCTTCTCACTTGCTCACTGTCTTGAGAATTCCCTTTGACAGGGCTGTCCGAGAGAGAGAGAGCCCAAAATCACACAGGAAAGCCACTTGAGAAATGTAAAGGCTCCCGCAATCTGCTTACTGAAATTCCCTCTAAAGCTTTCCTCTCCCATACAGCTTCCTCCGACCAACAGAAACCCAAGCACTAAACCAGTAACGAAGCTGCGGCATAATGGGCTGCTTACTGCATCTGTACATGAATTCTGGACTCTGTCCCCTCCCACCTCCATAGGTCCTGCCTTGACCGTCTCTTTATCATGTCCACTAGTTATGTTTTATCGTTTAGCTGCAAGCTCCTGGGGCAGGGAGTATCACTTACGACGTTTGTACACTGCCTGGCACCTGGGCCTGGTTGTGTCCCTTGGGCGCTTCTGCAGTATAAATATTTAATAATGGGGTGTGTATAGTACCAAACACTGAGGCCCAAATTTTCCAAAGTTCACTTTGGCACATGCCTGATTTCTATTTGTTTAAGACCAGATGTGTGCACCAAATCAGGAACACACATGAGTGCCCCTTTAATTTGGGCCTAGAAGCTGGTTCTTCAAATCACGTCTTGATCCGCCTCCTTCTAAGGATGGGTGTGGTTTTTACAAGGTTTTTTGTCCTCTAAGCTAATTTGAGTTTGCAAACTGTATACGAGTTCACTAACCGCCCTGGGAACACCCTGCGGTTATATATCCTGATACGTTCACTCATTACAAAACCCTAGTTAGAGTGTTCATGATTGGTAGCTTCTCTGATTTTGTGCCTTTGAGAGGCAGCCTTCTTATATGCCTCTGGGCAGTGGATCTCTAGGTGCTTCCAGAGAGCCATAATCCCTGTACAAACACTGGACCACTGCTCGCCTGTTCCATGTGCTAGGCTGCAGATTGCTTGCAGCCCAGATCTGTAGCAGCAGCAGTGAAGTGGTCCCATAGCAGAGATGCAAAGCCATGTCCCAAATTGCGGGGTTTTGAAGAAAGCCCATGGAAGCAAGTGGAATAGATGTGCTGGGTTTTCCTTGTGGCTCACTTGTCACATTTAGGTTCCAATCAACCCATTGCAGAAATGGAGTTCATGTTTCACTGAGAAGCTGTGGAAAAGGGCAGGATGGGAAAAAATGAGAAAATAGGGTGAAAAATGGAGCCCATCAGCGAGGTAGACAAACTGAATTGAAAAACCCAGGTACAGTGTCTAAATACATGTCCTGGCTGGAGGCCACACATCCGCGTTCCCTGGATGGAGGGCATTCAGCTGTACCAGCCTAGCTTCCTTTCTGCCATGGGGTTGGGTTCTTCTCTCCCAAACACAGAGCCGTAGGTATCCTTCAACTAGAATACCAAAATCTCTGACCCACCTTGGTGTTGTATGGGATAGATTTAAATGACAGGGCAAATGTGATTGATCTCTGGGCCCCTGATCCTGCGAGCTCTCTCTGCCCACCTGGATCTCCCAGTGAAGCCAGCACAAGGAGACTAGTAGGATGAAGCCTGAATTCACTTTGAGAACCCCATAAGCCCAAAGGAAAATGTGCCAGGTTTTCCAGGAGATTTACCCTGCTCATAGCATGGGCAGTCACCAATCTGATCTGAGTGAGAACCAAGCAAAGGGTGCATTTCTCTTGTCTAACATTATCTATATCACTGTAAATGCATATGGCTCCTGCAAACCTGAAAGACCTGTTCCATCCACCATAAAGCTTTGCTGATCACTCCCACCCAACCATTATATTGTCTCCCAGTGCTCAATGCTATGATGATTAAACTTGGCAGATATGTGAAATTCTGCATCTGGCTCCTTGCAGGCTGAGAGTGCTGAGATGTGTTTGTTTGTTTCAGTTTATCTCCACTTAGGAAAAATCCCAATATTTAGAGCACCAGGATTGAAGCCCAGCATTGCCCATTGCCACCCTTCTAAGGTAAGGCTTCTGAGAGGTGTGAAATCTGTTCCTTCGGCACCATATCACTGCCCCTTGATACTCCTCTGCAGCATCTGCAATGGGGAGGTTTCTTTAAAAAAAAATATCAGGTTACAAAAAATGTACATTTGAAGATTTGCAGCTCTCATATCTTTTAGGAAGCCATCTCCTGCCCCTAAGCGATAGCTGGCCCTGGGCATTTTTGCACTGGGAGAATTCCCCAATGTTTCCACATGCCAGTCTGGCTCTTATTGTCCATAGAGATATACTACAACATTGTAGCAGCCATATTTTAAAGGGATCTCCACCCAGCCAGCTTTGCATGTACAGTGCATTTTAGCTGCTGCTTTCTGCGTGAAAATGCAAGCGAGAGAGACTTTTCACACCATCTGCTTTGTATGTGAAATCTACCACTTGCTTGTGGATCTGACAGAGAACAGAAAATCGCATGCCTGGAAACCACATCTTGGAAATGCTGATTTCCTGACTGGCCATAACACCCATGAACATGCAGGGTAACCTCGTAGAAGGCGTGTTAGCTGGTTGTGTCACAATGTAGTCTCACACACAGGCTACTAAATGAGCAGCTAATGTGACTTCAAAGGTGCTAGCTTGCATTGATATGGGTGTTAAGAGGACTCTTCAATTGTATTAAGCTAACACAACTGAAAAAATCAACCCCTTTGCCTGAGTAGACATGGGTTGGTGACTGCTGCATTTCCTTTAAAAGCTGCAGTATTAACTATAAATTCAGTTTTGTAAAGTGCTTTGGAATTCCAGGGCTGTGAAGGGTGCATACTTGGTAAAAAGAAAATTTTATTCTCCTTCTTAAAAGTCTTAATAAAAATCACTGAATTCTTAACTCTCTCAAATTGCTTTGTTTCCAATAGTCACATCTGACCCTAATCAGGTTAAATGTTTCCAACTCTCTCACCACATTGCTCTGACAGTAAATCCATTACTGTGCAACCCACTTCATTGAACAGCTGGGAACGAACTCACTGGGTGAAAGAATCCGTCCTTTGGAAATGAGCTGAGAATTTCTCCTTTGTTGTTTCAGCGCTGTCTTGTGTGCCATAACAAACTCCATAAAGGGTGATGTACCAGGCGAGTGCGGTGCTGACTCACCTCTGACACTGAGGAGAGAGGAAGAAACAGTGGCACAAATGAGGAGGTTTAATTCATGGGTTTTTTTTTCCAAAATTTTGATTCAAGCTTTTTACTCTGGGGGAAAAATTGCCCCATCTGCTATGGAATTTCAGTTGAAGAACTGCAGTAGATCTGATAGTCTCCTTGTTACTTTACAATACTATTGGATTTGCTATTTTTCAAATCAAATCTGTCTTGAGTGATGAGTTTCAGGGAGGGTTTGGGACATGGTGGTTATTGTTATATTACTTTCCTGTGTTAATAAATCATTCTCCTTAGCCTGTGTGCTGTGTTCATTTCACCCCACTGCAGGATTCATAGAATCATAGAATATCAGGGTTGGAAGGGACCTCAGGAGGTCATCTAGTCCAATCTCCTGCTCAAAGCAGGACCGATCCCCAATTTTTGCCCCAGATCCCTAAATGGCCCCCTCAAGGATTGAACTCACAACCCTTGGTTTAGCAGGCCAATGCTCAAACCACTGAGCAATCCCTCCCCCCATTTGATAATTCATACTGCTCCCCACCCCCACATAAGATTTGTGTATTAGTAATGTGATGGACTCAGACCAGAAGGATAAAAGAGAGTATTTTTTTTAATGAATAATTAAACTGTTTGTTCAGTCATTCTTGCACTTTACAGCTGGAATTCTGGGAACTCAAAAATAACATCTTTGCCAGTGAGCTTCTTGTAGACACCCGAAAATGTTTCCACCTTGTGTTCAACATTATTTTGTTCTGCTTTGTCCAAATGGACCTTTATGAATCTGCTGCTGTCTAGTTTCACGCGGATTCTCTTGCCCACAATTTCTCTAGGGAAGATCAGATCTTCGAGAATGGCATCGTGCACGGCTCCTGGGACGTTTTTGCTTGTAGTGAAAGGCAGGTATATCAGCCTCAAAATGAGCAGTTCCCTATTCCCTGGATAGCCAAACAAAGGCTACTCCAGGCCAATCAAGACACCTGATGCCAATTAACCACTTAAGGTCGTTAGGCTAATGTCGGCACCTGAGCCCAATTAACTGGCAAAGGGTCAGTAAGGCTGTTAGGCTAATGGAGACAGCTGGGACCAATTAAAGTCTCACTCATACTGCTTAAAAGCTCTCCTTTTCGGCTCTCTCGGGAGAGCCCAGGTGAAAGGAGCTAGAGGAGAGGAAGCCTACCTGAATCCTGAGGTAAGGGCGAAGCTGGGAAAAGGGGACCATGGGGAAGTGGCCCAGGGAATCAAAGCAGCGTCAGTGGTGAAGGGAAAGCCGCCAACAGCTGCTGCCATCAGGGTCCCTGGGCCGGAACCCGGAGTAGAGGGTGGGCCTGGGTTCTCCCCCTCCCCCCATACTCTGCAGAGATCCCCTTGAGAGGGGAAGCAGGACTCAATCCTGGCAGGAGGTTGAACTGCGCCCACTGAGCTCTACGGAGCAACAGAGAGTGCAGGGTATTCCCCCTTCCCATCTCTCATACTGGCCTGTGATGAAAGTAACTCAAGAGGCTGTGATGCTTACCGCTACAGCGAGAAAGGGAGGTCACATTGGGGTCTTACCAAGTGTCTGAGGCCACTGAATCCGCCTAGAAGCGCGGGACCCACCAATACAGGCTTGGAACTTTGTCACACAATTAATTCCATCTGCTGGCCTTTGTTGTCCAGTACATATAGGTTGTACATATACACACACACACACACGACATTACTAGTTATGTGCATGGTATTAATATTTGATTTGTGTGTGTGTGTGTGTTGGGTGATCATGCTAAATTGTATGATTCTTATTCTTGCTCGCTTATGCTAAGGCATATGTCCCACAATGCTCTGGGACAAGCATGGTTTAGCTCTTGGCTTAGGCAAATACACGAACTGTCCAAAGCTAGATGGACAAAAGTTCTAAACAAAGGAGCAATGCAGCACAAGGAAATCATGGACGCTGTATGAGTGCTTTCATTAGGGAGTATCTTCATGCACCGTAACATTCGGAATTTAATATTCAAAACAAAAGATGTCTGTAAATATCAGAGTGGTCTAGAATTCACAGAACAGTCGTTGGCTGTTACAGCGTTCATGTGGCAGGAAATGGTCTGACGGTAAAAACATCCTCACTTCTGCCCAGAGCAAGTCCCAGGTTCACTCTAGCATCCTAGAAGTCAAACAAACATTTGCCTCCACACACAAGGAAAAGCTTTCGGACTGGAGCCCCTCTTTTTACTGGCTTTTCCTGGTCTGGTTGCGCTGTGACTGCATCGCGGACATTTGTATGACAATCTCCCACCCCTGCCTAGCACCAGATCAGCTCCCCTGTGGTTGCAAAGATTGCAATGCTGGGGTGGATGGGCTGCTGCTGGCCCCTTCCCCATGTCCTCTAGACCTGCTGAATTGGTCTCAGGCTGTCAGGGTGCGCTAAACTAACAGCGATAAACAGAGACTAAAAAACGACTCAATATGGGTATAAAATAGAGCTGTTCGACCATTTCCATTGATATACAGGCAGTGTTGTAGCTGCATCGGTCCCAGGAGGTTAGAGGCAAGATGGGTGTGGGAATATCTTCCATAGGATCAACTTCTGTTGGTGAGAAAGACCAAGCTCCTGAAGAGACGAGCTCTGTGTAGCTCGAACCCGTGACTCTCTCGCGGACAGAAGTTGGCCCAGTAAAAGATATTGCCTCCCCCACCTTGTTGCTCTAATTTTCCATTGAAACACTTTTCCAGCAGTAAATGGTTTCCTGATGAAATGGAAACTTTAATTAAAAAATCCACTTTCTTCACTAAAATTCAGGTTTTAGCTGAAAACTCCAAAACCGATTTTTGGAAAATGTCTCAGAAAAAGAAATGTTCATGGGTGTGTGTGTGTGTCGCTCTGGTATAAAACACAAGTCTGCAACCTTCCGGGGCACTAGTTCTTGCAATGTACATACTGCACTTCATGGGATCGAAGTCATATAATTGCATGGATCAGAACCTCTTCGGATGGTGATAAAGGGCTAAGGTAAAACCCAGCCTCCATGAGGGAAAATCCCGGCTTGTGTGCTCATGATGTTGGTCACAGATGGCAGCTACACTGCTGCCTTCCAAGGAGCCAGCGGTCGCCATTCACCTCTGAGGACGTGTCTGAGATATTGAGAGTTCAATGTGCACACAGTTTAAATTGCACCGGTGGTGAAAATGCATCCTAAGCCTAATCTCGCCAGAGCTCTGTCAAGCGAGGCTGTGTGAGTCCCTACACCTGAGCTGGAAAATGCTCTGGTTCTGTAGGGCTGGGGCAGTCTGCTGTTTGGGGTGGCTTGGAGGATCTAATAGGGCAGGAGCCGTGAACTATCCTGGACAGCAGCAATGTCATCAAATTTGGCAAAGAAAGAGCCAAGATTCCCACTTCTCCCACTATTCTGTGCACCGGGTGCGCTGTACGAACTCATAGCAGTAGTTTTATTTTCCAGTGCAGCCTGCTACAGAGGAAACCTGCACCCCTGTGCTCGCTCAGGGAGAACCGTATCTTTGTTCATTCTTGTTTTGGTCTCTTCTGTGTCGTTCAGACGGAAGCGTGGGGCTGCTTTTTGTGTATGACATGAGATAGTGGTTGTGAGATGCAGCACGCCCAGGGTGCAGAGAACACAATAACAGGAGCGAATGGGAGCGTTCAGACGATGGGTAGCAGGTGTATCCGACAGCTGGGAGCCTGAGCGTAAGGGAGACAAGCCCCACGTGATCTCGAGCCCACCTGAAGGTGTAATACTGGAGGTGCTGGGGCGAGCCAGGCAGTATTTGCAATGGAAGCTCTAGTAATGCAGCTAGGTCAGCTTGGGCCAGGTGAGCCACTGAGTGACAGTAAATTGGCTGAACAGAATCCTATTGTGTGCTACGGAACTTGGGTGTTGGACTCTAGAAATCCGTGATACTCAGAGTCCCAGCCATCTACATGTTAGGGAGCTGATTTGGACCTGGGTGTCTATTGCCTGAAGGCCTGGGTGTCTATCACCTGCATCTTGTAAAAGTGGCCACTGCATGCTTAGGGACAAGCAGGAGTCTTCATTAGGCTGCCGTGGCACTTGTAGGTATCAGACTAGGAAGAGTCTGGGGGTTCTTTCCCTTTCCCTGTGCAGACTTTGTTGAGCTTCCCTGGGTTTCTCTTACCATCTGAACTGGGCAAGACCTGGTGACAGGAACCCAGCTCAAACTGGCGTAGAACAGACCTATGTGGCAACTGAGTTTGCTGTTTCACAGGAAATTCTGCAATGTAAAAATCCTTCTTTAATTCCGAACCACACAGAAAGAAAAACAAGAAATTTGCAATGAAATGAAACCCCTCCTCCAACGTTTTGGGATTTAAATGTTACCTTTACATTAAAACACTTTTTGTTCTGATTTCACCCTTTTAAAACAGATCTTACTGTTTTTATACATAAAACAATGACTTTCATTTTGAAAGTTATTTTTAAATGAAAATGTTTGAAAAATGTTGAAATGGGACATTTTGATATTATCAAAACACTCCATTTTGTTTTTTCTAAATGAAATTTTGGTCCAATTGACACTTCAAAAATACTTTTTGTGTCTTAAATTTGGCATTTTTGGCATCTTAAATGGGAAGAGCTGTAAGAGTCGCTGAGTTTCCCTGCCTCTCTGTGGAAAGCACAGTCGTTTTGGAGAGGCAGGGAGAAGATTTTCAGCAGTTGAAGTTACAGGGGGATTTGGGGCCAGGCAGAAGACACTAATTTACCCCAGTTAGAGAATTTGGGCAGTGGTTTAGGATGCTGAGTTTAATAGCCTTGCTCCTAACTTCATAACTGGAAAATATCCAGTGTGGATGCGCTGGCCCATCTATAGTGTAAAAGAGGTGCCTGGAGTATTGTAAAATGAAGCATCCGAGCGTATGTCATAAGAACCTTCTCCTCTTCCTCCAGGAGCAGAGCGGAGAATGTGGGGGTGAAGCTGAGCCTGCAAAACGGGTGTTGGGCAGCGATCTCACTCTGGATCTATTCTGCCTTTAGATATGTGCGTGCAGCTTTCATTGACTTCTAGGACTTGCAGATGTCTGACGTCAGACGTTGCTCTGGGGCTCTGCATTCCCTGATACCTGCTCATTAAGAGCCTGCTTTTCTTTGGCCAACAGAGGCTTGTGTAAGGTCCTTAGGAGGCATCCTACAGCCAGAAGGCAACTGCTCCTGTCCTCAGTCTGCTGAGCTGCAGATCCCTGCACTGGAGACCCAAGCCTGTTGCATAACAGTCCCAACCCTATGCTCGTATGTTAACTTAAAACCTATTCTAGAAGTTCTTTAAGGTTTTAAGGGCTCCAATAATTATCCAGGGAGTGGGTAACCCCTTCCCCCCCCACTCGTGGGATTTGTCCTTCTCAGGGGATATTTGGGTTTGTAGCACATCTTGTATTTTTCTCATTCTTAGGCAAGTTTCAGGTATAGAAGTCCTGCCCGTTCCACACTGGGGGAGACAGAGGGGAAGGAGAACACGGACACAGTGGCCAGATACAGAGAACTCTCCCACTGAGCAAAAAAAACCCGACCCCGGTAAAACAAGGGGCCACATCCTTAGCTAGTGTGAATCAGGGAAGCTTCACAGAAGTCGGTGGAGCTATGGGCATTTCCATTGCGGTTCTGTCTCAATAGTCACTAAATCTTCCCGCAGAGCTCGCGGCTGATACCTTTCTACTGCCAGGGCAGGAAATGTAGCTTTGATGAGAGATGCACAGAGGTGCGGCAAGCCCTCCGCTGGTGTAAATTGTCATTGCTCAGTGGAGGACCTGTGGAGGCTCTGCCCTAGGAGTGCGGGGGGAGGGAAGGCGTGTGAGCGTACACGTACATAGACTAGTTTTCTAACACGATTTAAAAAAAAATTCAGATACAAAGCTCTAATATGCACCCATCGCTTCTCCCTTGCTGTCGAGGTTCATTGCTGTAGCTTCGCTTTGCAGGGTCTGTTGCCCCTAGTTGATGCTCAGGTCGAGCTGCAGCTCATTCCCCCCACCCCGCCGCTCTGGACAGTGTTGATTTCTCCACTTTCCATCTCTGCATTTCCTCAGACTTGCAGGTTGAGCTATGGGGAGGGGGGGGTCTGGCTCCCCGGCTCCACACAGATGTTGACTGATCGTTCTTTCAACAGCTATCAGAAGGGAAGATGTTCAAGTTTCTGGGAATTGTCCTCTTCTGTGGCCTGCTGATCCCATCTCAGGGAATGGACGCAGGGGCCTTCTCTGCTGTCAGTCCTGGGGCATTTCAGAACGGTAAGGAGACCCCTTGGACTGCCTGCATGCTGCCGACTGAGTGTGAACGCAGGTCTCTTCCTTTGAACCTTGAAAGCCCTTTTGTGCTTTAATTGTAACTACTTTTCATCACTCTGGCCTCTGCCCTGCAGTGATCCGTCTCAACGGAGACTCGCTTGGCTTGTTGGGTTCTGACAGACGGGCTTGCGGAAGTTTTCTTTCCCAGTTATCGCAGGGATGCTGGGCACAGGCTTTTCCAAAATCGTGGGCCGACTATTCAGCTCCCAAGCCTAGTGAAGAGAGAAGGCCCCTGTTTTAGCTCAGCAAGCGCTAGAGGGTTGTCCGTGTTCTCAGATGGCAGGAGTATCATGAAAAGGCTGGTGTGTAGACTCTGGCGTGAACTGCAATATGAGCTGGGTCTGAATCCAGGCCGGAATGACCTGAAACACACCGCCCAGTTTGGGTGCCTGTATGGAAGGGTTCAATAGCAGGACGTGTAATTATCCCGGTGTGTAGTTTTAACACGTTTGTTTCTCCAGCTCATCCAGCTTTGCATTGGGAGTGATTGACATCTCCGTGGAGATGAACACCCGTGTCAGGGTCAGACTGGTTAGTTATTCAGTGGGTTCATCAAATGCTGTGTTGAAGAATGCTGGTGTTTGGGTGGTGCCATACACATCGAGTTCCAGTCAGGGTGTGTATCAGTGATTTCCCGCCCCCCGCCACCTGCCTTAATTAGTATGGCTCAGTGCACTGTTTAATCTTTACTGTACATACCAAACTTTCTAACTCCTATCATTTTGTACCTAGAATTTCCATATGTGGCACTGCTGTGCCAGCATAGTTTAGATGACTTATTTACTGCTTGTACTTGGCCTTGGAGGCATACAGGATTTTCATCATGAAAGTTCTTAAAACCCAAATCATCTTTCACCTACACCAGTATAAATCCAAAATAACTGATTGCAGTAACTGGAGTTATTTTGGATTTACACCAGTGTGTAACTCAAAGCAGAGTTTGACCCAGTAACTATGTTAACTTAGTTTATTCCAAAGATTCCATGAAATGGCCACAGTAGCAGATTTCCTCATGAACCAGACTACAGAGTTCAAAAAGACCTTGACAAATTAGAGAAATGGCTTGAAATCAGCAAGAAGAAATTCAATAAAGCCAAGTGTGAAGTACTTCACTTAGCAGGGAAAAATTGAATGCACAACTCCCAAATGGGGAGGAACTGGCCAGGTGGTCGCGCTGCTGAAAACGATCTGGGGGTTACAGTGGTTCACAAACTGAATATGGGTCAACACTGTGATGTAGCTGTGGGAAAAGCTAGTGTCATTCTGGGATGTGTTAATGGGGGTCGTATGTAAGACATAGGAGGTAATTGTCCCCCTCTACTTGGCACTGGGGAGGCCTCAGCTGGAGAACTGTGTCCGGTTCTGGGCACCGCACTTCAGGTTAGATGTGGATAAACTGGAGAGTGTCCAGAGGAGAGCAACAGAAATGATGAAATGGTTTAGAAAGCCTGACCTAAGAGGAAAAGTTTAAAAAAACTGCACGAATTTAGCCTTGAGAAAAGACAACAGAAGGGCGATCTGATAAGTCTTCCAATCCGTTATGGGCTGTTCTAAAGAGGACAGCGACGAATTGTTCTCCACGTCCACTGAAGGCAGGACAAGAAGTAATGGGCTTAATCTGCAGCAAGGGAGATTTAGGTTAGATATTGGGAAAAACTTTCTAACTTGAAAGGTCACGAAGCTCTGGAACAGGTTTCTTAGGGAGGGTGTGGAATCCCCACAGCTGGAGGCTAGGGTCTGGTTAGTCAGGGCCAGATCACTCCCTTCGCTGCCGGATCTCCGAACTCGATGAGTTTCAAGTTGCAGGGTTTATGATCTGTGGTCCCCACAGCGAGGAGGGAGAGGTAGCAGCCTTAGAGAAGAGGCAGGATGTGAGGCTTTTTAGGCTCTGCATGGCTGGGGCTCTGAGGAAAATCTCTGGCCCCATCTATGTGTCAATGCCCAGGGGCTGCTGACAGCTCGGGGCTGTGGGAAGCAAGCAGTTGTTGGCTCCACTCCCTACATTGTCAGCATTGACCCCACTCTGCCAGTATTGCTGCTTTTCTTTGCTTCATGCTGAGTAATGGATGGGAGCGCATGGCCCAGATTTCTGCTCTCTTTGATAAGCAGCAGGCCACAAGCCCAGGAGCCAACAACTAATTGTTGCTGCTGAAAGGTTAAATAAAACGTTGGCACTAATGCAGCCTCTGGATTTTCCTGGCAATCAGCATCTCTGCAGCCTGCAGGCTTCTCAGCGGATCAGCACTGCGTGCTGGGCCAGGGCATTTTTCCATATTCTGCACCATGGAAGGTTTCCTCCCTTGATCTACAAGCTGTTCTAGAAAATCTGATCCTTTCACAATAACCCTCGTTTTAGCACGAGGAGGCCGAAGGCTGGATGCTGTATTGGAGGAGCTGTAAACAGACACAGTAGGTGAATCCTTCCTGGGTCAGAGTTGGATAGCAGTACAACTCAGCTAGTCTGGGCTTTGGGCCCTGCCTGTAATTTTGTAACCTTTAGTCCACAAAAGGAATCTGAACAGGAGCAAATGAGCACCATCCCTGGTGTGTCTGAGCTGCTGCTTGTGCGCCCTGAAATGGCCAGTGCTCCCCGGGATGGGAATACTGAGGAACGTGTCAGAACCGCAAGCAGGAGTGCGGGCTGTCAGGTGCAGTTGCGGTGCCTCCTGCCCAGCAATAGCTTTAGCTGCCTTGTTTTGGTCATCTTGCAGCACGCTCCCGGCAACGATGCTGATCCTGGTGGCCAGTGCGCTCACGACGACGCTGCTGAGTCTGCAGACAGCTCTGATCAGTTGCTTGCTTAGCAGGAGACAGATCCTGGGAAATGAGCTCCTCTTCCCTTGCATGCAGCCTGTCTGCCTCCAGAGATGTGACCGAGGAAAACCCTGGAACCAATTGGTTTGTTGTGAAGTTGCAGCCCCACCTCCCAGCTCAGTCAGAAAAATTCAATTGTTTCATTGCATGATCTGGTTCCAAACCTGACGCACGCGTTCTCTGATGTGATTATTCCCCGCTGCCAGGCAGCAATCGGTTATTTGGCTGAGGTTTTTATCTCGTGTGTATTGATTTGCAGATGTGTTCAGTGGTTAATAATGTCCTTAACCTTGCCATTGTGCAGCTGATGGGAACTGCGAACGGTGAGTGCGGTGGATGGGGCTAGCTTTGATGTAGGAATCTCAACAGTGGGCTTGCTGGTTATTTTTATTGCACATTTTGTAACCTTAACATTGCGTGGACTTTGATTTTCTCTTCATTTGTGCTTTTAGATTATAGTAGATGGAGACCTGGTCCCTGGACGTAGTGCCTGAGAGTCTCTCCAAATACTCTGATTGGAGGAGCTACTACCCTATCTGATTGGAGGAGCTACTACCCCATTTAAAAGCTGCTTTTAAAGCCTAGCTTTTTCTCTTACATAAACCGATTTGAATCTAGGCAACACCTTCCCTGTAGAAACCCCGCAAGGCCGCATTCAGCATTCATGCTCTCACCGGGATCCCTGCCTTGTGGGATGCTTTAGCTCCTGTAGGTTTCTCTGCTCTGCCCAGCTAGGATGTGTCCCCTTTCCAGACCCAGCTCTGGAAGTCCCATGACCACCAGCAGGAAGATCTCTCAGCGCTCCTACAGCTTTGTGAAGTAGATTTCAGTGTGGTGAGAAAGGGAAGGCAGAATTGCAGCATGAGGCTGTGTCTGTTTCAGCTGCTGTCGGCTTACTATACCCATTTGACAGGTTTCAGAGTAACAGCCGTGTTAGTCTGTATTCGCAAAAAGAAAAGGAGGACTTGTGGCACCTTAGAGACTAACCAATTTATTTGAGCATGAGCTTTCGTGAGCTTTCGTGAGCTACTGCATCCGATGAAGTGAGCTGTAGCTCACGAAAGCTCATGCTCAAATAAATTGGTTAGTCTCTAAGGTGCCACAAGTCCTCCTTTTCTTTATACCCATTCGATCAATCCCCCATCTCACTCTACACCCACATCTACACCCATTTGGTCAATGCCGTAATGATCTCTTTCTATTCCTGCGCAGCACTGGTCCCTTGGAACGATCCAATACCGGCTGGGAAGCCTTCCCGTCATTTCTCCCTAGTCCACTGGGCTGAATTTAAAAGTAAGTCTTGTCTTGGGTGACAGGTTTCAGAGGCTGTGATACTTAATGAGCCTGATTAGAGCTAGGCACACTATTCATCAGAAACAAGTGAATTCATCAGAATCTCGGTGAATCTGGGTATTTTTTCCCCTGTTCACAAAACTATCCATGAACTCATGAGGATTTTCCCCAACTTGTTCACTAATTTCAACTGTCTGTCAAGCCATTTGTCTGAACAAAATTGCCCCTGTGGATTATCTGTGGTCTGAAGGCTGTGGTTATTTGGTATGAGTGATTGGACACCTACATTGTGTGGGTTTACGTCCGGTTCTCGGTTGGGTAATTGAAACTTTGTAAATAGGAAAATAAGGAACGACAGGTAGGGTGGGATTTTCCAAAGCACCCAGATGACTTAGAAACATAGTTGCTTAGGTGTTTTTGAGCATACCACAGACGGTGAATAATGAGTGATTGCTCTTGCTCGGGAATACAGGTTATTTGTGCAAATAAAATCTTCCACAAATATGAATAGAAACTGAGAGTCTAAGTGTCTGCAGAGCAATCTAACAGAAAGGTACATGAATACAGCTGAGCCAAATTGTGAGCTGGAATTTGCTAACATCTTCATGAACACATTTTCCCAATATTAGACTGGCTCTGGCTTGTTTCTTTGTGTAGTCTCCTGCCGTCAGTGACATAGCTCAGAAATAGCCGGAAGAGCAATGTACTCGTAATACGTTTAATTTTACATGGATGTTGTTATGCAATGAAATCAACGGGGCAGGACAGAGCTGTGGGGTGACATTCAGGAGTTGGCTGGGGAAACCTTGATTGGTTAATCATAGTTTTATGTAGTGGGGCGCCTGCAGGGGTTAAAAGCAGCCAAGCCGGGCTGATTGGGGAAGCAGCCGCAGCTGTGGCCAGCTCAATCAGGGCCCAGCTGGCCCTTATAAGAGGGCTGGGGGCCGGAAGCTGAAGGAGTCTCACTCTAGCCCTGGAGTGGGAAGGGCTAGCTGCCTCTGAGCAAGGTACCTCAAGCAGAGCAGAGCAGAGCAGAGCAGTGCTGGGGAAAAGGGCGAAGGGAGCTGGGGAGCTCCAGCCTGGCAACTCCCCAGGCTGCAGGCCTTGTTGAAGGCCTATGGAGGTCCTGGGGCTGCAGAGATACAGGCTGGGATCGGCACTGGGGTCCTACCCCATTGCCAATGATGAGTGGCCATTACACTGCAGTCTGCCCCAGTGAGCGGGGGCTAGATGATGACTGGCAGTAGCCACTGAGGCAAGGTGGGTTAGAGGATTGGGGGTTCTCCTGGGAGGGGAGACCCAGAGTAAGTGGGTTACTGCTGGGGGCCGAACCCCGAGTTAAAGGGGCACCGGGGTCTGGGAGGGACATGGAGGCCTGAGGCAGGTGAGCCACCGGCAGAAGGAGGCGCTCCATACACTGGAGAGCTAATTCCCAGGATGACCAGCAGGAGGCGCTGCGCCAGTGAGTCTCGACCTCGCTACATTTTATTAGAAATCAAACACAAAATTCCGGCGCCTTCCACAACATTAAAGATCATCTTTCCTACGAGCATTGCTCCTCCTCCTTCAGGCTGTGGTCCAGAAGGCAGGCGGAAGCCCAGCCTGCATCCACTTGTATCTGGCCACGTTGCCCTGCCTCCCTTGCAGAACAGTATTTTCCACCTGGGGCTGAGCCAGGCTTTCCTGAAGGCCGTGCTGTCTGTCTTAGTCCAGAGCCAACCACAGACACGTATTTGCACACCTGCGCTGGTCAGTATTGCAGGGTCTGTAAGCTCAATGCCAGGGTGTTGCCGTACACGTTAGAGCACTGGGCTGGGACTCAGGGGACCTGTGTTCTATTCCCAGCTCTGCCACTGGCCTGGTGGGTGACCTGGGGCACGTCATTTCCCTTCTCTCTGCCTCAGTTTGCCCATCCGTCAAAGGGGGATATTGACATTAACCTCCTTGAGAAAATACTGAGAGGCTTACTGAGGAAAAGAGCTAGATAAGAGCTAGGCAGTATTATTATCATCTTAATTTATTAATTAAACGAGAGAGCAAAAGTGATTGCTTACCTGGAGATGCCACGGTTGTGTCTATTGATGATGCACTAGTCCATTCTTAGCTCACCTAGAATAAATGTACAACTCCAAAGTCTGGAGAGTGCCTAGAAACGTAGCCAGCTGGGGTGGGGATACCATGGTGATCAGTGCGTTGAAACTTAAGATGGCTGGTGAGAAGGGAGTAGTGCTAAACCAGGGGGGCACGGGACCCCTTTGGCTGGAAAAGGGAAAGTGTGAAACGAGGCTGACGTAAGAGGGGGATGGAAATGCTGCATCTGTCACTTACTAGCTCACACACCTTGGCTCTTGCGCTGGGCCGCCTCTTGGTTTGGGAGTTTTCTGGCCCTGGTTCCGGCTGGGGCGAGTGACCTTTGTGTTGCAGATCACCACCTTCCTCTTGTCTGACTCTCAGCATTTCTCTTTCACTCTCTGGGATGTTGGTTCAGGGTCTCTGTGGGGGAGGTGCAGGCTGGGCCCGGGCTCCGTCAGGCCAGCGATAGCCTAAAGACAACAGGCTTCGTTTTAAGGAGCCGCAGCCTCCCGTTGCAATCGGAGCTCTCCCGCTGCAGGCCTGGGAGCTGGAGAGTTAAAGGAAAATACCTCTTCCCCCTGCTTTCTTCCCCACGAAGTTCGTGTAAGGTTTCCGGATAAAATCCCTCGCCCTGCTTCTCTTTCCAGTGGAAGGGAGGACTGGATGGGCCCACTCCTGCCTTGAGATGCAACCTGGGACTGCCACCGAATTAGCTCTGATGTCTTCAAGGCCACCCCAGGGTGAAGGAGGAAGATGGAAGGGTCGACCGGTGACTGGCCTCCTGCGTGGCACTGGGATGGGGGTTGGCAAAAAGAGCCTGCCCTCCTCGTGCAACTCCTGGCCCCTGTAGAGACCCAATGCTTTGCACAGTCATATGGATGCAGGTTCAGCCCCATCTTAGTGTGTTGGCTAGGGCTAGCTTTCAAAGGGAGCACAGGGGAGAACTTGGGGCCCTGGGCACGTGAGAGCCTGGTGCACCCTCCTGGGGAGGGGACAGCTGGCATCTCCCCTTACGCACTGGAGCCACCTGGGAGGGATGGGGCATTCGCTCCTGCCCAGAACTCCCCTGCATCAAGGCAGCCTGGTGGCTAAAAGCTAAGCCCTGACTCCCAACAGAATAATGATCAAGTGGTTTGCGGAAATCTTGCTCCCTGGTCTGTGGGTGCCTAGGGCCCATAGGGCAGCTGAACAGGTGTGTAGGGGAAGGCTGCACAGGGCTTGTGCAAAGGGGGCCAGCAGTCGCTGCTCTTTTCATTCTGAATAAGACAAATCCTCAGGCAAAGCTCCCATTTGCCTCCGTGAGAACGCACTAAAAAGGGGTTTTAAGGACTTCAGGGCTTGTCCTAGGAAGATTCTGCGCCATGTGCTGTGGGTGATTCTCTGCACTCTCCCAAAGAACTTGCCTGCAGCGGCTGGCGATCCTAATCCTTACTTACTTTCTCCACACCAGTCATGATTTTATAGACCTCTATCATATCCCACCCTAGTCGTCTCTTTTCCAAGCTGAAAAGTCCCAGTCTTTTTACTCTCTCCTCATACGGAAGCTGTTCCATACCCCTAATAATTTTTGTTGCCCTTTTCTGAACCTTTTCCAATTCCAATATCTCTTTTTTGAGATGGGGTGACCACATCTGCACGCAGTATTCACAGTGTGGGCGTACCATGGATTTCTAGAGAGGCAATATGATATTTCTGTCCTATTATCTCTCCCTTTCTTAATGATTCCCAACATTCTGTTCGCTTTTTTGACTGACGCTGCACTTTGAGTGGATGTTTTCAGAGAACTCTCCACAATGACACCAAGATCTCGTTCTCGAGTGGTAACAGCTAATTTAGACCCCATCATTTTATATGTATAGTTGGGATTATTATTTTCCAGTGTGCATTACTTTGCATTTATCAACATTGAATTTCATCTGCCATTCTGTTGCCCAGTCACCCAGTTTCGAGAGATCCTTTTGTAGCTCTTCGCAGTCTGCCAGGGACTTAACTGTCTTGAGTAGTTTTGAATAGAATTTTGCCACCTCACTGTTTACCCCTGTATTGTTTCTTTCCGTGGAAGGGACATTCTGTATGATACTGATTTAATCGCTGGTGGATTTAGTTCATGGGCCAATATTGCTCTGTCGTACCACTCACTGCCAATGCATTGTCTAAATCTGAGTGGCTGAGAACAGAATTTGTGCTTTGCCATTTCAGTTTGTTCTACATTTTAAATATTAGGACAGGTTGTGTAACTGTGTGTGGTTCTGGGTGTGCTGAATCATGGACATGGAGGGCTGGAAGGGAACTCGAGATGTCATCAAGTCCAACCCCTGAGCTGTGGCAGGACCAAGTAAACTGAGACCAGCCCTGACAGGGGTTTGTCCAACTGGTCTTGAAAACCTCCAGTGGGAAGGGGTTCCACAGCCTCCCCAGGGAACCTGTTCAAGAGTTTAACTACCCCTAGAATTAGGAAGGCTTTCCTACTATCTAACCTCAATCTCCCCTTTTGCAGGTTAAGCCCATTGCTTCTTGTCCTGCCTTCAGTGAACCTGGAAAACAACTGATAGTCCTCTTTACAGCAGCTCTTTACATGTTTGAAGACCATTCTCAGGTCCCCCCTTAGTCGTCTTGTCTCAAGATTAGACATGCCCCATTTTTTAACTTTTCCTCACAGGTCAGGATTTCTAAACCTTTTACCATTTTTGTTGCTCTCCTCTGAACTCTCTCCAATTTCCCCACATCTTAAAGTGCAGTGCCCAGAACTGGGCACAGGACTCCAGCTGGGGCCTCCCCAGTGCTGTGTAGAGCAGGACAATGACCTCCCATGTCCTACATACGACACGCCTGTTAATACATCCCAGAATGATATTGGCCTTTTTTTGCAACTCCATCATATTGACTCTCGTTCAATTTGTGATCCGCTATGACCCCAGATCAGCAGCACAGTACGACCACCTAGCCAGTGATTCCCCATTTTGTAGCTGTGTATTTGATTTTTCCTTCCTAAGTGTAGTACTTGGCATTTGTCTTTGCTGAATTTCATCTTGCTGGTTTCAGACCAATTCTCCAGTTTGTCAAGGTGATTTTGAATTCTAATCCTGCCCCCCAAAGTGCTCGCAACCCTCTCTGCTTGGTGTCCTCTGTAAATTTTAAAAGCGTGCTCTCCACTCCATTAGTCAAGTCATTTAGTGAAAATATCTATTAGTACTGGACCCAGGACTGACCCCTGCAGGACCCCACTAGATGCACTCTCCAAGGTTGACAGCGAACCATTGATTAAAAGACCATATCAGTCCTACACTCACCTTGAAGCTATTCTGTATGGGTGAAATGCAGCCCTGTGCAGAATGTCAGCACAGAGCTTGTGCACCACTGAAGAGTTCCACTTAAGCCTCTCTGCACAGGGCTCAATTGGACCTTGAGTGCCAGGGTTTCAAAAAAGTGCTTTCCGATCTGGAGCTTTTGGAATGGACGCTCTGCATGCTCTCCCTCCCTGGTTTACATTCAGTTCTAACGCTAAAAATCTAACCCCTCCAACTCCTTCATCCAGGGGTTAAACTGTACCAATGACTAGCAAAAATCTTTTGCCTTTCCCGCAGACTGATTCTGCACATCCCTGTCCGATACATGACTGGTGGTGTGTTTCTAGACTTCGCTCATTGCCGCATAACTACATTAAGGACTATATATGCATTGATTTCAGTTATAGCTGTCTGAATCCTCAGACTTAACTATACTCACTTCTCTGGATTTAATCGGTCCCATACTGCACCCATGGTAATTCTCATCCAGCCACTCGATGCATCAGTTGTTCCAATTTTCACAAAGTAACACACCTGCAGCTATTTTGTTCTGTTTATTTAGCTGAAAGAATGAACAGGAGCCTCTATTAAGTCACTTGGTGTGCGACAGGCTGGGTTTGTTGTTTTACTTTCCATGTATCAGGAAGGTTAGAGTTGAGTGTGACCCTCTGCAGAGTTGCGTGCCCGTCATACAAACCCCAAAGGGCCTGAGGAGGGCAGTGCTGCCAGACATGGGGTGATGGAATAAGTGCGGCAGTGAGCAGACTAATGATCGATAGGGCTGGCTTTGAGCAAGGCAGCTACTCTGTGTTTAGTGTGTGGAGTCCCTGCACACAGTTCTGGTGCGGGGTGCAGGGCCTGGAGCATAAGGGGTGGATTTCATCCTGTAGATTCTTAAAGCCCTGACAGGGAGGAGTTTGATGCATTAGGTGAGATCCTGTGCTCTGGTCACAGTAGCATGAATAAACGGGAGCAGGAGGTTGCACTGGCTCTGGATGTCCTCGTTTTGTGGATGTAAATCAACCCCATGGCAGCAAAACATCTGTGTATGTCTTACTGGGGATCTCTGCTCGATGTCGAGCTGATCTTTGCTGCATTTTACCACCATCAGGGGGTGGTAGAGCCTAAGACAATATCTTGATTATCACTTCAAAAGGTTTTCTCTCCCCCCCACCCCGCTCTCCTGCTGGTAATAGCTCATCTTAAGTGATCACTCTCCTTACAGTGTGTATGATAAACACCCATTTTTTCATGGTCTGTGTGTATATAAATCTCCCCACTGTATTTTCCACTGAATGCATCCGATGGAGTGAGCTGTAGCTCACGAAAGCTTATGCTCAAATAAATCGGTTAGTCTCTAAGGTGCCACAAGTCCTCCTTTTCTTTTTGCGAATACAGACTAACATGGCTGCTACTCTGAAATAAGACAATATCGTTTTCTTGCTGGGCTTTTGTTTGTCAGGCTTGTTGCAGTGAGGTCGGCATTCTGAGCCTGTGAGATCAGCTCTGGGGGGCGACTTAGGGTGCAGCGTAGGAATGAGCAGCCTGGATGCAGGACTCGGATCTACTTCTCCCCCGCACCCCTTTTCGGGTGCGCTATACGCTATCGTGCTCCTCCGAGGTACCGTTGCTTACGCTGGTCTGACGTGGCTCAGTTTTCAGAGGCAGGTGGTCTGCTGGGGAGAATGACTAGGTTTAATTTGATTCAATCTTTAAATTAGCTTGTGAACTCTTTGGAGCAGGGACCGTGTCTCTGTCTGTGTGAATTCAGCTCCTGATCCCGGTTCAGGCACGAATGCAATAGAAATAAGTAACAGCTGCCCCCACTGTCGGGTGACGGGTTCTCGTCGTTTGTGGATCAGGATATAGAGTGAATCCTGCAGCAGCGTCTACTCGTTTCTCTCTCCCGCACCATCTGAACCCTTTCTCCCCCCTTTGAGTGCCATGGCTCTGGGGAACAGCTGCAGTAGCGTGCCATGGGAACAGGGGCCCTGTGTGGAAGGAAAGAGACGGCCAGGTCCTGAGAAAAGGACTAAGTGTGCGTGGCTAGCCTGGGTCTCATCCCATCCTACCGTCTCTCCATTCCTTCCTGTAGGCTGCCAGTCACGACTGTTAAGCGCCCCATGGTCACCCTGATGCTCTTGCGTGGGATCTGGACTCGGCCAGCAATGAGCACCAGCCCGGACACGGATGGTAAACGGTGAGTAGGGGTTTGGGCAGATGTTGCCTGTAGCTCTTTTCAGCGGCAAGGAGAATGGGGGAGACCAGTTTGGCTTCTCCTGCTCTGGCACTCACCCCTAATCTCTAGCCCCAGGGAGCTGGGTGGCGGCTTTCCCCGGAGCAGAATGGGGTGCTGGCTCTTGGGGCTTTCCAGGCTTCGTGTCTTTCGTTGGCTCCCTGCTGCGTGGTGCAGTGAAGAGGAAGATAGGGCCACGGGCAGACTTGCTGGGGTTTGCATGAGCCAGTGTGCAGGGAGCTGTAACACGTGGTTGGTCCAGCACGAGTTTTTCTCTGCTCTCATCATCAGCCTCTCTGGAGGGGTTGGTAGCTCCATGAATATCAGAGTGGCTGGTTAGACTGTGATTGCCTGGCTGGCTCACTAACCTCCAACTCCTTTCTGGGTGGGTGCCAGCGATTTCCACCTCCCATTAGCTAGCCAGCTGGTGCCTGTGTCCCATTGTGTGGGTGCGTGAATATTCATGATCCTCCCCCCCCCCCCCCGGTCCTCCCCACTCTGGAGTAAAGGACTTAATACTGTTAGAGTCAGTGTAAATGGTGAAGGATTAAATCACTCATCTGTTCATCCATCTGTCCATTCCTGGGGTGTTTAAGCACCTCGGCTCCAGGATCTTTGTTTCTGGAAGGTTTAATCCATTCTACTTCTTTTGCAGAATGCAAAATATGTCAGTGGCTCCTTTAGTGCCTTAGCAGCTTTGAGAAACAGTGACCTGAAGTGAGGGTGCAGACAGCTCCTGCAGGCTGTTCGTTTAGCAGGAGAGCCTGCTGGAGGAAATGGCTGCAGCTGTTTCTGGTCTGGGATTAAAAGGACGCTGTCGAGGCAAATTTGGCTCAGTATTGAACGTTTTTTTTCGAAACAAGTTTTCACCCAGCCTGAGGCCAACAGAAACGTGCCCTTGACCTTGTTCTTGTTCATTCCGATGGACATTCTACAAATTCCCCTGAAATACTCACAGCCCAACCGCTGTGTCGGAATGTGGGGCTGGCCACCCTATTTCCCGAGGTGCACGAAGTCAACGGGGCGCAGGAAGAGCAAGGAGGAAATGGTTGAAAACTCATCTCATTTCACTGATCTCTGGTGGTGCTGGGAATGCAGGTCAGGGCTTTGGTGTGTTTAACACACAGGACCAGATTCACCACGTGGATGCAAATAGTATTCCCCAAGCCCAGAGAGCTAGCTGCGCTCCGGTGTGGTTCAAGGCAGCTTTCTAATCTGGGTGGCTCTCCGTAGGAGCCCCACTCTCAGAGACAGCCTTTGGTAAAATTCATGGAAGTCAAGGCACACCCAGAGCAGCTGGTGTTTGTACACCCTCTTCCCTAGATCTCGTTGTATCCACCTGGTGTCTCACCTTGTACTGTGATTGTAAACTCTTTGGGGAAGGGTCCCTCTTTTCAGGATGGCATGTTGGGGCCTGATCCCCAGCTGCGGCCTTTAGGCACTGCTGCAAATCGCATAATAATGCCATATCTATCTGTCTGTCTGTCTGGGTTTTTACACTGGAGCCCATCCCTGTAGTGTTTGGCTAGTGTATTTCATCCCTCTTCCTCAGACTGTTCCACTCACTGCACTTCATTTAACATCTCAGACACAGCTGTAAAATTCCCAAAGACATTTGCTCACTGTTAGCGCATTACCCTGGTTTTACTCTGAGTTTCATCTTTTATATTCTGTGTGACAGAGGTGCCCCATCATTAATGTTCTCGCCCTTGACAGCGTTCAGCTGCTCAGCCCCATGAGCTGTAATTTCACACACTCTGCTCTCCTGCTTTTTGCTTTCTTCTCTTCTCTCACCCATGACACATTGGTCTCTTGGTTCTTGTAGAGCTCAGCATAATGTTGCTGTCCCAAAAGTATGGCATGTTCAGGGGGTGACAGATATTGCAACCATATCCACTGTCTTTGGGGACTGTGTTGTATTATGTGTATGAAAGGTTTATAGAATCTGAGGGTTGGAAGGGACCTCAGGAGGTCATCTAGTCCAACCCCCTGCTCAAAGCAGGACCAATCCCCAATTTTTGCCCCATATCCCTAAATGGCCCCCTCAAGGATTGAACTCACAACCCTTGGTTTAGCAGGCCAATGCTCAAACCACTGAGCTATCCTTCCCCTCTCTGCATCACTCTGGGTCAGGGATTGTACGCAACTCCTCCAGGAACTCAGAACAATGTGGGGGATTAAGAGGAATCACTCAGGTTGTAACACCCCTGGGGAGGTTTGCCTAGCCTGGTTCAAACGGGGTTTCCAGAGACCAACAGACAAAGATGGGACTTTTGGATAAATAGCCTGAGTTTAAATGGACTCCAGCGGGCAGGGCCTTCTGTCCAAGGGGGGCTGCCACGCACCCCTTGTGGGAGGGTTGGAAAGACTTTGGTCCACCAGGGCCCCATTAGACTGACGGGTGACCTCCGGTGAGCTTTTCTCATTCACCTAGGAACACTTATGGTTTTGATGTATTTTCTCTGTAATGCTTTTACCTTAACAATAAAGGCACTTGCTTAGCAAGAGCTGTGTGATGACCTGTAACTGCTGGCAGTGCACTGTCTTTAGCCCTCGGAGACCGAAAGCAATGCACAGGGACTGGCCTTAGCCAGCCTGGCTTGCCTGGGATATCACAGTGCAAGGCAGGGGGCTGTGCCACCTTAAAGGAGAGACATGGGCCTCTGCCCAAGGGAGGTGATGGCTGGGAACCTGAAACCTTAAGTGGGTGCCCTTGAGAGACCACGGATGGGAAATACAGGTGCAGTTACCCTGAAACTGTGACTCAGGGATCTGTGTGTGTGTGTGATCAGATGCATGGTACCTACAAAAGGATGTGTTTTTGACTGCGTGCTCATGCACAATTTAAGATGCAGATCAGAGGCTGACACAACCAGGAGGTGTTGCTGGGTCCCCAATCAATGTGAGCCTGGAATTAATGCACTAAGGCTCAGTAAGGATGTAAAGAGCTATAAGCTTTATTGAACTGGTCCACTCTTGTTGGATGTCTACAATGGAAGCTACCTTCCTTCCCCCCAGTAAGTGTATAGTGGGGTTTGTGGGATTACTCAGTGAAAATATAGAGAGCCACAAATCCAGTGGTAAAGTCCCATCCCGGGGCACGGGATTGTTGGTTCCTTAATGGTCCGCACTAAAATTCGCAAGCTCCTGTCCCAGTGCGTGATCATTAGGATGGTGTTTTGAGGAAACTAAGTGCTGGAGGCTGGGGACTGGCTTGTAAAATCCCTCTTGCCTGGCATTATGCAGGGTTCATTCATCTCAGTCCAAATGTGGATGCCGGAAACTTAACACATGCTGTGTTGTCATCTGCTCAGAGAGCAATCGGTTCCTGTAAGTCAGCTCTTTGCACCGGATCAGGGAATTTATGGAGGGGTTCACTCTTCTACTTCTCTGAGCAACTTAATGGGCACAAGTGAGACAATGTCTCTGCTGTATTGGAGCAGTCGTGGGGCTGAGATAGCAGAGGAGATAAGACCAATTGCACATGCACTCACTCTGACTTTCCTATTACAGGACCTGTTTTCTGTTCCTGGAGGCAAATTGCAGATTACTTTATCCCCTACCAGGTATCAAGCCTTATTGCATTGTATCTTCTGTGCAAAAATACCACGTTCCCCAGCATAAGTAACAGGGAGAGGAGAAGATGCTGGCCTGGATTTGGGGGTTTGGACATTCTGGAGCCAGACTGAAATTCACAACCCGAATCTGGTCAGTGTGTTTAGATCACGTTTCATTTAGTTTTCTCTTCCCTTCCCTTCTCTGGGCTGGAGTTTGCATTGGCAGGATAACTTCATTTGGAATCTGCCAAGAAGCATTTTCTTACCTGGGTGGGTGGTGGTTTGTTTTTGTTTGTAGTGCTGCTCTCGACCTGGCTTCTTTATCTCTTGGCATCACTGAAATAAGGCCCTGAGCGATCTCACGATGTTTGTGATGCACTCTCAGAAACAATCAGTTACTAGAAATTGTGTTACTGACAGAAGGGGCTGAATGTTTGTTTAAAACAACTCACTTCATCTGACACTGGAGTCCTTGACACCAAATTTGTTCTCTTTCACCTCTAGCGATGGGATTCGGTTCATGGATATTCTTAATCAGTAGCTGCCATGCACTGTAGATTGGAAGTTATTTCTATTCTCTCTCTCTCCTGTGTTCACCACATAACAGAAAACAACAAATTTGCCTCCCGTAGCTGCACTTCTTGTAAAACAAATATTGACATAAATTCAGACACGCTAAAATTGGAACCTTGAATATGGATGACTCAGCTCATTTGCCCATTTCTATAGCACCTTCTGTCTCAGGGCCTGAAGGGTCCTTACAGACATTACTGCAGTGGGCATTATCCCCAAATTACTGATGGGGAAACTCAAGGTACAAGAGTGTCCTTACAGTTAGGACATTTGTCCCAGAGCAGAGGGGCTGAACAAATCCTAATCACCACTTAAATCCAACTTAAAGATCTCCGAATAGGACTGAAATGGTGCACAGGCCAGGTGCTGACACATCGCACAGGGCGAACATCACTTGTGGTGAATGTTCTTCAGGTGTCAGCTAAAATCGAGTGTGTCTGCTCTGAAGCACAGAATTAACTACACACAAAACATCAGGGCTGGGAGATGATGCATAAGAATGTATCGGACCCAATGAGGGGATTTCAACAGGTGACAACAGTAAAATGTGTCTGTATCAGGAGCCAGTGGTGCGGGAGATGTAATCCCGGTGGCTGTGCATATGTTTTATACTGTGTATTTCACTGTGTGTCTTGTCATGGTTTTCCTGGAGTCACGCCTATGCACTTCAGGTCTTGCATCTTGGGACACTGATCTGTAATCTGGTGGAAAACTCTCTGCCACTCATCAGTGGTGAGGCCAGTTGCATGTTTTTGTGTCATTAAATTCATATTAATTAAGAGCCAAGTACTTAGTGCAGATCTGTCTGCTTTATATTGGACCATAGTTTTATGAAGTAGTTAGAATTCCTCTGCAGCATGAACATTCATCTTTCACTTTCAATCCTCAAATGTGACTGCGTGGTTAAAAATGAGTATCATCAAACCAAACTACGGTGTTTTTTCTCTAGGCGCTCAGCTGCAGCACATCCAGCATCTAGCACCAAAACCAAATGTTATAATGGAGACAGGTCTCTGCTGTAGGCTTGCATTAACAGAAAAGCCTGTATAAATTAATACACAGGCAAGAAAGAAACCTGGTAGAAGTTTTCATCTGCTGTGTGTGGATATGAGTTAAATATCCATGTAAAATTCCTGCAGGACTTTTATGTGGTGTATGTGTGAGAGAACAGGAATCAATGCAAGAAGAGATTATTGGTGCTACATCACAGAGAGCAGAAAGAGAGGAATAAAAACCAGCAAGAACAAACAAGGTTTGAGCTCTGCTTTTCTTCTAACTTGATCCAACAATTTGATTCTCTATAAAAACAAACACCAACCAGCCCTATGTGATTCTGAATTCTTGAGTGAGAATGTCAGCAGATTTAAACGTTTAATGGAACGGAAGGGGAAAACATTTCTTTCTTTAAAAATAAATATTACCCTCTTACTGGGTTTGCTGTTTTCTAAGTTAACACCTTCCTGGGTCGTAAGTTTCAGGGGACTTTGCACCACTGCATTGTGAGGGGAAGTGGTATTTTCCATTCATGCATTAGTCTTTTAATAAACGTTAGTGCTTCTCAGCACTCAGATCATATTCTTTTCTAATATTTCTCATCATGCTTCATTTTTAAGTCTGTTCACTCCAGGGCTGGGTTCAGCGTTCTGATAATGAATACGCAAATCTTTATAAAAGGGGGAAATGAAATATTAGTGACTTAGAGTGGGGTGAGAAGCCGAAGAAATGACCAAACCAGAAAACCTGCCCAACAACAGAAGAGTCTGAAACCATGTATAAAACACACGGCTACATACAGGTTAGACTTGCAACTGTGACCATAATCTGTGTGTATAAGTCAGGTAAATACATACACAAATGAAACTAATTAGTCATTACCTGTGCAATTACTGGATGTTCAGTCATACTAGACAACCCATGTCTATGTTACATACACAATTGCCTGTCTGAGGGATCTGAAAATCGGCCCCTGAACATGCACCATGGCTGACTTTACCAGGCACGTAACAAAAAACCCTCTCTTGTACCATAGGTGAGGTCAGAGCTGAGCCCTACAGGTCCTGTGGTCCCCTGTGAAGAATTCTCCTTGGGCATTCATGGTAACCTCTTAGCCTTGTAAACTCAAAGCGGTTTCTTTACACTGAAAAAAAAAAAGACAGAGTAAGTCAGTGTAAGAGAGCGAGCATGCCAGGCAGGTTTTTCCAAGCGATCAAAGCAGATAGCAAATAGCAAAGTCAGCAATAAAGCCAGCTACTGTAAATCAATCCAAGAGATAGCCGGACCCAGTTTGAAGAAATCGGGAACACTGTGGCTGAGCTAATCATCAGATATGAAAGTTATGGTGGATGAGGGAGTTTGGCTGCCTGGGTTCTTTGCTTTCGGAAGGGCCATGCTCTCTGTACTGTCTCTGTGTGCTTGTGTGAGGAAGCTCCCCGGCTTCGGGGCTGTGATACCTCACTTGTGGGGTGTTATCTTTGGTCCCTTGTTCCCGCTTCATCTTGGGGAGACCCTTGCTACTTCCTGACCCAGTTCTAAGCATGACTGCAGCCAGGTTCCTGGCAGCAATGTTTGGCTCCCCCTTAGACCTGAATAGGTTGACCAGACAGCAAATGTGAAAAATCGGGACAGAGGGTGGGGGGTAATAGGAGCCCATATAGGAAAAAGGCCCCAAAATCGGGACATCTGGTCACCCTAGACCTGAATGCTCTAAGTTAGGTAGCTCCCTAACCCTTTTGTCTCTCCCCCAGGAACAAATGTTCCTTTTCTATGTCTCTGAGAACATGCCACAATGAGAAGCCCAAGAACGGTCCAGGTCCAAACGTCCCTTAAATAAAGCAACTGCTTACACCAAGTGGAGCAAGAATCAAGTTAAACCACTCAGGCCCGTATCTGAGAGCGCACACAACCACTGCTAAGCAGGCCATAGCCTTAGGTTCACCATGGAGTGAAGTAGGACTGCTTGGGATTAGCGCCTCAGCTGTGTGAATCAGCACATCCACATGGACCTTAGTGCAGTCATGCCAACGTACACTGCTGAGGCTTGACACTTACACCCAGCCCTGGGGTTCTCTCTCTTTCAGGGTCTTGGAGTTGTCATCATCTTCACCTCTCCACCTGTGCTGTTAGGGTGAAATCCACCCACCCGTCAGATGGTCAGCTCCAGAGGCCTGCGTGCGACTTACAGCTAAAACCCCATGGAAGACATCTCAATAGGAAGAATGTTCTGAAGTCCTCACTCTGTACTCACTTTGTCTCTTAAATGGAGCCATTTTCCATGGCAGTGCCCCATAACGGGTGCACATCCGTGCATAGATTGAACTACTTCTTAGCTATGCATGATGTGCCTTGGGTGACACATGTCCAGGATTCATCACTGAATTTGATCTGCTGGTTGGATCATTCACTTCCCTGGGCTGGGCCGGGTACTGACAGGGAGTGTGATGTGGCCGCTAATCCACGCTCCCCATAGATTGAACTGAAAACATTGATTCTTATGTTTGCTATATGGCTGCGGAGGATGTGGTATTGGGCCCAATTCTTGAGGCTGTTGGAGCAAAGCTACCCTGTAGCTGACCTATCCCACCACACGTGGCTGCCTCCCTGTAGGAGAATCTTCACGTGGGTAGAACTGTTCTAATGCTTCGACGCCAGCATTGCCCCCAGTCACGGGGGTGTGGGGAAAGGGGAGCAAAGGCTGTGATTCCCCTACACCCTGCTGTCAAAACACTGAGGACTGGACCATAAGAAAGCCATCTCGACATGTCCCTGTCCTGCACTGTGCTGAGCACTGGGCCATTGCCCAGATTGGACCCATGGTGACAAAATGGATAAACCTGTTGTGATACAGCATGGCCAGCAGGCAGCAGGAGAGTGACCCAGGAGAGAGATGTAAGTCCCCGGATGAGGAGAAGCCTCATTCCCTGTAGAGGGAAGAAAGGTTTCTATAGATTAATATCAAAGCACCTGAAGCCAATTAGAGCATCTGAAGCTAGTCATCTGATAAACCCCCCCTGCTTCAATCAGCCAGGGGAAGGAGTGGGAGCAGAGAGCAGTTGGAAGGAGTGGAAGCAGAGTGCAGTTGGGAGAGTTTGGAGAAGTGCTGTGGCTGGCTAGAAGGCCAAGGGTATGTCTACACTTCGAAATTAGGTCGAATTTATAGAAGTCGGTTTTGTAGAAAGCATTTTTGTACAGTCGATTGTGTGTGTCCCCACACAAATGCTCTAAGTGCATGTAGCCAGCGGAGTGTGTCCACAGTACCGAGGCAACCGTCGACTTCCGGAGCGTTGCAGTGTGGGTAGCTATCCCACAGTTCCTACAGTCTCCCTCGCCCATTTGAATTCTGGGTAGAAATCCCAGTGCCTGATGGGGCTAAAACATTGTCGTGGGTGGTTCTGGGTACATATCATCAGGCCCCGTTCCCTCTCTCTCTCTGTGAAAGCAAGGGCAGATAATCGTTTTGCGCCTTTTTTCTTGAGTTACCTGTGCAGACGCCATACCACGGCAAGCTTGGAGCCCGCTCAGCTCACCGTCACCGTATGTCTCCTGGGCGCTGGCAGACGCGGTACTGCATTGATACACAGCAGCAGTTAATTGCCTTTTGGCAGCAGACAGTGCAGTATGACTGGTAGCTGTCGTCGACGTAGTCCTGGGCGCTCTTTTAATCGGGCGCCTGGGCAAACATGGGAGTGACTCAGTCAGGTCATTTCCCTTGTTTCGTCTCGTGGCGATTGAGTCCTACCGGCAGTGCGCTGTCTTTTAACCTCCAGCCAGCAGAAGATGATGGCTAGTCGTCATACTGCACCGTCTTCTGCCGAGCACCCAGGAGATGACGATGGCTAGCGGTCGTACTGCACAGTCTGCTGCCAGCGAGATGTATAAAGATAGATGAAGTGGCTCAAAACAAGAAATAGACCAGATTTGTTTTGTATTCATTTTCTCCCTCCCTCCCTCCGTGAAATCAACGGCCTGCTAAACCCAGTTTTGAGTTCTGTCCTTGAGGTTTTAAGTTCTATCCTTGAGGGGGCCATTCTGTTTCTCGCAAAGCCACCCCCTTTGTTGATTCTAATTCCCTGTAAGCCAACCCTGTAAGCCATGTCGTCAGTCGCCCCTCCCTCCGTCAGGGCAATGGCAGACAATCGTTCCGCGCCTTTTTTCTGTGCAGACACCATACCACGGCAAGCATGGAGCCCGCTCAGATTACTTCGGCAATTAGGAGCACATTAAACACCACACGCATTATCCAGCAGTATATGCAGCACCAGAACCTGGCAAAGCGATACTGGGTGAGTAGGCGATGTCAGCGCGGTGACGTGAGTGATGAGGACAAGGACACAGACTTCTCTGAAAGCATGGGCCCTGGCAATGTGGGCATCATGGTGCTAATGGGGCAGGTTCATGCGGTGGAACGCCGATTCTGGGCTCGGGAAACAAGCACAGATTGGTGGGACCGCATAGTGTTGCAGGTCTGGGACGATTCCCAGTGGTTGCGAAACTTTCGCATGCGTAAGGGCACTTTCATGGAACTTTGTGACTTGCTTTCCCCTGCCTTGAGGCGCAAGAATACCAAGATGAGAGCAGCCCTCACAGTTGAGAAGCGAGTGGCAATAGCCCTGTGGAAGCTTGCAACGCCATACAGCTACCGGTCAGTCGGGAATCAATTTGGAGTGGGCAAATCTACTGTGGGGGCTGCTGTGATGCAAGTAGCCAACGCAATCAAAGATCTGCTGATATCAAGGGTAGTGACCCTGGGAAATGTGCAGGTCATAGTGGATGGCTTTGCTGTAATGGGATTCCCTAACTGTGGTGGGGCCATAGACGGAGCCCATATCCCTATCTTGGCACCGGAGCACCAAGCTGGTGAGTACATAAACCGCAAGGGGTACTTTTCAGTAGTGCTGCAAGCTCTGGTGGATCACAAGGGACGTTTCACGAACATCAACGTGGGATGGCCGGGAAAGGTACATGACGCTCGCTTCTTCAGGAACTCTGGTCTGTTTCAAAAGCTGCAAGAAGGGACTTTATTCCCAGACCAGAAAATAACTGTTGGGGACGTTGAAATGCCTATAGTTATCATTGGGGACCCAGCCTACCCCTTAATACCATGGCTCATGAAGCCGTACACAGGCAGCCTGGACAGTAGTCAGGAGCTGTTCAACTACAGGCTGAGCCAGTGCAGAATGGTGGTAGAATGTGCATTTGGACGTTTAAAAGCCTGCTGGTGCAGTTTACTGACTCGCTTAGACCTCAGCGAAACCAATATTCCCACTGTTATTACTGCATGCTGTACGCTCCACAATATCTGTGAGAGCAAGGGGGAGACATTTATGGCGAGGTGGGAGGTTGAGGCAAATCACCTGGCTGCTGGTTTCGCACAGCCAGACACCAGGGTGGTTAGAAGAGCACAGGAGGGCGCGGTGCGCATCAGAGAAGCTTTGAAAAACAGTTTCATGACTGGACAGGCTACGGTGTGAAAGTTCTGTTTGTTTCTCCTTGATGAAACCCACCGCCCCTTGGTTCACTCTACCTCCCTGTAAGCTAACCACCCTCCCCTCCTCCCTTCGATCACCGCTTGCAGAGGCAATAAAGTCATTGTTGCTTCACATTCGTGCATTCTTTATTCATTCATCACACAAATAGGGGGATAACTACCAAGGTAGCGCAGGAGGGGTGGTGGAGGAGAGAAGCACCAGGAGGGGTGGTGGAGGAGGGAAGGACAAAGCCACACAGCACTTTAAAAGTTTAAAACTTATTGAATGCCAGCCTTCTGTTGCTTGGGCAATCCTCTGGGGTGGAGTGGCCAGGTGGCCGGAGGCCTCCCCACCGCGTTCTTGGGCGTCTGGGTGAGGAGGCTATGGAACTTGGGGAGGAGGACGGTTGGCTACACAGGGGCTGTAGCGGCGGTCTGTGCTCCTGCTGCCTTTCCTGCAGCTCAAACATACGCTGGAGCATATTGGTTTGATCCTCCAGCAGCCTCAGCATTGAATCCTGCCTCCTCTCATCACGCTGCTGCCACCTTTCAGCTTCAGCCCTCTCTTCAGCCCGCCACTTACTCTCTTCAGCCCGCCACCTCTCCTCCCGGTCATATTGTGCTTTCCTGCACTCTGACATTGTCTGCCTCCATGCAGTCATCTGTGCTATGTCAGTGTGGGAGGACACCATGAGCTCAGAGAACATTTCATCACGAGTGCGTTTTTTTCGCCTTCTAATCTTCACTAGCCTCTGGGAAGGAGAAGATCCTGTGATCATTGAAACACATGCAGCTGGTGGAGGAAAAAAAAAAAAAGGGACAGTGGTATTGAAAAAGACATTTTCTAGAACAATGGCTACACTTTTTCATGGTAAACCTTGCTGTTAACATTACATACATAGCATGTGTACTTTCGTTCCAAGGTCGCATTTTGCCTCCCCCCACCGCATGGCTAGCCCTTCCACCCTCCCCATGGCTAACAGCGGCGAACATTTCTGTTCAGCTACAGGCAAACAGCCCAGCAGGAACGGGCACCTCGGAATGTCCCCTTAAGAAAAGCACCCTATTTCAACCAGGTGACCACGAATGATATCACTCTCCTGAGGATAACACAGAGAGATAAAGAACGGGTGTTGTATGAATGCCAGCAAACACCGGGACCATACGCTGCAATGCTTTGTTCTACAATGATTCCCGAGTATGTGCTACTGGCCTGGAGTGGTAAAGTGTCCTACCATGGTGGACGGAATAAGGCTGCCGTCCCCAGAAACCTTTTGCAAAGGCTTTGGGAGTACGTCCAGGAGAGCCGAGAATGCCAGGGCAAATTAATCATTAAACATGTTTGCTTTTAAACCATGTATAGTATTTTAAAAGGTACACTCACCAGAGGTCCCTTCTCTGCCTGGCGGGTCCGGGAGGCAGCCTTGGGTGGGTTCGGGGGGGACTGCCTCCAGGGCCAGGGTGAGAAACTGTTCCTGGCTGTCGGGAAAACCGGTTTCTCTGCTTTCTTGCTGTGAGCTATCTACAACTTCATCATCATCATCTTCCTCGTCCCCAAAACCTGCTTCTGTGTTGCCTCCATCTCCATTGAAGGAGTCAAACAACACGGCTCGGGTAGTGGTGACTGAACCCCCTAAAATGGCATGTAGCTCATCATAGAAGCGGCATGTTTTGGGCTCTGACCCGGAGCGGCCGTTTGCCTCTCTGGTTTTCTGGTAGGCTTGCCTCAGCTCCTTAAGTTTCACGCGGCACTGCTTCGGGTTCCTGTTATGGCCTCTGTCCTTCATGCCCTGGGAGATTTTGACAAATGTTTTGGCATTTCAAAAACTGGAACGGAGTTCTGATAGCACGGATTCCTCTCCCCATACAGCGATCAGATCCTGTACCTCCAGTTCGGTCCATGCTGGAGCTCTTTTGTGATTCTGGGACTCCATCATGGTCACCTCTGCTGATGAGCTGTGGCCAGCGTGGCAAGCTGCAGGTGACCATGCAAACAGGAAATTGAAATTCAAAAGTTTGCGGCCTTTTCCTGTCTACCTGGCCAGTGCATCTGAGTTGAGAGTGCTGTCCAGAGCGGTCACAATGGAGCACTCTGGGATAGCTCCCGGAGGCCAATACCATCTAATTGTGTCCACAGTACCCCAAATTCGACCCGGCAAGGTCGATTTAACCGCTAATCCACTTGTCAGAGGTGGATTAAGGAAATCAATTTTAAGAGCCGTTTAAGTAAAAAAAAAGGGCTTCATCGTGTGGACGGGTGCAGGTTTACATCGATTTAATGCTGCTAAATTCGACCGAAACTCCTAGTGTAGACCAGGGCCAAGACCCTAGGTAAAGAGACACCCGGCTTGTGCAGAGAGAGAGGGCAGGAAGCCCCACAGGCTGAAGAACAGGAGAGGGAAGTAGCCCAGAGGAAGGAAGCACTAGTTCAAGTGGTTTACCGCTATCTCTAGGGCCCCTAGGCTGGGACCCGAAGTAGAGGACGGGCCCGGGTCCCTCCCTCTCCACTACTCTTCTCTGGTTACTAGTGGGACAGTAGATACCCTAGTTCAGGGGCAGGAAACTGTGCCCTGAAACCCCTCCCCCCAGAAGAGGAAGCGCAGGACCCATCATAATCGTACCGGCAATTTGCCACACTGTGTATAGGTCTTAGGCTGTGCAAAAGTCCCCTGCATGTTGTTAGCTCCTTGTTAGCATTTCTCCTTGATCTGCCTTGTTTTTATTAAATGCCTTTGAAATTTTGAACCAAAGGGATTGTTGACAGCTGCTGTAGATTCTCATTCCCACTTGCGCATTAGGGGCTTGATTGGGATCTCAGGGGGGCGTGTGTCTGATGTTTATGTTGTAAAACTGGCATGCTGTTTGCACGTCTACACAATAACTTGTCTTACTGGATACGTGGCCGTACGCATCCTTCTGCTGCAGCTGAGATCTGTGCAAATGGAGGCCACATATTTTCCTCTCTTGGAAAATTCTCCATTGACATTTATGGTGACTGCTTTGGCCTTATTAAATTGGAGAGGCTCCCTTCAAATGCAAACAAAGAGAGCTGCCCAGGCAGGGTTTCCAAACCATCAAGTCAAACAGAACCAGCAGCAATGTCAGCCATAAAACCATGCAGTATAAATCAACCCAAATGGCAGCTGGACACTGCAAGAGCAGGAATATAGTGGCAGAGCTAATTATTAGATATAAATGAAGGCATCTTATTGGCTGTAATTTAGGTGTAGCAAGGGCTATAGGGATTTATTCTGAGTTTCTGTATTCTTATGGCCTTGTATAATAGTGTCCATGTTTGTACCTTTCATTTTAACATCTCTGGGCCAGACCTTCAGCTCACTTCAATGAAGCTCTGTCTGTTTACATCAAAGGGGGATCTGACCCATTGAGTTCACGAGAATTATGCCTATTTATACCCGTTAAGGATCTGGCTCTTGGGTTCCAGGTCTTTCAGCATTGTGATGTACGGAGCTGGCCCCCACGACCAGACTTCCAGAGCAGAATGCGCCCAGCCCTCCATGACATTGTGCACGTTAATACTTGTTGCAGTGTTTGCATATACAAGCACAATCGTTGGCTTTACAAGATATGCAATAGGAGAATGCACCTCCCCATGCATCGGAAATCCCAACAGAGCCCTAGGAGATTAAAATGTTTCCTTGATGCAGTAGCTATGTTGTTTTCTCTTCTATGTGAAGAACCTGGTTCAAATATCTACTGTAAACTAATGCTCTGGGCAAATGCCTTAAAAATCGAGTTTACATCCATGCATGTTCTCCAGGAACAGAGCTGGGACGATGAGTATGAAGAAACTTGACAACTGACTCATGGGGACTCTACCTTCTTCAATGCCTGCTTAGTAGTAATGTTCTTCTTTGACTTCCACAGCTTCATGTAAAGACCTTACCACCTGTCCTACAGCCAGCAAGCAACCCTGGTGGACAGGAGTCCCTCCCAGTGCCATGTGGTTTGCAAGTCCTCAGCACTCCTGACTTCAGCGTAGCAAGACAGAGCACTACGTGTTGGAGCGTGAGAATGCTGCTTGGTGGTGGTGGTGACCCTGAGCCTGCAGCTTCGTTTGAACAACCTGTTGTTCAAGAACATGCTCAGTTTTTAAATGTCTTCAGTTATGTTGGTAGACAGGAAAAAATTCCTCTCCCCATGGAATTCTTATACCCAAGAGGCTAGCTCATGTTTCATCATTCATTTCATTTTCCTCATTCTTACAGAGGTTTTGATTATATAAGGGGTCCCTGCTTTACTTCAGCTAGCCAAGAACAGAGAAAGCAAGAAGGCTCTGGACAGCTACCAGGCATCAGCCAAGGAAGCCAGAACAGATTTAGGTAATTATAACAACGATAACACTACCTTACCAGCTCCTCTGCGCCTCGTGTGATGTGAATGAGTTTGAAATGAGCGAGTGATCACGCGGTCATTACATTTCTAATCCTTGAACGACGTGGATACTCAGTTCAGTGTTGGGTTTCTTAAATCTGTGACTTTTTTCTATCATTACATTGCTTATTTATGTTGATTATTTTGTCACTTATGAAAATTGAAAAGAATAAAATAGCGTGTCAAGCTCGAGCTACTGCTATTTCTAGCTGGCTCTTGCGATGAATCCTGTGGTAGAGATCCTTGGAACAAATCTGCACTATTACTTGTATAAAGGCCATAGAAAGTTGTTAATAATTAGAACACTGATTAAGGACTCATCTCCATGAAAGGCAGCTTGGTTGCCTTTTCTGAGAGGTGTCTAAAATGCTTTGGTGGTGCAATAAATGGTGATATGCTGTTCTTGGGCCAAATCCTGATGTCCTCACTCAGCTTTTACTCATTCTTTATGGAAGTAAAACTCCCATGAGCTCCAGTGAGAGTTTTGGCTGAGAAAGGACTGAGCTGAGTGCCAGGGTTTGGTCCACTGGCCCTGGATCTCTCAGCAGGGGCCTGTTTTTTCTTGGTTACACTGCAGTTGCACTGATTGAAGATTCTCTCTGCAGGGATCAGAGCTGAAGATGTTAAAGGTTTTGGGAATCGTCCTCTTCTGTAGCCTGCTGCCCCTATCTCAGGGCGTGGTCCCTGGAATCTTTTCTTTAGTCAGTCCAGAGGGAATTCACAATGGTAAATAGAAAAATATGGGTTACGGTTATGCTGCAAACTGTGTGGGATGATGAGTGGGAACAAAGCCTCTCTGAACTGCCCCTTTGCTTTGTCACCTTCCCTGTTCCTACTTTATTCTGTATTTACTTGCTTACCGGGTGCAGCCCTGGCTCCTCAGAGCTCTCAGTTCCAGCAGGAGGCTCAGAAGTGATCACGGGCTTTGTAGGGCCCTGTGGAATCCCAGTAGGATCAGGGGCAGGGGATGGTGTAACACAAAGCAGCCGCTTAGCATCCCAGGGTCTGGGCCCAAGTCTGCATTTGCCCCTCTGTGCCTCAGTTTCCCATCTGTAAAAGGTGGGGAATTGACTTTCCTTCCTCAGGGTTTGTTGTGAGAATTAATGAATGAGTTAATGTTTCTAGTGTATATTGACATTCTTGTTATACTAAAATTGGAATTGTGGTTGTGCCCCAAATGGAACACAAACAGTACAAGCTGAGCTTTCAGCACTAATCTGGCAAGGGTGGTAGCAAGTTTGTAACACAGACACAACTACATAGTAATCTTGTTTAAATTAGCGTGTTAAGTTTGCGGCACACACGCAGAAATGAGATAAAAACATAAAATTCTCTTTCTAGAAGGTTGCAATGTAACATGACTTCATTGCTTAGAATCCAGAACCCTAACTCACAGAAACCAAAACCAGAGAGACACAAAACAATCTGCTCTCTAAGGCAGAGATGCACAAGTCACCCCAACTACTCTAGGCTGGCTCTTTGCAGTCTGACTGCACAAGACCCAGATCACACGCTTCCCTACAAAGCCCCGTAGCCTGCAAGCAGGACCAGGAAACCGCTCTCACTGAAGTGATAGCTTGTAATTATAACACAGTTTCCCCTACAGCACTCTGAGGATGCTCTTCATGGTTACCTTTCAGAGCTACTAAGCCAAGGACTGTTTCAATTCAGTCCATATTGTAAAATATTGCTCCCCCTTGTATGGTGTTATATGGATTACTGATGTAGCACTCGCACCGTGAGTTCCATTCAACTAGGGGTCACTCTCAAGGATCTCTGGTCTCATGGAAAGATGTGTTCCAGTTGTCTCAGGTGCGTTGCTTCAGGATGGGCTTCTCCAAAAGCATCTCCAGGCGATACAGATCCCCAACATCGTGAGCAGAGGGGGCCTACTCGGTTCATTCATCAGCATCACAGGGTAAGCGGAGAACAATATGCTGAAGCTTCTGCATTGAGGGCCTGACCCAAAGCCCACAGGAGTCAATGGGGGTCTTTTTGACTGACTCCAAAGGGGAGAAGCAGGGACAAGCTACCATCACTAAGAATATGGTCAGTCTAGAGTCCCTGTCATGGATCCTTATGCTGATTTATACCAGGGGAGGAGCTGGCCCTCAGTGCCAAATTCCCAGCTGGTGCTGTGCCGACTGATGCCAGTTGTGAACTCAGACTTCATCTCTTGTGGTCTATGATTGCATCTTATATAGAAGAATCATTGATTGTTATCAAGGGACCCAACCAGCTGAAGTCACTGGAATGACTTAAGAAGGCAGTTTTAGCCTTTCCTCTGAACTTCCTTCATCTTTGGGTCCAAGTCTTCCCCATATCTGACCCTCGGGACGCTCTGTCATCATCTGTAGGTGCAACTCTCATTGGGACATCCCACACCTACTGCTCTTTCCAGACTGTAAAAGTTGTTATCCTTGTTCTTTGCGTCCAGGGTATTGGCTTGTCAGAATAGAACAGATTTCGGGGACAAAGAACATTGACCCCAATAGGTTTTGCAGGTGCAAATTCAAACACACACCTATGTGCGGGTGTTGGGGTATTGAGAGTGCACATGCCCATACCAAAGGTGGACACATGTAAGTGCATGCCTAGTTTGCTGTGTGCAGGGGCCAGGATCGGATTTGTTCACCTGTCAATGCACTAAAGAATTTCCATGGTTTGGATGGGCCACAGCACTGTGTGCGCAAGGTGCTTTACAGGCAAGGAAAAGGACCAGTCACTGCCCCACCGAACGCAGTCTAAATGTAGACCGTAGCTATGGTGTTATGCCACAGGCTGTCATTCCAGCTCTCCCACGGGATGGTAAGATGGGTGTGCGGTGCATTGTGGGCAAGATGCCCACGCTGCAGCTCATAGTGGCAAGTTGGGCAACAGTGTGACAGTCTTGGGGGGTGCGGGTTATACTTTCAGTAGCACAATGATAGCTGTGAAGCCGTTACTAACGTGTGTGCGCGCGCACACGTGTGTACGCGTGTGATGTGCAGCTGTGTGTGTGTGTGTGTGTGTGAGGGGAAGGTCAATGATAGGTCAGAATGAAAAGCAGATACAACTTCCTACTTCAACCTCACTCCAGGACCCCACTTTGGCTTTTTGGTCAGGACTGGGTCTGTGTAGCACCTGCATGCAGGTTCCTAGCATTTCTCTCATACACAAGGCATCCTGCCACAAGTGAGAGCTCTGCCAGGAAAGCTGCTTTTCCCTACCCCAATTTTTTCTTCTGCTCCTCCGGGATGTGGGTTCAACCATGTTAGACTGCCTTCGCCTCCCCACCCTGTGCACCATTTTACACGTGTCCACTGCATTTGGCCCGTGACCTTTGTGGGTAAATTCTAAAGTGCAGATCACAGAGGGCTAATCTGGGATTTCAGTTCTTGAATGTGTGTAACTGCTCAGCTGTTTCTCACGGCCTCTGCTTTCATTCTGCAGACTAGAAGTGGTTAACATCCAGCTGCCCAGAGTGTCGGTGACGCTGCTGCCTGGAATTGGGGGCCAACTGACCATTGCTACTAAGCTGGAGATCAGTGGCAACTTGTTGTGAGTACAGGGTTTGACAACCTGCAGCTGTTTGTTCTCGCTGGCACAAAGAACCGAACGATGAATGGATAAGTTGGTCAGATGCTCTTTGGAGGAGTCCTGACTAGCGCTGGGAAAAGCAGTGGGCTTTCTTCCACCCTCAGATACCTGTTGGTGGCTCCCCCTGAAGGCAATGGTTGCCAGGAACCTGCATCTGAGGGCATAATCTGGCTCACCGTAACTTTTGTTTCACAAAACACTGCAATTCGGAAACCTCCCTCCCGTAGAAAATCTCTGTTACTCCCGAGGTCTGTAGAACTCAGGGGTCAAAACTCAAAGAACAGTAAAGGGGGGGGGGGAAACAGTTATGGAAGGAGTACAAATTACTTCCTTATGGTCACATTTGAACCCAGGGCTCAGAAATGAAAGGCCAGTGTATTAACCTACTGCAACCACTTCGACCAGTTTATTCTTGTTACTTCACCTCAGGAACACAGAGCTGTGGATATTTTTGCAGTGCACCATGTTGTCTATGCAATTTCCTCATTGCAAAGTAACCCTACGTCCGTGTGCATCGCAGCACCGAGGAGATGTTACACCGTGTTTGGATTTTCACAGGGTCACCACATTCAGCAATGTGCCGACAGTGCAGGCGCCGAACTCAGTTAATAGCGTTTGCAGTGAATTTCAATAGAGAAAGGTGTGAGATTTCACTCATTTTAATCTGAACATCATATCTTGCTTTTGGAGGTTATAAACATCTCTCCTTCGATGTATCATATTGAAGCATGCTGTGAGATGAGCTCTATTTAACCTGAGTTTATTTCTTTAGGCTATCTGGGCTGATCCATATTTCAGTGGACGTGAACCTTAACGCAAAAGTCAGGGTGACAGACTATTCAGCAGGTGTCTTCCAGGTTGTAACTGAAGACTGCCAATCCCTGCTTGGTCCGTTTGACATCAGACTCCTCTTAGGGTAGGTGCCAGTGGTTTTCCCACCTTCTGTAGTGATCATCAGTAGGGCTGGGTGAATAATACATTTTCCATTTTGGGGCCCCCCATGGCAGCAGATGTGGGGTTTAAAACCTGAAGCATGAGGTTTTGTGTCACTTCCAAAACCCTTTAACTAAACTAAAGGAGGCTAACGCTACCTCAGACTGTGGACCTTTGGTGCTTCTAGTCTCTTGGTACCTCTCGAGACGTGTGTTTTTAGCCACCCTGACCCGGTTTTGGATTTCATACTTGGTTGTCTTTCTCTTGCAGTTTGCTGCCAGTATCCGTGAATGGATTAGTGTCTAGCACCCTTACGACAACTCTGCCTAGCCTGGTGAGATCAAAGACTGACTGCTCCTGCCGGAGGGTCATTGAGAAGCAGATGAGGGATGGCCTGGACTGTTATTTTATTAGATTCATTGTGAAGTTTGCTAGCCCAGGCACTGAAGAATCAGAACTGATTGGTTACAGGGGCATGTGGAATTTCAGCTCTCTTCCTGTCTCGTTTTCCCTCTCTTTGTTGTTGTTCTTTGAGTGTCCCACCCTGCGCAAAGGTATGGAGGGCAGGTAGGCAGCCTGGTGGCTGCTGAGCCCCACCCCCCCGGGGGTGTGTGTGTGTGAGAACAATTACTAATCTCTGAGATGGAAATTAACAGCCAAAACTGTTCTCCATAGTTCTGAGGGTTTCCTCACAGAAGCCCAGACCCTGCTGCCCTTACATTGATTAGCATCTTTTCCCCAAGGGCTCCCAATGAAGTTGGTGGGTTTGCTAGCAGGTAGTCAGGTACTGAGTGTTTGCTGTTTTTTACAGTTGTGTCCTGTAGTCAGCAACATCACCAAGCTCGTGAACGTGCAGCTGCTGGGCACCCTGAATGGTACGTATCTTGCACAAGCTTCCTTCCCACTTTCTCCCCTTTCCCAGTAATCCCAGCACATGGAGCAGTCATCATTCTGTGGGTCAGCGTAAGCTCTCAGTCTACAAGCTCCACTGGGGGAGATCCACACCATTGTGGGCTCGGGCCCACCCTGAGAGTGAGAGGTTACATTCAGGGATGATGCCAAAGGTGGTTTGCTGGTCAGGAATTTTTCAACAAAATGTGTGTTCATGGAAAATGAAGATTATTTGAATTTGTTTATGGGAACGAGCCAGCTCTGATGAATTTCCTGACTTGAATTTTTTTTTGAAATTGCCAGAGCATCCAATTTTGCCATTTTTGAAATGAAACATTTTGGTTTTTGGTTCAAAATTACTGTGTTTTGAAATTTAATTTAATTCAACCCTCCCCCCCCCCACACACACACAAAGGTTAAAAAAAGAAAAGGCCAAAATCAAAAGGTTTTGACTGACTGGAACTGAAAATTTTTTGCCCTGTCAGTTTGTGAAAATTTTTGAGATTTCAACTTTTAGTCCCGATTCGAGATGGGAATTGTGTTTTTTAACCATTTCCTGCCCAGCCTTCAATCAAACTGTGTATCAGTAAGTAGGGCTAGCGTTTCTAGGCGAGTGTAAAGGAATCGAAGCTAGAAAACGGGAGGGGTAAATTAGAGTCTGCTGTAACTTCCCCTTTTTCCAGCTTCACGTCAGCTGTTTTTCCTACTACACTCGTCTCTTCCACTCCCCTGGTATGCAAGTTAAACCACTTTAGGTGTCTTTATTCTCACCCCCACTTACGCTATTTACACATTACCACTGCATTTGGCTCCTTGCCTTTTTGGATATATTCTAAGATTCAGATCATAGAAGGCCTAATTTGGGAATCCTTAGCTTGCCCTGAATAGCACTTACTCAGCTTAATCTACAGCAAGGGAGATTTAGGTTTGATATTAGGAAAAACTTTGTAACTGTAAGGATAGTTAAGCCCGGGAACAGGTTACTAAGGGAGGTTGTGGAATCCCCATCACTGGATGCTTTTTAAGAACAGATTGGACTAACAAACACCTGTCCGAGATGGTCTAGGTATATTTGGTCTTGCCTCAAGATGGGGGCATGGTCTAGATGACCTCCTGAGGTCCCTTCCAGCCAGACATTTCTTCTGTGAAACAATCCCACCAAAGCCAATGCCCTTTGCTACTCAGCATGAGTAACGGTCTCAGCATTGAGCCCAGAGCAATTTGGGAAGAAAAGGAGCTGGTTGTCTTGTTGTTTTCTCTTGATGTGATGGACTCTGTTTCCGTGCAGTGCTGGTCCCACTTGGTGCCGTAGGAAACATCCAGTATCAGTTAGCCAGACTTCCACTGATAACTGACCTGTATGTCGGACTGGATTTAAATGTAAGTGTTGACTTTGGATAACAAAACCCTGAGACTGCATTGTGCTGGTTTCTGGTGTTCTTTACTCTGATCACTGCGCTAAGGGGGAGTCTGTTTGCCTTCAGGGACATTGATACAGTTAATATAAATGAGGAACGTCCTGCACCGCATAACCCTAGAGTACAGCTGGCCTCATTAATATTAAAATACTAGTCACACATTTAGGACATGATCTGAAGCCCACTGAAGTCAATGGACTTTGGATCAAGCCCTTTGCTTTTCTCTTTGCAAATCATTGACAAACCTTTCCTGATTACTGCAAAGATAATTATTACTGGTAACTGTTCACCAATGGCCGGGACACACCATTTTCATCCTCTCCGATTAGGCTGTCTGCAACCATCCAGTGTCACTGTTTGCCATTACTCAAGGGGTGTGGCTTGTCGGCTAGGCTATCATTTAGAATTTTTTCTGCTTCTTCACAGATGACTAACACTTGTTAAACAGGTTTCAGAGTAGCAGTCGTGTTAGTCTGTAGCCGCAAAAAGAAAAGGAGGACTTGTGGCACCTTAGAGACTAACAAATTTATTTGAGCATAAGCTTTCGTGAGCTACAGCTCAACTTCATATGCATCCGATGAAGTGAGCTGTAGCTCACGAAAGCTTATGCTCAAATAAATTTGTTAGTCTCTAAGGTGCCACAAGTACTCCTTTTCTTTTTACTTGTTAAACAGGAGAGCACAGAATAAGGAGCAATGAATAGCAAAACACAAATGGCCAATAATGAATAACAAAGACCAGCAAGTAATAAAAAAGCAAACAACAAATGTTCCTATCCATGCCTGGGTCTCTTTATTTGCATGTCAATATGCAGGGATTTGAGTCAGGATTAGGTATGTCCCAGGCACGTGTGAATGAAAACGTGCTGAGGGAATATCAAGGCAGCATGAATGACCGTGCTTCAGTCTTTGTGTGAATGCTCATGCATGCAGCGTGGCAGTAAACAGCAGCTCCACCCATCAGCTCTCCGTACCCAAACCCTTTCATTTGCCAAGCAGTGAAATCCACGGGGTGGGACACAGCAGTGAGCTAAGGGGTTGGTTTCAGGCCTACTTAATAAAACAGAGAAACCCTTCATTGTGCATCCTAGAGTTTGGCAAACTAACTTTTCGTTAAACGTAAAGAGAACCGTTGAAAGAACAAAATGTTCTTAAATAAGAACAAGAGCAGATGAGCAATGGGAAAGGTGTAAACCCAGCAGCAGCCTCGGACTCGCAGTTCCAGGTGAGTCTCCTGGTTTTAAGTTGATGGTTTCACTTGGTACCATCTCCATTTCCAGGCCGTGATCCAGCAGGTGGGAGGAGACAACATCTCCCTCCCTGGCAGCGCTGTCCCCGTCCCCCTGCCTCCCCTGCAGGGCAATGTTCTGAACCTGGGGCTGAGCCAGGCTTTCCTCAATGCCGTGCTGTCCCTCCTCGGCCGGATCCAGCCACAGACCTTTATTTCTAAACCAGATGTGGTGAGTACTGAGTGTCGGCATATTTCCATGCAGGCTGGAGGAAATACACAGTCGCCTCTTTGGAGCGTTGGTTCCATCTCCTGATGCTCTGGGCAGTTCCTAATTCGCCTGCCCTAGCTCACTGAGCTGTGCTTAACAGCTTGGAAAGCACTGAAACAGCAGAGACGTTCACTCAGGCCGGGGAAGTGAGGAGCACGTAGGAGTGTGACCAGCATTTCTTGCGTGTCCCAAACTTCTGCACATTCAGTGGCAATTTTGCAGAGCTAGGACTTCAGGCCTGGGCAAGAGGCTGTGAGCAAACCGGCTGGAAAGTGCAAAGTGGCTCTGGGAAGCAAATGGGGTGAGCGGTCGCTGCTGAGAGGGTGAAATCTGCCATTTAAATCACATAACACCCGAGCTTGGCCTTTTCAGCTGAAGGTTGTTCTGTTTTCCCAGTTCTCTGGTGCCACCCAGCTGACGGACGCCATCGCGGCTCTGATTCCTGCTGGGGTGAGTGACGTATTTGTGTCACATTACATGGTGTGCCCGTGTAAACACCATCAGCTCTCTGTCTCTCTGCACTAGGCACCATGGTGAGCCCTAGCATGCCAGGTCAGCTCTACTCATCTAGTGCCCTGGGGTCCTTCTGCCTCCTGCTCTCAGCCACGCAGTATGTCCATTGTGGCTAATTCAGGCTGAAATGGTCCCGGCTCCTCTCCCTAAAGCCCTGCTCCCAGGAGGCGTGAGGGGAGCAGCCGGCCACAAGCAGATTTTCTTCCCTTCTCTCCAGTCCTGCTGTCTCTGGGAGGAGGGCAGTGGCTCACCTGTAGCCTGTACTCAAGGCACGGCCCTCCTGTGAGGGACTGGCATTGCAGCCAGTCTTCTCTTACGCTGGGGTTGGCTGTCGGGTCTCCGCTGCCCTGAGCAAACCGGGAAACATCTTCCCCTATCAGCCTGCATTCGCCAGCCCAAACAGCTGCTCACTATTGTGCAGCTCCCGCCCCTAGTCTGGCTCTGCACCCTCGCCCCTGGGTGGCTTGCCCCATTCTGATATCCCTCAGGGCGGGCTTTCTGCCACAGGGCCCTCACTGCCCCCAGCCCCTTCTAGAAGGATCTGCAATCACTTCCCTGCATTGGTGCTTTCAAGAGTAGACAGAGGTGACCTATGCTACCCAATCTAAGGCACCTCACAGGAATGGGGCAGGATAGCGGAGTCAGTGGGCAGGCAGTCACCCTGCAGGGAGGTCAACTCCCCCCTTGTCGGGCCGCACTAAGCCTCTGGTATTGAGAGATTAAGCATGGCAGCTGCCCTGAATAGCATTCATTTGCATTTTCCAAAAGCTCTCTGCAGCCTGCCGAAGAACTTGTATTCCCTCTGCAAGGTGCAGGGAATTCAAACCCAGGATCCCTGCAAGGTTTGGAAATTGCACTGACCTGTCACTGGGATTCTGAGCTGGGTGGGGGTCTAGTTATGAACTGCTAGGCCCTGGGCGTTAAACCATGATGTTCCAGCTGGCTTGTGTTAATAGAAGGCAATATCCAGTTCAGTTCACGCCTAGCCCTGTGTCTCCGATCCCTACAGTGTCCCAGCTGCTCTGTGGTATCTCCTCTGAACATTAAAATAACAGTGCTTGGGCCCCCACTCATCACTCTGGAAGCCAACAAAGCCACCGTCAAGCTCTCTGTCAAGATTCAGGTGTTCAAGAAATATTCGGATGGAACCATCCAGACTCTCCTTGCCCTGAAGGCTGTAAGTATGGCTGCCCAGAGTTCAAACGGCTACACTCTGCACTCAGCTGACTGAACCAATTGCAAGTGGAGTTGGAACCAGCTCTTCAGACGGACTCTCTCTCATTGCAGGACCTTGTTTTAAATGCCCAGGTCTCTGTGGCTGGAGGCAAGCTGCTGCTCAGTGTATCCCTGACCAGGTATCCGATCTCACTGTGTGCTGTTTGTGAGTCTCGGCAGCACGGTCTCCAGGAGAGGGAAGAGGGAACCAAGCACAGTGCACTTCCTTGGGCTGGCCTGCTTTTCAGCAGTGCTGAGCACCCGTGGTGCCTAGGGACTCGACAAGGGGCTGCAGGTGCTCAGGAAATCCAGGCAGTTATTTGTTAGGGACTTGAATATGGATGTAGGGGTTTGAAGTCAGGAATCAGAGTATGAAAAATCTGGCTCAGGGTTTAAAAGCTGAAATATCTGTGTACTTGTGACTGTATTTTGAGTGTGAGCGTGTGTGTGTGTGAGTTTCTCTCTCTCTCTCTATCACTGTACTCTGGGTGTGTGACTGCTCCAAAGATATTCACCCAATCGTTCTGTCTCTGGAAGATAAAAGATCAAATCAGACGATTTGCTGGCTGACAAGGTACCACTTGTGTTCTTTTCCCCAGTGCGGATCTAGTCCTGGAATCTTCAGACGTCGGCATCGTTAGCGTAAGTTCATTTTTCTCGAAATATCTAAAGAACACAGTCCAAACAAACACTTGCTATGCCCCATATCTGTGGGGAGAGGAGACAAGCGGAGATCTGTAGCACCGGAGGCTGCTGTTGGTACAAACATTGCTTTCTCCCGCCTGTGGTGATGGCCTCAGCTGGCTGACATTCCTAATCACTAGCTGCCACAGTTCGTAGATTGAAGTTGTTCTTCTGTTGTGTCATTCTCCTTCTGCCTCCATGAGGTGACACAGGGTCAAACCCTGAAGTCCTCACTCCGGACTCAGGCAAAGCTTCCACTGACTGAGCGGGAGCTTTGCCTGAGAAGGGAGGGCGTGAAATCTGAGTGAGGATGCCAAGGTTTGGCAAAGAAAACGGGCAATGTTTGCTCTCCATAAGCTGCATTGCTGGGAGATGAAGCATTAGGCTCTGCTCCCATGCTGCAGGGCCAGCTGAATTCCAGCCTGTGTGCCCGGCTGTCACGTGCCGGCCAGAAGCTCACTGCAGCACTATGCTCTGTTTCAGGTCTCTAGTCTCGGGACATTGATCAATAAACTTTTGGTGGAAACTTTTGTGCCGCTCATCAATGGTAAGGCCGGCTCGGGGCTGTCTTCAGAGTTCACATTGGCCAGGGACGTCCCAAAGCAAACGTCTCTGCTGCTTTGATGGTAAATCTCTGCTGGCTTCTTAAAGTCACCGTGACATTTAGGTGCTTTTGGAATTTGAATGGGAAGAGTTGAAGTGGGGCTGGAACCAAACCTGCAGCTTGCCGGTAGCTGCTACGGAGCCCTGGTAGACAAATTGTCAGTTGTCTTGCTAAAGCCTTATTGGTGATGGTGATAATTTTGGGCTAGATAATTTTGGGTTTCCTCTGCTTAGGCAGCTGCCCTGGGGGGGGGGGAGAGAATTCCCCTGAATCCCCCTTTTCCTTGAGCAGCCTGCATACAGGGGCCCCGAGCTGCAGCTCCTATGCCTGGGGAAGTGCATGCACTACTCCGAAGGTGTGCCCCCTCCTATCCCCCAGGGGAACCTCTCACCAGAATGGGAGGGGGCAGAGGGGGGAGCCAGGGCTCCCCCCAACTCCCAGATTTGCAGCTAACAGGACTGGCTGGCTGAGTGCGTGAGGGGGAGTCTGCTGCACCTCTTGAAGGGGAGTCAGATGTTACTCCTTCCTCAGCATAGCTAGCGAATGGCCTCTCAGTGCTGCCCGGGGGGTGGTGAAAGCCCCAGCGCTGTGTCTAGAAGCTGTTATCTAGCCCTCTATTCCTAAAGCACCTGGCCCGGCTCAGATGCTTGTGTTCCTTGCAACAATTAACAACAAAGAACCTCAGAAATGAAAACAGATGCACTGCAAAGTTTCAGGAGCTGTTTGTATTTGATGAGACTCAACTCCAGTCCGCCAGCCTTCCTGCCTTGAAAACTCTGTGCTAGTCTGATGGGTAAACTCATGTCTTCAGTGAAAATTCAGCAGGTGCATGGAACTGTGCAGCCAGCTTCCTTCCAGCTGGGTGAAATAAACCTACTTGTTGTCTCTTCCAGAGTCTCTGTCTGTCGGACTCCCACTGCCAAACGTGCTGGGCATTAAGCTGATTAATGCCGTTCAGATTGTGGAGGTAGGAATTCAGAAGGGCTATTTCCATCTGCCCTGCTGCTGCCTCTCCCATCTGTGTGCTTGGAGCAACTCACTCCTGAAGTTTGTCGCTGGCCAGGGAGTTTGCCTTTTGTAGAGTCAGATATGTTGTCTTGTATTGCACCAAGTTCCCTTCCTTTAGAGTCAGGGACACTTCTTCTCTGGGAGACTATTGTGCCTTCAAAGGCACTGGCTGCATTGTAGGAATTGTACCTCAGGGACCAGCTTTGCTTCCTGGAGCAGCTCAGTGTGCAGGAAGGGTGCACAGACTGCAAAACCCCTTCGGCCCTGCCTCTGCTGGAGGAAGCAGTCCTGGAGCACGGGGACTGGCTTGTGACACATCCATACATGGGATGCAAAAGGGTAGGGGGAGTCTTTGTGCCATGACCCTCCTTGTGCTGGTGCAATGGCCATGCACAATTGTGCCCTCAAACCACGACGATTCCACAGTTGCCCCTTGCCCCAGTGACGTCATATCTTTGCATACTGCAGCCTCTCGTCCCTCCTTGCTGCAATCTTTGATTTCTTTAGCAAAGAGCCTGCTTACCGAAGGACGGGCTCGGGGTGTGCTTCCAATGCCTTAGCAAGGGGCTGTCACAAAGACGGTCCCCTCTCCTGCTGGCATGGCAGGGGTGGCTGCGCCTGCAGAGAGGAACTGCCCCAAGGATCTGTCATTTCTTGTCTGCTGAGGACAATGAGGCTGTCTCATCATTTTGAGGCCAGGGGAGGTGGCAATCACAGATGCACTCAGCTGCGCTTTGCTGGGGGCGTTTGTGCTTTTGACAGCGTCTGGAGAGCACGGCTCAGTGTTCTGCTGGTAATGGAGGAGGGGTGGGTGGGGAAGTTACACTCCGGATACATTTTTATGAGACCCTAAAATAATTGACCTCCAGCAGGGATTATTGATCAGGACCCAGAGAGGGGAGTTTCTAGTCTCCAGCAGAGGCAGGGAAATTGCTCCACAGCCTTCCTTTAAGTTTGGTGCCAGAATTTTTACCAGGCGCTTCCAGGAACACTCCAGACCCCCAGCAGTCCCTCAGCTGCTAATGGAACAGACTGAATGAAATGCCCCATTCTTTGGGGTAAGGAAATAAGTTAAACTTCTCACTCTTTAAACTTCCTCAGGGCCTGGTTGTGGTGCGTGTGTGAGCCTGGAAAGCCCAAAGCATGCTGAGGTCTTTGTGGTGACACCGCTGACAGCAGAAAGAGAGCCCGAAAGACCTACAAGAATGAACCATCTAGACTGATATTGTCCTATATTCCTTTCTCTAACTTGATTCAAGGCTGAGTCAGATTTTCAGGTAGTTTAGGCCTAATTTGCACATGTAAGTACTAGGATTGCACGGTCAAACACCAGCTAAGAACAGTGCGTGCCACTAACTAGATGAATTAGCACAGTTTGTGTACCGCATGTGAGGTTAGGTATGTAGCTGAATGGCTAAGCTCTGTGGGGGGGGGCCCTGGGGGGACAGTGTACCAGGTGATTCTGAGTTTTACATGGGAAAATATGGTAGATTTAGTATAATGAACAAGTGAACTTGTTAGAGACGGTTAAGTAAACCTCACCATCTCAGGGTCAGGAGAGTTTCCTGTGCCAAGCAGGGGATTATGGGTAGGCAGGGGTGTGTTTCCCTTTTTGTTACTCTTTTAATAAACATTTCTACTTTTTCAACACTCCAGATTGTGCTTCTCTTGTCTATTTCCCAGAGAGCTCCCTGTGTTCAGTTTCCCACTGCAGGTTGAGTTCACTTTTGGTAATTAACACACAGATCTTTGAGAAGTTGCTCACCAGAAAACTCCCATAGGACCGTTTGTCCCGATCTGTAACAATGTAGCAGCTTGCGTCTTTACCTGACCAAATGTTAATCCATGACCCGCTGCGTTTCAAAGGCCACCAAGAGAGTGCTGGTTTCTGAAATCTGAAACAGAGCGAGCGACTGCTAGAGGATTGCTAGGCCATCCTTCTCCACTGGAGGGTGACTCATGCACACCAAGTTCTATGCCTGCACAGACTAAAATGTCCTGGACTCCACCATTGTGAAAAGGGAATTGAACTCAGGACATTTTGCTTTAAAAACAAGAGATCCGACTGGTTAAAATGAACCTGGGGGCCCGATTCTCCTCTCACACGAGGGTGCATTGGCACTAACCTCACCAAAGCCAATGGAGTTACACCCGGGAAGTGAGAGGAGAATCAGACTTTGGCTGTGTTAGTGAGATAGGGTGACCAGATGTCCCGATTTTATAGGGACAATCCCGATATTCGGGGCTTTGTCTTATATAGGCACCAATTACCCCCCACCTTCTGTCCTGATTGTTCACACTTACTATCTGGTCACGTTATAGTGAGACCAAATTCAGTTCTTGGCTACACAAAAGGGAAAGGAAGTTACAGTAAGTTGGAGAAATTCTGAGAACATTGACTCATGGGTACTTAAGGAACTAGCTGAAGCAATCTCAGAACCATTAGCAATTCTCTTGAGAACTCATGGGGGAAAGGTGGGGGTCCCAGAGGACAGGAGAAAGGTAAATGTAGCCCCCATCATTAAAAAGGGGAAAAGGAGAATCTGGGGAACTATAGATCAGTCAGCGTAACTTCAGTATGTGGAAAGATGCTGGAAAAAATGATAAAATAACAATTTGTAGGGACCTAGAGGACAGCAGGGTTATAAGGAACAGCCAACATGGATTTGTCAAAGAATAAATCACGCCAAACTAACCTAGTTTCCCTCTTTGACAGGGTAACCAGCCTAGCAGATAGATCACATCTACTGCTCCCTACCCCCGGTCTGGCCTTTAGTGAGGCTTTTGACACAGTCTCACAGGACATTCTCGTAAGCAAACTAAGAAAATGTGGCTTGTATGAAATTACTCTACGGTGGGTGCGCAACTGATTGAAAAACCATACTCAGAATAATTCTCAATGCTTTGCTGTGAAACTGGGAGGACATAGCAAGTGGGGTCCCACAGGGGTCTGTCCTGGCTCCAGGACTAGTCAATATTTTCACTGACAACTTGGATGATGGAGTGGAGGCTACACTTCTAAAATCTGCAGATGACACCAAACTGGGAGGGGTTGCAAGTTTTGGAGGACAGGATTAGAATTCAAAATGACCTTGATAAATTGGAGAATTGGTCTGAAATCGATAAGATGAAATTCAATAAAGACAAGCACAAAATATGACATTTAGAAAGGAAATATCAAATGCACAACTCTATATTAGGGACTGGCTGGGTGGTGGTACAGCTGACAAGGATCTGGGGGTTAGAGGATCACAGATTGAATATGAGTCAACAATGTGATGCTGTTGCAAAAAAGATAAATGTCACACTGGGATGTATTAACATGCGTGTCACATGTAAGATCCGTCAGGTCATTGTTCTGCTCTACTTGGCACTGGGGAGGCCTCAGCTAAAGAACTGTGTCCAGTTTGGGGCACCGCCCTTTAAGGAAGACGTGGACAAGTTAGAGTGAGTCCAGAGGAGAGCAAGGAGAATATGAAGTTAGAAAACATGAGCTGTGAGGAAAGGTTGAAAGAGCCGGGCATGTTTGGTCCAGAGAAGAGAAAACGGAGGGAGGACACAAGTCTTCAAATATAAATGTTTGTTACAAAGAGGATGGAGATCTTTGTTCTCCGTGTCTGGGGGTAGGACATGAAGCAATCAGCTTATTTTGCAGCAAGGAAGAGGCATGGTAGGTATTGGGAAATCTTTTCTAACTCTAGGGCTAGTTAAGCTCTGGAGCAGGTGAGTGGAATCCCAGTCGTTGGAGGCTTTTAAGAGCAGGTTAGACAAACATCTGACGGGGCTGGTCTAGGTTTACTTAATCCTGCCTTAGAGCAGCGGGCTGGGCTAGACGACCTCTTGAGGTCCCTTCTAGCCCGAAGTGTAGAAAAGGGTGAGGGTAAGAATCTTTAGATATGTTCTTGGCCTGGTTCTCTCCTGTGCTACGCTGGTTGGTAGCGATGGCCTTACACTGGGGAGTGACAGAGGAGACTCACCATTAGTAAAACATCAGACATACATTTCTAAATACCTATCGTCACAATGCAATAGGGCACTTTGGATCCTACAGCAGCGCTAATTAATGCAGGGCCCGTGAGGCTTTGCCTTTTGCCTTGCTATGTGTCCAAGCTAGGCATCAGCTAGCATTATGGCAGAGACTATCAAGTCTTGCTGAATTACAAAATGGCCGTAGACTCCTGGAAACTTTGCCAGTGGTTGCAAGTAGCATCACATCAGCATGGCTGGAGGGTTGCGTTGCAGCTGAGATCCACCTGCATGTGTTGCTTGCACCTTGGGAGCTACATGCTGAGCCAGCATCCGATTCAGAGGCCTTCATTTGCATGCAGGTTAGAGCTCTCCGGCCAAAGTGGGCAAGCCACCAGCGTGCACGTGCAAAGCTGCATTTCTGTGAGCAGGTCATGCCCGTCTGGTTACTCAGATACACCGTTAGCTCCATGCACCAATAGGCGCAGGACCCCCTTTTACAGGAGCAGCCAGCTTAGTGTGTGTAAAAACACAAACCAACCCACAAGCATGTGGAGCTGGGCCCCTGGGATGAAAATCTGGTCTTGGCTAATTGGTGATTGTGTCAGCGCATTGGGATCACAAAATCCAACTGAAAATGATTTAAAGCATTGAAAACATGCCTTGTAGTGAAGCTCAGTCTGTTTAGCTTGACGGAGAAGGTTACGGGGTGACTTGATGACAGTCGATATGTCTACATGAGGAACATAATTTGATACTTGAGGGCTCTTCCATCTTGCAGAGTGAGGCATAAAAAGATCAATGGCTGGAAGTGGATGCTGGACACATTCAGATTAGAAAGAAGGTGCCAGCTTTTAACAAAAAAGGTGATTAACCATTGGAACGGCTCACCATGGGTTGTGGTGGCGTCTCCAGCACTGGACATTTAAAATCCAGATTGCGTGTTTTTCTATGCAACCTGCTCTAGTTAAAAGAGGAATAAACTCGGGGCCATTTGATGGCTGGAGCTAGGCAGGAGGTCAAAGTTAGCTGATCCCAGTCACCCCTTCTGACTTTGTAATCTATGAAACTGTAACACTTCTGCAACTGGACACCCCCCAAGAACTCTACCTGAGGTCAGAACCAAGCCTGGTCCCTCCCCTGCCATATTTTCCTTTGACCTTTCATGTGATGTCCACAGCACTGGACGCACACGGACATTGTAGAACCAAAAGGGGATGAGATCTGGCCAGGCAGATTTCTTTTTTCCAAACTGTTGATACAGATAGAGGACAAATAGCAACCGAGCAGTAGAAACCACCTCGTTCAATGCACCCAAGTGACAGCTGAGCAGAGATCGGGAGAGGGGTAAGGCGAGGAGTCACACCAAGTGTAGGATGAATCAAATATCCAAGTTTAGAAAAGCCTGTATGGCTTATTCTGGCCTTTAATGTTCTTATGTGCCAGTTGCTGGCCCCAGACCCTTTGCAGTTTGTTTCTCTGATGCTGATATGGACCATGCTTATCTTCTATACCTAAACAAACCGACTTTGGAATGAGGAAATGGACCAGAGTGACACAGCTTCAGATGGCTCTCTGACTATGGGCCCCACGCCATTTTGTTGGGGATTTTTCTGAATCTCTCTGCAATTTCTGAATAATTTTAGAAGTGAAATATGTTCTTGAACAACCGATTTCAAAGCAGCCTGCAGAATTAGGGCCAGAATTGGGCTGCACCAGAATTGGGCTCTGATGTGGGCTACCGTATCTGATCATCTTAAGGTCAGGAGCACGGTGGGCTCAATGACTCTTTCGTATGCAAGGGCAGCAGCACCGGAGAAATGGAAAGGATCTGCACAACTGAGAAATCTCCCACTGGACCGGATCTGGAAGAGGCAAGAGCAACTGAATTAACATGGGACGTTTGTTTCTAAAAGCAGGGAGCCAGATGAGGTTCAGGGGGCTTGCTGGAGAGGTGAGAGGGGCATGGGGAACCCCTTGTTCTATGGGGTCCTTTCTCTCTCTGTCTCTATAACCCTAGGGGTTGAAAGGAGCAGTGCCCATGTTGCTAAAGAGGGGGCAGCTCGTGCTTCAAGAGGGCCACAGGAGTAGAAACCCAGAGAAACAGAATTTTTTGTTTTAAAAGTACAAATACACCCCCCCCCCCACTCCTTCCGTTCTTCAGTGATGGCTGTGGCTACCCACCTGTCCCTATCTGTCTCACGCCATTCTACTGCGTGCGACAGGGCCACAACATCATGTCCTAATCTCATCCCGCTTGCCTCCCTTCAGGTGCGTTCTTACTCTCCTGGATCCTGCCTTTCCCAGGCTGCCAAGCCACCTGGTTCCTGCATCGCTGTTGCACTGGGTGAGTTAAGTCCTGTCTATGGGAGGCAGTTGTACTAGGTTAAAGGCTTTTTGCCTGTATGAAAACTGGAACTGAAATAATGACATGAATATTTTCAAAATAATGCCCCCCCCTCTATTAGTAGACTGATATAATTTGTCAGTCAAATAGTTACTGGAATAAGTGTTGAGACAAAGACTTGCACTGAAATAATGAAAGGTGTGAATTACAGCCCATGTAGTTATTTTGGTGCCAGTTTCCAAGTAGCCAAACCCTAATTTAAATTGGTTTCAAAATCAGTTTAATCAAACTGATGCAAACCCCTGTGTGGACATTCTCAGTTGGGCTTAGAGTGGCATGTTTCAGTTTAGTTTAGCCAAACCAGAATAAGTGTGTCCATACAGGTTTTTGCTCTGGTTTAACTACATAGATTTAAAATCACACCTTTAGTTAAACCAGGGTAACGTTCTGGGGTAGAAAAGGCCTTATTTGGTGCTCTCTGCTGCTCTCCTGTCCCGCTTCGTGCTCCCCTTCTGACCATGTGTGACGGCCATATTAACGATTCCACTTTTCTGCTTTTTATGGTCCATTTCAGCTCCTAGGTACAGAGCTCACTAGTGGCTGCAGTGCTCAGGTAGCAGAGCGGCGGCTGGATCTCCGCTGGTTTCTATCTGGCAACTGTTCCGTGGGGACAGTACAGATTTTATAGGGCGACTGAGCTCTGCTATCTAAGGGTTACGAAACGGAGCAAAGTCTATAACTTTGCCAGCCTGGCGACTGGGTGCGTTATTGCTGCCCGTGGGCTGGCAGCAAGAGTTTCGTCAATGGGGAGGAGAGGGGAAAGTAAATACCTCCACTAGAACATGAGAAGTTCAGGCTTTTCAATCTGCTTTTAGCAAGTATGTCTGTGTCCTCTGCGGTTTGTAAGGAGGAGTTAATCCTGTTTGCATTAACGTATCTTTGCCTTTGACATACCAAAGGAAATAGGTCGGTGCTCTATCCTCGCCCTGGTACTGTTTGATCTGATGAAGGTTATATAAGAAGATGTTTAGTTAAAGAACACAGCTCCCCACAGGGTCTGGCATGAGGAATTCACTTGGTTTTGTGAAATCCTGAAGGGAAGCCGTGAACATCCTTTCCATGGGTTCCAAGGCCTGAAGGCTGCATTACTGTTTGAGATGAATCTACTCTTCCATATTTGGTAGCAGCTGCAACCTCAGTACAAAACAGCAGTTTGATCCAGCGTCCAACCTGAGTACCGTACAGCTCGTCTTCATCAGCATTGCCTGGACATGTGCAGGGTGGTTGTAGCCATGTTGGTCCCAGGACATTAGAGAGACAAGGTGTGGGAGGGAATCTCCTTTGTTGGACCAACTTCTGTTGGTGAGAGAGACATTATGGGCCTCCATAGAGCTCTTCAGATCTGAAGAAGAGCTCTGTGTAGCTCGAAAGTTTGTCTCTCTCTCCAACAGAAGTAAGTCGCTTGTTACTGCTGTTCGGTGCGAAGCCACATGACTGTTACAAACATATAGAGGAGTCAATATCTAATTCTGAGTTTCAACACAAGGGTCTTCTTCAGGGACCAATATAGTGTATGTGCAATATCTGGAACTGGGGCTGTCTGAGGTACACCCAACATGAAGTTCTCCCAACTAATTTGAGAGCGTTCCGTGGTGCGTAAGTTGGGGTTACATTGTTTCCATAAGAACAATTTGGTTCCTGAGGTCTGGATCAAAAATGGCAAATAATTAAATGAACTAACGATTGGGCTGTGCACTCACTGTGGTAAGTCTGTGCTGTATTTGTGGTAAGAAAGGTACAATGGCCAAAATGGGAAATTATTCCAAAAACAAATAAAGTGTTTATTAAAGGAACAATTTATTTGTGAAATGACAGAGTAAACGACCTTGTTGCTATCTATACTGTTACAGCACCTTTCGTTCACAACTCTCCAAGTGCTTCACAAACATTCATGTTTTCATTACAAAATGTGAAGCAGGCTGGCACTCTTCCAGCTTCGCAGAGAGCTGGGCAAATCAAGGCACAAAAAGCTTAAGTGACTTGAAAAAAGTGAGTGTGAATCATTGATAGAAGCAAGAATACAAGGTGGGGACCTTGATGCAAGTCCCTGCTCTAAGCAATTGGTAATTCCCTCTACCAGGGGACAGATGCTTTAAATTAAATGTCCATTAAAGCATGTCAGCACTGTGCTTGTCAGTTAGTTCCCTCGATGTGCTGGTTAAAGGTTTCGGAACATACAGCCATGCTGCCCTGGAGCTGATTTTCAGAGAAGGACGTCTGTTTTTGGAAAAAAAAAAAAAAAAAAAAAAAAGGAGGACTTGTGGCTCCTTAGAGACTAACCAATTTATTTGAGCATAAGCTTTCGTGAGCTACAGCTCACTTCATCGGATCCGATGAAGTGAGCTGTAGCTCACGAAAGCTTATGCTCAAATAAATTGGTTAGTCTCTAAGGAGCCACAAGTCCTCCTGTTCTTTTTGCGGATACAGACTGACACGGCTGCTGCTCTGAAACCTGCTTTTGGAAACACTCGCTTGCTGCCACATATAACCGGGCTTTGTTGCAGGTGCAAACATGAGCAGTTAGATGTCTCGCTATGATCGCGTTTTACAATCATAGCAATAGGAATGAGGGGAATTGCAAGAGGAGACCCTGGGGGACGAAGTCTCTCCTGTTACTCTCTAGCTCTCACTTGCTCAGGTTTCCTCGACTTAGTCTGGTGCTGCCTGTTGCAGGTTCACAAAGGCTGTTCCTCCCGACGTGCACTGTCGCTTTTATTTGACTGTCAGGCTCTTGACCCGTTGGCAACTGCAGGCGGAAGGGGAGAGGAGGGCCCCCCACTTTCTCTGGCCCAGGGCCCCACAGAAGGGAAATCAGCCTCTGCCTGTGTGAGCCCTTTCAATAGCTGTAACCCTGTAAATTCCCGCCTGAGTGTTCCTGGGCAAAGTCCCTCATGCAGGTCTCCATCCTGGTGGCATCATCTGTGACCCCAGCAGCACATTGGAATCAACTTTGCATCCCTCTTTCAAGTCGGGCATAACAATCAGAGGAGCTTGCCTCTCTCCTGCCCACGTGTACAGACCGTGGTGGTGCTCATGCAGTAACGTCTGTCGGCCTCTGGGTTATTTCTCAGCCTGTTTTAATGACAAGCTTTAATTTCATATAATTTCATCATAAGGTCCAGCTTTATCCAGGGGAGTAAACCCGAGAGAGCCTGGGCAGAGAATCCTTCTGGAGAGAGTTGTTCTGAGTTACAGAACTCAGGTTTTCCCTTATTTAAATTTATACCAAATCTGATGTGTTGACTATTTCTTATAGGGCAAAAGTCCATCAACCCCATCGCCCAGCTCCAGTACTCCATGCTGGAACCACCAGGGATCACCAGCGACTATACTGACCGGGATTTAAATATAAGCTCTCAAGAACCCCTTGGGGAGGCTCTGTAGAGTTTGTCTGGCTGATGCTCCACTTAAGAGTCAGGTTCTTATGTTGGGCAGTGGGTGGGCAAGGACCCCTTCCTGTAGCCCAGGCAGGCGGGAATGCCAGAGCTAATGCCCTGGGGGTAGTGTGGTTCACGGGCAAAGTGAAATCAGATGCTCTTGCGCTGGTTGGTCTTTAGAGCATGGTTTGTTCCGTAGAACCTCGTATTTCCTTCCCTTTTTTCCTCTGGTCGCAGGCTGCGTTTGCACTGATAGAGAAGCCTCTTGAGTTTTCCAGCCTCTTGAGTTTTCCAGCCTCTTGCCCCCCTTCTCCCTGCCACAGAACATTGGCTCCAGTAACTCCAGGGTCGCTATGGGGCTGTCAGAGGAGTTTCCCAGCAGGCCGTCTGCTCTGCACTGTGGGAGTGGAGGGAAAGGTGGGGGTGGGGAGAGAGGGAAATAGCTAAGAGGAAGAGGCTGGGAAGTGTTGATGGGGGTCCACGGGGAGGTGTAGAAGGGGTGAAAAAGGGACACGAAGAAGAGAAAATAAGGATGGAAAAATGGAGAGGAAAATCACAACATTAGAACAGAGAAATGGAAATGGACTGAAAAAGGGAAGGGGAGAGAGACAGAAACAGGTGCAATGCAACAACCATGCCCAGGATATTGGGGCCCAGCTGCAGACCCATCGCAGATGGGGCCTGTTGTAGCAATTAGTCTATTAGTCAAGTAATCAATTAGCCTAGTACCTTTCACCTGCTTTGGAAGGTAGGTCCAGTTATTTTCAATAAAGAACATTATATTCAGGTGCAAAATACCCCCAGCAGTGGTTCCACGACCCTCCTTGAAGAGAGACCTGGAGATTGCACAGGCTGTGGGGTGTAGGGATAGAGAAAGGGGAAATGATAACGAGAGGATGAGAGAACCATCCCAAAGCCTTGGGGGTCTGCTCCTCAGCTCTTGGAAACTGGTGTCGCTCCTTTGAGTTCCATGGAGCTGTGCTGAGGGACGGCAGCTGTGCAGCTAGTGTGGGATCGTCTCGAAAGGTATCTCCCCCATCCTTGATCTTGGAAGTAGATCTGAAATCGCAGACAAAGTGACAGGCTTTGGTCTGAGAATTCCAGTACTTCCTGCTTCATCTGGGCTGAAATACTGGGCCAAGCCGCCCACTTGGTATTCAGTTACTGTCCTCTCTGCCTCCACCCCAAACTGCTGGCAAGTGAAGGGATGCCCAGAAATCGTGGGGGGAAGGGACACGTGGAAGGATGGCCCCTGCTTAATGTGTCGGCCCGTGTAGCTAATATCAGTGACACGCTCCAAAGCTGCACTTCTGACTTGTTCACGTGCATATTATTATTTTAACCTTGCAGAGAGTCTGACGGGGATAAGATGACACCCTGTTATTTAGCTGTGGATTTTCTCCTATTGTTGAGCTGTACTGTGCCTGACTGTCCAAGTGAGGACTTACCCGATAAGATGACATCTAGTTAAGGACTGATCAAGTTACCAGCACAAAAGCATCTTTCTGACTTGATGGGCGCTTAAGCTTAAATTCCTAAGAGATAAGAGAGAAATCTCCCAAGCTGGGCTTAGCAGCTGATCGAAAGCCACCAGCTGTGCCACTCGGAGGAAGACACTGAGAGGTAAGCGTCAGGAAACACATTTTTACATAAAAATAACGCCGAGGACAGAAATAATTCAGCACCTACAATTTCAGGGGTGCACGTGGCCAAGTCAGTGACATATATGACAGGGACGATGGGCAAACCTCGAAACAGCCAGCTAAGCAGGCTCTCCGATGCCACAGGTCTGAGCAAGGTGTAACTACTTAGCCAGATACAGAGAGCTGGGTAGAGAGAAATCAGTATTGAAGATGTAAAGATAAATGGGTTAGTCTCTAAGGTGCCACAAGTCCTCCTGTTCTTTTTGCGAATACAGACTGACACGGCTGCTACTCTGACACCCTAAAATTGTATGTTCATTCAGACCTCATGTCAATCGTAACAAAATTGTGCTAGAACTAGAGTAAGAACAGCATTTCTTGCAAGCGTTTCAATTCTGGGTTTTGTCCAGGCTGGAAATATCACAGAAACACTGCTCCACTTCCAATCCTGCTGGGGTTTGAGAAGGAAGAGGAATTAGAAATGACAGGGAAGAGAGAAAGAGGCAGGTAAGATTGTTTTAACAAACTAAATATTCAGCCCTTTAAAGAGATTCATGTTAGTTCCCCCCCTTGCACCTCCTGCAGTGAGTGTCTCTACTGTCTTCCTTGAGAGCAGGTCATAAATATCAGTCACAAACATTGGTGTGCCTGACCCAGAACACCAGCTATGAGAGCCGCTCGCCCAGCAAAGTGCTCGTAGCAGAGCTCGCGAGTCCTGGCTCTCAGTCCATTGCTCTGTCCATGAGACCTCTAGTCATGATGGGCCTCATCCAAAACCCAGTGAAATCAACAGAGAGATTTCCACCGGTCGGAGTAGAGGGTGAGGGCACTGAGTGTGGGCAGCTGGATCAGGCCCTGTTTCCCCCGGATGCTGGTGTAACCTCTGCCATCGCTCAGCGTTAGGAACATGTGCCATGCTAATCACATGGGAAAGGTTCACAGTTAAGCACGTGTGTCCTCCCCTCCCCCAGCAGAATTTACCCTTTGAGTCTCCACTTTCTCCCTTCCCCACGTTCATTCATCTCACTTTTTTTGCCAATTCCAATATATCGTTTTTTAGCCTGCTCTTCTGGATTTGCATGCAAGTCTCCCAGGCAGCTCTGCATGGCTGTTGAGTAAGAGTGTGGGCTCCGTGCACACGAGGAACATTCACTTGATACCTCAGACTCAGCGACTTGCCCAGACTTTCACATTTGTTCGCAAAATTATTTACATTGGAAGATGTCAGAAACCGCACGGGAGTTAGTTTTACATCCCCACAATCAGCTCCATTTTAATCACTCCTTTTGTTTTCCCTCATTTTCGCTCCGAATTCTAGTATAGAAAGGCTGCCCCTTCTATATCGCCGGGGAAGGGGAAAGGCTCTAACAGCTCTTGAGACACCTACCACTGGACAACAGCCTAGCCAGGTGAGAGCACGAAACACCCCGACGAAGTGTCTCTGGCGCTATTGCAATACTAGGAAAAATAATTTTTTTATACACTCTCAGGGACCGATTCTCCGCTGCTTGTACCTCGTGTGGTCAGGAACACCTGCCTCACGGGGCTGTGAAATGCTGAAATGTGGAATCATTGATTGGATTTGGTAGCATTTCACACCCACGTCGTCCTGGTAGCAATGAGATGGACATGGAGCGTCTGGCTTTGGTTATAGCTTTGCTGGAGCACAGATCTCAAATCATTTTATTGAATTAAGACCCATCAGATGGTTCTACCAAAGGGCCTTGTGCAGCCGTTAACATTGAACGGGGCAGGCGGGTGGCACCTAAAAGTAGAAAACCACCTGCAAATGTAGACATTGCTCCATGCAACGTCCAAGGACCCCCCCCGGGTTAACTCTCTCCACTAACTGCCTTTCTTCTGTTTACAAAGACCCCATGAGTGACGCTGATGCTTATAACATAGGGGGAACTAACAGCTTATATCTCCTCCTATAAACCTGGGTCTGTATGGGGCAAGTTAAGCAGGTACCATAGCAGTCTCTCCTTTCCACCCCCCTGCCCCCCAAGAGCTGATTCAAATGCACCTTAAACTGTCCTTTCAAATTGTATTTCTATAGGTAAAATCATTAGGGGCTGATTCTTAGCACATGCTGCTTTTAGCCTTGGGTAACTCTTTTGACTTCAGTGTAGTTGCCCCCGATTACAATCCATGTGAGATTAGAATCTGGCCCTTGAGCTGCAGCGTTTGCTCTGCTGCAGTAATGAACTCAACCCAACAGAGTCTTTCTGGGCATTTTAGCGGCGGTTCTCATTTCAGCCCCTCCGTTTGCACGTTGCTCGGTGGAAGGTTGGACACCACGGTGCTGGAGCCAAAGATGTTAAGGATTTGGTGCATTATCTTCTCCTTTGGTTGGCTGGCCGCGTCTCAAAGAACAGATGCCCCTGGGGCCATCCTGAAGATTGATCTTGGAACAATAGATTGTGGTGAGTTAATGAGCCTGTCCCGCAATGAGTCAAAGTCAGCTGTGCATGGAGCGAACGCCTCACGTTTGTGCAGAGCATCAGGCCGGTGTGGCTGGAGCGTTTGGCTGTGCAATGAAAGGGGAGATTGCCATTCTGTTTTCTGTGCCCACCACCCTGAAATGTCCCCTTGAGGCTGCAGCCGCGGGTTTCACTTTCTCTGTACCATGTGGCCATGAATTCCTGTGCTTTCTAATATGGGGACTTTAGGCCAGACCCATGGATTCAGTGTAGCAACCGGGTGCTGTTCTGTGGTGCAAAGGGTAGTAAAGCCTGTTTGTCTGGACGGGACGGGCGCTGGGGAAATCCCCAGGTGGTGTAGACCCCGTACTGCCCCCTTGTGCAGCCCACAGTATGTGGCACATGGCCAGAGCACCAATGAGCTTCCCCAATTCCCAGATGCCAGAACGGCCCCTTGGGCAAAACTTAGAGAAGCCCTGCAGCTACTTTAAAGCATGCTCAAGGCCAAGCTAGCCGTAGGATCATGAAGGTGGAAGTGCTAAAAGGGTATAAAGTCACCTGAGATCTCGTGCAGAGCACAGCGCAGCCAGGCCTGAGACTCAAACGCTTCATATTTGTTTTTCCTTTGTTTGCTGTTTTCCGTAATCTGCAATAAAAGTTGCTCGCGTGGAGAAACGCATGTTCTGCTCTCCCGAGGTGGGACAATGTACCAGTGCCCACAGACAGAGACCTGCAAGTTCCAGCTATGTGATGGCCTTATGTGTCGGAGTAGAGGGTGAGGGCACTGAGTGTGGGCAGCTGAGTAAAAGCTATTTCGTGTCTAGAATTAAAATGCACATAGCAGATGATGGTTCAGGTTGAATCCCTGAACAGAAGTCCGCCACACTGTGTGACTGAAAAGAGTGCTGTAATTTGCCATATGACTGTCATCACAGGCTTCTCAGCCACACCTGTGTTTACTGGGATAGGACTGCCATGCAGCTGCATGATTTACACAGCATGCTAGGAGATCCTGAATTCCCTGACAAAAGATTCCCCGTTCTGCCCCCCATCTCCATCCCTGCTGATGAGGCATCTGTGCTAACCACACCTTGTCTTGTGGAAATATTCCAGCCATCTCCCATGCAATGACTGAGAGCGACATTCTTCAGAAACTGACAACAGCTGCAACTAAAAAGCAGCCAGGTGTAAACCCATCAAGGGCATTTCAGGGTGAGTTGAACAAGACCGTCAAGCATTATGGCAATGCTCTGCAGGTGAAATATGTTAGCTGTTAGTATTAGGTGTGGAAGCATCAGCCCAGAGGCAGAAGCAAATGAATCTGGAGCCATTAATAAGTGTGATTATAATGGAAAGCAGCATGCTAGTGACAAAGGCATGGCTGGCCTTACAAACAAAGGGAGGTGCCATCACCTGAGGGTAACACAGCAATGTGAGTTGCTGCTTCAGAGCAGGTGAAACGTTAATATTGTAATTCTTGCTTACTTTGCTAGGAAGTTCATTGTAGACACGGCAAATTTCTGTAACACAGGGTAGCCGTAGATCAGAAGTTCACTGCTAGATGTGCAAGGGACTCAAGGCGGATGGCAAATCAAAGATACAGCATCACCCACATCTGGAGACCTTGTTTGCATTTAGCCAGAGAACTGGAGAAGGGCAAACATAGTACTTTTGACCTTTAAAAAGGGGGACAAAGAGGACCCAGGGAATGACAGACCAGTCAGCCTGACTTCAACACCTGGAAAGAGACTGGAACAAATTATTAAGCAATCAGTTTGTAAGCACCTGGAAGGTAATTAGGAAATAAGTAAAAGCCACCATGGAGTTGTCAAGAGCAAATCATTCCAAATCAACCTAATTTTCTCCTCTGAAGGGGTTACTGGCCTAGTGGATGGGGCCCAGAAGACAGGGACACCTCGATTTTAGTAAGGCTGTTTGGGACAGTCCCAAATGATGATCTTATAAGCAAACTGGGGAAATGTGGTCTAGATGAAATTACTCAAAGGTGGGGTCATAATTGGATGAAAGACCGCACTCAGAGTAGTTACTGATGGTTTGCTGTCAAACTGGGAGGGTGTATTGAGCAGGGTCCCACAGGGGTCTGCCCTGGGTCTGGTTCTGTTCAACATTTTCATTGATGGCTCGGATAATGGAGTGGCGAGTATGCTTATAAAATCTGTGGGGGACACAAATAAAACTGATCTGAAATCAGCAAGATGAAATTCAATAAAGACAAGTGCCAAATAATCAAGAAGAAAAAATCAAGTACAAAATGGGGAATAACTGGTGAGGTGGTAACACTGAAAAGATTCTGGGGGCGGGGGGGTGTGCGGAATAGCAGATCACAAATTGAATATGAGTCGGGTGCCGGAACAGGGGGGGCCAAGGGGCCATGGCCCTCCCACTTTTGAAAGTGGACGCGCCTGGCCCCTGCCCCTCCTCTTCCCCCAGAGGCTCTGCCCCCTGGCCAGGCCAGCTGGAGCTGAGCTCAGGGAAGAGCGGCCCGGGGAGCCTGGGCAGCTGTGAGGAGCCATGGGCCCTCCATTGAGGCCTGGGGACATGAGCCAGGGCCTGCTCTTGGGCCCCCACCCAGGGCAGGTAGAGGGGCCCGCGTTCCCTGGCCCAGCTCCGGCTTCTGGCTTGGCTGAGAGGTGGGACCTTGCGGGGAAAAGGAGGGATGGGGCCTCCTGGCCCCCCCACTTTTAGGAAGACTCACTGATATCAGTCAAGAGTGGGATGCAGTTGCAAACAAGGCTAACAGAATTCTGGGCTGTGTTAACAAGACAAGACCTTGGAGGTAATCGTCCTGCTCTGCTCAGCACTGGGGAGGCCTCAGCTGGAGTCCTGTGCCCAGTTCTGGGCACCCCACTTTGGGAGAGATGTGGATAAAGTGGAAAGAGAGTCCAGGGAAAAGTAACAAAAAGGATTACAAGTTGGGAACCCCCGTCCTATGAGGAAAGGTTAAAATACTCCCCTGGGAGTATTTAATTTTGAGGGGAAAAAAGACTGAGGGAGACCTGATAAGTCTTCCAATCTGTTAAGGGCTGTTTTAAGGAGGACGGTGATGAATTGTTCTCCATGTGCACTGATGGCAGGACAAGCAGTAATCGGCTCAATCTGCAGCAAGGGACATTCAGGTTAGATGTTAGGAAAAACTTTCTCCCTCTGAGGGGAGTTGAGCTCTGGAACAGGCTTCCGCGGAGGTTGTGGAATCCCCGTCGCTGGAGTGTTTTAAGGACAGGAGGGACAAACGCCTGTGAGGGATGGTCCAGGTTTACTTGGTCCTGCCTCAGCATAGGGGGATACACGTGATGGCCTCTCGAGGTCCTTTTCAGGCCTATGCTTCTATGGTTATTGTAACGTGTCCCCTGTTTGTTTAGGAGTTTTTGACCTGCATACAAACCTCTGCACGGGCCATGGAGACGTGGTCTGCCAGTCACCGAGGGTTCTAGGTTTCTTATTTAGTCTGCGCGCTTCACGACAGGGGAGCATCTCTTAGTTCTGTGTCTCTACAGCACGTAGAGCAGTGGGGTTTTGATCCCAGACCGGAGCCCTTAGATTCTGCTGCAATAACAAATGGAATAATCCTCCCTGTAGACACCAGTCTTACCTGTGCAGGTGCCGGCGCTCTCCTAACTCACCTGTTTTTATCCCATAGGGTAAATGTTAAAGATTTTCACCCCCCTGAGATAACGCTAACCTTCTTACCAGGGACTGGGCTCTTCATGGCTGTGTTAACTCGCATAACCATCACTGGGAAGAGGTGAGTGCGATCCTGCCTGGGGTGTGAGACCATCTCATTCCTATTAAACAATTTGTAGGGAACTGATAATATTTGAAAATGAATAAGGTCTCCTGAGGAACCTGGGAAAATGCACCTTGTGAGCAGATCTATTGGATAAACTGTTTCCCAGGTTCCTTGAGTTAATGATCCCAGGAAGCTGATAAGGAATTAAAAACAATTATATTCAGGACAGCAAGGAATGCAACATGTTTCGTTCCCTTCTTCTGCAAAAATGTCTAACACCTGAAGTGCAGTGGCCGGCATGTGGCGTGCTCTGCAGATGGATTAGCCAGAGCTGAAAGCATTTGGCAAGCAAGGGATTAGTTTGGGCTTGAGAGCTGCAAAGTTAAGGAAGAGAAGGGGTGGTAACGTGCCAAGGGGCCCCCCACCAGCACCTACCAAACAGACTCCAAGTATTAGTCACACCTGGCATGCCAAAGACCACCAGGCTGGACTTGTCTCTGGTGCATCCAGAGTCTGGTCTGGCTCCTCCGCCTGCCTTTCCAGAGGCACAGAGCATTTATCTGATGGAGACGGTCTCTTCCAGGGGAGCAGCTCTCACCACTCCGGCACTCGGCATTGCCTGCCTCGCTCAGCACGCGGGGGCTAGTGTGGCTCCAGTGTTCGCTCTACGTCCCTCGCCGAAGGGTATGTTCGCGGGTTCCATAAAATCAGGTCACCAGAAGATGAGCAAGAAGCAGGAGAGTGTTAAGGAGTTTTGTTGCCATGAGATAAACCGTCCAGAGCAGCGTTAGACATGTAGTCTTAGACTCAATGCACGTGGACTCGAGAGCAGTGATTTCTTAACTGTTTCCCTAAGGCAACTCCCTGGGACCACCCCAGAAGCCCCCCCCCGCACCCTTTAGCAAGCTGGAAAGGTTGGGATGAGCAGCCCTACATTAAGGCATCCGAAGGAGGAGACCCGCTGGTGTGGACCCTGAACCAAGCAGCTCCCTTCTGGGTGCTCGCGGTCCCTCTGCAGGACGATGTCAGTAAAGAATTCACCAGGAGGTCACTGAAGTTTGCTCTGTGTAGCTTTATAGGTGGAAATATGGAAATCGCAGTGGTTGCGAACATGACCGCCAAGAACAAACAGTTGCAGGATGACTTGGGTTGCCCCAAATTTAGAGTTGGCAACTGCCAGATTTCTCTTGTTATTTTAAAAACCAACCTCCCCAGCAGGTGAATGCCTGAGATTTAGCCTCTGCTATGGAGGACAACGCTCACTAGATTTGCCCCATTCATCATACTTAACATTTATAACCATAAGGCATGTCCCCAGCTCAGTGAAAATCGGAGCACCAAGTGCTCGCCCAAAAGAGCAACGACCTTGTGCTGGCCCCTCGGTGCTGGCGTGAATTTCACCCACAGACGACTGACTTTATTTCCATGCGGTGTCCATCTGTGTGCACTGACATGACCTCCAGGGTGATGGAGCTTCTTCTCGGAATGGGAACCTTTTAGCACTGTTTAAAGCCAGCACAAAACATTTCTGACTCGTTTGCCAACTGGATTCCTCTGGTGCTGGTCCTCTGACCTTTGGCTTTGCAGCAGCTGCTGTCATTTTGAATCTCTTTATTTACTCTGTTGATTTATTTCTTGGCCGCCTTTGCCCAGTGTGCTGCCCAAACTTGTGAATAAGTTCCTGGATACCACCCTTCAAAAAGCCTTGCCAGACATGGTCAGTCTGTTCCTGTAGTTCCTCAACGAACCATTGCTCCTCCAGAGAGTAACCGCCCAGGGGTGCTGTCCAGTAAAACAGTCTCTTAATTTTTGTATTTGAAGTAGCACACTTTTTGGTACAAGTAGATGTGCTCTAGTATTTGTCTGTTTCTGGTAACACCTGCAGTGTGCTGGGGTCTGTACAAAGAGAAATGAAGACACAGTCCTTGTCCCAAAGTGCTTGTAATCTCAGACAAAGGGACACAGACACAACATTTGCCCACCATGGTCTCGATAACCCTTTTTTTCTTCTTCTTCTAAATTTAGGCACGTGTTTACACACACGTTTGCAGCTGTTTAACGGGAGGTGTGTGACTGACCTGGTTATAGTCTGTCTACACTGCCAACTGGAGCTGCAGGGTAGACATACCCTCGCTAGCACAGCTGCAAACAGCAGTGTAGACGCAGGGTGCAAGCTCGCCGCCTGCTCCAGGGACCCTGGGTACACACTCCCGTTGCTGACATGTGCCATCACATTTACACTCCTATTTTTGGCCGATGTACTTTGCTGTGTGAACGCTCATATTTCAGTTTAAATCAGGCTTATTTCAGTTCAGCTTAAATTGATTAGAAATACATTTAAGATAGCTTGGAGTGAGTGTCCACACAGGGCTTTACCTAAAGTGCTTCAATTAAACCAGAGGAAGTCTGTGTGTAGATGGATCCTAAGTAAAACACGGCTGATCCCTCTCTGAGACCCGTCTCCTCTGTCTGGAAAACTTTGATTTTGTTGGGACTGAACCGGAAGGAATGGCAGCTAATCTGTACTCAAGAGGTGAGATATTTGCCCCTGCTCTGGCCCCTTGCAGCATGGAAAAAGGCCAGCGTGGCATAAAGGGGTCTTAAAAGCCTTGCAACCACCTTGGGGAGGACTCCCCCGGTGCAGGCATTGTGCGCACAGTCATAAGGCTGGCCCCCCAGGACCCTTGCACAAGCCCAGGTGCGGGGTTCTATTGATTCTGGGCATAGGGCAGTTTGGGGAGGCTGCTGTAACCTAGACAGGTCCCCCCAGGCTCTTCAGGCCCTGAAACAGCCCCGGATTGGGAGGGCAGAAAGGTGCATAAAGCCAGCACAATCTCCAACGCCCCGGGCTGTGAGTTCTGTGCTGTGCCCCTGAGGGTACATGTACACAGCAAGCAGAGAGGTCTCGGAGCCCAGGGTTTGCAGACTCGGGCTCGTGCTATGGCGCTAAACATTGCTGGGTGGGCGTTCTGGGGAGGAGCTTCGGAGCCCGAGCTCCAGCTTGAGCAGCACTGCCCTGCTGGTTTTAGGGCTGGAGTGCGAGCCCCAGTCTGTAGACCCGGCTCTGAGCTGCATGATGCCAGTCGCACAACGTGATGCAAAGGTTCGACTTTGCCCTGGGCGTAAATCAGCCAGTAGCTCCACTGGAGTGACCCCACTGGGATGCTGCTGGAAGTTAGAGGAGAATCTGGCCCCGTAGAGATGAATCCAAAAGCTTTCCAATAGAAAAATGCCTGGCTCTGGGTCTTGTTACTGCTTTTGCCTCACTGGAGTTTTGTTTCTCCTCCCACCTTGTAGCTGTGTCCAGCAGTGGATGCTGTGCTTACCTTCGTGAACCAAAAGTTCACCACCCTGATTTGTAAGTTGATGGCTTCATCTTGTCCTCTTCTCAGTAGCTCCCAGAACACGGCGCAAACCCAGGAACGATGCCGTAGTTGAAGGCCAGAGCGGGCAGGCCAAGGCGTGCTGCGGCAGGCACAGCCGCTGTCCTGTGACTCATGGGAGCTCTGGGGCTGCTCTGTCAGGGCACCCCCGGAACAAGGCCTGGTACCACAAAGGGAATGGGGTGAAGGGTGATCACACAATTGTTGCCTCGCGCGTCTCCCACAATTGCTGCACTATCAGGACTCAGTCAAAGAAAGCAGCCCTCTCCAGTACATCGCTGAAACAGCAGCTTAGCATTGAGAAGTGCTTTAGTCCCCTTGGGGACTTACGGATGTGCTTAACTTTGAGCATGTGCTTAAGTGCTTTCCTGAAGTGGGGCCTAAGGAGACAACTCATTGCTTTTCAAGGCACATAGAGACAGCTTGGGTATTAAGGGTCCTCTCAAGAGCAAATCCCCAATCCTTTCCTGGTCTATTTCACTCTCTCCCAGGGCTGGCTAGTGCAGAAGGTTTCAGATGGAGCCTTCCAGGTCACTAGGACCATTGCAGGGGTGGCAGAAGGGTCCGTGCGGAAACTGATGGAGAGACCTCCAAAAAGCGCGCGTGTGGGCCGCTTCACAGAGCCCAGGTGACAGGCCTTGTTCCTGTAGGCAGAGAGCAACAGGGAAATCCCATCGGGAGCCCCAGTTTGTACCAGGCCCAAGCATTTGGCAGCAGTGAGGGCAGAGGCCCTCAAGTTCCTGCCTTCCTGTGTAACTGGTTGGCTAACAGCGTCAGGCAGGCGCCCTGCTCTGCTTCCATTGGGCTTCCCCTTTCATCCGCTGGAGGGTTTGCTGCTGTTTAAATGACTTCTCGCTTTTTCTCGGCAGCCCTGAGCTTGGTCGGCGCCCCTGGAAGCACCCAATATGCTTTGCTGAGCCTGCCGGTGACCAGTGGAGATTTTATAGAACTGGATTTAAATGTAAGCGCAACTGCTGGGCTGGGTGTGAGGGGATGCAGGGGGCTCTGCGGATTCGGATAACAGGGACCCTTCTTCTCATAGTGCTGCCTGGGCCCCTGTGGCCTTGGGCAGGGGGCTCCGTGGACGAGGAAGCTGCTCAGTCTCGTGCCCCAGTTGCCAGTGTTCTTGCTCCACCGTTCTATACGGACACTGTTGCTTAACATAAAATCCTAGCAACAAGGCAAGGAGAGTCAGCCAGTGGCCTGTGTATTGTCCAAATGCAAACCCTCTGGATCGCTGTGCCCCGCTCTTGAAATGGCTGAATGTCTCTCTTATCTCTCCTTTCAGACCACGGTCCAGCAAGAGAGTGGAGATCTCATTGACCTTCCTGCAGACCCCCCAGCTCTTACCTCCCTGCCGCCAAAAATGGACTCAGCTACCCAGCCGGACGTGTCAGTGAATTTCCTGAGCGCCGAGCTAACTCTCATACAATCATCCTTCGACCTTGATGTTTTTCAGAATTGTGGATACATTTGGCTGCATAATTACCGGGACTGCATGTGCCATGATAATGACAGTGGCTTCATATAGTCAGCTAAGTGCTGGTTACTGGTGCATGCAGTCACCACTGGGCTAATTGCATATGCAAATGAAGCATACACATTTCTGCAAATCTGGGCAAAAACAAATGAGTCTGGTGCTCACAGAAGTTGAGGGGCTGGTACTGGTGGTTCTTACAGGCTTTATCCCAAGAGTGGCCGAGCACCTGTTGTTCCACTGACTTTGGAGGGAGTAACAGGTGCTGAATCCCTCGCAGGATGTGCCTCAAAATTGTGGGGGGAAAGAATAAAGAAAACCAGCTGTTGGACCTGCTAATTGATCAAGGAGGGTGTGTGTTTATTATGTAAGAAAAAGAGGTTTTGCTTGCCCAAGGAACACGGAAGCATCAGAGAATGCCAATGACAGGGACATGTACCATTCTCAAAACAACACACAATTCAGTGCCAGTGTGATGCTTTTCTCAGGAGATCATTTTCCTGGTAACCTGTAAGTTTTATGGGCTTGCAGGTGCTGTTCTCCAGAGCCTTTGTTAGGGCTGATCAGAGAGGTGGCAGACACACACTCCTAGATTTGGGAGGGCAGAAAGCTGGGCCCTGCTTAGCATCTCCTGGGGATTCCTCTGTGTTCCTGCAGGGCAGCTTGAAGCCCCCTTTGCATTGCTAAAATGGCTCAATGGAGACTGGCCAAAGATCTGGCTCCATCCCCACGCTGCCATGCAGGACTGAACCGACTTCTGATGCTGACTCAGGTTTCTCATTGCAGCATATCAATTTGGATACCCAATTTTCTATTCAAGAAGAGAAGCTGTGACTCTCCTTAGCTCTGGACAGGTCAGACATTCGCTGTTATCTTTCCATTGTTTCTTACCATTGAGAGTGTGATCATTCTTGACCGTGGGAAGGGCCAGGTACAGAGAAACCATGCCTGGGTATTGCTAGGATGCGAGGAGGGGTTGCTGGGTAGAGTCCCAGTAGGACGAATTAGGTAGGGGGAACGGTGCTGAGCCCACGAGGGGCAGCAGGATGGGCTGGGGCCACGCAGTGTTTGTTTGCACACCACAGTTCTGAGGTGTATGAACTGTGAATAAGATGAACCGTGCAGAATTTTGCTCTTGATTAGGGCCAGTCGCATCCATAGTTACAATAAAGAAAAGAATGATGTGCACACAAGGAGAATGGACAGAGCGAGGTGGGTCAGTCAGCTGTTGTGAGCCCTGGAGCCTAGGAGTTAAAAGACCAAAAAGGAAATCAGAATGACAAGTGAACAAAAGGAAACCAGCTTCTCTTCCTTTCCCACCTCCTCCAGGAGATTTCTTATTTTCTAATTTATAATTTTCTACCCTTATAGCTGGGACCCATCCAGAGACAAGGAAGCCAATCCCAGCACCTGTTGGGAGAGTTGGGGGGGCGGGTCTGGGAATTTTTCAACCTTTTTTTGGTTGGAAAACTCCAGTTGGTTGAAATGGGAGCGTTTCGAAAAGTTCTGACAAATTTTTCAACTAAAGAATTTTGAAAAAAGGTTCAAAATTGTCAAAAAATTTTTGGTCGGGCATTATCAAAATGAAAAATTCTCATTTCCTGATTCAAAATGATTTTTTGCTTAGAAATTTAAGCCAACTATAGTTAAAAACAAAAACACCCCAAAGGAAACTCTCTCCCGCCCCCCCGCCACCATACACAGACACACCCTGGTCAAAACTGAAACAAAATATTTCATTTGAATTTTTTCCCAGCATCTTTGGTTTATGAAAAATTTTAAGATTTTGATTTTTCCTCCTAATTTAGGACAGGAAAATTGTTCAAAATCTTGACAATTTTTGTGGGACAGGAAAACATCGTCCTGCCCAGCTCTAGGTCGGGGGAAGGGAGAACAGTGGTTCTGTGAGTTAATGGGGAGGTTTGTTCGTCTATATACTTAGAAGGTCAGCTTTTCCTTTTGCTTACACCAGTGTAAATCAGGAGTAACCCCCACTGGAGTCAGTGCAGAGGTAAAGCCCAAGCTCTGACCCCTGTAGGGAGCGGAGACGTTGACCCAGGGCAGCAAGTCAAACGAAGAGGCTGGAGGGAGGAAAGGGGGCCTGGGTCTTGGGTAATGCTGCCAGCGGCAGGGAAAAGGAGCCACATATAGACAAGGTCTGGAGAGGAAATGCCAACGCCTGTTTCCCTTCTCTGCAGCTTGCAAGAAATGGCCATGGCTGCTTCCTCCATCGGCACGTTCGCCGTGAGCTCAGTGGAGTGTGTGACGCTCGGCAAAAGCAAATGCTGAAGACTAATTGTATCTATGAATCTGAGTGTTGACGTGTTGGTCTAAAATGTCTAGCCCTGGAGTTTGTTCTTGGGAACCCAGCTGGATTTCTTTTATCCCTAGTAATAGTTTTATTTCAAAAATCGATGCGCTATAATCCACTAAATCAAAATGTTATTACAAGCAAGAAGTGATAGTGACAAATTAATTGGAGAACTCACCACCTCTTTTGCCAGGAAGTATTAGCAATCTGGAAGATCGCTGTGAGTTAATGCACTCACTTTAATTTCTGGAAGACTTTTGGTCAATAAATAACCATCCCCAATGCTTGCAATGAAAATCTGTTCTGCATTAACAATGTGTGCATTGAAGGTTCAAGGTTCCTCACTCACTCCAATCCCGCTTTCATTATCGAGAAGGAGGGGCTGTTGATGTCCAGGGTTTGTACTTAGATAACATAAAAGCCTGTGAAGGACAGGAGACAATTATGGCAAGGCTCTTCGGGCTCTCAGTTTGTCTCAGGTGATCTATTTGGCCTTGTGGGGAGATAATTTGCACCACACTCTGATTCTTTGTTACTAGCTGACCTGTGGAAGAGCCATGAGTCATGGTCAAAGGAAACACTAGAACTGGGGGTAAAATTGGAAAATAAATGGTCATTTTTCTTTGAAAATTTGAATTTTTCAATTTTTTCCATCTAGCTCTCGAAACAACTGGCAATTTGCCTGAATTTTGGGCCATTGCCACTGGACGTCTACACCAGTGAAATCAGAGTCAATCTAAAATGACTGGGGTGGATGCTGCTTGTGGCAGGCTTAGTAGATCACTTCTCTCTTTTTCAGGAGTTGCTGGTGAAGGGATTTTTGGTGACTATTATTGAAGCTGCGTCTGTGCCAGCAATCAATGGTAAGACCGTGAGATGATTTCATGTTGTAAACTGTTTATCCTTCTCCGAGGCCATGACTACCGGCACTTTCTTTAGACTGAAATAATCTTTTCTGGCAGCGGAATGGACTAACTGACCTAGCAAAGCCTTTCCAACTTTAACTTTCACGAGTCGGTGAATAACTGCACCCAATAAAATTGCAGATACAGCCATTTTGCACATGCAGAACTTGCATGTGGGCATTTAGAACAGGTAATGTGTGCGTGTGTTCTCATGCTTCTCTGCAAGCACAGTTGCTCATGGAAACCTGAGGTCGACACACGCAAAACAGATGCACTGCAGGTGCGTTTTTGGAAGTTCTTTGAATATGGTACCTGCTGACAAAATAAAAACTAGATCCCCCTGGGAAACTGGAGATCGTTTTCATAAATTCAGTACGTTTTGGAAATCTCCAAACACCAGTGGGCTTATCTGACCTTCGCATTCCTTAGGTTTTCTGATCACAAAATACACAGAAGGCCCAGTCTAGCTATTGGGCATTAGATCGATATTTGGATTGGAAAATGTGCCATCGGAATAATAGAATAATCCATCTCGAGGAATTTTCCTTCTTGGCAAAGAAGCTGCAGGAGAATAGGGGAGAAGTGACTAGAGCATTGCCAATGTCTTCAACTGCCCAAGGCAGTTTTAACCCTGGTTTCTGTTTGCTCATTTTAGGGGCACTGCATGAAGGGATCCCTCTGCCTAACCTGCTAGGCATTAAATACGAAAATGCTGATATTCGCATGTCTGAGGTAAGTGTACGGACACTTACTTGCCACATGTTCTTCTGTATATTGCATGGTCCGTGCTGGTTGTCAGCACGTAGGTATCTAAGCGCTGAACTAGCTGACGACTAATATTTGTGATATTTTTTACTTCGGTCGGAATGCTCTCGTGCTGAATGTAAAAGCCACCTAAAGCTGACCCAGGAGGAGTCACTAGACCATTCACCCCAACTGGAAAGAGTCCGAGAGCTGGAGAACAGCAAGTCTGGCATCCCCGGAAGCATGTCTTCCTCTTTTTATTTTTAACATTTTGATTCAATATTTTGGCTCTACAGAGCTAAAATAAAAAGGCAACACCACTCCCGGTAACTGGCGTACGCTGGGCTCTGCCTGTAGCGGAATCAAAGGGCTGTTCATTTGCTTGAATATAATTAATCTCTGTAATTTTCTCAGTGATGTTTTGTTCCAGCCTGTAGCCTCCACAGGAGTTTAGAACAGCAGTGCACTGTGGGCAGTGGAGTTTCACATTCCATGTGCCGCTGCTATAAAAGATTCTAGTTTCTTTCTCTGCATTCTTGGTGTTTCCTCTTTTCAGAAGGTTTTACCGGCTGTGTCTAGCTTCAGAGTCCAGGACTGCGAGGAGCTAAAGAGTGTTAGGCAGGCGGACACTGAGCAGATGTCTCCACACAACTTTGCCAATGCTCTCCAACCCCTTCTAGTCCTGAGCCTGCCATTTATGCAACTTTGTGCTGAAATATGCTCTGGAGTTACAAACGAAGTGGTTCCGATATATCCCAAACCCATCCGTGACTGGATCTGGCATCGCTAGAGCCCATCCAGATCTGGATCTGACCCGGGCCGATCTGTAAAATGCACAGAAGGGGAAAAGCGAATCTGAGCATCCCCAAACGTCAGGGAAGTTTGGATTTGGGTCTAATTACAGTTTTGAGCTCCACAGCCTGGACCGCTCTCTAACATGACCCAGGTCTCTCAATGGAAACTCTAACAAAGGAAAGGAAACAAGTATTTTTGTTTAAAATCTATAAAAACAGTTTTGCAAGTTCATTGGGTTGTTACCTCTGAGTATGCAGCACACTGCAGCTGTTCAGACACACACTGTCCAGCGCAACTACTGTCTACGCAGGGGTATCTCAAGAGAGCGATGGAACATTGATTCCCTTCATTTGAGCTAGCGAGGTGCCTGGGATCAGCAGCTGCACTGCATGCAGATGTGGTCGCCCTGCTCCCCGGGGTTCTTTTAACCCAAAGCTCTTGGTAGCTTTTACTCTGTGCGAGGTGGTGTCGGGAAATAACTAAGGGGAGACACGGCCATTCGACTGATAGATGGCTGGGAAAAACTGGACGACACAAGAGTGCTTTCACTTAAAGCTAAACTTTACTTAGTCTCAAGCACTTATACACACCTCCGCAACAGGTTAGTAAAACACCCCCAACCCTCGATAATTACCAAAGCTGAGTGTGGCTCTCGAGTGGCACAGCGGCAACCCATCTGCCGGTGGGGTACACAAGATCCATCCAGAGGGAGAGTCCAGTCCTGAAGAGTCCCACCACCTGAAACTTTCCCCCCTTTATTTATATATTTGTAATAGAATGACATGTCCCCTAAAGAAAACTTGTCAAGCAAGCAGTTTCAATGGTCAAGCAAGAGGCTTTCTTCTGATTATTGATTAACCAGGTGTGGGTTTTTCCAGAGTTGGCAGCCTTGAGACCCCAATAGACATTCCTGGGGCACATCCTGCTCTTCTAAAATGCATGTATCAGCAACTTCAATACACCTCTTATCAGGAAGGACGCAGGGTCAAGCTGCCTTTTCTGTGGCACCCAAAAAACCCCCTCCCCTCCTGCCTTGGTTAAACTGAGACTGCTGAATGGCCAATTTACAGCCTGCTGACTTGGCTGCTTTTAGCAATAAGCCATAGTGGTTTCAGGCACTTTACTGGTTTGCCAAAGTCTCCCGTACAGCCCCATCTCAAAAAAAAAAAGATATATTGGAATTGGAAAAGGTTCAGAAAAGGGCAACAAAAATGATTAGGGGTATGGAACGGCTTCCGTATAAGGAGAGATTAATAAGACTGGGACTTTTCAGCTTAGAAAAGAGATGACTAAGGGGGGATATGATAGAGGTCTATAAAATCATGACTGGTGTGGAGAAAGTAAATAAGGAAGTGTTATTTACGCCTTCTCATAACACAAGAACTAGGGGGTCACCAAATGAAATGAATAGACAGCAGGCTTAAAATAAACAAAAGGAAGTATGTCTTCACACAATGCACAGTCAACCTGTGGAACTTGTTACCAGAGGATGTTGTGAAGGCCAAGACTATACCAGGGTTCAAAAAAGAACTAGATTAATTCACGGAGGATAGGTCCATCAATGTCCATTAGCCAGGATTGGCAGGGATGGTGTCCCTAGTCTCTGTTTGCCAGAAGCTGGGAGTGGGTGACGGGATGGATCACTTGATGATTCCCTGTTCTGTTCATTCCCTCTGGGGCACCTGGCATTGGCCGCTGTTGGAAGACGGGATACTGGGCTAGATGGACCTTTGGTTTGACCCAGTATGGCCGTTCTTATGAATGTAGTGAAATCTCATTCCTACGGTTGCCTTCTAGGACCCTATGGGTCCTGATATCCTGCCAGGCTGAGCTATGATTGTGCCATGTGTGACAGCTGGGAGTGCTGAATCTATAGGCTGCCCAGAATGCTAGAGGCTTGCGTGCTTATGTTACTAAAAGTGAGAGAAGACTTAGTGGGAATGGGACAATATGGCAGCAAACTCCAGGGACTTTTGACTGCTGGTAAATACGGGGCACCATGCACTTAGATAAAAGGAAAAGGTTTGGTGGCTGTTTAATGAAAGCGGTCAATGGGATTGCTTCCTTCACTGCCGCTGGGTCAGAAAGCAGGGCACGAAAGCTCCATGAGAGGAAACTCTGATTCTTGGCCGAAAACGTGTTAAGTTAACTCTTGTCCTGGCAAATAGGGGCAGCTCTCTCTCTTTCTCCATCACCATGGGCTGAGCAGAGTTTGAGGCATAGGCTGGAGATCACCTTAGCCACTCCTCATGGCTGTATTGTACAGACCACTCTCACCCCGTAACTGCCTTGCCCCACTAAGGCATGTTGCCTTTTTTCCATGGGATATGAAGGTACGTCTGAACTTCAAGTGGTGTCATCGTTTTCTCCTGCACAGTGGCGACGATGTGTCTAGGTGCAAGTGATGAAATGTGATAGAAACTGACAGTCACTGCTGGGGGGTCCTGGTTAGATGTGACTGGCTCAGGATCAATCAGTATGGGAATTACTGAGCACTTTTTGGTCAGTCCCAGCTTGCGGGGCATGTGGTTTGTCACGTTTGTCAGTACCAGATCTGGGCTGGTCTCAGACTTTGCTTATACACACCACACGGACCTCTAATGCTCTGCCAGGTACAGCCGAGATTCCTGTAAATACGATGTTGTGTACACACTGCACCTAGTGGCTGAACAGTAGAATACAGTTTAATATTCCAAAAGTTGCCAAGCACAAGTGGGACTCTCACAATAGAAGGGTTCTTCCCAACTCACGCACTCCCCAGCTGAATTTTCAGCTTGCCTGATACCTTCTCCCTTTGCACTGAGTGTCTATGAGGTCTGCTTCCAGGGTCAGCACAAACGTGTTACTTCTCAAAGGTCATATTTGTTTATTATTTTCTCACATGTTCAGTACATTTCCCACTATCCCATAAAACTCTTCCCTTGTCACACTGGCAGTCAGTATTTTTTTTTTAATCCAGCCAGTTTGCATGAGAAATCATTTTGGAAAAGTTGGTCCCTGTATTGTCTGTCTTTGCAAAAACAGCAATAAAGAAGCCATTTAACGAATGTGGACAGGACTGTACTGCTGCTCACGGCTCCCTTCATCACTCATTTGTAGTCATTAATTTGGATTTTGGGTGCATAATGCTATGGTCCAATCTCTTAAATGCATTCTACACCTTGGCATATAGCGGTACAGTAAACAGTATGGCTCTCTTCCTGGGGCTTTTTAGTATCAAACATATGGTATCAAACATTATTTTATTAGGCTTTTGTTTTCACAATTCTATAATGAGAGGGCATTCCAAGAGTTCAAATATCTTTGCATTTAGCAAACATAACCTCTGGGCTTCTGCTTTCACAGTAAAAAGGCATTCAAAAATTGCAGACCCTTTTGCATTTGCAGACATCATGCATCCGGGATCGGCTATAGAATTACAAGATTAATTTTGAAAAGGTCTCTGCACATGTTTACACACAATTGTCCACCAAAATATCCAGGGTGAAATTTGATAAGCAAAAATTACTTTTTGTTTGCGGCTTTCACAGTTCAAAGATTGTAAACACTTTGGCAGACGTCTTTCATCAGGTAGCTAGTGTAGATTTAAGGCTAACTTTGAAAAGGTCTTTGCACTGGTTTTCAAGATGTTGTCCCTAGAAAAGTCTATAAAAGCCAGCCATGAAAACCAATGATCTTTCCATGCCCATAATGCCAAACACAGAAAGCATTCACCTTGTAATGCTAACGAGAAATTGTCCTCAGCAAAAAATCCTAATCAATGAAAAGAGTAGCCATAAGCTGCAGAGATGTTTCCCTGTGAGAGAGGTTTTTTGTACCTTCACTCCCCATTGCTTAGCAAACATTCTTTTTGATTCCAAGAAAAAATGAAGATCTTCATTCTCGCTCCTTCGGCAGCTGATGGAGAACCAAGCTTGAATTCTGATGGAAGAAAAATAAATCAAAATATCTTTCCATGATCTCACAGGGAAAACCCAAATCAAACGGCAAATCCCAGATGGCACCTATTTGATTTCCCACCAAACACTCTGTGCAGGCCCCAAACCTTAGTTTTTGGCAATTATGATAATGCCACTAGGTGAGTGGTAAAAGGGCTATTGGAAGCTGACTTGGGGGAGTATGCATGACCCTGGTCCTGCATCACCCACCTGCATTGCAGGTAGACCATGAATAGGTCTCTGTTTCCAGACACAAATTAGAGTAGCCTATGGGCAGCTCTAACTTACATTGGCTGCTAATGGCTCCTAGGGGCTGAAAGCACATCTGGAGATCAGCACAGTATAGGGGCATCCCAGCCCACATCTCCGGCCCTCTGGCAGCAGAGATGGGGTGTACACGGGTAGAGAGGCTACCACTTGTGCCAGAGTGATCCCAGTGGTGCAGCGTAGAGCAGCCAAGGTGTCTGATTCTTTTAAGTCAGGGTAAAAGGTTTTTTCTCCGCTGTGTCGAGCTCAGTGATACAGGAATATCCGAAAATCCCGCAGGCCAGAGTCTGCTCTAAATCACGTTGATGTAAACCCAGATTGCTTAGCCGACACCAGTGGCGTTAGCAGAATCGCTGCGTTTGGAATCTGGCCCTGGGAGTCTATTTTCCCATCACTCTGCACGTTAATGGAGTCACTTCATTAAATACTAACGGGAGCCACATACCTGGGGCCCCTTAGGCTGAAGGAGGCAAATAGCTGGACTCCATAACATCTTAATTCTCCCAACACCTGGTTTCAACTGTTTATCTCTCACACATATTTGCAAGACCTGTTTTCTTCTCTCTAGTCCCCAGATCTCTCTAAGGCCGGGTCTACACTGGATAACTGTCATTCAGGGGTGTGAAAAATCTACCCCTCTGAGCAATGTAGTTAAGATGGCCTAAGTCCTCGTGTAGACAGCGCTAGGTTGCCAGAAGAATTCTTCCATCAGCCTAGCTACTGCCTCTCAGGGAGTGGATTCCCGATGCTGATGGGAGAACCTGTCCGGTTGGCATAGGGACTGTCTACTCTGCAGTTGTTCAGCTGTGCCACTCTAGCATTTCAAGGGTCGAGAAGCCCTAGTCTCCTCTTAGGTATGTTATCTGCTTTCCGGTTAAGATTGCACAGTAATTACTGGCACCAAAATCATATTATATTCATCCCGTTCTTCTCCTTTTGAACTTGAGTCTCATCTCCTCCAATTTCATCTCTATTCCTTTCCTCCTACAATAATTTAATTTCTTAATCGTTGTGTCTTGCGAGTTACTTTTATGAAAGACCTTAGAACATGTCTCAATGTGATTCTTTTTAGGAAAATCCCCTTCAATTTGTGCTACATATGTAATGCCATTATGGTGCCCTTAAAACATGCACAGGACGTCCATTGACATCTCTATTTGACTACAGCTAACAGGCAGCCAACTTATGAGCATGAATGAAAGGTCACTAATGAGCAGCAGCTCTTTGTAATGGAAAGGTATTCCATTATTACACAGTCCGGTCTTCTTGATTAATCCCAGTGACATTTACTGGAGCTGTATTTATGCTGATTTCATGCTTCTTATTTTCATCCACTCAAAGTCTGAAGTGGCTCAGATGAGCTGATAGCACAATACTCCTTTATCAACGCACACGTATATCTCATTACATGTCATGGTCTAGCCAGCAATGAAACCCGTTGTTCTTTTGAGGTTAGTGAGTGATTAAGTTGCTGGGACAATGGCAGCATTCTAAGTACCTTGGCACCTCTCCTATGCTGACTTTGGCTGTTAGATAAGATCTTTAAAGCTGGAAGTAGGTGTGAGACAAAAGCCACCTCAGCTAATCCTCTGGGAACACGTCTTTCCGTCAGAAGTTTAAACAAAGTGTTAAATATGAACAGGTGCTTTGCTGGTGGGGCCTGCATTGTGCCTCACAAGTGCAGAGCATCCCATTTGGAAGTCTCTCTAATGATAAGACTTGATAATGAAGTTCTGCAATTTCACATTTGAGTTCCTTCAGAATGCTTGGGTGATACCCTCTGGTCCTGGTGACTTATGAGTGAATGAATGACTTATGAGTGGTTCATTCACAACTAATCACGTATCCCACCAATCCCCCTTTGCCTGCAGGGACTGCTCTTTCGGTGCATCCCTGGGGCCCTCTCTCCCAGGTGGATGGCTCATAGACCTGGCTGGCCACAGAGCACTAACACTGTCCCAAATGGAAATGGCACCTCCACATGAGCCAGTGACTTTATACCACAAGCTGGCCCCAAGTGCGTTGTGTATGGTCACACAGTGAGACAAACACTCAACAGAGACAAGACCTCATGGGCACTGCTTAATGTGCCAACTAGGGCAGGAAACATGCACACTCTGCAGTGGGTGGGTTATAATTTATTGTGGTGCCAGCACCAGGCCAGAAAAACCAGTGGCTACAGTCTAGGGTCCTCCCGACTTGTGGACCTTGAGCCCTATATTAACTCACATGGCTTCCTCTTTCCCTTGGCTGCTCAGTGCTGTGTCCATTGTACAGATCTTTCTTGCGTGGCAACAGCTAATTTAGACCCCATCATTTGTGTAGGTGGGATGATGTTTTCCCATGGGCAGTACTTGGCACTTATCAGTATTGAATTTCATCTGCCATTTTGTTGCCCAGTCACCCAGTTTTGTGAGATCCTTTTGTAACTCTTCAGTCAGCTTTTGATTTAACTACATTGAATAATTTTGTATGGGCCGTAGATTTTTGCCACCTCACTGTTCATTCCATTTTCCAGATTATTTATGACCATGTTCAACAGCACTGGTCCCAGTACTGCTCCTTGGGGGACCCGTTCTATTCCTCTCTTTACTGTGAAAACTGACCATTTATTCTTACCCTTTATTTCCTATCTTTTAACCAGTTACTGATCCATGAGAGGACTTTCCTCTTATCCTATGACAGATTACTTTGCTTAGCACCTTTGGTGGGGGACCTTGTCAAAGGCTTTCTGAAAGCCTAAGTACACTATATCCACTGTATCACCCTTGTCCAAATGCTTGTTGACACCTTCAAAGAATTCTAATAGATTGGTGAGGCATGATTTCCCTTTACAAAAGCCGTGTTGACTCTTCCCCAACATTATTTATGTGTCTGATCATTCTGTTCTTTACTATCATTTCAACCAGTTTGCCTGGTACTGAAGTCAGGCTCACTGGCCTGTAATTGCCAGGATCGCCTCTGGAGCCTTTTTTAAAAATCAGAGTTACATTAGCTATCCTCCAGTCATATGGTGCAGAGGCTGGTTTAAGGGATAGGTTACGTACCACAGTGAGTAGTTCTGCAATTTCACATTTGAGTTCCTTCAGAACTCTTGGGGGAATACCCTCTGGTCCTGGTGACTTATTACCATTTAGTTTATCAGTTTGTTCTGAAACCTCCTCTAAGGATACCTCAATCTGGGACAGTTCCTCAGATTTGTCACCTAAAAAATATGGCTCAGGTGTGGGGATCTTCTGCAAATCCTCAGCCATGAAGACCGATGTAAAGAATTCATTTAGCTTCTCCGCAATGGCCTTAGCATCCTTGAGGGCTCCTTCAGCCTCTCGATCGTCCCATGGCCCCACTGCCTGTTTGGCAGGCTTCCTGCTCCCGACGTATTTTAAAAAAAAGTTTTGCTGTTAGTTTTTGTGTCTTTAGAACTAGCTTTCTTGGCCTGCCGCCTTATACTTTTGCACTTGACTTGCCCGAGTTTATGCTCCTTTCTGTTTTCCTCAGTCAGAGTTCATGCCCAAGGGTCAAATGCTTTTTTGCTTCTAATTACTTCTTCTACTCTCCTGTTGAGCCATGGTGGCATTTTTTTGGTCCTCTTACGGGTTGTTTTTCACCTGGGGTATACATTTAGTCCGAGCCTCTATTATGGTGTTCTTAATAGTCTCCATGCAGTCTGCAGGCATTTCACTCTTGTGACTGTTTCTTTTAATTTCGGTTTAACGAGCTGCTCATTTTTGTGTCGTTCCCCTTCTTGAAGTTAAATGCTACAGTGGTGGGTTTCTTTGGTATTTACCCTCCCCCACCCCCCAAAGAGCTTAAATTTAATGGCATTATGGTTGCTGTTACTGAATGGTTCAGCTATATTTGCCTTTTGGGCCAGATCCTGTGCCCCATTCAGGACTAACTCAAGAATTGCCTCTCCCCTTGTGGGTTCCAGGACTAGCTGCTCCAGGAGTCAGTCAGTAGAAATGTTATCTTTGTATCCCTTCCTGAGGTGACACGAAGCCGTTCAATATGAAGACAGTTGAAATTCCCCATTATTGTTATTTCCTGCCTTTTAAGCCTCTCTGCTCTCCCTCAGCATTTTATAATCACCGTCACCATCCTGGTCAGGTTGTCAGCAGTATGTTCCTACTGCTATACTCCTACTGTTCAAGCATGGAATTTCTAGCCATAGAGACTCGATGGTACAACTGGATGCATTTAAGATTGTTACTTTATGCTTTCTTTAACACCTGGTGCCACTCCCTAACCAGTGCAGCCTATTCTCTCATTCCTGTATATTTTGTAGCTGGGTGTTACCCTGTCCCACTGATTACCCTCATTCCACCAACTTTCCATGATGCATGTCACATCATATCCTCATTTAAAGCCAGGCACTCTAGTTCACCCATCTTAGTATTTAGACTGCTCGCGTTTGTATATAAGCCCTTGTAAGTTTTGTCCATATTCAGGTTGCTTGCCTTCATGTGTTTTATTTAAATGGACTCTTGACTGTTCCTCGCTAGCTCCTACCTATACTTCACCAACTTCAACCAAACTGAACAGGGGTTAGGCCACGCTAATTGATCTGGCTGGAGAATTGTTTTTGTTGACATTTTCCACAGAATATGTTGACTTTTTGGTGAAAAATCAAAAACCAAAAACTGAAAATTTCAAATTAGAAATGATGCTGCAGTGCCTCACAGGAATTATAGTTCAAGTGCCTCATACCTTCATTCTTCTGTGATTGCTGGGCTTCATTGCCAATGACACACCGTAGGCTCCCCCTTCCTCGGCCACCACAGTGCATGCTGGGAGCCTCTGGTTGTGGTGCATCATGGGAGATGTAGTCTAGCTGGAGAACCCAGCCTGTAGAGGTGGATGGGGGCATGAGGTACCCAAACTACAAATCTCATGAGGCCCCTGTGGTGGCATTTCTGAATTGCAGTGTTTTGAGTTTAGCTGAATTTTTTTGGTATTTGGTTGAAAACTAAAAATTTTGTTTTCAGGTGGTCCGGTTTTCTTATAAGTTGAAATTTTCCGAGGAAATCAGACACTTTTATTCTCTCACCCCCACCCCCACCTCATTTAATGAAAGACCCACATATCCATCAAAAACTGCAGCCCTACATGCGAATCCCAGTTTTACTACTCAGCTGAGCAGCAAGGAAGAAAACTCACTGCACTAGACTAGCAAAGAGGCAAGGATCGTTAGATCAACCTTTGTGGATTAGCACCCTGGAATGCTGAATTAAAATGCTGGCCAGAAACCAGGCTGTGCATCTGATACATGTTACTCAATAATTTACCTAACTTTTCACTTCTATAAGGAAATATTTGCACTGGACGACCTCAGAGATCACACTTTATTGTTAAACCCAAACAATTAGCCTGACTCTTTCTCAGTCATGTCATTTTCCTCATTCCAGTCACAGGTTTTTATGTATATAAGGGCTGCCAGTTGCAGGTCAGCTGCAGAGAAGGAGGACAACTCTTGAGACCTTTCTTAGTGACCAAGAGCTTGCGAAGGTAAGACCAGAATGACTCTCTGAAGAGCATTCTCTTAGATCAAGCCTGGATGAAAGCAAATCCACCATCTCAGACAGAGGCGGGCGGGGAGGTTGCTGTTCTTCGTGGCCTTTGAAGAACAGATATATGCTCACTGCATGTTGTTGAAAATTCTTGAGGTATTATTTCAAGGCTTTCATAAATAATAATTATTAAAATCATCCCTTGAGCAGCTCCATAAACCAGGTGCGCTTAGGCCCAAGGTGAGTTTGACCCTTAATTTTTATCTTGATGCTTTTTGCTCTGTTTTATTATATTTCCATTTCAATGTGTTGGTGGTGCAATGGGAGCAATGCAGAAGTTCCTTCGGGTTCTCAAGACAAGACTAATTCTAGTTGTGTCCCCGTTTTCAGTGCAGGGGCTGTATTGCTGGAGCTGGTAATATCCCTAAAATCAAAAGAGCGTTGGAAGTGCTTCTGTTGCACTTTTCTTTAACATAGTCTTGGAAAAACGACTCTAAGCCTGTTAAACACTTCACGCTTTTATCAGAGATGCTCATGTTTGGTAAGGGTTTGCCCTCCCTCCTAGCCGACTCTTCAGTGAAGCCTGTGCTTATGCCACTCCATTAATGTTCATGACATGTCGTGTTACAAACAAGGTTCCGACTGCCCTACATGTGGGATACAGGTTCCGGTTTGTGGGAGAAAATTCTCAGTCAAACTCCAATTCAAAAATACCGGAAACCATTCCCGATGGAATGAGGAAAATGACTTAACTATCCTAAGTCGAGGGAGTAAGGAAAGTGGCATAACTGTTCTCTCCTTTCACATGGCTCCATTATGGAAGTCATCTGCTGAAAGTTCAAGTTTTGGTCTCTTCTAAATCCATGGTAATTTTACTTCATTAACTTCAATGGGATCAGGAGTCGGCCGCAAGTACCTATTGCCACTCATCTGCTTGTTGCCTGAATGGATCCCCTCTGCCATGCCTTCCTCCTTTCTCCCTGCTTCCCCTTCATTCTGTGCAACTGGCTTCTTTCCCTGTCTATTCTATCCCCCTCTGGCACCATGTCCAGTCTCCAGTTCCTGATCATCATCCTCGGATGTTTAATGGACTGGGAATTCTTTTCACAGGTACCACAACCAAGATGTTAAAGGTTTGGGCCATTCTCCTCTTCGGCGGCCTGCTGACCCTGTCTCAAGGACTAGATGGAACTGTTCAGGTTCTTTCCAGTGTGGATGTAAATGGATTAGAAAAAGGTAAGTTTTATTAGAATACTATTTAATCCAGTGTTGTGGAAGGCGTCAGATTTATTACGATTTTCTGAACTATTTTGTCCTTCCTTTCATTTGCCCCTACACAGAAAAGCTGTGGGCAGTACCAAAGTCACTGAGTATCAGTGACAATGATAATCAGAGTCATTCTTGCAGTTATAAAGCACTTTGTACCCAAAGATTGCAAAGGGCTTTACCCAGGTGCATAACTATCACCAAACCCTCTTCACAAATGGGGACACCGCAGCACGGGCAGGGGAGGAGACGTGCCCCAGGCTACACAGTTGGGGATGGAACCCACCTTACCTATTCTAACCACTGGCTCATCTCTTCAGTTATAGCCGATGTGCTCCACAGAGGCGACATTCTCAACAGTGTGCAAGGAACCATGTCAGCTGCCGATGGGGGGCTCCTGAACCTGGCAATTGGCCTCACAGGGTAAGTCGGGGGCAGCCCAGGTGTCAGTGAACAAACCACGGGCTGATTTCTGGCCAATGGGGGAAGGGGGCCTGGCGTAACCAGCTTCCAACGAGGAGCACAAAGATGTTGCAAAAGGCAGCGCTGACGTCCGGCCCCATTCTGGATACGAGCAGTCGCCTCCCCTCCCTACTCCAATATGTGTCTAATGAGAGAGAATAATCTAGTAGGGAGTGCCGTATGCATTCGTCACTGTCAGCCCTGGTCATCCACTTGTGCACCCACATCCCTGACCCACTGGCCACCCCCAATGACATCCCTCTGCTGGTCCGAGTCAGAGAGAAGCAGTGGGGCAGCTTCCCCATGATCTTTTGGGGAGCTAAGATTGGAGCAAGCCTTTGTCTCCCATGGTGCTGAGACAGTGTTTCTGGGTATGTGTCTATGCACTCGCCTGTCCAGACCATGACCCGTTACCATCAATATGAGCAACTCAGTAAGTGATGAACCTACGTGTGCCTCACAACCACCCGATGGTGACACCGGGGGCAGCGTTGCTCACTCCTTGCTCTATCCAGCGTGACTCTGAAATCACAGTTGGTGGGTTTCCCCCCGTCCGCTTTGGGATTTTAAAGTGTTAACAGCCCTTGAAGCGCTTGAAGAACTGTACCCAGTTCTATTCGTGCAGGAGGGAGAGTTCCGAGCACACAGTGGAATTAAAGCACTGTGAAAACGTAGCTTAAACACCCATGCTGAAAACCCCTCTAGCTCATGAAGCCCCTTCCAGGGGGACTGGCTGGCTGAGGGGATGAACACTGGGCTATGGAAAGTCCGTGTCCTCAGCGCTATTGTTCTGTTGCCAACTTCTTGTTCTCGTTCGTTCTCCAGGCTGGAAATTAAAAAACTTACTCTCCCCAAAGTATCACTGAAGCTCCTGCCAGGAGTGGGGGTCCAGATGAACGTCTACACCCAAGTGTTAATTGAAGGCAAAGGGTGAGTCGTCTTTCCTGGAGGGGGCCATAAAGCAGAAGGGTGCAACACGAGAAAACTCAGACCAGGACGCATTCCCCATTCCTCCCGGCTCTCTGTGGACAGAGCAGTTTCTTTCCCAGGCTTGTGTATATCAGCAGGTGTCATTTATTAACCATAGTTCCACCTTTAAAAGTTCACACGGTGCAGAAATAACCTAGAGAGGATCATGTGAAACGGTGGTGAGTTAGTCAGAGAGCCCCGAGTTTAGCATGAAGACACGTCCTGTGAAGAGGCTATTAGCCTGCCCTCTTTCGTAGAGTCAGCCAGCAGGGGCGGTTGTTAAGCTGGATGTAATTAATTCCTCCATCTGCTTTCAGCCTTCTAGGTAAGGTGCTCAGTCTCCAGGTGGACGTGAACATTACCGCAAGAGCCAGACTGGCACAGGATGACATGGGTGCCCCCAAGTTAATCGTTGAAGACTGCAAGACGCAGCTTGTTAACGTTCGGATCCTCCACAAGTGGGTACCACAGATATCTGCGGTGACGCAATGACAATGTGCCATGGATGGGCCGGCATCAACCATTTTTACTATTCTCTTCAAAGAATAAATTTGTTAATTCTTGTGTTTGATACTTAGGATACTTAAGTGCCATATTCATTTGCTGTGACTAGAACAAATGTTTCTTTCAAAGGCTTGGCTCAAATGGCCAAACTAGAGAGTTTCTGCATTGTGCTGTGCTATACGTGGATGCATATTAATCCTAATATTGGGCCAGATCCTGGATTTCTTTCTTAGCTATTAATTTCAGAACAACCCCCCAGCCCTGCGCTGTACAGAGGACAGCGTGAAGCTACGAGCGAGCAGTTCGATTTCTCTTGTGCTGATTACATTCATTTTGCAGTTACGACCTGGCATCCCTTCTAATTTTATATTCTTCTGTTGTTTAGTGTGCTCCCATTACATCCAACTGTCCTAAAGGATGCCCTTGGGAACCTCTTTCCTGGAGTGGTAAGTCTGCAAAGCAATGGTGGTGGCAAGGATCAAAGTGATTCCTGAACAGCCCAAATGTGCAAACAAGTAGTCAGCTGAGTGGTCCCTATTGCACTAAGTCATTGCAGAGGGGTGAGCTTCTGCACCCCCTGGTGCACCACAGCTGTGCCCCTTCTGAGAGGCCAGCATTGGTCCTTCATTTGTCAGCAGAGAGGGTGTGGAGGAGGCTTTCTAAGAGGCTTCCCCATGCGGGCAATGAACTTCCTGGGCTGCACTGTGGCAGCTTCTTGCCAAGTTCATGAACCAGCAGTATTCCTATGGCTGTACCAGTATGATCCAGCCTGGGACAGAATCCAGTTACTCTGAGAGTCTCATGCAGTCGGATCTTTTCCCTGTGTTACAGCTGTGCCCGCTAATTGATACCGTGCTCAATGCTGTGAACCCTCTGCTGAGCACCGTGAACTGTAAGTTTCTGGTCACGTCCTTCTTCCTTCCTGTTCCAAAATATTCCTTGGCACAGTTCAGCGCTTTGTAGCTGCCCAATATGAAAAATGATCTGATTTTACACGAGTATTTCACCTAAAGGAGCTACCGGGTTTTCTAAATCTTTAAGCCGTTGTTAAGCTGACCTGCAGCAAAAGGGCAGCCGTGGAGTGTAGGCGGTAGAAGCAATCAGTGCTCTGGTGCTGGAGGTGAGATTCTTTCAGAACCGAGTGATCCAAAGAGCAGGGGATGGGAAACAAACCTTCCCAATGTGGGGTGAAAACTCTGTAAAGTTCCTGATCAGGAAGGTGCTGGGAAAGTTCAGTGGCTGCTTTTGGACTTCCCACAGGGAGTCTGCGACCTCCTCCATTCCAAGAGCCGCTTCGTCCTAAGAGAGCGTCTCACAGCTCAGTTCAGAGCCAATTCCTACAGCTTTGCTCAGAGTGACCCAGAGGTGCAGCTGGGTGTTTCTCTGCACGTTCTCTTCCCAGTGCAGGTCATTTCAAGGACTGCTGCCCTCAGAAGTCTTCTGCTGGGAATAGGGTGATTGGGGATAGCCAGGAATACTTTGTGTGGAAGCTCTTTGGGGCAGGGACTGTCTGTTCTGTGTTTGTACAGCACGCAGCGTCGTGGGGTCCTGGTCCCTGACTGGGCTCCTAGGTGCGATGATAATACAAAAAATAATAAATAATAACAGGAACAGAGAGCAGGGGCACTTCCCCCTCATCCCATTGTAAGAGAATCTCTTTGTCTTCCTGTAGCTGTGGTCCCGCTGGGTGTGGTAGGAAATCTCCAGTACACTTTAGCGAGCCTCCCCGTGGTCAGTGATGCAGCAATCAAACTGGATTTAAATGTAAGTGCTGTCGCTTTCCTTGGTGTGAGCATCCCTGAGTCCACAATGCCGGATGGTTCTTGTGATCCCCTTTGGTGTGGTGACGATTTCTCAAAGGAGCCCCCGGTTTCTCAGTTGTCTTCAGCAGAGGACTCATCCAAAGAGGCTGTGGACTGCAGCCCAGTGACTGTCACATTTGCCGTCACTTGCTCACTCTCTGTAGACTTCATTACGCACTAACGCTTGCTGGCCGGGTGTGAGAGATGAGCCGCAGCTTAGATATTTGTCAGTTTAATACAACAATATTCAGTTGATCTTCAGTCAGAAGCACCCAATGCTAGCATCTGAGAAAGCAACAACGGTCACGCTTTATATTAAGGTTCCATTTATAGAGAGTTGATAGATGGCTAGTAGATGTTACAAACGTATTACGGACATCGGTAGCATGTGTTGTTGATGGTTATAGGGGCATCAGTAGAAGACATCAGAGATGTTTGTAAGCCATGGCTATAAGCAACCTATTGATCTGTTGGATGGTTTCACAATTGATTAACTATTTATTAAAACATCTATTAATTGTGCATAGACCATTTATAAACTATTTATGAATGGAATCTTACTATACGGTGTGGCCGCAATGATATTGGCTTAATGAATAGTGTATTTCGTTGTGGGGAGCTTTATGGATGTCCCTCCAGCCTCTTCTAAACTTTCTTTCAGGCTGTCGTTAAGGATTTGCTTGGCAATAAAGTCGACGATCCCACGTGCTCAGCAGCAACCGTATCTCTGCCGTCAGAGGTGGACAGCTCTTCCCAGCTGGGCCTCTCACTGTGTCTCCTCAGCTCAGTGCTCAAGCTGCTGCTGGCGCCTGGGAAACTCAGTACAGACATTGCAGGTCAAACGGTGAGTGTGGCAAACCGGAAGGGGTATATTTCCTTTGAGCCTTCTGCTCAGGCATGCCACCTTTAGGCCACTCACCTATTTTTGCTCTCGAATGACCTAGGAACAGTTTGACTCATTAGGGTAAGAGTCCTGCCTTTTGCATTTTGATAACACACAGGACTTGAGCTTGCACAGCGCAGGGCTGGGCTGCCGCACATGTGAACACAAGGTAAAAACGTTGATGAGCAGGGGAATTGAGAGGGCTTCTGCATGGCCACTGACTTCTCTCTATCTAGTAATACCAGTAAGGTCATAGAGGGGAGAGTCCAGTGGCATCCCTCATTGGCAATTAAGCCCTTGTCTCTTGAGACAAGCCCATTTTCTGCCCATACCCTGCAAGTTTTTTACTCTGTGCTCTTAAGAGTAAGGGCACAAGAGGCTTGAGACTTCTGCTCAGTGCAAACGGTTCAGCCCTGGAGCAGTCAGAGAAGTGGCAGCAGAGATGAATCTGGGCCAAACAATTCTCCTTCCATCATCCACTGTATCTGCATAATCTCAGCAAACTGCTACTTGCATGGTCTGCTGCCAGTAAAAGAACCTGAGAATTTGGCTGAGCAAAGAAACGTTAACAGGGATAATGGTTTATGCACGATCCATTTCTTGGAAGCAATTCAGCTAGCTGACTCACTTTGTATTTCTCCTTCAGCTTCCCACTGACATCCCACTGACAGCCTCTGCCCTTCGCACTCTCGTTCCCGAGGTCAGCAATTTTATTTTTTTCAGCTTTTTTGCCATATCCCTCTTACCTTCAAAATCTTCTGCTTCTTGCTGTAACTGAGTCCTGGTGACTTTGCACAGGTCTCTGAACTGCTGCCAGAATCACAGCAACCGTTGCTGAAGATCAGAGTTCTGGAAAGGCCTGCAGTGTCGGAGCAAAATGGGAACGTCACTGTGCGCCTCCCTGCTTCCATTGAGGTTTCCCCCTCAGACTCGCCCCAGCAGCCTCTCTTTGTTCTGGATGCTGTAAGTATAAAGATAACAAGTTCAGATTCATCCCCGTTGAGTCACAGGGAGCGGCAAAGAGGCGACAGTGCACTGAGCCTTGTTGGGTCTTTATCCAGAAGCTTCATGATGCCTTTCAGTTTTGGATAAAGCCATAGAAAATGGGCCCTGTGATGTGTTCTCTGTTGTTCTCTTAAACACTGCAGCACGTCTACATGAAAAAGTCCTTTTATTTCCAGTGCACTTAAAAAGAAGCCAGGGCTGGGCATTTTATAAAATGCACATAATAAAACCCAACTGGGAGAAAGGGAAGTCAGAACGTTTGGTGCAGAAATTACACTGATGCCACCTACCAAAAGGTTCTAGCTTTGTGCACGAGGAGGAGCGCCATGCCTTGATTTGGGCTATTCCCAGATATCTTGGGGTTTTGTTTTCAATCTTGGAAATGGGAGAAGAAGGAATCAATTTGCTTTATTTTGTTGCTCTAATTGCAGGATATTGTGCTGAGTGTCCAGCCAACCATTTCAGACAACAAACTCCGCTTCTCTGTAACTCTGGAAAGGTAAATGGGGCTTCATCCCTTGTGCCTCATTCACATTGTAAGGAATATTCCTCAGGAGAACAACAGGCAGTGAACCAGACAAGACTAAATGGAAACGCACTATTTAAATTCAATACAAAGAGTAGATTCCTTGGCCTCACTTCGGTAACGACAGAGATTTGAAATGTGGACTCTGAAAAGAATAAAAAATAATTAGGAAGTTTTGGTTCCTGAAAAATGACCCTCTATTTTCAGCTTGGTTTTCACAAAGATTGTTTCTGTATGTGTGTAAGACAAATTCAGGGCCAAATGGGCATCTCATTAACTTGATTAGAGTTGGACTTCATAGTATTGTTACAATATGTTGTAGTCTACGGAAATCAGGAACTAGTAGGTCAAACCCTAGATTTTCCATGTTCTGTTGATTTAATGATAAACTGTGTGAGTAACTGTGTTGCCATCCCAGTGAAACATTAATTTTCTCTGATCTACTAATGTCTTTCCACAGCTATGCAAATACTGGAAAAGTTGGTATCGCACAGGATAGTCTCTGACTCTGTCTTGACTTTTTCCATTTTTTGTAGAGTCGGCTTCAGACTGGCTTCTTCGCTAATTAGCGATTTCAATGTAAGTTCATGACACACACACTGAACAAAGTACAATAATGATGGAGTCTGTATCCAGGGAATAAGGAACAAAAGTTTTAATAAGTGTTGGTCTCCAAGCTTTTCTAGTGGGAGAAAACTTAAGTATTCTCACGCTCCAATTATTTTAATTGACTCCTCTATCATCTTTCACACTAAGCCATTCTGATTTCAAAGAATTGCGTTTGAATCTATGAATTAATTTCACACGTTGGGAGCATCTTGTGAGTGTTTGAAGGTTGCGGGGGAGGGTGCGAGGAAATGGAGCATAATTACCTGTCAGTCATTTCTGTGATTAACACACCCGCTTTCAGTCCTGAGAAAGTTGGGAAACCCTTGCCTAAGATTTGCATTTTAAGAGCTCCGAGTGTCCTGCACTGATAGAATTTGCTTAATAAATTTGACACCACTCAGTTTTATACCCTTATAGGCGTCATCCTAGAGCAAAGGAAGCTTTGTTCTCCATAAGCTAACACCTAGCCTGTGGCATCCCTAGTGGGTAGAGAACAGCAGTTTGGGGCATTAGGTGTAAAGCAAGTGGGAGATTCTGAAGCAACCTCTGGACTCTTGATGCTCACTTAAAATAAAAAAGGGGCATCACAGATTGGACTAACTGGGGTCCTGACGGGGAGCTTACTGAAGGCAGCTCTCGTTCAGCATCTTCATCTATGTAGGAGAGTTAGACGTCCTCTATGACTGTAGTATCTGAGCACCTGATAATCTTTAAGGTGTTTACCCTCACAGCCCTCCCCATTTTATAGGAAAAGAGTCCCAGAGAAACGAAGTGACTTGACAGTCTGGGGCCCAGCAGGGAACTGAGTCACAAGCTGTCCTCCTCCTGTGATCTGTGAAATGGGAATGTCTGCAACCCGAGAAATGAGTGTCTTGCTTACTAAAACAGTCCCATGATAAGAGCCGGCAGGTGGGGGGACATTCTGATCCGGAGACTGAATGGATCAAATTCAATGTCTCCATAATGAAAGGGCAGATGCTGTCTTTTTCAGTGGTCGCTAAGACGCTTCTTTCTCCATTGCAGGTTGCACTTCTTGAACCATTAATCAGTGACATCCTCAGCGCTGCGTATGTGCCACTCATCAATGGTACGGTCTTTATATTTGAGTCTTCTGTCTCTTAGAGTCCTGTTTGTGTTTCAGAGCTCTCTTGCCTTTCCTCACGGGCTACAACCACGTCATTCCGCACAGTGCTGATAGTTTCTGCTTGTTTATTTCAGATGCCCTGAAGGTGGGAATTCCTCTGCCTAATCTTCTCAACCTGAACTGGGAGAATGGTCTTGTCAAAGTCATGAATGTAAGGCTTTACTCATTTCTTCGTGTTGCTTTCCTGTAGAGTTTCATGGTGGTCTCTTTTTCTGGATTCTCACTGGCTCAGACTTCGCAGTAACATACCCTTAAATCCTGTCAGTCATTGTCCTGAATTTTCAAGAAGAGGCTAAACTCTGCCTCTGAATACGTGTCTACATTTTTCTTCTGTTCATTTTATAGTACTTTGTTGACTAAGCTGCTGCAATCAAGTATTCTGACAATTAAGTCAAACTTGAACACACAATTAGTGCAGGTGCGAAATACGGCAGAAAATTAGAGGCCACTTCTGAAAGTAAGGACTTAAATTGAAATGTCCCACCTTGTTGGCATGGTAAAACCTTACAAACTCTGCTGCTTTATTTGAGAAACAAATGTCTTCTCACCATAGACTGAATGGGACACAGAGCTAAATCTTCACAGTGCAACCAGGAGCCACATACTGTCCCAATTTCATACATGTATGTCTTGTCAAATCTTCTAACCTTGCTCTAGGTGATGGTTTGGAACTGCTCATCCTGTTCCAGTCAAGTTGTCTCCTGAGATCAGAAGATGAGTTATACTAACCCATGTAGTAGCTTTGTGAGGTGGATACATTAAATGTTTGCTATAGATTGGATTTAATCCACCATCTGATTTCCACTTGTGATCAAAACTAGGGCCATTAACCCCAATGTACTATGTACTGGTACCGTAGCACCCACTAACCATTGCTAATTCTTTAAATGGTCCCTCTAGCATAGGTGAGAAAAGTTGATGAAAATCTCAGTGAGAAAATTGAATTCTCTTGAACGAGTGCCTTCTCTTCCCCACAGAATGTTTTATTGGTTAACGCGCTGGCCTGAGCCTTCTACAAGGGGCAAGTGTTGGGGGCAGACCGCCACTGGCACCAGGATGAAGGAGAGAATTCACGACTGAAGAACCCTGCACTTCCTTACTTTTGTTCCCCATGACACTTTGAGTCAAGGCTATGATGATAGAAACAAAATGTTCTGCTTCTGATCATTGAATCAAGCTGTAGAAAAGACTTCGTAGGAATGAAATTGTTGCTTACTTGGTTGAAAATAGTTCGGATTTTCTAAGCAAACTTCTGCAGTCAGCTTAAGCTTCAGGAGAGTGTGGAGCCGAGAGCCCTGCTTTGTGCATGGGGGTGCTTTGCATTTCTTGTTACCCTTTCAATAAAAGCTTTCATTACCTCAGCATTCCTGATGTGGTTTTGTTCCCCTTTGCTGTAAGACTCGGGTTGTCAGAATGCTTCCCTGCTCCCCACTGCCACACAACGAATACAGAAATTTGCATCTGACAATACACGAAGAGATTCTGATGGGAAAGGGGAGCCGTCATTAATAGTTAGATAGGCGGCTACATTAAGGGTCACATGTCTGAAGTTCAGCACAATGCCTGAGCCACCCCAATGCATGCCTGCCATGGGCCACTCCCACCTTCCACGAACTCAGACTGCTCTGAGCCTTCTGTTTGTAAACACCACAGCAGTATCTCCACACCTTCATCGGAACTTTCTAACCTTCTCCAAAAGGGGGGTGGGGAAGGTTAGGGTTAGGGTCCTGCTCAGACGACTGCCTTTGCCAGGCTCTCCTAGCCTTCTGTTGTCTTGTCTTGTCTTCCCCCCTTAGCAAGCCTTCCTGTGCCCTTTTGTACAGCTTCTCTGCTAATGGGCTAATTAGCCCCAATCTGGTAGGGTTGCCAATTTTGGTTGGACAGATTCCTGGAGGTTTTCTCTTATGGCATAGTCTTCACTTAAAGATTAATCTTTACTCCCTGGAGACTCCAGGACAATCCTGGAGGCTTGGCAACCCTACAGTCTGGCCTGGCAATCTGTACAGGTAGGCCTCCTCAGGGAGGCTGGGCCTAATTAGTATTAATAATGACCAGAGTGCCAGCCCTGTCACAATGCCTTTCCCCACCAATCAGGCAGCACCCCACATGACCATGCACCAGTCAATCACATGCGACAGTGTCCTTCAGAAGGTTTCAGGTCCCCCGGAGAGCTGTAGGTAATGTTACCTCTGTCTTTGCACTAGCCTCCCTGCCCCCTTTCAGCGGCTATGCTCCCCTGATGGGAGGAATTCCTTTGCCCTGGAGTCCAGCCTTTCTGTTCACATGGCCCTCTGCAGTGCAGTGTCTAAGCACCTCTCAGTCCTAATACAGTCAGTGTTATCCCCATTTTACAGGTGGGGAGCTTAGGCACAGGGTAGACCAAGCGAGTTGCTCAGAGACACACAGGGAGTCTGGGGGTGAGTCAGGAATCGAACACAGGTCTCTTGAGTTCCAATCTAGTGCCGCTACCAACTAGACCATCCTTCCTAGCCGGGGGGATCTCTGGTATGTGCTGCCTTGGAACCGCTCAGCAAGGGAAAGGGAGGTTTCTGGCTTGCCCCTCTGCCTGGCTGAGGAGAACTGAGTCTGCCTGGCATTTCAAAGAGACTGTCTGAAGGAAGCTCCTTATCTGCGAGGCCGGGAGATGTGCTCCCCACACAGGGCCAGATGAGGTCACTGTACCTAACACCTGAGCAGGACGCTCATGCTGCATGCTCCCCAGCAGCAGATCTAGGCAGAGCTTCTAGAAATGTCTGAGGAGGTTAACCCCCAATGGCCTGATTTTCAAGGGTCTTATTGACGTCTGTGGGAGCTGCACACGCTCCGCACCTCTGAAAATTAGGCCATGAGCCGTTTATTAGTTATTCCTCTTTCACTCTCTGTAGAAGCTTCGTTCCTTGAGCTTCTGTTGGCTGCGTTTATCTGGTATGTGTCTGTTATGTATACGGCCATGTTAACGGGGGGGGGGGGGGGGCACGTTCAGAGCTAGTGGTAGCAGCTGGGTTTGTGGAGTTGCTCCACTTAAACCAGGGGTTACTATGGCCCTAGATGACGTCCTTCCCCGGTACATTGAGCCAGGTACTATTCAAAACGCCCTCTTCACAAGCTGGATGTCACAGGTCCAGCTGAATACGCGTGTTGTGCAAACTGAACACGGGCAACTTCTAGTTTGTCTCCCAGCTATTACGGGGAGCAGCTGGGGAGAGAACAGGCCGGTAACATCGGCACAGAGCCACTGAACTCAATGGAGCTACTCCGATTTACACCAGGTAAGGCGCCGGCTCAACAGCTGCGGGATCATTGGAGATGTACAGAAGCAGTGTCCATGGGCCAGAGCCTCTGCTGGTGTACGTTGCATAGTGCTATTGATGTCTCTCAAGCTTATGCCAGTTTACACCAGCAGAGGATCTGACCCTGAACTGTTAACGTCTGTGTTGCCGCAGAGACCTATGGAGTGGTGGGCCGGGGGGAAACGAGGTAGTCAGGCTGCCGCTCAGTAGGGCTTTGGAGAAAACCCTGTACAGGGAAGTGGCCCATTTGCTAAATCATCTGGCTGGAAATTCCTCCCTCTGTGGCTGGCAAACTCCTTGGCTTTCACCAGAAATCTGTTTCCAGAAGGACGCTAGATCTCTGGGCTGCGAGCCGGAGAGCTGAGAGACCGTCTGTCCTGGGCAGGAACAGAGGCAGCTGCACTTTTCCACTGGCACTAAAAACCATTCCCGAAATGAGCATCTGAACGACGCCGCGGCCTGTTCCCCAGCCCCCTTGGAGCTCAATATCCCAGCCTGCCCTCTCCAGCTCCTAGGGGCCTACCCTCTGACTATGGCATCATTGAGAGAGCAGAGCTGCACTTAATGGGAGGCCATGAAGGTGGTAAATATATACAAAGACTCTGATATGGATAAGCTGAGTTGATGACCTGTTTACTTGGTTTGAAAACATAGTTTCCCTTATTGTGCGACATACTTGACCACTCAAGCTGGGATCTAACGAAAGATTTTATCTCGAAGGTATTAACCGTTCAGGTGACTAGGACAAAAGCATCATTATGAGCTGATGGCAATTTAAGCCCGTAGCTGACGTTAAATCTCAGTTTCTCACTGGGTAGGGACTTGTCAGTGTCTGTTGCAGGCATCAGTTCTATCAGTAACACGATGGAGGCTGTAGAAACTGTGCTGATAATCTTCAGGAAACACTTCTCAGGCTGAAACTTTAAGGACATAAACCTCCCTCAGCGCTTTCCCAGAGACTGTTCCCCGTGCAGGCGCCAAAAGCCATTGTTCTGTGATTCAGAGCTGGCTTTCAGCACCACGTGGTGTTCTGCTGGGCTCATCATGGGCAGGTTATCAGGGGACTTAGTGTCTTGTTTGTGAGTGATTTCATTTGTTTCTCTGACATGAATTGTGCATGACAGACAACCAAGACACGAAAAGCAGGCAGTGAGTGGTCAGCGACATTGGCCTGAAAGGAAGCTGTGCCCTGGTGGGCTGAACCTGCTTTGGGCACTCAGGGAATGTCTACACTGCAATTTGACACCCGTGGCTGGCCCATGCCTGCTGACTGAGGCTCGTGGGGCTTGGACTAAGGAGTTCTTTAATTGCAGTGTAGCTGTTCTGGGACCCTCCAGCCAAGCCCAAATGTCTACAGCACACTTAAACAGCCCCTTAGCTCGAGTCAGCTGGCACAGGCCAGCTGCAGGATTTTAATTGCAGGGTAGACACATGCTTAGAGCTCATTAGTCTAATCCTGGCGTTGACATTATCTCTGAGCCATTGAGATCCGATTTTGCAGAATTGAATGTGCAATTGCATCTCTAATTTGCACGTGCAATTCAGCAGTGGTCATTAGAGTGGGATGTTCGGTGGAAGATAGTATTGTATGTTTAAAACGATGGAATAGCATCCAGTGAACAGACTGGGCACTGATCGTCTGAGATGCTTATAAATCTAAACAAATAAATAATGGCCACAGTTGCACCCCAGACTCTGGGATATGCACACACATATGTACATAGAGATGGCTAGCAGGCAATTTTGTGTGGCGCAGTCACAAAAGTGGGTGCTAAAGCTGGGCACCAGAATCTACATTTTGGCACCTAAGTCAGTGGCCTGGTTTTCAGTAGGGTCTGATTGTCGCAGGTCAACAGGAGCATCTGTGAGGACCAGGCCACGTATTTATGTACGCAGACATGGGTGCAGGTGCCTTACTCCCCGCAGTCACAGCAGAAAGTTCTGGCCTCCAGTGAGATCTCAGCTGAGCTAGGTGAGTCCCGTGCTGCAAAGATCACGCTGCGTTTGAATTCGGAATGGCTGTTGGGTCCAACCCCGTCTGTCGCCCTTTTATGTGCTAGTAACATGAGCAAGAGTTTGCAGAATCAGGCTTGTGGGAGCCGGAAACCCGTCGTATTAGCAAATGACCGGTGTGCGCTTGGAGACGTGTGCCTTAGCCCTTGGCATGCTGAGTGCCCGCACTGGCTGATTAACCTGGGTTGTAGCTGATACCTGTTGCTTAATAGCGTTTCCAGATTTCCAAACGGTTATTTATATTGGAATCCGTCAAAACCACAAACATCTTTTTGACACTCAAGCCATTATCCCACCGTTTACCATTTAGGCTGCTTTCCTCTTCGCCACAGCACAGCCCTGCTATATAAGACCTGCCTGTCCTAGATGTTCAAACGCGGAGCACAGCGAGACCGAGGCTGCTATGGACAGCTGCCGAACCGCTGGCTGATCACGAGCTAAGCAACGCAAGAATAACAACGCCTTTAAAATCAGGATAAAGTCAGGTAAAGAAAGGAACGAGGCCGCTATAGGGCGGTCTTAGTCTTTGGAGAGCAGAGCTGTGATGATTTCACTGCAGTGGGGAGCTGGAGCCGGTTCGCACCAGTTCGCACGACCCGGCGGTTACATTTTGAAGCCGTTTTAGAACCGGTTGTTAACCCGCTTCCCTGCAGGGGGCGCTGAGGCTTTGCTGGGCTCCGGACCGGGAAGTGATGTGATTCCTCCTCTGGCCGTCGGGGGCGCTGCGCTGCACCAACCCCGCACCCCCTGCCTGCAGCCAGCCCCTGCACCCCCTGCCTGCAGCCAGCCCCTGCACCCCCTGCCCGCAGCCAGCACCTGCCCTGCCCGCAGCCAGCCCCTGCCTGCAGCCAGCCCCTGCACCCCCTGCCCGCAGCCAGCACCTGCCCTGCCCGCAGCCAGCCCCTGCCTGCAGTCAGCCCCGCACCCCCTGCCTGCAGCCAGCCCCGCACCCCCTGCCCGCAGGCAGCACCTGCCCTGCCCGCAGCCAGCCCCTGCCTGCAGTCAGCCCCGCACCCCCTGCCCGCAGCCAGCCCCTGCACCCCCTGCCCGCAGGCAGCACCTGCCCTGCCCGCAGCCAGCACCTGGCCTGCCCACAGCCAGCCCCTGCCTCCAGCCACCCCTGCACCCTCTGCCTGCAGCCAGCCCCACACCCCCTGCCCTCAGCCACCCCCGACTGCAGCCAGCCCCTGCCTCCAGCCACCCTCTGCCCTGCCTGCAGCCACCCCCTGCACCCCCTGCCCTGCCTGCAGCCACCCCCGCACCCCCTGCCCTGCAGCCAGCCCCGCACCCCCTGCACCCCCTGCCCTGCCTGCAGCCACCCCTGCACCCCCTGCCTGCAGCCAGCCCCTGTCTCCAGCCACCCCCGCATCCACTGCCTCCAGCCACCCCTGCACCCTCTGCACCCCCTGCCCTGCCTGCAGCCACTCCCGCACCCCCTGCCCTGCAGCCAGCCCCGCACCCCCTGCACCCCCTGCCCTGCCTGCAGCCACCCCTGCACCCCCTGCCTGCAGCCAGCCCCTGTCTCCAACCACCCCCGCATCTACTGCCTCCAGCCACCCCTGCACCCTCTGCACCCCCTGCCCTGCCTGCAGCCAGCCCCTGCCTCCAGCCACCCCCCCAGCTCCTGCCGCACCCCCTGCCTGCAGCCAGCCCCACACTCCCTGCCTCCAGCTAGCCCTGCCCCATGCCCCTGTCTGCAGCTGGCCCCACGTCCACTGGTGCCCTGCAGTTCCCAGGGCAGTAACCCTGCACACCTGCTTCAATGAGGGGGGCATGGAGCAGCTGGGACCCACACATGTGCACACCTGATGGTGACCAGACAGCAAGTGTGAAAAATCAGGACAGGGGTGGGTGGTAATAGGAGCCAATATAAGAAAAAGACCCCAAAACCGGGACTGTCCCTATAAAATTGGGACATCTGGTCACTCTACCACACCCCCAGGGCATGGCGGGGCCCCCCACATGGGAAACGGAGCTCATTTCTAGCTCAGGCCCATCTTTTTAACAAAGAACTTTAGGCAGGGTTAACACACACCCGTATTTTCCCGGACAGGTCAGGCTTTTTGGTTCTTAAATCGCCTCCCAGGAAAATATGGACGTATGGTAACTCTGTGGGTACAAAAAATACATACTGGGGCACATCCCTTACATCAGAACTTTTTATAGGGAACCGGTTGTTAAGATTTTGTCAGCTCATCACTGTTTCACTGTACTCATGGTCCCTACAATACTGCTGTGAAGAACTTTTGCTATTTATATTTAAATTTCTTTTGTAATCCTGGTGCAAGTATGCCATATTTTGGTAAAAAACATCAGACAATTATGGCTAATGCAATCTTCCCATTGACTTTAGTGGGATTTGGATCAGGCCCCATGGGGAGCAGAATTCAGCCCCTTACTCCTTTCTCTCTCTTTTCCAGCTCATGTGTATGATCTATTACTCCACTTTCCTGTCCTGAATTTCCCTGGGACTCTTGTTCTCTTCATGGTGCAGCTTTGTTTCTTCCCCTTTTACTATGTGGCATATTGCTATCCAGACATGTTCTCGCCAGGGCGCAGACGGCAAGATGCTAAAGGGCTGGGGCATTGCCATCTTCTGTGGTCTGCTGACACCTGCTTTAAACCAGCCTACACCAGCTCTCAGCCTGCCTGCGTCAGACGCTGTCCTCAGGGTTGGTAACGGCGTGATAGGTGATGGTAAGTCAACGGAACGTCGCCTTTGGGGTACAGATGGAAATAGGAATAAATAGCAGTCGTCGGAGGTGCTGAAGCTATTGTGCAAACAAAAAGCAGTAAGGCCTGTTAGAGCAGGAAAATGTCTGGCAAGGGAAAAACCACCAGGCTTGTTTGGCAGCAATATGTACGAAAATTAGACATGAGTGAAGTAGGCAGATATGTCCAAAAGCCTGGTTACATGTATCGTGGCTCACGTGCTCCTATGGGGAGGATAGTACCCAGCTGACCCACCCCAGCCATGGAGAGCAATATGAAGACGGGCTTGGTGACATCGGCGCAGTCAAGGGCTGCCCATGCGAGACCCGGCTGCCTCAGCCACTTGCCGCTCCCCAAGAGTTATCCAGTGGCAGCAATAGCTACCTGCTAAGCCTTTTCCTGTACCTGCTTTGAGGCTGGCCCCTACCAGGTGCAGGCCACGGGGGTGCACACAGTGAGGCCATGCAGTTGGGACGCGTGCCAGGTGCATGATTATTGTTACTGTGCAAGAAATTATGTTCTGCTTATCCAGGCCGCAGGCCAATTCACCTTCTCTGCCTTTCTCAGAGAGGTCTTTCTGCTGCCGCCCATCCCCGTAGTGTCGACATGGTCCAGACTTCCCTTTGCTGACATGATGATGACAGCAATGAGGAATTCTAATGTGTTGTCAAAGCAATGGTTATAACCATGCTTATGGAGAATATTCAGAAGTCAGAACTAAAATTCATTAGTTGGCTTCATCCAGGGTTTGAGCTCAGGGGGATATAGGTGGCCTGACATCTCCCTTGTTAAAATAAAGCAGCCAGAGGGTACAAAAGAAGCCAGATTCCCATTTGTCGAATACTCACCTTGTGCAATGTTTCCAGCTGTCACAGGCTCGCTGATACAAGGCAATGCCCTCCAAGGCGCAGTCAGAGACGTGCCACTCGGCAGTGGAGGTCCAGATGCAGGTGGAGGCCTGCTAGGAGGTCTCCTTGGTGGCGGTGGCGGTGGTGGCCCACTTGGGGGCTTACTTGGTGGCGGTGGCGGTGGAGGGGGGCTACTTAGCGGGGTTACTGGTGGTTTGCTTGGTGGAGGGGGTGGTGGTGGTGGGCTGCTTGGCGGGATTACAGGTGGCTTGCTTGGCGGAGGTGGTGGTGGAGGTCTCCTTGGCGGTGGTGGCAACGCTTATGGCGGAGGCCTACCTGTGGCTGGCGGTTACGTTCCTGGAGGGAGTCTCCCCGATGGTGCTGCTGGAGGATTGCTAGGAAAAGGAGGTCTGCTGGGTGATGGAGGTCTACTTGGTATCCTCGGGGAAGGAGGTTTGCTCAGCACCGTCCAGGGGCTCACAGGGTAAGGAACGCACTGCAAAGATCTCTGCACAGACATGGCAATGAGCCCGCTGCACTGTCACGGGCAGTCACGTAATACGGCTCAGGAGCAGTAGGTAAACTCTCGGAGGTTCAGAGTTGAAACCTCTCTGGCTTAGAAATTGGGCTGGAAATCCCAAAAGATTTCCACTGCTTCTGGAAGGGTCAAAAATACAGCAGTAACATCACATGTCCAATATTGTATATTGAAGAGCACCTCAGTACTTCTGTGACCCCTACCAGCCGAAGGCAGGAAGCAAATAGGCATGCACAAATGCAAGAGCTACATTGAACTACTGGGTATAATTTTTCTATCCAATTATCACCTGGTTTGCAAGGTTTCCATGGTCATTTGAGAGACGTGTACATTGGGAGCCAGTTTTTGAGAGAATTTGGTTCCTTAAGGCTCTGTCTCCATTGTCACTTACATCCCTTCAGTGGAGGCATTTTTAAATTATTCTGATTACATGATTTTGCTATGCACCGAGGGCATCATTTAAAACCTTGTTTAACCACTTGAGGTCCTTGTTTTAGAGAAAGTGCTAACGTAACCTAGAGCAATGTATCTTTAACCATTTTGGAAACAGTTATGCCTTAGATCAAATGATCTTTAAAGGATGTCAGAAGACACCATTTGTATGCTACATTTCTAAGTAGTTTCTTGAGACTCAGCCCCCCCCAGTCAGTTCACTTGCTCACGATCACTCTTTGCATCCCGCAGGTTGAGAATTGTGGAACTAACACTCCCCAAAGTATCTGTGAGGCTCTTACCAGGGATTGGAGTCCGCCTGGACTTATATACTAGAGTAGCAATCAATGGTAAGAGGTGAGTAGGATACTCTTTTGGAAGTGTCTCATTCTCTCTGGACAGCTGGTAAAATCATCACCCACGCTGGGCATTCTCTAGCCCCTGACCCGGGGGTGGGGGAATCATTCCTGATGGAAGCGTCAGCTTTGAGGGCAGTCAAATACAAGTCACTGGATGACACAAGGGGCGCAGACTCTAACTCCTGTGAAGTGAAGTAGAAGCAGAGGGACGTGGGATGGGCGTTGGTGCAGCAGGCAGGAGGAACCCTCAGACTCAGCCAGGGTTTGGCCTCAGAGTATGGGAGCAGCATACTCTGCCATGGCAACTTCATCACAGTGTTAAGGACTGTGGGGGTGCACTCCCCGCGACCCTGGCCAGCTATCCTGGGGAGGAGGTGGGCCCATGGTGCTACCCTCACTCCCCATTTTAGTTAGCGAGCCCCTGTCTTTCCCATCGTATCCAAGCATTAACAGGTTTCAGTGTCTGTGCTCTGCACTGGGACTGCGTCCGTCCCTGTGCGAGGGTGAAAGGATGGAGGCTTCTGCGCAGCTGGACACAACCAAGCCCTGTCTCAGGAGGCAGCCACTGGTGGGGGACAGAGTCCATCCGTCTCCACTTGGAGGAGACCCTTTGTCCTGACACTGCTCTCGTCGCCCTGTACAGCCTCCTAGGTTTGCTTGACATTTCCGTGGAAGTGAACATCACCTCAAAAGCCAGACTGACCATGGACGGCACAGGCTACCCCAAGTTGGTGGTTGAGAGCTGCGATACCCTTCTCAATGGTATTAAAATCAGACTCCTTAGAGGGTAGGTGTGAAAGGGATTTTAAACTGACCATAGTGCTGATGCTATTATGAACACGCACTGATGACCTTCAGGGCCATATCTTCTGAACTGCAAATGCAGCTGCATGTATTAAAATGTGTTTATGTTTTTGTGCCTAATTTGCATGTGTGATAGTGGCCATTGTGGTAATCAAAACCAATATTATTTGGGGGTTACTCAATATGCATTTACAGTACAGTGGTCATTACTGAAAAGTCGGCACTTACCAGAGTTACCGCAGGGTGGTGTGTGAGATGCTCCAGTTATTCCATAAGGAAATACGTCTATATTTCCTGTTCTGCTCTTGGATTCTTTTACCAGTGTGTGTGTTCTGAGATTCACAACATTTCACATACACAGCACAGTCCCCTCCTGGGACAAGGTAATTTCTTTTAAAGACGTGAATACTTTAAAAAGGTTAAACCATAGCCCATACAGCTCAGTGGCAAACCTCTCATTCGCTTCCATGGGATGAGAATTTGGTTCATTACAGCATTCAAAATCAAAACTTCCACGAAGCACTTAACTGCTTTATGCTGCTGTCTTATAGGCAGGGCTGTTACTTCCAGAGGTCCACACTGGTACTCAGCGGGTACTATTAATCCATAGTTCTGTTGTTCAACAAGATACTTTTATTCCTCAGCAACATTTTTCATCCTCTCATTTTATTTTTCTCAGCCTGCTCCCAATTGTGGATAATTTATTGGCACGGGTCCTTAACAGACTGCTTCCCGAATTGGTAAGTCCAAAAAGAGAGTATGTGAGTGCTTCACGTAACTACAGCCATGCTCCAAAATGCCTTTTGAATGCTTTAAACAATCAAATATTTTAATCTTTCTCAAAAAATTATCCTCTGTTAGACAATCTGTGAGAAAAGCAAAGAGTATCCCTTTCCCAAACAGCTCGATTTGCTCCTTGATTCTCCTTCTGACTCCCTAATATTCACAAGGACGGGAGAAGAGACTAAATCCCCAGTAGAGAGGGGTTCAGATCCAGACCCAGATTCAGATTTCATATGCCCTAGAGGTTAGATCCAGGGTTTTGGTTCAGCCCGTTACAAAGGCAGAAGCCATTACTAAAGTTTCAATCCTGATCTAGGCTTATATTCAAAAACCACCCTTCCTTTAAAGTTCAGGGTCCTTGGGGCCAGAGTTTTGGTTTGGGTCCAGCTCCAATTCTACACTAATGATGTATCAGAGAATCTACAAGGTCTGTTGAAAACATCCCTTCTTTGGAAAACTCTGAGCTTAGAGTGAGCCTGAAACACAAAGGGGCAAAGTTTCTGAGGAAGCAATGAGTGAGCCTGTGAAAACACGCACCGCAGCCCAAGTCAGTGACAGTTGTTCCATTGACTTCAGTGAAGCAGGATTAAGCCCACCATGCCTGGTGCCTACAAAGTCCCAGAAGTCTGTTAAGGGGATGTCTAGCTGCCTGTCTGTGCTTGCAGTGCTGGTTTGGGATGTCTGGCGATGCAGGATGGGCCACGCTCACATCCAGCAGGTGGATCAATTGTGCCTCCCTTTGAAATTCTGGGCCAGACTACCTGAGTCAGTTTTACTCGAGCTGTTCATAACTCTTAATAATCTTCCTGGCTAGTTTAATGTCTGGGGGTGTGAATCCCTGTCCCCTTCTTCTGAGAACTCCAGGGCTTCGGATTCGAGGTTCCAGCTTTGGCCCATCTGTAATTAACATGAACGGTGGCTTTCCTTGTACGGGGAAGGGAGTGTAGCAAGCTCTAGGGGCCAGATCCTCAGCTGATGCAAATCAGGCGAGTTCACTCACACAGATTTACACCCGCTAAGGGTCTGGCCGCAGGCACTGCACTAAAGGGTTTTGATTTGTCCGTGACGCGTTCCTATGCTGTTCGTTGCGTTTGCCAGTCTGACTTTTAGCATGAGCCTGGCTCCTGGGAACGCCTCACCAAAGTGTTGATTCTTACAGCTGTGCCCAGTGGTCGATGTTGTCCTCGGCCTCGTCAATGATGAGCTGGGCCTTGTGAACTGTAAGTTTCTGGTGGTATCATTGCTTCTCTTTCCCCAAGCGCTGAGTCCATTCCCTGTGTTTCCCTCGGGGCAATTCGGACAATACACAGACCCGAGGAGAAAATGAATCCTCAGGGCAAAAGGTGCTCATTAAGTCCATACCCTGCTCTGCACCTTGACATGAGACCTTCAAGGACCTCTGTTGCTCTGATCCTGCACACTATATATAGGGGGCAGGCCCATAGCTGAATGCCACCTCACACGGCGTAGTGCCTCCTGCATACACCCCCTTTCTGCCCCACAAATCCCTCCCTTTCCCTAGCCTTTCTCCACTAGCCACAGAACCTCTGCACTCACCAAAGTGGGGGCACGACTTACCCTAAGATAATATCTGGAATTGTATCTGGATGTCCCCTTTCCAGAAGGTCCCGGTTTTTGTTCACTTTTGAGATGTGGATTTCTCTGGGTCTGGCTCCAGACTCTTCCAGTGCTGGGTGTGTGTTCAGGGCTGTTCTGGTTGGAGTCCTTCTCCACTTCCAGCAATGGAAAACACTGGTTGCCAGGAGCCTAGCCTCCATCCACAGTACTGCCTGGTACCAAGAACTATTCGGGGACTCTCAGCACAGTGTTTGAGTTGGCTGCTCAGAACACCTGGGAGTTCAGGGATGTTTGTGGGAGATAGTGGTGCAAGGAGGTAGGAGGTGCATCCAAACCCAAATGCTGATCACTTGCTTTCTTTCTATTTCAATGCAGCCCTGGTGCCCCTGGGTGTACTGGGAAGCATCCAGTACACTGTATCAAGCCTTCCGCTAGTAACTGGCCAGTTTCTGGAAGTAGATTTAAATGTAAGTCCTGTTCTTGTCATTTGCACCCGAGGGCTGTGATGTTTCAGGTTGTTGCAGTGACGGATCCTCCAGCAGTTTGGGGGGCGTTTCCTAGGGGACCCCACCGGCCCCTGAGCCGTGAATTCACTGGAAGCTGTTCACTGCGCGAAAGGCTCCCGTTGACAGCGGTTTTAGGTGGTGCTCTCTGTGCTCTGATCCTCTTCCTATCGAAGCCATTGGAGAAAATTCCCATTGACTTTAATGGCTCAGGATCAGACCCTATATCACACCAGCTGTTAATTAATAAATTAATTGTTTTTAATTAATAAAATTCTGGAGAGAGGACAGAACAGCTGCCTAATATATTCTGCTCCAGAGTTCATTAAATGTGAAATTATTTCATGTCAGTTCCTAACCAAATGAACCTAAAGTTAGCATCAAACAAAAATACCATGTGCAACATTTCTGAAAGTTTGTAACTCTTTCTGCTGGGCTTTCAGACTGTAGTTGGCCGGATAGCAGGAGGCCTCATTGACTACCCACTGGGCAAACCAGAAGCTGTCCCCATGCCACCAATGCCACCGATGGCAGACACCGCCGCCTCCCAGCTTGGACTCTCTGTAAACTTCCTTGGCTCTGTAATATCTCTCCTGCAGAAGCAAGGGGCTCTGAACATAGACATCTCTGATGGAATGGTGAGTATCAAACCAGCTGCGTAGGGAGCGCACTAACCTTTTTTAGCTGTTGAGTTAAGAAGAGATGATAGCCTAATGTGGGAGGACAGTGGGTATATAAAATCAGACCCAAATTGTAAGCCTTTAGCAGCAAATTATTGATCGCCAGGAATGCTGCTTACTCAGGCAGAGACATGGAAAATGCAGGGAGTCTGGTTAATGCTCCAGATGTGGTGTTAATGCAGCAAGGCAAGGGGTAGACACTGGTCACGGGGTGGATACGGTTCACTGCATTATTTCTTTTTTATTTGTCACAGTTTCCTGAGCTCCCTCCACTAACAACATCGACCCTTGGAGCCCTGGTTCCCGCGGTGAGTGAGCTCTATTGTTATATTTTACAACAAATACTCTGGTGATGGGGGCCATAAATGCACTTGGGGAAGGGATAGAGGGATCCACTTCCTTTTCCAGGCTTATTAAGGGCCTGATCCAAAGGCCACTGGAGTTAATGGCAGGAATCCCATTGACTTCAGTGGCCTTTAAATCAGACTCTAAAGTCTAAACACAGGGGGCTAGAGCTGGACTCATGAGACGGCCTCTTTGCACTGTCCTGGTGGCATAATGGAGCTGCCCCGTCTGTCTTAACACGATAGTTACAGGCCCTGATCCGCAGGTCAGGAGATGATGCCCTAAATTCAGCCACAGACTTCAATGGTTGATGCATTCACTATGCCTGATTCATCTCAGCATTACTCTGGGTTGAATCCATTTAAATCAATGGAGTTACACCTGGAGTAAAGCAATAACGAATCTGGCCACCTTATTCACAGCTAACTGTATATATTGAAATTAATCTAGCTGCATTGCATGGAATTCCTGCTTTCTCTGATTTCATAATACAGCCTGGCCTACGTGTTACAATCCTACTCACTGTAACTCCACACCTATGCTCTTGAATTTCCACAGGTTTACCAGAAGTTCCCCGAGCCACAGCCTCTGGTGCTGAAAGTTACAGTCCCTGAAACTCCCAGGGTGACCTTGAAAAAAAATCAAGGCTTGATACAACTCACTGCTACCACGGAAGTGTTGGTTTCCCAGCCCAATGGTACCCAACAGTCCCTCTGTGTTCTAAATATTGTACGTATTGAAAACTTGCCACAGCGCAAATACTGAAACTCCCTCTGCAGTCACACGAGTTCTGTCAATGGACTGTTGCTTCAGGGTCAAATCCGCTGCTCTCATTCCTCTGCAATGGGATGCACAAATGGAGGGCACGCACACCTCTGCTCTACACTTGAGATGAGTGGCTGCTTTCAACCACCCTGAGTGAAGGCAGGAAAAACCAGCTTCTGAGACTGACTGGCTTTTGTTTTCTAATTGCAGGATGCTGCTTTGTTGGCCCAGTTTTCTGTTGAAAACAACAAACTGAAGATCAATGTCAGTCTTGACAAGTACGCAGTCTTTTTTATCATGTCTTAGCCTGAGTTCATTGTTCAGGAATGACACTGGGTGGGAGGGAGAGGAAAGAGGAGCCTGTGTGTTAATTCACACAGCACCTTCTTAGAGCTGTGCACGTTTGGAAGTTGCTGGTAAAATTAAATTCGCTTGACTCTTTTCCTTTCTCTGCAGGACTCATCTCTCCTTGGCTTCCTCCTCCGTTGGCAAATTTGATGTAAGAGCATAGGTTGCTTCAGCACTGCGTGCAATCCACTGAAGGAAGCCAAGTGCTAACCAATAGTGGCTCTGGCAACACAAGGGTTGATTAGAATGTAAAATCTGTGTCAGTTTTATACCATATATTCTATTGCCTCTGGAGATGGAGTTATTTCATGGGATGATCCAAGGGCAATCTTCACGCAAATACTGTAAATTACCGTTTGTAAGACGTGGGTAAGATAAATGTGTGATTAACATTGGGATATATTGGGACAGTGGTGAGTGGGGCAGTAATTACCTTTATTTAATTCATTCACAGCTATTTCTGAAGACTTTTGGTCACTAAAAGTGCTTACATTAATTCCACAATGAAAAGTGTTCTGTATTCACAGTGTTTGCTCTGTAGGGTTAAGGTCTTCACCTCGTTTTCCATCTCTCTTTCATTCTTTAGAGAAGAGGGGTGTTTTGAGCTCCATAAGTTGTGCTAAAAACATCTCATTAGCTTCCCCAGCCCTGGGGGAGACACATCACGCTCTAATGGAGAGGACAGAAGGAAAATTCACGCGCAATCACAGGATTTTCATTTCTTAACTTAACTGAAGATAAAGTTTGTTTGGCTTCCGGAGAAGGTTAATTGCAAAGAATCACTTAGCGCTACCTGCCAATTGATCTAAGGAATGGCATTAATTTCGGACTAAACAATGGCTCCAGAAGCCATGGAAAGGTGCAGCATTCTGATTCTGAATCTGCAGCACAAATAAGGGACTGAGCTACAGGACGTTGACTCCGGAGTAGGCATTGGGCCAGACTCTGTTGTAGTTAAATCTAGAAGAGACGCATTGACGCCATGTATCTGAAATCTGAATCCTGGTCCATCGTTTAATGACTAACCATCTCCGTTAAATCACTTCTGTCCCTGATGCAGGTCTCGCTTTGGGAGTTGCTCGTTGGCAAGATTTTTGACGTTGCCTTCCTGCCAGCAGTGAACAGTAAGGATGGCTTTATTTTTCATTCAGATGCTCATTTGCACCAGACTGTACACAATATAATGGTTTTTATATTTTCAATCTATGTTAGCTGCACACAGTAGAACCTGCTGGAGCTAATTTGTGCTAAAGATGGTGAGACGCATGGCAGATGATTGAATTTTGTCAGTGAAGGAATAAACACAATAATAAAACAAAGCAGACATACTGCATTGCAGAATTGACTTTGTGCATCTATTTGGATGACTGCTATTTCATAGTGTGCTAGAAAAAGGAGTGTAGTATATTTTGCAAAAGCAATGAAGTCTTGGTGACATGACTCACAACAGAACTCTGCTTGCAGTGATCTGAATGAATGGAGAGTTAATTAAAAAAAACATAGTAAGGGTAATTGCAACTGACTGAGCTGAGAACAGATAGGGAAATTAAACAATGACTCCAATTTCTGTTAGCCTGGAAAGCTAAGTCTGATTTCCGTTCTTCTCTGCAGGTGTGTTAGGAGGAGGCATTCCTCTCCCCAGACTGATGAACATCGACTTTAGTAATGCTGATATTGATGTCATTGAAGTAAGTGTTTTGACAAGGCAGTACTTTCCTGCCCCATCTCATTAGTCCTGCTCGCCCCTAGATTCTCAGAATAGTTCACTACAAGAAAGACTGTGTTTGTTATTTGAAAAGAAAAAGTTTCAATATGGCCCAACTTTGGAGCAGGGACAACGCAATTTTTCAAACGTAACGTCTCTCTTAACTGGCTGGATTCTCTGCTCAACGTGAGCAGGACACCGAGTTCTTACAGGGACCCACATAACTGGCCTTAATGGGATCCACGGTGTCCGGTCTTCCCAGTCAGTCTTGCTGCAACGCCCTGAAAGTTCATTACAGTGGATTCCACTGACAGGAATATCAGGCAAAGGAATAGACTCGGGTATTAAAAAAACCAACAAATGTTGTTTGCTTGTTTGTATAAGGAATTGAGCTAAACACTTTTGATTATTTGTTTGTTAGGATCTTCTTGTGTTATCAGCATGAGTCAGTGAAGCCAGATTGAGAGTCCCCTATGTTTTCTCTCTCCCACCTGAAAAACAAACTGGCTCTGGCTTGACTGCAGAGGCCTGAACAATGTTTCTCTTCATACCTGGAATATTGAAACAAGACCTTGGCCCTTTCCAAAAACCAAGTACCGCCAGTTGCTACTTTGATTAAAGCCTAGACTTAGTGGAATCAACATGTACCTGGTTCGCTTCAGATAATTAACATGTGGAATATTCTTTACTGTGGTTTGATAGTTTTAGGGGAGTTTGGGAAATGCTTATATATTTTGTAATTGTTGTGTGACTGTTTTAATAAAAGATTCAGATTTCTCTGCAAGCAGAGCAGTGCTTTTCGAGTCTCTAGAGCTGCTAAAGTATTCTTCTCTTTTATAACCTCTGTACCACGAAGGATTTGATTACGTATACTCTGAGGGCAATTAGCAAAGTGATCAAAATGCTACATAACAGCGTTTTAGAATGTGTTCTGAGAACTCCAGTGTTTCGTCAAACACTGAGCATGTCTATCAAATAACCGGAACAAGGCAAAACAGTGCAATGATCTGCCGAGTGCTGCGGTTCATTGCACCTGCCCTTTTCAAGAGCCTTGTTCAAAGCTCTGGGTCCCAAGGCATTTTAATTGATCCAAAATCTACAGCAGGAGGAATTACCCCTGCAAAGGGCCTGTATTAGTGTTATCGTTAGTTTGGTAACTTACTTTGGAACAAGAGAGAACAGAAGACCAATGCCCCTCCTAGTCACACACGGAATGACAGAAACTCACCAAAATCATTATTGTTCACTTAATGTAAAATCCACTCTTCAAAACTTTGTGAGGTACCCAAAGTTCTGCCAGGTTTCGGGCACGTGCTTGCCACAGAGAGGCAAGGTTGCAGCTGACTTGTTTCTGGAAGGACTTGCCAAGCCAGTGATTTGATGCTTGTTACTGCATGCATTACTTCACTTATTTATGCAATTAATCTTCCTTCAGGTAGGCTGCCTAATTCCAGCTACTAATCTTTTGCTAATTCCCCTAATGTTTTAAAATCACTAATTTGGCACTAATAGTGAGGAAGGAGGTTCTGGGAAGTTGTGGTTTTTGTGTTCCAGGAGCAGAAAAGAGGGCAGAAAGCAGGGAGAGCCAGAGGGGAGGAGTTCAAAGAAAACCTTGGCAGATTTCAAATGACTTTAAAATCCTTTCGCGATGGCTGCAGATGTGCCCACGAGTCCCCACAGAGATGGGCCCATTGGCCCTGTCTACCAGTAAATTGGAGAGGGATCCCTGAAGGGAGTTCCTGACCTAGGTGATGCACCCCTCCCCCACTGCAGGTTTTCACATCTTTCTCGTCCTCCAGATGTCGATGAAGCTGCAATGGCGCCAGGTTGGATCCCAATGGTGCCCAGCTTCGTGTCCTGCCAGCTCTCCCTTCTGCCCCCCATCATCCCACCTGGCCAGCTGACTAGGAGCTGAGTGCCTGGGAGCCCTGGCTCCTAAGCTCCTGGGCTTCGGCAGCTCCCGTGGCGGGGTGCTACAGGGCAGCGCTCCCAGGGTTTCCTGACTCGTGGCTCTCTGGTGGGATGATGGGCAGCTGGGAGTTCTGGCTCCCAGCCCTTGGTATAACGATGCCAGGCTGGAACTGTGTCTGAAAACATTTCCAAGGAAGGTTACAAGCCCCCTGGCACACGGGGCGCAGCCGGAGATGTTTCTCTGGGAGGAGCAGAGTGGCATGTTTTTCAAAGCTGTAACCTCCCTGAATGTCAGAGTGCAGGGCGTCTGGTAGCTACACTCTAGGCCAGATATGCAAGCCTAGAGCAGCCAGCTCCTTTGCATGACTGTGTCTGTACGGGACCCCCCAAAAAGGGGGATGCGTTTAGTCCATCACCTTTATGTGACAAAAGCAGGTAGCATTCAATATTGCTAGAGATTCCCCTGTAGGATTCAGCCTCTTTACTTGGTAAATGCTAGTACCAAAAACCAGCTGCTGGTGTGTGTCGGGGTGGGATTCTAGAGCACTTCCTCCCAAGCCTCAGCCAAAGGAAGTCAAAGCTAAATGTGCAGCGATTAAGGACTATAAACTCTAAGGGGAAAGTGCTATGTTTGCTTATACAGTGTAAATCCCAATAAAGCCTGGGCAGGTCAGTGGGACTCAGAATGGACTAAGGAGCCTCTGACTTTGACAAAGTCAAAGGATTTGACCCAGATCCGTTGTTAACTGAAGCTGGTGTCGGGCACTTTATTGTATGTGCAAGGAGCTGGTGGGTCTCAGTGCAGTGTCTAGTGGACAGATCTCATTAGCCCAAAGCAGCATGGGCTAGCATGCTCCGTTTGCTCTGCCGCTGAGCACTGGAGAGCCTGTGGGTCGAAGGGTTCAGCCTCTCGCACTATCCATGCAGCACCTGGCCCAGCGGGCCACGTAATTAATGAACAAACAATGCTAATAATGACAAGCTATGAAAAAATCTTCAGTCCCTCAGGAACATTAGGGCGTCTGAGCAGCTCCAGGTGTGCGGGTCATTTCCAGCCTGACTCTAGTTAGTTGTCATGGCCTCCCTGAGTGTTGATTTCTGCTCATGGCACATCATCCATTCCATGCATGTGTAAAACAATAGTGACACCTGCTAGCCATCCAGCAGCATTGCGAGTGGAGCTATTTGATTCCCAATAGCTGCTGTGTGGTTGGGTCTATTTGTGCAAAGAAGCTTATGTATTGACAACTGCACTGTGCTTTATTTAAACAGCTGGGATTCTTCATAGGTCAGCAAGAAACGCCACACGAGGAGTGGGCATGTTAGTGACCTGCTCAGAGTAAATGCAAAAACAGGGGGGTGCAGGCTCAGATGTTTTGGTCATGCAACACAGGTGCTGGAACTAGGGGTGCTGGAGGGCTGCTGCACCCCCGGCTTGATGTGGTTCCATCACATGCACGGTTTACAGTTTGGTTCAATGGCTCTCAGCCCCCCCCCCCGCCCCCTGTACACACTGTTCCAGCAGCCCTGCGTGGCAACGGTGTGGGTAAGTGAGTCTAGAAGATCTAGACTGAAGGAAGAAGACAGAGATGCCAACCCAAGAAGATGTGGTGGGATGTCATAAAAGAAGACCTGTTAGCCTGTGGTTGATAGAGGATATGACATTGAAAAGAGCCCCATGGAGGGATAGGATTCATTGAGCGGGATGCTATTTGATGGGATTAATGTGAAGAAGAAGAAGAAGAAGAGATGTTCAATATCTGAGAATCAAGGGCTTAGCATCTTTGGGTGCTGAAGGTGTTTTGTTTCTACAAGCAGGTGTGCAGGCTACTTTAATTGGCACAGTTTGGACTTGCTTGTTCAAGATCTACAGCAGGAGGCTGGTAGTTATTGGTTAACTGCACCCAGGTACAATTGGCGTTATGGAGCCCTGGCACCCACTGCACACTTGCCCAAGTTCTGTACTTCTGGTTTGGGTTTTTCAGCGTTGCTCATCACCAGGCGATTCGAACTCCCGTTTGTAGCGCCAGTTGATTTTTTGGTCAAAGAAAAGTGGTGTTTGTTTCTTTGTTGTCAAAACCAATTTATTTTTACACTGTATTTTTGAGGAGAACCTTCAGGCCATCACGGAGGATCCAAACCCCTCAACGTTTTGTCGGAATTTAGTTTTTGTTTTCATCAAAAATGTCTATGTTAAAAAACAAATAGTTTCTCAGCAAGCTCTGCTAATCTGCCCGCCTGGGGCATTGCATGGTTTCTGCATTTAATAATCTGGGCTCCCTATTTGCTATTTCATTCAGATGGAAACTGCTATGTCTGCCTTCGTGGTCTGCCTATGGTGCCAGCCAGGACTGCTGTGGTCAGTGTTGATATGTCGTGCTGATATTAGCCCTGAGCACTAGTATCCCAGTGTGCCATACCAAGCCATGGCCCTCTGCCGTTAGCCTCCCTGCAAGTCTCCCCCCACCTCCATCTCCTGTAAGAGGGGCAGCCATCCCCTGTCTTCCCATATACACTCCTGCTGCTTGACAGTAGTCCAGCGTCTTCCACCAGCACTAAATCCACACCACGTTTTCAAAGCGGAGGTGTTCGGCCAATTAGCCACAAATACACAAAGTAGCTAATGAGATATTTTGCATCAAATTTCACATATGGAGCTGTAGAAAACTTGCCAGCTATGCATTGAGACCAGTTTTTGTTGTGGTGTAGCTCTGTTAACGCAATGGCCTTGCTCCTGATCTACACCAATGATCAGAGGGGAGTTGGGCCTAATGATCTTCAGAGCAGCTTCAGTCTGCAGTGTTTAAAACGAGCATCTGGGCATGCTAAGGAGTAAATACAATTTTGGGGAGCCCTCTGGCTACTATGGAAAGTTGTAGTCTAAAGTCCCATTGTTCGATAGCTCTGTCAGAGTAGAGGCTGTTCTGCCCAATGCTTCATTAGCTGTTTATCCAAATACCACTTGACTGATGTTGTAGCAGCCAGGCAACGTACTAACAAACTTCAACAGGACTTTATTTTTAAAGTGGAAACCTCTTTACCAAGCTGCCGCTGCACCCTCGGTAGCTCTCACTCCGCCTCCTCAACTTCCTGCCCCCTTCCTGTTTCCTGTCCTTTCAGACTCTCAACAGCCAGTGCTCCCAGTTCTAATAATTAAAAGCAGCATCTAAACACCACATTCCCTCCTCTCTTAAGAAACTCTCTTAATTAAAATAAACGTTGTTCTAACCACAGGAACAAATATGAAACAAGACACTATACTGTTTGCAGAACTATTACACTGAAAACACTGTAGACACTACATAACACAGTCTCCAGTCCAGACAGGTGGTCGTCTGGATCTGACAGGCCGTCTCTCAAGCCCCGGTTCCAGTGCAATGTCTTGTTGTGTTGATACTACGGTGAAGTCATCCAATACAGTCTGGGTGTTCGCATAATCTCCTCTTGGTACATAGGCAGGTGCAAGATAAGAAGCATTCCATACCCGCCCATCAGAAAGTCGATAGGTGTAAGGTCCCTTCTTCTCTATGATTTTAAGAGGAGCTGTGAATTTATGGTCCCCTTTGCTTAAAATTCCAGGTTTTCGTATTCTAATGAAGTATTTCCAAACATGATAATATCATCCAGATAGCACTGAATGCCATGTTGATTCTTCAGAATTAATGACATCATTTTTTGGAAGGCACTTGGGGCAGATGCAAGACCATATGGAACACGTTTAAAACGAAATAGTCCCTCGTGTAATAAATGCTGTGAGGTCTCTGCTATCTTCATGAAACATAACCTGGTAGTATGCCGTCTGCAAATCAAGAGTAGAAAACATCTTTGCTCCACGGAGTTCTGCAAATACTTCTTCTATGTGAGGAAGAGTGTGGCTGTCAATCACAATAGCTTTATTTGGCTCCCTTAAGTCCACACAAAGGCGAATGCCTCCACCCTTCTTCTGCGTCACTACTATAGGTGAAACCCATTCCGAGGAGTCAATCTCTTCAATAATGTCCTTTTGAACAAGTTTTCTAAGTTCCTCTGAAACAGTTTCCCTAACTGAAAATGGTAAGCGCCGTAACTTCTGTCGTACAGGCATCACATTATTCCGCATTTTAACTTTATGCAGAAACCCATAAGCACAGCCGAGTCTCTCCTCAACCTGGTGTTGGGTCCCAGCTGAAACTGGTGTGTGTTCCGCAAGAGTGCTTTGCTGAGGAAGATCAATTCGTTCATTAACTACCCTGAGATTTAAAGCAGCCAATAAATCTCTGCCAAGGAAAGGAGTGCCTTTGTGAACAATGTAGAACTCTGCAGTTACACAGCAATCACCAAAAGTAACTATTGGTGGCAGGCAGCCATGTACTGGAACATGGTTTTTCAAATAGCACATCAAGTGAAGTTTGGGTTCAGTAAGAGACACATCTTTAAAGTAATGCAGATAGATGGAATCAGGTAGTATAGATACTGCTGAGCCAGTGTCCGACATTAGCTGAATAGAGTGTGATTTGCCAGAGGGTATGGTGGAAACGTTTACCGTGAACTTTATTTGTTCTGGAATATGTGCAGTCATGATTTTGTCCACGCCCAGCACAGTAACATCTGGTATTCTAATTGCATGCACCTGTTGATTGAACTGGCTGCTGCAACATACGTTAGCAAAATGCCCAATCTTTTTGCAATGATTGTACTGAGCTACTTTTGCCGGACATCCTGTGTAGCTTGCAAGGTGTTGTGGGGATCCACAGTGAAAGCATGCTTTTACTGTATTTTGAATTTGCTGAGTCAGTGGTTTTCCATTAGTTTTCCTCTTGTAATCGTTTGTCTGCAGCGATAGTGAACTTTTCTGCAAAGGAGTCACAGCCTGGACTGTGCCTCCTGTATCCATGCTCATTATTTTGGCTTCAGCTGTAGCTGACTCAATCTGAGTAGCAATGGTTATTGCTTTTTCTAGTGTAAGTTGTGGTTCGAGAAGTAAGCGTTCTCTTACACGAAGCACGGTGGTCTTCTCAATGAGCTGGTCTCTAATCATCTCATCTGCCATATTCCCAAAGTCACAAGTGACAATCAGACTCCTCAGGGAAGCAATATACTGCATTATAGTCTCCCCTGTTTTCTGCTCACGCTGGCAAAATCTGTAGCGATTAGCTACTACATTCACTTTTGGCACAAAAAAGTTCTTTAATGCAGTGAGTGCAGTCTCATATTTATCATCTGCAAGGGGAAAAATGTAAAATATACACTGCCCTTCTGCTCCAAGGCAGTGGATTAGCAGAGAACGCTTTCTTACTTCAGAAATCTCTGTAGCACTGATTGCAAGCAGATAAGTCTCAAACATATGGATCCAGGCAGTAAAAGCAATTGGAGGCTCACCTGGGCTTTGCAGAAAGGGTGCAGGTGGGTTCAGAGGCAGAAGATCCATCCTTGTCGCCAAAATGTTGTAGCAACCAGGCAAGGTACTAACAAACTTCAACAAGACTTTAAAAATAAAGTGGAAACCTCTTTACCAAGCTGCTGCTGCACCCTCGGTAGCTCTCACTCCACCTCCTCAACTTCCCGCCCCCTTCCTGTTTCCGGTCCTTTCAGACTCCCAACAGCCAGTGCTCCCAGTTCTAATAATTACAAGCAGCATCTAAACACCACAACTGAATAAATGAAAAAAGCAAGAACAGCATTTCACTTCCTCCTCAAAACCCCTTCCAACATGTGCGTGACACCTGGCTCCTGTATTGAGCTTTTCTTCCACAGATGTCACAGCACTTTACAGGTGGAGTAGGTTGGAAAACAGAATTTCTGTTATGTAAGATATTCCTGTGTTACAAAATGTGTTTCTGTCCTGAATCAGGACAAAAAGCTGAAATCTCAAAGTATCTCACTGAGCGAAATATTCCAAAATATTTTTATTCAGAACCATGAAAATGAGCTTATTGAACCAAAACATTTTGATGTCAGAATATTATAAATAAAAATAGATCATATTAAATGAAAAAGTTGAAATGAAACCAAGGGAGAAAGTGGAAACGAAATACTCCATTTCCATGTCAAATCAGTTAGACGTGCTTCTGTTGACAATTTCGTCAATACTGGCACAATTCTGTAAAACATGTTGCTTTTGACAAACAGCCTTTCTCTGACAGAAAACTGTTCCGGCGAAAGTTTTCCCACTCACTCTGTTTACGATGGAGGAAAGTATCATTAGCCCTACTTTACAGATGGGGAAACTGAGGCACAGATATTGGAAATGACTTGCCCAAGGTCACCCAGCAGGGCTGTAGCAGAGCCAGGTCGCCCCAGTCTCATCTGATGTGCTAGCCACTGGACCACACTGTCCAACTCACACTGACGTATGCACCCCTGTGTCATGTATTAACACACGTCTGGCTGAGTGTGTTTCATGCCATCGTTTGTTATTTCATCCCCTTCATAGAATCATAGAATATCACGGTTGGAAGGGACCTCAGGAGGTTCTAGTCCAACCCCCTGCTCAAAGCAGGACCGATCCCCAACTAAATCATCCCAGCCAGGGCTTTGTCAAGCTCGGCCTTAAAAACCTCTAAGGAAGGAGATTCCACCAGCTCCCTAGGTAACCCATTCCAGTGCTTCACCACCCTCTAGTGAAAATGTTTTTTCTAATAGCCAACCTAAACCTCCCCACAGCAACTTGAGACCATTACTCCTCGTTCTGTCATCTGCTACCACTGAGAACAGCCTAGATCCATCCTCTTTGGAACCCCCTTTCAGGTAGTTGAAAGCAGCTACCAAATCCCCCCTCATTCTTCTCTTCCGCAGACTAAACAATCCCAGTTCCCTCAGCCTCTCCTCGTAAGTCATGTGTTCCAGTCCCCTAATCATTTTTGTTGCCCTCCGCTGGACTCTTTCCAATTTCTCCACATCCTTCTTGTAGTGTGGGGCCCAAAACTGGACACAGTACTCCAGATGAGGCCTCACCAATGCCAAATAGAGGGGAACGATCATGTTCCTCGATCCTACTAATGCAGCCCAAAATGCCGTTAGCCTTCTTCAAAGGCAGGCCGTTTGGTTTGCCGACGATGACCGTACAGAGCAAAACCTACGGGGAATGTGTTGCACCGGGGCTCAGTGTTGGCACAACGCCACGGGCCTGCGGCGTGGTGATGGGGTCTTGGAGGCACATGCTGGGTCAGCGTGAGCGGCTGGTGGCACAGGGCTGCCATGTGTCATTGTGGGTGCCTGCCCTGTCCCGCATTCCCCCATGGCCACGGGAGCCTCACGCGGTGCAGGACGGCAGCAGGCAGTCGCCGCTGTCCCTGCTGGCTGCGTCGGGCTGCGGGGGCATGTGCGGAGCAGGAGCCGGCTACCCCTTGGATCCCAGCCAGGAAGCTGCAGCCAGCAGGAGGCACAGCAGCAGTCGCTGGAGAAGGGTGCTACCAGGTGCCAGGTCCCATGCTGTCCCCAGGCTCCCTCACCCCCACCCAGCCAGCAGCAGTAGGCTATCACCTCTCATAAATGCCCAGTACCTCCTGCAACAGGAGCTCCCAGCTCCTGCAGTACCTCCTACCCCCAGGTGTGCTAGTTACCCCCTGCTTCCCAGAGCTCACCCACCCCTGAGGAGCCCCCTGCCCCCCCAGACTGTTCCATCCCAGCACCCAGCAATTCCTCAGCCTCCCCCACCCATCTGCTTCAGACGCCCCAGGGCCCACCCTTCTCTCCTGCGCTCACCTCTCCTCCTTGGTCACAGCAGCCAGGGGCCATGCAGTGCCAGAGCCTGCCCCCACCACTGCTTGGGGCTGGGTTTGTGGATCATAAGCAGAAGTTTATGGTCTCTATGAATATGCAAATTGGAACATTACATAATTTGTCTTAAGATGTCACACACCAATGCTGGGCAGCTGTGGTGCTATTGCCCCGCACACAAGCTGCAGGGACCAATGTGCCAGCCCTTGAAAGGGCAGAGGGTGCTCGCAAGACCCTCCAGGGCACTGCTCTGCCAGCTGACGTGGGGGGAGACAGGACCATGGCCCCACCCCCTTCCCATTCTTCCCTTGCTGGCTGAGCAGCTGTGCTAGGAAAAGTGCAGGGATTGCCACCCTACCCAGAGCCCGCTCAGCGACACAAGGGGCAGCCGCCTGTCAATGGCTCTCCGGCTGGGCACCCAGGCAGGGCCAGGAGCAATGGAGCCATAAGTGTCTCTTATGTTGAGTTTATAGATCACGCTCTGCAGGGGGACAGCAGCACCTCTGGCGTTTATCTGAAAGGTAAATTGTTCCAGGCCTTTGGTAGACCCAACAGTGTACCCAGGCGCCAAGGGTGCGCTCTCGCTCTGAGTTGGTCTACGCAGCCCTTGGCTTGCTAGGAGCCCCCTGCGAACGCCAGCGCCTTGGGGCATGCTGCACGGTAGAGCTGGCAGCCACTGGAAGACTCTGCTCATAAGCCCATGAACGGACGGCACGTGGCTAGACACGGGCATTTACATCTGTAATATCAGTTGATTCGCCCCGGGGTCAGCGATGGCAATCGGCGGCTTTGTGGATCCCTACGGGAGCTGGACCCCAGCCGGGAATCCAGCCACAGAAAGCAGGGGATTATTTTTATCCCTGTATCCTTCCCCCCAGGACAGCTGGGGTTCAAATAGCCTCTGACGGCTGGGCTCTCATGGAAATGAAAACGGCTCCCCCCCGCAGCACTTTCTTTGGCCTTCCAGTCCTTAGCGTCATGGGCGCCAGGTTTGTATAATTTTTGGGGGTGCCCAGAACGAGTCCAGCAGAGCCGTCCGGTCCATAGGACGGACCTGGGCAGCCGCCCCGGCCCCGCGCGTTGGAGCAGGGGCAGGAAGAGGCGGGGAAGGGCTGGAGTGGGGATGGGAAGAGGCGGAGTGGAGCAGGGCAGGCTGGGGCCGGGTCACTTGCTGGACCCCATGTCCCCCTGATGTGCGGGGCCTGGGGCGGTTGCCTCAGTCCATCCTTGGACAGGCCGGCTCTGAAAATATAAGCCCAAGCATTGGTGGAGCCGGGCCCACCTTCTTGAATATTGGTGGAGCACGGACACCATGGGCCATATAACTCGCTGCCTATGCTTAGCGTCTATCTGCCATGGAGCTCAGGGGCCCAAGCTGGTGCAGGGGCTGTCCTTTCACCTCCCGGGCTTTGGGAAAGGATTAGTCCTGCTTTCCTCACGCCATGTATTTTCCTGCAGTTAGCCTGGGGATAGGAAGGCGGCTGCTTCATATCAGCAACAGAGAAGAAAGCTCTAGCTAGCCACTCGGGAACATCAAAGGATCCAGGTAAGAGCCGTAAAGTCACTGTCTCCATAGGACTCTCGCTCCCACGACAACTGCGGCAAAGTGTAACCCAGCGTTAGAAGAGCGAGTGTCGAACACTGTTTTCCTTTCATGGCTGCGCCAGAGTTTAATCAGCTATCACAATTAAATATTAAAGCTGGTAGCGACGGTCTCGCTTGTCAAACTCACAACATTTACTTTCCTTGTTACATTTCTGCTGACGACTCGCCAAGGAGAAATAACCAGGATGATTTTTGAGGGGCTTTGTGCAGAGAATACAAAATTCAGAACCACTTTGGACCAATCACACCCGATCCTCAGCAGCGGTAAATCCATGTGGCTCCACGGAGGGGTGCGGCACTGCGCGGCCGAGGAGCTGGCCTGCTGTGTGAAGATGCTGGGTATAAAGCAGTGTCGCTCCACTGCGGTCTATGGAACTTCATTGATCTACAACAAATAAGGATCTGGCCTCGTTTTTTAAAGTGACTAAAAATTTGCTGAAACTTTCTATAGTTAAGAGCTTCATTGTGCATTCGTTCCAAGAACTAGTTGAGAAGATCAGCAAACCATCCCTGCAGCCCGTGTCAATGCTGTTCACATCTTCCAGTGAGACTCCCACGCATTTTACTTGACACAATTTTCAGTCAAAACTGCGTGCACCTCCTTCTTTCTCTTCTGTGCAATAATCACCGCTACAGGAACTGAGCTTCATCACATGCTGATCAAAGGGGAAACGGAAAAGGTATTCTAGGGAATTAAAATTTAATTTCATTGTGCCAGGGACTGGCATAAAGGGATTTTTAAGGGTATTTTGGACTGATGAAGTTGTTCAGTGTGACCCAAATAATGTTATTTCTCAGTGCTGAAGCTCTGCAGTATACATATTGGACAGTGTCTGTCTTTAAAGAGACAATGTTCGGTCCAATCTGGATTGTGTCTTAGCTTTGTAAACGAATGGTTCCATAACACTTAAGACACCTCAGAATGTTTCCAGGCTTGCTTTTGTAGTTCCTAGGCAAACAGATTTATTCACATCAATAGACAGTCCATGAGAGTGCATGCCAGCCAAAATTGCACCATGGGGCCATAGGGTGAGGACATGACAGGGGACTCCTTTTGACTAGGAACAGATTAGCTGAAAAAGACTAAATGTCTGTTCTCATTGTCTGAGTTGAGTGAAATGCAAATAGTAGCCTGAAGAGTGAAAAGCCAATTTGAGGCTGTTTGTAATGTAGGGATGGGCATTATTTTAACAGGTGTAATGTTTTATCTGGCTGGGGCCCCTTTAACTATTCTTATTTCAGGACATTTCGAGCAGTGTGATATGATCTGTCTTTCTGGCTTTTTTCCCGCTTTCCTGCACTGGTTAAAATGCCACTTTCCTTCTCTGAGTCTCCCAACATTAGGGGCCTGCTGCTCCTCTCACTCGCACCAGGGTTTTGCTCCTGATTTACACCAAGATCAGGGAGTGGCAGAGCAGGCCCCTGAGCTCCGTGCTGTCAGGTTTGCACTCGTGCTGACTCTGGTCTCTCAGCAGGGTTCAGGAGGACTGAAGACGTCAAAGGACTGGTGCTTTGTCCTGGTCTGTGGTTTGCTGATCCCAACTCCTGAACCTCCTTGGACCAAAGTCAGCAAAGTCCGGAGACAGTGAGTGAAGAGGTGTCCCTGTGTTTATATGATGTTCCAGGAGTAGGCAGCAAGGACGCAAAGCCATCTGCTAGCTAGGCAAGTCTCTCCTTGTTTTGAAGGCTCAGAGTGTCTCTGTGTTCTGCAGTTCTTCACAGATTCTGGCTCCATTTGAGAACCCAGGGAGATAAGGATACCACAGATAAGTGCTCTGCAGAAGGAACATTCACCCAGAACTGATTCTCTCTTTCTCCGCTGAACTCTAAATACTCAGGCCCCAGACTTGCTCCAGCTGACGTCTGTGGCAAAATTCCCATTGACTCCAGTGGCTGCAGAGCCATGTGGTGGTATATAAATACGCAGTGCAGTGCAGTGCTTGGGTTTTCATCCTGTGGGTCTCAGCTTGCCCTGGAGACATTCCAGAGAGAAGATTTACTCCATTTATAAAGTTATTTAAGTGAAAATTTGCAAAATATCAGTGTGTGAATTTGACCAGACTGGGCTGAAGGTAAAGTGATAGTGAAGAAAATCACCCAGATAGTCCTAGTGACGTGACCCGTGGCTAGAACTGGACACAGATTGTGTGACGATCTCTCTTGTAGCTGGTTTCAGAGTAACAGCCGTGTTAATCTGTATTCGCAAAAAGAAAAGGAGTACTTGTGGCACCTTAGAGACTAACCAATTTATTTGAGCATAAGCTTTCGTGAGCTACAGCTCACTTCATCGGATCCACAGTATGCATCCAATGAAGTGAGCTGTAGCTCACAAAAGCTTATGCTCAAATAAATTGGTTAGTCTCTAAAGTGCCACAAGTCCTCCTTCTCTTGTAGCTGTTACAGATTCGCTGCACGTGGGTGAGTGTGGGGAAAATATGCTGCAGGCCACATTCCCAGGAGACAGGAAAGGTGATTTTCTTGGCCAAGAAGGTCTTCTGGGTGCAGGTCTGCTCAGCAATGGAGCTGTGCTTTGCACTGCTCCTTTGGGCAATCCACTAGGGCCTGGCCAGGCAGCTGTGCCTCTCAAGGGCTTCCTGACCATCAGGATGTGCCAGGCACAGGTGTACTGCAGAATGAAAGACTACTCAGTAATGACAGTCTCCTTGGTGGAGGAGATCAACTTGCCTGGCCATTAAGGTAGCCCTGGCTCATATCTAGGCCATGAAGGTGCTCCCAGCACAGGTCTTCCTGGCCAGAAAGATGCACCTGGCACTGGTCTTCCTGGTAATGAAAGCATGCCTAATACAGGCCTTCTTGGCAATGAAATTGTTCCCAGGATTGAAAGTCTAGTCAGTAATGAAGGTTTCTTGGTGCAGGAGGTCTGCTTGGCAAAGGAGGTCTGCATGACAAAAAATGTCTGCTTGGTACAGGTTTTATCAGCAATGAAGGTCTACGTAGCAGCAAAGAGGGTTTACTTCGGTACAGGCCTTCTTGGAGAAGGTGGGCTCCTTGGCACAGGTGGTCTTGTTAAAGAAGGTCTCCATGGCAATGGAAGTCAAACCAGTAATGAAAATCTACTTGGTGAAGGAGACAAACCTATCGAAGGTGGTCTGCTTGGCCCAGGTCTCCTCGGTGAGACAGTTCGGGTCTACCCAGTGCTTGGTTCAGGTCTACTCAGTGAGGAAGGCCTGCTTGGCACAGGGCTTCTTGGAAATGGAGGTCTCCGCAGTGGACTTCTACTTGGCCTTCAATGTCTCCTGGGCGAAGGAGGACTGCTGGGTAGTGGAGCTTCTCAAGAGCCCGTGCAAGGCTCCCCAGGGTGAGCCAGTGTCCAAGGGCAGATGTGATAGTGACGGCAGCCCTTACAGGTGCTGGGCCAGATCCTCAGCTGAGATGAATTGTCACAGCCCCATGATGCCATGCCAGTTCACGGCAGCTGGGAATCCGGCCTGTTTTGAAATTAAATGGAGTAAATATTAACATATATTTAATGAATACATAGTTAATGACAGGGACGAGTGATAACTCCTTCTCCCAGGAGGGCCAATGGAAGTTTGCCATGAACCTCCCTCGGTGCAGGATCAGACTTTCCCCCTCCTTACACTGGTCAGCGTGGAGGTACCATGTTACTGCTCTGGGCTGGTGCCATCTGCTATTATACACCCGCTTTGCATAGCTCTAAATGATGCCACAGGGAGCAGAGTTAGGCCCATTATAAGTCAAGCGTTTCCACCTCCTTAAAAAATTACAGTGGGCCTGAGTCACCGCCACTTTGCTCCGGTATCACACCGATGTGACTCTTCAGACCCCAGTGGAGTGACACGTGTGTTCAAAGCGAAGCCGTGGGGAACGAGGCCCAGTGTGTTCAGCGGGGACGCTCCTGAGGTTAATTGCATCACAGTATTTCCAGTGTTTTTAATGGTGAAATTTTCAGCTTTTATCAAATTAAAGGGACACACTCACGGTTTATAAGCTTAAAATGGGATCTACCGTGCCTGCTTTATTTCGGATCACAGGCATGAGGTCTCCTATTCCCTCATCCATCTGCTCGTTTTTGTGAGTGACAGGCTGTTGAGACACAAGAATCCTGTTCTCAGAGAAGAAGGACCATAATGTGCCTGCCTGTTACCATAGACTTACAGCCCAGAGTCCTATTACTTTATTGATTTCTGCCTGAAAAACATCATTTGAACAGCACTTTGGGCAGCTGATGGATCGGCAGACAGGAACAAGCGCTGATTTTTGGAGTAAACTGTGAGCTGTGTGTAGCTGTTATGACCATGCTTTTTGAGTGCTGCACCTTCAGCTTCTAGGGTGAAATCTTGGCTCTGTTGAAGTCAATAGCAAAACTCCCTTTGACTTCAACACAGCCAGGATTTCAGCCCTTAACTGTCTGCAGGGGCAGCTGCTGCTCTTGGAGTCAGCCAGGGGAGTAGTTTCAACAAGGTGCAGAGGAGGCTCAGAGAGACACAGACTGGGCTCTCTTATGGGGTCTTCCTTTGTTCATTCTTCTTTTGATGTTTCCTTTCCTCCAAAGTCAAAGTTATTCAAGCAGAAAGTTGATGCTTGCTTTTGGGATACTGAAAAACACACTCCTCACATGTGCCCTCGACAGTGACCTTTCCATTGAAAGAGCAGCAATAAACAAGAAGCCCGGGGGGCAGACTCTGAGGCCATGTAAAACACAAGGGCTGGGGCCAGAATTATGGACGTTTTTTCATTAATATGCTGCTTCGACACTCCCTTGGCCTTCTCTGTAACTGCTCAGCGTGCACCATGTTTGCTTGTTTTTCAGTCTGCTTGAGTTCTGAATGGATCCTCGTTAGAAGTGAACATCGCATCCCATGTCAGAATAACGCAGGATCCCCCTGGTGACCTCAAATTGGTATTAAGAATTGCAAGGGCCTTTTGGGTGGCTTCAAAATCAACCAGTGGAAGGGGTGGGTACTGGGAATATTTGACCTATTGGTAATTATGAATAGCGAAGCACTGTGCTAATATGAATCCTTTCCACTGCTCCGTTGGATTTAGCATTTGTTGGTGCTTTTCACCCAGAGATGGGATGTGCTTTGCAAAGGAGGATCAGTAGCACCCAGGAGCCCGAGTCCTGAATTTTGGTGGTTTAAGTGGGACTTGCAAGGTGAAATGTATGTTGGCCATTTGCATAGCGGGTGAATTTTACTCTGGATGCAAAATTCTCAGCTCCCTGCTCCCTTGTGGAGAATCCTAGCACACAGACCAGATTGACTCTGTGCTACTTTCCAGAATTCAGCCTATGCAGCAGGAGAGCCTGTGCTGAGGAGGTGAATCCAAAAGTGGATGGGAATCTGGGAGGCAGTGACCATGAGTTGGTTGAGTTCAGGATCCTGACGCAGGGAAGAAAGGTAAGCAGCAGGATACGGACCCTGGACTTCAGGAAAGCAGACTTTGACTCCCTCAGGGAACAGATGGCCAGGATCCCCTGGGGGACTAACATGAAGGGGAAGGGAGTCCAGGAGAGCTGGCTGTATTTCAAGGAATCCCTGTTGAGGTTACAGGGACAAACCATCCCGATGAGTCGAAAGAATAGTAAATATGGCAGGCGACCAGCTTGGCTTAATGGTGAAATCCTAGCGGATCTTAAACATAAAAAAGAAGCTTACAAGAAGTGGAAGGTTGGACGTATGACCAGGGAAGAGTATAAAAATATTGCTCGGGCATGTAGGAAAGATATCAGGAGGGCCAAATCGCACCTGGAGCTGCAGCTAGCAAGAGATGTCAAGAGTAACAAGAAGGGTTTCTTCAGGTATGTTGGCAATAAGAAGAAAGCCAAGGAAAGTGTGGGCCCCTTACTGAATGAGGGAGGCCAACCTAGTGACAGAGGATGTGGAAAAAGCTAATGTACTCAATGCTTTTTTTGCCTCTGTTTTCACTAACAAGGTCAGCTCCCAGACTGCTGTGCTGGGCATCACAAAATGGGGAAGAGATGGCCAGCCCTCTGTAGAGATAGAGGTGGCTAGGGACTATTTAGAAAAGCTGGACGTGCACAAGTCCATGGGGCCGGACGAATTGCATCCGAGAGTGCTGAAGGAATTGGCGGCTGTGATTGCAGAGCCCTTGGCCATTATCTTTGAAAACTCGTGGCGAACGGGGGAAGTCCCGGATGACTGGAAAAAGGCTAATGTAGTGCCCATCTTTAAAAAAGGGAAGAAGGAGGATCCTGGGAACTACAGGCCAGTCAGCCTCACCTCAGTCCCTGGAAAAATCATGGAGCAGGTCCTCAAAGAATCAATCCTGAAGCACTTAGAGGAGAGGAAAGTGATCAGGAACAGTCAGCATGGATTCACCAAGGGAAGGTCATGCCTGACTAATCTAATCGCCTTTTATGATGAGATTACTGGTTCTGTGGATGAAGGGAAAGCAGTGGATGTATTGTTTCTTGACTTTAGCAAAGCTTTTGACACGGTCTCCCACAGCATTCTTGTCAGCAAGTTAAGGAAGTATGGGCTGGATGAATGCACTATAAGGTGGGTAGAAAGCTGGCTAGATTGTCGGGCTCAACGGGTAGTGATCAATGGCTCCATGTCTAGTTGGCAGCCGGTGTCAAGTGGCGTGCCCCAGGGGTCGGTCCTGGGGCCCGTTTTGTTCAATATCTTCATAAATGATCTGGAGGATGGTGTGGATTGCACTCTCAGCAAATTTGCGGATGATACTAAACTGGGAGGAGTGGTAGATACGCTGGAGGGGAGGGATAGGATACAGAAGGACCTAGACAAATTGGAGGATTGGGCCAAAAGAAATCTGATGAGGTTCAATAAGGATAAGTGCAGGGTCCTGCACTTAGGATGGAAGAATCCAATGCACCGCTACAGACTAGGGACCGAATGGCTAGGCAGCAGTTCTGCGGAAAAGGACCTAGGGGTGACAGTGGACGAGAAGCTGGATATGAGTCAGCAGTGTGCCCTTGTTGCCAAGAAGGCCAATGGCATTTTGGGATGTATAAGTAGGGGCATAGCGAGCAGATCGAGGGACGTGATCGTTCCCCTCTATTCGACACTGGTGAGGCCTCATCTGGAGTACTGTGTCCAGTTTTGGGCCCCACACTACAAGAAGGATGTGGATAAATTGGAAAGAGTCCAGCGAAGGGCAACAAAAATGATTAGGGGTCTAGAGCACATGAGTTATGAGGAGAGGCTGAGGGAGCTGGGATTGTTTAGTCTGCAGAAGAGAAGAATGAGGGGGGATTTGATAGCTGCTTTCAACTACCTGAAAGGGGGTTCCAAAGAGGATGGCTCTAGACTGTTCTCAATGGTAGCAGATGACAGAACGAGGAGTAATGGTCTCAAGTTGCAATGGGGGAGGTTTAGATTGGATATTAGGAAAAACTTTTTCACTAAGAGGGTGGTGAAACACTGGAATGCGTTACCTAGGGAGGTGGTAGAATCTCCTTCCTTAGAGGTTTTTAAGGTCAGGCTTGACAAAGCCCTGGCTGGGATGATTTAACTGGGACTTGGTCCTGCTTTGAGCAGGGGGTTGGACTAGATGACCTTCTGGGGTCCCTTCCAACCCTGATATTCTATGATTCTATGATTCTATGAATCCAGAGTAAATCTCAGTGCCCCGATACAACATTCATGCAACTTTCGTTACCCAGAGATGAGAACCCTACCAGAAAAGCAGCCTTCTTGGTAAACTTGCTAGGGATTCACATATCTATATTTGCATATGGAAATATTTAAACTAAAATGCAGAAACCATCTGTGGGTCTAATTATGAATTTTTCCATATTAAAAATGGAAGAAAACTTCAGTCTCAAATCCAAGCACAGCTTTCCTCTTTAATAAGCAGATTTTTCAAAGGTGCTGCCTGGATAGCGCTAACAGTGGGAACTGTTAACATCAGAGAACACCTGGCATGCAGTATGTGTGAGGCTTCTGAGCCAGCATAACATTTCAGGTTCCTCCTGATCATGGGACTCTTGTTCTCAGAAACTCTTTGGTATTATTTTGAATGTCTTCCTTGTCTTCTTCCTAGCTTGATCACCAGTCTGCTGAGTGGTTTGCTGGATACCAGTCTTTGTACCCTCTTGCCTACACTGGCAAGTCTGCAGACAGGTTCTTTGGGATGAGCAGCTGTAATTTAATCAAAGTGACTGTAGCTTCCAAAATTGTCTAGTAGATATATATGCACCGTGTATAATATGTATGCACAATTCAATTATGCTTTATTTTATATACCATAATTGAAGTGCACATACTTTCTTGAGCTTTCTTGCAGCTGGATTTATTTTTTAAAAGTAATTCAAATTCCATCATGCAATGTTTCAGGCTAATTTGTGATCAATTGCTTTCCGAAATACCTTTTTGTACTGAGGAAGTATGGTAAACAGAAGTGACAGTACCACTTAGAAACATGCTGCTTGTTAGAAAATCTTTTATTCTGTTAAATAGAGTCAGCACTATTTTGAGAAGAAGGCAGAGTAATTTGTATTTCTCTTTGCCATGGAGAAAACTATGTCCAGGGAGCTGATTGTTCCATCTTGATTCAAAGTCTGAACTGAGATGACTGATGAAGTTAGCACAGTGTTGTCCACATGACTACAGCCACCTCACCTGGGCTGTCCTACTTGCTGTCTTTTCAGTTCTGTCCCGTTGTGACTCTTTGATTCGTGAAATAAACCATCTCTAGTTCTAAGGAGCTTTCTCTTTATGTGTAGGCATGATCTACTTCTGGCTGTTTGGGAAAATCCAAGCTGCTCTCTCCATCTTTGCAGTGTCAACAGGGCAGTTTGTGGAACTGGATTTACAGGTACTGGGCGTGTTGGTATCAATGTCAGATAAAATCTCTGGGTCTGTGACTTCTTGTGTGTGACCTGTCTTTGGTTTCATGATCATTTGTTAGAGGAGCTTCTCCCGGATCATCCCCTGCTGCAGAAAAACCTACGCAAGGGGGCATTCTGAGAAAATCTCCATGTGAATTCCCTGGCAAAGATGGTCCCAGTGGTCCATTATGAAGTTTGCCCCTCTTCCTTACAGTACAGGCCTCGGCACCCACTCCTAGACTGCACTGGCTTTGACCCACTGGTCCTCACTCACTCCTGGGATGCTACCTGAGCCTGGAAAAGAAGGAGGTTTGAATCCTGCCTTGTTTAACCTGTTTAAGTAAAAGCTGCTTGTCAGCTATCTTGGCGGTTGCTGCACTTGACAGGTGTGTGATCATGTGGCTAGGCCAGCGGCTTGTGAGTTTGGACTCCTGGGTCTATTCCAGGCTCTCTTGCTGATTCTGTATGTGACCTTGGGAAAGTCACTTCCCCTTTCTGTGACTCTCATTACTTATCTGGACAAGAAGTGTTAATAAAACTTACCTGGTTCCAAGGATGCTGTGGCCCCATTAATACTTGTAAAGCTGATTGGGGTCCTTTGAATACAGCCCCATCGGAATGCAGAGTATTATGCATTTGGAAGTCGAGGCTTCCCCAGGCCAGTTGGAGGCACAGTTCAGTGCACCGGAAGGCACCAAGTTATATTTGCATGTAGGGTCAAGGAATCTCACCCAGCTAGCCCATGAAATGGCCTAAAGCAAAGCCCCAGCAAAGGGTCACAGAATCTGCAACAATGCTCCATTTAGCAGTGAACACAGGGCAAGCTCAGAACTGAAGGAATGTGCATCTTGCAAACACGAGAGGGAAATTCCAGTGCAGTGGCCTAGAACTGGCAGAAATATTAATGCCCATGTGGAAATGGAGCAGGCGGTTCCCACTGCTCTTCAATGGGGTGGGGGGGGGGGGGAGGAGACACTATAAAAAAAAAAGGGGAAAGGGCTGAATCAGCTAGGAAAAGACGGAAATAATAACTTTTATTTTAAATTTCAGCACCCCAAAAATCAGGTGGCCCCCTCAGGCTACCCTGGTAAACCTCGATGTTGCTCGTGCTCACGCTGCTGTATGGGAGCTAAGACTCTAACCTCTTGTTCAGCAAGCCAGTGCTTATGATATTTCTCTCTTGATCCCATTGCATCCATATGATGGCCTGGCTGTGATGTTCTTTAAGCCAGTAATCCTGGAGGGAGGATGTGGGTCTGATCCTGAAGCCTGTCCCCATCGATAACAGCCGAAGTCTATGAACGGAATGATCTGGCGGGGTTGCCTGCAGCAGCTGGGGGCTGGACTCAATGGCTCAGGAGGTCCTTTCCACTCCTGTGTCCTCCATTCTTCATGAAAAACTCCCATTGAGTTGGGGCTGCAGGATCAGGCCTAAGGACTAGGGTGAGTTAAGCATTTTGAAGTGTTCCATTTGGACAGGACCTCCTCCTGCTGCAGAAAATCCAGCTCTTAGACGAGACCTTTGCCAACCCCCCCCCCCCCGCACCCCCTAAAGAAAGAGAGTGAGAAGGAAGACTGAAGAAACCTGAACTTCTTCCCTTTCCTTCGGCATTTAGATCTGTTGACCGTCTGCAAAGCAAATGGTATTGTTTCTGGTGATTTGACATTTAAAAAAAAGAAAAAAGAAAAAAAAGCAAGCATCCAAAACAATCCAAATATAAAGCTAGTTCCTTCACTAACATTTATGCTTTGAAATGATCAGAGTCCATGTTATCCTGGTTTGTTAATTTCAACAGGCTTTGGAAGAGCATTGTGGGTAGGGTTGTTTCACATTTCCTCTGTTCCTCTTCACGCTAAAGGATTCATCTTCATCTGCATTCAGCGTGTGGCGTCACTGTCTTTTCCAAATGGCCAAAGGATTTTAGCGCTTGCAAGGGTTTCATTATTAATCTCACCTAGAAGCTACCGAAATAACCCTGCAGCACCAAGAATGTTTAATAGATGAGTCTGTCTGAGAGGTGGGAGAACACAGACCGGAGACCAAGTCCCAACTCACCCTGAAGGAATCGGGGTTTTTCTCAATTTAAAGTAGCTGGGAAAAGGTAGCAGATGAGGAGGAATAACTATTGCCCTGATTTGCATGGATGCAGATTTATTCTGCCCCTGTTTTCCATTCTGGGCAAATCTTCCCCCTGTGTTAAGCCTCAGTAGCCAAATCTCCGTGCATGATGGGGGGTGGGGGGATGTAGCAGGGCTACCATAATGTGACCATAATGACAGTCTGCAGTAGCCTCTGTGTCACTTGAACCCCCCATTTTCTTGCTCAGCGGTCACAGTTCACCAGCCCTGCTCCCATTCCTCCCCAGGGCCATCCCACCCTGGGGGGCTGCAGGGCTCCATGGCATGCAGGGGGTGCTGCTCAGGGTCCCCAGCGCCTCACGCCCCTCACCCTGATGCTGCAGAACTGCACTTGTCACCCCTGTGAATGATACCTGCTCCCTAGCTCAAAAGCCTTAGTGCTATCCCAGCCACGAAACGTTTGTCCCTGTGCAGCTTGTGAGCTGCATGGGGAAAAGCAGGCAAGGCCAGAACGGCCGGGGAGCCCTGCTCCGTGATGTACTTCCTCTGAGCAGGCACGCCACGGGAAAGCCATGGAGAATAGCGCCTCTTCCATAGGCACCGAGCACAGGCAGGGGCCATCAGTCAATGGCTACAAGGCTACTGGTCATGTGCAGGGAGGGGAAATGCAGAGGCATGTGGAGGGGAATTCTAACAACCATCTGGACAGGATCTATGGGGAATAACAGCCTGGATTCCTGTAGATCCCTTGCTCACCTCTTCCCCTGCCCACCCCCTACCAGTCCTGCCATATGGGGGCAGAATACTCAGAGTCAGTGACACCATAGGAGCTGTAGAGGTTTTGCATTCACTCCCCTCCCAAGCACATTTGTCCATATGGTTCAGTGGCTTCTTCCCTCTAGGAATTCCACCCTTAAATCACTGGGCTCCATTCCTGCTGTTCCGTGAGATAATGCAGCAGGCCAAGTTAGCTCTGGGCTTTATGATGGGCACAGACAATGAAACACATTTGATGGAACAAATTGTGCAGTCCTTGCTCAGGCAAAAATCCCACTGTACCCAGTGAGTGTTACTGCAAGGTTTGTCTGAAAAGACCTGTAAAAAATCACAGTGGCTTGCTGGGCAGACGACACTTGTCACATCGCTAACACCCTTGGCCTCTCAAACCTAACGATACATTTAATTTCCCTCACATGTATGAATTCCATAGGCACCTGGGACACACTGATAACCATGAAACATCCATCACATTCTGATGTTCTTCAGTTGAAAGGGGCATGCTCCCAGGGCTCCATACTTTCCACCACCCATGTCTTTCCCTGTGTCCTGGCAGACAGACCTGCCGGATACATGCCAGAGCAACACTGGGGGCCAGCTGATGCCCTAGCTTTTCACTGTTTGGCATAGTACTCAATCCTGTCTCAAACAATAGTTTGTAAGTGTACCCAGGAGAACTTTTAATGCATGCCAGCAGGGTCCACACAGCCAGGTACTGTATGACACCCTGGTGCGTGCTAGAATTTACAGCCCCAGCCTCGTATGCACTAACACACTGTGTAGACAAGCCCATATGATATGCTTCTATACTTGGATGGTGACTGTCAAGATTTTAATGGCTTCCAGCCAATTAGACTAATTACTGTCACAAAGGGAACACACTTCAATTCCCTGTCAATTAAGTCTTCCCCTGAGCAGGGATATTTTATTTCTGTCTTGCAAGAGCAGCCACAAACTACTTAGATTCTGGGGAAATGCTAACTCCAAGCCAACCCTCAGCTTGCTACCCCCACACCCACCACCTCTACTAATCAAGGGAGGAACAGGGAAACTAGTGACATTTGCACCAGTACTGAGAAAAGTTTGTGGTATCAGCGATTAATCTTATTAAGCCTGTGATGATGAAAGATTATGCATTAGTTGGGCTACTCAAAGACAGACAGACAGACACGGTGTTATAAACTTCACGGTGCTTAGCAAATCCATTTATCTTTTTGTTGACAAAAAGTGAATTGTTTAGCAAAGAAACTTTATCCTGCTGCTGTGCTGAGAGGCCAAGAAATACCAGGCTAATTGCGCTCTTTGAGGAAGTGCTGGTGACGGGACTGACAGGACGGAAGGAGCAGGTAGGCGCCGAGGGTTCCGAGAAGGTTTTTGACAAGATCCCAAAGGCAATTATATAAGCCTCGTATTAAGGACAGTTACATAAGTAAGGTGCTGACTGCAAATTTCCCCCAGTTTGCACCTAGGAGTTCAAGTGGGCAGGTTAAGGACAGGCTTTAAGACCACACTGTACGTGCATTGCAAACACAGCCTTGCCCGGCTGGAAGCCCTTTGGCCCAAGACCTGCCCTGAGATTAATGGGCCAGCAAAATGGCAAAGTTGCTAAAATAACCAATGAATTTTCTCATACAAATATTCCAGTTAATTGAATTAATTTAATTTATACAGAAAAATAATACATACAATGTTTTAAATACCTGCTAAACTGTCTCCTATCAGCTGCATTTTATCCCTCTTTGCTATTAGCAGCTAGTGCTGGGAACCGAGGCCGGGCGGGGTTATCTTTGAGTAACCCCTGTTTTAACTTGTGGGCTGTTCACAGCCACGACTCACTCTTCCTCCACTCTTCACACCGCTCGGGCTGCTTTCCTCCAGCCACCATGGAGTATCAAACCTGAATCAGTCCGGAATCTTGCCACTGCAGCTGAGCTCTGTGAAATGGGGATAAAAACAGCCTGCTGCCCCTCACAGAGCATCCAGTGTGTGCACAGAAGTCGCTAGGATTACCCCTTTCTTCTGTGGCTGCGTGGTCTCTCAGAACGAGGCTACGGGGCTAGCCAGAGATTGAAAGCTGCAGAACAGGGCCCCCCCGGAACTAATATTTCAATTCCTTTGCTGGCTTCTGCAATATTTTCCTAACCCAGCATTCTGCCAGATGGCAACTGCTCTGGCTGCTTGCCTCCCTCTCTCTCTGGCCCGGTCTGGTCAGGGCATTTTTTAGGCGTAGGACGACGAAGGCCCAGGGTCCCAGGAGATGGCTGCAGCCGTGATGGTGAAGCTTGCTGCGGTAGTTCATTCCCTCCCAAATCTCTTTCTGAAGGGACTGATGGGTGGAATAGCAATCACCTCATTATTTTGTTCACAATTAGCCCGAATATTTGTCATACCATTGTTGTTTTTTTCATTTTTGGTTCGTAATATCTCTTGCTTGCCCGGCATGATTTTAGCACAGGTCTTGAGTTATATCAGAGGGCTATTTTGTTTGGATGAATTCAGTCGTTTTGTCTCCCTTTTGTCCTTTCCCCCCTCACGTTTGTTGTTCTACGTTCTTGTGGCATTTTATGAACATCTACTTGCTTTTTACAGTTGAGCTCACAATTCGGGTCAATGTGTGGACGCAATTATTACAACAGACTCAGAGCACCCTTCCCAGACCTGAAGAAGAGCTCTGCGTGGCTCGGAAGCTTGTCTCTCGCTCCAGTCAGAGCGATTACCTCCCCCACCTTGTCTCACTAACAGACCCCAGTGACATTTAACTGATTTTAATTGTAGGTTCTGTCGGTTTGGATTTGTATGATTCCTAAATTATTATTCCATCAATATCCTGACATTATAAATAACTTAGCCATACTGGGGGTCAGGGATCTGGACAGCTCAGGAGTCTGGTGCCGGGGTAGAGAATGTGTCTTCTCCCAGTCACTACTTTGCATCCGCTCCAGGCTGACAAGAACTAACGCCTTTGCCAGCCGATGGCTCTTCAGTGGTCTCTGTGGAGATAACATCTGGTGTCTAGTTCCTCGCGGACAGATGTCTTCCCCCCAGCTAGCACTAACTGCTTCTGTGTTGGCAGGCCCAACAGAGACTGAGTCGGAAAGGCCCAAAGGAAGCTATTCTGTTCTGCTCAGTAACATTGTTGAGCAAAGTTTAAAAATCGCAGGCCTGGTTCCTGGTGGCACGAAGGGGTTGTGAAGCTGCACAGGGGCTTTCCCATGTAGGGAAAAATCCCTGGGTGCGTACAGCTGGTACAGCCGTTCTGTGTCGACCTCCCTGCGCACACTGTCTTCGGCATACAGGGCATGGCCCTAGTGTCTCAGCTCTCTGGCTATTCCTGGCTGTGGGACTGGCCCCTGGGGGCGATGGGCAGCAGCTCGGGTTTCCAGTGTTTGGTTTGTGACCGGTACGCCCAGTCGAAAAGCGACCCTGGCAGCTCCAGGCAGCACAGCTGACCGGGGCGTTAAAAGGCCGGTTGGCGCGGGACTGGCAGGCTCCTACTTGGCTCTGCGTAGCTCCTGGCAGCGGGGACATGTCCCTCGGGCTCCGAGGCGCAGGCATGGCTGGGGGGGCTCTGTGCGCTGCCCCCACCCTGAGTGCTGGCTCCATAGCTTCCATTGGCTGGGAACCGCAGCCAATGGGAGCTCTGGGGACGGTGTCTGTGCCTGGAGGCAGCACACAGAGCCGCCTGGCCACCCCAACACCTAGGAGCTGAGGGACATGTCACTGCTTCTGGGGAGCCCCTCAAGGTAAGCGTCACCTGGAGCCCGCACCCCACACCTCCTCCTGCGCCCCAACCCCCTGCCCCAGCCTGGATCCCCCTTCCAGAGCCAAACTCCTTCCCGGAGCCTGTACCCCACACCCCAACCTCCTGCCCCACCCTGGAGCCCCTTCCTGCACCCCAAACCCCTCATCCCAGCCCCAGCCCAGAGCCTGCATGCCAACCTTGTGCCCCAGTCCAGAGCCCCCTCCCACACCCTGAACCCCTCATTTCTGGCCTCACCCACTCCTGTACCCCAACCCCCCTGCCCCAGCCAGGTACAAATGAGCGAGTGAGTGGGGTGGGGCCTCGGAGAAGGTGCGGGGCAAGGGTGTTCGGTTTAGTGGGATTAGAAAGTTGGCAGCCCTAGCAGCAGACAGAAGTTAAAACATCCCTAAGGTTGCTGTAATTTTCCCCAGGTGTGAAACTGTCCCCTTGCCAGCCTCAGAATGGGAGAACTAGCGTCACCTTTATTCTCTCCTTCCTGTGCTGAGCACAGCTTAGCCGGGCTTGAGAGCTGGGGCAGTCGGGGCTGTAAATTTTCAGCTAAATCTCTGCAGGGATTGAGCTCTGCATTTCTGTGCTGTTTGGCTACCTTCTCCGCGCTCCTTTTCTGCATTTCCCTCAGAGGCTGTTGGTGTCCAGGGCTGGATTAATGCTCACTAGGCCCCTGGCAAACATTCGCTTCTGGGCCCCTACATGCTAGTATGAATAACAACACACAGCTGATAAATGGAAAGCAGGGGAAAAAATACATGTCCGTAATGTTCCCTCCCGTGCATGCCACTGCAGTAAATTCCCATCCCAGCCTGCCCGCTTACGGCTGCTGGGGAAGGAAAGCGTTTCTTTACCCGCTGCCCTCCTCTCTCCTGGGCTCTGCTGGGAATGGCGGCACGAGGCTCAGTTGTGAGTGAAGACCGTCTCTGCCCCCTCATCCCCTGGGGCGGATTTGCGCAGGAACTGAAAGAATGTCACTCACTTGAGCCAGGGGCATTGCGATCTGGCCCACACAGTTTCAGCACCGCTCAGATTCCGCCTGGCCGCTCCTCGTCATGGCAAATCCACATTGGTAAAAACCAGCAAACTCCCTGAATTTGGGCCTGTGTATTAATCCAGCTCCTTTGGTGGTGCCTGTGACATTGTGCTGACTGGCAATGTTCTCAGCAGGCATCGGACCTGGACACGGTTACGTTCTGGGGCCTTGCCCCTCTTGTGCTCTGCTGACCCCCTCGAAGGAAATGTGAACCCTGGGGCCATCTTGAGCATAAACCCGGAAATTCTGGGAACAATGTGTGTCGTGTCTCATTTGGGCTTCTAGCAGAATGGTGTGATACCCTTGAATGCCTGTCTCTGTGCTACGGGGCTTCAACCTAGCCTCCACTGAGCTCCCTGGAGAAATAATCTAGGCAAGAAAAAGAAACAAAAAGGGACCGAATGATGAACTTGTAAGATGCTGAAGTCGCTGAAGTCAATGGGGGTGAATGGCCTTCAGCACCACGCAGGATTGGACCATGATATCAACCCACAGTGCTTACTTCCAGGAGCAGGTCCACTGACATTAGTGGCAGCTGCTGGATTCTCAGCGTTTTTGAAAATCAGATAATTTACCTAGGTGCCTAAATATGCCCATAGGAACTTTATTGAAGTCAGTGGTGCAGGGGTCTAGGTCTGCCTGCAGGGACCCGATCCCAGGACTCAAGTTTGCACTTGAGCTATGGTAATTCTGAAGTGTAGCACTCTGCATTCTCAAGGTTATTCGGAGGCTGTGACTGCTGAATTTTACGCTGAATCTTTATTTGCCTTAAAAGGCTCTGTAAATAAAATTGTTTATTACCAGGATGCTATTTGTATGTCTATTACTGCAGACAGTAACCAAGATACATGTCATGTTAGAAACATACAGTCTGGCCTCCTGGTAATGTTGTCAGTATATTCAGGGCAGCTTAATGGTAATAATGAAAAAACTCCGAGGACAGCCCCTCCAGGGTCTGGTAAGAAGTGACAGCAAACCAATGGAGGTTTGCGTACTGGGCGTCACGCTGCCCGTTGTTGGAGACTTGCTTGAGCGCCTGGTGAAACCCATCCTCGGGTGAGCAAAGCAATAAAGCAGGAAGACGTGTATTGAAAGGGAGCAGTCAATCAGCAAGGAAGGTTTTCGTTCTAGATTGGAGATGGTTGTTGGTTAGAATCTGGACACCCCCACCCCATCCTCCCTGGTCTCACAAAGCCCTAATTGCAGTGAGACTGCTGTGAATCTGCTGCATGGAGACAGGGAGAATGGGGGGCAGACCAGTGGGCCAGTGAGCTCTAAAATGGCCACTGGAGGTGGCTGCTGGCTGGAGAATGCGGGACTCCCAATCACCCTATGGAGGCTGCTGAGAGAGCAGAATTTCAGGTTTAATGACACCATTCAGCTGTTGGTTGAAGGCCAGTCCTGATTCATGGCGGGAGAGAGAAGATCTTTAAAGGGGAAGGACAGAAACCCAGAATGCAATTGGGTATCTCAGCCTGGGCCAGGGTAACCTGGAATCTTTGTGTGGAGCTTCTGAGGGGTTCCCTGTAGGTGTGTGCCTTTTGGGTGGGACCGCGGATAAGGGAAGAGGGCTCTTTCAAATGCCCAGAGCTTCTGCCCCTAGAAAGATGTCTTCGTACTTCACTTTCAGTAGCTTTTTAAGGAACCAAAGAAGTGGGGGTTGGGGTCCTAGAGAATTTGGGTTGTTCTCCTTAGTTGCTGTGGCTACTGGCACAGTTTTATTGCTTTGTTTTCTCTGCAGTGTTGACGTGAACGTGGAGCTCCTCAAGGTTAAATTGTACCTTAGACCTCGGAGTTACCAGGGAGCCGTCCAGATTAGCAGAGGAGAAATTGCTCACAGAAGGCAGAGCCCAAAGGGTCAAAACATTGCCTTTAAATGTGACAGATGTGGCAGAGATTGTCTCTCTTGAGCCATCGCCGCAGCTGACATAAAACCAGCGGAGTGAATTCGTTTCCTCTCCCGGGCGCGTACCCATGGGGGCTCGAGACTGAAGGATGCCTACTGCTAGCAAGCAGGGGCCCGTGCTTATCGGTACGTTTCAGTACAGCTGTGAGCAGCTGTTCCTTGTTCCTTCCCATGGCAGGAGGGAGTGTACAGCGGGAGCCCCAAGGAGCTGGGGATCTAATAGGAACTAAAGGAGTTTGTTTGCTTTTCTTCCTGAGTGATGCTCTGTAGAAGTGATAAGAATTGTGTGGCACAAGAAGGACAAAGAAACGGAAAGGTCTAAGCACCTAGCCAGGGGCTTTCGAACATCAAAGGCAGTGCCTAGAAGTGACTGTTATCATATCACCCCAAATAGGGGAGCTGGGGGAGAGGAGATTACTGGTTCTGTGGATGAAGGGAAAGCAGTGGATGTATTGTTTCTTGACTTTAGCAAAGCTTTTGACACGGTCTCCCACAGCATTCTTGTCAGCAAGTTAAGGAAGTATGGGCTGGATGAATGCACTATAAGGTGGGTAGAAAGCTGGCTAGATTGTCGGGCTCAACGGGTAGTGATCAATGGCTCCATGTCTAGTTGGCAGCCGGTGTCAAGTGGAGTGCCCCAGGGGTCGGTCCTGGGGCCGGTTTTGTTCAATATCTTCATAAATGATCTGGAGGATGGTGTGGATTGCACTCTCAGCAAATTTGCGGATGATACTAAACTGGGAGGAGTGGTAGATACGCTGGAGGGGAGGGATAGGATACAGAAGGACCTAGACAAATTGGAGGATTGGGCCAAAAGAAATCTGATGAGGTTCAATAAGGATAAGTGCAGGGTCCTGCACTTAGGACGGAAGAACCCAATGCACAGCTACAGACTAGGGACCGAATGGCTAGGCAGCAGTTCTGCGGAAAAGGACCTAGGGGTGACAGTGGACGAGAAGCTGGATATGAGTCAGCAGTGTGCCCTTGTTGCCAAGAAGGCCAATGGCATTTTGGGATGTATAAGTAGGGGCATAGCGAGCAGATCGAGGGATGTGATCGTTCCCCTCTATTCGACACTGGTGAGGCCTCATCTGGAGTACTGTGTCCAGTTTTGGGCCCCACACTACAAGAAGGATGTGGATAAATTGGAAAGAGTCCAGCGAAGGGCAACAAAAATGATTAGGGGTCTAGAGCACATGACTTATGAGGAGAGGCTGAGGGAGCTGGGATTGTTTAGTCTGCAGAAGAGAAGAATGAGGGGGGATTTGATAGCTGCTTTCAACTACCTGAAAGGGGGTTCCAAAGAGGATGGCTCTAGACTGTTCTCAATGGTAGCAGATGACAGAACGAGGAGTAATGGTCTCAAGTTGCAATGGGGGAGGTTTAGATTGGATATTAGGAAAAACTTTTTCACTAAGAGGGTGGTGAAACACTGGAATGCGTTACCTAGGGAGGTGGTAGAATCTCCTTCCTTAGAGGTTTTTAAGGTCAGGCTTGACAAAGCCCTGGCTGGGATGATTTAACTGGGACTTGGTCCTGCTTTGAGCAGGGGGTTGGACTAGATGACCTTCTGGGGTCCCTTCCAACCCTGATATTCTATGATTCTATGATTCTATGAACTCTCAACTCAAACGTCTTGTTTTTCTCTCTCTGTCTCAGTCCAACCTGCAGACAAGGTTCAACTGCAGTTGAGTTTTAGTAGCTTGTGAGCCTGTTCTGATGGCTAACTCATTTCGGCACTAGGTGAGCTAGAAAGGCTTTACTTCAAGCCCAATTCCTGTTTCCATTGGTGGTTGCCACATCCCCAAGCCAAGGAATTCCCTGAACAGTCTGGAGGTGCAACGGCCCGAACACGAACCGGAAGTGAACGTGCACGCAGGTCCCACTGCACACAGCTGAGCTTTGGAGGGGCCTAGGTCAGCTGACTGACTTCGGGGTATCACAAGCTGCACACAGATGTTGCTTCTTCTCCAAACTCAGCCGCTTTCTGAGCAAATTTCTTTTTAGTCGAGTTTCTCATTCGTGTCTGTCTGCATCCTGGCGACGGGAGACCAGGGCTCAGCTGGACTCTCCACTCAGTCCGGGGCTGCAAGACCAGTTCTCTCCCACAGAGAACAGCAGAGCCCCTGTAAGTGCCCGCGACGATGCTGCCCTGCCCTGCCACGTTACAGCGTGTTTGGTGCGGCTGATTCCACGCACGCATGGGGAAATGCATCTTAGTCTGGTTAAAAATCATGCCTGCTCCGAACGGGAGATAGCGTATGTGCAGCTGCTAAGTCTCCTTTCTGCCCTCCACCCTCGCACGGCCTCAGAGCTCAGGCTCCAGCCCAAGGCCAAATGTCTACACAACAATTTTTCAGCGCCGAAGCCCAAATCAGCTGACCCAGGGGTTTTTTATCCCTGTGTAGACGTACCCACACTCACCCAGCTGGCTGTTTAGGGAGATTAGCAGGCTGATGACTTGCCATTAAATGGATAGTTTGCCTGCGCTCAGACTAGCTCAGTGAGCACCCCGGCCTGGCCCACCTCTGGTGGCCGGGGCTCTGCCCTCTTCAGCAAGGGGGAGAACAATGGGGCACGAGGTCCTGGGTGGGTGCAAGAGAACGCTCACACTTGACTGGGGAGTGCAGGCCCAAAGCTACATGCAATCTCGATCTATGTGTTGTGCCAGAGGGAAGAGAAAGCTTTGGAAGGAAAACTCTGTCTTTGCCCTCCTCGTAGATGGAGAAGAATGCACGGAGCAGGGGTTCTTTGAAAGAAGTGGGAGATTTTGCAATCACTTGTGGAGCCAGTATTAACAGGTATACAGAGAAGGCCACATTTTCGAAGGAGCTCTAAAAGGCTCTCTGTAATATTTACAGCAGCATCTGTTTAAGCTTGTAAAAGCTGGCATTTGTGTGTGCAAATGTGGGTAATTACAAGTCTAACTGCATGTTTGTGTGTGCAACCACCGACTTCACAAGTGAAAAACAATTATGTTTTGTGCATGCTGATTTCCACCCCTGCCAGGCTGGCAGCCATATGCTAATTGGGCTCAATGTGGGGGTAAGTGGGCGAAATTCTGTCACCTGCAATATGCAGGAGGTCAGACTAATGGTCCTTTCTGGCCTTAAATTCTATGGCTCTATGAATATTTTCAGAAACCGTAGCCCATACTTTGCAGCGAGCACCGAGTGGAGGCTACATAGGAACCCAGCACAGAGCCCTGGTCTACGCTACAGAATTATTTCGGTGGAACACCCGTGAGTGATGGAGTTATCCCCATCTAAATGCCAGCGTAGATAGTGCTGTGTGGACCGGAGGGCTTCTCCCACCGCTCACGTGATGGATTAACTACGGCAACGTGAGACGCGCTCTCTCCTCTGCTTCGAGCGTCTTCGTCTGCTGCAGCTGCGCAGTTGTGCTGATGCAACGTTTGACGAGTAGGCCTCTCCGGAGTCTCCTTGCTGCGATGCCAGTCTCAGGGGAGCATCGGACTATGGGGAGATCAGTGGAGTCATCCTCCTGCCAGATAGCAACTGGTCTGAACCGGAATCCTGCCACTTGACCACTGTAGGTTTTCAGCACTTTCATTTATGTAAATCCGAAATTCTTGAGTAACAGCACGGGCTTGAACTTTACATTTTAATTCGTCACGCACAGCCCATTTTTGATCCGGTTTGTACGAACGCAAGCAAAAAACGGGGTCCCCGAGTGATGTGACAATTAGCAGCGATTTACTTTGGCACACAATAAATGTCATAATGAGTCAATTAAATGCATGAAATCCTTGGCTTTTATGACTCCTCTGATGTTCCTCATTCTTGAGCAGGGTTTTGTTATATAAGGGCTGCCCGCTCCGTGTCAGCAGCCACAGAGGGACGAGAAGTTACTGAATGGCTACCAAAGACGGCTCGCTGGATAAGGTAAGAGAAATGCACCAAAGAGGAAGGATTTGATGACGTATCTCCTACTGCAAAGGCAGGCAAAGAGAAGGGGAGTGGGCTCTGGAGCAGGAGACAGGAGGCAGATCCTAGTCCCACTTAGGATCAGTCTGTTCACCTACATGTTTAGGGCCTGATCCAGAAGCCATTGAAGTCAGTTCTCTCCTCGGACTTCCAGGGGGTTTCAATCAGGCCCGTAATGCCATATCTTTCCAAACAAGAATTCAAATGCTTCACTTAGTTCCAGGAGATCCAGTTAGTCTGCCACCTCCTAGGTTATTAAATGAAAAATGAGTCTAATTGTTATTTCATCCTCTTCCCTCCCATGTTCTAACCTACAGCCCCAAACAAACACTCGGTTTGAGGAGAGGCTCCTAACTCCCTACCCCCCACCCTGAGACCCAAAGATTAATGTGTGAAGGTACTTAAAATAACTCACACTTCTAAAAATGCTTCAGCGCTGCAACCTTTCTGGCCCTCAAGAATTACAGATCTGATTCCAATAGCCCATGAATAACAGACCTCTCTTGGTGAAACATCTCCTCTGTAACAAATCACCCGCAAACGGCCCCGCCCCGCATCCAAACCAAGAAGGGTAGCTTGTGACATACTGTGTGCTGGGCATTTGCCTAAATCGGACATGTAGCGTTGGCATATGACAAGTCCCATCATTTGGATTTCTTTCCTCCTTCGATAGAATTCTCCCTTACCCTAAATGATCCTTCTGCACCGTGCCAGCATCCCTCTCAAAGAGGGAGAGAAATACAAACTGAAATTTGTGCCAGCAGCATGAATGGTTTTTGTCCCAGAGTCCTACTCGCATTGTTCCATTTAATTATTCGTGGCTGGGATTTCCGGGAGTGGGAGAGGACGGTCGCCATTTCATTGAGAATCTTAAGGAGTGCTACATTAGAGCTGCCATATACAAGTCTGGGCTGCACAGAAGGCTTTAAAGGAGGAGCAATTGGATGTGATCTGTAGCTCGGGGTTGCTCTAAGTTGCCCCTGTCACAATAGCTCCTAAGGGGCCATTCTGACAGCTGGAGATTGCTGGAGCACACTGTATTTTCCACTGAATGCATCCGATGAAGCGAGCTGTAGCTCACAAAAGCTTATGCTCAGATAAATTTGTTAGTCTCTAAGGTGCCACAAGTCCTCCTTTTCTTCTTTCAGCTGTGCTTCTGTCCCCTAGGCCACGCCCCTATGCCAGGGCCAGGATGTGGGTGGCCTAGAGCGGGCTGGTGCTGTCTCTGCACCACCTGGGAATTCTTCTATGTCAGGGGACCCCCCAGCCAGCTATGTAGGGGCTTTGCAATGCTAGAGCAGCACAAAGCAGTGCTGGGGGGGGGGGGGGAGACTAGGATCAGCCCCATCATATCTAGAGTATGCACCTAACTCCTTCCCTTTCTAGAACGTATACGGCACATCGTCTTCTGTCTCACTGGGTTTTCTGTGCTCTCACTGTGGTACCTGTCCGCTTCCCACTCGGTCCCATGCAGGAGCATTGACTAGAAACGCTCTGACCGGCAGTGGGGCGAAGATGTTAAAGGCCTGCAGCATTCTCCTCTTCTGCGCTCTGCTGACCCTGCCGCAAGGCACGCAGGGCTACAGGCCGCAGCTGATAATCAGGCACAAGGCTTCTGAGAAAGGTGAGTTGAAAATGTCCCATTCGTTCCCCACCCCGCCTGACATGAAACCTGCTAGCTCGGCGAGTCTTTCCTCTGGTACTGTAACAAGCCATCCGTGGGATGGGGTGGAGGTAAGCTGTCTTCTGAGGTCACAGTGATCAGAGGACACCTTTCTCTCTTTCCAACAGCCATTCAAGGTTCTAGGCTTGGCGCAGGAATTCTTTGGTATAATTCGGCGTATCATGGTATGCAGCAGATCAGCTATATGAGCATGATGGGCCGGGGCCCTTCTGGCTTGGAAATCTGTGTTCCATTATTTGATGGTACCAACACAACTGAGTAGCTGGGGCCTGATTTTCAGGGGTGCTGGGAACCTGCTCAGCAGGAGCGGTGGGTGCTGAGCCCCTCTGAAAGGCAGGCCCCGTGTGAGATGGCATGGCTGCCATGTAGGCAGTGCTGCAGGAGTGCCCGATGCAGGGGCCCAATGGGCCATACTAACATGTACAGCCCTGTTCCTCCCCGCCCAGGGCTCGGCAGGGCCATCAGTGACATGACTGGCAATCTTTTCAGACTTTCTAGACTTCGTGTCCCACGTGCTCCATGGGCAAAGTCTGGCGGATGAGCAGCTCCATGGTGACCCTGGAGGGCAGCTGCCAGGCGCTGGAGGCACACCCATCGCAGAAAGCCAGCCATCGCTCCTCGGCAGCCTGCTGTCTGCGGTGGGCAGGCTGTTAGGTGGGCAGGGAGCTGGGCGCCGGTCCAATGCGCAAGGGGCTGGAGCGGTGCCTTCCTTTGGTGGGCGGGGGGTCGGAGAGGCCAGACCTATGCTCGGGATGGGAGGTAGGAGAGCAGGACAGCCTGACCATGAGAGGCTGCTTGGCTCAAGAGGACAGGGAGCACGTCTCCCTTTGATCAGATGGCTGCTTGGGGGAGGCAGGGGAGTGAGGTTACCTTTAACTGGGAATTCCCTTGGTGGGGTAGGTGGGGGTCTGCTAAGTGGAGGAGGGGGAGGTGTCCCAATAAGTAGTGGTAGGGGGTTGCGTGGTGGGGGTGCAGGTGTATCTACACATCAAGATGCCTTGGGAGGCGGAACAGGTATCCCTATAGGTGGAGAAACATTTAATGGAGTAGCAGGTGTCCCTACAGGTGAAGATATACTCAGTATTGGAGTAAGTGTCCCTACAGGTGGAGATGTACTCAGAGGGGCAGAAGGTGTCCCCTTAGGTGGAGACCCACTCAGTGGGGGAGTAGGCATCCCTATAGGTAGAGACACACTCACTGGGGGATCAGGTCTCCCCATAAGTGGAGATATACTTGATGGTGGAGTAGGTATCCCCTTAGGTGGAGAACCACTCAGTGGAGTAGCAGGTCTCCCTATAGGTGGAGATTCACTCAGTGGGGTAGCAGGTCTCCCTCTAGGTAGAGATACACTCAGTGGGGTAGCTGGTGTCCCTCCAGGTGGGGAAACACTCAGTGGGGCAGCAAGTATCCCTATAGGAGGAGAGACACTCAGTGGGGTAGCAGGTGTCCATATCGTTGGAGATCCTCTCAGTGGGGTAGCAGGTGTCCCTACAGTTGGGGACACACTCAGTGGGGTAGCAGGTGTCCCTACAGTTGGGGATACACTCAGTGGGGTAGCAGGTGTCCCTACAGTTGGGGATACACTCAGTGGGGTAGCAGGTCTCCCTCTAGGTGGAGACACACTCAGTGGGGTAGCTGGTGTCCATATCGTTGGAGATCCTCTCAGTGAGGTAGCAGGTGTCCCTCTAGGTGGGGAAACACTCAGTGGGGCAGCAAGTATCCCTATAGGAGGAGAGATACTTGATGGCAGAGTAGGTGTCCCCATAGGTGGAGAGACACTCAGTGGGGAAGCAGGTGTCCCTATAGGTGGAAATATACTCGGAGGGGCAGTAGGTGTTCCCTTAGGTGGAGATCCACTCAGTGGAGGAGTAGGCATCCCTATAGGTGGAGAAACACTCAGTGGGGTAGCAGGTGTCCCTACGGTTGGGGATACACTCAGTGGGGTAGCAGGTCTCCCTCTAGGTGGAGATCCTCTCAGTGGGGTAGCAGGTGTCCCTATACTTGATGATGGAGTAGTTGTCCCTATAGGTGGAGAGACACTCAGTGGGGTAGCAGGTCTCCCTCTAGGTGGAGACACACTCAGTGGGGTAGCAGGTGTCCCTACAGTTGGGGATACACTCAGTGGGGTAGCAGGTGTCCCTATAGGTGGAGAGACACTCAGTGGGGTAGCAGGTGTCCCTACAGTTGGGGATACACTCAGTGGGATAGCAGGTGTCCCTATAGGAGGAGATGTACTTGATGGTGGAGTAGGTGTCCCTATAGGTGGAGACACACTCAGTGGGGTAGCAAATGTCCCTACAGTAGGGGATACACTCAGTGGGGTAGCAGGTCTCCCTATAGGTGGAGAGACACTCAGTGGGGTAGCAGGTGTCCCTATAGGTGGAGAGACACTCAGTGGGGTAGCAGGTGTCCATATAGGAGGAGATGTACTTGATGGTGGAGTAGGTGTCCCTATAGGTGGAGACACACTCAGTGGGGTAGCAAATGTCCCTACAGTAGGGGATACACTCAGTGGGGTAGCAGGTCTCCCTATAGGTGGAGAGACACTCAGTGGGGTAGCAGGTGTCCCTACAGTTGGGGATACACTCAGTGGGGTAGCAGGTGTCCCTATAGGTGGAGAGACACTCAGTGGGGTAGCAGGTGTCCCTACAGTTGGGGATACACTCAGTGGGGTAGCAGGTGTCCATATAGGAGGAGATGTACTTGATGGTGGAGTAGGTGTCCCTATAGATGGAGACACACTCAGTGGGGTAGCAGGTGTCCATACAGTTGGGGATACACTCAGTGGGGTAGCAGGTGTCCCTATAGGTGGAGAGACACTCAGTGGGGTAGCAGGTGTCCCTACAGTTGGGGATACACTCAGTGGGGTAGCAGGTGTCCCTATAGGAGGAGATGTACTTGATGGTGGAGTAGGTGTCCCTATAGGTGGAGACACACTCAGTGGGGTAGCAAATGTCCCTACAGTAGGGGATACACTCAGTGGGGTAGCAGGTCTCCCTATAGGTGGAGACACACTCAGTGGGGTAGAAGGTGTCCCTATAGGTGGAGAGACACTCAGTGGGGTAGCAGGTGTCCCTACAGTTGGGGATACACTCAGTGGGGTAGCAGGTGTCCCTATAGGTGGAGAGACACTCAGTGGGGTAGCAGGTGTCCATATAGGAGGAGATGTACTTGATGGTGGAGTAGGTGTCCCTATAGGTGGAGACACACTCAGTGGGGTAGCAGGTGTCCATACAGTTGGGGATACACTCAGTGGGGTAGCAGGTGTCCCTATAGGTGGAGAGACACTCAGTGGGGTAGCAGGTGTCCCTATAGGAGGAGATGTACTTGATGGTGGAGTAGGTGTCCCTATAGGTGGAGACACACTCAGTGGGGTAGCAAATGTCCCTACAGTTGGGGATACACTCAGTGGGGTAGCAGGTGTCCCTATAGTTGCGGATACACTCAGTGGGGTAGCAGGTGTCCCTATAGGTGGAGAGACACTCAGTGGGGTAGCAGGTGTCCCTACAGTTGGGGATACACTCAGTGGGGTAGCAGGTGTCCCTATAGGTGGAGAGACACTCAGTGGGGTAGCAGGTGTCCATATAGGAGGAGATGTACTTGATGGTGGAGTAGGTGTCCCTATAGGTGGAGACACACTCAGTGGGGTAGCAGGTGTCCGTACAGTTGGGGATACACTCAGTGGGGTAGCAGGTGTCCCTACAGTTGGGGATACACTCAGTGGGGTAGCAGGTGTCCCTATAGGTGGAGAGACACTCAGTGGGGTAGCAGGTGTCCCTATAGGAGGAGATGTACTTATTGATGGAGTAGGTGTCCCTATAGGTAGAGAAACACTCAGTGGGGTAGCAGGTGTCCCTATAGTTGCGGAAACACTCAGTGGGGTAGCAGGTGTCCCTACGGTTGCGGAAACACTCAGTGGGGTAGCAGGTGTCCCTAAAGGTGGAGATATACTCGGAGGGGCAGCAGGTGTCCCCTTAGGTGGAGATCCAGTCAGTGGAGGAGTAGGCATCCTTATAGGTGGAAACACACTCAGTGGGGTAGCAGGTGTCCCTATAGGAGGAGATGTACTTGATGGTGGATTAGGTGTCCCTATAGGTGGAGAGACACTCAGTGGGGTAGCAGGTGTCCCTACGGTTGGGGACACACTCAGTGCGGTAGCAGGTGTCCCTATAGGAGGAGATGTACTTGATGGTGGATTAGGTGTCCCTACAGGTGGAGAAACACTCAGTGGGGTAGCAGGTGTCCCTACAGTTGGGGATACACTCAGTGGGGTAGCAGGTGTCCCTAAAGGTGGAGATCCACTCAGTGGGGGAGTAGGCATCCCTATACGTGGAGAAACACTCAGTGGGGTAGCAGGTGTCCCTATAGGAGGAGATGTACTTGGTGGTGGAGTAGGTGTCCCTATAGGTGGAGAAACACTCAGTGGGGTAGCTGGTGTCCCTACGGTTGGGGACACACTCAGTGGGGTAGCAGATCTCCCTATAGGTGGAGACACACTCAGTGGGGTAGCAGGTGTCCCTATAGGAGGAGCGATACTTGATGGTGGAGCAGGTGTCCCTATAGGTGGAGAAACACTCAGTGGGGTAGCAGGTCTCCCTATAGGTGGAGACACACTAGGTGGGGTAGCAGGTGTTCCTATAGGAGGAGATGTACTTGATGATGGAGTAGGTGTCCCTATAGGTGGAGACACACTCAGTGGGGTAGCAGGTGTCCCTACGGTTGCGGAAACACTCAGTGGGGAAGCAGGTGTCCCTACGGTTGTGGAAACACTCAGTGGGGTAGCAGGTCTCCCTACAGTTGGGGATACACTCAGTGGGGTAGCAGGTGTCCCTAAAGGTGGAGATATACTCGGAGGGGCAGCAGGTGTCCCCTTACGTGGAGATCCACTCAGTGGAGGAGTAGGCATCCCTATAGGTGGAAACACACTCAGTGGGGTAGCAGGTGTCCCTATAGGAGGAGATGTACTTGATGGTGTAGCAGGTGTCCCTACGGTTGCGGAAACACTCAGTGGGGTAGCAGGTCTCCCTATAGGTGGAGACACACTCAGTGGGGTAGAAGGTGTCCCTACGGTTGGGGACACACTCAGTGCGGTAGCAGGTGTCCCTATAGGAGGAGATGTACTTGATGGTGGGGTAGGTGTCCCTATAGGTGGAGAAACACTCAGTGGGGTAGCAGGTGTCCCTACAGTTGGGGATACACTCAGTGGGGTAGCAGGTGTTCCTAAAGGTGGAGATCCTCTCAGTGGGGTAGCAGGTGTCCCTATACTTGATGGCGGAGTAGTTGTCCCTATAGGTGGAGAGACACTCAGTGGGGTAGCAGATCTCCCTATAGGTGGAGAGACAGTCAGTGGGGTAGCAGATCTCCCTATAGGTGGAGAGACACTCATTGGTGTAGCAGGTCTCCCTATAGGAGGAGATGTACTTGATGGTGGAGTAGGTGTCCCTATAGGTGGAGAGACACTCAGTGGGGTAGCAGGTGTCCCTACAGTTGGGGATACACTCAGTGGGGTAGCAGGTGTCCCTATAGGAGGAGATGTACTTGGTGGTGGAGTAGGTGTCCCTATAGGTGGAGAAACACTCAGTGGGGTAGCTGGTGTCCCTACGGTTGGGGACACACTCAGTGGGGTAGCAGATCTCCCTATAGGTGGAGACACACTCAGTGGGGTAGCAGGTGTCCCTATAGGAGGAGCGATACTTGATGGTGGAGCAGGTGTCCCTATAGGTGGAGAAACACTCAGTGGGGTAGCAGGTCTCCCTATAGGTGGAGACACACTAGGTGGGGTAGCAGGTGTTCCTATAGGAGGAGATGTACTTGATGATGGAGTAGGTGTCCCTATAGGTGGAGACACACTCAGTGGGGTAGCAGGTGTCCCTACGGTTGCGGAAACACTCAGTGGGGAAGCAGGTGTCCCTACGGTTGTGGAAACACTCAGTGGGGTAGCAGGTCTCCCTACAGTTGGGGATACACTCAGTGGGGTAGCAGGTGTCCCTAAAGGTGGAGATATACTCGGAGGGGCAGCAGGTGTCCCCTTACGTGGAGATCCACTCAGTGGAGGAGTAGGCATCCCTATAGGTGGAAACACACTCAGTGGGGTAGCAGGTGTCCCTATAGGAGGAGATGTACTTGATGGTGTAGCAGGTGTCCCTACGGTTGCGGAAACACTCAGTGGGGTAGCAGGTCTCCCTATAGGTGGAGACACACTCAGTGGGGTAGAAGGTGTCCCTACGGTTGGGGACACACTCAGTGCGGTAGCAGGTGTCCCTATAGGAGGAGATGTACTTGATGGTGGGGTAGGTGTCCCTATAGGTGGAGAAACACTCAGTGGGGTAGCAGGTGTCCCTACAGTTGGGGATACACTCAGTGGGGTAGCAGGTGTTCCTAAAGGTGGAGATCCTCTCAGTGGGGTAGCAGGTGTCCCTATACTTGATGGCGGAGTAGTTGTCCCTATAGGTGGAGAGACACTCAGTGGGGTAGCAGATCTCCCTATAGGTGGAGAGACAGTCAGTGGGGTAGCAGATCTCCCTATAGGTGGAGAGACACTCATTGGTGTAGCAGGTCTCCCTATAGGAGGAGATGTACTTGATGGTGGAGTAGGTGTCCCTATAGGTGGAGAGACACTCAGTGGGGTAGCAGGTGTCCCTACAGTTGGGGATACACTCAGTGGGGTAGCAGGTGTCCCTAAAGGTGGAGATGTACTTGGAGGGGCAGCAGGTGTCCCCTTAGGTGGAGATCCACTCAGTGGGGGAGTAGGCATCCCTATAGGTGGAAACACACTCAGTGGGGTAGCAGGTGTCCCTATAGGAGGAGATGTACTTGACGGTGGAGTAGGTGTCCCTATAGGTGGAGACACACTCAGTGGGGTAGCCGTTGTCCCAACAGATGGAGATGTACTCGGAGGGATAGCAGGTGTCCCTATAGGTGGGGATCCTCTCAGTGGGGTAGCAGGTGTCCCTATAGGAGGAGCGATACTTGACGGTGGAGTAGGTGTCCCTGTAGTTGGAGATGTACTCGGAGGGGCAGTAGGTGTCCCCTTAGGTGGAGATCCACTCAGTGGGGGACTAGGCATCCCTATAGGTGGAGACACACTCAGTGGGGTAGCAAGTGTCCCTACAGTAGGGGATACACTCAGTGGAGGATCAGGGCTCCCTATAGGTAGAGAAACACTCAGTGGGGTAGTAGGTGTCCCTACAGTTGGAGATACACTCAGTGGGGTAGCAGGTGTCCCTGTAGGTGGAGACACACTCAGTGGGGTAGCAGGTGTCCCTATAGTAGGGGATACACTCAGTGGAGGATCAGGGCTCCCTAGAGGTGGAGACACATTTAGTGGGGTAGCAGGTGTCCCTACGGTTGGGGATACACTCAGTGGGGTAGCAGGTGTCCCTACGGTTGGGGATACACTCAGTGGGGTAGCAGGTGTCCCTGTAGGTGGAGATATACTCAGTGGGGGAGCAGGTGTCCCTATATGTGGTGGTCCTCTCAGTGGGGGAGTAGGTATCTCTATAGGTGAAGGTACGCTGGATGGGGGAGCAGGTGTCCCCATAGGTGGAGATTCAGTCAGTGCTGTAGCCAGTGTCCCTATAGATGAAGGTGTGTTGGGAGAGAGATCAGGGGCCCCTGTAGGTGGAGATCTGCTCAGTGCGGGAACAGATGTCACTCTCGAGGGAGGGACGCTCAGTGTGACAGCAGGCCTCCCCGTCGGTGGAGGTTTGTCTGTGGGAGAAGATCTGCCTGTCTTTGGAGATTCGCTTCTTAGGAGATATCAGAGAGCTGTCCCACCTGCTGGAGACCTACCTGTCACGGGACCAATTCCCGGGCGAGACATCGGCAGTGCAGGCCTGCTGGGCGCCGAGCTAACCAAAGTGGTAGGGTAAGTTGAATCCCAAATGATGAAACATAAGTAGGATGAAATTCAATCAGGGCAAATGCAAAATACTCCACTTAGGAAGGAACAATAAACAGCACAAGCACAGCATGGGCAAGGACTGCCTAGGCAGGAGTCCCGAAGAGAATAATCTGGGGTGATAGTGGATCACAACCTAAATATGTGTCACTAATGTTACTCTGCTGCAAAGAAAGCAAACATGGTTCTGGGCTGTTTTAGCAGGAGTGTTGTAAGCAAGACCAAGAAGTAATTCTTCTGCTCTACTCCGCGCTGATACAGCCTCAGCCAGGGCACCATGCCCAGTTCTGGGCACCACACTTCGGGACAGATGTGGACAAATTGGAGAAAGTCCAGAGGAGAGGAACAAAAATGATTAAAGGCCTAGAAAACATGACCTATGAGGGATGATTGAAACAATTGTGTAGTCTGGAAAGAGAAGACTGAGGGGACATAAGCCAACAGGGTTCAAGTACCTCTAAGGTTCTTATGAAGAGGAGGGTGATAAATTGTTCTCTTTATCCACTGAGGACAGGACAAGAAGCAATGGGCTTATATGGCAGAGAGGGTGGCTTAAGTTGGACACTAGGAAAAACTTCCCAACTGTCAGGGTGGTTAAGCAAAGGAACAAATTACTGGAATCTCTGTTACTGGAGGTTTTTAAGAGCACCTGTCAAGGATGGTCTAGATTGAAGCCTCTAGATAATACTTAGTGTGCCTCGGGGCAGGGCACCAGCTTAGATGACCTACTGAGGTCCCTTCCAGGCCAAGGTTTCTATGATTCTAGGAGGACAGAGCCAGCAGGACAGAGCCACGCAGGCTGTGTCAAGGTGCAGGGAGGGGTCAGTGTGAGAGCTGTGGTTTAACAGATAGTGTGGATTAGAGATTCTGTCCTACTGGAACAATTATGGGGCCCTCTCAAGCCACAGTAGCCACTATGCTGCTCGCTACGGCTGCACAAAACATCTTGGGGATGGTGAGGCTGCAGCCCAGATCTTCCTGCTCCAGAAATACAGGACCCAGTCACAGGAGTTTCTTTTGCAGGCTGAGAATCGAGGAAGTCACTGCCCCTAACGTAACAGTGGACGTCTTATCTAACAGTGTATTGGAAATTACCTTAAAATTGAAACTACACATTGCAGTTAAGAGGTCAGTAAATATCTGGCATTTTCTTTTGTTGTTCATTAGCAGAAAGATTCCAGAATGGAGCAGGTTGCTCTGCAGATCTATGCTCTTAAGCAAAGTTGCATCTACTTTATTTGATATTTGAGGGAAAGGGCCAAATTCTTCATTGATGTTAATTGGTGCAGCTCCACTGAAACCAATCAAGATGTTCCAGTTTACACCACCAAGAATTTAGCATAAAATGTCCACGACTTTAGGAAGAGGTGTTCCAGGCACATAGTCAAAGTTTTGCGTGCCAAAGATGGAGTAAAGACATCAATGCAGAGAGAGAGCAAACGGTTTTCATACAGACCTTTTTAGTTTCTTGCAAGGAGGTAGCCTTGGGTTTGCCATTCTTTTCCGAACCATTTCCTTCTGCACCAAAGGCTGCTGGGAATGCTGCTGCTGCACCAGAAATCTGAACTGTCCAGTGGTTTAAGGGAGCAATTTCTTAAAATACAGGAGCAATGGAGACAGGCTGCTTTACCCCAGCTGAGGACCTGGCTCTGTATATTCATGGATGGCATTTCTGGGACTCATCTCAACTAGCAGAGAGGGGAAAAACTAGGTTATTGACAGTTGCTTCTTAAAGAGCCCCAGGTTGTGATGAAGCCAGGTGGGCGAATAGGGTTTCCCCCAGTAAAGAAATTTGGCCTGAGGCACCTGGTTGCTAATGAAGTTGCCCAGGGTGATATATTCTCCCAGTAGGGCGCTGCCTAGCAAATGTCTAGGGTTGGCAAGTGCCAGAGCTGCTCTCAGACCATGGCGTTTGGCTCCATGCAAACAGGTCATGGATGTTGGGCCCTGGATTCCTTTCGATGCTGGATGTCTGGCATGAGACTACAGGCCGTGAGGCACTTTCACTCCCAGCACTCTTTGTGAGGCATTGCATCTGCAGCTGGAGGGGCAGGTCGTGAGGGCACCTGCCCCTCACTTATGGGTCGTTGTATGGCACTCCACATTTAGTGCCCATTACATTATCTAGTTGCTTTGCCCATCATTGTTCTTCGAGGAGCTTTGGTGAACTGTACTTTTTATGGGGACCTTTCAGTGGTTATGGGTCACTTGGGATATGGCTACACTGAGAAGGAAAAAAAAAAAAAAAGACCCAGGATAGCAAGTCTCAGAGCCAGGGGCAACTGACTCAGGCTCACACTATGGGGCTAAAAATAACAATGTGGGCTGTCAGGCTTGGGCTGGATCTGGGCTCTGAGACCCACTGGGGGTTTCAGAGCCAGGGTTCCAAGTTCCCAAGTGTGAACGTCTGCAAGCTGCTATTTTTAGTCCTGTAGTGCAAGCCCAAGTCAGCTGACCCGAGGAGCTCTCAGGCTTGCTGCTGTGGGTTTATTTTTGCAGTGTTGTCCTGACCTGTGAGGTACAATTTCCAGTGCTGCATAGGGAAGGCAGCTTGTGGGCCATGTGAAAGCCAACACATGGCAGGTAGGGAAGCACATGCGTTTTCGTTTGGATTCATACTTTGAGTGTTGTGACAAACTTATAAAAACCCTTTGTAGGATCAGTGACAGCCAGTTTTCCGCACGTGCTTGTGCTAGGCCATGACCCAACAGTCTCTCTTTGGAAGAGTCGGATTACAAGACTGTATGAAGGGCATGAGTTAGGGATTAGTTTAACCCTAGCATGTTTCTTTAGTCCCCTTGACCTCTTAGGTGAAATAATTGAAATTGAAGTGCTCAAGAACGTCACCATTGCAATCAGAAGGGGAGATACCAGCCTTGTCCTTGAGGACTGCAAAACCCCTCTTGGTTACATGGACATCAAAGTTCTGGAAGCGTAAGTAACAGCTACTTGTCTGGACTCCAGCAGCATTGCTCAGTAAACAGCTGGGGTATACTGTGCGCTGCAGGGCACCCATCCCGCTTGCGACATCTGACCCTGAAATATTGCGTGACGGAAGGTTCTTACACTTAAGGAGGGTTTGATTTCTAGTCAATATTCAGCTGCATCGTGAACTACGGAGACAGTCAGCCTTTCACCCTGGTGTGCGCGTGGAATGAAGGGGAGTCTCAATCGCGGGCCCATGGGAATGCCTTGCCAGACTTGACGCTGCTCACTGCTTTAGGATGAACACATCTCTCCTGTATTGTGACTCCTAACTCCACTGCTAAGCAAGCTGCCGCTATTAACCATTGAATGTTTAACCTACGCAGATCTTCCCTGCCATTGGAGAATGAAATCCTGACCCTCGTAACGTGTGTCCTGGACAGAACCCTGCCTCAGATCCTGCAAAAGATTGTAAGTCTAAAAAGAGTTTCTGCTCCAGGTTGAGCTGAATAAGGACACCTCTTAAAAATGCATTGATGGATGACTAGCCTTTCAGTTAGTTCCAGCTGTCACTGACTGCCCAGAGAGAGCTGGCAGGGAATCAAAAGTTTCTTTTCAGGTGTTAAGTGTTTTTCTCTGCATCTCTTCAGAACAACTGATCTGTGCTGAGGTTTTGACCATTCAAGATGGCAGAACTATTGTAATATCAGCAAAGCTCATGAGATTTCCACTAGTTTGACATGAAGTCTCATGGGAGCAGTTGATCTCACAGGATGTCAGCAGCTCTCCAGAATGTAAACGTACCCATCCCAGCACGAGTGCCGGACTGCACATGCATGATGCCGGGGTCACGTGTGAACTATGTCGGAGTATTTGTGACTAGGCACAATCCTTATCTTAAATCCTGAACAATGGCTGCTTGCATCTGTTGCAGCAGTTGCGTGCAGGGCTTGACCAGGAGGCAGCCGCAACTAGACCCTAATAGCACCTCACTGGTGGAAAAACCTAAGCGAGTCCCAGGGTGGGAGGGGATTCCCAGGAGGAAACGCAGCAGAACCCCCAAAGCACCAGAAGAGCAGAGCTGCTGCGGCGATGGGAACATCAGGTCAATGACAGCAACCTACAGGAGGGGCGCACTGCGAAGAAGCTCAGTCTGATTTCATGGTTTGAAGTCAGAACTGGTCACCTGCCGGGATGCCCTGTATCAAGTCAGCTTCCTAGGTCATCCCGCCCATCCCCAGGCCCGGGCCAGCTTGTGCCCTAAACTGCACCCCACGAACATCGTCAGGGTCACAGATTTATTAAGAAAAAGGCCGTTGTGAAGGAGCTGACTGGCACCTTCCCAGGCTTAACTTAAGAAAGCTTTGGTTATGACGTGCCAGTGAAAACACGTTGGGAAATACAGACACAGAGGCTCTCCAAACTGCCTGCCTGGGCCACTGCCCTTTAACCCGAGTTACCTGAGGCTTCGGAAACAGTGCAGACTCCGAGTTGTATTCCTTTTGTTTAATCAGTCCCTTGATTAAACATCTCAGTGATAAAAACAATGGCAACATTACTAAACCGCCCCAGTGTCATGTCCGCACTGCTGTCTGGGCACCATGACTGATTAGCGGTGGCTACGCTTCTGTTACTTTGTGTTACAGCTGTGCCCAGTGATAAATGCTGTCGTGTCCAGCTTGTATGACGCATCCTTAAGCACAGCAAGACGTAAGTTCCTTCTTTGCTACTTCTCCCTCTTTCTTTTCAGGGCCCAGATTCTGCCCCTCCTCCCCATCCCTCACCGCTTGGGCAGTAAGGTATTACCCCAAAACTGACACCCCAGAGACATTTACAGTCACCTACTCCTGGGGGAAACGGTACCAGGGCCTGAAGAGCAAAATCCTTCAGTGGATCAGGTGTTTGGGGGCGGGCTCTGAAGGGGGCAATAGTTTCTCATCTCCTTCTCTCAGGTCACTGCTGAAGCCCAAACCAATCTGCTAACCTGCACTAGGACTTTCATTTCTTTATGCCTCCGAGAGTTCGGCAGCTGCCAGGCCGCTTGGCCACATTCATTGCTCCTCTGCGCTTTGTGTCTCTGCAGGTGCGATATCCCCTCCTGCAGGAAACAGCCCATCTTCCGTCTTTAAAATGTCGTTTGACCCTGGCGTCATCGTGCTAGAACTGACCGTAAGTGCTTCCACCTTGCCTAGGCAAAGGTGTGGTGGGCGCCTCTTGCTGCAGGGCTCGGGCTTTATGAGCTCCTCGGGAGAGGTCTGTTGGACACGCACAGGACTTCCTGGCCCAGAAGGAATCAGCTAATTACGGAGGGGCAGATCCAGAGCTGTTGTCAATTCGCTCAGCTCCACTGAAGTCAACAGAGCTACAGCAGTGGAGGATCTGGCCCATATGCTAGGGACTGGAGACCGAGCGTCTGGGGACTCCCAGCTACCCTGTCAATGGCTTTGCTGTCCCAGAGAGGCTGGGCTAGGAATAGCATGTGTTTGCTCCGATGCAGACACAGCGAGGATGTTTCCTGACCCAAGAGAGTCTTCTGTTTCTTGGAGGTGCTGCCTTGTTCCCTGTGGCTTAGAGGCAGAGAAGTCCCAGGAACAAGTAGCTTCTCCTTGGCTGCCGTTGTGCTCAGTGCATCACTTTCCAAAGACTGAGGACTTGATCCAAGGTGCGCTGAGTTTTTCCACCAGTGTCTGGGCGTTGGCTCAGGCCCAGTACGACTCTGTCCTGAAGCTCAGGCAGAACCGCACACCAGCTGCTCCCCTCTCACAGCGTTAGTGGTTTTATGTTCTGGGGAGAGGACCCCAGGCAGGGGTGTCTCACACCTGGCAAGGAATTGCTCCAAACTCACCATGTTTGTAGCAAATAAAACACTCCCTTAGGGGGTTTCTTTTCAGCAAAACACGTTCCCTCTTCTGCCTGCCGTTTTCTTTTTAATATGAGCTGTGGCTCCCAGGGGAAAGCGCCGGTACGCTGCTCTTCCCAGGAGCTCCGGCCTGGCGTCTCATCTGCCACTGAGGAACAGCCCCACTGCTGACCTGGCGCTGCCCGAGAGAGTTAACAGAGCCATGTCTGGCTTGCACGCCGCTGAGCCCCATAACAATCGCTCCCACGTACCCGGCGGGGAAGCGCCCAGCCACTGCGTGTCCCTGTTATCATTCACTCCTCTCTGGAGAGGCCTGAGCATGCAGTGACCCCTTCCCTGTGTGTAATTCGCTGTAGGAGCCTCACTGGCCCTTTCTGTAAGCTCGCTGGATTGAGAAGAACTGCCTTGTGCCTCCACGTTCGGGGCTGGGTTCCGTTTCTCACGCCAGGCAGGGATACAGATGGAAGGCCCATTACAGGGACGCTGGCCCTTTAACGGGGGCTCTGGATCAGCCCCACCTGTGCCGCAGCCAACGCTTCTCCCCAGGTGGGGAAACGAAGAAAGGCAGGTGGCCCAGGCAGGCCGGGGAGAGACTCTGGACAGGAAGGCTGGCTGGGGGGCTGCAGGCCGTTAGAAGGGGCCCACAGGGTACCGTGAGACACCGGGGAGCAAAGACTCCCGGCAGGCAGGGCTGGGAGTGGCTGGCTGAAGCCTGCAGGCGGGGAACTTACTGTTGCTCCGGACGTTGAGGACTTTATTTTGGAACCGTTTGCTCAGTGAACCAGGCCAAGCAAGCGGCTCGTTGGCAACGAGACAGCCTGTGAGATTTCAGTGAGGAGCCCTGAGGAGAGGGGAGCTGAGGCCTGGGTGCTGACGGCCATGAATTGGAGCTCGGGAGGCAGTGACTTGGTACAGGGCCAGCCTGCGGCCCAGTTCACCTGCACAGAGACCAGGCCAGGGAGGTGTGTCCAAGGGCGTGGTGCAGGGTCCTGCCCAGGCAGCTAAACAGAGCGCTAGCTTGTCACCACACGGTCTCTTTTATTTCACAGGGTCGCAGTCTTATTGAACGAATACTGCCTCTGCTTCCCGAAAATACCACCGAGGTGAGTGCATTGCCTCTGTACGCCACCCGCTCGCTCCTCTCTGGTGACAGGCTTTTCCCACGGCGTAACTGCTTCAACTTTCCCGTTCCCTACCATGGAAACACAGAAAACCTTTCAGAGCCGCTGTGGACAGATGGCAGGGTCCTATAAACCAAAGCAGCTGGAGAACCATGTCTGACCGGTTGAAATCTAACCTGTGTTATGTACTGGGATGGGAACGCTTAAGCGGGACCTACCGTAGAGTTGCTTACAGGGTTGCTTCCAGCGGTTGCAGGATGAACGTCCACCGGATGAAGTGGTAGATGTCCTGAGCAAAGGACAGCTGCTAAACGAGAACTGCCAGAATCCATGGCCATTGGTACAATATAGCGTAACATATGTGCGTTGGTCTAGCACAACTATACAACTCAGAGCTCCCTGAGTTTATTATTTATTCGATGGCTAATTCTCCTGCAGTGCAGACACGCACAGCCTAGCAACCATACCAGCATTAAATGTGCTTTCACAATCTGTATAAAGATATTTGCAGGTTCAATTTGACACCATTAAGGACACAACCAAGGATTGAAATAAACACACAGCAGTATAAGGATGTAGTGGCTCGGCTGCTGCCAGTCACTTTGTTGTCCTGGAAGCCTTGTCTTCTGTCCGTCCCTGTGCTGGAAAATCTGCCCAATGGGAATGGACATGTCTGATTGCGGGCAACCCTTTAATAATGGTTCCCTTCCAATTTCCAGTCATCGGCGAAAAAGATCTATCAGGCTCATGAAACAATACAGCCAGCTTTCTTCCGCTGGGGCAGAAAGAAAACCCGTATTTGTTCATTTCAGCTAAGCTAGATCAAGGGGTCCCACTGCCAATTGCAGAAGGCAGTAGCTCTGGCCAAGCAACGACTGATTTCCTCTCCCCTGGGAGGTGTTTGTAATTTTTATCTGTAACATTATCACTTGCACCCTTTTTGTACTTTTTCGTAATGAAAACAAAAATTACAAACACCCATTTCTGACTTGCGCCATCACCCAGGATGCTGTGTATCATAAAGGTGCCGTTGTCAAGAAGCTCCAAATGTCTCTGGCATGTGAAGTGATTGTGATTGTTCCTTGCTTTGCAGAATGCTGCCCTGCTGCCTGTCCCCCAAGGCTGAGCCTCAGTACCAGGGCCACCATGTCTGGAGACTGCTGAGCTGTGTTTGTCCTGTTGCCTTAACATCGACTTAAGCCTTTCACGCTTCCAAAATGTTCCGCTGTTATGAACCCTTAAGGGTATTTCTTGAAAACAAACATGCTTCTTTATCTTTTGAATCTTTGGAAATGTATGCTAAATGTGATCATGAATTCTATTCTGGTGTTTGATCCTATGAATTGTCTATATAAAATTACAGCATCAACTTCTACCCTGAACAGTAAATTGTCATATCATGGATGACGATACAGTATTTCTCCTTCAATAAAGAGGCTATTCCCTCTCCACTGGTGTACCTATCTTTTCCAATGTGTCCCAAAGTCCTAGAGTCTTATCATTAGGGCCTGAATCAAAATTCCAGATCCTAACTCCCCTGTTCAGACCTGTATTCAGAGCTCAGTTCCACCTCTGCCTTTTTCTCTGTACGTGAGCGTAACTCAAACATGGGCCCTGGAACGCCTTAAACGTTCAGAAACATTTGCATCTGTATTCATTCAGGACTTTGTAGCTCTGCTCCTCTCTCATTGTCTCTTGCTGGTCACAGCAGTGTTTACACTGATGTCTGAAAACTGGCATGTAAATCACTCGTATGGAAGATGCCAGGAATGTAATAAGGGATTCAATGCACTGGATTCTGAGTTCACTTACGCCAGTATTGCAAAGATATAGCAACTCCATTGACTTCTGTGGCGGTACTCATGACTGAAGCATGGTGAGAATCAGGTCCAATATATGGACACTAGGGCAAAAAGCAGCAACCATGGGTTTATTAGACACCGTTTGGGCCAGTCTAATCCAGCACCTTTCAAAGCGACGACAGAGGGTGAGTCTCCAACCCATCGTCACAGTGAACGGTGCTGACTCTCACAAGTAGTCTGATTGGCTTCACTGAGTCTACTCTGGTGAGTAATGTTGGCTGACCTACTGATTGTATATTGATTATATTACTAAATTACTCCCCCCAGTTAGCACTCCGAAAGTTGGTAGGTTCCTATCCCAAGAGCATGCCCAGTGTTATCAGAATTACTGTCCCGGTGTGCATGGCTGCAACCCTCACACTATCATTGTAATCTTTTTATTAGTACAGCCTTCAAACTCCCAAATGCTCCACCCCAGCCAGGCAGGCAGCACGGCGCATCCCCGGCCTTACCCCTTCCCCTGCCAAACAACCTGCAGTGTTCGTTCTCAGCGTCCCCTCACCAGGGGTTGTCCTCCTGACATCTCCCCAGGGTGACACCTCCCGGCTCGCAGCACCGCGGGGATACATAGAATCATAGAAGATCAGGGTTGGAAGGGACCTCAGGAGGTATCTAGTCCAACCCCCTGCTCAAAGCAGGACCAATCCCCAACCAAATCATCTTCCCTCCACCCTGTTCTCTTCTTTGTAGTGCTGGGGTGTCCCTCTCCCACAGGTTACTCATCCTGTTACTTCCAGCTTATTAGCATTGACATCAGTCAGTTACCATGGGCAGACTTTCCTGATGCCCCTAACTAATTATATCCCAAGCTGCTAGAAACTAGCACCGAGGCCCCCCAGACTGTGGGCACGCCCCCCAAAGGAGGCACACCAGAATGTTCAGTGGGGCCCAGGCCTGCCCCCATGGGGGGCAGGGAGGGAGCATGACCCAGCCCCGCCCCGAGCTCTGCACCCACAGGGGGCCTAGCTGCCAGCCCCCCACCATGGCCCAGCTGCCAGCCCCCCACCACGGCCCAGCTGTGGCTCCGCTCCCGCCTCTGCCCAACCTCAGCCCCTGGCCGCAGCTCTGTCCTTGGCCCCATTCCCAGCTGCAGCCCCAGCCTCGGGCCCCTTACCCCTGGCCGAGTCTCCTCCTCCCCGAATCGCAGCCCCACTCTTGGCCTAACGGGTAGGGCATGTGGGTAGGGGTAAGGGGGAGCATGAGCCTCAAAAGTTTGGGGACCACTGAACTAGCCCCTTGTGATACCTCCCACCCGTCCAGTCACTGCACCCGCAGAGGGGTAGCTTAGGCGCTAGGGTTACAGTTACGCTAAGGGTGTTGGGGCCTTCTGCCTTGATGAGTTTGGCTACGCTAGTGTCTTACAGGCCTTGAGGCCCACCTGTACCTCACCGAGCAAACACCTAGAGGGACAGTCATTGCTAGGCGTTGAAGGGGTAAAGCCTCCGGCCCGGGGTTAGTAGGTGACCTCGATGTGCTCTGTGTGTGTCAGCTCACACATTCGCTGCCTGCCCCTCGGCACAACGCTCTGCCCAAGCACAAGAGAGTGGGTCAGGCCCAGCGGAAGATGGCAGCCCTGTGATGACCCCCCACCCCCCCACTCCACACACACACACACACACACACACTCAATTTTGCCAGGCAAACATTCTCCCAGCAATGTGCTGCATTGGGCAGCGGCCTGGGTGTGCCGATAGCAGCCCCCTGATTGCAAAACAGGGGGGGTGGGGGGGTTTCCAGGTGCAGAGTTAGAAGGGGCCTGGTAAGGGCCGTGCTAAGACATGGGGAGGGGGACCTGAGGGTCGGGAAGGTGAGAAGAGAGCTGAAGTGACCCTCCCCTTACTGTGGGCCAGACCTGGCTCCCTCCAGACAGGGCCTGAGCTTTGAGACGTTGCCTTTTTCGCCAGACAGACTGCTCCATCTCAGCATCACAGAATTGCACCACTGAATTGTGCAGCTTTGGAAGAAATGGGGGGACCAGCCCAGGATTAGGGGAGTGCAAAGGAGGCCTGAAGTAATCACTCACCCCCGCCCTCCATGAGCCGCAGCCCGGCGTTGTTGCAGGTCAGGCTGTGGCCACCGTGTGCAAAGCTTTGAGCAGTGGCCGGTTATTACAAATTTCAGCCAACTGAGGGGGAAAACGTCTTGCGAAAGCGTCTGCTAATTGTTTTACTGATGTTCCTGAATCTGCCAAACACATATCAACTAATGTCTCCTTGGGGCTCAGGCCCCAGCTTTAAATAACACAAAATAGGAGCTAAATCAAACACCTGGGAGAAGGCAGGCGCCACCTTGTTCAGACAAAGCAATGGGCTGGCATCACTAAAGCGCTGGTGGGGCTGTCAGGCGCGCTGGGAAACACGCAGAGCAGAGCATTGACTGCCGCGGGGCGGGGGCAGCATGCACGGGGATCCCTCTGCGTGTCACATGCGTGTATAACGGAGCCTGGGAAGCCCAATGAGCTGGTCAATACCAGCAGTTTCTGCACGGCAAGTCAGTGCCCCGTGCGCGACACGTGCCGAGAGGCCACGGGCAGTTAGGAAAACCCCTTGTAATGGAAGACACTTCATGTGCGAATTCAAGGGCAGCTTTTTTCACCCTTATAGTGCATAGCACTTACTCACTGGAGCAGGCTCAGCGTAGCCAGCGAGCCTGAACCCTAGCACCGTCGGTCTGGCAGGGCCTTCGTGAGGGCCTGTAGCCCCCCCCCCCGGCGCCCCACAAACACACACCATGGTGAGGCAGGACCAAGTTAACCTGGACCAGATGTTCTCAACCTTTGTCTTTCTGAGCCCCACCCCCCAAAAAACCCTCCAGGGCCCAGCGGGATGGGAGCCGGGGGGCGGAGGTCAGGGCCGGCCTCGCACAGAGGCGTAGTATGACTTCTATGGGGCGGGGGCCAGGAAACAGCTGGCCATGCCCGAGGGTGAAAGTAACTGAGGACACTTACCGGTACGGGGCGGGTGGGGGGCCTCGGGAGGAAGGGGCGGGGCTGGGGGGGGTGGTCAGCATCCCCCAGCCAGCCCTTCCATGCCGCGTGGCCCGTGCCGCCCGGGGCTCCCGTTGATTTAAAGGGCCCGGGGCCCCGGACGCCGGTGCTGTGGCAGCAGCATCCAGAGCCCTGGGCCCTTTTAACTCGTCAGCCCCAGGACAGCTGCTCCCTTTGCCCCCGCCCCAGGCCCGTCAGCGGCTGGGGTGGGGGTGGGGGGCAAAAGGGGCAGGGCCGTTAAAGCCATGGCTGCGCTTTAACGTTGCTGCCCTCCCCCACCCCAATCCCTACCCCATCGGCTGGTAGGGTCCCTCCCGGCAGGGCCGCCGAGAGGGGAGGCAAAAGGGGCAGGCTGGGGATGGCCTGGGGCAGATTCTTACTGGTACGCCGCACCGGCCCCTACCGGCTCAGCTTCACCCCGGGCGTGCCCCAGCTCTGCACGGTGGGGTCTGGGAAGGGCGCACAACATCCAGCCCCGACCCACCGCAGCATGACAGCATGACAAAGACAAGCTGGGTTGTTGCGGGGGGAGGGGGGCACTAACTGCAAAAGGCTGGAAAACAGCTCAGGGTGCCCCCCCCCACGCCCCTAGCTACCCCCCCCTTGCACCCTGAGCGACTCCCCTGCCCCTGCACATCGCCTAGCTACCCCTCCCTGCACCATTCCTCCATCCCAGCTCCCTGAGCTCCCGCCCCCCCCCCCGCCGCCCCCACACGGGAAGCTCAGGGTGCAAGCAGGCTGTAGCTAGGGGCCGTGTGTGGGCAGGGGGCATCACAGGGTGCAAGGCGAGGGCTAGCTCAGGGAGGAGGTAGCTAAGGGCTGTGCACGGGCAGGAGGGCACCTCAGGAGGGGCTAGCGAGGGGCTGTGTGCCCGGAGGGCTCCTCTGTTCTCTGCCAGCCCCGGAGCTACGGTGGGGGGGGGCAGGTAGTGGCACTGCCCCCAATGCTACTCCCAGGGAGTAGCTCAGGGTGCCGGCAGGGGGTAGCTGGGGGGCTGCGTGCGGGCAGGGGGATAGCTCTGGGGGTAGCTAGGGGCTGCGTGCGGGCAGGGGGATAGCTCTGGGGGTAGCTAGGGGCTGCGTGCGGGCAGGGGGTAGCTGTGGGGGTAGCTGGGGGCTGCGTGCGGTCAGGGGGTAGCTGTGGGGGTGGCTGGGGGCTGCGTGCGGGCAGGGGGATAGCTGTGGGGTTAGCTGGGGGCTGCGTGCGGGCAGGGGGTAGCTGTGGGGGTAGCTGGGGGCTGCGTGCGGGCAGGGGGATAGCTGTGGGGGTAGCTGGGGGGGGCTGCGTGCGGGCAGGGGGATAGCTGTGGGGGTAGCTGGGGGGGCTGCGTGCGGGCAGGGGGATAGCTGTGGGGGTAGCTGGGGGGCTGCGTGCGGGCAGGGGGTAGCTGTGGGGGGTAGCTGGGGGGCTGCGTGCGGGCAGGGGGATAGCTGTGGGGGTAGCTGGGGGCTGCGTGCGGGCAGGAGGATAGCTGTGGGGGTACCTGGGGGCTGCGTGAGGGCAGGGGGATAGCTGTGGGGTTAGCTGGGGGCTGCGTGCGGGCAGGGGGTAGCTGTGGGGGTAGCTGGGGGCTGCGTCCGGGCAGGGGGATAGCTGTGGGGGTAGCTGGGGGCTGCGTGCGGGCAGGGGGTAGCTGTGGGGGTAGCTGGGGGCTGCGTGCGGGCAGGGGGATAGCTGTGGGGGTACCCGGGGGCTGCGTGCGGGCAGGGGGATAGCTCTGGGGGTAGCTGGGGGCTGCGTGCGGGCAGGGGGATAGCTGTGGGGGTAGCTGGGGGCTGCGTGCGGGGAGGGGGTAGCTCTGGGGGTAGCTGGGGGCTGCGTGCGGGCAGGGGGATCGCTTTGGGGGTAGCTGGGGGCTGCGTGCGGGCAGGGGGATAGCTGTGGGGGTAGCTGGGGGCTGCGTGCGGGCAGGGGGATCGCTCTGGGGGTAGCTGGGGGCTGCGTGCGGGCAGGGGGTAGCTCTGGGGGTAGCTGGGGGCTGCGTGCGGGCAGGGGGATAGCTGTGGGGGTAGCTGGGGGCTGCGTGCGGGCAGGGGGATAGCTGTGGGGGTAGCTGGGGGGCTGCGTGCGGGCAGGGGGATAGCTGTGGGGGTACCTGGGGGCTGCGTGCGGGCAGGGGGATAGCTCTGGGGGTAGCTGGGGGCTGTGTGCGGGGCGGGGGATAGCTGTGGGGGTAGCTAGGGGCTGTGTGCGGGCAGGGTGTGTAGCTCAGGGTGCAGGCAGGGGGTAGCTGGGGGCTGTGTGCCCAGAGGGCTCCTCTGTGGTCCCTGTTCTCAGAGGGCTGCCAGCCCCAGAGCTGTCCCCAGTACTATCCTGTTCTTGCATTGCAATTTTGGGGGGGGTGGGGAGCAACAGCCCTGTGCCCCTCAACTCTGCCCCTGGGCTCCGGGCTTCAGCCGCACATGGGGCCTGGGGATCACAGCTTCAACTCTCGGGGCCGGGGGGGGGACACTGGCGAGCGGATTCTGGGCTTCAGCCGGACCGCTGGTTGAGAACTGCTGACCTAGACCATCCCGGACAGGTGTTTGTCCAACTGTTCTGAAAAACTTTCAGTGACGGGATTCCACAACCTCCCTTGGAAGCCAATTCCAGAGTTTAACCGCCCTCGAAGTTAGAAAGTTTCTCCTAACATGTAACCTGAACCTCCCTCGCGTCAGATAATGCTGGTTATGGCTTGTCCGCCCTCCAGCTCAGATGTGTCAGAAGTTACCATTGGCGGAAGAGACAAGTATCTTCGCTGTCCCTTGGTGTGAGTACGGGGGCGAGGGTCTTGTCCTCTATCCAGTGATGAGCTGCCAAAATCTTAACAACCCGTTCCCTATAAAAAGTTCTGATGTAAGGGATGTGCCCCAGTATGTATTTTTTGTACCCACAAGGTTACCATACGTCCGTATGTTCCCAGGAGGAATTTTTAAAATTTAAAAATTCCTCCCGGACGGCGATTTAAGAACCAAAAAGCCTGACCTGTCCGGGAAAATACAGGTGTGTGTTAACTCTGCCGAAAGCTCTTTTTTAAAAAGATGGGCCTGAGCTAGAAATGAGCTCCGTTTCCCATGTGTGGGCCCTGCCACTCCCTGGGGGTGTGCTAGGGGGACCAGATGTCCCGATTTTGGGGTCTTTTTCTTATATAAGCTCCTATTACCCCCCACCCCTGTCCTGATTTTTCACACTTGCTGTCTGGTCACCCTAGGGTGTACACATGTGGGTCCCAGCTGCTCCCTGCCCCCCTCCTTGAAGCAGGTGTGCAGGGTTACTGCCCTGGGAACTGCAGGACACCAGTGGACGTGGGGCCAGCTGCAGACAGGGGCGTGGGGCAGGGCTAGCTGGAGGCAGTGGGTGTGGGGCTGGTGCGGGCAGGACAGGGGGTGAGGGGGTGGCTGGAGGCAGGGGCTGGCTGCAAGCAGGGGGTGTGGGGGTGGCTGGATACGGGGCAGGGGTGCAGGGGGTGGCTGGAGACGGGCTGGCTGCGGGCAGGAGGTGCAGGGGTGGCTGGAGACAGGGGCTGGCTGCGGGCAGGGCAGGGGGTGGCTGGAGGCAGGGGGTGAGGGGGTGGCTGCAGGCAGGGGGTGCAGGGAGTGGCTGCAAGCAGGGGGTGCAGGGGGTGGCTGCAGGCAGTGGGTGCGGGGGTGGCTGCAGGCAGGGGCTGGCTGCGGGCAGGGCAGGGGGTGGCTGCAGGCAGGGGGTGTGGGGGTGGCTGCAGGCAGGGGGTGCAGGGGCTGGCTGTAGGGGGGGCAGGGCTGGCTGTGGGCAGGGCAGGGGGTGCGGGGCTTGCTGCAGGCAGGGGGTGCAGGGGGTGGCTGCAGGCGGTGCAGGAGCTGGCTGCGGGCAGGGGGTGCAGGGCTGGCTGCAGGAGGTGCAGGGCTGTCTGCAGGCAGGGCAGGGGGTGCGGGGCTGGCTGCAGGCAGGGGGTGCAGGGCTGGCTGTGGGCAGAGCGGCTCGGAGCAGCCGGGGACCCACCCGGCAGCAGCGGGAGCCCCGGGGCCAGGGGAGCAGCCGCAGCACCAGGACTCGTGGCCAGGGCCAGGCGGCAGCCCACGTGGCTCCCGGAGCGCAGCGCCCCCGGCGGCCGGAGGAGGAATTACATCACTTCCCGGCCGGAGCCCAGCAAAGCCTCAGCGCCCCCTGCAGGGAAGCGAGTTAACAACCGGTTCTAACCACCGGGTCGCGCGAACCGGCTCCAGCTCTCCACCGCCTCTGTCCCTCCTTTTCACCGGCCTTGTTCTCACCCCAGCTGTGCGGCACACCAGGCCGTCTGTTCCCGGCCTGGCTCTGCTCTGTGCGTCCGAGTCGGCCCCCCTGAAGTACGCCTGACGGCGACACTGAGCCCCGCCACCGCAATCGCCACCCCAGTGTTCGAAGCCCCGCAGGCCGCTGGCCGCCGGCTCCCGATACCCGTGGCTGTTGCAAGCACTGAGATCACTTGTTGGCCACGATCCAGTCTCTGGGGGAGCCTAGTGCACTGGGACGGCAGCCTACGGCCTGCTCTCGCTGCTGGGAAGCGACACGCGACAGGGTATGGGTGTTACAGCTGAAGGAAACGTGCAAACCCGCTACCAGGAATACCGAGCTCCCGTCACACACCCCAAACCGCGCCTGGTGAAACAGCTGCTCTGGGCAGTGCTGCCCGACTCAGCTGCCAAGGTCACCGTGGAAGCCTCCTAAATGCTTTAAAGCCCCAAAGGTCATTCACTCACCAGGCCTTTGACACTAAGCACCCAAGCCGGGCGCTGAGCTGAGCGTCTGCGGGCGGAGAGACGACATACACCCAGCTCACCCCCTCTTCACCCTTCCCCTCTTCATGTAGTTGCAGCCAAAGAACCTCAGCGTCCAGCGTGACGGGGAGACAGCACCTTGCTGGCTGGCTCGCTCCTTGTGGGAGCGCTCAGTGCCATGGGAGCAGGTGCTTCCGCTCCGAGGGGAAAGGCCATAGCCTGCATGGAAAGGAGGGTTCAATCCCCTCCCATGACGAGCAGCCCTAGTGGGTTGTTCTAAGGGTGGGAAAGCACAATGTCTGCACTGCACCAGTGACTTCTCTTCTGCCACTTTGCAGTGCACACAAGAGGAAAAGTCGGCACCAGACACAATGGAAGGGACTGCGCCTTCGTATCTTGGTGCTGAGAAATTCCCAATTCTCAGGGCAGCCCGTCTGCCTCCTCTTTCACTGAGGAAATGAGGCAAAGAACATGTTTTGGTTCGTTGAGAGAGGGGGGTGTTTGTTTAGAAACGTGCTGCCCATCGCTGATGCAGCGAGCAGAGAACCTGAGAACCCTGAGAGGAAACTGCTGCTGCTCCCCCCGAGTTTGGAAGCTGGGGCATGGCCGCCCCTTTCTGCGGAGAGAACGTGGGGGCAGGAACCCGGGACGGACTCTGGGACATTCCCCTCTGTGATTTGCGTCTCAATTATTTGGAGGGAGAAGGAAGATTATTTCCCCATCCTCCAGCTGGCAGCATCTGTGGGTCAGGCCCTGGGATCCACCACAGACCTAGCCCCATGGCCAGTGAAGCTGTGGAGGCTCTGCCCCTCGCTCACCCTTCCACGGCCCTGTCAAGGTGATTCCACACTCCGGCACGGTGCAGGCTCCAGCTCAGGGACGCGGAGCTCTGAATTCCCTGCAGCCCAGCTTGGGGCTCTCAGGTGGGGCCCAGTTATAGGGTCGATTCCTTCCTACTTTACAGGGAGATGAGCTGTTGAATTTTCCATACAAAGTTCGCTACAGTTTTTAGCTTGCCACAGAATTAAAAACACAACACATTTCATAGGCGGTGTGAATCTTTTATCAATGTCCTCACATTCTGGTCATTATGTCCTGTGACCCACTGCAGCCCCACCTAATAGGTACAGGTATCGATTTGATTTCAAAACCCTGCTCTGCCCCACAAACCAGCGGATTAACCAGCGAGGAATTCCCAAGTCAATCTGGGATTCCGATGGATGTTAACAATTCCTTGGGCACAGATTGCTGGGAATAATCTCCCAGCTAAGCGGCTCTGGCTGCCTCCGCACTCCCGTGAAATTGCCCAGTCGGATGGTGGAGTGGGGTGTGGTGTGTGAGCTGCCTCCAAGCCCAAGGAGGCGCAGCCAAGACAGCAAATGAAAAGCAGGAACAAAACACTTCCTGGCTGTGGCGATTCTCGAAGGACTCCAAGCAGCTCTGCCCAGGGCGGGCGCGTGCGCACGTGTCCGTCGCCTTTTGCTCAGGAGTTTGCACGGCTCCAGCTGAGAGGGCATCTCTGGGCGTTAACACCACGCCCATCCGGCCCGTGCTCCCCGGGGAGGCGTCGCTTGCCCCTTGTGCGCCGTGCGGTGTCAGCAGCGCGGTGCCGATTCTCTGAGGGTGGTGCGGCGAAGCAGAACTCCCTTCAGCGTCTGGGAGCTGGCGGAGGTAATCTGAAAGGCAGCGGCATGGGAGGGTCGTTAGACGAGCTGGGAGCGGGGGAGGGACGGCCCCCCCTTGCAGTAGGGAGCAGGTCAGGGGAGCCGGCTGTGTGGGGCAGGGCAATGCCCCAGCTCTGCTGGTCCGAGACAGATTTACGACAGGGAGTGCTGAAGGAGGACGTCTGCTGGAGTCCCAGCCCTGGAGCTGGCAGGAATGAACAGTGCACGGGCCGTGTGTGAACTCCCAGCCTCACCCCGCCAGGCACCGCAGGGAGCCGGGCAGCAGCACTCGCAGTGGCGGGCGCTCCCAGCCATGCCAGAATCCCTGGGAGAGGGAACCCCCAGCACCCCCCAGGCGGCAGTGCAGCTCGTCTGCTCAGCTTTGTGCTCACTCTTGGTTTGCAAGCACAAAAAAGCACACGCAAAAAGGGAGAGCTGGCCCTGGCCCTTTGAAAACCACCCCCCTGAACGCCGGCTCCCGCCTGGAAACGAGAGCCACACGAGCCTCACCTTCACCAGCACATAGTCCCCTGGCTGGGCTCTGACCAGAGCCCCTGAGCCAGTGCCGTCCTCCATCTCCGTGTCGGGGAAGACCACTCTGATGTTTCCGTCGTTCCGACCGCACAGCTGGGCGGCCGAGCGCTTGCTGGGCTGGGAGGGGGACAGGGAGCGTTATCTGCACAGCATCAGCCTCGACGCACGGCTGGACTCTGCTGCCCGGGGGGTTGAGCGCTGCGGCCAGTACTGAAATCCACCTTCCGTGTCGTTAAGCAAGAGCTCTGGCTGCAGCAGCTGTGCTGGGAGAGGGACACCGAGGACGAGGCAGCCAGAAAGCCTCCACTGATTGTGGGTGCCCAACTTGAGACATGTCTAAACCCCACCCCCAGCAGGACTGTCAGCTCTTCAGGGCAGGGACGCTGTCTTCACATCTGTCTGTAACGCATCCAACGGACAGACATATTATACCAACTCCTCCAGTCTGGGCTCTTGTCACCTGACAAGCATCCCCTGCAGCCACACCCTGAGAGAATTCTTCTGCAGCCTGCCAAAAGTCCTATTTCACGACCTCCCCAAAGCCAAGATTTTCCAAACCAAGTGCATGGAGTTACATCCCTACAGAAAAGTGGCCTGATTTTTAATGGGTGCTTCTAAATACTTTGCTCTGCCCTTCTGGAGAGCAGGGCACTTCTTTAGGTACGTATCGCTGGCCCTGGACTCGAGGGCGTATGTGCTGGGGAGGTCAAATGGCTTCCGAGCCTCTTGGGCCGGGGGTGGGAAGCAGACCCAGCGTGGTGTTAAAGTTCCACTCACCCCCTCCACCAGCACGAGCTGCGACCGGCCCACCATGGCCCCGTTCGCCCTGGTGGCCTCCTCCCGGAAGACGGAGATGAGTTCCTCCAGCCGCCTTCGCTTCACCTCGGCCGGCACGTCGTCGTGCAGCCGGTGATAAGCCCGGGTTTTCTGAAACAATGAACAGATTAAAAGCCCTTTCTCGGCCAGGTCGCCAGGGGTAGGAGCCCTGTCCTGTCTGAGCCAGCGGGGCTCAGATGCGATTCAAACCAGGACAAACTTTGCACAGGTGGCCAGTTAACTCCCACCCCGAGGAGGAGATTTATCTTCCTTTGTCCTCTTCAGCCACTGCCGACCTCCCGCCTTCTTTCCCACCACCTGGCATTCCTGGGACAGCCGCCGGAAGACCTCCTGCCTCTTCTGCCAAAAGCCGACCAGTTCCACCTGCAGCAGGCTGATACCTGGCTACGCACTGCATCTGCAAAATTCCCCTCCAGCAAAGCCAAATGTGCTGCGATCAGCCCCCGAGGCTCAGCTCGGGGGCCACACCTCATGCCGGGGTGCAAACTGTGCTGCAAAATCAGCCCCCCCAGCTGGCAGCCTGGATGCTCACATGGCCTTTCGCACGTGGACTGCGCTGAGCAAGGGCACAAATTGCTGCCGGAAAGGCTGCCCCACGGGCTGCTTTGCTGAGCTGGACTGTATCAGCTCATGCTCCACGGCCATAATCCCCGCGGGCTGGGAACATCCTCACTTGGGCAGCACAGCCCCACGGATGCTGACAGTGGGACTGCACACAAGCCATTCACGTGCACGGTGCTGTCCAAGAGACTGGGGCTCAGTAACACCCTCACTGCCATTCGCTTGAGGGGAGGGAGGGGGAAACAGGCGAGAGCTGACACGGACCAGGATGACCACGCGAGGGACAACGAGGCTTCTCCCCCAGGCCCCGCACTCACCTGCCTCATGCTGTAGGCAAAGAGGAAACCCACGTTGTAGCGGACTTGCCTGAGCAAGGACAGCGTCTGCTGGTGATCGCCCTCGGTCTCGCCGCAGAAGCCAGCGATGAAATCGCTGCTGAGACTCACTCCTGGCACCGAGAGGCACACGGTTACACAGCCAGGGAGTGGACCCTTCGCCCCACAAAGCACAGAGAAGAGGGGAATACCCAGGGCAGCTGTGAGCAGCTTTATTCCCCATCAGCCCTACCTGCCAGGACCCTCTCCCAGCATGCATAAGGACAGAGCGAGGCCAGGGGCTGGCTTTGGGAGCACAGTCACTGCTATGAGGAGAGGGTGAGGGTCGGGCAGGCCACCCCGCTGATCTCGTTTCGTTTGGAGGAACATCCTGGTTCTTCCCGTGGGCCCCTTCAAATGCAAAGCCCAAACCCTCATCTAGCCAATCCCAGCATTGCTGCCCATGTGTGAGGATGAGCGAGGGATTCTAGCAGGGAAAGTGAGACACAGACAGGTCAGGTCCAGGCGAAAGGAAACCCCTACCTGGTATGGAATCCCGCACATGCTGTATGAGCTCTAAATACGCTTCTCTTGTGTAGCTGTCAGGAAACGCACAAGGACGGGTTGGTTATGAAGCTCTGATGTCATCAGGGAGACAGGAAACAAAAGCCGCATCTGCAGGGTCTCCCCCAAACCCGGGGATTCCTCTGGCTGGACCCGAAGCTCAAGAGGAATGGAGCGGGTGATTGCGTCTCCTCCATCTCCCTCCCTGCCGCACTGGGCCAGGCGGGCGACACGCCCATGACAAAGCTCAAGGCAACACGACCACAGCCCTGCAATCGCCTGGGGGCCACACAGAGGGGGGCACCTGCCTTTGCAAACACTGCGAGGGGAGGTGCTGAGGCAGAACCAAAAGGGCATGGAACGAAATTTGGCCGACGGAAGTGAGCACTGCTTGGAGAGGCGTGACTGCAAGGCGCGTTCGCCACGTCAGGACTGAGACTCAGACAGAGCTGGAGAGGCGCTGCCGGAATCCCCCCCCCACCAAAACGTCGGGGGGGGGGGGGGTCGTTAAACTGACAGGCAAAATGTTCCCCCGGGCCTCTGAACTAGCCTTTGCTGCCATCCCACGCCTGCCTGGCCAACGCACAGTCATTACACACGCCAACAGCCATGTCTGAGGAGCGTGCGGCTCCTCAAGCTCCGTCTGGCAGAGACGGCGGCCCTGGAAGGCTCCCGCTCCCCCATCCCCGAGCCGAGGGGCAGGCTGCAGCGCAGCCAGGAGGGGAACACGTCCCCTCAGTCAGACTCACCCTCGCCTCATGGCCTCCAGGATTCGGGAGCTCCCGCTCTGGGCCGGGAGGTGGAGCTGTTTGCAGATGTTGTGCCTCTCCTGGATGAGTTGCAGGACCTGCCGAGAGGAGAGCGGACGGGTGGTCACAGAGCTGCCCAGCTGCGCACGGCTCTGGCCCAGATAAAGGGAACAACCTCCCTAAGCGAGGGGAGCAAACAGCAATTGCAAAGACACAGCTCCCGCTCGGCATCAGCCGCTGGGGATGATCTCAGCCTGGCTCCTTTTGAGGGGAGCTGCAGCTCCCATGGCGAGGAGGTGAAATCCCGCGGCTGTGTGCTCCACAGGGAGGGATCCGGGCAGTCCCTTCACACGCACCTCGTCAGGAAAGTCCTTGGGGTGCGGGGAGGTGAAGCGGATCCGCATTTCCGGGTCGACTCTGGAGACCTGATCCAGCAGATGTGTGAAGCGCAAGCCCCCCTCTTTAGCCTTGTAGATGGTGCTAAAGCCGCGGCTCAGGCCAGGCGCGGCTGCCGAGCGGAACTGGACCTCGGAGGTGTCTCGGAAGCTATTGACGTTTTGACCCAGGAGGGTCACTTCTTTCACCCCCTGTGGAGCCGTCAAGACGAGTCAAAAGGGAAATATAAGCCTAGCCAGCAAACCAAGACAAGCCTCTGGAAAAACCCCAGCTTTGCAGAGCCATCGCCAAGGGGGCAGGTTTGGTGCGCTGGTGGGAAGGGGCGGGGGCCGACGCCTGCACTTCACGCACAGACCCCCCCGAGCCCTAGGAGCAGCAGGACGAGCTCACCGCCCTGCCGGCGTGATGCCCTCGAGGGCCAAGGGGCAGCTCCCTCTCCACGGCCTTGTCAAGCCTTGGCCTCTCGGCCGAGACCATCCAGCCTACAGGAGCACAGACCGGGAGGGAGGTTTTGTGACGTAGACGCCTCTGCACCCGGAACAAGCCTGGGACCATCCAACCTGTTCCCATGGGCCATCGAACAGATGGGAAGGATTTGGGGGCGCCACCGGCCTGGGCTGGATTTGAAGAGGTGACTGCCTCCGTACCCCATCACAGCACAACTCCCTGAGCCAGCTGGTCCCAGATCCTCTGCTCTGCAGCCAGCCCCCCTCTCACTGCCCGGGCCCAAGGGCCCCGCCCTGTAGGGGGGACAGGGAACAGCCTTTGGTCACTCCCTTCTGCGCTGTCCCGTAGGGAGAGCCATGGCTCTATGTTTATCTAAAGAACCAGCCCCAGCGAGCACTCCCCACTGATCCCCGAGCGGGGCTGATCACCACACGCCTCCGGGGGCTTGGCTCAGTGCGGCGCTTGGGGCTGCTGGCGCAAAGATCAGCGCTGCCAAGCAGCCTGCCCCAAGAGCTCCCACTGCCCCGGGGCTGGGCCGGGGGGGTGCAAAGGGCAGCGCACCTGATCAGACAGCATCTGCACTTCCCGCAGGATGGAGGCCACGGGCCGGCTCCTCTCGCGGCCGCGGGTGAAGGGGACAATGCAGTAGCTACACATGTTGTCACAGCCGCGCATGATCGATCTGCGGAGGGGACACGCCAAAGAACGGGCGCCGGTCACGCTAGGAAAGCCACTGGCTGAGCACGCTCACCACACGGACCCACTGCCTCTGGGCGAACCTGCCCCACGTGGGAGGTGCCCATGTCTTCCTCCCTCCCTCCCAGGGCAGGGTGGTAACCACCCCTGTCTGTACCCCGACGGCACATCCACACCTAGGACGTGGCTTCACAGCTGGGCGGATCCGTATCAGAAAGGAACGCGCCAACGGGAAGAAAAGCAACCGGGGGGGGGGAGGGGGGCGCTGCCCTGGAAGGAGCGATGTACAAGGCCGGATAAAATACGCACAACTTGGGTGCCCAGGACCAGGCAGGGAGGGTGAGGCAGCCGCCCACCTGGGAGAAGTGCAAATATCAGAGGCAGGGGAATCGCCTGGAGTGGTGCTGGGGTAGTGGGACGAAGCACTGGAAGGGAAACCAAGGCCGGCTATTTGGAAAAGCTCCCTGACAATCAGAACTGTCGGGCAGCCTCACCAGGGCGGGTGGGAGTCCGATCACCGGGGATAAAGCAGGAGTGACTGTACAACCGGCTTGCATCAGCTGGGTGATGGCCTGGGTCCGCGTCGCCAGGGACGAGCACGGTACAGACACCAGCTGACAGGTCTCTGCCATCTCTCACGTCTGTTTCCCCACGACCCTCCGAAATCAGAGCCCTGCAGAGCAGGGCAGGTGGGAGAGAGAGACTCCTCGGCTCTTACACAAACGCAGAGGTGGCATCCGGGCTGGTCTGGACAGGCAGGACATCTGCATACGTCTCGTCTAAGGAGAGCAGGACGTTGGCAGCCTGCTGGCCCGATTCAGCCACAGTCAGCAGCCGGGGCAGGTCACGGTAAGCATCAGGGCCTGCCACGATATCCACCAGCTTCTCCCTGTGCAGGATCTCCTCCCTCAGCCTCTCAGCCATGCAGCCTGCAGCCAGAGGAGAATGGTCAGTGTCGAGAGGCCCCTCACCCTCACACCCCCCGCCCCCCACAGCCGGCTCTTCCCCGTCAGAGAAGGCTCCGTGCCCCATGAAGCCAGCGTCCTGGGATGTAGCTTTTTGTCCCCTCGACAGTGGATGTAACCCCCACCCACCCCTTGCCGTGGCCACGCGGGAACGCTGTACATACGGCCACGTACCTAGAATCCCGATGCGGAGAGGTGCCTGGGACCGCAGCCGCTTGGATTTCAGAGCCGTGAGGTGCCGCAGGCGGTTCCAGATCGCCTGCTCAGCCTTCTCCCTGGGGAGCCATGAGAAACGGCAGTCAGTGACGCCTACGGCTCTTCCCAGGCCCCATCCGGCCACAGGCCCCAGGCACTGGTTGAACACTGGGAACTATAGGCAGGGAAGGTTATCAGCCTCCTTCCACAGACAAGGCACCTGGCTGCCGAGTGACATACCCACGTGTGTGACACGGCCAGGGAAAGAGCTCAGCCCCCATCTCCGCAGCCTGGACCCTGAACTTCGTCCACTGTAATCACACCCCGGAGCCCTAGATTAGGCCAGAGGGACCCTTGCGATTAGCTGGCCTGTCACATGGGACAGAGAACCTCACCTGTGCCCTTGGCATCCAGACTGCAGCATGCGCTTGAGCTGGAACAGATCTCCTGGGCAAATACCCAGTCCTGACTTAGGGCATGCGAGAGACCGAGACCCCAGCACACGCCCAGGTCAGTTGTTCTGATGGTTAATCCCGTACCCCTGGTAAAAGCCTGCACCATCTCTCTAGGCCGAATGTGTCCAGCTTCATCTTCCAACCGTTGAAACTCATGAGGTTTTGTTTTGCTAGATTAGAGAGCCATCTGCTATCAGAAACCGCTTCTCCATGCGGGTTACGTGGGACGTACCACGACGAAAGCACCCCGCACCCCCTCTTGGGTACAATAAATAAACTGAGGAGCTTCTTAAATCACTCATTAGAAGGCCTGTTTTCCAGACCCCAGACTCTTCTTGTTGTTCTTTCCAGAACCCTTTCCAATTTTTCCCCATTCTGACCCCACGAAAATGAAGGAGGATACTTGTAGGGACAGAGTACCATGGCCTGGGCCCGTTGCGCAGGGAGGGCACTGTTACAGCGCACAGACGGCATTATTTCGGCACCGCATCACCACGTGCTGTTCTGTTTGCTTGCACAGGCATTGCCAGTAGGCCGCAGCGACACGGCGGAAATTCTTCTGAATCAGCGAGACTGAGGTCTTTTAGAGGAAAAATCGGACTTTACTGGTGACACAAACTGCACCCCAGCTGACAATCAGCATTCTGCGATGCTTTCAGAAACCCCATGCAATTTTACCACAAGCACTGGATTACATCCCACGAGCTATTGTGACGAGAGGAGGAGATGGAGAAAAGAGGCGAGAAGCAGAGAAGCAAAAACAGATGCAGATTAAGTAGTAAAAAGAAAGTGGCTTCCTTCTGTAGAAGGCTGCTTTAAGTGTCTCTGCTGGTGAGTGTGTGTTGTGGGGCGCTCTCATTACTGACTGGCAGAGGAGAAGAGTTGTCACAGGTCCCACCTACAGAACCTTCTCTCTTTAGCTCAGACTGTAGCAACTCGACTTCTAGCTCGGGAGCTCCTTGGTTCAGTCGCCAGCGTGTCAGCCAGGATGGCAGTCGTCACAGGAACACCCGTTATGTTACGAACATAAGAGCGGCCAGGCTGGGTCAGACCAAGGGTCCATCCAGCCCAGCATCCTGTCTGCCAACACTGGCCAATGCCAGGTGCCCCAGAGGGAGTGAACCTAACAGGCAATGATGAAGTGATCTCTCTCCTGCCATTTCATGTTCACTTCGGGCCTGCGCGACAGCAGAGACCAGGTTGACCACGACGGGGAATGCTGACGTGCCGCAAGGCTAGCACTGTAATAAGGTCAGTCCAGCTCTTTAGGTGTCTACTGGGCAGTTCCAGGTCTCCAAGCTCCTGGCTCTGATCTCCGACACTCGGGGACATTCACTCTCCACGGTTTCCAAATAACCCTTTCTAAGAAAGCAAAGTTCCTTACCTGACAGAGCAGGTGACCAGGAGAATCACGTCCGCCTACAGTGGAGAAGACAGCAGAAATGAGAGAAGGAAGATCAGGTCTCCACGCAAGCTGGAACCCAGGCACCACCAGCATCACAGCTACCAGCTAGGTCAGCGATTGCTACGACTCCACCCAGGGATCCAGGAAACAGAGCGGAGAAAAAGCATAACGGAAAACAGGCAGCGTGCTCCACTGAATGGATGAGCGACAGCCCGGCCACCTGCTTCACACTGGGCCCTCTCCCCTTCGCAGCCAGGGCAGACGCAACCGTTAAAAAATATAAATCAAGCTTTATTATTGTGCCCAGCCCATGGTTCCATTCCCGCTGCCGAGCAGGGCTTCCCACAGAGTTAGCACTTGAACCGGCAGGGTGGTCTGCAGAGGAGACCCCACGGAGGGTATCTCAGCATCTCGCAGGATCAGACCCTTCATGTAAAGTGCTTCTCGACCCACGCTGGGAGACTTGGCCCCAGGGGTTCATGGTGCAGCACCATAGCAAGTCCTTGTGCAGACCCTGGGTGTCAGGATAGCTAGCACAGTGCCATACCTCCTCCAGCTGGTGTGTCCTCAGGTAGCCACTCTTCTGTAGGATGGCCCAGGCAATCTCGGTGTCATTAACGTTCATTTGGCAGCCATAGGTCTCCAGATACACTGCAATTAAACAGAAGGCAGCTCCCGGGCATGACCGGGACAGATAGGGGAGGGTTCAGCTCCAGTTTCCTTTTCCAAAGTTCTGTAGCCATTCAGGCTGGGGACAGCTATTAATACTTGGTGGCATGGGCCCCCTGGTGAGGGCCTTACATGCTAATTGCACTCCCTCCTTGAGGGGAGGGATAGCTCAGTGGTTTGAGCATTGGCCTGCTAAACCCAGGGTTGTGAGTTCAATCCTTGAGGGGGCCATTTGGGATCTGGGGCAAAAATTGGGGATTGGTCCTGCTTTGAGCAGGGGGTTGGACTAGATGACCTCCTGAGGTCCCTTCCAACCCTGGTATTGTATGATAAGCTCTCCAAATCCTGACCCCTGACCCCGCAGAGCAAGCAAAGCAAGGCTGCACCTGTCCCTGCTGATTGCAGGGGGCGTTCGGAGACTCACCCACTGGGCAAACCCGCTCAGTGGTCTGCCGAAAGATTCAGACAAGTTGTATCCTAACCTGGGCGTGCTGCATGAACCCAGAGAGCCAACGTAGCCTAATGACAGCGGCTTAGTGAGGATGGAAATCCTGCTGGAATGGCGAGGAGGCCAAGGATGTAACAAACTGGCCACGTGTGCTCAGGCCCCAGCTGGGCCTGGACCTGCAGCCCTGAACACACGAGCCCCTTCCACCTGACTGACAGGCGTAAAGTGGCTGGCTGCACAGAGGCAGCAGTTTCTGGGGCCAGATGCTCGAGGGAGACGGGATCCCATCACTCAGCCCGTCTGTCACATTTGGCTCTGCCTTGTGCCTCTCACAGCCAACCCGCTGCTCTCCCACCTGGGCTCAGATTCACGCAGACAGCACACCAATCGCCTCACCCTCCAAGCTGGCTCCTTCCACGCCAGGGCTGCCAGCGCTTCCCCACCACTGGCACTGGGCAGCCCCAGGCCCTACAGCGTCTCACCCCCATGCCGTGGGCCCAGACTCTGCAGCTCCCTAACCACGCGGCACTGTTGGGATCCTAATAGCGACACTCTTTGGATGGCATCTTCTGGTAAGCGGCGATGCCCCTCTGTAGCGAACAGAGGCCCACTATGCACGTGCTATGAAACGTGCACCAACACTCCTACTTCCCTAGCGGGGGCTGCGTGAGGTGCCTGGTCGCCCCTGTAATGACCAGCCAACAGGAAGAGACGGGCACTGTGAACAATCCCCCGCTCCTCGGCCCCACCCCAAGACACAGGGGAAAGGGCAGTTACATTTTCCTAATTTCAGACAAAGAAATGAGCATGAAGAGCCCCTGGCTGGGCACTTCCCAGCGAGTCTCAGCGCTGCCTAGCCCCGGGACTGATTACGCTAGCCCATCGGTCACTGGTTCGCAGGGCGACAGTCGCTAGCCCCCGATTACAGCCTAGCTCTGGGTCACTGACGGCTGGACTCTGGCACAACCGCGGCCTGCCACAACGCCCAGGATGTGGGGACAGGCGCACGGGAGAACTAGACAGCTGGTGCAACGAACAGGTGTGAGGCAGCCCTGAGGAAAGGGGTGAGTGGGGCCGAGAAGGGGCGCAGACAGGGCAGTAACACTGACCTTTCCTCCTGGCTTCCTCCAGGATGCTGGAGGTGAGATACGGCGCTGGCTCCTCCGGCTCCTCCGGCTGATGGCGAGTTTCCTGAGCTGGGGACGCGTTTCTTAGGAAGTGCTGCAGGGTTGGCCCCGCTGCCAGCCGGGCGCTGAAGTCCGCCAGGCCCCCGTCCCGCTCGCCCGGGCCCCGGGTGGACAGGCGAGCTCGGCCCTCGGACCGCGCGGCCCAGGACAAGGGCCTCCCGGGGAACGTCCCAGCTGCTCCCAACGCGCGTCGTAAGGGCTGGAGCATCGCGGCCGATGGGCGAGAGACCAGGCACCCTGCAAAAGGCCAGAGAGCCGGGCGTTCAGTAGCCAGCCCCGCCTCACTGACAGCCACCTGCGATGGCCTGGGCGCAATCCCCGGCCTGCGGGTTTCAGGACACGGGCTACGCTCCTGCCCCCGCGTCCCGGCCCCGGTGGGGCTGCAGGGCCCCTGCCCAGGCGCAGCGCGCTGCAGAATCGGGGCCTGACACCCTTTCCAGTGATGCAGAGACGCGCTTCCCCGGGGCGCAAACGGAGAGGGGGCTCCCGGGGGGGCGGGGGAGTGCTGGGGAGGCCTCCTTGCCAGTCGGGTCCCGGGGGGCCGCTGGCCTCGCCCCCAGCCCAGGGCAGGCGCCGGTTCTCCCGGGCCCGGGGCGAGCTGCCGGGCCCCGGCGACGCCAAGGCAGGGAACCCGGGGCGGGGCGCACCCCCTGCGCGCGCGGCGGGAAGGCTGCAGCGAGCCTGGGGGCACCCCCCGAACCCGCCCCGCCCCCGGGGCCCGGCCGGGTTCCTGGGGCTGCGTCGCCCTGGCGAACCGGGGCCAGGCCCCCGAGCTCCCCACCTGGGCAGCGGCGGCTCCGCGCCCTGCTGCCGGCTCGCCCGGCCCGCCGGCCCCGGCTCGTGGCTGCGCGAAGGGCTCCGGGGCGGCCGCCGGGCGAGCGCAGTTCCGGCCCGCGCGGCTCCGCCGGGCCCGGCGCGGGGGCCGCCTGGTGGCGCCTGGGAGCGAGCGCGCTGGCGGCGGGGGGCGCTGGCCGCTTTCCCCGGCTGGGACCCGCTCTCGGGGCCGGCGCCTCGCTCGGGGTCTGCCCCGGCCCCTGTTCCGAAAACTCAGCCCGCGCCCCCGGCCGCCGGCCCGCTCGGCCCTTCCCAGAAACAGAAACCGGGCGCCCGGCGCAGGGGTTCCGCCCTCCTGGGCGGGCACTGGAGTGACACTTGCTCACACGAACGGGCCGTCCCCGGACCCCAGACTGGGGCTTCCCCGGCCCAGCACGGCCCCCCGAGTGAACATCCAGCGCCAGACACCACCCCCGCAGGGCAGCGTGGGGCGCAAACACCCGGCAGGCCAGGGCCCTCCGCACAGGCTGGGTTCCCGCTGTGGGGTTGTGAGATGATCCTTAATTCAGTGCTAAACGGCCAGCACCGGCCCAGGGGCCCTGTCGAAAGGGAGGTGGCTGTCAGGGAGGCGGGCCTCGCCTAGGGTGACCAGACAGCAAGGGTGAAAAATCAGAGCGGGGTGGGGGTAATAGGAGACTAGATAAGAAAAAGCCCCAAATATCAGGAGTGTCCCTAAAAAACCCTAAAAATCGGGGCATCTGGTCACCCCAGCCTCGCCTGCTTCCCGGGATCCCAGTTCTCACTAAGAACCAGGCGCCTCCCCGCTTCGTGGCTCCACCGTCCCTCTCCCACCGGCTCTGCTCAGAGAGTCACCTCCCTCGGCTGGAAATGGGACTGTTCTGGATCACTGGAGTCCAGGTGAAAGCAGCCGGGGGCAGGGGGGCGGCACCATTTGGTTCCTGACCCTGGCAGTTGCCAGTTGCTGTGTTTGCCCCTCTACCCCGCAGCTCTCTGCCCAGGCTAGTGGCCGTTTGGCAGAGCCGAGTGCTTTGCCTTTGTCTCCCTCTTGTATGTCCACACGTTGCTGCTCACAGCCATCCCCCTGGGCAGTACAGAAGCCGAGGTGGGACCGGAACCAGTGGCCGGCCTGCCTCTTGCTGTGGCTAGTTCCCACGCTCCTCAGCGCCCCTTTGTTGATGTGCCAGGCCCCTGTGTTCTCGGTGCCTTTTCCCAGAGAGGCCGAGCCTGCCCACAAAGACTCTCCGTTGCTTCCAAATGTCTCCGTGGGCCGGAGCACGCGGCAGCTGGGCCAGAGAATCGGAGTGTGGGGCCAGCGGGGGCCGTTGCCGTGGTTCAGACGCAGACCTCCACAGGGTTCACGCCTCACCCATCTCAGCTCCACAGCACCTGCCTCCAGGCCCCATGGCCTGAATCCCACCGCCAGCAAACTGGGCCCCTGAAACCTGCCTCTAAGCGCTGGCTGCAGCCTGGCCAGCCGCACTGGAAACCATCTCGCTGCCTGGGACATGCGGGCCTGACGTTCCAACGCAAGGTCTGCTCGTCTGCTGTCGGCTTTTTCATGCCTCTGACACCCTGGCTGTGCCCACCTTCATCACTGCCTGCCAGGCAAAGCTCCCTCAAGCCCTGCAGGACCAGCCTGGCTGCAGGGGCATCCTTCTTCCTCCCCGGCATACTTCTGGCAGTGGGGGGTCTGTGTGGGCTGCTTTGCGGGAAGACAGGGCCCTGGTCTCCAGCATTGCCTACACCAACAGCTCCCTGAACCCCATCCTCTCCGAGAATTACAGAACAGGGCTGGGGAAATCAGTCCCTACCCTCCTCAAGAGACTCTCAGGCAGAAGTTACTGTCTCGGGACTGCTCTGAGCGACCCATGTAACACCAGAGTTCAGCAGTGGGTGGGAAGGTTAATCTGCGTTCAAACTACTAAAGAAAAAATATCCACTGAATGTGGGGTTAGTATTTCCTACAGATTTGTGTGTTGCCTGGCAGGTGGGGGAGGGGTCTGAGAGTCAGGACTCCTGCGTTTGATTTTTGGCTTTGCTCTAAAACCGAGCATGTGATTTAACCACTCTGTGCCTCAGTTTACTCACCTGTAAGGTGGCTGCCTACCCCCCAGACCTTCTGAATCAGTCGTACTGCTTGGACAATGATTCACCCCTCCCTTGACAAATTCTGAAGAAAATGATTTTTGTTGTTTTTCTTCTCATAAAAAGTCTTAATTTTTTTTAGGTTTTGTTGAAAACCTGATCATCAAAAATTTTCATTTTAAACAATAAATGAATTAATAAATGCACTTGCTTTTTCGTTACTGAAAACAGAAAATTTGTTGGATTTCATAGTTTCCCCCCAAAAATTTCCTGGATGTTAAAACATTGTTTTTCATTGGAAAAAAATGTTTTTTGACAGAATGTTTTCAGTCAGCTCTGTTCATTACTGTGTGTAATGGAGCTTTCAGCTGCTTGGATGAAAGCCATTCTGGACCAGACGCAAAACCCACCGAAGGCAGCGGAAAATTTCCCAGTTGGCTAGTGTGTTACACGCAAACGCTGGCATGGTGTATATGAGAGGCATGTAAGTGTAAAGTATTATTGTTATGTCAGGTATTTCCGCTGAGTAAAAATTCTGCTGAGGGGCCACGGAAATAGATGACAAACCCCTTCCGCAACCTCTGCCTTTATCAGAGTGTTTTATTTTCCAACAACACAATAAAATGTGTGTTCCTCTTTCTAACATACTTTCGACTGGAGCACGTTGCACCGTGAATAAATAGCTTACAGCTGGTCGGAGCGAAAAGTGGATCGGGGGAGATGCGGGGCTGGGAGCCCTGTTCTGAGGAACCCACAATTCCAATGCGCCCTTTTCCCAGGGTTTTCTCATCATTCCAAAATGTGCAGTGAGCTGGCAGGTCAGATGGTGCTGGTTCTCCTTCTCCCACCCCCCATCATTGCCAGCTGCTACACTGCATTAAAAAGACAGCAACAGATACAGTAAATGCTTCCATGTGTTACTTATCCATGAAAAGAACAGGAGGACTTGTGGCACCTTAGAGACTAACCAATTTATTTGAGCATAAGCTTTCGTGAGCTACAGCTCACTTCATCGGATGCATGCAGTGGAAAATACAGTGGGGAGATTTATATACACACAGAACATGAAAAAATGGGTGTTTATCATACACACTGTAAGGAGAGTGATCACTTAAGATGAGCTATTACCAGCAGGAGAGTGGGGGGGGGGGGAACTTTTGTAGTGATAATCAAGGTGGGCCATTTCCAGCAGTTAACAGGAACATCCAAGGAGCAGTGGGGGGTGGGGGTGGGGGATAAACATGGGGAAATAGTTTTACTTTGTGTAACGACTCAACCATTCCCAGTCTCTATTCAAGCCTAAGTTAATTGTATCCAGTTTGCAAATTAATTCCAATTCAGCAATCTCTCGCTGGAGTCTGTTTTTGAAGTTTTTTTGTTGAAGAATTGCCACTTTTAGGTCTGTAATCGAGTGACCAGAGAGATGGAAGTGTTCTCCGACTGGTTTATGAGTGTTATAATTCTTAACGTTTGATTTGTGTCCATTTATTCTTTTACGTAGAGACTGTCCAGTTTGACCAATGTACATGGCAGAGGGGCATTGCTGGCACATGATGGCATATATCACGTTGGTAGATGTGCAGGTGAACGAGCCTCTGATAGTGTGGCTGGTGTGATTAGGCCCTGTGATGGTGTCCCCTGAATAGATATGTGGCCACAGTTGGCAACAGGCTTTGTTGCAAGGATAGGTTCCTGGGTTAGTGGTTCTGTTGTGTGGTGTGTGGTTGCTGGTGAGTATTTGCTTCAGGTTGGGGGGCTGTCTGTAAGCAAGGACTGGCCTGTCTCCCAAGATCTGTGAGAGTGATGGGTCGTCCTTCAGGATAGGTTGTAGATCCTTGATGATACGTTGGCCGTCATGTGCCAGCAATGCCCCTCTGCCATGTACATTGGTCAAAGTCTGTGGAAGGGAAGCTCGTTTGCTTGGTTTTTCTTTTTGTTCAAATGCTCATGCTGCTCCTCTGTCTATCCAGTGCCCAGTGATCCAGATTGAGCAGGCAGGGGAGGAATTTCTTTGGAGACAAATCACATGTTTTTTACTCCTGGACAAACAGCTTTGGTAGCAGTGAATTGCTGAGGGAAGGAGAGAATCTGGAGCCCTCTCTGGGCATGAGGATGGGTGCGGTGCAGGCAAAGAGGAAAGGTGGGAGCCTGTTATCAATTCACAAGGCCAGGTGCTGCTCAGGGGAAAGAGGAACGTTGTCTTTTCGTATCAGTCGTTTCTTTCAGCGTCTCGTCCTCAGCGTCTCTATATGTAACGAACATCTGCTCCAAACAGCAGGAAGTTCTAGGAGAGAGATCATGATGTAAGCCACTGGCAAAGCCTTTTCTTTGGTCACAGAACAGCAGAGCCCACCTGCATACGGCGGTAAATGCCGGGCTCTCTTTAATCAGGGAATACGTACTCTAATTAGAGCAGCAAGCCGGTAAGCATGTGTGTATGGTGCACGCCGCAGGCCATGAAGAGTGTGAGTTGGCTTCACATCAGAGGGAAATCCATGTTTCTCCCCAGCTATTGTTCCCAAGTTTATATTTATTCAGCATTGTGTGAGCAGCTGTTTCTCTGTTTCTGTCATTGGCACTTTACTCCTTCGCCCTAGGCTGGACGTGCTGCAATAGTCACAGGCACCGACAGTCTCATGCTGCTTTGCTTTGGAAGAGCTTTACAAACGTGCCTGGCCAACACCCAATGGACTCAGTTCCTTAACATGTTACAATTCCTTAGTTCCTCTCATGCTGAGGGATCCCAACTACTTCACAAGGTCTGGGCTCGATCCAAGCCCCGTTGAAATTAACAGGACTCCTTGCGCTGATTTCAGTGTGCATTGGCTTGAGCCCTGTATGTGCACCCAAAGCCACCGGAATGCAGCCACTGCTAACCTGGGGGTGGGGACAGGGAAGGATGCGACCCAATAGAAAACCCACACATAGCACATCGCAAGACTGTGTGTTAGTGGTGGTGAAGATGGGGGGAATTTAGGGCCAAAAGTCACAGCAAATCTCTGCTCTTTATAAATTTCTTTGGAGACAAATCACATGTTTTTTACTCCTGGACAAACAGCTTTGGTAGCAGTGAATTGCTGGGGGAAGGAGAGAATCTGGAGCCCTCTCTGGGCATGAGGATGGGTGCGGTGCAGGCAAAGAGGAAAGGTGGGAGCCTGTTATCCATTCACAAGGCCAGGTGCTGCTCAGGGGAAAGAGGAACGTTGTCTTTTCATATCTGTCGTTTCTTTCAGGGTCTCGTTTTTAAGGTCAGGCTTGACAAAGCCCTGGCTGGGATGATTTAGTTGGGGATTGGACCTGCTTTGAGCAGGGGATTGGACTAGAACCTCCTGAGATCCCTTCCAACCCTGATATTCTATTCTATGATTGAGAGCGGTGTGAAATTTAAGACCAGATTTTCAGAAAACACAAAACCACATGTACATTTGCATGCTGACTCTGAACGTTCAGTTCTGGGATTGGTGTGCAACTATACTCGTGCAATTGTGAAAATCTGGACCCTGACGCTCAGGGCTGAGACCAGCTCAGTTCCTAAGTTCTTGTCTGAGAGACACTTCCCACCCCCGTCCACCCACTCCCAGTAAATCCCAAGGAAATCCAGGGATGTACCTTGGGTAGACAGAGGGCTTTATATGAACCTGGGCTCCCATGGAGTCTGTGTGTTGCTTGACCACTGACACTTGGACTCATGATCTATCCTGTCTGGGAACTTCTCCTCATTCTCCTCCCTTAGTACAGACCAGCTTCTCCCTGCCAGCTAGCACCAACTAATCAGGGCGATTCCTGCCTGTTCCCCTGCCTGTGAACGGCACCTCTCCTCCTCCCAGCGCTTCCACCAACCTGGGTGTCAGCTCAGAGACCCCTTCCTTCCCTCTCCCGCCCTACTCATCCCCCGCAAGAGCTTCACTAGTGATGAAAAGGGTTTATTAGGCCACCTCGCCTTCCCCTGCCCTTCCCTGGCCCTATACTAAGGTATCCAGTGGTGGTTGCTCCAGGCATGGCGCACACCCTGCTCCTCACTCTGATCCGTCCCGCCGTTGGCATTAGTTGTTGCCCCAAATTATTGCCCAGGTGTCCCTTTGCCCAGCACAGGGGATTGTGTTCACTGACCTGGCGGGGCTGTATGACGAGGTTGGAGAGCTGGACGCGAGCCGGCAGTGGGAGAGGGAAGCCCTCCCTGAGTAGCGCTGCAAAATAAAACATTCATGAGAACAATGGTGGGGCAGAACAATCAGAGTCGCTGTGGGGTTGTGCAGCGAACCGGGCACCATCGACTCACACCTACCCAGCCCTGCCCCCATGTTAGCACCCTGCTCCCTGGGGGAAGGAGCTGGGAGCCCCCCCAGCAGCTGCCTAAGCGGGGAGACTTCTCGCATGCCGCTCTGCCCCTGCACACACACACAGGCGCCAGTCCCAGTGCTCTGGCCCTGCGAGCTGCAGAACGAGAAGCAGCACGTTAGGGAGACGGGATCTGGAAGGCATTACGACGTGCGCCGTTCACATTCTTTCCACTGTGTTCTCTTCTCTGCATGTCACCGCTCCGAGATGGACTCTATCCAGCCCCCCACCCTGTGTGTGCAGCAGGCCCAGGATGCTGGTGGAAGCTCCGGGATCTAGGTCTCCTCTGCCCTGAGCAGCTTCTGCCCACTGTTGATAAGTGAGGTGTCAGGGCTGTGGTCTGATACAGATACCCTTGGACCCGCCAGCCCCTCACCGTTAATGCGTGGGATCAGGATGCTGGAGCCATAGAAGTTCATGAGTGCCTGCAGCAGCTGCACCTGGGGATGCAATGAAGAGTGTAACCCTCTGCAGCTGGCAGCAGAGGAGGTATGGGAGAGGGGGTGGCTGTACGTTAGGGGGCCAGGAACTCAGGTAAGAATCTGCTTGAACCAAGGAGACGACACACAGGGGCCTAACCGAGTCCAACAGACTGCAACACCCTGGGCTAGGGAAGCATCGTCCCCGGGCCCATAGGCAGGCCCGGTGGGGGTGCACGGGCTCCTGGGTCGCAGGCGGCATGTCTATACTGCACGCTAAGCCTGGCTGGGCTGGGGGACTCAGTGTTTCCAAGCCCATGTTGAGCAACCGCACTGCCCTGTAACCCTGGGCTTGTGATTACTGCACCGGGGTCTCCCAGCTGGGCTAACGCATCCACACTGCACTACGCAGACCGTCTGACTCAGGCCTGCAGCTTGACCTCCATCCACACTGCAAAATGACAGGGCTTTGACCCGAGCCCCAGAGGGGTCCCAGAAGGGGACCCAGTCCCCTAGCAGGGTCCTAGGACCCGGGTCCTGAGTGCTTGCTGATGGAAGGGGGGCTGAAACCTGAGTGCCAGCCTGGGCTTAGGGTGCAGTGTAGACACACGCACGCATTCCTGGTGCTGAAGGGAGGAGGAAGGGACGGGCCTGCGGAAGTTTCCCAGAAGCGCTGACACAGCAGGTGGAGGAGGGGCGCAGCGCGGACATCACCTCACCGCTTTAGATCGGGCTGGAGTCTTCCTGCTGGCGAGCCCAGCTTGTGACCCCCGGTGGCTGGAAGGGAGTCACAATGCACCAGCCACTGGCAACCCTACTTCCCGGGGACAGGGGTGGGGGGCACCTCTGAAGCAACGATGGAGTCCAGAGCGTGCTGGGAGATGAGACGAGCCCCAGCGGTGCAGCTCCTCTTGCGCCCTGGCTGGAACTTACAGCTGCCCGGGCCCGGCGGCACCCCCACAGAATGGAGGCAATGGGGCGCCATCTCCCCTCCCCCGGGAGCCCTCCCTTGGGGGCACACCCAGAGGTGTGAATCAAGCCCAGCAGCTCCTCCAAGCAGAGCCTGGGTGACTTCTGGTGTGAAGTCCCTCCAAGGAGAACTCACAGAGAAAGGGCCGACGTCCGAGTGCTTCAGTGACAGCTGCAGCCTGCGGAAAAACACAGAGACTTGGCACGTCCGTCGCACCCTCGCGTAGGGAGCTCTACTGTCAGGCCTCGGCCCCAGGAGGGGGCTCACGTCTGAACCCCACCCGCAGCCAGCCCGGCCTTCAAAGAGAGTGGAATGGCTGCCAAGCAGAGCGCTGCCGTCCCTCTGTGATAGCAGCAGGCACTGGAGTGCGGCCAGGAGCAGGCCCTGGGCAGTGATGGGCATGGCTGGCTTGGGTTCAGGGTGTGGTACTGGGGTACTGTGGTGCAGCCAAAGGCAGGCCCTGGGCAGTGATACTCGGGCACTGTGGGGCGGCCGGGGGCGGGCCCTGGGCAGTGATACTCGGGTGCTGTGGTGATACTCGGGTACTGTGGGGCAGCCGGAGGCAGGCCCTGGGCAGTGATACTCGGGTACTGGGGGGGCGGCCGGAGGCGGGCCCTGAGCAGGGATACTCGGGTACTGTGGGGCGGCCGGGGGTGGGCCCTGGGCAGGGATACTCGGGTACTGTGGGGCGGCCAGGGGTGGGCCCTGGGCAGGGATACTCGGGTACTGGGGGGGCGGCCGGGGGCAGGCCCTGGGCAGGGATACTCGGGTGCTGTGGTGATACTCGGGTACTGGGGGGCGGCCGGAGGTGGGCCCTGGGCAGTGATATTCGGGTACTGGGGGGGCGGCCGGAGGCGGGCCCTGGGCAGTGATACTCGGACACAGTGGTGATACTCGGGTACTGTGGGGCAGCTGGGGGCGGGCCCTGGGCAGTGATACTCGGGTAGTGTGGTGATACTCGGGTACTGTGGGGCGGCCGGGGGTGGGCCCTGGGCAGTGATACTCGGGTACTGGGGGGGCGGCCGGGGGCGGGCCCTGGGCAGTGATACTCGGGTACTGTGGTGATACTCAGGTACTGTGGAGCGGCCGGAGGCAGGCCCTGGGCAGTGATACTCAGGTACTGTGGTGATACTCGGGTACTGTGGGGCAGCCGGGGGCAGGCCCTGGGCAGGGATACTCGGGTACTGTGGTGATACTCAGGTACTGTGGGGTGGCCGGAGGCAGGCCCTGGGCAGTGATACTCAGGTACTGTGGTGATACTCGGGTACTGTGGGGCGGCCGGGGGCAGGCCCTGGGCAGTGATACTCGGGCACTGTGGTGATATTCGGGTACTGGGGGGCGGCTGGGGGCGGGCCCTGGGCAGTGATACTCGGGTACTGTGGGGCGGCTGGAGGCGGGCCCTGGGCAGTGATACTCGGGCGCTGTGGTGATACTCGGGTACTGTGGGGCAGCTGGAGGCGGGCCCTGGGCAGTGATACTCGGGCGCTGTGGTGATACTCGGGTACTGTGGGGCGGCCGGGGGCGGGCCCTGGGCAGGGATACTCGGGTGCTGTGGTGATACTCGGGTACTGTGGGGCGGCCGGGGCTGGCAGTGCACTGTGATACTCAGTGTTGTGTGTGCTGTAATGCCCAGGCACGCTGGGAGGAGTGAAGGTCACATACCAGGGGAGCTGGGAATTTGAATCCCACAGCTTTCATCCCAGCTTCGTCACTCCCCCGCCCTCTGTGACCCCTGGCCTTCACCGGCAGGTACAGGACCAAATTCAGCTCATATGCAAGCCAGTGCAACTGGCCTGACGCCAATGTAGCTTACACAAGGGCTGCATTTACCCCACCAATAAGGCCATGGCCACAGCTAGCCCACTAGCCAGCAGGGAGTCTGGCAGCTCTGGGATGCTTCTCAGTCTCCTTCTCACCCTCTCCCTGCCCTCACCCCCAGAATGGAAACTCCGACACCTCCTGGGCCCTGCAGAAAGTTTAGCCGTATCCTCTGGCAGAGCCATTCCCCAGGATCCACGCTGCTCTCAGAGACGCCCTGCTCTCTATCAAGCCTTTAAGAGCATCTTATGACCTGACGGCGGCTTAGCAGGGAAGGACAAAGGTTGAACTCCCCTCCACCCCCACCCCCGACCCTCGCTGTGGCTCCTACCTGCCAAGCTCCAGGGTCCCACCTATCTCGGCAGAGGTCACCATAAGCTTGACTGAAACGCTGCTGGTCTAGGAATAGGAGAAGTGACGTCAGTTCCCGTGAGACTGGGACTGTGAATGCAAAGGCCCTTCCCTGGCATCGGGGAGCCAGGAGAGAGATCTGGCTCCTGCAGGGGAAGGGCTGGGCACAGCCTGCACTGTCACCTTGCTGACAGCACTTGGAGCCACGCTGGCCCAGGGAGGAGGCCAGAGCGGCTGTGCTGGGAAAGGCAGACAGGCAGGTTATGTGAGGGGTCCCTCTCCTCTCCTGCTGGAGGAATGCAGTAGGGTTGCTGCACTTGGCAAAGGGATGGGGCCCAGCTCATGGCAAATCCAGTCCCAGCCGATCCCAGCAGCAGTCAGCTCGCTAGAGGGGGAGACACAGGGATATGCGCTTAGCAGAGCTAGCAGCTATTCCAGGTCCATATGCCAGATCCCTCCTCTACCATCAGTAGGGCGACCGCACTAAGGTCTCTCCACCCAGGGCCAATATCCATAAGCCATGCCCAGACTTACCACGCTGAGGAGGAAGATGGGGACAAAGGAGGAGTTGGGTAGGATAACGTATGCTTGGATATCCACAACAGGCGTAAGCGACAAGTTCCCAGGTGCGATGGTCAGGAACGGAGGAGAAGAGGTTTTAATCCTGAGCTTCATCAGCTTGTCTGGGTACATCTTTTCCAGCTGGGGACGGAGCAGAGGAGAGCCAGTCAGCACCGGGGAAGGTGACGACAGATTTGCACAAGCTCGGTACCGTGATAAAGCAAAGTCCCTGAGAAATGGAATCTGATGCAGCCTTTAATCTAACAACACATCATGTTCCTCCTGTGACCATCGCCCCAGCGAGCAGCGTGCCCACCTCACCATTTCCAAACATGTCTTTCCTGAACACCCCTTTCCTGAGGCCACCCCCAGCAAACCACGGTGCCCAGTCGTTTGTGAGTGGCAGGCCGGTAGCTGGCTCAGCACCGACGCTCTCTCAGGGGAGCAGGACACGTACCTGGGGAATGAAGGCTGAAAAAGTGGAGGTGTTCAAATGGAATTTAAACTCCTTCGGAATCTGTGGCAGGAGAAACACAAATGGTGCCGGAGGGTCAATTCAACGGAGCAATGACCTGCCGTATGGAATGACAAGCGGAAGAGCCGGAGGCAAAATCAGCCACCAAACCCACCTCCGTCATCCTCAATAACCTAAGCCTACTGCTGTGTAAAGCCGGGCCTGGTATGAACCTGGTACGTGACCTGGTCAGTCAGGGAAAGTGACGCTACAGCTGAGGTGGGTTATTAGACTTTCCTGTCTGATCGAACTCCACTGGGAGTGGCATGTTTATGATAGGCCTGTCATGCTGGAATTAAGACCTGCAGAGGTGACCACAGCTGATGCCCAGGGCCCCGTCTGAGAGTGAGAGAATTGCCTGCATCCATCCTGAGGGCGGTCGCAGCCCAAGGCCTGAAAGTGGATGGGCTCAGGAGTGCCATTAGCCCAGGAACTGTGACTAACCACCCCACCTCCTTCTCCAGCAGCCATAGCCCAGGGTTTGTGGGACCCTCCCTGAGTGGTGAGACGAGCTCTCAACCCCATGTCTGCCAGCAGCAAGGTGGGATCTGCCTCGAAGGGCGGGTCCACGTGAGATCTTGCCTTTTACCCTGTCAGGGGATGACTGCAAACACACATGTGGTGCCCGATGAGAGAGAAAACATCCCCCACTGACTCACCCCAGCACCCCTGCCCCTACCCATCTTGTACTCATATGGCCCTCACCACCAGCGTCTGAGCGCCATGCAGTCCTCAATGGATTGATCTCACCCTCACCCCATGCAGTAGGGTGATTCAACCATTTCACAGATGGGCCGGAGAGACTCAGCGACATGCCCAAGGAAGCTTGTGGTTGAGATGGGAATGGAACCCAGGTCTCCTGAGTCCCACAACCCCTTACCATGGCATCAGTGATCTCAAAGAGCAGGACCCCGGCCGTGTGGTACACAAAGCCAGCTGTGTTGAAGAAGTAACTGGAGGCTGCGAAGTAAACCATGCGGTCATGATCCACGGGGAAGGCCATTATGGGAGGAGCAAAGGGGACGGCAGAGCGATGGGCCAGGGAAAAAAATTCACCCTAGTGAGGAAGGAAAGAAAGAATGATGCCTGGGGGAGGGGAGAACAGGGGGAGCTGGAATTCACTTGGTTTTCACTGACCCAGCTTGGGAGCAAAGCGTTCAGAGGAAGAAAATAAAAACCGGGTCTACCCACCGCTCTCCCCACCCTGCACTCGCACCAGAGCATGTTAAAAATAACCTGGGACTGGATCAATATAAAGAATGCTAATGTTTTGGAATGGCCTGGAGCTTGTCATGGGAAGGAGCTCAAGTGCCCTGTACATGACACCAGAGAGGGGTGGATTGCATTTTAGTCATTTTACCCACTTTTAGCTGCAGCTAAGTCACTGGAGGCACAGAGAGGTTAAGTGACTTGCCAGTGGTCACAATTCCACACTGAGAGTCAGTGGCAGATCTGGGAACAGAATCAATGAGGCCTGAGTTTCAGCCCCTAGCTCCTAGGATGCTCTGGCACCTGGTAGTTGATGCTCCAGGCCCTCGCTAGGCAGAAATGCTAATGAAACGTACATATATTCTTCACTGATCCCCCCAGGGTTGTGTGTCCCCCTCAGTTCCCATCTCACCTTCAGATTCACATCCAGAGACTGGGCTGTTGCCGTGGGAGGTGCAACCAGGGAGTAATCAATCCCAGCCACCTTGTCTATCTTTGCTGTGACTACAGAACAGGAGAGACACAAACCCGATGGGCTGAGATGCCAGTGGAAATCACTGGGGGGTGAGCTGTTCCCGCTCTCTAGCTGGGACTCACAGAGCAGCAAGCCAGTGAGGAGTTACCAGTGGCATAGGGAGTTAGGGAGCCAGGTTTATTCTCCCTCAGCTCAGTTCAGAGCAAAGTGGCATTTTTCTGTAGCTACCAGCTCTGGGAACTAGCCCTCAGCCCGGAGAGTCAAGCTGGGTCCTTTCTGCTAAGGACACCTGCAGTCCCAACCCCTGGAGAGCCCTGGGCCTGGTCCCGCCATGCTCCCCAGAGGCTGCAGGGAGGAGGCAGGGCTTTGCACCCTCCTGTCCTGAGAGCAGCTGACTACGTACAGAGGGGGACAGCCTCCACCAGGCAGCTCACACGGTCCCTTTGGGGTGATGTGGTGCCCCATGGCCCTCAGTGTGGGCCAGAGGCTAAATGCGGGGTGAAAAACAGTGTCCCATGGCATGTGCCTGGCCTAGGGGAAAGACTTGTAAAAATCCAAAGCCATCATCGTGTTGTACCTGGCAGAGTCTGGAGATAGGGCTGCAGCTTGGTGGTGACAAAGCTGGTCACTGCTTCGCAGACCTGTGGAAAACAGAGGTGACCCCTTGGTGACTGGCCAGCAGCTCTGTCTGAGTCACACACCGAGTGGCAAGTCCTCAAACCGCCTCTCAGTTTCTGCAATGTTGCACAACTTTTTTACTTATGCAAAAGCCTGCGTTTGCACACGCAAGTGACATTTCTGCCTGCAAACGAGGCAGCGGTCTGGCTGACTGCCCAACATGCATGCATCATGGGGGGGTGGGCTGTGTGCGCAAATATTTGCTCATGCAAACAACTCCAAGCACAGCCTAGTGGCTGAGTTGAGCTCCTTTGAAAAGGGTCTCGCTTGTGACCCAAGTCCCAGTTCTATGTTCTAGACTGGACATGTTGGAGAATACGTACGTGGAATCCAGCCTGCTCTGGATGAGCTCTGATCACTGGACCTCTATGTCCAAAGCTCCACCAGCAGACTGGAAGTTTGGCTGTTCACCAAATGCAGCACTCATGCCCCAGGCAGCACATGGGGGGCGGAGGTGTCTTTAACTTACTGCTCCTGGGTAAGCCAGGCTGGGTAGCCAAGTTTTTAGCCTACCCAGGCAACCAGAAAGGGCTAATTCAGCCTTGCCTGGGGAGGGGGAGAGAAACAGCTCGATGGAGCGTGATGATGAAACCCAAAGGGCTCTGTGCTCTCAGCGACAGCACGCTATTGACTCTCCTCGCCCAGCTCCAGGGGCTCGGCAGAAATGCCACTTCAGTGTTACTGGGAGACTGAACCAGCGTGTACAGCATGGTTGGAAATGGACTGCAGGGAATAACCCTGCCAATGCACTGGAATACCTGCAGGGGATCTTCTCCAGTCCCATTTCCCGTAAGGACCCAGAAACCGCCGCGCTGGATCGGACCATTGGTCTTTCCAGTCTGGCCTCTGGCCTGCAGCAGTGGCCAAGAGCAATAGCCAGTGCTTCAGAAGACAGGGGCGTGGTAACCAGAAAACAAAGAGCTGAGCACAAGGGGGGAATTCCCTCGAGAGGTAGGAGGCAGGAGCTGCCCGGTTACTATTCTAGTCCACGGGTTCCCATTATCCATCATGTGATCAGCTCACGCTCACGCCTGTTAGTTGTCAAACCAGTTCTTTTCCCTCCTCTCTGCTGTACAGCTTGTGAACGGGAAGGTGTGTTCCTTCCCCCCGCTGTGCAGAGACAGGACACATCCACGCAGGGCCCTGGAGCGCCAAAACCTGGCCTGAGACTGATGGGGAAATGGGAAAGGTTTGTTGTGGGCTGAGTCATATAACAGCCCTTGTGCATGCACACACCCTCCTAGTGCACAGAGTGTGTCAAGGGGGAGCCAGCGCAGCGGAGCGTGGGAAGGGGAGAGAGGTAAAGCAGCGGAGGTTCAGCTCTGCAGGGTGTGGGCAAGTCCCTGAGACAGACGGGGAGCTGGGGGGTGCGGGGAGTTAGGGTGAGAGACGGGATGCACCCCCTGTTCTAAGGAGGGGAAACAAAGCATCTCCGTGACTTCCTTGGGACAGGCATGAGCAGATTAGCCAGGGAACATGGGAACCGGCGCTATAGAGCAGGGGGGGCTAGGCCTCTGCCTACGGGAAGTTTCTGGCATGTGGTGACGGAGACCCTGATGTGCTGCAAAAGGAGCAGAAGGGGAGTTACTGAGAGAGATTCTCACCCCGTCTCCAATGTTCCCCAGCAGTGTCCCCTCCAGAGAGGCAGGAGACAAAAGCCTTAAACAGAAGCACCTCTCTGATAGGCCTGGGCTTTGCTTCAAATGCCAGCCCATCTGCTCCAAGGGCTTCCAGATGGCCCTTAAAAAGCCACTAGATGGCACTAAAAGTAGCTCAATACAATCAGTCCAGCATTTTAAATCTATTATATAAATGGACTTTTCCCTGTTCTCCAACTGCCTCCTTCCTGAATGAGGTTCACATCAAGAGCTGTAGCAAGTCGGGCCAGTTAGCCATGTAGCAATTATTTCTAACAGCTTGTTTCCATGTCTTGGTGCAGATTTCCTGAGGGTAGGCTGTTGTACTGTGCTGTAGGTACCCGGGTGTTGCCACTGCGTCCCATTCAAATAAGCCAGTAAATGACTGTCAATCCAGCAATGAGAATTTCTACCCCAAAGCTCCTAAAAATCTCTACGAGTGACAGGCCGTTGAAAGCCTCGCTCTCAGTGGGCTCTGTCTTTTGATCTGAGCTTGGCTGAAGCATGCGATCTAATTAACGACCCCGGGAAAAGAAAAGTCTTTGTTAATCGAGACCAATGATATTAGGCATCGGCAAATGTTGCAAGTTTAGAATTCCGTAAGAACTGTGCACTGCCGAGGTGACTGCAGTTTATGTGTTTTTTCACGATACTTTGCAGCACTGATCTCTGTACCGCACACCTCTCCCCAAGAACTCAAGCTCCAGGACACCCCCCGCGCCCCGAGCTCTCGCCTGAGAGCAAGAGCGTGTGGACACAGGCCATTTGGAAATCGTGTCAGTGCCGCAGGAGAGCTGGACAGCGGAAGAGGGGTCACTATCAAGAGTTGGTACTCTGTGCTCCTAGCATATCGTACCTTGCCCTCCATGGTCCTCCTGAAGCTGGACTCAATCTTCTTGTGAAAGAGATTGTACAGCCAGCTATGGAGAAAAACACAGTGCGATCAAGTCATGCTCCTGCCCATGGGAGGATATCGGAGGAGTGTTTCCTTGGAAAGGGGCGACGCTGGAGAGGTGTGTGACCGCTGGGCATGTTGTCCCAGGATGGTTTGGATTCAAATCTTGGCTGCTTTGCTTTGTTTTAATACAATGGCTGCATTTGCAGATAGGCTTGTAAAATGTGTTCACCCAAATTTAGAGATGGGCTGAAAACATGTCTCCTAAAGGGACAACACCGTGGGCCAAATTCAGACCTGGTACAAGATAATTCATTAGCTCATGATTTGGTTCTGTATCTTTATTTATTAAATTCGTCTTTGACCAACCAATCTCCTGGGCAGTATCAGAGCTTTTCCTTAATTAGCCTCTCTGTGCAGCTACAGGGCCTCTGGGCCAATTACTTCAGGACTCAGTTTACTCCGCTAGCATTTTGTGAAGGAAGGCAGAATTGGAAGGGCCGGCAGTGCTGCTTACAGACCAATGGGCGCAGCAGAGATGGGCTGAAGGTAATTTATATACCTGGAGGCCCCTGTAGAAGATGGGCTAATCAACATGACCCCCAAGCCATGACAATTAAGGGCAGTTACATACCCAAACCTGCCCGAAATGTGCACCCGAACGTTGGAGATGTGGGTTCCACACTCCGAGGTGGTAATGGTGGGTCTCCCAGAGGCGTCGCTGCCCAGCTTCAGACCAACAGAGATAGAGAGACCCTCGACCTTCAGGTCAAATGAACCCCTGTCCCTGCTAACGGGAAAGGAAGAAGCAGAAGAGATTGCATTTGCAGGCAGGGGCTCTCCGAAAACCCCTGCACACGCCATATGCTGGTGGAAAGGGCTTGTATGTTAATCCCTGGAGCACTGATTATTCACGAGGAACATCCCTGAGGCTGGAGCAATATTCGGGATACGCAGTCACCCTGAGGTTTCCTTTGTCCATCAGTATAGCAGGAATTAGAGAGTGGGAAATAACCTGTAAGGCCACTGGTTCCATGCCCAGGATGGAGGCTCACTGCAGGATATTCTCCAGTGCTTCCGACTAACCAGCTCAGAGTATCAGCTCGAGGCTGCCCCATGTCACCTACTAGCTATTTCTAAAGAGGCAGGGGGGGGAGAACACAGCAAGAAATTCCCTCCACACTCATCCCCATGGCTCTTCCCCCCGGAGCCACGCGACCGAGCCCCTCGACGGATCACCCAGGGCTGAAGTGCAAAGGCCAGGCTGTGTCAGAGGCCAGAGCCTACGAGGGCTGTAGGAGTGACTCTGGAGGAGATCCAGAGAAGAACACAGCCCCCTGCCCAGCACTGCGAGAATGCTGCCCTCCGGAAATGAGAAGCTGGGCTTGGGTACTGCCCTCCAACCATCACTGTGAATGCTCACGCCAGGGAGACAGGCCCTATGGGTGACCCCCACCCATGGGTGGGTGTTGGGGCCTGCCTCTCTGTGGATGATGGGCCTGATCCTTCTCTCGCTTACGCTAGTGTAAAGCCAGAGTAACCCCACTGATGTCAATGGGGCAGCACTGGTGTAAAACTAGTATGAGAGGAGACTCAGCCCCCTACACGTGGGAAACAAGTTAGTGGGGCAGGAAATGACAAGGAAAAACAAGTGTGTGTGTGTATGTGTGGGCGCAGGGGGTCGGGGAGGGGAGATAAAAGAGATGGGGCCGTTTTGGGACACAAAGGGTGCACAGAGCCGGACGGCGCTTACAGAAATCTCTTCTTCACCTTCCACTTCCCCGTCAGCTGGGCAAAGGCGTTGGCAATGGAGACCTTCAGGCCCACGTTGGGGATCAGGGCAATCTGCGAACTCGGCAACTGGAAACTGCGAAGGTTCAGACTGCAAGAGAGAGAAATTCTCTCAGCAGGAAACCAGAGCTTCCCCAGGAAAACCCTGAGCACAGGCCTCCATGTCCCCACAGCCACCAGCACTGCTGGTCGCACGGGGCCGAGGGCCGAGCAGGTCAGGGTGAACAAACTCCTTTCCTCCCTTGCGAGTGACCCCTCCCAGACAGACTGAGGCACAAGAAGGGGCTGTACCCCTGGGGCTAAGCCCCCTTCTGTGAACACAACACTCTGCCAGCCACCGCCGTTCTCTCAGCGTAGCAAGGTGACCTCGCTCCTGGGAGAGAGCCACAAAGTGCTTTTGCCATCCCAGGAACCTGCTTGTGTCAGACGGGCTGGGGGTGGGGGTGGGCTTATTCGCGGTCTCCTGAAAGGAGACGTCATCCCAGCAGCGTTGGGAGCTCTAGTCGGTGGGCTCTGCTCCCCAGGGAAGGGCTAGCTGTGGAATCAGGCAGGGACAAAGCCTTGGCTGGGATGATTTGATTGGGGATTGGTCCTGCTTTGAGCAGGGGGTTGGACTAGATGACCTCCTGAGGTCCCTTCCAACCCTGATATTCTATGATTCTATGATTCTATGATTCTATGACAAACTGGGCTGGGGGTAGGTTTTCTTTTTGGCAAAACCCATTGGTCCGATTTTGCACAAACACCATCCCAACCTTGAGTGCCTGGGCTCCAAGTCACATACTACCTGGCTCCGGCTGGGAGGTCTGGATAAACGGGTTTGGCAGAACCACGGCAATTCACTTTCCATTAGGAGCTCTTGCTCCACCTTATTGAACCCTCTTGCACCGGCTCTCCGGCGGGAGAGGAATGGCCCTCGGGGACACGCCCCACCCTGGGAAGGACTCTGCCCCACAGCTTGCACTCAGAGCTCGTACTGGGAGCGGGGGACGGCTGCACGCGGAAGCCCCAAGGTCTCACCTGTAGAATGTGTAGCGCACCTTCCCTAAGACCTTGACTTTAAAGGACCCCGAGAAGTCTGGCAGCTTCAGCTTGGCTAATTCCTTCTGCAGGGCAGCGATGCCCTCCTGACGAGCTGCAGGGACACAAAGCGCACGTCACAGGCTGGCCCTTTGCGAGCCAGCTGGATACAGCCCTGGCATATTTGCCATCACACGAGGAAAGTGTCAAAAGGAACAACCAGTTAGTAACTTACCTGCTGATTCAGTAAGTGAAGGGAGCTGGTTTCCATCCCACGTGTGATTATTAGTGCGAAGCCTCAGATTGCGAGAAAGAACCCTAACATTACAGCCTGGGCTGCACTAAGTGACATTGATTAACCTGGACCCATGGGGGAAGGCAACAGCAAGGTGGACAATTGGCACAGGGCAGGCTGCACGGCTGCCAAGGGGAAGGGAATCCAGGAAGTGGGCTGCATGCCAAAACGTGCATGAATTCCAGCTCCTCATGGATGCTAGTGAGCCTCATTCTTCACAGCCCTGTACTCTGGGCCGTCATTTACACCAGTGCAAAGCAGGGGGAACGCTGGTGTCAAAGAGGCCCCAGATCTGCGTGCTCGCACGCTGCACTCACTGTGACAGCGCAGAGCACTGCACAAGGCACAGCCGAGCCGGGTGGGATGGGCCCAGGGTTCTCCTGAGGTCAGCACAGGTGTGTGTCCCCTGCAACCGGAGCTGGGACTGCTGCTTGCTCTAGCTTGAATTTAGCTAGTGCGGCTAAAAACAGCAGCGAAGGTGCGGCCGCGTGGCCCTGGCCTGGGTTAGCGACATGAGCGCGTACCCGGCTTTCCGGCGGGCTGGTACAGCCTGCACCAGGCTCTGTGCCGGCGTGTGCTATGTCTAGCCACGTGACCTAGACTAACGCTAGTGCGAGCTGCAATCACGCCTCTGACTGCAGTGTAGACAGCCCCTGGCTCTAGCTGGGAGGGAAAGGCACTTCCTGCTCTCCAGATAGCTCTTGGGGGGTGGGGAGGGAGGAATTGCGTCTTGTTCAATCCATAACAGGGCTGCATAAGAGCTTGTTCTGTGATTTCACTTCAGTGACGGACTCATCTCAGCCTGGGAGCTCATTGACCTGGGTGAGTCTCTCTGCGCTTCGGGAGCTGGTGTCATGCACTGAAGGAATCATAGAATCATAGAATATCAGGGTTGGAAGGGACCCCAGAAGGTCATCTAGTCCAACCCCCTGCTCGAAGCAGGACCAAGTCCCAGTTAAATCATCCCAGCCAGGGCTTTGTCAAGCCTGACCTTAAAAACCTCTAAGGAAGGAGATTCTACCACCTCCCTAGGTAACGCATTCCAGTGTTTCACCACCCTCTTAGTGAAAAAGTTTTTCCTAATATCCAATCTAAACCTCCCCCATTGCAACTTGAGACCATTACTCCTCGTTCTGTCATCTGCTACCATTGAGAACAGTCTAGAGCCATCCTCTTTGGAACCCCCTTTCAGGTAGTTGAAAGCAGCTATCAAATCCCCCCTCATTCTTCTCTTCTGCAGACTAAACAATCCCAGCTCCCTCAGCCTCTCCTCATAAGTCATGTGCTCTAGATCCCTAATCATTTTTGTTGCCCTTCGCTGGACTCTCTCCAATTTATCCACATCCTTCTTGTAGTGTGGGGCCCAAAACTGGACACAGTACTCCAGATGAGGCCTCACCAGTGTCGAATAGAGGGGAACGATCACGTCCCTCGATCTGCTCGCTATGCCCCTACTTATACATCCCAAAATGCCATTGGCCTTCTTGGCAACAAGGGCACACTGCTGACTCATATCCAGCTTCTCGTCCACTGTCACCCCTAGGTCCTTTTCCGCAGAACTGCTGCCTAGCCATTCGGTCCCTAGTCTGTAGCGGTGCATTGGACTCTTCCATCCTAAGTGTAGGACCCTGCACTTATCCTTATTGAACCTCATCAGATTTCTTTTGGCCCAATCCTCCAATTTGTCTAGGTCCTTCTGTATCCTATCCCTCCCCTCCAGCGTATCTACCACTCCTCCCAGTTTAGTATCATCCGCAAATTTGCTGAGAGTGCAATCCACACCATCCTCCAGATCATTTATGAAGATATTGAACAAAACCGGCCCCAGGACCGACCCCTGGGGCACTCCACTTGACACCGGCTGCCAACTAGACATGGAGCCATTGATCACTACCCGTTGAGCCCGACAATCTAGCCAGCTTTCTACCCACCTTATAGTGCATTCATCCAGCCCATACTTCCTTAACTTGCTGACAAGAATACTGTGGGAGACACCTCGCCAGCTAACCAGCCCCATGCGCTGCCAGGATGGGAAGTACACGGGGCAAGAGCTGGGGGCCAAAGGGAGACAGGGAGGGGTCCCCAGCCCCAAAGATCCCTCCAAGCCGGGTTGCAGAGCGCACTCACTTCCCGCCACACGCAGAGAGAATGCAGGGAGGATGCTGCCCATGTAACCACCATGCGCCCCACAGAGAAGACGCCCGGAGAGATGCAAGTTCCGAGTGCCCTAATGGGGTTGCCAGGTTTCCTTCCCTGCCTTCACAGGGAGACATTGCCATGAAAAGGCCCATTCCAGAGACTGCCCCAGAATGGGAACAGGCCACTCCACACGGTCCTGGGACCCATCCTCACAGCCGTGACTAGCACCTGCATGTCATGTCCATCCCACTGGCCGACTGGTTCCTATCGTACCCTCCTTACAATGCATTTTGGGTAGCTGCTCACCTGGCCCCCCTCGCCAGGCTCGGTGTGAGACAGACACAAATTAGACTGGGAACCTACCGTAGTCCAGGCCTTTAACAGTGATTCTGGCCACAAAGCCGGGTTTAGTGGCCCTGGTGAGCACCATGCAGATGGCCAGCACCGAGGCAGCCAGGGCCAGGTGACGCGTTGCCATCCTCACAGGAGTGCGGAGGTACCGTCCAGCCACCAAGACGTGCTGAGCTGGCTGCTGGCCGATGCTCCCCTCCGATCCTGCTGCTATAACCGGCGTGTTTATAGCAGGGTGGAAAAGGGAACTGAGAATGGGTGCCAAGAAAGCAGGAAGTTGCTTTCACATTCCTCTGGGGGTCGAGTCCCCACTTGCACAATTCTCAGCCATGTCCCGCTCTAGGTTCCTCCTCCTGGGGCTGGGGCTGGGGCTGGGTTGGGGTGGGCTGGGGCTGGGCCACACCCCAGGGGACAGGGCTGCTCGGGGCACTTGTGCTTTTTGCTCCCTGGCCTGGGGATCGCTCACTCCTCACTTTGAGAGTTGCTGCTGGGCTCTTGCAGTGGGGGTGACGCCCGGCTCCACGAACAGACACCTGCTGACAGCAGCCCTGCACGCCACAGGAATGCAGCTGGAAGGGTCTCCATGGATACCGGGGTGGGTCGGGGGAAAGGAGAGGCAAGGACTTTGCCTTCAGCGCCATGCCAACCTCGAATGCCTCCTCACTGCCCTGCCAACGAGAACAAGCGCCTTGCTGGCTCCTGGAGCAGGCTCCGGGATTCAGCCGGGGCTTGGATCTGATTGCTTTCTTGCACTGTATTTTGCCCATTCCACTTTTGCTCCATTGACAGAGGGCAGGGAGCAGGATGGAGGAGTTTATATCTCCGCAGGGACCTGCTAGGTGCTGCTTTCACTAGAGGTTTCTCTGGGCATTTTCTCGCTCGTGAGGAGCAATTTACATCTTGTCAAGTCCCCTGGCTGGGAGCAGCTTTTCCCAATTATTTCTCTCCTCCTGCAGCTTTCTCCTTTTCACAGTCTCAGCAAGCTCCTCCTGGCCCCAGCTCCAGTAGCCAATGGCCTCACCAACCAGTCGTGGCCAGTAAGAGTTCTGTGAGGTGGCCCAGTCAGCACGGAGTGAGCACTGGTGGATGGCATGGGCCAGTCCGGGGAGTTAAGTCTGTCGCTCTTTTACCCCCTCTGCACCCTGGCTAGGCCAGCGAGCAGCCACATTCACTGCACGCGTCTGTGCAGGAAGCCGGTCGGGGCCCGGGATGCCAGGCCTTCAGTGCCGTTCTGCAGCCAGGCTGGTAAGGTCCATCTTCATCACAGACTTGCACTCGCTTCTTGCGCTGGAGCTAGCTGCATGGGTGCCCCAGCCCGGTGAGCCCGCACCCCGCAGTCCCCACAAGTGTCGCCCTGCCTTGTGCTTTTCTGCCCCAAAGGTTCCTGCATAAATCTTCCAAGCGGAGGTCCCGGGAGAAGCTGCAGGGTTCCGTGGGACTGGGCCAACAGCCTGGGTAGCGAGAGCTCATTAAAATATGTCACTTCCTGCTCACTGCCTCCGAGGGATGGACTCCTCTGGCTGGCTCCACATCCTGCCTGCCCTTGACCTGGGAGAGGTGTATTATCCGCCCACGGGGAGGCTGCTTTATAAATGCAGAGAGCACTGCCCCTTTTCCATTTCTGCTCCCGGGGATGTCCCCTCCCCCCCCCGCAACCTTCCGAGGTCCCTCCTAACTCAGAGCCCCCCCTCCCGTGTGAAAACAGAGCTGCTTTCTTCATACAGATATTGTTATGATATGATTATGGCATAACTGTGATGTATTTTACATGAGATAAGGCATGGGAGGTATCATTGGAAAGGTTATTGATTTACTGAATATGATTATCCTATTTGTATGAACGTATCATTTTGGTATCTAAAGTTAGGAATATTGTCTATGCACCTATTACAAATATGTTTACACCTGGGGAATGCAATCAGTCTAGGTGTCTGGCTGGGAAGGGCCATTAGGGAGAACAATAAGTCTTTGAAGATGCTAATCACCCACTGAGAAGTCTTCCTGGGGACACTGCAAACAGCCTCTGAGTTATGGCTGTAGGGTCAACAGCAAACAGCCTCCTGGGTGGTGATGGGGGGGAGGGACAAAGCAGCTGCCCCTCCCCTGGGGCTGTCAGTAGTGGTTGGGTCCTGGCCGCCTCTGGAAACAGAAAAGCTGGATGAGCAGACAGCCGGTGTGTGTTCCCCACCTTCCCGGGATGGTGGGGTTCAGCTTCAGCCCTAGAGTGGTGGGTGGCAGGCTCCACCCATGGGGCTTTAGGCTCCATCCCCTGGGCAAGGGGCTTTGGTCTCCATTCCCTGGCTGTATGGTGATGGGCTCAACCTCTCCAATCACCCCTGGCCCCTGCTGCCTCCCCCAGTGCCCCATTGCCCCACTGCCTCCATAACCACTTCCCCATCCAGGGCTTAATTTGTCCCTGGGATTGCTGGGCCTGGGTAAGTTTGCTGTGAAAAGTGATATTTGTATGTTTGTTAATATCACTTTTCACAGCAGACTTACTAGCTAGCATGTCTTAAAAAAAGAAAAGCAATAAAAAAAAGGCAAAAGAAACAATAAGAAAAAAGACAAGAATATGAGAATGTGCAAAGCACCTTATTTGTATTTCTATTCTGTTTAGATCCAATAAGGAATAGAGACAACTGTACATTATTTTTATTATTGAGTCTGCAAAAAACCCTACATAAATAAATTACAATGATTTGGACATGGATATTTGCATATTTATTTGATTTTCCTAAAGTTAATTAAGTATTTTAGGAAAAATTGTCAGAGCAGCCATCAGCATTTTTTTTGTGAGCACCCCGGTCTAGTCTGTGATTGAAATATCTGAAGTTTTAAGCTGTAGGCAAGTGCAGCTGGCCTTCAAGAATCTCTGCCTAGAACAACAACATTTAGGGTGAGAATTTGCTACTTATAACCAGTTTCTTTAGTATATTAATCTTAGATTGTGTTTTGTTTTATTTGCTGGGTAATCTGCTTTGATCTGTTTGCTATCCCTTATAATCACTTAAAATCTATCTTTTATAGTTAATAAGCTTGTTTTTGTTTTGTCTAAAACCCAGTGTGTGGAATTCATAACTGGGGGACAAAAAGCTGTTGCATATCTCTCTCCATATTGAGGGAGAGGGTGAATTTCATGAGCTTGTGCTGTACAATTCTCTGTGCAGCGCAAGACGGTATAATTTTGGGTCTACCCTATAGAGAGGGGCGTGCACTTGAGTACTGGGCAATTCCTTGGCTGAGTCTTCCCATGAAGATCTGACCTCAGCCTCAGTGTGTAAAGCTGCAGCTGGGTGTGTCCCTAATTGTATGTGTGCTGGTAAAGTGCAGTCTAAAGCTTGGAGGGCTTGCCTCAGCAATACAGCGTGAAGGGAGCCCAGGCTGGTGGGTCAGGCGGGCTCAGTGGTACCTCAGTTCCAAGTGGCACCCCAGGGAGAACCCGTCACAATGGGTTCCGGCCCGGGGTGAAAGTAACTGAGGACACTTACCGGTACGGGGCCGGGGGGGGGCCCTTGGGCGGAAGGGGCAGGGCTGGGGGGTCAGCATCCCCCAGCCAGCCCTTCCATGCCACATGGCCCGCGCCGCCCGGGGCGCCTGTTGATTTAAAGGGCCCGGGGCCTTTTAAATTGCGAGCCACAAGACAGCTGCTCCCTTTGCCCCCGCCCCAGGCCTGTTGGCAGCCGGGGGAGTGGGGGGCAGGCAAAAGGGGCAGGGACGTTAAAGTGCTGCAGGGCCCTTTGCTGCAGCAGCCCTTTAATGTTGCTGTGCCCCACGCCCCACCCCATCAGCGGCCCTGCCGGTACGGACCCTACCAGCAGGGCCGCCGAGAGGGGAGGCAAAAGGGGCGGGCTGGGGATGGCCCGGGGCGGGTTCTTACCGGTACCCCTGCCGGCTCACCTTCGCCCCCAGTTCCGGCCCCGTTTCAGTGGCACCACCTTGCCCACTGCGCAGCCAGACCGAGCTAGAGCTTGTGATAACCGCGTGCTGCAAACCAGACGCTTCTCTCCAGCTTCCAGCCTCCACGGGAGAGCTGGTGGGTGGGAAAGAGGCTGGTTAGCATGAGAGGGTACGTAGGGCCAGCAGGAACACAATCCCCGCTCAGCCCTGGGGCTCTGAACAGCCCGCCATCTGGAACCACCTTCAGCTCCTCCCACGCCCTTCATCTGAGTCACTAGTAACACGATGCAGGCCCTTTCACGGCACCAAGTGCAGCATCAGCCCCGGACCAGCCTCCGGATGTGACCTCAGCACGGCGTAAAAGAACAAAGGACGCACAATGCTCCTGTCCCGCAGAGCCCACCTGCAGCAAGGACAAGTGATCACATGGGAACAGAGAGGGCTCAGCCGGGGTGGGACAAGAATGGGGCACCATTATTACCCCTCGCATGGGGGGCTAGCCTGCATGAGAGTTGCTCTGCCCCTTCTCCGTCCTGACGGCTGAATTCCAGCCCTGTCCAAGAGCGGCCGCGCTCGGGACCGGTGGGGCCTGAAGCCTTGAAACCAGCTGCAGACCCAGGCTGCAAAGATCCCAGACGCCAAGGTGTGCTCAGAGCAGGGGGTTTGCCTCAGCCCCTGTCCTCCTAAATTATGCCCTGGAGGCAGCTTCTCTCCTTCTGCAAACCACAGTGCTTTGGCCCTGCCATTGAAGTCCAGCAGATAGGAAGATTCTACGCCCATTTCAGAAGCGGCCATGGTTTGCTTTGTGCCGAAGCACATTTCCAGGGGCCCGAGCAGGCCTGCCCCTCTGCAGAACGGACAGTCACAACCGAAGGAAGGAGAAATCTTTTCAGAAACTTTCAGTTCCCCTTTTGTGATGAGCTCCAGGCAGAGCACAGGAAATCCGTGGGCACCGCTACATGTGCATTGCTACACTCTGTGATTCCCATGGAGCAAACAGGGACCAGAGGCAGCTCCCCTGAGCTTACGGCTGCTAACAAAGGAAGACATACAGCAAACCAATTGCGCAAAAGTTGGTGGCTTTAGATGACCAACGGCCTGCATTTTGTATGTGCATGCTGGAGACCAGCTACCTGCCGATTTACCATTGCCCCTCGAAACACACAGGGCATGAACGGCATTATCCAGCTCACTAGCAAGTTTTGGTGGCGCTGCCCCGAGAAATGGGGCGCCCTCCCTGCAGGGGCCTGGCACGCCGAGGCTTTGTGCCTGAGAGGCCGGAAACCCACAGCCAGAGTCTATGTTTCCTACCTTTTGAGAAAAAGGCCCATGCAGTTGGGCGCCCAAGGAACGTGTGTGCAAACGTGCACAATTTGCATGCAGAATTACGGTATTTCAGGGTGCAGTTGTGGTAACTGAAGGTGCAAAGAGCCAGCTCGGTGCCTACTTGGCCAACTGCACCTCCAGTAAGACGTGCAAATGTGGGCATCGCTGCTGCACGCTGGGTGCAATGTGAGAGCTGCCCTGCCCCTGGCCTTCGTCCCGCTGCAGCTAGAGGGGAGTCTCCTTTGCTTGGCGTGAGAGACACCTGCACTTTTGAAGCAGAAGGACTTGAGTTTTATCCCTGCTGTCTGGCTGCGAGGCCCTGGGAGTCAGCGGCGACTGGCCGACAGCAGCAGGAAACACAATGAAAGACCCACCCAAAAAGGGCAGCTGTTGGCCGTTTCCTTGTAGAGCAGCGGGCGGATGAGCCAGCACAGAGCTGTGCTTCCCAGGGGGGCAAAGCCCCGAGGGATGGTTTGGGATCCCCAGCGAGGAGAACCCCAAAGCCTCTCAAACTGTAGAACTTCATGCATCAGCCACACGTCACGTGACGTGTCTAACAAGCAGCTCTCCGAAGCCCCTGCTGACAAGTCACCGTGGGGAGGGGAAGGGGGATCCTCTCTCTTGTCGCTCAAGTGGATGAGGCCTGTTAATTCAGAGCCGAAGGACATGACTCCTCTAACCCACCGCCCCTCCCGCTCCCCGTCCCAGGAGGTGCAAGAGTGCTGTGGCATGGTGTAATTTCTCGGCCCGACCCACAATTTGCTATAGATTGAGCAATTCACCAAAAAGCCCTGAAGGCCTTGGTTTGTGGCACTGCAGACGTTTGAGTTCAGTTTGGTAACAATTTAATAAATATGCAGAAGTGGAGCACGTAAGAACCAGAGATCCTGCTTCCTACAGAAAAGTGGGGAGAGAAATAGAGGAAGTGTAAATAGACAATTTTCCACCGGCACTCAAGAGCTTTCTAAAGGTGAACTGCGAACCTTTCCACATCCCTGTGTTTGTCACACAACAGCTGGTGACATCAGTAGCACCTAGGGCAGAAGACTGTGGTCCTTACCCAGGTCTAAGTGCTGGCGAGGACACTGACTTGTGCAAGAAAAACATTTTGCTAACAATCCCCAGGGTAAAAAGCCCGGGTATGGTTTCACCAGTAGATGGTGATCTCTCCCATGCACCACCATGTCTTCTCACTCTGCTTATGACGGCAATGGCTGCCCCAGCCCAGAGCAGACTGTAACCTGCCGAGTGTCTGTCTGTTCACTGCTAGCATGATAACAACCCTGCGCAAACACGGGAACACAGCAAGGTCCTTCTGAGCAACTCCCCCTTCACTCCCCCGCCTACACAACAGCGACTGGCCTTGTGCCACCCCCAGAAAATGGCCTAGTGGGTGTGAGACCTGCAGAGAGCCGCCCAGCCTCAATGGGCTTCCACTTCCCTTATTCCTCATGAGCACCTGGCTGCGCGGCAGGGAAGCCGTCCACTGCCTGGCCCCAGCGCGCTCAGACACGGGCACGGACGCTCTGCACGGTGATAAGGCCAAGCCCTTTACTAACAATGAATTAAGCTTCCGACCCCTGGGAGGAAGGTGAGTATTACTGTCCCCTGAGCTATATCCAGGGAAACTGAGGCATGTAGGAATTCAGCAGCTTACCCAGGCTCACACAGAGAACAGACGTGGGACTAGAACCTGGGAGTCCAGGCAGCTCGACGCATACACCACTCTCGCATTTCCAAGCTTTGACAACAGGCTTTCTTCAGACCTTTCCCCTGCTGGGGTTCCTGCGTACATGTGGCCCCCCACGGCACAGACTCCAACAGGGCCAACAAAGCGCCTCCGTTCCCAGCCGGGCAGATCTCTGCATTATTACTGCAGCCAGCCTGGTGCCGCGGGAACCTATTTCCTTGCCCGTCCTCTGGCTAGACCAGCCCGACTTTTGGTTTCTTTCTGCTCTAATCCACACCCAGGCTGATGCAGCATCAGGAGAGGAGCGCTGGGGAAGGGTCATGGGGTTATGCAGCAATCGGGGCAGAGAGAACATTCAAATACTTCCCTGGCTGCTGCCCTTTCAGCTGCAGGGAGGCTGCTGAGCAGTGCTCATTCAAACCCTGGCCCTGCAGCAGCTACCATTCAAACTGAACTGAGCTGTCCAGACGCAGAGCCAGCTGGCCACAGGGATGCCAGACCAGCCTGTCCTCTCCCAGGGACCATATCCTGGGCCCAGCCAGATGGGTGGTGAAAGCCAGGTCTCCCCCCACTGCCACCCCAATCGTCCATAAAGCTGCACCCAGGTCATGAGCACGGAGACCCCTGCAGCGACGCTTGGAAGTCAGCTGTGGCTTTGCCAGGCCCAGCGGCCCAATGGCAATTCCTATCCTCACTTGCAGGCAGCACAGTCTGATCTGCCAGAGGGGGGTGAGGTGCCCAAGGGCCACACACAAGCCATTCCATGCTCTTTAACTAGAAGTTGTGTTTGCTCAGCTGCCCCCTTCTCGCTGCTGAATACAGGGTCTGCTGTGCAGACAGAGAGCAGAAGGGATTCCAGGGGGTGGGAAGGGGAACAGGTTGTTCTCCTGTGAGAGTCCACCGCTATTTAGATTTGCAGCTGCAGTTCATGACTGGCTGTCTGCAGCCTTCCACAGCTCTCCTGTCCCAGGGGCTGTGCTCACGTCTTGATTCACAGTCTGGGTGTGGCTATGTCATGTTACTGCTCATGTGGGACTGGAGGGAGGTCTCGGGGTTCTACAGGGATCTGTTCTGGCTCCAGCGTTGTTCAACATCTTTATTAATGACCTGGATGCAGGTATAAAGAACACCCTGATCAAATCTGCAGATGACACAAAGCTAGGGGGGTTGCCAATACTTTGGAGGATAAAGCTAAAATTCAGAGGGATCTTGATAAATTGGAGAACTGGGCTGTAGACACAACCTGAAATTCAGCAAAGAGAAATGTAAGGTGCTCCACTTAGGCAAGAAAAACCAAGTGCACAAACACAGAATGGGGGATAACTGGCCTGGCAGCAGCACGGCTGAGAAGGGTCTGGGAGTTGTGGTGGGTCACAACCTCAACATGAGTCAGCAATGCGAGGCTGTTGCAAAAAAAGCAAATGCAATTTTCAGTTGCATGAACAGAGGAAAGCATACAACTCACAGGAGGTGACGGTACCACTCAACTCGGCACTGGTCAGGCCTTAACCGGAGTCCTGTGTCCAATGTTGGTCACCAGTGTATAGAAAGGCTGTAGAGAAACTGGAAAGGATCCAGAGGTGAGCGACAAAGATGATCAAAGGGATGGAATCCAAGCCATAGGAGCAAAGGCTGAAGGAACTGGGTATGTTTAGTTTGGAAAAAAGAAGATTAAGGGGGACACGATAGCGGTCCTCAGATATCTGACAGGCTGCCACAGAGACGCTGGAGAAAAGCGGTTCTCTCTGGCCACACAGGGCCGGCCAAGAGGCGATGGGCTCAAACTACACACGGCAGATTGAGATTAAATCTCAGGAAAAACTTCCCAGCTGCAAGAACAGGGGACAACGGAACAATGCGCGGGGGGGTCGCGGAGGCTCCCTCACGGGAGGTTTCCAAAAGGGGGCTGGAGCCATCTGTGTTGGATGCTCAGACACACCAAACCTGCATCTTGACACTAGCTGACCCTTGTGATCCCTTCTAACCCTATGGGTCTATGTCAGCTACGACTCTCCTCTGTGGACGTGGCAAGGTGCAATCACATTGCTGCTTCGGCACTGCAATCCCTGCATGTTCTCTTGTACAGTCCGGGGGCTGAGCATTTGCCCGTTCTCTCTGCGTGGGAATCCCGCGCTCTGTGTTTTATTGGCTCATTCTCCAGGCCACTGTCAGAGGCTCAGGGCGACAGTACAGCCTGGGTCAGTTCACTTTCTGGGGTTCAGCCTCCTTCCTGCTCCCTCCCAAAATAGGACAAAGAGAGCTTTCCTGGAACACCCGGCCTCTTTGCCCTGGGGGATGCAGCCAGCTGCTGACTGGGCACTGAAGTCCCTGGGATGACGCAACCCAGACACTGGGGACTCTGGTAACTGTGATAGAAAGTAGCTTTCTCAGTCACTGGGGCCCTGGCCTGGTCTGAGGCTGTTAACTGAGGCCAAGCCAAGCAAGTCAGGAGTGAGGGGGTGATGCAGACTGAAGCCTGGTCTCCCTGACAACCCACCCAGGACTGGGAATTCCCCCAGATTGTGCTGTGTGTGTCCATGTCGGGGGGGATGAGATCTGCTGTTGCGGCTAATCTCCAAACTGGCAGATACGTGCTGTGCAATCAATAACAGGGCCGGGCTCGGAGAGCAACCGCAGACCTGGGCCGGGTTCACAGGGAGCTGGGAATAAGAAAAGCCTGCAGCTAGGAATAAAACAGTGTCTGTCTGGCCCTGCCGGCCAGGGCAGAGATCTCACAGGGAACCCTGGGACAACAGAGGTCACTCCAAACGTAGGGGATACTTGCCAACCTCTGGGGAGATGTGGTACCCTTTCCCGGGGTATTGCAGAGGGATAACACTATTCTTATACTCCTAGCCACAGACGCACAAAAGTTCCTCGTTGGGACGCTCACAGACCCAGAGCTGAACATTTCCAAAGGGTTCAGTCCCCAATGTGCTGAGCCCCCTAATCTGGCCCCTCCAGCCAGGGCACAGCCAGTTTAGAGGTGGGATTTCCATGTTTTATCCCCTCCCCACAACACACTACAAAGAAATCCCAGGGAAAGGTCTGGGCCTGTCTCCTGACAAGGCAGCTGGACTCAGGGGAGCAGAGTGGGAGTTCAGGAGAGCCTCACACAGCACCTCCTTGCAAAGATAAGGCAGAAAGCCCTTGATAACAGAGGCTGATCTAACAAAGGACCCTGGAAACGGCCCAGATTGTCCCGGGTGTCACCTCCCAGTCTCTGAATCGATTCACCACGTTCTTCCAAGGTCACCTGGCGGGTGTTACAGGGATCCCAGAGGTGCTGAGAGCACTGGCTAAAGGGAGGTAGAGTGCCAGCAAGCATCTTCTTGCCACCTCTGTCCTCCCCTCTGGACCCCGCATTGGTCCAGTGCTGCCCTCTCACACCCCTCTGCTATGCTGAGTGTCCCACCCAGCCACATCCCCTCGCTGGTGTTTCCCAGGCTGGCATTGTCCCCCACGCGGCGAGGTGACACATGTAGGGGGGGGCGGGTTCCTGAGTGCAAGATGAGATGGAGCCACCCAAATGCCTAGCACCTGTGTGACCACAGCCGGATGCAGACGAAAGACTGGTGCATTCAACTTCTGGGCCAAGCTGCCTTTGCATGAGCTGGACCGAGACGCCTTGCCCATTACCTGAAGAGCAGGATGTTGACTGATTGGGAACCCCCCCCCCCCCCCGAGCAGGCTGCATTCATGCTCCCCACCCCCGGAGAGGCCATTTGGGGCTGAATTTAAAGAGAGGACAGAACTGCTGTGCCCACATGGCAGCTCTGGGAGAGTCCTCCGGCCTCCAGCAGGACTCAGGGACCTACATTCCCCAGGCCAATAGCCAGAAGAACTGGGGAACAGTATCTGGGGGGTAGGTCTGCCTCCACATCCATCCCAGCAACTGCTCCCCTGGCCTGGGCTCAAGGCTCAGAGCACTTGGGTGTTCTCATGGCACCCCGACAACTGGGGGATAGCAGCCCAGCTTCTTCTCACTCCTCCTTCTGTTTGGGCCCCTGGTTAAAAATCTACTCCTGAGGGCATTCTGCGCCACAAAATTAAAAATTCGGTGCCAAAAAAATTTAAATCCTGCACACAATGTTTTAAAATTCTGCAAATTTTATTTTTCAAATAAATGTGGAGGCTCCAGTGTGGCACTGGGGAGCACAGGCCACTGGCTACACAGAGGTGGGAGATCACTGTGCAGCTCCCACCCCCTCCCTGGACGCGGCCTCTGCAGTGAGGCTGCACCAAACCTGGACACAGTGCAAGGACAGGGCCTGCCCCAGAAACACCCGAGGGCCCTGCACCTCCAAGCCATGTGCACCAGGTGTGGGCAGGCAGGCTCAGCAAGGCAGATCCAAGTGTGGAGGGGCTTAGTGTGTGGGGGGGACCAGGTGTGGGTTGAGAGGGTTCTGTGTGGGGCAATCTGGGTGCAGGCAGCTCAGTAGGGGATCCGAATGCGAAGGAGATCTGGATGCACAGGGGCTTGTTGGGGGGGTCTGGGTGCAATGGAAATGGGACTCTGCAGGGGGGTCCAGGTGAAAGTGCTTGGCGCTCAGTGGGGGGAGGGGTCTCGGTGTGGGGGGCTCAGTGGGGTGGGGATCCAGGTTTAACTGGTTGGGGCTCAGTGGGGTGGGGATCTGGGTGTGGGTGGCTTGTCGGGGTGGTCCAGGTGCAGGAGCAGTGGGGCTCATCGAGGGGGTTCTGAGTGTCGGATGGTGAGGCTCGCCAGGAGGGTCTGGGTACGAGGGGGTCTGGATGCATGGGGGTTGGTGGATGGGGGAGCAGTTCCCTGTACAAGGATCCCTCCCCTTGCAGCTGAGGAGTGATGGATGCAGGAAGCAGGGTGTGGGGAGGTTGCAGAGCTTCCTGCAGCAGGGGGAGAAATCTGGGGGTGGGTCTGACCAGGGAAGAGGAAGTTCCGTCCTCCCCAGTCCAGCCTGGGCTAGAAGCTGAGCTCAGCACAGGGTCTTCCCCAGTTCCGCCTCCTGTTCCACAGTGATTCACCTCTCTACCGGTTGCCCTGTGCACCCGAAACATACTTCTGGGGAGGGTCGCATGACCACTCTTGTGGCTTCCCTTTGCTTCCCCACCAGAAAGTCATTTTTCTGTGGGGTAGCAAAGAAATTTGCAGGGGACATAAATTCTGTGCATGCGCAGTGGCGCAAAATTCCCCCAGGAGTAAAAATCTCCCAGGAGCAGAATGTAGCCGCATTGCTCTTGCTTTTGCTCTCTCTCTCTGCTGTTTCCAAGTTTGATTTACCAGCCCCAGCACCACCATCAGCTGTCGCTGCCTGTACAGCCACTGAGCTCCATTCAGGTGATGTCTAAAAATACACAGTCTTAGCAGGACGGGGTGGGGGGCTTGGGGTCCTTTTCTGCTATTGTTTTCCCAGCTGCAGGATCAGTCTGTCTCCTGAGCATGACCAGGGTTCAGCTTGTTCCTGGAAGCTGGTGGGGACGTCCCTGGGTTGGGATGATGTTACAGAGTGAGACGAGAACAGCTGGCCAGGTCATCAGAACTCCAAGAGACCAGGAACCACTTGGGGATATGATAAATAAAGAGCAGCTGGGACAAAGCATGCACTGGAGGCAGGGCAGGATTTGCATCTCTTATACAAAGTACAGGGATAGTCCCAGAATGCTGGGCTCATCCTCTGGGGAGCTCTGCCAGGCTGCAGCTCCCCCTGCATATGTCTGGCATCTCTAGGGAGAGGGCATCCTCTCAGGGCCGGGTTAGGGGGCATCTGCCACACATCAGCCAATTAATCCTCACTGTGCCTGAGCGTGGCAGGCCAGCGTGTGTCATCATCCTCATTTCACAGAAGAGGAAACAGACAGGCAGGCAACGTGACTTGGCTGAGGCTACGTGGTAAATCAGTGGCAGAGTTCCTGGCTTCTGGCAAGAGTTAAGGATGCACATTTCTGGGGCCAATAACCAAAGGAATGGCTTTGGACCCATTAGAGATGATTTAGTGGCTGAGGGGCACCTAATCCGAATGTAGTCAGGTGCAGCTCCGTCGGGCGCGAGTCAAGAGACTGTACGCTGCAGGAGGTCGGACAAGGGGCTGGAGGAGCCCTCACTGGAAATGCCAAGGTCAGGGCAGGCTGCAAAAGGGAGAGCAGGTACTTCCAAGGCTGATGGGTAATACTGAAGTTAAACTCCCCAACCAGTCACAAACTGTGCTCCTGATCCCCCACACTAGTTATCAAGAAGCTAGAAAAGAAATCACACAGCCCCCTTATTGCATTCCAGTTCTCTGGCTCCCAGTCAGCGTAGGTGCAGTAAGGTGAGGAGTTATTTAAAAACTCTTCTCACTCTACAAAATGTTCTTCAGAACCCCAAAGGGCCAGTCACATTGCCAGGTGAATATTAGGTTGGATCTTACCCAAAATACCACACTGCCAGCTTATTATAAAGAAAAAAGACCAAGAAGAGAGCTGTGAAATGGTAAAGCAGTCACATACACACAGACCTCAGAGTCCGTATGTCAAGTTCTTAGCAGTACTGGTGAGCTTGCTGGCTTGAAAGTCCCTCTGGAACACATCCACAGCTTGGATGGGTCATTTTCAATCCTTTGTTCAGAGCTCTGTTTGTAGAAAAGTTACTCCAGAGGTAAGAAGCAGGAATGAAGACAAAATGGAGATGATGCAGCTGCCCTTTATATTCCTTTTGCCAGGTGTTTGCACTTCCTGAGTCCCAAACACAAGCTTCAGAGCACATGGCATTGAAAGGCCTTTGCGTTCTGTCCACCAGCATGCCCCTACACGCCTTGCTGGGTCATAAGCTGTATCCCCTGGCTCCCTTCAGTGGGCTCATTGTACAGCTGATGTCCCTTGATGGGCCATCAAGCAGGCCTAGTGCGGATGCCAATCTGTCTGGGGCTGTCACCCAGAAACACAGCACAAGTATGGAAATACAGACATACCCTACATATCTATAACTCACAATACACAGGTGATACAAACATATAAACAAGCTAGTCATACCTGGCAATTTATAACATTTTCGCAGATACCTCACACGGCATATCGGGTCAGATTCCTTGCAATTTATAACATTGGTATCAACAATGTCACAAAGTGTCCCACATATTCCAGACAGTGTCACAATCAGAACTGCCCCTTCTGGCCTTATGTCCTGTGGATCTGATGGAGCAGGGCCCAGACACGCATGCAGGGCAGGAACTGAGGCTGCAGCCCACCCCAGAAGATTCCACCAGGATCATGCAATGCGGCTACAGGAAGGCTGGGCTCAGGAGTCTCACAGTTCGGGTCCAACACAGAGAAAGGCAGAAGCTGTAGCCCCGGGACTGGAACATGGCTCTTGGCTCTAGGGTTGGGTTCACATCCACCCCTACCCCAGCTCATCCCCCGCCCCGCCGCCCCCCAAGACCTTGGCCGCAGTGCTGCGATGTCTGAGCCTTACGCCTGCTCCCCACTGGTCAACCACATGGCAGCGAATGACGTATTCTAGACACACCACGGTGGTGACACCATGCCCCGAAAAATACTCTGTTACCACGTGGCCCGTGCTGCACCCCCCTGCCCCGTACACACTCACTCCTTTCCACTCAGTGACAGGATGCCCAGGCCCCACTCAGGAGACAATAACAACCCAGAGCTGGGAAGGATGATTTTGAAGAAATAAAAATAAAAATGCAGGAATGACGACCTCAGGGAGACCCTGGCGGGAGGGCTCCAGCCGCCCCATTGGCCCTGAATGGCGGCTCTGTGCCTGCGAGGAGCGCAGAGAGAAAAGCCACATACAGGCTCTCAACAGCTGCTAGGGCAAAGCCAGACAGAGAAGGGGGGAGGGTGAGATAAAAGTGAGGGAGAAACAGAGAGACCCACACAGAGACCCTCACCCCATGCCCTCCCTGCAGGCAAACTCTGGATGCTCCTGGGACGCTCTGCCTGTCTCCAGCTGGATCTCATCTGATTTCCGCAGAGTATCCCTCCTTTCCACTCCATCACTGGGGCTCCAGGGGGGAGACGGCCCAAGCTGGTAGTGGCCTGTATGAAAGGGAACCATGCTTTGCTGTCACTCCCTCCTGCGTCTGCCCACTGCTTACCTGCAGACTCACCGCCAGTCGGGCAATGCCAGTGGCCCATGCCAGGGGCTCTCTCAGCCCGGAGCCTGGCTGTGGCACTGGAGTGGCTGGACAGGCTCTGGGAGCTACGGCGGACTCCTAGCTGCTGCTCCTGGTTTCACCAGGGAGTTCTTTCATGCTGACCCCTCCTGCCCTGGGCTGCCGCTGGTTTGACCCCCTTGTCCCAACCTGCAAGGCTGTAACTATCTCGATCCCCCCTCGAGGTTTTGCGCAGCCCTTTGGGGAGCTGCACCTGTGCTCCTCACACTGGACTCACCGTGCAGCTGGCGACCCCGGCTCTCCTGGGACGTGCCGTTCTGCAGAGCCGATACCTCTGGGATCAACACCCAGCCATTGAGATCACGCCCCAGTGGGCAGCGGTGGACACTGCATACGTCAGTCTGCCTGCGTGTACGTCTCTAGGGCTCCGGGAGATAAGCTGAGCCGCTTTATGATTCTTTCCCAGTGAATTGTGGGAGAATGTGTCTGTCCTGGGCAGCTGGGGGGAATTGTGGGATGGCAGCGTCAGCACCCGAGAGCTTTCACCTGGGTCCTCACTGCAGACCAGCCTGTGTGAAAGCAGAGCCTGGGCTCGAACCCCAGCCCCAGCCAGGCTGAGAGCACCACAAAGCTCAGATGACAAGAGTTTGGGGTGTGGACAGGGGGTAGGGACAACACCAGGCTAACTCTGCAGGGAAGCCACCCTCATTTCCTCCCCTGACGAGACAAACTCCACACTGCAGCTCAGGGGAAGCTGCGACTGACTTCACCCCGAGCAGGAGAGGATGAAAGGAGAGACAGAAACTAACCAGTTCAGGGAGAAACTGCTGCTGGGGAGGGAGCTGCCCTAGCCAGGGCCACAGGGCTCTGCTGCTCCTGGGCCAGGTGTTCTGAATACAGGGAGAGGCCCAGCTCTGCATCGCTGCCCCTCACCCGTTGCCTTTTGCACCAGCCCCCAGCAGCCGGATGCAGCCCAATCCAGTGGGACCGATGGCTCATCCAGGCAGCTCTTGGAGAAGGGAGCTGGCAACCTCACTGCACCAGAGGCCCTGGGATCTCGGACACTGAATGATCATGCTGCAGCCGTGGAGAAGGGGCTCTAGCTGCTAACCAACGGGCAAGTGAATGGGGAACGCGGCAAGCCACGGATCCTGCAAAAGGCTTCCCTTGCCAGCGGAGCAGCCGTACCCCTCCCCCCACCCCTGTTTGTTTTTGTAGCGCTCTGTCCATCCCCTGCCTAATCCCTGGACAAAAGTTTGTTATTGCAACTGCCTCCCCCTCAGCCAGCTGTTCCAGGATCCCCGGAGCTCTGGTGCTAGAGCCCCTTTCCCAGAGCTGCCTGGACACTCGCTGTCAGCATCACGCTGTACTCTTGATCTCCAGCCCCACAGTCCCAGTGCTGCCAGCCCCACAGGTTCAAAAGGCATGAGGGAAGACTCAGAAATCATGAGAGTTTTTTTTAAAAATCATAAATGTGGGGTTCTTTCCATTTGCTTTTGGGTTTCTGAGCCTTTAGGACACACAAGGGTCACGTTCTCCAGCTTTACTCTGCGACCATTTATCTAGTTCTTCAAAAAGGAACTAGATAAGTTCCTGGAGGATAGGTCTATCAAGGCTATTAGCCAGGATGGGCAGGGATAGTGTCCCGAGCCTCTGTTTGCCAGAATCTGGGAATGGGCGACAGGGGATGAATCACTTGGTGATTCCCTGTTCTGTTCATTCCCTCTGGGGCACCTGGCACTGGCCACTGTCGGCAGACAGGACACTGGGCTAGATGGACCTTTGCTCTGACCCAGTATGGCCGTTCTTATGTTCTTATGTTCATGAGGGCTAGAAACTTACTTTTTTAAAACGAAGGCTGAAAGTCTCACATAGGCAGCTGACTCCAGGAGCTGGTGCTTTAAGGAAAGTTCCAAATTTGGTGAGACTGGCCGAAAAATTGCAAGAACTGGCAACATTGCAGTGGCTGAGTCTATTCCGCTTTGGAATATGACACTTCTGCAGCTTTTGGTTTTTAATTCTAGACATTTAGATCATGGTTTAAGCTTTGAAATCATTATTTTTCTTTGTTAAAGAGCCTGAGACACTTCTGGGAACGAGGTTGCTAAATGAGACCAGAGGCCCATTTTTAAAAGATAGTTAGGCACCTCAGATGCAGGGCGCTAGGCACTTAATCTCTTAATGGGATTTCCAAAAGGGCCTATCTGCATCTTTAGGCAAATAACTTTGAAAGTCTGGCCTTAGAACAGGGCTGGGCAAACTACGGCCCGTGGGATTGCCCCCCGTGGTGCCGCAGGCCCCGTGCCACTCTCAGAAGTGGCCGGCACCACGTCCCTGGGGCCCGGGGGAGGGGGACAGAGGGCTCCATGCATTGCCCTTGTCTCCAGGCACCGCCCCCTGCAGCTCCCATTGGCCAGGAACGGGGAACCGCAGCCAATGGGAGCTTCGGGGGAGGTACCTGGAGGCGTGGCATGGCGCCCTGAGCCCCCTCATATGCCCTGCACCCCTCCCCTGCCCCAATCCCTTGCCCTGAGCCCGTTCCTGCACACTGCATCCACCCCCACACCCTGCACTCCCTCCTGCACCCCAACCTCCTGCCCCGGCCCTGCATACAATTTTCCCACCCAGATGTAGCCCTCGGCCCAAACAGTTTGCCCACCCCGCCTTAGAAGATATAATGGAATGCAAAACCGTATTACATTGTTCATCCACTAGGTCGCACTTTATGTAAATACCTTATTTGAACGAACTCAGCCATACCTGGCAGCAGAGCCGTCCCTAGGGGATGGAAAATTGGGGCGACCGCTCCAGGCCCCGTGATTTGGTGGGCCCCGCGGGCCGGCGCGATTGGCCAGCACCGCATGGGGAGCCCCTTCCACCCGAGGGAGAGCAGCACCGCTGCAGACTCCCCAGCCCCAGGGAGGTGGGCAGCGTAGCCCCAGCCCCCTCTAGCCCAGTGGTGCCACCGAAGTGGGGCCTGGGGTGGGGGGCGGAGTGTGGGCTGGGCCACACCTGGCTGTTTGAGGAGGCACCGCCTTCCCCAGCCTCTCCTACCTGCCCCCGCCGCGCTGGTCCTGGAAGTGATGTCACCTCCACCCCAGACTCCGCACCCCTTAGGGACGGCCCTGCCTGGAAGAGCATTAAAGGATCTTATCACAAAACCATCTAGTGTGTATAAGTAAGCTCGGTGACCAGTCCATCTCTGGTACAGAAATACATGACATGGTGTCAGGAGTAAATTAAGGACAGACACAACGCCTGCAGACAGAAGGAACAGTGACAAAGGTTGCAGGATCTCATCAACATGGCACTCTTTGATGGCTCTGGGAACTTGAGCTTTGACAAACCTTCCCAATGGACAGAGTGGAAGCATACTGCTGGGGAGGGTCGCATGACTGTGTTTTGCAAGATTCTGAATTGCAAACAAACTCCACAGAGAAACTGGAGATATACAGATATCTTCCTTAATTTACATAGTATGGGGAAGAAGGCAGAGCATATCTTTAAATCCTTTGACTTTACTGAATACAATCACAAAGACTACTGGAAAGTTGCATACTTTATACCTCAGAGAAATGTGGTTTATGAAAGAGCATGTTTCCATCAGAGAATTCAAGAACCAGGGGAAAATGTTGAGTGTTTTATAGGAACTCTGCGTACATTGGCTGAAAACTGTGATTTTGGGAATGCAAAACATGAAAATATCTGAGACAGGCTGGTTATTGGGTTAACAGATAAAAACTTTTCAGACCAGCTACAACTGATGAGAGATTTAACCCTAGCCACATATTACAGAAAGCAAAGCAGTCTGTGCTGGTGAGACAGCAAAACCAAGAGCAACTTGCCAAACTTGAAAACCAAGAAACAAGCCTAGATGCTGTAAACAGATGCAGCAGGAGTGTTAAAAGTACTTACCATGAGACCCCAGAGGCAAGGAGAAAGAACTCCCAGGCTAAGAGGGACAAATTCTAGCCTACATGCACAAGGTGTGGAAAAAGTCATATCCCAAGAGATGACGCATGTCTAGCCGGAGACGCACCGTGATATACATGCACGAAATATGGACATTTTGCAGCTGTTTGCTACACCAAAGCAGTCAGGGAGTTGACACATATTCCAGACAATCAAGAGCTGTTGTTTCTGGGATCTATCGCTTGTGATACAACACAGCCTCCCCAGGGAGTGAAACTGAATATTTATGGCAAGACTATTGATTTCAAAACTGACTCAGGAATTGACATCACAGTCCTCTCAGAAGGGGCTTACAATCACCTTCAACCCCTCCCAGGGCTGAAGTCACCTGACTCCGCTCTGACTAGCCCTGCAGGTTTTCTGAACTGCATGGGCCAGTTCACCACTGGAACAACTTACAAAGACAAAAGCTTTGCATTCAGGGTGTATGTGACCAAAGGATCACAGACTAACAGCCTTCTCAGCTGCAGAATGGCAGCCACGATTGGGCTAGTGAGAAAGCAGGAAGAATTCAACGGAGGTTTTGATTACATTGGACTTTTGACAGGAGATCCAGTACAAATCAACTTACAAGACAATGCTGAGCCATACAGTGTAAAACACCTCTACCAGAGAGACCTTGGAAGAGACTAGCTGCAGCTATATGCACATTCAGAGGACATCATTACCTGGTGATTGTGGACTGTTTTTCCAGGCATATAGAAGAAATGTACCTGAAAGATGTAATGTGTGGCTGTATTACCAAGAAACTGAAGTGCACCATTGCTCACTTTGATATTCCAGAACCAATAGTGATGGGCAATGGACCACAATTCACTGCAGCAGAATTTAAATCACTCTGAATGAAACAGGATTTTGATCATATTACTAGCAGCCCACATCACCCACAAGCAAATGGAGAGGCTGAGAGAGCTGTACAGACAGCCAGGAAAATCCTACAGCAGGAAGACCCACTCCTTGCTCTCCTGAGTTACAGAGCACGATCAATAGCAGCTACTGGATACTGTCCAGCACAACTCCTGTGGGGAAGACAACTCAGAACTACTGTTCCAACTTTGGAAAAGAACCTATGTCCATAATGACCAGATATAAAGAGAGTAGGCCAATCAGATAAAATGGCTTAAAAGAGCTTATGGACACTTATATAACAGACATCACTCAGTCAGAGAACGGCCAGGTCTAGAACCTGGTGACCATGTACATGGAGAAAAAGGACAGACAACTCCAGCTGTCATAAAGAAAAAGAATTCCATGCTCAGATGGTATGTGATAAGCGACCCACAGTGGAGAGTTCACCAGAAGCCGTTGACATCTACAGTTTGTTCCTCAGACAGGACAATCAACAGAGCAAACTCAATAGACAGCAGATGCAGAACAAGACGCTGACGCCTGACGGATTCCAAACCAATCACAGCCAGTCATTGCAATTAATGGACAGCCAGATGAGCCAGTTGTTACGGGTTCAGGCTGTGTAATTAGAAAACTGGGACGATTCAGAGACACTTCACAAACCGATCCATACTGAACTTCGATGACAGCCTGATAGTGAAATACTGTAAAGGGCAGGATTGTCGAACTTGAAGGGGGAGATGTGACGGACACTGGGTGACACTGGTCAGCCACTAGGTGACAGTGTGTAAAATATCTTATGTGAGCTCACCTCCGCCAGCCCTGGGAGAGCAGTAAAGGATCTTATGATGAACACCTCTGTTGTGTACAAGTAAGTTCTGTAGCCAGTCCACCTCTTGTACAGACATACATGACAGATGATTGATAAGACAGACAGGCAGCATGGTCCAATGGAGAGACCACAGGATTGGGATGGGAGTCAGGAGACCTGGATAGGCTATTACCAGCAGGAGAGTGAGTTTGTGTGTGTGTGTTTTGGGGGGGAGGGTGAGAAAACCTGGATTTGTGCTGGAAATGGCCCACCTTGATTTTCATGCACGTTGTAAGGAGAGTGGTCACTTTGGATAGGCTATTACCAGCAGGAGAGTGAGTTTGTGTGTGTGGTTTTTGGAGGGGGGTGAGGGGGTGAGAGAACCTGGATTCCTGCAGGAAATGGCCCACCTTGATTATCATACACATTGTGAAGAGAGTGGTCACTTTGGATGGGCTATTACCAGCAAGAGAGTGAGTTTGTCTGTGGGGGGGGCGGAGGGTGAGAAAACCTGGATTTGTGCTGGAAATGGCCCATCTTGATGATCACTTTAGATAAGCTATTACCAGCAGGAGAGTGGGGTGGGAGGAGGTATTGTTTCATGGTGTCTGTGTATATAATAATGTCTTCTGCAATTTCCACAGTATGCATCCGATGAAGTGAGCTGTAGCTCACGAAAGCTCATGCTCAAATAAATTGGTTAGTCTCTAAGGTGCCACAAGTACTCCTTTTCTTTTTGCGAATACAGACTAACACGGCTGTTACTCTGAAATCTGATTCCAGCCACTGACTCACCATGTAATCTAGGGCAAGTCTCTGTGCCTGGATTTCCCCACCAGTAAATGGGGATAATGACACTCACCTTCTTTGAGATCAGTGGCTGGAAAGTGCTAAGTATGGACAGACAGACAGATTTCTCTATAACCCCGGTCATTGCAGAGCTGCTGCAGCATTCTGTATTAGGATTCTGCAGTGGTTTTCTCCCAGTACAGTTTTATGATGTATTTTTCCCAAAAAAGCTTTACTTCTGAAAATGCTCACCGAGAAACGGAGACCTGGATACTGTGCAGGGCAGAGACAGGGTTGTGTCCTGCCTGTGTGCAGGAGGGTCTCCTTTAATTGTCTTGCTTCACTCTTGCTTTCCTTCCCCATCATCTGAGTCACAGCTTGGACAGCCCTGAGCCTGTAAGTGGATTTTGCCACATTACAAAGGAAATGAGTGGCCGGTTAAGCAAAGCTAGTTCACCCAGGCAGGAGGGGAGATTTCAAGGCACTGGCTGGCACACCCCTTCCAGGAAGAGACAGAGAAAAAAACCACTTTGGAGGGAAATAGAACAGTTAGAAAAACAAGCCTGTGTGGGCGTCTTGTGTTCATCTTGGCAGGCACCACGGGCCAGATTCACCCCGGTGGGACCGCACTGAGTTCCACGGGCACGCACCAAGGATGGATTTGGCCGCTTGGTTTTAAGATGCTTCCCCTGCCTGTTTTGCTGGCACCCCAGTTCTTGTGCTGTGTGGGCATGAAGAAAGCCTGCCTCTGTGCACAACGGGAGCTGCTGTTCCTGGGGCCTGGCTCGCTCTGTGAATGTTTTGCAGATGAAGCAGCAAGGCGTGAGCTAGATTGAGTTTAAGACGTCTTTCCCAGACAGCCCCCTCCCTCCTTCCCCCTTTCCACTCCCTCCCCCTCCCCTTCACAAGCAGGGCTTGCTCTTTTCTACAAGAGACGAGAGGTGGGTGGCTGGGTGGGAGGGATCCTCTCTGCCTTACTCTGGTCGGGAACGGGATGGAGGTACGGAGGCACAGGCTGGCCTGACTCAGGCAGAGCCCTCCCTGCCCCTCGTCTGGCTTCCCTGCAACTTTTCTAGGGCACCTGGATTTCATTGAGGATCCGCCAGAAGAAAAAAGAGCCGCTTGCATGGACTGGAGAGAGTGGCAGGGCAACTAGATGCACTAGGAAAACTTCTAGCATCCAGGGAGAAGTGACAGTTACCTCCTTGCTCCCGCCAGCCTCCCTGCCACTTCCTAGCAAACCATGGTAATGCCTTCTGCTTTTGTACCTTTTTAATGACTTTTCCCACTAGCTTTCCCTGTCTGCTTCTCTCCTCTGTCCCCTGCTGCCAACACAGACCGCACACCTGGCCCTGCAGCAAAGTCCTAGCAGTAGGCTGCTGCTTTAACGCTCTCAGTGCATGGTGGGTGGCATCCTTTCCAAGGCCCTGTCTTTCTGTATGCTTTGCGCCACACTGGGCGCGGCTGTCAGCCCCGAAACGCGAACGCTCAGGTGTAACGCTGCTCCTTGCCGAGTGGGAATGGGGAGACAGACTGACGACAGAGCTCGCTTCTAAGACCATTTGTGCCTGGGAGAATTCCCTTCTCACGCAGAGACTGTGTCTCCAGCAGACTGAGCAGACGTTTGGCACCAAGTAGAAAGAAGCGTACAAAGATCACTAGCAGCTGTTTGGATGGAAGTGTGTGGGACTGCAAAACATTGTGGTTAAAACCTCCCCGCACTCCCTTGTTATGGCTGCAGGGAATTAGAGCCAGAAACTGTGTGTTAATAAGTTCGCTGCTTCTCCCTTTGCTATGCAGGGATGATATTCCTTACGCCGTCGGTCCCTATGCTAGGGCTCTCAAGAGCTGCATTACTGTTAGTGGACACCGTGCCGCTTTGAGCGGCTGGGATGTGCTGTACGGACCTTGTCTCTTACCTTCCCTGATGCTTTGACTCATCTTTAAAGTTTGGATCCTGCAGTCCTTGCTCAAGCTAAACTCCCCTGATGTAAGAGCTGCAGCAGCGGGAGTGGAATTGTTATTGGCTGCTGGTTCGTGCTCTCAAAGCTCTGCGTAAGGGAGAGGGAGTGGTATGCTTGGTGACTTGAGAGTTAAATGAACAACCTTACTGTGCCAAAACTGTATGTATTGTGAAGATCTAACCCTTCCCCGAGATCCAGACAGACAGCTTTATAAAAACAGATGGGGATTTTGGGGAAACATCCTTGTCTCCATTTTAACTACACTTTAGGTTATTGAAATGGAAATAACTTATAAAATCTCAGTCTCTTTATGCTCTTAGTGACTTTTGTTTTCTTTTTGCACTTCACTTAAATTGGTCGAAGAAAGTCGACTGGTCAGTTCCCTTTGGTTCCTAATCACTCCCTAGTTAGTGTCCCTTTTTGCCTCGCATTTGCATGCGGCTGCTGCTCTCTATTCACAGTCAAATCAGTCTCATTTACTGATGGGAGGTTTTTTGGTAACATTTCATTAAGTCGTTTTGTCATCTTGGGCCAAATTATCCCTGGTGGAATTGACCTTGGTGGAATTACACCAAGAATAAAGTCGGGTCATTAGGATTTGTAAAATCCCACTCTCCTCTTCTCTCTCTCTCTCTCTGTCTCTACATGGGGGCCCCAAATTCAGTTGACAATTTTCTTTAACCCTGGTTTAAGAGGGCCCTGCTGCTTTACAAATTACAGCATTAATTTGAACTGGTTCATCGGGGGGGTGAGGGGGGATTTGGACTTCTTCATCTCTGTTTTATTACAGCAACTGGACACCCAGTGAATTCAGTACCTCACCAGCTGGTGGAAGGTGGCTAAATTACCGAGCTCTCCTTTGAGATTTGGGAGTAACAGCACCGGCTGCTCCATTCACTGTCCCAGTCAACAGACCAAGGAAGGGCATGAGAACCAGCAGACAGGGGGTTTGAAGTGCCATGGTACCCAGACAGCAGGACAGAACGGAGAGATGAAGCTGACTTGCAAGACAGTCTACAAAAGAGTAGGATCCTCATGCCCCAAAGCCACCCAACCAGGCCCCTTGCGCCAATCTGACTGGGGGAGAAAACCCAGTATTGTGCAAGTGTCTGTTTGCAGGGGACGCCAGATCTCAGCGGAGGTCAGGAGGCCAGCACTGTATGGGCTCACATGGACATAGCTCCCTGCCTCCCGCATCCTCTCTAGAGGAGGTCCCTGCAGGTCAGGGCAGAAGCAGATTGACACAAGCTTGCTTTGCAGCCCTGCACCATGCTGTGCGGCCATAGCGTAGGAGACGCTTCATAGAATCATAGAATCATAGAATATCAGGGTTGAAAGGGACCTCAGGAGGTTATCTAGTCCAACCCCCTGCTCAAAGCAGGACCGATCCCCAATTAAATCATCCCAGCCAGGGCTTTGTCAAGCCTGACCTTGAAAACCTCAAAGGAAGGAGATTCCACCACCTCTCTAGGTAACGCATTCCAGTGTTTCACCACCCTCCTAGTGAAAAAGTTTTTCTTAATATCCAACCTAAATCTCCCCCACTGCAACTTGAGACCATTACTCCTTGTTCTGTCATCTGCTACCACTGAGAACAGTCTAGAGCCATCCTCTTTGGAGCCCCCTTTCAGGTAGTTGAAAGCAGCTATCAAATCCCCCCTCATTCTTCTCTTCCGTAGACTAAACATCCCCAGTTCCCTCAGCCTCTCCTCATAAGTCATGTGTTCCAGTCCCCTAATCATTTTTGTTGCCCTCCGCTGGACTCTTTCCAATTTTTCCATGTCCTTCTTGTAGCGTGGGGCCCAAAACTGGACACAGTACTCCAGATAAGGCCTCACCAATGTCGAATAGAGGGGAACGATCACGTCCCTCGATCTGCTGGCAATGCCCCTACATATACATCCCAAAATGCCATTGGCCTTCTTGGCAACAAGGACACACTGTTGACTCATATCCAGCTTCTCGTCCACTGTAACCCCTCGGTCCTTTTCTGCAGAACTGCTGCCAAGCCATTCGGTCCCTAGTCTGTAGCGGTGCCTGGGATTCTTCCGTCCTAAGTGCAGGACTCTGCACTTGTCCTTGTTGAACCTCATCAGATTTCTTTTGGCCCAATCCTCCAATTTGTCTAGGTCCCTCTGTATCCTATCCCTACCCTCCAGCGTATTTACCTCTCCTCCCAGTTTAGTGTCATCTGCAAATTTGCTGAGGGTGCAATCCACACCATCCTCCAGATCATTTATGAAGATATTGAACAAAACCGGCCCCAGGACCGACCCTTGGGGCACTCCACTTGATACCGCCTGCCAACTAGACATGGAGCCATTGATCACTACCAGTTGAGCCCGACAATCTAGCCAGCTTTCTCTCCACCTTATAGTCCATTCATCCAGCCCATACTTCTTTAACTTGCTGGCAAGAATACTGTGGGAGACCGTGTCAAAAGCTTTGCTAAAGTCAAGGAACAACACGTCCACTGCTTTCCCCTCATCCACAGAGCCAGTTCTCTCGTCATAGAAGGCAATTAGATTAGTCAGGCATGACTTGTCCTTGGTGAATCCCTGCTGACTGTTCCTGATCACTTTCCTCTCCCCTAAGTGCTTCAGAATTGATTCCTTGAGGACATGCTCCATGATTTTTCCAGGGACTGAGGTGAGGCTGACTGGCCTGTAGTTCCCAGGATCCTCCTTCTTCCCTTTTTTAAAGATGGGCACTACATTAGCCTTTTTCCAGTCGTCCGGGACTTCTCCGGATCGCCATGAGTTTTCAAAGATAATGGCCAATGGCTCTGCAATCACATCCGCCAACTCCTTTAGCACTCTCGGATGCTGCGCATCCGGCCCCATGGACTTGTGCACGTCCAGCTTTTCTAAATAGTCCCGAACCACTTCTTTCTCCACAGAGGGCCGGTCACCTCCTCCCCATGCTGTGCTGCCCAGTGCAGTAGTCTGGGAGCTGACCTTGTTCGTGAAGACAGAGGCAAAAAAAGCATTGAGACATTAGCTTCCTGCATTGTCGGAAGGGGTTTTTCCACTGCTGTAGGGAATCCACCTCCCCACGTTGCGGTAACCAGGCTGACAGAATAATTTGTCCATTGACCAAGCCACGTGTACACCAGGGCGAGGTTGGCTTCACCACGGTGCTTAGAGGGTGTGAATTTTTCACACCCCTGAGCACCACAACTATGTTGAACTAATTTTTACACGTAGACCAGGCCTGAGGCTGGCAAGTCTGACACCGCTTTCACTTTAAAATGGTAAACAGAGAGCTCTGCAACCAGGCTGAAATCTGCCTCACTGAGAAGTGAGAATTTAATGGCAGGGTGTGTCTACCTGGGGACACTCAGGAAAGCTCCTCAGAATTAGCTAAAAGGTGTGCCGTTAAAGTGCATTAGCTAAAACCCACTAAAGCTAATTAAGCTAAGCTGGACAAAGGCAACTTTACTTCTAAAGTAGCATGTCCACACAGGGGTTTAATGTGCTTTCACTAGTGCACTCTAAATTCACACCTTGGGATGATTCCACTTAACTTCCCCCAGTGTTCCCATGTCGACATGTGTGTGACAGTCTCGCCCCCTCAGTCCCCGTGTGACAGCTACAGACCCCGCGGGGCAAGTGGCTGGGCTTGTTCAAGTACCAGAAAGCCATTGCTGATACAGCTCTTGGCTGGATCAATGGGAGGTTGCTAACTAAAGCTCCTCTCGGCTTGAGACTGTGCTCAGAGCTTTGGAATTCCTCCATATCAAGTAGAGTTAAATTTGGAGACTGACCTTCCTACCAGGTCAAGAAGCTCAGATCTGTAGCAGGTCAAGCTTGACAGCAGGAGATAAACGCGCTCTCTCTGTTATCTAGGGATTGAACAGAGACAGATCAGGAGATTTTACAGATCTATAAAAACTCAACACATCCTAGTTAAAAAGTACATTGGGGTTAATTCTCCCACCAGCTCAGATTTTGCAGAAACATTGGTTTGCATGCTCAGAAACCTCCATTTGTGTGTGTCTATGGGCCTCTGTACATGCAAATCCAGGCAAGTCTTTATTTGTCCACCTGTCCACTTCCTTCACAAATAGTAGCGCTGGGAGTGCTATCTCAGGCTATTATAGCTGCATTAGTATTTACTCTCCATGAATGGCTTGAAAGCCCATCCTAAAGGCTTGAAAAGCCAATGTCTGTCCCTACTAGTTATGTGGTTTTTCTATTTGACAACAATTTTTATTTCCCCCCACCCCGTTACAGCTGAAATTTAACATGAACTCATCCTGATTGCTTCCCTTTGTGCACCAGTTATGACAGTCATATTAGCACAGCCTGGGAAACAGGGTTTGTTTAATTAACTGCTTCTGCAGAGTCAGGTCAGCGAATTGGAAATATCATTGAGTGGGCCTTACACAAATGGTGGCTCTTGTTTTAGTCTGGCGGGTTTTGTTTTGCAAGGAATGGGGCTGTAGAATATGTAGGATATTTCCTAACAGATTCTCCAATGATTGGTTGGGAATCAGTGAAATGTAGGGATGAGGCTGAACCAGAGCAATCAAGGTGCCTGGCCTCATGCATTGTCAGCCCTCCCCGCAATTGTATTTCTAAGACACCTGCCAGTGTCTGGGAAAGAGCTTAGCTGTGAACAGCTCTGAACTAGGGGGAAGCTGGGACCGGATCTAATCTCCCTATAATGGGCTGAGCCAAATCACCAGGTGTGAATACTCCTGAATCTGAGGAGTTTAGAATTTGGAGCCTGCACTTGGAAACTCAGGCTCACCACAAATCAAACTAGTATAAACCTAGGCATACTGGTAACCCTTTAAATCAAAAGCCCCTTAACAGGTCTGTTCAAAAGACAGTCCTTGTGACGCGAGTGGCATCTCCCCAGTTGGCTCAGACCTTTAGACCGTTCCTCACTTCAGCAGTCTCGTAACTAATGTACACCGCGTCCCAGAAAAGCACGGTTACTCCCAAGGAAATGCGTCTGTTGCACATGGCTCTGCCAGCCACGCTGGTGTATTTAAATCAGTGTTCTTCCTTTACAGACACTTCCAGACTCCCACCAAGCTGGAGGGCCGGTCTGGAGGCTCTGTGAGGAGGCTGGGAAAGCGAGTGATGGATGGGGTATATTAAACCGGGGGAGGTGGGACAGGTCCCCAACGGGGGTGGAAACTGGCCCATTGCTAGTGTTGATCTGTCTAATGGATGATGCATTTCCCTGGCAGGATCCCCGGTCTCTGGATGCCGCGGTGCAGAACGCCCTGCTAGCCCTCTACCCGCCATTTGAAGTCACAGCCCCAACTGTCCTCAGCCAGCTCTTCCGCCTGCTCGACAGCAACTACCAGGGCGACGGGTTATGCTGCCTCCTTGATTTCCTGATTCCTGCCAAGCGCCTCTTTGAGCACGTGCGGCAGGCGGCCTGTGTGAGTCCATGGATAACAACTCCAGCCTCCCCCTCCCACAAGCCTCCCCAGAGCCCGGCTCTCAGCCCCAGGCCTGCCGTGGGTGCATGGGTGCAGGCAGGCTGCCCCCACTGAAGCAAGCTTTCCTTGTAGACACTAAAAGCTGTGCGATCCCACCTAGGGGCAGGGCAGTCTGGCAGCGAAGCAAGGAACAGGACAGGACGCCTGGATTCTCTCTTTGGGGCCTGCAGCAAATCACCTTATTGGGGTCTCATTTTCTCATCTATAAAATGGGATGATGACACTTCCCCAAGCCCCCCAGGTTGCTGGGTTTATTAATCATTGTGAGGCATCTTGTGGCACTGCAGAGTCAGTCTGTACATCATTATCCCCACCCCAAATGGGAATAACGGCCCGGCCCGGCCCGGCCGCACACCAGGACTGGGACAAATCGTCCAGTACGGGTTGCAAGGTTCTCGCAGACAGTGGAACAAAGGCCATATAATCATAATAATCCTGAGCTCTTACACAGCTCTTCATCAGTATCAAAGCACTTTACAAAGGAGAACAGGCTCATTATCCCCAATTTACAGATAGGGAAACTGAGGCCAGGGGAGGGGAGTGGCTTGCCCAAGATCACCCGGCAGGCCTGTGGGAGAGCCGTCTCCTGATTCCCTGTCCGGCGCTCCATCCACTAGGCCACATTCAGCTGGTCAGATACCATTTCATTAACATAGTGTTTTTTCTTCTCTTAGGCGCCTTACTTTAACTGCATCTTTCTCCATGAAGGCTGGCCCTTGTGTCTTCACGAGAAAGTGGTCATTCACCTTGCACCACTCAACCCCCTCTTACTACGCCCAGGAGACTTCTACCTCCAAGCAGAGCCCTACGGAGAGCAATCTGCCTGCATCACTGTAAAGTGCCTCTCTCAGGACTTGCGCACTGTGGAAGCAAGAACAGTTCCTGAATCCTCCTACACGCTGCTATTCACCAAGGAGTGGCTGGAGGAAATCAACCGAGACCTGGAGAGAGCACCTCTGCACACCTGCCTGGTAGCCACAGAAAAGGGAATTGTCCCTGTGCCTTGGAGTAAGATAGCCACGCCAGAATTCGTCAGCAAACCCAAAGCAGCACCAAGTCCCACCCAGGTCGGAGAGTCCCTTCCAGCACATGCACTGGACCTGGGCAGCTCTGAAGGGATGGTAGAGCCAGCATCACAGAGCTGCACAATGTCTTTTTGCATGACTGATGCTCAGGTGCCACATGGTGACAGCCTGGGTAACGTCCAAGACGGCAAAGATGTTCCCTGGAGGGCCAGCCAGGGCAAATATCCAGGACTCATCAAGGTGGATCAAGCAGGATTGTGGAAGAAGCCCAGTGTGTTCGTTGTGCCAAGCCTGTGCGATATCCTCAGCCAGGACCTGGACGGTGACTACGTCGACCTGCTGGAGTTTTCTGAAGAAATGAAGCTGGATCTTCTGGCCAGGTCAGAACCATCTGCTGAGCAACCTAGACCTTCTAGAGCAATAAAGGTGCCATCAGAGCGTAAATCACGGCTTCCAAGGGTGAACAGAGAGTCAGAAGCAGAAAAATGGACCTGTGGGAAAGGGCAGAGCTCAGAGGAGGGTCCCTGCACACCGTGTCTGAGGAGAAAACTGAACAGAGACCCAAAATTCCACGGGCCGAGGTGTCGATACCGTGAGTCCTACGTGGCCGCCCTTCAGAACCCTGTGAGCTTTGGCTCTGGCCTGATGGCAGCCATATTGGAGGAGTCTGATGTGCGCAAACCGGAGTTCCCTTCGGCAAGCACAGCTCCAGAGAGTCCAGCTCACCCCAGACAGAGGCCAGGCCAGGGAGCCGCTCCCAGACTCCTCTCTGGCTGTCTTCAGAAGGTAGCGACTCAGGAAACGAAAGCCGAGGAGGTGACAAAGCAGGGATACTTAAAGCTTCTCAAGTCTCCTGCTGGTGCAATGAGAAACCTCCCTCGGTCACAGTCTCCCCCTGCCAGCCATAAATTCTCCTTCTTCAAAGGCCAACGACAACCAGCATCCCCAGGGGACAGTTTGTCTGGTACCAGCCAACATGAAGGGCCTCGGAAAAGGATGTCGGCTATTTACTCTCCCAGGATGAACAGAGCTAAGCCGGCTGGGAAAGGTAATAGCCAATAGAGGGTTGTACAATACTGGCTATAAAGCAATCGTGGTAGTAAGTTGTGCAAGCTTTGCCTCCTTTCCACTAAAAAGTCTGCCACATCTTTGATCTGTTTTCCTGGCCAGGTACCGATCAGATGGATGCGTCTCTCTTCGACATCAACTCTCTCCACGACACCAACTGTAAGAATGGTCTTTGTGCCGCCACCGTGAGCTCTCCTGCCCAGCAGCCACTGTCTGCAGAGTCCAGCCCTCAACGGCCACCCCAATGGCAGGATCTCTGCGCTGAGCTCTTGCACTCGGGCGTAGCTTGTTTGCCAGGTACTGAACGCAGTGATAGGATCATGATTAGACCTGCTCACTTTTCTTCATTCAAAATGTTTTTTTCAATGAAAGCTTTTTGTGGTCAAAGTGAAAATTTCTGCAGGGAATGTCCCACGGCCTACATTTTTTAGGGGTTTTGTTGCAAAATGGAAAGCACCAAAATGGCACAAATTTCAGCTGGTCATTTCAATAGAACTAAAATTATTTGCCGGGTCAGCTGAAATTTTTTTGAAGTGGCTGAGAACTAATTTTTAACTGAATATTTGGAGGCGGGGAGGGGGAGGGTGGGAGATTTACAATGAAAACTTGAACATTTCTGACAGAAACAAAAAATGCTGTAGGGAAAACCCAGACTTTTCCCAACCAGTTCTTATCTCCTGAAGGCACGGCACAGCCCCCCAGGTAGGCAGGGAAACATTCTCCCCCCATTTCACAGATGAGAACTCTGAGACACAGATGAAAGCCCCCCAGAGCCAGAATTAGAGCTCTCAACACTGCACTCATTCCTCCAGACCCTCTGACAAGAGCCTCCACCCCAGCTACTAGACCAGGTGGGAACCTGAGGCGTTAGCAGTCATCAAGGTGAAAGTGAGGTCATTGATTCATAGATTCATAGATATTTAGGTCAGAAGGGACCATTATGATCATCTAGTCTGACCTCCTGCACAACGCAGGCCGCAGAATTTCACCCACCCACTCCTGCAAAAAACCTCTCTTAGGTCATGCAGGAGTTTAGGCCAATAGTGTTTGCCGCAGCTGTTCCATGAAGTCCCCCAGGAGACATACTGGAGATGCTGTACCATGCAAGCAGCAGTCCCTAAGGGCTTTCAGGGAAACCATGCGGCCGTGGGACGGAGCAGTTCAAGGGAGCACGCAGTAGATGACATTTGGATTCTCTGTGGTCTCCCACTCCACAGCAAACGTAACATTGCCAAGTCCCCCGATACTTGGTGTTTTCCTTGAAGCCTCAATTCCTGGAATCATGGAATAGGTTGAAATGCTGCTTTGTTTTGTTTTGTTTTGTTTTTAAGAAAAAGCATGTCTCTAGCCTTCATGGTTGCAGAGAGAAAACAGCTTGAAAATGTGACTCTTAAAGGCTCAAAAAGAGAAGGCAAATAAAAGAGCCCAACCTTTGTTTTTGAACAATCTGATGTCTTTGGGGGTCTCCTGAACACAGGGGCTTGGGCAGTACTGTGAACTGGTCACGCAACGTTTGATTTTTCCTGGCTGCAGGGAGCACAGATAAGCTTGGCAGGGCCCTGATCCAGGTGACCACGAGCAGCAGAGCATGGGAAGCCACCTGGTGCTCCACCAGAGAGGTAGCCCAGCTCCTCCTTTACCTCTGCTCCATCCCCAGGTAAGGGGAGAACACAACACCCTTCCCACAACAGCCATGTTATAGCATAACCCTAGCAGAGCACCGCCCGGCGCAGCAGCCACTCAGCCTCAGTGTCCCAGCCAGTCTTCCACTGCTCTGCCCAGCCTCCAACACCTTCTGGGTTGCAGCAGGTCCCTTACAGTTCTACCCCTTGCAGGGCACGCCAATTCCAAAACAAGGAGGGAACAACGTGCATTTAAATTCTGCCTTTTCCTCGGGAAGATCTGCTAGGCCCGGGGCCCTGACCAGCCTTCTCCAGCCTCTGCTCTCTCTCTGCCTGCTCCCCGCAGCTGAGCAGGGCTCTGCCTTTTACCCTGGAAGCCAGACTTCTGTTCCAGGTATCTCAGTTTGGCTGACTAGGCCTCCAGCAGCCCATTAACCCCTTCCTGCCATGTATGGAGGCTTGCATGCCCCATTCCAATTCCTTTCAGGCAGCAGCATAGTTGAGGGTAAACACGGGTTAATGGAATTTGGGGAATATAGAGTTTAGGGGGCGGGTTCTGCCTGGGAGCTGGACATCCACACTCTGTCCTTTGCCTGCTTTGTGTCCCCATCCTGCTGCCTGGCAAAAGGGAGTCAGGTGGCTCTAGGCTGCTGGCAACTCTCTGGGGGCCCAGTCAATTATTGTGAAAGGCATTATTTCTGGAACTGCTCACTGTGGTGGTTTGGGGGCTTTTAACCCTCTGTGTGTAGCTGCATGGATTCCACCCGCCCCGTGCTGGAATGTGTACCACTGCCCCCTACTGGAGCACGTTGGACATTGCATTGGTAGTTCAGACGTTCTTTCCACCCATCCTTCAAAATCCCATGGCTTTGGGGGATGTGAAGATAAATAGCGTGTGTGATGTTGGGGGTGTGCAGGCATTTCTGAGGGGAGCAGGCAGACAGAGAGAGAGCAGAGGTGGGGCTCTTGCCATGGGGGAGAAGGCTGGCCAGGGCCAATGCCCAGAAGATCTTCCGGAGGAAAGGGAACAGTTTATGTTCATGTTCCAGGGTTTCAGCCTGAGACACAATCCCAGGAAGAGTCGCTGAAATATGTAACTAATTCAGAGGATAATGTACACATCACGTGCCTCTTTGTCAATGTCATTAGCCATTGTGCATGAGAGTGAAGTACTCAAGGCTAGAAACCAGGGCCAGCCATAGGCAAGGCCACCTACTCCTCACAGAAGAGAAAATTAGAGTTCTACCGTCCACTGAAACCTTGACTTAACTGGTAAATCAGGCTCTGCTTCTGGGGTCTTCGGATTGCTCCAGCCCTTCCCTGTTTGCGAGAGAAACATGCACACCCCCGCCACTCCCAAAGCCACCTACGCTACTGATGGTAAAATAACCCCTAGAGGGGTAGGTGTGAAGTGATGAACTGTTCACTGTCTCCATGCAGGAGAAGGCCTGGGGTAATCCCAGCCATGTATTCAAGGGTTCAGTACCATTAAATCCAGCAGGTATCTCCCTCAGCTTTGGTCTGGAATGGAGAAGGGTGGGGAGATGGGCCACAGCACCTCCTGTTGGTTGGTTTGAAGCTACAGCTTTGAAGAATTCACGTTCCCTATTGGCCTCAGTCTGGGCTCTCACGCGGGCGCTGACTTACTGCATGGCTGGGAGGGCGAGGACAGAGGTGCCAACTTGAAGTGTGGGGGAGAAGGGAGTGGGACAGCAGCTCTCAGGGGAAAGGAGGCCCTTAGAGTTTCCCTCACCAGACATCAGCGGGTGCACGTCTACACTGAGGCCGGAAGTGACCAGCGAGCTCCCAGCCTGGCAGACAGACTCAAGCGGGCGGGCTCGAGTGAGCGCGCTAAAACCAGAAATACAGAGGTTCCGGTGTGGGCTGCAGCTCAGGCTCTGATGGCGAGGGGTGAGTCGGGCTGGGCGCCCAAGCTGATGCCTCCACTGCCCGCATTGCTATTGTGGGCGCTCTAGCGCGAGCTCGGCTAGCACGAGTCTGTCTGCCCGAGCTGGAAGATTCGCTCCCCGCCGCAGTGCAGGCACCCAGACCCCGGGACGGTGCCTCCAGGAAAGGGGGGCATTTCCTCTCCAGCGGGGATGGGGAAACCCCAAATCAGCTGCTGAGGGTCTGCCACTCTTAATTAATGCCGTTTTCTTCCTCCAATCAGAGCTCACTGTGGTTTATTTCGTTCTCTAGGAGGGAAACAAGGGACAGAGGGCTGACCATTGTGGTGGATGCCAGGAGACAGCCTCCCTCCCTGACCTTGCACACGGCATTCAGATCAGTCCAGGTACACGCTGGTCTCTGTTCAGTGGTGAGCTTAGCGGGATAAGGGGGCCCAGGTAAGCACAGTCGGCTTGGGTGGGCGAGATCTTCTGCCAAGCTAATCAGTAAAGTTCGGCAGTGTTGTCCCGAATTTCCTCTGGAGTGTATTGCATGGGGTGGGGACCTGTGAGCAGGTCCCTGCTGGCCTAGAGCTGATCCTTTGACAGTCCCTTTGTCTACAGTGCCCTGAGGCCAAGATTTTGATCTCATCCACACTCTTTGCCCTAAGCATCCCCAAGATCATTTATTCAGGCAGGTCTCAGTTACCCTCTGTTGGAGTGGAATATGTTTATCTAGGAAACACTGCGTAGCCCCTGCTCTCCCTGGGACACCTGCCCAGGCTTCTCCTCCACAGTCCCAGTTACGGATCTCCCGGGGACCGTCAATGCATCTGGCCCCCAGCCGTCTGCGAGGTCGACGCTGTGCTGCTACACGCCAGCACTTTCCTGGTTGTCTGGTCTCAGAGTTGCCACGACAATTCTCGTCACGTGCAGAGTAAGCAGAGGATGTCCTGCGTATTGCCAGGAGTGACATTCACTCTGCCCTCCCCTGCAGAGATCTTCACCTGCCTCCGTCCATGCTGTGTTGCTGTTGGCAGAGAAGGAGGTGGCTGCACACCTGGAGAAGTTACCTGGAATGCAGGTGAGGGCTGGAGCAGCGTTTTCAGCAGCTGCTCCCTAGCCTCGTCTCTATACCATTTGCACCTTCTCCTGCAAGGAGAACAGAGTCTGTATTGACGGATGGTCCCTTCCTTTCCTCCCTCGTCTCTGCAGTCAGGGGGATGGAGCTGGACCGACGTGCTCCCCCACCTCATCTCCACCTTGGCCTAGCTCACCAGGGCTCCATCTGTGCCGGCAAGAGCAGTGGCTAGATGGATTCTCTCTGTCTGTGTGTCTGCCCTGGTCGTGTTGCTAGAGCTCAGGTTCCACTATTCCCATGCCATCGTCAGTAGAGCCTGCCCAGGTGCACAGTCCTTCCTCTCGTTATGGAATACCTGGACCCATTCTCGGACGAGGAGCAGGGAGAGGTGCCCTTCTCTCTGTCTGTGGGGCCTTTATCCTATTGTCTGTCTCCCAGGCAGGTAATTCTTGCCGCCCTCGCATTGTCTGACGGCAGTAATGGACTGCAGCCACCCAGGGGAAGCCGAGTACTTTCCCAATTACTTCCACACGCTGGACACGGGCATTAGCATAATAACTCAGAACTTGAAAGGGTTTATTATTCTTTTAATGCTGCTCTGTTTAATTAATATAATGTGAAATATTAATGAGTTCGATTACCCAGCTTGGCTGTCCTGGCAGATTTACTAAAATGCCAGCGTTCTGCTGTGCATTCGAAAACCACAGAGCCCCAGGGAGCTCCAGTTAGAGATAGTGACTTTTCTGAGCCAGCGCTGGGGTCAGGGTCTCGGGAAGGAACCAGAACTGCTAAAATGCCAGGGCCAGCAGCTTTTCTCACCAGGCCCCATGCAAAGCCTGTTGAAGCCACTTCAGTGGGCTTTGGGTCGAGTCCCCAGTGGGCAACACCCTGAGGTCTGTACTCAGCGAGCGTTTGCCTGAATAAAGACCGAGTGTGAGAAACCACAGCTGCACACAGACCCCAGGGTCTTGCATGGGGATGAAACCAGGGTGAAACAAGCCCCTCTAGCTCTTGAGCCAACAGAGGAACTGACTCATTTGCTGCCCGTAACTAGCAGGCAGTTCTGCTCGCTAGAGGGAGACACAGCTGCGCGCACTGAGCCAGCCCATTGCATGTGGGATTCAGGATTTACAGCCTAGCCAGGCAGGAGCGGACAGCTGGGAATCTCAGCCAGCAGCCTCTCCTTCTGACTCTTCCAGCCCCATTTTGCAGATTCAGGCAGCAGGGATCATTTGGAGAAGGAGAGAGGGATTTTCATGCCCAAAGGCTTCAGGATCCCCTCGGGGAAGCCTTGCCAAACCAGACTCTTACCCACCACTCTCACAGGCAGTGGTGGGCTGGAGCCGCTTCACACAAACCGGTTGTTAAATTTTGAAGCCGGTTTAGAACCGGTCGTTAAAGGGCTGGGGAAGCTCAGGCGGGATGGACAGGATGTGGCCCACGGGACCGTCCTGTCCATCCCGCCTGAGCTCTCGGCTGGGGAGGCTCCCATGTGAATTTTTACTGACCCGGCGGCACTCCGAGCCTTCGGCGGCACTTCGGCAGCGCGTCCTTCACTCACTCTGGGTCTTCGGCGGCACTTCGGCAGCGCGTCCTTCACTCACTCCGGGTCTTCGGCGGCATTTCGGCGGCAGGTCCTTCAGTGCTGCCGAAGACCCGGAGGGACTGAAGGACGTGCCGCCGAAGTGCCGCCCAAGATCTGGAGCGAGTGAAGGAACCGGTTCTTGAGCTTCTGGCAGCTCATCACTGCTTACATGCCCCTGTAAGAGCTCACCATAGTATTTACAAGCGGTGTCCCTCCCTCCTGCAGGTGGAGGTGCTGACTTCCCTCAGAGCTCTGGGCCGATATGTCGACAGCACCCAGCTGACACCAGACTTGGATGGTACTTTCCCTTACAGCCACGGCGAGTGGGTTCAATTCTTCCAGGTGTCTATTATCATGGCCTTTAGCTTTCTCCTTGTGTTTGCTGCAGCCCTTGTCCCTCAGCAAGGGACTTGCTTCTCTTGGGGCATAAAACTGAAAGTGAAGATCACTGGCAAATCCCTGGTACCTTGGTAATGCAGGAAGACAATGTACGAGAATGCACAGGCTACCGGTACTGCAATAACACCCGACCGCGGGGAGAGTGAATTTGGTTGCAGGTTACGCCAACTGGTTGCAGCGCAATAAGTACACAATAAGTGTATCACAAAAATTGTATCTGTGTGTGTGTGTGTGTGTGTGTGTGTGTGTGTGTGTGTGTGAGAGAGAGAGAGAGAGAGAATTCCCATGGGATGCCCTGAAGCAAGCAGTGGTTTTCACGTGTGTTACACATAAGTTCAAGAAATTAACAAGAAGGCCCAGAACTTTAGCTAAATATCAATAGCTACCTCAGTTCTGCTTAGAAATTTATTATCTACAATGTCTCTCTGCAATTAACCTTCCCACCCTGCTTATTGGCTGCATTGCTATTCATCCATATTTCCACCTGATTGTTTCCCTATCAGCCATTAAACTACTGTCCGGCTGTTTATACATCCATCCAATCTAAACCTTTTCCCCCTCTCTACCCTAAGCCTGTTTTGCCATCCATCCGCCAGCCCTCCTGGCCCAGGACAGGCCAACCCACTTGTGTTTCCTTCCCCGTAGAAGCTACATCCCTTTGTGGCTGATCTCAAGCAAGCCTCCAAGCTACTGCAGAGCTCCATCCAGGAACTGGAGAAGGGCGACTTCCCAGAGGATATGCAGGTAAGAGCCATGGTGCCGAGTTCCAAACAGGACAGCCTGCAACCAGGTCTGGGCGCAGTTATCCCCCCAAACATCAGTATGTGCACTGTGCTGCCCATCATCTCCTGCTGCCCAATGGCAATCCAGCCCTGGGCAATTCCTGCCCACCGGGAGAGCCAGAGGAACTCTCTAGGTGCATTTGATCAAAAGCAGCAGTGAATCTCTCCCCCAGCCTTTGCTTGCTACATAATCAGTATTGAAGAGCACAGAAGCAATTATTATATTGCAAAACAATTTTTAAGCCAGCCTTGTGCTGTTCTGCTGGCCCAGCCCACCAGCTGCGCCAGGCCAGGCTGTATCGCTGCTTGGACAGGAGGCCTGCAAGGAACGGCATGCAGCAGTCATGGAGACCTGGCAAGGTGCGATGCACTGTTCTGCTGAAGATGCTCTTTATTGGCTAAGACTTAACACCAACACCCTGATTACTTGTGGTCACTGCAGATTCTCTGGGAAGGTCTGCAAGAGGAGGAGCGTGAACTCTAGTGCCCTGTCAAATTCCAGTCCATATCATTCCGAAGTGCCTGCCTGAAGCCCCTGTGCAGGTCCCAGTGGACACAGACAGCTGCCATGTTGCACCCCAAAGGTGGCTGCAGTCAGTGGTGGATGAGGTGATCTCTGCGTTGAGTTTGTTACTGTCTCATGCCCAGAACGCACGTTGGGATCCCCTGGCCAAGGGACCACAGAACCGTAGGGTTAGAAGGAACCTCAAGGATAACCCCCTGCTATGACGCAGGACTTGTGTCTAAACCCTCCAAGACAGACAGCTCCAGCCTCCTTTCGAAACCCTCCAGTGAAGGCGCTTCCACAATTGACCTAGGCCGTCGGTGACTAGATAGCTCCTCCAGGGCTCTATTTGCAGGACAATGTGCGTTTCCCATGGCACGTGGCATTTAACTCCATTTTGTCCCAGGGTAAAATCAATTGCCCTTGGCCTTTTCTGACCTCAGGCTGTGTCCCCTCTCTTGCCTTCGCCCCTGACCGCCGACTTGGTGCTGTTGATTCAGAGGGTGATGGGGCAAAGGGCAGGGCAATCCCAGTGACAAGCGTGTGTGTCTCTGATCCTTGGGCAGGAGGCAGCCGAGTGCACGGAGAGGTACAGGGAGCTGATGAAGGCAGTGCTCAGCAACGTGCAGCTGGTCAGCTTGCAGAGAGAGGGTGGGGCCACGCTGGCCAGGCTGAGGAAGGAGGCATCCCGGCTTAGCTTCTCACCGGACGTCAGGTATGGAGGCCTGGAGCCATCCCTGCCCCAGAAGAGGGACACTGAGCACCGAGCTCTCACCCTACTGGCTTCAGGATGCTTGTGCCTTTGGCATTGGCTGCACTTGCAGATCCCCTGCTCCTCTGGGGACAATGCAGCCTATTACCCTCCAGCACAGGCCTCTCGCCAGCCCTTCAAGGTGTTCCCCCCACCACCCGCTTCCCCAGGCCTAGCTCTGCCAGCTCCCACCAAGCCTTCAGGCCCAAGCTCCCAGGAGTGGTTCCACCGCCCCTTTCAGCCCAGGCCTGGAAGGCGGCCATGGACCGTTCGCTTGAGCAGGGTGAGGTTTTTCCCCCTGGGCTTTGCTGGAGAACGTGTGCATGTGTCACTAGGAAGAAGAGGAGCTTGTGTCCCCTGCAGAGCTCAATTCGGTGCAACTATAAACAGATGTCATCCAATGTTACTTCATTTTATTTTCTAGTGTGGCTGCTAGATGGCACTGCTTCCCAATAATATCACATTGATTCCAGCCAGCCGCCCGCCACAAAACCTGCTGGTTTCCTTCTCCCTCAGTTCACGCCACTCTTCCCCCACTCCTTTGCCTGAGCTCCTCTGCCTCGCTTTCGCACACAGGCTGTGACAGAGTCAGGTGGGGTGGAGGATATTTCCAAGGTGATAGAGAGCGGAGTTGGCAAGCGCCATCCCTCCCTCTGGTATCCAGCATCCAACTCCAACCTGCTCAGTGTAACTGGGAGATGGCTGGACATGTGCAATCACCTGACATTACACCTGCAGCTATTCAGGCTCCAAACACCTGGAGAGTAACATGTACCTTGCCCCAGGGCCGGCCAATCTGTGGGCACAAACTGCTCCCACACAGAGCAATACAATGAGGTTTTCTGGACAGGTACAAACCCAGTGAGTCCCCTCGTGTGTTAATGGGATTGGAAACATTTGCAGCCTGGCTCAGCTTGTGGCAAAGCATCACCTACAAGTTACAGCCCCTCTGCGACCTCCGCTCTGGCTCCCAAGCTGGGCTACAGCGCGGAGGAACAGGACTGCGGCTCTTCCACTCCGCACATGCCATCCTTCAGTGCCACTGTGCTAATAAGCAGAGCAATCTTTGCACACGGTCTTTCTCAGCTCCCAACAGAGTGCATCAGGGTCGTAACTAGAACCCAGCTCCAGGGAGCACACGGACAAAGGCTAGGGTTCCCCTGTGCCCATTAAAGGGATTGTGATGCTCAGAGGACTCCCTCTGTTGGTTTCTTTACCAGGAATCAGAAGGGAACAATCTGAATTGTGTGTTCAGCTCTAATTCTAGGAGGGGTGGATGGTCTTCTGCACACCAGCGGCTGATATGTTGTAGGTGAACAGAGAGGGGCCAGATATACTTATCACCCTTTTTGTTCTTAAGGAACAGCATGGACTCAGCCATGGGCCTCTACAACCAAGTGGAAGAAGAAGTTCACACTTTGGTGATGAAATCCAACAGCTGCCTGGAGCGCCTGGAGTTTCTCCAAAAGATCCAGGAGTTTGAGGCAGAATTCAGCAAGGTGAGTGCTTTCCCCAAGACATACTGCCGGAAAGGACCGCTTGCACCTTGGATACCATGGCAACATTTGCTGAATCTCATTCATTGAATCCAGGACCCAGTCACTAAGTGACAGAGCAAAAGATTTCTTTGCTTCAGCTCTGAGTTGAGTGAAGCAAATAAACTTCTCTGCTTATAGCGTGGGTCACTGATACCAAGGGAACATGGAGAACAACAAGATTTTCTTGAAGCCCTGATTTTAATCACTAGGTTACTGGGAAAAATATGTTCACGAATTCTGTGAAATCTGGATGACCCAAGGGAAGGAGGGGAAATTCCCAGGGAAGTGGCAGCTGTTAAATAACTGAGATCTCATGGAAATCCTATATATTTCTTCTCATAGCTCACTTGCTGGATTGATGAAGGAGTTTCTCGGCTCCATGAGCTGAGCACTGAGGAATGGAGCCCGGACAGCCCAGAGAGATCCTACCAGCAGTTTAAGGAATTCTTTATTCAGGCTACAGTACGTTTGAGGATGCTTTTCTGTAACCTGTGTCCTAGCTATAGCTATATTGTCTGTGTCTGGAACATGGTCCTTGCTAGGGCTCTTTGCCAGATACTCAGAATGAACCAGAATTAGAGCTTCTCGCATTTCATTGCAATTTTGTTACAAATGGCCCAACATTGTTACAGATCTGCAGAAAATGCCATTTTTGACTGTTTGAGCAATAATGGGCCCATCTAAAGGGCTAGTATGATCAACATTTAATTGTCAGGTCAAATTTTTGCAAGGAGGTTCCCAGTGTTGCACAGCCCTAGTCCCAAATGTGAGACAATCCTTATACTTCTGGATCATGTATGGGCTCCGACCCCTAACACTCCTGCCTCCTCACCCCTCTCCCAGCCTCCAGCTCTGGAGGGCAGTCATTCTGTTCCAAGGGGGGGTCCAGTGCTGTGGGGAAGTCCAGGAGAGGGTTCTGTGGAGACTGAGGCTTCTGTTTAATCAACCCAAACAAGAAGCCCCATGCAATGCACTGAATTAAATGATGTCAAAGCATGGGGAGTGTAGAATGAGACCCTCCACTCTTATTTCCTCCCAAGACAGAATGATTCTCTTCTGCTTCCTTGCACACCCAGACATGTTTGTGCCCAAATGGAGAACATTCCTCTGACTTTGTTGCTGAAATCTTCCAGCCGCAGAGCTCCTGGCCCTCAGCAAACAAGGCCCCCAGGATAAAGACAGCCGAGCCTGTTTAGGAATATATCGTTTTCCTTGTATCCTCCCTTAGGCTCACTACAACAAAGGACTTGTGCTCTGTAAGGAAGCTGCTGAGTTCCAAGGCTCCATGTTCCCAGAGGCACAAGCCTTCGAGGCAGCCAGAGGTACCGTGCAGGCCAAACTGAGGAGTTTCTACACGAACTTGGAGAGGCAGCAGGCTGAGCTGGAAACTCTGCTCAATCTCTGCAGGTTCTGTGACAAGGTGACTGTGCTAAGCTAACTGCTCCATATTGTTACACTGCAGCAAACTGGAACTAGACAACATTGCTCTCAGCCAGGGGATGGGAATCTGTAGGGCAGAGTGTGAAATGCATGAGCAGTGAAATAGTTTGAGGCCCCCAGTGCTGATTGCATAGCAAGGAAATGGAGCGCCCCCCAGCCTCGGCTCTCCCTAGAGGATGTGCTCTCCTGACACTGGTAGAGACAAACTAGTGAAGAAACTCAAGGCTGGTGATTATGATGGAGGTTCTGTAGGACTCCAGAAGGAAGTCGGTGTGGAGGGGCTGCAGCAGAACAGGGGATGAGAGGCGTTACAGAGGAATAAATAAGCAAGTGGGAAATGAGGTTTGGAGAGAGAGAGAAAAGTTCACTAGACGGAGAGCACGGGAAGGACGTTGCAGGTGGCTGAAGGTATAAGAGAAGGCTCTTGCACCAGCAGCAAGCGGGATCCTGGGGGAGGAGAGACAGCAGGTACTCGATGAGCAACAAAAAAACCCAAAAAACTATTGCTCTGTTTTCTAGATAACATTGCTTAACCTTGACTGCAAAATTCACGTGACTTGTGTGAAGCTTGGAGAGGGACAGCCAGCAAGTCGGGAGGCCCTACAATGCCTAGAGAAATCATTACAGAAGCTATCTGTGGAGTTTTCAGCAGAGAGGTTCCAGGAGATGAAGGTACAAGCCTACACCATGCACAGCTGCAGAGGACTAGAGGTATGGAACAAGGCATGGCAGAAGTGTCAAGAAACCAGGCAGATCCTCGAGGAGATACTGGAAAAATTCAAGGAGGCCCAAAGTGTTGAGCCAGACTGTAGTGGGGAGGAAGATTCTTTCAGCTCAGATGCTACTAAATCAGGCCCCAGAGTCCAAGGTAAAGTTCCTCATGTTTGCAAAGCAGCTTCCAACCCTGCCCAAGCATCAGCAGAAAGCAATACACACGTTCAAGAATCAGGATGCAAAGCAAGGAGTGAGATAGAATTAAAACCACATCTGCCCACAGACTCTGACCTAGACATAGATCCCAGGGACCCCAGGTGTTCTCAGCAGGAATCCTTGGACTGCAAGGATGTGCAGGAGGGCAGAGGTACTTATCAAGGCTCAATAGCAGCTGAAGAGTCTCCCCTGAGTGCTGCATGTGGAGCTGATCTTGAACAGAGAGAAGCCCCGGCTCCGAATCCCAGCACAGAGGCCTTAGGAAGCCTCCAAGTGGCACCCCCTCAGAAGCCACCTCTGACTCTTCCATCACAAGCCTGCTGCCCAGACAGTGGCCAGTTTCCTCAGGACAGCGCGAGCGAGTCCCTGGGTGATGCGCCTTGCTCAGCCCCCAGCACAGGTGCTCAGCAGCACTGGGGTAAGGTGCCGGAAGCAGCCCAATATTTCCAGGTATCCAGGCATGGCAGCTTTTCGTCTGAAGATACAGAGGCACAGAACTCGGCGCAAGACCCTTCAACAACCAATCTCCTTTTGCCCATGGAACTCGTGAGTCCTAGACTGTCCGGGCCTCTGGGAAAGCCCCTGGGAATCATATATCTGGAAAACCACCACACAAATAGCCATGCAAAAGCAAATGCCGAGTAAAACCAGCTCTTTCGAAACTAGGTTGGCTTTGTCTTTCCAATCCTGGCAACTTTGGCCACGGAGTGGATGTGCTGTCTAGTGGTCAGAGCACACGACTGGGCATCAGACCTACTGGGCTCTACTCCTTACCCTGCCATTGACTCATTTCTTGGCCTGAGGCAGGTTACTTCACTCCTCTGTGCCTAAGTTCTACCCATCTGCAAAATGGGGATAACAATACTTACCTACCTCACGGAGAGTTGTGAGGCTCAGTTAATAATCTTGAAGTGCTTTGTGGTCCTCCTATGAAAGGCATCCAGCTGGGTAAGTGAAGGGTACTGGTTGAGTTAACAGTAACGTTCTCCTGGTAAAAAGAAAAGGAGTACTTGTGGAACCTTGGAGACTAACCAATTTATTTGAGCATAAGCATCCGATGAAGTGAGCTGTAGCTCACGAAAGCTTATGCTCAAATAAATTGGTTAGTCTCTAAGGTGCCACAAGTCCTCCTTTTCTTTTTGCGAATACAGACTAACACGGCTGTTACTCTGAAACCTGCACTGATCATGCACCTCACTATAGGATGTTCCTCACTGCTGAATCTTCCCCTGTCCAGAGCTGCCAGGCCTCGGAGTGTAAATTGTTACCACAACAGAGCTATCACCAGATCCCTCCTTCCTCCTCCCAACTCCCCTGCCTTCCAGTGGAATTTCCCTCCTGCCTACATGTATTACTGTCTCCTTTCCCTCCTCATCTATGGGGCTACTGCAGCTTGTTTTGCAATATTTTGTCCCTGTTAAAACAAGGCTAATTTTATTAACAACAGTAAACCCCAAATGCCGAGCTCTCAGTGTAGAGCAGTGCAGAGGAAACTACATTCCAGCCGACAGTCAGACAGCGCCCAGAGTCTGTTCCAACTGCGAACAGAAATCCTTCTCGGGTGCTACTACTCCTGCAGGAGGAGCCAGAGGAATAAATTCAAGGTGAGCACCAAAATCCAGTCCTGATTCATCTTCTCTCAGCAGCTGTGCTCAGTACACTCTAAGTGGGCCAAAAAAGAAATGTCAGATTCTGCTCCTCTGAGGCTGTTCCCATAATCCATCCCCAGCAGACAGCCATTTATTCTCCTTAATCCAAGGGTGGACATTTCAGTTGGCTCCTGGACAGACTTTCAAGCACGCGGGACCCACCGGTGTGTGTACAAAACTGAGACAGGGATGTCCATAACTTGCATGCCCTGTTACAGAGACTGTGCATGCAAGCGGCCGTTGTTCGCAGTTTGCACACGCTGTTCCCCAGTAATCTTGCGTCTGAGTGGTTTAAAAATCCGTCCCTGGGTGTCTGCCTGGGAAGGGTTGTGGTGAAGTCTCGAGTGTTTTTCTTTTTAACAAAACATTCAAATCCAGGCTCATCTCTCAGACTGCACGGCCTCCTCCTCCTCCTTTTCCCCATCCCCTCGTCAGTTCAGAAGGGTGCGTTGTGTTTGGTTCCATCCTGTCCCCCACAGCCAGCCGGCAACAGAACGAGAGGACCTGCTTCCAGGCCTGTGGGGTCGGGTCACTGTCCTTCCTGGATTGTAAGGCGAGGAGGGACCATTCTGGTTACTAGTCTGATCTCCTGCATAAACATAGGGAGTTCAAGGCCAGAAGGGATTGTGAGATCATCTGGTCTGACCTAGATCACCAGGTCCTCAACTTTCACTCCGTTGCCCCTGTATTGAAACAACTCACTTATGTTTGGCCAAAGCATCTTCCAGACAGAAGCATCCAGCCCCAGGCTCTGAGTCTGCTTTTCTCCTCTCAAAGCCCTGTCGGACGCAGGATTTACACTGGACAAAGTCACCTCTCAGCCTTCGTTCCAATAAGCAAAGCAGATTGAGCTCGGTCACTGGCTCACTGCCAGCCATTTTGTCCAGCCCTCGTGCCTCTTTTCTGCACCTTGTCCAAAATGTGGACCTCAGACCGGGACACGGGATCCAGCATCGCTCTCACCAGTGCCATTTACAGAGGTAAATCACCTCCCGGCTCCACCTCACCACTCCCCCGTTTAGACCCCCAAGGACCACATGAGCCCCGTCTGCCACAGCATCACTCTGGGAGCTCCTGGCGAGCTGCTGGTGCACTGTGACCACTGGATCCTTTTCAGAGTCCCTGCTTTCCAGGACAGTCCCCCAGGCTGTAGGGATGCTCTTCACTCCTGTCCCGAGACGTATAACTGTGCATTTGACTGTATTAAAACACATTCTATTAAAATGGACCCAGAATACCAAGTAACCCGGACTGCTCTGTCTGACAGCCCTGTCCTCATCATTTTTTACCACTCAGCAAATCTTTGTGTCATCCGCAAATTTTATCAGCAGTGATTTTATATTTACTTCCAGGTAACTGATGAAAATGTCAAATAGCATTGGGACCAGCGCTGATCCCTGCGGAACCCCACTAGAAACACCCCCATTTGATGGTGATTCCCCATTGACAACTACTTGAGATCTGTCAGTTTGCCAATTCATAGTCCATTTAATGGGTGCTTTATTGATATTGTATAGCACTAATTTTTAATCCGAATGTCATGCAGTACTAAATCAAATTCCTTACAAAAGTCCAAGTATATTACATCCATGCAGTTATCTTTAGCACCAAACTTGTAACCTCATCAAAGAATGAAATCAGGTTTGTTGGACAAGACTTATTTTCTGTAACACTTGCTGCCTGGCATTAATTATATTCCTTTAATTATTAATTGAATCCTATATCAGATTTTCTATTATTTTGCCCAGGATTGAAGTCAAGCTAGCTGGCCAGTCATTCTGCTTGCCCTTTTTGAATGTTGTCACAAAATTAGCACTCTTCCAGTCTTCTGGAATTTCCCCGATATCCCATGTTTTATTAAAAATGAACATCAGTGAGACAGAGATATTCTCAGCCACCTCTTTTCAGACTCTTGTGTGCAAGTTATCCAGGCTGCTGATATAAAAATGTTTATCCCTAGTACATGTTGTGTAACTTACTCCTTGATTACTAATAGACTGGAAAGTACTCCATTCATCATGTGATACAAAAATATCACCCTGCTTCTTTCCAAATACAGAACAGAAATATTTATTGAACATTTATTTCTACCTTTTCTACACTATTAATTGTTTTACCATTTCCTTCTAGTAATTGGCCTATATCATTGCAAGGATTTCGTTTGTTCCTAATACATTTTAATAAACTCCTTAGTATTGTCCTTAGCCCTCCCAGATGTGGATTTTTCTGTAATATCTTTAGCTTCCTTTATCAATTTTCTATACTTCACAACTTCTAATTTATATCATGAGCTATCCATTCCGCCCCCCCGCCCCCCGCCCGTTATATGTGGCTTTTTTATTTCTAATTGCTGCGTTCACTACCCCATTGGACCAGGAGGGTTTTTAGCCAAATATTTTCTTCCTTGAGGTAGAATCCTGGCTTTTGGGACTCCTAATAAACTCTGCTTAAACAACTCCCTATTTTCATTTGCATTTTTCTGTGTAAAATTTTCCTCCTAATCAATTTCATTCATAGTTTACCTCAGGTTTGGGACATTGACTGCTTTGAAGCACCAAACCTTTTTATTACTGGTTGGGACTGCCCTCTTTTTTCCCCGGATTGAATGTAATCAGGTCATGATCACTAGTCCCTAGGCAACCACCAACTTGCAGTCTAGTGATTAAATCCTCTTTATCAGTCATAATGAGATCCAAAATAACATCACAAACCACTGCAGGCCACAGAATTTCATTCAGGGATTCCTGCATCAAGCCCATCATGTCTGGTTGAGCTGGAGCATATATGTTTGGAAACTTAGAGAAACTGCCCTGGTTTCTTAGCCCCCGTTTCCTATGGGAGTCAGACGAGCACTGGAGCAGCATCTGTCCAGAATGCTGCTTCCTTAGATGCGTGAGTGTCCTGGGAAGGGGAATGTGGTTGTGGGTGTGCATGAAGCGAGGAAACTTTCTTCCTATGGGTCTTTCTGAAGGAGCTGGACACCTTAGCAGCAGTACCCGGGCTCTTAGCAAAGACTAGGTGGGGCAATCTCCCAGACCATCGTAGTCATCTGCCATGTCCTCTGCACAGCTTTCTGACACAAAGGAAAATGAAGGAGGCCACATAAGAGCATTTCCGAAGCCATTAGATTCAAGATGCAGCCACTGACTTCCACCTCCATGTGCTAAATCCCCAATACCAGCTGAAGGCTTGTGCTGCACAGAAGTTCCTGACCCGTGCTAAGGCCAAGGAAGGAATAAGCGGGAGTTATTCTTTCTAGGAATGCACACAATGATTTTCTTGTGTAACCCTTCTGCCAATCAGAGTTGGTAGCAACAAGGGCCGGGTTCAGTATCTAGGGGTTCCTTTTCAACAATACAACACAAAACCGGCTCAAGCCCCCAACCAGTGACCTGGGACAATTTACACACCAACCACGGGTGCCTCAAAGAGGAAAAATATGATTATTGCTGAAAATATTGTGATGGTATAGCAGTGTTAGAAGGATGCCATCTTTGGATATAAAACCACTGAATGTTACATTTTCACAGCATGTCATTGGATGAGCATCTTCTATCCATAGCCAGGGCTGCTTTTGTTACCTTTGCAATCCTGTTAGACTCGGAGCACTGCTCAACAGTGAAGAGACGGAGATGCTAATCAATATTTTTGTCATTTTTAGGATTGATTATTCTAATGAATTCTTTGGGTTTCTCAGCCAGGCTGCTAAAAGACAACAGCTGATAGGGAAGGTGCCGGCCTAATCCGGATCTAGTTTATCCAATCAGATAATTCAGAAGATGAAATCTCTCTAGTGGCCATAAATAAAATTTCATACTGATTTTAAAAGTGCTTTACTTGTTTAAAAGGACAGCAACGCCCCAGAAGACTTTTATGATTTGCTATTTTCTTATGTTCACTGTTGTTATATGGAGGTCAGGATGTGTTGTTTACTGAAGTGCCCTTGATACAGGATCTGGCAGAATTTGGGGGACAGAGCCTTGGATATTCTGTCCTCTCCCCTTACTTACCTGGGCAAACTGAGTCTCTTTTAATTTCTAAACGGAAATTGAAAAAGGAGCCCTTTATCTTTCACTGATTTTAACTGTGTACACTACCCTGGGAATCCTTTGAAAGGCGGCTGTACAAATGCATTATTTATCATGATCTGGAATGGATCAAAGTGCCTATCTCTAACCATCCCTAAACGATGGGAGGGAAGTTTGGAATCTGGATCCAAATTTTGCAGGCAAACCACTCCCTGCCCCCAACTCTCACCCATCACTGAATTTTTCAGATTAAAATAATGGATCAGAGCTTTATGACTTGGGCTCATCTCTAAATATTAGCACCCAGAAAGCTAGAAAGAACAATAGTTTGGCTCAGAGATGAGTAAGGAACTATCTGCAAATGCATGAAGAGCTAGAGCATCAGAATTAAGGAGGAGAAGAATTACTTAGGGCTGGTCAGGGTAGAGGGCTGACGATTATGGATGATGATGATGATGATATGTGAGAAAAGTCAGACTGGATATCAGGAAAGGCAAAGGCAGCAAAAGGGGCTTTCAGGGAAGCATTGGTCTCCCCCATTGCAGCAGTCCCTCATGCTCTGGCTACACAATGACCTGATTGGCAGGGAATGGAACAGATGCTCCAGAAGGCATTTGCCATCTCTAGTTTTGAGGGATGCACCTTTGCTGTGCAGTTCTCACAGATTGGCATGACCCAAACTTTGCCAGGTAAGGGGCTGTGCTGAAACCTGGTTGCAGCAAAGGGTGTCTCAGGAAACCTACATGCTCCAGGAAACAAAAAAGGGCTGCACACCAGATGTCTGGAGGAGCCTCTGGGACCAGGACGTTGTGAATACAGATGAGCTGATTCAGGTCAGACCACTATCAGCCTGTGGTCAAGAGGGAAGCCTCTGGCTTGGTGTCATGCTTTCATTGCTTGTATTTAAGTGGGAGGGATGTCTGAGTGAAGATCCAGAGACAGAATATATCTAACACTCCACCGATTTAAACAGAACTGACAAAATGCATGTGAGAGGGAAAAACACACAACCCACCCCAATTTAAGAAGCAATCAGTAACCTCTCTCATCTGCCCCTGCCTTGCTGAACTGCTGACTCTCCTGATTCTGCCTTGCCACCTGGCCTGACCTCACCGGCCTATTCTGTCAACCTGGCCCCCTCGACCGAATCTCCTGGCTACCGACCCGCTGCGAGAACTCTGACCACTGCCTGGACTGCCTCTAATACCAATCCACCTGCCAGCTACCAGACCGCACGGGTATCACTTGATCACGGCTCTGAATGTCAGCCACTGGGCAGGACACTCTGTCCTGTACTGCTTCTCTCTCAGGTAGGCAGTATTAGTGATACCAGGCTCAGTAGGAGAACAGTCGGAGTCGCTGAGGCTGGCGCTAAGAGCAGGTGCTGTGCTGTCCTGTCCTGTTCATCAGTAAGACATTGCCACTGATTTCTACCTAGGAACGTTTTGTAAATTCTCTTACCCTTCATTCTCAATGGCCTGTTCCCCGACGGATCAGGCTAATGGCAATGAGGGTGCTGCGGTGTCCTTCAAAGGACAATGCCTGTTGTTTTGGGCTTGTTGGAGATTATGAATGTTTCCAACACACTTGAGTAGCAAAGAGGCCTCCCAGCCCAATCAGCCATTGCCTGCTCAATGTCATCCAGAAGCTAATTGTTCACAGTTTAGCATATGCCAGTTGGCAAAATATCTGAGCTGACATCTGCACCGGTCTCACAATGGACTTTGGCAGAGGACCTTCTTGGAGAACAGTGTTTGTGGGGAGGTTATTTGTTCCTGGTGAACTCCGTGCTTGTGAAAGGTGCTTGACTGGCAGGGCTAGGCAGGGACAGCCTTGATTTATCTACAGGTCACTGGCAGGGCAATCTGCCTTTCCTCATCCCCTGACAATGGCCCGCCACAGCCTGGTCTAGGGTGAAGCATCAGTCAGGCTGCGTGGCCTGATTAGTCCTTTGCCGAAATCATGAACAAAGAAGCTGGCTGTGATGTGAGTCTCACGCCAAGAAGGTGCCTAGTACCAGCAGCTTGGCTGGCATTTGAGCCAGCGACCTAGAGAGACCCACCCTGTCCCTTACCAATCCCTTGGGCCATCCACAGCCTCCTTTCACTTTGTTTTAATCTATTGCTGAATCACTCACCACACCCAGCTTCTAATCAGAGACAAACCCTGAAATCTGACCAGTCCTGACCTTTGGGTGGGAACAGGGGTGCAATGGAACCCTGGCAAGAGACAGCCACATCTGGGGAAGCAGGGGGTTTCCCTAATCCCAATTCCTGTGTTCTGTGGGAATGTGCACTCGAGCATCAGAGCAATGAGAATGCACAAACCAGCTGGGATCTCTAGGGAAACCTGCATGTTCCTGGAAATCACTTCGCTTCTCCCTTTTCCCACAAATCCACCAGCTGAAGCTCCACCAATGGGAATGTCAGTGGGTCCAGAAACTCTGAACCCAGCAGTCTCAGACCCACTTCAAGGCTCCTTTGCACTGCTAGAACTGTGTAAGGGGCCTCTGTGCAAAGGACAATTGGGCCCATTAGTGTTTAAGGTACATCTGCCTGGGAATGCTTTATGGGTGGCATCTACGCCATGAAAAGGCATCTGGATTTTATGCTGCTGTCTTTATAGAAGAAAAAAACACAGAGGCATGGTGGGGGTTTTCCCCACTCAACCGACATGAATATTTTCTCAAACAATTCTCATGTTATCATTTTTATTTTAAAAATTCATGGAAAATTTTGAATAAAATTACTGATTTTGTTTTCTTTCAAAAATGTTCGTCTTGCTGCCCAGCCAGTAATTGAGACCAGACTGGAGAGCTGCCGGCAAGCCAGGGAAGGTGCAGTATTGTTCTAAGAAGAGCTCCATGCTCTCAGATTCTCAGCTGTCCTGCCTGCCTTCGGTTTTCTGCACTCATTTGGATGGATGCTCCCAAGAAAAGCCTTTGCATCCTCTTGTAAAACCTTTCCTTGTGTCTCCTTCCCTTTCAGTACTTGATTTATAGCTGATAGTCTGACCAATTAAGCTGCAACCTTTCTGGAAGCCAAGTGCAGGAGATAATGAATGTTTCTTCCCCATCCCTGAAATGGCAAAATCATTTGTCAAGAGATCTCCAACAGCTCTGCAGAGAGTCCTGGAAGTGTGAGGTGAGTTGGGCTTGAAGGTATTTCAAGTGAACAATTATTTTAGGCTGAGATGGGGAGGGGAGTTGCAGTCCAAAGACTGGTGGCCCCCAGAGGCTTTGAGAAAATGATTCTCTTTCCAAGGGAAAAGCTAATCAATCTTAGATGTAAAAGAGAAGAGAGAAGGAGCAACAGACAGAAACTGACCCACTGAAACTAAGAAACAAAACTACGGTCACAATTTACAAGCATTAGCAGGGGCCTCATTCCCCGGCAAGCTCCAGGTATTGTTTGAAACAATCTCTAAGATTGTGTCTTCTTTTCTGTAACAGAGCTAAGTAACCCAGCTGGTGCCCATTGTGCCTGCATCTCACCCTATCTCTAGGGAAAGGGGAAGCATCCATTGCTTCCACAGCAACAATGTCCAGGCTCTGTGGAGAGCTCTCTCTGACATCAGCGATCGAAGCAGGGGAGACAGGTGGGAAGTGAAGGGATGGAGCTAGTGGAGACCTATGTTGTTCCCCCAGAAGGGAATCTGTATTCACTTTCATACAGCCTCTTCCCTGCCCCATTTTCCAGACTCCCTCTCCCCTCAACAACACTCTCAGTGGGTAGATACCATGGGCACATCCCTGGCACTGCAGGACGGTGCTGCCCAGGAGCTGCGGTGAGGTCAGGTGGCCCAGAGCCAGTGCAGCGCTGATGACCTGCTGTGTGTAGCAGATCTTGGAGGATATGCAGGTTCTGGCCATGGAATTCCCTCCTTATCCCAGGGTGGGCAAAGCCTGCTCTTCTCCCTTGTAGGACAATCTGGCGGGTGGAGGGAGTGTCTTCTCCTCCCCACCCCCCCAAGGCTCTTTCCATGGGAGAGAGAGAGAGCCCATCATTGTCTCCAATAAGGAGTTGGTTTAGACTGAACAAAACTCACTGCATGTAAATAAAATACCAATGTATTAGCTCAGTGGGTTCCAGGCTCCATAGGTGTTGTAAAGAACCATGGACTAACCCTGGCTACGCAGATAACTGGAAAAGATCTTAGCTCATTCCTCCACTTTCCTCGTGGAGTGTCTGTTAGCCCTGCACCCCCCGCGCTCACCATTCCACTACCAACACAGTGCCTCGTTCATTGCTACCTACGCAGGCCAGCCCACACTCGGACGACAGCAGAGAGACGTCTGACATTAGCTTAACCAGCATGAAGCACTGTCCAAAGTTTAAGTGCTGTTCTGGAGCCGCCAAGTTCCACCCACGTGACTGGGAGCCTTCAATTACCAGGTCCAGCAACAACTCTCGCTGCAGAGAGTCTGCATTGCCCTCCCAAGAGAACACTCTCCACGCTCCCCGCCCCATATGCACAAGGACCCTGGAAGAGATGTTTTACAAATAGACTCATATTGTTTATATTTAGTCATCATCTTGAGTGCCTGTTCATCGCTGTATTTGTTGTTTTGGTAATAGTGATATAAATTATAGAGCAACAGAAATGGGAGCTGCCTCTCTAAGAACAGGGTGGGGGCACCAGGCGTGAGAGACCTGTGTGGCCGGCAGGCTGCCACAAGTGAAAGCTGGACTGTAGCTAGGCACGGAGGAGGTCTCTGGCTGCAAGACGGTCTTAAAGTAAAAGGTTGGAATTCCCAGGATAAAGGTTCTCCTTCGAAAGCTCAGCAGTGTAACACACGCACTTGTGAAAGCCTGAGATGGGTTATCTGGGAAGTGCCTGCAGTTTAGTTCTTTTAAAGTCTTCTTGGTGGAGATCTGTCCCGGGAATTAGGGCAAGCCCACTGCAGTGAAATGGCCATGGAGATGGATTTCTCATCAAGCCACACTGCAGAAGGGTGGAAGCTTAGAAAATCGCCACCCAAAGCGAAGAGGCAGTGGATGCAAGGACCACATGTGCTTTGCTGAAGTGGAGACACCAGGTGGGCTACTTAGCTCTGTAGTTATAGAAAAGAAGCCAAAATCTTGGAGATGGTTCCAAACCAGCTACAGTGAATGAAGCACAATTGTCATAAATGTAGAGGAAAGAGTAACAACCTTTATGTATACAGTAGCATAAAATCCCTCCTTGGCAGCTGTACTGGATCGTCTTACCTGTAAGGGGTTAAATAGCTGGAATAACCTAGTTGGCACCTGACCAGAAGGACCAATGAGGAAAGAAGATACTTTCAAATCTGGCGGGGGAGGGGGTGGAGAGGGAAGGATTTGTTTGTTTTTCAAGCAGGTACAACATCTCCTGAAAATATACCTGGAATAATCCATCCAAAACAGAAATTGTAAGTAGGGCAAGAAAATGCGTTAGTTTATCTTTTGTTTTAGCTTTTGAATTTTTCCTATGCCACAAAGGTAGTTTTATTCCTGTTTTTGTAACTGTGAAGCTGAGCCCAGAGGGGAATCCTCTGTGTTTTAAATCTTTTTATTACCCTGTAAAGTTACCTTCCATCCTGATTTTGCAGGTGTAATTCTTTTACTTTTTTCTTTATAATAAAGTTCTTCTTTTAAGAACCTGATTGATTTTAGTGTCCTGAAGACAAAGGGTCTGGTCTGTGCTCACATTGCTAAGGCAATTAGTTGGTATATTATTCTCAAGCCTTCCCAGGAAAGGGGGTAAGGCCTTGGGGGGATATTTTGGGGGAATAGGGATTTCAAGTGACCCTTCCCTGAATTTTTGTGTAAATCACTTGGTGGTGGCAGCAATACTGTCCAAGGACAAGGGAAGGAATTTGTGCCTTGGGGAGGTTTTAAACTAAGCTGGTGGAATATAAGCTTAAGGAGTCTTTCATGAGGGTGCCCACATCTGTACCCCAGAGTTCGCGGGGGGAGGGGAACCCTGACAACAATACAGGGAATGTTTCCAGTTTCCCACAGCTGAGTCAATAGCAGACTAGTGCAGAGCTTACTCTGCCTGGCAGAGGTGATTGTTTTGATATCTAATGAGGTTACTGAAGAATTGTGCTAACCAAACAGCAGGCCCCCTTCAAATAGTGCAATAGCTTGGACATGCACCAAAGCACCAGTTTTCGTTCACCACACCGGACTACATTGCAAACATGCCACCAGCTCTCTGCTGCTACAAAAAGTGTGATGGTCTCTACAAGCAGTGTGTATGTGCAAGAAGCCGCTTGACCTAAGGTCCTGAAACAAGACACAAAATAGGACAAAATAGGAATTCATTAGCCAGCAATGTACAGTCAGGATGGAGGAAATGAGTCAGCAAAGACTGGAGCCAGAGCAGCACAAATACAAGTCATCACAGAGATAACTACATCCTAAAGCCCACATGAGCCGGGGGAGGCTCCCAGACTTATTTAATAGAATCATCAGAGTTGGAAATGGAAAAAAGACTCCGTTGAACGGCCTGGTGCATCCCCCAGCCAATGCAGGATTGCTCCCTGATGCATGTTGATAAATGTCTTATCCTGTCTAGCTTCAATTGTCCCCAGCAAAGGGAGTTCCAATCCTTTCCCTTGGGACACTGCTCCACAGCCTAATGGACCTTGCTGGCAGGAAGTTTCATGAGTATTTGAATTACTTATTCAACCTACGTTTTCCCTTTCTTCAGTTCATTCCATTATGCCTCGCTATATTCTCCCCACTCACTTCTGCCGTATAAACTCTTCTCCCACTGTACGCCCTTCAAATACCCGTGGACTGCTATCATGGCTTCGTTGTTGCTTAGCCACACTGTGCATGTTTAGCTCACTTGATCTTTTTCCTCCTGCGTCAATCCCTCCCACTCCCCTTAATCATATTTGTTGCTCTTCTCTGAATTCCCTCCAGAAGTGAACACAATATTCCAGATGTGGCCGCACAAGGAATGTGTGTGTCCGTGTTTGTGTGATATTATATATTAGGGGGAGGGACAGATTCAGATCTCTTTTGCACAAGTTTATGTCTGGAATAGCACCACTGGAATCAACAGAGTTGCACTAAATTTACGCTGGCGCATGTATCTGAGTTTAGAATCTAGCGGAGTGATGATTCTCTTCCTGGTCCAATATACCCATCCAACAGGAAACACTGCAATCTCTCAAATAGCCTTGTGTGGCAGTTGTGGATACTTGGTGACTTTTTAATAACATCTACTGACCTGACAAACTCCACTCAGAGAATTTTTCAAACAAGAAAGCTGCATAAGACGTCCCGTGGAAATTCCGAAGTTTATCGCCAATAAACGCCCAGCTCTGAACTTGTTGCAAGAAACCACGTTGACAGCTATCTGAGGTGAATCAAGGTCACCATGTGTGTTCCTCCTTTTGTTTTCCCAAAAGCTGACCAAGTTCTCTAGCTGCTCCTGTTCTGCCCTGCTCCTGTGGGGAGTGCTGACTCAGCACCGATGGTAGACACACCCACAGCGTTGTGACAAATGGAAGAGAATCATCCCCAGGGACACTGCAGGCGAGACTGAGAAATGTCGACGTCCCGCTGCTCTGTGACGTTTGTGCTTCGGGAACAGAGCTCCGGCTCTGCTTCTCGGAGTTGTAACGACTCGCTGCGCACACATTGGGCCAGAGGGAGGGGACAGAACAGGCCCATCCCTTGGCCAACAGTGGTGGGAATGGGCCAAGTTCTCTGTAGCTCTAGTCCTGCATTTGGTGCAGTAATAGAGTGGGGGCAAATTGCTCCCCATCTCCTCGGGGTAGCCAGGGACCTGCCTGGCCCTTGGTTTAAGCTGAAGCAGCCGGAGGTCGCAATAATTTATGCTGTGGCCTCCAGCACGTCCTAGGGGCCACATGGCTGGCACACACAGTCAGAGGGCTGCCTGGACCGTTTCGGACCCAGGATCTAGATTCAGCTCATGACAAAGAGAGTGCCTAGTCACAGAGTTCACATCCAGATCTGGTCTGAAACTCACCAGTCACATCTATGGATTTCATTTGGGCTAATGAATGAACAGACAAAGGAACCTTCAACACAGTGGCCAGCTAAACTGCGATCAGAAAACCACATTGGCTCAAGTAGCTTCCAATGGCATTTAAATCTGCTTCAGGGATCTTTTTTTTTTAAATTACAAGCCAAGATGGGGCCTCTGGCACTGGAGCAGACTTTGTTAGATGCTATTTCCCCTCAAGAACAGAGAGGAATCTCCCCACCCCACCCCCGCAACTTCTCTCCCCCACAAAAAAGGCAGACAGCAAAGATCTGGGGGAAAACTGGAGAGCAGCTTCAGAGTAGTTGGGACAACAGGGCAGCTGCAGCAGGGTCAAAGGTCCAAAATCAGACACAGTCTGAGCTCAGCCAGTGAGGGAAAGCCAAGGTTTGGGTTTCAATATCAGCTGAGCCAGGGAAAGCTCCATTCTCTGGCTGCCTGCTGGAAAGTTTGAATTGTACAGTTATTACACTGACCACCTTGCTGGTAAACACAAAGGCCATTGTTTGAAGGCATTTTTTGAAATTCCAGGGACTAAAGGAAGAAGGAAAGTCATTTTAACCTCTCTCTGTTTCTGTTTAGCTAATGAAACATGTGGCTAACAAATTCTGTACCTCTCCGGCTGAAGTTGTGAGGCTCAATGCACTCATGTTTGAAAACACTTTGAGATCCTTGGAGGATAGGTGCAAAGGTATGGTTACAAATCAAAGTAACTAACAGGCAAATAGAGGCCTTTTGTTTCTTCTAGCAGACTCTTGGGGACTTACTTTCAAATATCACAGAGATGTCAAATTCCTCAGGAGTACAAGGTTCAAAGACACTCAGGGCATGGCTACACTTGCAGATGTAGAGCGCTGAGAGTTAAACCCGCCTTCGTAGAGCACAGTCGGGAAAGCGCTGCCGTCTGTCCACACCGACAGCAGGCAGCGCATTGGCATGGCCACGTTTGCAGCACTTGCAGTGGCACTGGGAGCGGTGCATTGTGGGCAGCTATCCCAGCATGCAAGTGACTGCAACGTGCCTTTCAAATGGGGGGGGGGGAGTGTGACAGGGAGTATGTTGTGTGTATGCGGGGGGATAGAGAGTGGGTTTTCGGGGTGCTGAGAGTGTCAGCATGCTGTCTTGTAAGTTCAGACCCCCCTCCCCGCCACGTCTCTCTCACTCACTCAAAGCAAACAGTAAATGTTTGCTTTTTCTCGGAGCTGATAAGCAGCCAGCTTCTCCAAAACTGAACTTTGAAAGGTCATTTCCGCATTCCTGCAGCCGATTTCACAACAATGACAAGAGTGGCCACTTGAATTAAGGGGATGATGGGATGTTTCTGGAGGCCTATCAGAGAGTTCACACTGACACCCGGGCTTTTCAGCCGCTACGAAACGAGCGTTAATCTTCTCCCAAGGTGGAGTACCAGCAGTGCTGTAGCCGTGGAGTCAGAGAGCTCCACGTGCCTTGCCAAGGTGGACGGCGAGTGAGCTAGGGCGCCCGGGGCTGCTTTATTGTGCTGTAACTTGCAAGTGTAGCCAAGGCCTAAGGCTCCAAGGAGAATTGAGCAAGACCATTTCCAATCAGGTTTTTTTTGCCTCGAACTGTTTTGGAAGTGGCACTTGGGAGGTTGCAATTTGACCTAAGTCAGATTTATGTATTTCAATTTTCAAAAGAAACCTTGGGCCTGTTTTATAACTCAACCTGTCACTTGTTTCTCTTGCTCTGCGATCTCTCTGTTCCACCCAGCAGCCTTAATAAATGACAAAGAGCAAAGCTGGCATCCCCTGCCTTGGCACACCACAGGGCCGCATGCCGGGGCTTATTCAATCAGTTGTGCTTTTGGATTGGATTGGAGCACTCCCTCCAAAAATGTAAGGGGCTGAGCCTCCTGCCAATGCTGACCCCGCCAAGGGCCAGTCACAGCCAACGCTGCTTCAGGTTCCTCATCTAGGATTCAAGAAGAGCTGACTGCTGTCACTGGGGCCAGTACTTCAGTAATCAGCATCTTTTAGGTCAAAGCCAACTCCCTGGCAAAGTATCACTGTTGGGCACTGGGGATTTGCAAAGATGCCACAAAGCCTCACTAGATCACACTAATAACTGGAAGACCCATGGCAATGGGCTGAATTTAGCAGATTACCAAGCCGATGATTTAGCTGGGGATTGGTCCTGCTTTGAGCAGGGGGTTGGACTAGATGACCTCCTGAGGTCCCTTCCAACCCTGATATTCTATGATTCTATGAACAATTAAAATCCCCAAGGATACTGTATCATCAAATGCAAACCAGAGAGCAATGCGCACACAGCCAAGAAATTCTTTCATCAGCCACTGAAATGCAGCCACAGCTGAGGTGGGGGGTTGTATGTAGACAATGCGGTTACCCTGCAGGGGAGGGGGAGTTTGCTAACAACTCCGAGGGCTCGTCTACACTTAAAAGGCTGCAGCTGCAGCACTGCAGTGAAGACACTAGCTGCACCAAGGGGAGAGGCTCTTCTATTGGCATAGGAGAAGAGCCCCGCACGTAGGCCCCGCTGATTCCCAACTCCCCGAGATAGAAGATTTCACATTCATTGAAGTAACTGACCCTACATTTAGAAGACAACAGGTTTTGCTGTACAACCAGAAGTTAAAAGCGACTCCCAAGCAGGCTCAACTTTATCTTAAAGAGGCCACTAAAGAATAAAAGTGAAGTCTCCAGGCGCGAGCACACTGTGTGTGTGTGTGTGTGTGTGTGTGTGTGTGTGCATGTGTGTGTGTAACCCTCTGTGCTGAGTGCCCATAACAAAATGGCTGTTACACTCTGCACACACGGAGATGGCTTAGAAATGCACGTGCCCAACAAACAATACTGTGGCCATTTAACTAGGAGACTACCGAGTTCTCCCTATATCACTGCCCAGGTATCGCCAATGAGAGTTTGGGGTTGGGCATTTTAAGGAGGAGCCTTGGCATGAGCTCTTCTGAATGGACTGCAGAAAGCTGTGCCCGGTGGGACGCAGGGGGAGGTCACATTGCTTGGAAGTCTCTTGTATTCCTCAGCACTTCACAGGATTTCTGCATGTTACCTGGGTCACAGGCCACTGCAGCCTCTACTGGGCTGCCGCGGGGTGGCCCTTGTAAAGGTGCCAGACATGGTAACAGGTTAGGAGGGGGATGTCAAGGAGGATTCTCACAGCTGAGTTAGGGACCACACAGCTGAATCCTAGAGCAGCACCAGCCCAGCCACCCTCACTCCCTCCAAACCCGCTTATGTCACCCCAGTACAGCTCTATGCCCATCAGGCCAGGCAGTAACAGGACACATTGAGATCCCCCTTTAGTTCCCAGGACATCAGCTGTCACCTGACTGAGCCCCACATGCTGGGTGCTTTGCATTTTAAAAAGTAATTTCCCATCATCCCCAAACCTTGCCCGTAACATTAAGTGTTTAGCTCTTCTAATAAGACCTCATCTCCTGCTGCCCTTGCTCTGAGCCCAGATCAAATCACAGATATAACCACACAGGAACTGCAAATAAAATGGTTACACTCCCTGCCCCCAGCTCTTCCTGAAAGAATTTGGAAATCATTTGGAAGCAAAGGTTTGTGCTTCTCCTTATTTAAATAAAATCCACAGACCTTGGGCGTGGGAACAGAGACCATGAAACAACAAATTCCCCTTTAAGTCTCTTTTTAAAAAGGTCCCAGAGTCTTTGCCCCAAGGTTTTCCCAAGAATTCGATTACCATGTTTCCTGCTTCATCAGAAATGGAGGCAACTCCAAATATGGCTCCAGTTCACAGGAACTCGTCTCTGCTGTTCTCGGGCCAAACGGAGGAGACTCCTTTGCCCCTAACATTATACAGTCCTCATGCCCTGTATTCCAAACTCACCCCGAATGGCCCCACCCAGCACAGAACTTCTGCCTCCCGGCTTAGGGCGACACTGTGGACTCCTAATGGGGTCAGGCTGGGAGAGTTTGTTGCCCGGCTGCCTCTTTCATGCTGTCGCCTTGTGGGATCAGGTAACCAAAGCACCTATGGAGCTGCTCTGTAGCCTGTGCTGGGGTGACTGTATAAGCAGAAATAGCCTTCCTAGGTGTTGAAACAGCCAGAGGCCCCTACCACCTAGCTGTGCTAATACCTTGCTGTATGGCCCCCTCCCTTCCTGGGTCCACAACCCAAAGTCCTGGGAGAATATTTAAATATGAGGGGTGTGATGCACTGACCCTCCCTTAGCTTCCAAGGAGATGAGAGCAGATCCCAAGTTTGAGATGGGCTTAAATTCGGCCACAGCTGTCCTGAGCACAGCTCTGGTAAATATGATCAGCCCCCCTGGAGTTTTTATACCATGTTGGGGGGAGGTGTGTGAGGGGCTCCAGGAAATCCTCTATAAGAATTTAAGCCCTGGACACAGGGAACAGCATTTCTGTGGAGGGATGGAGCCAGCTGAGGAGATGAGGCTGGGCCACATGTAACCCTCGTACATGTGTAGTTTGGGGTTTGCCATGCAGCTTGCAGGCATTTCACTCTTGTGACTCTTCCTTTTAATTCCATTTAACTAGTTTCCTCATTTTCATGTAGTTCCCCTTTTGGAAGTGAAATGCTACTGTGGTGGGTTTCTTTGGTATTTTCTTCCCTACAAGAATGCTAAATTTAATTATGGTACAGTCACTATTACCAAACGGTTCAGCTATATCCACTTCTTGGACCAGATCCTATGTGACTTAGGAGCCAGTCAAGAATTGCCTCTCCCTTGTGGGTTCCAGGACTAGCTGCTCCAAGAAGCAGCCATGATTGGTGTCTAGAAATTTTATGTCTGCCTCCCACCCTGAGGTGACATGTTCCCTGTCAATATGCGTATAATTGGCACCCCCCATTATTACTGAGTTTTCCGTTTTTGTAGCTGTCCAGTCTCCCGTGGCATTTCACAGTCACCGATTAGGGTTCCTAGGTTCCTGAAGATGGAGCAGGCAGGGAATATATGTACCTGACCATTGCAGCCCCATGCCCAAGGGATTCCATTACAGTCATCCTTAAAACAGTGCCTTTATAGATGCAACCTCTGATTCATATGCCCGGGGAAATGCTTTAGAACTGACAAAGAACAAATGTAAAAGTGCTTAAACCATGATAGGAATGGACCTGAGAGGGGACCTGGCTGAGCAGAGACGCTGTCTATCAGGGAACCACAGCTCTTCTCAGATTCCCCAGAGGCTGCAGATTCTTTCCTTCAGCCCTGCCAGGGCTTAGCACATTTTCATGAAAGCTAAAGTCAAACCCTTTCACTTGGGCTTTGCTCAGCATCTCCAGAACCCTCCCCCTGCCCCTTTCATAGAATTCTGAATCAAGCTCAATGTCTCAGTCCTTATCTTCAGGGCGCTCCATGGCCTGGGCCCAGGTATTTAAAACAGCCTAAAGCTCCGGGATAAAGACCGTGGTCAACAGCTCCGCTCCTCTGACACCGTGGAATGCTCCACAGTAAGGGTAAAGCTTGTCTGTGCAGGAGACAGTGCTTCCTCAGGGCCTAGCCCCAGACTGTGGAACAAACTAAGGACCTAAGGACCATCATAAACCTCATTATCTCCCACTTCAAGTGCAAGGGGCACTTCTTTGACCAGCTTTCTCGCAAATAAATACACAGCAATATGGATATGAAACAAACCAACCCTACCAAACCAGATACTGCACTGTATGCACTTCTCCCCCCAGGGAGAGAATGAGAGAACAAACACCTGACACAGGTGCAGTGATGTTGCTTAATGAAGATGCTCAGATACTAGGGTGATGAGCGCAGCATAAGACCGCAACTGCCACCTTCTAAATCACCAACACCATCTCCTCCTGGCTTTCATTTGCCAGAAGCTGGGAGTGGACAACAGGGGATGGATCACTTGATGACTCCCTGTTCTGTTCATTCCCTCTGGGGCACCTGGCATTGGCCACTGTCAGAAGACAGGACACTGGGCTAGATGGACAGCTGATCTGACCAAGTATGACTATTTTTATGTTCTTTGAAGATTTCTAGTCCAAATATTGACACTACCTGAAACCTCAGGAAACATGGCTGCCTTTAAAGCTGCCCTTCCCCTGTTACCCATTTGAACGGCTGTTTCTTTTTGCTGAACAGTGCTCAAGTTATTCAGTCACTGTGGTTTTCCACAGACACTCTACATGTTGATTTGCAAAGTGGGAGTTGACATTTTTCTGACCCTACTCACTCAACATATTTAATGGCACCTGCACGTAATATGAAATAATCTAAGAAAACAGAGTGACTTTTAACTGAGGGTGGATAACTTAGACAAATGACTAATGTACTGCCTCTTCTCATGGGCTTGCTATCCTGTCTGCATTGGAGGCTGAGTCAGGATCTACTGCTACAATGGAGTTAGTGTAGAGAGGAGCAGTTTGTCTAGTGTACACGCATCCAATAATGCAAATATTATTCGACCTGACAGTACAGTGATTTGGAAGGGCCAGGAATGTGCATGCCTTGAGGAGGTGCCAGATTCAAAGACGGATGTGAGAGGAAAACACAATTGTATGCTATCCACCTTGAGAAAATTCCTAGCACCCAGCAGCACAAATGCCTCCTAAAAGCCCTTGGCTTGCTAAGCAAAGTAAAAATAGGCATGTTGTGGTTTGCTTCCCATGCCTGTGGCCCTTTCCAGTGAATGGCAGACACCACTATAGCATGCCGCAGAAGCCTGGATGAAGAGGACACTAACATGAAGATTTTCTTCTTTCCCGAGATACTTTGATCACACTCACTTCCCCGAGTTCTCCCTACATCACTGCCCAGGTATCGCCAATGAGAGTTTGGGGGTGGGCATTTTAAGGAGGAGCCTTGGCACGAGCTCTTCTGAATGGACTGCAGATTCATAGATTCATAGATATTTAGGTCAGAAGGGACCATTATGATCATCTAGTCTGACCTCCTGCACAACGCAGGCCACAGAATTTCACCCACCACTCCTACAAAAAAACCTCTCACCTATATCTGTGCTATTGAAGTCCTCAAATCGTAGTTTAAAGACTTCCAGGAGCAGAGAATCCTCCAGCAAGTGACCCGTGCCCCATGCTACAGAGGAAGGCGAAAAACCTCCAGGGCCTCTTCCAATCTGCCCTGGAGGAAAATTCCTTCCCGACCCCAAATATGGCGATCAGCTAAACCCTGAGCATATGGGCAAGATTCACCAGCCAGATACTACAGAAAATTCTTTCCTGGGTAACTCGGATCCCACCCCATCTAATATCCCATCACAGGCCATTGGGCCTATTTACCATGAATATTTAATTACCAAAACCATCTTATCCCATCATACCATCTCCTCCATAAACTTACCGAGTTTAATCTTAAAGCCAGATAGATCTTTTGCTCCCACTGCTTCCCTTGGAAAGCTGTTCCAAAACTTCACTCCTCTGATGGTTAGAAACCTTCGTCTAATTTCTAGTCTAAATTTCCTGGTGACCAGTTTATATCCATCTGTTCTTGTATCCACATTGGAACTGAGCTTAAATAATTCCTCTCCCTCTCCGGTATTTATCGCTCTGATATATTTATAGAGAGCAATCATATCTCTGCTCAACCTTCTTTTAGTCAGGCTAAAGAAGCCAAGCTCCTTGAGTCTCCTTTCATAAGACAAGTTTTCCATTCCTTGGATCATCCTAGTAGCCCTTCTCTGTACCTGTTCCAGTTTGAATTCATCCTTCTTAAACATGGGAGACCAGAACTGCACACAGTATTCCAGGTGAGGTCTCACCAGTGCCTTGTAGAACGGTACTAAAACCTCCTTATCTCTACTGGAAATACCTCTCCTGACGCATCCCAAGACCGCATTAGCTTTTTTCACGGCCACATCACATTGGCGGCTCATAGTCATCCTATGATCAACCAATACTGCAAGGTCCTTTTCCTCCTCCATTACTTCTAATTGATGCGTCCCACAGTATGCATCCGATGAAGTGAGCTGTAGCTCACGAAAGCTTATACTCAAATAAATTGGTTAGTCTCTAAGGTGACACAAGTACTCCTTTTCTTTTTGCAAATACAGACTAACACGGCTGTTACTCTGAAACCTAGCTTATAACTAAAATTCTTGTTATTAATCCCTAAATGCATGACCTTACACTTCTCACTATTAAATTTCATCCTATTACTATTACTCCAGTTTACAAGGTCATCCAGATCCTCCTGTCCTTCTCTAAATTGGCAATACCTCCCAGCTTTGTATCATCCGCAAACTTTATTAGCGCACTCCCACTTTTTGTGCCAAGGTCAGTAATAAAAAGATTAAATAAGATTGGTCCCAAAACCGATCCTTGAGGAACTCCACTGGTAACCTCCCTCCAGCGTGACAGTTCACCTTTCAGTAGGACCCGTTGTAGTCTCCCCTTTAACCAGTTCCTTATCCACCTTTCAATTTTCCTGTTGATCCCCATCTTATCCAATTTAACTAATAATTCCCCATGTGGCACGGTACCAGATGCATTACTAAAATCTAGGTAAATTAGATCCACTGTGTTTCCTTTGTCTAAAAAATCTGTTACTTTCTCAAAGAAGGAGGTCAGGTTGGTTTGGCACGATCTACCTTTTGTAAAACCACATTGTATTTTGTCCCATTTACCATTTATCATTGACCTCAATGTCCTTAACTGCAGAGAGCTGTGCCCGGTGGGACGCAGGGGGAGGTCACATTGCTCACTCCCTCACTCCCTCCAAACCCGATTGTGTCACCCCAGTACAGCTCTGTGCCCATCCGTGTCCCTTGGGAACTCTTCCCACACTCAATTTTTCACCCGTGTTGGAACGTAAGGCTGTCAAAACTTGCATTAGGTACTCAAAAAACTCAAGGAACATGGGCAAAGCCTCAGATGCCTCAAAACTGACATCGCTGGCTTTACACTCTCAATGCCTGGCGTCCTGTCGGTGAATTTAGTGTCCACAAATGTCCCTAAAAACTCAAGTCCTGATATGCCAAAATTAAAAGGCTACCCTACTAGGCATGAGAGAGTAGCTCAGAGTCCCACCCATGCAGTCCTTAGGTTGCCAATCCGCTGCTCATTTGTCTGAATCGGTGACAGTGGTTGATGGGGTGTGGACATGGACTGACACTAGTAAACTCATTTCATATAGGCCACCAGTCGGCATCCAAACAGGAAGGAGGGCCCAGTGGTTAAGGCACTAGCATAGGAATTGGGAGCTAGGGGCTCAAGTCCCAGCCCTGCCACAGCCTTCCTGTGCAACCGGGGACAAGTCACTTGATCTGTCTGGGGCTCAGTTCCCCCTCTGTACAATGGTGATAATAGCTCTGTCATGCCTCACACAGGTGTGTGGGGACAAATCCAGTCTCGATTGTGAGGTGCTCAGATACCGCAATGATGATGACCATAGACGGCCAGAGGGTAGAGACTGCTGGGCATTGCTGACCGAGGCGATGTTTGACCCAACAATCGAAATAAAGATGAAATTCACTGTAGTCAGTGAATAGTCCTCTCCGCCATCCAGTCTTCCTAATTTGTTTTCCTTCAAGCAGATACACAAATACACACACATTACAGGGTAATGAACAGCTTGGGTTTCTGAGCAACATGAAAGCAGAGTGAGAAAAAGCCGTTCGATGTGTTTTAGATTTGCTTTGCTGAGATGCTCATTACTGGTCTATTTGCTGTACATGACAAAAAGCACATCCCGAGCACAGCATCTCAACGCGATGAGCATGAGTAAAGTTCAGAGACAGGGAGCAGGATTGAAATGCCGTGGCAGTACAGACTGCCTGTCATGCTCTGCAGCAGACAGGGCCAACTCCTGCCTCATGACTCTGGTACAGGGGTAATCAATTATTTTTTATCAAGGTCCACATTTCTTGGTCAAGGTATAGTCAAGGTCCAGACTCCAGAGAACAATACAGAAATTAAATAATAATAAATAAATAATAATAAAATATAAAGAGGTTGTGGTCTGTTCAAAAGCTCCTGGCGGTCCGGATTTGGCCTGTGGTCCACCAATTGACTCCCCTGCTCTGATATTCCTTATATTCCCTTTGAGGCAAAACAGCGAAGTCAACAGGACTTTGCCTGAGAACAGACATGAAGCATGTGGGCTGCACTGATGCAACAGCCGTAGTGAGCTGCATTCTCAACCTGATTTGAAGAGATACATTTTCAAAAATGTGCCTAAAAACCTGGGGGGGGGGGGTGCCCCATGCCCTGGCAGGTGCAAAAGCCTGCACTGGTGTGTGCTCAAATCAGCATGTACAAGAGAAGCTGGCCGCTTTCAGACACAAATGCTTTATGAACGGGTTCCACTTGCACGTGTGGGGGCGTATTTTTGGAGAAGGCTTTGAAAAGTTGGCCCGATGTTGTACTATGTGCAAGATCGAAGACCACGCAGGTGTGTGGATTCTCTTACCTAGGAGGGTAACTAAAAAAGGCTCAGCAACCAAGGAAAGTACAGAGGGGAGACAAAATGCGAGCCCTAGCGAAAAGATAAAGTGCAATGTGAGACATTTCAAACCTCTAGTAAATCCCATCAGCACTGTCTAGGCAGGTGCTCAAACAGGGAGGCAGTTGACCATCCAAAAATAGGATTTAATTATCAGTCTGGTCTCTAATCCCAACTGCGTCCCAGAAAACAGCCCCCACAATGGCCCTATGCTACCACCGTGCCCTAGGAGACGCCTGCCATATTTGCTCTTCTTTCTGCACTTCAGGATGGTTTGTTCCTGCACCCTCAATAAGGCTTCTTTAAAATACAGCCAGCTCTCCTGGCCCCCTCAGGACATCCTGTATTGTCATTCCATGTGCACTAAATGAGCTCTGCAGCCTAAGGGCTCCTGTATCGTTCTTATTTCACAGAGTCATAGAATCATAGAATATCAGGGTTGGAAGGGACCTCAGGAGGTCATCTAGTCCAACCCCCTGCTCAATCCCCAATTTTTGCCCCAGATCCCTAAATGGCCCCCTCAAGGATTGAACCGACAACTATAGGTTTAGCAGGCCAGTGCTCAAGCCACTGAGCAATCCCTTGGTATGTTCCGAGATGGGAAGATAAGGCAAATATTCTCGAGGCAGCTGATTTACATTACACAGGATGAAAAGTGCAGACCATACGCCATGTGTTCCTCCTCAGGTCCATCAGCAGTGCAGCTCAAGACATGGCTCCCCCACTTGATTCACCAGGATGCTGGAACTAACCACATCAGGTCCTAACCACAAGGCTTCCACTCAGCCAGGATTTATTGCACATTTAACCTTGTTCCCTGCCTCCCCTCCTCCGGGTTATGATGAATGGCCTGGCTCTTCCCAGCCACAGCTGGGCAGCTGGAACATTAAATCAACGCTAGGCTCTGCTTGCCTGCTTCATTTCATGCGCTGGGAGATATTTCATTTCCAGAGAACCCAGCCGGCTCTCTGCCGTATGAGACAGAACAGTGCCATATCTCTAGGACAATCAACTGCAAAGCATTTGTGAATACGAAAAACTCAACGGGCTGAGCCCTAAATCCATCAGAGTTCATTTCCCAGTGGCTGCTCCTCCCTCCATTGCATGTGCCAGAACATGGTATTGACCACTAGAGCAAGGATTTCTTTTTGCAGAAAAAGAGAACTGGATAAATTCATGGAGGTTAAGTCCATTAATGGCTATTAGCCAGGATGGGTAAGGAATGGTGTCCCTAGCCTCTGTTTGTCAGAGGGTGGAGATGGATGGCAGGAGAGAGATCACTTGATCATTACCCGTTAGGTTCACTCCCTCTGGGACACCTGGCATTGGCCACTGTCGGCAGACAGGCTACTGGGCTGGATGGACCTTTGGTCTCACCCACTATGGCTGTTCTTGTGTTCTTATGTTTGCAGAATCCCGCACACGGACATGAAAACAACCCAGCTCCTTGTGTGTTACTGAATCAGTCATTTTGTTTTCTCCCTGCTGGAGCGCTTTCCTCCCATCATCAACGGACAGCCTGCCCGGCCTCCGTCCACTTGGCGCCTAGCAGAGTAGCCATTTAGCGGGGAGAGACTGGATGCCAGTGCTGCAGCCAGGTCAATCCCTGGGCCACAGGGGCTGCAGCAAAGTCATTTTCCAGCTTTGCAGTGGCAATGCAATTAGCTGTCGGAAAAGGCCAGGGCGCTGACTCAGCACAACTTTTGTGACGGGGGGGTTCTTCCTCCACTGGAGAATGAGGAAAATAGTCCCTCTATTGCATAGCTTCCGCAGGAGGCCCATGGCGATCTGCCATTCTGCTTGCAAAGGGGCCTATCAGCCTAGCGCACAGAGGAGCTGGTGGAAGTGACAGCGGAACTAGATGGCATTTCGGTCGGTTTCCATTGCAGGGCAGTTCAGACATTATGGACAATAGCAAAAGTGTCAAATGTCAAAACCTCTCAACTAAAAACACGGGACACATTTTTCATGAACATCTTCCAGTTCCAGTGGCATGGAGCAGGCCCCTTCCCGCCGGGCTCCCGTGAACTGCCTCCCAGTGCTGGGATTGCCCAAATGAGAGGGAGACAACAATACATAAAATATGGTTGTCTGGTCCCAGGCGGCTTGTGAGCAAAATGCCCCTACGCGCTGATTGGTTATGAATGATCCTGGACCCACGGAGCATGTTCATGAAGGGCCAGATCTGGAGAGGATTCAGAAAGGGGTGTAAATTACCCATCAGTGAGGGAGTCCAACCATCTCATTGCATGGATGGATTCTGGAGCTGCCACTTGTGATTGACATTCAGCACCAAAGTGCAGGAGCGGCAACGCCTCCCATCCTGGGGAACCACCGAATATTTAACCTTCACCCCCTCCTGGCGAGGACTCAACTCTGCGGGGAGTTCCCTCCCTTCCCCAAGAGCTCAGCACCATAGATTGGTCCCAAACTCCCTTCCCTCCCCCCCTCCCCGCAGATTTGCCCACTACTTGCAAATGGTTTTCCTGAGGTACCAAAAGCTGCCAATTCCCACAGTCAAAGGCCACAGCAACTGGCCCAAAGGATTCTGGGTTGTGGCTCGGGGGAGAATGTGGGGTCGCAGTCTGAAAAGGGCACAACCCCAGCGCTTCACTCGCTGACCCATTCTCCCAGTTAGCCCGTGGGGTGGTGGGTGGAGCAGGGTCTGACATGAGGCATACAAGGTGTCCGCCATGGTTTTCCCGAGGAGAGCACATCTCCTCCCAGTGTGCTGACAAGAAGGGGGTTTCCAAGAACTCTGCCTTTCCCTTTAATGGCCTGTGCAGATTACGGGTGACACAATCTCCGGGCCAACTAACTAAAAGAGAACGTCCCACCCACCCAGGTTTGTGACGAGCCTCCTCAGACACTGCACACCGAGCCCCCCTTTCAGAGGATGACATTAGAAATTCCCTTCCCTGAAACAGGGGAAGGAATTTCACAGTAGTGACCAGCTAGAGGGGTTATTCAACTGCAGTGTCCCTGCATTGGCCTTTTCTGTATGTGTCCCTTATTCGTATATTTTTAGCATGTGTGGGGGGCACTGAGCTATTACAGACCTGCTTGTGTCACAGATCCAGGCTCAAAGTTGGTAAAAAAAAAAAAAAAGGTAGATTTAGTTTTTCCTGGAAACAGTGGTTTTTTTCCAGTTCTTGCTAAGGTTGCTCCATCCACCCAGATGAGGGGGTGTGTGCTGTGTCTGCCTGTATAAAGGGAGAGAACAACTAGTGAGGGTGGGAGGAGATAAACCATCAGCTCTTTTTTCGTTGCTGCAGGCACTCCAAGCAGAGTAAGAGGGATTCCAGGGCTGGACACCATGGCTGAAGGTAACGCTGCAGAATGGCACATTGCTAGAGGCTGCATTTCAGCAAACTTGACAACTTTTTTATATTCTTCTAAATCAGGAAGGTTTTGCTTGGTTACAGGGAACTTTGCAGCGTGTATATGGAAGGGGGGGTCACGGTATGTCTCTGTGTGCGAGTTCTACTTTGAAAGTCGATTACAGTTGGTTCCTTTAGCTCAGGCTGGAACACTAAGCAAGCTTCCTTATCTCAGCTGCACTTGTTTGTATTTCTGGAACGTATTGAAACTGAATGGCAATACCTTGACTCACGTGCAGAATAATCAGACACGCAGAAGATTAAAATAGAAGATAGTTTCCTCCTGATCAGAACTATTTTGAGTTAATTTTTTTCTTTACCATAGCTTCAGTAATTTGCTATTGTTGTAAGAACACCGATGCTGTAAAGAGTGAAATGTTAAAATACTGTTTTAAATTGCAAGCTCCCTTTCAGCAGGACTCAGCAGAGAGCTGCTCTAAAAATATTTATTCTAAGTCTCGCTCTATTTTTAAAGAGAGTTATCTAAATAAAGCCATAAAAAACCCCTTTTAAGCCTTTAGAAATCCCTCTGACACATAGCTGGCTTTTCTGTGCAGTCTTTCGCTGGGGAAAGAATACTTTCTTCTCTAGAAAAAACAACGAGGAGTCCTTGTGGCACCTTAGAGACTAACAAATTTATTTGGGCATAAGCTTTTGTGGGCTAGAACCCACTTCATCAGATGCATGGAGTGGAAAATACAGGAGCAGGTATAAAAGATGGGAGTTGCCTTACCAAGTGCGAGGTCAGTCTAACGAGACAATTCAATTAAGAGTAGGATACCGAGGGAGGAAAAATAACTTTTGTAGTGGTAATGAGAGTGGCCCATTTCAAACAGTGGACAAGAAGGTGTGAGTAACAGTAGGGGGAAATTAGTATGGGGGAAATTAGGTTTAGGTTTTGTAATGACCCAACCACTCTCAGTCTTCATTCAGGCCTAATCTGATGGTGTCCAGTTTGCAAATTAATTCCAGTTCTGCAGTTTCACTTTGGAGTCTGTTTTTGAAGGTTTTTTATTGAAGAATTGCCACTTTTAGGTCTGTAATCGAGTGACCAGGGAGATTGAAGTGTTCTCCGACTGGTTTTTGAATATTATAATTCCTGATGTCAGATCTGTGTCCATCTATTCTTTTGAGTAGAGACTGTCCGGTTTGGCCAATGTACATGGCAGAGGGGCATTGCTGGCACATGATGGCATATATCACATTGGTAAATGTGCAGGTGAACGAGCCCCTGATGGTGTGGATCCTATGATGGTGTCCCTTGAATAGATATGTGGACAGAATTGGCACCGGGGTTTGTTGCAGGGTTTGGTTCCTGGGTTGGTGTTTTTGCTGTGTGGTGTATAGTTGCTGGTGAGTATTTGCTTCAGGTTGGGGAGCTGTCTGTAAGCGAGGACTGGCCTGTCTCCCAAGGTGTGTGAGAGTGAGGGATCGTCCTTCAGGATAGGTTGTAGATCCTTGATGATGCGCTGGAGAGGTTTTACTTGGGGGCTGCAGGTGATGGCTAGTGGCGTTCTGTTACTTTCTTTGTTGGGCCTGTCTTGTAGTAGGTGAATTCTGGGTACCCTGCTGGCTCTGTCAGTCTGTTTCTTCATTTCACCAGGTGGGTACTGTAGTTTTAAGAACGCTTGATAGAGATCTTGTAGGTGTTTGTCTCTGTCTGAGGGGTTGGAGCAAATGCGGTTGTATCTTAGAGCTTGGCTGTAGACAATGGATTGTGTGATGTGGTCTGGATGAAAGCTGGAGGCATGTAGGTAAGTATAGGGGTCAGTAGATTTCCGGTATCGGGTGTTGTTTACGTGACCATCGCTTATCAGCACTTCTCTAGATCTTTCACAGTGGAGAGAGGTAAATAGAGGCATCCCCCAAGGATCTGTACTGAGACCAGTGCTGTTTAACCTATCCAAAAATGATTTGGAAAAGGGGATAAACAGTGAGGTGGCAAAGTTTGCAGATGATACAAAATTATTCAAGATAGTGAAGCCCAAAGCTGACTGTGAAGAGTTACAAAGGAATCTCACTAAACTGGGTGACTGGGCAACAAAACGGCAGATGAAATTCAATGTTGATAAGTGCAAAGCAATACACATCGGAAAACATAATCCCAACTATACATACAAAACGATGGAGTCTAAATTAGCTGTTACCACTCAAGAAAGATCTTGGAGTCATTGTAGATAGTTCACTGATCAATGTGCAGCGGCAGTCAAAAAAGCAAACAGAATGTTAGGAACCACTGAGAAAGGGATAGAAGAAAACATCATATTATAGTACATCCCACCTTGAATACTGAGTGCCATTCTGGTCACCCCATCTCAACAAAGATATATTAGAATTGGAAAATGTGCAGAGAAGGGCAACAAAAATGGTTAGGGGTACGGAACAGCTTCCATACACGGGGAGATTAAAACACTGGGACTTTTCAGTTCCAAAAAGAGATAACTGAGGGGAGATAGAGGTCGATAAAATCATGAATAGTGAGGAGAAAGTAGATAAGGACGTGTTATTTACCCCTTTGCATAAGACAAGAACCAGGGGTCACCCAATGAAATTAATAAGCAGCAGGTTTAAAACTAATATAAGGAAGTACTTCTTTACACAACAGACAGTCAACCTGTGGAACTCACTGCCAGGGGATGTTGCGAAGGCCAAAAGTATACCTGGGCTCAAGAAAGAATTAGATAAGTTCATGGAGGATAGGTCCGTCAATGGCTATTAACCAAGATGGCCAGGGATGTAGCCCCATGTTCTGGGTGTCCCTAAACCTCTGACAGCCAGAAGCTGGGACTGGACAACAGGGGATGGATCACTCGATAATTGTTCTGTTCATTCCCTCTGAAGCACCTGGCATCAGCCACTGTTGGAAGACAGGATACTGGGCTAGATGGACCCTTGGTCCGTTCTTATGTTCTTATGAAATAATATTTCCCATGTCAGATTCTGATCACTGTGTAGCCCTCTTTGTTCAGTCTATAGTCAGGGAGCCAAGGCAACACAGTCTCAGCATTATATGGCATCACAGCCCATCCTAAAGCAAGTGACTGTGCCCTACGGCTGCGTGTGGAGGTGCAGATAGGCAGCTGAGAGACATGCCAAATCCACAACAGTGACAAAAACAAACAGGGAAGTTAATTCAGTTCAGCCACCTGGGATCTCAGTGACAAGACCAGGTTTTATTCAATCAAGTTCCAAGACAAAATCAAAGTGAATGAAAGAGGAGGTGCCAGCAATGGCTGCATCCTCGAGAAAGCAGGGTCCCTCTGCTGGCTGCCAGGACGGACTGTGACGCTGAGTCTTCAGAGCACCCCTCCGACGGCTCATTGCTCTAGGGCAGCAGTGGGACTCTGGGAGGGTCGGAAGACCCTAACCCTTCATTTCCCCTCAGGGTGATAAAAAGCAGGATCCCTTACATCAGAGACTGGACCAAATTATATGCACACGTAAATGGGGAAAACTCCACTGAGGTCGATGCATGGTGCTCACTGCCATGGCTGGGGAATGCTGCTTCTGGCATTTCTCTTCCATGAGGGCCCTCACCTGGGCCTTTGGTTTGGGCTGTTCCTAGGAGAAGATGGAACTGAAGTTTTCCATGAGCTCCTCTTCCTCTGTCTTTGTTCTCACAGGGCCCTCCCATGGTGTGTCCAACTTCCAAGCACTCCGACATCTTTCAAAATAGAAACAAACACTGACAATCTCTCTCTGCGTCTCCTGCTGCTAGATGCCAGGAAGAGCTTAGTTCAGAGCTGGTTTGTGTATGTTTAAAGTGCAAGTATGTCTAGGGAAAGCAAGGGTGAAAAGGGGAGTTTTGTTGTGAATGCAGCAAGGCCTGTGGCCATTCTTATCCCTCGCAGGAGTGAGCACCAGAGTCCAGGTCTGACTCTCCAATGCACAAAGCAAAGACAACTCAAAAAACCAGAAGAGAAAAACCCTTCTGATCTCTTTCATGGCAGCTGTCCTAGGGGTTAGTTATACCAGTAGGAAATAGAAGTCTGGCAGACAGAAATGTGACAGTTAAACTGGTGTCCCTGTTACATTAAAGGATTTTAAAACACAGGGAAAATGGAAATGGAACGTTAAGATATTTCATTCCACTCGTGGCCTTGTGAACGTTGTAATACCTGCAGTGACTAGCATGCAGACTTCCAGGAAGAGCTCTGCAAACATCCTACTATATGTTTTCATCAATTTAATAACTAAGGAATAAACTGGTTGTTACTGATCAAAGAGGCCAACAGAATACAACAAGTTTGGAGTTACCAGCTCTGGCTGGTTTTTTGAGCCAAAAATCATTTTTTAGAATTCCTTTCTCAAACACACTTTTTCTGATTTGGCCCAAATTTTCTGGCAAAGTCTAGCTTGAAATAAGATCATACACATGTAATTGGGTGCAGTTTTTGCTAAATCAGGGGTGAGATGTGTAAAATGGAAGTCTCCCTTCTCCCTTCAGTTTGTTATATGTTGGTCACACCCCTGCAGCTCGGCAGCCCAATGGAATCATTTTGATTATGGGTAAGCTATGCTTTCTCCATAACTCCATCTATCTAGATCTCTTAGGTCTTACCACAATAGCCTCTCACCAGTGAAAGCAATTATTTCTCTCTCACACATCCTTCCCTTCTGGCAAGCAACAGGGCTGCCTTTGTGGTGAGGTTTTGGGGGCATATCCACAAGCACGAACGTGAGGGCACTATTGCAAGAAAGCCTTTCGCTCTGGATGCGGCAAGGTCAGTGGTCTTCCTTTTTTCACCTGGCATCATTCCTATAGCAACGGGTTTCTGCAGCTCCCTCCCTTCCTCCTTCTGGCCAGCATTCAGCCCCTTCCCTAGGGCAGTGGATCTCAACCCTTCTGGACTACTGTACCCCTTTCAGGGGGCTGATTTCTCTTGCACACCCCCACGTTTCACCTCACTTAAAAACGACTTGCTCACAAAATCAGACATAAGAATACGAAAGGGTCACCGCGCACTAGTAGTGAAAAATGGCTGACTTTCTCATTGTTACCACGGAATTATAAAATAAATCAACTGGGCTATAAATACCGGTACTGTGCTTACATTTCAGAGTATAGCGTGGAGAGCTTGTGACAAGATAGCCGATGTTAGTATGGTGGGTCCTGCGCTTTTCTTGGCAGGGGGCTAAGACGCCACCCCATGCCCCTGCTCTTGGGCCGCCAAGGTCCCCACTAGTGGCCCGGGAAGATGGTAGAGGAGGGAAGCAGGGGAGGGGTCAGGGTTTGCTCCTCACTGAGCCCCAGCCCCTCTCAACCCCTGCGGGCTCTTCCCCCTTGGGTGGGGAGCCTTCAGTCCTTAGACGCTGGGGCAGGGTCTCCCTTACTTCGGTTCGCTGGTCTTTCAAATCTCTCAACACACCTCCAAGCTCCAGTCCTCTCTCCTTCCTCCTCCTTCTCTGACTGCCTGAAGCAGGGGCTTTTATTAGGTTCCTGTCAGGGCCTTAATTGACTACAGGTGCTTCAATTAACCTATAGCAGTGGGTCCCAAACTGGGGTTCGCGAACCCCTGGGGGTCGCAGAACGTTACAGGGAGTTCGCCAGAAAAATTTCACTAACGGCGGCCAGAGGACCCTGGGCACTGGAGGCAGCAGGTGGGACCCGGTTGCAGGGCAGACAGGCCGAGCCCCAGGGAGAGCGGGGCCGGGCAGTTGGGGCTGGCAGCCCGAGCCCTGCCCCCATCAGCGGGGGAGCCGGCAGCCCGAACCCCAGCGCTCCGCGTGGGGCTGGCAGCCCGAGCCCCAGGGAGAGTGGGGCTGGGCAGTTGGGGCTGGCAGCCCGAGGCCCTGGCGGTCAGCTGGACCTGCAGCCCAAGCTCAGTGGAGCTCAGTTGACCGGAGCGGTCAACGGGGTCCAGCAGCAGCAGCCTCACGGAGTTCGGAGGAAATTTCATAGAATCATAGAAGATCAGGGTTGGAAGGGACCTCATGAGGTCATCTAGTCCAACCCCCTGCTCAAAGCAGGACCAGTCCCCAATTCTTGCCCCAGATCCCTAAATGGCCCCCTCAAGGATTGAACTCACAACACTGAGTTTAGCAGGCCAATGCTCAAACCACTGAGCTATCCCTCCCCCCAACTTAAACTTAAATCCCTGGAAATATTCATTTTTAGGAGGGGGTTCACGAGATTTCACAATTTAGTGAAAGGGGTTGGCGGGCTGTTAAAGTCTGGGAACCACTGACCTATAGCAACCCTCCCTAGTCTACAGGGAACCATGCCTTAATTAGCCTAGGGCTTATATATTTCCCCTCTCCCACTGCTCCCTGACCCTCCTGTATCACAAGCTGTATAAACAAGTCATTGTCTGTAGGAAATTTTAGTTTGTTCTGACTTCGCTAGTGCTGTTTCTGTAGCCTGTTGTAAAACGAGGCAAATCTCTAGATGAGGGGATGTACCCTCTGGAAGAGCTCTGCATGCGTCCCCCCTGGGGTAGGCATACCCCCGGTTGAGAACCACGGCTCTAGGTGACCGATGGCTGAGAGAGGATGGGACCGAAGCAGCAGTGAGCTGAGCAGCCCCAGCCCTGTCAGCACTTGCTCCATAAATCAGGCCCTGGTTTTCCGGCTCAGGTACTCTGGCACCGAACTCGCTATGTGTTCTCCTACATTAAATACTTTCACTTATTCTGGCAACTAATCTGCCTGACTGCAATGCATTCACGGGTCGCTAGCCTTGAACAATGATGAATGATATCACATTGCCCCAGGAAACCATGCTGAAAGAACGGGTAATGGTGCTGTCTGATTATCACCGGCTGCCTACACAGGCCCTGCTTATATCAGTGTCTCTCTGCCCTACTGCCACAAGAGCATGCCCCACAGAATGCCTCAGGCCACCCCATCAGACATCCCTTTTCTCAGCACGTTTATGGTCAGTCTCTCCGATTTGTCAAGGCATAGGAAATAGGAAACTTCCTGTCAGCCTGACGGAGGGCACAGGGAACATCCAAAGCCAAGCATTCCCCGAGCTCAGAAATGCTTCTCTCTCTTGGGAGGGAACAACCAAAACAACTTGGCAGCAGAAGCCTGAAGCCAAACTCCTCCAGAGGTAGGAAGGATAAGCACTGGCCTTCTCTGCTGCTGGCCCTCTGCAAGCCTCTCCTGCCCTTAAATCCTGATGGACCCAGCGCAGCTCTGCGACACACCTTAGGCGTGGCCTCAGGCCTCGCCATTGTTGTATCATTAAGAGCAGAAGCCTAGTGCAAGGAGTCTGGCACAGAACTGAGCATGGGAAGCTCTACCGCTGACTGGCTGCGTGACATTAGGCACAGTGTTTTCTCTCTGTGCGCCTCAGTTTCCTCCCTGGTGGAACGGGGAATGTAACGTGCGTCAGCTCTGTAACGCTCTTTGAGATCGACGCACGAGCTGTGTAAGTTCTATGGGTGCTACCAAACCGGGGCTGCCTTCAGCATTCAGAGCTACAGCGACTGTAAACTGTGTCACGCTTGTCTGTGTCTTGGGAGAAGGGAGAGTGGGGAGGAGATTAGCAAACGCATCCCCCGGCCCCAGTGATGATCCAAGAGAGATTTTAGCCCAGAGACAGCCAGGATGCTACTTCTCTCTCCCACACAAGCAAGTTGCTCAAAATATTAATTAGTTTCAGTTTGCTCCTGGGAGCTTTGGCCATGGTGAAAGAACAGTGGTGAAGGAACAGGTTAAGGACTGTCATAAATATAAAGGGAAGGGTAACCACCTTTCTGTATACAGAACTATAAAATCCCTCCTGGCCAGAGGCAAAATCCCTTCACCTGTAAAAAGTTAAGAAGCTAAGACAACCTCACTGGCACCTGACCAAAATGACCAATGAGGAGACAAGATACTTTCAAAGCTGGAGGGGGGGGTGGAACAAAGGGTCTGTCTGTCAGTGTGATGCTTTTGCCGGGACCAGGTCAGGAATGTTCTCCAGAACTCCTGTAAAAAGTTAGTAAGCAATCTAGCAAGAAATGTGTTAGATTTTCTTTTGTTTAATGACTGTAAAATAGCTGTGCTGAATGGAATGTATATGCCTGTTTTTGTGTCTTTTTGTAACTTAAGGTTTTGCCTAGAGGGATTCTCTATGTTTTGAATCTGATTACCCTGTAAGGTATTTACCATCCTGATTTTACAGAGGTGATTCTTTTACTTTTTCTTTAATTAAAATTCTTCTTTTAAGAACCTGATTGTTTTTTTTCATTGTTCTTAAGATCCAAGGGTTTGGGTCTGGGTTCACCTATGCAAATTGGTGAGGATTTTTATCAAGCCTTCCCCAGGAAAGGGGGTGTAGGGCTTGGGGGGATATTTTGGGGGAAGACGTCTCCAAGTGGGCTCTTTCCCTGTTCTTTGTTTAAGACGCTTGGTGGTGGCAGCATAGGGTTCAAGGACAAGTCAAAGTTTGTACCTTGAGGAAGTTTTTAACCTAAGCTGGTAAAAATAAGCTTAGGGGGTCTTTCATGCAGGTCCCCACATCTGTACCCTAGAGTTCAGAGTGGGGAAGGAACCTTGACAAGGACTATTTAGAAAAGCTGGACGTGCACAAGTCCATGGGGCCGGATCTAATGCATCCAAGAGTGCTGAGGGAGTTGGCGGATGTGATTGCAGAGCCATTGGCCACTATCTTTGAAAATTCGTGGTGATCGGGGAAGGTCCCGGACGATTGGAAAAAGGCAAATATAGTGTCCAGATTTTAAAAAGGGAAGAAAGAGAACCCGGGGAACTACAGACCAGTCAGCCTCACTTCAGTCCCCGGCAAAATCATGGAGCAGGTCCTCAAGGAATCCATTTTGAAGCACTTGGAGGACAGGAAGGTGATCGGGAACAGTCAACATGGATTCACCAGGGGCAAGTCATGCCTGACCAAACTGATTGCCTTCTATGATGGGATAACTGGCTCTGTGGATATGAGGAAAGCGGTGGGTGTGATATATCTTGACTTTAGCAAAGTTTTTGCTGCAGTCTCCCACAGTATTCTTGCCAGCAAGTTTAAAGAAGTATGGACTGGATGAATGGACTATAAGGTGGAGAGAAAGCTGGCTAGATTGTCAGGCTCAACGGGTAGTGATCAACGGCTCGATGTCTAGTTGGCAGCCAGTATCAAGCGGAGTGCCCCAGGGGTCAGTCCTGGGGCTGGTTTTGTTCAACATCTTTATTAATGATCTGGATGATGAGATTAATTGCACCCTCAGCAAGTTTGACACTAAACTGGGAGGAGAGGTAGATATGCTGGAGGGTAGGGATAGGGTCCAGAGTGACTTAGACAAATTGGAGGATTGGGCCAAAAGAAATCTGATGAGGCTCAACAAGGACAAGTGCAGAGTCCTGCACTTAGGAAGGAAGAATCCCATTCACTGCTACAGGCTGGGGACTGACTGGCTAAGCAGCAGTTCTGCAGAAAAGGACCTGGGGATTACAGCGGACAAGAAGCTGGATATGGTCAGCAGTGTGCCCTTGTTGCCAAGAAGGCCAACGGCATATTGGGCTGTATTAATAGGAGCATTGCCAGCAGATTGAGGGACGTGATTATTCCCCTCTATTCGGCGTTCGTGAGCCCACACTGGAGTATTGTGTCCAGTTTTGGTCCCCGCACTACAGAAGGGATGTGGACAAATTGGAGAGAGTCCAGCAGAGGGCAATGGAAATTATCAGGGGGCTGGGACACATGACTTATGAGGAGAGGCTGAGGGAACCGGGGTTATTTAGTCTGCAGAAGAGAAGAGTGGGGGCGGCGGGGATTAGATAGCAGACTTCCGCTACCTGAAGGGGGGTTCCAAAGAGGACGGAGCTAGGCTGTTCTCAATGGAGGCAGATGACAGAACAAGAAGCAATGGTCTCAAGTTGCAGTTGGGGAGGTCTAGGTTGGATATTAGGAAAAACTATTTCACGAGGAGGGTGGTGAAGCACTGGAATGGGTTACCTAGGGAGGTGGTGGAATCTCCATTCTTAGAGGTTTTTAAGGCCCAGCTTGACAAAGCCCTGGCAGGGATGATTTAGTTGGGGATCGGTCCTGCTTTGAGCAGGGGGTTGGACTAGATACCTCCTGAGGTCCCTTCCAACCCTGATAATTCTATGATTCATGGTGGGAAGCTATTTTCCCAACCGCTGAGGCAATTGACCCTGGTTAGGCAAGCACCCTAAAAGGACAGATAACCCAGGACTTCAGACAGGTTTTACTGAAGCCATTTCCAGGCTAGAATGCAGGGGAGATGTGTGCACGCTGCGTGTGCATGTATGTACGCTGTGCGTGTGCACAGATTCACAGATTCCAAGGCCAGAACAGATCATTGCGATCACCTCGTCTCACTTCCTGCACAGAACAGGCCGTAGAACTTCCCCAAAGTAATTCCTAGAGCAGGTCTTTTAGAAAAACGCCCAAAATGGTCAGTGATAGAGAAGCCACCTTGACTTGGTAAGTTGTTCCAATGGTAAATTACCCTCACTGTCAAACACGTACACACTATTTCCAATCTGAATGTATCTAGCTTCAACTTTGTTCCCCATGTAGGTACTTACAGAAAGTAATCAAGCCACCCCTTAACTTTCTCTATGTTAAGCTAAATAGGTTGAGCTCCTTGAGTCTATCATTATACGGCTTGTTTTCTATTCATTCTCGTGGCTCTTCTCTGAATCCTCTCCAATTTATCAGCCTCCTTCTTGAATTATGGGCACCAGAACTGGAACCAGGATTCCAGCAGCCGTCGCACACGTGCCAAATACAGAGGGAAAATCACCTCTCTGCTCCTACTGGAGATTTCCCTGTTCATGCATCCCAGGATTGCATTGGCTCTTTTGGCCACAGCTTCCCACTGGGAGCACATGTTCATCTGATTATCCACCACAACCCCCAAATCTTTTTCAGAGTAACTGCTTCCCAGGATAGAATCCTCCCATCCTGTAAGTATGGCCTGCATTCTTTGTTCCCAGATGTGTCTACTTACATTTAGCCATATTAAAACATATATAGTTTGCTTTCACCCAGTTTACCAAGCAATTTAGATCGCTCTGAATCTGTGATCTGTCCTCTTCATTATTTACCACTCCTCAATTTTTTGTGTCATCTGCAGACTTTACCAAGGATGATTTTATGTTTTTTTCCAGGTCATTGATAAAAAGATTAAATAGTGTATGGCCAAGAACTGATCCCAACTTCCTTGATGAAGTTTCCCCATTTACAAGCTACTTTTTGAGACCTATCAGTTAGCCAGTTTTTAATCCTTTTCATTGTGTGCCATGTTAATTTTATATCATTCTAGTATTTTCATCAAAATATCATGTGGTACCAAGTAAAATGCCTTACAGACGTCTATGTGTATTACATCAATAGTGTTACCTTTATCAACCAAACTTGTACTGAGTATTAGTAGATGACTATTCATGAGTGTGGGGGTGTGGTGGGGGGAGAAGGGGGCTAGATCCAGCCCTGTGTTACACCGACATACACCAAGGTAAAGATTCCCATCTAGTGAATCCCCTGGAGCTCAGTGTTCCCTGCTCGTGCATGGAGATGCAACCTGCATTCCCTAAACGCAGCAGAACAACGACCTGGCCGTGTGTGCGTGCACATGAGAAACACACGGTAGTGAAGCCAAATGCATGAGCTCTGTAGGAGTAAAACTGATCTCTTCTCAGTTGGAGCATCAGAGTTTGGTGCCTAGCCTCTGAATCACTAAATGGTCATTACACATATTGAATCTATTTCCCTAAGTTAAGTATCCTCACGCCTTCTTGTCAACTGTCTACATGGGCCGTCTTGATTATCACCACAAACGTTTTTTCTCCTGCTGATAATAGCTCATCTTAACTAATTAGCCTCTCACAGTTTGTATGGCAACTTCCACCTTCTTTGTATGTATATATATATATATATATCTTCTTACTATATGTTCCATTCTGAGCATCCGATGAAGTGGGTTGTAGCCCACAAAAGCTTATGCTGTAATAAGTTTGTTAGTCTCTAAGGTGCCACAAGTACTCCTGTTCTTTTTAGATGGATTCAAAGGAAGAGAGGGTGGTAAATATGAGTCAGTTTGTGCTCTGTCTTTGCTGCCTTCCTGAAAGAGAGCTTTAGATGCTGTTGGTTTTGCAGATCTGGTGCTGGAATCGTGCAACCTGGAGTGTGAGAGCAACAATCTGAACCACATGACGGCTGACATGGGCAACCAGCAGCTCGTTGTGAGGAGGGGACAGTCTTTCATCATCACGCTGCTCTTCACTGGAAGGGGTTATGAGGAAGGAGTGGATAAACTTGCTCTCAACGTAGAGACAGGTAAGTCCAGAGCTATTCACTAAACTCAGCTGTGGTCAGCTTGGAGAGGAGCCACCTCCATCCCCTCATTCAGAGACACACACAATATCCTCCCCTGTCACATCACCTCAGAGATGAGCCGTCCTACCCCTTCACCTCAGAGACAGACATATTCACCCACCCTCCCCTCAGAGAGAGGCCATGCCCAGCTAAGCCACCTCAGCGCCATCACATCCACGAGGGGCACTTTCTACCCCAGGCATCACGGAGAGAGCCATCCCTGCCCCAGCCCATTCAAAAAAGCACTTTCCACACTTGTCACTCGTATACAGATTCCCCCTCTCCCTCCATCATTTTATAGGCAAGCAGACCTCAATTTCCACCCCCATCACCCCACCTCCCCACCCCTCACCGCAGTAAGAGGCCAACCCCGCCCCATTCCCCGCAGACAGTCCCTCCGGGGTCTGTCACCATCCAGATAAGCAAGCACTACCACATGAATGGCCCTCACATTTTTGTTCAAGAAAACAAATTGCTTCCCCCGTGGCTTATCTTTGCTTGTTTTTACAACTCACAAAGTGAATCTAAAAGCCCTTGGTCCAAACTTTTTTTAATTTGTTTTACATTGTGGGATCTGAGAGGACGGCTTCCTCTTCCTGTCAGGAGCCTGTTATCTCAGTCATGTTATTTCCAACATTAAAGTAAAATTTCCCTGGCACTGATCCTGATGTCATAGGTGGTTTTTCCTCACAGTCCCGGACAGAAAGATATAAAAACAGAGGCTCCACAATATAATAAAAGTTGAAAGAAAGCCCCAGCGCTTGTGAATGTTATTTGCTTGAGTGTAACATTAACTCCCCATAGCCAACAATGTTCATTGTTGCCACGTTCCACACCTCTTAAGTGTTTGGGCATGAAGACAAGTCAATCAGTCTTTGCAAAGGATTATTTCAGACGAGCTGACAGGGTTGGGCTTTGCCCAGCTATTACCTTGGAACGTCTGAGTTGGAATCCATAACATCTGTAGGCTCCTAATGCGGCATTCCAAAAATCCAAGCAGTCACTTTCACGCCTGGGATTTGCATTACCATAACTAGAAAAACAAACTACTACTAGGAATAATAACAGGTACTTTAGCCAGAAGGTTTCAGAAGCCAAATAAGAGTTTCATTCACAAGCTATTTTTATGGTACTCTAAGGTTCCAGCGCAAGGAATTCAGAATAAAATAATGATAGCAAGTATAAAATAGTCATATCCCTTAGTGGCATGGACCCTCTGTACATGCACATAGTACCTTCCACTTGAGAATCTTAAGTACCTAATAAATATTAATTAACTGAGCATCATGTCACCACCATGACAAAAGGCAGTAATATTATCCCCATTTTACAGATAGGAAACTGAGGCACAGAAGGGAGCTTAAGTGAGAGTCCAAAGTCACACAGAGAGTCTGTGGTAGAATCAGGAATGTAGCCCAAAACTCCCAATTCCTGGTCCCACTGTGCTTCCACCCTCCGTAGACTAAAGGCTTGTTTGCACACGGAAGCTGTAATTGTTTAATGTAAATCAGTTTAGTTAAATCCTACAACTTATCATAGAATCATAGAATCATAGAATATCAGGGTTGGAAGGGACCCCAGAAGGTCATCTAGTCCAACCCCCTGCCCTCCACACTTGTACGTGTGGACTCTCGTAAAATGATTTAAAACTGGTTCTATGCCTTTAGCTTGCACCTGTACATTTACCAGTGCAAGCCAAACTGATATAAGCCAGGTTCAAACTGATACCAGTGTGTCCGCACACAAAACTGTACCATTTTAACCAAATCGGTATAAAAATCACACCTTTAATTAAACCGGTCTAACTTTCTGTGTGGGCCAGGGCTGGTTCTGTGTAAAGATCCCAGTTCCCTTCTAGTGACTGGGTAAGGAGATACCCTCTACTCAGGGTCAAGGTACAGCTATTCTCCATCTTGGGAGAAATCAGACATGCAGGAACAATAGTGGTGGACCCAGCCCAGAAAGATGTGGGTTTGGTTCTGAGGCTTTGGCTATGAATCATCTCAAAGTCTGGGCACGTTTTTTCTCTTGGGGTTGGGCCAATGTCTGGGGAATTTCCATCTTTCAATTGCTGAGTAAAATTAGACCTCCAAAGAGACGGACGTCACCAAGAGAGGCCAGGTGTGCTGGTGCAGTAGAGTTGAGTGGGTCAAGGTTAGCCAGACCAAACTCCTTTCCCAGCAGAGCAGAGCATGAGCCCCAGGCCTGTCCAGGGACAGAACACCGTATGGAAGCCCAGCAAAGGGACAGCCTGACAGAAGGTTTATTATCTCGGTCCTGCCCAGGTGACCGTATAACCCAGTAAGAAAGACCCAGCCTCACTGTCAGTGCTTGGGATGGGCCAACTCCACTACTCATCCCGCTACCCACATTGGATCATACTTCCACCAGCTGTGTACGCCACTAAACCAGTCCTGCAGGGGCTACCGGGGAGAACGCAGCTAGGAGGCTGCTGTGAAACCCCCCTGGGACTGCCACCTGATGTGCTGGGACTACCTCTGAGCCCATTTTCCCTGCCATCTTGGGACTTCAGTGCCCTGCCTGGTTGTGCCAGACATGCTAGCCTGCTACAAACACAGACCCCGGTCTGAACCACGTCTCCCAAAAGCTGCAGGTTTAACTGAAAACAGCTTAAGAAGTGCTCCTGTCTCCAACACCCAGATACCCAGTTTCCAATGGGGTCCAAACTCCAAATAAATCCGTTTTACTCTGTATAAAGCTTATACAGGGTAAACTCATAGATTGTTCGCCCTCTATAACACTGATAGAGAGGTATGCACAGCTGTTCCCCCTCCCCCCAGATATTAATACTTACTCTGGGTTAATTAATAAGTAAAAAGTGGTTTCAGAGTAGCAGCTGTGTTAGTCTGTATCCGCAAAAAGGAAAGGAGTACTTGTGGCACCTTAGAGACTAACCAATTTATTTGAGCATAAGCTTTCGTGAGCTACAGCTCACTTCATCAGATAAAGTGAGCTGTAGTTCACGAAAGCTTATGCTCAAATAAATTGGTTAGTCTCTAAGGTGCCACAAGTCCTCCTTTCCTTTCTAAGTAAAAAGCGATTTTATTAAATACAAAAAGTAGGATTTAAGGGGTTCCAAGTGATAACAGACAGAACAAAGTGAACTACCAAGCAAAATAAAATAAAACACGCAAGTCTAAGCCTAATACAGTAAGAAAACTGAATACAGATAAAATCTCACCCTCAGAGATGTTTCAATAAGCTTTTTTCCCAGACTGGACACCTTCCTAGTCTGGGCCCAGTCCTTTCCCCGGTACAGCTCTTGTTCCAGCTCAGGTGGTAGCTAGGGGATTTCTCATGACTGCAACCTCCTCTGTTTTGTTCCACCCCCTTATATCGCTTTTGCACAAGGCGGGAATCCTTTGTCCCTCTCTGGGTTCCCACCCCTCCTTTTCAATGGAAAAGCACCAGGTTAAAGATGGATTCCAGTTCAGGTGACATGATCACATGTCCCTGTAAAACTTCATTACCCACTTGCCAGCGCACACATATACAGGAAGACTTACAAGTAAACAGAGCCATTTACAGCCAATTGTCCTGGTTAATGGGAGCCATCAAGATTCCAAGCCACCATTAATGGCCCACACTTTGCATAATTACAATCGGCCCTCAGAGTTATATTTCATATTTCTAGTTTCAGATACAAGAATACAAATAGGATGACCACACTCAATAGATTATAAGCTTTGTAAAGATACCTTACAAGGGACCTTTTGCATGAAGCATATTCCAGTTACATTATATTCACACGCTCGCAGAACAAAGCTAGGATGGAACGGAACTTCCCGCCACACAGGAACGGAACTTCCCGCCACCCCACAGCACTTCAGGGGCTGGAGGACTCCTTTAGCTGTCCGTGGTTATAGCAGCCTGCATGGATTTGGGGGCTTTAATTCCTGCCTGATTATTCCCACCCAGGTTTATCTCAAACACTGCCCCGCCTTCAGTGTCACACTAGGGTTATTTATTCAAGACCTGGGCTGCTCCAGGCCTGGGTGGGTGAGGGGGAGAAAGATACTTAGATCTTGGCTCCCCGTGTTATCTCTGAACATCAGGCAGCTGTTTCCCGCCAAGGACAACCAAAGAGGGCTGGGGAGGGGAACAAAACCAGGAAGCTTGCAGGCGGGCCAACACCCACCTTCCTTAGCAATACAGTATCAAGGAAGAAAAGGTCCCATCCTCCCCAAGTATGTGCATGGAATTTCTCAGGAGTTAGTCACAATGGGTACATCCACACAGCACAAAAAGTCTCAGAGCCCAGGTCAAATGACTTGGACTCGCAAGGCTCGCGCTGCAGGGCTATAAATAGCCATGTAGACGTTCAGACTCGGGCTGGATCCCAGGCTCTGAGACCCATCCCCCTCGCCGAGTTTCAGAGCCCAGGCTCCAGCCTGTGCCCGACGTGCTACGCTGCCATTTTTAGCCCGGCAGGACGAGCCCCAGCCAGGTGACCTGGGACCTAGACTCACTAGACTCACAGGGTATTTCTGACATGCGGATGCAACCTGTGTGCCTTCCCTGACTCCCAGTCCCTCCCACCTCCAAGCAGAAAGCCATCCTCCTGCTGTCCAGAAGAGCTGCCAAGGGCAGGGAGGATGAGACAGCTCCCTGCAATGCAGCACAGATTCTATTAATAGTTTCAGCCACTTTATGTCTTTCCAATCCTTTGTACTGACAACTTTTACCCGGAGGAACACCAGTTGGCCCATAGGATTGTGAATGAGCTCTGGAGCCTTCTGCTCCAGCTTCATACCTGCCCCAGAGGAGGAGGCATTACCACGCACTGGCCTGGCTGGTTCGGTGAGACTCCATCCGGTCACTTGTGTCCACATCACAACGCCATTGCGCTGTCTAGCATACGAGATTTGACTTGTCAGCAGCTTCCGAAGAGAGGCTGAACTCTCCGGGCACATTAGCTACCCTCTCCTGCACAGCAGGTCCCACCAGGACAGTGCAGAGGGACTTTGGTTGGAGGAATTGGGAAAATCTGCCGGGCAACTGGCTAAAGTGTGACACTTCTGGGAATAAATAATGCCTTTTCTCCAGCCTGGTCTTGTCTCAAGCAGTTTTACCAGCCTCCTGCAGGTCCTCCTCCATGGTGGAGGGTCCTAAACAGGGCCAGGGCCCAGGACAGGAGAGCTCATGACTGACATTCAAAATCATGAATCATAGAGTTGGCCGGGAATTTATTTTTCCCAATGAGAAGTTGCAACAAAAACATTAAAACTTGGTTTTGTTTAAAATTCTCCTAGACATTTTTCAGATTTGCACCAAAAAATGTAAAACTAGAGACGGGGGAGAGGAGGGGAAGGGAAAAGGGGTTGGCACAAAAGCCAGAATGTTTCCAGTGAAAATGGAAATCTTTTCATGAACATTTCCATTCTGTCAACAACAACAACAACAACAAAACCTTTTGGTCAGAAAAAAAAGTTTCAACAAAAAATGTCAGCCATCTTGAATGAAAATGTAATGAATAAAAATGACCAGACTTTTTGTGTTTCCCCATCTTGGAATACAAGAACCTGGCATCCCCATGGGTGGATGCCTAGAGGACACATGACCCATTCTAGGTCTCTGACGAGATAGATCCCAGAGCTGAGATGCAAAACTAGGGCGAGAGCCACACCTGTAAGTAATGGCATCTCCCTTGGGGGGAAAAACCCTAAATTCTCCAGAGAAGTCATTGAATCTAGAGCCTCCACAAGGAAGGGCTCGCTAGCAAGCCAGAATTAGCCCTGGAGTTAGGCACAGATGGTGGAATCCTGGCTCCTCTGAGGTCATTGGGATTTCTGCCCTTGGCTTTGATAGAACAAAGAACTCCCCAGGGAGTTTGTCTTCCTGCTGCATTTGGGAACAGATCCTTGGGGGAGGGTTTTTGTTTTTTGAGACACATCCTGAAACTCCAGGTGAGGAAGGTTAGTGTCCCTGGGTTTGTTGGGTTTCGTTTAGGGGAGAGCAGCCCTGGACAGAACGTTTCTGAGCAGCGCTGGAGGAGGGGAGTTTGTGGTCTGTGACTTTCAGAGCAGCGCCCTAGTTACACCCACTGGGCCTCGTCAAAATCAAACAGCCGATCAGTGTAGAACAAATAAGAAACCCTACCCCAGTCAGCTTGTGCAGTCCAAGGATACAGGAGGTCACTGAGTCAGGCACAGGGGCCAGAAGCAATTTGTGATGGTGACTATGGGTTATGAGTGGATGGGCCGCACCTCTGTGTCCCATCGAACCAGGGCTGTGACTAACATTGTAGCTTTTAAGGGTGCCCCCACGGAGCAGGGGAAAGCGTGCAGGTTTGTCTCAGCCCTGGAGAGAGAAAGGCACCAGCTGCAAAGTTTGGATCCTGATGTACAGTTCCAGGGTGTTTGGAGCTGGGGCTTTGGTACAGGCCTGTCTCAAAGATCCAGATAATCAACCATCAGGCTTCAGGGCACAAACTGACATTCTGCAGGGGCCAGGAGGGAATTCCCCCCTCCCCCCGAATTGCCCATCTGGGTCGATGCCTTTTAGCAGTTCTCGCCGTTCTCTGAAGCTCCAGGGATTTACTCAAGCCTGCCCTTGGAAACGTGCCCTTCCCTAGAAATGGTTTTTTGCCCTGGTGTTTCTTGCCTGTTTACAACATTTCTGTTTTGTATATCTTCAAATTCTACAAACTGACATAACAGGCTGAAAGCCCAGAATCAGTGACCCTAGTTTCATGCTAGGCACACTCACCCCCAAGACCAGCCCTCGCACCTCCTGGGGCCCTCAGGTCTCCACCCGCTCCCTGCAGCCACACAGGTGATACACACCTGCTGCGTGCCGTCAGTAAATGTATGCGGAAAGACACGTTCCCTGTCAGAGTGACCCAGGCCATTCCGGACACAGACGCAGCAACCACTGACCTGCTGCTTGCTGCCTTCACCCCAAGTGATCCCAAAGGGTGTTCCAAGTGACAGTGTGTCCATAGAGCACAACCGAACGCAGTTACCTCTGGGGTGGAGGGTGGCGGGCAACTGACATTTTGGCCACAGGGACGAACATGTCTACTCTTGCAGAAAAGTGCTAGGGGTTCTTTAAAACCTGCACAGAGCAGGAAAGGGCTCAGCGTTTGGGGGCCTAAACTGCACGGACCTCAATTTACCTACCTGGCTAGCAGGACAGAGCTGTCTCTACCTTGCCAGCTTCAAACCTCGGGTTCCAGGCAGTCCATGTAGTTCAAACCTGAGCCTTTGCCACCAAGTCATCCCCACCCTGAGTTCTTGCTAATAGCCCTGTCCTGCAAGGAAGGGGAGTTATTTCAGTGCAAACAGACAGTGTCTATTTTTAAAGCAGTTCCAGGCGGGTACCTTGTGTGGACAGATCCAATAACAGACCTACGTCCCCACCCCTCTGCTCTTCGCAACACTGAATTAGCATCTCTGTGGAGGGGAGGCAGAGCTTTCCCCCGGCTCTTTTCCGGAATGGTTTGGGGGCAGGGGAGAGCAAGGGAAGGAAGCAGTTTCCCTCCGCCTGTCTGGGGAGGGGGATTCCTTGGGAACATGAGTAAGGAGCAGGGCTGAAAAGGGAAACTGCTCAGCCAGCTGCGTCTGAACAAGCCAGGTCAGCTCTCCCCGGGCCTCGCAGATGGAGCAAGGAGGAGAAAGTGTGTCACTCTCATTAGTTCATGTGTATTTCTGGTCATGAAGTTCTACTCCCCAGCAAGGGCAGGGCGCTGGAGCGGTGGAGTTTGGGCCCAGGACCAGCATAACACAGAGTTCCCAGTGTGGGAGGGAAGCCTGCACACAGAACATCACTTGAAATGAAATATGCCAGTCACTGCAGCTGCCTGGACACAGGGCGCAGTCACAGGGGAGGGCCAGGTCCGAGCTGTTCTCTCCGTTTCTGGGAGGAGCAGTGTTTGGCTCCAGGACGGCTCCTTGCACTAGGAGTAACGCTCTGAGCAGAGTGAAAGGACAGCTGCGCGCTGCGGCGTGCTGTTCCGAGGCAGCACTGATGTCACTGCTAGACGCTGGAAGTGAAGAGTGCTAGGTGGGGCCCAGGCGCCGTGAAAGGGACACGGGCTCTCGTCTCACGGGGTGTATTGTACGCCCAGGGACCCGGCTTTGGAATGAGAGCTTGGATGGGCTCGGCGGCGAGTGGAAACGCAGCGTAACAGGGGCTTAGTGATGCTCAGCTGTGGGGCGCTGCTCTGGGATGTTTGGCTGTAGCTGGCAGAGAGGCTTTCACACAGTCCTGGACCTGGGTGCTGTACCTGGCACCTACTGCAGACCCAGAAATGGTTATTTGGGGAGCTGTTAGTTTGAGCTTACAAGGCCCCCAACTACACAGACAGCCTGGGGTGCCCCAGTCTGAACACTGGGCTCCCCAGGGTGCGTCCCTTAGGGTCTCCCTTGCTGTGTCCACAGAAGGGTGGGGTGGGGGGCATGAACCAACCGTTCCCCCCATACACCACTCAGGAGCAGAAGCAGACTGAATCACAGACAGAATCACAGCCAAGGGGCGTGCAGACCAGGGACAGGCTGATGGGCAGTGACTGGAAAGGACCCTGGGTCCCCAGCTGCAGGCACCATGTGTGCGCAGTTACTACTGCACATGCAGCCAATGCAAAGCACACAGGGCACCGCATAGCTGGGAAACTCCAGGCCCGTGCATCTCCTGGGGCCTGAATGTTACCCATGGCTACGGGCCCCTGCCCGCCAGGGTCTCGTGAGACATCCCCCCTGATAGCAGGCAGGGGATCAGCTCATCACATACCAATCCAGCCCGCAGAGCAATGGGGTCCCCATTGTCTGCCTGCCACACTGACAAGTCCCTCACGTGCATCAGCCGCATAGGAAAGAATCAGGAGAATTCTGTCCCCCCGTGAATCGCCCATCGAGTGGCTCCTCTGTCCTGGGAGCAGAGAATCATCTGCAGGAGGTGCAGTCCCCCCCCCACAGCACGCCAGCCACTTAGCCTCACCTGCCCTCCGCATGCTGGTCTGCTCAGGACACCACCGCCCCCAGCCTCTGCCCTGCTGTGGGGCCAGCGAAGGCAGACGCGGTGCCAACACTGGGCCGGAGCCTCAGCTGGTTCAATAAGGGGTGCTACCTACAGCCAATGCAGGGAGAACGGGGGCCAGCGGGACACGTCTGCAAAGGGTGAGGGGCGCTGCGCCACGGGAGGCTGGAATAGCCCCTGGTGCATCCTAGGGCTAGTGTCTCTCGAGCGGTGCTCACACAGGGTGAAGCTACAAGAGCATTGTCCTTCCCCTGGCCCCAGAGGCATTGTCCCCAGGACTATCCGAGTGAGAGGCCAGAGGCAGGGTGTGCTAACGAGGCCGTTTGCTCTGGCAGGGCCGTGCCCCATCGAGTCGTCGGGAACCAAGTCCCATTTCCCCGTCTCCGATGCCCTCCAGGCGTCAGAATGGAGCGCAGTCGTGGACCATCAGGACGGAACCTCTCTCTCCTTGTTGATTTACTCCCCTCCTGACGCCCGGATCGGCCGCTATACCCTGACTCTGGAGGCCTCTATGGGATACCAGGGCACCAGCTTCAGGCTCGGAGAGTTCATCTTGCTCTTTAACCCTTGGTGTCCAGGTGAGATTTTCATTCCTCCATTTAAGTTGCAGGGATCTCTCCAGAATGGAGATGGGACAGACTCGGAACAACAGCCTCTGCCTGGGACTGCACAAGTCTGGAGCTGAACGGCCCATGCCAGCCTCTCTTGGATGGGCCGAACCAACACCAGCTCCAAACACCCAGTACTTTGGGGAGGTCTGACTCTGAGCTTCAGCAGCAGGCCCAGCTGTGCTCCAAGGCAGGATCCCTCTAACTTCACCCTAGAGCCAGCAGCCCTAGAGACCGCTGGTTCCCCTTCCCAGGCCATAGCAATGCACACATGGTTGGACGCCTGCGTCCCTCTCTAAAGGCTGAGCAGATCTGCTCCCTCCCTGGAAAATCCTTGACAGTGGGTGCAATCTGGTGCATGGGGAAGAGCGCGGACTGGAGGTAGGAGCCAGCCTTGCCGCTGAATCCAGAGGCGGGATGAACTCTGCCAGATGCAAGGGGACATCTCAATTCCCACCCCTTGCCCACTCGCTGCCCTGCTCCCAGCTACCATGGCCATCAGGACACAGGTTATGGGGCAGAACACACAGCTCTGAATGCCACTGTGTTAACGAGCCAGCCAGGGTGCAAATAAAGCCACCACTATCCCTGCTGAGATCAGACAGCAGCATGTGGAGGGAGGGACCAATGTCTGGCCAGTGATCAACCAGGTTGCTTGCCCACCCCTTGTTCTTGTCTCCCATTGCTCTCCCCATCAGTACGAGGAATCTGCCCCCACCGACTCCCACATCCAAGTGCAGCCTGATGTCACCCACGTGAAATACAAGGCCTAAAATTACAAACTTCCTGAATTCCAAAGCATTTTGTGCTGACTCTTCAGAGATAAGGAGTTTAGAAAGTTTCACTTGGCCACTGCCCCCACGGAACACCAGGGCTGGCAGGAAGTTTTTGCAATGAACAAACGACACAAAACATTTGGCCACGTTGTTCAATGTTTTTCACTGAAACAAGAAAAACCAAAAATCTCATCGACAGGAATATTTTTCAGTTTTCATTTTCTTGCGTTTCCCTCCCTCCTCCTCTCTTCTTTTTTCTTCCTCCCCCTTTCCAGTGGGAAAAAAGATGGGGGTGGGGGCGGAGAAGAGCACACAAGCAAAGCCAACCCCCTCCCCCCCCAATGTTACATTTTAATTCAAATCTAATCGCATTGACATTTTACAGCAAATTCCATGAAAAATGTTGTCTGCAGCGGGCACGGTTTCATTTCCTTCGGCATCACTCACGGGAAATCGTGGCCATTTTCCACAATGGCCCAGATACTCAGCAGCTGTGGGGCGATGCCAGTGCATGCCAGCTGAGGATCTGACCCAGAGGGGTCAGAGCATCACCACACACGGCCTTTTCTCCTGCATCCCTGGGCCGTGAGTCCTAGGCTTGGTGCTGCTCCGGCAATGGCCCAAACTCTGTGGGCTACAATTGAGTTATTCCGCGGGTTTGCGGCCGCCCACCACTGCACTGCTTTTCCCAGAAGTCTCGGCTAGTTCGTGGGTGCTGGAATGAGAGGATCAAGGGGGGAGAGCATCTCACCCTGTTCTCTCCCTCCCTTCTCCCCACAGACGACTCTGTCTTTCTCGAGTTTGAAGACCAGCGGTGTGAGTTCGTGCTGACGCAGCAGGGCCTCATCTACCAGGGATCTCTGAAGTTCATCGTCCCTATTCCCTGGAATTTCGGACAGGTGAGTCTCCAGCCCTGATCTCCTGCCCTGTATTGGCAACACAGTTACAGGGACTTGGGGCCCAGGCTGTAATCTCTGCCCAGGAACCTGCACATGGAGTTCCTCCAGGTGTAGCATCACGGTGCAGCTAGTCAGAGTCTATTATGCAGGATATCACCTCAAAGGGGCCTGCAGGATCCCTCTGGAAACACAGCAGAACCCACCCGCTACTGCCAGATAGCTTCATGAATGGCAAGGTACATCCCTCCCCCTGCTCCAAGTCACCAATCCCCCTTCAGGCTCACTTAACGGCCTGGAAGAATGGAGACAGCAATCCCGACCCCGTAACCGGGCACTTCTGCCACACGTGGCCAAGCGGGACGGTGCCTTTCCGGCGTCAGCCCTGGTCCCTCGCTGCTGGGGGCTGTGCTGTGCAGAGGCAGCATTCTCCACCCCAGCCTTCTGCCGTCCGCTCCTGCCGGCACTGAGAGTCCAAGGGGAGCGGTGCCCAGCACCCCTCCTTCCCCCGAAGGATGACGACCCGAGATGCTGGAGGGGCAGGAGGGGGAGGTCAGAGCGGGAGAGATGAGAAGATTCTGGGAAGAGTCGCTAGTGGGGAAACACACAGAACCCCCATGACCACACCAGGCTGGCTTCCTCACCGGGCCCAGGCTCTGCTCAGGCACAGTGGAGAGGGGAGAGCGCCGGGGGCTAATCACTGCTGACTGGGTCCTGCATAAACGAAAGCTTTAACTTACACCACTGGGCCCTTCTGCCGGCAGATAATCAGGCCCATCGGAGCCTCTCCTTAACACGTGCCCTCTGCTGGTGTCTCCGCTGGCACCGGGAGAGGGGTCCTAGAGCGGGAGGAGATGCGGCTAGGTGGTGGAGGTGGAGCGGCTTCATGCCGGTGGGGAGTCCCCCTACACAGGAGGAGGACCCCAATGCAAAGCTGCAGCCTGTCTAACGTCCCTTTATCTCACGTGGGTGGCAGTAGGTGAACCTGGCGGTTCAGAGCTCCAGCCCCAACACACAGAACAGGGTTCGCTGCTCCCCCAGTGTGTCCCATCCCATGTGCCTGGCAGCAGGTGTCAATTTCTGTGTCCTCTGATAACACCTCAGTGGAAATCTCACTCCACCTGCCGCTGGAGGCAAATTAAAATCTCATTTCCGGAGGCGAAAATGCTGCGTTCAGATCCCAGGAGCAGCCCATAAATCCTTAACCAACGAGGCCTGGGAGAGGGGCCAGGACAGAACATTCCATAATAATGACAAAAACACCCTCTGTCTGGGAAACATATGGAGGGGCCTTTGTAAGATAACCAGCTCCCCTCCCAAGTTACAGTGCTGATAAGGGGACTGCCAGCGCCGTGAGCTCTGCCCGGGTGTATTTTGGTCAAGAGCATGTCATGTCTGCATTTCAAATGCCTTTGGTCATATTGGGCCTGGGGCTGCAAGTGGCTCCCAGCAACGCTCCCCCACCCGTGAGGGCTCCTCTCTCTTTGGGGCTGATTCTGAGTGGGGTGAGTGACCTGCAGTTCCCAAGGCAGACAACAGAGCTGCAGATTTCTGAGCACCTCCCAGGAGAGGGTCCTGTCTGGGGTGGAGCTGAATCAGGAACTTTCCAACCGCTTAGCATTCACCGCCACTGCACCCCTGAATGCAGCAAATTCCTCCTCCACCGTTACAAAAATCACCCTGGGTCACCAGAGTTCCCTGGCTCCTGGTCGGCTGTGCAGAACAGCAGCTGTCACTCAAGCCCAGCTCCTCCAAGGCACTTCCGCAGCGCAGGGCTCAGCATTACAGCGCCGGCTGCCTAGGGCAACCCTCAGCCCCAGGCTCCCTACACAACGCAGGGGGAGAGTTAGACGCTGGCTGAAGGGTTTGTCCACACAGCACGTTAGTGCACGGCAAGCTGGGGTGCGAGACGTTCACCGCCTGCCTTGCCAGGCACTGCCTTACCGTGCAGCCAAACCCTAAGTAAGGACTCTTCAGAAACCAGCGGGGTGGGGAGCTGCCTAAGCTAGCCAGGAGTGAAAGGCAGGGAACGTGGTGGGATTAGGCACCTAAGCAGCTGGTTGGCCAGAGACAGACACCTCCCTCCACTGAGGATCCTGAGCCAAGAGCCCTAAGCCCCATCTGCAGACAGAAAGAGACACCCCGCCCCATATCCAGTGTTCTGGCGGGTAGGATGTTCCCCTGGGAAGCGGGACACTGACACTCAAATTCCCATTGCAGACCAGGGACTTGAACCTGGTCCTCCCACCTCCCAGGTGAGTGCTGTCACACTCGGCTGCTCTGGGGCGGGGGAGACACGCACTCATCCGGGGGGCTCAGGTGTGCTCTGGGCATACCTCAGGACGGGGCCCTGCTGGCGAGATGGGTGGGGACCCCCAGAGCTCGGGCTCTGAGCGGCAGGGTGGGGCAACACCAAGGGCGCTGTGTGCGCACCCAACGGTACAGTCAGGTGCCGAGAGCAGAACCGTGGGTGCCGAGGGAATTTGGGCAGCTGCTGCGGATGTCAGTAGGGCCCAAGTGGTGGATTCAGGCTCCTAAAGAGGCAAGAGGCAGCCAGGCCCATGGGAGGATCCGAGCCTCTTCAGGGAAGTCTTGTGACTCCTGCGAGGATGATGGGGCTAAGCAGCTGGGTTCCCACAGATGCGTGGGGCCCGGTGATGACCCGGTTTTCAAAGAGGCATCCCAGCTGCACGCCAGCAGACTGCTCAGTGCTGAGGGTGGGAGGCTCAGCGATTTCATTTTCCATTCTTAGCCTTGAACTTTGCACACACCAGCTCCTTATCTGCACAAATGGACAAAAGCATCCAGACTCCCTGTCCCCCTCCCCCCTTTGTACAAGCCCCAGGCTGTCAGATAAAATTGCTCTGAAATGTCAATGCTGCCCCATTGCAGAACTGCTCTCACAGGTGCCTTGAGGACAGGGCACCGGTCCCACTGAGCCCGTCGGGCTCTCGCTTTCTCCTTCCAAGTCCCCCGAGCGGCCTCCCTAAGTAAACATGCCAAGCGTTTCTCAGGAGCCTTGGTACGGAGCTGGGTGCGAACACAGCAGAGAAACAGCCAGGAATGCGCATTCTCACTGACGTTTGAACCAGGGAGACAGTCAGTGCCTGATCCCCCTGGGCTGGTCCAAGCTCTTGTGGGTCCTGGCCGTGGCCCGCACACTAAGGGGCAAACTCCTGGGTAGCCCCCAGCTACCAAGACAGCTGCAGAGCCTCTGCCCCCTAACGGGGTGGGTCTGGGGGCAGTCAGCTGTAGAGGATGCCCCCTGCCCCGCCCCCCCGGGCTCTCTCACACCCTGGCCATGTGTCCTCCTTGTTACACTGGAACAGTGAGACAGACCTAAGGTGAGGGAGGGGCTGGGTCCCCCTGCCACGTCTCCCGCCCTGGGACGTAGCTATTTTCTATCCCTCCCAAACCTAGTCCCACTGCTGGGCACGCTCACCCGCCCCGGGGGGACAAGTAGCCTGCTATGTCAGCGCCAGCTCCCGGGCTTCACTGCGCTCTCTCCCTTTTCTCCCCTCTCTCTCCACCACACCAGTTTGAAGATGACATTGTGAACATCTGCCTTCAGCTGCTGGATACAAACCCCAAATTCCTTCGAGACCAAAACCGAGACTGCTCCCGCCGCAATGACCCCGTTTACATTGGCCGAGTCGTGAGCGCCATGGTGAGTCCGGGACACTTTCGGAGCCGGCCAACAGGCAGCTTTGTATCTGCTGGCTGGTCCATGTATTCCCTGAGCTGCCCCTGTTTAGCCAGCCAGCGGCAGCCCCTGCGTATTATGGGCACCATCAGACAGCGGCGACACTGACCGCTCACCCCAGCTGACCCGACCGTGGTCTGCCTTGTTCTGTATATAGGGGCTACTAGACACCCCCGCAATTTTTCACATGGTCTGCACGATTGAACCACACTCACCCCATAGCAGTGGCTCTGCTCCACGCTGGGAGTTGTGGGGGTCACAGAGACGCTCAGGTTTGGGGGCCCTGTCAAACATGGTCCTGGGGCAAACTTTTGCTTCCCCCCGGCCAGGGGCCCTGCCCCCAACTGGCGCACCTGCCAATGGTACACAGCTTGCATAATGTGAATACGGCTGGGGGCGACCCCATTGCAGTGGTAACGGTGAATGCCAAGGGCTGCAAACAGCCAGTGTTAGAGGCAGGCTGATTTTCCTTTTAAGAGGGTGATTGTCTGCAGCTGCCTGGGTGTTGGGAGATGGGCTAGTAGGCAGAGAGCAGGCAAGGGGAATAAAGGTGAGTGACCACGTGGCTCTCTCTTCCTCTCACGTATAAAAACTCCACCCATCTGTCGATCCATCCACTCACTCTTCTACCTCTCTCCATCCCTAAACCCATCCATCCACCCTTCATTGGTCTGTTCTGTGAGTCTATCCACCACTCCTCCAGTTATGAATCCGTTTCTCCACTGATCTCTGCATCCAGTCCAAACGCACACCCACAGCTTCCCTTCTGACTGCTTTTTCCATCAGCCTCGTTGGCTGATAGGCCATCAATTATCTTTTTACAAAGCCACTCTGGGAATGGGGCTCCCGTAGCTTGGAACCTGTGCCCTGTTCACCTGCTCCAGGTGGATACATGACAGAGACACAGTGCTGTTGAATTGGAGCTCCGAGAACTTCATACAGATGCTCTTCTTTCCTCTTCAGTCCAGTCCTTCCCCCTCCGGGGCCCAGAGGGCTCTGTCCCTGCACGGGCAGTCAACACTCTGCTCACCAGGAATCTCATCTATTGTGTTGCAGGTGAATTGCAATGATGATCAGGGGGTGCTCGCAGGGCGCTGGGACAATAAGTATGAGGATGGGATGAGCCCCATGTCCTGGATAGGGAGCGTGGACATTCTCAGGAGGTGGAGGAAGTATGGTTGCCAGCCAGTCCGATATGGCCAGTGCTGGGTCTTTGCGGCAGTGGCATGTACAGGTGAGGAGACCAGCTGACAGCTGCAGACGATTCCCCCTTCCTCACAGGACTGGATCATTCAGATTCCCACGCGCTCCCCACATTCCAGGGCTCACAGTGACCCAGCTGACACTGGTGTGAGGCAGGAGTAACTCTGCTGAGGTCCATGGCGTTAGACAAGGGAACCCAGACTTGCCCATCACAGGTCAGCAGGGGAGAGTCAGCTCCGTGCTGATTTCCTACCAATTACACTCTCTGTTAGTCTAATTAGTCAGGAAACTGCAAACACAATAAAAAACGCCTTGGTTTCTCAGTTACTTCTCTCTCGTTCCCCCCAGCACGCAGAACACCCCCTGCCACAGGGCACAGCGTCATGTATTACATGACTGACAAAGAATAGTTTAAAAGAATGTAATTAATCCACACAGACCATTGAGAAATACTATGTGAATGACAGACAGGAAATTCATTGGCATTCCCCCATGTGCACACACAGGGACAAAGTCTCCAAATCAAAGGTAACCTTACCAGTGTGGGGGGAGTCAAACTGGTGCAAATCAGAACAGAATCAGGCCTTAAATTTTTCAAGACGCACATGTACATGCTCGCACTTATTTTTCTTGGGGACAAAGTGCATGAGGGTTTGGCCTCGTTCTCCTGGGTACATAAACAGGCGGCAGAAAATAGCTAAAACATATGTGGATTTCTGAGGCTGGCCCACCCCTACCGGTGGCCTTCAAAACTTTAAAACTCCTGGTATATTCTGAAGGGTGCCCCATTTATAGTAAGCAGCAGCTAGGAGAGTAAATAAAATTGTTGGATGCTAAATTCTACCTGGTCATGGAATCCCGCGACAGCATTTCCCCTGTCTCTTTTGTGCCCTGTTTCTAGTGAAGTATCAGAGCCTGACAGACTGTCAGTGTCACTGAACATCCTTCCACCGGCTGGAGCTCTGACGCCACCTCAGAGCGTGGAACAGACCTGTTGCTGTCAAGCACAAAGCCCCAAATCCTCTTCACGCAGGCAAAGAGGGCGATTCTCTGTCAAAGCTGAAGGCAGAGCCGGTGTTGTTTAAGGGGAAAACTCTTCCCTGGTGTTTTAGCTCCTGTAAATCAGGAGACCCACGTTTTCTATCCTTGGCTCTGTCACTGACTCACTGGTATGGCAGAGAACGTTAGTGACGATGCCTCCCCATCCCAGCCCCACCAGCGCAGTGCTGGGAGCACTTGTGTTCTGAGCGTCACGTCGGGCGAGACCTGCTCTGTGTATGGCCAGATGACATGGTGCTTAGGAATCTGTTGGCCACCTGGCACCATCATTGCTGCCTCCCCTGGAGCATGTATGACATTTTGGCAAAAAAAATAAAATCGAGTTGTTGTGGCCACAACCACTGTCTGTGACATGGTCTCTCTGGGCTTCCGCACAGCAGCCTGGGCACCTGCTAGGACAACGCTTCCCTGCATTGCAGAGGGGTTGTGAGGCTCAGGGACTGGACAGCACTCTGAGAGCCTGGGATGGAAAGTGCAGTTCAAGGGATTCCAATAGCCAGCCACAAAATGCACCGGGCTTCACCTCTCCCCTTCTCACTCCCTCCCCAGTCCTGAGATGTTTGGGAATTCCCACCCGTGTGGTGACCAATTATAACTCCGCCCACGATACCAACAGCAACTTGGTCATTGACCGTTACCTAGACGAAATGGGAAACCTGCAGAAGACATCTAAAGACACGATATGGTGAGTAGCATCCACGACAAAGGACTCTGCTTCAGGGTGAACTGCTCATCATAATATCCCAGGCTACATGAATATTGCTCAATATGGCATGCCAGGAGCTGGGCTATTCAGGAATGCAGGCCACGTTCTCCCTGCAGTTACAGGCAGATCTCATGCAGGACTGAGGCCCCCTATAAGATCAGTAATGGTACCTGGCAATGTCCACCTCAGCAAGCATTGAGCAAGGGGAAGAGGACAGCCCCTGAGTGTCCCTAGCAGACAGCGCTGGAAAGCTGGGACCCTCTGGGACAGGCTGCTGGACATCTCTTGTGTCAGGGATCCAGAAGACATGACCTTTCAACTCTCTCTCTCTCCTCTCTTTGCTTTCCTTACAGGAATTTCCATTGCTGGGTGGAGTCCTGGATGACCCGGCCCGACTTGCCCCCTGGCTGTGATGGATGGCAGGCTTTGGATCCAACTCCTCAGGAGAAGAGCGAAGGTAAGGAGATGTTATAGGCAGTGGGCCTGATCACAGCCTACGAAAGCAATCAGCCAAGCCTGGTTCTGTTCGTAGCCCTCACCTCAGGACCGTTTTTATTCTCTAAAACAGAAAAATAGCACACTAGCCCTGCTCCCAACCTAGGTTGTGGGGCCCCCGGTCTCCAGCAGCGTAATGGTCAGGACCTTCCCCAGGCTTGGCAGGGGTTCACAGGGCTTGCTTGCCCTCTCATTGTCTTCTGGCGCAGCACTTGGAGAGCATCCTCCTGGCCTTTCAGCCCCTTGTGGAGCTAGGCTTTGTTTATATTCCCCCAGCTGGGAACCATCAGAGCCACTCACTAGATGCTGTGCAGCTGGGTCGGATGATTCCCAGCACTTGCCTGCTGGGCTCTTCTCCAGAACAGAGCTGGCCGCTCCCAGCCCTCCTGGCTTTTAAAGGGCAGGCTGCCCAGTTACAGAGGCCACATACTTCAGTGCAGTCCAGATGGTGTATGGCACACACCCACCATATCCAAGATCCTGACTGGCACAGTTCACCCAGCCCGCATTCCCATGTGCACTGACCGTGCTCGCTAAACATGGAAGACTAATGCAGATTCCTTTCTCCCCAGGGGCATACTGCTGCGGGCCAGCTCCAGTCAAAGCCATCAAGGAAGGTGAACTGAGGCTGAATTACGACATCCCATTTGTCTTTGCGGAGGTCAATGCGGATGTGGTTTATTGGGTGCTGCAGAAGGATGGCTCCAGAAAGAAGACCATCCACTCTTCTACCGTAGGAAAGAACATGAGCACAAAAAGCGTGGGCAAAGATACCAGAGAAGACATTACCCACAACTACAAGTATCCTGAGGGTATGTGCTGCTTGTCGGAGGATGTGCTGCGGGACGGGTGCCAGCTGGTGTTCATTTCTTCTGCCGATTTGTGGGCAGGAATCATGCTAGTTCCCACTGAGCACATAGAATCAAAGAATTATAGGACTGGAAGGAATCTCAGTAGGTCATGACGAAATAGAGGCAGAAAGGAAGGGCAAAGCACGATGCAGCTTGGGAAGGTCTGGTCACTGCCCAGTGAAAGAAAAGCCAAATGCTGGGGGATCAAATGGGGGGGACCCCAGGACTGGACAAGAATCATCTAATTAATAAAGCATCTGATTGGTCAAGCTGCAGCAGTCACATTCAGGATGGTTGTGGGGAGAAGGGCAAAGGCAGCTGGGGCTCCAGGGCCAGCATCTGGTTGACCTACCTGGTAACAATGATCTTTTCATGCACTGCAGGATCCGACCAAGAAAGGGAAGTGTTTGCAAAAGCAGAACTCCAGAAAAGTCACCTGACTGAGGAGGAGAAGGGGGTGAGCATCAAGATCAAGGTGTCCGAGGGCATGAACAATGGCTGCGATTTTGACGTCTACGCAGTCATCAGCAACAACACCGAGGCCGAACGGCTCTACAGGCTCATGTTCTGTGCCCGGACCACCAGTTACAACGGAGTCATGGGCCCTGAGTGTGGGATGAAGGATCTTCTTAATGTCATTCTCCTACCCCATGCAGGTAAGAGACTGGCTCCAGGAACGACACTGGAAATAAAGCAGGGAGAACGGAGCAGAGAAAATACTCTCTACTTGCTAGACCAGCCGAGCTCTTTTAAACCCAGCGGCACCGTAGTGATTTATACCAGCTGACAATGCGGCCCTCTGTAGCTGCCCATCTCTGGCTGTATCTGTTGCAAACACAGCACAGCTCAGCATTCTGTGTGTATCCTACAGCCGGATCTGAGACAATAGGGGAGATCGCAGACAAACATTGTAGAGAGTTTTCTCCATTGTGGAAGAACTGGCATTTTGTTGAGCTCATTCTCAGACAGCATTTTGTACTGTGGAGAGGCAGTGTCTGTATGGTACAGAGGGACTGACTTTGAAGTCAGGGCACAGAATGGGGCATGTCTACCTAGGAATTTATGTGCTCAGCACCAGGGCATCTAAGAACCTTGGAAGACTTAACGTTTGTTTTTTCAACAAAGATCTAATTTTTTTAATCCTTGTAACTCCCCCTGCCCAGCTGCTCAAGTTTTCCATTGATCAGTATTCTGGGAAAGCCAAGTCAAATGAGTGCGTTTTGCAATTTGACCGGAAGGCAGCGAAACTGTCGTCATTCCCATGTGTCCTGGGAAGGCCAGGACTGTCCGGTGGTGGGCCAGCTGCCAAGGCAGCTTTGCCCTCATGCTCATCCATCTCCTTCTTGTGGCTGGCAGTGCCATTGTTCCAGTACAGCTTAGCGCTGATGGGCAGTCTAGGGCAGAAATGCTATCTAAGAATACACTTCCAGGAAGAAGCTTGCCAATAGCGTGACAGCTGTATCATCCCTTTTCTAGGCCACCATAGGCCAGAAGAACCTCACAGCCAGATCTAACCTGGATGTCATCCCAGCCGCTAAGTTTATATGCAAACTTTTGCACACAATTTGCACCCAGAAATGGGATTTGTGGGTGCAAATCAAGCAGGCATCATGTTGCATGAACAAAATCCAATAATCCAGATGGCACCCACAAATCCCATCTGTTTATGCAAATTCTGGTTTTAGCTTGTTCAAAGTTGGAGCCCGTTTTTGACAATTGGCCCAAGATATTATCCTTATTGACTGCTGAGACTCAAATCAACACAGATTAACACAACCCTCATTCCAGAGTGGCACTTTGCATTGAATTGCTAAACGAGCTGTGAGCTGAGGACAGATTTTCATTCTGAACTTCAGTTTCCTGGCTTTTCAGTGTGTGCCACAGCCGTATGTGAGTCGACAGATGTTATTTTACTTAATTCAATTACATAACACAAGCCACCTGGGTCCTCAGTTCAAACAAACCATGGGCTGGCGCAGCACAAGAATTCAGTATTTGTGTTTAATCCCATGTAATAATAAAGGCACCAAACATACCGGCGGGAGGGATAGCTCAGTGGTTTGAGCATTGGCCTGCTACACCCAGGGTTGTGAGTTCAATCCTTGAGGGGGCCATTTGGGGATATGGGGCAAAAATCTGCTGGATGATTTAGTTGGGGGTTGGTTCTGCTCTGAGCAGCGGGTTGGACTAGAACCTCCTGAGGTCCCTTCCAACCCTGGTATTCTCTGATTCTACCCTGGAGGCAAACTACTAAGATAAATAGCACCTAGAGTCTGTTATTTCCTCTGGGTCGGCTCCCAGCTGAGACACGTAGGTGGTGTTTATCCTGGCGGGTAGCCGCCAAGCTGCATTAGCCGCTTCCACGGTTGCCCAGAGAGGGTTTTGAAATGGCTGTGCTGCACTAAACCGCAGCCTGCCTCGACGTGCAAGCCCCCACGCAGGCGGATTGCTAGTTTATAGGCTCTGGCTCTCTGGGCTTCTGCTTTATGGCCAAGGCAGCTTTCAGTGGTTTCCCGCTTATTTATTTACTGTTGTGGATTTGTAAATCTTTGCTGAAAGGATAAAGAACATTATTCAGGTAGGGGCCAGAAATGGATTTGGAGATGGGCCAAAGCAGCGCCTGTCTGACTCTCTCCTTATTAAGCAAATGAGTTGGGCTTATCCACATTGGTCTCTCTTTCTGGGTCTTTATACCACACTCATCTGTCCCCTCTCAGAAGAGATTTCTCTCTCACTATTTCTGCATTCTATGTTCTCTCTCATGAATACATTGTTATTTTGAAAATTCTGACTCAAGCCACTCCACTCATTGGTACAACCAAGCAACAGGTGTTCCCAAACCCATTTACAAATGCATGAAGTGTTAAAGCCGGGTTTCATAACTCCCAGAAACCATGCTCGGCTGCGCGGTCCAGACCTGGGTTTTACAGCTCCCAGACCCACTTGGCTGCCTGATCTGGACCTGGGTTTTACAGCCCTGGACCCATGCTCGGCTGCTAGATCTGAGATTTCCGATCCAGATCCTTGAAAATTGGATCAAGTGGCCGGAGAGCCACTGGAGGCCATAGCTAGGTCTCCTAGGTCAGCTTGGACAGGCCTGGGGACCTGGATGGTGACCAGCCTGAGTGTGAAGCAGTCGTCCTGCTCCGGCAGGTCCAGACAAAGTCCGTGCCAGATGGGCGCATCCTGCCTGACAAACTAACGATGAACCAGATTTGCCTCAAGGGGAAAGCACTGAGTCTGGGCGTGATCAGAGTTCGCTGCAGCTAGAGTGGGGCTGAGAGCGCTGCCTATCATGCTGACCAGTTGCCTTGGACTCCTGCCTTCATCTGTAGCCATCTGGCTCCTCTTGCCTTCCACTGAGATGGGCGGCTCTCTGGGGCAGGGTCCCTCCTTTTGTCCTGTGTCCGAACAGCCCCTGGCACAGTGGGGTCCTGGCCCATGATGGGGGCTCCTCGGTGCTACGATAACACAAATAAATAATAACAACGTCCCTGTACAGAGTCACTGCGGAGGTGTCCTGACCTGTTAGCACTCCTCTGGAGAGTCGCTTATGGCCTCATTTTTCGGGGCTGCTGAGTCCCCCTCTAGGGTTGCCAGGAGTCTGGTTTTCGACCAAAATGCCCAGTCGAAAAGAGACCCTGGCGGCTCCGGTCAGCCTTCCTGCCTAGGTATTGCCACCAGACTTTGCCACTGTCGTGCTTGCTTGATTCTGGGGACAATCCCAGCCCCGGAAAACCAGACATTGCACCACGCTCAGAGCCAGGGTAGGGGGTGGCTCCTCCCCCTGACATCAGTGTCTGTGGCACCTGCTTGTGCCAGACCTGAAATCACCCCCTTTTCTCTGTCATTTCCATTCCTGCCTGCTGACTGCAACAGCTGCAGGGGGACAACTGGCCCCAGACTAGGTGATGGCCCAGCCCCTGGCTCAGTGATCCTTGGGCATCAGGAAGCCAGAGGGAGTTGAGCTTTCGGGGGACAGCTAACCCGGATCTTTTTCACCTTTCTCTCCAGAAAAGACCGTGCCCCTGCGTATTCTGTATGAGAAGTACGGCAGCTGCCTGACACAAGACAACATGATCAAGCTGATGGCCCTCCTGATTGAATACCAGACCGGAGATATCATCCTTGGGGTCCGAGACATCTACATAAAGAACCCGGATATTAAGATTAGGGTAAGGGCTTCAGTACATCCCCATCCTGTCACTGCTGAGCACATGTATGGTCCCTGCTCAGCTCCGCAGATGCGGAGGGGACTGGGACACATTCTCCACCCAGTATCCTTGGTGCTAGCCAGGCAGCAATCACGGAAGTGATGCAGCTTGCAGCATACCCTCCTCCCCCAATGCATGGTATTGAACTGACATCCCTGCAATCAGACACGGAAACCAGCCTTGCTCTGCTACTGCACTGGGGGAGCGCGTGCCTCTGGCAGTCTGCCTTGCCACCTGTGTCCCAGGGCACACGGGAGTTCGAGTGTAGTGCCATGTCAGAACTGAAAAGCATCAACACCGCCCTGGGCCCCAACCCCGAGACCAAACTGCCAGCCACTTCCCACATCTCCCCATGCCCAGTGCCTCCCGTTTCACCTCACTCAGCACTAGAAAGGAGGGGGAAACCTGGCAGCCTCCAGCTCTCCCACAGGACCCTCTGAGGGGCTATCGGCTGAGCATCTCACAAACAATGCAAGGGGCCACTGCAGGGCTTGAGCCCGCAGAGGGGATGCTGCAGCATTGCTGAGCAATTCAGGGTATGGCCCGGGGGTGTGGGATGAGGTCAGGTGCCAGCTGTGAGGGCAGAGAGGAGAGACCGGAGCGGAGGGCGGAAGGCAGGAGGGTTTCCGTTGGTAAAGGGGAGCGGGCTGGTGTGGGCAGTGCTGTGAGGGGTTTGCAGCAGGTAGTTTATAGCTGCTGTCAGACAGGCAGGGTGCATTGCCGCACCTCTCGGTGACTCCCACACAGCCAGAGACTAAGCGCAGAGCCAAGCCAAGCCATGTGGCCAGGCCGGGGGCCGGGAACGGGGTTTGTTTCACTGGAATCAATGGAGTAACTAATGCAGACGCCTGCCTGACATGAGCAACGCAACGTAACAGCTTCACGCCGGGCAGGGGCGGGGAGGGGTCGGGAACGTTACACACTCGGTCAACAGTAACCAGAGCAATGGAAGGGAGCGTATGTGTGCGCGCACACACACACACACACACACACACACACACACACACACACACTCTCTCTCTCTCTCTCTCTCTCTCTCTCTAATGGCAAAAGGGACTTCACTGAGGATCCAACTGATTTCTTTTAAAAACAGATTTTAGGGGAACCAATGCAGAAGCGGAAGCTGGTGGCCGATCTCACCCTGACCAACCCCCTCTCGACCCCTCTGAGCGGCTGCGTGTTCACCCTGGAGGGGGCCGGCCTGACCGACGGACAGAAGATCCAGGAGCTGTAGGTGTTTTCTACTCCCACTGCGGGGTTGGGCTGCTGTGCGGGGGCAGGGGCCAAGTTTGACTTTTGAGACTCGGCGAGAACTTTGCACAGGGAAGGCGCATGCCACTACCCCAGTCCCACCTCAGCCAGGGGGTGCCGTGGGGAATGGAGTGGGGACGCGAACTCTGAGAGAGATTGCAGCTACTCCCGCCCCAGTGAAAGCCACTGAAGGAACTGGCGGAGGGCTGGCGGGGGAAGCTCAGAGCACCCCCAGACCAGCTGCCCCCAGCAGGAGTTGCTGTGGGGGGATAGCGGAGGAGGACAGGCCCAGCAGAAGTAGCCGTACGGAACGGTCCGGGGGCATCTGGCTGTAAGCGTCCTGAGAGTCGATTTGCTGCAGTCCACTGTGGACACTCAGTTTCATCTCAGTTATTAAAGGGAAAGCTCCCTCCCGCCCCCCAAACAGTTTGTTTTGCTGCTCCCCAAGGATCTCCCCGTCAGGCTGGTGCTGCCTATGAGGACCAAAGGGACAAGCCTGTCCGGTGTCCCTGGGGCTCCCGACCGGGCCATGCATGCGTCTGGCGAGGGTACTTGGTAGTGACCTCCTGCAGGACTGCAGGCAGTGGGGACCGAGTTACGCTGGCAGGTGGTACTGGGGTTTGCTGATTTTACCTCTCCCCCGCAGCGCCAGCCCCATTGAGCCGGGGCAGGAGGCCAAGGTCAGGGTGGACTTGGCCCCCCAGCAGTCCGGCCTGCACAAGCTTGTGGTGAATTTCGAGAGCGACAAGCTGAAGGGAGTGAAGGGCTATCGCAACGTGATTGTCGCCCCGCTGCCCAAGTGAAGCTGCCTGACCCGTGCTCACCTGGCCCTGCTGACTCCAAGATGAGCCTCTTCTCAAGAACTAAGGACGTTCCAGAGGCCTGGTCCAGAGTTCCCACCGAGGCCCACGGAGGGGTTCAGCAGCATGCAGCACCAGGCCCTGTATACGTTAACCTCGCCACTCCACCCAGCCCAACATGCTAAACCCTCAGTTCCCTCCCCACAACCCCCCAAAAATCCCTTCCCCCAAACCCTAAGGAATCCCTCCATCATCAGCAGAAGAAAAGGCACTTCGGTGGGCAGGGGGTTATTGCAAAAGGAGCATCTCATTGCTGTGGGATCAGCTCGCTGCTGGGGCGGTGGCAGGGGGCCTGGGCCTTGGCAGCAGTCCCCTCGGGAATGGCTGGGTGCACCTGGCACATCTCACCGTCCTGGCGGCGCCCCGCCCTGGGACATGTCCCCGACATCACTCAGCAGTGAAGCAGTTACTAAAAATTGCCTCGCCTCGTGATGTGGGGAACATCATCCGATGATTCTCGCTGTGGCCGCTTACATTTGTAACGGGGTGTGGGAAGAGTTAACCCCTCCCAGTCCCGGGGCATTGCTAGCAGCCCTACCTCACATCTGTGCAAATCAGGAGGCATTTTAACAGGTCTGAAAAGTTTGCAGTTCCAAAACCACCACTTCTTCTAGAACTAGACACCACCGAGAACCCTCTCCTTTCCCCCAGCTTTACATACGCCACTGGGAAGCTGAGCAGAATTTATAAACTAACCCGCAGGAAGACAGACACTTTTCTAACAGGATTGCACAGGGTCAGCATTATTTTGTACTAGTTATCGATGCCGGGAAAGTGCTTTTGAAAACAACGAGGTGGAAAAAGGATTGTATAATGTGAGCAACACTGTGTTTGTTTTCTATGCATATTATATATACCCTCTTGTGTACAGACAGGGGAGTTTATGCGCTTTTCTAACCCTTTCCACTAATGTCCCGGCAAACACTGCGTGCCGAAGACCGGACGTAACACTGACATGAATTCACTCTGTAAGCACAGAATAAAGAGTTTATTTTTCACTTTCAAAATCAGACTGGCTGCGTTCTCAGCCTGATGCGTCTCAGGGGGCTCCCAGTAATCTCTCTGTCCGTCTTACAGCCGGCTGGGAGTAGGGGTGTTTTTCCACTAAATCAATATGAAATTGCATTTTCTGTCCTCCCTAGGTGAATTAATGCCCCCAGTAAAATGCTGGGTCAGTGGATTTTTTTTTTTTACATCAATTCATGCAGGAGTCCAAACAAGCCACTCTCTGATTCCCCTCTAAATAGCTCTCTCCCTGTTTCTATAGCTGCAAAGCCAATACATTCAATGGCAAAAAACTACTCTGACGGAGAGTCACTGTCGCTTGGTTGTCAGTCATCCCCTTGCAGAATGCTGAATTGAGCAAATCTCAAACTTTGGAAAACCAGGAAGTGCAGAGTTAAGGTTGCCCACGCAACCTTAACTCTGCCCCGCTTCAGCTATGCCCCAACACGTCCCAGTAACACACATGCCTTTATTCTGCCCACCCCACAGGTGCTGAAATATACAAGCGCCTCCCCTCCTACACCACATTCAGCCCCCCACCCAGGAGTCCATCAAACATTATTGAAGGACAAAAGGGGAGAGGGATGGGAAGGTTGCTCACACCAGTTTCCTCTCTTCCTCGGGAGCTGGCAGCAGCCAATGAGGATTGCTGGCGTACACACCAGGTGCAGTCGGGGGTTAAGTGTGCGGACACTAAACAGTGGAGGCACGAGCTGGGCCTGCTTGGTAGAGGTGTCTGAGAGGAGGAGACGTGGGGGTTACTTTGAGGCGTGTGCCAAAGCTGTGATTGTGATAGGAAAATCCACGTTCTGCAATGGGTGAGAGCAAAGGACAGAGCAGCCCGTGCATCTTCCGGGCTAGGGCCGGCTCTACAGCTTTTGCCACCCCAAGCAGTGAAAAAAACTGCCATCGCGGACGGCAAAAGGGAGAAGCTGCCGCCGAATTGCCACCACCGTGGAAACTCTGCCGCCCCTTTCTAACCGCCGCCCCAAGCACCTGCTTGGAACGCTGGTGCCTGGAGCCGGCCCTGCTCCGGACCCAGCCCGCGTCCTGTCAGTGCCAAAGTGTGCATGTTCGGCATGGAGCACGGCCCGGGGGTTGTCGGCTGCGAGCCGAGCGAGGAGAGCAAGTGGAGCGTTTATTATCTGCACGCGCTCCCGGTAAAGCGAGCGGGGGCAGGCTCAGGGGTAGCTGAACTGGATGGCGACGGCAGTAGCTGGCTCTGCGTGGTAGAGGTGTGTCTGCAGAGCTGTGGCTCCCTTTGTGGGTGTGACAGAGCTGTGGGGAGATCTTTGCTTTGCAGCCTGTTGTTTGTGAGGAAAGGGAAGAGATGCCCGTGTCCCTTCAGGGACAGCATTTCTGTGCAGAACTGCCCAGGGCCTTTATGACAAAGGCTCTTGGCATCAGTGAGCTGGAAGGGAAGAGGATCCTCAGGCTTTAGTGATGGTGAAAGGAAAATGGAGGGTGAGAAGGCAGCCTGGGGTAACAGTCCCTCTGCGTTTGAGCTGGGAGGTGCCGGCCCCACACTAAAAACACGCCGTGCAACCGGCTAGCCACACACCCGCCCGGGCCCCTGGGTGTGTAACCTGGAGGCTAGGCCAAGCCACTGCCCATACAGGGAAACAGCCTCCACTCACGAATAGCTGCGTGGGACCTGCCCCACGAGCCAAGCGTGAGCGTCTCTGAGCAAGCGTCAGCCCCGTGGCGACACCCAAAGCCCGTCAGCCGCACACAATCCCCTTCCCCACCGCAAGCCCACTCAGCCCTGCCCCTTGCAAACACTTACACAGCAGCCAGGCTAGATAGAAAACACCTGGTCCCCTACCTGGTGTTGTTTTCTGTGGGGACAGGACCAGCCCACTCGACACTGGAGGTGGGAACCAGGCCCCCTTCCTTCCTCTGGACCCTTCTCTCCTCCCAGCCCTGCCGGAGGAAGTAACCCAAAATGGCTTCCTCTGCTGAGCCCAGGATGGGGGCGGCTCAGCCAGTCAGGGGTCTTGTGCAAACGCCCCGGTGCTAGAACCCAGGTAGCCCAGCTCTAGCTCAGGAAAGCACCTCACAAAGCGGGGCCCACATCACTGCTGCCACCCCCAAAGTGGCCAAAGGCAGCAGCTGCGGAGTGGCAGGATAGCCAGCAGCGTAAGGTGCTCACCTTGCACTGGGGAGACCTGGGTTCAAGGCCCTGGTCTGCCAGGTGTGTCCCTGGACAAGTTGTTTGGTCTCTCCATTCAAGGGGGATAACTGTGCTGCCCTGCCCCAGGGCCTTTTGGGAGGCTAAATACACTAATTGTGAGGTGCTCAGGCATTACATGAGAGTGCCCCAGAGATCTTCTGCTGCAGTCGCAGGGGAAATGTATTTTCATGGCGGCTCTAAAGAAATAAGTTCTGACTGTTGTTGACGTTTCTGTATTTCACCACCACTTCTACACCTTGTCGCTACACTAAGAAACTGGCAACCTGTAATTCTCACCGGTGCTGCTGCTCTGAGCTCCAGAGGAGCAATAACTGAGGGACTTTGATCACCTGACAAAGGGGGCTGGAGCTTGTCAAAGAGGGTCTCTCACCAGCCATTTGAGAGAGTCGGTCAGTTTGGATGAGCTATTACCAGCAGGAGAGTGAGTTTGTGGGGGGGGGTGAGAAAACCTGGATTTGTGCTGGAAATGGCCCACCTTGATTGTAGGGAGAATGGTCACTTTGGATGAGCTATTACCAGCAGGAGAGTGAGTTTGTGCGTGTATGGGGGTGGGGGGGTGAGAAAACCTGGATTTGTGCTGGAAATGGCCCACTTTGATTATCATACACATTGTAAGGAGAGTGGTCACTTTGGATAAGCTATTACCAGCAGGAGAGTGAGTTTGTGTGTGTGGTTTTTGGAAAAAAGGTGGGGGGGGGGGTGAGAAAACCTGGATTTGAAATGGCCCAACTTGATTATCATACGCATTGTAAAGAGAGTGGTCACTTTGGATGGGCTATTAACAGCAGGAGAGTGAGTTTGTGTGTGTGTGGGGGGGGGGGGGGGGGGGGCAGAGGGTGAGAAAACCTGGATTTGTGCTGGAAATGGCCCAACTTGATTATCATACACATTGTAAGGAGAGTTATCACTTTAGATAAGCTATTACCAGCAGGAGAGTGGGGTGGGAGGAGGTATTGTTTCATGTTCTCTGTGTATATAATGTCTTCTGCAGTTTCCACAGTATGCATCCGATGAAGCGAGCTGTAGTTCACGAAAGCTCATGCTCAAATAAATTGGTTAGTCTCTAAGGTGCCACAAGTACTCCTTTTCTTTTTGCGTGTCCTGGAGGAGGATCCTGAGCCTTATCCTGGCCTCCTTGGGGGACTCTGCCTTAGCCCACAGAACGCTCCAACGTGGTGAGGAGACTGATGCAGAGACATACGTGTAGGGTTTTATCATTTTGCCTAAATCTGTGTATTTCTCGCACTGTCTTAGTAAAGGGCAGTTATGTTTAGAAACCCCTCCAATGCCCATGTCTTTGCCTTTCACTCGCCCGGGTCCCTGGAGAGAATTGTAAACCTAGCGCCCACCCCTTGGGAGCTCTGGGAAAGGGTGCGCTTGAACTCCGAGGGAGGCTGGGGGGTCAGCCCTGGAGTGGGGGCCTAGGACAGCTGGGGGCTTTTTCTGACAGAACTCATGCCCAGGCAGCTTGCCATGGAGGCCAAGGGGAGAAACTGGGCTGCAGCCTACTGGGACCCAGGGATGCTCCAGAATGCATGGGCCCAGCAGGTTGGGACTTGGACCCAGCCACCTGGGGGGCGGCTAGCAGTGGCCTGCATGAGAGCATTCATTTAGGCTTTGAGAGGAAGCGTTGTCTAGTGGGGAAAGCACAGGCCCTGAGGGGAACATTCCCAGATGCTCGGGAGAAGAAAACAGCAGCTAAGCCTCAAGGAAACACAATTAATGAACTTTGCACTATTAGGCCCAACATAACAACCGTGGCCCTCTGGCGTCCAGGGTCAACGAGTGAAACTCTCCAGCAGCTGCACGAGCCGGGGCCCGTACAGGGGTGTTCCCCTCTCACCATACTCCAGGGCTGGGTCTAGTCTCCCATCAAGCTATAGGACTTTCTGTGGTCTAGAAGGGGGAAGGGGCAAAGACCCCAGGGAATTTCTTTTCTCTCATTTAGGCCAAACACGCACATTATGTTAAAAAAAAAATTAAATTTGCTTATAAGTAGAGTCAGGCGGGTGCTGATAGTTAGCCAGGCACATGACAGCGCCGTAGCTGAAGCTCCCAGTTACAGTTCAAAGTCGATCCCCATGCGGAAGGACAATGGCATGATGCAACTGAGAACAGGCAAGACACAGACCCCTAAAATGGAGTCAAGGTCTCATGTGGGGAATTTCACATTAGTAGTTCATGCACATGTATCTGGAGCCCATGTACAGCCTCCTCCCCCTTCACAAACTTCCACACCAGACCTCCAAGACTCTCCTGCTCCTAAATCTTCCAGCCTGGCCTCTGGAACCCAAGGACCCCTGAATTTCATCATGTGAGCTCCTGTCTATCAGGGATGTTTGGGCCATGAGAAAACACATTCCTCTGGCTGCTGAGAAAAATCTGAGACAAAGCGGGGGAGGGAATATCTTTTATTGGACCAACTTCTGTTGGTGAGAGAGAGAAGCTTGCACAGGTCAGGCCAGGAGACAGAGAGAACCCCACACTCTGGCTCTAGGCTCCAGCTTTTTTCAGATTCTCCCCCTGGTACTCCAGCACCAGGGCAGCTCTACTGCTCCCAGCAATGATGGGAGAGGACTGGTCTAGACAATCTGCTGCCCTTTTCAGCTGTGCCATCCAGCGCTGCTCTGAGCACAGCCAGACACACAGTGGTAACATGCCAGCACCTTGGGGACCTGTAGCTTTCTTCCCCTTGCAAGCCTAAGGGCTGAACTGATGCTAGAGTAAGGCTGGTTTGTCTACACTGAGGATGTTGAGATCAGGGCTTCTGCCCCAGAATGAGGCCTTCACATTCCCTGGCAGCTGATCCTGCCTCCTCTTTACAGGGATCTGCTCTAGCGATTGTTTTGGGGCAGGTCTCTGGCCTGGGTTTTGCAGGAAGTCAGACTAGGGGATCACAGTGGTCCCTTCTGGCCTCAGAATCCATGACTTTGTCAAGACGAGTCCATAAGAACGGCCAGACTGGGTCAGAGCAAAGGCCCATCTAGCCCAGTGTCCTGTCTGCCGACAGTGGCCAGTGCCAGGTGCCCCAGAGGGAATGAACAGAACAGGGAATCACCAAGTGATCCATCCCCCGTCGACCATTCCCAGGTACTGGCAGAGGCTAGGGACACTTCAGAGCATGGAGTCCCAGACCATGCTGGAGGATGTTTAGTCTGAGCCGCATGGAGGTCCCTGCTGCTCTAGGGCTCTCTGGCCCTGGTCTGGGGTAAAACCAACGCCCTCTTCGAGTTCACCCTACCTGACAGGGGCTCCGTCGAGCTCTGTTTCGACATCGGCCGTTCTAAGAATGACAATAGGTACATATGCCAACGGCTCCAAGAGACACAGCTAGTCCACGGAAGAAAAATAATTAAATTTTCTCCAAGTTATATACCTGTACTGAGAGCTGGCAGAACTGGTCTGTTAGAAAACGCTGAAGTTTGTCATGAGGATGTAGAGACTAAATTTCCCGTATTTATTGAAACGATTTCTGGTTTGGAAAAAACTTTGAAATTTCGTTTCAAAATAAAATGTGTCCATTTATTTTATTTTCATTTACGGTTTTGTTTTTTACATTATTTCATGACATGGCAGCGGTACTACGTTATGGCCTGGCATGTCAAGTCCTGTCATATTGTGACAACTAAATAATAATTGAAATATCTACTTAGTTATTTTTAACATCCTTAAAGGCAGCTGCTGCTCAGTACAGATTGAAACACTTCGTTTTCTTGCTGAAAACGTCTCCTGTGTGTGTTGTAATGAAACAGTTTGACACTGAAACTTTCAACAAGAAAATAAGATAAGTGCCCGGAGTACTAATTAGAGGAGCAGCTGTTTCCAATCTCCTTCTGTGATCCTGGAATCGTTTTGCGAGGATATTAAATTCAGCTGCTCTTCTAATTAGCATACGGAAAGATTATCGTATTTTCATGTTGAATGTGTCAGTGTCAAACTATTTTATCACAACAGAAACAGGAGTACCCGTCCTCTAAAAACAGCACTGATTGAAACATCTCAAACAACAGCTGCCCTTAATGTTTGTTAAAAATATTAAAACAATCACTGAAATAGTTTACAGAGTAGCAGCCGTGTTACTCTGTATCCCCAAAAAGGAAAGGAGTACTTGTGGCACCTTAGAGACTAACCAATTTATTTGAGCATAAGCTTTCGTGAGCTACAGCTCACTTCTTATGCTCAAATAAATTGGCTAGTCTCTAAGGTGCCACAAGTCCTCCTTTTCTTTTTGAAATAGTTTAGTGTGTCATGACAACACGTGCTACTACGGACATGTTATGCAGTAACATAAAATACAAACATGAAAACAAGACATTTCACAACCAAAACTTCATTTTGAAACAAAACTTCAACAAAAATGTCTGCAGCAAATCATTCTATATGACTTGTTTTCCAGAATTTTAAAACAAGTGTTTTCATTCTGATTTGGAATGAATTTTTTTTTTGAAAATGTCAAAATTTCCAGTGAAACGGGAATTCTGAGTTTTGATACGCTCTCCCCATAACCCAGAAGGAAGCATTTCTAAACCACTCCGCATGCAGCTAATAGCAGAGGAGTTTCTGAAAAGCACGACCAACGACAGCACATATACCCCCGAAATAGTTTCCCCAGACTGTATTTTAGAGAAGACGACACTGCAAAGAACAGAGCAGAGGCCTTTGGCTCATGAGGAGTTCTCCACTCCAGCACAGATGGATTTGTGTAAAAACTTGCCGACTTTGTTGGCTTGGCACAAGACGTTAAGGTTGTCAGGGAACGGGGCAAATCCTAATTGCCACCAGCCTCCTCTCTGGCCCAACTGCACAACCCAGCAGGGGCCTCGGGCATTCTCCACAGTGATCTTACTCCAGCCTGGATCATTCGAAGGCAGATGCAGTGTTCGTGCAAAAGGGCAGTTCGATAGCCCTGTGCCAGGACTTCTCTGTTCACACACAAGAGGACAGCAAGAGCAGATGCAGGGCAAGCTTCCCTTCCCCCACCTTGCACTGGAGGGCTTGAGCAAAGAGAGCAGAGCTCAGCCTCTGTGACCTGTTCACATTTGGCCTCTCAAGGATCACCAAAGGGGAGAATTAAGATGGTGGGTGTGATGGTGCCCCCCATAAGGCTTTAAGGAAATATGCTTATGAATGTATATATGACATAACTGGAAAATGTTTTACGCTACATATGCCATGTAACATATCTCTGCAAAGGTTATGATCTACTGAATCTATTAATCCTATTTGTATGCATGTCTCATTTTTGTATTCAAAGTTATGAATATTGGCTGTGTAATGGCTTGATTTTTAAGTAACCTTTGTAAAGCGTTTGGTCAGTTTCTTGAGAGAGGAATGTGCAAATTAGGTGCCCAGTCAAGAAGCACTTAGAGAACAATGAAAAAAGAAAAGGAGGACTTGTGGCACCTTAGAGACTAACCAATTTATTTGAGCATAAGCTTTCGTGACTACAGCATCTGATGAAGTGAGCTGTAGCTCACGAAAGCTTATGCTCAAATAAATTGGTTAGTCTCTAAGGTGCCATAAGTACTTCTTTTCTTTTTGCGAATACAGACTAACACGGCTGTTACTCTGAAACTTAGCGAACAATGGATCTTGGAATGCTCCAATCCACCTAAGAAGTCTACCTGAGGATGCTCAAGGAAGCATGTGAACCATGGCTGCCACCTATAAGTTCTGAGTCTTGCATGGACAGGTGACTTGCCCATGTGACTCCAATACTCCATCTTGGAGCTGGACTTTGCATAGGGGAGAGAAGGGGGTCTCCACCCAGAAGGAAAAGTCTATTTAAACCCCTGGGAGACCCCTCCATTTTGTCTTCAGCTTGCTCAAGAGATAGCCTCTCCACCCCCAAGGGTACCTGAAAGAAACTGGAACAAATGATAGTAACTACAGGGGGTGTGAGTGCTTGCTGGACCCAGACTAGAAGGAGGCTAGTCTGTAAAACATCTCTGAGGGTGAGGTTTTATCTGTATTCAGCTTCTTACTGTATTAGCATAGATTTGCAGGTTTTATTTTGTTTTGCTTGGTAATTCACATTGTTCTGTCTTACTACTTGGAACACTTAATTCCTACTTTCTGTACTTAATAAAATCAAATCACTTTTTACTTATTAATTAACCCACAGTATGTATTAATACGGGGGGGGGGGGGGAGAGAACAGCTGTGCATATCTTTCTATCAGTGTTATAGAGGGCGAACTATTTATGAGTTTACCTGTATAAGCTTTATAAAGGGTACAACAGATTTATTTGGGGTTTGGACCCCATTGGGAGTCAGGCATCTGAGTGTTAAAGACAGGCTAAATACTTCTTAAATTGCTTTCAGTTAAGTCTGCAGCTTTGGGGCCCGTGGTTCAGACCCTGAGTCTGTGCTGGAGCAGACGGGCGTGTCTGGCTCGTCTGGCTCAGCCAGACAGGGTGCTGGACTCCCAAGCTGGCAGGGAAAGCGGCGGTAGAAGTAATCTTGGCACATCTGTTGGCAGCCCCAGGGGGTTTCTGCGATCCAAGCGTCACAGTGGCGTAGTCAGCAGGATCTGTGCACAGCTGATTGCTTTGAGATACGGGTAGTGACTTTAAGTGAGTTTTAAGTGTGGTGGCTGGAGAACAGAAAGTGGTTACTGGTTTGTTATTTTCTGTTGCTTATTTTGGGCAAGGGAAGTAGGGGCAGAAGTAGGGCTTTCTGTGATCCAACCCGTCACAGTAGGTTCTTCTAGCACTCGGGAGTTAGAGCAGCTCATTATGCTGGCCAGTAACACAGTCACATTTGTAGTTACTCCAACTGGAGCCAGATTTGAACTAGCAGCCTAAAGGTGAAAGACCATGTCCCTTCACCAGTCCCTGGAACACTCAGTCCTCGTGTAGCTTCCCTTCTACTTCTAACATTTCCATCTGGCACTGACAGCCGCAAAGCCTCTTTGCCCATTAGGCTCCTAAAGAGCCAAGCCTATGGCCGCTGTTGAACTCTCTGCTGAGAGACAAGCTCTCAGCTGGACCCATAAAGGTCTTTGAGCTCTTTGGACGAGAGGTTTTCCGGAGATGCCGAGGATTCTCTCTGGGGCTAGCTGGTACAGCGATAAGCGTGCTAAGCCTAGAAAATAAATAGAAATACAAAGTGCTATGTGAAGATTAGCATTTCATGCAGAGCGATGGGTCTTTTATTCTGGTCCCAGGAAAACATCTTTTTAAAAAAAACGAATCCAGCTAAAGGGACTGAGGGAGGCATGAGAGATGGAATTAAAGACCCAAATGTAACCAGGAAGAGCGAGAGCATGGTGCAACCCCTATTAACGTGCTCCAGTAAATCAGTCACATGAAGGCCTTTGAAACAGATCTGAGAGCTTCCCCCGCCAGCCAATTCAACAGAAAGGTCTGTATCAGTCATGACTGTGTCCTGCTCTTCACAAGCATTTGCACAGCAATTGCCAGTGACCTAGGGCCTCATTAAACCTTCAGCCAAGGTACAAAGAGTGTTTCCATTGTCTCATGACACTGGCTCCAAGGCCCTTAGCTAGAGTTGAAGTAGCCCCTACAGGGATCATTACTGATCCTCAGGAGCCATCCAGCCCTAGGGAATGGAGCAGTTACTAAGGACACAGCCTGAGATCAGGAAGCTCTGACTATCTGACAATCCAGAGGGCTGGTCAACAGTGACACTTAGCACCAGCTACCGAGACCCAAAACAAGCTCAAAGAGAAAATGGCCTAGTTCACACATTGAAGAGAAATATTAAAGAAACTGGAGGGTCTGTTCTCCCTTCCAGGCTTCTCTGTTTGATGGATTTGGGGCAGAGCCATTAACTGAACCAACCAAAAATGTGACCATTAGCCAGTCTGCCCCCACTCCAGGGAGCTCTGCCAGGCACCGCAGGGTAGCTATAGCAAGCCACAGTTTGCAGGACATGCCACGTGTATGCACAGTGCACCCAAAACCAGGACAGGGAGTCTAGGCATATGGGATCTTCCATCCTCCACTGGCACCACTGAACCCAGGCAAGCTACACTGGTGCAATTCCCAGTGCAGCTCTGGCTAACCAGGGCAGGTGATGTCCAGCCAGCAGCGCAGAGCCCTGATTGCATATTCCTCGCTCCAGGTAGAAAAGCGCTGGCTGATCTGTCCAAAAGACAGGACAGGCTGAGCATATCTCACCTGTCAGTACGAGACCCCCGAGTCCAGTTTCTCACTCCCCCTTGCAGGAAGCACCTTAGCAGATTTGCCTCCTTCAGTACCACAAGCCTTTGGCTACCAGCTGAGGCAGAAGTTGGCTCCAAAGTTCAGCCAGTGTGATTTGTGTCAGGCTGCAGCTGTGTCTCTTCCAGCCCTCAAACACCAGGACCGGACTCGGGGGGAGCAGAGAAGAAATACCATGGAATGACGACAAACTCATTCCCAGAACGATAAATCAGAGTCTAACATCACCTTCAATCACGGAGGGAAACCATCCGGGACTTAAAGCATGAAGCTTTTTGCAAAGCCAGGAGGTTTGGCAGGCTAAGATGAAGTAGAGAAGGTGACTGGGAGGGGGAGTTCTGAGTATGCATTTCTCACCTAAACCCTGCGACAAAGTATCTGTCAGGCCTTTGAGGTCACTGACCAACAGGGTTGGTCGTGAAGGCCTCATTTATCACAGCTCTGCACGCTGCAGTTGAGCTCATTCAAGGACACAGGGAGAGAGCAGCAAAGTGCCAGCACCTGGAGCCGGCTACCCAGTTCGGGTGCTGGAATTAGGAGCCAGGAGCAGGAGGGGAAAATGCACTAAATATTGAAAACGTTTTTATTTTATTAAAATAGCAGCTCCCCTACTGCCTGACTGGGAGTCCAGGCTCTGCTGGGCATTTGGCATCCAGTCCTGACCTTGTTTAATGTGAAGAAGGCTCCTCTCTGATGTGAGAATGGCACCTTCTTGCTCAGAAGATTCACTGTCCAGGCACATTCCAAGTCTCATGTTTGACACAGAAGTCAGCAGATAAGAGTTCACTACTCTTGTGAGAATTGCTTATGAAGGTCCAATTCTAGGGCCAGTTATATACGTTCAAATCCACTGAAGGAAACTGGATTGCATGGGTGTTGTTAAAGGTATAAATCACAACAGTGTGGTTGTCCAGAAACCATAATGAAACTTTTGTAAGTAGCAATGATGTACAAGAAGGAAAGAGCCAAGCTTGACTCTCAGATCCCAGGCTGTGTGCCAGGTTGGCAGTTCAGAAGATATACTTGTATTACAAGGAAAAAAGGCATCTGATTTAAAAAAAAAAACAACCCACTGACACGAAAGCAGCATGGACCTTCACAATGCCCTTTGTGCAGTCATGTTTCAAAAAGCAGAGCAGAAACATGAGCATTTTTTGAGGATTAACCCCATCCCTCTCTTTGATGGCCAAGGCTGATCTTAGGCAAACACTCTCAATCTGGGAGTTTTCATTCTCAAAAATTACAATCTCCCCTTCCCGGGCAGATCCTGTTCTTACAGTCCAAGGAGTTACCTGCCTCCACCCTCTCCTCTCCTCCACTCCACTCCTGGAAACCATTGAGATTCAGCGTGGCTTAACTGATGAGTGCATTATAGGAGGTGGGGGGCAACGTAGGCTTTCACCATCTTCTGAAATATCATGCGTGGGCCAATGACAGATAGCTGAAGGACAGCTGGTCACATTGCAGTGACACGTTATGTCCCTAGTTACAGACAAGTTCCCAGGCAGCTTCATAGCACGTGTATCACGTACCACCAGGACAATGTTGGACATGGCCATCATGCCTTTCCCTGCAGCACGTAGGCATGTTCCTAACTAGTGCTACCTGTCAGAACGTTGTGTCTCATGGAGAAGCCCAGCTGTTTAGGAGACATCACTTCAGCTGCACAAAATGACAGTGGGGCTGAGCTGTCAAATACAGTAACTCTCTTCTTGCAGTGCTGACACTGTATTTGAATGGTCTTGAGGCCCGGGGGAGAGTGGGGGGGGTGGGGGGGGGGAGCATGGTTCCTGTGTCTTTAAACATCAGGAAAGACAAATGAGAGCACTGGTTCAGCCCACAAAATATCACTAGAAGGCCCCGCTGGGTCAGGAGGGGTTTCCAGCTGGTATGGTGTTATGAAGTGAGACACAAATTCCGGTTTCACCCATCTTTGTGCACTTCCAGTGTGAGTTCATGTGGAGGGAGGATAACGAACTCTCCAGAGGATAATTCAGATTTGCTTTGTGCAGTGAATGCGCCATATCCAAGACAGATTAGATCTTCTGAAATACTCTCAACATGACACAGCAGCTTTCACTGTTCCCCTAAGTGACCCTTTGATCCCCTCCTGAACACTGCCAGGCTCATGTCTTCCACAATTGGTCATGTAAGCACGGACTGGCTGCAGGGCAGGAAAGTTTGGGTTTTGACAGATTTACTAGAAGCTGTAGGATGTGGTGGAAATAGGAAGATTGGATTTATTTTTTTCCAAAACAAAGGACAGTCCTTCAGAGTTCTGAAGACTCCCTGCTTGCGTTTCCCAGGAACTCAGCCTGAAAGCCTCCAAGAGCAGAAATGGACACTAGAAACTGACAGGAACTCATTTTAATTCAGTCTTTTAAGAGTAAAGAACTCCTGGCAAGAGCCAATTCTCCAGCTGCAGGTTGGTTTCGTAGTGCATAACAGCAGCACGGGGTATTATGACATAGGATGTCTTATTTAAATTTCTCCCTCCTTGTGTATTACTTGCTAGTCCGAGTTATTTAAATGCTGATAAAGAAGGAAATAGTGAGTGTGATGACAAAAGGAGAACTAGAAGCCCAAGATTAACAGTGCTTGGAAATCTTCTTAGTTCTATTTGCAGATGGGGATCTGACTACAGAAAAAAGCTCCATAAAGCGTTTAGATTTCCCCCCACTCACCCAGCCATAAATGTGTTATTTTCATAGACGCCTACAAGTCCGTGATGGAAAAGACCTATTGCTATGAGGATCTTATGCCACCCCTCAGGGACCAATGGCCATGTGAGCCTAGGCTGTAAGAGGCAGGCTTTTGGCATTCAGCTTCTATTTGCTGAAGTGACATGTCAAATCTTCCAGCGTACCGTATCCGCAAGGACATGTTCTCGGATAGACCTAGGAATGCCCCAGTGTCCCCACGTCTGTCTGCTCCATCCAGGGCCTGGCCTAAAGAACCGCGGAGAGCAGAACATGGCTGGCTGGCTGTCTGAAAAAGCAGGGGGCACTTGTGTTCCTGGGAAAAGGGGAGGCACCGTCAATCCTTTACACAGGAACGGTTTAATCAGTTTCGTCCCTGACCAATCTCACTCCTGTGATCTGGTCCCTTAAGGAGGTGCAAGGGCTGGGTAGCCAGAGGATGTCCGTGCCTCTCTCTCACTAACAATGATGTTGAGGGATAAATCCCAGGGTGTGTCATGCTCTGTCCTTCCTAGCAAAGGCAATCTGTTCTGTGGCACATTCCGGAGTTTCTTGCTGTATCAAAGAGGTCTTAGTTCTCTCTATAATTCAGCAGAAGTGCCCCTGAACCTAACTGAATTTTAATGCTTCCCTCAGCCCTGGGTTTCTCATCCACACTGCTGCTGGTGGCTCTGAAATCTTGTCCTGCCCCAGCTCCGTGCACGTACCCGGTTACTCAGAGAACTTTGGCTGCTCCATAGGCATCTGGTTTATGTCTCCGAAGGCAGGAAAACAGCTATTGCTTGCCCAAGTCAGTCTTCCTGTTTGTTCTTGATTACTAAGGGATAAATTAAAAAAGTCTCCATGGGCAGCCAGCTAAAGCCAAACGAATGAGCTTGTGGGGGAGGGGAGAGGCTCATCCAACACATGTTAAGACACTTGCACATTGCCTCAGAGAACCGTTTCATTTGTCTTGGGCTAACCCTGGGGGTGTTGGGGGGCAGGCAGGCGGGCTGGAGTTACCGCACCCTGAGTGGAGAGCAGCGCTTGGCCAGTGCACAGGCAGAGCTCACGCAGATCCGAGCGCCGAGTTGTCTCCTGTTAGAGGGGGAACGTGCCCAGCTCCAGCTGGCCGTGTACCCACGGTGCCCGAACCATCGGCACTGCTGGGAGCGTGGGCAGCTGAATCTGGAGAGCGTCCAAATGCAACTGAATGGGTCAGGCCTCCACAAGGCAAGCTTCGCCTGCTGGTGCCCATATTGCTCATGCTCTGGCTAGGCTAGGGAGGACTCAAATGCAGCAGAGGGGTCAAGCTAGGCCCCAGCACTGCATTCTCTCCCTTCGTTTAAAGACACGTTTTAAATGAATCCTCAGCTACTTCGACAAAGATGCTTTGCCCAGTGAGAAACCTGGGCCATGTCAGACAGGCAGCAGCGCCTGTGCTAGCCCCAAAGAGAGGAGCACGAGTGACACTTCCCCGTATCTGTACCCCAACTTCTCAGCATCCCATTGTCACGCTACAGAGAAAAACAGAGGTTTACATGGGGGTAGGAGACGGTCAAGTCTTGGGGAGAACTGCTGGTAACACCTGAAACTTGACAGTTTCTGCTGAGTTCAGCTTTGAGGGTTTCAGGGTGTTTTGTTGTTATTAAGTTACATTAAAAGGGAGGGCTCCCTGCCCCCTGCAAGTGATCTAACACACCACGAGAGATTTGACTAAGATTTGTTAACGTAGGCTTTACCCTGTTCCCCTGCAGAGGACAAAACCTGGCACCTGTCCTGGGAGCACAACTCAGGCTCTCGCAGGGGGAGATGCGGCGCTTAAAGGGGGGGGAGCCTGCTGGATAGCCCTGGTGAGGAATCTACATCAGACTGGAATTACTGCCTAGCCTTGGGAATCGGGGAGTGGTAAACTGGAGCCGGGGACCCATCGGAGCTGAAACCCTGGTTACTGTTCAGCAGGACAGTTTAAGGCAAGAGCTTGGCCCCACTGTGCTTTGCTGCCCAGATTTCTCAGTCTCACTCAAACAATGTCCATGTTTAATCCTTCAGTCCCATTCATTAGCGTCAGAGCAAAGGCTTAGATGTCCTAGAAGAGAAAATGCAGATCCTATTTCAGCCCGCGTTCGATACAACTGCACCCTCCCCCCGCCCAGTCCTCTGGCTACAATACTGTACTTTAAATGCTCTTTAAAATCGGTAGAGGGGCATTAATACCAGTACAGGTCCCATAATACAGATCTGCTTCCTGGAACGCGTTGCCCCAAAAATTAGCCACATAAACAGCCCTTCTTCATTCTCTTCTCGGCATATGTAACCTTACTTCTCAAGCCTGTTAATGGACAGGACCACCAAAAGCTACAGGCTGGCAAGGGGAGCAGTTTTCTTCCTTGCTGAACAGTTCCCCAGCAAGAAAGTTAATGATGCCAAATCCCAATTTGTGCTGTCATCTCCTTAGCCCCGCCCAGGGGACTGGCTGGCTTCTTGCTTTCCAGCACTGCACAGGACAGAGTAAATAATGATGGACCTAAGCCACAAAGTTTCCCAAGTCACAGGACAATCCAACCCAGGGCTTTGGTTCTGTCCATCATAGATGCAGGGACCAGCTGGGAAGTTCTGAACCAGATACTAATTTCTGGGGCTTTGGTTTGGGTTAAGACCCGAACATGAGCAGACAGTTCACATTTACCCAAAGAGATTTTTGTTCTACAGGCCGGTTCAGGGTGCTCCAAACCTCAGCCTCTAAAGACACATGCAAGTGGCCACCCTGATTCTCTCCCCCTCAGTCTGTGAGCTCCTGGCAGCTGTCCTTTCAAACTACTGTGCTTTGCTGAATGTGGATTGTTCTCACATGTGCTAATACCACCCTCAACACACAATGAAATGCAACACACACTTGGCTGGAGGGGTAGACAGGGGGCAGCCATTACCCTGGGCCTGTTTGCTGGAACACCTGCTGCTACATGGATATGATGGAAGGCGCAGTTTCAGTCCTGGCATTTTAGCTGCAGTGCAGCAGACATTTAACTTTTAACCTCTTCACTGCTTCTCAGGCTGGCTGGGGTTCTCCAGGTTCTCTCAGCAAACCATGGCTAGGATGGACAACCACGCCTGAGAGGGCGTTTCTGCAGATCTGAAGGGCTGGCCTTGGGAATCCATGGGACAGAGTTTAGTATCAGGTGACCAAACAGCCCTTTAGAGGGGTGGATATGCTCCTTTCCCCGAAAGGCATCATCCCTTGTGCCTGCTTCTTTTGAAGTGTTCTGGTATCCCTGCAGCAGCTAGCCTAGGAAAGCCATGCCTGGGGTCTGTGGTGGCTCTCCTAGGCATAGGACAGAGGATCTTGAAGGCATGGAATAAGGAACTGATTATGGCTCTTCGAAAGGAGCAGGAAGAGGAGGGAGGTGCTAGTGACCAGCACATGAACCCAGCTCCCAGGCTGGGCAAAGAGGAGACAGGCTTCCTCCACCAGAGCTTGGAAGCTGGGGAGCTCAGAAAAACTCTTTTTGAAGGAATGAAGGAAGAAGAGTGGGGGCCATCAAGATTTCCTCCAGGACTGCCTGGCGAGGCCAGAGACTGCACTGTGCAAACACGAATACAGACATTACGAGAGACATTGAGGGAGAGGTCCCGGAGGGGTTAACAACTCAAGACTCTCCCCCTTTGTCTGAAGCATTCTTCAGAGCAGGAAACAATGCACGAGCACCCTTGAAAGAGCATGTGTCACACACAGCTCTGCGGAGGCGGGCTTCAAGCTGCTCAATGCCTGGTTTAAAAATAACCTGCAGCTCCTCCGGTTCAAAGTGGAGTCCTGATAAAATAAGCCTTAGCCCAGCTATTTCTGAAGGTCAGTCACATCTGTCCGAACCACACTTGGCCACAGTGCTGCTTTGGCAAAAACTGCACTTAGGAAACCGGTTGTTGAATTCCTGGCTCAAAGCTGGGCTTTAGCTCTCGTTAGGTCAGGATTCCCCCACCCTGACCCCTACCATTTCCAGGAGCTGATGTTAAACAATGCAGAGCACTTCACTCAACGCCCAGGGCCATTCTGCCCCAAGTCTTTAGTGCTCTCCCAAAGACTGCTGGTTTGAGGAGTGAGACAGCAGGAAGAGGGGTCTGTCACAGGATAGCAGAGATGTTCACTCAAAGGCTGGAGTGGGGCAGCCAAAGTCTGACTACATCTCTAGGTCACAGAACGCTCTGGTACAGCTGTTGGGCTGCGATGACAGGGGAAGTCAGTAATTTGACACTGACCGGCATGCCAAGGCAATGCAACACATCTGTGTATGTGGAAAACACAGATAAATACATCTTAGCCAACTGAGGGGTCAGACACTGGTACCCAGGAAATGACCGTCAGTTCATTCTGGTCTTAAAACCTTGATTTGCCTTGATCAAGGGAGTGGAGACTGGCAGTAGTACAAACAATGCTTTGCATTTCTGTAGGATTTTCCCTTGCACCCTCTCCAAGACTCTGGCAAACATCAGCCTTCCACCATCTGTCCAAGGCAGGAAAGTATGTTATACTGATCAAACAAAGGAGGAAACCAAGGCAGAGACATGTAGCATAAGCAGAGCAAGGAACAGAACCCACAAGTCCTGTTAAGTCATTGCTTTCCCAACCCCCCCACCCCACCTTTATGAAAACAGTATTCCACAGGAAGCAGGGTCAGCTTACAGCCTGGCCATTAGAGTCACTTTGGGAGAACAGGATTTCCAGGCCCACCAGAAAAAAAATCTCGTCGTACAGTGCCAGGAAGGAGAAAACAGTGAACAGGATTTTGGTGCCGGCTTTAATTTGATAATGGGTGCTGCATGTAACAGACCAGCATTGTTTCTGGGCCTAGCACTGTATTTGCCATGGCTGGACTCATGTATATATAAAAATCCACCAGATCCATGAAAGCAGGTGCCTTGCTTATCGTCATGAGCCTTCTCATTTTCAAACCGTATCACGCAACTGTCTGCTAGATCCCTACAAACGAAAAAGGTCTGTTCCCAAGAAATTTCCACATGGGCTCTTCTTTCTGATGCCAGCACTAAGTAGAAACCAGTAAAATGGAATTGACCATAAAACACTTAAGTTTCTAGATACCGATTAAATCCCTGGAGTAGGGGAGAATGCTGGGAAAAGACATTACAACCAGATTTTCAAGGCTCATGGTATAGTTGTACCCACAAAACGTGTGTGTCCAAATCTGGCATTTACTTGTGCAGTGGGTATGTGTGTGCATGAGTCAGCCATTTACCCCCGAGCAAACCACTTTATGCGCTCAAATGCAGAATATAAACAGCATATGCACAAATCCTGAAGGTATGTTTTAACGCTAGTCTTTTTCTTGGTGTTGTAAGAATGTACAAACACAAACACACAGCTTGCTCCTCTCTCTTCCTTTCACCTTATCTGTTTTGTCTACAAAAGGGAACTGGGAGATGCAATGGTGATGCTATCTGGGCACCAAACAAGACCAGCCCCTGGTGCAGTATAGAGAAGAGAATGGAGATGACAGAGGGTAAGTACTCAAGGGGCCACGAGAAAGGCAGGCGAGCAGAACAAGGCGTAGCAGTCACCCACCACAGTTTCTACAACCTTGGATACAAAGTGTCCATAGGCCTTGGAAAAATCTTTGTACCCTGGAAGTTACTATTTTAGCACTTGTTTGTAGTTGGTTGTGACCAGGTTGGTCCCAGGATATTAGAGACAAAGTGAGTGAGGCCATAGCTCTTAGTTCTTGGTGGAGCTCAAAAGGGTCTTTCACCAACGGAAGTTGGCCCGATAAAAGATATTCTCTCCCCAGGCCTTGTCTATTTTAAGCACTGGTGAACTGATATTTTCACTGCTTTGAAGTTAGACTTTTTAAGCCTCAACCGAAGTGTTCATCCCTTCCAAGGCTTGTTATTTTATTGCAGTGTCGATGGACCATTGTGGTAGGTGCTGTACAAACAAAACAAGATGGTCCCTCAGCTGCTTACAGTCAAAGTATAACCCAAGAGACAGATTGATACAGACAGATGGGGAAGCACAAGGAAACAATAAGAATCAGCATCACAGCTCAGGACACTTTGAAGTGGGGATCTCAAGGACGATAATGAGGTGACTTTGTGGCATATTCTCCAAGAAGGGAGAACAAATCAGGTGATTTATTTATTAGTAAGAGAAACAGGTGAAATGCTGGTGTGCCAGGCATGTGTGTGTAGTCCGTTGTCAGATACAAGGTCAGAGCAGCAGAGGGAAATGACTCTGATGTGGCTCCAGCAATGTGCTATTAAGGTAGGAGTTCTCAAAGTTAAAGTAGATCAACCTATAGTCAACTAGCTCTGCTCGCACCTCACATGCAGTTGGAGGATTCATCTACCTGAACGTCTAGGAGTGCCCCACTTATCACAAACCATTCTGATTAGAAAGGCTGTGCTTCCTTAAAGTCCTTCCTTCTGCCCCCACCCCTTGACTAGCACTGTTCAAACGTGCGAGCTGCCAAAGCATTTCCATATCCAGAATCTGAACTACTTCTTTTCCAACTCAGCCAAGGGCCAAGCACGGAGGGCATAGGAAAGAGAAGAATGAAAATGGTAGGAATGGACTCTGGAGCTGGTGATTAGCCCTCAAAAGCTCATTTGTTATTAAGCGGATATGCTTCCATAATCTCTGCTTCAAAGTAGCACCTGGTCTTGAACAGTTAACGTCAGCAAAAGGATCGTTGCACTTACCAGAGAGGATGATAGGACATGAACTAAAATATAACAAGGTGGCCCAATCAACTGATGAGAGGCATAAAAGGAGCCAGAAAAAGTACATAGAGGGTCTGGCCAATAAAGCATCCACCTGTGTAGAATTAGTGGGGTCTTTAGAAGAGAGTTTCTTGGACATGGCTGCTTGAGTCTTTCACTATCCAAAATTTGTTCAACCTGGCTGTTTTGTTTGATTTTAAAGTTGCTGTGTGGCCCCAAAGCAACGAGGGAGGAAAATCTCCTGCCAGAAACCAGAGGAAGGCCTAGGGCACAAAGGTCAGTATCAGTGAAATCTGCTTTTCCTATGGTCTCACTCCAAGCTCCGCTGATTTGAATTTGTGTCTCTGCTGTCTCAAAAATGAAAGAGAAATGTACTTAACTGCAGGTGGCACAGCTGGCCAGCATTGTTTGCAACTCCTTAATCCCAGGTACATCCATAAAAATCCTGAGTAGCCACAACAATGCAAACAGATGGAAGCCAACCAGGAGTTTGGTTTTTTAACAACTGCTGCGGCTACTAGTGTAGAGAATCAAGAGGAAACAGAAGACCCATCTGAAGCCATTCATCCTTCTGAAGTAGTCACCCCTCCAGGACCACTGACAACAGGGATGCACCAAACGGCTGCTAATGCAGGTTCCATTGAAGCAAGACTCTCTGCAGTTGAGCTCCACTAGAAATGAGATGCAAGGAGAATGCAGTAGAAAGTTCTACATCAATGCACACTGTACCCCAAAATCCATGGACAAAAACCCCAAATGCCTCAAACCATCTTTAACTTTATTCCAGCAGTCTAGATCATCATCATCCACCATCACAGTTAATAGCAGGTGTCCCATAGTCTTATTGAAACAGCTGCTTCACAGAAGCTTCTGATAGAGTTGTGTGGGTCAGCTGTTAAGACAAAGGGAACACAAACAATGAGACCCAGGTCATATTCCCAGCTCTGCCCTGTACTTGTTGGGAAAGCTTGGCCTGTCTCTCAGCTTCCCATCTGTAAAATGAAAGTATTGAATTGTATAATTATGCATGGCGTTTTACAAATAATAAAGTACTCTCTCTTATGAAAAGCCCTATACACATTTTGCAGTTACATAACTACACCTGAAAGAACTGAAACCTGTTGTAAGGAGAGGCTTCTTATGGTATTCTAACAATGTTTATTATATTAGCTTCTTAAATGCTGTGGTGTTAAAACGAGTACTGAAAATGTGGCTAAAGATAAGCCCCTCGTGATTTCATTAAAAGGCAGAGTTTGCTCGTAAAGGTTAGTAGAAGCAATTGACATGCATGGCAGGGAAAACTGCAAGGAAAGTTGGACCAATAACCAACAGCAGTATTGGGTCTTGTGCCACTTCCCTTTACAGAATCATCGGAGAGATGGAGGAAATCTATTTAGGTCATCCACAGGGGAGTCAGCTTTGATTGTAAACATTGGAACAGGACCTTCTCTCTATTAAAGAAAAAAGAAATTTAATGATGACTCTCCGATTAAGTGAAATTTGCAGTCTTGGAGACCACAGCGCCCCCCCAAAAAAGTTGGTTTATCAAATCATATATCCTCCAACCACTGAACTATTTTGAAGGAGACACTTCCGGAGCTTGTGGGGCAAAGTTTGGCTTATTTAAATATTTAGCTTGTCAGACAAGAAGGGAAAACGTGTTCTCTGAAAACTGACTTGGTAAAGTTAGATCCACCACCATCTCTGGAGGTACCCAAGCATGCAGTTCTACTCCACAAACGTGCCTAGAGATGTCACTGTGGGGCTCCATGCTCATTGCATCTCTAGGATTTCCACATCAAATCTGCTCCATATAAAAAAATAGAAAGGTTTTTCTAAGCATCATCTAATTTCTGAAAGTCTAGATGTATTTTTTGGGTTTCCCAACATCAGAAGTAGAGAGATCAGGCAGACAAAATTCTGCCTTCCAAGCTAGATGAATAATGAAAACAAGTTGTTTTGTGATATTTTTCAAACAACATTAACGCATTGGATCAATTAGATGAATAGTATTCAGGCAACTCCAGCTGTCAGTTACACTTGCGCTAGGAATAACTGGTGGGGTTCAAATGGTACACAAATTGGCCTGGAATTCAGTAAACAGTTTTGTTAATACCCAGACCAGACCTTCCCACTCATGTTGCTATAGGGCTGGCAGAGAAAGTACTAGTAACAACTTATTTTTGTCACTAAAATAAGCAAATGTGATGGAATACACAGAGATGGACTGAAAATGACAGTTTTACCAAGTCATTTTTCAGAGAATTGTACTTTCATTAAACCTCCCTGTTTATCCTTCCATGGCAGGGGCAATAGGCTACACAGTTCCTCGTGGAGGTGCAGTGATACTGGCACACAAATCAGGGAAAATACATTTCAGCTCCCATACAGAAGAGGTCACATTTGTCAAAACTGATCAAACATATTTAGGCTTTTAAGGTGGATTAAACACACAAGAAAGATTTTAGCACTACACAGAAGTCTTAACTATATCCTTTCAAAATCACTTGAGAGGTCTGGCATTCTGGGACGATGTTTTTAAAAAGGTTACAACATGTATTTTTTCCACCAGCTTGAAAGGAGATTTGCTTTTAAGATCTGAAGTCTTATTCGTGACTTCAAAACCAGATGGAGGATCCTACTCTACAATGCTGCACTTCCAAGGTTTGCTATTGGCAGGAATAGTGATGACAGTGGTTGCTGTTAATTTTAACATGCTAAATAGCTAGGCTTCCATTCAATTGTAAAACATAGAATCGGTGTGATCCTCAAAATATCAAGATTTCAGAGTGTGTGTGGCAGCAGCCTAGTGCACTTATAAACGTATCTGGCTCTTGCAGAAAAGTCAGATTTAATCGAGCATCTTAAGCAGATGATTGCAAGATGCAAGCTGAACTGTATATACCATGCTACAATGAAGGAGTAGAGAATAGAAGCATGGAGGACCTGCTCATGGAGCATAAGGACACCATATATGAGCTCCTGGACGGTAAACTGGGTAAAGTACTTAGGTTATTTATTTCTCCTAGCATCAGAATACTTTTTAAACATATTAATGCTCTCATGTAGCACAAGGGGCAAACACAAAGCTTCTAGAGTCTACTTCATCTCTGAACTCCTGGGTGGAAGCTAAAAGTTGTTTTAATTTTATTGACACCATGATCACATGTTATCTGAGCACTTCACAAAATTACATAAATCCTTGAGCCGTCAACACCCAAGTTTCTTTTTCCCCCCTCCACCGTTCCAGAGAAGGTGTGAAATATTGGTATTAGCCTGTTAACTAGCATTATCTGATGGTTATGTTTTGGGCGAAGGGCACAGAGTGTTTTGAAGTAGAGAACAGCATGAAAGTTGTGAACAAGCCAAAATCTTTTTTGGAGAACTGTAAGAGGAAAATCTCCAGAGGTGTGTCTGGCAGGTGGCACCTACCTGCAATCTGTGCCTTTGAAAAAAATCTTCCTTCTAGTTCCTAAGATCACCAGAAGATGATGAATTTTCAAGTGGGTAGGGAAATGAAATAGGTCTCCTCTTATTCACAGGAAGGATGTCCACCTTGAATGCCTTTCATGGTAATGAAAGTAGCATTGAATTTTAAATATGCCACAGGACTTCTCAAAGATGGTATATAATTTGAGAGGCGGGAGAATATTTATGACTACTCTCCAACCTCTAAGCCTTAACTGCAATGTAGATGCACCCCTTGCTAATTAAATTTGTCTGAAGGCATCCTTAAACTCAGAGGTCAACTAGGCTGAAGAACCTTGCCATAAGCATCTCACACACTCTGGTCAACATTATGCAAGAACTAATCTCACTACTTCTATGTTTTCTCTTTCATACCACTTTCTCTAAAGCTAAAGTGCCTCAACTACCCAGTATCAAACTCTTATAACCACAGTTCTTGATATAGCATTCTAGTTACAGTGTAGTTAGTTAGTTACACGATTCCTGGTGCAACCAGGATTACTTGGTGATTGAATTGGTCTCCCAAACCTTCTGTCCCTCTAAGCAGAAGTTAGTCCATTGAAGTAGAGGGTCTTTGGTGTGGTGATGATCTAAGACAACCATACACAAGTGTGGCCTGTAAGCAGTTAAAGGGCAACTGTCAATTTGCCAAGTTCAAATGATACTTCACAGCTGCAGAACTCCTCGAAATGGGAATTCTCTAGTAGCCACTGCACATTGATCTCACTGCTTTAAACAAAGCAAAACCTGGGGTGTGCAAGTGCAAAATGGAAGCTCTGAATGAAATAAACCCAATACCATTCAACAACACCCTCTTTATTCAAAAATAGATATCTATGAGACATTTCAGAATATACTGCTGCCAAAATGGCAGCCTATACTTCTAAATTAATTCCTAGATCAATTCATATACAGATTTAAGCTTTTTTTTGTTTTGTTTTTTTGTTTTTTTAAAGAGACTTTGGGGAAACTGTTGGAGGAAGCTGTACCCAGTTCACCAGGCATCCTTTGCCCTCCCCCACTCAATAAAAACCACAAGACTATTTAAATTATGCAAAATAAAGTAAAACACACATTTTTTGGAAAAATCAAAGCATTTCAATTTAAAAAACAAACATACAACTTTCTCACAGAAAATCCGCCCAAAATAGCAGTTTGAGATGCCAACACTCATTAGTCTACATAATTTCTAGGATAGTTTTGCTTCATTTCTGTCCTGTAATGGTTATGCAGTCAATCACTGGTCAAGAACAGTTACTGTTTAAATAAAATACAGCCTGGGGTTAACTCCACTGAGCTGGGACAGGATAGAGATGCATCTTTTGGTTTGTGTTTAAGAGTTTGGGGTTCTCTTTTGTTTTTTGGCAAAAGCAGAGAGAGTGTACAACACTTTATGGTCCAAACACACACTCAGATAAAGGGCTCTCCAATCATGTCAATTCATGGAAGAGTGCAGTTCTGCCCCCAGGAATTCTCCTCTACAACAAGGGGAAAAACAGACTCCACAGCTGGGCAGTAAGGAGGCAAGAATAAAGGGCCAGAATGAAGTGCATGAACTTTTCACAAACTAAATGACCAGAAATGCTAGTTTATTCAGTTTCACTGAATGCTGAATTAGCCATTAAATTCTCTGTAAAATAAGTTAATGAGCACACAGAACAAGCTTCATATTTCTATAGGTTTCCTCTCAGGTCTTTGAAAAGAGCAGCTTAAGACCACAGTGAGGCACAAACAAAGCACGTCACTCTGCCTTACGGATTTCAACCTCTGTATTACAGAACCTATAATATTATCCGATTAAGTGTTTCCAGCAGCTTGTGAAGTCTTAGGTCTGGTCTACACTGCCACATTACAGCGCTGCAACTTTCTTGCTCAGGGGTGTGACAAAACACCCCAGAGCGCTGCAGGTTTCAGCGCTATAACGTGGCAGTGTAGACAGTGCACCGGCGCTGGGAGCTATTCCCCTTGCGGAGGTGGGTTTTTTATAGCACCGGGTGAGCTCTCTCCCAGCGCTGGTGCCGCGACTACACAGCTGTCGCAGCACTTTAACGTTGCTAGTGATGACATCCCTTAGCAAGAAGTATTTAAATTAAAACAAAATGGCCAGATTGGAATGGTCTGCAATGAGCAGGCAGGCCTGCTTGCTAAAACTAATACACAAATTTAAACCTAACTATATCCATGGTAGTTATACCATTAGCTAGCATGACAATGGAATTAGACTTAGTATTTTCTTAAATTTGTTTTTCGATTTTTACTGGAAAAAATCGACTCATTAATGTGTGATACGAAATTACATACATCCTCCCAATATATACATGCACATGTATATTGATGTATGGCATACAGGATGTGTGTATACATATACACACACAGGTCTGTATAGCGTATCAACATATATAAATAAAATATTTATACCACATTTAACTTCAGTCCATCAAATAAATTCACTTATTTAACCTAAGGAGACAAAATTCATAGAACAAGATTTCCAATATAGCCATTCTCAAGTTCACAAAGAAAGTTACACAGTACCTATCTGAGATATCACTAGTTTTATTCCACCAATCCAACCTCTTGGCTAGTTAAACTTCTGTAGATTTACGCTTATATAATACAGAGGGAAAATGTGGTATAAATATAATACAAGGGAGTTAGAATAAAATTCACTTCTACTCATGTCTAATAACCAGTTCTGCATTGCTCAGCAGAGTGTAAGTTATGAAGTTATCCCTAAGTCACAAAAACAAGCTGTTAATTTCTATTGCCCAAAGTGCGAGTCTCAGTGTATATACACATATGCACCATACCAAATAGGAACCACCTTGAGGTCATTCCTACAACAGTAACCGCAACTACAGATTTAACAAAAGGTTAACTGTACGGTTGGTCTTTGGACATGCCCCCTGATCCCAGTATGGTACAGTACACACATGCATACGCCCCCATAAAGCACACTAGCCGCTCTACTGCTTATAGATTTGAACGTCAGAAACCCAACTAACACAGACAAAACAGATTCAGAAATAATCAGACACTTTTAGAGAGAGAAAAAACACAACATTTCTTTGAAAACTTTCAAGGTATATGTACATGATTCTTACGACTTCTGTGGGAGTAACAAGTGCTAAGAGCAAACGGAAACTAATCTGAGTACAGAAAAGGTGAGAAAAGTTTCTTTTCAAAATATATATGGACTCTATACCCACTCCCTTCAGAACATGGACATACACACTCTCCATCGTCCCCTCAACGTGAGACACTGTACACAGAGAGTGCGCATGTGCAGCTGGTAGGCTGAAAGTAGGGTCTGTATGTTCATTCCTATGGTAGATCATTGGAAGACTGTATTTCCAGTCAACACAAGACTTTTCTTACTTCTGCTGGTACTAAGGGGAATTAGTAAATACGGGCACCATCAGTCCTAGTCAGTTGAAAACAGATCACCAGCAGATGGCAAAGGTGCCAAGCCTCCTGTAACGTTGGGCAGCAGGGAGAGATCTGGAAGGCTCTGGATGTGAGATTTCAACTCCTTGCGGACCTGGGTTACCCGAGCAAGCTTCTGTTTATACTCCTGAGGGGAAGAGACAAGGGAATAAGATTAGAAACAGATTTTTTTTTTTTTTTTAAAAACACGTGATCAGTGTGTATTATGAGAGTTTTCTAGGACGGGTTTCCTGGAGAAGATTGATTACTAACTCTGAGAATAATAATTACAGTGTTGTTAAAAAGAAAAGGAGTACTTGTGGCACCTTAGAGACTAACCAGTTTATTTGAGCATGAGCTTTCGTGAGCTACAGCTCACTTCATCGGATGCATAGCAGTGTTGTTGTAACCATGGTCAGTCCCAGGATATGAGAGAGACAAGGTCGGTGAGGTAATCACTAGATTTATGGGTTACCAGGGGCGGCTCGACCAGTTTTGCTGCCCCACCCAAGCAGTCGCTGCCGAATTGCCGCTGCCGCCGAATTGCCGCCCCGCCCGGAAGAGCGGCGGAGCTGCCGCCAAATGGCCGCCCCCGCTCTGAATGCCGCCTCAAGCACCTGCCTGGAAAGCTGGTGCCTGGAGCCGGCCCTGTGGGTTACTACAAAAATCTGTAACAGATTAACTGCCTTTTTGTCCTATGACTGCAGAGGTGTTAACAGGCCACTCTACCTTGAATGGTCCCTTAGAATACAGTGCTAGCTACTTATGCTAAACAATCTGTTCCCACTTGTATTTAGCTGTGATGCTCAGAGGACCTTTTGCCAGACCCAAAGAGCTCTGTGTGGTTCAAAAGCTGGTCTCTCTCACCAACAGAAGTTGGTCCAATAATGGATATTGCCTCACCCACCTTATCTCAACAATAATTACAAAGTCTAGTAGTTCCCCATCACCTGGGTCCATGTTCCCAGCATGTGACTGGCAGGAATGCCACACGCTTTAGCATTCCAGAGCCATTCATTCTCCTCCTCCTGTTGAGGTGTGGGGTAGAGTCCCCTAGTGCCTCTGTCAATTATGTCACAGAGTTAGAGTTTAAGGCCAGAAGACACCATTATATCTTCTAATCTGACCTCCTGCATATCAGAGGCCACCACCACCCTAAACCCAACCATGGAAATGAGACCCACAGGAGACTAGACTATTGCGTGTCACAGGCGGAGAACAGGAGGAACTGAGGTGCACCAGTGCTCAAGGCCCCTGCAATGGCAGGGAAATTATTTCTCACTGACAACTAATAGGGTTCTCATCAGCTGCTACAGATGTCACCACAGAAGACACTTTCTTCAAACTTCATCTAAAAATTCAAACTGAGAATCTGGATTTCCCTTCAGATTTTTATCCTTTCCCCTGGTTGGTCAAACAGACCTATGTTGGTTTTGTGGCTTCCACAAGGCTCAAGACCTTGTAGGAAATTTCCTACATTTGCCTCCTATACTGACACAGCAGTTCCTGCTCCATCTAGCCTTGTGTGCGTGTTTGCCATCTTTCTGGAAGACAGAGGCAGTACAGGGGTTCAGCCACTCTGGAGTGCAGTCATGAAGTAACAGACCCCCTAGGCCTGTGACTGCTATTACTGGTAAGAGGGGTAATAAGCTCCCAAATAGAAATTATGGCTCTGAAATTTTACCATCTGCTGCATGATTTTTATGTGTAAGTCTGGTCCAGTTACCTTTTTAACATGCTGTAGTATGATGGTAGGTTTACAGAAAGCATGTCCCTCCTCAGGTACAACTGAAGGGATTAAAATTATTAACAACTAGTTATTTGCTGAAGGTCAATAGTGTCTCCTCCTAGAGGTAAATGAGATCAATCCCTACAAAGCATATTATATATGCATGTGAGAGGCAAGCCCATCACTTCCCAGCGCACAGTACTACAATAGTCTTTACTCCACATACATTTAAAGAATGACATTATGAACAATCTATGTAGATACTCCCTTGTGAGCTATAAAAGTAGCCAAGGATAAAGAGAAATCATTACTACTAGCCAGTCTGTTATTAGTTGGCTAATATGTTATGGATAAGTGCTGATTATTAACCATAACAGCTGTAGCATTATATTGGGCGCATTATATTATATATATATTATATTAGCAGTGACTCAATTATGCACATAATCACAAAATGTGAGTGAAAATCAGAGGGTCAGAGACTGAAACCACCAGCATAGTCTCTGTTAACTTCAGAAATGTGCAAAAGCAACAGAAGAAAGGCTGTATGTAGAAGGAACAGATACTGAAGAGAGAATCTGAAAAGATTCCTTCCAAGAGCTAGGAAGCCAGGACTGTTAACTCAGAAGCCCAGTAAGTGAATATTTTAGAGCTCCAAGGGAAGTCATCCTTGAATTCCACAGCCTGAAGATAACCTGAAATAAGGCCGACTCTTCATTGTGGGAAGTCTGGGGGGTGGTGGGGAGAAGAAAGGGTTGGTCAGAAGCCCAAAAGCCCAGGAAACCACCTATCATCATGCATCACATTATCCTGTCTAGTAATGACTTTTAGAGACTGTCAAAAGCAGACTAACACGTTCACACCCAAATACAAGTAAACTATCCAATTCAAAAGCTCAGTTAAGATTGAACACATTAACTTTGTAACATGATTCCCATCAGAGCACTTTGCCTACATACAATAGGTTAATAGCATTAAGATATCTAATAGTCCAATATGATAAATACTAAATCATTTCATTGAGATCCATCCCCATAGAATGTCATACTTTTAAACCATATTCAAGTGTCTCTACCCAACTGCTTATCCTGTATTTTTCAAGTCATCTCTGAAATGTGGTATAAATCTATGAGAAACCATGTGGCTGAGTTAAAAAACCTCGAATGCCAAACAGGTTTCCATATAGTCAACTGCAATACTAATTTACTTCTGATTTCTTGTTTAATTAGTAGTAAGAGTAGAACTGTTTACTACAGAATCCTCTCTTTGAAGAGCAAGACAAACTGGGCATTTAATGGTGAATCAGCTTTCTGAAGAGTTTACAACTTTATAAGGACTAAATGGGGAACTGGATTCAGATTAATGATGGAAAACTCTCCCCACCTTCCCCAAATATCAAAGTAAAGCAAAATATTTCCCACATGACCATGAATGATGGGTTTACATTCTTATCGGTTTATTGCTTTGTACTGGAATAGTGAGAACAGAACTGATTGCAATAATGCAAAATATTCCTACACTTGAAGTGGGTGTATAAATGTATACTGTAAATTTCCAGTAGACACACAAATATGGATTTCCTTTAACACCCTATTTCAAATCTATGCAGATTCACCAGGCTAAGGCAGTAACAGATCATCATATCAAACATCTACATGTACACACACAGGATAATAGATTGGAAGGATGGAATACAAATGAGGCTCTGGTGGCTCATAAACTGTTTGTGTGCCGCTTAAGAAGGTAAAGAACCACAGAGGCCAGGAGGAAATGCACTTTTCAATTTATGGGGGGCGGAGGGGTTGGTGGGAGGCAAAGGACAGAAATAAGAATGCGTTCAACATCCCCAATTGTCAGTTTTTGAGAAATGCTTCTGCAATCCCAGGACTCATTATGCCATCCAGATGTACTGGTGAATACCAAGGACCTTTCAGTTACCTCCTGAGCTACGTCTTGCTCTCAAAGCCCTGGTCTACACTGGTGGGGAGGGAGGGAAATCGATTTAAGTTACGCGACTTCAGCTAGGTGAATAACGTAGCTGAAGTCGATGTACTTAAATCAACTTAATGTGGGGTCTCCACCGCGGTGAGTCGACTGCTGCCGCACCCCCGTCGACTCTGCCTGCACCTCTCGCGGCACTGGGGTACAGGAGTTGACGGGAGAGCACTCGGGGGGGGCGGGGGGTGTCAATTTATCGCATCTAGACTTTGATCCGGCGGGCAGCGAAGACATACCTTAAGGGTATGTCTAAACCATCCACAGAAATGAGCCTCCCAGCCCAGGTCAACAGATCTGGGCTAGCGGGGCTCACACTAGCACTCTAAAAAATAGCTGTGTGGACAGCACTTTGGAGTTGTGGCTCAGGCTCTGAAGCCCACCCTTCTCCCGAGGCTTCAGAGCCCAAGCTGCCACTTCCAAGTCCTGTCTACACAGACATCTTTGGTTAGCGGGGCTCGCACTCCAAAGGCTATCAGTTCAGGCCGGGAGGCTCACTGCCGCTGGCTGTGCGCATAGTCTATGTGAAAACAAGAGCAGTTCACAGGGAAAACAAGAGACCCTGCAAGAGTGCCAAGTGGGAAAGGTGCTGAAGGACTTTAGAACCATAGCCTATGAGTCCACACAGGATCATAAGCAGCCAAGGAAGCTGAGAAATTGATCCACTGAAGACCCTGTACTGAACTAGTGCCCTGAACTAGGCCAGCATGTGAGCAGCTACAATTGGTGGCCAAGGCTGTTAGAAAGAGCAGAGAGATTGGGAAGGAAGGAGGTGGAAAAAGTGGACAATGTGGGGAAGGGACTTCATATGGGGAAAGTGAGGCAAAGGGCGGGGGGAGACACTGAATGCATAACAACAGAGGAAGAGAAAAATGAGAACATGGTATGAAGTTAAAGGCATGAAATAAGAGAATAAGAGATGGGAACAAAAAGTGAAAGAGGCAACACAGCTCTAAGGACAGATTTATCAATATATTCATGGTTCTAGATGTTATTGCATTTCTCCAGTAGAATACGAAAACCAACACAGAAAAAAGGGAGTTGTAGCGCAACCAAAAGAGTTCTCCTCCCATCTCCTCCTTAAGTCTCAGCAAATACAATCCCAAAAGAAATTCCAAGGTTTACTGTATGTTTAGTCCTGGGGGAATTCTGAGCCAAAAATTATAAGTTCTGCACACAATATTTTAAAATTCTGCAAATTTTGTCAAACAGTATATAATCATGCCAGTTTCAATTATTTTGGTAATTTATTTCAAAATACCTGTCAGCAAGTATGTCTGTAATACAGACACACAAAAACACTCCCCTGGAGTAGAGTGTATGACAACCCAGTTCCTGTCTCTATGCCCGCCCCCCCAAGCCCAACTGGGGGGCCAGACACTCCCACCCGCTATCCCCAGAGGCTACCCTCCAGTCCCAGACACTCACACCCCCTTCCCCCTAGAGTCCAGCCATGGCTCCACATAGCCCAGACACTCACATCCCCTACCCCCCGAAGCCAGGGATACAGAGGGAGACATTGCCTGATGCTGAGTGCCAGGCTTGCATAGAGTTTCTTGCACACCGCCATCTCCTTCCTTCAGGGCATGCTGGGAACTGCAGCTGCTGGGAACCCTCCAATTCCCTCCCTCTCTTCCCCCCCAGCCTTGTCTTCTATTTGTGAGCTGGGCTCTACTGGGTCCAGTGGCCCCTTGTGTCAGCCAACAGCTCTTCAGCCCATTTCTGTAGGGGGAGGGGGGGAAAAAAAGGAAATTCTGTGTGCACATTAATTTCTGCAAAACTCTGCATTGCACAGTGGCACAGAATTCCCCCAGGAGTATATGTTGTATCATCCACCCAGAGTTACGGCAAGCTGAGTGCTGTGCTCTGCTTAAGCACGACAAGTTAATTGTTAACATGCAGTAAGAAGAGGACAGAGCATAAGTTCTCATATACCTAGAATACAGAGAGCAAAGGGGCTTATTGAACTGTATATGCTCACAGATAGGAGGTGGATACTGCTGCATCTACAGATGGCTTTCTGCAAAGAAGCTGCAGTCTTAAAGTTGTAGTACATGAATCAGCCAGACAATGACGGATGCCAAGCTAGAAAAGAGGGAGGAAAAGGCTGCGCTCTCTCAAGAATGCGGAGGTCCACCAAACACAGACAGGGGAGGGCAACAAGAAAGCTTGCCACACACTCAACAGGCAGGAAAGAAATAAAAATGGGCAAGAGGCTAGCAAAACCGAACGGTATGATTATACAGAGGGGTTGCAAATTCCATGTGAGGACCAAGGGATGAAGTTAACTACTCGTAAGAAATGAAGACGTGTGCATGCAAGATAGAACTAAATCCAAGCGTGCAAACTACTTTTGCCCAGTTGGGAAGAGCATAGCCCCTCCCCAGTCTTTCAGATGCAGGACTAAGCAAGAGGGAACAGGAAGAGCATGCCTTAATATTAATGAGAGAGATAAGAAAACCTTATTCCAATTAACTGAAAACCAAAACAATCTCATTCCTCCCTTCCCAGAAAGATTCTCAGGCCTGTAAATCTTTGGAATGCCTGAAGTCTTATGACAGCATACTTCCACATTAATAGCACATTTTGCAAACATTTTTGTGGGTATGTGCATCTGTCCTGTATGTTGGTGCTGCAGACAAGTGTGCACACTGAGATAGAGTTTCTTCTAAGGGCTGAAGGGCTATTTGTTCCCAAATATATGGTGCACAGCTTCAAACATTTAAACTATATGATGGAGAACGTTATTCTTAAGTTTATCCTTATTTGTAGGTGTGCACTATTTTGAGATATCCCTCCAACACCCAGCCACATGGGGCAAGTGTTCCCATCTGAAAAGGAACTGGATTTTGAACACATATCAATGGCAAAATAATTCAGGTCACCCCAACCACCACATCTGTACAATCCGTAGAACATTCTTTGTCTGGAGGCTACAGGGAGCGTGATCTACCCCCAAACCAACATTACTGCACCTCAGAACCCCACTGTGTTGGACACTGGACAGACAGACAGAAAACGGTTCCTACCCTGAAGAACTTACAAAGAGGGCTCAGAAACCGATCTCAGCCATGAGAAAGAGACACTGAGCCAGAGCAGGTTGAGAAAGAGACCCAGGTATCCAAAAGCTTTGCTAGATGATTGAAAGCGAAAGAAGGTGCCTCAGGATGCCAGGCAAAACATTGTGCTGTGTATCAAATCCCTCCAGTTAAAGAGCTACCACCCAATTTGGTTGCTGACTGCACTACAGAGACTGTATTACCTACTTTCTACTGAACAGCCACGCTCTGTTCTGGTGCCAAGGAGACAGTGCGCGGATGCAGAAAATGGCAACAGGGGAGAAGAAAGATTGGAAACCACTGCTGGAGCAGGAACAGCTAGGAGGGTTGAAGCAACTGACAGGTACAACAGAAGAACAGACCACACCAGCCTTGAAGCTAGGGTCTCAAGAGAGTATGTAAACACTTCACTGATTAATCCTTCAAGGCGAGGATGGTGCTCAGTCAGGGCAGGGTGATCCCTTTAACCCTAGTTAAAAGACCCCTTAGTGTTGGTCTACATTGCAGGTGGGAACATGCACCCGAGCACAGACAGAGATGCTAGTTCTGCTTGAGCTAGCACACCTCAAATAGCAGTGTGAACATTGCAGCAAGGGCAGCCACCCAAGTTCAGACAGAGGGAGTCGCACAGGCTTGCACTGCACCACCCACACTGCTATTTTTAACACACTGGCTTAAGAAGAGCTAGCATGAGTCTGTTTACCCAGGATGGGAGGCATGCTCCCAGCTGCAGTGTAAACATACCCTCAATGTCTACCCCTAAGCGCAATATTAAAGTTAAAGCTCCTGTAGCCAGCTTCAGGAGCCTACACTCCCTGCTCCAGTCAGTGGCTGGAATGCTCAGTCCTACTTCAAACAGGATGTCACGCAGGAAAATGTCACCCCAAGTCACATTAGCCTGGACTACAGGGCACACTGTGTGTATATTGACAGACTTCCAAACCCGGTCCTTGGCAATACTGGATCATTAACAAGCCTTAAAAATAAAATCTATTAAAAACAGTGACTAACTTCAAATAAAATGTCCAAACTGTGCTTGAAAAAAGTTAGATAAACAAAAAGGAGAATGTTCCATTTGGAGAGACACCAGAGATTCAGAGACCTCAGCATGCAGAAGAGAAAGAGGAGCCCAAAAAGGGACTGTTTTCTCCCTTCAGAGATGAGCATAAGCAGTGGCAACAAACCCTCCTAAGGATAGTGGTGTTAGCTATTCTGAATGCAACCGCACAGGCAACTTGCTGTGGAGAACTCTGGAAAAAGCTTTTAAGAAGAATATGATAGTCTTAAATTAGCTCCCATGCTGAGGCATGGTTTGAAAATACAGCCTGAAGGTTACTGCCTAAAGTCCTTCTATCCCAAAAACCCCACAACTCTTGAAATGTACTTAAAAGAAGCTGCTACTTTCTGTGGTCCCGATCTACACTCTTTGCACACAGCCGACTGCCACTGCTGCATAGGATGGGTTCATTAAGACTGACAGCATTTGGATGTTATTTGCCTTTTATGGTCAAAGTAATGAGAACTGACTCAATATTTGCTGTAGCTGGGCTTTGAGGATGATGCTGGAAAAAACTGGCAGCGTGCATCGTGAGTGCCCTTCCTAATCAATGTTCACTTTCAGAATAAAAAAGTTAAAATTCTAACTCAGTGGCAAAGCAAGTCCAGAATCACACTAACACCATTAAACAGTGTGATCTGACAGGAAAATTAAGAGAAAACGTTTGACCATTAAACTGACAAGACAGGAAAGTCAGAGCTATAGCACAGGGAATTGCAAACTTTTTTATAGTTTGAACTTCACTTTAGTATAGAGATTACACTGGCAACTTCTGACCCAATTTATAGTCATATAAGATCCCTGTATGCAATTACAACAATTGCTTAGCTGTTACCACTCAAGAAAGATCTTGCAGCCATTGTGGAGAGTTCTCTGAAAACATCCACTCAATGTGCAGTGGCAGTCACAAAACCAAACAGGATGCTGGGAATCATTATGAAAGGGAGAGATAAGACAGAAAATATCAAATTGCCGCTATACACATGATACGCCCAGATCTTGAATACTGCGCACAGACGTGGTCGCCCCATCTCAAAAAAAGATATTAGAATTGGAAAAGGTTCAGAAAAGGGCAACAAAAATGATTAGGGGTATAGAACAGCTGCCATATGAGGCGAGATCAATAAGACTGGACTTTTCAGCTTGGAAAAGGGGGGATATAGACGTCTATAAAATCATGACTGATGTGGAGAAAGTAGATAAGGAAGTGTTATTTACTCCTTCTCATAACACAAGAACTAGGGGCTATCAAATGAAATTAACAGGCAGCAGATTTAAAAACAAACAAAGGAAGTATTTCTTCACACAACACAGTCAACCTGTGGAACTCCTTGCCAGAGGATGTTGTGAAGGCCAAGATGACAACAGGGTTCAAAAGAGAATTAGATAAATTCATGGGAGGATAGGTCCGTCAATGGCTAGTAGCCAGGATGGGCAGGAACGGTGTTCTTAGCCTCTGTTTGCCAGAAGCTGGGAATGAGCGACAGGGGATGGATCACTTGTTCTGTTCATTCCCACTGGGACACCTGGCATTGGCCACTGTCAGAAGACAGGATACTGGGCTAGATAGACCTTCGGTCTGAGCCAGTATGGCTGTTCTTATGCTTACACTACAAAACATGTGTTTATTTTAGCTTTAACATAATTTAGTAGGTGAATTGGAGAAGGAGCTAAATCTCTTCAGATACTCATGTCAAGCACCTCTGTTATAGCATATGTACAAACACCCTCTGCTTGACACTGCTGATTAAAGGACATATATTACACACAGTGATGGAAGATAAAGTGGAAAGTTTCAGTATTAAAAAGGGATCTGCACGTTTAAATGGCACTGACCCTTCAGTTTGTGTTGAATGCCTGAAATAAGAGGGATAATTAAAAAAAACGAAAAAAAAGAGTTCTAAGATTCCCCCCTCCCACCACCAGTTTGTTTAGCTCCTCCGAAGTCACACCAGATGGCCCAGAATTCAACGTTCTGTATCATCACAGCTCCCACTAACCCGCACCAGGGTTAATTCTCTCTTTGAAAATAAACCTTTGAAAGACCCTTTTTAGGTTGCACTCTTATGCGTAACTTAACTAGGCTTTCATATGCAGGAAATCAGATCAGTGGGTAATTTTTATCTACATTATATGTGCTACAGTGCAAGAATGAACTGAGGACAGTTGCAGTCTGAGCTGTGAATATCGTCTGTTTTGTTAGTTAACAAATCAGATCCTTGGAAATTTACATTAAAAATTACATTTTTATTACTGTATAAAGGGAAGTAGAAGGGCTCACTCAGAATTTCTAAAACATGCACCATTGGCTCAAGAGTAATTATTTTAAAACCATGGAACTTGTATAAATAGCTTAATATGTAGAGTTTAAATAGTTTGGCATAAGCTTGTTAGGTTTACATTTTAACAGGCTAATTAAAGTCATGTAAATATGCATCAGGGATACTCAAAATGTGCAGTATTTACAAAGCAATCCAATCAATCATTCCTTGGCTATTCTAGCTTGCCACTCAAGTTTGTGTTTAAACAAGCTTTTAGAAAGTGGACTCATTAAAATGCAAGTCACAATGTGACAGTTGGAGACATTGTTCCTCTAGAAAAAATCCAATGAAGTTTTGTTGAAAAACAGTTACTGCAACTGATCAATAGCTATTTAAACAGCATATATTTATTAGCTAAACCCTCCCCTTAATGTTTCTACAGCTTTTCAAAAAGTCAAAACATATTGAAGTATATGACCATAAGATTTTCCATGAGCAGCCTGTTATTATTCATTAGTGTGGATTAATAGATGCAGCTGCTAGATGGGTAACTACTGGACTCAACGTTTTTAGCATAAACCCTTTTATTACTATTTGTATTACAAAGAACACCTCCTAGGGCTTAATCCTGGCTATTCTGTGCTCAACATGAACCTCTTTCAGGATAACTTCACTGCCACTTAACCAGCCGAGGATCATCCCTTTGGATACAGGATGGAGCAGGTCCTCAAGGAATCAATTCTTAAGCACTTAGAGGAGAGGAAAGGGATCAGGAAGAGTCAGCATGGATTCACCAAGGGCAAGTCATGCCTGACTCATCTAATTGCCTTCTATGACGAGATAACAGGCTCTGTGGATGAGGGGAAAGCGGTGGACGTGTTGTTCCTTGACTTTAGCAAAGCTTTTGACACGGTCTCCCACAGTATTCTTGCCAGCAAGTTAAAGAAGTATGGGCTGGATGAATGGACTATAAGGTGGGTAGAAAGTTGGTTAGATTGTCGGGCTCAACGGGTAGTGATCAATGGCTCCATGTCTAGTTGGCAGCCGGTATCAAGTGGAGTGCCCCAAGGGTCGGTCCTGGGGCCGGTTTTGTTCAGTATCTTCATAAATGATCTGGAGGATGGTGTGGATTGCACCCTCAGCAAGTTTGCAGATGACACTAAACTGGGAGGAGTGGTAGATACTCTGGAGGGTAGGGATAGGATACAGAGGGCCCTAGACAAATTAGAGGATTGGGCCAAAAGAAATCTGATGAGGTTCAACAAGGACAAGTGCAGAGTCCTGCGCTTAGGACGGAAGAATCCAATGCACTGCTACAAACTAGGGACCAAATGGCTTCGCAGCAGTTCTGCAGAGAAGGACCTAGGGGTTACAGTGGATGAGAAGTTGGATATGAGTCAACAGTGTGCCCTTGTTGCCAAGAAGGCCAATGGCATTTTGGGATGTATAAGTAGGGGCATTGCCAGCAGATCGAGGGACGTGATTGTTCCCCTCTATTCAACATTGGTGAGGCCTCATCTGGAGTACTGTGTCCAGTTTTGGGCCCCACACTACAAGAAGGATGTGGAAAAATTGGAAAACGTCCAGCGGAGGGCAACAAAAATGATTAGGGGACTGGAACACATGACTTATGAGGAGAGGCTGAGGAAACTGGGGATGTTTAGTCTGCGGAAGAGAAGAATGAGGGGGGATTTGGTAGCTGCTTTCAACTACCTGAAAGGGGGTTCCAAAGAGGATGGCTCTAGACTGTTCAGTGGTAGCAGATGACAGAACAAGGAATAATGGTCTCAAGTTGCAGTGGGGGAGATTTAGGTTGGATATTAGGAAAAACTTGTTCACTGGGAGGGTGGTGAAACACTGGAATGCGTTACCTAGGGAGGTGGTGGAATCTCCTTCCCTAGACGTTTTTAAGGTTAGGCTTGACAAAGCCCTGGCTGGGATGATTTAATTGGGGATCGGTCCTGCTTTGAACAGGGGGTTGGACTAGATGACCTCCTGAGGTCCCTTCCAACCCTGATATTTTATGATTCTATGGTACAGCATTCATTCCCCTTTGAAATCCAGCCATTTAACTGTTCCCTGCTTTTAAAACAGCTAAAGATTTTCCAATTTTGAGGTGTTTGGTATTATCACTGTCTTCCCTTTCCTCTGCCCACAATCCCACCTACCCCCACATCCTCAGTTGTCCTGTCTGTAGTTTTTTAAAATTGTATTTATTCCCATTCTGTATAGCACCCCTATTGTTTTATAAACAAGTCATTTCCCCCACACTTTTGTGCCAGTCATTGTTCAAGAGTGCCAAATAAAATTACTAACAGTCAAACAAGGTTGGGGGAAGAGTTCCCCACATCAGCTGTAACACCCGACTTACTACAAAGATGACTGCGAGAGAGCCTGGCTGCATGCAAAAGAGACAACTTAGCCTAATAAGGAAACATCAACCCCAGGAATGAAAAAGTTACTTGGTCCCAATAAAGGAGGCCCCCACGCATGTGTACAAATCAAGCCGGAAAAGAACAAGAAACTAAATATTTAGTGTGCATAATTTATATTTAATTTTCATCCAAACTCAGCTGAACAGTAGGTGAGAAGTTAGATACACTTAGGGCCTGATCCAGAGACCAGAGTAACCTGAAAGACACCCATTAACTTCAGGGGGCTTTGAATCAAGCCCTAAAAGTTTTCTCCCTTGAAAAGAAGCTCCTCTGGAGTTGCTACAAACAAAAAAGTTTAGAAGTGACCTTTCCCACCTCGGGGTCCTACTTCTGATCTCAAGGCTCCAAAGATCACATGGAGCAGAGGGGGCTTGCAGACTCAGTGTAAAGAAGGAACAGAGTACTCTCAGATAAGTTGTGGGTGAGGTCTGACACCAAGTTAACATTTGAATAGATTATACGTTATTTTGAGTATTTCTTTAAAATGGCCATGCAATTTCCCCCATGCAGAAAGGTAGATAATATAGCAGAGGGAACTAGCCTCCATCTGTCAGATTCTGTGCAACAGAAGAATTCATCTTAATAAAAGAAAAACACCACACACATACACACACCAAAAATACTAGAGTCGCGCAGCAAAGCTGTGTCTCGAGTGGGTTCTCATGTCCCACAGGTTTCTGAACAGAACAAGCATTTCCGAATAGATATTCTCTACAGTCTAATCTGGGAAGAGCAGACAGAACCAAGGAACCAGTTTCCCCTCTCTCATTTCACAGCAGCAAGAGAGCAACAAACTTGACTTTGCAGACAAGTTTCTCTCAAAGAAACAACGCACTACTCAGAACCTGAAGGGTAATGATAGCTCCTTTCAGAGCTAAAGCTTATATTTGGTAGATCAGGTCTGCTGGCAGGTTGGCTTTTTCCTCTCCCACTCTTTAAATAAAGAGATACAGTTTCTTTTTTCCCCTCACAGCATCATTCACCTTCAATTTACTAAGCATGTTGTTTCTGCTTTTGGCAGCATTTCATGCTCCACAAACTACTCCTCCTGCTCACCTTTTACTACGATGCCAGGTTAAGAAGAACACAAGCACACTTCCAGTCATACATTCACCTTTGTTCAAATATTTTATTGATTTTCATTGCCAGGTGGAAGTGTAGCAATGCATGCATCTCTCTGAAAAATACAGCAACATTACATGGAAATAATTTCATGATCTCTAGATAATTTTTTTTTATTACTATTTCACTTAACATTTATATTGCGGGAGTGCCTAGAAGTGCCAATCAGGCCAGGGTCCCATTGTGCTGAACACTGTATAAGCAGCACATAGTCATGGCTCACGTGTGCTCTATGGCACAACAGGACCAAACTCTGCTGCAAACATTTTATTCCCCGCCACCTCCAATAGCTCATAGTTGGAAATACTCACTGACGTACAGTCAGTCAATGATTGATTTCTTCACTGCATTCTCCAGACAGCCCAGTTCTATGGCAGCAATTACTACATTATCTCGGTGGTCCAGCTCAGAGACTTCTTACTCCACTCAGCATGTGCCAGAGACAGAGAGAACTTGTAGTCTGTTTCAGTGGTGCACCTAGTGCTCTAGTCACTAGGCAGCCTAGCTATCTGTGCCTACACACTTCTTGGATCCGAACAGGACTCCAGTTCTTGCTCTATAGAACGGTGAAGAGAGCATGCACTGTAACCCAAATAATTCCCCATTGTGGCGAAAGTGGCAGCTACAGGCAAGTTCATGCAGCGCATGGGTAGCTTGGGAAAATGGCAAATTCCATGGCCACACAATCACAGAGTCCATGAAACATTAAGTGAGATGACGGGGGCAGTTCACACCTCTGAATTATTCTTTGAGGCTCTTGGCAGACTCAGACAGCTATTGGTTTATACTCAGGTCACATCGTCAAAAGTTATCTTCACAACTGTAAGGTCACAAAACTTTTAATTAAAAGTGGAGATAATGGATCTCATGTTCAGCAACAGGTGAATTCTGCAGAAAAATTTCTTGATTGCAGAATCATGGAATATATAGGGGCCTGGATATAAGCAGCAACATAACTTGTCCCAAAGAGCATACCAAAAACAAACAAAAAAAAAACAAACAAAAGCATACGGAGATGACAACTGGGGAGAAAAGAAGGAACAGTCCATAGCATTGACTTTATAAACCAAAGTTACAGCCGTGAACACAATTCGCCCCTCCTCCAGGTTAGACTGACTCTTCTTGCAGAAGAGTCATTCTGCCGTTTTGTTTCACCTTGTCCTGATCTACTGCAGATATCACATATACTTTAGGTATCCATTCTTCCATAGGATCGGAGATATTCTGGTAGTACTTTCACTTATGTTGCTCCATCTATTCAGCTACCTTCATTTTACAATCATCTGGCAACTTGAACATGGAGGCTGTCTCCTCCATTGAATATCTTCCCTATAGTCCTCAGTGTCCAGTTTTATACAGTATAACTGATTTGCTTTTTTCTTAGATAGCTATTGTCATTTATTTCAACAGGCACAGTGTGCACTTGGCTTCACAGTAGCTAGCCTGTTACATTTAACTTTGCAGGTTCTGGCACAGTTTTTATTCTCAATATGCTTTTATTTGATCAGCATTTCAGTGGGATCTTAGGTGGTCAAAAAAATGTTAGTATCAAAAGATAAGGAACTTAGATTTGAGTCACCTATTCATCAGCAGTAGGAAGCCACCTTCTCCGAGAAGAATGTTTATACATGTTAAGGTATTGAAATACTGATTTTTGCGTCCATTACTTAATTTAATAGATTTTACTGCCTGAAGGGACTATTACAATACTGTAACCTGACCTCCTGCATAAAACAGACCATGGAATTTCACTCCATAATTCCTGCATCAAGCCCATAAGTTCTGGTTGAGCTAGAGCATATCTTTTCAGAAAGGAATTCACAACTCCAGGTAATGGTAAACCCCCCTCATCCCTTGGTAAATTGTTCCAATGTTACCCTCAAATATTTGAGCATAATTTCCAGTTCGCATTTGTATAGCTTCAGCTTCTAGCCAATGGATCTTGTTAAACCTTTCTTAAATTAAAAAGAGTCTTCTACTATCAGACATCTTCTCCCCATGTACATACAGACTGTGATCAAGTCACCTCTTATTCTTTGGTAAACTACACAGATTTAAGAAACAGTCACTCACTGTAAAGCGAAGTGGGTGAGGTAATAGCTTTTATTGGACCAATTTCTGTTGGCAGGTTTTTCAGACCATGAATCTTTTTTGTAGCTCCATGAAGCATTTCCAGTTTTTCCTACATTCTTTTGGAAGCATTGACAACGGAACTGGACACAGTGTTCTATTAATGGTCTCACCAATGCTGAAGACAGAAGTAATACCACCTCCCTACTCCTATTTGATATTCGCGTTTACACCTCCAAGAACCTCACTAACTCTCTTCACTGAAGCACTGCACTCAGAGCTACTATTCAGCTGCTTATCCAACCATGACCCCCAACTCCTTTTCACAGTTACTGTTTAAGAGACAGTCCCACAGCATGTGGGGCCTACATTCTCTTCCCCTAGATGTCTGACCCTGATGTCTTCTCTCAGACTCAACATCCAGTACCACCTTTCCCCTCAAACCATCAGTTTGTGGGTTTCTTAGTACTATAGCAGCCTTTGAATTCACCCATGCAAATCTTTGCCACTGCTCACTCATGAATTGTAGTTCACTTGTCCAACCTCATCTTTTCTAATATATCCTGTCTTGATGAAAGGATTGTGTGTGACTGAGGACGACAAGAGCTTTTGGCACCCTGGACTTTTCAAAATCTCTTGAGCAATAGCCTACTATGAGTAAATACTCCCACTCAGCCTAAATGTATGTTTGTAGAATTTGCCATGGTTGATGAAAGGCAATAGTATTGGACTATTTAAATTAAATAAGCACTCCAGTGTTTAGACAGAAAAGTTCCCTTCCCAGACACGGGGCTTAGCTATTTTTATTACTATCTCAGAGAAAGAGTTACTTGTGTGTGCAACCCCAGTACCTTGAAGATCCACAATGATTTACAATTTTTGATCAGACAGACACTGGCACTTCTCATGACTCGACAGAATGAAATCCTGGTTCATATTACCAACAAAGAGCCTACTTTCTCTCCTCTCAGTCACTTTGACCAGAAAAGTGAATGAAGTAAACAGTCCAAAACAGAACTTTGCTTCTAAATGCATCTCAGCTGAAAGCAAGGTTTGTTTTTGTAAACACATACAGCTAGCAATTGAAATATTTGGAAAAAAGATCATGATGGAGCACAACATGTCATGCAGAAGTACTAAGAACGGGATAGATAAAAAAAGAATCATGATTTTTTTAATTTAAATCGGAGTATTTACATGTTGCTAGTTCTTTACTTTCTTCTTATTTTATAGACTTAAATTCTAGAGTGAATGTTTTGTCCTTGTTTCTTTAGTATCTTATTAGAATTTCAACTTTTTCTGTTAAGGGATTACACACTTAAAACGCCCATCTATGCTGAACGAGATAAACCCAGGGTCTCATTAACATTGTTACTTGAGAACACCAGAAACTCAAACACAAAACTGATAAGCATATAGCCTGGGCTGCATTTGCAACCAACAAAATCCTCCAATATGTTAAACTTCCACAAGTCAGGAAAGCTGAAATGCTTGTCGACTATACCCCAAAGGGTTTGCAGTACGTCAACGTGACTTGTGCTTCTATGTCACTTAACTGCTTTTGAAAATTCCACACTTAGGTGCTTAATTTAAGACTCCTGGGGTTTTTTAAGTTTTGGCCTGGTGGTATACTGTGAGAGTATGCTACAAGTCTAATTTTTCATTGTTAATGAGGTGACTGTGTTCTGAACTAACAAAGATTTCATGCCATTAAGAGACCTTTTTAATAAAATACAGGTTTAGTCCATAATGTGTCAAGCACTTTTGCACACGCTGAAGTCAAGCATATGACTAGTCCCACTGAAGTCAATGGGACTATGTATGTGAATTAAATTACATACCGGCTTCCCTGTTTGAAGGCTCAGTGCTTGAACTTTCATTATTTTGGCCTATAGCAGTTTGCTAACTTTCACATAAGAGACCTTATCAGAAGTGTCATTTCAAAAGCAAACAAAACCCACAGCATTTATAATTTACTTTATTATAAACTTTAGTCTAAAGTTGCTATAGCACAAGTTTCCAAATTAGTTTTACGACAACTCAAGCTGATTCAAAATCTAGGATTTTTAAAATGCACGCTGAGGCATTCTGCTTTTTACTGTAGATGCCATTAAAGCAGTTAAGAGATGGGAGGGGCTCACAATCCCCTTCCTGCAGAACTGAACTGGAGTTTTATCACTGACTTCAGTGAAAGATGAATCTGACCCAAGGTTTCTATTGTTATTTTCCGTAAATAATGTAACGGATGCCAGAAAGCTGTTTTTATGGCTTCTTTTGTACTCATGATATCTAAAGTGCTTTATAAATGAACCAACTATAGGAAAACCACCATAAACTCAACTCTCAAATCAGCTTCCGGAGATTAAATAAATTTGCTAGACAGATAGTTAAAGCCTAACAGTCTTTAGATTTTTTGAATGCAACAGTCCTAAATCTTCTAGCTGATTTTTAAACTCTGGATGGATAATGTACAGTATGTACTCAAGTAACTATGTATAGACATAGGAGGAAAACCCATGGCCAAAACAGAGTACAAGTTAAAGAGTACTGCCTAACATTCCAGGACAGAAGACAAGTTGTGATGGAAAGAGGGCACACAAAGGGTTGAACTGCTCTACAATCCAGCCTCCTTCTAGAAGACTACGTCCTCTGTAACTCATGTCCCACCCAACAGCAGCTGCTCATAATAATCAGCATCCGACAGTGTAGAGGAAGCCCATAATGTGTCGCCAAGGGGCAGTTCAACAGATGGCAAAGTGACATACAACCAGAATCATTAATTAAACTGCCATATTAGTCCTACGACATGGTGCTGAAAACACTTCCTCAGTGAAAGAAGAACATTTCAGATAAACGACCGTCTGCTGTTCCCCATGTACTCACTCTAGGGTTTCTGGTCACTACTGAGTTCCAGTCAGACAGTATTATTTTTACAGCAGTTTCTTGCCCTCCAAGTTCAAGCTGGCTACGGCATGAAGTCTGAGTTGTCATCTTTCTGCATCACCACTACCTGTTCCTTCATGTAAGCACTGCACGTAAATCCAATTAAAAGCATCACCATTTTTTGGTTAAGCAGGGTTGGCAGTACTAAAACACACATTTGACAAGTCAGCTCAGCAAATAGGACCTTCAAGCCAGACAAGCAACAACCAACTACACACGAAATATACAAAAAGCATCAGTTACTTGCAGGAAGGAGTAACATGGACACTTGATTTTTTGGGGGGATAGGGATTTCATTCAAGAACAAACCCTGACATGAACCTGGACTGAACATCAAAAATGTTTGATGATAAAACAGTCTCTCTCAAAAAATATATTTAAGTTCTAGTGCTTCCTTCTCCATCTACTTTTGTGCTGGACATCTGAGTTCAGCAGTTCACAGTTTTTAATTTACTTATTCACAGAAAATATTTTTTCCTCAGTCCTGTTTTCTTTTGACAGCAGAGTGCTCCAGGGAGAACTAAATTGCTACATTACCTTACATCATTCTCATTTAAAAGAAAAAAAATGTTTAAATTTTGAAGGCAAGTATGTGTGTTTGGTAGGAGGATAAGATTTCAGCATTGTTCGGAGCAGTACTCACTTCTAACTTTTTCTCTTTCTCTGTCAATACATCCTTCTGGTTCTGGGTGTACTCAATCAGCATGCGTGCCAGCTGGCGTCGGTCTTCCAACTCTGCTGCCAGCCGCCCGTTATACTCGGCTAGTAACAAACATGCTTCATCCACCGTTTTCGAAAGACGTTCTGCTGCCTCTTTGTCTACATGCAAAGGTGGTAAAAATGTACATGGACTCAGCTAAAACCCTTTTATGCTTTGAAAAAAGGCTCTAATCCAACAACCACATGCACAACATTTTATTCACAAGAGTTATCCAGGGGTTAAAAGAAAATAGTTGTAATCAAGAGATTTAAGGGGCACCCAAAAACTGCTAAGACTAACAACCTGAAAACGGAAGATTTTAAACACAGAACCAGATGGTCACATTTTTAGTCTTGCAGATCCAACAGTGAGGTCTGAGCTACACTTAAAAACTAGCTCAACCTAGCTACGTCACTCAGGAATGCAAAATAATTCATACCCTGAGTGCCACAGTTAGGTTGATCTAACCCCCTGTAGATGCAGTCAGGTTGAGAGAAGATTTTTTCTGTCAACTACACTACCGCCTCCTGGAGAGGAGGATTAACTACACTGATGGGAAAAACCCCTTCTGTTGCTGAAGGGAGAATCTACACTACAGAGCCATGCTGGTACAGCTGCAGCGCCACAACTGTGCCGCTGTTGCAATTGTGCTCACACTCCCTTAGAAGTTGTTTCTGTGGATCTTTTATGAGCTATTATACTAGAATATTAGCTTACAGTAACAGAATGTGTTCTGTCACATCATGGGGCCCTAGCATTCATGCCAGATGTGCACTGTATGATGGACCTTATGCCTGTGAATATTTATCAACACACAGAACACACGCTTACACATAAATACACACTTGTCCTTCTCACAGCTGGACATGATGAGCACACACTACGAAGAGTTGAATAAGTGGTAGTCCTCATAGAATTCTAAAATTAAAAGTTAGGAATACTTTCAAAACCAAGAGTCAAAATCAATTCTGTTTGCATGTGCTCCCAGGTTCTTAAGCAAATATTGTTCAAACATGGGTGCATACATTTATATGCACCCACATATTCATGGTCAGCACATCTGAGCACCCACTTCCTATTGCAGTCAAAGGGAGTTGCAGGTACTCAGCTTGGGGTGGGAGGGGAGAAGAAGAGAGAGAAATCAGGCCACTTAAAATACATAAATATATATTTAATGCTTAACTTTCAGCACCCGAGTTTGAATATTCTGGCTCTAGTTTCTTTTCAGAACTACAAAATGAAGCCGTCAGAAGTTGGTTGAGGAAAGGACAGTGAATACAGGTTCTCCAAGTATAAAAATCCTTGTAAACACATTTTGGTTTGGGCCCAAGGAATGGAAGGAGAGATGTAAATCTTACCTCCAACCGCATGCCAGAAGATTTTTACCTGCTAACTGTTAGGGAGCTATAAAGCTGGCAGGCATAAAGGGCACGAGGTGCATCCATCCTGCTCATTATAGTCTTGAAAGTCAAATCCCTCTACGCTCATTTTCATTCATCTTCTAGCTTCTTACCTGTAATTTTCTCCAGCAGTGACACATCTTGAACTTCTTGTGGCAGCGAGGCAATTTTCTGCCGCACTGTGGCATCTCCTGATGCTGCATTTTCCAGGTCCTGCAGGGCTTTGATCAAGTCCTCAGTCTGCAGGATGGAAAGACAAAAAACAGACAGTTTTCAAATGGAGTCGCAGGTAACTGCAGCACTGCCAAGTTCTAAACAGGACTACTGCTAAGCCATTTTCTCTAGCTATTGTCATTGCACTACAGGCTGAATCACTTACCTTTTAAAGTGCTCCTTAGTGTCCTACTTTCTCCTTACACTCAGTACTGCAGCAAGTAGCTGTCCACAGTATCCACAAAACTCTAAAATAACCAAAAAACTATGGACTTTTGCATAAGTCCAATACAATTATCTTAACTGGTACATTGCAGTGGACATTCATCCAATTAAGAGAAGAGGACATTTAAAAACAAGTCTGAAAAGATGGAGGACAACACTATGCAGATTAGAGGAATAAAAATATTCTTTACATTTCACTTCCGCATTTCGTCTATTTCTTTTCATCTCAATATTTTGCCTTAGAGGATTGTTTTTATTTTGCCTTGACCAAGAGGCAAATTTACATGCAAATTTATCCAACAGCGTACATGCACCTTGGGATAATGTGGAGGGGGCACATTTTATAAATCCAAAAGGTTCAGAAAGGCTAGTTTATTTAATAACACCAGTTAAGCACCACATACTCACTTGGCCCCAGCTAAAGAGCATCCCTTTTAAAGCAGACTTTAAAGCCATTGCCATTCCTTCACTAGCTCAACTGATTCTTTGGGAATATAATTGCAATACAATTGACTGATATTGTACTCCATGAATCCTGTTCTGCCAGTTTTATTTAGTTCTTTGCAATAAAAGTGAGTGACTGGGCAACAGAATGGCAGATGAAATTCGGTGTTGATAAATGCAAAGTAATGCACATTAGAAAACATCATCCAAACTATACATATTAAATGATGGGGTCTAAATTAGCTGTTACCACTCAACGATCTTACAGTCACTGTGGACAGTTCTCTGAAAACATCCACTCAATGTGCAGCAGCAGTCAAAATAGCTAACAATGTTGGGAATCATGAAGAAAGGGATAGATAAGACAGAAAATATCATATTACCTCTATATAAATCTATGGTACACCCACATCTTGAATACTGTGTGCTGATGTGGTCGCCCCATCTCAAAAGATATATTGGACTTGGAAAAGGTTCAGAAATCATCCTAAAATTATTAGGAGTATGGAACAGCTTCTGTGTGAGGAGAGATGAATAAGCCTAGGACTTTTCAGCTTGGTAAAGAGATGACCCAGGAAGGATATGATAGAGGTCTATAAAATCATGACTGGGGCGGAGAAAGTAAATAAGGAAGAGTTATTTACTCCTTCTAATACACAAGAACTAGGGGCCACCAAATGAAATTAATAGGCAGCAGGTTTAAAACAAACAAGGAAGTATTTCTTCACACAACACAGTCAACCTGTGGAACTCCTTGCCAGAGGATACTGTGAAGGCCAAAAGAGAATTAGATAAATTCCTGGAGGATAGGTCCATCAATGGCTATTAGCCAGGATGACAGGGATAATGTCCCTAGCCTCTGTTTACCAGAAGCTAGGAATGGGCAACAGGGGATGGATCACTTGATGATTCCCTGTTCTGTTCATTCCCTCTGGGGCACCTGGCACTGGCCGCAGTCAGCAGACAGGATACTGGGCTAGATTGACCTTTGGTCTGACCCAGTATAGCCATTCTGATGTTAACAATCAGCAAGTGGAATGGCCACTGAGAAAGACCCACCAGTGCAACTGACCATACCCACATTGCTTTTACTAACCTAGTCAAAAGGAGAATCTGAGTGATAGCATTAATAGGAGCGAGACGTTAAGCAGGAAAACCTCAAATATTCAGTTTTATTTTGTTTTAAAAAGCATTCAAGGATTTGATGATTTTGCTGGCATTAGCTAGGCTAACTTTGTAGTGCTGATTTTTATCCTCCACTTTCAGTAATTAATTTTTTAGGCACACATTCAAAACTTTCATTATAAAAATACACAAATTTCTTAACACGCACCCTTTCACTGTTTATGCTGGTTTGAAGAACCAGAAGATGTTCACTGTCTGCTTGACATACATACTTCCTTGTAAGCTACATAATGATTTCCAATAAGTGACAAATTAAACGTGTGTTAAAACAAGCCAAAAGCTGTAAGCAATCTGCAGTAAAAGCTCTCATTTCCTCGGCTCATGTAATTTGGTAGTATTTACGCCACCCATCTGGCAGACTGTTTAACTCTTCACCTTCCTTCAAATAGCCACAGATTTAACAAAAGGCCAATTGTAGCCTTAAAGAGAAGAGTTTTGATTATAGTGTCTATTTCATTTCTGTTATCTCCGTGTCATTAACGCTACACTCCAGCCAGTCTCAAACTAAGGTTCAAATCTTCTCAACTGACTTTAGTTTCCAACTCCATATAAATCTATTTAATGCTGATCTTTTGCAGCTACAGGGTATATAAAACTTGCTGTTGGTTTCTTTGTCAGGCTGTACTCTACCTGAAACCCAAATGAAATTTCTTGAGTCAATGTTCGTGCACTGGATTTGAGAGTTCATGGGTCAATATATAAAAAGCTTTTTATATATCTTCTGTTTTTTCCTTTAAAAAAAAAAAGGAAACAAAAACAAGACACACTGGCAGTAGTGCAAGGGCCTTGGCTCGGTCTAGATTAAGTCACACCTACCCAGGTTTTTATTGTTAAGGATAACTTCTGGAATGGCATTCACACCAGAATGCATTTATAATCCCTTCCTCTTGCCCACTACAAAACAGACAACCCAGTGGTTTAATAAAACTGTTCTGTTACACATTGGCTTCCCAAGCGTAAATTGTATTTCTCCATTAATTACATTTTACTTGTTAATGGCTCCATCTTGTGGCTGTGTCTTTATAAGAGGTCACCTTTCACAATTTCTCAGATCCTTAGCCCTCCAAACATACCAGTAATGGCCCAGTGCTGGGGTCCTGGGGCGAGTAGCTCCCAGGGTAATCCTCATCTTCTTCCTCTTGTATTTGCTGAAACGTCCGCTTCAAGGACTTTTTCTCCTCTGTAACTGTAGACACACACAGTCTCAATACAAGCCATTCAAGCCTGATGTCATTTGTGCATTCACAGAATCTTAACTATCTACATTTTCAAAAGTTATACCAGATGCTTTCATGAGCTCTACAGAGGGTCAATCTACAATTTAATGTTCTTTACAGAGGGCTAATCTATGCATCACTTTCAGAATGATCAGCAGCATAAGGGCAAAAGAATGATCACTTACAGTAACTGAAGTTCTTTGAGACTGTAGTGAGACCTATGAACAAAAGCAGATGTACGCACAAGCCTGGAATATTCTGGACAGCAGTGTCCCTTGGGGCTGTGCATTCACCTGTGTGCTCTTATGCACCCTATAAAGGGCAAAGCACCCCAACCACCACTTAATTTCTTCACTAATAAAGAATATCCAGGCAAGAGAGGCAAGTCACAAGATGTGTGGACAAAACCATCTCAGAGAATTCCAGTTACTGAAAGTTAAGTAACCTCTTTCTTCAAGCATTTGTCTATGCAGATTCCATTGTAGATGAGTGACTAGCAGTTAGCACTTCTACTTGAGGGGTATCTAAATAATGACAGTAGGAGAGCCCTTCCAAACCATGAATCTGAGCTAGAAGCTGTCACAATGGAGTAGTAATAGATAAATATATGTACCGAACTCCATATAGTTGCCTTACAAGTCTCAAATGGGGGGGGTCACCTAAGCAACTATGGAGGTTGACTGAGCCTAGCAGAGTGTGCCCTAACTCAAGAAGGAAGAAGTAGTTTATCTAATGGAGTAGGAAAATCTTACTGCAGTCTGTAACCCATTTAGAGATCTTTAAGAGAAACAGCCTGCCCTTGAGACTTATCACAAAAGCACAAAGAGCCTGGATGCTTTGTGAAATGGCTTTGTACTGGAAAGAAAGAGAATAGTCCTAAGAAGGTCTAGTTTGTGGAGTTTAGCCTCAGCAGAAGAATCATGTGGTTTATGGAAAATGTGTAAATTGATTTATATGAAAATCCAAAACCACTTTCCATAAAAATGTTGGATATGGCCTGAGTCTAACTGTCTTTATGAAAACGAACTAATGGAGGACTTGACATCATAGTCTGAAATTTCACTCACCCTCTGAGCCAAGCTGATGCCATTTTAACAGAAAAGGGACATAGTAAATATTACAATCTGGGTTCAAAGGGTGGGTACATCTACGATTGGGGCTTGAATGTGGTGCTCCTGACAGGTAACTATGCCTCACTGATGGAAATGTATGAATTAGGACCTTTAAAATAAAAATAAAAATAAAAAAAAAATAAGATCTCCAGATACCATTAGGTGGGGGGAGGAAATTGAATAACTCTCAGTTGAGTGACAGAGGAATATATTAGCCAGATGAACTCTATTAGAACTAAGCAATCATGTATTTGAAACATTAGTTCAAAATAGATGGAATAGAAGATTCCACAGGCTGAAGAGGTCTCTGAATGGGACCCCAGTGAGAAATGTTTCCCCTTAACTTGGCATGTCCTTCTAACACAGGCCCTTCTGCTATGGATCAAAACCTCCCATACAGCTGCTAAGCAGCTTCTGTCCACTGAAATTTGACCAGGTAGCCTCCATGCTATCAAATGCATGGGTGCAGCACCAGGCCTTGGTTCTGATAAACATGGAGGAGTTTGGGGAAGTTGAAGAGATGGCCTGATTGATAGATGTATCAGATCAGAATACTCGAACTGGCATGTCCTTCTGAGGATTGAGAATTAGCAGAATGGGAAGACTACGACATAAGCAAGTTATTTTCCCACTGAACCAGAAATACATCTGCCACAGACCCTGGTCTTACGTCTCCTCATCAGCAGAACACTGGACATTTCATGTTCATGTTGGTAGCAAACAGGTCTATTGAGCAACTCCCCACCTTAGGAATATTTTCTCTAGAACAGTCTTTTAACTCCCATTTATGAGTGAAGGAACTCTTCTGCTTAGCTGATCTTCCACAGGGCTATTAGATTACTCTGATGCAGAATGCACCAATCCCACGGATGTGTTGCTTCCTGACGTAAGGGGGATAATCTTTCTCCCCCGTCTGTTTATATAGTTCATAGCCAGGATATAATCCATCCGGATTGGAGCAGCAGTACCTTGAAGGAGAAGCAGGAACACCTTGCAAGCCAGCTGAAAGGCCATGAGCTCTAATACATTTATTATAATTGAGATTCTGTCCAATTATATGAGCCCTGTATCTGGAGAGAGTCCAAATGTGCACTCCAATGTATCTGGAGAGAGTCCAATGTGTCCAAATGTGCACTGCTTGATTGGATGAATTTTTCAATCTTTGAAGGAGATAGTGAATGAAACAATCTCCTTCAAAGACTGAGTACCCAGATGGACGTTTTGAGGGTCTGTTCACCAAAGTAGGTATGACAGTATTACAGAGGAACTTCTAGAGGGACATTCATACCATGTTTGGCTGGTGGATGAACATCCTTAACCAACCCCAAAGGAGGCCAAAGACAACCATGAGAGAGAGAGTCACATAAGTATAAACTACCATATAACCCAGACAATTGAGTCAGATGGTCAGCATGGTTCCTGGATGAGACTGAATACATGAACTGATGCGATTCATTATGGAAAAAAATCTTTGAAGGTATGCTCCTGCTAAGTGGAAGTGGAGAACAGCCCCCATAAATTCTATGGATAAATGGGGAGAGAGGAGACTTTTCTCAATTGACCCTGAGACCCAGTGTGGAAAATGGCTGTCAAACTGTGAGAACATCCTTGCTGATCTGCTGCAATGAGGGGCCGCAAATCAGCCAATCGTCAAGATAGAAATATATATGGAGGACTTCTCTGCCTGGCTGAGCTGCTCCCAGAGCCAAGTATTTGGTAAACACCCTCAGAGCTGTTGAAGGGCTAAACAGTAGGACTCTGAACTGGTAGTGGAGTCCACTGACCATGAAACACATACTTTTGGTGAGCAGGATAGATTCATGCACAGAAGTAGGTGTCCTGCCAGTAGAGTTGCAAACCAATTCATGGGCTGTAAGGAGGGGGGAGGGAACGTTATAAGAAAGGGTGATCTGAAACTTGACATGAATTTGCTGAGACAACTGTGATCTAAAACTGGACACCATCCATCCTTCTCTTTTCTTTGGGGTGAGGAAGTAGTGGGAATAGAACTCCCTGCTGCAGAACTCTGGAGGCATCTTCTCTATAGCTCCCAGCTAAAGGGGAGTATCAATGCCAACAGTAGCAAGAAAGCAGTCAGTCACTGAAGACAGAGGACGTGGTATAGCAGCTGAAAAGTGGGATCTCACAGTCTTTGAAAACTCAACGTACAGCTGCAACTTCAAAGGAGCATGCTTGGGTATGTTGGAGGCATGATGAAACTGAGCCTCCCTCTGGGCCAGGACTAGGGACAGCCATTGGTGCCAAGGCCCATCCAGAGATTTTTTTGTCCCTTCTACCTTGGGCAGTAGCAGCCACTGACTGAGCTGAAGAGGACTGATGAAAAGGCTCAGAGAGTGTTTCAAGGAAGAATGACACCTTTTAGAGCTCTTGGCACCCCAAGTAGCGTCTCTTGTAGCCAGAGCATTAGCTGAACCCAGCTTCGAGGCAGGAGCAGACTGCTTCTGAGGAGGATCCTCGGAGTCAGAGAGACTTCTCATTCTCTTTTCCATCAGAAACAACTTCAAGCAGACATCATGAGCCTTCTGAATGCACTTCAAAAAAAGTTACAAATAGAGCGCTTGTTTAAGGTAGGAAATGCCCCAAAACAAGAGGCATTTCATAGGCATAGCTGTCTCACAGGCAGGGAGATTTTAAAAGCCAGAAGACCTATTCTCAGCCACCACACCTACTCCTCGATACCAAGATGAGACTCAGAAGAAACAAGAAAAAGTATTTTTTAAAAATCCAATGTACTTTAATTAAAAACTTAACAAGACTAACCAACTATAATATCCTAATCCTATCCAAAAGTAAGAGGACACAGAGACTCTGACTAGCTACTATGGGTGGCAGGAAATGGTGGGGGCTGCTTCGCCCTTTATACCCTTATTCTGGGGTGCCAGGGTGTACAGGGCACACGCACAGCCCCAACGGACACTGCTGGCTAAAAGACTCTGGGCTTGCATGCATGGGAGCACACATCCTACAATGGGATCTGTGTGGACAAATGCTCAAAGACCCACCTGGTGTTTTAAACTTTGCTTATTTATAAAAGAACCCGAGAACAAGAAAATAAAAATATTAAATACACAGCTTGCCACCTGTGTAGGACAAGTGAACATTCAGTAGGCTTTAGCTTATTAATTACAGCAATTTAGCAACTTGGGCCATGTCCAAGGAAACTCAGTTTGAGAAATTCATTTCCGGAAAAAGATTGAGGTCTGTTTGTTTTACCATCAAATTACACATCTGAACTAAAAGACATCTTTTGGGACTGGACAGAAGGAGAACATCAGAAAAATCAGAGGCTGGGGGCATGACTAAATATGAGAGCCCTCCCAAAATATTACAGATTATGGCCATAAGCTCCAGTGCATCTTCCGATACCTAACCCTTTCTTTGGTTTCTGGGATGGGGGAAGATCATCCATTTCCGTTTACACGGACATCAGCTGGTAGCCTATCCAGGATGGACATGAGCAATGCTGCTCTGCTCCAAACTGCCTCCTTCTCCTCTACTGTCACCTGGCTGCCTCATTAGTTACTGCTGGAGCCATCCCTCCCTGCTTTTCTCTCTTTGCTGGTACTCTTCTTCTCTGCTCCCTCAGCTTCAGCACTGGTCTTGCCCCTCACATTCCAATCCTACACTAGATCCATCCTCTGCTACTGAGCTCAACAGGTCAGTTCCTTGTTAAGTTATGCCCCCATGCAGCTGGTGGGTTAATAACAGATTTTTCAGTTTGTTGGCAATTAAAATAAATTGTTTGGGGTCAAACCAAAAAGAATGGTTCTTGACATTTTTCAACAAAAAAAAATATCAAAAAGTTGAATAAATTTCAAGTCAGAACATTTTGATCAGAAAGATTTTGCTTACATCTTCAATGGGGCTGTCAATTAATCGCAGTTAACTCATGCGATTAACTCAAAAAAATTAATTGCGATTAATTGCAGTTTTAATCACACTGTTCAACAATACCAATTGAAATGAAATATTTTGGATATTTTTATACATTTTCATATATATTGTGTGTGTTGGGATTGAAATCAAAATGCATATTATTACAAATATTGCACTAAAATAATAGTATTTTTTAATTCACCTCATTCAAGTATTGAAGTGCAATCTCTTTGCCGTGAAAGTGCAACTTACAAGTGTATTTTGTTGTGGTTACATAACTGCACTCAAAAACAAAACAATGTAAAATTTTAGAGACTACAAATCCACTCAGTCCTACTTCTTGTTCAGCCAATCGCTAAGAGAAACAAGTTTGTTTACATTTACAGGCAATAATGCTGCCCTCTTCTTGTTTTCAATGTCACCAGAAAGTGAGAACAGGCATTTGCATGGCACTTTTGTAGCTGGCACTGCAAGGTATTTATGTGCCAGATACGCTAAGCGTTCATATGCCCCTTCATGCTTCGGCCACCATTCCAGAAGACACGCTTCCATGCTCATGACGCACATTAAAAAAAATGCATTAATTAAAGTGAGTTGTACTCACGAAAGCTTGTTCTCAAATAAATCTGTCAGTCACTAAGGTGCCACAAGTACTCCTTTTTTAAAGATAACTACAGCACTCGACCCAAGGTTTAAGAATCTGAAGTGCCTTCCAAGAGGCCTGTCCAAGAGAGGGACAAGGTGTGGAGCATGCTTTCACAAGTCTTAAAAGAGCAACACTGCAATGTGGAAAATACAGAAACCAAACTACGCTAAAAGAAAGTCAACCTTCTGCTGGTGGCATCTGACTCAGATAATTAAAATGATTATGCATCGGTCTGCACTGCTTTGGATTGTTAACGAACAAAACCCGCCATCAGCATGGACGCATGTCCCCTGGACTGGTAGTTGAAGCATGAAGGGACATATGAATCTTTAGCCTATCTGGCACATAAATATCTTGCGACGCCGGTTACAACAGTGCCATGTAAATGCCTGTTCTCACTTTCTGGTGACATTGAAAATAAGAAGAGGGCAGCATTATCTCCTGTAAATGTAAACAAACTTGTTAGTCCTACTTCTTGTTCAGCCAATCGCTCAGACAGAGTGGACTTGTAGGTTCTACAGTTTTACATTGTTTTGTTTTTGAGTGCAGTTTTTTGTACATAATTCTATATTTGTAAGTTCGACTTTCATGATAAAGAGATTGCACTACAGTACTTGTATTAGGTGAATTGTAAAATACTATTTATTTTGTTTTTTTACAGTGCAAATACTTGTAATCAAAAATATAAAGTGAGCACTGTACACTTTGTATTCTGTGTTGTAATTAAAATCAATATATTTGAAAATGTAAACATCCAAAAATATTTCAATAAATGGTATTCTATTCATTTTTTTAAATCGTGCTTCACAAATGGAAAGGGAAGGATTTACAAAGTGGCTAGAGGAGGAGAAGATTCCCTTAACCCTAACCCAGTGGAGTTATGGTTCTCATCCGAGATGTGGGAGACTGAGGTTCAATTCCTCTCTCTCTGTCTCTGATATGCAGAAAGGATTTGTTTCCCACATGGAAGGAGAGTGCCTAGATACTGGGATATTCTGGAATGGGGTTCTCTCAATCTCAACCAGGCTGTAGAATCACTCACTCTTTCCTTAGCCCAGGGGTCCCAAAGTCCCAGCCCGCGGGCCATCTGTGGCCCGAGAACCTCTCCACTGCAGCCCGTGGAGGAGAGAGACATGCAGCCACGGGGCCGGCAATGTCTCCTGCAGGCGGCTCCCCCCCTCCCCCGCAGCTCCTTTTGGCTGGGGGAGAGGGACAGAGATACCATCATTAGTTGCCTGGCAGAGTCAGACATGGAGACAGCATCACTTTTTCCCCCACAATGGAATATAAACCAGTCAAAATACTGAACACAGCTGTCTGATGCACACCTTACTGCAATCCTGAAGGTTTCAACTGCTCAGTCACTGAGGCCAAACATCAACAAATGGACAGAACTGAAGTGTTGCCAGGTGTCTGGCAAACATTATAAACTCTCTGGCAGGCGAAGAATTGTGTAAAGTTGTATGACTATTATTTTTAAGAAATTCAAAATAAAAAAATACAATATAAACGTTTTCTTTTCTGAACACCATCTTCAGTGACATCATCGGCCCGCTGGGAGGATTTGAGGACTGGCTCTGGCGCTTTGGTAAATTGAGTTTGAGACCCCTGCCTTAGCCCAAGGACTATCCACTGCCATCACGACTAGGAGTTGTAACAGTAACAATGACTGACCTGAAACTGCATTTTCCCACAAATAAACTTGTCCAAAAATGTTTTGCTCAGCCTCTAATTGTGACAGAGCTCGCTCAAGCGCTTCTCCCCTAGTTCACTTGCAAACCAGTCACATGGAAATAATCTATAACGCTGGTATGTTTAATAGTTAGACAAAGAATTTTACAACTAAAGTCTGCCCGGACCTAGTTTTTTTTTTTTTTATTTTTTATGTACTTAAAAAGTAAGTTAGCTGAAACTAGGTAGGATATATAAAATTCATTTCTTGCTAAAGGAATGGGCTATTCAAAGTCTACTACTAACAAATAGGAGATTAATTAGAAACTAGCTACAAGAATATCTTACTGGATACATTTAGGTTTGAAAGACATAGAAACAAAATATAGATGTCCACGTATGTTTGCATGTATGTGTGAGAGAAGTATGCCACATATTTCCTTGAGGAAACGGGAAGACTTCCAGTGTGGAAATAGCTTATAACTCATAAGAAGTGAAAGCTAAATAATAAATCTGCTGCAAGATTTCTCTTCCTCGCCTCATGGGATTGTCTCCTTATAGATTCCAAGGCCAGAAAGTACCATTGTGATCATCTAGTCTGACCTCCTGTGTAACGCCGGCCAGAGAACTTCCCCAAAATAATTCCGAGAGCAGATCTTAAATATAAAAAAATCTAATCTTGATTTTAAAATTGCCAGTGATGGAGAATCTGCCGCCCTGACCGGGAAAACCGAGAAGTCTGCTGCTTGCCAGGAGCTAAGATTCGCGATTTGACGGAGAGACTGCCGAGACTCATCAAGCCCTCAGATCGCTACCCCTTCCTGCTTCTTCACGTGGGCATCAATGATACTGCCAAGAACGACCTTGAGCAGATCACTACGGACTACGTGGCTCTGGGAAGAAGGATAAAGGAGTTTGAGGTGCAAGTGGTGTTCCCGTCCATCCTCCCCGTGGAAGGAAAAGGCCTGGGTAGAGACCGTTGAATCGTGGAAGTCAACGAATGGCTATGCAGGTGGTGTCGGAGAGAAGGCTTTGGATTCTTTGACCATGGGATGGTGTTCCAAGAAGGAATGCTAGGCAGAGACGGGCTCCACCTAACAAAGAGAGGGAAGAGCATCTTCGCAAGCAGGCTGGCTAACCTAGTTAGGAGGGCTTTAAACTAAGTTCACTGGGGGAAGGAGACCAAACCCCTGAGGTAAGCGGGGAAGTGGGATACCGGAAGAAAGCACGAGCGGGGAGGGCTCCTGCCTCATACTGAGAAAGAGGGGCGATCAGCAGGTTACCTCAAGTGCCTATATACAAATGCACGAAGCCTGGGAAACAAGCAGGGAGAACTGGAAGTCCTGGCACAGTCAAGGAATTATGATGTGATTGGAATAACACAGACTTGGTGGGATAACTCACATGACTAGAATACTGTCATGGATGGATATAAGCTGTTCACGAAGGACAGGCAGGGCAGAAAAGGTGGGGGAGTTGCACTGTATGTAAGAGAGCTCAAGTATGAAACTGCACAAAAACCTGAAAGTCTCTGGATTAAAGTTTAGAAATGTGAGCAACAAGGGTGATGTCGTGGTGGGAGTCTACTATAGACCACCAGACCGGGGGATGAGGTGGACGAGGCTTTCTTCCGGCAACTCACAGAAGTTACTAGATCGCAGGCCCTGGTTCTCATAGGAGACTTCAATCACCCTGGTATCTGCTGGGAGAGCAATACAGCAGTGCACAGGCGATCCACGAAGTTTTTGGAAAATGTAGGGGACAATTTCCTGGTGCAAGTACTGGAGGAAAACTAGGGGCAGAGCTCTTCTTGACCTGCTGCTCACAAACCCGGAAGAATTAGTAGGGGAAGCAAAAGTGGATGGGAACCTGGGAGGCAGTAACCATGAAATGGTCGAGTTCAGGATCCTAACACAAGGAAGAAAGGAGAGCAGCAGAATACAGACCCTGGACTTCAGAAAAGCAGACTTTGACTCCCTCAGGGAACTGATGGGCAAGATCCCCTGGGAGAATAACATGAGGGGGAAAGGAGTCCAGGAGAGCTGGCTGTATTTTAAAGAATCCTTATTGAGGTTACAGGGACAAACCATCCCGATGTGTAGAAAGAATAGTAAATATGGCAGGCGACCAGCTTGGCTTAACAGTGAAATCCTTGCTGATCTTGAACACAAAAAAGAAGCTTATAAGAAGTGGAAGATTGGACAAATGACCAGGGATGAGTATAAAAATATTGCTCGGGCTTGCAGGAGTGAAATCAGGAAGGCCAAATCACACCTGGAGTTGCAGCTAGCAAGAGATGTTAAGAGTAACAACAAGGGTTTCTTCAGGTATGTTAGCAACAAGAAGAAAGTCAAGGAAAGCGTGGGCCCCTTACTGAATGAGGGAGGCAACCGAGTGACAGAGGATGTGGAAAAAGCTAATGTACTCAATGCTTTTTTTGCCTCTGTCTTCACGAAGAAGGTCAGCTCCCAGACTACTGCACTGGGCAGCACAGAATGGGGAGAAGGTGACCAGCCCTCTGTAGAGAAAGAAGTGGTTCGGGACTATTTAGCAAAGCTGGAAGAGCACAAGTCCATGGGGCTGGATGCGTTGCATCCGAGAGTGCTAAAGGAGTTGGCGCATGTGATTGCAGAGCCATTGGCCATTATCTTTGAAACCTCATGGCAATCGGGGGAGGTCCCAGATGACTGAAAAAAGGCTAATGTAGTGCCCATCTTTAAAAAAGGGAAGAAGGAGGATCCTGGGAACTACAGGCCAGTCAGCCTCACCTCAGTCACTGGAAAAATCATGGAGCAAGTCCTCAAGGAATCAATTCTGAAGCACTTAGAGGAGAGGAAAGTGATCAGGAACAGTCAGCATGGATTCACCAAGGGCAAGTCATGCCTGACTAATCTAATTGCCTTCTATGACGAGATAACTGGCTCTGTGGATGAAGGGAAAGCAGTGGACGTGTTGTTTCTTGACTTTAGCAAAGCTTTTGACACGGTCTCCCACAGAATTCTTGCCAGCAAGTTAAAGAAGTATGGGCTGGATGAATGGACTATAAGGTGGAGAGAAAGCTGGCTAGATTGTCGGGCTCAACGGGTAGTGATCAATGGCTCCATGTCTAGCTGGCAGCCGGTATCAAGTGGAGTGCCCCAAGGGTCAGTCCTGGGGCCGGTTTTGTTCAATATCTTCATAAATGATCTGGAGGATGGTGTGGATTGCACCCTCAGCAAGTTTGCAGATGACACTAAACTGGGAGGAGAGGTAGATACGCTGGAGGGTAAGGATAGGATACAGAGGGACCTAGACAAATTAGAGGATTGGCCAAAAGAAATCTGATGAGGTTCAAGAAGGACAAGTGCAGAGTCCTGCACTTAGGACGGAAGAATCCCATGCACCACTACAGACTAGGGACCGAATGGCTCGGCAGCAGTTCTGCAGAGAAGGACCTAGGGGTTACAGCGGACTAGAAGCTGGATATGAGTCAACAGTGTGCCCTTGTTGCCAAGAAGGCCAATGGCATTTTGGGATGTATAAGTAGGGGCATTGCCAGCAGATCGAGGGACGTGATCGTTCCCCTCTATTCGACACTGGTGAGGCCTCATCTGGAGTACTGTGTCCAGTTTTGGGCCCCACACTACAAGAAGGATGTGGAAAAATTGGAAAGAGTCCAGCGGAGGGCAACAAAAATGATTAGGGGACTGGAGCACATGACTTATGAGGAGAGACTGAGGGAACTGGGGATGTTTAGTCTTTGGAAGAGAAGAATGAGGGGGGGGTTGATAGCTGCTTTCAACTACCTGAAAGGGGGTTCCAAAGAGGATGGATCTAGACTGTTCTCAGTGGTAGCAGATGACAGAACAAGGAGTAATGGTCTCAAGTTGCAGTGGGGGAGATTTAGGTTGGATATTAGGAAAAACTTTCTCTATGAGGGTGGTGAAACACTGGAATGCGTTACCTAGAGAGGTGGTGGAATCTCCTTCCCTAGAAGTTTAAGGTCAGGCTTGACAAAGCCCTGGCTGGGATGATTTATTCGGGGATCGGTCCTGCTTTGAGCAGGGGGTTGGACTAGATGACCTCCTGAGGTCCCTTCCAACCCTGATATTCTATGATTCTATGAACCACAGCACTTAGTAAACTGTTCTAATGGTTAATTACCCTCACTGTTAAAAATGTACACCTTGTTTCCAGTCTGAATTTGGCGAGAGTCAACTACTTTCAGCATTAGATTGCGTTATACCTTTTTCTGCGAGACTGAAAAGCCCATTAAATATTTGTTCCCTATGTAGGCACATTACAGACCATGATCAAGTCACCCCTTAACCTTCCCTTTATCAAACTAAGTAGATTGATCCCTGAAGTTAACACCATAAGGCAGGTTTTCTAATCCTTTAATCATCCTCATGGCTCTTCTCTGAGCTCTTTCCAAGTTAGATTGCGGACACCATATTACAGCCATGGTGGCACCAGGGCCAAATACAGAGGTGGTATAACCTCTCTACTCCTACTCAAGCTTCCCGTTTATGCCTCCAAGGATTGCATTAGCCCTTGTAGCCACAGCATCACATTGGGAGCTCATGTTCACCTGATTATCCACCATGACCACCAAATCTTTCTCAGAGTCACTGCTTCGCAGGATAAGTGTTAAGCTTTGATACTTTCCCTACTCAGTCTCTTATGGTGTCACCACATTTGGGCAAGTATCACAGGCTCCTAAGCATACTGAATGTGTTGGAATTTATTCAGAGCCATCCTGTTCAACAAGTCGCATCTATTCAACCATATCTTATCAAACACTGTGGCTTTGCACAAAGGTGTACATTGGCATAACCCCGCAGAATTTTCTGCTTTGAGTTACCGCACAGCCTTAGATTAAAAAAAAAAAAAAAAAAGTATATTCATTATCAGAGTCTCAAATATCCTCAGGAGTGCCAAGAGTTTTAACAGAACCACCTTTTGCCAATCTAAAGATATTTATACTAGATTCCAAACCTACTGTTTCCATGGTAGTTTGCAAATTCAGAAGTCACTGAAGTCAGTTACTGCTATCATACTTGTGTTTGAAAAGCCACAAGGAAAATAAGCAAGAAGGCTCAGTGTTTTACTTTATGATCCACTCAATCTTTGACCCGACTACCAGCTATAATGGTGGCTTTTGTGATATAGATGCCCACCAGGAATTGGACTGAAATCAATTTATGTCAGGAAGCCACTGAAAATCCATCACACAAACGCCAGTTTCAGTTGCTACCAACTCGAGTTAAAAAGAAACCAGCCAAACCAACTGCAACATCATTTTCTAGCCTTCCACTTCCATGTGCCAAAAAGTCACTGTTGGTCACTCGATTAGAGACCTAAAAGTGGCAATTCTTCAACAAAAAAACTTCAAAACAGACTCCAAGGAGAGACTGCTGAATTGGAATTAATTTGCAAACTGGATACAATTAACTTAGGCTTGTATAGAGACTGGGAGTGGATGAGTCATTACACAAAGTAAAACTATTTCCCCATGTTTATTCCCCACCCCCCACTGTTCCTCAGAAGTTCTTGTCAACTACTGGAAATGGCCCACCTTGATCACTACAAAAGGTTCCCTCCCCCCAGCTCTCCTGCTGGTAATAGCTCACCTTAAGTGATCACTCTCATTACAGTGTGTATGGTAACACCTATTGTTTCATGTTCTCTGTGTATATAAATCTCCCCACTGTATTTTCCACTGAATGCACCCGATGAAGTGAGCTGTAGCTCACGAACGCTTATGCTCAAAATAAATTTGTTAGTCTCTAAGGTGCCACAAGTACTCCTTTGCTTTTTGTTAAATCACAGTGATCTGTAAGGATGATGCAGAATGAGGAAGGGCATCCGAGGGCCAAAGTGTGGAGAACAGACCATTGTAATGACCCACCTAGCCCCCATCCAGACTCGTGTCTGGAGGCAGAACAATTTTAACTGTCAGAGTGCTCTGGAAACCAACAAGTTACATTGTCTCCTTGGTTGGACCATCAGTGCAGTTGCCTATTTCTACAGGAGAGCGGAAGAGTCCTAATCTCATCCTGGAGGTAGTAACCATGGTCACCATAGGGATATTGTTCCCTATATGCCCAAAATCTACACTCATGTCTATCAAGATAGATCCAGAGTGTATCCACTTGCATGTGTAGAGTCAAATGATTGGTGCAGGCCCATGAGGTCTCAGGCTAACAAACCAGATCTGTCATCTCTACAAATGCAAAATCTCTTCAAGACATTTAGTCTAGGGGTATGCCTAAATGGCCAGCAGAAACCCAGAGGAGCAAATCACAGAGCATGGCTCTACACACTGGCTTGAAAGCCTATGGAGAGGGGTGGGCTTCAGAGGCCAAGCTCAGACATCTACACAGCTGTTTTAGCACCAGAATGTCAGGCCAAGTCTTTAAGACTCCTGTGTTTTAAAATGCAGTTGACTTACCCATAGTGACTCCAGTGTCAGCTCTGATAGCAATTCTCCTAACCTTCTATGCGCATGATGCCAGGAACTGGCCTGTTTACCACCATAGTTCTAATGTCAGTTAGTGACACATTAACTTTTCAATGGGATATGTGTTACTGCTTTTTTTTTTTTTTTTTTAAGCTATGCTTTTACCTTTTGGTGGAGGGCTACTGGTGTCCTCCATAGAAAGTTTCAGCTGTTGTATGAACTCGCTGCCATACACGCTCCTTTCTTGCCAGATGTTAAGCAATCGCTCCAAGGGCTTTTTGCAGCCCTCATCTGCCTCTCTGTTCAAATATTAAAAAATAGTTAAAACTATGGTTAAACATGAGTATGCTTTTTAAAAAATGTCGTACAAATTAGAAGCTGCAACCGTCAAAGGAAGATGCAAACTTGGGGACAGGCTTTCTTGTACTGTCTGAAGTACACTGTGCAAAATACTTAGGTAACATTTTTCCCTTAAGCTGGAACCCAACAGTGTGTAGAAGTACCCCCAGTCTTTTCTGCCCGCCCACTTCCTGGATACCAACAGGACATAAGAACTTTTGCAGGGACGGAAAAAAAATGGTATCTTTCTGCTGTTATAGAAAGAACTATGAAAATCCTACAAAGTTACCAGGTTTATAGTTTAAAATGTTCACTTCTAATGATTGTTTCAGTCAATGACATCCTAATTAAAAAGGAAATTGTTTGGGTCATTAGGCATTCAAATGAGAATTTACTTATTAAACATCGACCAAATGAGCAAGACTTGTAAGGAATAAGATAAGAAACAGTGCCAAACGTTATGTAGTTATCCAGAACACACTGTCATTAGATGCTCTTTAATTCCCCTGTGCATTATAACTGTTTGGTTCAGAGACTAAGCTCGTCTTTAAATAGTAAAACAATCCTTAACTAGCTATAGACCATCCTATGACAGGAATAATATGCAGCTGCTCCCCTTTGCACCTCCTGTCTCCTCCTCTGGATTATACAAGTCACCCTTTCAGCCCAATGAGGAGGCCAATCATTTGATAACAGTTGATAGGAGCCAGTAAAGCTCACACAATTTGGACCTACCGGATATATAGATTCTGAGACATAATTTAACTCTATAATCAGATCTCACCTAGTAGCATATTAAAATGTCAACACAAAGGCAAGACATACAAGAACTGTACCCTAAGCCCACTAAAGAGATGGTATAGAAGAAGGAAGTTTAAATTAAGTTTTCTATTGGGAATATTCTAGCTAGTAACACGTTTCAGACCTATCTATAAATTTTTAGGTAATTAAGTGAGATCAAGAAAGATTTATTAGCTTAAACATGAAGATAATTTTCAAACTGCACATCTTTTAGAAAAACCAAATATAGCAGCTGATTAGCAGCACAGCTGCAGAAAAAAGCAGGAATGGTGTGCGTGTTCATATTAATAAAGCACTTTGAAATTGTGTAATTTCAAAGCTCATTATAGGAAAAACTGGTCTAGTGGACTGACCAGATAGCCAGTAGTCAGGAAACCCGAGTTCTGTTTCAAACTCTCCCACTAAGGGGAAGAGTCACTCATTATGTGACACTCTCGTAGTGACAAATTATGTGACTTTGGACAAATCTTTAGACCAGAGATAATTTCCAACTTTGTACAGAGCTTTGAGATTTATGGATAAGTGTAAAGTATTTAACCTACATAGAAGTTATGCACAAAAACCCACAAACCAATTGTCACCGCACAGAACCAAAGCTAGAACCAGCCTCCCACAACTTTACTTCTGTTTCTCAAGAGCAAGGCATAACTGACAATTTCTTAAAGGAAAGGAGTTGAGTTCAGCTTCTAGTAAAGACAAGTTAACCTTCCTGAGCATACATATTCCTAGAACTGAAAAGCACTTGAATTTAGACTTGTGGAATATTTAACACAAAAGCTGTGGACAGAAAAATTGGTGAAGGAAAGCAGAATGGATTAATGTGCAAACTTACCTGGCAACATGAGAAAAAGCATCCACAAGAACAGATTCAAACTCCCTTGTGAATTCAGGACCCTTCCTTTTACTGTTCTGGATGACATCGTTCGCCAAATATAGAAATGTAAGCTTCCTACTTGATTTTGCTGGGAAAGAAGAGAAGAAAACTTAACTTGCATTCTTGATTTCTCATTTCATGTTTTATTCTGAGGCTACTTGTTATACATTCCAAAAGTGCTCACAGTTTCTCAGCTTAAAATATGGCTGAGTTTCCTGCATTTCAATTTTACCAAAGTAGCAAAAGCAGCTAGAAGCTTTCAAGTCAAGCAGTTCTTGATCCTCTTTGGTTCGTAATTAATTTATACGACAAGAAGGGAAATAATCCTAATATTACTGTGCATCTTTCATCTGATGATCTCAGTGTTGCATAAACATTAAACCTCACCACAAGTGCAGGTTAAGTTGTAACAGTTCTTTTCATTTTAACACCAAATCAGTGTGACAATAGACTTATTTTTCATTAATCATATATATTGAAACAGTGTTATTTTAGCCTTATACTTAAGCTGTTTAATACTGAACATCCCTGGATGGAAGAGCTTGAACCTAGGACCTTTTATTTTTCAGAATCAATTTTTCTAATCCATGCTATGTGGAAATAGCTATTAGCTGTGTGTTTCTTCTCAATCCCACAAAAGTTAGCTATTTCCATTCATCACCCACCATTAGTAAATGCCAATAGACCCTACACTCCGAAGAGCAGAATCTACAAGAGACAAACTCTCTAGATTCTATAGTCTCTATGTTCTAGAGCCTAAAACATATGCAAAAGCTATATTATACAACATAAAAACTGAGAATTTACAGACACCAGAGTCAGGAAATTCAGCTACGGTTCCCACAGCAAGCCTACCTCAGCTCTTTCAAATACATAGTTTTTTCTATTACCATATATGGTGACACCTAATATCTTATATAAGTGCAGGACTAACAAAATCTTGCCAAGTAAAGGGCATGCAGGCAGACTATCAATTTCTGCAGTTTCTAAGCTTTTGTTTTTAAAAACTTCCAAACGTGACTCCATACAGCCCCATCTACCTCAACTGGCCAAAAAAAACCCCTACCATATCTACAACAAGCAGCAAAATGAAATTAACAAAACTCTGGTCAGTTTCACACCTATTCACAGGGTTGTGAACCCCAAGAGTGAAACTAAGTCCTGTTAAAGTCACTCTAGTTCTCTTTGAGGAAACTATAACGTATATGGGATATGTCTACACAGCATTTTGGAGCAGGCAGAATCAAGCCTCCCAGATTGGGATGACAAACTGGCTAGCAGGGCTTGCACTAGTGCTCTAAAAATTGCTGTATAGACAGCACTTTGAAGTTGCATCTGGGGCTGGAGCTCTGAGTCTGAAGCCTAGGGAGTAGAATGGGCTTCAGAATCTGAGCTTCAGCCCCAGATGCAACTTCAAAGTAATTTTTAGAGCATTTGCACAAGCCCCACCAGCCCAAGTCAGTAGATCCAGGCAGGGAGGCTCACTGCAAAATGCTGTGTAGACATTAGAAAGGTAGACACTGGATGTATTCCCAGGAAAAGAAAGCCCCAAAAATGTCCGTGTAAGGCCACAACCTACTTCTACCATGTAGCAGTCCCCAAAGAATAAGTATATTGGAAAAATATTATGACTTCCAAGACAAAACAGCTGATAGATATAACTGTCAAAGTAGTCTACGATTTTAAAGAAAATGTATTCATAAGTGTTAAGATCTGGGTCTCTGATTCTGCAAAATGCTGAGGACTTTAACAGATTAAGAGAGCCAACTACTACAATTTCCCCCCCCCAGCAAATAAACCAGTTATTTCTTAACAACATTTCTGGGTTCCAAACATCAAGGAACCTGTATTAATAGTACGCATCTATATCTATACATACACACGCGCACGCGATGTAATATAGTATACTCCAGGAACATAGTTTACAATTCAATTTTTTCCATTTGGCATTCCATTCAAATTTAATTGAAATGCCTTTTCCAAGTAACAATGGGATATTTAAGAGAGTGAATAAAAGGACCTAAGAGCACAAACTAAAGAGTCACAAGCTCACTAAAACCTAGAAAAAAACCATTCCCATCCAACACACTGAAGGCAATGGGGTTCCACAGGTATCGCTATGGGTCCCATTGTAAGACAACAGGACCACACAGGCGTAACTGAGCCGGACACTCAAAATGGAAATACAGTAAATCCTGCCTCAGAGACCACCTCTGAAGAGGGACCACCTGTCACGAGCGACTACCTGCAGAGGTCGTGAGAGAGAGAGAGAGAGAGAGAGAGACCACCTCTTACAAGTGACCACTTTTGCCGACTCCCATGAGTGGTGGCTCTTGGCAGGTTTTACTCTACCACGGCTGACTCTCAGGGCTGGTCTACAGAAAGTTTTTGCACAAGGTTAACTAAGTCAGCGCAGCCCTCCAGTATGGATGCAGTTACACCGCTCTTAAAGCGTTCGCTCACATCAACGGTACATACACGCGCTTTTAAAGCCTAGGTGGAGCTCATCCCGCCTCAGCACAGGACGTCCTACAGACCCACATGTCTCTGAGTCCGCACGAAGGCTACAGCCACACCAGGGGCTTGCCCCCATCTAGTAAACGAGGTTTTCTAAGGCCCCTTTCAGGCGGGAAGCGCGCTGGAAAGGAAACAAGGGAGCCGGCAGCAGGGATGAGAGACGAGGGCCCAGCCCAGGGGCCGCAGGCAGGGAGGAGGGGAGCGCTCCAGCCCCGCCACCTGCGAGCGCGATGGGGCGGGAGGAGCCGGGCGGCTCCGGAGCAGGACAGCGCCCGAGCGTGCAGGGCGCAAGGGACCGACTCGGGCCGGCCTGGGGAGCCACGGGTCCGGAGCTCCGGTCCCGGTTGATTTCCGGCGGCGGGGCGGGCGCTGGTCAGGGTGCCCGGGCGCGCCCCCTCCCCCGCTACCTTTGCGGAGCTCCCGGTGCCACACGGAGACGATGGGCCCCGCGTGCTTGCGGTGGTGGATGAGCCACAGCGACAGGGTCTGGACGCTCTGCTGAGAGTTGCTCAGCTCCGAGAGCTTCTTCTCCAGCGCCGACTCCGAGAAGGAGGACATGGCGCCGCCCGGCGCGGCCCGGCCCGGCCCCGGGGCCTGCTCAGCCCGCGGGGAGGGGGCGCGGCGGGGCCTCACCAACAACAAACCGCCACCGCTGCCACAAGATGGCCACCCGACCTCTCACCCCGCCGCGGCGGGTCAAAGGGCCCCATGCTACGGGTCGCCGGCGGGGAAGAGAGCCCACCCGTGTGTCCAGTTATAGCTCGCACATCACAGGGGGCCCGAGGCAGGCGCGGGAAAGCGGCGCATGCGCAGCGACTCCAGCTGAGGCGTCTCTAGCCTTCGCCCGGCGCCAGCCGAGGACGCATGCGCTGTATGCCTAACTGAGCCCTATTTCAAAACCCCGGCACGGGCCAGCTCCGCATGCGCAGTGCGCTCACCTGAGACTTTTCTTGTTTCCCCTTCCTGCCTAGACCGTCTGGGGAGTTTTTTCGCTTTACTCCTGAGTTAGGTGCGCGGGGGTTGTCCACGTTCCTTCCGGCATGTGCCGCGCGCCCCGTGGCGGGAGCGTGACTGGAGCAGGTAGGAGGCGGGGTCCTGGAGGGTCCCCTGCGGCTCTGCCTCCGAGCTGGGGCTGGGGCTCACGTGGGGGGGCTCTGGGCCCCCGCCCCGAGCTCTGTGCAGGGGACAGGGACTTATGGGGGGGGAATAGGGGCTCCTCCCCGCCGCCAGCTCTGTGCAGGGGGTAGGGATTCACGGGGGGGACAGGGGCTCTTGGCCCCCCCCAGCTCTATGCAGGGGGCAGGGACTCACGAGGGGGGGAACAGGGGCTCCTTCCCCCCCCCAGCTCTGGGCAGGGGGTAGGGGCTCACGTGGGGGAGGGGACAGGGGCTCCTACCCCCCAGCTCTGGGCAGGGATTCACGGGGGGGACAGGGGCTCTGGGCCCCCCCCCAGCTCTATGCAGGAGGCAGGGACTCACGGGGGGACAGGGGCTCTGCCCCCCCCAGCTCTGTGCAGGGGGTAGGGATTCACGGGGGGGGGAACGACAGGGGCTCTGGGCCCCCCCCAGCTCTGGGCAGGGGGCAGGGATTCACGTGGGGGGGGAACGACAGGGGCTCTGCCCCCCCCCCCAGCTCTGGGCAGGGGGCAGGGATTCATGCGGGGGGGGGAGGACAGGGGCTCCCCCAAGGCAGGACAGGCCTGGGGCTCTTGAATTGCGGGGCGAGGCAGAGGCTTCAGGGCTGCTGCAAGTGCCAGAGGGGTAGGGGGGACGGCAGAGGGGGTGGGGGGAGTCTTGTTGTTTATTACCCTGCTTGGCATCCTGGACCCGCCTGGCAGGGTGTCCCCCACCCACCCCTCCAAGCTTACAGATAGATGGTGTAAGCCGAGAGATTCAGCCCATGGCCATGGTTACCAGGTCGGGCCAGTTGTGCAGAGACAGCCTGAGGCATGGCCTTCACCTCCTGGACCATGCACCTGTGAATTTAATGGGTTCCTCAGGAGCATCCTCAGTGCCACTGAGTGGTCCCACCCACTCAGGCTTTTTGGAGTGGTCAGGGTCAGAGTTTTACCTGTCAACTTCTCATTAGGGAGACAAGGTAGGTGCAGTAATATATTGCACCAACTTCTGTTGGTGAAAGAGACCAGCTGTTAAGCTTATGCGGAGCTCTTCTTCAGGTCTGGGGAAGGTACACAGGGCGTCACAGCTAAATACAAGGTGGAACAGATTGTTTAGCATAAGTAGTTCGCACATAGTTTAAGGGCTCCTTCAAGGTGAACTGGCTGGTTGATACCCCTTCAGTCATAGGGGGGAAGCTGGAGAGGGGTTAGTGGGTTATAAAATGATGTAATAAGCCATAAATCCAGTGTCTCTATTCAGCCCATGATTTTTAGAGTCTAACAAAGCTGTAAATTTAAGCTCCCAGGCTCGTCTTTTGAAGGCGTTGTGCAGGTTTCCTTTGGGGATGGGGAGTAAGAGGTCATATACAGAGTGATCGCTTTACAAAAGAGGGGGTGATGGGGTGGTGGTGTCTTTTACCATTTTCCTGCGTGACTTCGTTCGAACGCATAGTGATTGTCTGGTTTCACCCACATAGTTGTTGGGGCATTTAGTGCACTGCACGAGGTACACCACGTATTGTGACAGGCCTGTGTAAGAACCGTGAATCTTGAAAGGGTGGGCATGGGGGGTATTGATCATCAGAGCCGTGGAGATGTGTGTACAGGTTTTGCATCAGTTGTTTTGGCAAGGTCTAGTTCTGGTTTGAGATGCTGGGTCCTGGTCACTGGGGAGCTTGCTTCTGTTGATGAGCTTGGAGAGGTTGGGGGTTGTTTGAAGGCTAGAAGAGAAGGTTCAGAAAAGATTTCTTTCAGGCTGTGGTCCCCATGACGTATAGGTTGTAACTGTTTGATGATACCCTATATGGGTTCCAGTGTGGAATAACCTACATACTAATGCTCATTAGTGTGCTCTGGTGTCTAATCAATCAGCCGAGTCCTACCACTACCCTATCACATGCACGTCCAGTATATCAACCCACCTTTGTTCTGCACTCTAGCTCAGCAGACTCAAGCTGGGGCCTACAAGCATATGCTCTGCCATAACCCTACCTATGCTAGAATATGGCTTTTGTTTTAAAGAGTTTGCCCCCATGGCCCCTGACCAAAGACCAGATTTTTAAAGATACTTAGGCACCTCCAGATGCAGATAAATACCCAATAGGATTTTTAGAAGGGCCTAGGTCCCGTTGATGCTTTTGAAAATCCCACTAGGCCCCTGTCTGCATCTGGAAATGTCTAGGTACCTTTAAAAATCTGTCCTCACAATTAAAATCCTATTTGGTTACACTCATGCTTAAAGTGTTTTTAAAAACCAAAAGTTAAACCCTACTGTAAATCTGGTTGAGATGGAGCCAAACACTAGAGAAACAGGGCTCAACCCATCCTGCCAGAAACTAAAGAGAAATGTGGAACAAAACAAACATTCACTGTACATGAGCTAAGAAACTGCCCTCTTCCCCTGGGTCTATAGCGGCTGTGTTGTACCCTCACTGGTTAAAAACCAATCCTCAGTAACGATTTATTTTTCTTAGAGTCAGACGTGACTAACACAGAGTAGACCATTTTCACGTAAACACAAAATTATAGATTTCTATAGGTAAGGGTGGGTGGGAGGGGAGTCTACACTTTTAATTCTAATAATTAAAAACTCCAAGCTCTTATATACTGCTTTTCATCCGTAGGACTCAAAGCACTTCTAGAGTGGAAGCCTAAAGAGCTTCTGTATAATAATCTGAATGCTTTTTATACCACTTAGAGAGAAATGAATTGAATTACCTTTTGCTTTGCAGCAGGCACGGTCACACTTTTCTGAGCACCGTAGGTCTGGCTAATCAGTAAGGAACAGATGGCAATTGTTTTAATGCTGCTTTCACTGAAGTAAGTATGGCTTTTCGTTCTTTCCTGCAGGAGGATACCTACAGGCACATAAGAAGAGGCTCGCTGGACAATGGCAGTGTTTGATACCCCAAAAGAAGCGTTCGGGATCTTGCGCCCAGCTTGTGTACAGCTGACAAAGGTGCAGACTACTGAAAACGTGGAACGCTTGCAGGCTCAGCTGCAGGTTGTCAGTGACTCTGCCCTGCAGGAACTGCAGGAGTACGTCCTTTTCCCATTGAGGTTCACCCTGAAGACCCCAGGGCCCAAACGGGAGAGTCTTGTCCAGAGTGTGGTGCAGTGTATCACATCCATCCTTTCAACAACATGTGTGAAGAAGCAGGACCTCCTCCAGGAGCTTTTTTCTGAGCTCTGCCTGTGTCTATCTTCTCCATCTGGTTTGCAGCCGCCAGCCCCACTATCAGAGGAATTAAAACTGACTGTAATCCAAGCACTCAATGTCCTGATGCATTCAGCTTATGGTGACATTATCCTGACTTTGTATCAGCCTTCTACCCTTCCTCACTTAGGATTTGCTGTATCTTTGCTTTTGGCCTTGGCAGAACAAGAAAAAGCAAAGCAAATTAAGCTGGCTGCCTTAAAGTGTTTACAGGTCCTAATTCTGCAGTGTGACTGCCCGGAGCATCATAGACTCTTAGACACGGTTGAAACAAGACAATGTGGGAATTTGTTTGCTTCTTTTCTACCTGGGATCTCTATTGCCCTGTCCCGGGTTATTACTGGAGACATCAAACAAGGTCATATGGTCACTGTTTCTGCGATCAAGCTCTTTTATCACACAGTCAGCTTGGTAATGGCAGATGAACAACTAGCCACAATCACAAAGGACGAAGAGAAACCTTCAGTGGAACAAAGCAGACTATCTGAGCTTGTGGTACATAGAGGACCAGATTGGGTAAAAATCACTGCAGACAAATTGTCTCTCCTTATCCACAAGATAGCTGAATTTGCTTCTCTTCACCCTCACTGGAAGGTCAGGATGGAATTGGTGGAGCTGGTCCATCACCTTATGTTGAAGTGCAGTCTGTCACTGGTGGAATCAGTTGGTCACCTGTTAAAAGCCTTGGTTGGGCTTGTTAATGATGAAAGCAATGAGGTTCAAAGCAAGTGTCATGAGATTCTCAGGAGCATTGCGGAGCTGAGAACAGTAGCTGAGAACAGGGCTCTTGCTGATATTCTGTCAGAGAATCTGCATTCCCTTGCCACAGCCCTTCCACGTCTGATGAACTCCCAGGATGATCAAGGCAAGTTCTCTACCTTGAGCTTATTACTTGGCTCCCTGAAGTTGCTGGGCCCCAAGGTTAACATTGTCCTCAACTCTGCAGCCCACCTCCAGCGTCTCTCCAAAGCCCTGATGCAAGTTCTGGAGCTGGATGTGGCTGATGTGAAGATTGTTGAAGAAAGACGTTGGGGCCCTGAAGGCTCTCTAGGTGAGCCCTCTGATTCCTTGCAGCATGGTTTGCGGGAGGGCAAATGTCAGAAGAAACACTTCCGGTTCTTCATCGATGAGCGGATTTTCTTGCTTATTCAGCAGGTTTGCCGGGTACTTGGCTACTACGGGAACCTCTACTTGCTAGTGGATCATTTCATGGGGCTATACAGCGAATCTGTTGTGTACCGGAAGCAGGCTGCCATGGTCCTCAATGAGTTGATCACAGGAGCTGCTGGACTGGGGGTAGATGTTCTTCACAAAAGGGAAACTACAGTGAGCACGGAAGACCTTAAAGGGACCATAACATCCATCCTCGAAGAATATACTGACCAGGCAAACTGGTATCTGACCACCAGCATTGACACTGAGGGAACCAGCGATGAGTTGACTGTGAAATATTCAAGAGCACATGCTATCCCAGGAGGTGCACACAGCAGTTCTCTGATTTCATCCTTCTCCCCTTCTTCAGACCCATGCCCAACCATCCGCTCCATGAATAGCAATATCTGGCAGATCTGCATCCAGCTGGAGGGGGTTGGCTGCTTTGCATATGTGCTGGGGAAAGAGTTCCGCATGCTTCTAGCATCAGTCCTCTACCCTGTGCTTGAAAAGGCTGGGGACAGCACTCTGCTCATTAGTCAGACGGCAATTGGCACCATGGTGGATGTCTGCCATGCCTGTGGCTATGACTCCATGCAAAATCTGATTAATGCTAACTCGGACTATCTGGTGAATGGGATTTCCCTAAACCTGCGTCGGGTGGCACATCAGCCTCACGCCTCGCGGGTCCTGGAGGCCATGCTCAGGCATTCGGATGCCAGCTTGCTCCCACTGGTGGAGGATGTGATCAGAGATGTCCTATCTGCCCTTGATCAGTTTTATGACGATCGAGCTTCCTCCTTCCTTGGGGTCCTGTCCACATTAGTGGCAGCTTTAGGTATCCAAATAACCTGCCTTTTTAATAATTTTGTCTTACTGTCACTTACGGAATTTCCCTCTTTAACCCCTTGAGCACTGATGAAATGTTCCTGTAACCCAGCAGCAGCTTCCAGAAAGCACAACCATTGCCATGTGTTGAGTGTGTTTGGGCTGGTGAGCCAGCGGTGCTGGAACTGTGCTCGGCCCGAAGACATTCCCGATAGATTCAGCACAGACACACAGGATCATGTCCCACATGCCAGTGGGTTTAGTATTGAAGGCTGGGTACCGCTGAGTGTAGCTGACCCAGGGAGGGGTAGCTGTGGGAAATAAGATTATCCAGGAGCCGGGCATGTGAAAGTCCAGTCACCAGTGGCAGGTAGGAAGCCTTTCCTGGCAAGTTTGAGGGAGGGGAAGAAGAGGGGGACTAAACCATCAGTTTCTGCAGTTTGTTTTTGTTTAAAAAAAAAAAAAAAAAATTTCCCTGCTCTTCCTGCAAGGAAAATGGGAGCTGTGGAGGCCCACAGCAAAACAGTGTCTGGGGCCTTCCATTCCGGCAGTCAGAGGAGAGTCTAGAATCTCCGACATGGATAACAAGCATATCCAGAGTTACAATACGTAATGCCAAAAAACCAATATTGGGGAGAGAAACACCTCCCATGTCACGTTTAGGCCAGTCTCTAATTATGGGAGATCACTGAGACCTTCCCGAGGAGGGGCGGGGGGAAGACAATTATCCCCAGGGTTCTTGCCCCTTCCTCTGAAGCACCATCAGAGACAGGACACTAAGCTAGACAGACCTCGGCTCTGAACCAGTCTGGCAGTTTCTGTGTACCATCTTTTTGCTTTCTTGCCTGGTCAAAAAAAGTGTATTTTCAAATGTCTCCTCTGAGTTTCAGTATTTAATCCTCCATTTGCGAGGAGCCTAGGTAATAAAATGGAGGAACTAGAGCTACTGGTGCAGGAAGTGAAACCAGATATTATAGGTATAACAGAAACATGGTGGAATAGGAGTCATGACTGGAGTACAGGCATTGAAGGGTATGTGCTGTTTAGGAAAGACAGAAATAAAGGCAAAGGTGGTGGAGTAGCATTGTATATCAATGATGAGGTAGACTGTAAAGAAATAAGAAGCGATGAAATGGATAAGACAGAGTCTGTCTGGGCAAAAATCACATTGGGGAAGAAAACTACTAGAGCCTGCCCTGGGATAGCGCTTGGGGTGTGCTATAGACCACCAGGATCCAATCTGGATATGGATACAGACCTCTTTAATGTTTTTAAAGAAGTAAATACTAATGGGAATTGTGTGATCATGGGAGACTTTAACTTCCCAGATATAGACTGGAGGACGAGTGCTAGTAATAATAATAGGGCTCTGATTTTCCTGGATGCGATAGCTGATGGATTCCTTCACCAAGTAGTTGCTGAACCAACAAGAGAGGATGCCATTTTAGATTTGGTTTTGGTGAGCAGTGAGGACCTCATAGAAGAAATGATTGTAGGGGACAACCTTGGTTCGAGCGATCATGAGCTAATTCAGTTCAAACTAAATGGAAGGATAAACAAAAATAGATCTGTAACTAGGGTTTTTTATTTCAAAAAAGCTAACTTTAAAAAAATTAAGGAAATTAGTTAGGGAAGTGGATTGGACTGAAGAATTTATGGATCTGAAGGTGGAGGAGGCCTGGGATTACTTCAAGTCAAAGTTGCAGAAACAGAAGCCTGCATCCCAAGAAAGGGGAAAAAATTCATAGGCAGGAGTTGTAGACCAAGCTGGATGAGCAAGCATCACAGAGGGGTGATGAAGAAAAAGCAGAAAGCCTACAGGGAGTGGAAGATGGGAGGGATTAGCAAGGAAAAAACTATCTTACTGAGGTCAGAACATGTAGAGATAAAGTGAAGAAAGGCCAAAAGCCATGTAGAGTTGGACCTTGCAAAGGGAATTAAAAGCAATAGTAAAAAGGTTCTTTCGCCATATAAATAAGAAGAAAGCAAAGAAAGAAGTGGGACCGCTTAACACTGAGGATGGAGTGGAGGTGAAGGATAATCTAGGCATGGCCCAATATCTAAACAAATACTTTGCCTCAGTCTTTAACGAGGCTAATGAGGAGCTTAGGGATAATGGTAGGATGACAAATGGGAATGAGGATATGGAGGCAGATATTACCACATCTGAGGCAGAAGCCAAACTCGAACAGCTTAGTGGGACTAAATTGGGGGGCCCAGATAATCTTCATCCAAGAATATTAAAGGAACTGGCACATGAAATTGCAAGCCCATTAGTAAGAATTTTTAATAATCTGTAAACTCAGGGGTTGTACCGTATGACTGGAGAATTGCTAACATAGTTCCTATTTTTAAGAAAGATTTAAAAAAAAGCAATCCAGGTAACTACAGGACTGTTAGTTTGACATCTGTAGTGTGCAAGGTCTTGGAAAAAATTTTGGAGAAAGTAGTTAAGGACATTGAGGTCAATGGTAATTGGGACAAAATACAACATGGCTTTACAAAAGGTAGATCGTGTCAAACCAACCTGATCTCCTTCTTTGAGAAGGTAACAGATTTTTTAGACAAAGGGAACGCAGTAGATCTAATTTACCTCTATTTCAGTAAGGCATTTGATACAGCTCCACATGGAGAATTATTAGCTAAATTAGAAAAGATGGGGATCAATATGAAAATTGAAAAGTGGATAGGGAACTAGTTAAAGGGGAGACTACAGTGGGTCACACTGAAAGGTGAACTGTCAGACTGGAAGGAGGTTACTAGTGGAGTTCCTCAGGGATTGGTTTTGGGACCAATCTTATTTAATCTTTTTATTACTGACCTTGGCACAAAAAGTGGGAATGTGCTAATAAAGTTTGTGGATGACACAAAGCTGGGAGGTATTGCCAATACAGAGAAGGACCGGGATATCATACAGGAAGATCTGGATGACCTTGTAAACTGGAGTAACAGTAATAGGATGAAATTTAATAGTGAAAAGTGCAAGGTCATGCATTTAGGGATTAATAACAAGAATTTCTGTTATAAACTGGGAATGCATTACTTGAAAATAACAGAGGAGGAGAAGGACCTCAGAATACTGGTCGATCACAGGATGACTATGAGCCACCAATGTGACGTGGCCATCAAAAAAGCTAATGCAGTCTTGGGTTGCATCAGGTGAGATATTTCCAGTAGAGATAAGGAGGTGTTAGTACCGTTATACAAGGCACTGGTGAGACCTCATCTGGAACATTGTGTGCAGTTCTGGTCTCCCATGTTTAAGAAGGATGAATTCAAACTGGAACAGGTACAGAGAAAGGCTACTAGGATGATCTGAGGAATGGAAAACCTGTCTTATGAAATGAGATTCAATGAGCTTGGCTTGTTTAGCCTAACCAAAAGAAGGCTGAGGGGAGATATGATTGCTCTCTATAAATATATCAGAGGGGTATATACCATGGAGGGAAAAGAATTATTTAAGCTTAGTATCAGTGTGGACACAAGAACAAATGGATATAAATTGGCCATCAGGAAGTTTAGACTTGAAATTAGACGAAGGTTTCTAACCATCAGAGGAGTGAAGTTCTGGAACAGCCTTCCAAGGGAAGCAGTGGGGGCAAACAACATATCTGGCTTCAAGACAAAGCTTGATAAGTTTATGGAGGAGATGATATGATGGGATAGCCTAATTTTGGCAATTGATCAATCTTCGACTACTAGCGGTAGATAGGCCCAATGGCCTGTGATGGGATGTTAGATGGGGTGCGATCTGAGTTACTACAGAGAATTCTTTCCTGGTGAGTCTTGCCCACGTGCTCAGGGTTTAGCTGATTTTCAGTCTGCCTTGGGGAAAATTCCTTCCTGAACCCAAATATGGCAGAGGCCCTGGGGGGTTTTCAACTTCCTCTGCAGCATGGGGCACGGGTCACTTGCTGGAGGATTCTCTGCACCTTGAAGTCTTTAAACCACGATTTGAGGACTTCAGTAGCTCAGACATAAGTTAGGGGTTTGTTACAGGAGTTGGTGGGTGAGATTCCGGGGCCTGTGTTGTGCAGGAGGTCAGACTAGGTGATTATAATGGTCCCTTCTGACCTTAGTCTATGATTTGGAGAGGCCTGTCTGGTGCTGGAGAATATTCTGAAGCTCAGTTTTATAACCGATTTTTGAGGGTATGTTTCTGTTACACATTTCCTGCCAAACTTCTCTTGCTGTACTACCCCGCTCCTCCTCTTTCAGTTCACATCTGCACTATGGATTTTAACCAAACAGGAACCCTCCCTACACCCCCAGCTGGGGCAGATGGGGCCACACCATTCTTGGCACCCATTGCAGCAAGACCATGGAACAGACGGTCCCAAGCTCGTGGTCTGTAATGAGTGTTGAAAAAGGCTTGGCCTTCTCTACATAAGCCACAAAACGGTTTTCAGCCCCACTTGAGGGACTGAAAGGACACAATTGGTGCCACCAAGAGGACATTTTCCTAGTGTAGACGGACTCTCCGGGGCTGAAGCTGCAGAACCTGGCACCCTTTTTGGAAGAGGCGGGACAGAGGTTCAGATTTACTTCTTGCATTAGCATTCTCTTGAAGCTAATGGGGATTGCCCTCTATTATGCCAGGCCTGGATTTGAGCCAGTTCCTCTATAGTCTGGCTGTCTGATTGCAAGGGCCTAGTTCCAAGACTCACCTCTTTCAGGTAGCTTTTGCGTCTCTGCCTCATGCTTTGTAGACAGTCTCTCTCTGTTCCCAATGTCCAGGCTGCTGTTGTACAAAGCTGACGTGGGTAGGGATCCTGGGTTCTCAGTGATACTTGCTGCCTCTCTTCTGCAGTCCAGTGGTTCGTGGTGGTGAAGGGTAAGGAGCACCCACAGGAGCAGAATATAGAGCAGCAGAGCAGCACTTCATGCCAGAAGCGGGGGAAAGGGTCTGTAATTACCCCCATGGTGCAAGAAGTGGAACAGTTCTTCCTGGACTACATCAAACAGAAGCAGATTGCAGAGGGCAACCTTCCAGCCATGGAGGAGGAGGAAGAGGGTCAGTACTGGTTGTGTAACTGTGTGTGGGGGGGGTGGGGGCGTTGCCAGCTTGGTAAAGCCACTAATCTCTGGAGGGAAGTGGGGTCTCAAAGCCAGGCTAGGACTCAGAATCATGAGTTCTGTGGTCTCCACGCCATTTTGAGTGGGATTAAATCCACAAAGGACACTGCTGGGAACATACAGTGCATTGTCCAGTGATCTGTGTTCAGTGAGGCCCAGGAAAACCAGCCACGTAGCTGTAGACCGAATGCTGATCTAGTAGCAGATAACCAGGGGCCAGATCCCAGTGGTCACAGCCACAAGCCAGTCATATACAAAGTCCACAAGTCTAACTAGAGCAGGACACTAATTTTGGTAGCAGGACACATGGTGCATGGTATTCAGCATCCAAAATAACAACAATTTTTCCAGGATTTTGCTGCTTTTTCCTCCCACCCCTACTGGAAATCTGTGCTGTCTCTTCCCTGGCTCAGGCCCTCAGCACCTCTTCTCTTCTCCTCTCCCTCCCCCTTCCCCTCCCCCCCAGCATTGGCTCCAGCCAAGGCCCTTTAGAAACTTGCCAGGAGGGAGCATTTGCCTTCTCGTTACTCTACCATGCTGCAATTCTGACCTTTAAACACCCAGGTCTTTCATTTTTAATCAAAACCAATTGGAAATAAAGGGGTCTGTGGAGGAGGACAGACTGCAAATGTCAGTTCAAGAAAGGAGACAAAATCTTCCTTTCTCCCATAACACACACACTGCTCCTGCTGCTGAATTTCACAAGCAGGCATTTAGCCCCTGAAAGCACAGACTTTGCAGTCACAAATGCCCCAGGTCTCCTTTGGGACGCTGGAGAAGAGCCTTGAAGTGGGGGTCCGCCAGTTGCCATGAGGCACGTGCCTGTGGCTCCCAGCTCATTCCCACCACTGCGAACTGTGCCCTGTTTTCCAGAGGTGCAGGTCCCCCCTCCTGAGCCTGAGATGAACGACACCGGTGCGGAGGGCGAGACTCCATTGCCAGCCCATGCCCAGATAGCAAAGGATGTGATGGAGAGATGTATCCATTTACTGTCTGACAAGAGTCTGCGGGTGCGGCTGAAGGTTAGCACAGCGCGTGCACCGCACCGGAGCGACAGGGAACACCAAAGGGCCCAGCCTTGTAGAGGCTGAGGGTGCCCGTTCTGGGGATTGTTACCTTGTGTGTGTGGTGGGGGGATCACAGGATGTGCCGCTAGGATGAGGCCAGTCCCACCTTGACGTCTCACCGCTGCCAGGGCAGAGCCTTCAAGTGCTGGCAAGCCTTAGCCTAGATACAAAGAGAGGCTGTTTCTGAGAGAGAGGGATAGAGGAGGCTGCCTTGTGCCAAGGAGACTGAATTCAGCCTCACAAACAGCTTAGTGTCAGGCATCAGAACTTGCTAGCTTGTCCCGTGACAGCTAGAGCCCACCCATTCCCGCCCCTGCAGCTTTCTTCCCCAGCTCCCCACCCCCAGTTCAGGGAGAGGCAGAGGCGGATCCCATTGCTTTAGACTCTTCCGTCCTCCACTCTCCGGAGAGGCAGGGGGACTGTAGCAGCCTGTCAGAGCTGTGCCTTCTCCTGGTGCAGGTCCTGGACGTGCTGGAGTTCTGCGTGACTGTGTTGCATCTTCATGAAAACCATCTGCTTCCCATGGCTCATCGCGCCTGGCCGGTGCTCGTCACCCGGCTGATTAACGACGACCCGCTGGCAGTGCTCAGAGCCTTCAAGGTACGACAATGAATCCTGGCCAACGGCCTTCAAGCCTTGCACAGAGAGCAAGCCACAGAGCTGGCGCCCTGCCATGTGCAGAGCTTGGGGGATGTAGAAAAGCTCACTGTCCAGAATGAATTTTAAACACACGGTGCAGAGCAAAGGGGCTCCAAAAAACCAACAGAGCCAGCACCCTGGAATTTCAGAGCTGCCCTACGATAAACTCCCAGGGTGTGCCTGGGGTAAAGGAAGAGACAAATCACTGATTTCCCTTTCAGATATTCAAGGGATGATTATAAGCAGCGGGGGGGGAGGGATTAAAAGGGTGAAAAACCCTTTGAAAGGACAGAAGATGATGGAAAATGCTGCTGTGTGGCATAACTAGACCATGCCCAATGCAGGACCCCAGTTCTACAAGGTGACCCCATGCTGAGGGCCCCAGCACGGATACGCTTTCCACTCCACTCTCCAGGGATGAGTTTCATCATCTTTCTGTTCTTACCTCGCAGACTAGTCAGTTCACTGCCTGTATGCAGCTGGCCTTCGCTCCCCTTTGCTTACTCGCAGTGCGGACTGTTTTCGTGATGATGGCAGTTTGCGTTACTGTGGCAGCTGTTATCTGATCTCCCAATTCCTTAGTTTTGAATTAAGCCTCGCGACCCATTTTGCGCGCTAAGGCAGCGATCGCCCAACTGCGGATGAGGAAACAGGCATGGAGCGGTTACGTGACTTACCCAAAATAACAGGGACTCCAGGGGTAGAACCTGGCTCTCCCAGCCCCACGTTTGAAGCACAAATCCCTCCTTTCTCCCCTCTCTGTTCTGCACTGGAATACAGCCAACGACAGGCCGCAATCCAGGGAGGAACTCCCCTTTCCCCTGCTCGCAGAGGATGTTGCTGAGTTGTGCATTCCCACTCTGCCCCTAAGCACCACTGAGCTCACCTCCCAGTAACCACAGGCTCGGTGGGGTTTCTTTGCTAGGTGCTCTGTACCCTGGCCGAGAAGTGTGGTGATTTCCTGAGGCGACGATTCTCCAAAGACGTCCTGCCCAAACTGGCTGGTTCCCTTGTCACCCAGGCACCAGTCAGTGCCAGAGCTGGGCCCGTGTACAGCCATACTCTTGCCTTCAAGTTACAGCTGGCCGTGCTGCAGGGGCTGGGCTCGTTGTGTGAGAAGCTGGACTTGGGTGAGTACCAGGGAAGGATGAGGTCGGCTGTTTGAGATCTCTGCCCAGCCTTGCCCTCCTGTCTCTGATCTTTGTCCATCTGTTCAGCAGGCCTCCTCCCTCACTCTTCACAGTGGCTAGGACGTGGGATTAACTTTCTTCCCCACCCCCAGCCTTACTCCAGCTCTGCCCATTCCAGTCGTGTCTCAGCATCCACCTCTCCCCATCAGAGCCCAACACGGAGTGCCCTCGACTCCCTGGGAGACAAAGGGGTGAGGAGGGCTCCTAAGACCCGGCTCAGGATCTGACTGCTGACCCTCCTTCCCCCTTGTCAGCCGGTCTGTCTCTGACCCGGCGAGAAGGTGTCACAAGGGGATTAGAACCCCTGAGGCCTGCAGCCAGGCCTGGGGCCAAGCCATGCTGCTCTGTGAACTAACCAAAATGAAGAGCTGGAATCCAGACATCCTTCCCAAACTCAACAAGCTGCTCTCGTTTTGGGACGACTCCATGGCTAACCCTTCTATTCTGGCCGATTTCTGGAGCATGCTGCAGTACACTGGGCGTCCCCTGGCCTCGTGGGGGAGGAGAGGCAAGTTTGCAGGGCTGAGAGCTCCTTTGCTGTCTTGATGCCCTTGATGTTTTCCTCGCTATACAGCAGGCCTCTCTAGGGGATGGGTAGGAAGAGCTCTGGGTTAGACGGTGAGAGGTGCAGAAGCTCCAAATCCCATTAGCCAGTGTCCGTTATCTCCTGCCATTCCTTTCTGTCCCATTTCTGCAGGCGAGAGTGACCTGAATAAAGTAGCGGATACCTGTGTGATTTACCTCAGTGCCAAACAACCAGTGAAACTGCAAGAGGCTGCCCGGAGGTAACGCTACACACACACAGGGTGTATTCTGAATGAGGGGAGGGAGTTAGGTGTCCCCTTCTCTTCTCCCCCTGCCCAGCATATTCACACAGAAGCCTGCAGAGGAGGGTGTCCATGAGAGGTACCTTCCACCACGGGTGAAATATGAGTCCCCACCCAACGGTGGAAGCCAAAGAGGCCAGCCCATCTACAGTGCGGAGTTTATTTTCTAAGTTTCTCTCCACTTGCAGGGAGGAGAATGTGCCTCACTTGCTTTCCCCAGCCCCCTTTTAAACTAGAATGCACAGGGCTCTTAGCATGCTGGCGATCTGGATTTACACATTAGAATGTACTTTGTGGAGTTGCTGGTTGTTTACCTGACTTCTCTTACTGGAGGGCTGTGCTTTTCCTTGCTTCTGTCAGCCAAGCACATTGCACATCTCAGGGGCTCCTTGCATCCCTCCATTTACCCCCCCCCCAGCTCCCTCCCCATCTTCAGGGGCTCCTGGCAACCCCACCCCCGTGAGCTTCCTAGTGGCTCAGGTGCACATATACCAACATCTACAAAGTGTTCACAAAAGTTATACTTTGGGATAGACCAGATCCTGCCCTCCGGTGAGTCGCAAGCTTGTTGCTGCAGTGAAAAGTCTCTGCTGCTCTATTGTGCCACCTGGAGAGCAGACAAGAGATCTCAGTCAATGAGATATGCCCAGCTACAGAATACACAGGGTGAGTAAGAACTGGGGTTCATTTTTCTGCCAGAGGAAAGGGGCAGAGGCTTCCATCTCCCTGTGGAACTAGCCCTTCCTCCCTCCCCAGTGTTAGCCTGAGTCTCTCACAACAGGCAGAAAGCAGCCAGCATTGTGAGTCTGTAGGGTCGAACGTTCCTAAAAGGGAAAAAACTAGCAGGCACTTTTCCCCGAGTATAGGGCTCCTGGAGAGCAGGCACAGCATGAAAAGCTTTTGTGCAGTTGGCCAGCATCTCTGCCAGAAAGGGAAGCTGTGCAGATTTAAGCTCTCTCAAACTGCAGCCTTCCCCTCTTAATCTGTACTAGTGGGCTAGGGAATGGAGGTTTATTTTTACCTTGATGGCTCTTGTCCTTTTCAGCAGGCTCCAGTCCCTGTCTCCAGTGGGTTTCTCATCTGTGGGCCAGATCCCATGAGTTAGCATGAGCCCCTTTCCTCTCTGTAAGCTGTGCTGGGGCAGAAAGTTTAGCTCCAGGTCTTACCAGTATGTTTGGTGCTTTAAGCCCTTTAATCATTCCCAGAGCACCTTAAAACGCTGTGGAATAAAACAGGGATATGTTGAATTAGTGACCTAAGTTGGGATCAGGTCATTAGCGCCTGCTGTACGGCATGCACAGAGGTGAGCGGAATTAAGGGCACATGTAGCCTTTAACTCCAACAGTGCCTGACTTGACGGTTGGCCATGTAGCCTTTGTGTTCCCCTAGTACTGCCATTTTAGTTTTCTTTTGAAGATAAAGGTGCCCAGGAGTGGGCACCATCTGGAATGGCCCATGCCCCGAAGGAGCTCCAGCTCGGCAGTCAGTCAGTACACACCTGTATTGAAGAAGGCCAGGCCTGCAGCGGGAGGCTGGCTCCTTGAGTGTACACCTACCTCTGGTAGCCAGATGGAGGTTAGCATCATGGAAAACGTCATGCCCGGGCATGTGACTGTTTTAACTGTGCACATCTCAGCCCTTGAAGGTTTCATGAGTCTCGTTCAATGCACACGTCTTGGCAGGCCTTTTCTAAGAAACGTTTTAGCTCCGTTCTGTGTAGTGCTGCCTGCCGTGCTTTGGGGGAAAGGGGGTTCGCAGTTAACTAGACCACTAGCCTTAGAAACCATTAGCCATGCACGACGTACTGTTTTCAAAGGGACATAACCTGGGTAAGTCAAAACCGGGTTCCCCCAGAACAATGGGAGGCACTGTTCCCTCGGTACAAAGGCTCAGCCAAACCTCAGCTTCCTGTCCCCACCGGCTTCAGCACGAGAGCTCTTTTAAAATTAAAAATAGATTTTTTTTTTTTTTTAAAGTAACGAGGAAAGTATTTTCCCTTATTCCCTCGTGCTTGAAAATAGCCCCAGCGGCCATCCGATTCAGCCTTTCCCACCAGCTCCCTTCACATTTAGGCAGGGTGCAAGTCTGCAAATTACTAGCCGACTGGATCAAAAATTCAAAATGTTACGGTGCAGCTGAAAAGCAGGGTTATAACTAGAACGCCCAGGCAGCCTTAAGCCTGGGTGCTGACAAGAACCAGATGGGGCAGGGGCATGTCCCAGCTCCAGGTGGTCACTACTGATTGGGTTATTGGATTTGTACTCCTATCACATGATTTATGACCTGCCAAGATCAGAGGGTCAGATTTATAGTATCACAGGGTTACAAGGACTGCAGGAGTCATGGTGCAATCAGGTACAATTCCTCTGACATCCTGCATACCAGCTGGGAGTGCTTACACCCCGCCCTCAAGAGAAGAGTGCAGGGGTTGGTGGGGTGGGAGAGGGAAGGGTTAAGCGGAGCTCTGGCCAAGCTGCTGCAGCTGCACAAAGCAAGTGAAGGACTGTCCATCAGGAACATCACCCTCCCACTGTTTGAGCCTATGGTGGGAGCCGGTGGTTGAACTAGTGGGATAAAGGGAGTTTGGTGACTGCGTTTTAGCACAGTGCCCAGCAGGCAGAAATAGCGTCTGGCAAAAAGTGAGTGGAGGGGATCCAGGGCAGCCAACAGTATGACAAGGTGGCTGTCAGCTAGTGACCATGCCCAGGCAGGGGTTATTGTCCTTGTAATACCCATGGGAACAGAGGAGGGGAAGGATAGGGGAAGCTGCATGGCTCTGGATCCACCTTGGCCTGCTACAACTGTGGGGAAAGAGTCTGGAGACTCCTGGAAGGCCTCCTTTCCCTGTTCCTTCTCAGGTAGGGCCCTTGCTGCAGCGCAGGGCAGGGCTCTTTTTAATTGGACATTCAACAGAGGCCAGGCAAGGAACCACAGAGGAGTCCTCCGCTTGGCCAGCCTTGATCACGTTTGCCCTGGTGCTTGGCAGGGCTACGCTCAGCACTTGGGGAAAGGCAAACCAGCAGAGTAGCCTAGCTCTGCTCCGCACCCGGATGAGAAATTGTTCAGTGCCACTGCCACAAGCTATTTTGGGACCTTTTCTCTCCTCAAGTGGAGGACTGAGCAGTGAAGCCCCCCCTCGCCTTGGCTGGATGGCTGCAGTTTATGGGATACGTATTGACAGCTGTCAGTCGCAGGCTGGGCTGACGTGCACTAAAAGAGCCACGTGTGCCAAGCACAATTCAATAAAATCACATTTCAGTTTACAAAAAACCCAGCCCCCTGGATTAACCCCAGGATTCTTTGCCATAGAAACAGAGGCCGTTTCTAAGCAACCTCAGAGTAAGTTTTAAAATGTAAACGTCAAGTTGTTGTTTAAACTGCACAGAACTGCAGGTTATCCGGAGATAATCACTGGCCTTGGGCCATTATGGGCGCCCCGGGAGCTGAGTGCCTCTAGTCCCCTGGGAGCCAGAGAACGGTCGGTCGTGTTAGCTGCTCTCTCTGGAGCTGCTGATTGGGAAGTGGGGAGGAGAGTGGGACGTCTTTGTTGTGTACATAAGAGGTAAGACGTGTGTGTGCGCGCGCACGCGGGGTGGAAAAGCTGACACTGGCTGGGTGATATTCCAGACAGCGGCTTCTGTGCTTCTTCCTGTTCCCCACTGTATTACTGATCCATCCTGTCAGCACAGGCTGGGGATAGTGGGGATGTTTTGTATACAGCTTCAGCCCATCGTTAAGCTAAGGGTAAGGCCCAGTGGACTCCGCGGTGCACCCCAGGATTTGTGGACTCTAGTCACTGCTGGGCCTGGCTGAGACAGCCCCTAGACAGGAGTGATGGCACTGAATCCCATCAGAGAGCAGAGCCTGCTCAAGTGTCTGCCCTAGCAAACCTGCCGCATCCTTACAGTCTAACTTCTGGTTGTGTGATTCGTCCAGAAGGCTAGTGCCAGATTCTGCTCTTGCCCTAGTGTAAATCAGGAGCAATTTAGTTTAAGCCAGTGGGGTTGCACCAATCTAAAGCTGGGATGACTGAGATCAGCACCAGGTGGCCAGTATTTGGCTGTCTCCAGTGCGTGTTCCCAGAGCACCATGCACTGGTGCTGATGCAGTGGGTCCCAGACCAGTCCGTGGTTTGGAAGTCAAGGTCACGGTGCATTCCGGAAGTACCATGCTGAGGGTGAGGGAGCGGTATGGGGTGTTCAGTGTAGGTAATACTGATGTTACACCTTTTGGAGCCCCAGATGGGTTATAAGTTAGTGAGACAGATTGATTCTTTGGCGGTTTGTAGGGTAACGGGGGTTACGCAGCAACAGGAGGATTACTTTGAAGTCTTCCTAGCATCTCCAGCTTATTCCTACACGTGTTTTAAATTACCCAGGAAACGGCTACCCCTTCAGAGCACAGGGGGCGTCAGCAAATGGAGCTTTTCCAAAGCACTTCTGTCGGATTTAATTGCATAGGAAGTGCGCTGACTTCAGGCATAAAAGCCCAAGCAGGGGACGTTTCTGATAGAAGTGGGGCTCGTGTTTGTGTGAATCACGTAGCACAGAAGCTTGGGTTTGCATTTCAGATGACAGGAACAGTGTCTGTTGGTTTCTGTTTCACTGTGAAGCTACTTATCTCTCTCTGTGCTTTCTCACAATTTCATTCTCCATTCCAATTATCACAGATACTGCTCTCCTCCCACACAACCCAGCTTCTTTCCGCACCTTCCCATGGCGAGGTGGAAATGATGAATTTGGGCATGCCAATCTTTTCCTTGGCTATATCGTAAATACACGATGCTCCCCCTGCAAAACAACTGTTAAATCCAGATCAGGCTAGGAAGGCTTTAAGCTGAGTTTATTTTTTATTTAATATTTATCTAGCGTGTGCACAGGGTGCTTCACAGAAAGCAAAGATGAGAGTCCCTAAAGAGCTTATGATCAAAGGCCCTGATCCTGCCGTCAGATCCTCACGGGAGGAGGGGTCCGTGTCTGCAGCTCTCATTACAGGATCAGGCCTAAGAGCTGAGGGCCAGATTTTTAAGGTATTGGAGTGGCCTAAAGAAGCATGTAGTCATCTAGTGTGATTTTCAGAAGTGCTAATTCCCTTTGGTTCCAATGGGAATTTGGCACAGAGGCGCTTTGGAAAATCCCCATTAGGTGTCTCTCTGCATCTTTAGGCACTAAAACCTTGGCCTTAACCCTGCCAGACGCTGGGCACCCTCAGCTGCCATGGATTCTCCTAGGAATAGATCATGCTTAGCCCCTCGCAGGAGGAGGGCCTTAAACAGTGCTGCCGATGTGGCATGTATATTCCCGTTTCCTTTAGCCTAGCCTGTGGCCCAGGTATGGAGATTCGTGCCAATTAAACCAAACCTGCCTCCCATGCATCAAAATCCTGACACAAACCATGTCAAACCCAAGGTGAGTGACAGCAGGAGAATTAACAGAATAAATAAATAAATACAAGGATTCACACAAATGAAGACTTACCCGCTTCACGCCCCAGCAGCTCCTGCTCTCCAACAAGATCACGCTCAGCCTCTCCTTCCCATGTCAGAGCCTCTGACATTGAACCCACAAGAAATTTTCATGCAAGGTTCCCACACCAAACTTAACTCCCCTGCCTCACCTTTCATATTAAATTCAAGAGGGAAGCCAGGCATAAAGCTGCAAGAGCAATACAGAAAATTGCTACTTTTCTGTAAAATGAAGTTTGTTACAGTTTTCTGCCCCACGAAATGTGGGAGGCAGCTGGAGAAATTCAGAGGCAGCCAGCAAGGTCTCTGCCTTGGGGGAGAATGTAGCAAAAAACATTCACCTCCTGCTCTGCAGTGCTCCCTTCCCGAGCAGCCACTCTTCTCACCTTGCTCCTAAGCACCTGTGCAAGGGGAGGGGGCAGCTGAGCTGTGGTTAACCCCTTGCTCTCCAGGGACCAGCTAGTACCTTTGCACCAGATCTCACATGCTTTCTTTAAACTGACAAGAGACCAGGCCCAGGACGTACCCAACACATAACCCGCGTCCAGGACTCTAGGCTAAACTCAGCAGCGTTTGAGCCCCATCTGAGTGGGCTTATTTATAAAGTCTCTCCAGCAGCACACTTCCTCTTGGAAACTCAACGTGCTGTTTGGCTTAATCCACGGTGTCCTCTGTGTTATCATGTGCTAGTTGTATCCGCTCAGCAACCTCCCTCCACTTGTGCCTGCTGACACCGGGGCTGGGATTGGCCTTCCCATGGGGCCAGATGCTCAGCTGGTGTAACTTGCCATAGCTCCATTGACTTCAATTGAATTGCAACAATTCACACCAGCTGAGGAGCTGGTGCTGTGTGGTTAGCACCTCCCCTTGTAATGCTGTGAGCTCTCCGGCCCTGAGACCAATTATTCACCGACCGCTTGTTCGTTAATATCGTTTTGCTTAGAATAGGGACGTGGTTTCTTGCCAATAACCGTGAAACTGTTGAACTATGTTTCTGTCGGGCTTAGCAGCCATCTTGTGGCCCTGCTTATTGCTGAGCTTGGGAGGGCTGGTTCTGCTGCCCGCAGAGCTTTGCAGAGCTACCGGTTACCTGCCCTGGTGGGGGAAGATCAGGCAGCCCCTCCTCTGACGCTGCTTTCCTTTCTTCCCACTCCCTCCCTGAAGCGTTTTCCTCCATTTGATGTGTGTGGACCCTGACGCCACCTGGCTCTTTCTGAACGAGATCTGCCCTCTCCCATGTGAGCCCCCCCACCCCAGCCTCCACCCGGTGAAGCTAGGCAGAATGGGGAGGCAACGGACTGAGTTCACGGACAACGTGCTGGGCCTGCTGGGTGAGCTGCAGCGACGGGAGACAGCAGCCTTTCAAGCCGGTCCCCAAGAGGCACCTGAGCCGCAACCCCCCTCCCTGACCGAGGCACTGGGATAGCAGCTGGGGGAAGCGAGAAACCGCTGGTGTAAATGCAATGCTGTCTGGGAACAGCCCATCTCCTCAGACGGAATCGCTGTGGAGGAAGATGAGAGCTGCTCCTGGACTGAGCCACAGCCCCCGGAAGGTAGCGTTTCCAAAGGCATTTGAGGGCGAGTGAGCTGTAGCACACGGCCGGGCCTGCACTCCCCTGCACACACGTGGGGCCGAAGGGGCACATGCATCTCAGGCTCTTTTGTGGCTAAAGAAGATTGTTAAGACGCTCCTGTCCCTATTATCAAAACACTTGGCTGCTGCCTGGGGTCCCTGGCAGAATGGCCCTGCCAGGGCTGCCCCAGGCCAGAGAATGCAACTGCATCCCTCCCTGCTCACAAGGCAGCAGCAGAGAAGTAGGTTCCTCCCCTCCCCATATCATACACTCACATCCCCGTCTTCACTGGTTATAAATGATCGCCTGAAAACTTCAATTTAAATTTCCTCCCCTCGCTAACCTTAAACTTTTTCAGTATGGCAGAAACTCTGTCCCTAGCAGTGCTTCGTATTAAAGAAACAATGTAAAAAAAAAAAAATCGTGTTTCAAAGGAAATCCCTCACCTGCGCTTCTGATAAGAGCTGAGATGATCAAACCAGCAGGGATTTTCCTGAAGCCCCTTTTAGCAGCATTGGGGTCGTTTATATTTTGCAGTTCACTCACTTAGGGCAATAAAACGAGACTGGCAGGTTTTACTTCCCAGGTCTCTTCCTAGATTTTTCAGGGCAGAAGGGACCATTCTGATCATCCAGTCCCGTGATTTTCAACCTGTGGTCTGTGGAAGCCTGGGGCTATGTCTAAGGTTTCCAAAGGGGTCCACATTTCCAGTCGAAATTTTTTATGGGTCCGCAAATGAAAAAAGGTTGAAAACCACTGATCTAATCTGACCTCCTGCATCACAGGCCAGAGAACATCCCCCACCAATTTCTGCATCAAACCCATAACTTGTGGTTGAGCTAGAGCAGATGTGTTAGAAAAATATCCAGTCTCTGCAAGTGTTTAAGGACCCCCCACAGCCCAAGGTGAGTTGCTCCGAGGGTTAATCACCCTGCCCTTTAAAACATTGTGGGATATTTCTAGTCTGAATTTGTCTGACTTCAGCTTCCAGCCCTTGAATGTTGTTAGGCCTTTTTCTGCTAAATAGCCATCGCTTAGTAGCAGTCTCTTCCCCAGGTAGGCTATATGTAGACTGTGATCAACTCACTGTTTAGCCTTCCCTTGGATAAACTAGCGTGAGCGTCTTAAGGCGCTCACCATAAGTCCTGTTTTCAGGCCTCAAATCATTCTTGTAGTTCTTTTGTGCACCCCTTTAAATAGTTCAGCATTCTAAGCCAATGGGTCCTAGGTAAGCTCTTAGTAGTTCAAGGACAGTGGTGCACACTATTTTATAGCACTCGGAAGTGCTGTTTGTGCCACGAGGGCTGTACTATTTCTGCGCCGCTGTTTTGTGTGCTTGCACGGGTGCCTGGAGGCAGCAGCTAGACTGCAGAAATTATTCTTAATCAGAAAGACTGAGGCCTTTCAAGGGAAAAAATTGAACATTACTGATACAAACTGCATCACAGCTGACACTGAGCATTCAGAAACAGCATGCAGATTCCCTGCAAGCATTGTACTACATCCCACATTCTGTTACCATGAAAGGAGGAGGAGAGACGTAAGATTCAAAGAAGCAAAAACAGATGTAGTTTAAGGAGGAAAGGAACCTGGCTAAGGCCTTGTTATGTTTACCCTAGGGCCTACACTACTGCACTAGCCCAGTGATGCAGTGTTTAGGTTCACAGCATTGCAGGCAGACGTTAAAATAAGAGGAAAGACCTGTTGCATTAATGAAACCTGAACAAAACCTTTTGGATTCATGTTGGGTTTTGGTCACTGGTTTTTCTTAGCCCTAGGTTTGGCAGCTAGACTAGCGAGTGGCAGGTAACCCAGTAGCGTGGCCTAATACCACTCGCAGTCTAGTCGGAACCTCACTTTTACTGTTCTCTGCACAAGTCTGACAGATTTGTTTGCTCATGATGTTGCCTGGGGGAGGCTCCAAACGACACCTGGCATTAGCTCGTTTTTCTGCACCATTAATTTGTTAGGAAATAAAATGCTATAAAATGCTTGTGCCTTTTATTTCTTTTCTCTTTTAATCCACATCCCAGCCCTTGGTTCTGTTCAATTTCTCAAGGACAGTCTTCTGCATTTTTTTACATCCAGCTGTTTAGAATTCCTGCCAGCTGTTTCTATTCTAAATAGGTCACACTCTGAAGCTATGCAGCTTGGCCATGTTGTAGGTCACATTTGGGTAGTGACACCTCAGAGCTCACTCTAAATCCCATATTGAGGTGTTGGGCGCTGTTGGCCCTACCCTTTTGCATGTATTAGACTGGGGCCATGAGGACTGATTCTCCACTGCTTTGCAGCTTGTGCAATAACTTACCACCTGTGCAAAGTGGCTGGAAACACTCGTGAATTCAACACACAACACACACGCTAGAGGTAGCAGCAGCATTGGTGGTGTCCACATGACGTAAACACAAGGTGCAAGGAATCGTTTCCTCTGGCAAGTCTCATGACCAAGTTGTGCACACATCTAAAACAGAAAATACAAGTTTAAACCCAGAAGTGACGGACTGACTGTACATACAGCACAGATAAAGTGCAGTCAGATCCTACCGCCTGAGAGGTCTGTAGCCCTGCAGATGATTAGTGTGGCTCCTGCTGAGACCTGTCTGCACTCCAAACAATACATGGCATGCTTTCCAATTCTGTACCTTTCTACAGCCCTCTGGGCCATGTGATTGGACTGGAAGCAGAGTGTCAGCACCGCCCCATTCCCGAGGAATGCAGAAAAGAGGCTGCATTGCAGGTGATAATGCAGAGAGGTGTTGGGAGTCCAGCGGCAGGCTGATTACTTTATAAATGACACTTTTTTCCCTTCCCTGTTGGGTGAGAAGGTTCTGAAAGGTTCTTAGGGGAGCCTTCATGGGCTCCCAGGTCCTGCCAGGGGCACTTTACAAGAACAAAGGCCGGGCGTTGCATTTGTAGCGGTCATTTCCCTTTCCTTTGGCCAGTTTTCTTGATTAGCAACTTATCTCCTGACACCCCCCCTCCCCCCCCCCAATTCTCTGCGCCCGCCACAAAGCACCCTCAGCATGTCTTTGAATCTTCCCAGGGCCACTCAGCTGTCGCGTGCCAGGCTGTCTGGGCTGAGAGAGGAGCGTTCGCCAGGGCAGAGAGTAGTGGGTGTCTGAGCACTCCCTGTGGACGGAGTGGGTACACAGCTCTCACCAGGACGCAGAGCCCAGGCTGCTCACTTGGAAGCCAGAAACAACAAACCAGCAATTGGGAGAAGAAGGAATGAGGCCTGGCGAGGCATAGTGTGGGGGATGCTGGGCAGATGCAGGCTGACTTTTTGTTCTGTGTTTGTACAGCTCCTAGCACAGAGGGGTCCTGGCCCATGACCGTCTCCTAGGCGCTGTGATAATTCAAATAATTCCCTTGCACACTCCTGGGGACTTCGTTCCGGCAGGGTGTGTCTGAGGTGGCCCACGAGCCCTGTTCGCACCCAGCTGTGCTGGTTTTACACAGAAGAAACACGAACCTCAAGGTGGGATCTTCTGCCTACGGAGCTGAGCTCCCAGCACCATCCTGATCAGCTGACTCTCTTTGCTCTGTCTGTGGGGTGAAATTCCCCCCTGGGCAGAGGGAGGGGACAAGGTCCAGGCACCGTCCAGGGGCCAGAAGTGGAGCCTGGGCCGTGTGTGAGTTTCAGCTTGCAGGAAGGGTAGAGGAGTCAAGCTCACGCATAGTGTGGTGCCCTCTCCCCCGTGGCCGCAGGCAGATGGTGCCTTGAATCATGTGTCAGCTCAAGGCCAGGGCCAGGGAAGATGGCTGGAGGGTGAGCACTTCCTGCCAGTGGCTGGCCCTGAAACACTACAATGCTTTGCCTACTGCAGAGCCTTTGAGCGTTGGAAAGCCAGGGCATGTGCTAAACACACCAGGCCCAAGTGTCCTCTCGCAGGGTGAGAGTCAGGCACTGGGGCGAGTGGGAGAACGGGGCCCCTTGGCCCTATGTGTAAGCCATGGCCAGCGCTGCGCCAAACGCCAGGCTCTGTGGGCAGAGTCAATGCAGAGTCTGGCCAGGGCTCCTGTAGATGGTGCTGCAAGCAAAGAATTCTTCTGGGGTTAAAGCGCCTGGGGCCTTAGCACTCGCTAATTGTCAGAAACAGCATGAGCCAGGCACCAGGTCCATGGTCTGGGCTGACCGGCTGCCGCAGGGGAAGCCTGAACCAGCAGTAAATCTTCCCTTCCCAGGTGGCGAGCTTGGGGGAGGGAGGAAGGTGCAGCGTTGATGCACTGGGGTTGAAGTGAGACAAAAGGAACGGGAAAAGTTCTGGTAATTACCGTCTGCCTTCCCTAGGGGCTAATGCTGCTGGCAGAGGAACAGCTAAAACCCAGACCCACTGCACCAAGCAGGTCCGGAAGCCTGAGGCTGTAATTTTAGTGTGGGTTTCCCGGTGACCTAATGAAACAGCCTTCTGGTTTGTAGGTTAAACTCACATTTACCACTGGAAACCCACTGAGCTGCGCGAAGGCACAGAGACTGTGTGACGCGCGTTTGACATGGAAACGCTGCCGTTGGTTTGGAGCGGCGCCCATCCTCTGCATCCCTAGCTGTCGGGAGAGCATCGCTCCTCGACTAGGATTTCTCCCCCAGGAACCAACTTCAGCAGTGACCTATCTTACACGCATGGAGCTAAGTCAGAGCCATGTCCCATAGGTGCTGCTCATGGGCAGGGTGGCTAAAGGCCATTGGGCTGCCACAAATCACTGTGTCCAAAGCAGCAGCCCAGTGGCCCGTCACGCGCAGCCAAACCCGGCGGTTGCGTCAGTCTAACGGAGACCCACCGCAGCAGCCTCTTTGCTGGGCGCGGGTGTTCATGGCCAGGCCTGGCTTGGTTGGGGAAGAGCAGGACTTTGGTTTTGCCAGCTCATCAACCCACCTCCCTGCTCTGCCCCTGTCCCTGAACAGCTCCCCAGCCGCTCGCCTTGTGAAGAATTCAGCAGACACGTCTGAGCAGCAAACGGGCTGCAGTCGTCTCTACAGCCGGCAGCAATGGCCCAGCCAGCGCGGGGCCACAGGAGGTCAAGACGCTTTAAACACAGGTGCAACCATGATCATCAAATTAGACTGTTGCCTTAGTTTGGCAATACTGACTACAACTAACCCCCCCCCCCACACCCCCCGAGAGGAGGGGCTGCTGCAAACCCCAGGCTCTGTGGTGGGGTGGAGCAGGCGGGTTGGGGCCAGGGTAGAGGCTCATTAGTAAAGTAGCGGGGGGGGGGGGGGGGGGACAAACTCTTGCTATATCAGCGTAAGCAACAATATCAGAGGGCGGGACCCCTGGCTCTAGGGCCCTGACAGCCTCCCGCTAGCAGAATACAAGTGCTGTCTCCTTCACTGTCTATGGAACCGAGCCACTGAGCGTCATTCCCTGGCCCCTCGCCCGAGCTACAGCACTTGTCCGGAGATGCATGCAGGCTGTCTGAATTAGTGGCCTCTCCCCACTGGTTGCCCTGTCAAAGTCCCATGCACCTTTCGCTGCATTAAAGCCCTAAACTGGCAAGCAGTTAAACTTACAAAGGTTATAAATAACTCAGGGCATTAGAACCGGCTCTGTCCCACCTCCGCTAGGCAAGGCCCTGAGCTTACGTGGCCACTTTAAGGTCTCCCCAAGGCTTCCAGTACAATTTTCTTTGACCTTTAGTTAAAGACCAGCTGTACCAGGCAAGTGATTCTTGCTGGTCCTCAGGTGGCCACTTTCGAAAGGTTTAACTTTATCTTGCCATTAACAATAATTCCTCAGGCCCCCCACAGGGGAAGACCAGCAGCATGCGCAGTGCCAGGCTCGGAGGGGGTTCTCTGGATCACGGGCCTTATGCTGCTCTGACACTTTCAATAGAAACCAAAAAGGGTTTTTAATAATCCCTAATATCCGCCCACTGTGGGTAGACGCAGCTAGTGGCAGAGATGGGGGACAGCTCAGCACAACCCACAGGGCTGCAAACGGTGCTGTGGTTTAAAATTTCTACTAGGGCCATTGGGGCAGAAAACGGGAACAGTGTAGAACTGCACTGGAGTCAATGGGGAAATGGTCTTTGAAAAGCAGACAGCAAACACCGACTGCCAAACCTGAACGGGGCTGTTAATTTACACCCTGCCTTGATTTCATCACCTCTATACACATAGATACGCACCTTTGCACACACACACGATTCCACAGGCAAAGAGGCAGTTGCATAAAGGACCAAGCAGTTCGGTGCCCAACTTCCAAAGTGTCACGCACAAATGCCAGTGCTGTGCACCCAAGTTCACTGCATGTGCAAAAGGGCGGGTGCAGATTTGGTGGTGGGCTCCAGCCAGTTTGACTGGTTGGGCCACAGTCGCCGAGCATCTGGGTGAATGGAGCAGCGCCCTTAGCTGAGGGCAGCAGGGCTGCTTTTACACATATTCGCCAATGCCTCGGAGGCTCTATGTTCTGCAGAAGTGTCTCCTGACAGGGGATTGCATTTTCATAGCCAGCTTCTCCATCCAGGTCGCTGGTGTATGTGACACAAGGGGGTTTCTCTGGGCTTTATGGATCTATTGGAAATTCTGAGTGGCCGCATAGAATCCGGGACCTCAGGAGGTCATCTAGTCCCACCCCCTGCTCAAAGCAGGACCAATCCCCAATTTTTGCCCTAGATCCCTACATGGCCCCCTCAAGGATTGAACTCACACCCCTGGGTGTAGCAGGCCAGTGCTCAAGCCACCGAGCTCTCCCTCCCGCTCGCAGTCTCTGCCCAGCCTCCTGTGTTTCTTTGGAAGTGGCTGCCGGGCAGGGAGGCTGGCCGTTCTCTGGAGCAGAGCCCTGCAGCTCTTCTCAGGTTCGCTATCACCCCTGCTTTATTACCGGCAGAGTAAATTGCTTTTGTTTGCAGTGGGATAATGGTCAGAAATGTGACTCTGTGGAAATGACATTTTCATGGTGCCTATTTATTCCCCACCAGTGACTTGCATATTAAGTTTGTTCAGTTTACCAGCCAAACGAAGGGGGGAAGGGGGGTGTTTTTTATCTAACTGCTGGCACTTAAGCTCAGCCCTTTTGCTAGTACCTGACATGAGCTCTTTCTGCTTCATACAGTGGCAGCAGCCGGCACCAGGGAGGATAACTCTGCAGCTAGAACTCGGCTGGTAGTTTTGATGCTGATGCACAAGGCAGAATAGCAATGAGCAGGCAGAAGGGGAAAGGCTAGTGGGGCTGGATCACAGGATGGGGACTCAGGAGACTGGATTTCATTCCTGATCACAGGCAAGTTTCTGAACCCCTCTGCTGCAGTCTCCCCAGCTGTAAAATGGATTTAACTCCTCCTAGCACCCGGGGCTGTTGTGACCTTTGTACATGCCAGCTGGTGGGGCTCAGCAATGCCAGCTCTCGGGGGGGGGGGGGGGGGGGGGACAACTCTGCTCTGACTCCTGAGGCGCAGAGGCAGCACCGGGAGGATGCCATGCTTTAGAGCCCCTTCCCTGAGCATGCCCGTTGTCACGTGCAGCTCCTGAGCTTGCTGGCCCATTGGCCGGCCAGGAGAAGAAGTAGCAAAGGAGAGTGGGAGGGAGGAATTAAAGCCCTGGGGGTATCGGGGGGCTCCAGAGCCCTAAAGCAGCATCACAGAGAGTCCCATGTCTGGAAACAGCACCAGCTCCAGATGGGCTGATTTCACTGGAAGTCCATCCACAGACAGAGACCTCTCCCACCTCCAGGGGCACCTCGTGTCCGTGGAGCCCTGTGCGGACACACCATTTGGATCCGCCAACAAAAGGCGGGTGTGGCCACCCAGGGATATGACGCGGAGACCTGCAGACTTGTCGGGAGCTCCCTTTCCAGCTGGGTGTCTCAGGGGTGTGGCAAAGGCACAGAGGAGCCCCCCGTGGCGAGCCGCAGGAGAGCTCCTCCCCCTCCCCCCAGCATTGCAGTCGGTTCCCGGTTGGCCTGGGCGAAGCACGGGCAGTGTCCTCAGGTCGGGAGCTGCAGGGGCTGGGTGTGCTAGTCCTAGGACCCCCCCACGCCAGTCAGTGCACAGGCCTACGGACGGTGCCCCAGGCGAGCAATACGGCAGGCAGCTCCTGCACCCGCTTGTCCCCCAGAGACTCTAAACCAGGCAAGGAGGAAAATCCTTCCTGCTCTGCTCCTTCGCCAAAGCCCAGCAGCAGGTGCAGGGAGTTTTCCACCAGCCCAGTTTCAGACACAGCCCTGATTTAAGGCTGGCTGGCAGCCGGCCTGGGGCATCTCTCTGCTCTGGGACCTCTGCGATGCACGTGGCAGGCATGCCAGGGTTACCAGGTGCTGGTGGAGCTGCCCAGCCATTGGCCAACAGGAGTTTGGTCCTATGTTCTAGGGGTTGTACTGTGCCCTCCTGCCTCAGCGACCTGGGGGGCAGCGGTCCGGGAGCTGGCACGCTCTCTCCTGCTCCTGCAGGTTCAATTAAACCCAGGGAAATGAATCTCTCCTAACACAACCAGTTGTTGGTTTTACTAACTCACCTCCGGGTTCTCAGGCTATTACTCCAGACACCACCATTTATTTATTCTCATTTGTTCTGTGGGGATTCGCAGCCCTGGGTCGCTCTTGAGGCTGCTCTGATTGGCTTTCTTTTCCAGCCTTGGTCGATTAGTTTCACTATTGGTGGGGGGATGTGCTTCCCCCCCCACGGGATAGACGCCTGCCTCTGACCAGAGGTATCAGAGCAACACAAACACACCAGGGGCTGCTCAGGGAGAGACAGATTAGCGATTCTTATTGCTAGTGGGAGAGCTGGATTTCCTGCAAAAACTACCAGTCCTGGGAGCTAGTTAATATTTCTTTCCTGACAAAGTATCCTGTGTATTTGTAGGGTTCTGCACAGTTTCCTCCTGTGTTATTGTGGACCATGCCAAAGTTGATTGGGTGGTGGGAGGGAGGGAGGAGGAGGGAAGGCATAGCTTTTATTACTGTCCTTGACTGCGGGCCGGGTGCTCTTCCTCTCTGTCTGGCTTTAACTGACTGACACTGGCCCTGGGGGATTTTTAATGTATTATATACTTTGCTAAGCCATGGCCCTAGCGCGCTGGAGAGGTGCAGTTATGTGACCCTGTTAGCAGGGCCATCAGGACACCGGGAGCCCTGCAGTTTGCATTTCAGGTGGTTGTGAGGTCGCCCGCAGCCTTTGACATTCGCCAACACCTGCTGCTGCAATGGCTTCTTCTCAGGCGGCTGCTTCAGCCCCAGCAGGGCTCAGAGCTGCTCTTCGGTCATTACAAAGAGCTCCGAGTCTGGAGGACGCCGGGAAATCCGCGGATCCAGACGGCTCCTACAGGAGCCTGCCCTGGTGCCGAAGGCAGAGACGGCCCCTCCAGGCAGTTAAGTTTCATGCAGCTGGATTTCTGTAGCCACCTGGCACAGTCCAGGGCCAACCCCTCATCTGACCTCCCCACCCTCCCTGGCCACGAGGCCTTGAAGAGTTGCTCCACTTTGAGGTAAGGACATTTGTTGTGCGCCTGGAGGGAGCTCCCAAAGCCCAGGGTCTGGCTGCAGGACGCAGCATGGCGAGGCTGAGGGGTCCCAGGGAAGGGACCCAACGGAAACCTCTCCAGATGCAGCAGAAAATTAACTGGCAAGAAAATTAATCTGAGCCTCTTACTTTGTCCTGTGAACAGCGGCGCAGGGCTCTGTGCGGCGGCTGGTCCCAGCAGCCGGTCAGGTTTTAAGGGTAGCGGCTGGGTCTCTCCACAACGGCTCCAAATTCTGCCCTCTGCAGTGATTCCCGTTACCCAGCACCGCTCAGCACTGCTCCCCGGCTAGCAACCGCAGTGCCCTTCGCAGAGCCTTAAGCCAGGGCCTCTCTGCACTGGGGACTGGAGAGCCCACGGGGCACAGCTAGAAGTGCAGCAGAAAACCCTGGTGTCCTGGCCTCCCCTCCCTCCCTTCTGCTGTAAGGCAAGTGCTACCAGCACGCGTACGGTGGTGGCAGGCCAGAGCCCCGGTGCGAGGACGCAGAGCTCCACGGCTGGGTCGCGCTGGGCTCAGGGGCTCAAAGACCCTGGGCAATGACCCCCGCGTCAGGCTGGTGGGGCAGGTCACCCTGGCTAGGCGCTGAAGTGGGGGGGAGGAGCACGTTTTGGCAGAGCGGGATCTGGAGGAGTTTGTTGTTACCAATAGGGCCAAGCCCTGAAATGGGGGCAGGGCAGGAGTTCGGACACGAGGCGCTAGCTGAGGGTCCGTGGCCTCAGCCCCTTTCACAGCGCGCACGTGATGGGGGACCTCCCAGCGCCGCCCTCTCAGGCTAAGCTCCGGGGCGCCAGGCAGTACGGGGGCAGGGCTGGGGTCTGCACAGCTCAGGAGGCATTTCCCGGCAGGCCTAGGCTGAGCAGAAACCCCTCCCGAGGGCTCTGGTGACATCAGAACAACCCCCAGACTCACCCTGCTTCCAGTGCAGTCCCTGCCCACAGCTTACAGCCAAACACCCCAAGCCAGCCCGGAGAGAGCAGCTCTTCTCTCCCCAAGCGCCCTGCACCGGATCAGGGCCTCCTAGTGAGGCTCTGAGCCTAAGGACTGGCAGCTGCCGCTGATCGCCCAGCTGGGGCTGGGCTTAAAGTGCAGCTTTGCAGCTTAGCAGGGCCGGCAGCTGGGACCCGGGTCGTCACGGCTGCAGGGCACCTCTGGGGGGCGCTGTCCCAGGGCGGGCGGAAGGGTGCTGTCTCCAATGGCACCCTGCTCAATTATAGCGCCCAGCGTGCACGGAAAGGCCCCCTGCAAAACGCTGCTATGAACAGAGAGGCAGAGGCCGTGTTCATTTAAAGAGCTTTATTCGCTTCAGCGGGTCACAGCTTGGATCATGTGGTGCATGGGGAGGTTAGAGCGAGGGAGCAGCTGAGTTCCCCTTTCCCCTCCTCCTGTGTGACTACAGGTCAGGGGGCCCTGGGCCTCCCGCCCCCGCCAGGGCTGCTCTTGCGGGCGGGCGGCAGCTCGCCCTCCCCGCGGGTGATCGGAGCACATAGAAATGGGAACGCCTGCCACGGGAATGGGGGCTGGGCTCGGCCTGTCGAACTGAACAACCAAGGGCAGGAATTCTCGGAACTGGGCTGTGGCTGCACCCACCCCCCTCCCTGGACAGAGGGACGGTTCGACAGAGAGGGAGGGGGAGCCTGAGCCCTACAGTGGGCTGGGCACAATCAACTGTCCTCACGAGCCAGAGCCAGGCCCGAGTTCCTCCCCACTTCTCCATGAAACGCAACGGGGAAAGGGGGGGCAATGGGTGCAAAACCTCCCTAGAGCTCTTCCTCCCCAGGCTTGGGCTAACTCCAGATGGCAGAGCCCTGCGCTTCCCCCACTTAGCCACAAACCAGCCGACTCAGGGCCTGTCTTTTATCCAAATGAAATCAAGGCTGGCTGGCGGGAAGGGGCAGAAAACGCCAACCTATGTGATGGCTTCTTAAAACCAGCTGGGCTTTCCATTCAGAGTGCCCCTCTCTTCCTCCCACAGAGACTGGCCTTCTCGGCCGGGGGGCAGGTTGTGGCAGCCTGGAAGAGGTAACTTTATTTACAGTCTATAGGAATGAGTGACATAACCTGTATCCGCACAACTGGATCCAAACAGAGTAACTACACTGGATCTCTCGAGGGAGGGAGGACGGGACTCGTGGGGCAAAGCAAAAGGGAGTGATTGCAAGATTCCCACACACAGAGAGAGCCAGATGGGTTCACTAAAGTGATAAAAAGCTAGCAATGTGAAACGGGTGTGAGCACAGTTTGCATACACTAAACCTGGCACATAGCTGGAAGCCCTGTCTGCACACGGCACACCAGGGGGAAACAGTGTGACTTGTGGCTGTCGTCCATGGAAATGAACCCCAGCCCCTCCCCTGGGCACAGACAGCAGGGAGAGCCCCCCTTACAAGCTGATGGCACAGGGGAAGCCAGACTTGTCTTCCCCACTCTGGCCACCCCCTTCTTGGGAATAGAGCGGTCTCAAGTCTGCATTCGAATCCTGGAAATGGCACTGCATCGGCTCGAGGGTACTTAAAGAAATTAAAAAATCCACAGCTACATGGCAGGGTGGGGAGAGCGGGGTACATGCGAGAGTCACAGCGTGTGCGCACACGTCAGTCTCGGATTCGGAGCATTAGATTTCCATCGACCCGGCACCGCTCCGGTGGCCCAGCTGCTGCTGGTCCTCGTGCACTCCTCCTCTGCCCAGTCTGGGGGGGGGGGAGGGATGTGTGTGGGGGGGAATCCAGCAGCCCGTTCCATGCCACGCCGGCTCAGTCTACAGCAGGCAGGAGGTGTCTGCCGCCCGCTTCCTCAGCTCTTTGCCCATTTTGTGGTGGTGGTGCTGGGGGTGGGAGGGGGTGCCGCTCAGTCTGGCGTGGTCAGAGAGCTGGCCGCCCAGCAGCTGGGTGTCTTGCACATGCCCGGCGGAGGAGCCGTGGCGGTGCGCCTCAGAGCTCTCCTCCGGCTCCACCCGCAGGTAGGCCTTGACCTTGTGGTGCCGGGCTTTGCTGTCGCTGAAGTCGATCACCCGGCACTCGTACGTCCCCTCGTCGGTGGGCTTCACCCTGGAGAGCCGCAGCTTGTGGGAGATGTTACTGCCGACCACCTTCACCACCTGGCGGGGAGCGGGAGAGAGAGCACAGGGCTGAGTGCAGAAGGGGTCCAGGAAGGAGCTTCCCTAACCCCCACTACGCGCCTGCTTTCGCACCAGCCCCTAGCGCGGCAGCCCGTCCCTAGCCCTCCCACTTTCCGGTCACACCTTTCTCTGCAATGCCCCCAAGCAGCGGTGGATTAACCATTGGACCAACGGGGGACCCTGGAAAAATGAGCACCCCACGTCCCAACCCGCTCTGCCTGCCTGGCGCTCCCGTCAGGAAGTGGGGTCGGGGTGCAGGGGCTTGCCCCGCTCTGTCCGCCTGCCTGCTGGGGCACAGGACTCCTGCGCCTCGACCCCGCTCCCCGGCAGGAGCACTGGATGGGCAGGAGAAGCCTCTGCACCCCAACCCCATTTCCCTGGCAGGAGCATGGGAAGCGGGAGACTCTAGGCGGAAGGGGTGTGGAGGGGCCCCCACTTGCTCTGGCCCAGGGCCCCACAAATCCCTAATCTGCCTCTGCCCCCAAGAAGGGCGCCAACAGCTCAGGGCTCGGTGGGGCCCTAGGCGTCAGAGTCACCGCTGCTCCGCTCTTGCTCTGGGCAGAGCAAATCGTTTGCTGCAGCCCTTGAAAAGCCTTCCCCAGGTCCAGAGTCCCCGGCCCACACGAGCTCCGTCTGCCCCCTGGCTGCACAGCGCCCTGGAGGGCCGTCATAGCTAGAGGGAGAAGAAGAAATACGGGGGGCACGGGATCTGGGTCTCTGCTACAGCCCGTCATGAGACAGCGGAGATAGTGACCCCCAGCGCCCGGCTGCCAAGCATGGAGATGAAGCAGCCCACGCTTGTGGTACATGCCATTCGGCCAGTCCTAGGAGAAACAATCCTATTCAGCCACTGGCCGGGACATAACGCCATCTCCTCTAATGCACCCCCCTCACCTCCAGCCTTCCCAAGGCAGCAGGGCATGGCCGCTGTGCACGATGGGATCCTTCAGCCCGCAGCTGCTCAGTCCCGAGATGATGAAATCCCCAGCACTCTCCACCGCGCTGTGTTTGAAGATCGATGCAGAACCACGCAGGCTAATTAGCTTTTCTACCAAATTGATTTGCTCTTAGTATTTATCACCCAATGAAATTTAAGACTTACGCACTAGTCCAAGCTGCTGCTGCTGTTGGGTGAGGTCAATAAATCAGATTTATAACCCGCCCTGAGGCCCCTGGCTCTGTTCCCTCTAATCACACTGGATGGGAAAGGCCATTTTTCTCCTTACCACTCCACTGGTGAGCTGAGGAGTCGGCGGGGTTTAGCGACTGGCCTGGAGGCTGCAGCCTGGGAGTCGTGAACCCCTTGCTGAAGAACCAACAGGGCAGAACCAAACCCAGCCGCAGGCTCAGAGAGCGGGCGAGACCTGTCAGTGGCCTAACGAATGGACTCACTATAGGGCTGCATGTGCTCTGCAGCTGCAGCCGTGGAGCCAGAGATACTGAACTGATGCCCTAAGATGGGAGCAAGGGGGTCGGGCTGGACGCACAGTTTGGGGAGCTGGCCTTACGCAGCTCGACAGCAGCCACGGATGGGGCTCTCCTGAGACCTGCAGGCGGCTGCAGATTGCAGGGTAGCAACACGTAGCTTGCTCTGCCACATCCCCTTAGCAGCGTCTGCTAATGGGAATCTTAGAGAGCTGCCAATGGGCACTCCAGCTGAAAACCCAGCGGAGAATTGGCATGCAATCTCACCCTGCCCTCTGCTGGGGTGGAAGGCCCTGTGGGGCAGCAAGGAACCAGAACAGCAATGCCAAGCTGTCGCTAAGTTTTTTCACCCTGCATTTTCAAAATGCAACATGAGAGTTAGCTGGGCAACAAGCTGCCAGGGAGTCAAATACTATCGATGAATTTTTAGAATGGGCTGGATAATTTTGTGACCAAAACTCACAGCTGTAGCCGCACAGACTAGGGGGAAAGGGTCAGCAACTCTCATGCTCCTGATGGCAGCAAGGTCAGGAAGGAATTTAAATAGCTGTTTGCATTTATATCGCACTTTTCATCCGCAGATTTGAGAGCATATTGCAAAGCTGAGCAAAAGATCATTATTCCCATTTTACAGATGGAGAAATTGAGGCCCAGTGACTGGAGACCAAGGTCACGCAAGGAGGCATGAATCCCAGTCTGCTGCCCTGTTCCACCGGACAATGCCATTTCTCCAAGTACAGCATTGTGTCCAGCCCTGGCTGTCTCCCCTTGAGACAGATACTGCTGAGATGGGGAAGGCTAGAGGTCTGGCTAGAATTTACACACGACACCAAGTATTGCAGACCCAAGGATTATTCAGCCTTGAAGGGAGGTGAGCTAGCTGGTCCTTGCTGAAGCTTGGGAGATTCTGAAGGGTGTTATGGGAAAGGATCAGTTCCTCCTTTTAACTTTGTAATACAAGAGCAAGGAGTCTCTTAAAGAAATTAATGGCTGGCAAATTTAGCACTAATAAAAGGAAACCTCCTTTGCAAATCTTGCAGTCAGTCTGTGGAATTTGCTGCTCTAGTGGGTCTTAGAGTCCCATTTTGGGGCTGGATTATAAAAGGGCTGGATAATTTTATGATCACTAATAATATCTGCAGTGATGCAGGCTGAGATAAAAGTAATGAAATGTCATGCTTCAGGGTGTGAAGTGACCGCCACAGGGGTCAGGAAGGAGTATTCTCCCCTGGTGCAGCACTGGACTCTGGGCTAGATGCTGGAGGGTTTCTTTTGTACCCTCTCTCTGATGCACTGGATATTGGCCATGCTGCAGCTGGACACCGATCGCCTTGGTAGCCCAGCAGTCTCTCCTGGCATGGCCAACGCTGCCCTCCTAGGGAAATGCAGTCGCTGTATGGGCATAACTGCCCTTCGGTGACAGCCCGAATGCACCAAGCCAGCAGCTTGCTAATGACCTCAGAGACATGGGCACTTGCTCTTGCCTCCCAAGCAGCTGGAATAGCACCTTGAAATGCCACCCAGGGCTGAAAGTTTGGAACCTCCCCCCCGTACAGACTCCTTTGAAAGCGGCCTAGTGCAAGGCTGAAGTCCCCCTTAGTCCCCCGGGCGCACAGGTCTGGAGCTGGCCTCTGCGCGGGGCTGAGTTTCATCCTGGCTGAAAAGACGTGAATGGGGATTGAAGCAGTCAGCTTCCGAAGGTGGTTCCTGGTTCCTGGGCTGTAATGCAATCAGAATCTCTGAGACCGAGAACCTTATTTATGATCTGACTACGTCTGAGCGGGCCACAACCGGCTCAGGGAGCTTTCAGTGCAATGTCTTCCGCACGTCGTTCGCAGAGCCCTGCTTTGCTTTCTGGGGCCGTTAGTTTTTCCTCTACTTGCCCTTTGGACGTTGCACACAATTTACCACGGTCACTTGCAGGGACGGCTCATCTCCCTGCATTTCTTTCCCAGTCTCGAAACGTTTAATAAGCACGGGCATTTAAAACAACAATCAATCAATAAATGTTTTCAAAAGCGAATCTCTCCCCGTGGCCTGAGCTGGAGGAGTGTCACACCCAGCCTGCCTGGGAATCAAGCGTAGTTATGCAGGGAAAGGCGCTGCTCACACTCGGGCATCCAAGTAACTGCCTCATTATGCTGGGAAATGCAATTGCGCAGTTAAACAGAAGACCCCGGCCCCAGGATCGTTCCACAGCTTCTGCCCTCGTGGCCTCCAGCTGATTCCCTTTGCGCTCCCCCCACTCCTCTTGCTAGCTGGGAGTGGCGCCGTGGGGGGCGGGGGTCCCAGCTGGCTGGGGCTGAGGGAGGGCCGGTGAGCTTCTCTTTCATTGTAATGTTACGCCCTCAGTCTTCACCACGCAGAGCGGAGCAGCCGCATGCCTGGCGGCCTGGGCATGAGGCCAGTGAGCAGCTGCGGATTGTCCCAAATGCCCATGGGTCCCCGCTAAATCGTGAAGGCACCACGGTCCCCCACAGGGAAGCCAGGGTGCTCAGCACCTCCAAGAGGCATTTGCCGCATGGCCCCAGGCGAGCATTTACCGGGTCCATACACATTGGACTGGCAGGGGCCAGACTGATGGGCCCTGAAGCAAACCCCACGCCAGACAACACTGGCACCCCCAAACGGAGCAGGCTCACCCAGGCCGTCTTGGGCCGAGTAGCTAGGAAGTCAGAGCTGGTGCTGGATTTAGGTGGAAACCAGCCAAACCTTGGCAGTTTCCAGAGAGCTCTGGAATCACTCGAAACCAGCCCAGAAAAGGGAAGTCGCAAAAGGAGCGGGCCTGGCGTTTTGCAGAGCTTGCTTGCCTGGCAATGCTGCTGTTTTTAAGCTCACCCCTGTGACGCAGCGTATCCCACCGAACCTGCACGGTCCCACGCACGCCCGGCTTTCCAAAGCCACCAGAGCAGGGGCACCTCTGGGGAGCCCTGTACCTGAGCTGCTCGTTTCCAAAGGTCCCGCCAGCGAGCGTTACCGGGACAGGCTGGGACCCCACTGGAGGAGGGGAGCAGGGAGCTGGACCCAGTGCCATTTTGTGTAACCCTCCCACCACTGCCCTTGCCCGGGCAGGTAGCTGATCCAAACCGACTGGGCTGGCATCCCCAGGCCTCTCACACAGGCTAGCGCTGCCGGGGTGTCAGGGGAGGAAAGCACTGGGGGCTGAGATGGGGATATTTTCGCCTGTACAATCACTCCAGTCCATCAAGGACTTCTTCCAGTGTGTGTTCAACCCAGTCTGACACAGCCACACTAGCTGGAGCCATTCCCCACTGTGTGCCTTGTCGATACTGCACCTGTAACCACCAAACCGGCGAATGGACTGAAAATACAAAATCGTGCATTTCTGCAGTGTCCACACGTCACACAGTTCCCAGCCCCGGCTGTGACAGCACCTCAGGGCGCGCGCGAGGCTGGTGCATCGTGCGACGCTCTAGCATGACTCCAGCGTAGCCGGTTGGTGTGCTGTCAAGGCTCACCGTAATATGGGGTCAGGAAGGAATTTCCCCCCAGGTCAGATTGGTCATGAAGGTCACTTTCCAGGATTAGCTGGGTTTAGCTCACTGAATTGCCACAACAGGGACCTCAGACATGGTGCCCCTCACCCCCACCTATTCTCCGCCTGTGCACAGACCAAGCTAAGCCCCCGGGGGCTGTGAGACCGTGGTGGGTTAGTGGGTGGGTGCTGGTGGCCTGTGATACACAGGAGCTCAGACTTGACCTGGTGGTCCCCCTACTAGCCTTAATTTCTACGTCTCCGAGCCCAGTGATGGTGGTTTACACATCGCCCACAGCAGCCTGCTGACACTCGGTCCAGGAGTCACCTCCCCTCCGCTGAATGCAGCAGCTGCGACAGCCCCCGGGGTTTGCAGGGGAGAGCGAAGCCCGGGCACAATTACACAAGGCGTTTCAGGGGAACAGGGAGAGCCTCTCCCTGGAATCTGGCCCTGGCACGTGGATTAACGTCCCTGAGTCTTATGAAAAGGTTCTGTGTGCTCGGATGACCACGAGTAGCTGGGATCGCCGTTTAATCTCTCGTCAACGGCACAGGGACACCCTATTTCCCAGAGACGCTGAGTCAGAAGGGGAAGCCCCTCTGTCTGCAACAGTAACACGATGACGTGGGTGTTCCCGGAGCTCTCCCATATGAACAGTGAGCAACCTTCGCTGCGAGTCGGCTTCAGAGGGTTCACGAGACCATAGCCCAAGGGGGCACGGCCCTAGGCTGTTACACAGAGTCCACACCTGAGCCAAACTCAGACTTGTGCAACCCCACTGACGTAGCAGAGTCCCTGGATGCCGGGTCTGAATCGGGCCCTGAGAACTTTTGAAACAGCAGGACTCTCACGAAGGCGAGTTGCTCTAATCTCAGCACCGAGGCAGTAGCCCGACGGGTGCTATAGAGCAATTTCAGCCAGATCAGGGGTTTAAACATGTCCACATGTTTGAAATAAATGCCCGGCGGGACAACGTGTGAAGGGTGATGAATGTGGGCTCGACATTTTGGAGACGACCCGTCTGACTAGGTCCGGGGGGATACACTCTGTGTGCTGGACTCCATGGGGGGACGTCATTATTGTCATAAGATTTACCCATGTTAGTCCCCACACACTGAAATGAGAGTACACGCCCCCAAGTCCTGAGGCTTGGAGTTCGACCAGCCTGGGGGTTTCCAGTAGCCTGAGAATGTATCTGTCTTTTCAGGGCCCAATCCTGTGAGGTACTGAGCACCGTCAACTCCTGCCAAAGAAGACAGGAGTTTGGGGAGTGCCACAGCTCGGGGGGTGAGCTCGGCTGTTTAACTCGGCACAGAACACAGGAGTGATGTGCTGGGCTTGCTCGGACCTTCCCCGTGCTAGCTCGGGGCTCTGAAAATCCCAGGCAGGCAGAGCAATGGCAATTAGAACCAGGGCTGTTAAAATATGATGTTATTTTTGTCAGTCCCGGCCTGGGCAAAGCCCGCCTCCACCCTGAGCTGCGAGATAATTGAGAAGCAAGACTCTGTGACGCACCTGTCTTATCAGAGCCACAGCAGCGAGAGCGCACGCGGGAGCCAGACCGACAGGGGGGGAGCGAAGACGCCAGTGACAGCAGGCGGCCAGGACCATGTATTTTATTTAACTAATTGGTGTCTCCTCGTTCTGTTCACGTGAGCCGAAATGTCTCTGGCCTCCGAATCCGCTAAGTCAATTTGATTATTTTCTCCTTAGTGTAAATGTGTTCCCTAGATGCCTCAGGAACTCAAAGAAGATCTATCCTGGGCTGTCTGACACCCTCCGTTCGGGGAGTTCGACAACGGGCTGGTGATGAGTTTCGGGGCTTTCCCAGAGCTCAGGCCAGCTCGGACTGAAGCAGCTGTGCTCTGGGGCGGTGACGGGAAGGGGGGGGCCTGCAGCGAAGGTGCAAGCCTGGGACTCGGGCGATCAGTTTCCAGCTGTGACCCAGACACCCTGTGTGCGAGGAGCCAGTCGCTCCCTCTTGGGGCCAGGTTCTCCTCAACATCGGCAGGCAGCGTACAGGGGCCGTAGTAGGACTGAGAATTCGGGTCTTTGGGCCTCAGCTCCCCGCCTGTAACCCAGGGCTGGAAACCTTACGTGGGGCCGTCTGGTCTGGTCAGACCGTGAGCTCTCGGGGGCAGGGACTGTCTCTCGCTACATGTTTGTGCCACCCCCAGCATGCTGGGGCCCCGCTCGCAGCCAGCACATCCAGGTGCCCAGGCAATGCTCATAAACAAGTGCGAAGGTTCAAGGCTGCAGCCCTCCTCATGCCAGCAACCCGCACTCATGCAAGGAGCCCCACCAGAGCCACAGGCCTGAGCGCTCCTGCAAGGATCCAACGTCCCTTGCCGCCCATGAACACCACTGGGGAAGGAGGGCTCTCAGCACCTCACAGCACTGGACCCTTCACATCAGCTTGTGCAGCGACTGAGCTCCCAAGTTGGCTGGACACCACACCTGGCTGTGGGGCTAGCTGGAGCCGTGGGATGACCCAGCAGGCATGTGCCTAGCAGCCCGAACGGTCCCAATGCTCCAGTTCAGAAGCGCTGCTGCAGTGTATCCCTCAGTCGGATTTTCCCTCTGGATTCTCCAGCCCGAGAGCGCCCCGTCTAGCAGCCTCAATGGAAGCAGAAGGGAAGCCAGAGTCTTTGGCCCAAACCATTTCTCTCTCTCACTGCCCTCCCTGGCAAAGGCCTATGACGGGATTTATCACGAGGTCACTGGGCAGAGAAAGGGCACCGCTCCGCCGGGCCCGACAGCAGGCGCTTAAGAAGACCCCAAAGAATTTTAAAACACTGCAGAAAACATAATTGCTTCAAGGCCTAAATGAGTCATTTTGTTCTAATGGCCCCAATTCAGGAAAGCGCATAAGCACGTACTGCACTGTACATCAGTGAGACTTGAGTGCACGCTTAAATGCTCTCCAGAATTCAGGCTTAGATTCCAAAGCAAAGCCCCCGGGAGAGACTCACTCCGCACAGTGCCCTGGGTGCAAGCCTTCACTGCGGAGTGGCCACCAGCTCCTGACCACAACATGCACTGGTTCTCCCACCGGCAGCTTTTCAAACCGAGTTGAAAAAAATCTTTGGTCTTTAAAAAACAGAACCGTGCAATTTTTGCCCAAGCTTCCAGTGTCTCGGGGACCAAAGTTACAGCTGCACCCTCAATTAAAGCCCCTCGCCAGAAATCATTATCCAAACTCACGCTTATTTTTGTCGCCTCCTTCCCAGCTTCTTCCTGCTGAGATGCTTTTAGCTGTGGGGAAGGGAGGAATGGGGGTGGGGAGAGAACAGAGAGAAGAGAACCTATTAGTTCAGCTGGAAGGGGAGAAAAACCCATCAGACTAATTCACACCTGAGCCCGTAATGGATGCTTCAAAGGCAGACGGGAGAAGAGGGGCTGGCGGGGAGAGCTGGCGTTTAGGTGGTGGAGGTAGCGTGGAGGAGGGGAAGCAAGCGTGCTACTGAGTGAAAGTTCCAGCAGTGAAAGGAAAAGAGGAAAAATTTATCCTGCTTCAGCCTTTCAGCGCTGAACGCTGCACCTGGAAAAGGAACCAGTCCTGCCAGCTAGCACTGGCTGCTCCCGGCCAGAGAGACCTGGCAGACTGCAGATTAGAAAGGAGTTTGCAATGCAAGGTGATGACACCAGGCTGCAACAGGCAGAGAGGCACCAGGCCAGAGACTGGGGAGATGCTCCATGCTGGGAGCACTCCGAGGATGCTGCCGTCAGCTCTGGGCCCCTCCGCACCAGGCAGATGATGACAAATAGGAAGGCAAAAGCTGAATGAAGGGCCTGGGGCGAATGATTTATGAGGAGAGATTAGCAACATGCCGCTGGGCTAAATGGTGGCTAAGGAAGGCAGGGATCACTGGGATGGATGGCCAGGAGTAACAGGACCAGTCTGGGAAGAGGAAAATGCAGGCTGGATGTCTGGAAACCCAGACTTCAGAGCAGGGAATAATCCGCCCAGGGGAAGGGGGTCACTGGGCCCAGTGATTTAAGGGTGGTCTGGGAAGAGCCCTGGAGAACACACCGGGCAGGACCCTGCCCCAGCCCCAGGAGCCTTGCCACACAGAGCATCTAGGAGTGAACAGACGTTCTTTGCATGGGGACGAGGCCGCTGCTGAGCCCGGGCACCGTCTGGGCAGCACAGAGGGGCCTGGGATAAAGGAAATGGAGAAAGGGACGGGAGGGGAAGAAGCCAGCCATTCGCTGAGCTGGTTGTTCTCTGCCCTCTCTCTCCTCACCCCTTCCAGGTGACATTCACCCTGCTGCAGAGAGCCGCACCCCACCACAAGCCTCCCACGAGGGGGAGCTGTTCCAGGAGCTGAGCACAATTTTCCAAGGTGGGTACCTAAGTGACCACTCAGCTGCCCTGGGCTCTGTCTGAGTGTCCAGGCACAGAACTGTTCAGCCTGCAGGTGCCAAGCAGCATCGGTGGGCGCTGGGGTTGCCCAGCACTATGCAGGAGACGCCCTGCAGCTTACAGGCTCTGCTTTTATCTTCCGCTCCTAAATCCAAATATCGCGGCCACAGTTTGCATGTAACTTCTTTAGCACGTTGCTCTTGTAATTGGCTGGCCGTGATACCCCAGCTTGCCGGGCCATCTGGGAAGGCCTGGGTGCTGGGGCCGACTGTGCAAAGCGGGAGTCTCTGACAGCCTGGGCCCACAGAGATAAGCCCGGACTGATCGGTAAAGGCTCCTGGCTGGAATTGGGTTTTAGATTTGGGGTTTGCATTAGATTTCAGTGTCGGGACGACCCTCCTGCGTCCCCATTCCCCTCCCCTCTGGGCTCTGCGCTGCTTCACAGCTCAGCACTTCCCCCGAGGAGCAGCAATGAACACTTCAATCTCTTTGGTCACTTGATTACAGACCTAAAGGTCGCAATATTACAACAAAAAGACTTCAGAAACAGACTCCAGCGAGAGACTGCTGAATTGGAATTAATTTGCAAACTGGATACAATTAACTTAGGCTTGAATAAAGACTGGGAGTGGATGGGTCATTACACAAAGTAAAACTATTTCCCCATGTTTATTCCTCCCCCCTCCCACCCTGGCTGTTCCTCAGACGTTCTTGTCAACTGCTGGAAATGGCCCACCTTGATCATCACTACAAAAGGTTTTCCCGCCGCTCTCCTGCTGGTAATAGCTCACCGTACCTGATCACTCTGGTTACAGTGTGGAGGGTCACACCCATTGTTTCATGTTCTCTGTGTATATAAATCTCCTCACTGTATTTTCCACTGAATGCATCCGATGAAGCGAGCTGTAGCTCACGAAAGCTCATGCTCAGATAAATGTGTTAGTCTCTAAGGTGCCACAAGTCCTCCTGTTCTTTCTACTAAGCTGTGCAGCAGCATCCTCAAGCGCAATGGGTCCTCTCCGTCTGCTCCCCTAGTGTTTGGGACCCAGGTGTCCGAGCTCTGCGGCATGGCATACAGCTTCCTCCCTGGAAGCCTCCATGCCCTGCTGCAAACTCCTGAGAGTCACAATCTCCCACCCCCGCCCATTCTATAGCAATGCTGTCGAGTGATAGCATTTCTCTGACACTTCTCTCAATTTATGGTAATACCGGTAGCAGTGGACTGCCAAAGACACAAGAATACAGCCTCATTAAAATACCTAAAGCTGCCTTTCCATTATTTGGCCCTTATCTCTGTGTGAACAGAAAGAGAAATAAAGAGACAGCTGTTTGCCAGGACTGATATACAGCACAAAGGGGGAGCAGGCGGTGGGGGGATGGACAGTGCATGAGGCAGGGGAGAACACAGGCGCACAGAGACAAAGCCATTTGCGATACTATCAAACCCCAGCAGGATCGGCCAGCTGGTGTGAGAGGTAACTGGGGAAAGAGACACACCATGGGGAGGCCACGCACCCTCCGGCTGCTCCAGCCCAGCCAAGGTGCAGGGCGTTGGCCTGCAGGACCCTGGGAAGTGACCTTCCCTGCTTGCATCATCCTGGTGTGATCCCTGATGGCGGGGCAGGGACCCGCGGCCAGAATCCTTCCTCCCGTCTCGGGAGGGAAGGGGAAACAGACTCCACCGCGAGACTCGGGTTCTGGGGAAGGAGATGGGAGAGCAGGGAAAGAGGAGCTGAATAAAGAAGGAAAGGGCCCAATCCTACAAGGTGCTGGGCTCCTACAACTCCCCGTGGCTCTGGCTCCTCCTCCAAGCAGCTCAGCACCACGGAGGGGGAAGTTCCCTTAGCTCCAGGGGCGGGGGGCTCACTGGGATAAAGTCTCTGTATTCAGCCTGCTGGAGACACACACACCCTGGGCAAACAATAATAAAATGGCTCATCCCAGAGATGCCAGCTGACCGGGAACACTGCCTGGCTGCCGGCAGCAGCGGCAGGAGCAACGGGAGGGGCAGGAGGCTGGTGGCAGGGGAGTGCCCGTGAGCAGGACCCCACCACCAGCCCCTGGCCTTGCGGGAGGGCAGGTCTGGTTTGCCAAAGGCAAATGCCAACAGATCTCAGGGACTAATTCCGAGGCAGAGAAGCCAAGCGCCGGGGGTGGGGGGGTTACCTGGTTTGAAGCCCACGTCTGTTTGTCTGTCCAGTCCCGGTGATTGCGAACGTACCACCACTGGATCTCGAGCGAGTAGGAGGGGGAGCCGCTGCCTCGGAAGGAGCAGGCCATCTCCACGTCCTCCCCGGCGTGGGCCGTCATGTCGTGCGGGGTCTCTGTGAACAGGGCTGCAGGGGAGAGAGAAGGGAGAGCCAGCCCCCCGTTAGGGACTGCAGGGCACGCATCCTCAGCTGGCCAGACCCCCTCCCACAGCCCCCGGCCTCTGCTGGCCACGGCACAGCCTGCGTCCAGGCCCGTCAGCAGAAGGTATTCACTGGAAAGATCCCATCCCCCGGGGCTGAGGAACGGAGACTGGCCGCCACCTTCAGACCCACTGAGGCTTTTCTGCACCAGTGGGCGTCAGCCCAAGCCGAAGCCATCTGCCTTGTGCAGCCTCCGTGTTCATTTAACTCTGGGCTACACGGCTTAGCCCTAGCCCAGGGACCGAAAGAGACCAGCTTCTGTGCGGAGAGTCTGCCCCAGCGTATCCCATCCTGGGAACGATCCTTTCCGTACAAACAGGGTCATTCAAGTCAAAGATGTCTGCTGGGCCTGGTTCACCTCTCACATTCGCCAGTTCTACACCTGAAAACCTTCACTGGCTCCCCTGCGCTTTCCCCAGACTCCTGCCCGTGCGATCAGCACCAGACCCATGGGCTTTTTAAAAGAAGAAATATCCGGCCTGAGAAAGACCCAGCAGCATGCACAGGAGAGCGAAGGGGCCTTTCGGATCCTGCTCTCCCAAGCCGACTGTTCCCGGGTGCTTCCCGTTCCAGGACATGCAAGATGTCTATGTTACGGGATCTCTGCCTAGTAAATCCAACACAATCCCAGCGCTGCCTAAATCGAAGTATAAATGAAAAACAAATCCTCATTTAATGCTGCCCCAAACAGTCTCCCACACGCCATATGGTTTGCTTTTCTCTCGCAAAACAAATATTGTTCAGAGGTGTCATTAGAATTCTTTTCCTCGTCTCTGGAGAGTATTGTTCCCCTGTCAAGTGTCTGCAATGGGCAGGTCATTCCGGAAATGCTATTGTCACAATCAATGACATATCCGACCGACAGCTTCTATCCTGTCAGGAGATTCCACCCCGTCCCCACCCTCTTTGGTTAGACTCCCCGGGGCTGAGGGTTTAGCACCTGAAAACTCAAAGCCTTCCAGAGTTTGGAAGCCCCCACGCTTCCACACTGAACAGGTAACTTCCCTCCCAGGAGTGTTTCATTTGGGTGAAACGCGGGCAGCTACTTTATCAGAACCAGCTCATTCCACCCTGCTCTGTGCTGACTTTCCAGCCACCAAGATCCCCAGAGCTGCCCCTCAAATCCTCCAACTCCTGCCCCAATGGCTTTTCCTGCCTCTGCGATTCATGCTCGGGAGCTGATTTCTTTAGAACTGCGTGTGCCGCTTCCCCGTGGGTTTCTTGCAGAGTTCTGATCCAGGCTGAAAACTGAATTATTATCAGCCCAGACAGAAAAGTTAATACCTTTGCTATCTCTCCGTCCCTCTGGACGCATGGAAATCCCGTAGACTTATCGCTTTCCTTTAATCCATTTTAGCAGGGGAGCTCAGGAAAATACATTGCATAAGGGGCTTAACAGGCATCCCCGTCTCCTTGCTGAATTCCTTGCGGTGCTCCTCCCAGGCCACCCATTCAACTAAGGGACCCCAGACACAAAGAATTACAAAGGCTTCAGTCAGCGCAGGAAGGGATCCCAGGGATTCCATAACATCCAAGCACTGGAAATAAGTGCGAATTACAGGTCTGCGTGAAAGCGCTCTCTTGATTCAAGCTGGCTGCATAAAAAGGATGAATGGCCCCCGTCTCCTGGTTCCAGCTACTCCACGACACACAGCCAAGGGCTGCGCTTCTTGCTCCTGCAACATCAGTGCTGGGGCCATTACCATGAAACAATTAAACAACAATGACGCTAACGTTCTCAGATTATGGCCTAATCAGGATCTCGCCCTCCAGTTCCAACATCAGCAAAAAGTACAACCGATGGATTTCTCTGTCTGCAGCTTGTGTGTCAATTTCCTGCTCACGGGGTCCAAGGGCCACCGGCAGCCAGCGTATGGTGCAAACTCCTCCCACTGCTCTGACGGTGTGCTTTAATCCTCGCCCACAGCCCCACCTATATGGCCCTCAGTGCCCCAAATCCCAGCCCCAGCATTCCTGCCCTTCCAGTCCTGGCCATGGCAGAGGGCCTTGCCAATGCTGCTCTCCTCCGACTTGCACAACCTCTGCTGTCGCAGCCCAGGCAGGGGGTCCCCAAGCTGTGTTGCCCTGCACCTCAGTCCTGGGAGCAGAAGCCCTGCTATCCCAGTCTTCAATCTCTCGACAGCAAAGAGCCCGGGTTTGGCGAGGTGGAAACTGTCCACCAGGGGCTTGAACAAGTTCTGGCCGTGGCAGCGAGGGCTCACCAGGCCTGGAGCACCCACTCCAAGGACAGAGGGCACCAGCTTGCTTTAGAGCCTCAGCATTGCTCGGCGACGCTCGGGAACTGCTCCCTATGGAGCCAGCCAGGACTATGGGGGAACCTCCTCTCTGGGAGCAGCCTGTCTCCAGGACACACAGCTCACCCGGCTTCCACCTTCCTGGGTCTGACCTTGGAGCATTCAGCATCCTCTGCCCTTCCATGCGCTTCCCACAGCCAGTCCGCCCAGGCGGGTGTCACAGAGTCCCCAGGCGATGCTGTGGAAATGCTCCCCACGAAGCCAGGCAGGACTCTGGGGAAGTCTCCTTTCTGTGAGCAGCCTGTCTGCAGGACACACAGCTCACCCGGCTTCCACCTTCCTGGGTCTGACCTCAGAGTCTTCAGCATCCTCTGCCCCTCCGTGCGCTTCCCACAGCGAGTCCGCTCAGGTGGGGCTCCTGGGGAAGCTAGAGAGTCCTGCCCCCCAACTCCGCAGTCAGACGGGACTGTCAGCCAGCCAGTAAAACAGAAGTTTTATTAGACGACAGGAACATGGTCTAACACAGAACTTGTAGACACAGAGAACAGGACCCCTCAGTGGGGTCCATTTTGGGGGACAGTGAGCCAGACAACCCCGTCTGCACTTCACTCCTCGTCCCCAGCCAGCCCCAAACTGACTCCCCCTCCAGCCCCTCCTCCTCTGGGCTTTGTCCCTTTCCCAGGCCAGGAGGTCACCGGATTCCTCTGTTCTCCAACCCTTTAGCTCTCACCTTGCAGGGGGGAAGGGCCCAGGCCATCAGTTGCCAGGAGACACAGTGTCGGCTATTTATGTACCGTGGCCCTTTGCCCTGCAACAATTACACCCCCTTATCCCACCACCTAGAGACTTAAGAAATGCATGGGGGAAACTGAGGCACTCCTACAGAATGCAGAGGAAACATTAAGAACAGTCCTGCTTTTTCACATGCACAAAGCCCTGGGCCGGACCCCGGCTCACACCCTGAGCCCCAGTGATACCCAGGAGAAGCTGCGATTTATGCCTCTCTCTGGCGGGGAACTGCAGTTCCCCCAACACTAAACAATGCAATGTAAAAGTAAATGACTATCAAGTAAGTGGGAAGCACTTTCCTTAATGAGTACATCCTACCGGGACTCCTGATTTCACTGCCACGTAAGTTCTTATTAATGCTGAGCAGCTTGTTTTCAGCATCTGCATTATTTGTTCTAAACACTGCACAACACAGCAACGAGAGCCGGTCATAACGCCGGCTGACCCTGCCCCCAGCTGTCCAGAACCCTGCTTTCTGACCACGGCCCCATCCTCACCTAGCACTACCCATGCCCCAGTTCCCCTGTGCACACAGAATTAGTGACCCTGGAGGGGAATGTTGAGGCTGAATTATCCCCAGTGGAATCCAGGCAAGAAACCTCAGGGCTGCGCCTTTCATCACAAAACGCACCTCCCCAGCTGCTTTTCACCTGTCCACCCAGGACACGTATTGCCCAAGCGCCCTGGGGAGTGCGATCTAACCTACATCCTCCAAGGGAATCTGCTTTAATTATAGAGTTTAAGGGGTGTAGATTGTGCTGGGTAGCCTGAGGGCTCAAGCCCATGTCTAAATTACTTGGGACACAATTAAAATCAGCTCCCACAGACTAGAATTTGGCAGATGAGCAGAGAAAAGGTTTGATTGAATCAAACATCTTCTTTCTTTCCGGTTTTAACTGGGAAGTGTGCGTATTAATTAACCTCAGGGCTCGGCCTTCTCAAAGGGCATCCGAACCAAAACCAGAGCTGCCTGCACTGAACCGTTCCCCTCCTCTGCGGTCAATAGGACGTCCACCCCCATGGAACCAACTTCTCACCCGTGGGAAACACGCAGCCGCTCCCTTGGGCTCCCTCTGCCTCCTCTTCAGCTCCACCTGGAACCTGGAGGAGGAGATATCCCGGCTGGAGGCGACACCAGCCTTTAGGAGAGCTTCTAGGGGCCGCTGCTCCATCTCTTGGAGGTCTGACGCTGTTGCGACTGTGTCTCCGAAAGGAAAGTGGCCGTGAAAGCCCCCGCGCACAACACCACATGGAACCGAGAACGAAAATTCAGACTCCCTGAGACGCCCCGTACAGAGACAAGGGCAGTTCCCTAACAACTGCCTTCTCTGAAGCCTCCCCAGCACTGCAGAGGATGCCAAGACGAGACGGGACCAGGCCCTTCTGCAGTGAGACAGAACATGGTCCCCAACGCGCTGCTGTCACTCTCTGTTGACTCTACTAGGGTTACAGGGCAGATTTACAGTGGTGTGACCAAGACCCTCATCTGGCCTCTATGTTCGTTCCCTTCCGGGTTCCCTCCAGCAGTACCACGAAGCAGAGATCTAGAACGTCGGCGCCTCCCCTTCCTGAATTCAGGTGTAGCTAGGATCTAGAGCTGCATCAAGACACCACAGTTCAGGGCACTCTCTGCAATGGGGCTTCCATACTCACTGCCTTAGATACTGCAGCTGGGGCCACGGACGCAGCTGAGGGCCTCAGTCTGTTACGTATTTATCCGCCGAGCCGCCGCGAGGCAGGGCAGAGGTACTCCCTCCGTGCAGGTGGGGAATGAGTCACAGGGAGGCTAAGCGGCTGGCCCAACATCCCTCCGGAAGTCTGGACAGAGCAGAGAATTGAACCTAGGTTTCCCAAGTCCTCTAACCGCTGGGCCATCCTCCCTCCCTCAAGCCAGCCATCTGCAAAACTGGGGTTAATTCAGATTTGGATCCAGGGCTGACTCTGAGCTTGGTGGCTCCACTGGAGATCTCATGAGAAAGTCTGTTCCAGACTATGCTGCAGGCCCCAGAGGCTTGGACTGGTGGGAATGCAGGCCCCTGCCCCCCGCATAGGTGCCTCCCCCTCCCCATCATTAGTCACTAAGGAGATCTGACCGAGCCTTGGCTGGAGCAGCCTCTACAATCAAGCCTCTTCCTTGACTCTGGTACCAGCAGCACGCCCAGCCCGGTGCTGACCAGAAGGCAGACGTCCTCCGTTTGCCAGCTCTGCCGACAGCACCGGCAGGTCCTGCAGATCAAAGATTTGCTCTAGCGGGATCTCTCCCCTGTGAGATCTCCCGGAGTTCCTCATCCTTGCAGCATCACCGTCCCCATCAAGTCAGCCCTGTAGGAGGGCCTGGTGAATGGCTACAGGGAGACAAGCTCAGTGGGGGAGCAAGTCTCTTTCAAGACAGCCTGAGTAACACTAAGGGGGAGGGGGGCGGGGCAACAAGCCCAGGAGGCTGCATTACCCCTGGGTAGGGCAGTTAACCCCATGATGCCCAACTGAATCACAACCAGCCCCCCTCCACAGGCCCCCAGCCAATGCATAAGCGAGACATTCTCGGGGTGACAGGACTAGCAGGTGCAAATGACTCTTCTAGGTGGAGCGGACACGCTGGATTCTGCTAGGTGAGGACGGCTGCTTTAACCGCTGGGGGCAGCTTTGGCCACTGGAGGGAGCCTGCTCCCTGGAGCTACACGTAGACGACAGCTATGAAGGGCAGGGGGGAGCCGCACTTTGGGCTGGCCTTGGGGACCATTTCAGCCCGATGCAGATGTTGCTATTTCCCAGCGAGGCCCCGCCTGCCGCAGACGCCCCACCATGTAAAATGGAGCACAGAGATTCCCAGGAGTGGCAGGTTGGCTCACAGGACTTGGTCTCAGCTTTGGGAGCTGATGGTGCCTGCAGTGGTGAGAGGAGGAGGACAAAGAGGAAATAATCTGATCCTCATTACTGTGTCTGTTACAAAATCGGTGTAACAGAAGCTTAAGACCGTAAAGCGGCTTATTAACATGAGCCTGCGAGAAAGGCACCTGGAAGGCGCGGCGAGTACAGGCTACAACACGTGCAGGGCCTCTGCTGCCAAGACGCCCAGGCGTTGAGAATGGATTTGTATTTGCCTCTAATCCTGGGTCCCTCTGTGACAACAAAGAGCAGGCTGGAGAAGCAAACACCAAAGAGGATCTTGCTGAGAGGGGCCCCCGCCATCTGGAGGAGTGCTGGCACGCACGGCCGGCACGCTTGAAACGTACCAGGAAAGGAAAGGCGACAGTTATATCTGCTCCAGCAAGATGCTCACCGCCTGGCTGAGAGCAGCCCTCGGCAAAGCTGACCTTCTGCTCCCCTTTGAGGTCCCGCCAAGACCAGCAGCTGGTTCTCAATCAGCAGCAAGCACGCTGCCATCCGAACGAGGCAACACGGGCTGTCAGCAGGGTGCTGGGATTGTTACAAACCTGTCCTGGGCCAGGCTCAACACGGGTTGTGACCTCCTCAGCTTTCAGGCAAGCTGAGGCCAATACAATAACTGGTCGCTGCAGCACAGAGGGCTGGTTTGGTGCCCGGGAAAGCCAGTGATCTGGCACCAGTCCGTCCCCAAACCACGTGATGGTGATGGGGACATTCCATAGGACACTTCCCCAGAACAGCCACCTCAACCCTGCGCTTGCCCCGTGATGGGCTTTGATCATTGTAACTCTCAGCCCCACCGGCCCCGTCGCCACTCCAGCTTTTGGTGCTACCCGTGAGCGAAGTCCACGAGCTGAAAGCCATGCAGCCCCTCCCCCACCAATGCCATAGTTAGCTGGGGCCGGGGGCGGGGGGGTTAGAGTGGGACCAGGCCCGACGCCACCTGAGTAGACGGCACCGGCCAAGGGATGCACTAATTCAGCACCATGCACCTTCCAGGTCCGTGTGACGCCCCCAGTGAAATGACCCGGCGTAACCCCGGCAGAGGGTGGCCATGCAGACACCCCACCGCACCCCCACAGCCCCCGATGATGGGTGCCTTGCAGTGCTCAGGGGTCACGGAGGGTGCGGCTGGGCCACGCTGGCCCCTCGACTGCTCCCAAATCCAACATGGCCGCAGCGGCTCCTCCAAGCTGGGCAGCAAGGCCGTGAACGTTCCCCTCAGCAGGAAGCCCTACGGGGATGGACGTTCCCCCCACCCCGGCCCTGAAGGGGTCATGGTGGTGCGGGTAGGGCCAATTAACCAGATCCGGCGGAGCGTCTGGCTTGACTGACGATGACGAGTGGCTGATCAAGCCCAGCTGGCTAAAGGATAAAGCCAGGAAGCCTGCAGCAGAAAGGGGCTGCAGTGTGGAAGCCGGTGGTCACTCTCTGGGCTTAGAGAGGGAAAAGGAGGAAGCCCGGCAGCAAGAGACGTGCTGGGATCCTGGCCCTGGGGCAAGGGTTTGCCCAGCACGGGGAGAAGAAAGCCTGTGGGGGGCAGAGTAGGAAGCAGCCCAGGGAAACGGCAGCGTGAGTGGAGATTGCACAGAACCTGGCTGCTGATGGGGTCTCTGGGCTGATACCAGAGTAGCAGGCAGGCCTGGGTTCCCCTGCCAGCCCTCAGAAGTGGCACCGGATTGTGGGAGATGCCAACTGGACAGCTGGTCGGGAGGGACTGAGATAGCCCGGAAGGGGGCACTGTACAGTGACGTAGCGGGAGGGCTGGGACATGACGCGGGAGAGAGCACCCCGAGTTGCAGAGAGAGGGTCCGGGGCAAGCCAGCGATGGAAGGGGGGGCCGGACCAGAGCAGCGCCCATTCCCCAGACGCAGCCAGGAGGGGGGGCTGCAGCAGTGAGTGAGCCCTGTGACACCCACCCACAGCCGGAGCCGGGGGGCCCTGCTTGTTGGGGGGTGGGGAGCAGCCTGACCCGGGCCAAGCGTTTGCGACACGCAGACAGAGACCTGCTGCTCTCACGGGGCTGCTGAACGCCGTGCGACGCCCGATGCGGCTGCAGCTGAGTGTGCGTCTGCTACACCCACTCCAGCCTCGCTCGTCCAACGGACAGCATGGACAGGCCCTCTGCTCTCAGCCCAGCAGCTCCCCGACTGTCCCTCCCGGCTAACGGGACATGCTCGCAGCACCGCTGGTCTGAACAACTGCAACGGCTCCTTTAAAACCTTCCCCTGGCCACTGGCTACCACCCCCACATTGCTGGCTGCAGCTGGGCCCCAAGCCACAGGGCCAGGGAGGAGGGGAGGCTAAACTGGAGTGACCGGCCAGCTGGAAATCGTCCATCAAAAGGCAACAAAGAGTGAAACGGGCAGTAAATAATCGCTGACAGGGAAAGAATAGGGGAGTTCCTCCCCCTCCCCCCACTGCAGCCCTGCTTGCCCCAACGCCCCAGCACTTCATTCTCTGCTCCTTTCCCCCCGGCTTCCTCCCACCCCCACATCTGGCCAGTCCAGTCTCCCTTTGTCTCACCCCCACCACCTCTCTCAGCCTCTCATTAATCCTGGCTCCCACCTTTCCCACTCCCTGTTTCTGCCCCGTCTCACTCTCCTCCGTGCTCATCTCCTCCATTCCCACCCCCACCTCCGAACTGAGGGTTTTGTCTCGTGCCCCCATCTCCTCTCTCAGTGGCAGAGACGGCCCGTCCATTTCATTGTCGATCTGGCTCCACGGGCACTGTCTGCTCATTAGATCATAACCCGTTGCCAGGAAGATTAATATGGTCACAAAAGCTGGATGTGGCCTAATGTCTGGGGAAAGCGCAGTGTGTCCCGGGTCACAGGGCTGAACGTCGCAGCCGGGCAGTGTCCCTGCAGGGGATGGCAGAGCCTCACTTCCTAGCGTCGGGCACTCTGGCCAGCTCGCAGCTGCTGGTCACACCCAGACCCCCGTGAGGTGACTTACGTTGCACTCTGACTTGCGGGCATGCAGCTCCTTTCCACGGGCGGGTAACGTGGTAAGTACAGTAAATACATGAACAACTGCACTTCACCGTTTGCTCACACGATCATCACGTGTGTGTGCTCAGTCACCGTCACGGCGTGTGCAAAGCTGTGCGTGCATTGTTTGCACGGGCAGTACTCGGAAAGCCTGGACCTAGCGCACTAGCCGTCCTTTTCGAAAAGTATAAAATAGCTGCCATATTTCCTGGGCATGCCGAGTAAAGTGCCCTCCCCGCATTGGCATTGCAACAGCAAGTCATTCACCAAATACCCGCCGCAGAACTCTGCTGGCATCTCTAATGTCACTGGTGCAGGAACAAAGGAAGCAAAGAAAGAATCACCGGAGGTCCCTTTAAATTCTGTGGGATTGCGCAGACGGCTCAGGGAAATGGCTAGCAGCTAAAAATCTAAACTGCTCATAAGGCCTTGACTAACTGCACTAATTCTCACATTTCATTACAAACTCCACAAGAGACCAGCCGGGCTGGAAATCATGTTGCCTTCTTTCTGGAATTGGTTTTTGCTAGAACTGGCGCTATTTCAGAAGAGCAGGAGCCCAGGCCCAACACAAAGGGGACTCCAGAAATGAGAAATTCACATTTATTTGAAAAGGGCCATTTGTCAAATTACATTTAAAAGCAAAGTCTGAGTCTAAACACTGCTAACAGCTAGAGATAATCATCTTTCACGCAGACCCAACCAGAGCACCCCAAGTATCCCGTCCCAACTACCCATAATGCACTGCAAAGAAACTGGCATCAGAGACGAGATGCAAAGGCGTGGGCTGGATGCAGTCTTTCTGCCCTGGGCTTCTCTGCTCTTCCCTTTGCAGAGCACTGGGGAGTGACGCTCCACCCAACTCCCAGCACATCAGGACTTCTCAGTTTGAGATTGATGGAGCGCGCTAGTCTGGCTGATAGATAGACAGCGAGACACTGTGTCTGTGAGTGAAAGGAAGGCAGCGCAATAGCATGGGTGTTAGATTAGTGATAAGGTGATGGACAGAGAGAGAAATTCGGGATGAAGGCTCAGTGACAGAGGAAACAGAGAGATACTGTAGGTGATATTTTATCTAGCCACCCTCCCTGGGAACCAGTGCGGGCAGAGGGTGTGGAACTGCAATCCCCAGTAGGTACAACCAGCAGAGAATAGCATTTCAGAAAGTGGCTGATCAAGCCCAGCTGGCTAAAGGATAAAGCCAGGAAGTCTGCAGCAGAAGGGGGCTGCAGCGGTGTTGCAAGACCGAATGCACGCAGTTGGGATGCAGACACCATGTTCTGTAAGGGCTTTCTGCTGACGGTGGTATAAACTGGAGATGGTTCTCAGTAGGTCAAAGTCCCCCTTGGTTAGCTGGGTATTTGGGGGGGCCGTTCTTGGTGGGAACAAAAGAAATAAAAATAGACTGGGTCCAAACGACCCACCTATTCAAGGGTCCCATGCTGCCCCCAATAAATCAAGGGGGGCTTGGGGTCAGGGTCAGTCAGAGGGTGCAATCCCTGCCTTCCAGAGGAACGTTTCACTGGAGCCTTTTTCACTGTTAGTTGCTATTTAACCTTTCGGCAATATTGGCAGATGCTAAATAGAGCTTTCTATAACGGAAGCCACGGCCCCTTGGGCTACAGAGGTGCCCTTGCAGGCCCTGTGCCTGGGGAGGGCTCCAGCCCACCCTGCCAGCGGTGGATGAGCCGCCCGCTGCTGGCAGTGTTTGTACATGGCTGGGGGCTGCCAGACGCAGACAAGGAGGGATTCTGCTTTTCTAATTCAGAGTGTGTACATGAGCTTCATCCACAGGCCCAGGTCTATGGAGATGGACCACGTCGGTACCGCACAGAGAGATGCTGGGATGGACACGCTCACACACACACATGCATGCACACGCAGGTCTTGCCTCTGTATCTGTGGGTCTGGTATTGGGCGGAGGGGACGGGTGTCTCGGAAACACAATGGGAAATACAGAACACCACAAGGACACTGGATTAGGGTTTCAGAGTAGCAGCCGTGTTAGTCTGTATTTGCAAAAAGGAAAGGAGGACTTGTGGCACCTTAGAGACTAACCAATTTATTTGAGCACAAGCTTTCGTGAGCTACAGCTCACTTCATCGGATGCATCAAATAAATTGGTTAGTCTCTAAGGTGCCACTAGTACTCCTTTTGGATTAGGGTTGACTATTCACAGGAAGCAACAGACCGATTTCACAAACTCAGCCCTCTCTCCTGTTAGGGAGCAGGCATCTCCTGGCTGGTTCGGTTGTTCCAGCAATTTCTTCAGACATATTTCTGCCCGCGGACTGTCATAAACTGACTGATATCTGCAGGATGACTGGTCACTTAAATTACACGGTGTTGCTACTGATTGTGCAAGCACTTCCAACCCAAAGTGTGGCTCGTGACTCCCTATATTCATGTGCAAAGGCACTGGTTCCCATGGGAGCGGAGGGGTCTGCACTGAAAGGCACAGAGCTGGTCCCCAGATGAAAAGCTAGATGCTCAAACGTTCATGGAACATGAAACAGACCAGGGCACAAGCTCAAACTCCTTAAAGTCAAACATGTGTGAATATGGATTTGCAGCATTCTTCTCACACACACACACACACACGTAAACTAACCCAAAAGACCCACATGGAGTGTTCCAGTTACACGAAGTGGTAGACGAGGAAGCAAAGGGCAGGAACATCACATCACACAGCTGCTATCAGAGGTAAAATAAAGAATTGCTTTAATGAGGGTTATGATGTTACTGCCTCTGATCAGTGTCGGTTTCAGCGAAGTTGGCCCCTGGCAATGAGCTGGAGAATGGTCCAGGCAAGTGATAAACAGTTTGGGGTCCCCCTGGAGGGAAATCCTAGGAAAGATTGATAGTGGCGCAGCCTTCGGAGGCGACGATAAGGATGACTGCAGGGGCCTTTTATAGCAATACTGCGAGGCCTTTTATAGCAATGCAGCGCGGACTCTTCTTTCTCCGACAGCCCTTTCCGGCTCCGCTGAACCTGCTGTGCCACCAGCACTCCGAAAACACAGTGCACGGCGCGGGAGAGAGAAAAGTGGGAGCACTTCATAGAAAAGCCCCCGAGGCCTTTGCTTCCTGCCTCTGGGATCAACAGCCCAGCCCAGGGCTGCTCAGCAGAGACCTCCCTGTGCCATTCCTACACGAGGGCTGGGGGAAGCCGCCACATTCTCAAAGCGGCAGATCGCGGTGGCCAGCAAGGGAAAGGCGCTTCTCGTTCTGCTCAGGTCTAGAAGCAGGTCAGAAATTCACCGATTCATCCATTAAAACTGGCTGGGAACTTTGGTCTTTCCCAGGCAGGTCCCCGTGTATCTGGGATATTCCCTGCTCAGGCCATGCTGGCTAGTCGTGCTCGGGGGCAGTTCCTCGGCTAGATAAATGTTCAAGCACTTGGCATTGCTGTTTTTCTGCTGCAATCCTGTTGCAAATACTTGTGCATGTGAATCTAAAATTCAGTTTCCACAAAAGCCTGTGCATGAAATTCACTTTCCAGGACTATTTGGCCTGGTGAAAACGGATCGCACAAGTGTCCACTGAGCGAGAACACGGGGGAAGCCAATTCATTACGAAACTGGAGCTGCAATCATCTGCAGTGTAACGAATGGCATGTGCGGATGTACGCTCCCAACCTGCTGCCACTCGTGACAGGCCAGAGGCGGAGACAAGGGCTGGACGCCTCGGCTTAAAAACTACGGATAGCTTGAGACCGACAGTTCCCTGGTTTCCTCCCACATATACTCTGTAGCTGCTCAGAGCTCTCACTCCAGCCCAAGCCGGTTTTCCCAGAACAGACATGGCAGGATCCTGCCTTCTCAGACTCCGACTCCTGTGCCCAGGGCAGAGCAGAAAAGGAAACGTTCAGTGGGATGCCCATGCAGGCCAATGCTCCTCTCCCGGCATGAGGCTGCAGAGCTGTGGACTAAGTGTAACGCACGAGCTTCGCCGGTGCGACGGTCTCCCACTAGTGGCCGGTCACCAACAAGGAGAACTGGCTGTTACGCTCCGGGTGCTGTGACTGCCAGGAGCTGGGAATGGGCGACAGGGGATGGATCACTTGGTGATTCCCTGCTCTGTTCCTTCCCTCTGGGGCACCTGGCCCTGGCCGCGGTCAGCAGCCAGGATACTGGGCCAGATGGGCCTTTGCGCTGACCCTCTGTGGCCGCTCTTGTGCTGTTCCTTACAGCCGATGGAGTTGCTGGCCATGGTTTGTATGTTTGACTTGTGGTGTTGTGTGTCCGCAGGTTTGGCTTGTGGTGGGAGCCAGAACCTCAGTGCTTTAATCCCAGCTCCCACTGCAGCCTGGGGCAAGGCTCTTCCTCTTGTGAGTAGCCCCATTCATAAGGAGGGTCACAAACAGCAGCAGGTCCTTACCCCTGCTCTCCCCAGGGCAGAGAGGGGAAGGCTGCTTTCCCTGGGGAGCCCGGAGGGCCAGATGGGTGAGGATGGTGCATGGACATTGCAAAGCGCTCCAGAAATGCTGAGCCATAAGCCCTTCCCTGACAAGATCTGGAAGTGCCCAGCACACTGCCCCTTTCCCACCCGGTTAGCTCCGAAGCCCTGGCCCCTTTGCACCTTGCGCTGCTCCCCCTCCCCTGACATTGCTGCTGTGTCCTCTTAGCCAGCAGGCAAAGGAGAGAGTGACTTTAACGGGCTCAGTGCTCCGATGGTTTATAGCCACTGCCTGTCATAAACCGAGGAAACCAGGATCGATAAATCTCCCAGGAAACAAAAATCAGGGGAAATAAAATGAACTCAATGGGGAAACACAGATAAACGGAATTGAAAACGCCTGCTGGGACAGCCTGGTGCTGTCATAAACCTGAGATATACCGGTCGGCTCGCTGTCTCCCCACCGTCGCATAGCATCCGTTCTGCAGCCCAACTCCCGACAGGGGAGGGCAGCACAGACCAACCCACCGGGGTCGCTCAGCACAGCCAGGAGCTCCTGGTAGCTAAGGCAGAATGAGACCCCCGGGGAGAAGCTGGGGGGGGGCGACCAGCACTTTCCTGGGAGGTGGTTAGCCACACTTCTCCCTGCAGAGGCTGCCCCTCACTCTGTTCCTGGGGCGATCCGCAATCCAGGCCAGGTTCGCCTCTCAACTAGACGGGACGCCCGGTGAGCACAAGGACCCGACACCAGCTCCCCCTTGCTGAGGGCTCAAGGGGGAGCGGGAGGGACACAGAGACCAGGCCAAGCTCTCGGCCTTCCAGAAATGGCCCCGAATCCATTGTGTGGGGGAAGCGGGTCCTCGCTCGACAGCGACACTGCCTGCTCCTCCCACGTCCATCTCCCTTCGGGCTGGCTCTTGCTCCCTCTGACATTAGCAGGAGATTCGCCATGTTCCTAAACAGGCCCACAGCTGGGCCAGGGACCATCTCACAGCAGCAGTGGGCCCCGTTCTGCTCGCAGCTGCACAGGAGTAAACGTGGAGCTGCTCCCGGGACGCAGGCGGTGACAGCTCGGAGCCTGCCCTGTGCTCTGCGACGCGCTGGGCACACGGCCGCCCTGCGTGGGAGTGGGCAGAGCTCTCCTCCTCCCAATTCCACCTAAACTCTCAGCAGGAGCAGCCCCCTGGGCCTGCCAGACCTGTGCAGACCTGGGGACCCAACATTCAGATTCCGGGGCTACCAGAGCACAGACAGCTTCCAGTCCCCACGCCAGCGCCTACGTGCCAGCCGCGCCCCGCTCCGCGGCAGGCAGCACAGCAGAGCCTCCTTCGGAGATAATGAGATCCCCGCTGGACCAGCTGGGGCACCAGCCGCCGGCTGCCCGGCTTGTCGCAGGGGCTTGGGCGACGCTTGCGAACTGCCTTTGCCAAGCTGACAAAGCACAGGCTGAAGCAGCCCAGGGAAGGACAGTTTCATAACTGAAGGGCTTTGCCATCGTCACATCGCTGCTCTACTGGGGGGGGAGCGGACGGAAAGCGAACAACGAACTTGTGCTGGTGCCCTGTAATTGTCTCTCCCGCAGGAAACAAATGGGGCCTCCCCCAGCCCGGCAGCCCAGCTCGTGGCAGAGGCTACTTGCTATAGGCCAATACACAGATTCCAAGGGCTCGAATAGTTCCAAGAGGCTAAACTGTCTGGAGGCTCATTAGCAGAGCTCGTTAAGGCCTGCAGCGCTGGGGGCCTGCTCTCCGGCCCGTTCTCTCTCAGGTACAGCAATCTCTCAGCACTGCTTTCCCAGTCAGGTTTTTGGCTCACTTATTTTCCTTGCAGAGCATAACTGCGGCCGGCCGGGGGAGAGGGCAGGGTTTGCAGCGTCCCGAAGTGCTGTGCCTGCATTTCACCTATCGTCCCCCACGCAGGTTCGGATACCCTGGAGGGAAGGCAGAGCTAAATTCTCCTGAAAGTAACGACACCCAATTGTTGTTCCAGGCGCTTCCCCGGCCCGGTGGGTCAGAGAGGAGTTTGTCTGTCTCGGTTTCCAGGCCAGGAGGCAAAGACAATGCTCAGCTCTACACAGAAGCCTCTCGGTCATTGCAGGAGGCAATAAACCCATGACACTGGCCCGCTGGCTGTTGACAGCCCTACGCACACAGACCAAACCAGCGCTCACACTCAGCCTCCCAGCTGGGGGAGGGACAACCTTGCCACCAAGTTTGAGGCCCTAATTTACATGTTTGAACCTGTAAGTCGCGTGAACCCTACCCTCAAATTCACGTCAACCCCCTGCACTCTGGAGCAACGCTCTGCGTGAAAAGCAGGAAAAACCGAAACAGAAGGCAAGCTGCCCCGAGGCAGGGGTCAGAGGAACTAACAGAAGCCAGGCTACTCCTGGAGCTACCTAGAAGGCAAAGGACTTTTCCAAGTGGCCATTATCAGCCACAAGAGGCCAGCGGGAACCCCTCCCCCAACAGCCAAGTGACCCCGGCAGGGTGGATGCAGTTGGTACAATTATTGCTGAGCCGGGTTTTGTTTCAGCTGGGTGACAAACTGACAAATCCAAAGAGAGTCCGTTCATTTCAAACCAACGCTAAAGTTTCCTTTTTCCCCACCATGAAATGAAAAAAAAATTTGCTCAGGGGAACGGCAAATCGAAGCCGCAGTTCCAAACCTCTGCTGTTCAGGTTTTTTTCAACCAAAACTATTCACCCAATTCTGCCTGAATGCACCAAGCTTCAGTGCCCTGAAACCGTATTTTTCTGTGAATTTACTATTTACAGAATAAAAGTTGTACGGCTCTAGTCGCAACTGTAGTAAATGCTTGTGCAAATGAACACCCAGCAGCTCACTGCGCTGGCATTTGCCACAGCTGCGTGTGTCCTTTTCTAACAACCTGGGCCTAGAAGTTTTTCATGCATTAAATAACCTTTCTTCTCATCATTAATAACCCGCCTGGAAGCTTCACATTTCACAAATTAACCTCCCATCTGGTGCCTAGACTCCCGAGATACTCGGAAAAATACAGCAAGGTGTAGCCTCCTTTCCTGGATACCATTTTCCAGAGGTGGCACCTCAGAAGATACAGCTCCATCTCCAGCAGACTCCTAGGGCCCATGCTGGGTGAGGTCTATGATGGCAGGGGTTCTCAGCCAGCTGCCTTCTCACATTGCTACCAGCGAGGGGGGGCTGGGCTGGATCCCAGTTGGACGGAGGGGGACGGCATTGAAAAGGTGGAAAACCGTTGTATGGTGGGGTAGATTCGGAATTCTAGTCTGTTGGCTGGGATATGAAAGCAAGTCTCACGGTTTCAGAATGAGCGTGGGACAAGGGTTTCGTGGGCCATTGCTCAGTTTTAGGGTTCACATTCCCTTCAACAGAAATTCACTCAAAACAGCTGAAAACCCACCGTGAAAGGCCCCGAGGTGCTTTCAACACTCCTGGCTAATGGAAATGCTGTAAGGTCAGCTGCTTAATCCCCGGTTAACTCTCGCGTGTCTAGGCAGCTAGCGGTAGCCCATCACGTAGCATTTGTATGATTAGTTACTCATTTTACCAGAGTGCCTGGACCAGGACCTGACTGTGCCCTGTGCCGTACAGACAGACCAAAAGGAAAATCCCTGCCCCAGAGAGCTTCCAATCTCAGTCTAAGTCAGGTGACACCAGATGGCTGCAGACAGACCAAAGGAGGAGCACAAGGAAGCAATGAGACTAGTGGTCAGAGTGACAGGCAGCAGGCTCTGCCCAGCTATAAAGTTTTCGGGAGGGTTTTGAGGGAGGCGAGTGCGTTAGCTTTGCAGATGTTTGGGGAGCTCTCTCCAGGCGGGAGGGGCAGCATGGCAGAAAACAGGAGCCTGCTTGTTTCAAAATGTAACCAGCGGGCGATGCAGGCTGGTGCCAGTGGCCAATTCAAAATGGCCACTGATGCCACGATAGCAAGTGAGAGATGACAGGGAGAGCAGGGACTGACTGTGAAGGGCCTTGAAAGCGAAGACAGGCAGCTTATGTTCAATGCAGTCGAGAGGGGGACCAGTGGAGGGATGCGGAGAGAGGGGTGACGGGCCAGGAACATGATCTTTGCAGCAGCATTCTGCAAGGAGACGAGCAGGGCAAGACTGCATGTGTCAAGGCCAGAGAGAAACATGCCCCAGTAATTGAGGCACAAGATGAGGAGAGCATGTAACTGTGTGGAGGGGAGGGGAAGGGCCTGCCTTACAGCCGGTCCGCAGGAAAAGCCGGCAAGCCTTAGACATAGCCTGCCGCCCTAGCGAGAGGGCTGAGTGACAGGCAGAACAGTGGAGAAAGGCGGTAGCAGGCAGGGCTTTGGGGGGAAGATTGGGAGACGGAAGGTGACAGGTCTGGAGTACAGAGGTAGAGCTATGGAGCGTCAGCAGAGAAATGGTCGCTGACTTTGTGGATGAGATCACCCAGACAGAAGGTGGGGAGGGAGAAGAGGAGAGGACCGAAGACCAGCCCTGTGAAGCCCCACAGAAAGCTGGAGGGGGAAGAGGCAGATCTGCCAAAGGACACACTGAAGGAGTGATTCGAGACGTAGGGGGAGAACCAGGAGAGGACAGAGCCAGGGAAGCCAGAAGAGCACCAGATTGCAAGACGAGCCTGGCCAGCAGCATCCAAGGCAGCTGACAGGCGGGGATGCGGGTTGAGCACTGGCTCTGCGATGTGGCTAGGGAAAGGACTCTGAGGAGAGCGGCCCCAGTGGAGTGCGAGGGGCGGAAACCAGCCCGGAGAGGAACTCCAGACAGCACCCGTGAACAGCACGGTCAACGAGCTTAGAGATGCAAGGGGGACGGGGCGAAACTTGGAGACACAAGGGGGTCAAGGGTTGGGGTTTGTTCCATAAACTTGTAAACGAGCATCACAGACGGACTCAGCTTCACCAGGCAGGTTTATCTCTCATGGATCCAAGCAGAAAGATACAAACCCCCCTGCCTGGGGGCTTCAGTCCCCTGAGGGCGAGTGGGTAAGAGAGAGGGACACCCAGCCCCACACCCTTCCTCAAGCAAGGAGACGCACGGCAATGGCTGGGAGGACGCAGCAGGGGAAGGAGCATTCTCAGCCCTGCAGGCGAATTACAAACCTAGGGAGCCTTAAGGGGGGAAACACTCAGGCACTTGCAGGGTTGTGCTCACTGAGCAGGCTTCCCCAGTGGGATTTCATACCACGGTACTGGACAGGCTCAGGGGGGAGGGGGAGGGGATTCTTACTGGGCGGCATCCTACTCCAGGGGGTGCTGAAAGCAGGCCCGGGGAGGGAGAAAAATCTATCGCCCCGGCCCTAATACTAAACCATCCAGGGGGAAAGTCTGCAGCTATCGAAGCGAAGGGAGTGGCAAAGCCGGGGCGTGAGGGACACCGGAAAGCCCAGGGAGTGAGAGGCTCACAATTCCAGAGCAAGGGAGGATGGTGCCGATCACAAGCCAAGCACAGCAGCAGGGCGGAGGGACGCAAGGGGGGATTCGGGTAGAACCGTACCGGACTTCAGCAGCAGGCAGCAGAGCTGCTGCGGCTCCCTCCGGGCGACTGATTTCATCCTACACAGGTGGGTTTAATCAGCGATAACTGGAGTCCACCAGCGTCTGCAGAGAGGGGATGCTCCAAGAGACAGGTGAGCCCCTGCAATGCCAAGGCCTTGCCTGAAATCACCAAACTCACCACCACTCTGCTGCTGTGGCTTCTTTCCACCCTAACAATAAACCCCCCAGCCAGGCCCAGGTCTACAGAAAAACTCGCTCGATCAACACATTCCTGCCTGGCTGGAACCGGCTCTGAGCAGCCACAGGGTCCCCTCTGATTACTGTCCACTTGGCATTGGCAACAGATCAACTGGGGGCAGAGATTCAATGTGCTGAGCTGAAAACAAATCCAGTTCACTGTCTCCTCGGCCTCTTCCCTCCCCGGAGCCTGGGGCGGGAGCAGCTGCCCTTGTTGCCGAGATCAACACCCGTCCCCAGGCAGCCGGTGGCCAGTCCAGCTCGGGGTGAGAGCAGAGAAGCCAGTGCTCAGAGACATACACAGGCTGGCTAGTGCATGGAGCAATCGAATGGCTTGTCTGTATTACTGAGAACAAGCTTTGCGGGCAGCGGGTGGAATTCTGAGGACAGTACCAGGGCCCTGCCCCACCTGTGCCTTTCACCGAAATCCCCTCCACGATAGCGTGAGTACTCAGACTCTGCAATGGGAGAGCAGGGGCCTCCAGCTGGAGATCTTTCAATTCTCAGTGCCCGGCTTCAACCCAGGCCGGGTCTGCGACATCGGACAGCAGCGTGCTGGCCTGCGCACATGAATTGGTGATTCCAGTGTGTGCCCATCGTTTAGCCTGTTCCCATCCCTATGGTGGCTGAGCACTTCTCCGGTTTCACAGCACAAAATCCTTCCCCACAACTGGGGCCCTTAGCAGCAGCCTTCCCAGAGAGCCCAAGACTGGGCGGACTCTGGAGACAAAGACTAGATTGCCTCTGGGCCCAGCTTTGTTCAGCGTGGGAGTGCGGGCATCAGGAAGCTGCTAAAGGCTTTGCAGTTTTCAGGGTCAGCTCCAGCCCTAATGTGTCTGGGAGTTGCTTGGCAGCAGTTCTGTGTCCACCCCTGCCCCCCAGAGCCGGTGGAAAATGGGTTTCCCATTCCACAAACATTTTCAAGATAGTGAAAAATTTTCCTGGTCCGAATTGGGATGAAAAGTTGAAATCTTGAAAATGTTCAAAAAGCAAGAATTCCAATAAACAAATGAATGACTAGAAATTCCCTTTGGGTCATTTGAAGTGATGAGTTTTGATTTGGACCTTCTCTTTTGTTAACCTGTGTCTGAATTTACTAAAATTTCAAAACCAAAAACTCTTTTGACTCAAAAACCAACAATTCAACAGTTCCAAAGTTTCCCCCCAGTAACGTTTCAAGTCAGAAGAGACTTCGAACCTGACCTCATTTTGGTTTCGATGAAACACTGTTGTTTGGTAGGAGGGAAGAAACAGTGGATCTGGCCCCTCTCTCAAGTCTGGGCACCCAGATGGGGACAGCTTGGGGGCTGCATGCACAGCTGATGCTCTGCGGTGTCTCCTCCGAGGACAGACACACATCCCAGAGCCTCCTATGAGCCCTTAATAACCACCCTGGGCAGATGTGTTCTGAACGCTGTAGCTCAGACAAACACAGACAGACACAGGTTAATATTTGTGTAAACACGTATTGAAGGACAATTAAAGATGTAGTGGACATTTGCAAAAGGCATATTAATTACTAAGTTAGAGCTCTAGCTTGCCCTGTGAATTATTTACCCCGATGAACCATTATTAACTCTAGTCAATCATATGTATCATGCTACATCTCCATGAGCGGACAGCTTCTCCTCTGGAGCTGTGTGCAGTCTGCAATGGAAACCTCTTCCGGAACAGACCCGTGTCATGGTGAACTGGCGCCGTCCCTGGGGAAGCGTGGCGGTTGTACAGGGAACTGGGTTTCTTACACAAATGCGTCTGGTTTTCAGTGTGCTGTTTTCTGAAATGCCCAAAGCCGCCAGTGCCCACTACGTAGGGAGGTGCCGAGTCCCTGCAAGTCGTACAGATGTACATGCTCAGCACTTGTGAATATCGGGGTGAAATCCTGGCCCTCCTGGAGTCAGTGGGAACTTGGAGGGGAAAAAGAATCATGAGACAGGCTCATTGCAGGCTAAATAACAACAAAGCTGAGTCGGAATTACAGAGACCCTAAAGCCTCTGAGCTGCGTCCGCTTCCATTTGCGCTGAAAACTTACAGCCAGCCGGGGAGCCGGGGAACTGTATTTTTCCATGTTGGGACGATAAAAGCTGCTCCCTGGCTCAGGCGGCTGATGGCAACCTGCGGTGCGGAGCAGCCCTAACAAGAGGGGGCTCGAATGAAACGAACAGGCCTTTGACTCCAGCAGCAGAGACAGCCACTGACAGGTTTGTAGGGAAAGCACAAGGCAGGCACCTGGGCCACTCGGAGAGAAGGTTCAAGGCTGACATCCTTGAGCGTTTCCTTAGCAGGGACCACGAAGGACTCACATGTAGACAGAGCTGGAGATGCAGAGGCAGGAAAGGTTTCTGAAAGGAAGGGGAGGGAGCGAGGGAGGCAGGCTAATCCGAGGAAAGGAGAGGAAGAGCGGGGAGACACAAAGCAAGGTGGAGCAGGACTTTGTATCAGTAGTTCTCTAATTTCTCCGTACATTCTGTACCGCTGATCTCGGTCATTATGTGCTGGGCTGTGATTGAGTGCGGCTTATTCTTTCCTTTCACAGAACTCCCTGTCATAATTCACGGTTTATGATGGTTCAGTGAGTCATGATGCTCATAGAACTAATTGCCAGCTCAGTCTCACTTGCACGCTGAGCTATCCCCCCTCCCGGGCACTACTGCCATGTCACACCAGCCAGAGCAAACCGCTCCGTCCGACAATGGCTGACCCTCCTCCCGGCGGGGGTCAGAAAGCAAAGCTCCCTAGCGACAGCTGGGATTCTGCGGTTGAATTATACCTTCCAGCCAACACTGCCAAGGGCCGTGCGAATGGACCCTGGGAAGCCCAGTGTGGCTTGGAGGTACCACTGACCAGGTGCTGGCCCATCAATATCCCAGTGACCCCTGGGGCCTGCGTTCCAGAGCGTCCATGTTCTGCCTTCTGCTGCACCCGGCAGCCTACTGCTGGGGTGGCAGAGGGGTAAATGAGGGCAGAGTTGGGGCCAGGTGTTTAGGGCCAAGTTCCACAGCAATGCTTTGCGTGAGCCAGCACACGCAGCCGGACGTGGCCAGGAGGGAGCCTGAACGGAGGCAGCTCACGCGGCTGAGGGCTGAGCAAGCGCATCGGGTAAAATCGCCCACCCTGTCTAGAGAGTCGGGAGCCTACGTCCCGGTTTTGAAAGTGACTTGGGCACTCGGGGGCCTGGGTCTCCCAGAAATCAGTGGGGTTTAGGCTGCTCCACCACTTCAGCTCTTTGGAAAATGTTTGCCTGGGGTCTACATGGGGAAGGCGCCCGATTTAATGTACACCTTCCCATTAGTCCTGGGAAACCTCTCCAGCCCAGCCATGCCAGCTGGGCCCCGCCACTTCCCGGCCGAGGCGTGACGCCATCACCTCGCAGTTCAGCCCCTTTGCCCCTCTGGGCCATGCCCGGGCCTGGGGAGAAGCGCCAGAGCTTCCCTCCAGGGGCCCCTCTGCAGAGAGGGGTCAGGGGCTTTGGCTCTGGCTTCTGCAGCAGTGTGTGCATGCGTGCGTGCGCACGTTTACACGTTACTTGCACAAACACCTAGGATCATCACATCAGCAGCCTGCAGGAACTGCCAGGCCTGGGCCTGTCTAATTAAAACTAACCAAGCCGCTAACCACTCTGACTTCACCCATCGGTTCCAAGTCCTGGCTGGTCACATTTCTCCACTCCCCCAGCCCAGTGCAGGTCACTTCCAACCTGCGCCACTGAGCCCCCCAGGCCCGCGAGAGGGGGCCTTTGCCGCTCTCAGCCAGCAGTGCTGTGGGAAGGAGACAGAACGCGAGTTGTGGGGGGAGGCTGTTCAAGGGACGAGGCTGGGGCCGGACTGTGCCATGGAGATCCATGGGTGTTTCATCGGAGAACCTGCGCCTTAGGTCTGCTCTCCCTGGCACGGAGCAGGAGCGCTGGAGTCAAGGCAGGTGCTGGTGAGGAGCCATGAGCTCCCTCCAGGGCCATCCCCAAACTCCCAACAGGGGATTTCTCCCCACATTTCTCAGTCCTTAGACAAGCCCTTACCCAGGGTAGAAAACCCTTTGCTCTTCCCCTCGGCCATCAGCTCTGCCTGGCCCAATCTACCTGCTGCGCTGGAGACACCTGACCCAATCCTGATTCGCCGCATACTCCACAGCGCGAGAGACAACCCTGCATCCCAGCAGCTGCGCGCCAGCGTGGACCGCACAGCTGTGTCGTGACATGCCATGCTTCTCACCAGAGACCTGGAAGCCAGCACATGGCACCCACCCAGCTTGGGAGTTTTTTGCCACCGTGGGGGGGCTGGGCTTTAAACCACGGCAAGCAAACAGCTAGTTCTGCTTCCTTCTCCCACCCACCTCCTGACAGCGTGATGGGCTCTTACATAGCGATTCACAGGAGTGCTAAAGGGGCAGTCACCCACCAGTTCTCGACATGCCTCAAACTGTAGCACTCGTATTTTAAATGAACCCGCCCCCAAGTCCCCCTCAAGCAACCCCTATGCCCCCAAACACACAGACAGCGACTTGCCTGGGGATAGACCGGAGCGTACTCGGTGTATTATAGATATTCACGTATCACGCGCGTGCACGTCCCTGCCCCTCCCCCCGAGCGAGGGCTGGGACAAAGGGTTCTCAGCGGGAGCTTGGGGTGGCAGCATCACTGACCAGGGGCACAGCCGAGAGCTCTGCACGAGTGCCCATAAAGCCATTCCCTCCCCACCCCCGGGGGTCACCCTTCACTGCAGAAAGGGTCACCCTTCATTCCCTCCACCTGGAAAGCCAGGCGCCTCCCTTGTCCGGAGGCCAGCTCTCTAGTGCTCTTCCGGGACTGAAGGAGAGGGAAGCCAGACAGGGCTCCCATTACCCATGATGCACCACAATCCCAGCCCCCAGCCCTATGCTCCCCATAACGCATGGGTTTATCAATCTAAAGCTGGGACAATCTCATGCCCAGTGGCCCAGGCCTGTATCTTCCCCCATAAGCTGGGTAATTCTGGGGGAGAATTGCCACGTTTGGAGGGAGGAGGAAACATCTGTCTGGCAGCCTGATTTATTTATTTTTTTAAATTAGTGATTTGCAGCTGCTCCTGGGCTGGAGCCATTAGCCGGCAGCTCACGGGGGGCATCAGCAAGCAGGGGCCAGGTGCTCATTATTACATGGCTCAGGTTCAGGCACCCCCCCACCCCATGCACACTCAATATTCTTCAAAGTACCCCTGGAGCTACTGGGCACATACCGAACTCTGACAGAGGGAATCCAATGGGTTTGTCGCCGCCACTCCCCTGCTCCCGTCGAGCACAGCGACCTGATCCTGACGGGCTGTGCTCACCTGCAGCCCCAGTGCGCTTGGGGCAGGGGAGGCCACTCATCACTCACAGGAGCTGGTCTCAGAGCCCCTGCTCCTACTCCCATTACTGCCGATGGCAAAACTCCCTTGACTTCCTCAGGAGCGGGACTGATCCCACAGCCAGCGCTCCCAGCGCTGTGTTTGTGAACCCGGGGGGCTGCCAAAGGAGTAAATACAGCACACTCTGAGCCACATACCACGGGCCTTTTCTGCCCTACAGCTCTGCCATGGTACCCAGTCCTTGGACTCCCTGATCTCTGGCTAGAGATGGCTCTGCGTCCGAGGGGCAGACACCTCACGGGCTGGGTGTACGTCTGCCGTGCATCGCTCACATGAAACACGGGGAAGGAATGAGCAAAGGGAAGAGCCAAGGTGCTTAGGCAGGCGTGTGCAGAGGGGGGTATAGCACATTTAAAGCAATGCATCCCTATTTCTGCTGTGAATTTCAGTTAACCCTCTAGCCTGTGCAGACGCTGCTCACTCCTGCTTCAAGCCTCTCTCCCTGGACCAAGGGATGGAAGTGGGGTCGGGGCTGCGTGCAGGTCTGATGCCAGAATGCACCCAGGGTATCTGAGCTAGGGACATTTCTCCACATACACTCAGCATGCTGTGCCAGTGCTCTCTCCTAAACGGTCTGGGCGAGGTTCTCTGGCCTGCCTTGTGCAGGTCAGACTAGATTATCACAGTGCTGCTGTCTGGCCCGAGAATCTCTGAATGAATCTGTTTTTAATGAGCCTGCTCCCGGGGAACGCTGACGCTGGGTCATCAAGAATGCATCACAGCCCCAAAGCCGGATGCACAAACACAGCACTATGCCTTCCTATGCCACAGGCCTGAGCAGAGGGGGCACCGAAAGCTGTGAGTGGGGCAAAGGGGATTCAGCTCCGAAAGTGACCAGTAAACAGAAGGTGTCTTTCTCCTTTGTCCCTGTGCAGAAGTCCTTGCTCAGTGATCTGTAAGTCACTCGCTTCATTAATACCATGATGTGCAAGGCTACACAAACACACACACACACACAAACAGTTCCAGCTACAGACCGCAAATCTTGAAATTAGCCCTAGGCCCCCAGAGGAAAACATAAAATCTCAGCTGTGGAGCACACCTGTCACCCAGAAAGATCCCCAAATGCCTTACTACCACAGGGCCCAACCCTGCTTCCACCACCGTCAATGACAAAACTCCCACTGACTACAGCAAGGGGAGGACCTTGTGATATGCACTATACAAAACAAAAACCCAAAACGTGCAACTAACCTGGGGATTTTGACCAGAGCCAGAGCACCTTGCCAGAGAGTTGGAATTAAGCCTGAACCGGTGTGTATTTCTAACAGTTCACTGCTCCTGGCTGGGTTGCTACCCGCACAGAGGAAAAGTCCTCTTGTCCCCAAGGGAGTCTTCCCAGCCCAGCTTCACCGTTGCAAGGGAAGGAATGCATGGCCGAAACCATCCCTGTCCCCCCTGTTTCTGGCCCTCCTGAGAGGTGATGCTTCAAGGGAAGAGACACCCAGCAGCCTGAACGTGAATTAGTCTGGGGGTCACGCTCCCGTCTCTCCCACCAGTCGCTTCCAGAAGAGGCAGAGGAGAAGCAGTTAGAGTAGAAAACGGGGCACCAGGACACCTGGGACTGTTCCAAAAACTCTGCCAGTGACTCTCGAGGGGCCCCTGGCAAGACTCCTCCAGCCAAAGCGCCAGAAGCTGCCTCTGATTTGGAAGCTCAGCTGCAGGCACCCGCAGAGCCACATTATTCCCAGTGCAGCGGTGGGGGAAGAAAGCCAGGGCCACGTCACCTCACGCTGGGCACCCAAAATGAACAAGGGCCCAGATATCAACAGCCCCTTCCGAGCGCTGCTCTTAGCACCTCTGGTCCCACCAGCGCCTGCTGCGTCCTGTCCCCGGGACCTGGGCGCTCCACCAAGTCTGGTGACGGGAAGGAAATAACATGCGCCACCCGACGTCCGTCCGTGCAGCTGGCTGGGGGGCGCGTGCCTGTCCAGGGCGGATCAGGACTAAGTCAGCGTGAAAGGAAGGACCAGAAACCACTGGCCTGGTCTGTTCTGCCCTGGTGAGTCCAAAGACCAAGGACCGTTATCACAGCCTCCGCCTCAGCATGCTGCAGAGCACAGAGCTCTACCCAAGGGCTGCTGGGGATGGGAGAGGGAGATAGGAACGCGAACTTGGCTTAAGGCCAAATTTAAGGCAGACGAGGTGGCATGGTCTGGGTTTGGAAAGGGGCACGCTCTCCAAGCGCAGGGAGAGGCTGCACCATTCAGCAGAAAAGGTTCTTCCACTCCCGGGGATGTGAACAGAGAGAACCCGGACTAGGCCAGAGTGAGAGAGCCGCCTGTCCCAGTCACCACCCAAGTCACACCACCCTGAAAGAGCAGCATGACCGAGACAACACAGACGGAAGCAGGGAATTTCCAGGTCCTGGTTAAATCAAGGTCCCAGCCCTGTCTGCCTCATGATTCCCAGATTCTTGAGAAAGGCACCCATTCCTCTAGTTGATTCGCTGCCTGGTTCATGGAGAATTTTTAAATGGCAATTAGCTGTCATTATCCTAATGTGATAATTCCCACTGTCTTGCCCATTATATGTCGGCCTTCTTCCAGGGAAAGGCAAGCACAGACATTTGATGGGGAAGGGGTGTCAGAAGTAATTGTCTTGAACGACTGTACAAGCAGCAGCAGCAAAAACACATCGGATGGAGTATTCCCACCAGGAAGCTTGAAAAAAATCCAGAAGAATGCAGAGTGTTTCTGAAAGTAATTGCTAGAATAATCATTGGTGTGTGTGACAAAGGAGAAGGGCAGCACTGTGGGGAATCAGGGCAGCGCTCCCTTAATCCTTCAGCCATTAAACTAACTGGCTTATTGATGTAAGACACTAACATTTGCAGCTGATGCAAAGAAGAACGCTGGATTCTCATGCTCTGGAATGCACGCTGTTTACCAACTGGCTCTTTTCCTTCCCGGCTCCGTGCACACAGACAGACTGGGAAGAACGCACGTTTGAAAGCCGCTGGCACCAGCCCTGCGTGCAAACAGTCTGCAATGGGGGGCATGAATAATTGAAGGAACTAGCTGAGGAAGAGCGAGGCCGTGCTGTTTGTGGAGGAGTGACAGGGACGTACAATGCAGTAGCAGCTCCCTGCTGGGGGTGCCAGGGCGGGCTTCCGCACAAAGACAGGCACGACTAGCTCAAAGCAAACCCTTTGTGATGAGGGCATGGGGAGGGAGTTTGAATGAGATTTGATCAGAACAGCCTCTTTCAGCCAGGTGGGCTGGGATCACGTTGCTCAGGCTCGCAACCAAGAGGAGGATGGGGGGACTAAATATACCCACATAGCCCCGTAAAGGAAGACGTATTGTGTGTATTACCATCGCTCCTGGGAGCCCTAGTCACGGACCATTCATAACAAACCTCTCAGAAGCCTGGTGAGTGCATGGCGTATTTTCATCCCGACGCCCAGCTGATGCCTTTGGGGACAGGTTTAAAATTCTGCATCCACAAGAGCACATGTTCTGGTTCAAACGCTCAGCTGCAGACAGGGGCACTCGGGCTGCTGGTCCCTCCTCCAAAAGCCTCTTGTGCTTCAACTTAGGTCAGAGGTGGATGGACTTCTCGGAAGCCAGGCCTCCCATTCCAGAGGCTACACGGCCCCGGCTTGCACCCACCGAAGTCAACAGGCACATGGAGGATAGGGCCCGGAATTAGGACATTTTGTGGAGTAACCAGTTTGACGTGCCCCCTGAATTGCTTGAGGCCTGGTTCCAGCCCTGCCCTGCAGGATCACTTGTTCACTTCAGGGAGGCTTCCAGGGCTCTTTTCTCCCCTCCCTCCCCCATCCTCTCCCGCTGCCTGGGGAAAGCTGTACCAGTGACTAATGAAATGATCAATCTCCAATCTGCTAAACAGCAATTTATCCAGGTTTGCAGCACACACCGGTTTTATCAAATTGGTATTCACCTGCTGAACACAAATGGCTTATTATACATGACCCACTTATTCACTGCATTTCAGGATCCTTAATAAAGGTTTCTGTTGTGATTAAGTGAGTTGCTGCGGAACTGCCCGTGCTACAAAGCCCTGTAACAAGGCTCCTAAATGCACTCAGCCACTCAGATCTTTTTCCTTTACAGCAACCATTTCAGTACTTAGTTGTTTATTGCTGAATTTCAGTGGAGGTAATGGAGGCAGATCTCTGTCTCTAGCACCCCCTTCTCACAGCACCCAAGGAAGATCAGCAATTCCAGGAAATGCTCCTGGTCTTCCAGGCACTAGCACGAATGACAGGTTACTCCTGAAGTATGACAACACATTGCTGTTCATCCCTATTCTAGACCGCAGGGCATGGTAACAATACCCTCTGCACAGCAAGACAGTCATGGTACACGGCTCTTACATAGACTGGAGGTGCCTCAGGGCAGGGACCAGCTTTCACTCCAGGTTGCTGGGGTCCCAGTTCTGACGGAGGCTCCAGGCACTGCCGGAAGACCAATAACTAAGACAGGCTAGCAGACGAGGCTACCACCACCTGACATGGCTGGATTTGTGAGCTCCTGGTTCTCCCCAGTGAAGGGCGAGGAATGTAACCTACATCCAGCTCCCTGGCTCCAAAGGGGACAGGAGAAACCAGAAGCTAGTGTCTCCTTTCCTCCTTCTCCGGTGAGGGATGGGCTCCTGGTGGGAGCTGCCTGGGAAGTTCTCATGGAAACCAGACAATGAATGTGTGGAGCTGTTCACAGACAGGGCTCTCCCCTGCTCCAGCCAGCCCCAGCTCCTGGAACTAGGCCAGGGGAGGTAGGGTTTCCGGGCTGCTGTGCTTGGCAATCAAGATGAAGCAACCTACAGAGGAGCGAGGACGGGGCATTGCAGTGGCTCCAGACCATTTGCCGGTGTCCGTGTGGACACACAGGGTGCCAGGTGGCCAAAGCTACATTCATAAGACTATGCGATCGGAAATGGCCTCTTTGCCCCCCGCCCCACCCTGACCCCGAGGCAGAGCTGCCAAGGGGCTGCAGGCTGAGCCCCGGAGAAGGGTCACGAACTTTTCCTCACTAATCTCCTGGCAGACCAGGGTCTCCCGCGAGCTCCTGCGCCGGCGGACTCAGGTCCCCGGGTTTCTCCGGGCGCCCTCGGCTGCTCCCGACCCACAGCGGGGCTTGGAGCGAGGGGCGCGCCCACAAACTTACCGCCCGGGAGCTCAGCCTCCCTCCGCGGGCAGCAAACCCGCTCCGGGACCCCGCCGGGGCTCGGCTCTGGCCCACTGGGCTGTGCCGGGTCCCTGCCCCGCGGGCTCCGCGCTCAGCCCGGGACCGGCTCATTCGCAGCGCGGAGCCCAGCGCCCCGGACCGGCTGCGGGGGCCCTGCCCGGGGCTCAGCGCGCAGCGGCACCTCCGGCCGCCCCCGGCCGCGCAGCACCCCCAGCCCGCGCCCCGAGCTCGCTTCGCGCCCCGCGAGCCCCGGCGAGCCCAGCCGGCCGGTCTCTGCGCCCCCCGCCCCGGGAGGAGAAGTTTCCAAAGCCCCGCGCTGCCCCCCGGAGGCTGCCCCCGCCCCGGCCTCCTCCCTGCCCTGCCCGGTCCCTGCCCCGTCCGGTCTGTGCCCGGTCCCTGCCCCGTCCGGTCTGTGCCCCCGTCCGGTCTCTGCCCGGTCCCCGCCCCCGTCCGGTCTGTGCCCGGTCCCCGCCATGCCCGGCTCACCGTTGGCCGCGGGGGCCCGCGCCGGGGCGCCCAGCTGGAGGTAGAGCCCCAGGTAGTGGAGAATCCCCAGGGTCACGCCCAGGGCCCCCATGGTGCTCGGGGCTCCGTCCGTCCGCCCGGTCACATCGGGCTCGGGCCCCTCCGCAGAGCCGTGGCCAGGGCGCGGTGCCGGGCTGCTCCCGCGCCGCTGCCGGAGACTGCGGGACTCTTCTCTGCCGCGGAAGGCTCCGCGCTCGGTGGCGGTGCCGCGGCTCGCCCAGAGCCTCCCCCCGCCGGCGGAGGGATCCGAGCGCTTGATTTAGCATCAAAGTTTTTTCCCAGGGTGTCCGCGGCCCGGCCGAGCCGAGCCGAGCCGAGCCGGGCCGGGTCCCAGCGGGGGGGCTCCAAGGCACGGGGGGGGGCGTGGGGCAGCCCCGCTGGCCCGGGGGTCCGGATTTACCCCCCCCCGGCCAGGGGCTGCAGCGCCCCCCTCCGTCCCGGCAGCTGGCCCGGGGGGGTCGGGGTGCGGAGCCCCGCGCTGCGCCGTGCACCGGCCGGCAGGGACCCCCGCGCCCGGCCCGGCTGTGGGGCCCCGTGCGCGTCTCCGGCCCCCGGCGGCGCCCGGAGCGGGGGGTCCCCGGGGCGCGCCCCCAGGCCGGGGAGCTGGGCGGGCGGGCGGGCGGCCCCGGGTCCCCGCCGACCTGCCCCGCGCTCAGCACCAGGGACAGCGCCCGGGGCCCCAGCGGCGCTCTGCGGGGCCAGCCCTGCCCCCGGCTCGGAGCCCGCCCCCCCCGGCTCGCCGCCCGCCGCCCCCGGCTCGGAGCCCGCCCCCCCCGGCTCGCCGCCCGCCGCCCCGGCTCGCCGCCCGCCGCCATGCGTGGGAAGGGCCGGGGGCGCAGCTGGGGAGGGGGCGCCCCGCGCAGCCCCGGGGCTCGTCCTGGGAATCCCGACTCCGCCACGCACCCCAGGGCCCGACCGGTCACCCCGGGCCCCGGCCGCTGGGCTCCGCCGGTGGCCTGGCACCGTCCCGGGGACCCGGCTTCCGCGCACCAGCCCGCGGGCGTTAACGTGCGGGGAGGCCGGGCGCCCCGGCAGCCGCGGAGCCGGCCTCAGAGCGAAACCAGCCCGGCTCCGGGAGCCTCATCTGGCCCGGGACTGGAGGGCAGCGAACCGGCGGTGCAACATCCTGGCCCCAGCCCAGGGACACACACCGGACCGGGGGTCACCCCAGGGCCCCGGATCCCCCCAGGGCCCCGGCTGCCGCGGGCCAGGAGCGGGCAGCCCACCGCTTCCCAGTTCACTCCCGGGGCGGGGCCTGGCCTCCCCCCTTCATTACCTGCTGTGAATGAGAAAGGGGGGCTGGGCCCGGATGAAATCCTGGGGCTCACCCCGCTCGCCCTCCCCTGCGCAGCATCCCACTGTCCCTAGGGCTTTCCAGGGAAATCACCCCAGAGACCCCAGTCCCAGCAGGCAGCTCGAGACTCTGCCCCTCCGGGCCCGGGGCAGGAACAGGGGCTGCGACGATTTGGCGGCTCTGGCTTTGTACAACACTCTTCTGAAGTCTGGGCTTCTGGAGTCGCGGGGATGTTCTGGACTCTCTGAACGTGGGTGCGGGTGGCTGCCGGCGCTGTGTTCCTCCGGCGCTGGGGGCCTGCTTCTGAGCGGCCTGGGGGTGAAGACCAGCAACAGAGGGGCTGAGCAGGCCCTGCCCTCCCAGAACAAAGGGTGGCTGTAGCAGCTTCCCTAGGGGAGGGGGAAGGCTGGACAGAGGCGTGCGTGCAGGCCTGTAAGAACGCAGACCTGGAGAAGTGAAAGGAGAGAGATGCCTCCTGAGCGAGGGGGACCCTTTGACTGCGGTGTCGTCCGAAGTGGAGGAAGCTGTCTGGCTGTCCAGGTCAAAGAGGAGATTCTGGCCCGGAGCTGGAAGAGTGAGGTCTAGGAGGGGGAGCTAGAAACCGGAGGGGACTCTGACCAAATCCCAGAGAACACTCAAGAGTGCTGAAGACACCAAGGCAGGGACTGGAAGCCTGGATTTATTGTTTTGCCTAGATGAATATAAATCCGAAGGTAGGGGGTGTAGAAAATTGATTGGGGAAGCAAAGGGACACAGAAAGCTCTGGCCTGCAGAGTTAAGGAAATGAGGAATTCTTAAAGTATTTTAGGAACAAAAAGAATCCCAGCAATTCTATTGGTGCATTACTAGAATTATCAATAATAAGGCAGAAAAGGCAGATGTGTTCAATAAATATTTCTGTCCAGTATTGGGGGTGGGAGGAACAGATGATGTGGTTGTATAACAACACGGTTTCCATTCTACTAGCACCTCAGGGGGAATCTTAAAGAGCAGATTTAAAATTTTTAACGCTAATTTTAAAATCAAATTTACACAAGTTAAGAAGGAAAGTACTGTACATCTAGGGTCAAAATCAGCAGGTCTGGCTAGCTTGCACTCGGGGTTAGAATATTTTAATGAAAGAATGAGGAGGACTTGTAGCACCTTAGAGACTAACACATTTATTAGAGCATAAACTTTTGTGGGCTACAGCTCACTTCATCGGATGCATTCAGTGGAAAATACAGTGGGGAGATAGATATAAATATATATACAGAGAACATGAAAAAATGGGGGTTGCCAACTCTTAATGAGACCAATCGATTAAGGTGGGCTGCTATCAGCAGGAGAGACAAAAACTTTTGTAGTGATAATCAGGATGGCCTATTTCAAACAGTTGACAAGAAGGTGTGAGTAACAGTAGGGGGGAAATTAGCATGGGGACATAGTTTTTAGTTAGTGTAATGACTCATTTTTAATGTATTTTCATGTTGCAAGCAACAGGATTTGTGCTGCTCTCCTATGGACCAATTTGAGTCACACAAACCTCCTTAGGAGGGGAAGTTCCCTGCGTGTCCAGGTTAAATTTGTCTTTGCCCAGAATAATACACAATCCTAATGAGAACTCTTTGGACTATCCCAAGAAGAGCATTAGACCTGCCTAGTTCTATGCACTGCTTTGCACCACGATACCCAAGGCCCTCTCAGCATTACAGGCCTCAGGAAGCCATTCCAACTAGAAGCCCCAGCCCCCCAAACCTGCGGGCCTCAAGTGGGCCTCAAGTCCCTATTTAGACCCCTAAATTAGGGTCCTGCTTCGTGGAGTCAGTGGGAAATGGTCAATTCTCAGCACTTTCAAACGTTTGGTCACTTCCTTAAGGTGCCTACCGATGGATTGAGGAGCCTAATTTTAGGCACTGAGGGGTGAGAAGCTTGGCCAGAGGTTTTAGTTCCCTCTCTCAGCAGGGGTCTGCAGTCACCCCATCTCCACTCTCTCCCTTGTCCTTTAACAGCTGCTGGGGGGTTGGAGCCAAATCCTGCCCTGGTTGCTGCCGCAAGGAGAAGCAGAGGAGCAGCTCCGGTCACTCTCTCCCCGAGATCCTGCTGCCAGGACCCTGTGGATTCAGGGAGCACGTTGCTGCTGCTCAAAACTGGGGCAGCGTGTGCATCACTACCCAGGGGTGCCGGAACAGGAGGGCCAGGGGGCAATGGCCCCTCCCACTTTTACCGGCCATATGAGCGAGCGAATGGGGGGAGGGGTCTTGGGGGGAAGAGGTGGGGCAGGACCGTGGCTTCAGGGGAAGGGGCAGTCCCAGGGCAGGGCCTCACGGAGAAGGGGTGCTGCAGGGGCAGGGCCTTGGGGGGCATGGTGGCACAGGGATAGGGCCACAGTTCAGGCACCAGTGGCCCCCCCCCACAGTTAGGGAACCTTCCGTTGGCCCTGGCTCTATCTGCAAACTCCGCATTTGCTGTTGGTGGTAATATAGACCCTAGTGCATGGGGGCTCAACCTGTTTTCCCATTTGCAAACCCCTTTGGAAATGTCAAGTGGAGGTGCGGCCCCCTCTGGAAATCTATTGTCTGTATATAGAGTTGACGTCTGTTCAGTCAGTCTGCAGCCTAAGTCTATTGTGGACCCCTTAGACATAGTCCGTGGCCCCCTGGCAGTCCACGGAGCACAGGTTGAGAACCACTGCTCTGATGCAGCAGAACGAGATCTCCGGTCTCCAGCCCAGGGGTGAAAGTAAGTCGAGTGACTTACCAGGACGCTGGGGCCAGCTCTGGCCCCCGGAAGGGGCGGGGTTGAGGGGGTCAGAGCCAGCCCCAGACCATCCTGTTACGCAAGTGCCGCCCCCCCCCCCCCACCGGGGTGACAGCAGCAGCCCAGGGCTCCGGGAGCTATTTAAAGGGCCGGGGCGGTAGAAGCAGGGGAGCTCTGGGCTCTTTAAATAGCCCCCGGAGCCCTGCAGCCGCTACCCCAGGGCTCCAGCAGCAGGGCTCTGGAGGCAATTTAATTGCCCCCGGGGAAGCCGGGCTGCCCCAGTACGGTGCACTGGCTCTTGGCCACTACTTTCACCACTGCTCGAGCCCCTAACAGGTGGGCCAGGGCCCTGCTACCTAGTCCCACTTTCTAATGCACTGTAGCAAGATCTGACTCTGCTGGGGACAAGACTCCTTATGGTCCCCCCCAAACACACACCCCAGCATAGAATCATAGAATCATAGAATATCAGGGTTGGAAGGGACCCCAGAAGGTCATCTAGTCCAACCCCCTGCTCAAAGCAGGACCAAGTCCCAGTTAAATCATCCCAGCCAGGGCTTTGTCAAGCCTGACCTTAAAAACCTCTAAGGAAGGAGATTCTACCACCTCCCTAGGTAACGCATTCCAGTGTTTCACCACCCTCTTAGTGAAAAATTTTTTCCTAATATCCAATCTAAACCTCCCCCATTGCAACTTGAGACCATTACTCCTCGTTCTGTCATCTGCTACCATTGAGAACAGTCTAGAGCCATCCTCTTTGGAACCCCCTTTCAGGTAGTTGAAAGCAGCTATCAGATCCCCCCTCGTTCTTCTCTTCTGCAGACTAAACAATCCCAGCTCCCTCAGCCTCTCCTCATAAGTCATGTGCTCTAGACCCCTAATCATTTTTGTTGCCCTTCGCTGGACTCTTTCCAATTTATCCACATCCTTCTTGTAGTGTGGGGCCCAAAACTGGACACAGTACTCCAGATGAGGCCTCACCAGTGTCGAATAGAGGGGAACGATCACGTCCCTCGATCTGCTCGCTATGCCCCTACTTATACATCCCAAAATGCCATTGGCCTTCTTGGCAACAAGGGCACACTGCTGACTCATATCCAGCTTCTCGTCTACTGTCACCCCTAGGTCCTTTTCCGCAGAACTGCTGCCTAGCCATTCGGTCCCTAGTCTGTAGCGGTGCATGGGATTCTTCCATCCTAAGTGCAGGACCCTGCACTTATCCTTATTGAACCTCATCAGATTTCTTTTGGCCCAATCCTCCAATTTGTCTAGGTCCTTCTGTATCCTATCCCTCCCCTCCAGCGTATCTACCACTCCTCCCAGTTTAGTATCATGCTCAAGAGTGAAGCACAGGCCAGGACCAAGTCCTTTCTGCATGCTCAGCCACACCCACCAGAGCTAAGGTTACCAAAATTTCCAGCAAAACCCCGTGTGCACACGCTGCTAACCTACTCCCTCCCCTGGGTCTAACGTTTTCCATGGTGGGGCTGTGCCTGAAGGAGAAATCGTTCTGGGAAGTTGGAGATAAATCCCATCCTCTGTTTTCCAGCGGCAGGGGAGGGAGAGGAAACTCTTCCAATTATACTACTGTCACGGAGTCGCCGGGCGATGCTCTGGAACTGCTCCCCATGAAGCCAGGCAGGACTCTGGTGGGGTCTCCTCTCTGGGAGCAGCCTGTCTGCAGGACACACAGCTCACACAGCTTCCACCTTCCTGGGTCTGACCTCGGAGCATTCAGCCTCCTCTGCCCCTCCGTGCGCTTCCCACGGCGAGTCCACCCAGGCGGGGTTCTGGGGAAGCCAGAGGGTCCTGCCCCCCAACTCCGCAGTCAGACGGGACTCTCAGCCAGCCAGTAAAACAGAAGGTTTATTAGATGACAGGAACATGGTCTAACACAGAGCTTGTAGGTGCAGAGAACCGGACCCCTCAGCTGGGTCCATTTTTGGGGGCAGTGAGCCAGACAACCACGTCTGCACTTCACATCCCCAGCCAGCCCCCAACTGAGTGCCCCTCCAGCCCCCCTCCCCTGGGCTTTGTTCCTTTCCCGGGCCAGGGGGTCACCGGATTCCTTTGTTCTCCAACCCTTTAGCTCTTACCTCGCAGGGGTGAAGGGCCAGGCCATCAGGTGCCAGGAAACAGGGTGTCGGCTATTCTCTGTGTCCAGACCCCTGCACACACCTGCCCTCTAAGGCTCTGCAATTATCAGACACCCTTATCCCACCACCTAGATACTTAAGAACTGCATAGGGGAAACTGAGGCACCCCCACACTATTCAGAAGAAACATTCAGAACAGTCCCACTTCGTCACATGTGGCTCAGTCTATTACAGTGAATGCAGTAACACATAGAAACGGATCCCCTCAGAGAGAGGGGCGTGCGATTTTAAACACTGCATTACCGGAGGCTGTTTGCAGGAAGCACCCACAGCTTTTTGCAGGAAGGATTTCTCCTGGAAGTTTGAAAGTGTGTCACATATCACGACTCCAGCAAGTTCCTCTTCATAACAAAAAGCTTAATAGGCTCTAATGCAAGGCTGGAAGTATTCTCCATCCACTGTGTATTACCAAGCAGCCATAATCTAAGTAAATCCTGTTTTGATGATTTCATTATGGTATTTTACAGGAAGACAGGCCATTGGATGTACGTTCCCATCCCCACAGTGGAAAATATATTATTTATAGTGAAATAAGATAACTAGGCAGCATTAGGCTCTCACAAAGACTAGGCAATAACTCAGGCACCCCTGTTTGCTTTAGCCCTGGGGATGCTGCATGATCCCAGCCAGCACTGGGGCTGAGCACAAGCCAACAGCTCTAGCCCGGCCGTTCTGTAACTAGTATTGCAATGCATTGTAATGGTGCTGGGGACGGCAAGGGTACGATCCTGAAATCCTCACTCAGCCTCACAAGGCTCCTGTCAGCAGCAGTGGGCCTGCTGTCCGAATCAGGGCCGCAAGGTGTGGGTCACATACACTCTAACGCCCGGGTGAGTAAGGAGGGACGCTTTGCACGGTGGCACTTTCTTGATATAAAAGATGTTCGGGAAATTATTTAACACAATGGGCCTGATTCTGATCTCATTTACACCCACGTACATCTAGAAGTAACTCCACTGACATCAGTGGCGTTTCCCCAGGTTCCACCAGTGTAAGGGGTCAGAATCAGGCCCACTCAGGGGCCCTGACCTATAACTTCTGTCGACCTGCTCAAAAAAGGTAACGAAACCACAAATAGGAGCCGGCAGGCAAAATATCACCCCTCTAAATACCAAGCTTCCTCTCCAAGTCACAGCTACTGTCTTCACGGCTATGATGGTCTCTGTGTACTGCACAGGAATCCAAATGACATTTCCTCTCCCGCTAAACAGGCAGAATCAGATTATGTCCGGTATCGCTGAGAGATGACAGACACCTCCCCCCACTCTTCAAAGAGATTCTTCACATTGGACTTGAAAATACAACAGTATTTCGTCACCCCTCGCTCGGTGGGATTTCTCCTGCAGGAGTGGCAAGAGTATTTTTCACATTACCACCCTGGAAGGCCAGGTCCCTGGAGGTCTGGCTAAAACCAGCGCTGTACTATAGCCCGTGTAACTACTGACAGGGTGGTACCAACATTACAGATCAATAGGTTTAAAAAAAATTCTGCATTCTGCAACGTTTTCCACATGTCAGAATAAATCTCCCATAAGAACAGACCAGATAGCATTGATCTCTACTCAGGTTCGTTACTCCCTCTAGGATTTTGGGTGTCGGGGGCAGGAATCAAGTACAGTAATTGATCATCCTGGCCAGCTTATAGTTTTGTATCTTATGATGCTCAGACAGCTGGTTGCCGTTCAGAAGGTTCTTGCTTTGTAACATCAAAAGTGCAGCAGCATCAAAGGCAAAGCGTAAGGAGTTCCCGGTGGACGGGTTCTTGGAACCTCGCCGCAGCCTGAGCAAGTTTAGGGAGATTTGAAGTTTTAAGCAGATTACGGCAAAACCTTGGGAGTCACTTGTCTCCGAACTTCAAGGGAGGCCTTGGCTGTAGAAACGTGAGGGCATCTCCATTGCATCAGTCCCGTTGTGCAGGAATCCCACTAGTTTTAAATCATTTCAATAGACTCCCACTTCCGTGGCGCATTTGCTGCATTTGACCAGATCACCGAATACGGGGGTGGAGGGCAGGGTCTAGCGAAAGCAGAAGCTTGCCCCGCGTGTGCAGAGATTCAGAAGGCAGCGAGAATAAGTCTACGATCATGTGACTAGCTGCAGCTAGTGGCACACGGAGGAAAACTCCCCAGTCCTGGCAACAATCACTTTACAGCCAGAGACATGAGCACTGGTTGCCTTTAGCCAAGTACAATTGGAACAAGAAACCAGCAGTGTGGAACAAGCATATGGCAGTGCAGCCTCAAGCGATGGGCTGGGGCTCAGGAGACCCGGTTCTGGTCCTAGCTCTCCTGCTGGCCTACTGGGTGCCCTTGGAAAAGCCACGTCAACGCTCCATGCCTCAGTTTCCCCGTCTGTAAAATCTGGATAATGATGTTTACCTCTTTCGTAAAGCACTTTGAGATCAAAAGATGAGACATGCTTTACATGAGCTAGATATGATGATTATAATTTAATTAAGGTAATGGACAAAGCCTCCCAATAGGTGAGCGTACTGAATACCGGTAGGAATCCTTGTCCCTAGGTACTGAGAGCCCAGTCCTGCCAGGTGTTCTCTTATCTGGCTGGTCCGTACCTGCTGAGTGACATGCAGGGAACATACATATTAACGGTCTGTCTTAGGAATCTGGATACCGAAGTTGTATAATCACATGTAAATGGCCGAAACCTGCTAAGATCTTTTATTGCATAATCAAATGTCTTTAAATCATGCCCTGAAGAAGCAATGAGAGCATACATTTCCTCTTAAAGCTCTGAACATCTCCAGATGTAGAGCCTGAATTAAGTTCCATTTCCTGATGATTTTCTGTCTCCACAGCATGATGATTAGTGGACAATAAGTCTTCGGTGCAGCAGGGCAAGCAGCCTCACAGAAAGAGAAAGGGAAAATGGCAAAACTTCACTTTCCACCCTGATGGGAACTCACCAGTGAATGGGACCAGGCCCCGCCCCGCCCTTTGGTGCACTGACAGAGCCCTGCTTTAGCCAGTGAGGTCACCCAGCATGGTCACCCAGCTATGAATAAAAAGAGCAAGGAGGCCTTGTGGCACCTTAGAGACTAACAAATGTATTTGGGCACAAGCTTTCGTGAGCTAGAACCCACTTCATCAGATTCATGCAGTGAAAATACAGTAGGAAGATGATTTTAGCCCACGAAAGCTTGTGCTCAAATACATTTGTTAGTCTCTAAGGTGCCACAAGTCCTCCTCGTTCTTTTTGCGGATACAGACGAACACGGCTGCTGCTCTGAAACCAGCTATGAGTAAGAGCAGGATTTTCTTCCTTAATCCCATGCCTCTCTCAGCCAGACACAGGTGGCAGGCATTCACAGTACAAATAGGGTCCCTTTATCTGCCCATTCTGTATTTTGCTTTTCAAACCCGTGGGCACTCTTATGTCTGTTTCTAGTGATAATGGAACACCCACTGCAGCCTACTCTCGGGGCTGGAGCATTTCTTATTTCATTCAGTGACAGATTTCCCGCCCTCTTTCCAATTTTGCAGGTGCAATGGATTCTGCTCACAATGTGCTCATCTGCAAAACGGATGAGCACCAATAATCATTTGCATATGCAAATCAGACAACCGAGCTCCGAGCTGCACAGTTTTCGTATGAAATTGAAAGCTTTGCATGTGTAGCACTGGTGCGCATCCGCGTCTGAGTACGCACGCAGCTGAGCTTGCAAAAGTGAGTATGCAAAATCGGAAGCTGAATTTGAAACAGTCTAAATATTCGGACAAAAAATAGAAAACTTTTATGTTTGGAATCACGTTACCTGCAACTGAACTCAACTATGACTGCACAAGAAACCGAAATTCTCTTTGGTGCAACACACAACAGCATCCTTTCACACCAGACAAGGCTGTGCTCATGCTTCCAACGTCTTTCTCCCTATTGCAGTCAGTGTTGCTCAAAATTTCATTGCAGGAGGAAAACTGGAATCGCATCTTAACCGAGTAGCTGATTTATTTGTTATGCCTCTAAGTGCTGACAACAATTTTGTCCCTTAAATTCAGATTTCAGAATAATGTAGAAGTTAATGGAGAAAAATCAGAAGCAGAATGAGATGCCATGCGCTGGGCTCAGCAATAAATAAAGACACTTAGCACCTTCCGAATGCTGTCCAAGTGCAGGGCCAGAACCTCAGCTGGTGTAAACCAGCACAGATCCATTTTGCATGCGAGTAACTAGGGCTCAGAAGGGGTAAGAGACTTCCACAAGATCACACAGCCAGGCCGCTGTTCAGACGCCAGCCAACGACGTGAAAACAGCCCACACCCCTGAGAGCGTTACCCTGACCAAGTCGTCACTGACCTCCTTGTTCACACTGGGCATACCCAGTACAGCCCCCCCCCCCCCCACAGTTACTCACTTTCCAGCTCCGGCCCCCCTCACTCCGCTCACCCACCAGCCGCGGCAATGGAAAGAGCAGGCCAAGGCCCAAACCTTTCACACCCACCAGCCCTGGCAGCCACCTCTCATGTCCGCCTATCGCCTGGTATAGCGTCAGCCCAGAGAAATGCTCTTTCCCTACCAGTGGCCTCAAGCCCAAGAAGATAAAGCTTTTAACAGTACGAAGAGGGCTCAGTGGACACAGGCCTTTTCGCAAAGCCGATTAGCATGGGCTCGGGTTAGTTTCTGCCTCTCTATGCCCAGAACAGTGGATTGGTTTGTTCGTTTTTTCCCCGGGCAGAATAAATACCATTCAGACTGACACTGGACCCGTTTCTGGTCCTTGTTTTGAATCTCGACAATCCCTGTTGGAAAGGTTCCTTCCACAGCTGAAGTGTGACAGTCGTGTGCTATTTGATTATTTGCCAAGGCCTGTGCGCATCGCAGGAAGGCACGTTACCACTATCTGTAAATAAGATATTTTATTACACAAACAGGTTATGACAATGATAACAGTACCATGGAGACGGCTTAGGGCTGATTTTAGTGATATCAGAAAATCAAAGGAGGGCTGTGTCGACAAGTCTGGGTACTTCCAGACAAGTGAGCACAGCCCAAAGCACTCCGTGAAAAGTACAGGCGAGTGGTAGCTGGGTCTGGGAGAACACAGATTTCAATGTCAGTCAAGGGCGGGCACAGTCTCAGCGTGGGATGATGAGAGTAGGGAATCAATTCAGAGGACCCAACTTCTACTCCCGGCTCTGCCACTGCTTACTCATGTGCCCATGGGCAAGTCCCTTACACCCATTCTACTGATCGGGGGAAAGGAGGAACAGTGAGGATCTCTCTCCTACCCACAGCTTTACTAGGAGGGTCCGTGTCAGTAAAGCTCGTTGATCTCCTTGGAGGAAAGATGCTTTATAAACTCAGACACACAGGGCTGAACGGAGCCTTGGTTCGGGGAACAAAGCGCCAAGTGTCTGATCCAAGCCAGTTGAAGCCAATGGAAGGACGGACTCCTATTGACTGACCAGACTTTGGATAAGGGCCTCAGTGACCAATTGAGTGAACGAGTGAGGCAGTTGAGAGGGGAGGGACGTGCATCACTCTGCCTGGAGAAGCAACCCCCTGGGATCTGGCACTGACCCCAGGGAAGATAACTGGGCACTCACTGAAATCTAGGGGACTTCCCTTAGACAAGTATAAAGAGAAAACAAACGATTTATTGCTCCTACCAGTGCTGCAATGTCTGACCCTGCACTGCCATCTCCCTGCTGCCTGCAAACGGGCGTTGGGGTTCAGTATGGACTCCAGAGGAAAACTGCCCCTGCTAAGTCTCCCCCCGGCCCCACCATCCGGCAGTGTCTAGGCCTGGCCCTACTGTGACGGGATGGGCTCACAGCCCAAGGTGGTATGACAGGAGGAAGAGATGCAGGAGAGCTCCACAACTGATCTACCGACTGTATTATAGAGCGAGCAGCAGGGCCATCGTTCGAGTAACAAATTGTCTTCCAATATTAATCCAATTGTCGACCCCCGTAATGGGGAGAAGGTCTCTGACCCAAGCCCATGCAGGAAAAAGTGCAGGGCCAAAGGAGGCTGCTGGTCTCTGTGTAAAGAAATGGACCAAGCTTTTCTGAGTTCTAGGGGAGAGAAAAGTCTCATGTTGCCGGCTTATGCGAGGAGTGCCCATTATTCCTCGGGAGAGGGGAAGGGCTCCTCTCTAGAGTCATTCTGAGCTTTGAAAGGACCCAAGACCATTGTCCTGAGCCCGCACCACTAGTAGGTGCTTGATAGAGAACGGAACAAAAAGAAATCCATAAATCCTGCGAGAGGAAGGATGGTCTTATAAGTAAGGCCCTCGTCTGGGACTCGGGATACCTGGGTTAAATTCTCTGCTCTGTTACCGTGTCCTTGTGTGACCTTGGACAGGTCACTTTCTCTGAGCTTCATTTCCCATCTGCAGCATGTTGTTAATACTCCCTACCTCAGAGGGCTGAGGCGAGAGAGAATCATTAACTCTGCAAAGTGCTACACACCGGGGTGGTGGAAACCAGCCAGCCAGCGGTACAGCGTCAGGTTGAAGGCCAGAGCCAGCAGATCCTGAAAGATTATGTCTTTGCTACGTGAACATTCACCAGGAAAAGAGAGAGCCAGATTCAAGTCTTCACAGCTGCCCTTTATCTAGCAACTGGAAGTCCCCAGACAGCTTGACAGAGACTGAGGCGTAAAGGGAGGAGCACACACGGTCTTACCACGTGTGCAAGTGCTCCCCACTCTGGCCATAAAGGCTTCTCTGCGTCTCACAGATCTGACTGGAGCAGCCCACCTGCCATGCAAGATTATCCAAACCCTAGAACGCTCCAGACAAAGAGGCCTTGGTAAAAGACCCTGCCTCTCTTTAGGGATGAGTCAAGTTCATTTTCTGTCATTTAACTTCTTCTCCAAAACCCACCATCAATGTCCCGGCAGAGAAAGGGCTGTCACGGGGTATCAGTGTCATTTCTAGGATTGTTTCATGTTTCCAGATCGTGATTTTAATGGCCAGAAATCAAACACGAAAGACTCTTCCTCCCTCCCCCCAGTGCTTTTTCTGGTTTATTTACTGCTGCTCATGATAAGATTTCCTGCAACCAAGATCTCTTGGAAAAATCCCTAGTGTAAGTGACTGTTTGCACGTCAGAAGGTTTGGTTCTCAATTCTGACAGTGTCTCTTTGTATTTAGTGTTGCCTTGGTCCCTGTACAAGGATGCCAAAAAACATTCCTCAGTCATGATTTGTACTCATCTCACCCCATTTAGAGATGCTAGCAAGCTGTTCGGGGGAGCCCAGTCGGAGATGCATCCAGACACTCGGTGAACTTGGCTATTACTGTTCTGTGCACACCAGGGTCCCCCTCACAGCTTCTGCTGGGTTCCCTCCTGCAAGGAAATCAGAGAGGTTGGGTTGCTTTAATTTGAAGTCTTTCCAGGTGCCATTAGCTGGTCCTGTTGCTCTGTGAGAGATGCTCTAACCCAGCACTTATCAGACTCCAAGGTTGGCGTGTTCCAAAATGTCGGCCACTTGCTTTCACATAGGAGTTGCACCCAACCCGTGTTTGCACGCAGGACCTTATGGCTCCCGTTGCCTAGACCCAGGCTCTGCATTGGCTCCCGTAGGAGCTGAGTCCGGCTAAGGATGGGTCTGTAGCACTGAATGCAAATGAGGCAGAAATTAAAAATTAACAGCAGGCTCCCCACAGCCGCCACAATGGGGCTGGGGAAGCAGCTACTCCTCCCCTGCCCCCAATGTAATACCTTCCTGTAGGCGTGGGGCACCACACCGGGAACACTGATCTCGTGTGACGTGCCATATTCTGAACTGAATCGAAGTGTCCAGGGAGGAATGGGGCGGGAGGTCTCATGCCTCGGAAGGGCCGGTTGACGTCAGCTTGCAGGCAGGGCTCTACCGGTGGCCATGCGGAGCTGGGCTCTGGGGCTAAGATCACCCCCCATCTCGCGCGCCCGGCACCTCAACCAGCAAACCCTTATCCACGCTGCAAGCAGGTCACGTCACTGCCGTGGGGGAGCAAAGAGCTGGGGGCCGGGATAGCACTGGAGAGAGGCAGGGATAATCTGTTCCAGCAGAGCCCTTGTTTCCCCTCCAGCCGTCAGCAGCCAGAAAAGAGGCGGATTCGGGTCAGAGCTCCCCCAGCCCTCCCGAGAAGACTCCCACAGCCGAGAGCCGAGTGACACGGCGCACAGAGCACCCTGCAGACTGCTTACAGCAAGACAGACCCTGCCCGTTAGCCTAGACTGACCAGGCCGCCCCGCCTCCGGGACGCACCGCTTGGGCCTGTGGGTGGCTAAGGTAAGGGTGTGTTCCCCATAGCCCTCTACGCTGGGAGATGGGATACATACCTGCCCCTGGCACGGGGGCCTTGGGGAATGCTCTGACCTGGGGCAATTAACCCTCCTATCCGTCTAGTGGGGGCCTCATTGCTGGCAAAGTGCTTTGAGATCCCTGCTCTGCAAATGCAGATTTATTCTCCCTGGGGCAGGAGGCGGCTCTTGGCCTTTGGAAGCCAGGTTGTGATAACTCCAGCCTCCCTTCCGCACGAGCACGCAGGGGCCCAAAGGGCTCTTCCAAAGCAGGCCCCGGCTGGCGGGACAGGGCGGGCAGGCCGCATGTTCTAGTCCCCTGCCTCGAGTGCGATTTAACCAGCTCCAATGCGACAGAGCCCCACCCCCCAACTCCATGGCCAGAGCAGGCTGCAGGGCAGCTGGGTGGGCCCTGCTGTGCGGCAGACGCGGCCAACCTCTCGCCCTGGAAGAGATTCCGAAGAACAAGGGCTACGGTGCTGGGGGGGTGGGGGTAGGGCACCGCACCAGCCGCGGAGGCCCCCCGTCTCCCTTCTGCTCGAGTGTAAGAAGTTCCCTCACCTCCCAAATCACCACAAAGTGTCTCATCAATCATGTTCCCTCTAATTAACTTCCAATTTACCTCTTTAGTCAAGTCTGTTTACAATCGGAGACAAGAAAACACGACCCAGAGCGAGGTGCAATAAATCGGTCTCTCTCCCCGCACGCTTCGCCGCCTCTATATTATAAATCAGCTCCAAGCTGTGCTGAGCCACTCCGGCTGGGGGGTGGGACGCCCCAGCCGGCTGGTCTTACCAGAGCTCCGTGCCCCTCGGCCTGTTCTCAACCCTCCGACCCCCTGCACAGTCGAAGGAACACGGAAAGGGATGGTCTGATCCCCGGGCACCAGCGAGCGAGCAGCAGCGAGCGCTGCGTTCTGAACGCCAAGCACGCGGCTGCGGACAGAGGCCCCGGATTCCGGAGCATGAATCCACGTGCCCCGGGCTAGCAGAGGCCCAGCTGCTTAGGACAGGAGCCCAGTGGATTTAAGTTAAGCTGTCCACAGGAGTGTGGCGTGAAGGAAGGGGAGCAGGGGATGCTGCTCCCGTCTGTGCCAGGACGAGCACGGCAACAGGTGCTTCTAGCCCGGGGCCCAGCACGGACAGCACAGAAAAGCGAGAGGAGTAATTTCCTTCCCTGGAGCCAGCACCGTTAGCCTGGCCTGGAAGGGTGCAATGCACAGGGCTATGCAGCCGCTCTACATCCCTCAGCCCACTCGGGTCCAGGCGTCTCCGGGCTCTGTTCCCAGCTCTGCTGTGACCTTGGCCAAGTCCCAGCCTCTCCATGCCTCAGTTTCCTCGTGTGCCGGGGGGGTTATTCCTACCTGCATGGCAGGAACATGGCAGGAGGTCGCTCGTTACTGAGCTGCTTCGACAGCTGGGCTGCTACCCTCTGTCCTGCAAGCAAGGGACTGCCCCTCGCGCACCCCTCCCAGAACCTGCCTCTGTCCAGGCAGGCTTCGGCCCAGACACACACCCGAGTGTCCCCTTCGCTCCAGCGTGGTGGGCTCAGGCTCAGCTGCTCTACAAGGCAGGGTGGCTTCCCACGGATTTCTAATCACGGAAATAAAGGGACCCTGCCCCCACCGCCGGGGCTGAGAATCCGAGGAAATGGTTCTGGCTGCTGGAATTGGACAGAAAGCCGGGGGGTCAGGAGAAAGGAGGGAACTGCTCTGATCCCAGTATCGTTAGCCACGCTGGTGGGGGGGGGGGGGGGGGGAATTCCCTCGTGCAGGTGAAAAGGGGAAAGCACAAGGACCAACCGAGCACACTACAGGTGGAAACCCCACCCTACCCCTCTCCTGTAGTCCTCCGCCCCCAACAACTTGTGACCAAGAGCCCCAGAGCTTCCTGCTTCAGGGGCCTTGGGTTATAAACTGGGTGTGGAACTAGGTAACCAAAAACCAGCACGTTTGCACCAGTGGGAAGAGCAGAGCTTGGCTCAGCTCCCTTTATTTCTATGCTCCATTAGCCGCCTCCGGCGCTGCCTGGGTGGTGATTGTGCAGCGTGTTGGTTAAACTCCAAGAGACCAGGTCGGAGTCCCAAGGGATTATCCCTTACATGGCATCAGAACTCCACCCCTTGCGAAGAGCAGGCGAGCTGGTTTACAGGTCCTCCCAGCCGGCCCTCCGCGCGACCCTGGTGCGTCACGGCTAGGGCTGTATTTAGGGCCGTGAGTGCAGCCAATGCAGTGGCTCGGTCCTACGCCCGGTCACGGTGCTACTTGCCCTAGCCACCCCGCTGCACTAAGGTCAGCACTAATCTTGCGATTCTAAAGCTCCATATACATCAGGAACCCCAATGCATTTCCCAAACGAGATCCCCACTGTCCTGTGCAATGCAGCCTCCTCTGGGGCTAGAGGGGGGCGGCAACCACCCAGCCCATAGCCTGCGCCAGAAAAGGAACTGTGGGATGGGAAGTCTAGGCCCAGACACCAGCACAAGGCCCTTACACAACAAGCTGGTGCAAAGCCTTCTGCTAGGAAGAGAGAAAAGTCCGTCTGCAGCCAGGTAACACGGCAGACGGCATTCCCATACCACTGGACTTCCCTGGCATGGCACACCGAGGCAAGAGTTGCCCAGACGTTCAGGAAAGAGACAGGCCCTTCCGGCGTCTGTTCCAGGCAGGTGCGAGCCACCCATGATCCCAGGTGCAGCACCCACCCCTGATTCCAGGCAGCTGGCTCCGCAGCGCGACGCTGTCTCTGCCCTTTCCCCCGGGGCGAGTGCCGTTTCTCTCATAGCTTTTGGCCGAGACGTCTGCGGATTCCGGACAGTCCGAGACGTCTCTCTCACGCTCCTTCCGCCTTGTTCTTGGGGCTTTCATGCTGCGCTGGTGGGGCGCGGCCACCTCCAGCAGGGTGGTCTTGAAATGTCTGCCAAAGGCCCATAAAGGAATGAGGCTCTTATTTCCTCTGTGAGGATAGGTTCTTCATCGTCTCCTGGGGCAGCTCACGCTGGGGGACAGTGGCTCTTCCCCTGCTTGGGACTTAAGTCCCTATTCACTCGTCACGATCAGCATAATGCATTTAACACACACAGCCCTGCTGTCCATTTATTTTTCGCACAGCTCCTATTGCATTGCCCTCTGAACTTTAACCCAGGGTCAGCAGACCGAGACAAGTTGCCTGGAGGACAAATCCCCGTCCTCAGCCCACGATTTTTCCATTAAGGAAGTTTACTATTAGCTCAGCCCTTTAAACCCCCCAATGACGACAACAATATTTACCCCCAGCTGCGCAGACTCTTCGTGCCCGGCTTGCATCTCCACGGCTTTCCTGTGCCACTGAACGTGAGCGCAGAAGCGACCCGGCGTGCAGCTGGAGCCCGTTACGCTGCAGAATGATCTGAATTAGTAACATGGGGCAGAGGAGCAGGCATCTCCCTCCTTGCCCTGTGGTAAGAGGCTGCATGCACGCCACGCCACTCCACGCACAGCCGCTTAGAGGGGGCTCTGGCATGTTGCTGGAGGGAATTCTCTTGGCTAATCTATCGCAGCCACTGGAAGTTGAAAGAAGCAAGTGCCCAGGTGCTGCATGGGCAAATCCTGCGGGTGGAGAAGCTCAGCTCGCAGCAGGTCCCAAACTCAGACCACAATTTATTGCAGCCATTCCTCTCCCACTGCAGCTCCCTCGCCTAATGAAAATTTAGTGCAGGTGGGAAGATGACTTCCCAGCCCCACAAGACTCTATTTATTCACGAAGATATTTATGTCTGGGTGGTTCTGCAGGCACAAATGCCAGCTAGCTGAAGAGAACCCAGAAATTAACTCAGCGGATACACACTGTTCTTTTGCATATCTCGAGAAAGGAGCAAGGATCCTGTGACTTTATCTTCAAGAGGAATGGTGCCTAGTTGTACCAGATTTAGGAACTTCCTATGGCCTCACTGGAGTCCCCAACATTTCAGACACCCGGGGACATTTGTGCAAGATGGCTTCTCTCCGGTTTCCACCTTCCCAGGGTTTACGTGGGCTTCGCCGAGGCAATATAGCAACAGTCCTTCTCAGCAGAGAAGGAGCGTCTTGTTGCAATAGAATCACTCCACTGTTTTAAGAAAGCCTGTACCAAGATAACAAGCTCTGTGCTAATACCTCAGTGACATCTGGACCACTCTTCTCATCTATCATAAGGAAGAGACACTCCGATTGCTGTGTGTGCAGATAAGCACTGGCATTTTAACTTTTTATAATCCCCGCAGACATTTCTTTCACTGGGAAAAAGAGTGAAAAATCCGCAGAATTTACTCCTTTCTTGAAGTCCAGATTGGCCTGTGTGTGCCTCTATTGACTTCTAAATCAGGCTGCTTCTGAATCTCCCTCTAAGCACAAGTCCCTGTGATGGTTTTACAGGTCAGATAAGGGTGCTCCGTGACAGCCCGTTGTCTTGGCTAGCAGATCAGCAGACAATGCAGAAAGAGCGTATTACAGCTCTGGAGGATTTAGGCTGGAATAAGTGGTGTGATAAGGCTCCGACCTACCCCTTGGTCTGCGCCCTGATTCGCTATTCCAGCCAAACTAGTGCAAGAACTAGGGGCGGGGGGTGGAGGTGGAGGAGGCGGAGGAAGGTGGAATTACACCTCCCCAGTTCTGGAGCTGGTTTGGCTCTGATGTAAGTCAGAGCAGCCTCAAGGCTGGTCTAATTTACTTTCTGCTGCAACCGTTGTCAAGAGGCTGTTGCAGCAGCTTGGAATGGACAGAGCCCCATGTGCTCCAGCCCCAGCTCCACACTTCCCAAGCCACAACCCTGCACTCAGGGTGCAGGGGCGGGAGAGTGGGGGGCAGACTGCACGCCCTTTTGCTGCCTCTGCAGCACCCGGAGGGGAACCCCCTCCCCCCAACACTCCCCTTACGCCCTGCGTCTCTCAAGAGCCTGGTTCTGCCATCTTTTCAGCCCAGAACCAGGGTCTTAATCTCTAGCTGCCCCCACTTCCAAAGTGCCAGGTGCGCATCTGTGCCGAACCCTAGAGCTGTGAGAGCAGCTTCTGTACCTCAGCCAGCCACCAGGAGGCACACGAGGCAAAGCCTGAGCACTGACCTGCCAAGTCAGCTCCTCGGCACTCCCGGCTCTTCCCACCAACATTCACTCGAATACAAAAATGAATTCCCTTTGCCCATCCCCCCTCCATAAACATTCAGGGAAGGAATTCGCAGCACGCCTGACTGTGGAGACAGCCCTGGGAGCAAAGGGAGAACATGCACCAGCGGGGGCTGTGAAAGCTCAAACACGAGTACTTGCACCAGACACCTGTTCTACGGGTGACTTTAATCTAGTCAGGGGACAGAACCCGTATCAGGTGGCCAAGCCACAGCAAACCCAGCTGGCTGCAGGAATTTGATATTGAGCCATCCGCAGACTGAAAGGTAGCTGGCAAATAGCTAATCAAGTCAAGAGAACGTTTCACAAAGAGAAAGGCTGTTTAATAAAATGGTCACTGCCCGTGTTCTCCAAGTGCCACGAACAGCAGCACCTCTGCAAACACTGCAGCCAATAACTGGCAGAGCAGATAGCCCTTTGGTATCTCCCAGTCCTGGGTCTCCACACTTGATGGCCCAGCTAAGGCCGTGGGTCTGGAAAGAGTTAAAGGAAACAAAATATTCGTTAGCTGTAAACTTTAAGGCCGCTCCACAGCAGTGAGATTGGAAAGCTGCCCTCATTCCTGCCACAGACATGGTGGACGAATCTTGCCCCTCTGGTAGGCAGCAGAGTTGAGAGGTGCGACGGCACAGAAGGCTACCTAGCTTGCACCCACAATTAGTGTGATTACAGGCACAACTTGGGTCACTGTGCACAGAAACAGCCAGTTCTGGTCATTTGTGCACACAGCTCTCTCTTGTGGGAAAGCAGCTGCAGTAACTGAGAGCAAATTATGTGCACAATTGTATATCTAAACTAACAACCTGGCCTCTACTCAATGCTTCACGTTACTCTTTTCTACTCAGCATATTCAAAACCATGTCTCTCTCTCTCTCTCCTTTTTTTTTTTAAAACACGTAGTTCTTAGTTTTCAGACAGACTCCTCTCATTACTACTATCCCACGCCCCGCTACTCCACCCAGCTCTTTTCCCATCCCCTACCCCATTGTTTCTGTGGTGCAAAATGCAGCTTAATGAAGGACCAACATGGTTTCCAGCAGGTCATCTTCCAGTATTAAATCCCAAAGCAGGAATTCGCCACAGACAGGGAAGAATTCCAGGGCACAGCACCGTCAGGAACTGAAGCCACCTCTGAAAGGAGAAGGTTAAAGCTCCTCTTTTCTACAGGGGTCGAGGAGGAGGGAGGAAAACAGGCAGAACAGATCATTTCTGCACCACAAATATGTTTTTGCAGCTTTGTGCAATTGCTGCCACCCCGACTCCCATGCTGATCCCTAAGTAATGGCATTCAATACAGCCAGGCCAGTGGTGCCGCCTGGAGTCATGATTGAAGGAACCCTTTAAGCTTCCCTGACAAGACATTTTTCTGAGATAAAAAATGAATGCTGCCAGCATGCAAATCTCTCTCAATTAGGCACGGCCCAGCTTACTGGAGTTCTGCTGTTGTGTGATGACCGTCATTAACTCTAGCAGCACAGACAAGCAAGAATGCTCTCAGCAGGCTCCTGTCCCAGCTGGGGGCCACGGCTCAGAGAAACTCTTGGGTTTGGCTGGCTGACATCTGGAATTACACGGCTAGTGAAGAAGGGCGAGCGAGAAAAGGGCTTTGGTCAGCTTCTTTGTAATCAGCAATTCACAGGCAACCAACCTGCCGTGACTCCCTGGAAAGGAACAGAGACCTGCACAGTGCGGCTAGGACAATATGCATCTGGGGTTCTCCTTTCCACCAGCATTGCACTCACGGATGTGAAGTCCCAGATCGACAGCTCAGGGGCCTGAGTCCTGTTTATTTACAGAACAGGGGGGACAGTAGGTTGAAACAGGAGGGTGAGTTGTGGAGGGGCACCGTTTACCCAACGCAGAGCAAGTGCACTCTCCTCTGTTCCCCTTGGTTTAACCCCTGGTACAACCCAGGCAGGGCTCTCTAAGCCTCCCTAGGAGAGGAGAATTCTGTCTCCATGGCCCAGTGAGTCCGGCAACAAGAGCACCCAATCAGGGCCACTTATGGAAGCTTGCGTCCCACGGAACTTGTCTGAGACCATCCCACAAGCTGCTGAAATGTGGTAACATTCCTGACCAGTGTTGCCCTGGACTGGATTTGACTCTGCAACCTGGAGGTGAGCGTCTCACTACCAGTCCCCAGGGCTAACCAGGCTTCCCCTCTACTCTGCTGTCAACCCCCTCAGGCTGTGCTCATGGGATTGCTTTTCAACAGTATGCAGGAGAGAGGCCACAGGATGAAGCTGCACTAGTGTCTGCGATGCTCTCACACCCCTCTCCAAGGTTTCTTGGCAGAAAACATCAAACAAGAAATAAAAAAAATTAACTTTTAATGTCTCAGAAATCCCCATTAGAATGGGTTTAACCGAGAAGTCATTTCTGCTGGGTAGCTGATGGTGGAAAGGCTCAGTGTGCTGGCTGTGTCCTTGTTATGAGACACAGATTTCAAATCCAGAGTTCTCAGAAATTCTCCAACAGCTCCAGAATCCGCTTCTGCTCGCTCTCCCGGAATTCCTGGTTCTTCCCGTCCCCGATGTTCTCCGCATACTCTGCAGAAAAACAAAAACAAACCCTGAGCAAGATGCTGACGTCAGTACCTGACAGGAGAGTTAGCCAAGGGACAGCAATGGACTCATTTTCCTGGTGATTAAAACTTTACATGTTAAACATCTACTGACTCCTCATTAAAAGATTTTTTTTTGAAAGGATAGGGCACTAGAATAGGTGCTCCTGCTCTTCTCCCTCATTCCTTAGCACGATGGACATCAGCAGGGAGACCAGAACTTTAGTCCAGAGTACATCCCCCGGCCTCATCATCTGGAGAGGAGACAGTTTAGGAATTGTCCCCAAGCAGCATTCAAAGCCCTCCCATTAGATCTGGGTCAGAGCCAGAGGCAGTTCACCCTGCATCTTTACAAATTATTACAAAACAAAAGGCAGATTTGGGGCTGAAGACATGAGCATCTCAGGGAATCAGAAGCTGTCTGCCTAGGAAGATGTTTTCCAGCCTCTGGCTCCTCTCATGCATCCCCTTCTTCCCAAACAAACAGAACAGCTTGTATTCAGTGTCTGAATGGCAACGCTGCAGAAGAAAGTTTGCTTTAATATTTATGTGTTCAGCATTGCTGCACATTTCTGAGCTCCATCAAAGCCCTCATTATAAGAGCACTGAAAAGGCTGAGGACAGGGAGAAGCTAGTTGGTGTGGGAGCCTTCTCTCATGCACACTCCCTGTCTCCACAAACAAAGCAGAGAGCTCTTTGCCAAAGCCCCTGGGATAAATCCATTTAATATTTATAAACTACTATAGTCTGTGCAACGGGAGATGCCCGGTGCCACCACCGTTTGCTGCTAGTGGGTCCATCGACTGGCATCCTGGAGACAAGGAGGTGGCGGGAGCACCCAATGACAGAGGGCTCTTCTGCACAAAGCAGAGAACAGCCCCCTCCCCCCCGGGTGGTTAACAGCTCAGATCCTGTTCCAGCTGCCCTGAGCTTGCACACTGAGCCGCAAGGAGCCATTAGTGTAATGGTTGATGGAGTGAGGCTCCAGGCTCCCCGGCAGCCCATGCCCTCTCTCTGCTGCGAGGCTCTCAATCACATCCCGGCCTGGCTCAGCAGAGGGGTGCATCTTGAGCAGTGACAGCACAGCCCACTCTTAACACTCCTCTCCTGGAGGAGACCAACGCCAGGTGCTGAGCTGCGGAAAGCGGGGCGTTGCTTTCTCCAGGAGACAGTACCAACGGATGGCAGTGTGTAGCTCAGTATTCCCGAGTGCATTCCGCGTACCGGCCCCATCCCCTCAGGGCAATAAGCGGAGGTGCAGGTTCTGCCCTGAGCAGGCCATTTCGCTGGGCTTTGTGCCTCTCAGACAGACGCAGCAAGTGGCCTGGCCTTTGTTCACTAGCAGCCGAAGGGGAACTCTGCACCCCGTCTGAGTGCCAGGAGGGACTCCATCCCCGAGCGTACTGCCCGGCGGGGGAGCTGGGGGACAACACCAGGCTACTCAGATCCTCTCCCTTCAAGCAGGACCCTGTGGCCATTTTCTGCGGAGCGGGAGGCACTAGCAGAGCCGGACCATAGCTCGGTTAGATATTAAGGGCTGGTTCAAGGAAAAAGCATCTACAGCACTTGCCTCCCGCGATGCAATTGCCGCAGGGGTCGCTGACTGCCACCCCCACCCCCGCCCCCGCCCCGAGCCAGTGAAATCTCCCCTGTGGGAACAAGTCCGACATTTTCTGGGTTTTGCCCAAAGCTCGGCACTTTTTTCTTTTTTTCTCCTAAGCATTTAGCACTGTAAGAGGAAGCCTCACGACGAGGCGCTGGGAAATTGTTTATGAGGTCACTAACAGCTGATGACATTAAGTGAAAAAAAGCAGATAAAAGAACCAGATTCAAGCTTTTTTTCTTTAATTACCCAATGACAGTGGGTTTTAATGTATTTATTTAAATGGCGTGTGTGAACTCCCGCCTCACCAGCGCTTACACAGAGCTGTACACACTGCCATTGCTGCGCAAACGCAAAGTGCCTAAGATTGGCTTTTGCTTCATTAGACAAAAGAAAATACAATGGCTACAGAACGGCCAAAATCAAGAGGGAAATATTTCCAGGTTTATAAGAGGATACTGGAAACAGCAGAGAACATACACTGAGGGAACATGGGCCAAATTTTGTGCAGTTATAAAGCATCTGCTTTTCTCTTTGGTTAAGCTTTGGTTTAACTTTTAATACACATTCCTCCCTCCCAGCTATCTTACTAGCGGGCCCATCACTAGCATCTAGGTGCTTTTGATGTCTCACTCACCAATCAGGACATCATTCTGAAACCATGATAGGGCCCACGGGGGGGCTGGGGCAATGGCATGACAAGGGGGCAGAGGCAGGACAGATTGGCCCCTCTATGGATCAGCAATCACCAGTCCATGTTCCTCCCTGTAAGGGCAAGTGTCCCTTTTTATACAATTGTTCTTCCAGGGGAGATCAGCTTAAATAACCACGGTTTAATACAGCACTTTTCATCAGTATGTCTCAAAGTGCTTTACAAAGGGTCACGAATTCCACTTTACACATGGGAAAACTGGGGCAGGGGCAGGGCAGTGACTCAGCAAGGTCACCCAGCAGGCCAGTGGCAGAGGCATAAACACAACCCAGGCGTCCTGCGTCCCAGTCCAGTGCTCTATCTACTAGGCAAAACTTTCATTCCAAAAACTGCTCCCTCTCAGTCCACGAACTCCTGAAGACCTGAGGAGAATACGAATGCTCCAGCTGTAAGTGCGGCTCGATCTTCAGGAGAACAGGTTAGGGGACTGCCTGGTCAGTCTGCAGAGATTCACGTATCCCTTGCCCACTCCTCCCGCACTGAAAAACCACCGGAGGAAAAGAGGCCTACTGCTTCACTTGCATCATAAGCAATTTGCAGCAATCCCCAGAGACCCATCAGATGCCAGAGAAACATGGAGAATATGTAGGCCATAAAACCAAACTAAAAAGCAGGCACCTAATTAGTATGCATAAATAGAAAGTAAAAATGGAACAAGAGAAGCCCACGGAGTGGAGAGCAAGAGTATGCAGGGAAGGGGTGATCCCAGACTTCGCCCATCCCGAGAGTGCGCCAGACAGTGGGGGGGGAAAGGGGGGGGGGGGGAGGAGAGAGGTGGGTGGGGGGCTTCAGCAAGGACTCAATCCACAGGGATGGTGCTGGAGTTACGCTACTTTGCAGTGCAGGATTCCTGCTCCCGCTGTGCCAAGGGCTAGAAATCCTCCCCCTCCCTGTCACTAGCCTCTCGAGGGGGACACGCAGGGCTAGTGTGTTGGACCCCCCGCAGACTAAACCCCGTACTCCAACTAGCAGGCAGCTTTCCCCAAGTTCATTCCTGCAGTAACTCCTGTTAAGTCAGTTGAGTGACACCAAGGATGAATTTGGCCCAAAGTGCATCTAAACACCAGCATGGAGTGCAGATTAGCCCCTGCTATTCCTACATGTGCGGCTTCTGCACCACGGCTGCCAGCACCCCAGCAGCTACACAGCGTCCAGGGAGGAGTCCCTAATCGCCTCAGTCTTTTCCCCATTGCACCAGTGCACTGCTCACTCCCACTCCCTTGCCCTCCCCTCTGCACGGTAGGGAGGGGTGTGGGTGCAGAAACAGCTGCTCTCTCTCTTCCTGTCCGCACCGACACTGTCGGGTAGAAGGGACAGGCCAGCAGCTGTTCTTTGCTCTGGACTCAGAGCCAGGAGAGCCCAGATCAATGCACAACTCACAGCCCCACACCACGTTCGAGACACTCCCCCTCCCCTCAGAGGGAACAGACTCATCCCCCAGCACCCACAGATACCAACCCAGCTCCTCAGGACCAGCCAGCCATGGCCACGCTGTACAATAAGGAATTGCACCCTGGGCTGTCAGGGAATTTACAGCTATTTTAGCCAACTCTTAACAGACCAGCCACCTGGAGTGGCAAGTCAGAGGAAATTTACTGCGGGGGATCATCTCTGCAGCCTGCTACGTGTCTCTGCCCTCCTACTCCTCAATTCAGTTGACTATTTATGTTGGAGAAGAGACGGGATGGCCTGGAGCTGACATGGTAGAGTCCAAATAAGCATTGCTTTAATTTAATGCAAGCATTATAAATTGCAAACACTCTATTAAAGCTGGGACTGCAAATCACAACAGCTACATCTTAAAACTGGAGAGCGATATTTTAACGCCCTAACCCATATTCCTCTTTCGCTAAGAGCAAGACGAACACGCCATGGACATGGATATGCTACAGATGGTGTGGGGCGGGGCAATGGGGACAAAAGATGAGACTCCACAACACTTCCAGGGACGCTTCCCAGGAGCTCTCAGATCTCACATGTCAGAGGGTGCTGTGGAGTCTCACCTTTCATCACCAGGGCGCAGCACTGCACGTAGATGCTTCTTCTTTCTCCCCTCCACGTTACAGCCACCACCAACAGACCTGCCTGGGACGCACTGCAGAGCGAGGCGTAGCTCTCACAAGAACAACTTTCTTCCTCCCCAGTTCACAGGGCTGCCACGCTGTAGCCCTCAGCTGCTGCCACCAAAGGATGCAAACAGCTCATGAACTCAACTAGAACTTTGCTAAGTCTGAACAAGCTCTGTCTAGTCCCTTGTTCTCAGGGAGGATGGCCCTGGGCAAAGGCACGTGACTGGGGTACTACAAACCAATGAGCAAGAGAAACTCACCCTTTATGATGTGCCGAACAATCTTGATGGAGCTGCCTCTCATGTTCAGAATCTGATGGACTCTCTGACGAATCTGGTAGGGAGAGAAGAGAGGACAAACAGACATCATTCCCAGCACAGAGACCACGAATGTCTTATTTTCTTGGCAGGAGTGCAGAAATCCTGAGTGTACTAAACTCCCATCTACCTTCAGAAGCCCACTTCTCACAGTGCACAGCCAGGCAAGTTTTGAAAGACTCACCCAATGGGTTTGCAAAACGTGTGCCCACCCCAGCCCACAAAGCTCTATATTTGTGTGCACCAAGGACCGTGGCATATCACATGGCTTGAGACCCCAAGCCAGAATCAGCTACGGTGGGAATTCACAGGAGACCTAGGTGGTGCCTACATGAGACTTTTGGGAAATTGCACTACCTCCAATGGTAAGACAAGGCACCAACATTTCTACCTCTGGGACTGCTGGCCCTACTCACAGCTGGTCTAGATGATGTGGTGGTAACAGTGCTGGTGTTCTTGGCCCACTAGTGCAACTGTGATGGGAGATTTCTTAAAAAAAAAAAAAAAAAAGTCTAGTGAAGAGAAGTTCCTGTAGGGTTGAGGAGCAGTGGAGGGGATTCAGAGCCCTGTGTGTGTCATGGCTGGAAGCCCAGGTGAGCACGCCATCCTTCGCCTGAAGCAGGTGGTGTCTTTACCTGGGGGACACTGGCATTGCAGATCTCTGCCATGATGTAACAGATGAGCTGTAGAACGAAGAGACCAGCATCTAGGCGACGGAGGTAGAATTCATCCTCCATGTCATCGTCTATTATCTCCCCCCGGCGCACCATATCCTAAAGGATGGCACAAGGAGGAGTTATCAGGTGGATCAAGAGAGCGCCCTACCCCCATATTGCTATGGTCCATGTAACAAAAGACTCAAAGTATCTGGCATTTTTGTAATCTCACTATAGAAGGTTTATCTGCTTTGCCGTATATTCATAGCTTTCCCCCACTAGGAAATGGAGTCTCTGACAGAGCTCCTAGGATCTGATCCCTCTGCTTTCCCACTCCCCAAACTCTTGAACTCAGCTGTTGTGTCCACCATCCTTCTCCAAGCCAAGACATTTCCCCATAAAACAGACTGTGCAAAACTAGGAAAAAGTGGGAGGTAGGTTCTTTAAACAAAAATCGTCCCAATTCCACTTCATAGGATTTCGCACTTGCAAAAATTTGCCAATACTCTTTCATTGAATATACTTTATGTATCAAAAACTGCAAGTTCTCATTTACTTCTCTTACAAAATTATACTTCTCTGGAAAATTAATTTAATTTCACTCAATTCCTTTCACTTCTGAGCAAACTTTCACCCTTTGTCTCTAAAATGTGCTCACCTACAAATGAGCACTTTTTTCTTTTTCAGTAACAAGTTTATAAGAATTTCAAAGTCAGGCTGATTTCTGATTCCACAACAAAATGGGGGAAAAATCAATTGCAACTGTTTCCAGTTTTGATGTGAAAAATGTGCATAGTTCTTTCACAAAGTCACTTTTTAGTGAAGGGCTGCTACTAATCCTCAGCAGATCAAAGACTTATCTATTGGAGCTCCACGTCCTTATGGCCACATGAACAAGACAGAACCAAGCCTAGAGGTCATACCCAGTATGCAGATTCACCACCACCAAACTGTTGGCTATTCCAGCTTCATTCACTGGGAACATTCAGGCAGCAGATCATCAGCTGGTATAAACAATCATAGGTCCACTGGCTTTCGTGACAGCTGCACCTGCTGAAGTTCTGCCAGATAGTCCTGGGACAGGACAATGACCACGGGGGGGAAGAGGGGGGGGTCGATGCAGAACAGCACAGTAAGGAATGCTATCCAAAGCACTCATTTCAGCATGATCAGGTCCTGTTCAGGACAGGAAGAGCGCCTGGCATAAGAGAAGAGTGGGGTTGGTTTTTTTGAAGGGGCCGGAGGAGGATCCTTTGGGAACCTCTCTCATCCCCTTTTACTCCTCCTACTCTGAAAGGTTTTACAGCACAGTGATTTCCTGTCCTATAAGGAGGACCAGATAGAGCTTCCTCTCAAAGCCAGTCAGTGCCCCCTTCAGTCAATGGGGGTTACAGAGAGCAACTTGAGCACTACTTCTCCCTCTCTTCCCCAAGGCTAAGCATCTGGACCTGTAAGCAGACCCCTGTGGGCCCAGAGCACGTGTGCTGTGCAGACAATAGACTGCCAGGCCAGGCAATAGCAATGTGTAGGGGAAGTTGCCAAAGGAAGCTCTCACTTTTCCTACACACAGGGTACGGATGTTAAAAGGAGGCAGCTGCCAGCATCTCGCCCATCTCCATGGAAAGTCATCACAATGCGTATACAGAACATTTTCTCCACAGCGCTGCCAAAGGATAACCCAGCAATAAACTCACACAGTCCCTGCCTGGGGAAGGCCCACCAAACCCACCCCCATATGTTGGTACCCTCCATTTTCAGAGAGACCAGCTGTAACTCATGTCTTGTGTGACCTTTCACAATCTTCACAGTAGAGGTTTTTTTTTAGAAAATAAAGGAAGCAGCCTGTCAGGCCCTGCTAGCTCTCTGCAGCTCACTTGATTTATTATGCAGTGGTCTGGCAGGTGGGCACAAACCAGCAGAGCAATATTTCCTCATTAGAGCCGTCACCAGCGAGTACACTCTACCTGCAATGCTCAGCAAGGAGAACGTCCTGTGTGTGTGTGCCGCAGACAAAGATGCACACAAGGTCACAAGTGCCACAAGCTGATTTCGGCTACCAACTTTTTCTGGCTTTCTGAGCCTACCTCTGCAATGCAATTATAGGCAGAGTCCCCTAGTCACCAAGAGGAGAATTAACCCTTCCCACCTCTGCAACAGACTCTCACATTACAAACTCCTGAGCATAACGTCTGCTGGAAACGTGCTGAGATAGGACACAGACAGTGCTCAGGAGATGTCCCTCAGCAGATGCCTCATGCATAGCCCCTCTCTAACACATCTATCGGGAAGCAGAGTGTGTGTTCTGGTGAGATATTTAACACCAGGCCAGCATCAGTGGATCAAGCTACCAGGGCCCCACAGAATCCTGTAATGGGTGTGTGGGGGGGCTAAGCTATCCATCTCACTCCTCCCCACTGCCCAAAATACTAACGGGATCCTAAGGTGTCTGTCCACAGGTTAAGTCCCTACCCTGCACTTAAGAGTCTTCCTCCAGGACCACCTCTGCCCTAGCTCCTTTGTCGTCTCTGGGCCCAAAGAGAGACTCCCTCCACCTTCAGTTCCCAGCTGGAGCTAACTGTGCCCACCTGTCAGACTGGCAGAGGCCTGGTGTGTACTAACCGATATCGCCAACATCTCTGTCAGTTAAGAGTGTGGTTTAAAAAACATCACACTCCTGACGGAGATCTTTGTGCTAGACACGGTTACGATGGCAGTAACCGCTTATTTTGTTCAGGGAACAGGAATAAGCTACACCAGCAACAGGGCTCTTGCCAGGATAAACTGTGTCTCTAGGAGCAGGGTTTGCCGTCAGAGCTCTGCTGGCAGACCCTTGCTAGCACAGACAAGAGCTTAATATTTACCCTGCATCTTACCACAGGGTTTCAGCATCTTAATCTAGTGTGACTCGAAACCCAGCCCTGCTTTCCTACGCAGGGCCCTACAGTCTATTACCCTCTTAGTCTTCCTCTTCCAATGGCCAAGGGCTCTTCTCAGCGACTGCTCTACACGCCTTAGACACAGAACTAGGACAACTCAACTAATGCCTCCAAAACGGGGAAGGACGTATGACTTGGCTATATGTGGGATGAAATAAGTTAGTCCTCTCTGACGGACTCAGTGTGTGAGACTCAGAACAGGCTTTAACATCGACTGGGTTATCGGCAACATAGGGATGCCCAAGGGGCAGAAAACCATGGACTCTAGCAGCCCCAGGTAACTTTAATACACTCCAGCTCCCTGAAAAACAGGCCCGGACACGGCTGTGCAGAGTTCAAAAGCAGGGCATTGCTGCCTATGGAAAGGTTTCTGAACGTTATGCAAGCACTGAGTTCCCTCCCACTCGAGTTCAGGAAGTTGGCACTAGGACAGGCTTCCTGGCATCTTGCAAACACCTTCTGGAGAACTCGACGGATGCCACCAGGCCTCACAGGCCAAGAGCTCGTGACGCATGGCAGCACTGCGGAGTGGGGTGTTAAAGCTCTATCTGCTGCATGCAAGTCGTCACTCACTGGCAATCCCGCAAAGGAAAAACAACTATCCTCGAGCCCAACTAAAACAAGCCTGATCGGGAGATGGACAGCAAGACCGACTCGTGCAGTGACAAGCCCATGCGGTAAGAGGCGCTCTGCGGCAGCCTCAGCAGGGGACGGAGAACTTTCCAGATTTAACGCTACGCTCCTATGGCAGCCTTTATTCCTGAGTTCAGGGGAGAATCCCCAAACTGTCCTGGGGCAAACACTTCTTCCTGTTTCCCCTCTACACTTTCCTACCACTCCACTGGCACAAAGGGCCCCAACAGCAGAACCAAAGTGAGTGCTCCTGTTTGAGGTGGGGGGGAGGGAGGAGTGGCAGTTATAGTGGGTTACAGACCGTGCTAGGGGCCTGGCCACCCCAAAATACAGCTCTTCAGGAACTCATTGTGCCACAGGATGTAGGGTCTTTGTGGGTGGGGAAAGCTTGTGGCTACACCACTGTGCAGCAAGCCCAGACATTTCCCCCTGTATAGCAAGGGATGCTGCAGCTCCAGGTTTACTCCGCGCCTGTGGCTGGAGAGCAACTGTTGCCATTCAAACGTCTGGGATCCTAGAATCATAGAATATCAGGATTGGAAGGGACCTCAGGAGGTTCTAGTCCAAGCCCCTGCTCAAAGCAGGAGATGCTCAGGGGGGACTCCTGACAGCCCGCTCACAGCTCCTATGAAACGTCCCAGGACGCCAACTGGCCACCTGAAGCATACATAGTCTGTTAGGGACGTGCTGGCCCTTTAAATGCTCTCAAAGTTCGGTTCACAGCCGCTCCTCCACCACCCCTGCCGCCTATCGCCCTTGACAGCACTTAACTCTCACACTGAGCTCTAAGTAACGGGTCGGATTTTCAGATTGCCAGGGCTGCAGCCAGTCATGGATTTGCAGGGGTTCGACACCCCAGCCTCTACACAGTCTCTTTGGGAATACCCCATCATTCACTAGGACCTCGGTGCAGCTTTTTACAGGGGCAAGCCACAGGGCAACACCATGTGGGCGTTCGGACGACAGCGCCTGTTTCTCACATGACTCTCCACAGAGTCCAAAGGAGTTCAGATTCCCCACAGAGATCTGGTCCTTTTAGGGAGCAAGGCAACCAGTGTCTGCAAGGAGACAGAACAGCCTTTACAAAAAAGGGCAGCATTTATTAGCCAGCTGCACTACAGCATAGGAGGGTCCAGGTTAGAATGGCACAGTCAAGTGTAAATCAGAGTACACGATAACAGAATCATCTCCCCCGCTCTCACGGAGCATCCTGGGTTTCATCAGTCACTCTCTGACCCTCAATGTGCAGCAGCAGCAGACTCTGTCTGGTCACTCCTGGACTCTCTGTCTCCAGTTGCAGCCAAGCTCTGTTCTTAGGGTCAGCTTCCTTGGCTCCCAGCCATTGAAAGCCACTGTTCAGTCACTGGAACGTCTGTTGTCGCTCCAGGACACACTATTCACCTGTGCTGATTCCAGTCAGTTCTTGACAAGGTAACTGGCTCCAGCCCAGCCAGGCGTACAAGATATCCACCTGTTCACCTGCCCCATCCCGGAGAGAAATGAACCCCTAACATTCAGTGGGTAGGGACACAAAGTGAGCGCGCAGTCCCACATTGTTCATGAAGGTATTTCAAAAATTCCCCTATTCTCCGCATAGAGGCAACCTCATTATTTCTCTTATGTACATCACTAACAGGAAGACTTGCTCTGGGGAGCAGCATTCAGCTCTTTGCTGGATTATGCAGGCAGCAGCAAAGAAGATGGCTTGTCCCTTCCTTAGATATCACAGGCTCTGCAGCACAGACAGGGAGGCAAAATTGCTGGGTACCAGTAAATTAAGCAGATACAACTCATGAGACACACCACAAGGAGATATGTACAGTTCTAAGGTGCCATTTTTTACAGTCTTTTTTAACCACAGCCACCTTTAAATGTTAATCTGTTTCGCAGTACAACACCAAATAGCCACCTTTCCACTTTGTCTTTCTCTGAGCCGTCGAGTTGCTACCCTCCAAATGAGGCTCAGATGCCATTTCTAATCTGCCACCAGTATTCACTGAGATGCCCCTTGCTGATGGGAGAAGACAGCAAGAAGATGGGCTCCTGTGAAACTAGAATGAGCTCCTCTCACACTAATGAGGGAGAACTGACAGGCCTAGAGTGTCACGTGAAGACTGAAAATCTAAAGAGGATGACGGATCTGCCACTACAATGTAGAGAGATCACATTTCTCTGCACAGCGTGGCAAAGTGGGCTTAAGAGATGCTCCACACCCTTCTCCTCACATGTGTGTCAGTTCATCTCTCTCATCCGAGGAGAGCCAGGACTGACGGTGCAGAGCAGTGTGGGAGAGAACCAGTTCAGACTGTCAGGAATGCCATCACACCATTCTGAAGGTCCGTCTACACTTAAACCACTACAGTGCCTCAGTGCAGACACTATCCACACCAACAGGAGGGGTTCTCCCGTCAGCACAGATAACTCACCCTCCCAAGAGGCGGTAGCTAGGACGATGGAAGAATTCTTCCACTGGCCTAGCACTGTCCACACCAGGGGGTGGCGTAGGTCAGGCTCAGTACAGGTACATCTTTCAGGGGTGTTTATTTTTCACGCCCCTGAGAGATGTAACAATGCTGAGATAAGTTCCCAGTGTAAACCAGACCTGAGTCAGCCCTGACCAGCCTAAGAAAAGTGTAGAGCTAAAAGCCAGAACATTATACATCACTTCAGGCACGGAGATGAAAACTGCTGTTAGGCCTTGGATCCTGCACTCATGTAGGCAGCTCATCCCCTCGTTCCCTTCACCCTGCTGTGTTGGGCAGGTTCACATGGGGAGAGGCGAAAGGCAAAGAAGAAGGATGTCTACCGCACTCCTGAGGTGATTTCATGACTGAGGTACTTGGCATGTCCTGTGAGTCAGGTATCCACCAGCAACTCACTCACCATTAAATGCCTGATCCAGCCTAGCACAAAGAGACAAGCCTGTGGGATGGAGAGCAGAGTACATGCGTGTAGGATTGGCAGGAGGAGCCAGCAGAGAACTGGGGTGTAAATCAGTCACCAGGAGGATCAGGAATGACCAGGACCAAGTGTAAAGATTTGCAATTTGCTCTCAAATCACAGCAGCCCAATTGCACAGTGAACTGGAACAATGTCCAAAGCAAAAGGAGAGCGGGGAAGACAGATAATACTACAAAACACCAAAGACCTGGCATTCCATCCCTACATCCCAGTAGGACCTAGCTATGCTGCTGTGACCCACATGTACTAGAGGAGTCCTATAAGCCCTCTCTAAACTGAGATTTAAAGGTGAAAGGTTAAGCTAATGCACACGTTCTAAAGCCAAGTGTAGTCAAAGCAGTGTGTTCTTTAACACATACTACGGTGGCCAAGTGAAAGCCTAGACTTCCCCTATGGTGCCTCGTCCCCACTAGAGTTTGAGAATGTGTTAGCTAACACATCTTTTATCTTGGTTTGGACAGAATGATGTGGTTTCAAAAGATTGCAATGAAACAGTGTTAAGGGCCCTGATAAATTCACTCAGAGTCCAAAAGGTGCTGGAGGCCCATACAGTGTTACCAAAGGAGAGTGACTTGTTCCATGCAGCCTGTGTTCTTGAACAATATGCCAAAGATGCACTGAGACTGTGTTTCATGCATCCTGTCATCTCAGTGGAAACAGACACTCTGATCTCCCAGCTGCTCACACACACTTATTTGCCATCATGTTCCTTGAAATGCAGGATTGGGACTGACTCCTGGATGGGGTCATAGCTCCTACTGCAGGAAAAAGAGAAGGTCTACATCTAGGTCATGTCAAGGTGACAGCTGAGTTCTCAAAACTGCATACAGAAAGCAACTGCACTGTCTTTTGTGAAGTTTTCATTTCTGCCTACATGCCAAGTCATGCTTGTGCATCTGTAAACTGAGCAGTCAATCTGCAATAGCTGAAAAGCTCACTGTTTGCTACAATGCCTAGCACCTCCACGGAATCAGTAAACATAAGGCTGCAACTACAGTAAGCTTTGGGAGCTAGAAATGGGAAGTGTGATGGGGCATTCAACATGACTTGACCCAGCAATCCCAGTAGGGGAGTTTATAAAGCTCACTTTAGCCTCCTGGCTTGCTCTTGAAGAAGCTCACAATACAGACAGCAAAAGACCAAACAACTGTGTAGATGTAGACAGATTCTGCAATCTGCATGCCCTCCAGTGAACATAGTTACACTGCTTACACTTTACATTAACCCCCCTCATTATCTCTGGCCCTCAATTCAATTCCATGCAATTCAAACTGAACTCAAATGCCAGACTAATACAAATCCCCATTTAAGCTATCAAAATCTGTGGGCACTGCCTCGGCTCTAGTTCAGCCCATCCTGTCCTTACAAGGGTGGAATGACTTAACTGCAGCACAATTAGCATGTAATGTGTAAGTCATTATAGTGCAAAGTATCCGGAGAGAACATTTTATTGAATAAACCTGCTGAGCATAATTTTCTGTGGAACTAAAAAAAAAATTAAACAACCTCTTGCCTTTTTCTTCCCCTTTCAAAGCTCGCTGTGGTTACTGCTGCCTATAATTATATCTCCTTCTAGATTGAGCTAAGAGCCCAGGGGGTTCCGCACCTTTTCCTACAGAAGGGATTAAAGCGCTGGAGAGAGAACAAGATACTTCCCTCACAAGCCAAGGCTTCGATATTTTCTAGGCTTTATTTGCTAGAGACTCAGCTGAAAAGCACTAAGACGAACTGGTGTTGGAAAAGGAAGTTTGCGTGGACTGTACTCCCTGGCTTCACGTGGGTGTTGGGTGAATGCTGCTAACTCATCCCTGATCACTTCCAACCCCGCAGAAAGTGCATAGCTCCGCCATACTGATATGAAGCCACGTCTCACACTGGGCCAAATTCGGCTCCACTAAGTCAGCCTCTCAAGCTCCCTGCATAATGTGGCTTTCATCCATCTACGGAAGGAGTAGATCGAAGTCTCATTTACCCCAGCCCAGGCAGTAGTGAACCTGTTGGGGGAACTGGACCTGTAGATCCAGATTCCCTGGGGATAGGGCCCTTCACTGCAGGAGATTAATCAGGAGCATGAGTGAAGCCCTGCCTAGGAAGTTACCAAGAAGGCAAAGCCCAAGAGGGCTAAGCCTTTTTAAGTATGGAATCCTAGCAAAACCTTAGGCAGCTCCCCTCATGCCGATCACCTTGGTGAAGGCCTCGGGCACTACGTTGACCCTGAGTGGCAGAGCAAGTACTGAAGGGCCAAGCACCAATGTCAGATGTTTGATGATTGATGTACAATAGGTACGTGCAGGTACGTGTCCTGTGGGTATCAGTGTTAGGGGAGACTCTGTTCTCTTTGCCTACTTCTACAACAGTAAACTCCCTGAGATACTTCAGAGCCAAATGGGGCTTACAAAACAAAGCAAGCAAACACCTCCAAGCTTTTCCCAGTTCCCACTTCTGCAGATTTTAGTGTCCAATGCTCTTGTTTTTTTCTAGGCATCCAGAGGGGAGACAACTTATTTCTGGGAACCAGAAGGAGAGCAGAAACTTATTCCATAACTCCTGTGAATAATCACTAATGCGCACTGTGCCTGGGGTGACGGACTCACCTGCCTCCCTGGAAAGTGGGAGGGACACAAGAGGGCCATGAATTCAGAAACTGTCTGATGGGGGCATTTGCTGGCAGAACCATCTCGAAATGACCAGCTGAAGGAAGATGCATCTCTAACCTCTATCTACTGTCCCTCAGCACCTGGTCCAGAAGGGGAGGCAACTTTACACATAACTGGAAGTTTCCCATAGAGGGGTGGAGTCATAGTGCCCTTCTTGGGTTACTGCATGGCATGCCATAGTTTTTGCCAAAATCTACAGCCACCTTGAGCTGTCTTGTGAAGAAAAATGCTGGACAGGACTTTCTGGGAGGGGCTGCTGGGCCTCTGCTACTCAGTTATGAGCTTGGCAGCACAGAGAATGCACAGATTTAATATTACAGTAGCATCTACAGGTCCCAGCCAGGATTGGGACCCACTGTGCTGGGACCTGTAGGACACACTTATTAATGTAACAGATTCCATACAGCGTAAGGCCAAAAGGGACCATTCGATCATTTAGTCTGCATAATACAGGCCAGTCAGTTTCACCCGGACACCCCTATGCTGAGCCCAATGACTTCAGTTAGACTAACGTATTGCAGTCCTCAAGAGACTAAACTTATGTCCACAGGCAGAGAACAGGAGGGACCGAGGTGCTATCAAGGTCTGAGGTCCCTACAATGGCAGGGAAATTGTTTAGGTGAGATGCCCACAGGAACTTAACAGGCAAAGCACATTCACTGCTGCCAAGGAACCCAGTGTCACAGCCAGCATCACCAGGGCAGGAGGGGAGAAGATTCCTTTCCCACCTCAAATCTGGTGACCAGTTTGACCTCAAGCAGGTGAGCAAGACACACAAGCCAGGCATCAAATAAAGGATTCTCTGTATACCTCAGAGAACTGGTCCACGCTGGCCTAGGCCGCATCTCCAACTTTGGCCAATCTTTGATGCTTCAGAAGAAAGTGAAAAAACCCCAGAATGCATTAAGGCAATCATGCATATGAGAGTGGATTCCGTCCTGACCCCGCAGTATGAGATTTGGTTACAGTCATGGTCTTAATGCAGAGTTCCAAGGCTTATGAGCATGTTTGGGACAATGCAGGCAATCCTGTTCTCCCCGTGGCCCACGAAGGACAGGGATAAACAGGAGGATTCAGAGAGTCTCAGAATCCCAGGCTGAAGGGACCACCATGACCATCCAGCCTGACCCCCTGCACACATACGCCATAAACTTTTCCTAGAAGCTTACAGTATAAAATGTTGGAAAGATCTCTCATCTCAGGGACCTGGCCGCCGCCCAGAGGAGCTTACAATACAGCTTTCAGACCAATTATTTTAGCATTGTGAGTGCTGCAATTAGGACACCTCATAAGCCTCCACATGCTTCCACTGGGACCTGTCTCTATAAAGGAAAAGAGGAAATCTGAGCTGCTGAGAGCGTGCAGAGGGTGCTAAAAATCTGTTAGGTACTTAGACCATCAGAACGGTCAGACCAAAGGCCCATCTAGCCCAGTGTCCTGTCTGCCGACTGGCCAGTGCCAGGTGCCCCAGAGGGAATGAACACAACAGGGAATCACCAAGTGAACCATCCCCCTTCTACGGCCCCCATCACCACAGGATCTGAGCAAGTCACAATCTTTAATGGATTGAGCTTCAGAGCGCCCCTGGGAGGCAAGACAGAGCTATTCTCCCCATTATACAGAGGAGAACAGAGGCCCAGAGAGACTGAACCACTTGCCCGAGGGGACACACGATGTGTGTGGCAGAGCAGAAATTGGACCCTGGTCTCCCTCAGCCCAGACTAGTGCGCTAACCACTGGACCATCCCTCACCTGGTCCCCTTTTGGCTCTGCTGCTGCCTGCCAGCCTTGAAGAGGTGCAAACTAGTGCCCCCTGGAGGCAGAACACATACCTATTGCACAGGGATGATCTGCAGCATAACTTAATACCCATAAACGGCTTTGCCATGCTCAGATGGAAGGTGCTGCAGAAGATCAAAGGCCATGGGGGACATTTCTGCTCTCTCCCAAACATCCCTAGAGCTAGGGGAGGCAGGGTAAGAGGGAACTATTTATTCTAGCCATTCCAAACTATGGGGAGCTGGCATGGGGGAGTGGTGAGAACACTGCAGGGAGGGTACAGTCTTTTGCTAACGGAGGATCTGAGCTGTAAGGGAGACCCCTTTTCCCATGCCCCTAACACAGGTACGTCAAGCAGCAGAGAGAGTTGGACATAGCACAAATGGAACAGATCGGTCACAAATGTGCTGAGCTGGGTGAATGCACAGGACTTCCTAGAGCCACTCATCTCTATGTAGGAGAGGCCCAGACCTGGAACAGCAGGGAGTGGTGCACACCTCAAAGGGGAAATATTAGTACCTTTGACAGGGTCAGTTCAGCCCCTCATCATTACCATGTAAACAAAGTGAGTCCCGTGCAGTTTAGCTACAGGTGCTGGCTGCTCTCCATGGATGCTGAGGAACCCTGGTACTTTCTGTAAGGGAAAGGCCCCCACCCAAGTATCCTGGGCCCCAAGTTCCCCTCTCCCTTCATACCATGTGCTGACTGGCTGCTGCCCTCCAACTGAGGGCGAAAGGGATTCTGCAGGTGTAATATTCATGAAATGCTTTGAGATCCTTTTGGATGAAAGATGCTCTATAAATAGCTAACAGAGCCAGTGGGGGGAGGGAGGAGGAAGAGGGCTAAGCAGCAGCTGCCCACACTCTGCGAGGCACCAGACAGTACCCTTAGCTCTGCTCTTTGAGCTCTGAAACCCACCCACCAGCACTGAAATGTACAGAATCAATCACTTCTTGCTGCGTTTGAACAGGAGCAATGGGAAGGGCGGGGAAGGAAGGGAAAACACTGTTTTGCTGCAGGCCTCTGTTCATTTGTGAAGCTGCAGCTGTCCATATGGAGCTTGAACGCTGGCAGTGGATGTGATTCAATTAATCACTCACCCCTGTGCCTTTTTGAGCAGCCATGAAGCTGCTGAGCTCGAATGCCCTCAGAATGTTTGCCAGTGCCCAGTGAACTGGCCTCGGCATTGAGGAGACAGATGTTTGTCAGAGACTGGTGGGGGGTTTGCAGCCTGTGTCATGCAGAGCCAGCTCATGTGCTGGGAAGAGCCACAGCCGTGATTACTCTCCGTCAGTGCTAATCAATTTCACACCCTCTTCAGTGCTGATACCGATAATCTTGTGGGAAGCGGGCCAAACTCACTAACAGCTCTGCAAGCTGCTTCCTGACTCCAACAGCTCGTCCTCTCTTTCAGAAAAGTCTGTTTCAGCTTCAGTTCCAAGAAAATACTACATGATACCAAAGCTCATGTCATTCAGAACAATCCACTGTAGGTATTTAGAGCAAACACCAGTCTTTGGCCTCAGCCCCATCTAATCTGGATAGAGGCTCCCTCGCAGCTGATCAAGACTCTAAAGAGGCGGGATGGAGGCCTTGAATATTACCATGTCATTGTCACACTGCATTTCACTTACTCCCCCCATCTGCCAGCCCCAGTAATGTTTCAGACTAGTAAAAGTGAATGCAAAGAGAATCACAGCTACTGCAGTCCTAGACCCAGGAATCACTGTACAGTGAATGTGTGTACACACATATTTACACACACATACACAAATAAATAAATCCAAATATGTTAATTCAAAATCCTTTACACCTAGACCCTGCACATGGTGGAAGCACAGCCAAGCTAGTTACACTTGTGTTGAAACGCAGCGCTTGCTACCAGGTCCTGCTATCACAGCTTCCCTCGCCAGTGAGGACAAGAATTGTCAGCAGAGAACTCTGCAAGACAGCTGTGCTGCAGAGTAGCCAGCCCAGCCCAGCAGGCTGTAGCATGATTTTACAATATGGTTCTAACCTTGTTTCTCAGACAAAAATATCGCTGCCCCCCCACTCAAAGCAGTCGTGCTAGGGCGTTGCTAGCAGTCGCTGCGTGAGCACCGTGCGGATGCCTGTCTGGAGAAGGCTAATGAGGCCGGACAGGGAAATGCTGTGTTACAGAGCTGGAAGCGAATGAAAAGCAATGGTGGAGCCATAGTTGAGCAGGGAAAGGTGGCTGCCATTTGAACGGTGTGGTGACAGGCAGACAGTTAGAAGTTACAGGGGAACAGGGAGGAAGGGAGGCCGGGCACATTTTAGAGACAGGGTTAATCTAAAGCAGATATGGAACTTTTAAAAATATGGTAGAAACAAAAGAAAGTGACTCCAGGGCAGAGCTTTTGGTAAATGAAGACCTCCTCCCAAACACAGCACGCTGTGGAGAGGAGGCAGAGGAAACCATGGTGAGAGCGGTCTCAGAGCACAAGTCTCAGCACAGAAACGAAGGCTCAGTGCATAGCATTGGCTTGGCTGAGCCAGGAATTCGTTGCTATGTTAGTCCCAGAAACAACATGCCTTCTCCCAGCAGGCAGAACGCGCTGAGCTCTCTTTCATTACCTGCACAGTACAAGCCCTTGGAATTACACAGCTGGAGTCTGTGTGAGTGACACAAAGTAGCCCACGAGGCACAAGCACAGGTGCCTGTCCTTTGAGTGGTGAATTGTGTTGCCAGAGCTCGGGGATTCACTGTGGTCTGGCTGGAATTTACCAATTTGGCTGCTGAGCATCTATAGACAGGAACATCTGCTGCTTACACAGAGATTCAGGTCTTCCTTGCCCAACAGCAGCGTGCCAGTCAACCCCTGTGTATAACCTTGTCCCAAAGGATACCCGCCCCGCCAGAAGAAACTCCTCTGCAGGCAAGCAGGCATTCAGCTGTTTGCAAGGGTGGGTAGACGGCAGCCAAGTCAAAAACGTGCCATGTGCAGGACATTAAAAAAATACCTTCACGGCTGAGGGCTCAGAGTGGGAGGAAGAGGAGAAGTTAGAGACATGGGCTGGCAGCACAAGGAAGAGATACATACATGCTTTTCTCCTTCTATCTTCTTGTCAGCCACCTGCATTGCATCCAAATATTTAAAATGCAGTTCCATCAGCCTATCAACCTGTGAAGACAGGAGAGACACAGACCTAAGTGAGAGAAAGGCCCACTCCACTCAGTATTCAGCCCTTCCTACTTCATCCTCCCAGAAATCTCCCAAAGCAGCTTGCAGCTCTGCCACTCCCAGGAGAGAGACAGGAATGAGTGAGAACGGGAAGGGGCCAATGCTGGACAGGTGAGTGCTTTGGATTGAAATGCCAGTGATCTCTACACCTTATCACAACGTGATCCAATCAGCTCCCACTAGAAGGTGGGCAACCAGGCCATGAGCTCAGCCCACTCTTCTGATCTGTCGTGCTCCAATTTTCCCAGCTCCCTAAATTCAGCTGCATAGACGGCAGGTATAATAGGCCAGGGAAGGCTAAGCTGCGGAGTGCCAGGTTGTGGGTTTTTACTTACAATTATGAGATATGGAGGTTCCAGGGCAGCTGAGGAGACGGTATCCGCTATTCAGCTTCCCGAGTTCATCAGTAATCTCCCTGGACTCAAGAGAGATTACTGATGAACCCTGGGAAGCTGAGTAGCAGATATCGGCTGCTCAGCCACCCTGGAACCTGCATGGCTCATATAAAAAGCTCAGCGTTCTTCCGCTGGGAGGAGGGAGGGAAGGGAGGCATGCCGCCTTTCCCATTCTCCGGGTGGCTCAGGCCAGCCCGGGGCTCGGGTGTGCTGGCTGGTGTGGCTGGAGCTGTTTGGGCCAGCACGGCTGGGGCTGGCCTGGGGCTCCTCTGACGGTGGAGGGGAGTGGGAAGGCTTGGGGTTCTGGGCAGCCCGGGGCTTCTCTGGCCGCGGGAGAGTGGGGGTGGAGGCCCTCAAGCGGAAGGCTGGGAGCTAGCCTCTCCAAAGGGAGGGTGTCCACCCGCCACCCTCATGTGTGGCTGTCTGTCCAGCCAGGCTGCGACCACTCAGACCGCTGTTACACATTAGACGCTAAGGCTGCCCTCTCTCCGTTGTACTGGATTAAGCAATTGGACAAGGCCTTTCAATATGAGAGACTTTCTGGAGTTGCGAGAACCAGTTACGGGGACAGCATGTTAACAGCATGTTGAGGATTTATGGCTGTGTTCTGCACAGAGGGACCAAGATAATCTGTCAGGGTGTGGTGGGCTGTGCGCTGAGGCAGTACTGGGAATTCCTAGATGCTTGGTGGGTGGCTCTTGCTCACATGCTCAGGCTCAGACCGATTGCCATTTTCAGAGTCAGAAGGAATCTTCCCCCAGATTAGACTGACAAGGACCGTGGTTGTGTTGGGTGTGGGTCACTGGCTGGGATCAGCTGGGTATATCTTGCTGGGCCTTGGGCATTCGTGCACCTTCCTATTCTCCCCCTGGGGCACACATCAGTTTAGTCTCCTGAGGCCTGGCATGCTTTAGTCTAATCCAGGTTGCTGGGATCAATACAGGGGAACTGGGCGGGTTTTCGTGGCTGTGGAGTGCAGGAAGTCAGACCAGATGACCTGATGTTCCCTTCTGGCCGTAAATTCTGACTGAATTTACAGTTCCCATTGGAAGAACTGGTTTGCAAAAGCTGCTTCTTTGCAGATGGCTACCCTGGCTACCTATCAGCTGGTGGTACTTCGGGGACAATTCCATGACCAAATGCCACTCCTGCTAAGAAGGATGAAGCACTCTATGGAAGGGGGCAGGGATACAAATGCAGAACCTGAGAGCACTATCCTATGTACTGGCCACCCGCTAGCACAAGTAACTCTGCTACTCGTAGGGTTCCCCCCCCCCCCCGAAGATACAGCAACTTAGACCCATTTTTCAGGCTGGCCAAAGGCCACTGAAACGCTGGCACCATGCCAGTTCTAACCATCTTCCCCTGCCCTGTGCTCCAACACCGGGAGCACCGTTGGACATCCAGAGCACTAACCTTCTCACTGTCGTTCTCCGTGAATTTATTCAGCAGCCGCGTTCTCTGCTGCCCTCTCAGATTCCGCAGCAGGGAGGCCAGGATGGAACAGACGTGCTCTGGTGGTAAAGAGACAGAGTTGCACACAGGTCAGGAGTATCAGGTCATTTCCTCTCTGGGACAAGGTGTAAAAGAGGCACACCTTCAGTTACAGCTGCAGGGGTTTCCTGTCCATCACATGGGTGATCTGGGGTGTGGTTATAAAAGATGGGGAAGCTGTTGCAAGAAAGGGTCCCTAGGTGTCTCGTCTCTTCTCCCAGCTAGATGAAAGCTGGAAAGGCCTCTAGGCTTTTATCAAATTTTTGTGTTACTTTGAACCTATTTTGGAATCTTCTTGCTGTTAATTGCAGCTCTGAAAAAAAGGGATGTTATAAAATAAAGTCCAAACCCAGTTCAGTTTAACTCTCCTGGGTGAGGTATCTCTCAGTGGTTTTCACTCTCCTTTTGGCACTTCCTATCCTAGCTAAGGGGATGGCTTTGCTGCTTCTTTCATGGCTAACGGCCATACTGGACCCAAACCAGGCTCCATTCAGAAGCTGGCACTGTCAGTTGAGTGACCCTTACGTTACCAAGCAGGGAGCAGTTGTTAGAACAGCATAGCTCAGAAGAGAAGCACGCCAGAATACAGCTCCTGCAGAGATTTAATTGGCATTAGCTAGAGCAAAACCTTCAAACAAACCTCTTATTTACAGAAAATCCTGTGTATGGAATACAAATTCAGCACAACACACAAGGAAATAATGAACAAATAAATCTGCTCTACAGACTTCTAGATTCTACTTAGGGGTCAAAATTTTCACAGCCCAACCCTGGAACAGAATAAAATATTAACTGGGCAAGAACACAAGAGGCAACCCAAGTTCATGTTCAACCCCACTAAATTTCAGAGTCTGAAGGGCAACTGAACTAAGTGCCTCAAATTTGTACTGATTCTTTTCTTGTGTGTGGCAGATCACAGCTTCAAGGTGTTCTCTTTATGAATAGCCATGCAGATGTCCGAAAGATGCTGTTCTCCAAAGCCACAGGAAGAATAGGGTTTTCAGTGATGGGGGAGAGCATGGCAAGTATCACATAATTCCTTTCATTCTTTACAAAATTTCCTTCAGAAGCTCTTTCCTGTCAAATGTTACAAAAGAATCTCCTCTCCAGATCCTTGCTAACAAGACATGGCAGCAGTCTCACTCCCAGGGCCTGATTCTGCAAAGCACTGGGCACCTTCCATGGGAATTCAGGTCACTCAGCATCTCACAGGAAGGGAAAGCTCTGTTCTAGGCCTCTTTGCTTCTAGGCTGTGTTGTGGCTCCCTAATGCTGGTTTTCAAGGCTTCCCAGGAGCTAAATTAAGTAGAAAAGAAAGACTCCCTGCTGGCCCTGGTTCCCTTAGAAGGAACACACATACGCAGCCCCAACCTTGCTTGAGGCAGAATCTGGTCTCACACAGAGCCTGGTTTTCAGCCTGACCTTAACTGGGCTTCCCTCTTTGTGCCTACAGTTTACTTCCTGTGGGTATTTAACTACTCAGTATGTACCTGCCTGAAAGACAGGTTGTGCTTGCATATGTGCAGAGGGCTGGACTAGATGATCTGATGAGATAACTGGCTCTGTAGATGAGAGGAAAGCAGTGGACGTGTTGTTCCTTGACTTTAGCAAAGCTTTTGACACCGTCTCCCACAGTATTCTTGCCAGTCAGTTAAAGAAGTATGGGCTGGATGAATGGACGATAAGGTGGACAGAAAGCTGGCTAGATTGTTGGGCTCAACGGGTAGTGATCAATGGCTCCATGTCTAGTTGGCAGCCGGTATCAAGTGGAGTGCCCCAAGGATCGGTCCTCAGGCCGGTTTTGTTCAATATCTTCATAAATGATCTGGAGGATGGTGTGGATTGCACTCTCAGCAAGTTTGCAGATGACACTAAACTGGGAGGAGAGGTAAATTGCTGGAGGGTAGGGATAGAATACAGAGGGCCCTCGACAAATTAGAGGATTGGGCCAAAAGAAATCTGATGAGATTCAACAAGGACAAATGCAGAGTCCTGCACTTAGGATGGAAGAATCCCATGCACCGCTACAGACTAGGGACCGAATGGCTAGGCAGCAGTTCTGAAGAAAAGGACCGAAGGGTTACAGTGGACGAGAAGCTGGATATGAGTCAACAGCGTGCCCTTGTTGCCAAGAAGGCCAATGGCATTTTGGGATGTATAAATAGGGGCATTGCCAGCAGATCGAGGGACATGATTGTTCCCCTCTATTCGACATTGGTGAGGCCTCATCTGGAGTACTGTATCCAGTTTTGGGCCCCACACTACAAGAAGGATGTGGAAAAATTGGAAAACGTCCAGCGGTGGGCAACAAAAATGATTAGGGGACTGGAACACCTGACTTATGAGGAGAGGCTGAGGGAACTGGGATTGTTTAGTCTGCGGAAGAGAAGAATGAGGGGGGATTTGATAGCAGCCTTCAATTACCTGAAGGGGGGTTCCAAAGAGGATAGAGCTAGGCTGTTCTCAGTGGTGGCAGAGGACAGAACAAGGAGTAATGATCTCAAGTTGCAGTGGGGGAGGTTTAGGTTGGATATTAGGAAAAACTTTTTCACTAGGAGGGTGGTGAAGCACTGGAATGCGTTACCTAGGCAGGTGCTGGAATCTCCTTCCTCAGAAGTTTTTAAGGTCAGGCTTGACAAAGCCCTGGCTGGGATGATTTAGTTGGGGATTGGTCCTGCTGTGAGCAGGGGTTTGGACTAGATGACTTCCTGAGGTCCCTTCCAACCCTGATATTCTATGATTCTATGATCTCTAGAAGTCCCTTCCAGTCCTACACTTCTGTGATAGAACTTGTGTTTTTAAATGTATTCCAAACTAAATGTGAATTAAACATCTCCATTCCTTTCTAGCCAAGTTCTCCAATTGTAACACTTTCCTCGGCTCCTCTGTCTTGCCCATCCTTCATTTCGCCCATTAACACATTGACAATGGTAGACTGCTGTGCTGACAGAGCCTGGATTCACATATATTTTGGGGCATAAAGGTGGGTGGAAGAGGAGACAGAGATTCATGGGAGGCTGTGAAAACAATAACAGTGGGGTACACGCTGCATCGACTTACATGCCCTGCATCACCCTGCTAAAGGCATGGTCATCGCAGAGGGTGCAAATCATTTGCAGAGTTTGTGCCAATGTCAAATATGGGGCAGTGCACCAAAGGGCAACATTTAAATAAGGGCAGATGAAACCAAGCACAAAGCCACAGAGCAAATGACAGCCTTCACCTGCTCTCCCTCACTGAATCATTTGTTATCGCTTCCTGCCTTCCAGTATGCATTAAGTACAGACTTCAGGTTTCACACATTTCAATGTATTCTAAACTAGAACTTCTCAATGATGTCTTTGCTTTAATCCTGCTGATTAAGATTGATGAGAAATAGTGGCAGTTAAAAATCTCCTCCGTTGCCTCACTGTCGGGAGAGGGGTGTCAAGGTTTGTTATTTTCACAGAAGAAAACGCAATATACAGAGAAGAGGGATCGTCTTCTCATTGCCATCAAACCACATTAACATGCATTTCCACAATTCTGCCTAGCCTGCAGCCAAGAGAAGCCTCACTCAATTGCGCTGGTGTACAAAGAACAAACGACAATTATCTGTTTGCATGGCACTTTCAAATAAACTGACAGCTCATCTTTTCATTAAAAGGCTGCAGTCACCTAAGCAATCAGTGTGCCATGCCCCAATCTGGGGCCTGCCCCTTTGTACCACAGGTTATCTGTGTGCCACATAAGGGCAACAAAACAATCACAAAACACTAGATACACACAGTTTCATTTGCTACTAATAAATGTAGCTTCCTCAGGAACAGATTTCTGCCGGAGGTGGTGTCAGTTTTTCACGCACCAAGGAGATGTGGAGAGCTGCTGGCAGGAAGAGCAGAGGAGATAACAGGTTTATCTGGTGGCCGGCACCGTTCAGCTGCTCTGTCATTTCGACAGGATAAAATGGAGGTGAAGGATGGCCATGGATAAATCAGTGCAGCCTGTGTGAATGCAGGCTCACTGCAGAGGGGCCTTCAGGATAGCAGGAGGCAACTATACCACACACACTGTATCAAATGAGTTGTTCATGTAAAAAAAAGGATTACAAAAAACCCCAAATGCCATTGACCCCATATTTCCTTAAAATGAGGACGACGACGTTCAAAAAAGTTGTAAATGTCCTAGCAGCTTGTTCTGCTGGCTTGGAAGAAAGCCAGTGTTCCCAGGGTGCCAGAGTTCACCTGCTGTGTGGCTGAGAGGGGAGGTTATGAGTGGGGCTGCCAGTGCAGTAAGAAGCTGCTCCACTCCCTGTTGTACTGGAGGGGCCTGATCTTTTCTAATATGAGGACCCCTCGCCCTCCACGCCTGCTCCCATGTACCAGTCTCACTCTCTCCTGTGCGTCACCTCCCTCTTTAGGATTTATAGTCAGTAATTGAACACCGAGCCAATTTCTTCAGGAATACAGACCAGGTGGATTTGTCACTGATACGCCCTAGGGTCTGTCTACCTAGCTTCACAGATGTATAGGCCAGAAGGGACTAGTATGATCCTTTGTCCAACCTCCTCCATAGCCCAGGCCATAGGACTTCACCCAGTGATTTCTGCATCAGGCCCATTATTTCTGGATGAGCTAGAGTACTTCTTTTAGAGACACATCCAGTCTGGATTTAAAGACTGTAAATGACAGACTCCACCACATCCCTTCATAGCTGGTCAATGGTTAGTTCCCCTCACTGTTAAAAATGTGATTTCCAGTTTGAATGTTTCTACCTTCAACTTCCAGTAGCTGGATCTTGTTGCTTTTGTCTGCTAGATTTAAGAGCCCTCTGTTATCAGCCCTCTCTAATGTAGGGTACTTACACACAAGGACCAGGTCATCTGTTACCCTTCTCGTTGATAACCTAAATAAGCTGATCTCTTCAAGTCATAAGGGAGGTTTTCCAGACTTCCCATCAATTCTTGCAGTTCTTCTCTGAGCTTTCCTTTTTTTTACAGTAGGGACACCGTATTCCAATAGTAGTGTAACCAACATCATATGCAACTGAATGTCACCCCCCTTTTCCTCCTCAATATTCCTCCACTTAAAAATCTACATTTTAGCCACAGCACCTCCCTGCAAACTCACATTCAGTTGGTTATGTTTGAGGACCCATCAGACCTTTTCAGTCACTGAATTTATGGAGAACCGCAAGGACACTGAGTCATCTTAAGAATGCTTCAGTGTCTATTCTTTGGCTACACCACCTATCCTGTCCACTTTCTATAGCTTACTCTACAGACACATGGATGTGAAGTCCTATTTTACGATACAAAGGATGAACAAAAACTATGAGCCCAACCATACAAACACTTACTAGTGGGTGTAGCGCTTACTACTGGGAGCAGTCTCATTGACATTAATGGGCCTATTTCTAGTAGTGAACACTATGCCAGCACTGGCAGGATCTGGCCTTCTCTATTTAATCTCTCTTCCCAATTGATGGTACAATTATTCTCCAAGTCTAAAATATTTCTGAGCCAAAAGGAGGAGTCTTCACTTGCTTGGCCTATTTCCGATGAAAATGTTCTAATGCGCCCTATTGCCCAGTTAATACCAGTACCTATGGGCAGCACCAGAACACAGCTAATTGAATTGCCACAGACCGTTCCTGGCTTATTTTAACCCAAACTTGGACATGAAGCTTGGCTGAATCCATTACTTAATTAAATCAAGATGCCTGCAGGAACAATGAGCAGTACTAGCCCAAACACATCTACATTTCTGGGCACCACAGGGTACATTCACAGCTTTCCAGGAACCTGCAGCACTATACATCACACCCATTGACATGTGTCTGTGTGTGAGAGAATGTTCTCACACTTGGTTCTTCCTTAAGAGATGATTAGAAACTGCTGCTGCTTTGAGTCCATCAATAGAGGACCCTGCAGCTGATCAGCTTTGTCCGCATCCTACATCTACCAGGCCATACTTCATCACTCCCTTGGTCACATATGGGCCTCAGACTACACCTAAGGCAGCTCAATCAACTCCATGTATAATGGTCCTGTTATCTGGAAGCTTTGCAAAGTCTGAATGGAAAATGTTGGTCCGGGGGAGGGAAACAAGAAGGTTAGAGGCCAAAGCTGCTACCTACCCTGATGCCACACCCAGAACAATCACCTTGCAAGACAGGCCTAGATGCTTCTCTTTTGAAAAAGTGTCAAACCCAGACCCACAAAAGCCTTGTCTGCACCAGGGAAAAAAGGCGTGCTCTTACCATTACTAGCCAACCCACCGTAAACAAAAGGAGGTAAAATCAGAATGAAGATAAGGCCTGTAAGAAGGTTGAGGTAAATAGTAGGCTCACTTCTACTGTTTCCTTTGACCTGCTAACACATCAAAACTACCCACCTTTTTTCCTAGTGTGGATGCAACCGATTCCCAAGAGTCTGCAAAGACATGCATGAATGCAAGGGCAGAGCTGGCCACCAAAAGCTTCTGCTTTGGACTCTCAGCTATCCTAGCAGATAACGTTGACTTCTCCAGTGTACTGGGCAAGATGTGATTAAACAGTCAAAGTCCTAACCAATGCTCTGACTTGCCTTTGTTTCTGAGCAACACACAAGGCCCATTAGTCTTCCTTTGTTCCAGGTAGGTCACATATGGAACATGGTTCCCCACTGCACCAGAGATTCTTCTCGGTCCAATATCACTTTAGAACCTCACAGACCTCCCTACTCCTCCCTAGACAGATGGACATGGAAGATTTAGGATGCAAGCAGTTCTTAAAATACCTAATTAGATCGATCTTGACTTTGGAAGTGGTGTGTTGGAATACAGATTAATCTAGTCCACGGCTGGCACTGGCATCTGCAGCAGCAGGAGGTCCTGTCAAACCAAGCCATAACATTACACTCTCTGCCTTTATTATTATTTCCCCCCCTTTTTAAATTTCATTAGAATGGACATCTGGCTAGCAGGGCAGGGAGCTGACAAACAGCCGCGCACAGACACAATCCAGTGGAATGCTGATGCAGATTAAACCAGCATCATACCAAAGACAGAGAGCTGTACGTTTTGGGGGTATCAAAGCATTGACAGCACCCACTTGGTGGAAGGGCGAGAAGAAAGGAAGGGGCAAGAGCCCTCTTGGCACTAATTCTGATGAACCAGAGGAACAGGTTTAAGAGAGTTTTAAATCATTTAAAATCAATATTAGAAAGATCTACAGGATATGCTCTATTCAGTCACCAGTTATTGGACTCAGTGCAAGAATCACTGGGTGGAATTCTAGGGTATATGTTACGCAGTCACAAGGAGTAAGACTACATGACAATAATGGTCCCGTCTAGTCTTAACATTTATTCATTTATGTTAATACTTTGCACTTTTACAGAGCCCTCCAGCCACGATTCTGAAAACGGTACAAAGATGAATTACCCCTTGGAATCCCAGGGTGGAGGAGGGCATCACTGTGATTTTACTGATGGGGGAAGTGAGGCCCAGAGAGCCAGCTGTCCAGGGCACATGAGAGCCTGTAGCAAGACAGGATTAGAGCACCACACTAGGCAAAGTTCCCTTCACACACTTAGCAATGTTATTTTCCAGAACAATCTCTTTATTACAAGAACCTTAAACGAAGTTTTATCTTTAAAACTAATTAAACCCTATTTTAAAACATTAAAACTAAGACTCATTCACATAAGAGGATCCTGTTGTATTCTGAAAAGTTGGTGGTAAAATAATAAATTGGTGCAATAAATTGGTTTAAACAGATTGATTTCTTTAGTAGGCATTTGCTTTGGCAGACCACCGTGTGAAAAATATTTTCTGCTGTCTCACAGATGATGTTCAGTTAGAAGAACTACCGGTAATCCTTATCAAGTCAGTTTTCTATTTGTATTTTACCCTTTCCATGCCCTAGGAATTTAGTCACATAGCAGATACTCATTTTAAAGGGTGTTGCTACATTTCAGGGCATGTTACCATGGATCAAGAGAGCATTTTTAGTAAAAGAGCTATTCCTCTTAGGGAAAACTGAAAAGCTGCGTCACTCTAATTCACTTCTTTTTATTATGGGGCAGACTGGCAAAATGCCCAAACCGCAGATACTTGGTAAATAGGAAAGCGAGTGAACTTCTTCCAAAGTTAGAAAATAAATTATTCTTAAATAAAACTGACATTTGGGGAAAGTGAAGGCAGTTGAATTTGGATGACTTGGTATGAACTTCCTCCTAGCTCATTACAATCTCTTGGCGTGCAAGGAAGAGATTGTTCTCTCTCAGGTTGGGCACACTACCCAACAAGTGGGTCAAAAGATTTGCTTCCCTACAGGCGACCTGATGATCCACAGAGAGGAAGCCCTTGCCTCTCATACCTGAATTTGTGTTTCCTCCACTTTAACCCACTGAGTGCGTTCAGGAATTTTAAACCAGTAGATTGCTCCAAAAGCAACAGCCCAATAGCACAGTTTGAAGATCAGCATACAGGCCTCTCATCCATCCCTAGGGAATGCTAAGGTGTCCCATCAGACTCCTGGCTTTTTTGCCAGATGAATACGCTATTTTATTCAGCTTTCTGAAATGTAGGAGTGTTGCTTTTTTTTTAAAATGTTAATGTTCTGCACTCACATACCCACATTTCAAAATCCAGTCTGTCGTCAACCTTCTTCACAGAATTACCAAACTCTGCCACATTCCATTTTATTCCTCAGCTCCCTTATACTCTTCAGGTATCAGACGTCACTGCATCTTCCTCTCGGTCTGTACACAGTGGTGGGGCAGTCAGTCCTCCTGTGACGACCCACCATCTGGAACAGAATTCCTGACCTTCCTTCACAATTTAAGTCTCACTTTAGCATCTTCCTCTCCTTGGTTTATGATTCATAGCCATCTTTTGATTCACAAAACAATCAAACCCTAATCTGAAATTCAGTTTGCTTCTGATCAATCAATTCCCCTCAACCCTGTCTACAGATGCTAGCTGTAGGGAATGTCATACTTACACGTATTACTTGCATTTAGCTGAATAGATTAACAGCCTGAGAAAGGCCATTACCAACCCACACTGTGTTGTAAATCATGCATGGTATTCAGTCATCTACCGGGATGCTCATCTGGATTACACGTCTACAGGAATCGTAATCCTTAATCAAGAGGATTATGGCAAATAGCTAATCCTAAAGAACAAACACAACGTGTCTAGTGGAATTAAACTTCTTTTCCTATAGAGCCCATTTCTCCTCCCTTTCCCTTCCTTGTGTCCTCAGTAATCTCAGACAATATCTAGAAGGGCTTGGTTAACTAGGTCCAAGAACATCAAGACCTTATCTACTATAGGGGAAACTCTCAAAAACATTGCTTTTTAGATAACAAGCAGTGTGTTTAAGAAGCTGACAAGCACCAAACCAATATATTTCTATTTTTTGTGGCACTACAGCGAGTAGAGAGGGCACCTCAAATAAAAAATTCTCCACTTCCAGATGCGTTCCATCTCCCTTCATACCTCAAATACTCATCTGCATCTGGATACAAAAATCAGATCACATTAATACAGAAGTAGACAGGATTGCAGTGGCTTGCTTGCAGTAACAAAATTCTAAGTGTTCGCTATGATCAAATATAGTCAGCATCTCTCCTTCACAGACTGAAGATGACTACATATACGATTGTCTTCAGTTTTAGCAAGACAGAAGAAATTTGTTTTCATTAAAGGCAGTTTTGTTTGTACGCAAAAATATCAAAGATAATGCAAACGGCAAGACTCCGGATGATGTAACGTGACCACCCAACGTATTAACAAAATATCAAAACAACAACAGCATGTAACAAAATAATCGAAAAGATAACAAAATACTTAAAAATTCATTGCATGAAGACTAAAAGTTTTGCCTCAGAAAAGCCTAAACTCAGCACTATTCTGGTACCAAGACACACACACATGTAATATGGTTCATAGGAGTAAGTTTTAAAGCAACCACAGGCCTTCGCCAAAACACAACATTAATGGTAGGCCTGCTGGATGAGGCAATAGCCCCCACAGATCAGCTGGATTACATTGCAGGTGTATTACAGTCAAAGTTACATATGATTATGTCCCAGAAACCTCAGTTGTAAGATCCACCGTATAAATCAGGAAAGCATATCCCATACCAGAATTTACTCTGGCAGAAAACTGGAGATTAGAACAAGAGTAAATCCAGTATAGTCAATTACACAATGTGGGTCAATCTTTGAAGTTTAAGTGATCCATCAGGACTGAAGTACAAGGGGTCGCTCATCATTAGGACCTATTTTTTTCCTTTTATCCCTTGTTATATAATGTATAAAAACCACACCTAACCCAAACTATGAATGAGACCCCTTACAATACAAATCACCCATTAGGCACCATATAATTTTTATTGGTATCAATACTATAGAAAATTAGAGACAAAAACGTAGTTATCCCAATCACCAGAGTTGGCACCTTCATGCTAGTTTTTAAAGAGATAAATACATTATATGAAATTGTTCCTATAAAATTTAATTTGGACTATAAAATTTTCTGTAATGAATGAAAACTAGCCAAGTTGCATTGACAAAATAATAAATACTCTAGTAAAAATTCCATATCCAAAAGAAGAGTTTTTAGAGATGAGGATCAACACTATTTTACACATGAACTCCTAAGTGAAAAGCATATTACTAGTGTACCCATAAAAGTAAAGTGAAACTTCAATGAACATTGCGAAATATCCAGATACAATTCATGCAGAGTCCTCAGCCTGAGTGTCTTTCACACATCATAGGCAAAGCTTGCCATGTTCATTAACTCTGTGCTCCAAAGCCTGCAACAGAACACTCTGAAGCACCATGAGACCAAGCCTTGAGGCAACATGCCAGGGTGTCAAAGCATCAGGACAAGGACATTGAGATGCCAGTGCCACAATTGTTATTTGTGTTACCATACCACCAAGGAGCGCTAGTCATGGACCAGGACCCCACTGTGCTAGGCACTGTACAAATACAGAACCTAGACAGTCCCTGCCCCAGAGAGCTGACAATCTTAGCACAAGACAAGACAAGAGATGACAGGTGGAGACAGACAGACAGGGGAGCACAAGGGAACAATGAGACGACACTAATCAGTATGATGGGCAGTGGTCTCAGCAAACTAGCGGCCTAGCCACCACAGAAAAGGAGCATTTTAAGGAACCACAGAACTAAAGTTCCTGCAGAGTCCCTGGGAGGCGGGAGCCTGGGGCATTATTGGCGCTGCTAGAGCAAGTGGTCACCACAATAAAAAAAAAAGGAAAAGAGGACCCAGGCCTAACTGGAAGGCCGGGAGGGAGCAGAAAAGACCCCAGGAAGATGTGCCAAGTGGGAAGGCGACGTACACCTTCGCAGGTGCTGATCTCAGTCAAGGAGCAACAGACTGAAAGGGTCCAATGACGAGAAAGTTACGCTTCATGGTGGCATGTGGCCATGGGAGGGAAGATGGCTTGGGCTCCTACTCACTACCACTGTCTTTTGGGACCTTCAGCACTTGGACAGTCCCACTCATCTCACGCCACAGAGCCGAGATACATCAAGGAGAACTCTGCACCCTGGGGTTTCTACTGTCCCAGGCAGAGAGAGAAAGACAAAGCTGAGGGGACAGAGGACAGATGGGTCTGAGAAAAGAAGTGGATTCAGAAACCACTCAGTAACAAGGTTTCCAAACAGCAAGAAAAGCATCACACACACATTTTAATCCTTGTTTAACCAAGTGCTTGTTAGCGAACGGCTTAACCCATTCTTTAAATTAAATACCATTTACTCCTCCCACTGCTCATTGGTTAAGCTTCCACAGCAAGGCAGAAAAATCCCTTTTACAATTTCAGGCTCAGGAAAAACAAAATGGAGAGCAAACACATTCTCTGTGTAACATGTTTCACCAGGTGGTTTATTTTAGACCCTCAGATGTGTGCTAGATCCCTTGCAATACAGATACAGCAGAATCCCAGCCCCAAGAAGTTTCCAAACCCGCTTGAGACAAGATGCAATGGAGATGAAGGGTTAGAAATGTAGTAGGATAGGTTGGAGGGTAAAGGACTCTGCAAAAGCCAGTGCACAACACAACAGAGCAAGGCATTTCTCTCTTAAATAAATGTTTTAATTTGCTAATTTCTTGAGGACATCACAAAGGAAGTGGGTTTTACGGAAGAGAGGACAGTGGCCTTTGGACCAGCTCAGAAAGGAAACCTCATGGATCGCTTGGAATAAAGCCCAGAGAACTTGCGGGAGAGGTAGACAAATGAGGTACCTAGACTGTCACTGTTTGCAGATGGATGTGATAAGTGACCAGGATGGTTAAGTAGGGAAGGACAAAGTAACGCAGGGCCTTGAAAGGGAGGAAAGGAAGCTTGGACTGGAGGTAGTGGGAAAAGAGGGACCAGAGTGATATGGCACAATGGTAGGCTACAAAGAAGCTCTTTGTACAAAAGCAGTTCTGTCCGGGATGGGGGGCCCAGAGCATGTAGAGAGGTTAGCATGAGGTTGTAGGACAATCAGGATGGAAAGAGAGGAATGCTGGACAGAAGGAAAAAGGTCAGAGCTTAGAAATGCCATGGAGAAACATGCACTGAGCCTCATAAGTGTTGAAGCAGATCCTGCATCTGTCCTAAGGGCCCTCCTCCAAAAACCAGGAACTCTGTGTACAGGAGGAGTCTAAAACAAACCTACATCCAGGAGAAAAGTAAATTAAGAGCTGTTTTTTACTCCATTTTACCCCCACTTACAACCACAGCAGAGCTTGAGCCAAAACCCAACTGTAACGCTTCCCGTCCCAAACTGGATGTGGTGACTGCAACGTTCCTGACAACGTGCAGCTTTCACCTCCACATCTTCAGGGACTCACAAAATTACTACTAGCACAAATCTACAAACCCACCTTTCCATTCTATTGTCAACTACACTGCTATAAGCTCCGCCATAAGCTCCTGGCTCTTTTCTAATGGAAGAGCGGCTCCTATTCCTACTCTCCTGTTTGATCAGCTCCCACAGCAGAAACTTTCACCCCTGATAAAAACTCTATGATTGACATGTGCCAGCAAGCAAAAAGCCCTCAGAAATCAATACTTCTGAAAGCTGCCACTCCACGCCCAAGTGGCACAAAGATTATGAGACCACCACTGAGAAAAACATACTGCAGTGCCCTGAGCATGCCCCATAACTGTCCACTCCCATCTGGACAAGCAGGGGGCACACAATGAGGCGGCATGGCTCGGGGATAACAGAGCATAGTGAGAATCAGTCGGGACACTAGGAGCGAGCACACTTCCCCCTAAGACTAGTGTGCGTGTGACATTATATACCTTGGGGGAGCGTACTGTAACCCCCATATTCCTCATTTTCATATAATCGTGATCTCACATATAAAGCATGCCTTCTAAAGTATCAGGGGAAAGGGTATGATCTGCTGAAAGTCATTTCTCTGTCCATATATGTGTATCATTAACGCATATGAAGTTATGAGAATTGTGTTGTATGGTGGTCACTAAAATATGCTGTAAACTGGGGAATCAGCCAGATATTAGCTCCTCAGAGTCAACAGCAAGGAAAGTAGCCAACGCCCGGGCAAAAACAATGAGGAGTCCGGTGGCACCTTAAAGACTAACACTGATTTAGGCATAAGCTTTCGTGGGTAAAAAACCCAGTTCTTCAGATGCATGGAGTGAAAATTACAGATACAGGCATAAATATAATGGCACATGAAGAGAAGGGAGTTACCTTAAAAGTGGAGAACCAGTGTTGATAAGGGCAATTCAGTCAGGGTGGATGTGGTCCACTCCCAATAATTGATGAGGTGGTGTCAATACCAAAGGAGGGAAATTGCTTTTGTAGTGAGCCAGCCACTCCCAGTCCCTATTCAAGCCCAAATTAATGGTGTTAAGTTTGCAAATGCCTGGACGGGGTGTCAAACAACCCATCAATAGCCACTGTCCAGCAAGGGAGCTACAATGCAATGACTCACCTGCATGAGGCCACATCAGGGGAATTGCTCAACCTTGCTTGGAGAGACTCAACAATGCCCCCCTGACATGCCTGGACTTCTGCTCCCCAAGCACATGGACTGAGGGTATAAAACAGACAGAGTGGACACACACTAGGCCCTTCTCCTGCCCCCACCTACGCTGCAAACAACCAAGACACTGAGAAGAAGACAAGACTCCAACGCAAGAGATTGTTCTTTAAACCTGGGCCAAACCTGTATATTAAGGACTGCGATATCCAGTGGGGTGAGAAAAACTGCTTAATCTAGTTGCTGCCCAGTCTAATAGGATTGGGCGTTTAGACTGCGTGCTTATATTTTATTTTATTTTGGTAACCACTCTGACTTTTTGCCTATCACTTAATAACACTTAAAATCTACCTTTTATAGTCAATAAATTTGTTTATCTTTACCAGTGAGTTTGACTGAAGCATGTGGTAAATCTGCTCAGGTTTGACAAAGGCTGGTGTATGTCCACTTTCCATTGCTGAAGTGGCGAACCAATTAATAAATTTGCACTGCCCATCCTTAGCAGTACAAGATAGTATATTCCTGGGATACAGTGCTGGGAGCTGGGGGAATTTGGCTCTGGTGCCTTTCTCTGTGTGATGCACGAGTGGCTCTGGGAGCATTCATGCAAGCCAGCTGGGTGTGGGGCTCGGCATGCGGTTGTGCCGAGCGATCACAGCGCCTGGAGGGGTTTGCTGCTGGTCACTAGCAAGGCATTGTGAGAGACAACCCAGGCTGGAGACAGTTAAGGGGGCATAGCGGTCCCGCGGTCCCACAGTCCCAGCTGCACCCCGGGGATCCCATCACAGCGTGGACACCACAAGATATTTCAGTATTCCCATTCTATCAGTGGCTCACATTGAGGTCAGTGGTCTGTCCTCAAGCCGTATTTCCCCAAAGCACAGAACCACTATTGGGTTGCATTGCTGCTGCCGAAACATTTGGCAAGGCACAGGCACATGTACACACCAGGACAATGGCCCTGACAGGATCCAGGGGAGCCCTGTTACACATCTCACTTAACTTAAATTGCTATAAACCCAATAACTCACCTGCCCAATGATGCAAAACATAGAAAATTGGACTTATGGAAATAGGATTTTTTAAAAAAATCTCTATAAAAATCTTCTCTGGACTCTCATCTCTCTCTGTCCCTCATTTCCGCTGACCAATAATGATCTAGAATTATGTGAACAAGGAGCCCGGTACATGCCACTCCCCTTCCCCCAGAAGACAGAACTCTGCTTCACTTTAAAATATAAATAATAATTAATAACCTAGCCCTTTTGCAGGATTTGCAATACACTGGCTAATCCTCACAATACACCCATGAGGTAAGTAGACAGGCATTGTCCACAGACTGAAGAGGAAGAAACTGAGACAAAGGTTAAGTGACTTTCCCAAACCCACAAATCAAATCAGTGGCACAGCCAGCAGCCCCAGGTCTCCCTACTCCAAATCGCACCGCTTAGCATAGTGATTAAGGTTCCTCCATAAAGGGAATGAGGCAATTGTTATTTCCTCCTGGGAATAAAATTCCAAAACAGCATCAAATCGATCATTTGAGTGTCTCACCAGATCCCTCTCTCCAGTTTTATTATGCAAATCCAAGTAACAATGTAAAAGAGCATCTCTTCCTCACCACCATCTATGAAAAACAAGGACCACGTACATAAATAGCTAATGGAACCTGAATTGGCCAGCCTTCATATAAATCATAACTAGCCCTGGCACTGCTACGTTGGCCTGCAAGTAAGCATCCTCCCCACATCAGAGACAAGCAGCTAGGAAAGCAGCAGCCACACCAGGCCTGCATTTCTTGCTTTGTTTTATCATCTCCCTCTCCCAGTCCTGTTGTATTCAAGATGCAGAGCTCATCACAACAGCTATTACAGCCCAAACATGCCTTCCAGGAGCTGTCTTGCCAAGCCATTGCCTTCATTAATATAATGTTATCAAATTTCTAATGTTGGTGCTCTAAAGCAAATGTACTGTTACAGCTCACTCCTGGCACATTTTTCAGGAGGAAAACAGCTGCTCGTTGAATCTGTCGCTTTTATTCCCTGCCATCCAGACTCCCTCTCGACCACAAACAAGTACAGACTCCCCCCTACCTGGCTGCTTTTCAGCATTGCTATTCTGACCATAGTAAAAACTCTACCCTGACTAGAGATGGCTGAAGTTAGTTCAGTGTGGGGTCTGAGCCAGTAGCAGGTAATGTAACACAGTCTTGGAGGTGTCATGGTATTCTCCAAATCAAGTTGAAAGAATGTGAAGAGCAATTAGATAAAGACAAAAAAAACCAACAGCAAAAAATTTGTAAATACATCAGAAACAGGAAACCTGCAAAACAACCAGTGGGGCCACTGGCTAATCGAAAGGCTGAAGGAGCACTCAAGGAAGACAAGCCCATTGTGGAGAAGCTAAATGAATTCTTTGCATTGGTCTTCACTGCAGAGGTTGTAAGGGAGATCCCCACCCCCGAGTGATTCTTTTTAGGTGACAAATCTCAGGAACTGTCCAAGCCTGAAGTGTCAGTAGAGGTGGTTTTGGAACAAATTGACAAATTAAACAGTAATAAGTCACAGGATCAGCTGGTATTCACTAAAGAGTTCTGAAGGAAATCAAATATGAAACTGCAGAACTATTAACTATGGTATGTAACCTATCACTGAAGCCCCCCAACCTGAAGCAAATACTCACCAGCAACCACACACCACACAACAGAACCACTAACCCAGGAACCTATCCTTGCAACAAAGCCCGTTGCCAACTCTGTCCACATATTTATTCAGGGGACACCATCATAGGGCCTAATCACATCAGCCACACTATCAGAGGCTCGTTCACCTGCACATCTACCAATGTGATATATGCCATCATGTGCCAGCAATGCCCCTCTGCCATGTACACTAGCCAAACCAGACAGTCTCTACATAAAAGAATAAAGGGACACAAATCAGACGTCAAGAATTATAACATTCAAAAACCAGTCGGAGAACACTTCAATCTCTTTGGTCACTCGATTACAGACCTAAAAGTAGCAATTCTTCAACAAAAAAAAAACTTCAAAAACAGACTCCAGCAAGAGACTGCTGAATTGGAATTAATTTGCAAACTGGATACAATTAACTTAGGCTTGAATAAAGACTGGGAGTGGATGGGTCATTACACAAAGTAAAACTATTTCCCCATGTTTATTCCCCTCTTCCCCCCCCCCCCCCCCCCCCATCGTTCCTCAGACATTCTTGTCAACTGCTGGAAATGGCCCACCTTGATCATCACTACAAAAGGTTTCTCTCTCCTCCCACCCACCCCCACCTCCGCTCTCCTGCTGGTAATAGCTCACCTTACCTGATCACTCTCGTTACAGTGTGTATGGTAATACCCATTGTTTCATGTTCTCTGTGTATATAAATCTCCCCACTGTATTTTCCACTAAATGCATCCGATGAAGTGAGCTGTAGCTCACGAAAGCTTATGCTCAAATAAATTTGTTAGTCTCTAAGGTGCCACAAGTCCTTCTTTTCTTTTTACTCAAGAAACAGTTTTTGGAGTCAGTATAGATAGCTCTCTGAAAACAGCTGCTCAATTTGCACCAGCAGACAAAAAAGCCAATAATGTTAGGAAGCATTAGGAAAAGGATAGATAATAATACAGAAAATATCATAATGCCACTAGATAAATCCATAGCATGCCCACACCTTGAATACTGCATGCAGTTTTGGTTGCTCCATCTCAAAAAAGATGTATTAGAAATGGAACAGGTACAGAGAAGGGCAATGAAAAGGATTGGGGTATGAAACAGATTGCGTATGATGAGAGATTAAAAAGAGACTACTAAGGGGAGATATGCTAAAGGCCTATAAAATCATAAATGATATGGAGAAAGAAAGAGGTCACACAACTAAATTGATCAGCAGCAGGTTTAAAACCAAACAAAAGCAACTACTTCTTCATACAATGCAGTCAACCCGCGGAACTCATTGGCATAGGATGTTGTGAAGGCCAAAATTATAACCAGGTTCAAAAAAGAATTAGATAAGTTCATGGAGGATAGGTCCATCAATGACTATTAGCCAAGGTGCCTAAATCTCCAACTGCCAGAAGCTGGGACTGGACAACGGGATGGATCACTCAAAATAAGACAGTTACCTATTTAAGATCCACTCATACTCCTCACTGTTTTTTCCAACCGTTTGAATTGCCCCCTGGAAAGTTCAGCTAGGAAATCTCTGGTACAAAGCCCAAGCATCACTGTCAGTATTTACAGTTCTCCTGCAAGATGCACTTCAACTATATACAGTACACAGAAAAAAATGACAACTGACAGCAGGAGGAGGACCAGACCCAGCTCAGGTTACAGGGTCCTGGAGTACTCTACTGAAGCATTCTGTAAAGCAGGGTCTCCCAGAGGAAAAAGGAAACAAAGAGAGGAACTTTAGCTGTTACTAGTTTATTTCTGCAATGCCTGATGTTCATTGAGTCACACTTCAACGCTCAGAGCCCTGAAAACACTGCTTTTGAGGTGACATTTGTAGTTGCCTCATTACTCTTTTCAAAAGAGTTTTGCATCAAAGAGACAGATCTTCAAACAGCAGACACATGTACACATATACAATAACTTATTAACAGCCACACGGGAAATGGAGCCACTCTGAGCTGCTGGTACTGAAATAAGCAAAGCATCTGTGTGAACAGCTAACACGGCACCAAGAAAAGGAGGACTTGTGGCACCTTAGAGACTAACCAATTTATTTGAGCATAAGCTTTCGTGAGCTACAGCTCACTCCATCGGATGCATACTGTGGAAAGTGTAGAAGATCTTTTTATATACACACAAAGCATGAAAAAATACCTCCTCCCACCCCACTCTCCTGCTGGTAATAGCTTATCTAAAGTGACCACTCTCCTTACAATGTGTATGATAATCAAGGTGGGCCATTTCCAGCACAAATCCAGGGTTTAACAAGAACATCTCGGGGGGGGGGGGGGGGGGGGGGGAGGAAAAAACAAGGGGAAATAGGTTACCTTGCATAATGACTTAGCCACTCCCAGTCATTATGCAAGGAACCTATTTCCCCTTGTTTTTTCCCCCCCCCGACGTTCTTGTTAAATCCTGGATTTGTGCTGGAAATGGCCCACCTTGATTATCATACACATTGTAAGGAGAGGTTTCAGAGTACTCCTTTTCTTTTTGCGAATACAGACTAACACGGCTGTTACTCTGAAACACGGCACCAAGGTGACTGCACAGGTTGCTGTGTATGTTATGCTGCGGGGGAGCAACGAAAGGGCTGGTGTTCTATCCATAAACCCTCATGGGCTTTTCAGAAATTTACTTTCCCCTTCCACCTCGTCCTGTAATAGGACAGACTCTGGCTGAGTCCTACCTTCGTGTTCCTTTTCAGTTGTTCCGACTTTTTTTATCTTCTTTGGAGACTTCATGAAGAGTGGGAAGATAGTCCTCAGACCCAGGATGTCTACAAACTTGTGACAGTTGTCTGTGCCCTCGGGTCCAATCATGGCATGGTCCAGTACCTTCAGAGCACTGCTGCGAGAGATCTTTTTTTCTCTGTGAAAAGAAAGTATCTGTGTTCAGGATGGGAGTGATGCATAGAGCTATGGAGTAAAGCTTCATTTATAGTCGCTGGAAGAGGTGGTGTGAAGAGGCAACATTAACATGGCAAAAACAAGTGAGAAGAGTCTATGCACAAATTCCTCTAAGTGCCTTGTTTTGCGATAAGCAGAACCGTTAGCTCCCTGGATCTCTCCCTTTCAAATCAACAATGAAGGCAAAACAGGCTTCACGCTCTCTTCTGCTACAAGAGCGGTCTACCTCCAGGCTGTCTTAGAAGCGGCCACCCAACGAGCATGGCGTTCCCTGTGCTGCACCAAGTACGGTTAACCTTAGGGACCAGGATTCCAACTGAGCGTGAGGTCAGCTGAGAGGACAGGAGTAGACTAACCTCCGTTGGGTTCCTGTTGGACAACAGGTTTCAGAGAAACAGCCGTGTCAGTCTGTATTCGCAAAAAGAAAAGGAGGACTTGTGGCACCTTAGAGACTAACACATTAATTAGAGCATAAGCTTTCGTGAGCTACAGCTCACTTCATCGGATGCATACTGTGGAAAGTGTAGAAGATCTTATTATATACACATAAAGCATGAAAAAAATACTTCCTCCCACCCCACTCTCCTGCTGGTAACAGTCTATATCATGAAAGCAAGGAAGGGTTCCTGGTGATGTGAAAAAAACCACCACTAAACCTGCCACATTCAGAGGCATATGGAAAAGGCATCTCTTTGTGCAGGTTTTCCTAAAATAGTATGCTCGTTTTGACAGCCTCATTTGCAGGCCAGCCGACAGAGGGGGCAATTGCCATGGGGCCCTGGCGATTTAAAAGGGCCCGGGGGCCCCCAGCAGCACAGCAGCCCTAAGGCAGGCTTCCTGCCCGCCCTCACTCCACACAACTCCTGGAAGCAGCCAGCACATCCCTGCAGCCCCTGGGGAGGAGGTGTCTTCACACACTGCCCCCACCCTGAGCACCAACTCCGCAGCTCCCATTGGCTGGGAACTGTGGTCCATGGGAGCTATGGGAGTAGTGCCTGTGGGCAGCGGCGTGTGGAGACCTTCTGGGCCACCCGCCTAGGAGCCCCTGCCAGAGGGGTGTGCCAGTCTCTTTTGGGAGCCGCCCGAGGTAAACGCTGACCCCCAGACCCCCTCCTGCACCTCAACACCCCCTGCCCCATCCTAGAATCTGCACCCCACACCCAAACTCCCTCCCAGAGCCTGACCCCTAACCCCTTCCCACCCAAACTCCCTCCCAGAGCCTGTACCCCAACCCCCTGCCCCAGCCTGGTGAAAATGACTGAGGGTGGGGGAGACCAAGCAAAGGAGGGAGGGAGGATGGAGTGAGCAGGGGTGGGGCCTCGGAGAAGGGGTGGGACGGGGGCATGGGCTCAGGGAAGGGCAGTGCAGGGGGCGGGGCAAGTGTCTTTGGATTTGCGCGATTAGACAGTTGACAATGCTACCAGGCGGGCATGGGGAGATAGATGTACCACAACTAAGGTACTGAAAAATAAACTGCCTTGCACAAATTGACCCAAAAAAATAACAGCACTGTTAAATACATTTTCTATGCAGAGTAACATTTAATAAGAGTCCAGGCCTCAAAGTATTATGCTAGGCACCTTAAAATGTCCCCTCAAGGATATAAACAGGCCTCTCTCTTAGCAATGAAGGAGGCTTGAAAACGCTAACACGTGCCACGCTCACCTGTGGTAGGAATCTGGCTCTCGCTATGACGAGATACTAAAGGCATGTTTAGGTGTCTGCATCTAGTATGTTCTGTTTACTCTAATAACCCTGTAAACACTTCGGAGCAGGGAGCATAGCTTGGGGAAAACTTCTGTTTCTTGGGGTACCACACACAGACCAAGTCAGCATTTAAATAATTAAAGAATAAACTTAAAGACGTTTCCCACACAACAGTGGTAGTGGAAGGAATAATGGTTACCATTCCATAAAGCAACTTTTTTGGCTAAAGCTGAATTAAGAGTCTTTACCACACATGCCAAGTTCCCAGTTTGGCCTTTCTATGACAACAGTTAACATCATCAATAGTGATGAACACACTAAATTTTTTCCCATTGGTGATGTCAAATGTAGCAGAGAAAACTCAGTCCCCTGAAATCATGTCTTGGAAGAAAGCAGATGGATTTTCAGCTATTTGGTTTTAATAGGAATTTGTAATTTTAACGTTTGCAATTCACTTTGTAGGCAGGCACCTCAGAAGTAGTATTTTAAATTCTATGCATCTCACATCAGCAACATAATCGATCACAGCATATTTGGTGATACATTTTAAAAAACCTTTGAAACATGAACTGAGAAAGGAGAAACATTCAGCTAGCAGACCAAGTGGATCAGATGAACACGTGCAGGGACAACACAACCTGAAGAACAAAATAATCCATGCAGCCCCATCCAGCCCATGCTGCAGAACACTGAGGGGCTGGCAAGAATGCATACTCAGGGCCCAAGTCTGCATTCCTGTCATACCCCAAACCACAACGAAACCCGACAATGCAGGATCAAGCCCTTAACTGGTAAAATTCTCACTGCCTCTTAACAGACCCATACAAATGGCCAGAGCAGACCACTAGTTCATCTACTATATTATCCTCTCTCTGACAGCAGCCAGGATCAGATGCTTCAAAGAAAGGTGCAAGAAACCCCATAGTGGATAATTACAGAATAGTATGGCTACAGTGGAAGCTTCTTCCTAACCTCTGTGAATTAGTGGTTAGTCTCCAAGGTGCCACAAGTACTCCTTTTCTTTTTTCTGAAACCTGTGAATTAGTGGTTATCTTATGCCTGAAGCACAAAAGTATATAGCCCAACCAAAAAAAGTTACCCTGCCAAGTGTAACTGTGGATGTTTTCAATATCCAGTAAATGTCTTTTTTTTTTTTTAAATTCTGCTAAGACCTTGGCCTTACTCATGCTAGTTATGCATTAGATTAAATATATATATATAAAAATATATATATATAAAAATTGAGATTTGGGGGTTCAATCTTTTCCCTGTCCTATTTGTTACCTGCACACCCTTCCCACTTCAAACTCTCCCTCGCATTCTGGGTCAAAGTAACAAAAAGCTAAAAAATAAAAGTCCTTTTTTTGGCTGAATAGCCTAAGAAATATTTTCAGAGGGAAGTAATTGCCTATTGATCAGCATTTAGGCAGGTTGCACAGAGCTATCTCTGGAATATTCATTGGATTTAAGTTCAGGCTTTTAGAGATCAATAGCTGTTTGACTGGACTGTCTAGGGTTGATTTTATTTGAAATATTTATTCTACTGGAGGGCAAGTAGTTTATCTTAGTCTCATCTGGGTTTATTGAAGTATCTTTTAGCTGAGCACTAATTCAAACACAAGCAGACGTGCAGCCCACCAAATAGAGAGTTATCTTAGTTTAAAAGAAGGACTCTGAAGCACTATAATGCATATAGCACCCTGTGGTTTATTCCTTTGATGCTGTTCGATATAAGAGAAGTATCCTTTGTAATGTCTATTTCTTTAAAAGGATAGTTGCCAAGGTTTTCCGGACCCCCATTAGCATAAATGTAAAGCCAGTTATTATAAACCCTGTCTCTATACATCATCCTGTCTCTTATAAGCAGGGTTTTCTGAAGTCATTCAGTCCATCCCATCCCAGCCATGCATCTCTCCCATTACATTACGCAGAGGTCAGAGTACACCTTGTGCAGAGAAGACCCCCCCAAGAGCTCTAGGTGTTATTTTTAATGGCAGCACTTACTGTCAGAGTAACAATCAACCTCCTGTGCATACCGCTTATGGTCAAAGGCACTGTATGCATCTACCAGGGACACTACATGTGCTTCACATTCTCCTTTCTAAAAGGTTTTCATGCTTCAAATTTGTATTTTCCCCATATACAACAAGAGAAATAAATAATCCTGGTTTTTGTAAAGGAAAATCATGCATCACCAATCTACTAGAATTCTTTGAGGGGTTCAACAAGCATGTGGACAAGGGGGATCCAGTGAGTATGTTGTATACTAGTCACTTTGAGAATCATAGAACTGGAAGGGACCTCGAGAGGCCATCTAGTCCAGTCCCCTGCACTCAAGGCAGGACTAAGCATTATCTAGACCATTCCTGACAGTGTTTGTCTAACCTGCTTTTAAAAATCTCGAATGATGGAGACTCCACAACCTTCCTTGGCAATTTATTCCAGGGTTTAACCACCCTGACAGTTAGGAATTTTTTCCAAATGTCCAACCTAAACCTCCCTTGCTGCAATTTAAGCCCATTGCTTCTTGTCCTATCCTCAGAGGTTAAGCAGCAGTATAGCATGCTCGATGGACTAACGGACAGACCCTGTGAGGCAAACGCTGGGTAAAATGTCTATGCTTAACAAAAAAAAGATTCAGCAAGGAGTCTAATTCCGAGCTTTGAAGGGATCATTGGGCACAACAGGACTAGTAAACATACGAGAATGTTAAGAGCCATGAAAGATGCACCTTGAACGGACTATAGACAAGCTCTGTGGAGCTGTGCACTCACAGATGCATGTGTCTGGTTTTGGGCCTTGTACCGCTCACATTCCACTTGTTTATGCTGCACAGTCAAAGACTGCTTTTGCACAGGTTAAGCAAAGCCACAGTGAATTTCTTCAGAATAGAAATGTCTGTCATTCAAGCAATGGAAATTTCTGTGCACCCTCTTTGCTGCATTTGTCTGTGTGTGCATGGCTGCACCTTCAGTTAATAACCAAGATAGATTCACTTTATTCTTGCTACACAACAGAGATCCCTCTCAACATGTCCCTTGAGAACACGGTGGTCGCTTCTCTTCCAAGCCCTAACAGGGTTTTACAGCAAAAGTAATCAGCCTCGTGTCAATGTTTTCAAGGAAGCTGACAACACAATTCTGGTTTTCTCCCTGTGTTGCCTTTTTAAGTAAACTGAACCTTTTTTGCTCAAGGCAGCGCCTGAGATTCCACACTGCATAAAGTGCTTCCTGGCCAGCAGAAACCTGAACTGTGCTCGAAGACAGACTTTAATTGAATGTGACATTTCTAAACCTCCTGTGGTGGCCACCATCTTGCTGATAAATTATCTCATTCATGAGAGGCAGCCCACAACATAAACAAGACTCCAGGCTTGGGCACAAGGTGCATCCTCAAGAATTCTATCTCCTCTAGGTCTCACCTTGTCTCTGACCTCTCTTCTGTCTCTACTGCCCACAATTTCGGTCACCCTCAATCCTCTGTTCTCCTGCTTCTTCCATAATTGCTTTATGCAAATCTGTTTATCCCCACCTCTGCAATATCAGCCATCTGCACTTCTCCTGAAGTGCTCATCCTCCTGATCTGACTGGTGCAACTCCCTTCTCAATGACCCCCCTGCCCCCCAGGCACAGATCACAGACTTCAAGAGCAGAATGCTGCCACCCACCTTCCCACACGTACAAAGGGCGATGCCCACCGCAGGTCTATTTTTGAATACCACTGCTGGCTCCCCATTAATTCAAGCCTCAGTTCAACACTGCCCTCATTACTGAAACAGTTACCTTGTGTGCATTGACTATTTCTTGTTTGCTCCGTCCTCTCATCAGCTACCCATCTCCTCTCTTGCCACTGTCAGAACAAGAACTTTCTCTGCAGTTCCTGCCATATGGAATAGCGTTCCTGTATCACTCTGTTTTGATTCGCCACGTCTTTTATTTTTAACTTTAACTATATTAATCCTGTGGAACATTTTAGCAGCCAATTAGTTAAGCAGAATAAAGATGTATCATACAGAGGCCCAGTACATAAGGGCTGAAAACGAATTTCAGCTCTGCTTTAAGAAGAACATTTGCCCAGTTTTTGTTGAATGTGTCACTTAAAAATACGTTATCTGAAGACACTCAACACTGACTATGGTTTGCTATTTAATGGGAGAGTAGATGAAGGCTATGTGCAGTCCCTAAGGGAAGTAAGAAAACAAGTTCACACAAGGTGCAAGTTTCCTTTGCTGGTAGATATATAGTCTTAAATCTCAGCATAAGTAACCCAGACCTGTTTTCATTCATTTGTCGTCCATGGGAATCTCTTGGGTCACTTTATCTGCTAAACTAACCATTCAGCTGAAGGACACCACACTGTCTGGCAGCTCTGGATATATGATCTCACTAATGGAGCAGTTACACCAGTGATACAGACCTGCTAACGTGCTTGGAAGCAGGAGACAAAGAATGTAACATACTCCTAGGAAATAACCAGGAGTCAAGCCACAGAACATTCCTACCTAGCTCTCCTCTCTCACACACCAGGTGATGAAACATCTATTAGAACTTGGGAGTTGTTAGAACTTGTTAGAGCTGTTAGAACTTGGGGGAGTGTAAGGGGGAAGCTACATACACTTAACATTCCTTAAATTCTTCAAACTTTAGCTAAAAAACACCCCCTGAAAAAAACAAAACAACAACAAAGGAATCAGCTGCAGGAGTAAAAAGAGAATGCAGTCAGAAGTCCAGCAACAGAGTGGGGGCAACCCAGTTAATTGCACCCAAAGCACTATGTATGATTACCTGCCCTATGGGCAGATGGCGTACGTGTGCGTGCGGTGCAAGGAGCTCCTAGCCCTTAGAGACCGTGTTCATGCTTTGGAGACCAGGGAGGCTGAGCAGGAGGAGCTAAGGGAGATAGAGAGGTTCACAGATGAGACTTTCCGAGAGACAGTAGAACTGTCCCACCCCCGGTCTGACAGCCTCTGTACTGTTGAGAAGGATGAAAGCCACAGGGAAGGAGAACATCCAACCGGAGCAGAGGGAAATGATCCAATAGTTGGGACCCTCCTTCCAGATGATGTTGTGGTATCCTCTCGCACTGAGGATACCACTCCGGGGGTAGGGAACTCCAGTTATTACGAAGAGACAGGTATTAGTAACGTGCGAGTCGATCATTAGAAACATAGATTGCTGGGTTTGCCATGACCAGGAGAACCACATGGTGACTAGCCTGCCTGGTGCAAAGGTTGTGGATCTCGAGACATCTAGATAGGCTTATGTGCAGTGCTGGGGAGGAGCCAGTGCTCGTGGTACATGTAGGTAACAATGACATATGCAAGGATAGGAAGAGGCCCTGGAGGCCAAATTTAGGCTGCTAGGTAAGAGTCTGAAGTCCAGGATCTCCATGGTAGCGATCTCCATGGTAGCATTCTCTGGAATGCTTCCAGTTCCATGCACAGGGCCAGTGACACATGCAGAACTGCAGGGTCTCAACGCGTGGATGAGACGATGGTGTAGGGAGGAGGGGTTTAGATTTATTAGGAACTGGAGAAACTTTTGGGATAGGGGGAGCCTATACAGGAACGATGGGCTCCATCTAAACCAAAGTAGAACCAGATTGCTGGCACTAAAATTAAAAAGGTCGTAGAGCAGTTTTTAAATTAATGGCTGGGGGAAAGCCGGCAGGTGCAGAGGGGACAGACACATCCCTCAGGAGAGGATTTACTAATGGAGATTCTCCATTTCCTAGTGAGGAGGAGAGGATGGAAGATAAAATACAGGTAGGATCTGATGAGAAACAGTCAAAAGAAAAAAAAAGTCTCATTCAATTACATCATGTAATGGTAGACAGCTAAAAAGTGATATGTTTTTAAAGGGCTTATATACAAATGCTAGAAGTCTAAACAATAAGATGGGTGAACTAGAGTGCCTCGTATTAAATGAGGCTATTGATATAATTGGCATCACAGAAACTTGGTGGAATGAGGATAATCAATGGGACACAGTAATACCAGGGTACAAAATATATCAGAAGGGCAGAACAGGTCGTGCTGGTGCGGGAGTGGCACTATATGTGAAAGAGAGCATAGAATCAAATGAAATAAAAATCTTAAATGAACCAAACTGTACCACAGAATCTCTATGGATAGTAACTCCATGCCCTAAGAAGAAGAATATAGTGGTAGGGATATATTACCGACCACCTGACCAGGATGGTGATAGTGATTGTGAAATGCTCAGGGAGATTAGAGAGGCTATTAAAATAAAAAACTCAGTAATAATAATGGGGAATTTCAACTATCTCCATATTGACTGGGTACATATCACCTCAGGATGGGATGCAGAGATAAAGTCTCTTGACACCTTAAATGACTGCTTCTTGGAGCAGCTAGTCCTGGAACCCACAAGGGGAGAGGCAATTCTTGATTTAGTCCTAAGTGGAGCACAGGATCAGATCCAAGAGGTGAATATAGCTGGACCGCTTGGTAATAGGGACGATAATATAACTAAATTTAACATCCCCATGGCAGAGAAAACACCACAGCAGCCCAACACTGCAACATTTAATTTCAGAATGGGGAACTCCACAAAAATGAGGAAGTTAGTTAAACAGAAATTAAAATGTACAGTGCCAAAATTAAAATTCCTGCAAGCTACATGGAAACTTTTTAAAGACACCACAATAGAGGTTCAACTTAAATGTATATCCCAAATTAAAAATCATAGTAAGAGAACCAAAAAAGAGCCACCATGGCTAAACAACGAAGTAAAAGAAGCACAAGAGGCAAAAAGGCATCCTTAAAAAGTGGAAGTTAAATCCTACAGAGAAAAATAGAAAGGAGCATAAACTCTGGAAAATGAAGTGTAAAAATATAACTAAGAAGGCCAAAAGAGAATTTGATGGACAGCTAGCCAAAGACTCAAAAAGGAATAGCAAAAAATGTTTTAAGTCCATCAGAAGCAGGAAGCTGCTAAACAACTAGTGGGGCCACTAGACGACTGAGATGCTAAAGGAGCACTCAAGGACAATAAGGCCATTGCAGAGAAACAAAAATGAATTCTTTGCATCGGTCTTCATTGCTGAGGATGTGAGGGAGATTCCCAAACCTGAGCCATTCTTTTTAGGTGACAAATCTGAGGAACTGTCCCAGATTGAGGTGTCATTAGAAGAGGTTTTGGAACAAATTGATAAACTAAACAGTAATAAATCAAGGGGACCAGATGCTATTCACTCAAGAGTTCTGAAGGAACTCAAAGGTGAAACTGCAGAACTACTAACTGTCGTCTGTAACCTATCATTTAAATCAGCTTCTGTACCAAATTACTGGAGGATAGCTAATGTGACGACAATTTTTTAAAAGGGCTCCAGAGGTGACCCCGGCAATTACAGGACAGTAAACGTGACTTCAGTACCGGGCAAACTGGTTGAAACTATAGTAAAGAACAAAATTGTCAGGCACATAGATGAACATAATTTGTTGGGGAAGAGTCAACATGGTTTTTGTAAAGAGAAATCATGCCTCACCAATCTACTAGAACTCTTTGTGGGGGTCAAAAAGCACATGGACTAGGGGAATGCAGTGGATATAGTGAATTTAGATTTTTAGAAAGCCTTTGACAAGGTCCCTCACCAAAGGCTCTTAAGCAAAGTAAGCAGTCCTGGGATAAGAGGGAAGGTTATCTCATGGATTGGTAACTGGTTAAAAGATAGGAAACAAAGGGTAGGAATAAATGGTCAGTTTTCAGAATGGAGAGAGGTAAATAGTGGTGTCCCCCAAGGGTTTATACTGGGACCAGTCCTATTCAACATACTCAAAAATTATCTGGAAAAAGGAGTAAACAGTGAGGTGGCAAAATTTGCAGATGATACAAAACTACTCAAGATAATTAAGTCACAGGCAGACTGCAAAGAGCTACAAAAGGATCTCTCAGAACTGGGTGACTGGGCAACAAAATGGCAGATGAAATTCAACGTTTATGAATGTAAAGTAATGCACATTGGAAAACATAATCCCAACTATACATATAAAATGATGGGGTCTAAATTAGCTGTTGCCCCTCAAGAACGAGATCTTGGCGTCATTGTGGAGAGTTCTCTGAAAACATCCACTCAATGTGCAGTGGCAGTCAAAAAAGTGAACAGAACATTGGGAATCATTAAGAAAGGGATAGACAATAAGACAGAAAATATCATATTGCCTCCATGGTACGCCCACATCTTGAATACTGCATGCAGACATGGTCGCCTCATCTCAAAAGAGATATTGGAATTGGAAAAGGTTCAGAAAAGGGCAACCAAAATGATCAGGGGTATGGAACAGCTGCCTTACGAGGAGAGATGAATAGGACTGGGACTTTTCAGCTTGGAAAAGAGACGACTAAGCAGGGATATGATAGAGGTCTATAAAATCATGACTTGTGTGGAGAAAGTAAATAAGGAAGTGCTATTTACTCCTTCTCATAACACAAGAACTAGGGGCTACCAAATGAAATTAATAGGCAGCAGGTTTAAAACAAACAAAAGGAAGTATTTTTTCACACAACGCAGAGTTGACCTGTGGAACTCCGTGCCAGAGGATTTTGTGAAGGCCAAGACTATAACAGGGTTCAAAAAAGAACTAGATAAGTTCGTGGAGGATAGGTCTATCAATGGCTATTAGCCAGGATGGTGCAGGGATGGTGTCCCTACAGGGAATGGATCACTTGATATTACCAGTTCTGTTCCTTCCCTCTGGGGCACCTGGCATTGGCCACTGTTGGAAGACAGGATACTGGGCTAGATGGACCTTTGGTCTGACCCAGTGTGACCATTCTTATGTTCCCTTCATCTTAATAAAAAGCAGAGACTGGGGGACAAGTGTTAATTCTGTCACTATAAATAAAGACAAAACCCCAAGTGCTTCTCCATGATCCTTTCAAGGAACTGAACGAAGTGCACAATATTTCACCCTGTGTGGGGTTGCTCTATTTCCTCAGTTTTAGGAGACAGTTATGTCCTTTTTGCCAGCTCCTTCCTCTCGTTAGTGAAGGTTTGAAGACAACGGACTGGAATGTTTAGTTCTTTATTGGCAGTGCTGACATGCAGTTTCTGCAGTTATGTTAGATCACACACAATTCCTGCACTAGCAGCACTGTCTCCCCGGTGAAAACTGCACAATTGTGAGATTTGTCAGCGTAGCTCATGGGATCTCCCAAGGTTTAAAGATTACTGCGTAAATACTCACCGTCTGGTTAATTGGAGCCACAGCACACATTTCCTCACTCTTCCTTAATAGCAGCCACAAAACCTCAGCAGAGGTGCTCTCAGTAATACTTCCCCACACCTCACAGAGGTAGGTTTCAACGCTTAATTAGTATGTACAGTGCTTTGCGATCCTTGGATGGAAGGTGATCTGGAAGGGCAGACTTATTATATCTTCTGCCACCCCCTTATCTGTGCAGGTGAATGGTCCTTCATCGTAGGAGTTGTGAGTGGTTACAAATGTCTGGGTCATTCAGATACCTTTTCCTTCCTTTCAGCTTCTTCGCCAAAATGGAGTCTTTTCCCTCTCCCAACACCTACCACCAACACTCACTACCAGAAAGGCTAGTTAAAATCCATTTTACACAAAGCCATCACCTATAGTGTATTTCCAGGGCACTTAGCACTAATATTACCCATTCTCCTTTGGTCTCTTTACAGTCAGAGACTGTAAACAAATTGGTAGCTAGCTTCATGGGTTCTAAGTGTGCTAAGACACACTTGGTCTCAGCACCACAGCCTTGCAATTCCGAAGACCTAAGTTAAGGAGTCAAATGATACACACATAGTTGTGTGCCGTAGATACGGGAGGTTTGTCCAAACAATGATAAGCAGCAATACTCCACATATCTGCTCAAGAGAGGTCCAGCAGTGGAAGCTTCAGCATAGCAAGCAGGCACTAGGACCCCGATCTAGCGCATGAACCAGCTTTAGGCAGGCGTGTAGTAAGTTCCATTGACTTCAAGTGCTTAAAGTGCTTTGCTGGATGAAGGCCCTGGCCATGCTCAGATGTGTTCTGCTATTTTTGCACTGTCACGAACACTAAACTAACAAAAAAACCTAGGGCTGTCAATTGCAGTTAACGCACGCAATTAACTCAAAAAAATTAATCGCGGTTTACTCGCACTGTTAAACAATAGAATACCAATTGAAATTTGTTAAATATTTTGGATGTTTTTCTACATTTTTAAATATATTGATTTCAATTACAATACAGTATACAAAGTTGACAGCGCTAACTTTATATTATTTTATTACAAATATTTGCACTGTAAAAAATGATAAACAAAAGAAATAGTATTTTTTCAGTTCACCTCATACAAGTACTGTAGTGCATTCTCTTTGTTGTGAAAGTGCAACTTACAAATGTAGATTTTTGTGTGTTACATAACTGAACTCAAAAACAAACAATGTAAAACTTTAGAGTCTACAAGTCCACTCAGTCCTACTTGTTGTTCAACCATGCTAAGAGACAAAAGTCTTTTTACATTTACAGGAGATAATGCTGCCCACTTCTTATTTACAGTGTCACCAGAAAGTGAGAACAGGCATTCGCATGGCACTTTTGTAGCTGGCATTTCGAGGTATTTATGTGCCAGATATGCTAAACATTCATATGACCCTTCATGCTTCGGCCACCATTACAGAAGACATGCTTCTATGCTGATGATGCTTGTTAAAAAAATAATGCGTTAATTAAATTAGTGACTGAACTCCTCGGGGGAAAACTGTAGGTCTCCTGCTCTGTTTTACCCGCATTCTGCCATACATTTCATGTTATAGCTGTCTCAGATGATGACCCAGCACATATTGTTCGTTTTAAGAACACTTTCACAGCAGATTTGACAAAACGCAAAGAAGGTACCCATGTGAGATTTCTAAAAATAGCTACAGCACTCGACTCAAGGTTTAAGAATCTGAAGTGCCTTCAAAAATCTGACAGGGACGAGGTGTGGAGCATGCTTCCAAAAGTCTTAAAACAGCAACACTCTGATGTGGAAACTACAGAACCCAAACCACCAAAAAAGAAAATCAACCTTCTGCTGGTGGCATCTGACTCAGACGATGAACACGAACATGCGTCGGTCCACACTGCTTTGGATTGCTATCAAGCAGAACCCATCATCAGCATGGACGCATGTCCTCTGGAATAGCGGTAGAAGCATCAAGGGACATATGAATCTTTAGTGCATCTGGCACGTAAATATCTTGCAACGCTGGCTACAAAAGTGCCATGCGAACGCCTGTTCTCACTTTCAGGTGACATTGTAAACAAGACGAGGACAGCATTATCTCTTGCAAACGTAAACAAACTTGTTTGTCTGAGTAACTGGCTGAACAAGAAGTAGGATTGAGTGGACTTGTAGGCTCTACAGTTTTACACTGATTTGTTTTTAAATGCAGTTTGTTTTTTTACATGATTCTATGTTTGTAAGTTCAACTTTCATGATAAAGAGATTGCATTACAGTACTTATATTAGGTGAATTGAAAAATACTATTTCTTTTGGTTTTTAGTGAAAATATTTGTAATCAAAAAGAAATATAAAGTGAGCACTGTACACTTTGTATTGTGTGTTGTAACTGAAATCAATATATTTGGAAATGTAGAAAACATCCAACAATATTTAAATAAATGGTATATTATTGTTTAATCGCACAATTAATCGCGATTAATTTTTTTAATTGCTTGACAGCCCTAAAAAACATACCAAAAAGGTGTTAAGACACACGCATTAGAAATGAGAATCATAGAACATGTCCACAGCACAGAAAGAGTGAACTGAGTATGTTCAAGTTCTTTTATATCATTTAAGAGAGAAGTAATTATTTTAGAGTTAGTGAGAGGGTCGGACTCCCAGCCCATAGAAAGTTAAACAAAGCAAAGGTGGCAGCAATAAAAGCTCCCACTCGGTGCCCTTAACCTTGACCTGCAGGAACCACTTTTAGTGAACGGCGAGTAGTTCGCTCTCCAGGCCCAGCCAGTCACTGCTCCCTCTGAAATGTGCAACAAGGAGACAAATCGATGCCACGTGTGATGGTGGTTTGGGGATGTGAGCATCTGTCTAGAAGGAATCAGGCAGAACACCAGCTCCTGTTGCCAGGTCAAACAGCCAGACGACAATGATTTTTGATTGCTGTTGACCTGTACTGGATTTGAATAGTTCAAGGCTCTACCTCAAGGGCAATCCAGTCCCCGTTATCATTGACTAACATGTGCAGATCCAGAGCCCTGCTCAAAATGTGATAAGTCCTACTTTTCCCCTTTCACCACTCTACCCTGCTCCACTTCGGATGAGGAGCCATATTTCCAAAACTGCAACTCCTTTCAGAGGCTGCAGCAACACCACAGATGTTGCTGGCAGTTTAATTGTGCTTTGTCCTTCATTGCTCTTTTATGGCCACTAAAAAAAGAAAAGTGTCAAGGGAAAAATTTCCCCCTTGTCATAGCTTTCCAGCTGGGATCCTGGTGAAGGGGATGGTAAACATCACAGTCCAAAAAAGGGAAAAAAGCCATTAAAAATCCAAATGGTAATTCCCACCCATATGGCACAAGTACTCCATATATTTAGTTCCGCAAGACTAGCCTAGCCACTTAGTATTAGAAACAACCTAGAGGCAGGGGGAAGCTTCCCCCTTGTCGTTAGCTTTGGAGTTTTTCTTTAATTAGCCTTAAGAAAACACAGCATTCCTATCTGAACAATCCACGTTTCTGGTTATTTATTCAGTTCCCCACTGCTGCACATTACCCAGCCATACACTGCAGGAATACATCATTTCTCATTGGCATTTGCTAGCAGCCTCCACAGGCAGCTCACCATACCAGGGGGAACTGGACAGACAGCCTCCTCAACATGCAATTGCAAGGGTTGGGCAAGCCCAAGTCAAGTCGGAGGAGATACGCTTCACCAGCAAAGAGGCGGGGAGGAGGACTGGAGAGTTATGGTGTGACACAAAACGTACATGGATAGGAAATGCACATTTATATCCATTTCCCAAAAGCAGTTTCACCTCAGTTTTCACAAAAAAACACCTACCAACGTGGTCAATCAATGTTGCGAGGATAACATCTGGATACAAAGAAAAACACTCTGTTCAGAGGCCCCCACAACCTGTAGTCTGTCTTTGTAGGAGTCCAAATTCTTAGTGGGCTGACCTATAGTGTCCTTTCACCTGGTTGTCTGTCCAGGACAGAATTATATTTGCATCTTCCAGCAGCTACTTTATCTCAATAATGCCTCACTAGGGGAAGTTTCACCAATAAATAAATAAATAAATAAAAATAACTTTTTGTGCATAAAATTCAGAACTGGGATTGTTACACAGACCCATCAGGGATGTGAGATGGATGGAGCATTATATCAGTGAGATATTCAGATGCGAGAGAGGGACTGGATGGAGACACAAGCACAAAGTTAAGAATCTCTGGCTATATCAAAGGGGAGTATTGTGTTGGGACAAAGAGGTATCACCCAAAAAGGAATGTGTCCTCCAAACTAGTACCTGGATTAATTACAGGTGCATTTAGCAAAAAGCTGGCAGGGATACACCACCCAATTTGTTTCACTAGCAGTTGTAGTTGTTGGCACCGCTGGACATTTTTCCAACTCCTCTTGTGGCAGAGAGGTTGCCAGTGAGTAGTAGTAGAGTGTGTGGTTTTTCGTTTTGGCTTTTTTAGGAAGAGGATTTATAGATCTGAGAAGATCCACGTAAAACAGAAGGAAAAGAGAAGAGGCAGAACACGAGGACAGAGATGTCTGGACACACGTGCATGTGTTGTTGGGGTTAAGTATGAATGAGATCAAGAAGTCAGATATATGTACCTGAGCATGAGGTTCATCAGCTGTAGCCCCTCCCCTTTCAGGAAGCGATCACGGTTGGAGCTCAGCATTAGACAGGAACAGAGAGAGTCAAACAGGTTCTCCATCATTTCCTGCTCCTCGGCCGTGCTTGGATTGTGTCGTTTAAACACCTGCATGCCAAAGGGGACAAAAAAATGTAAGCCCTTACTTGGTTGCATATGGACACTGACATCAAACGCAAATTAACATTTTGCACGGCAAAACTTCAGAGTTTAACTTGTAAATTACAATTTTGCATAAGCCTGCAACTGTAATGGTAGCAACCACCCCCTCGGTGTATTACCCCTCATATCTCTGCTCCTTTCTCACCCCATGTGGCGTGACTGACTGTTATTGCCACGTCCCAAATGGCTGCTAGCAAATGGGATTAGATCGAAAGCACAACAGGAGGAAGTGCTGGAAAAACGGGAACAGGTTGGTTACCTGACCTACAGCACAATGAGGTTACAGCTGATTACCAGAGGCATAACTACTGCTGACTGTGTACTCAGATGACCTCCTCTTTGTGCTCGTTTGTGTACTAAAGAAATCTATGATCACTTGAAATAGTCACCCTACCACCACCCCACTAGCACCCCTTGATAGTCACTTATGCCATTCCTGACCTCCTCCCAACCAATCTCTGCCCAACAATTCCACATCGTTAGTTTTTCCTATGATTTTTTTCTTCTGCACCCCAAAGACAGGGCCTCCCCTGTTGTCACTAGTCTTTACGCCTTGTTTTTTGCTTAGTTTCTTCCTCAAACCTTCCCTGTATGCAAGCCTCACATGACTACAATACAGCTGAACAGTCCTGGATAGTGAACACCAGAAGCAGTTGCTGAGTGAAGCAAATATAAGCCTGCACAGCAGCACCCTAGACCTTACCACGCATGTCACCATCACTTCAGCGAACAAGAAGTCATTAAGGATACAAACCTGAACAAACCCCCTTAAATGGGAAACAGGCAATGTGGTCTAGTGCACCGAGCAGAGGACGCCAGGAGCACCTGAGTTCTAATCCTCGCTTTACCTTCAAGTCTTTATGTGGCTTTAAGTAAACCATTAACTTCTCTCATGCCTCAGTACTCACATCTCTAAAATGGGGACAACCCCCACCTGTCTTAGAGGGTGAGCTCCCGGTGGAAGTTTCTAAAGTAAAGTACTGAAGAGCGAGCATTATAATGCTACAATGTATACAAGATGCCAAGACAGAGCAATACCTAGCATCTCTTCCACTCCGGTTACTCTTTTTGCTCACCACTCTTTTCAACCCCAATCAGTGAGTCTCTCAATGGCAGACCAGAAGCATATGAATTACTCACAGATAACTGCTGAAGCAGCACATCGATCCCATCCAGCTCCCCAAGCAATTCCCTGTTGTCTAGAGGAGAAAAAAAGAGAGGAAAAAATGAAGCTAACTGTCAGATTTTACAGCCGTCTAACACTGATACATCAGCAAACAAAATCAATACAGCTTGACAGAGTACAAAAGCTGCAGAGAGAGAGAGAAAGCAAGGGGAAGCCAGAGGCAGAAGAGTGCTGTCATGATCTGAAACAAGCCTGGATCCTATCCTAACAGAATATCAATAGCAGGGCTGCATCTCACCATCATTATTCTGGAGCAGAATGGCCAGCACCTCACTGCAGTACAGCTTATTGGCATCAAAAGGCATCTTTGCCTGTTGGAAAAAACAAGGATGAGAAACCCATCAGGGGCATTGCTCTGGGTGTTTATTTTGATTTAGAGAATGTGCTAAGCAGATCACTCAACACATGAGCAACGATTAAAACTAAACACAAACAGCAATAATCTTACAATCTGACTCAGTGCCAAGAAAAAAAATTAATTCTTCTCACTAATTTAAAAAAAAATAAAAAAAATCAGATCAACTCTGATCCTTGCCGATATCTTCAGAGGCAAAAGCTTGCGTAACCAAGTATGCCTAGCAAAGTCTACAAACCGCGAAGCTGAACATAGCCTGCCCTTGGTTGCTTATGGGGAGAAATGTGTTAGGATTTTCCATACCCACCTACAGAAATAAAGATTATACATAGGTATGTATGCACGCATCCTCACCCCATTGTGAACAACGTACACCCACCTCACCAGAAACTGAATTAGGGTCAAACGAATCACAGTAAAGCTACCCAGTGGCAAACGCTGACCTCATACACCCTGACGAGGGCCTGAGATGCATCAAGCAGGGCAGCAGGCAAGACTCTTGCACTGCTATGGTCCAGACTGTATCGGGGCTCTGGGTCTCAATCCCACATCTTGCAGTAACACTCCAGTCACTCGGACATGATGAAAGCGAACAGGCTGGAACTCTTTCTTGGAAGAAAGGCAAGACCCTTGGACTGGGATCATGAATCATGCTTAACTCCCCAGTTTTACCTACCAGGCAGTTTCATTTGAGGGAACAGTTACAGACTGGACAGTAGCAGTTCAGAAGCACTAATGTGGGTCAGTTCACTAAAGGCATTTACAAAACAGGCAGCCTCCTTTAGGGCTTTTACTTTCCATTGTCTGGCCATTAATCTTCCCTTGTACACAGAGAAAAAAGTAGTAACACAAAAAGGGTTAGGTTTAAAATAGTGTTTGTCACCAGCCACTCTCTGCCTGCCATACACAGCTCCTGCAGCTTCACTAAGGGAGCAGTCACTACGCAAGGTGTCCTCTGGACCAATCAACTCCGTCTGTTGCCACATTAGAAAGAACAAGAGAGATTAATATCAGATGACACTAATGGAAAGTAGGATGCACCAAGGAGTTTCAATGTACTGTTTACACTAAGCCTTTTCCCCAGAAAGATCCCAAACCGCTCTACAGACTGCAGTTCTCAATACCAATCTGCCAGCTCTGGAGACGGAGCATGGCAGCCATTCTGGGCCATCTGTAACAGTAACCAATGAAACCGGTGCATTCCAACTCCCTGTTGAGACAGGCACTGTGAAATAACAGTCTGTCTCTTACCCACACTCCTGGGTGAGACACACACTATACACTAGCAACACAATACAATTTTTATGAGCAAGTAAAATATAACTTCTCCCCTTGAGGGCGTTTTGATGGACAGAATGCAATTAACTAAGTTAGAATACAGTCAGGAAACCAGAGCTCACACATCTTTACTCTTGTGAAAGAGCCAGGTCTTTAGTGACCTTTGGCCAGAGCCTTTGTTCTACGTCCCCTCCTGAGGATGGGACCTCCAGCAGCACAGAGCCCTTACCACATGTTGAGGCACTGGCTTAATACTCTTCGCCTGGAACCGGCACTATCTACTAACTCACCAAAGCCACTTCTTGGGAAAAACAAGATTCTGCTTGCAGGTGCTGACTGGACAAAGACTTCTTATGCTTATCCCAGCCCAAGATGTGGTCCTGGATCAGCACATCTGTTTGCATGCAAAGGGATAACGCATTTGGCTCAAAAGAAGCCTGAATGTGTTCAGGGAATAAATCAGCAACACGCTCTCGAGGACTGCGATGCAACTTAACAGACTGAGGGCTCACTCACTGACAACAATAAAAGGGAACCAAACGCCCACACAAAGCAAGGACGGTATTTCCCATCCAATACTGAAGCAATGGGAGGGGGCAGGCGTGTGTCTGCGGGGGCAGAAACGTTCAAATCAGCCAAGTATTGCCAAAAGCAAAGGTCACTGAATAAAATTTCATTAGTGTGAACCTTCCCACAATAACAGCTGTAAGCAAGAGTGAACACTGCCTGACCACATTGCACTCACACCCCGCAGAAATTAAAACAGGTCAGAATGAAGACAATGCCTGCCTTCAGCACCAGGCTTTCCAGGCTGTCAGCGTTCACGTTTGGCTGCACTAACCAGGGGAATCCAAGTGGTGATTATTTTGCTTTCCTAAGTTTCTAAGTCTTTCAGCTGTCAGAGTAATTACATAGTAGAGAGTAGGTCTGCATTTAGTACATACTTGCCTGGAATACAATTAGCTTTACTTTTTTTTGTTTTTAGCCAAACGAAACATAATTATGTTACCACCTGCAGTCAGAAATTATAGGTTACTCCTGCTAACAGCTAAGTAGGGGACACAGAGGAACATCTGCGGACTTATGCAATTGGTGGAATATATTTTGTGGTTCAGTTACCTTTTGACTACTAAGGTGTTCTGTGCGGCGGGGCGGGGCGGGGCGGGGGAGTTCTCCACTGCTGGAGGTGCTATCTTTTGAATGAGACAAAGGCAAGGGCTTGACCGCTAGCATGCCCTCAGCGTATGAACAGGGCTGTTAGCTCACTGGCTGCAATAGCACCCCCACAAGCCCCTTTTGAAGGGAGCCTCACCTGCTATTTCATATGGGATGTTTGCATGCACTCTCCATTGTTTTCAATAGACTCTTCAAGGTTAACATCATCTCAGCATTTTCCTTGTGGGCATCCAAGCACTGAATCCTTCTGAAACTTACCCCAGCCCAAGGTGGGTCTTGGGCAAACACTCCTTTGCATGCAAAGGATTAAGTACTTGGCTCTTCCCTTGAGGTATTTATTTCCCCTTCCTACCCCCTACTGGTTTTTCTGCAGAAGCAGCTAACAAGGCTGCCTTTTCTTTAATTGTCCACCAGCATTACCAGGAGGAACACGCATGACTCAGAAGACAAAAGTGCTTGCTAGTGCGTAACAGCAGTGGAGAACGTTAACATGTGGTACCAGTGGTCTGGGTTTATTTCTTGGCAACAGTGTAATCAAAACAAAAAACAGATCCTTCTTATTCAGAGAACATTGCCCACCACATCCTAATAGTTACACAGAAGGGAGTTTGGAGCCTTAACAAGTTAAAATCACTAAAATAGGCCCCGATCCTGCAATTGCAGACATCAGGGTGGACTACTACACCCACGCAGAGTCCTGGTCGTATTAATGGGGCTTCTTGCAGGCACAAGGGTTGATCTACATGGGCTCTTGTTGCAGGATCAGGGCCGTATTTACCAAACAGAACACATGAGAAAAACAAAAAAGCAAAGTCTCAGAAAACACAAATTATTACAGAAACTCTACCAGCCTGCGACTCAAATTGGAACACTTCCCCACAGACTTCCTAAGCCCCATGCACAGGTGCTAGCATACAAAATCATGTTCTTCCAATTTTTGGTGCTCCACAAAAAATTCAAGAGGCACATTTTCCAGCCTGGAAGAGGGAAGGCTTGAAATCTATTGCTTTCACAGGTGTTGGGAGTGGAAGGGAAGGAGAAATGTAAAGAATTGTGAAATCTGCATTAAATGGGAGAGTCAATACTACTAGCCCCGGGCTTTTGGTATTTATGCCAGGCATCACCTGAAATGCAGCAGATTCCAGGTCACTGGCTTGTTGCTTATTATTCTGATACCTCTTGAAGGATGAAAGGGGAATAAACTCACCTTCAGTCTCTTGAGCAACCATTGCATGAGGCCCTGCTGCGCAGCTTCCGTACACATCTCTGGCCGGAACTCTGCCATGTTCTCAACGATCGCTGACAAGAAAGACACAGATCGCAGCCTGAGCCCATTTCCTTTCCATTTGTGCTCCAGTCCTCTCCCAAACAGAGGCACCTCCCCCATCTCCACACTGCTCTGTCAGTTTTAATGTCCTTCTAAGGGCTGCAGTTCTTGTTTCAAAGTTAGAGGTCTTATTTAAGCTACACTAGGTATAGGGCACTGTCTCCATTTTCTCATTTCCACGGTGATCCATCTTCAGACCATATGTTACCAGCTCCTGCAGGGGGAGCCTGAAGAAGCTGTGAACTACCTTTCCCTCATCCCTAGCCAGAGTTCCTGCACCATCCCATGTAGCAATTCCTGCTGGGAAAGGCTGAATTACAAAGATTAGTTCTCAGCAGTGATGTGAACAAAACAAAGATTCCTACTTCCAGCCTCACATTCCTCCAGCTTTCAGAAAGGATGCAGAGCCAGAGAAATGACATCTTTAAATGAGTACCAAAAGTCCCTGGCAGCACAGCTTTGAATGTTCTGCAGGTCATTCGAACTGGCCACAGAAGCGTGTGTGTAAAAAAATGAAATGGAGCCCACCTAATGGATTACTCTAAAGAAATAGAATTTTTTCAGAGAACAGCCTCTCATTCACTTTAAGCACTGTGCTTTACAGAGAAACAATAATGAGCATTTAAAGTAATCATATACCTCAACTGTTAACAAACTGTAGCCCCCAGAGACATACGTGGATGGTCACCAGGTACTAACACCCCCTGTTTTCATTTGCGTGAAGAGACAAAACAAAATATCTATTTATTTTCCTACTATGAACTTGACATGGAAGCCATTGCTGTCATTGCCAACGGGATACTATGCGACTGTGAGAGGAGAAGGTGATGACAGAATGGAAGCATTCTGCAAGACAGTTGCCACACTGCGCAAAAGTTTGAGGGCCCATAAAGTAATGTTGTTACAGCAGTGGTTCTCCACCAGGGATGTGTACCCTGGGGGTACTCAGAGGTCTTCCAGGGGGTACATCAACTCATCTACATATTTGCCTAGTTTTGCAACAGGCTACAGAAATAGAGACATGCACGGATACAAAATTTGTATCTGCATCTGGTCTGCGAAACACAAACACGGTCAGCGGATATCCGCAGATTTGCAGGGCCCTACACATAAATAGCACTAGCCAAGTCAGTACAAACTAAAATTTCATACAGATAATGACTTGTTTATACTGCTTTATATATCAGTGGTTTTCAAACTCCAAGTCGCAACCCCAGTACTGGACTGCGGAACGGAAGGCACTGGGTCACGGCACCTCTGGTCAGCACCGCCGACCGCGCCATCAAAAGTCTCATCAGCGGGGCTGCCCGGCTAAGGCAGGCTAGTCCCCACCGGTTCTGACACCGCGCTGCGCCCCGAACAGCCAGCAGCAGGTCCGGCTTCTCGGTGGGGCAGCCATGAGGCTCCGTGTGCTGTCCCCGCCTCGAGCACCGGCTCTACACTTCCATTGGCTGGGAATCAGCCAATGGGAGCTGGGGGGGCAGTGCCGGTGGGCAAGAGCCGCACAGAGCCACTTGCGTGCCTAGGACCTAGACCTGCTCTTGGCCACTTCCGGGGCACAGCGTGGTCCAAGGACAGGCAGGAAGCCTGCCTTAGCACCTCCGCTGTGCCGCTGACTGGGAGCCGCCCAAGGTAAGCCCACACCCCAATCCCCTGCCCCAGCCCTGAGCCCCCCCCAAACCCAGAGCCCCTTCCTGCACCCCAAACCTCTCATCCCCAGCTCCACCCCAGAGCCTGCACCCCCAGCCCTGAGCCCCCTCCCACACCCTGAACCCCTCATTCCCGGCCTCACCCCGCAGCCCTCACCCCAACCCTCTGCCCCAGCCCTGAGCCCCTCCCGCACCCCACACCCCTCATCCCCAGCTCCATTGGGTCGCAGGCATCATTCTTCTTCAACTGGGTCACCAGGAAAAACGTCTGAAAACCACTGCTACACACTATACACTGAAATGTAAGTACAATATTTATATTCCAATTGATTTATTTTAGAATTATGTGGTAAAAATGAGAAAGGCATTTTTCAGTAGTAGTGTGGCTGTGACACTTTTGTATTTTTATGTCTGATTTTGTAAGCAAGTAGTTTTTAAGTTTTTAAGGGGATACATAAGACAAATCAGCCTCCTGAAAGGATACCGTAGCCTGGAACGGCTGAGAGCCACTGTGTTATAGGATACGTATCCTGGGCTCTAGATCAGGGGTTCTCAGGACAATTTTTTTGGTGGCCTAAGAGTGTGGCCACCAACCTTCACTGGTGGCCACTCTGAAAATTTTTCCAAACCTGAGCCCCGCTGCCCTGGGTTGAAGCCCAGAGCCAAAGCCCAGGGCCTGAAGCCTGCTGAGCGCACACACTGGCCCCATGTGTTTGCGGAAGTGCTGTCCGGATCCCCCGGGAGGCTTTTGATCCCCTGTTGGCGGTGCCAGCAAACACCAAGGCAGCCAGGAGCAACAGTTGGGCGCTGCAGGGAGGGGCCGCTGCTTTGCCCCTCCCCGTCCCCCATCTCCACCCAGGAGGCTGTTGTGGCTGCAGAAAAATCCCCTGGTGGCCACATTTGAGAACCACTGCTCTAGATGGTAACAAATTAATGGCACATTTATTCCTAAGAAACACAGCTGTGATAAATGAAGAAACTCTTTTGGCAGACTACAGAAAAATACATTTAATACATGAAGAGGAGGCGGCCTCTTAAAATAATACAGCTTCCTGTAATGAAGTTATCTGTTGAACAGATTTATGCTTTATTACTAGCAAGCTAAATGAAAGCAGTATTACAGGAAATTAATGCAAGGCCTTTTCTGCCCACTGTGGGAGTTCACAATGGGGACAGACTACATACGCCCGCCCCTCTGTTGACTGTGTCAAAAAGCAATACTGTACTGTAACATTCCCTTACCAAGAGTGTTATGGACTCCGTCAGCCTCCTCTTTTACACCTTCATCTAGGCGCTCTAAATTCTGGACCAGCAAGGCCACAACCTGGCCATCAACCTAAGTCATTGAGGCCACATGGAGAAGAGAGGATTGGCAGGGAGAAGGGAGAGTGGGGTGGAGAGGGGAAAGAAAGGGAAGAAAAAAAAAAAAGCAATAAGCACAACAGAAGCACTCCAGAAAGCATGCCTCTGATCAGGAGACATGAACAATCTTGCTCTGAAATCTCAGAGCCAGCAAAGGATTCACAAAGTAAATTCACCACTTCGTTTTTCTTAGACAATTTTTGTGTCAGATAAAACAGAAAAACATCTGGAGGAAAAATATGAACCTTGTCACAGTCTGTTATTCCCCAGATCACCCTGATTGATTTATAATCTCCCTGAATTTCCAAGTGCTAGACACGAAAAATCAACTGGGTATCAGCTGCCGGTCAGCTATAAAAGCAGCTCCCCTGGTTTCAATTGCTTGTTGCTGGTTTATCTGCATTTTTTTCTTGGCTGCCAGAAAGCAGCTGAAACAACGCCTGTGAAGGGCAGCATCAAAATGTAAGGACTCAGCAGTCACACAGGGGAAGTCTTCGTTCTAGGGGCAAAAACACAGGTTTTTAAAAAAGGATGGTTTTGGCTGCCATTATGCGTGACATCACGTAGCCACCCTGCCCAAAGCCAACTGTAAATGATTAAAAATGAATCTGACTTCCATGGCAGTTTAGGGGAAGCCTTGGACGGAGTTCATTTGGGCACTGCCTTGACTAGGGTTGAAAGGTATGAGGTAAGATCACGTTAGCCAGCTCAATCCAACGCCTGCTAAAGCTCAGTCACAACAAGGTGAGTTGTACTTTTGCGCGTGCTGAGCTGGCTGAGTTAAAGCCTAGGCTCTGAGCAACGTACAGGAAGACACTCCCTGCCCCAGAGAGCTTACACACTTCAACATGTCTGTACATTTCGGAGTGCAACACCCCTGTTAAGTACCTCCACTCTGCATTCATTGAGATGAAATGGCATGCTCCAGGCCACACAGCAAGTCAACAACAAAAATGGGAATCCAGATTCTGAAGTTTGTGGATCCCAGCCCCAACCAAGGTCAACCCACTAAACAAACAGTATTACTTTAGTCCTGCTACTAGCTAAAGTCTAAGTGACAATCCTCAGTTTTAAATAGGAGAGTGGAAAATGCAAGCACAGTGTCATAGAATATCAGGGTTGGAAGGGACCTCAGGAGGTTCTAGTCCAACCCCCTGCTCAAAGCAGGACCAATCCCCAACTAAATCATCCCAGCCAGGGCTTTGTCAAGCCTGACCTTAAAAACCTCTAAGGAAGGAGATTCCACCATCTCCCTAGATAACCCATTCCAGTGCTTCAACACCCTCCTAGTGAAAAAGTTTTTCCTAATATCCAACCTAAACCTCCCCCACTGCAACTTGAGACCATTACTCCTTGTTCTGTCATCTGCTACCACTGAGAACAGTCTAGAGCCATCCTCTTTGGAACCCCCTTTCAGGTAGTTGAAAGCAACTATCAAATCCCCCCTCATTCTTCTCTTCTGCAGACTAAATAATCCCAGTTCCCTCAGCCTCTCCTCACACGCCATGTGCTCCAGCCCCCTAATCATTTTTGTTGCCCTCCCCTGGATTCTTTCCAATTTTTCCACATCCTTCTTGTAGTGTGGGGCCCAAAACTGGACACGGTACTCCAGATGAGGCCTCACCAATGCCGAATAGAGGGGAATGATCACATCCCTCGATCTGCTGGCAATGCTCCTACTTATACAGACCAAAATGCCGTTAGACTTCTTGGCAACAAGGGCACACTGTTGACTCATATCCAGCTTCTCGTCCACTGTAACCCCTAGGTCCTTTTCTGCAGAACTTGGTCCCTAGTCTGTAGCAGTACATGGGATTCTTCCATCCTAAGTGCAGGACTATGCATTTGTCCTTGCTGAACCTCAACAGATTACTTTTGGCCCAATCCTCTAATTTGTCTAGGTCCCTCCGTATCCTATCCCTACCCTCCAGCGTATCTACCACTCCTCCCAGTTTAGTGTCATCTGCAAACTTGCTGAGGGTGCAATCCATGCCATCCTCCAGATCATTAATGAAGATATTGAACAAAACCGGCCCCAGGACCGACTCATTTGCTAACTGAGGTTTTCTAGATGCTCAGTGAGTGCAGGAACAGCAGGGTTTAGCTTGCTGTAGTAGGTAATGCAACAATCTCTACACAGGCCTCCCAAAGCTATGCCCACATCCTTAAAATAAAGGAGCCATCTAGAAGCAGATATCTCTTGTTTTCTCATGACATGGCTGACCTGTTTCTTTCGAAGTGAACAATCAAACCTGGCTATAGTGGGCTGGTGACAAGAAACACACAGGAAGAGCTTGTTCGATGTACTGCTTTCAGTGCATTTTATAGAAAGGACCCTCCCTATCAGCTCCCCTTTTCCATTTCATTCATCCAGCAACCCCTCTATGAAGGGACTGTAATTAAAAACAGCCCAAAGGTCAGCCAGAGGAACTCAACTCAGGGCCACCGTAATTAACCTTTGGACGGCAACATTACAGCGACTAGGCAAGAGGGATTGTAGGAGAAAGAATACAACAGTCTTCTCACCCTGCTCCTCTAAGAAACCATAATTCCCTATCCCCTTAATCTTGGCATAATTGTTAGAGTCCAAGCCAGAGTCCAGGTGTTTCACAAACACAGCAATTTATTTGGAGAAACTGCCTGAAAGGAGAATGAACTCCCATCTCTTGCATACAGTTACAACTACTTCTACTGACATCCCTTCCCTGCAATGTATTTCTGCTCAAATTGGCAGATTTTACCTTCTACTACAACGCTGTAAAAAAGGATATCCTGCCCAAACACCAAGAAAAAAGGCTATCCCACCAACACAGCAGATGAGAGGCACTCGGTACTGTTAATTAAACAGAAAGTTCCTTCATGAAGGAAAGTAAGATGTCATGGGGTTGTTTAATCTCTATGGAATAAGGGATAATTAAACTCTCTTCCACCCTTAGAATAAGTATGTGGCAGGATGAGTTTGTCTGCTTATACATGAAGAATTTTGAGCATTTTCTTTGCTTGTGTAAAAAGAACAACGTCAGATCCACCTTGGTAGGATCCTGCCTTTGTTACTAGGCTTGAAGCAGATAATATTGGGTGAACAGCTATGGGCTGCATTATGAAGGTCAGACTAGATGATCAAAATGGCCCTTCTGGTCTTTAAAAAAAAGTAATAAAAATCTATGAACCAACGTCAGATCTCAATTTTCCCAGTATGAGCAGATCAGAGAACTGTCCTGCTTTGCAGAGGAAGCAAGAGCATGTATCAAGTTCCTATTGAATTCAATATGACTCTGCTGCTGTCACAGAAATGACCTCATTCTCCTGCTATAACAATACAGGAAGCACAGTAAGATACGACACAGAGAAACCTGCCGTCCGCAAACAAAACAAATTAAAAACAACCTCTTCCTTCCAGATGCAGAGGAAGGACTTGCCCCAAGAATTTATTCATACCAGAAAAGAAACCCATCCTGACTGTACTCACAGTATCTCAAGCCAGTCAAAAGAAAATGGATTCATCGAACAGACTAGGATCACCAAAGTGCAGCCCCGCCCTGAGAGCCACAGGCTAAGTTCCCTCTAAGCTGCACGGCCACGGAGGGCCACGCAGGTGGGGAGAGGCAGCTCTCCCCTGGCCCCAGTCCCAGAGCTGGCGCAGCCAGGGAAAGGCACCTGTTCCCCAGCCCTAGTCCCGGAGCTACCGCAGCCGGGGAGAGGTGCCTCTCCCTCAGCCCCAGGCTGCTGTGGTGAGAGAGGGCTTGGGGGAGGGAGGGAGTCCTCTCTTCCCGCCGCAGCCCCAGGGTAGCCTGCACCCCAAACCCTTCATCCCCAGTCCCTCCCTAGAGCCTGCACCCCCAGCCGGAAACCTCCCCCTCACCTCAACTCCGAACCCCTCGGCCCCACCCCCGCCACACATCACCTCCATATTGGTGCACATAACAAAATTAATTCTGCACATGGATGTAAAAAATTAGAGGGAACATTGACTCCATGGGTATGAAAAGAATCTAAAAACACATCCTTCCCCTCTGTAAAGTGGCCACTGATCAGCCTAATCTGGAGCTACTGAAATTGCAACTTACTAGAGCATCAATGAGGACTTCAGCTCCCTCTTCGCTCTCATGGAGTGTATCTATGTCCGTCAGTTCTTGAAGCAGATCCACCACGGCTATGGACACATGTGGGAGATGTTAAGGATAACCCAAGTCATAATCAAGACCTCATTTATCTTCATAATTGGCCCAAGGTGACTGTGTTTGCTCACCAACTGCCGAGACTGGACTAGCAAGGAGCATGTGCAGAGCAGAGCAGAGGAAGACCAAGCATAAGCTCAGGCACTGCTTTAGCAGCCCTTGTTTCCATAAGCACCAAAACTACCTGATTTTAGTAACCGGGAGTAATGCTGCAACGTGATCATCTATTTGTTGTATTTGGCAGTTTCACTGTTCCCAGTGCCATTTGCTTTTTGTCATTTTTAAAACAATTAAACATTCCAGAGCTGGTACAACTGGCTACCAGCCATTTGACATTGTAGCAATCGTTAAGACTCTAGTTAGGAGCACAGAAAAATGTAGCAATTTGATTTGTGTGCATTATCCTCCCAAGGATACCATAGCTAACTTGACACAGCATGCACCCCACAAACAAGGCCGTAATATGACCATGGAGTGACAACCTTCTTCTGCCTGGCTCAGTTAGGAGAGCATGCTTCTATAACCATGCACCCCACAGGAACTGCAAAGATCCTGCCAGCCCAATTTTCATTCATTAACACTGGGCTGCGTAACACATGGTTCTTTTGACTGCCATGCAGTTCTTTAGTACAGCCAGATGTATTCCCTCTCATTAGACCCACTTTCCTATTCTCTCAGACACACTGATCAATCCTGCCAAATTCCCACTGGGACAGAACAAGAAATCCAGTTGTCAAGATGTCCTACATAACAAAATCCTGAAAGATCTCTTTAAAATCCACACGCTAATAGACAAGTCATCCAATTCTTCCATTTGTGTAAGAATGGAAATGAATTTTTATGTACTTAGTTATTTAATAAGGTTACAGTCCTGACTTCACCAGACCCAGGAAATTCTGTAACACGACTGCCGTTTCATTCCCACCTCAAACTGCTATGTCCAGGCACTGCAGAACCCTCAGATCAGTATGCGACAGTACCTACTTCACACGCGGCAGCACTCATCTAAGGGTGTGAGTTTGGCACCAGTAGGTATACCTGCACCAGCTTTAATCTAGCTAGCACAGGCAACAATAGTACTGCAGATGGTGTGGAATGGACCTCAGCTCGGGCTAAGTGCCCAAGTACAAGCCCAAGAGGGAGCCTGGGTATGCACTTTAGCTGCTAGCCCTCGCTGAAGCCCATCCTGCCATGTCTACACTACTATTCAGAGTAGCAGCCGTGTTAGTCTGTATCCGCAAAAAGAAAAGGAGGACTTGTGGCACCTTAGAGACTAAACAATTTATTTGAGCATAAGCTTTTGTGAGCTACAGCTCACTTCAATGGAATGCATCCGATGAAGCGAGCTGTAGCTCACGAAAGCTTATGCTCAAATAAATTGGTTAGTCTCTAAGGTGCCACAAGTCCTCCTTTTCTTTTTACACTACTATTTTCAACCATGCTAGCGAGACTGAGGCTAGCTTAAGTATCACCTACCTGTGCTACAATTGCACCTTCACTTGTAAAGTAGACCTACCGGTAGTGAGGCGAGACTAGTTCCTCTCCATGCAGTTTTAGGGGTAGGTTTTTGGATCCTTGGCTTTCCATTTATACTTGCAATTGCAGACAGAAATCAAGTAGAAGTGCAACTACTTATACTTGGGCCCACAATTAGTTTTGCTGATATAAAAACACAGGTCCAAGTTACGCTTGCAAAACATTAAAGTCAGGCCTCTCCTCACCTGAACATATAAGTAAAGTTTTGAAGTGTTTAAGTGACTTAGGAACCCAAGACCCATTAAAAGCCAGTGACCAGTTCCTAGGTCAGTTTTGAAAGGGTGACCCATACATTTACCACTAAAGACAACACCAAATTGCTAGTGCTAAAGAAACTAAAATCCTCTAGCCACGTACAAAATGCACCATGGGCAGGATGGTGTCCCCCAAGCTACCTGTGACTGTGCTGCAGTCTCTCCAGTGGTCAGGATAGTGGAGCTTCTATGGCATTTCCAGCCATGGAATCTCTACCGAGCCTGCCAACAAGGATGCCAGTTGTGCAGGTGAGTTCAGGACAAAGGAAAAGGCTTCTCTGGCTCTCCTGACTTTTGCTAATTTAAGTCACAGCCTAGTCGTCATCTTTCACTCACATCTTTTGCACTAACAGATCACCTGGGATTTGTCCCCTCACCTCTCCCTGCATTAGCCCCTCCAAGGCACTAATCTAAATGAAGTGTGAAGAACTCATCCTTTGGTGTTCCCTTTGGGGAAACCATTTTAAAACCTTATCCTGTTTAGTTGTAGTAAAGCCACCAGCAGACTTGAATGAAAAGCCGTTTCCTTTATGTCTAGGAGCTTCAGTTCAATCGTTTTTGCATTTTTTGCTTGAGCAGTAACCTAGCATACAGAGAGGTGTTACTGCAGCTTACAGTCTGCGTCCAACACATCTGAAAAGATTTCTACAAATCTGTAACGAGAAATATGTTTTCTCCCAGGTTTACAGCTCGCAGGCAAAATTTCTGCTCCCAAACTAATTGGCAAACGAGTTTTAACTCCTTTAAAAAAAAAAAAAAAAAGGAGAGAAAGCGAGCAGTGAAGACTGACAAGCCCTGAACAAAACTGATCCCGAGACACATCTTTTTATGGCTGAAAGGACAAAAATAGCTGTGTTCCCATACGCTCCTGCTCCTAAGGTCATCAAGAACCAGCCCTCTGATCCCAGTCAAAATCCCCACAGTTTATGTTTTCCCTGAGAATGACAAATTCAAGATAACCTTTCGGTGCTGTGCACACTGTACACAAAAAGCCTGAGGTCTCTGGTGAAAGTATAAAATATTAAACCATGATGTCCATGGCACTGGTTATGCGTGGTCGGCATTTCCAGCTGTACAACAGTAAATTGTTAACCACCTCATACTTGAGAATAATTTCTATTACAGATCACAGAGAAGACAAGCAGCAGTGTTGGCTGTTTTGCAGAGATCAGCATTCTACCAGACCAAGGTTATGTTAGGCGCAAGTTAAAATAGTCAACCCTGTAAATACTGCTCTCTGATGAAAACTGCAATGCAATGAGATTTTAAAAATGTTTTTATAATATAATCACTGTATCTATTTTCAAAGATTGTATCACTATTTCTTTAAAATATAGTGTCTTAAATGCAAGAAAAAAATTGCTAAAAGAGAAAATTGACATCCTTAAATCGAACAATAATAAATATTTAGCATTTTTACAGCACTTTTAACCTGGAAATCTCAAAGGGCCTAAGAAACGTGTCAGGCATTATCATCAGCTTTTTCACAAATGGAAAAAAGGAGGGGGAGAGATTTTAAGTGATTTGCCCAAAGTCACCAAGCGAGCCACTGGAAGAAACCCCTGGTCTCATCTCCCAATCCAGTGCTCTATCCTGGGACCACACTGCCGCATTAGTTCACGAATGCTGGTTCAAACCCACTTCATGCAGCCTCCCTCTGGAATGGAGGAGGTGGAAGCCATTTCATGATTTTTCAGGTTAGGTTAAACTAGCCATTTTAGTTTTTAGTCTTTGCCTCTCACACAGATCACTGGTAAGCCAAGCATCTTGTGTCACTCTGCTCCTAAACGGAAGGTCAGGTGTCCTGGCAACAAAAGGTATTAGTACAGTTATGGTGCTTCTGTTCGGGACAAGCAAACCACTGGTACACAGCAGACATAGGTCAAAACTGAGGTTCTCTGGTCAAACCTTTGGGGAGCAAGGACTGGAATAAAGAGCATGAACGGATGCATGCTAGCATTCAGGTGCCATATCCTCAGCAGCGTTTGTAAAGGAAAGTGCACTGCATGCTTGTCTGTGGTTAGCCCTCCACTTTACACGAGTGCCCAAGCAGAACCTTTAAAAATGAAACTAAGGCTAATTACTCAAATGAGATGACGGGTACATTAACGGTTCGGCAGGGAAAATAAAGACACTGAAATGTTCAGGAGACAGAGTAGCTGAGTAAAGAAGGGTTTCAGGTGAACAAAAGAGGATGGAAGTTTAAAGCGGTGGGAGGGAAGAGAAAAAATATCTAGCAGTCTGTGTGAAAATGGAGCACAAGAGATTGTAGAGGTGCCTGCAGAAAGAACATTTCTCCTGAGAGTAAGGCTAACAATGAAAGGATATCTGTATTATCGTGTCCAAGCAGCCCTAGGAGAGACTGTACAGCGTTCAGCTCCACCAGCAGGTGGTAAAGATCAGGCATGGTTGCAACCACATGCATTTCCTGAATGATGTCATTTAAATCCAGCTCAGACTCCATGAACCTGTGGACAGAGGCAGGGCAAAATTGGTCAGTGAGAACACAAGTGCATCAGCTATCCTCACAGTAAAACGCAGGCCTTCCCCACACTGAGAACAAAGCAGCCACACAATCCACCAACCAAGGCTCATTTGTCCAGGCATCACAGTGCCAAATATTTCCAATCCATTCCGCAAGGGCGCCAATTCGGGGGGACGGGAGCCCCCCTCTGAGTTTTGCACAGGAGGAGTGCAAGCTCCCAGGTGGAACTCTTAACTACAGCACAGCATCCTGTGAAATGTAAGGTTTCAGAGTAGCAGCCGTGTTAGTCTGTTACACTACAAAAGATTCCCCGCTCCCCTGGCTCTCCTGCTGGAATAGCTCACCTTAAGTGATCACTCTCCTTACGGTGTGTATGGTAACGCCCATTGTTTCATGTTCTGTATGTATATAAATCTCCCCACTGTATTTTCCACTGAATGCATCTGATGAAGTGGGTTTTAGCCCATGAAAGCTTATGCTTAAATAAATTTGTTAGTCTCTAAGGTGCCACAAGCACTCCTTTTCTTTTGTGAAATGTAAGTTCTGCAGAGGAGAGGTGTCCCTGGGGCAGGGAGTAAGGATTTTGTTTACAAACAGAGGCAGGGTGATTAAGATAAGAAAGGGCTGGTGATTAAATGAAGGGTATGGAAGCTTAGCTTCTAAAAGAGGAATCCCTCAGTGGTTGGGGAGAGGGGGTGTTTTAGAGGAGGTGGATTCACAAAAAATACAGCAAAGCACTGTGCGTAGGTTACATTCAGAAAAGGGGGAGATTTGGGGGCAGAGGTGGAAAGAAGGGGTCAGACCCAGGGCAGGGCTAACAGTGTATAGAGAAGTGCCCACGCTACCTATGGTACTTATGTGGTCTCATCACCACAGTATCTGAGGCCATAGGCACAGACTCTGTGGGTGCTCTGGGGCTGGAGCACCCACAGGGAAAAATTGGTGGGTGCTCTGCACCCACTGGCAGCTCCCCACCCCGCCGCCCCCGCCACAGCTCACCTCTGCCTCCTCCACGAGCACGCTGCGTGCCCACTTTTCCCCCTCCCTCCCAGCGCTTGCTGCCGTGAAACAGCTGTATTGCGCGGCAAGTGCTGGAGGGGAGCGGGAGGAGGAGGAATGCGGCGTGCTCAGGGGAGGAGGCCGGGGCGGGGATTTGGGGAGGGGTCCAATAGGGGCAGGGAGGGGGCGGAATTGGGGCATGGACTTTGGGAGAAGGGTTTGGAATGGGGGCTGTGTCGGGGGGGCGCAAGCTCCCACCGGCGCCATGAGAAGTTGGCGCCTGTGTCTGAGGCTTCCCCTCACAATGTCTAACCTATTTCTCCGCCCAGCCCCTCGGTGAGGTAGAGCAGTGCTGTTATCCCCATTGCACAGATGGGGCACTGAGGCACACCCAGACTAAAGGCTAGAGTTTCAAAGGTATTTAGGCAGCTAGTGAGATTTTCAAATGCACTTACAAGGTTTGGTGCTTTGTAAACCCCACTAGATACCTAGCTGCATCTTTGGGTGCCTAAAAGCCTTTGAAATTCTGTCACCGGCCTGGGGACACACAGGAAGTCCATGCGGGGAGAGTAGAATCCAGGTCTCTCAGGGCTAGCTTCCTATCCAACAGAACAGCCTCTCTCTCTGCTGCATGCTACAAAAATAGACGGATAGATGGGAGCAAATCCAAGATGGCCAGTTCTCAGAGACTCCGGCAAATGGTCCCAGGATGGATGCCAGGGTTGACAGCATGAAAAACAGCACAGAGATCCGGAAAGCTAGAGAATGAGAGTCAGATGAGAGGAGATGACTTAACTCCCCAGGGGTGGCAGGTTGCGCCCGAGGCTGGGCTGTACAGCAATGGCTACTGAGCAATTTTACATTTTAACTGAAAACCATTTTGTTCAGTCATTTTTTGTTCTGAGTTTGAGAAAAGAAAGGAATGAGAACGTGTCATATAAGTATCCGATGTGTTTATGCCTCAATTTCTTCGGGTTTCAATTGTAACCAGACCAATTCCAGAACAAAGAACAGAAACTGAATCCACAGAGTCCATAAAGCCGACAATTATTGTCATGATTTGTATTATTCACTGAGCACCATCTGTGTGCTCAGCACTGTTCAGAATATGCTAGGCAATGTAGTCCCTGAGCCAATGCATCTAAAATGTGTAGCCCTGGATAAGATGGCTCAGATATTTAAGGATGAAGTGTATCGTTATTGACCATACTATGATGTTTATATCTGTGAGTGGAGGCACTGATGGCAACAGAAGTTTTACCTGATTAAGGACTAGAAGATTTGACCCTCCAACTTTCTTTCAAAAGGAATAGCCAGCTGCCCAGAGCTCCTGAGCCTGTTTATTTTCCTTCTCTGCCTGCAGTGGCCCTGATAGATCTCAAACATCTCAGTTTTTTTCCCCCTCAACTTTAAAATATAGATTTTTTTTGGTGTTTAGTTCTAAATATCCTCCTGTGAGACCTGCAACTCAGTCACTGGAGTGTAGTGTTTCAGAGCCTTCTGGAAAGTCACGAGCCTTCAAACAGAAGGGAAAGCAGTGTTGCCAACTCATGATTTTTGTCATGAGTCTCATGATAATTGTGTTCCTTAAAGCCCCAGCTCCTGGAGGCAAGTGATATGTGATGATTTCAGCCGTCATTCTTAAAGAAAAATTAAGTTTCTAGTCCTCGTGGCTGTGGAAGAAGCTTCAAATTGTGACCCCAGGGCACCCTACAGGCTCAAAAAGCAGAAGGCAAATAAAAAGAAGCTTAAATCTGTTATTTTTACATAATTTCATGATTTTAAAGCCAATCTCATGATTATTCAACATTTGGGGTTGGCAACACTGTGACAGTGACTTGAAAGTGTCCGTTTAATTCCTGTTTAGGATTCATTTCTAGTCTATTATTTGTAGTGAAGTAACGCCTCTAGAGCCCCAGGCAGGTGCAGTATAAACTCATGGGGGCTTGCCCTAGTCAGATGTTTCCAAAGTTAAATGATCTATTCCGTGCTTGGTGAACTGCAAAAAAAAGTGATAGAAACAATTGTAGAAAAATCTAGATGACTTTCTATTGTTGTATTCAAGAGTTAGTAACAAAGAATATACACTAAAATTTTAAACCTAACCAGTGTTCCTTAAGTGACTTGACACAAGATGTGAGAATGTTAGTATTAGAGCTGAGTGGGTCTAATATTTATTAAATCCTCTTTTTTTACATAGGAATTAGATACAGTGCTCCTATTAGCTAATTTCTAAGTTATTATCTTCAAAAAAACCAAACCCTAGTTTTCAGGTGCCTAAGTAGCCCTTGGAATCACGGTTAAAGCTGGCCCGCAACGAAAATCTGAAATGGCGCCCCTGCCATTCTGCTCACATCATCACAAAGTCAGTCACTGGATTCAGAACTCATTGCAAACAGTTTGTCCCTCATTTTGTCATATCACTGCACATGGGCCCCAAAAGCATTTTATGATGTGGCATTCCCGCCCTCTCTAATTTATGTATTTCAGTTTAAAAGAGTAAGTGTGCAGGCTAGTTCCTGCATAGAGAATTCTTCTCCTGACTCATCTTAATGTTAAAAGCGTGTGCGTTATATTAGCTCCAGGAAGGGCAGAAGAGCACTTGGGTGCCTGTCTGAAACAGGGAGAATAGGGGCAGGGGCAGGGGCAGGGACTTAGCTCCAGCCAAGCTTCAGAGAAAACAGGTTGAAAGTTTACTTTCATTTATTTAAGTTAAATAAAGGCAATCCCCAGAAAAGGGGTAAATTTGAATCAGACCCAGCATCCCTGTACTGGAGTGAGGAAAGGGGTGGAGATGTCACTTGCTTACACTGAACTTCTCTCCTATTGCTTCAGATTCAGAAAGAAGGGTTTTGTAAACTGGCCTTGCTGAGTCTTTTCCTCTCACTTTAAGCAAGCTCTGACCTTCAGAAGGGATTGTCTTGGGGTATGGGACAGAGACTCCAAGATGTGTGACTCACCAGTCGGGAGAAAGGGCCAAGCTAGAGGGCAACAACATAGCACCAAGTACCAACACTGCCTGTTAAAACTGTAACTCAGACTTGCAAAAGGGACACAGATTCAGCCTGACATGTCACAGAACATTTCCTTGGCTTCACATTGTCAGAACTCCCTCCCCCCTTAATGTGGCAGAGCACACATCAGCAGGGCCTGGCAAAGCTCAGGGCTGCTAGAAAAGCAGCAAAAACTAATGAGTAGTGACTGCAGCCAAAGACACACAAAGATTTCAATCCAAGAGCCTTGGACTAACTGGGGGAAGAGAGCTCCCTGTGTTCAAACAACTGCAGTTCTGAGAACAAATACTTCATAGGAAGAGTCAGATTATCAACAGATTTGAACCACTCATTTTGCTCAGTGTAGAGTATTCTGAAAGTTCCCCTGATGTAAAGCAGGATTCCCGCCAAATACAAACTGTGAGCTGCACTTGGTAGCTTGGAAAAGAGGAGACTAAGGGTAAGTCTATACGACCCGTAGCGATCGATATATCGGGGTCGATTTATCGCGTCTAGTCTAGACGTGATAAATCGATCCCCAAGCACTCTCCCATCGACTCCGGAACTCCAGCGCCGCGAGAGGCACAAGTGGAGTCGATGGGGGAGCGGCAGCAGTCGACTCACCCGCCATGAAGACGCCGCAGTAAGTCGATCTAGGTACGTCGACTTCAGCTATGCTATTCTCGTAGCTGAAGTTGCGTACCTTACATCGACTCCCCCACTAGTGTAGACCAGAACTAAGGGGGGATATGATAGAGGTCTATAAAATCATGAGTGGTGTGGAGAAAGTGAATAAGGAAAAGTTATTTACTTGTTTCCATAATATAAAAACTAGGGGCCATCAAATGAAATTAATGGGTAGCAGATTTAAAACAAATAAAAGGAAAGTTATTCTTCACTCAGCGCACAGTCAACCTGTGGAACTCCTTGCCTGAGGAGGTTGTGAAGGCTAGGACTCTAACAGGGTTTAAAAGAAAACTGGATAAATTCATGGGGGTTAAGTCCTGGCTAATAGCCATTAATGGATGGGCAAGGAATGGTGGTCCCTAGCCTCTGTTTGTCAGAGGGTGGAGATGGATGGCAGGAGAGAGATCACTAGTTCATTATCTGTTAGGTTCACTCCCTCTGGGGCACCTGGCATTGGCCACTGTCAGTAGACAGGATACTGGGCTGGATGGACCTTTGGTCTGACCCAGTATGGCCATCCTTATGTTTTTATGTTCTTATGTAGTACAGTTATATGATTTGGCTGTGCTGAGTGTATCAAAAATTATGAAGAAAAATGGATCCATTTGGAAGGAGACACCCTTACATTCACGGTCATCCCTGCACCTTCTGAAACCCTCGGCACCTACCTTTATTAGGTAAACAGAGCCCTCTTTAGATTTTGGGGCTGTGAAGGGGCGGGGGGCAAGGTTAGAAGCCATGGAAAGGAAGGAGCATCATAGTGTGGAGAAACTGAGGGGAAAAGTACTAACAATGAGGCGAGATCAGGGAACAAAAGAGGGGACACCAAGGAAAGGCCAAATCCAAAAAGAAAAAGAAAAAATGCTTTGAAGAGAAAGTTTTAAAGGGATAGCAGAAATGGGTGAAGAATTATAGGGTGGGAGCCTGAAAATACTGAGAGACACATGACATCAGTATAAACAGGAAAGTGAAGAAGAAGCAGAAGTGAGAGAGAGCAACAAATGAAACAGGACGTTTTACAGCAAGTCTGTGTGAGAGCATTCTGTAAAACTCCGATAATGGCGGTCTGGATGTTCTAGCCAAGGTCCATCTGACTTTCCAGGCAACAGACAACAAGACTGTCTGCTCCTAGGGGAGCAGCTGGGCACTTTTGAAAACTAGGACATTTATTTGGGTGCCTAAAAAAGACCTTGCAAGCCTTACTTTAAGCCCATTTTTTAAAATTTTTGCCCAAAAATAGAATATAAACTAGACTTTTTAAATGGCAGGTTTTAATAATCTAAGGTATTATTAGTAACACAGCAAGGAATTTAATATATTTTTAAATAAAATTCAACCTGTCCTCCTCTCTTTCACAACATAGCCACCACCAGCACGAATCTCAGCAATGCCAATTTTTAAATTAAAAATGTTATTTTCAAATACAATTTACAGGTCATACCTAGCAATAATTGCCTTTAATCACTTGACCTTTCACACAACTGAACCTGAATCTGCATCTGTGACTAAGAGATTAACTTTGGGCTCAAGCAAGGAGGGAAGGCTCATAGTGGGTGAGGCAGAGGGACTGCATGTGACCTTACTTTTCTGGATTATCTGGGAACTTGATCCGCAGCTCTTGGTTTTTATAAGACCTCTTCTCAAAAGTAAGAATCATCTTCTTCACCGAACTTTCATCCAGAGGCTCATCCTAGCCAAACAAAACAAATAACGCTTAGCTCTCAGAGATGGATGCAACACCAACCTGGCAATAAGTAAGAGTAACCAACAAGCTGAGCCAGTCCTGGATACACTTGTGATATAATAAACAGTAACCAGGAGCAAATGGCAATCAGAGAAGGAAGCTCACCAAAAGTCTCACTGCAGAAGGCTGACATATCCCTAGCGTGAGCCACATTTAAAGTTTAAACAAGTCCAGTTAACAAAATGTTTCCAGGAGACCCAAAGAGATTGTCTGCATAAACAAGTGTATCTACGCAGTAAATTAAAAAAAGCTATTTAATGGCACTGACATGAACTAAGCTACCAAACAGGGGTCTTAGATTCTAAAGACAGGTTTCAGAGTAGCAGCCGTGTTAGTCTCTATTCGCAAAAAGAAAAGCTCACGAAAGCTTATGCTCAAATACATTGGTTAGTCTCTAAGGTGCCACAAGTCCTCCTTTGCTTTTTAGATTCTAAAGGGATTTTTAAATTCTTGCACCTTGGGCTACTGGAAAAAACAGAATCCTCGGATGATATTCTTGTTGCTAGAGACTGGGAACTTGCACACTACATGATTCCCAAGATTCTAGCCAATCAACAGGGCTTTTGCTTGATCCATTCATCCTCCAACTCAAACATTAAGGAAATCCCGCATTATCTGTCTCAATCATCAACCACAGCAGCAGCATCTCAACATCAGAAAGTAGAGGGAGGTTTCAGAGAGGAACGTTAGAGATGCTGCACACAGAGGACAATGATATTTTTACAAACCCACATGATTCCACCGTGGCAAATGTCACTTGTTTTTCATCAAACACGATATAGACAGCAGGAAGTAACTCTCTCCTGGATTTATAGCAATCTGTTTGTTACAGAAGGGCCAGTCCTGCACTGGATCTCTGTCTCCAAGACTTGAAATCATTTACCCTTGATAGCTGTGTGACAGAGATGGCAATTTCCTCCAATATCCCTGAAAGACCTTATTGTATTAAGTTTATGTATTACTGCGGGCTGGGACTGTATGTAACCTCTATAGGGGGAGACATAAGAACTGGGAGTATGGACTTTTGGGACAATAAGGGTTAAGTGGATTTCCAGGGAAATCCTTAGGGAGAGGTTAATGCAAATTCCCCAAATTCAGTTATGCAAAAACCCAGCCTTTTGAAGCTACTGAATATCTGTTACAAAAGTCCAAGATCAAAGGCCCAAGCTGTATAAAGAAAGGACTGAACTGCTCAGCCTTTGTTCTGGTTCTGGATCTAAGGCAGGTGAATTTCTAACTATGGGGAAAACCCAGCTGTGGGTTTGGAAGAACTAAAACCTACTGGAGCCCTACGATGGAGTTGGTGTAATCTCTGGTAAGCTTTTTGGCCTGTCTGTAAGAATTTATATTGCTTTTTACCTGTTTTCTCAGTAATGTTTTTACCTTAAGATTAAACATGCAGTGTGACAACTTATACCTGTGAGCAATACACTGGTCATTGCCTTCAGAGAGAAGGCACAGTGCAGGCGCCAGCCATCAGGCAGACTGGCTTGCCAAGGATATCACAGTGTAATACTGGGAACTGTGCAGCATTAAAACCCCAGATCAAAAGGGAACGAGACACAGGTCTCCGCCCAGGTGAAGTGACAACTAGGAAGTGCCCTTGGTGACCACAGAGGGGGGAAAACAGGTGCAGTTGCCCTGAAACTGTGCCAAGCTGCTACCATAATCCTGTGCCCCCCTCATCCTTCTCCCTACAGAAGAACGTTTGCTTCTTTACTGCTGCTACAGAGCTAGCAAGAGAGGGAGGGTGGGTGAAGCTATGAGGCTGAGAGTACCTATGAAGCTAATGGATTTAGAAAATTAATAAGAACCAGAAGCTACTTCCTGTCACAAATTTTAGAAGTAGACTCAAGTAGTTTACACCTAAAACAGATTTTATATTTTGAAAGTTTTTTCCAAGCCTTCTTAGGATCTTTTGTTCATTATTTTAGAAGCCGACTTTAAAAATTATTAAAAAGAAAAGGAGGACTTGTGGCACCTTAGAGACTAACAAATTTATTTGAGCATAAGCTTTCGTGAGCTACAGCTCACTTCATCGGATGCATTCAGTGGAAAATACAGTGGGGAGATTTATATACACAGAGAACATAAAACAATGGGTGTTACCATACACACTAACGAGAGCGATCAGGTAAGGTGAGCTATTACCAGCAGGAGCGCGGGGGGGGGGGGGGGGGGGGGGGGGGGGGGGGGGGGGGGGGGGGGGGGAGGAAGGGAAACCTTTTGTAGTGATAATCAAGGTGGGCCATTTCCAGCAGTTGACAAAGGTCCGGGGAGGGGGGGAATAAACATGGGGAAATAGTTTTACTTTGTGTAATGACCCATCCACTCCCAGCCTTGAGTGGATGGGTCATTAAACAAAGTAAAACTATTTCCCCATGTTTATCTCCTCCCCTTCCCCCTCCCTCCATGCTGTTGATCAGACGTTCTTGTCAACTGCTGGAAATGGCCCACCTTGATTATCACTACAAAAGGTGTCATCATCCCCCCCACCCCCCTGCTGGTAATAGCTCACCTTCTCTGATCATTCTCCTTACAGTGTGTACGGTAACTCCCATTCTTTCATGTTCTGTGTGTATATAAATCTCCCCACTGTATTTTCCACTGAATGCATCCAATGAAGTGAGCTGTAGCTCACGAAAGCTTATGCTTAAATAAATTTGTCTCTAAGGTGCCACAAGTCCTTCTTTTCTTTTTGCCGATACAGACTAACACGGCTACTACTCTGAAACCTTAAAAATTATTGTATTCCCTGAAGGGTTAGAAATTGAAACAATAGTCTTGTGATGTTTTGAGCCCCAGGAATGAAAATGACCAGTTAGTTTAATCATCCAAGCAGAGAGCGAAATGTAAATCTTAGGTAAATAATTGTGTCATTCATTTTCATATTTTCCATTGTTAAAATGGTTAAGAAAACATTCTCCTTTTTCCTCCAAATATTTGTACTGCACAGAGTACAATGACAGATACAATTAGAACTACCAACAGGGTTTATGGTATTGACAGTGTCCTTCTTAAAGAGGGCCCAGACAACCTTAAAGCACCCTTATTTTTCTCATTAGACGTATGTGGTGGAAAAGGCTCTGATTTGAAGAGGTGACTACATCTCAGGCAATCCCATCCCCACTGAACACCGGAGATTTACCTCCTCTTCTTCCTCTTCTCCCTCCTTATCAACCATCTGAAGAAGTTTTTTTTTCTCATCATCAGTTTCTTCCAGTGCAGCAGCTTCCTCTTCTCGGTGGCGACTGCGCTCCCGTGCACTGGCTTGTTTCCGCCGTGCTTTGATATCCTCATCTTCATCATCACGGGGCCTTTTTGTCCCTCTGTTGGGCTGAGGTAAGAGAAAGAAGAGGAAATAAAGAGAGTGAGTCAAGCACTTTTGTGTCCCTTTATCTCAGAGCCCCAGAGACAAAGCTTATTTATTTTAAGCACAGCTAATTAGAGTTTTAGATTTGCAAACTGAAATAGAGATTTAGTGATGTTTAATGTCATATAAAGAAGAGTACCAGCAAGAGTTGTGTCAACCTTCTTCCCTACGTTGGCACATGAACATCAGCCAGGATGTCACATCCTTATCATGCAAAACCCCTGGAACTTCAAACCCAAGCAGGGTTTGGTGGCCCAGCTGACTAGGCAATGGTTTTGTGAAGTGGATACATTTTCACTCGGGAACCAAGGACTTGTATCACTTGTGAGCCAACTCTCAGATGACCCAGGGTCTAGAGGTGAATTCACTGAATTTCCAATACTGCACCCTCATCCTCTGACTCACCTAGGTGAAGACCCAATTCTGAACTATTTTCCGTACCCAAAATCCACCTTGGGTTGGATGCCCAATTAATGCAGAATCAGGCTCATCATTTGCACATCCAGGACAGTGTTGGGCCTGTAGGCGGCAGTTCAGCAGAGGCAGGACATGAAAGTTTGGGAACTACATGTGCATAGTACGTTTGCTTGCAACTGTGTTATTTTCACCCACGGTTCCCACTCACCAGGCAAAATTAAAGGGAACCCAGAGAAGGAAAAAAGGGGATAGTTCTACTTCTTCTTAGGGTGGACAGAGAAAGCCTGTAAGGGCGTGGGTTTGGGATTTTAGAAAAAAAAAAAAAAAATCAACTTCCCCTCCTTAAGAGAGGAATGTTAAGTCCTGTCTCCTCTGCTTTTTGCTGGAGGGCAAGGGAGATGGAATGAGAGCTCTCAGCCCTATATTGCAAGGACAGCAGCTGATTCTTTCACAGAAATCTTTTCTGCCAACTGTTTAACAGGTGTCTGTGTAAACTAGGTATTAATTTAAAAAAAAAAACAAAAACCCTAAGAATTCCTCCCCTCTGCCAGCTGCTCAGGTTTTGGTTCCATGATATTTGTGATATAACAACTCCACCAGTCTATCTTTCACCCATAGTTTTCCACCTAACTTTCTATTGTACAAAGCAGATTTCTTTTCTGAAAAATCCTCTTTGGCCTTCTTAAGATATCAAAAACACAACTCTCTCCTTTGCTGGTCGTTTATCTACAATCTCAAGATCACCGCCCACTTCCACAAAGGTAGCAGCTGTTTCGCGGCAATCAAGATTCTTCCTGACTTTGAGGACAGAGAATTTAAAAATAAATAAATAAATAAATAAAAATCAGCTTTGGAGAAGAAAAAGTGGAAGTGTCACTCTCTTGCCAGGTCCCATAAGAGCACAGGCTTCCAAGTGGGAATTTGCAGCTCCACAGCATGCTGGGAACTTTAGCCCCCAGGAGGCACTAATTCTTTCAGGCTCATAAGCCAAGACCTGCTGTGATTTTGATTAAAATGAGTATACTGTTGCAGACCAGCTACGACACTGTCTCAGTGCAAAATCTCAGAGCATTTCATTTATTTTCAGAGATTCCACAGAGTTTAAGGGGCCATCACATCATTTAGTCTGATCTCTTGTATATTACAGGCCATTCCTTTTCACCCTGATACCCTATATTGAGCCCAATGACTTTAGTTAGCCTAAGCATTTCAATCCACAGGAGAGGAAACTATTGTGTCCACTGGCAGAGAACAAAAAAGAGACCAAGGTGCCACCAATGGTCGCAGCCCAATGGCAGGGAATTGTTCAGCTGAGATACTCACAGGATCCTAGCACGCTCACTGCTGCAGATGAAGGCACAAAAACCCTTAAAACAAACCAACATCCCAGCCAATGTGATCTGGTTGGAAGGGAGGGGGACGTTCCCCATCCCAAATCTGGCAACCAGTTTGACTCTGAACATGTAAACAAGACACACCAGCCAGGTACCAAAGAAAGAGGATTCTCTGCACCATCTCAGAACACTGGCCACGCCATGCAGTTTCTCCAACTGTGGCTAATCTTTGATGCCTCAGGAGGAAGGCAAAAACCCAGAATGCATCTGGCCAATTGTGTATCTGGGGAGGGAGTAGGTGAGGGGATCCTTCCTGACCCCTGCAGGTGAGTGGGATGAGATGAAGCATGAGATTTGAGTATAGTGACTGTCCTAACGTAGAGCTGCAAATGTTATGAACGTATTAAGAGATAATGCATGGAATCCTGTTCTCTCCAAGGGCCCATAAGGACAGAGATAAACAGGGGAATTCGTAGGTTCCAAGGCCAGAAGGGATCTCCATAACCATCAAGCCCAACCACCCCACACACGCACAGAGGCCATACAATTTCTCCCAGGAGCTGGATTAAAACATACCTTTTAGAAAGGTAACAAATTTCACTGTCAAGGCTCCAAGCAATGGTGAGTCCACCACCTCTCCAATAAGCTGATCCAATATTTAGTTTCCCTCACTAATACTTTTTTTAATTAAATGAAAGACAGGCAACTGAAAACTTGGCTGTCCAAATTATGCAAAAGAGACTGGAAGTTGTGACCATGTGCAAAGTGCAAATGGAACAGCGGGCTCAACGTAGTTTTTTAATGGACATAAAAGTAGCACAGTTAGGGGCACTGTGCTGTTGAAGATGCCATCAACATCTTACAATTAAGGTCCTGTGCGCATATAATCATGAGAAATGGCTTGGCACTTCTGGTAAGAATAGGAGAGCTAAGCCCTGGTCTCCTGCCAGATTCATTCAAACTTGGTTAACTATATTCTGTCTGCCTAAATATTCCCTGCTGTTTCAACTGGTAGACAGTAGCATTTGTCTTGTGCAATTCTACTGCACACTTTTAAGCAGCTGCTGAGGTCCATTCCAGAAATGGCTGTATTTCAGGGCCTGGTGCAGTAATGTATGTATACACTATAAAGCACTTCAGGATCCTCTGGACTGAAAAATGCTCTTTATTTCTAAGGGCATGGTTACACTGGAAACTTCAAAGCGCTGTTGTAGGAACGCTTCCACGGCAGCGCTTTGAAGTGTGAGTGTGGTCATGCACGAGCTCCTGGTAAATCCACCACCACGAGGGGATTAGCTCCCAGCGCTTGGAGCCTGTCTACACTAGCGCTTTAAAGCACTCAGACTTGCTGCGCTTGGGAGGGGGGGGGAGATTTTTCACCCCCCGAGCCAGCAAGTTTCAGCACTATAAAATGTAAGTGTAGACAAGCCCTAAAAAGTGTGCTCCTTACATGCCTTCTGGGCACATTAACAACTTAGAACACCCCACAGATCAATTTTGAAATGATGTATTGTTTGCAGAAGCCAGTAATTTAAACACCCCCCTACCAATTACCAACACTTTTGTCAAAAACAAAAATAAAAATGCTCTTCCAGCTAACACCCTTTCGGGGAAAAGCACTGGTAAACACACATGCCTTCCACGTTGCCCTGAATGGCAGACCATGCTCCTGTTTCACAAATAGCGATTTCCAGAGACAAGGATGTTCTACTGACTCCAGACTCCTGCTCCCCAAAGTTCAAACCTAAAAACTATCAGGAGAAACAGCTCAGGTCATCCCAAACGTTCCTCTAAAATGATTTCCACTGGAAACATGGAACTGAATTAGTGCTACAAAAGCCATGAAAGAGTTAAAGAAAAATCAAGCATTTTCCTTGAATGTTCCTTGTGTATCCAGACACTTTCCAACCTAGACTCCAAGTTCTCATTTCTCTCTCCCTCTTATTTTTTAAATTAAAAAGCAGTGAGACCGTAGCTGTAATGAAGGGCAAATGGTCTGTCGGATGCAAGCTAATGTACCATAGTAAGAGGCTACATCACCAGAACGAATTCTAAATTAAAACTGCACCATGAAACCAACTCCAGTTCCTCTGAGCAAGCAGTCTAGATCATCGGCATTTACAGGCTGTTTCAACCTCAATTATATCATCTTTTTTCGGGAGGAGGGGGGTCTTCTCTAATATGGAGTAACAGAGTCATTATGACAAATTATGAAAATGCCTGGAGTGTAATTATTAATGCTACCAAAACATTTGCAATAGAATATAATTGAATTTTCAGACAAACTTTGTTAAGCAGGAGTTAAGGTTTAGCAGATCATAAAAAATAAAGGAAAGAAAACTTTACAAGAACTTTGCACTTATCAAACAAATATAATGAATACCCCAATAAAATCAGGGTTAATGTAAAATGTCTGGATTTCTGTTCATTTAAAAGTATAAAGAGAGAGTTAAGGTACCCAAACAACCTTAACTCTGCCCCAATAGCACACACTCAACATCATCTCAAAGGTTTCAGAGTAGGAGCCGTGTTAGTCTGTATTCGCAAAAAGAAAAGGAGGACTTGTGACACCTTAGAGACAAGCCAATTTATTTGAGCATAAGCTTTCGTGAGCTACAGCTCACCTCATCGGATGCATTCAGTGGAAAATACAGTGAGGAAATTTATATACACACAGAACATGAAAAAATGGGTGTTGTTATACACACTGTAAGGAGAAAGAAAAAGAGTACTTGTGGCACCTTAGACTAACCAATTTAAAATTTCATGAAGTTGATAGATTTCCACTCCATATGGCTAAATGCAGTGCCTTGCATAATGACAGGATTCAGAGTAGCAGCTGTGTTAGTACAGAGGGGCATTGCTGGCACACGATGGCATATATCACATTGGTAGATGTGCAGGTGAACGAGCCTCTGATAGCGTGGCTGATGTGATTAGACCCTATGATGGTGTCCCCGAATAGATATGTGGACACCAGTCCTTGCCTACAGACAGCCCCCCAACCTGAAGCAAATACTCACCAGCAACCACACACCAGAACCACTAACCCAGGAACCTATCCTTGCAACAAAGCCCGTTGCCAACTCTGTCCACATATTTATTCAGGGGACACCATCATAGGGCCTAATCACATCAGCCACACTATCGGAGGCTCGTTCACCTGCACATCCACCAATGTGATATATGCCATCATGTGCCAGCAATGCCCCTCTGCCATGTACATTGGTCAAACTGGACAGTCTCTACGTAAAAGAATAAATGGACACAAATCAGACGTCAAGAATTATAACATTCATAAACCAGTCAGAGAACACATCAATCTCTCTGGTCACTTGATTACAGACCTAAAGGTCGCAATATTACAACAAAAAGACTTCAAAAACAGACTCCAATGAGAGACTGCTGAATTGGAATTAATTTGCAAACTGGATACAGTTAACTTAGGCTTGAATAAAGACTGGGAGTGGATGGGTCATTACACAAAGTAAAGCTATTTCCTTGTTTATTCCTCCCCCCCACTGTTCCTCAGACGTTCTTGTCAACTGCTGGAAATGGTGCACCTTGATTATCACTACAAAAGGTTCCCCACCCCCACCCCACCCCCGCTCTCCCGCTGGTAATAGCTCATCTTAAGTGATCACTCTCCTTACAGTGTGTATGAAAACACCCATTTTTTCATGTTCTCTATGTATATAAATCTCCTCACCGTATTTTCCACTGAATGGATCCGATGAAGTGAGCTGTAGCTCACGACAGCTTACGCTCAAATAAATTGGTTAGTCTCTAAGGTGCCACTAGTCCTCCTTATCATCTCAAAGGTTTTCTCAAAACTATGTGGTTTTTTAAAAACACTTGTAAATGCTTACGGCAGACTGTGTGGGGAGGCAGCGTAACACTTCACACCAGTCTTATACAACACAGGGTAGTGAGCCTTGGGTGTGCCAGCAAGTCTGTAAATAACGAACATTTTGAAGAGCCTACAACATTTCCATATGCCCAGTTCCAGCTGTGCTCATTTTCATAGTTCTACCCTCTGATGTCAACTACTCAAGAAACATCTTCTAAGGGCTTGGCTACACTTGCGAGTTATATCGCATTAAAGCAGCCCCGGGCACCCTAACTCACGACCCGTCTACACTGGCAAGGCACTTAGAGCACCTGGACTCTGCAGCTGGAGCACTCCTGGTAATCCACCTCCACGAGAAGCATAAGCGGTGGGTCTCAGCTGAAATGCCCCAGAGTCAGTGTGAACGAGGTGTTGCATTACTGCACTCTGATGGGCCTCTGGAAACATCCCATAATCCCCTGAAATCAAGTGGCCACTCTTGTCATTGTTTTGAACTGGGCTGTAAGAATGTGGATATGCCCTTTCAAAGCTCCGTTTCTGACAACCAGCACGCTTATCTGCTCCGGGACAAAGCAATCATTAGTGTGGAATCTTGCTTGAGAGGCGGGGGGGAGGGGGGTCTGCTGCTGCCTGAACTTACAAGACAGCATGCTGACATGCTCTCAACTCCCCAGAAACCCACTCTCTGTCCCCGCACATACACACAACACATTCCCTGTCACACTCCACCCCACCCATTTGAAAAGCATGTTGCAGCCACTTACATGCTGGGATAGCTACAACAATGCACTGCTCTTTGTGGCCGTTGCAAGAGCTGCTAATGTGGCCACGCCAGCACGCTTGAATCTGACAGTGTGGACACACTGCAGCGCTTTCCCTACTGCGCTCTCCAAGGGCTGGTTTAACTTACAGCGCTCTACGTCTACAAGTGTAGCCATGCCCTAATTCTAACCCAGGGAACTACAGGAGAACTTAAGTATGCAACAATATGGAAATGATTTACTATTTATATTGCTGTAGTGCCTTGAGGCCTCAATCAAGTCAAAGCCCCATTGCGCTAGGCACTGTACAAACATGCAGTAAATGACATTTCCTGCCCCAGAGAGCTAACAATCTAAAATTAAGTTGACAAGATGGGTCAGGTAATATCTTTAATTGGACCAACTTCTGTTGGTGAGAGAGACATGCTTTCGAGCTTACACAGAGCTCTTCTTCAGCTCTGGGAAACGTACTCAGAGAACAGAATGTTTAGTATAAGAAGTTAATACATATTTCAAGGTGCAGATACCTGTATGGATACAAATGTATGATTTTTGAATTTAAAAAAACAACAACAGATTTTTGTATTTAAAATCAGATTTTGTAAATACATTTTTCTTTTTAAAATAAAACTGATTTACAATTAAATTGGAAATTATTAAGCCCTAATCTGTAATATATTCAAACCATTTACATTACATGAAAATAATTTTCAGGCAGTACATTTACTGCTGAAATTTTAAAGAAAGTCAAACCACTGAACCGGTGGAAGTCACCAGCTAAGCAATAGGAACCAGAGTTTGTTGAAGAGTTAAGCCAACTTTTGATAGCAACAGTCTCTTCTGCAGGTGCAGAGAGAATATATTCTTCAGTTCAGTCTATTCAACTAGTTCAGATCAATGACTAGTTCATTTAAGTTGAGGAACCAATCAGGAGTTGAAAAAAAACAGGATGCTTATTTTCCTCTTCCAATGTATGAATAAAAATGAGGTCTGAGAGTATGAGATCTATTAGGTCTACCATCTTGAAGGGCATGGTGATCAGAAACTATCAGTTCAGTTTATTAATTACAGATGATACTTCCTTTGTTTAATAAATCAATTACCTTTAAATGCAAAACATGTTTCAAAAAACCTCTTTCTTATATATACACACAGTACTTTTAAAGTAGTTCTCACTAATGAAAAATAATTTTAAAACGCTTTTTGTGCACTTTAATTGAATTCCAGTTTTGATCCAAATCGAACTTGATACAAATCACAAGTAAAAAAAAAAAAAAAAAAATCTTGTAAACATAAAAAAGGAAAAATTAAGAATCTGAATAAATAGCTATGTAAATGTTTAAATAAATGTACATAAATACAGCATATCCTCCTGGTTAGCCAAAAGAATTACCAAATTTAGCATAAAGACTATATTTAGTTGCAAATCAACATGTTGTAATGGTTACCAACCAATAAGAATCAACCTTTCTTTAGGAAAATAACTAAAAAATATAAACACAAAAGAAGATTAAAATCAATTTTTTTAAATTAAGGTTTCCTGCTTGTGAATTTAATTTAAATCATGATTAAACAAGAGTGATTTAAAATAACTGATTTAAATTGTTTGGACTTAAGTCAACCCACCCTGACAAGTACCCACTTGGGTTGATTTATTCTTTTCCGCAAAACACTCACCAACAACTACACACCACACAACAGAAACACTAACCCAGAAACCAATCCCTGCAACAAACCCCAGTGCCAACTTTATCCGCTTATCTTTCAAGGGACACCATCATAGGACCTAATCACATCAGCCACACTATCAGAGGCTCATTCACCTGCACATCTACCAGTGTGATATATGCCATCATGTGCCAGCAATGCCCCTCTCCCATGTACATTGGCCAAACCAGACAGTCTCTACGGAAAAGAATAAATGGACACAAATCAGACATCAAGAATTGTAACATTAAAAAACTAGTAGGAGAGCACTTCAATCTCCCTGGACACTCAATAACGACTTAAAAGTGGCCATTCTTCAATAAAAAAACTTCAAAAACAGACTTCAACGAGAAACTGCAGAACTGGAATTAATTTGCAAACCTGACACCATCAAACTAGGCCTGAATAAAGACTGGGAGTGGCTGGGTCACTAGAAAAAATAATTTTCCCTCTGTTGATACGCACACCTTCTGTCAACTGCTGGGAATGAGCCACATCCACCCAAATTGAATTGGCCTCGTTAGCACTGACCCCCCACTTGGTAAGGCAACTCCCATCTTTTCATCTGCTCTATATTTATACTTGCCTACTGTATTTTTCACTCTGTGCATCTGATGAAGTGGGTTATAGCCCATGAAAGCTTACACCCAAATAAATTTGTTAATCTCTAAGTTGCCACAAGGACTCCTCGTTGTTTTTCTGATCCAGACTAACACGGCTACCCCTCTGAAACCTAACAAAATGGTGTATCCCACAGAAATCTGGGAACACGTTTTGAGCCCTGGCTGCTTCCTCAACGAATCAGGAAGATTTAAAGAACACTGGGGCTAACTCACTTAGTTTAAGAATACAAAGATACCTACTTTGCATGATGCAGAGGCAGTAACTTTGTTACTATGGAGCCCAGAAATCATTTATTAAAGACATTTGAAAGGAATCGTCTTAAGGGACAGAGCTCCCTTTGTGAGCAAATCTCAGCCACTTGCAATCAGCTCGAAAGAGCCATCAGGAAAAACTATCCATTAGTTGTCAATTTAGAATGACTTCTGAAAGCGAGCCCCAAAATTCCAGCCATCTCTTTCCAACAACCTCTTAATCCTGTTTGTAACACCTGTGTTAAACCAGCCTGCTGTCAATCTCACTTCTCATGGCCATAACTCAAAAGAGATGAGCAATTTTAGGTAATGTGAGAGCTAAACATTAAAAAAAAAACAAAACAAAAAAACCAAAGTATAAGAAAAATTCACAAACACTTCGCTGGCTGGTGTGACTCACAGCTTTGGGGAATACATAGGGAAGGGAACCTGTGCACTTCAGCCACATGGATGTAGTTTAAGTCTTAATTCTCCTTTAACTCCTTTCCTCTCCCCTTTCCTGCACTAGGTGCACAAGTCTTAAAAGGCAGCTTGCTACCGCTTAAGGGGCACAAAAAGGAAAAAGTTGCGAAGTCACAAAAATCTGAAGATTTTTTCCCCACCGCAGATTGACACTGGCTAGTAAGAGCAGGAAATAACTTAAGGTGATGACCCCTGGTAAATATTTGCATGGAAGGGGGATAAAAATTGATCATACCACATCCAGTAAGTCCTGCAGTTGTCTGCCTTTGTTTCATGCTGGGGAGTGATGCAGAGATGAATGCAGATATGCCAGTTACTGAAAGACTATACCACAAACAGCTGCCAAAAACTAGAGGGCTAGCCTTTAACAGACACTGCAGTCTTGCTGTAAGAGACGCATCTCTACCATCAAGATCAAGTTAATAACCAAGGCACATGCATCCGATGAAGTGAGCTGTAGTTCACGAAAGCTTATGCTCAAATAAATGTTAGTCTCTAAGGTGCCACAAGTACTCCTTTGCTTTTTGCGGATACAGACTAACACGGCTGCTACTCTGAAACCTGTGTACAGACCGTGGCAGAACAGGCACTGGCAAGAACAGGTTTAAGGGAACTTCTAGCATTGCTAAGACCCATCCACATGGTCAGCTGCACACTTCCCAATACTTTCCCATCTTGCATGTTATCAAAGCCTGAAAGGAGAGCAACACCCTTTGTGCTCAGCAGAGCAACCTGAAAGTTCCCAAAGAATCACCTCTAGCAAGGTGAAATCTGAACTGTATCCCAAAATAACTCTGAATTCAAATATGTTATTCTGAACCTCCTGTGGACTCTCTCGTCAAAAGTTGGGTCATTCAGCATAAGACCAGAAGCCAGTGGTCAGTTCAATCCTTCGCCTCTCTTCTGAGGGTAGGTCTGTTGCAATTAGACACTCATGGCTGGCCAATGCCAGCTGACTCAGGCTAAGGGGCTATTCAATTGCGGTGTCGACGTTTGGGCTCAGACTGGAGGCCAGGCTCTGGGACTCTACAAGGTGGGAAGGTCCCAGAGATCGGGCTGCAGCCCAAGCCCACACATCTACACCACAATTAAACAGCCATTTAGCCAGAGCCTGATTTAGCTTGCACGGCCACGCGTGGATTTTTAATTGCGGTATAGATATACTTGAGACTGCAAAAAGGAAGCCTGTTACAGTGGTTTTTGAGAGAGATAGATACAATGGCTAGAGATGCATATGAGAACCAGCAACTCACTTCACATACGCAAGCAAGTCGTAAGACAGGATGGGAAGTGATGCTTATTTTAATTTTGTATTGTTTTGCTCTGGTTTGTTTCTCCTGGGCCTTTTACAAGCTTTCCAGTCTACAGGAGGGGAGGGAGACTGCCCATGGAAAGGCAGAGTTCACGGTCATATTTCAAGTTCATTCTCTTAGCTTCAGGGCATTCGCTCCTGATGAACTGGGCAACAATGAACCTTGCAAGCATTCCAAACAGCCTACAATGGCTGGTGCTGTGGACTATTACTTTAACCAGAAGGAATGACCAGAGTTGAAGTTACTGGGAACAGCTTATCAGTTGCAGAAGATGCACTGGGGTAGTAAGGTTGTAAATATTCACCAAGTCCACTGCTTCTAAGCTGCACTGATTGTCTTCAGCCTCACATGCATTCATTACACAGCAAATGAATGGTAAGTTATCTGTACACCGTCATGCACCTTCACTAATAGAGACAGATCCCACTATGAGCAAAGCTTAGCAAATTTAACAAGAGCTACCGTTTAAGAACATAACCCCAGCCAGTGCAGCCCAGCGTTACTCCACTGATTCCTGCTTTCACTACTTCCTTTAGTTTCACAAATGCAGTCTATCTAAAATCAAAGCAGTTTGTAATTTCTACATGCAGCAGTGAAATCTGCATCTGAGCAGGATTAAAGACATCTCCCCTTCTCCCCTCCAGAGACAATGGAGAGAGATGACTGGAAACAACTGGAGCTGGCTCTGCCCCCTTAATTGCCACTGTAATTGGAAACCAGGCGCAGAGGGCATGGGCACAGCATTGCTGGGCAAAACAGCAGCAATATTTAATCATTGGTTTAGACTATCTGCAACTGGTTTGCAGCAGCGCTTGGAGTTTATGGATTCCTGAGCTCTGGATAAGCAGCCAGGTGCTGCAGTCAGTTTAATTGTATTCTCTGCTGCGAGAGATTCCTTTTCCCATTTTGACCAGCACTTGGTGCAGAATTAAAGGCATAGTGCCTGAAATCATCCCTGCCAAATTTGGCACTGAGGGAGCACAGCTTCTTGATTAAACAGGGACACATTAACTGTTCAGAGAGGAGAAATCTGAAACAATATAAGGAAAGGAATTATTATGATTTGTGATGGGGAAAGCAGAGAAGACCAAGGGACTGTGCAGAATGGCCACAACAGAACAGGATTTTAATTATGTGGCTTTTTATTTGTCAGGTGGAGAAAAAGTGTAGCTACCCCCCAATAATCATCTACTAGGAGGCACCTCTGGAGCAGGATTATCCAACGTTATCAAGATGGTTTATCCCACTAAATCTATTTCCTTTGCTTGCAGGGGTGAGAATCGGTGGACTTTGATCCTTTCCAGGTTCTGTTTCTATCAGAACAGAAGAACGGCCATATTGGGTCAGACCAAAGGTCTATCTAGCCCACTATCCTGTCTTTCTACAGTGGCCAATGCCAGGTGCCCCAGAGGGAATGAACAGAACAGGAAATCATTAAGCGATACATTCCTTGTCACCCATTCCCAGCTTCTGGCAAACAGAGGAAGGGACACCATCCCTGCCCATCCTGGCTAATAGCCATTGATGGACCTATCCTCCATGAATTTATCTAGTTCTTTTTTGAACTCTGTTATAGTCTTGGCCTTCACAACATCCTCTGGCAAGGAGTTCCACAAGATGACTGTGCGTTGTGTGAAAAAATACTTCCTTTTGTTTTAAACCTGCTGCCTAATAATTTCATTTGGTGACCCCTAGTTCTTGTGTTATGAGAAGGAGTAAACAACACTTCCTTATTTATTTTCTCTACACCCGTCATGATTTTAATAGACCTCAATCATATCCCCCCTTAATCGTCTCTTTTCCAAGCTGAAAAGTCCCAGTCTCATTAATCTCTCCTCATATGGCAGCCGTTTCATACCCCAAATCATTTTTGTTGCCCTTTTCTGAACCTTTTCCAAGTCAATATCTCTTTTTTGAGATGGGGCGACCACATCAGCACGCAGTATTCAAGATGTGGGTGTACCATGGATTTATATAGAGGCAATATGATATTTTCTGTATTATTATCTATCCTGGTCTTAATGATTCGCAACATTCTGTTCGCTTTTTGAGGGCCGCTGCACATTGAGTGGATGTTTTCAGAGAACTATCCACAATGACTCCAAGATCTCTTTCTTGAGTGGTAACAGGTAATTTAGACCCCACCATTTTATATGTATAGTTTTATATGTATAATCCAATGTGCATTACTTTGGATTTATCAGCACTGAATTTCATCTGCCATTTTGTTGCCCAGTCACCCAGTTTTGAGAGATCCCTTTGTAGCTCTTCGCAGTCTGTTTGGGACTTAACTATCTTGAGTAGTTTTGTAACATCTGGGAATTTTGCCACCTCACTGTTTACCCCTTTTTCCAGATCATTTATGAATATGTTGAATAGGACTCGTCCCAGAACAGACCCCTGGGGGACACCACTATTTACCTCTCTCCATTCTGAGAGCTGACCATTCATTCCTACCCTTTGTTTCCTATCTTTTAACCAGTTACCAATCCATGAGAGGACCTTCCCTCTTATCCCATGACAGTTTACTTTGCTTAAGAGCGTTTGATGAGGGACCTTGTCAAAGGCTTTCTGAAAATCTAAATACAAGATATCCACTGGCTCCCCGTTGTCCACATGCTTGTTGACCCCCTCTAAGAATTCTATGTTTCAGCTACCAGTCCAATAATGGAAGCATCCCTCCCTTAACCCCCAACCCAGTTTTGACTGAAAGCTGCAGGATATAATAATTTTTAATTTTTTTTTTTAAAGTATCCACAAGTAGAGAACAGGTTGAGTGACAAGACTAGCAGCCAAATCCATGAGAACTGTGAGGAAGAGATGATTTCTTCATCCACTGCCTCCCAACAGTACAGTCATGTTGTCATACAAAAATTATCCATAGCCCTGTAGAAGAAAAATCATTTCCCTGGGAAATAGGAATTCAAAAGATTTAGACAAATCAGAGATGATATCAAATATTCCCAAGTAGATGTAAGCAAGCCCTCCCCTCCGGAGTAGAAAAGAATCAAACAGGGACCTATCTTTCATTTTCAAACAAGAAAAATGTGAGGAATAAATCGTCCTTTCCAGAACAGCTGTTGAAACAAGCGAACTGAATGAAATACAACCCAACTTTGTATTTTATAACATCTTACATACGTACAAATTTCACCACAAAATACTTGGAATAAATAACAGAGCCTGAGAAAACTAAGAAGGTAGAAACCAGTGAGAAATGAATGGTTTCAGAGTAGCAGCCGTGATAGTCTGTATTCGCAAAAAGAAAGGGAGTACTTGTGGCACCTTAGAGACTAACAAATTTATTTGAGCATAAGCTTTCGTGAGCTACAGCTCAGAGCCTCCTGTTAAATTTGTTAGTCTCTAAGATGCCACAAGTACTCCTTTTCTTTCTGAGAAATGAATGTTTTCACTTAGGGTTGGAAAGTTGGTAAAGTGGAGAGACACAAGAACAGCAGAGGGAAAGGATCTCATATCAACAGCAGCAAGATTAGTACTGGTAGTCAGCACAGACAGATGGCTGGATGGATAGGAAGGGGACTGGAAACAGGCAAGATCAGAGACACTGGAAGAGCAAGTCCACAAAGACTTTTAGAAAGGAAGGATGTGCTGAACTTGATCTGAAAAAACCGGACCCCCGTGGAGCTGTCAGAGGATGAGGTCGCATTTTGTTGAATAGGCGAGAAGGTAAGCAGCACTCTGCACTTTCTGGAGTTTGGAGAGCTGGGAGATTTGGATGCCAGAGCGAGGTGAAGGCAGAGGAGGAATTAGCACAGGCAGAATCCCTTCCACATCATTCGAGAACAACTCACTCATGTGGAAAGGAAAACACAGAAACTACCTAAAGTCAGTGGAAGTTTTTCCTCTGCGCCTCAAAGTAACAGTACTTCAGAAATGTAAACACACCCTCACTCATGGGTGGCCAACCTGGGGCTCCGGAGCCACACGTGGCTCTTCAGAGGTTAATATGCGGCTCCTTGCATAGGTGCTGACTCCAGGGCTGGAGCTACAGATGCCAACTTTCCCACGTGCTGTGGAGTGCTCACTGCTCAACCCTCTGCTCTGTCCCAGGTCCTGCCCCCCCTCCACCCCTTCCCGCAAGCCTGCCATGCCCTCGCTCCTCCCCCCCAGAGCCTCCTGTGCACTGCAAAACAGCTGATTGCGGCGGGCGGGAGGAGTGGGGAGGCACTGATTGGCAGGGCTGCTGGTGGGCGGGAAGCGCTGGGGGCTGGATGGGGGGAGCGGATGAGGGGCTGCTGACATATTACTGGTTTCAGAGTAGCAGCCATGTTAGTCTGTATTCGCAAAAAGAAAAGGAGGACTTGTGGCACCTTAGAGACTAACCAATTTGTTTGAGCATAAGCTTTCGTGAGCTACAGCTCACTTCATCGGATGCCTTCAGTCGTGAGCTGTAGCTCACGAAAGCTTATGCTCAAACAAATTGGTTAGTCTCTAAGGTGCCACAAGTCCTCCTGTTCTTTTGACATGTTACTGTGGCTCTTTAGCAATGTTCATTGGTAAATTCTGGCTCCTGCTCAGGCTGGCGACCCCTGCCCTAACTAATGGGCTGCCTGTGTCACAGCCAAATAAATAGAGCATATTCACAAGTGCTCCCTCCCCTAGAGGTCAGAACAAATCCCACTTCCAGAAAGTTCTAAGGACTGCAGAAATAATCCACCTGAACATCTCTTAAATTGGAGTTTTATGCTTACATATATGTTGGCGAATACATTAAAGTGTCTTTTGGTTTCATACTGTACTGAACTATTAGGCAAAGAACTAGTTTGTTCAAGAATGAAACTCCAAGTCCTTAGTAGCAAGTGTGTGGAAATGCCTGAAGGGGGATCACTAGAAATCACCATACACAGTCTCATTCAGTTGCCCACAGCACAGTATTCCGGGCTCGCTCCGGTCAGAGGAAATAAGTGATTTGCTACATCTGACTAGAAAAAGTTCAAACATTCTCTGATAAGGCTATCCTGGTTGTAGGCCAACAAGAGAACAAACTTCAAGAAATAACACACACTACTCAAGAGGAGGGAAACTGGATTTAAAAGGATCTGGATAAAATACACTCAAAAGTGACTTGTGCAATGTAATGGCGAACAGTAATGAAGACAGGGCTGTGAAATCAGCATAGGCTCTATTCAGGAAAAGGACTTAGCACAACTGTGGACAATAACTTAAAGCCACATTTTCAACAGTTAAGAAAGCAAGAACAATTGGAGATATCAACAAAGTACAAATGTGTTGCAGTGGTCACCCAACCAACTGGGTAAAGCTTGAGGCACCAGATTTCAGGAATTAGAAGACACCCACAAGAAAGCAGCATGGGATGTCAGGGACCACAGACACAATATTAGGAAATTTTCTTCATATTTGTTGGAAGAGAGATTAGACATCTCCAACACATCCACTTCTAAAGTTGAGGGCTATGAGAAGGTAGATGAACACTATTCAAGAGGATAATATAGTAGACTAAGAATCAAAAGGTCACAAACTATACATAGGAAAAGACCCGATGCCAAGTGTATGAGGGAAGTTTTATTACTAAGAATTGTCAGTAGGATTATCAGATTAAGTCTTAAAAACAAATATTTCCTGTGTCACAGACTGCACCACAGCATATTAGAAATGAAGGATTTTAGAAATCTAGTGTTCTTTTCACCATTAATGTTGACATTTGCTTTTTGCATTTCATTCATCTGGAATAACAAAAACAGACTTGTCAGTTTCACTTTCCTGCTACAATATTTGAGGAGCAAACACTACAGAAAAAAAATAAAATTTAGATAGATTGTGATTAAAAACAATTTCAAGAAAGTGTGAAGACATTGCCATTGATCTTGTAAGTTTTCTGCCTAAAGTGACCTAGCAGTGTCCCCTTACTGTGTGGACCAGACCAGAGGCACAGAAAGACACTGCCCTGTGGGGACACACAAACAAACATTAGACAGTTAAGAGAAAGGCATGCAGGACCTAGGACAATGACATGCCGGTGGAAAGATCTACATATGTCCCGTGGTCTCCTTTCATCCCAAGGCATTACAAACTCTCTATATGGGGGGTGGGGGAGATGGAGAAAGGTCAATTTGTGGATCCAAGAACTTCACTACTTTGCCACGACCAATGGAAACGTCTCTTAAGGACCGACTACCGGCCCTCCCCGGACAGCCGGCAAGGTAAGTCGCAATTGAAGACAAATTGGTGGGGCAGATGTTTACAGTGCTTTCTGCTGAACACACAGATAATTGTCCCGGGCGGACGGACCCAAAGCACACACCACAGACTAACACGGCTGCTACTCTGCACCCTGGAAGGGTCCACGATGAAGGGAGGGGTTTCGTAACGAGGGCTCATTTCCAGCAGCTTCACCTCGCAGCTCTTCATAAGGGCAGCGTCCGGCCGAAGGCGCGGGCACACGGTAGCCGGGCTGTTGAGGCAGGGCAGGCCGGGGTGACCCCAAATCCGGGGTCGGGACGCCGGCGTGAGCGATGCCCACTCCCCTCGGCCAGCGGGCCACTCCCACGCGCGACGCACCGGCGGTGCCGCCTCCCGGAGTCGGAGTCCCTGCGACCGAGTCTCCCCCAGCCCCGCCCCGCCCCCACGGCACACGGGGAGACCCGGGCCTAGCCGGGGGGGCGGGAGGGGGGATCTCGGGTTCCCCAGCGGCTGGGGAAGTCCCCCCCCCAGCACGAGCACGGGCCCCCGCCCCGAGCAGGCTGCAGGCGGAGCCCCTCCCCCGCCCAGGCTCCGGCGTCAGGAGTGGGGGGCAGCGCCAGGCGCTGTGCCCCTGTGAGACCGGCCCGGCCCCATCCCCCGGCCGCCCCTCACCTGGTAGCTGAGCAGCTCACCCACATCCATGACCCCCGCACAGCGGCACCCGGCAACGGTCGCAAAACCGGAGGGATGGACAACACGCTGCCGTAAAGCGCGGTGCAAAAAAAAAAAAGCGGCTTCCCCTCGGGGCAAGCAGGAGCCGCGCTGCCGTAAAGCGCGACGGGGGGGGGGGGGGCGCGCCACACTGCTGTGAATCCTGCTGGAGCGCGAGTTACGTGCCCCCAAACGCGCGCAGTCGAGGGGCGGGGCCGTGCTGGGCAAAGGGGGCGGGGCTGAGGGGCGAGGCCCTGCTGGGTAGGCGGGGCCGAGGGCGGGGCCCTGCTAGGCAGAGGGGGGCAGGTGGGGCACTGGGGCGGGGCTGTGCTGGGCAGAGGGGGCAGATGGGGCACTGGGGCAGGGCCGTGCTGGTTGCAGGTGGGGCACTGGGGCAGGACCGTGCTGGGCAGGTGGGGGGCAGGTGGGGCCGTGCTGGTTGCAGGGGTCAGGTGGGGCACTGGGGCGGGGCTGTGCTGGTTCAGGGGAGCAGGTGGGGCACTGGGGCAGGGCCGTGCTGGGCAGGTGGGGGTCAGGTGGGGCACTGGGGCGGGGCCGTGCTGGGCAGGTGGGGGGCAGGTGGGGCACTGGGGCAGGTCCATGCTGGTTGCAGGGGGCAGGCGGGGCCGTGCTGGGCAGGTGGGGGGCAGGTGGAGCACTGGGTTAGGACCGTGCTGGGCAGAGGGGGGCAGATGGGGCACTGGGGCGGGGCCGTGCTGGTTGCAGGGGGCAGGTGGGGCACTGGGTGGGGCTGGGCTGGGCTGGGCTGTGTTAGTAGCGTTCTGCTGGCTGCCCTGTCTGAGTGGGGGCGCTAGCTAGCCCTTTGCACTCCTCCCCACAACGTGTGCTAATAATTAATGGGGCCTGGCCCCTGAGCCATTTCTGGCCCAGCTTCCGCCTGGCGCCCACTCAGCTTCCACATTGCCCTGCGCGTTTTCTTCTGAGCGCGGGCGGCACGGCGCAGCCCCTGTTAGACGGCGGGGGCAGAGCCAGGGCGCAGGCCCGGGGGAGATTCTCACAGGGATTTCGGGGCTGCAGCGCCTCGCAGCCACTCACAGCCCCAAGGTAGGTGCCCAGGCTCCCCCGGTAGGTGTGAGAAGAGGTGAGCACCTAAGAAAGGGATTCATGGAAACCAGCAAACTGAATGGGGAGCCTTAGTCAGTTGGCATGGGCCAGCCACAGGGTTTAAATCCAGTGTAGACAGACCCTTGCAGCCCTGGGGAGTGCCCTGAGCACCAGGCCATTGTGTCTCTCTCAGGATTGCCTGTTGAATCTGGTCCATTTTGTGAAAAGAATTAAACATTCATTGAGAGAGAAGCGGGGTGGGGGGTGAGAGATGAACACTCTATAGTCCAGTGATCAGGGTTTTCACAGGGGAGACTCAGGCTCAAGTCCCTGCTCCAGTGAATATTTAGCTATTTATACAACACTTCAGCAGGAGAGCTTGAGTAAGCCCGACCCCAGCCTTGCCAGTAGTCTGGTGATCAGGACCCTCAGCTGGAATGGGAAAGAACCAGGACTGATTCCCCACCGTGCCTCAGTTAGAGCAGGAATTGAACTCCCTCCTCCCAAGAGAATGTCCCGACTAGCTTACCCCCGCTGCTCTTTGCACAGGTTAGGCATACGCTGAGCAATGCTATCAGATCAGACAAGATAGGTGGAGGAATGTCCAGCGTGAGTGAGAATCCGGTCAGGGTTTAGGCCTGAGCTAGGGTGCCGAGCATCTCGGTGACCTCAGGACTTAGGTGACTTTGCAAGTGCTCAGCAGGGGAGTTAGGTGGCAGCCAAGTGGTGGTTTTGGGAAGATCACTGGTGTCCAATGTTGGATTTAGGCAGCTAAATCCTTTTATGAATCCACCCCTGATTGTCAGAAGTGCTGCGTATCCCCCACCCCACCTGCATTCAAAAAGGGCGGTGGAGATGTAGCACTGGCAACAATCAGGCCTTCGCAAACTTGCCTGATGGTACCCAGCAAGTCTGGGGCAGGGCTACCATTCTAGTGCAGAAAACAGATCAACATCTGCATGGAGGAGATGTGTCAAATCACACTGGTTACCGAGGACATGACAGATAGTCAGTTTTGCATTTCAGCCGAATATGAAGCAATGACTAGCAGCATTTGTTGACTTTTAAACAAAGGAATGATGAAGACAGAGAGCCAAACTGTCCAAAATCTTATCCAAATATTTTAGCTGTTCTTTAAAAATCAGCTTTGAGGTAAAAATCTTTTGTAGCATAACGATAGCAGCTATTTCAGTTATCTCAGCAGGTGTCTAATCGAAGGACAGTCATGAAATTAAAAATATATAGAACATTTTCCAAGAAAGAAGCCCCTAGCACCCCCTGTTGTTTCAATAAAGTCTAGGAGATAGTCACGACAAAATTAACTCAACAAATCTGCACTCTAAAGAAGAGACAAGTAAAGGATAATTATTGGATCCTCTGCTTTCTTTTATTGAGTATTCAGATAATTCTCCAGCTGTGAAGGGAAAACACAGTCATTCTATGGGTATTGACATATACTTGTGAGCATGATATAGTTATTGGAAAGCTTGACAAGGGATGCTAATAAATAAGACATAAGCAGTTGCAAAATAAGTAAAGTACAGAAAGGGGTAAGAGCTGACCCACAGCGTACAGACAGGAGCATAAACCTGGCATACATATGAACCTCAGACAACATTCACTTTTGATTTCAAAATGACATGATGTTTTGTTGCTCTAATTTCCCTCGTCTCCCGTTTTGTTCCTGTTGAATGATATTATCTGCCTAAAATTATGTTTTTCCTTTCACTGTGTGATACCACCTTGGGCATATACTTCACCCAAAGATCTCACAGTGGTTTACACACAGAGATTACCTTACAGAGGGGCTGTGAGATTTAATTAGGTAAGTATTGACCCATATCCTGCAAAGACTTACACACCTGGACATCAAGGGGAAATGTGAAGTCCAGCACATGGGTCAATCTTTGCAGACTCAGAGCCTTACTATGTCCAGCTTACAGGTGGGGAAAGTGAGGCAGAGAGAGGTTATTACTAATTCATAAACTGCAAGTGAGAGCTTTACTAATAGTTTGCATTTTCTTAGAGCTTGCCAGCTCCCAAGTACTTTACAGACACTAACTATTTCATCCTTGCAGAAACCCCTGCAAGAAAGGTGGGTAAGTAGCATCATTCTGATTTTACAGATTGGGAAACTGAGGAGGGAAAAAGAAAAGGAGTACTAGTGGCACCTTAGAGACTAACCAATTTATTTGAGCATGAGCTTTCGTGAGCTACAGCTCACTTCATCGGATGCATACTGTGGAAATCGCAGAAGACATTATATACACAGAGACCATGAAACAATACCTCCTCCCACCCCACTCTCCTGCTGGTAATAGCTTATCTAAAGTGATCATCAAGTTGGGCCATTTCCAGCACAAATCCAGGTTTTCTCACCCTCCTGCCCCCCCCACACAACCTGGATTTGTGCTGAAAATGGCCCAACTTGATGATCACTTTAGATAAGCTATTACCAGCAGGAGAGTGGGGTGGGAGGAGGTATTGTTTCATGGTCTCTGTATATAATGTCTTCTGCAGTTTCCACAGTATGCATCCGATGAAGTGAGCTGTAGCTCACGAAAGCTCATGCTCAAATAAATTGGTTAGTCTCTAAGGTGCCACAAGTCCTCCTTTTCTTTTTGCGAATACAGACTAACACGGCTGTTACTCTGAAACCTGAGGAGGGAAAGGGAGGCCACAGCAGGAGTCAGTCTCAGAGATTGGATTAGGACCCAGGTTTTCTTGGGGCCCAAACTCCACCTTTTTGTCGACCCTCTGTCTCTGAGAGCTTCTGCTTGTCTCCCATCAGCTTTTCAAAATAACCAGGGGGCTTCCTTCCTTTTGCTTTTATTGTCTTGCCATGGGTTCCCTAATACTCAGGGCTCTGAAGTGCGCTGGGAAGAATGGAAAGGCAGAGGGTGAAACCATAAAGCACAGGACAATGCAACTGTCTTCAGCGACTAGAGCTTCTCTTGGACATGTTCCCATCTCACACTCTGCCTGGCTTCACAAGGCTCCAAAACCACCTTATTGCTGTCTGCAAAACTGAATTCTGTCCAAGCTGCTGCAGGGCAGGATTCAATCATGCAGTGGTTTTATCCAATAAAGGGAGCTGGAGCATGGGGACAAAATAGCAAATGAAAAACAAATACAGAAACAAAACTGAGTAAAAAGAAAACGCCAGGGGACTGTAGGGCTGGAGGAAAGCAATGTGCCCTTGGTCCTGGTTCTGAACTGGAGCCTGGTCTGGATACCAGGAGAGAGCGGCCAAATGCGCTGAGAAGGAGAAGCATTTTTCATGCAGGAGGGAAGGAGTGTTGATTCATAGGCTCATGACTGAGAGTTTCCAAAGGAGCACAACCATGGGCCAATCCATCCCTGGTACAAATCCCCTAAAGACAATGGGGTTACTCCAGAAATTATATTGGCCCCACTTCTGTAACAAGTAGGTCAGCTGCTGGAAGAAATGCAGTGCGTCTAGCAGTTAGACCAGAGGGCCAGGAGACCTGGGTTCTATTCCTACTTCTCACTGGTTTGCTGTGTGGCCTTGGGCATATCACCTAACCTCTCTGAGCCTCAGATTTCCTCATCTGTAAAATGGAGATAATGCTATGTACCCATCTGTATGGAAGCACTTTGAAATCCTCAGCTGAAAGGCATGGTAGAAAGGCCAAGTACAATTCAACTAAAGGTTGGGGGGAGCAGGGCCTTTGCTGTCTACCCCTGAAAACCCAGCCAGTCAGGAGCTCCCTGCATAGCCTAAAACAATGTCTCTCAGTGGGGGATGTATGTGTGGTTTGCTTGCAGAGAGAAGCTGCTTCCCCAGACAAAGGGAAAGGCTAGGGCTGTCCAGGGACTCAGCATTCATACCCCTCCCGCCCTGGCGCCGACCTCAGTGACTTAGGCCCTGATCCTGCATGTGGCTCCCCACAGGCAGAGCTCTGTGCCTATGCAGAGCGGCTTGCAGGATGGGGGCCTTGATTTGTCACCAGCAGCTAAACAGCTGAGCCAGGGGGACGCAAACAGGCCAAGAACCAGAGCCAGAGAGATGAAAAGCAGCTCCTGCCATTCAGGTACCAAGGTCTCACCTGGGGAAGGCATGAAAGGAACGACGATTAGTTCTCTTGGAGATGAGGGCCTCAACAGCAGCAGCATAAACCAGACAGAGCTTGCGAGCTGGCGCATGCCAAGCTCCGAGCTGCTCGGCCATAGAAAGGCCCTGCCTGCTGGTCCAGCACCAGCTCGTCTCTGGCCGGAGAGCAGTAATAGGGTCGAAAGGTGCCAGACTTTCTGCAAAGCAGACACACACCCTGCCGGGGACTAGGCTGAGACCACCCCTCGCTTGCTTTCCTTGTGCCAGTTTACAGGCAGGTCTGCAGAGATGAAGACTCGAGGGGTGACACGGTGGCCCCTACGGAAGTCAATGGGAGTTTTGCCATGACTTCAATGGGGCTGGGACTGCACCCAAGTGTTCAGATTCACAGAGCACAACCCTTGCTCTCCTAGAGTGTCTGGTGAGACAGATCCAGCTCGTGGAGAGACCTCTCCCTAGCAGCATTCTGTAAGCTCCCCAGCAGCACTGGATAGAAAAGCAACACCTGGACCTGCTCCTTGCACAAGTCACTTGGCTCTGCCTGGGTGAAGGGAGAAGAGACTGTGCCTCTTTTTGTGGTGGTGCCTTAAACTAAGCCCAGCACAAAAGCAAGCAAGGAAGAATTTAACCATGAAACCAGGCAGCCTTTCTCCCTGCCACCCACCACCAGCCTCTGACAGGGCTTATTCGTTCCTCATCGTACCTTCTTGTTGCAATATGCATATTCCTGTACATGTGTACTCGAGCAGGAATAATGACCCTTGAGAAGGCTGCAGATTGCAGCCTTTGTGGCAGGCAGGGGACAGTGAGCCTTGTGGGGGAGAGGGGATCCCCAACATGCAATGGTGGCTCTTCCGCCTAGTCCACCAGCGAATGTCACTTATTTATGTTAGGACATCCTACAGCTACCAAGGAAACACACGGAAAGGTGCTGGCTACTTGCACTACCCTCCTGAAATCTCCCCCCCCCCCCCCCCATGGCTCTTCCCAGAAACTCATTTTTCACCTGCAGAGTAGCTCAGCAAGCGAATGAAGCCGAGCTGGGACGCGCATTCAGCCCCGGCTTTCGGTCGTCCATCACCCAGCCGACAAGAGCTTGCTTCCCGCAGATAAAGTTATGACAAGCATCTCCAGCCCATTCTCTCAGGGGTTGCATCCACGTTTCCATCATCGCAGACATTACAAGCAATCAGCTGAGCAGGGCCTCTGACAACACATCAGGAGTGTCAAGGCTGCTGCTCGGGGAGGCAGAAGTGAAGGGGAAAGGCTTCATCGTGGTGCCCATAAACACGGACCAGACCATGCAGCCTAGTGGCTGCAGGTGTGGTGCCTTTCACAGCTTGCCAAAACCCTGGTTGGCTTTTGCTGTGCTCTGCCTTTAAACATCTGGTCCAAAAGACCCCCCCTGCAGACACTTCTCTCCCCTCACTCCAGCACTGTAGGAGACAGGCTGAGGACTGAATGAGACCTCGCAGGGTCCTAGAGCCTGGACTGCAGCCAGAGCCCGAAGGTCCACACTGCAATGAAACAGCCCAGCGAGCCCGAGTCAGCTGGCACAGGCCAGCCCCGGGGCCTAATCGCAGTGTAGACACACCCTTTGGTCTGTTTTTTTGCACTAACCTTTTATTGAATAAGGTTCTTTGTGAATCACAGAGTTCTCGTTGCTTCCTCAAGCGGCGCTGGGGCAGTGCGGGCTCTGCCCGGAGGCAGGGCAGAAATGCAGCTTCTGGAATAGATACACGGGACTGATTCTCCCTGCCCCGCCCCTCACGTCGTCATTCACCCTGGGCTAAGTGAGTGTAATATGCCACCAAGTCCAAACGGCTCAGAAGAAAGCCTGCACGCTGCTGTCAATCAGCGCTCAGATACCTCTGAGGCTCTCTTTCACCTCCCCACGTTCAGAGTCGCTTCCCCCTCCCCCAGCTCTAGGGACACGGTCATTCCTCTAGTAGCAGAAGACGATCGGTCAGCTCATGCAGCGATACCTTGGCCACTGAGTCCTAGCAGGACTTGCACTGGACGACAGCAGCAGGGATGCTGGGGAGGGCCTTGGGTTGGGAGTCCGGAGACCTGACTTCTATTCCTGGCTCTGCCACTGACTTTCTGTGTGGCCTTGGGAAAGTCACTTCCCCTCTCTGGGCCTCTGTCTCCCCTCCCACCTTCTGTCTGCTTAGATTGTGAGCTCCTCAGGGCAGGGCCTGGCTCTCACTAAGTGGTCATGCAGCGCCTGGCACAGTGCGCTCCCTAGTCTCAGCTGGGGCCTCTAGCTGCTGCCATAACACCACCAGTGAGTAACAGCAGTAACAGAGACAGGCCTGAAAACCCAGGCGAGCCTTGGCATTGCACAACACCCAAGGAGACACCCTGCAGCCATTAAACTGCCAGCAGGAAGTTTTCCATGTAAATTGTTCCAACAGGACACAAGAAAGAGCTGTTGAAAGTGAGGCGTGTTTGACTGAGGTTTTCTATTCCTTTTTATATTTAAATTATTTATCATTTCCTCTCCCTCTGCTGAGTTCTCGCTTTCATTTCGGTTGTAGGCAGCATCCCTCAGACACGTGTGTGCATTAGGACAGCGGCAGATACAGCTGTTGTATACGGGCAGAGGAAGTGCTGTCAGTGATTAGACCTACATGGGAGCAGAGGGTCAAAGGACTGGACTTGTGTTGGTACCAGCCTCTGAGCTATCCAGTGCCTCTCATCCCTGATATTCCTAATCCCCCCTTCCCCTCGCAATGCTCAGCAGCTGCTTTTTTGCAATGGAAAGAGGGAGGAAAAAGGGAAATGAACATTAAGGGACAGCAGAGTCCAGGGTGTGAGAGAGACACAGTAAACACCAGTCCCCAAGCAGCTGTCAGCACAGAGTAGGCGTGGGGCGGGGAGGCGGGGGTGCTTTCAAAGCCATCCCCTTCCACTGGGAGGAATGTGCCCGGAGAAGGAGATTCAGCCATGTCTGAGCCAGACTGTGAAGATTACAAGAGGAGGCAGCTGGATCCATTATTAATGAGAATGAGCCAGAGAGAGGGAGGGGGATGGAAACAGGACAGGAGAACGCAGGCATTTCCCAGCCAGTCACATCTCTAGATGAGAGAGGAAATTCTGTGGGTTAGAGGTTCAGAGACAGCCCCATTCCTGGGTGGCAGGACCAGACGCATGCCAGCTAATGCCTGGGCTCCTGACTCCCAGGGTAGCCTCACCCCTTTCAGGGCCAAAGGCTGGTTGCTGCAGCACAGCTAGGGAGGTAACCACCACTCAACTTCCTTCCCTGCAGCAGTCCCTGAGGCCAAAGACCTGCTTGGGGCTGTCCCATGCGACACGGAGAAGATGGCGGCTCAGAGATGGCCCCTGCCTTGGAACAATTTCTTAAAAGGAAAAAACAAACAAAATGCTGTCATGATGATTTCCCATCAGTGCAACTGAAGCGCCACTAAAAAACCAACAGTTTTTCTATTCAGCCCTGCTGCAACGCGGAGAGGTGCACGACACCTCTGGCAGGGGGTGTGTGGGGCGCCCCGGGGGGAAGCTACAATAAGATGAGCGCACAGAGGAGGAGAATCCCTTTTTAATTTTATTCCTAGTTCACTTTTCAATCCAGATGCCTCAAGATCTAATTCCGAATAAATAATTGTACTGAGTAACCCAGGTCCCCCGGTGATTAACTAAACACACTGAGGCTCACTGAAATTGAATTAGTGGTGTGCACTCAGCCGTTATTACCCTCCCCACATCATGAATATTAATGAGGGGTTATTAAGAAATGTAAATGATGCCTCAGGGGGTTGGGAGTAAAGGGGGGATTGCTGGGAGTTGTGGGTTGATATGACAAACCATTAGGAAAACAGCCTGATTGAAGCCACTTTTGAATTATGTCAGATCTTGCTCTTTCCCGGGTGCAGTAATGTTTCCGGATGCGTTCGCTTTTATTAAAATGAGAAAAAGGGAACAAGTTATAATTGGAATGTAAAATTAGCATTTGCAAAGCAGTAAATCTGCAGCAACTAAGAAATGTTTTGCTGGAGTGTGGCGGGGGGGGGACGCGCAGCAGGGGGGAGTGTCTCTCTCCTGCTAGGTCTGTGTCTGCCTCAGAAGAGCTCTCAGTTTTCCCGACCAGGCAAAAGCAACATAAACAATTTTTCTGGAGTGAGAAGTGCTGCACAGTGGAGAAAAATCAAGTTTCCAGCGAGATGTTCTCTGTGCACACGCACAGCGCCCCCCCCCCGCCCCGATCCCACCCTGCTGCACCCTCTTCCACAGAGAATCTCAACCCACTTTGCAAACAGGAGTCAATCAAGGCTTCCAACAGCCTCTCCCAGAGGGAGGTACCAGCATCAGTGTCCCTGTTTTGGAGAGGAGCAAGCAGGCTGAGAAGCTAAGTGGCTTGCCTACCTCTAGCCAGGCAGGAATAGGACACAGGAACTCTGCCTCCCCAGTCCCATTTCGACCCCTGCACCACACTAACTTGCCCTTTCACTGAAGGGCACTTTTAGGCTATTTGCTGGAGCCCAGTGCAAGCTGCTTTGGAGTTCTCCAACTGGGCACCCAAAACTCGAAGTTATGTAGGCCACAGCCAACATGCTCCATTCTGCTGCGCCCGCCCTGAGCTCTCCCTCCTCCCAGGACCCCTGAGAGCAGTCAACAGGGACGGCTGGCCTGACTCCCTCGTCACTCCCATCAACCTCACTCCCTCAGCCACCCTGCCCAGTCAGTCCCCACCTCTGCCTCTTCATTCACTCCTGGATCTCATCCACCACCGTCCCCACAGGAACCGTCACAGGAATAGAGCCACGAGGCCCCAGCCACGAGGCCCCAACCTCAGTGCTGTAGTACCCCATACACATGTCCTGCTGCCCAGGGGCTGCCTTTGGGGGTGACTCTCACAGATGGGAGAGGTTCAGCTCCCAGGGACCCTCCTAACCCCAGGGAGCAGATTCTGCCATAGGCAGAAGGGAATTCATTGCTGCACTGAGCCCCGTGTTGTCCTACCCTGGACATCACCCTGGGCCTCGCTTCCATGGGGCTGAGAAGGAAGGTAATTTCCTGTGTCAGACCTCCCCTGAACTGCTCTAAAACTATGCCAGCCCCATCTGCAAGAGATCACACCTGCCCCGAGGCTGGCATGACTGAATCAAGGTTCACAGCTTATCCCACTGCTGTCCCATGGCCCGTTGCTGTCTTTGTACGAGTGAATTGACGGCTGGTGACAGGTGTTGGCTTGGCTGGCTGCGGGGCATCAGCTACAGACAAAACCCTCTGCTCGCTGCAAAGCTGGGCTGTCTCCGTTCTCATTCGCCCCCCTGTGGTCCCGAGCCCTAACTTTTAGGGAGGAGAGGCAGCTTATTCCCTCCTTGGTCGCTGTGCCGAGACTGCCAGCAAAGGGGTCAGGCAGTTCTAGACACAAGGTGGAGCCCTTCCCAGGTCAAGGCCACCAGTGGGTGTTATGTTGCCCCCATGGCTGGGAGTCCTTGGGGCCTAAAAGCTGCAATGTCCCAGCTCAGTTCCATGTAGGAACAATAATTATATCCCAGGCCGGAGGGCAGGGAAAGCAGGAGTCACTGAGGACCAGCTGTCCCAGCCGGATTCTCCATTGCTCTCAGTGGGAGCAACGGCGCGCTCGACACTTTTGGAAACCTGCCCTCGCCAATAGGTGCCTAAGTGGGCACTGAGCTCTTTGGCCAGGTCGCTATAACTGACTTCCTTAGAACCCCCTGGCAAGCCGGGGAATTATTTGCTAGCCAGAAAGGGCTCTGCCTTTGGGTAGGAGCCAGCAGCTGCATTCTCCCTGTCAGCTCCATCCCATTCCTGCTTATAGTTCAGCATGGTTGGCCAGGAAAGAGTGAATGTGATAAAACTCATGCATTTTAACAGGTTTCTGCAAGCTACTCCCCGCTCCATGGAATAAAAGCTGACAGGTGCGGTTGAGTTAATCAGAGTGGATAATAGAGGGAAAGAAAGAAATCTCAGACCAAATTGCTTCAGGAAAAAAAAGAAGAAATCATGAGACTGAGCTCAAAAGTATCCAATTAATTTGTGGTGAAACTTAAAGGACCAGCAGCCTCCTTTCAGAAAACCCATCACTGGCAAGAGAGTTTGCGGTCAGGTGCAAGAAGAAAGAACGGAATAGCCGTGGTCAGAGCCACAGATGCAATGAGCCTGCAGAGATCTGGCTGGTTCCTTTGCTGGGTAAATGGGCCACAGCCACCTAGTTGGTTGTTTTGAGGATCTAATCCCAGCAGCCCACCTCTTCCCCCACGCACAAAGCAACCGCCAAGTCAGAAATAGGCAGAGGCCACCTCCACTAGGGACACAAGCTGAAAACGCAGCAGCACAAACGGTCTCGGTCTCCCCCTCCCACTACGGGGTTTCACCTACACCTATAACCTGCGGTGCCGAACCCAACCCTCCCCCCAGCCACCTTCGCAAGAGGACAGGAAAGCTGAGCTGAAGTTAACCCCTTAATCACCAGACAGCGCCCCTGCTGCACCTGCCACATCCACTTCTGCCGGGCACAGGCTGGTCCAAAGAGAAGGGCGCACAGTGACTGCTGAAGCCAAAGCAAACCCTTCCAACATGACTGTTGGTAAGGTGGCAGCTCCCAGCCCCTCCTCCTGTGGTGTGGACTCTGCCCTATGACAAGGTCTAAAACACCCAGGCCCTTATCTCAGTTGTATCTGACCCTACTGCCGGTCCAAAGGGGGAGTGGGTTTCTAGGGGGGCTTCCTTACAGACTTGACACTCTGCCCAGGTGCACTGGAAGGTTTGTTAGCGCTGTGAGCCCATTGACAAACTGATCCAGCCTGGACTCGGTTCCCCACTTCCCATTGGAACCAGCAGTTTCACAAGGGCTGAGTGCAAAACCAGATGCAACTCACCCCGTTTGTCCGAGCTTCGCTTTGAGCTTTTGGGGTTCATTTGATCTCAGAACTTGGGACGGTCCCAAGTCACGGCATCCCAAGCTGGGCTGAGCTTCCGCACAGTTCAGGGCAGCTGGTTCTGGGGGCATGGGGCCAACCTGGAGGGGAGCTACAAAATACAAACTCACCGACAGTCTGAGAGCGAAGCACAGCCAGACGAATCCTGCGCTCAGTGACCCCAGGTAAAGCCAGCGTCTCTCTGCTTGTAGGTGAAGGTGCTCTGGACTCACTAGCGTAACCAAGCAGAGAACCAGGCCGCAGGTTTGATCAGCTGCACAGAGAGAAACCAAAGCAAACGTTCATACAACCATTGCGAACCCAAATTGCTGGTCCTTCCCGAGCCCAGTCAGAGCCACCACCTCAGGGTGAGGGCGCTAGGAAAGAGCAGCTTCTCTCAAGTGGCTTGGGGCTGACCGGTTCTCCCAGCCTCTGCCCAGCCAGGCCCGCAGGGACAGGAGGTTTACAGAGCCCTGCATGTGAAGAGGAGGTTGTTGTAACTTTTCTGCCCCGACCCCGTGCCCCTGCCCTCGGCACAGCACACATCCTGGGGCTTTCCCTGAGGAGAATTTGGTTTTGGAAGATCAAATGTGAATCGTCCGGCTACACGCAGGCCTTTGGAAACCCAGCCTCTCGGGCACCGGGGAAAGGAGAAGTGTCCCTCCAGGCCGGCACGGGGCTCTGCTGGCAGAGCAGTATGGAGCACGCATTGGGACGAGCGTGGCAAGGAGACTGCAAGGTAATCCCTCCTGCTCACAGCTGGGCTACAGGGATGCACTTGGTGGCCTCAGAGGAGTCTCGGGTTTGCCGTTCTATTAAAATAACAGACGACTCTTTCTCTCTGTGGCTATCAATGGCCTATCCATAATGAGCACTAAACCCATCACTTAAATGTCTTTTAGGAGGCTGGGCTATCAGACAAGTTAAAAAATGTGCATTTAATGTAGTCAAGCCCCATTACAGCGGCCGATGGAAATCTGCTGGCATTATTGCAGTTTTATCACTGATAAATCAGACGGCCCAGGAAGGCAAATGCATATTGGAGTTTGTTAGTATTCAGGTCTCTGCGCACTGATAGCTTCATAACTCCAGACTCGCCTCTTAATTGCACCCGTAAGTGTTAAAATTACTGAAGGGGAAAATGCAAATAGGCTGTAACCTTTCCGGAGTTCACCCCCAGAACCGCCACACGGGGCTCTGCAGAGAGAGGCATGCGGCTTTCTTTTTTCCCCCTCTTTTATAATTGCTAAAAGAGCTGGGAGGTGATACCACTGCAAGGCCCTCATTATGGGAGAGAACAAACCCTCTGTTATTGCATGTGAGTGCCACAAAAAGGGAAGGAGAAAAACAGCAAAGGGCCTGTTCCATAATCCTCTAGCCAGGGCTGACTGGGCTGTGAAAGCTGCTACCCGAGTCTGGCCGGAGCCTGATCTGGCTTCGGGAAACATGGCGCACCGTCCAGCTCTGAGAGTCCTGCCATGGAGGGTGGAGAGCCCAGGACCCTGCCTGGGCAGATAGCACACGGGCTTTGGGGTCCAATTTGCAAAAGCATCAAAGTGATTTAGGAGTCCAAGCCCCACTTCCAAAATTAACTAAGACCTGGTTTACACTAAGTTGGTTTAACTACGTAGGTCAGGGGTGTGAAAAATCCACACCCTGAGCAATAAGCTGACCTAAGTTCCCGTGCAGACAGTGCTAGCTGTCGCCTCTTGAGGAGGTGGAGAACCTGCGCTGACGGGAGAGTCCCTCTTATCGGCATAGGCAGTGTCTATAGTGAAGCACTCGCAGCTGTAGCGTTCTAGGTGTGGACAAGCCCTAAGGCACGCAGGAGCCTAAATCTCACTGAAAGTCAACGGGAATCAGGTTGCTACAGTCTGGTCTACACTGGACTGTCCTGCTATAACTACGTTGCTCAGGGTTGTCTGAGACAGTTACACCGATTTCACCTCCCATGTAGACAGTGCTGTGCTCTCCCCACAGACATAGCTCTCTCCTGTCACCAATGCCGCGTTTTAAGTGTAGACCTGCCCTGAGTCTCTCGGGCCTTGTCTACCTGAGAAAGTTTTTTCAGTGTTCCTTAAGGTGCGACTTTAAGCCTGATATCATGCTCCATTTGCTAGAAGGGGGCCTTTTTCAGCTTAGCATCTGTCACTTGGGAGGCTGGTGAGCTGAAAAAAGCCACTCACAAATGGAAACAAGAGTGGTGGTGTATTAATTTAGATGGGATACATGGGCCAATCACTGTCCAGCATTAAAGAAAGTCCAGGATTTGGAATTCAGAGACCTCAGCCTGCTCAGCACCGTGGCAAACACCCCAGGAAAACTCCTTTTAACCTTTTATTAAAGCTACAGAAGAGAAGGGAAAACAGTTAAAGCCTTTGAAACATAAAGCATTAGATAAGGCTTCCGTTTTAATCCCATCCCTTGTTCCCTGTCCCTGTAGCTGGGGTGGGTTTTAGAAGGAAACCCCTTGTCTGACCATCTTTAGCTGGTATCAGGGACGGCAGTAACTGTCCTTTGGGGAAAAGAGCAGTGAGCTGAGATGGGCTGGGGTTGCTGCTGTTAAAGTCTGATCCCATTACATCCCAGGCGTGGTTGGGATCCAGCTGGAGCCAGCAGAGGTGGCGATGTCATCTGGGTCCCCCACTCCAGCCCGGGCTGGTCAGGACACCTCTCAGGATCAGGACAATGGAGGCCTGGGGTCGCCAGGGGTGGCAGCCATGAGGGTGAAGCTTGCTCCAGTAGCCAACTTTCTCCCCAAAGTCTTTTTCTGTAAGGCCCCCCAAAGGCAGTGCTGGGGGGAACAGCCCAGCCCCTCAGGACTTTGTCCACCAGTTAGGCCTAGTTTCCAACCCACCAGTTTGGTTAATTGATTCTTGGTTCCACTTTTCTTATTTACCAGGCATGACCCTAATACAGTCCCTGAGTTCTGGCAGGAGGTTGGACTAACTCCAGACTAACTCTGTCCGTCTCCCTCTTCCCCACCAGTGTTGGTTAGCGTCGGTTATGGTGACATCTGAGGAATGTTCATGCACTTTTCACAAATGAGCCCACTGGGTAAAATTGGAGCCCCAGTTATCAGCAGTGTCTCGGGGGATTTCACGGGGGTAACTAGAGCACTGTAACTGGTAAAACTTTCCCAGGCAGACCAGGCTACAGCCGCTGAAACATTCCCCGGATTTCATACTATCATGAAGTCCCTGGGCGATGCTCTGGAACTGCTCCCTACGAAGCCAGGCAGGACTCAGGGGAAGTCTCCTTTCTGTGAGCAGCCTGTCTGCAGGACACACAGCTCACACAGCTTCCACCTTCCTGGGTCTGACCTCGGAGCATTCAGCCTCCTCTGCCCCTCCGTGCGCTTCCCTCAGCGAGTCCGCCCAGGCGGGGTCCTGGGGAAGCCAAAGGGTCGTGCACCCCAACTTGACAGTCAGACGTGACTCTCAGCCAGCCAGTAAAACAGAGGTTTATTAGACAACAGGAACATGGTCTAACACAGAACGCCACTAGCCGTCACCTTCAGCCCCCAACTGAAACCTCTCCAACGCATTATCAAGGATCTACAACCTATCCTGAAGGACGACCCATCACTCTCACAGATCTTGGGAGACAGGCCAGTCCTTGCCTACAGACAGCCCCCCAACCTGAAGCAAATACTCACCGGCAACCACACACCACACAACAGAACCACTAACCCAGGAACCTATCCTTGCAACAAAGCCCGTTGCCAACTCTGTCCACATATCTATTCAAGGGACACCATCATAAGGCCTAATCACATCAGCCACACTATCAGAGGCTCATTCACCTGCACATCCACCAATGTGATATATGCCATCATGTGCCAGCAATGCCCCTCTGCCATGTACATTGGTCAAACTGGACAGTCTCTACGTAAAAGAATAAATGGACACAAATCAGACGTCAAGAATTATAACTTTCAAAAACCAGTCAGAGAACACTTCAATCTCTCTGGTCACTCGATTTCTGATCTCAAAGTGACTATCCTTCAACAAAAAAACTTCGAAAACAGATTCCAACCAGAGACTGCTGAATTGGAATTAATTTGCAAATTGGATACAATTAACTTAGGCTTGAATAGAGACTGGGAGTAGTTGAGTCATTATACTAAGTAAAACTATTTCCCCTTGTTTATTCCCCCCCCTCCCCACCCCCCGCCCTCCACTGTTCCTCAGACGTTCTTGTTAACTCCTGGAAATGTGCTGGAAATGGCCCACCTTGATTATCACTTCAAAAGGTTTTCTCTCCCCCACCCCACTCTCCTGCTGGTAATAGCTCATCTTAAGTGATCACTCTCCTTACAGTGTGTATGATAAACACCCATTTTTTCATGGTCTGTGTGTATATAAATCTCCTCACTGTATTTTCCACTGAATGCATCCGATGAAGTGAGCTGTAGCTCACGAAAGTTTATGCTCAAATAAATTGGTTAGTCTTTAAGGTGCCACAAGTCCTCCTTTTCTTTTTACAGAGCTTGTAGGTGCAGAGAACAGGACCCCTCAGCTGGGTCCATTTTGGGGGCAGTCAGCCAGACAACCACGTCTGCACTTCACTCCATGTCCCAGCCAGCCCCAAACAAACTCCCTCCAGCCCCCGCTCCTCTGGACTTTGTCCCTTTCCCCAGCCAGGAGGGCACCAGATTCCTTTGTTCTCCAAACCTTTATCTCTCACCTTGCAGCGGGGAAGGGCCAGGCCATCCGTTGCCAGGAAACAGGGTGTTGGCCATTCTCTGTGTCCAGACCCCTGCACACACCTGCTCTCTTGGGCTCTGCAATGATCATACACCCTTACCCCACCCCCTAGATACTTAAGAACTGCCTAGGGGAAACTGAGGCACCCCCACACTATTCAGAGGAAACATTAAGAACAGTCCCGCTTCGTCACACATACGACCAGCTCCAGAGCCAAGGGTGCACTGGCACGGCCCAGAGAAGTGCAGAGACACATGCGCTGGTGACACCCCCCCACACACACACACACAAGGCAATGTTTTGCCTTAAGCAGCTGCTTTGGAGTGTCCCCCAGTGTGACAGTGTTTGACCGGCTCTGCTAGGAAGGGGGTGTTTGCTGGTCCCTGCCTTCGAGGGCGGCGGGGGCGTGGAAGGCAGACGCGTGGTAACATTAAAACAACAGATGGCAGCACTAAGAAGACTGCTCTGAGCACAGCCACCCTGGCAGTGATGCCAACCCACGCTCTCTCAACAGGCATCCTGTAACCTGCAAATCACTGGCAAGGAAGGTGGGAAGTGAGGTGTTTCTCCTGTGCATCCCCAACTCCATCACTGCCAGCTGGACCCGCTACCCCTAGATCTCAGCCCTCCCTGGTACTGCATCTGCAGGGCTAGATTAGGCATCCAGCTCGACTAATGCAGACGCCTGGGGCTTGCAGCAGCGTCAGAGAGGTCAGTTCTTCCCCGTCACCTGGTGCAGCATCGGTGCAGGTTCTAGTGAAGAAAAAGCCCCTCGTTTCTGAGGGATGCATCCAGTTACAGCCCAAAATACAGAACCCACTGGGAGGAAGCCTGGGTCCTGCTGCAGGGGACACTTCAAGGGATCCCCCCTTGCAGCGTAGGAGCAGCCCCTCCTAGGTGCCAGCACAGGGGCTGGGGCAGAAGGAAAGAGGGTCCTCGTGCTCCAGCTGTTCTCAGCTGACAGAATGGGCCACAGGGGCTCTTGCATCTGGACTGTTTGTCAGGGCCCTGTAGCGGGAGCAAGGCCAGCCAGGGCAGCCCATTGTGCTGCTCAGCCTCCCTGTGCTGTGTTCGGGCCTGGCACACCCAGCCCTCGAGGCCAGTCCGGGAGATCCAGGCATTTGCCTGCTCTAGGTATGGCCCCCCCGTCGGTATACATCCTGCAGCCAGTGCCTGCTGCCTGGCCCCAGAGAGGATGGGGTGGGGGGTGACAGGTTAAAGGAGCAATTAAAGAGACATGCCCCTAGTGTAAATTCGAAGAGGCGGGTTGTGACTTGGGAGCAAGTCTCGGCGGCCCCCATGGGGCTGAGGGTTTCGGTGTGTTCTTCCCGCCGGCTTCAGCGCCACATCGCAGATGAAAGGTCAGTTTCCAGCCGGAGAGCAGCCGCAGCAGGTCAGAGAAGCGAGGCACTGGACAGCAATTACCGGGAGGGGAGGGGGCAGGACTGCCAGCCCCTTAGCCTGTGCACACCCGCCTGGCCCACTGCACCCCAGGCCACCCCGCAGTGGGTAAAGCGGAGGGGCTGGAGTGCCAGCAGGCCCCCGTCCTCCCAGCCTGACCCCAGGCACGGGCAGGGAGGGAGCCAGCAGTGGAATTAAGGTTAATGAGAATTTTATGAACCTGCAGTTCCACGCTGGGAGAGGAGAGAAGATTGGAATCCCGGCTAATTAAAGGGAGCTGACCTGTGAAATCCGCGGGCTGGAAAGTGTCAGCGAAGAACAGGGGGGAGGGCGAGGAGCAGGGAGAACAAGGGGGGAAGGAGGAGGCATGGGGGAGGGGAGAGCGCACGGAGAGGAAAGGGAAGGGAAAGCGAGAGAGGGAGGAGAAAGGAAGAGAAGAGCCCTGAGGGGGGCAGGGAAAAGGAGGTTAGGGGAACAGCCATGCGGGGGCCATGGCGCTCCCCCCGCTGCAGAGCAGCCCCTCGCTTGCCCAGGAGCCGCCCAGAGTGCACAGAAAGGGCATCGCAGCATCTCCCCATGCCCGGCTGGGAGGGGGGATGCCAGCTGGGGGCACAACGAAGCGCTGCCCAGAAACGCAGGGCGGCAGACAGGGATGGGAAATACCCAGGTCCAGAAATCCCGCTGTGCTGGTAACAAGGCCCCCGCCCTGGACATCAGCCCCACCTATGCCTGCCCCACACTGTCCTGCTGGGAACAAGGGTCACGCCCTGGGGTGGTGCTGTGTTGGTGGGGAGCCGGGGAACCAGTGCTAGGGCTAACGGCCACAAGGAAAGGGAACACCTGGTGCCCCAGGAGGTTTTACGCTGAGGCAGCTGGGGCTCGACCCCAGGCCATGCTGGAGCAGGAGCGCTGAGCGTCAGCACTCGGGGCTGGATGGGGCTGGTCCCCTGCAGCAGCATTGTCTGAGCCCAGCCCTGAGCGTCACAGGTTGGGCCAATTCCCCACCTTGGGCACTGACCAAACTGCTGTGAGGGGATCCAGCTGCTGGAGTCTGAACTGAGCCGAGGCCATGCCTGGCTTGGGGTCTCCAGACACTCTTGGGGTGCAGCTCTAACACCCCCTCCTGAGAGCTGAGACTTCACTGTCCAGCTGCCCAGGGTCCAGTGCTGACCCCCAGACACTCCCACAGCTTAAACACCCCCACTTCCTGAACCCTGGCCACGTGGGTGCTCTGGTCACAGGTCAGCTCTTCGAGAGCATGTGGTAGGCATAGGCCATCACACATAGTCAGACTTCGCACAGGATCCTAACCGCCATTGCTCTCTGCCTAATAGCACAAGAAACAGATCTGCACAAAAATATAAACCCTTCCCCTATTTCCCTGCCTCGGCTTCTGTACCCTCCAGAGCATTCTTTGGGCTGGGCTCTGGGTCCCCTGGGGATGTCCAGGCCTCCTGCTACAGCTCCCGGTTTGACTTCTGAACCCTGGAGCCTTGCTTGGCCAGCTTGTCTTGACCTTGGTTGGTCCCGCAGCTAAGCCAGGTCCCATCTGCTACAAAAGCCAACCCGGCTCTTCCCCACCTGCCCAAAACTTCCGGTGTGGCTTTCTCACTCTTCCCCAGGCGTCCTCTTAACACCCTGCTTTGCCCCTCCATCGGGGAATTTTCCATTCCCCCTCTTGAGAGGCTGGCGAGCACTGGTTCTCTCAGCGTCAGCCACCTCCCTTCGCCTACCAGCTGAGTGGTCAGGGTGCAGTCATTAAGGGTAATTGCTCTCTGTTGCCCCTCGTCTAGTGGGCCCGCGCTACCAGCCCACGGAGGAAATCCACGTTACAGGAGTGTTAATAGCAACAGCTTCACAATAGCAGCCAGAACCCATAACTGGTGCAGAGCCAGCCCCCAAACAGGGGTGAGCTGTACCTGATCCCCAGGCAGCAGAGCACGAAGTGAAACCCCTACCTGGGAGCACGAGGGGAGCTAGGGAACGCGGAAGGGGAGAGGGGAAATCGAGGGTGGCCGTTTACAGCTGTCCTGTGTTGATTGCATTCTGCTGGGTGCTGCAGGCACCCAGAACAGCACGATGGTCCTTGCCGCCGTCGGAGGAAGGGCTGCGACCCCTCCGGTCTCAGGGCATGAGCCGACCCGGAGCCAACAGGGAGAGACGGCCCCGCTGGGCAGCTGACACCCTAAGGAGATATTTGGGGTTCTTTCACCTTTCTCCAAGACAGCGGACTCTGGCCACTCTCAGAGAGCAGGCCCAGGCGGAGAGCCTGCCAGTCACTCCGTTCCAGCATCAGCTGAAAGGATGGTGGCAGTGTCCGCGTTGACGTGGGTTCGCTCAACAACCAGCCCCGTTTAATCCTCCCAGCTCCGTCCTTCCTGCTGCACCACGCTGTCAGTGCCCCCGGCATCTGGCTATAGTGCAGGCTGCCACGGTCTGGGGCCTCTGCCCCTCCACCAGGGGCTGAGTGACACAGAACCGAACCAAAGGGGGCTCAGCACAAAGGGAGGCTGCGGATGAGAGAGGGGAAAGGGGACAAAGCTGGAGAAAGTGGGGTTTGGATGCTGCCTGTTCTCATTGGCAGTTTGGTTCCCTGGCACCGCTGCTCTGAAGTGCGGCCTTATTTAGAGCTCTCCTTCCCTGATCTAAACTCCACAAAGAGTGACGATCAAAATTAAAGATTTCTCCAGAAAGCCAGCCTGGGGGGAAATCATTGGCGAGGCCACTGGAGATTTCCCAACGTGACTTTTAAATTAAAGGAGAAAAGAATTTCTTTAATTTGGTTGCGTACTTGGGATGCAGCTCACTGGGCACGTTATTAACCAGCTCTGCAAATGCTCCTGGAATTCACTCGCTCTCCAAAGTACCAATTGATCTAGCAGGCAGTTTCCCCCCATGCTCTGAAGATGGTTTTGCTAAGAGAAGGGGTTGAAATTACAGCCCTATTCTGGCCACTTCCTGCATATGGACGTGTGTGTGTGCACACGCAGAGCCGTATGTTCTAGGACCGCCTGTACCCTCAGCTGCCCACGTGCAGAGTAGAGATGGCACGAGCCAGGGAATGAGCTCTCAGCCCAGATTGGAGCACCAGGTCTGAGCCCAGCCAGAGCTGGGGGGAGTTTTGTATTCAGATATTTTGTCAATTTCAGCCCCATGTGTACCGATGTGCACACAGTACATACATGTAAATATGTTTGCATGCATGCACCGGCACACAGGCGCACAGAGGGCAGGCGTGTTGTCAGTGCGTGCGTGTGAGCAGCAGGCCGGGGGGAACCTGCTTTTGGAGCCTCGCAGGCTCTTTTGCATGAACAATGTTTGCAAAAGTTGTTCCAGATAACTAAGCATTTCCCCCCACAAAGCTTGTTCCCCAGGTCACGGGAAGCCTGGTTCCACTGGAAAGACTGAGAAGCCCCCTCAGCTACGGGGACACGAGCGGGTGCCCTTTGGCCATTGCGCCCAGGGTCTGGGAATTAAGTGTCATTGTCCCCTTCAGTGCTCTCCCACTCACTGCCCAGCTCCGTCCCCCTCCCGCTCTCTACTTTTCCCTCCCAACACAACACCCTGCTCTGCTCAGCCCCTCCCTGCACTGGCACCCCTGAGTGGCTCAGAAAGGGAGCAGCTGGGGTGGAAGGAGAACTCCCCCCTCCTTTCCCTGCCCCCCCCCCAGACCCCCAGAGCTCTTTGAACTGGGCTGGCACTTCTCATCCCTTTGATGGGCTCCTGGCTCCGTCTAGCGAGGAGTAAAATCTTCCTTTGCAAATGAAAGAGCTGACAGGCATCAGGTTAAAGAGAACAGAGCTGCCATGGAGGCCGGGCCTGCGCCGTGCAGCGGGACGCATCCCACAGCTGCCTCTCCATGGGGGGGAGGGAGTTATGGGGAGAGGTTCGGCTGCTTGCGGGGTGAGTAAAGGGCCCTGGGTCACTGGTTCAGTTCTAGCCCAGTTCCAGAGGTCTTGCGAGATAATGGCTTGTCTCAGTCTGGCCAGCCCAGTTGGCACAAGTAGAGAGGCCAAGGGCTGAGCGGGCCACAGAAGCAGAAGAGCTGTCTGCCCGGCGGAGGGGACGCTTGGGCAGGACAGTGTGGCGTGGGGAGCCTGCTGTGGCCCAGGCCATGTCTGTCTGTGGAGAAACACAGGGCTGCCCAATGGGCACCATGCACCAACCAGCAGAGTATCTGCATCTGCTTCCACAAATGAACGGCCCGTATTGCCCTGAGTGCCCTCCACCCAGCGCTAGAGTCCTGCAGGGACACAGCAGGAACAGCAGATTGGGAGACCAGCCCTGAGAGCCACTCGCGGGACTTTGATCCAAGGACAGAGGGCAAAGGATGGCACAGCAAGGGAGACATGAAGTGGGGGACAGCAAAGGCTCTGCTATTCAACTCTCTCACAATACAACAATGAAGCAGCCGATCTGAAACTCTAGAAAGGAAATAATCTTTCGTACATTGCATAACTAACCTGTGGAACTCACTCCCCCTTGATAGCCTTGAGGCCAAGAGCTTAGCAGGGCTCAACACAGGATTAGGCTGTTATATGGCAGAGACAATCAGCAACTGTGTTACATAGCACAGGGGATCCAATTTCCCCCGCTTCCAGGCACAGACGACCACAAATTGATGCCTGCTGATGGGAACAATTTAAATGTTCTCCCCCCACAAACAGCTTGAGTCATACCCTCCCAGGCACACCCCCCTCTTACTCTCAGCAGCCCCTCCTGGCAGCTCCCAGCTGTTTGCTGCTGCCTCTCCCCGCAGCTGCAGCTTGCCAGCTCCAGGAGCTGCCGCACAGGGAGGGGGCCCAGCTGGCAAACACTGGCAGAAATTTGGGAGGGGCCATGTGACCCTGCGTGCCCCCCCATGCGTCACCTCTGCCCTGCCCTGCAATTCCAGCTGTGACCCACCAACCTGCTCTGAGATGTCGGGTCCTCAAACGGTGAGTGTCTCTGTCACCTTCAGTAAGAATGCTTTGCTGATCCAGGTTTGTTCTCAAACCCATTGTTCTTCCAAGGAGTTCTACCCCGCCCACTCCTTCTCCATGAGCAATAAGCTTCCCAGACTGAAGGGGCTCCAGCATGGAGCTGGGAGGATCTCAGGACTCTCCCACACTGGGCCCCAGCACCAATTTAACCCACAGCCATTTAGAAACCAATTTGGTGACCCGGGTGCAAACCCTTGCTCTGGACAGACACAATTCAGATGGCGAGCTCCCTACTTCCATTTACCTTAAACAGGTTATTTACCAACCTAAGCAAAATTGATACCGGGCCCTCCTAACCCAATACACGAGAAACCACCCACAGCTGGCACAGAAATAACAACAGGGTGAATCACAACCCAGCCCCTTATTTGGTGCACGGCCACGTGGAGAGAAACCCTCAGTCCTCGTGTCCCAACGACGCCTGTGAACATTTACGGGGAGGGGCTGCCCCCAAACTCCCCTCTCACTTCCAGCCCCTCTCCCAAGATGCATCCTGTCTAAATCCTTGCGGCCTGATTCTCCAACCCTCCATCCCTTCCCCGAGCACAGGAGCACAGCTTTGGAGAGAGCTTCATGCCACCTTTGCACCTCCTGCTCTTCCGAGGCTATGCAGGCCCTGCCCAGGCCCTGGTGCAAGTCGGAGCTGCTCCAGGGCTGCCCCGAGCCCCCTGCCATTTCACTCGAGTGGGCGCTCGAATACGAGCTGGGGTAACAAGGAATTTTCACTGCTTGAGCCCCAGTGGTCACTGCATCGCGAGATAGCGTCAGACACCCCACCCCATGGTTACAGCAAGTTACATTAGCTGTGTCCGAGTGTCAGGGGGGGCCACAGGGTCTTCCCCCCCCGGCCCCGCCCACACCTGAAAGGAGCTCAAAGGGTGTCTTTCTTCTCTCAGAGGCAGCACTGACCCACTGCGAAGGGACATGGCTGTTAGTTTCTGGCCCAGTCGTAAATCGGAGATCTCCGGTTAATCCCAGAGCCTCGGCCAAATTCCAGCTCCAATCATCCCCACGCTCCTGTTGCCTTCCGTCGCCCACCCTCCGGGGTAGGGTGCTAGGAGGCCTGCAGGTGAGAAGTCCCGCTGCACTGGGAGCGCTAGCGGCTGGCGATAGTGACGGTGCCCCTGTAGCACCAGGGACTGCACCCTGAGCACCGTGCCCTGCACAGCAGAAGCCTGGCCCTGCATAGAGACACCCTGAGGACTTCAGGAGGCCAAGCCCTGCCCTGCGGGCAGCGCCCCTGGGCCCGGCCCCGTGCTGTGCAGCTCGGTCGTCTCCCCGAATGAGCTTTTCTTCTTCTTCTTCTTCCTCCCCCCTTTTAAGATGAAGCAATGAAATTATTTTTCTACTTGAGCAGTTTTCAATTTAGATTAAGGAAAATCTCTGCTCGGTTAGCGGCGTTGCAGTAAATCACAAGCAAGCAGCACTCGGCGCCTGACAGCCCGATCGCGTATCGGATGCAACCCTTTTTTCAAGTTGACAGGCTCCGAGTGTGACATTGAACGAGGGCAAAGGGCTGGGAGCGGCTCAGAGCTGGCGGTGCAGTCAAGACAAATGGCCGAACCAACCGGGAGGACATGGAGGCGGCGAGCAAGGGGAGTGACCTGCGCCAGCGCTGTGCAGGGGACGAGGGCTAGTGCTGACGGTCAGGGGGCCCAGACCATACAGCAGGGGCCTGAGCTCAGTGGGATCCATCCATGGAGGCCCCTGGCAGCTGGGTCAGGCCTTTAGTTCCAAGCTGCCCGTCTCCCAAAGCTCAGGGCCAGACACCACAAGCAGCCCCAGGCACCAGCTCCTAACGTCCTGCCACATGAGTCAGGCCCCTGCGTCCCCAGCCGCCGATGTCCCAGTCACATCACTCTGGCCCCCAGGAAGCAGGAGGGGTTTTAGAAATAATGGATGTCAGGACTGTTTCTTTGCCATCCAGTCTCTGAGCTGCAGGCCACGCTCAGGTCATGTTTTCAGGCTTTTCTTTGCAGCCACAAGGGCTAAAAACATAGAATCAGAGATTCCCAGGCCAGAAGGATCATTGGTATCATCTAGCCTGACCTCCTGCACAGCACAGGCCGGAGACCTGCCCCAGATAACGCCTAGAGCAGAGCTGTTACAAAAACATACACACTTGATTTAAAAAGGGTTAATGATGGAGAATCCACCAGGAACCTCGGTAAATTGTTCTAATGGTTAATTACTCTCACTGTTAAAAATTATGCCTTGTTTCCAAATCTGGATTTGTCTCGTTGCAATCCAGCCATTGGATCAGGTTAGAACTTTCTCTGCTAGACTGAAGAGCCCATTATTAAATATTTGTTCCCCCTGTAGGTACTTGTAGGCTGTGAGCAAGTCACCCCTTAAACTTCTCTTTGTAAAGCTAAATGGATTGAGCTCCCTGAGTCTATCGCTACAAGGCAGGTTTTCGAATCTTTCCCGTGGGTCTTCGCTGAACCATCACCAATTTATCAACCTCCTTCCTGAATTGTGGATAAAAACTGAGTGACCAGGGAGATTGAAGTGTTCTCCGACTGGTTTCTGAATGTTATAATTCTTGACGTCTGATTTGTGTCCATTTATTCTTTTGCGTAGAGACTGTCCAGTTTGGCCAGTGTACATGGCAGAGGGGCATTGCTGGCATTGAGGAGTTTGTTTTCTTCCAGGTCATTGATAAAACATTAACTCGCATGGGGCTAAAAGCGGATCCCTGCAGGACCCCACTAGGAACACGTCCGCTCCAGGACAACTCCCCATGTACAGATACACTCTGAAATCCAAGCTCGTTACTAAAGCCATACGGCTGTGACTGGAGGGCCAGGCCCTCACCCCGCTGGGTGGGGGCAGGAGCGGGGGTGCAAGGAGCCCCTCATACAGCCCATATAACAGAGGTGGGCAAACTACAGCCCACGGGATCTGCCGGCCCGGCTCCCAAGCTCCTGGCGCAGGAGGCTCACCCCCGGCCCTCCCCTGCAGCCTCAGCTCACTGCCCTGCCGGCGCAATGCTCGGGCGGGCTGCGAGCTCCTGGGGCAGCGCAGCTGCAGAGCCTGGCCTGACCCGGTGCTCTGTGCCGCACGGCTGTAGCACCGCCAGCCACCGGTGCTCCGGGCAGTGCGGTAAGGGGGCAGGGGAGTTTGAGGGGGTGGTCAGGGGCCGGGGCGGTCAGAGGGCAGGGAACAGGGGGGTTGAATGGGGCAGGGGTCCCGGGAGGGCAGTCAGGAATGAGAGGAGGGGTTGGATGGGGCAGTGGGGGCCAGTCAGGGGTGGAGGGTCCAGGGGCGATCAGGGGACGGGGGAGTTGGATGGGGTAGGAGTCCCAGGGGGGCCGTCAGGGGGTGAGAAGCAGGGCGGGTCGGATAGGGGTCGGGGGTCAGGCCACGTCTGGCTGTTTGTGGAGGCCCAGCCTCCCCTAACCAGCCCTCCATACAATTTTGGAAACCCAGTGTGGCCCTCAGGCCAAAAAGTTTGCCCGCCCCTGCCATATAAGGACCAGCTGCAGTCCCATGGTCGGGGCAAGCCGGGCCGTTCACTGGGTGCTGCGGGGTAGGGAGTGCCCCGGAGGGATCTGACTGACAGCAGCACAGAGAACTGGGCAGCTGGTACCCCATTCCCCAGCTCCCCGGGATCCAGGGCTGCTGCCAGAGCAGGCCTGGGGCGGCCAGCGCCGAGCAGAGGGGGGACCAGGCGGGCCATTTGGCCTGGGCCTCAAGCTCAAAGTGGGCCTCAAATTTAGACACTTGTTAATTTTTTGGCATTTGATAAGTTTCACAACTTTTTTTTAATGCGTATCCCTATTGGACCAAAATGTGACACATGCTCTCCGCTTAGAGCTGCATATTTAAGCAAATAAGAGATGTGATTTGGTAAAAGACATAATTTTTTGTTCATGGATATAGACTGTCATATTAAAGAGTTAAAAATGTTCATAAATATTCATTAAAAATATATCGGTTCTGATGGCACACGATGAGACCGTGTCTCGTCATTTTTTACGTTTCTTGCGGCAAGGGGCCTCAACAGCTGGGAGCGGCCCGGGCCCCTCTGGGCCTGTGATTGGGCCTGGGGCCGGCCAGGTGCAGTCTAGCCCAGGGACGCGGGTTCTCACTCACCTGGGTGGGGGGGGGGGGGAATCCAGCTCTCTTCAAGCACAAATCCAGGTTCCTGGCAGGGAGTTGGCAAGTGCAGAGCTGGGGCACAGGCCAGGAAACATGGCTGCCAGGGAGCCCGGGTCAGGGTCTGCTCCTTGCAGCCCAGAGGATGTCCTGGGACGGTGAGTGCAGCCGCTGGGGGGGGTCAGGTCTGCAGCGTGGGGTCCCAGCACTGGCGGCAGGGCCTGAGAGCAAGGTCTCTGCTCATGCACAGAACAGGCTTGGCCGGGGCTGGCGTCACCCCCCCAGCAAGCGCGTCCCCTCACAGGCAGGGAGGAGACCCTCAGAGGCAGCGCCTGGGTGAGGCCGGGGCAGAGCCTTGCACAGCAGGGGAACGTTTTCTCGCCCGTTGCTGTGGCTCAGTTCTCGCTCCGGCAGGCCAGCGAAGCTGTCCGCCCCGGCACCTCGCTCCGCCATTGAACCTGGGGGGAGACACACATTTGTGCCGGATAACACGCATCAGAGGGTGGCACCCAGAGGCTCCTGCAGCTGCAGCGGCTGATGGATGGGCTACACGGGCCTCGCCTGACCTGTGCTTGTACGTTATCTGCACTGCCGCAGGAGGCTTTTCATCACACCGACAGCCGGGGATCACACGGCGGGCAGCGGCTCGGTGCCGGGGCCGGCGGGCGGGAGGGGGAAGGGCAGTGCGAGATGGGACCAATGGGCACAGGTGGGGCGCAGAGCGGGAGGCAGAGAAGCACCTGCCTCGGCCTGGAGCAGGCTTGGAAGGGAGCAAATCGCAGGGAGCTCCCCCCCCAGCAAATCGATCATAGCACAACTCAGGAGAACACGCTCCCCACCCCCCACCTTGTCCTCAAATCCCCCCCCACACACACACACACACGAGGAACAGATCGGCACCGGTCTCCCTCCACGGGGGCAGGGAAGGGACAGGCAGAGAGTGGGCGAGGGAGGGGCTCGGTCCCTGTTTGGTGTCTTCCCCACGGTCACTTTCCCCGTGTTGGCTGGAGCAGCCGCCGGCTTCCACCCCCACCCGCCGGGAGGGCACCAGTCTGGCCGCGCTGGCCCTCGCCTGGCGATGGCCTTGGGCCGTCTCTGCGCGTCTGCAGCCCGGCTGATGTCACGGCACCCTGCAGCGACGCACGGCCCTTCCTTCACACCGAGGTGGCGGCTGCGACGGGAGAGGGAGGAGCCGGCACCAAAGAGCTCCGGTACCCTCCAAACTGGGCCCAGCCACCGTGATCCCGAGGCAGCATCGTCCCTGCAGAGAGCCCCAGCCCCGCTCATTCAGCCTCTGGGCACCTCGCAAGCCACGTGCCAAGGGCCACCGTCCCGGCCTGCCAAACGGTGCTGCCGTGCGTGTCCAAGGCAGGGATGGGCCAGTGCCCTAGCCCAGGCTGTAAACCCTGGCCGGCAACGGATCCTCCGCAGGGCTGGCCTGTCTCCTGACTGAAGAGACGGGGAAGTGGGGGGCACGGCAGGGCCGGGCCTGATGACCAGAGTCCCGCCTGGTGTAACTCTGAATGTGCAAGCGGCAACAAAGTGCTCCGCTGAGCTCCACGGGATGCGCCGGCCCGGCGTCTGCCAGGAGCTCCGAGCTGGGATCGTCCTGGGACCAGCAGCACAGCGCTCGGGCCCGCTCGCCGCTCCCGGGGCACTAACGTGACCTGCAGGAATCCTCACCATCAGCAGCTGTTTCACGGTACGAGCTCCCTTTCCAGGTCTCTCCCCAGAGCCCCGGCCAGGCTGGCGGCGGGGGTGCAAGGCCATGCGGATGGTGCAGTCAGGTGAAGCGTGGGAGCAACACAAACCCTGGGTGCGCAGGGTACCTGATGCGCACACACCACCTCTTCCCCGCTGCCCCCGAGCTCTTTACACCAAGGTCACAGGCGGGTAGCGACCGTGGCCAATGCCCGCGGGCACTAGGAGAGCACAGCACAGCAGCCCCAGACGTCCTTAGCTCACACAAGTGCCCCCCCACCCCTTGCCGAGCACGGGGCAGATGTCGCACCTCCCTGGGAGCGGTGGGGAGTTGCTAGCAGGCTGCGGGCCCTGATTTCGGCGCATTTTTCAAGGGAGCGATGCTGAAAGAAGCCAGCGTCTCCTGACCCCAGCTCAGCCACACGCAGGCACGAGGGGATCGTGCGGCCTCCATGGCCCGTGGAGACCTTGGCCTCCCTGCAGAGAGTGGCAAGGAGCTGGAGGAGGTACTGGTGGCTCATGGGGACACGTGTGTGTGGGGACCCGGCCAGAGACTCACTGGCTCCTGTGACACAGGGCCCTGCCCAGCCATCGGATCCCCGCGATGTTCAGACACCGGCCTCTGGTGCCGATCTGAACCAGCCACAGGGAGGGGGCGGCTTCCCTCACCCATGTGCCTTGCTTCCCCCATCCTGCCTTCTTCCTGGTGATTTCCCCATGGGCCAGCCCCCGCTGGTGTAAACCAGCCAAGCTCCATGGAAGTCAGTCAGTCTCCACCTCTGCTGGCGTGAGCCGGATCTGGCCCAGGCCTCTTTCACACAAAGGCCTTGGTTCGGCCGAGCACCGCGATGCAGGAGCCGGAGGCCTGGCCGGTGGAATCGCAACGAGGGCACAGCCGGGGGCAGCAGGAGCCTTCGTGCCAGTGGGACTCAGCCCTTCCTCCTCCTCCTCGTTAGGCAGCGAGAGCGTTTTCATTACATGCCAAGTCCCTCGTGAGCGTGTGGCGTGGCGAGGCACTGCTGCTCACCTTCCAAGCGTTTACAAGTGCTCCTTTCCCGTCGCGGCCGGCCCCAGGAGCAAAGGCTGGGAAATAAATGAGTCTGTTTATGAAGCCCATAATGTAGCCAGCAAAACAAGTCACTCAGCGCAGCCACGCTGCTCCTGTAATGGAATATTATTTATGTTGTTTCCCTTCTGGCGCAGGAGAGATTACAAACCAGGACAGGCCGCAGTTCCCCTACACTCTCCTCCGCTGTCGCCACGCCACGCTGGAGCAGGCACGGCTGCTAATGTGCCCATCACTCCCATCTCCCAGCGCCGCTGGAGTCCAGGCTGTGCTGCCCGTGAGATGAGCGGGACATTCTCAGATCAGCCTGAAATGACAGGAATCCGCTGCTCAGCCCAGGAGAGGGGCCTGGGGGGCCCAGGGCTGAGTAAGCGTGAAGAGCAAGCTCTCCCCTGCCTGCAGTGCACAGTGCCCTGTCCTGAGCGGGTGTGAGGTCCTCTGGCAGGGTGCTGGAGGGGGTGTAGGGGTGAATGAGGCCAGAGACTAGGCTCCCTGGGCTGTGGTAGAACCAGACAGACAATCCAGGAGGGAGACGAAATTCCCCCTCGAGCCCCGAGAGCGAGGTTCCAAAGCTCCTCTGGCAGGACCTGCCCACCGTGCACCGGAGCCCGGCTCAGCTGGCCCCAGGAGGGTCACCCCAGCACGAGGAGGATTCGGATATAGGGGCTTTCCCCACCAGCCTACCTGCTGCCCACCTAGCAGGGGGGTGGCTGGAGCAAGGAAGTGGGGGCCAGGACTCCCCTTTGCCATACCAGCCCTGGGCTGGATTTTCACCCATTTGTGGCTGCTCTGACACTGGGCCGGGGGCTCGGCCCAACAGGCTCGGGGGAGCAGAAAGGGAGCTGGGAGCCACCTTTGCTCAGCACCCCTTGACTTGCTTCCTCCCAGGGTCTAGCCCAGTTGATCCATTTCCCAAAGTACCTGGTCAAACGTTTTCCCCTCTGGCCCCAGCGCCCACCGAGGAGGCCACCATTAGGGGTCCAGGGGCGGCACCACCTGGGAGCCCATGGGTGTCTTCAGCCCCCTGCAACCTGGTTCCCCTCTCACTCACCCTGGGATGAATCAGGAGCGAGCACCCTGAGCCCCATGGTGTGAGGCTGGCGTGACAGGACAGGAGGTCGCCTGGGGGAACAAACCAGGCAAACCACACCATGGCCTGCGTGAGGCCTGCAGTGACCTAGCTAAGGGAGCGCAGCGCACACCTCTCAGGCCATGCCGTCTGCAGGCACCAACGTGGGCAGAGCCTGGAGGGAGGCACCTGCCCCCGCGGGAGCTCTTGTACTCGGGGCCAAATCCTGCAGTTCTTCAGCAAAACTCCCGTCGACCATTCTCCAAGCACAGAGCAAGAGCTGGACACGCGCTGAGAAGGGGAACTTGGCCACGGCATCTGGGGGTGTGGTTTGCAGCACACAGTCACTCGTCTGGCGAGTTTTCCCCACAACTGTCTGCGCCTGTATCCGATATCCATTTGTTCTCAGCCCTTGCCCAGGTTTGCTCAGCTCACGTGCCAAGTGGGTTTTGTATGTCTCAGTGTAATCATTGCATGCCCGAACGACAGTGCCCACAAGGTCCAGGAGCAAGAGACCACGCGCCGAGCGGCCCATACACAAGCAGCCCATGCTGCAGAGAGGGGAACAAAGCCTAGGAAGTGCCACACAATCGAGTCAGGACAGGCCTGCACAGAGACACTGAGCATGGGTGAGACTGGCTCACAGAAGGAGCCGACTACAGCACCTCTCCCTGGCTCCTCGTGACAGTCAATGCAAACTCCACACAATGCTGGAAATGGAGCAGGGGGTAAGAGTCAGGGGCAAATTGGTGCAGCAGTACAGATTCCCTCCGCCCCTCTCGCACACAGACTTTAGTAGCTCTGGAGTGACTAGCACAGAGTTCCTACGACTTAGCGACAATCTCAGGGCTGCCCACGCTCGGCTCTGCACGGAGTTTCTGTGGGAACTTTCAGCAAAATCCACTTGGCCGTTTCTGAGTCATGTATGGCAAAAAAAGCCACTCTGTGCCCCATGTGGCCCTGGGGAGACCCGGAGCCTGCGGGAGCGAGAGGCATGGAGAGGAGTCAGACATCAGCAGCGTGAGCCCAGAGCCAGCCTGGCTGCTCCCAGTGCGGACGCAGGGAATGAAGGCACATGGCCCCATTCAGAGCATGGAAACAGTCTCCAGCGTGGGGCAGGAGGAGGGGGATTCTGGGCCAAAAGGGCCGCAGGACAGCGAGGGAGGCAGTTTGGAAGAGGCAGGGGATGCCCGTCCTGTCCAAGGGGCCGGGAGAACTTGGAGGGGAAAGGGAGAGAGCCTGTGATGCTTCTGCGCGTGTCCTTTGGGTGACACCTGGCCGGTGGGGGGGGGCGAGGGGGGGCTGACAGTGATGGAGCAGCGCTGAGCGGGACAGCCTGGTGCCCTGCTGACAGATGAGCGCTGCCAAGTGCCGACACAAAACCGTTCGGAGGGGGGAAGTGATAGATGCTAACACTAATTTTAACCACAGGCAGCCGAACTCCTTCCGACAGGCGCCGCGCTCCGAATTCAGGGCACAGCTGCTGGGTTCAGATAAGGTGTGCAATCAGGCCGGCATGCCGAGTGTTACTTAATAATGACCGTGTGTGATGGATGCGGCTGTCTCAAGGATATAACCTCCGCATTTGGAGCCTTTCAACCCTGAAGCCATCAATCCTGGTCCCTGGGTGGCTGGGGGAGGGGGCGAGCAGGCGGGAGGGGCGACAGCTTGTTTCACTCTCCTTAGCGCCCAGCGGGGCGCCCCCTCGCCCTGCACCCGGGAGGACGAGGAAGCGTGGGGGTTGGTTCGTGGTCATGTGTCTGAGGGGAGAAGAGCGTTCCTGGGGCGACAGCTGGGGGCTCTGCCCAGCATCAGCTCACACAGCCACCAGCTGGATCCCATCTCCGAGGGCGCTGCCTTTTTCTAGCCCCTTGTTTCTTCGTTAGGGCCATAAGTCCCCAGTTACTCTACTGGTCCCTCGGGAATGTCTGCTCCCAGCAGCCCACCATGCTGAAGGCAGAACTGGTCGAAGGAATGGATCTCTGGGGCACGGGAGGCCCACAGGACGGGCCCATTCTGCACAGAGGAAGAGAGGCTGGAGCAGAGGACAGCCTGGGGGCCAGGGGAGCTGGGTTTCTCGTCTCAGCTCTGCGGGTGATGCTCGTGATCACTTGACCTGTGCGCGTCTCCGTGGTGACGGAGGTGGTGATGCTTCGTGACACCACCTGGTACCTACACCGTGCTCCAGCCCCTCTCAGCTCCCCGCGGGGCATTTCCCAAGCTCCGGGCGCAGGCACTCCAGCCGCAGCCTGGTTACCGGCGTTACCCGGCGTGCGCAGGCAGGAGGGACGCGCTGACTTGTCAAGGTTTTGCTGGATTACACCATGAACTGGCCCCCTTTGCTCGGGACAGTAACAGGAAAATCCCAACCTGCCGCTTGCTTCCTTCCTTCTTCATTGCCCCCCTTGGCAGTAGCCCGGGGCATGGGCAGCACTGTCCTACACCCCCTCGCTGCTGGCCTGGGACTGTGCTGGTTATGGAAGATCTGGTCCTTGCCAGCTGTCGGGATGGGGCCCCTGCTGCCACTTCCCTGGCTGCTAGTCTGAATTCTCACCGAACCTTAGCAGCAGGTCCGCGGGCTTGAACAAACTGCCCTGGCCTGACGGGGAAGGAACATACCCAAGGCCAGCCGCGAGGAGCGAGCCAGGGTGCTTTTCACTTTTCTGATAAGCACAAAGCCATTGCCAGGCCAAAGGCAGGTAGGCTCTGGGGGGAGGAGGGGAACTCCACAGGCGGTGGGTCCCCGGGAGCCTGTGCAGGGGCAGGCTGCCCCCAGCGCGTGTGCGTGTAGAAACCCTCTCTGCCCTCCTCCCCCAGCCATGGCTCCCGTTCAAGGGGGGGCTGGGAGGTAGCTCCTGGGAAGTGCTGCATGGCCATCCTGGGGCACGCAGGCCTGGGCAGGTCCCTGCAGAGAACAGCGGAGGCCACCCCGTGGTGTGCCCGGGCCCAGCAGGGAGCTCAGTCTCCATGGCCAGGCTCGGGCTGCCACCAGCAGGCTCATTAAAGCCAGACGGGGGAGTTCTACACCCTGGCATCTTGCAAACGGCAGCTGCCATCCTTCTGCCCTTCGGGGAGCCGGTCTCCCGCTCCCCCGCACCCCGCAGTTACTCTTTGTCTAGCCCGCTGACATACCGGTCGCAGGGTGGAGGCCCTGGCCTGGGTCCGCTCACAGGCTCCCTCTGCACTTTGCAGAAGCAGCGAGACCCGTTTATTCAGAACAGGGTCCAGCAGCCTCAGCGGTGCACGTGCCAGCCACTCACAGCCAAGTGTTTTTATCTGGCCTCCCATTCCGTGCCCCCAGTTGCTTGCTGTGTGCCCGCAGCCGTCCACCACCGGCCAGCCACGGCCTGGGCACCCAAACAGTTTTGTTTGTGCCACAGCTAATCATGCCCACAAAACCAGAGGCTGGGTTAAAAAGCCTGACCCTCCAGGAGCCACGGGCACTGAGCCGCCCGGCCAAGCCCAAGGATGTGACTCCCTCCCTAAATATTTGTGATAAAAACTAATCTCCAACCAGCAAGCACTTTGCTCGTCAGCAGCATTTGATCTTTCATCTGACCTTATAAAAAGTCTATTTGTGTTGGGATTTTAAATTAAGTTTTCTTAAATCATCCACTGTAGATTTTACACTATATTAATTTCTATTCAAGCAAAAGAATTTGGTATTTGCTCTTTTCAGAAGCCACTGCCTGGAGATGGAGGGAAATGCCAAGCAGCGTCATGTCCTTTGGCTCAGTTTGACAGCCCTCAGACTGCCCCTGTGCTGTCCCCTCTGTTGGGAAGAGCCGCAGGTCCCCATTTGGATCCTGCACCCCCTGCCCAGCACTGGAGTTGCTGGCTGCAGGAGGGTCCAGAGCCTGGCATGTTCTGTAGCCAGCCTCCATCTCTGCACAGGGCCAGCATTCTCCCTTTTTGTGATTAAGGCATTTCTGTGGGACGGGCTCCTGTGGCCAGTACGGTCTGGAAGGCTGTAAATCCAGGATGGAACAAATCTGGGTGCTACTTGGCTAGGGGGCTTCTTTCCCCTCCCTTTCGCCTCCATCTGTCTGCAGGACAGAGTGAAAAGTACCCTCCCTCTCCCCACGAGGGCAACACCGTGCACCCGGAAACGTCCGCGCAAACCCGGCGCTCAGTGCTTGGCCAGTGAGAGGAGGAGCGCGGCCGAGGGAGCTGTGCTGCGTCCCGATGCTCAGAACCTGAGAGCAGCTGGAGGGAAGCGAAAGCCCAGATCGAGGTGGAGACCCCGGCGTGGGCTCCCCCGGGGCTGGCCTGCAGCTGCTGCCTTCCGCTTGCTGGGCGTGGGGGCCTGCTCCAACTCGCTTTGCAGGTCTGGCTTTGCCTTCCTTATCCCTCAGCTGCAACCGGGCTCAGATAAAGTGTCGGGAGCAGTATCATTTACAGTCTCCAGTTGCTAGGCAACGGGCCCAGGTGAGCTCTTGACCTTTATCATAAGCGCTGAAACGTCCGGCTGTGTGCACGGGGAGAGGCCCTCCCCTGCCAGCGCCGCCAGCGCGGGGAGCCGGCGTGTTCCATGGCGCCGTTTACTGCTTTTGCCTTGGCTCAGAGCTCGGGGGGAGCAGACAGGCCTGCCCCAAGGCCCCCCAGCCAGACGCCCCAGGGATGGGAGAGCTTCGGCTCACGTCTCTGCTAGGGGCTGAAACGAAGCCGCCCTCAGACCCACGGCCCCGGCCGAATTGAGCCATTTCCATCCTCCCCTCTTCACCGGCACCTCACACCCCCAGGCTGCGCGGATATCCTCCGACGGGGTCACCACAGGCTCTACGCAACCAGCCGAGCGACCCTGCCCCCGCTAACAGGCCTGGGGGATTAGCCGCAGCTTCTAGGAGGAACCCTAATGAACCTTGTTACCAGACTGATCCACTGAACCCCACAGAGGCTATAAACCTGCAGGGCGGGGTCTGCCGGAGACGGAGTAAAGCACTGGCGAGCTGTAAGCCCGTGAAGGTTGAAGCCAGCCTTGTGCAATACTGGTGACCTTGAGGGGTTTGGCTACGGGTAGCCCTGCTGTACTTTGAATTATGGCCAAAAGAACGGGCCAAGTCCTCACTCCCTGTGGGGCCTGTCAGCACAGGGTGCCAGCCGGGCAGGCAGCTGGTGGGATTCGGAATCCAGCGCCGCTCTTCACAGGCCCCTGACAGCTACTGGGCTCACCAGCTCAGGTTGGAGCTGCAGGTAAAAGGCTCCACACCTGCCCTCCGTGTGCTGAGCTTCCCAGCCCGCCACAGACATTTCCCACTAGGGTTTATTTCCACAACCCCGGACTAAGCCTCAGTCGCAACGTGAGAAACGGAGAGGGATCAGTGCACCAACCAACGAGATGCAGCCACTGCCGGTGGGAAAGTGGGAGCAGTTTAACAGCACCCAGCAGTGCAGGACAGGAGGCTGAAGAAACCCATGCAAGGGAAGCTGCGGGGGATCCATGAGACGGCAGAGTGCAATCAGCCGTCTTGAAATGTGGCTAAGGGTTAGTCACTATTCCTATGGGAAATACCATGGGATCAAGAATGACCACAAATGGGCAAGGCCTGTGTTTTACATCTCATCTACAAGATGGCACCTCCAGGAGCCCAGTGCCCCGTAGCACTAGGTTGGGACAGAAAATGAGTTCAGCATCAGCTCAGGCTAACTGGCTAGCAGGACAGCGGCCCCTTTGTCCTTCCTCGGTGCTGGAGCTGACACAAGAGAAGTAAATAGAAAGGTGTGACGAAGCGGGACTGTTCTTAATGGTTCCTCTGAATAATGTGGGGGTGCCTCAGTTTCCCCTAGGCAGTTCTTAAATATCTAGGCGGTGGGATAAGGGTGTATGGTTGTTGCAGAGCCCTGGAAGGCAGGTGTGTGCAGGGGTCTGGACACAGAGAATGGCCGACACCCTGTTTCCTGGCAACTGATGGCCTGGGCCCTTCCCCCCTGCAAGGTGAGAGCTAAAGGGTTGGAGAACAAAGGAATCAGGTGACCTCCTGGCCCAGGAAAGGGACAAAGCCCAGAGGAAGAGGGGGAGTCAGTTTGGGGCTGGCTGGGGACATGGAGTGAAGTGCAGATGGGGTTGTCTGGCTCACTGCCCCCCAAAATGGACCCAGCTGAGGGGTCCTGTTCTCTGCACCTACAAGCTCTGTGTTAGACCGTGTTCCTGTCGTCTAATAAACCTTCTGTTTTACTGGCTGGCTGAGAGTCCCGTCTGACTGTGGAGCTGGGGGGCAGGACCCTCTGGCTTCCCCAGGAGCCTGCCTGAGCGGACTCGCTGTGGGAAGTGCACGGAGGGGCAGAGGAGGCTGAATGCTCCAAGGTCAGACCCAGGAAGGTGGAAGCTGTGTGAGCTGTGTGTCCTGCAGACAGGCTGCTCCCAGAAAGGAGACTTCCCCAGAGTCCTGCCTGGCTTCGCAGGGAGCAGTTCCAGAGCATCGCCCAGGGACTCCGTGACAAAAGGGAGGCCCCTCCACCATCTACCTCCTGCCCCGGTGGGGCTCCTGGGCTGCTGTCATTTACCAAGTTTAGGGAATGACACCCGGGAAGGGAAGAGCAGCACAAGCTAAGCACAAGACAAGTTCTTCAGCCTGTTGCTATTGATTTGGTGGAGATTGCGACAGGGGTGAAGCTCGGTCAGCTCGCCTCATTATTGTGCAAATTGCTTTAAATGCAAATCTTTTGGTGCACCTGGGGAAAAATGCATTAATAATCTTATTGCTGATTAAGGTCGCAAGGCTGCTCTTTTGCTTGTTCACTGAAGTTTTGCTCCCATTCATCTTTTGAATTTAGTAGTTGGTTTATTTTTATACATCCGTCTCTTTGGAGTCCGTACAAGATATTTCATTAGGGATTTTACAAAATGTTCTTGCAATCACTTGACAAAATCCTGACTGTAGCATTAGTCCTCTCCTCATCCTTCCTTCAGAATAAGAGCCCCAGCTGGAGCCTTGCAAAGAGGAATGCACAGCCAGCCAGGGGATGTGCGCTGCAGGATTCAAAACGCAAGTTCCAGGCCTTCACTGCACACTGGCAGCAGTAGTGGAGAGCAGGCTACCGCACAGGCTCATCTCTCTTGTATTTTCCTGCTTGCACAAACCCAGACCCACCCTTCAGAAACTTTGCGCGGATCAGTGAGGGTTAGAGTTTGGAACTCTCAAACACGGAGGGGTCTAGAATTTAAACCTGGTCACCTCTGGAGTGCTAGAACGGAACGGCTGTTACAGCTCGGGGATCATTCCGGCGTCGTACAGCCTAGACCTCTGCAGGGCAGAGACCGTGTCTGTGCCACACCCTGCACACCAGGTCCCGGGGCTGAACTAGCCCACACCGTAACGCGTGTCATCAAAAACAACAGACAGGGCAGGGTTCACTGCCTCTTAGTATTTCACCGCTCTTCAATTTTACCATTTTAGAGCTTTATGAAGGGTTCTAAGTCCTAGGGCCTTTCCCATTCTAGATTTTGAAACTTTTTGGAAGTGTTTGTGGGAGGGGTGCTGAGGGGTTTGGCCGATAGGATTGCAGAGCCAGTGGCCATTATCTTTGAAAACTCGTGGCGATCAGGGGAGGTCCTGGACAACTGGAAAAAGGCTAATGTAGTGCCCATCTTTTAAAAAGAGAAGAAGGAGAACCCTGGGAACTACAGACCAGTCAGCCTCACCTCAGTCCCTGGAAAAATCATGGAGCAGGTCCTCAAGGAATCAATTCTGAAGCACTTGGAGGAGAGGAAGGTGATCGGGAACAGTCAGCATGGATTCACCAAGGGCAAGTCATGCCTGACCAACCTAATTGCCTTCTATGATGAGAAAACTGGCTCTGTGGATATGGGGAAAGTGGTGGATGTGATATATCTTGATTTTAGCAAAGCTTTTGATACGGTCTCCCACAGTATTCTTCTCAGCAAGTTAAAGTAGTATGGATTGGATGAATGGACTATAAGGTGGAGAGAAAGCTGGCTAGATCGTTGGCCTCAACGGGTAGCAATCAACGGCTCGATGTCTAGTTGACAGCCAGTATCAAGCGGAGTGCCCCAAAGGTCGGTCCTGGGGCCGGTTTTGTTCAACATCTTCATTAGTGATCTGGATGATAGGATGGATTGCACCCTCAGCAAGTTCACGGATGACACTAAGCTGGAGGGAGAGGTAGACAAGTTGGATGGCAGGGATAGGGTCCAGAGTGACCTAGACAAATTAGAGGATTGGGCCAAAAGAAATCTGATGACATTCAACAAGGACAAGTGCAGAGTCCTGCACTTAGGATGGAAGAATCCCATGCATTACTACAGACTGGGGACCTACTGGCTAAGTGGCAGTTGTGAGATTGCACTCCATAATGTTTTATGGAAATATGCTTATGAGTGTGAATATGCTGTAACTGGAATATGCTTTATGCAAAAGGTCTCTCATAAGGTATCATTATAAAGGTTATAACCTACTAAATATATTCCTCCTATTTGTATGTATGTATCATTCTTGTATCTGAAACTAGGAATATGAAGTATAACTCTGAGGTCCTATCATAATTATGCAAAGTGTGGTCCATTAATGGTGGTTTGGAAGCTTGATGGCTCCCATTGACTAGGACAATTGGTTGTAAATGGCTCTGTTTACTTGCAAACCTTCCTGGGTGCATGCAGGCCAGCCCTGGAAGAATGGAGGCTGGGGTCTCACAGGACATGTGACCATGCATCCAGTTTTGGGCCCCCCACTACAGAAAAGATGTAGACAAATTGGAGAAAGTCCAGCGAAGGGCAATGAAAATGATTAGGGGGCTGGGGCACGACTTATGAGGAGAGGCTGAGGGAACTGGGATTATTTAGTTTGCAGAAGAGAAGAATGAGGGGGGATTTGATAGCAGCCTTCAACTACATGAAGGGGGGGTTCAAAGAGGATGGATCTAGACTGTTCTCAGTGGTAACAGATGACAGAACAAGAAGCAATGGTCTCAAGTTGCAATGGGGGAGGTCTAGGTTGGATATGAGGAAACACTATTTCACTAGGAGGGTGGTGAAGCACTGGAATGGGTTACCTAGGGCAGTGGTGGAATCTCCTTCCTTAGAGGTTTTTAAGGCCTGGCTTGACAAAGCCCTGGCTGGGATGATTTAGTTGGAGTTGGTCGTGCTTTGAGCAGGGGGTTGGACTAGATGACCTTCTGAGGTCTCTTCCAACCCTAATCGTCTATGATTCTAAGTCTGTTCTGTATTTAAAGGTGGGTGGGATGAATGGATCAAGGAGATTCTTACAATTCTAAAGGTTCTAGAGTTTTCTGATATCCAGAACTGCTCCTGGTTCTATTTGTCAGCGTCAGCCTCTCAGTTCTCTAGAAGTCTCCTGTTTGGGGGGCTCCTGCCCTGTCTGTTTTCTGCAGACCACTCCTGATATGTGGCTTGACCCTTCACCCATTCACAGCACTAGCAAAACTCCCCTGGACTTTACTGGGGTGGGGTCTGGCCTTTAAAGGCCACCCCAGCTCCCAGTGGAGCTATCTGAGGAGGTAGAAAAGAGCCAGGAACTCAGCTTGGACAGAGCAAAGAGACCCATGGGGCTGATCCAGTGCCCATTGATATCAACACCGTCCTCCCATTGATTTCAGGGGAACAGGCCCCTAGGAGGACATAGCCATAGGACCAAACAAAAGCCCTGTTTCTTTCTGACACCCCAATCCCCCTTCCCTCAGGGTACAGTCTAATCCCTTCCCACACGGCTCCCACCCACAGCAGCCTCTGGCCTCCCTCCCCTCGGGCCTCTCTCGAGCAGGCAGCCTCTCAGCACTCTCTGAATTCCTCCCCTTTCCCAGGCCTGTCTTGCAAGGACATGGAAATAGCTGCAGCAGGCAGTTTCCTCCAGGCCGCCAGGGGTGTTTTCAGCCGAGGGTCCTGAGAGATCACACAGAGAGCCCGATAAGACGTAATGGATTATGCATGTGCTCTCCTATCATAGCTTTCCCCATTATAGCGACAGTTCTATTCAGTAACATGCTGCGGAGCCAGCTTCTGGCACTGTATCTTTTATTAATATGCCAATGGCTGCTAAAAGAGGAACCTGTTAAACAGATCACCTCGTCCCCTGGCTGCGTTAGCAGGTGCTAAGTTTGCAGATGCCCTGTCTGTCTTCACCGCTGGAGCCCATGTGCGGGTGCAGGCCGTTGCGGATACTATAGAAGGGATCTCCAGCTTCCCCCTGCTTAGACAACGACTGGGCTGAGCACCAGCCCTTGCATGCCTTTTGCAATATCACTGCTCGTTTGCCAGCCTGCTGGGGCCGAAGGCTTTCCCTAGGAGTGGTCAGATGAGCAGATACATTTGAGCTGGGCTCACATCAGTAACTGCTGAATGGGAATTTCTCTGACCCCCACCCAGCTGCTTGGGGGGATGGAAAGGGAGTGAGGCACCAGGCTCTGTATCGCCCGCCACGTGCGCACACAAGCCCACGCAGTCACACACTCATCCCAGTGCTATGAGCTTCGAGGGCTTCTGGAAGATTTCCCGAGGCAGGGTCTGAGGGGAAAGGCCCACGGTGACAATACGTCAGGACTAGGGCAGCTGGCAATGGCAAACAGCCAGCCCGAGCACCCCAGCACTGGGTGCTTCCGCTGCAGCCTGGGACCTCATGGCCTCAGACAGCAGCTCGGCCAGGAGACGCTGGCTGCAGGGAGTCCAGGGAATAACTGGAGCCTCTTGCAGCACCCGTAGGGCCTAACCCCGAGGGGCACCAATTTCCCACCGCTCCCTCTCCCCTCCCCTCTCGGGGTCGGGCCCTTACGCAGCCCTCATCCATGGAGCTGGCAGTCCTCTGCAGGTAGAATGATTTAATGGACCACGTTTCAGCATGGCCTGGTCTCGCTCGTGGGGGTCCAGCCAAACCACGTTACACCCTGGTCGGCAGGACGCAGAAGCAGGGACATGGCTGGGTATGCACACGAGGTGCAAACATGATGGCGCCTGACTGGTGCAGACCAGACGTCAGAGGCTCAGTAGCTTGGCGAGGAAGGTTAAAGGGTGACGGGCACAGGCTGTAAGTCCCTGCACAGAGAGAAGATTTCTGAGAGCAGAGATCCTGTCAGTCGAGCAGACCCAGGTCGAAAAAGACCCACTGCCCAAAGCCGAAGTCAGGAAGGAGGCTCACGTTTCAGCAGGGAGGGTAATTCATCATCGACAACAGACCGAGGATCGTGCAGGAGTCTCTCCTGGAGTCGGTAAGCAGGGACGGGACAGATCTGCTCTGGGCGGATGCAGCAATCCCTGGGTGAGCGTTGCTGGCCTGTGTGAGATCAGAGCGGTCCCTTCTGGCCTAGGGATCAGCAGCATTCCCTTGACTCGCCAGGACCTCTGCCCATTTACACCTGCTGGGGACCTGGCTGGGGGTTGGCGAGCAGGCTCCAGGAGCGACTGCCCAGACCCCGGAGGCGAGGGAACATTGTTATCTACAGAGGCAGACACAGAGGCACAGGGAGGTAATCAGCCTTGTCCAAGGTCAAGGAGCCAGTCAGCGACTGAGCTGGGAGCAGGAGGCCCCCGGCCCTGCTGTGAGCACTAGCCCAGGCATCCCCAGTGCATGGGGTGGGCACAGTCCCTCTGGGCAAGGAGGGCCCCCAGTGACGGGGCAGCGAAGGAGGGAGGCAGAGAGCAGCGGGAGGGGCTCTGGGCCAGCAGCCGGCACAGCGGAGCCATTGCCCAGGTGCAGGGGAGAGACAAGCGTCGAGATGAGCGGGAACCCTGACAAGCCAGCCGGCACAGCAATCAGCAGGTGACCTTGATTAGCCCGGCACCAGCAAGGCCCAATTACAGCGTCAATCAGCAGGAGGGAGGCAGGGGACGAGGGGAACCAGCTCAGAGCTCGCTGGTGCAGCTCTCCCAGCAAAACCCCAAGGGAGCTTGGTAAATCGCCATGTGGGGGGGGCCCACCGACAGACACCAAACCAGGAGCTGAGGCTACCACATCCCCCCCCCCCCCCACCCCGATCCCTGCTTGCCCCATCCCGCTCATGGCACCGCCACAGCCCAGACCATCGGTCGCATGGAGAGGACGCCCTCCCCCACCCCGTCAGTGCTCGCAGAGCCTGGGGCGACAGGACAGGGGCAGGGCTCCAACTCGGTGGGGGGGCGAGGGAGTCAACTCACGCCCGGGCATTTCCTGTGCTCTGCTTTCCCTCCTCCCTTCCCTGGTGCAAGTCAGAGCAGCCCCAGCTCCAGGCCCCTCTCCGCGGGACAGACCACCTGGGGCACCTCCGGGCCCCCCTCCGCGGGGACCCCCACGGGACAGACCACCTGGGGCACCTCCGGGCCCCTCTCCGCGGGGACCCCCGCGGGACAGACCACCTGGGGCACCTCCGGGCCTGTGGCTATGACTCTGTTGCGCAGATGAGAGTTACGCTGAGCTGGATCGCAGGGAAGTTCAGGGTGCTGCTTGGGGCCCAGGAGGGACGTGGCATTCGGTTTAATGGGCATGAATGGAATGCAAAGCCCTGCCAATTTAGTAGCCAGATGATGCTGTCTGGAAGTGATGTACGTAAAGGAGCCAATTAGCATTTCATTAATACGTATGGGCCCTGTGCTGAAGCGGATCCTCGCTATTCGACGGCGTGAACCCAGATCTTTAACAGACAGGAGGCGGGGAGGCTGTGGCGACTGCCGGCAGGAGGGAGCCAGTCACCCCTAGGCAGCAGTACGGTTACAAGGCCAGCAGAGTTATTGAGTATCCCTTGGGTTAGCAGCCCTTTTCCTGGCCGCACTTGCTGACCCGTCATGTTTCCCCTGCACCATGGACGGAGTTTAGACTGGCAGCAGGACACTGAATACCGGCACGTCACTACCCACGGCTCCTCCTGATCAGCTAACCCCACCTCCCCTGGGGGCCTGGGAGAGAAGGGTCACGTACCCAACATACACAGGCCGGGGAGAGGTGCCGCCAGGTGCTCAGGATCTCAGGAGAGAACCCAGGAGTCCAGGGCACCTGTTCTAATCATGAGGGAACAAGGATGAAAAGCTAAGGGAGAGAAAGGGATCAGCCCCGAAGCTGCACCATGAGCACGGTGGGCCGCATCCTGCAGTGCTGGCTTAGGCAAACCGCCAACTTTAGGAGTGAGTGGGGAGTTTCCTTGTCATGGGCAAAGCCAACCAGCTTTTCCTTCTGGAGAAAATCACCTGCTTATCCTGCTGCTCCCAGGCATCGCCGGGCCTGCCCTGCAGCCACCCGCCCTCTCTCCTCCTGCATAGAGGCAGGGACCATCTGTCTGCTATATGCGCGTGCAGCGCCTGGCACAGCGGGGGCCTGATCCCGAGAGCTGGAACAGTGGGGGTGGGGGGAAGGCAAGGAGTTGCCCGAACTGAAGTCTAGGAGCCATGGGACAGGGAATTTGGGGCTGGAGCTCTGCAGCCGGAGCCCCTGTCTCAGTGCAGGGAGCCATGCAGCCCCCCCCAGCACAGAGGTTACATAAGGACACACCCTCTCTCCAGGGCACAATCCCCTCCTGCCAGGGCATTGCACAGTGCTAGTGCTAGCATGCGACACACCCAGGCTCGCAGCACTGCGGGTCATCATGGTCCCCACACAACTGGCCCCCCGGTCTCACTCCTCTGACCCCGAACACTCCCCAAGCTTCTGTCTCGTACCTGAACCTCCTTGGGGGCAGGAGTGGCTGGAGCTGCTGGTTGGGGCACAGGGCTGTGTTGGCTCAGCCCCTGCCCACCCGGCTGCACCCCCCGGCTCAGCACTCTGAACCTGGGCCTGTTGGCCTCACACAGTAGCCTCCTGTGGCCCTAGGCTAAGTGGCTGCACCTGCCCCTCCCTGCCCAGCTGGGTGAGGAGAGCGGGCGGGGCTGCACTAAACAGTCCCGCTGCCCCTGCTTGATCCCAGCGGGCTGCAGAGCAGGAGTGACCGGCAGGAGCGCTCTGCAGCCAGGCGTTACCTCCCCAGCCCTCCAGAGTCTGCAGGGAAGGGCTCGTGGAGAGAGACCCGCATTCGTAATGACAAAGCAGAAGCAGAGACACTCCCCATGTACAACCCCCTTGCCCTGCACCCCCTCTGCCTCCCCCCCTACACTGCCCCACCCCGCACTTGGCAGGCTCCCAGCCTGGCTCCGAGGGAAGCACAGACAGTTATATTAGGGTCGCCCTTAGCAGCGTCCGGAATAACGAGTCCCCAGCTAGGTGAATGCCTTTACCCCACAGGTGACACTGCAGGGCACTGGCCAGCTGCTGGCCTAATGCTCTTTGCTGGCAAAACTTCTTCCCATCCATTAGCTGATCACCTCACGGCGCTGGGCACATCCGGAAAGCGACAAAGGATTTCACAGATGGGGAAACTGAGTCACGGGGCGGCGCAGGGATGTGCCCGAGGCACAGGGCTCGGTCAGATTAGATTAGATCCCAGTTCTGGGCTCTGCACCTGGCACTCTCCCGTGTGCCAGGAGTTCATATTGCCAGAGCCCACCACAGAGGTGCCCTGCATGGGGAGCAATGTAGGAAAGCCTGCACTGCTTCTCCCACAGAGCCCGCATGCAGAGGGGACTCCTGGGCATGCAGAATGGACACCAGGCATTGCTCTGCGATGGCCCCCTGGGCCGGTGCTTGGCAGGCGCTGGAAGGAGCTGGCTGGAGAAGGATAAGAGAGCAGGGCTGAGAACAGTGCTCCAAGGGGAGGGCTCCTTCCTCCCCCAGACAGTGACCTTCGTTTCCCACGGGGGATGGGTGCTGCCGTGGAACGCCGGGCAGCAGCTGGAGCTGTGTGCTTTGGGGATATTGCCCATCCGGGGTCCCCTGCAGCCATGTGCTGCCCTGGCCTTGTCCCCGCAGATTAGCCAGCACCCATGACGCGTATCGCATGGCTCCCAGGAGTATGCCCCAGCACAGACCCTGCCCTAGTAGCACAACCAGAGGGGCAGCTCACCCACTCCCTCCCCACACTGCTGACGACGGTGTGGGGCAGCCTGTGGGCCCTGTACAGGCAGGTGCTAGGGGACTGGGCAGCAGGAGGAGTCCTCTGGGCTCACCCTCAAGCCCCCAGTGGGGCAGGTGGGGTGATGGAACACCCCAGGACGGCTGACAGGCCATCCTGGTGCAGTTAGAGGGTGCTTGGGTCACCCGTTTGCAGCTCAGACAGGTCACTTGCCTCAGCTGGGCCAGCTGGCAGCCTGGGACAGACTGGCCGGCTGCTAAAACCAACCCCTAGCACCAAGTACAGCCCAGGACGTGATGTTCTCAATCACCCGGGGGCCATGATGGGCTCTCCTCAGCTGCAGCTCTGCCCTCGGAGAGCTGAGGAAGAGCTCTGAGGAGCTGAAAGCTGGTCTCTCTCACCACCAGAAGTTGGTCCAACCACAGATATGACCTCACCCAGCTTGTCTGTGTGGCATCCTGGGACCGGCCGGGCTACAACCACACTGGATACAGCCTCTGCCTGCTCTTCCTTCTTTTCCTCCCAACGTCTCTCTCGCTAAGGACCCGCCAGGGGAGGGCTGGGTGCAATCGCCCATCCCCTCATTATTTTGCCCACCAATTAGGCCTAATATCCGACACACCAATTTTGGGTCATCGATTTCCAGTTGCTCAGCCTGTTTTTACCAAGCGTCGTCATTTCAGCACAGTCCTAGGATCACATCAGCGTGGCCTTGTTTTGTTTGAACTAATTTAGTCCGTCTGGTTCTCACCCGTGTATACCCGCGTATAACATTCATCACTGAGAGCAACTCCCCCGGCGTCCCACCCACGCTTGTTATCACACGTCATTGTGACGTCTTAGGAACAGCCACAAGCTCTGTACAATCGAGCTCACAATTAGGGTACATTTGCAGGCCCAATTATCACAACAGCTGGGAGGGCAGGGAACGGTACCAGCTGCAGAATGGGGCCCTGTCAAGTCCATGCAGGGGCCTCCGGAGAGGTGGCTCCAATATCTGGGAGTCTGGAGTATTATGGGCTGGCGGCTCAAGCCCAGGAGTGGGGGCTGGTCTTGGGGTTTTCCTGTGGTGAGTCCCCTCTGCTCCTCCATCGACACCTCTGTTCAACGCTCAGGGCTCGTCTACACTGAACATTTACATTGGCACAGCACATCGCTCAGGGGTAAATCCACATCCCTAAGAGTCGTGGGTACCCCAGCCAAACCCTGGTGCAGACAGCGCTAGGTCAACTGAAGAATTTTTCCTTCAGTCCAACTACCGCCTCCTGGGGAGATGGATTAGCTACAGCAAGGGCAGAACCCCTCCCGGCACTGCAGGTTGTGTCTACACCTAAGCGCTACAGTGGTGCAGCTGCAGTATTTTAAGGGTAGACATAGCCTAAGACTTACCTGCCTTACTTCTCCTCAGTGTCCCCCTACTGCTGAGGGAGAGTCTCCATTAGCTAAGTATCAGGAGATTTGCACTCTCTCCTAGCTGAAGTGAAGTAGCAAGAGGCTGGAGCATGCAGTGTGTGGGTCTGTGCTGGCCCAGGGCCCTGCACGCCGTGGGACGAGAGGCCTGGGAATGCCGAGATGGCATGGGGTCGCTGGCGGCGTTCCTCTCCCTGAGTGGCCCCGATCCAGCAAAGCCGCTGGCCTCCCGTTTAGCTGTCAGCCTGGAGTAGTGCCATCGAAGCCAGGGAGCTGTCCCAGCCCCTGCCTCCGCACTGTGCTGGATGGGGGCCTGGCTCAGCCCCCGGGGCAAGCTGGATGTGCGCAGACACTTTAGCCAGCGCCAGGCTGTCCCTGCGGGCGAGGGAGCCCTGGCAGCGGCCTGGCCGCTCTGCATTAATGCACCGATCACTCCCTCCCCATGCGCCCAACCTCTTGCTATAGCAAAGTTCACATCAATTTTCCTTCCCCTCATTTGTCTGTAAACCATGAAGAAAAATCACCGCCGTCCACCCGCATCAGAGCGCCGCGGTGATGTATGGCTGTAATAAAAACCCCATTTCGGGAGGCTGCCTTCCCGGAGCCGCTGGGCTGTTCCGCCGCACAGGGCTGCAGCCCCCGGGCAGTGCTGACGGGCCGTGGCGTCTGCCGCTGATGCCGGGAAGGGTTGGGGTGTGCTACTGCCTGGGCTCACTGCCCGGGCTGCCAGGACGTGGGGAGGGAATGACCAGAGACAAGCGCCCGGGCCCTAGATCCCCCCCCCATCTCGATCTCCTGCCTCCGGTCACGGGCTCTGTGCATTATTGATAGCAGCCATTAGTGTTATTATTGAGCCACAGCCTTTGCAGAGGCATTTAGGCAGCTGGCGTCATTAACCCCCAAGGAGCTAGAGCTAATGGAACGGGGCCGGAGGAGGGGAGGCGGGGGAGAGGGGGGAGACGGAGCCAGCAGGGGCTGGCGGGGGGAATGGACAGTCTGCCCCAGACAGGGCAGCAGGGCACCTCCTCTCAGGCAAGTTCCCACAGGCCTGACCCTGAGGTGCTGGAAGCAGGGGACTTGGCCCCCAGGGCAGATGCCCCTGCAGGCTCTGGAGCATTTGCTGCGTCGCTCTCCCCGGCAGCTGCACTGCCCCTGAAGCTGAGGGAAGGCCTTGCCCCTGCCCCGGCAGCCAGAGAGGAAAGGCCCAGCATCTGCTAGCAGGCAGGGCCAGCGAGCCACAGCCCGGACAGGCCCTGCCAGGCTGCTTGCACCGAACCCTGGAGCCTGACCACGCTATACGGACCCCGGCACCTTCCCAGCCCCGCCACGCCCACGTGAGGGGCTCTGAGCTTGTACAGCCAGGGGCAGACAAGGCTCGAGATGCTCCAGAGCTGACTCTGTGCCTACCAGGCTAACACAGCGCTCAGCCCCCGAGCCAGCCCTTCCCCCTCACCACCCAGAGCCAGTCCTTTGGCAGGGAGGGCAGGTGCCCGGCGGAGGTTCCAGCCAGAAGCCCGCATCGCTGTGACCAGACTCGGATAAATCCTGTGTGTGCAGGGGGCAGCGTGGGCAGTGGGGAGTGCATGCAGGCGGGACACACCAGGGCTCAGTAGCTGTGCGTCGCACACACGCCCTGCAAGGCGGGAGGGTCCTCAAGCTCAGGCCAAACATCTACACAGCCACGTTTAGCGCCCTGGTCCGAGTCCCTTGGGGGCCTTGCTGCAGGGCTGTTATCCCTGTGTAAACGGACCCTCTGAGCATGGGCGAGTCCAAACCCGGCCATAACATTCGATAGGGCGCTTTGGGAAGCCTGGCCTATAACCCACCGCGCCTGCCGCGCCCCGGCCAATAACCCACCGAGCCTGCCACGCCCCGGCCGATAACCCACCGAGCCTGCCGCGCCCCGGCCAGCAGTTCCTCCGCCTGCATCTCCCTCCCTGCTGCCTGCCACGGGTGTCCACATGTATCATAGAATCATAGAATCATAGAATATCAGGGTTGGAAGGGACCTCAGGAGGTCATCTAGTCCAACCCCCTGCTCAAAGCAGGACCAATCCCCAATTAAATCATCCCAGCCAGGGCTTTGTCAAGCCTGACCTTAAAAACTTCTAAGGAAGGAGATTCTACCACCTCCCTAGGTAACACATTCCATTGTTTCACCACCCTCTTGGTGAAAAAGTTTTTCCTAATATCCAACCTAAACCTCCCCCACTGCAACTTGAGACCATTACTCCTTGTCCTGTCCTCTTCTACCACTGAGAATAGTCTAGAACCATCCTCTCTGGAACCCCCTTTCAGGTAGCTGAAAGCAGCTATCAAATCCCCCCTCGTTCTTCTCTTCTGCAGACTAAACAATCCCAGCTCCCTCAGCCTCTCCTCATAAGTCATGTGTTCCAGACCCCTAATCATTTTTGTTGCCCTCCGCTGGACTCTCTCCAATTTTTCCACATCCTTCTTGTAGTGTGGGGCCCAAAACTGGACACAGTACTCCAGATGAGGCCTCACCAATGTCGAATAGAGGGGAACGATCACGTCCCTTGATCTGCTGGCAATGCCCCTACTTATACATCCCAAAATGCCATTGGCCTTCTTGGCAACAAGGGCACACTGCTGACTCATATCCAGCTTCTCATCCACTGTAACCCCTAGGTCCTTTTCCGCAGAACTGCTGCCTAGCCATTCGGTCCCTAGTCTGTAGCTGTGCATTGGGTTCTTCCGTCCTAAGTGCAGGACCCTGCACTTATCCTTATTGAACCTCATCAGATTTCTTTTGGCCCAATCCTCCAATTTGTCTAGGTCCCTCTGTATCCTATCCCTCCCCTCCAGCGTATCTACCACTCCTCCTAGTTTAGTATCATCCGCAAACTTGCTGAGGGTGCAATCCACACCATCCTTCAGATCATTTATGAAGATACTGAACAAAACCGGCCCCAGGACTGACCCCTGGGGCACTCCACTTGACACCGGCTGCCAACTAGACATGGAGCCATTGATCACTACCCATTGAGCCTGACAATCTAGCCAACTTTCTACCCACCTTATAGTCCATTCATCCAGCCCATACTTCTTTAACTTGCTGACAAGAATACTGTGGGAGACCGTGTCAAAAGCTTTGCTAAAGTCAAGAAACAATACATCCACTGCTTTCCCTTCATCCACAGAACCAGTAATCTCATCATAGAAGACGATTAGATTAGTCAGGCACGACTTGCCCTTGGTGAATCCATGCTGACTGTTCCTGATCACTTTCCTCTCATGTAAGTGCTTCAGGATTGATTCTTTGAGGACCTGCTCCATGTAGACTTGGGGATTCCTGGCCCTGCCAGAATTAGTGTGACCTGTGACCTGCCCTTGTCCCCACGAGGTGGCGCCGAGCCGAACCAGTGCATCCCGCCCCCGGCAGCAGCGATCAGCGACCGCGCTGTGATGAGCTGGCCCGCAGCTCAGCCCTATGCGGCGTGTCCTGCTCATTGTTACTTTCCGACGGCCCGCTCCAGAATTCAGGAGGCGCCCATCAAAGCACGCTCACTGCAGAGCCGGCCCGGCCCGGGGAGAACAAGCAGCTTGCGGCCCACGCCCCTCTCTAGCCCACTGGGGACTTTCCCCTTCCACGAAGGAGGAATTTCCGTGCCAGCTCCAGGGCTCCGTGGAGCAGGTAGACATTGAGCTGAAGAATAAACTGGCCCTTTCGGGGGCTTTTCGTCTTTTCTGTGCGAAGCTGCTCGCTCTCCCCGCACCAAGCTTGCCAGAGGCAGCGAGCACGGCACGTGGGAGGGGATGGGGCGTGGGGGAGGGGATGCCCGTGGCGCGCTGTCTGTGCTCGATAATTATAATCCAGACGAACAAGCTGAGCCCTCTTCAAAGCAAAGCCCAGCAGGGAGGAGACGTGGCTCGTGAGTGCTGTGGGGCTGTTCCTGGGGCGTCTCAGCGTCTGGGTGCGATGAGCTCGGCCCTGGTGCCCGGGAGACCCAGACCTGCCCCACCCCAAGGCACGGCAGGGGCTGGGGGCGCTGGGAAGGGTGCGTGGATCCCCCCAGTTGGCCCCAGAAGGGAAGGTGACTCTCATGTGGCCCTTCAGTGACACCGGGTGATGACAAGCCCCGCAGAGCCCCGGGGCTCAGGGAAAGGGGCCCGGACTTGCGGGTGAAACCAGGGGAAGGGGGGGCCTGTCCTGGCACAGTCACTGTCAGGAGCGGGGGTGCGGAAGCGCTGGCTGTGGGGGAGGGCTCCCAGCTACTGCAGCCCCGGCCTCGCCCAGCAGGGGGCACTGGGGGGGAGAGTTCCCAGCTACTGCAGCCCCGGCCTCGCCCAGCAGGGGGCACTGGGGGGGAGAGTTCCCAGCTACTGCAGCCCCGGCCTCGCCCAGCAGGGGGCACTGGGGGGGGGAGAGTTCCCAGCTACTGCAGCCCCGGCCTCGCCCAGCAGGGGGCACTGGGGGGGAGAGTTCCCAGCTACTGCAGCCCCGGCCTCGCCCAGCAGGGGGCACTCGCGGGGGGGAGAGCTCCCAGCTACTGCAGCCCCGGCCTCGCCCAGCAGGGGGCACTGGGGGGGAGAGTTCCCAGCTACTGCAGCCCAGGCCTCGCCCAGCAGGGGGCACTGGGGGGGAGAGTTCCCAGCTACTGCAGCCCTGGCCTCGCCCAGCAAGGGGCACTGGGGGGGAGAGTTCCCAGCTACTGCAGCCCCGGCCTCGCCCAGCAGGGGGCACTGGGGGGGGAGAGTTCCCAGCTACTGCAGCCCCGGCCTCGCCCAGCAGGGGGCGCTGGGGGGAGAGTTCCCAGCTACTGCAGCCCGGCCTCGCCCAGCAGGGGGCGCTGCGGGGGGGGGGGAGAGCTCCCAGCTACTGCAGCTCCGGCCTCGCCCAGCAGGGGGCACTGGGGGGGAGAGTTCCCAGCTACTGCAGCCCGGCCTCGCCCAGCAGGGGGCACTGGGGGGGAGAGTTCCCAGCTACTGCAGCCCTGGCCTCGCCCAGCAGGGGGCGCTGGGGGGGGGAGAGCTCCCAGGTACTGCAGCCCTGGCCTCGCCCAGCAGGGGGCGCTGCGGGGGGGGGAGAGCTCCCAGCTACTGCAGCCCCGGCCTCGCCCAGCAGGGGGCGCTGCGGGGGGGGGAGAGCTCCCAGGTACTGCAGCCCCGGCCTCGCCCAGCAGGGGGCACTGGGGGGGGGGAGAGCTCCCAGCTACTGCAGCCCCGGCCTCGCCCAGCAGGGGGCACTGCGGGGGGGGGAGAGCTCCCAGCTACTGCAGCCCCGGCCTGGCCCAGCAGGGGGCGCTGGGGGGGGGAGAGCTCCCAGCTACTGCAGCCCCGGCCTGGCCCAGCAGGGGGCGCTGGGGGGGGGGGGAGAGCTCCCAGCTACTGCAGCCCCGGCCTCGCCCAGCAGGGGGCGCTGGGGGGGGAGAGCTCCCAGCTACTGCAGCCCTGGCCTCGCCCAGCAGGGGGCACTGGGGGGGGGAGAGCTCCCAGGTACTGCAGCCCCGGCCTCGCCCAGCAGGGGGCGCTGGGGGGGGGGAGCTCCCAGCTACTGCAGCCCCGGCCTCGCCCAGCAGGGGGCGCTGGGGGGGGAGAGCTCTCAGCTACTGCAGCCCCGGCCTCGCCCAGCAGGGGGCACTGGGGGGGGGAGAGCTCCCAGGTACTGCAGCCCTGGCCTCGCCCAGCAGGGGGCGCTGGGGGGGGGGAGAGCTCCCAGGTACTGCAGCCCGGCCTCGCCCAGCAGGGGGCGCTGCGGGGGAGGGGTGGGGGCTGAGGATGCCAGCACCGGGGGGGGAGTTCACAGCTGCTGCCGCAGGTCTAGCAGTTCCCTACAGCTGGTGCAGCCAGGAGCAAACCTCGGCTAGATCTGTCCTGCTCCATGTCCTGGCTCAGCTCCTGGGCAGAGGCTGGTTTGTGCCGTGGCCAGGTCTCGGCCAAGGCTGCAGCCACCTCCTCCCCCTGTGCCAAACAGAAACGCTGCGGAGACACGGCCCTTAGCAATTCATCATCCCACCGACTCCCTTCGGCGCCTCCTCTGTCTGGAAACCAGCTACTGTGCCGGGCCGCAAGCGCTGGGGGGAGGGGGAGGCTGTGCCAGCTCTGAGGCCGCAGCCCCCCAGCCCTGCACTCCCTCCCCTGGGGGTGGGAGGGTGGCCAGGCAGACACAGCACCCGCAGCAGCTGTGCCAGCTTCCCCCCAGCTTCCCTCCATGGCCCCAGCAGCCCTCAGTCCCTCTGCTGCAACAAGAGCGCCCCACGAGTGCCATGCACGGTGCATTGTGACATGATCACTTGTCCCGCTGCCGTCTGGCCTGAGACCCCCCCCAAACTCATTGCCAGCTGCCCCCGGCTTCCCCTTTGCCCACCCCAGCCACCCCCCCCAGTCCTGCCCGAGCCGCCGGGCAGAGCTGGTACCTGTCCAGAGAGCAGGCGAACACGTGGGCCCTGGCTGCTACGCCAGCCCATGAGCAGGGCAGCTGCACGGCAGGAAGGGCCACTGCCCCCCTCGTAGGGCGCTGCCTTCCCGGAGTCCCCGGCCGCAGGAGGCGCGACTGACTGCCACAGGTGGGGGCAGCTCCAGAGCTTTTCCAGGCCAACCTCTTGGGTATAAATACGTAGAGCTGGAGCCAGGTGTCAGGGCCCCCTCCATCCACTTGCTAAAAGCGGGACAGCCGGGCTGCTGCGGGGGCCTTGGCTCTGGCATTGTTGGGCCCAGAGAGGGAGGCTCTGCTGGGGCTGTATTTGGCGTTTTCCAAGTGCCGGGACATGTGGGAGGCTGGGAGACGGGAGGCCAGGTCCCCGTAACGGCTGAGAGCCTGAGTCCGCTGGCAGGTGCGAGAGAGACGAGCGTGGGGGTGGGGGTGAACGGGACGAGGGTGGTTTCTGATCCTCTGAGGGAAGGCGAGTGCAGGTATGTGGAAACTCAGCTTTCCTTTGGGATTGGGCTCTGGCTGGGGCCGGGTCTGCGGTGCAGTGAGTCAGAGCATCAGCCCGCGGATCGCGACCCATCTTCATGATAATACTTTGTGCTGTGCGAGGCCCCAGCGCCCCGCGCAAGGGGCGGCGTCATCCCAACAGGTGCACAGTAGGGAAACTGAGGCACAGGCCAGTTCAATGACGCCCAAGGTGCCATGGGCAGATTGGAACCAAACACTGGACTCCCAGCTCCTGAGTGCACTGTCCAGCTCCGAGGCCCAGCTCGCATCCCGATGGGGACCAGCAGGGGGTAAGGAGGCAGACAACCTTGCGGTGCAGCTTGCCGGGCAGCATGAAGAAGAACACGTTTGCTGTTGGGGACTTGCCCAATCCCACGCCTCATCCTGCCTTGTGAGCTGACGTCTGGCTTCCTCTTCTGCAGCCAGGTGTGGACAGAAAATGTATCGTGCCCATGAAGTGCCGAGTCCCTTTCACACCCCCTGGAGCTGGCAGGAGTCTCACTGCCTTGATCTTGCTGGGATCTGCTTTCAGCCCCTCAGCTGTGAGCAGAGGGCCGACGCGCGGCAGCTCACGCTGGCTGAGTCAGTTATTCCGGGTTGAGTTTTATGTTCGTGGCCCTGCTTGGCTGTAGAAAAGCTTTGTTCCCTCAGCCGTGCTGTCACACCAGGTCTGAGCGGGCGCGCAGGGCTCGGCGCAGGGCGCTCGGCCGGCGTCCCCCAGCGCTGGCACGCAGCACGCACACGCGGCCAACCCCCTCTGGCAGCTCCAGGGCCTATCTGTGCTGCGCCCCAGACGCTCCCTGGCAGGGCGTGACGCTGCGCAGGAGGTGATGTAATACCAGGATGGGCGGGACTATGCTAATGCCCGTGTCGTGCTGCCGAGCATGCTCAGTATCAGCTAGCGGCCGAGCTCTTTCCAGGAGCCTGAGCTGACTAGGCTGAGCTGAGTGTCTGAGCTGTTAATAGAAGGGGCTGTGCCGTTAGGTGCCTGCGTGTGCCCATGGTGCCCTCTACCGGCCCTCACAGGGCTTGTGGCTCACAGCCCAGGGAGTCGCTCCGTTCCCTGCCACTCTAGAGGCTGTTGCTGAAGGTCCAGGGTTCAAGTCCCTGCAAGCTAAGGGCAAAATCATCGCCATGGATGCAGGTGTGGGGGGCCCGGGGCATCCGTACAACCCCGTGAGCGCCCTTGGGCTGTGTCCCCAAGGATGGCAGTGAACGCGGTACTGGGCACGTGGCAGCTGCCCTCTGCTGAGTGGACCCAATGAGCGAATCCCCGTCTGCTCTCGCAGCAGGGCCTGCGCTACCCTGGTGCTGCTGGGCCATTCCGGGAGAGCCGGAGCAGGGGCAGCCAGGAGCCCTAGCTGGCTACGGGTCCGTTACAGCACCTTTGGGTCAGATGCCAGGGCATGGCAGCCTTTGCGGCATGATGGTGCGATGCTGACCCAACCCAAGGGCATGGTGGAAATGCCCCTGCTGCAGGGCGACGCACCGGGAAGGACCGGTCCTGGGAGAGGTGCTTCTGGTAAGACGTTGCACCAGATCCCCTTTCTCCCTTCTGCAGTGCCTGGGGTGGGCTCAGCGGGCAGCACAGGCCCTGGTGCCGACGGCTGTCTGCGAGCTCTCGCAGGGCACCCTCTGCCTGGCACATTGGCTTGCACTGCCAGCACCTCGGCTTTGAGACGCACGGAGCAGGAAAGGCACTGGGCACGGAAAAGAATCCAGAGCCTAGAGAGAGGCACAAAGGGGCCGGGGATCAACGGTGCAGCAGTGCCACCTGCCGGCGGACGAAAGGCTGTAGCTTGTTGGGAAAAAGCCCCAGGAATTTTCCACTCCCTGGCTTCTGTCTGTCTCACCAGGACTTGCACAGTTAGATCCCACCTGCTGTCCAGCAGCACGTTGGAAGCCCGCATGGACAGGCCGAGCACAGGTCATTGCAAGGCTGACTGAGAACCGGGTTCCCAGCAAGTCTCTGGTCCCCTCCCACCACCCCATGGGGCTCCCGGCAGGCGCCCCTGGCATGTCGCGGTCACACAGCAGGAAGCTGACGACAGGTTACATCGAAATGTGACACTTTCCTAAACCCTGTAAATCTAAATTGCCAGTGACGGGGATTCGAGCTGTCTTTCCTGGCGCTTTTCAGCGCTGACGCTTTTGTCGCTCAGGGGTGTGTTGTTTTTTCACACCCCTGAACGACTAAAGTTTTAGCCCTGAAAGTGGCAGTGCAGACACAGCCTAAGCTGGCTCCCTGCCCGCGCGCTCCGCACCGCGCCGGGAAGCGGCCAGCACATCCCTGCAGCCCTGGGGGGCGTGGGGGGGCCTTCACGAGCTGCCCCCGCCCCGAGCCGCTGCCAGAGGGGTGTGCAGGTCGCTTTCGGGAGCCGGCGCCGCCCAAGGTAAGCACTGACCCCCTGGCCCCCTTCTCCACCCCAACCCCCTGCCCCATCCCAGAGCCCGCACCCCACACCCAAACTCCCTCTCACCCCTCACCCCTCCTGCACCCAAACTCCCTCCCAAAGCCCGAACCCCATCCTGCACCCCAACCCCCTGCCCCATCCCAGAGCCTGCACCCATACTCCCTCCCAGAGCCTGAACCCCCTCCCACACCCAAACTCCCTCCCAGAGCCCAAATCCCCTCCTGCACCCCAACCCCCTGCCCCATCCCAGAGCCTGCACCCATACTCCCTCCCAGAGCCTGAACCCCCTCCCACCCCCAAACTCCCTCCCAGAGCCCAAATCCCCTCCTGCACCTCAACCCCCTGCCCCAGCCCAGAGCCCACCCCACCCCCAAACTCCCTCCCAGAGCCTTAGGCGGGGAGCGGGGGACTTGGACCCCTTCTGGGCACCACCACAAATTATCCAAACCTGCCGCAAGTGTCAGGATCTGCTGCTGCAGGGGTGAGTGTGGGGTGGGTGCGCTCCCCCCGCCCCCCGCCCTCTTTTTTCCTGCACTTTTGCTGTGAAATTTACTAAAGTAAGCGGAAGGAACAGGGGATGCCAAACCTGTAGCTTCATCATGATCCCGCTTCCCTCCTTTACAAACGCGCACATTAAAAACAAAGCCCTGACGCCCTGCCCCGACCCAGTGTCCCTTCGGCCAGAGGCTGCTAGCACAGAGCCGAGCTGGAGTCCCGCCTTTACCACACGCTCAGCGGGTTCTCAACAGGAGACCACACGGGAGCGACCTGTCTCAGTCTCCCTGTCACCTGCCTCCGAGTCCAGCAAACCACGATCTCCGTCTGCTGGCGGGTCTCACACGACGAGCCATGTCACAGCCTTCGATGGAGGAGCAGAGCTGTGTACTCGTTCCTGGCCAGTAAACACACTCTCAGCCCATCCCAGCCAGTTGTCAATGTCCAGGCATGAGGCGTGTGTTGTTTGCACGAGATCCCTACATACTGAGGCGGGGACAACCGCTCGGTGTCGTTTTTCTGGGTTGACTTTTATGTTCTTGGCCCTGCTTCGCTGTAGAAAAGCTTGTCGTTTTCTGCCATGGTCTCATTCAGCTTGTGGGTCCTTGCTCCCTTCACCTACAATGAGGATATTGTCTGCAATGATTTTCACCCCAGGCAGCCCTGCCGGCACTTGGGTGAGTCTTCTCTGGAACAGCTCTGGTGCTGGGCTTATGCCATCTGCATGGGCAGCCCTCGGTAGTGACCAAATGGTGTTGTCAGCAGGCTGGACCCTTTACCAGGCTTATGTGCCAAACCCCCTTGCCTCACATCACAGACCGTAACGATTCTGGCTGTGGCGAGTTCTGGCAAGAGGTCAATTGTGGGCAGTGGATAGTGGCATCTAGTCAATGCCTGGTTCAGTGGCTTGGGTGTATGCAGATGCGTCACGTCCCGATGGCTTCTTTACCTGCACCATGTTGCTTACCCAGGCTGTAATGGTGCTAGGATACCTCAAGCTCCTTGTGTACTGGATAAAGTAGTGCCATGGGATGTTTCCTTCGTGGTAAGCGCACAGGTTCCCCGGTGGGGTCTCTTTCCAGGTGCAGCTTTCCTTCAAGACGCCTGTTGCCTTTGGAAACCTCCCCAAACGCTTTTACAATTGTCTCCATTGTTCTCAGGAGACTCCTCCTTTTGCTTCTTGCACTGCAGCTACACAATTCTGACACGGCATCCTGAACAGAGCCATGGCTCATGTGGCTGTATTCCCCACGAGGGTCTGTGGCACTTGCCATCTGTGACCCAGAAACCTCTTGGAGCCAGCTGGCAGAGAACACAGGGAGTGCATGGTGCATGGGGTCTGACAGGGATCCCCTCGGTCAGATACATGGATAATGGTTCACCAAAGAGAGGAATGTGAGGTCTCTACCACCAGCCAGTAGCCCACTGGTCGTCATAATCATTGCAAAAAACTCTGCACTGAAAATTATATTCTCAAGGTCCTGGGAGGGAGGTCACCAGGAGGTAACAGCCTTGGACATGTTCCTTGCAGGCAGGGGGTAACAGACGTTTACCTCTCAGTCTGGCCATGAGACTCCTGTGTATTGTGTGCCTCCCAAGGGATGAACCACAGAATCATTGAATATCAGGGTTGGAAGGGACCTCAGGAGGTTCTAGTCCAACCCCCTGCTCAAAGCAGGACCAATCCCCAACTAAATCATCCCAGCCAGGGCTTTGTCAAGCCTGACCTTAAAAACCTCTAAGGAAGGAGATTCCACCACCTCCCTAGGTAACGCATTCCAGTCCTTCACCACCCTCCTAGTGAAATAGTGTTTCCTAATATCCAACCTAAACCTCCCCCACTGCAACTTGAGACCATTACTCCTTGTTCTGTCATCTGCTACCACTAAGAACAGTCTAGATCCATCCTCTCTGGAACCCCCTTTCAGGTAGTTGAAAGCAGCTATCAAATCCCCCCTCACTCTTCTCTTTTGCAGGATGCCAGTTTGCATACTGAGCCAGAGACCAGTGATATCTACAAGAGAGAAAATCTACAGGAACCAGGAGGGGTGGGGGTGTCCTGTTTGTAACTAAGATCAAAGGCGTAGTCTGGGAATGGAAAGAAACAAACATGATCCTTCACCAAGGAGGCAAGCTGCCCAGTATCCTGTTTGCCGACAGTGGCCAATGCCGGGTGCCCAGAGGGAATTAACAGAACAGGGAATCACCAAGTGATCCATCCTGTCGCCCATTCCCAGCAGCCTGCAGCCACAGGAGAATCTCAGCTTCCATTTACAATCGCCAGCTAGGTTCGAGCACCCGTGGCTGCAGAGAAAAGCTAGGAAACATGGTCCCAGCGCAGCCCGAAGGCCGAGAGGCCCGACAGCAAAGGAACAGAGCCCACCCCATCTTTTTTTGTTTTGTTTTTTTTAAGTCTCATGATTTTTAAGCCAGTCTCATGGTCTGGGGGGTCTGACTCCTGGCTTGTGAACGCTCGTGGTTAGCAATGCTGCTGAAGAGACGCCTCAGGCCTTGGGGGTCCCTCCGTGCAGGGGGAATTAAGATGCCACAAGTCCTCCTTTTCGTTTTGCGAATACAGACTAACACGGCTGCTACTCTGAAACCCAGCACACGGGAACCTTCCGTTCACCACATCTTGGAGGGGATGCAGCAGTGCCCGCAGGCTTGCACAGCCACCCCTAGGACAGACGCAGCATCCCATTGGACTGCCAGGGGAATCTAGGCTGGTGACGCTGTCATGACTTCCTGGGAATACGGCCCGGCCATGGGGGCAAGGCCCCTCCTCCTGAGGAAACGCCTGGGGAGCTGGAATGATGGCAGTGGGTGGGGCCGGGCACAAGGCATTATGTTCCTGCTGGGGCCGAAGGAGGAACTTCACAAACGTCTGATTTTGAAATAATTCTGCTCCCCAGCCCCCATCCCCTCGCTCCCCGGCGGAGGCTGTTCCTGGATCCAGCTCACAGCATAGCTGGCCGCTGAGACAGCGCCGACCGGGTGGCGAGGAGTGACAAAGGCTGAGCAGCAGGAGCCACAAAGAACGACCCCGTCTTCCTGCAGCTTCCCTGAGTCACAAAATACAGAGGGAAGGAAATAACCCAGGGGCTAGGCACTGGGAGGCCACAGGGCCTCTCAACAGAGGATCTGTCCGGGTCTCCAGGCAGCGCTGGACACCACTGCAAAAGGGAGGAGCACCTCTGAGATCAGAGGCAGCCCCATGGCGCTGGGCAGAGGGCAGCCCACGCAGCTCTCTGCCTGGCTCTGCAAACATGGAGGCCATTCTCAAGAGCTATTCCCAGGCAACGGCAGGGCTGGTGAGTCAGGCCATCGCCAAAAGGGGCAGCAGCTCGAGTGCTGGGAGCAGGGCCTGGGTCACTGGCTGAGAAACGGAAGGGGGGCGAGCCAGGGCCCTGCACGCCAGTGCCCAGAGCGATGGGATAATGGCAAGCTGGAGGGGGGTTGTCCCAGGCGCACATGCAGGGACAGTGAGGCCCAATCCAGGAAATCACAGGGAGGCCAGCTGAGTTGAGCTCTTTATTACACAACCCATGTGCTGGGCGAGATCAGGCCCACGGGCGATTGGGGGTGGGTGTCAGGTGGGGGCCGTATTGGAGGATCCTGTCCTGTCCCCACACAGGCCCTGCGGTCACACTCTCGGCTCTTCCCAGTCTCTCTCTCTGGTCGGCCCTGTGGAAGAAGGGGCAGTCGGTCAGGCCAGGGGCTGGTCATGAGGCTGGGGGCAGGGAGGGAGGTGACAGCAGCAAGGACCTGCAATCCTGGACTGCGCCATGGGCGGGGGCTGGGCACAGAGATCCCGGCAGGCAGGGGGCTGGGCTCGCCCCAGCACTCAGCTGTGTTTGTGTCTCCCCCGTCCCCCCCATCCCTCCCGGTGTCAGGTGCAGTCAGCGCAGTTCTGCCTTGCACGGCCTTGAGGCGGGGGCTGGGGGCACGGCTGACGTGGCTGCGCCCGGCCCTTCCTGGGCAGTCGCCGTCCTTGCAGCAGGGCTGAGTGCACGGGGCTGGGTGACCTCGGGAGCCGCCACTGGGCAAACTCCATGGCACAGAGCAGCCCCGGGGAGGAGGCAGGAGACCCAGCCGGCCAGGCCAGCAGCACCCATATCATCCCTGAGCACTCCTCTCCCCATCTCCACGCCAGCCTCCCGCCGCCCTTCGCCTCCTCCCCAGAGAGCTGGGAGCTCCATGGGGGAGAGAGGGCAATCTGCACCCCCAGCTTCCGCCCAGACTCCAGGCCTCCGGGGGAGCTGGGTCACTCGGAGCAGGTCTGTGACCAGAGTGACCTTTTCAAAATGCAAAAATGAGACACATGCCAGAACCCCAGACCCCTTGTGGCCACGCTCCCTGCCCTGCCTTTCCCCATGGCCCCGCGGTGATTCCAGCGAGGGAAGGTTGGATAAACACGGCACTAAGGGATGCAAAGGGAGGGCGTGAGGCAGGACAGCTCGCAGGAGCGAACATCTCCGTAGTTATCTGTGAATCCTCTACAAAGAGCTCGTCTCTCACATGCTGGGCTGATGTGAGATCCTGTCTGTGCCCAGCACCTTTGGGGGCCATAACAGTAACAGCGTTTCCAACGTGTGCAGAGTGGCGACCGGGAGGGCCAAGGGCTTGTCACAGCTACGCCCTCATGCCAGCAAAGAGTCACCTCTCTGGGTAGCCGTTTATTCTGTATAACAACAGGAGAAGGGGAGCAGTTGCTTCAGAAGCTGAAAGCCCAACGGCCTCAGGAAGCGGCCGCTCAGTTCCTGTTCCAACGCAAAATGTAGCAACAGGATAGCAGCTTAGCAATGTGGCAACTGCCTGAGCAGGTCAGAGCTTTATCCCACCCCATCCTAACAAAGCCAGGTTGGTGTGACACTCGCAATCCAGCTGCCAGCTCATGTCAGAGTCCCTGTGTCTCAGTGGAACAGTGACAGACACACAGCTGGAATCAGTCTGGCTCCCCTGTGCGTTAGTGTTGTTAAAACAGGGATTAGAATGATGGGAATCTCTTTAGTGTTTCTTCTTTATTGAATGCTGGTGTGTTGCTGCCTGCATTCATCTCACTTATAGCGTCTGTATCCCACAGTGTAAGGTAATATTTGAGCGGTTGTACGGTGAGCCTCTGTGACTGTGTAACTCACCAGACAGGAGAAAGACAAGAATTAGTGTGAATGGCTGATCTCCTACAGAAGATGTTATGTCCTGCCCAACAGGAAAGGTCCATTGACACCAGATGGACTATTGTGGGACATTAAAGAGGACAAACAATGTTCATTGTTTTGCCCTCCCCACCCCCGTGAAGATGAGTCATCCAAGTGGATTCCTCCCATCAGCTGAGGTTGAAGCTGAGAACACAAGGAAGGATGGGGATAAAAACCCCAAACAGAAGGAACTGATGATCGTGATGCAGTTTGGACTCTGGGGTGGCAAGGTTTCTAGGCATAAGCAACAGATCCACAGCTGCTCAGACAGGGTTAGTCCTGAAGGGCATGTAGAGCTCACTCACGATAGAAGCTTCTGTTTCCTTGTGAAAGTTGAGATAGTAACTCATTTGTATTTCTATGTTTACTTTCTTTAACCTTGTAAATAACTCTCTGGTTTCCTTTTCCTAGTTAATAAATCTTTAGATAGTTTATTATAGGATTGGCTAGAAGCATTGTCTTTGGTGTGAGATCTGAGGTGCAGTTGACTTGAGGTAAGTGACTGGCCCTTTGGTATTGGCAGTAAGGAGAATATTGCTGTGATTGATGGTGTAAGGAACCAGCTATCACAAAGGTACGCTCACCTGGGTGGCAAGACAGACCGGCGTACCCAAGGGGCCTGTCTGTGATGCCCTGGCTAGGCTGTTATGGTGCCTGAGGAGTTCACACTGGATAACTGGTTGGTGAACCCCAGGTAGAGAGCTCACAGCCTGGTGGGGTTTGTGCTCCGGTTCCTAGCAGTGCCCCGGGGCTGGTTCTCACGCTCTGGAGGCCCTGCTGCCAGGGGCACAGTTAGGATTCGACTGCCAGAACTGGCAATAGGCCCTTGTATTTAGTCCATTTCCCATCACAAACAGCGCCGCAGACTCTCCTTCAGCGATACGGGAACAGCCCCTAGTGTATTTCCAGCACCGTCCCTCTGACCTGGGCAGCCCACCACCCACCTAAGGCCCCGTCTACGCCAGCAAGCTTCGAGCAGCACAGTTGTACCAGATCGCTCGTGAAGCTGCTCTGTGCCGAGAGGAGAGAGCTCTTCCCTTGGCACAATTAATCCATTCCCAACGAGTGGAGTAACTGTGTCGGTGGGACAGCATCTCCTGCCCGCACAGAGCTGTCCACGCTGGCACTTCCGTCAGTGAAACGTATGTCGCTCAGGGGTGTGTTTTTTCACACTTCTGAATAACAGAAATGATACTGGCCAAAGTGGTAGTTTAGACGTAGCCTCCCAGCTCCTCCACAGGCCCTGAGACATCCGGCTTTGGTGCCAAATTGTTCCCAGTGCCCTGGCAGTGCCACAAACGACCTTGTCTCATGTCTTGGTGACTGAGCCGTAGAAGTCGGTGCGACTGCAGGCTGAACATGGGCCGGGCCCCACAAGGGCTTGCAGGTCACGTTAGCTACAGAGCACAGAGAGACAGCTGCTCAGCCTCCCCACTGAAATCTAACTGGGACCCAGTCTCCAGCTGGGGTGGGAGATGGGGCTAAAAGAGGACTTGGTCACTAGGGCACATCTGAACCCTGAAAAAACATTTCTTAATGGTCACTTCATTTACATATTAGTTGAAGAACCTTTAGTGCCGGATTTTCAGAAACTACGGTTAGGCAGACAAAATGTACGTGCAAACCCCCCATTTGCTAACAGTTATGGCCCGTGGATGCAGACTCTCAGTCTAACCGTGCCTACGACAGCTCTTGGCCCTTTGCATGCCGCGCTCCTCGCAGGCACAGCCAGGGCGTCAGCCTGTGAATACTTACGGCACAGATTTGTATGCTGAACATTTTATGAACTGATTTCCGTGATCGTCTCCCCTGCCCTGGCCTCCCACACCAGGGCTAGGATCCAGCCCCAGAACCAGCAACCTCTTTCGCTTCAGTCCCGTTTCCCACCCTGCACTCCTGGTGACCAGTCCAGCCGGCAGCTGCGTTAATTCTCAGCCTGTCCCAGCTTGCTGAGCTGCCCAGCCCAGGCCGGCGGGTTCACGCGCTCGGGCCCCTTACCGAGTGTCCTGCAGGCCTGCTGGCACGCCCGGAGAGTTTTGAAGTTGTTCCTGTTGCCCAGGCAGCCGCCATAATAGAATCTCTGGCACGTCCTGTAGGCCGGGTTGTAGAAGAAGCGAAGGAGCCGTTGTGCGCAAGGGCCCCTCTCAGGCGGGAGTTGGCAAACTGGAGAGAGGAGATGGGTTATAAGGAGGGCAGAGATCTGCAAGGGAGCTCAGGCTAGTGAAGCCAGACTGTGGGGAAAAGTGGGGATGTCTGGCCCACAGGATGCCTGGCCAGTGCTGTGGGGCTGGGGGCTCCACAGGCCCCTCTATCTTTGCTGCTGGTACCTGTTTCAGGGGCCAGGCAGCCGAGGCCACAGCCAGTAAAGCAGCATTTCTCCAAGTTGGGACAGTCCCTGTCGTCTCTGCACTTATTCTCACATGGCAGCACTGTCTGCACCACTGTCCTCTTGGGGCAGGTGGTGGCTTTGGCTGGAAAAGGGAAACAACAACAGCTCATGTCTCTGTGGGGAACAAACCCCAAACGCACAGGCCTGCACCATGGACCGGAGCCAGGCCCCAGATCTGACCTCTGGCCAAGGCTTTTCCTTGCCATCCTGGTCTGCGCCTCTCCAGGACTGGTCCCTGCGGCTTCCCCCCAGACCCTCCCACCCCACACTCAGCCGCATGCCCCCGGGCCTTAGACCCCCTTCAGTCAGTCCCCTGCCTGTCCCAGCTCTGTGCCTTGCCCCACGTCCATTCTCAGACCCGGCCCCACTTGTGTAGCAGTTTGAATTACTCAGAATGTCTGGGGGGCTCATCTAATAGGCAGGACCAAGTACCCCCCTTTTGGTCCCCCGCTCCCAGGTGCGAAGTTACCTGGCTCAGCCCACATGCAGTACACATGGCATCCCTGGCTGCAGCACTTCCGGCCCAGTCCACACTCCCTGTCGCTATTGCATTCCACAAGGCAGATGGTCAAAATGCTGGGGTCGAACTGCGGGCAGTACCCTGGATTTACTGGGGAACAGAACAGCGAGAGAGCAGGGTCAGCGTTGTCTGGACTCGTGACAATGGGAAGGCTGCTATGTAACCACATAGTGCTCCTGCAGCCGCGAGCAGGCTGATCCCCACCCGCCCAGATCGCTGGCCTTGCACACACCGCCCCCTTCAGAGTGTCCGCTAAGGTCTCGGGCTGCAGGGCTGCAGGGGGGCCTGGAAACGTAGCACTGGGAGGGATCCGAGAGGTCTTCTAGCCCAGTCCCCTGCACGGAGGCAGGACTCCGTATTATCTGACCACCCCTGACAGGGGTTTGTCCAACCTGCTCTTCAAAACCTCCAGTGACGGAGATTCCAGCCTCCTGGGCAATTTATTCCAGTGCTTTACTACCCTGCCAGGACGGTTTCCCTAATATCTAATCTAGCGTCTTGAGTCACTGAAGGCAACTATTGCAGAGCCCCCGGGGCCATCCAGATCAGGGTCTCCTGCCTTCTGGGTCAAACGCAGGGTGGGAATGGGCAGCTGCCGCTGGACTGGGCAGGAAGCAGCAGACACGGTCCATTTATACCGTAGCGTCTGAGCGCCACCGTTGTAATCAGGATAATCCGAGATGCCACCCCCCCATCAGGATCCTCGTATTCTGTGTCACTCCCGCACACCAGGGAGGCCCTGCTGGGCCCGAGTTCTGACCATCCCTTGGCTGGGTGGGGGCCAGGCCCATGCCCGTTGGGGTGGGGTTGGGCCCTGGAAGCAGGATTCATGGGGTTATCGTGGCTGCAGGTGTCCAGACTTTCTCAGGGGGCCGTGGCCACCTTGTTAATATTAAAATAGGGAGCCCAAAGGGGTGGGCGTGGCCATGGGGTCACCAGGCCTTGGCTCTCGGCTCCCAGCACCGATGGAGTGGGGTGGAGAAGGAGAGCCCCTCACCTCCTATGGGGAGTCTGCACTCCCTCCCGCAGCCGGTGCTGCAGCAGCGCTCGGATCCGGGACAGTCAGCATCAGTGGAGCAGAACATAAGGCAGTTCACAGCCCGCTTGTTGATGGGAGCGGGGCACTCGCCCTTTTTCACTGGAAACAAATGGGAAGAGAACCAGGGTTACAGAGCATGGGGCAGACACATCAGCCAGGCCAGGGAAAGTGAAGCAGCCTGAGGCAAGGGGGTCATATCCAGGCGATGGACTCTCCCTCCCTTTACCCCCTCCCCCAGAGACGGAGGAATCTAACTGCTTACCCCCCAGGGGTGACCTCCTCCGCTCCCCAAAGACAGCCGGAAAACTTGCAATTTCAGGGCTTGTTTTCAACTGCATGTCACTAGAGACACAGGCCTCAAGGAGGAGGCTGGTGGGGAGGGATCCAATGGGCATGCTTTGAGATGGGCAAAGGAATTAAAGATGAACCCCAGCCTGAGCCAGTCCCACCTGGGGGGGCCACACGGCAAGCCCCCACCACAGCAGGGCCCTTACATGACTGAAACGAGTGTAAAGTCAGAGCAATCAAGACAAGGGAAACAAAGCAACAGAGAGAAGGCCCCTCTCCCAGGGTGAATCCTCTTTGCTGTGCTCTCTACCCTGTTCCCCAGCAGGGTCTGTTGTAATATAGTCTTGTGGGTCTGTAAAGATCCTGGCTTATGACACAGCATCGTATAATACAGGTCAACCCCCGCATCCTGCCCAACTGGGGGTTGGAAACAAGGGCACCCAGAGGTGCCATCCCCTCCTTCTGCCTTTGTTCTGCAAAGGCAGGACTAGCCCAGAGGTCTGGCTCTCGGGCTTTTACATGTCACAGGTACGGAGATAGCTGGGAGAGCTTCCCACCGGCAGCAGGGCTGGGAGGCAGCTCCGGGCCTTAGGCTCTGGCTCCCCTCGAGAGCTCACAGCTGCACCGACGCAGGTCTCTAGTGGACCTGCTCTAAGCCGACAGGAGTCGCTCTCCCATCGACGTAATTAATCCACCCCTAACGAGCAGTTGTAGCTTTGTCAGCAGGAGAAGCTCCCCATCGGCTGTCCACACCATTGCTTAGGCTGGTGTAACTTATCTCACTCAGGGGTGGCTTATTCACACCCCTGAGCAACGTAAGTTCTGCTGGATAAGCTGTGGTGTAGACTAGTGGTTTTCAGCCAGGGGTACGTGAACCCCTGGGGTACACAGAGCTCTTCCAGGGGATACATCAGCTCATCTAGAGATTTGCTTAGTTTTACAACAGGCTACATCAACAGCACTAGCAAAGTCAGAACAAACTAAAATTTCCTACAGACACTGACTTGTTTATACAGCTCTATCAGCTCGACACTGAAACGTTCGCAGAAGCTTTATATTCCAGTTGACTTATTTTGTCATTGTCCGGTCACAGTGAGAGAGTCAGCCAGTTTTCAGTACGAGTGCGCTGTGACCCTTTGGGATTTTTACGTCTGATTTTGCAAGCAAGTCATTTCTAAGCGAGGTGAAACTTAGGGTACGCAAGAGAAATCAGCCTCCTGAAAGGGGCACAGGAGTCCAGAAAGCCTGAGAGGCAGTGGTGTAGACAAAGCCTGAGCATCAATCTGTGTGACTGATACCCTGTCATGGGCATACGCAGCGAGGGGCCAGGAGCGAGCTGCACCGAACAACGGATGGCGCCTGCCCTGACCCATCTCCACACTCCCAGGTACACGTGTTGACAGCAGGGCGCTCTGCTGCACAGGACATGCTGGACTGAGCAACGAGGGAAAAGTGGCTTCGCCAACACGTGTTCACTAGTATTTGCCCTTTGAAGAGTTGAGGCAGCCGCTGGGCATCAGGAAAATATTAGTGACTCTCATACATTTCACACGCTTCAGCACCGATGATGGAGCATCTGATGCTCCACCCCAGACTGGGCACAACTTGACATTCCTTATTCCCTGGTTCCAAATGCTTCAGGCATCAGCTCAGGGGCAGAAACAACATGAAGTGACTTAGGGAGCCAGTGTGACGATGTGACGCAGCAGGGAGGGGGGAGTGTTGACCTGGGAATGTGCCCTGGGGATGGGAGACCTGAGAGCCTGTCACCTGAGCCAGGAGGGGGAGGGGGAGGTAACACCCTGCTCCCCCAGAAGGACTTGACTGCGGGGTCCTGGTTGTACCCACAACCTCTGTTTTGGACGGTGTTCCTGTTGTCCAATAAACCTTCTGTTTTACTGGCTGGCTGAGAGTCTCAGTGAATCCCAGGAAGAGGGGTGCAGGTCCTGGACTCCCCCACACTCCGTGACAGCCAGTCACATGACAAGAAAAAGGAACAGTGCCATTTAAAGGAGACAGTTCACAACCACCCCAGTGTCTCACCCCACGGGTTTTCCCCCCTATCTGGTGACTCCATCTAATAACACACATGCAACGATGCTTGTAGAGACTTGATAACGAGACAGCGCAGCTCAGCTGGCAACAAACATGACTAGGGCCGGACAGCCTAAGGGGTTCCAGGGCAAAGAGGCCCCGGGGAAGCCCGGACAGCAGGAAGGCTGCATGCAGGAAGGGAGTGTTTATGGATTGTTGGCAGTGGGGAAGGAAGGTGCTGGGTGCATGGGGCTCAGAGGCAGCGTGGGGCATAGGAAGTGGCAAAGAAGCCCAAGGCTCCCCGAGTTTCAGTGGGGGGCCAGCAGCCCCCTGACACCAAGATGCTGCAGGCGGATGTTTGACTTACTGGTTACAGCGTTTCCCCAAATTACTGCTGGGTTTTCTCCTTTTTATAAAAGCTTCTTTTGTAAGACATAGCCTTGGCTCCTGGGAGTGGGGTAGGGCTGTCTCCTGAAAGCCCCCGGGGTGATTTATCATCTCCCAGAGAGGCGACGCCATCGGAGCCAGGGCACCCCCCAGCTCTCCTTTGACGTGCTAGGGCAGTTTGAACACAAGGCTGCCAGGAGCCCCTGCAGCAGGGCATTGCAGCCTGTGTGTGCGGGTTCTCTGCCTGTCTGCATCGGGGACACCCTGGCTCCCCCAGGCACGTTGCCACCGCAGACAGCCACTCCACTTCTGAAACACAAGGGGCATGCCTTGATTCAAGGGTCGGGGGTGGGCTAGCTGGGCCCAAAGGCTCTCCTTAACTCCTGCTGTGCTAGCTGACAGTTTCTCTCTTCATCAGACTGGGTCAGACCAATGGTCCATCTAGCTCAGTACCTGTCTCTTGACAGGGGCCAATGCCAGATGTTTCAGCAGGTCTGAGCAGAACAGGTAATCATCAAGTGACCCATCCCCTGTCGTTTAGTCCCAGCTTCTTCCAGTCAGAGATTTAGGGACACCCAGAGCATGGGGTAGCATCCCTGACTGGCTAATAGCCATTGATGGACCTATCTTCCAGGAACTTATCTAATCCTTTTTTTAACCCCAGTAATTTTTGGCCTCCACAACATCCTCTGGCAACAAGTTCCACAGATTAACTGTGCGTTGTGTGAAGAAACACTTCCTTACGTTTGTTTTCAACCTGCTGCCTGTTAATTTCATTGGCTGGCCTCTGGCTCTTGTGTTATGTTAAGGATTAAATAACACTTCCTTGTTCACGTTCTGAGGACCCACAAAGGGAGCGCAGAGGGTGGAATAGCCCAGTCCCCTCATTATTTTGTCCACCAATTAGGTCTAATATCCAACACGCCAATTTGGGTCATTATTTTCCGGTTCCACATCTTCTGTTTTTACCAAGTGTGATTTCAACACAGTCCTTGAACCACATCGGTACGGCCTTTTATCTAGATCAGGGTGGCCAGCCTGAGCCTGAGAAGGAGCCAGAATTTACCAATGTACATTGCCAAAGAGCCACAGGAATACGTCAGCAGCCCCCCATCAGCTCCCGCCCTCCAGCCCCCAGCACCTCTCCCCCGCCGTCACCAGCTGTTTCGCTTGCCCAGGAGGCTCTGGTGGGGAAGGGGGAGGAGCGAGGGCATGGCAGGCTTTGGGGAAGGGGCAGGGGCCTTGGGGGAAGGGGTGGAGGGGTGGCAGGGCCTGGGGCAGAGCAGGGGTTGAGCAGTGAGCACCCCCCAGCACATGGGGAAGTTGGCGCCCGTAGCTCCAGCCCCGGAGTCGGCACCTGTGCAAGGAGCCACCTATTAACCTCTGAAGAGCCGCGTGCAGCTCCGGAGCCCCAGGTTGGCCACCCCTGATCTAGATTAATTCAGGCGGTTTCCTTTTCCTACCTTCCCCGTCAGCATTTGTTGCTCTGCGGTATTATTACATCTTATGAACTTTCACGGCCCTTTAATCCTCGTGCTCACAATTAGAGCAAATTTGTAGGCCCAATTATCACAGCAGTGGCATGATTCCAGCCCTGTCCTGTAGAGATGAGCAGCCCAGGCCAGGACAGGGGAGGGGGGCTGATGGGCAGGATTTCCTGCTGCCACCTGACACTCCTGGAGAGCCTTAACATTGTTCTTGTTGCCCTGGCAGCTGCCATAATCGATGTTTTGACACCTCCTGGAGGCCGGGTTGCAGAGCGGGCGAGGAGATGGGTTCGAAAGAGAGCCGAGATCTACCAGGGAGTCTCAGACTACTAGACACAGACAGGGTCTCTGGTCCCCAGGAGGGGAGGGGGATCTTTCTGGAGGGCACATTTCTGGGGCTAGACAGCTGTGGCCACAGTCGGACAAGCAGCATTTATGACTGGAGGGACCCGTAGTCAGCGCAGCTCAGCGGGCAACAAACGTGACTAGGGCCGGCCAGCCTGAGGGGCTCCAGGGCACAGAGGCCCCGGGGCAGCCCGGACCGCAGGAAGGCTGCATGCAGGAAGGGAGTGTTTACGGGTGTTTGGCAGGGGGGAAGGAAGGCGCTGGGTGCATGGGGCTCAGAGGCAGCGTGGGGTGTAGGAGGTGGCAAAGGAGCTCAAGGCAGGTCTCAGGGAGAGGCGCGGGCAGAGGAGGGGATGAGGGAGAGGCTGGATAAAAACTGAACGAGGAGCCAGAGCAGAGCTGTCCAAATGGCCTGGGGGCAGGGGCTGAGCAGCGGAGAAGGAAAATCCTGGGGGGATCGTTTGGGTGGGGTAGGGAGGGGAGAGGTTACAGGGGAGGCTGGTAGCCCCACAGCCCATGCAGTCCATCTCCCAGGGCCCGGGCTCCTGTCCGGGCAGCCGGGAGAGGTGAGCAGTCGACCCACCCCCAGCCTGGGCTCGGCCGTAGGCTTGGCGAGTCTCCTGCCCTTGGCTCCCCTGCGGGAGCCCCCGCTCCTGGACGATCTCACTGGTCCTGGCAGGAGTTCAGCTCAAATGCGGGGTCTGTCCAGACTCCAGCTGCAATTCACGTGTCTGCAGCCCCTGGAGCTGCTCCCCAGGTCCTGCCATAGGTCGCTGGCGAGAAGCAGCCCTCCAGGGCCCCTTGCGTATCAACCTGGTGGCACCTGTCTGCCCCCACCAGTGCGCGGGGGGAGGGGCGGCTGTCCCCTCCGGCCCGAGCTCACTCGAAGCCCCCAGCAGCCTCCCCGCTCCTGAGGAAACGTCTCCCCCTTTCCAGTGGCCCCTGGCACCGTTTGAAGGTCCCCGCTGCAGGGGCATCATGTTCTGCAGGTGGCCCAACTGGGGCTGCCTGAGTGCAGGAAGGCGCCTGCCTTTGTAGCTGGTGGGGTGGGGGGGTCCCATTGCCTGGGGGTGAACCTGGGGGTGTCACAGAGAAAGACCCTGGCAGGACATGCGGAGGGCCTGGATGTGGGGGGAGGGGTGACGGAGAGCGTGGGGGTTATCCCAGAGATGGGGAAGGGGAGGGAAGAGAGCTCACACTGAGCCATGATTGGCAGGGAGACACCCAAGGGCACAACCCAGAGCCAGGCTGCGACCCGGCCCGGAGGGAGATGGGTTCAAGGGGGGCTTTCTGGGAGTCACTGGCTGGAGCCATGGGCATGGGGGGCTCACCAGGGAGACCCTGGAGGGTAGAAAGGCTCCAGGAGCAGCCAGAGGGCTGGGGAGAGCCAGGGGGGCTCAGTGTCCCAGGAGCGGGAGAAGAGCAAGGAGGCCTCACTGGGGCGAAATGGGGGCAGGCACGGGGACAGCCCCACACTCAGGGGGCTGGAGACACTGGGGCAGGCGGCAGAGCCAGGGATGCTGCGAGCGGCTGTGTCGCATGGGGGATGTGGGGCAGGAGCCGCCGAGAGCGAAGGGGGCTGGGGGCAGGCTGTAGGGCTGGGGGCAGGCAGAGGGAAGCCAGGCTGGCTGGGGAGGCAGGGGCAGGGAGCCCTCACCTTGATGGAGCTGCCCAGAGGCAGACGGCAGATCAGCCCAGAGGGTGAGGAGCCCCAGGAGGAGGAGGCCTGATTTCATGGTGCTGCTATGCCAGGATACCCAGCGCCCAGCTGCACCAGCTTATATACCATCATGCCAGCCTGGTACTGCGGCCACAGGAGGGGACATTACACAAGAGAGCTGCCCCCGGTTTCTGCCCCTCCCAAAGGGAACAGGGAAGCAGCAGGGCCCTGCGAGAGTTGGGAAACATCCCTGGTGTGAGGAAGGTGGAAATGTAATAACAGGCTGCAGAGGTGAGCTCATGTTTCCCCCCAAAGGCTTGTGCTATCCCTGTTTGTGGTCATGTGCTCTGGATCACGCCCCGTCCAGCTCAATTGCCCCCCGTCCTGCCCCGCCCCGCGGGTTCCCTCAGCTGATGTCTAATGATGGGGGCTGAATGTCTCTGTGCCCTTGACCCTCGTCTCTGGGACGTGACCAGAGGAGGGTGCGTGGGGAGGTCTCGGGGCTCCCACCACCACCTCCCCATTAGGCTGTGATGACCCCAGAGAAGCAGTACTCACATGTCCCCGTTAGGGTTGTTGACCCCGTATGAGTGGCTCATGCACGTTCCCCTGAGGGTGTGATGACCCCGGTAGGAGCAAACCCTCTGGCCCCGACAACAGCCCTCCTGGCAGCACAGCATCACCCAGCAGGGGTCCTGGCAGGAGGATGTGGGCTGGGGGACCGTGTGAATGTCCGTCACGCCATTGCTTTCCCAGAGCAGCACATTTGTGCTTTCCAGGTATTTTTATGAGCTGCAGGGACATCATGGGGCAGGGGAGATTTATTACAACAGGGTCATAGGAGCCACAAACAGTGGAGAAATCTGCTCGACATCTTAGATGTCTGTGTAAGAGGGGGAATGGTCCCACTATTGAGGGGAACTTTCCTGGCGTATGCACTACCCCGGTGAAATGGGCTAGGGAACGGATCTGAGTCCTTGCTCCCACTCCCTTCACTCGCAGGCCGGCCTGCCCTCGAGGACCCCCCCGTAATCCCAACAAAGCTGGGCCCAGGGTTCCTGGGGGGCTGGGCCCGCAGTCTTGTTGTTGTCACGTAGGGCAGGGGCCTGGGTGTCCCCACTCCGGGGTGCTCTCTCTGCACTGAACGCTTCCCTGCCCCACTGCTCACCGCAGAGTTCAGAGCAAATACGATTTATTAACCAGCAACTAATGAGAACACGGGAAAAGGGGAAGGTGAAACGGAAACATTTCACCCGCCCCGTGGACCCGGGGCACCACCCTCGGCCATCTCGGGGGCACAGGGACTTTCCCAGCCTGCCCCTCGCATGTCCCAGGCCCCTGCCCAGGCCCTGGCTGTGCTGCCGTGACACCGGGGCTCGCACCCTGCTCTGGCGGTGCCCACACACCCGCAGGTGCTAGGGGGCAGGGCCCGTCCCCCCAGCCTGGCCCCCGTCGGGGTCACGAGCCCCTCCCAGCCCCACCTACAAGGCCTCGTGCCTGGGGCCTCCCTGCGCTGGGCCTGGGGCCCGGGGCCCCTGGACTCCCCAGCCGCTCACGTGCCCGGCCCCGGCTCCGGCCCCAGCCCCATTCACACTCTGGCTCCAGCTCAGCTCCCGGGGCTGCTCCTCTGGCCCCGGCCCTGGCTCCGGCCCCGGCCCCATTCACACGCTGACTCCAGCTCAGCTCCCGGGGCTGCTCCTCTGGCCCCGGCCCTGGCTCCGGCCCCGGCCCCATTCACACGCTGACTCCAGCTCAGCTCCCGGGGCTGCTCCTCTGGCCCCGGCCCCGGCCCCGGCTCTGGCCCTGCTCCCAGCCCAGCCGGGCTCCTGCTCTCCCCTTAGCTCTGCCCCTCCGGCCCTGGCCACTCCACCTCACACGGGACCCTGGCCTCCTGACCCCCTCATTGGCCTGTCTGCCCTGTCAATCAGCCTGACCTGGAGCGTTGACCTCTCCCCATTGGCCCTGGGGACTGTCAGTCTCCTGATTTCCTGTGGCCCTCCCCCTTTCTTTTGGCACTGGGAGAGGGGAACCAACCCCCCCGCCCCAAGTTTCAGTGGGGGGCCAGCAGCCCCCTGACACCAAGAGGCTGCAGGCGGGTGTTTGACTTACTGGTTACAGTGTTTCCCCAAATTACCGCTGGGTTTTCTCCTTTTTATAAAAGCTTCTTTTGTGAGGCACAGACTTGGTTCCTGGGAGTGGGGTGGGGCTGCCTCCTGAAAGCCCCCGGGGTGATTTATCATCTCCCAGAGAGGCGACGCCATCGGAGCCAGGGCACCCCCCAGCTCTCCTTTGACGTGCTAGGGCAGTTTGAACACAAGGCTGCCAGGAGCCCCCGCAGCAGGGCATTGCAGCCTGTGTGTGCGGGTTCTCTGCCTGTCTGCATCGGGGACACCCTGGCTCCCCCAGGCACGTTGCCACCGCAGACAGCCACTCCACTTCTGAAACACAAGGGGCATGCCTTGATTCAAGGGTCGGGACATTTCTGAAATCCTCAGGTCCTGAGCCAGGGAAAGGCCTGGAGGCTGGAGTGGGAGTTTGCCTGGGGATGCACTGCAGGAGTATGGACAATACCGTCGCCTTTCACTGCGGATCAAAGGGGCACGGAATGAAACCAGCCCAGTAACTCTCAGGAGAGTCCCCGGCTGGGGTGGCTGCTGGGTCACAGTGACTGGGGAATCCTGAATGTATCTTAGTGACGTCACCACGCACTTCATGCTGCGTCATGCTAAAGAGTGTCTGCACACCCGGCTTGTAATAAATAACGCCAAAAGGTGGCTGCTGCTTCGGCTCTCTGGAGACCAGGATCCCGGAGCCAAAGGCAAAGCTGGGCTTGTGGGCGCTCTCAGGGGTTAGAGAGGAAATGCCCAGCACCCATGGCAGCTGTGTGAGCCATTTCTCCAGTGTCCTGCCCCTTGAGCCTGCACCCCAGCTGCGCCCCAGACGAATATGACCTCTCTGAGCCCTGGCAGGAGGTCCACGCTCCTGGGTGCCAGCCTACAGTTTGGTAGGACTGGTATTGTCATTAACTCCCAGCCATTGGCTTCCACTGCAGGGGAGGCCCTGGGCAGAGGGCAGCCCATGTAGCTCTCTGGCTGGCCCTACAAACATGGAGGCCATTCTCGAGAGTTATTCCCAGGCAATGGCAGTGCTGGTGAGTCGGGCTGTGTCAGCATCGCCAGAAGGGGCAGCAGCTCGAGTGCTGGGAGCGGGGTCCGGGTCACTGGCTGAGAAACAGGAGTGGGGTTGAGCCAGTGCCCAGAGCGATGGGGTAATGGGACCTGTGATCCTTCTGCCAGGTGGAGCCGGCAGCAACCAGGGCCGGGTTCAATATCTAGGGGTTCCTCTTCAACAATGCGACACAGAACCAGCGCGAGCCCCCACCCAGTAACCTGGGACAATTACACACCACCCTGGTTGCCTCTGTGAAGCAATACTTCTCCTCTCGCAAGCGCAGCATCTGAGTGTAGAAAAACTTTTAATGAAAGGAGGGAAGTCACCCGACATTAATTAGGGAAAATTCCACAAGCAGGATTCATAAAGATAAACCGTGAGCAGGACACCCACCCCAGAGTGCATGGGGCAGAGCCTTCTACCTCGTGTTCTTGAGATCTACAACCAACAGTTCCTTTTCTGTGCCCCTCTCTTCTCCCTCACCACACCCCACTCACAGGGGTTGTCCTTGGTCAGTGAGGACCCAGGGTTCAGAGGTGCATCTGTGTGAGTTCCCCTCCCACCTGGGGAAGAAGGCACCCGGCTTGATCTGCCATCTGAGCACTTGTTCTGGCTGGCCACCCTGCCAGCCGCGGTTCCTCTCCCACCGGCCGCCTGTTTGCCGCTTCTGAAGAGGCTGACTGTTCGCTGTTCCCGCCAGCTGACTGTCAGTTATCTTCTGTTGCCACCTCTCTGCTATGACCTCTGCAGGTCAGTCTCTTAGTGATTTTCAGCTTTTAGCAGGCTGGGCAGAAACACTGCCCCACCACCAGTGATTTCAGCTCCCATTTAAACACTTAAAATAACAAAGGCTCCTAATGGAGCCTATTTAGCTCTGTCTTTGAACAGTGGGGAGGAACAGGTTAAACCAGACCAGGGACCCTTAGGGAGAGTCCACATCTCCTGGCGGACACTGTCCCCATACTCTTACTTTCTCAGGGCTCTGGCATTCAAGCCCCTGACTTAACGAGGTCCTTTCAGCTGAGGTGACCCTGTCATTTAGGACAGGTTTAATAGGGTGACCAGATGTCCCAATTTTATAGGGACAGTCCCGATTTTTGGGTCTTTTTCTTATATAGGCTCCTATTACCCCCCACCCCCTGACCCGATTTTTCACATTTGCTGTCTGGTCACCATACAGGTTAAGCACAGTTCTGGTCCCCTTTAATCATGTAATAAAGACAACAACACTGATAACATTTCACTACCTACCCCTGCATTCAGTACTAAAGTGATTTGTAACCCAGCACCACTCAAAGTTGATCACTTTGAACAACAGGGCTCTGTCTGCTGGATATCTTGGCAGAGTAGGTGTGTTCATCTAAATACAGTTTGCTCCTGAAGTCTCTCCCCTTTCCAGCTAGCTGTCAGGGGAGAACTCATTCAGACCCTGCTTACACAGGCTTGCTCCTTTCCATGGCAACCTGGGGGTCTCTGCTCCCACTGTCCATCACTTTGTTATTTGTGAAGCGTGGCCACTTCACTCCCCACTGTGCTGGGGGAGCCAGTCAGGAATGTGCCTGACCCACCCCCCAAGCTCAGATCAGACCCACAGGTCTCTGCCTGGCTCCCATCCCTTCCAGAGCTCAGCACCGGTGGGGTGTGGCTGGGGTCCGGAGCAGGAACCCCAGAGAAAGCCTTTTCCCCTGGGATTTAGAGGCGGGTCCCATGGACCTTGGGTCTGGTCACTCCATTGGGGATGGGAAAGCAAGCCAGAGCATGGGAAGGGAGCAGGGTCAATTGACTCACACCCCCATGCCTCCACCAGCATGCCCCTCTCCTGCCCAAAGGGATTGTCCAACAGCCCCAGCTTCTGCAGGGAGTCTCAGGGTGGCAGAGCCAGGCTGCCACTGCTGGGAGAAGCCATGTTTATCAGGGCTGAAGCTCCAGCCCCGGGCACTGGCTGCAGCTCGCTGCACTGGGGAGATGCTATGAGAAGTGCTGGGTAAAGAGGGAACATGTTCCTCTTGTAGCGAAGGTCCTGTGGGGTGGGGGACTGTGATCCTCGGGATCTGGTGTCTCCAGCCCGCAAACAGCTGCTCTCTGGAACCCAGGGACTAGGCGGCAGCTTACGCTCTAGAGACACTGCCCAGTGCTTGCCACGCCCCCAGGGAGATCCCGTTTCACCAGGGACATTAGCCTGGGGCACAGGCTCCAGCTGGAGGGGGGTTGTCCCAGGCGCACATGCAGGGACAGTGAGGCCCAATCCAGGAAACCACAGGGAGGCCAGCTGAGTTAAGCTCTTTATTACACAACCCATGTGCTGGGCGAGATCAGGCCCACGGGCGATTGGGGGTGGGTGTCAGGTGGGGGCCGTATTGCAGGATCCTGTCCTGTCCCCACACAGGCCCTGCGGTCACACTCTCGGCTCTTCCCAGTCTCTCTCTCTGGTCGGCCCTGTGGAAGAAGGGGCAGTCGGTCAGGCCAGGGGCTGGTCATGAGGCTGGGGGCAGGGAGGGAGGTGACAGCAGCAAGGACCTGCAATCCTGGACTGCGCCATGGGCGGGGGCTGGGCACAGAGATCCCGGCAGGCAGGGGGCTGGGCTCGCCCCAGCACTCAGCTGTGTTTGTGTCTCCCCCGTCCCCCCATCCCTCCCGGTGTCAGGTGCAGTCAGCGCAGTTCTGCCTTGCACGGCCTTGAGGCGGGGGCTGGGGGCACGGCTGACGTGGCTGCGCCCGGCCCTTCCTGGGCAGTCGTCGTCCTTGCAGCAGGGCTGAGTGCATGGGGCTGGGTGACCTCGGGAGCCGCCACCGGCCAAACTCCATGGCACAGAGCAGCTCTGGGGAGGAGACAGGAGACCCAGCCGGCCAGGCCAGCAGCACCCATATCATCCCTGAGCACTCCTCTCCCCATCTCCACGCCAGCCTCCCGCAGCCCTTCGCCTCCTCCCCAGAGAGCTGGGAGCTCCATGGGGGAGAGAGGGCAATCTGCACCCCCAGCTTCCGCCCAGACTCCAGGCCTCCGGGGGAGCTGGGTCACTCGGAGCAGATCTGTGACCAGAGTGACCTTTTCAAAATGCAAAAATGAGACACATGCCAGAACCCCAGACCCCTTGTGGCCACGCCCCCTGCCCTGCCTTTCCCCATGGCCCCACCCCCTGGCCAGGCCAGAAGCCGGAGCCAAGCCATGGGGAGAGCTGCCCAGGGAGCCCGGGCCGCTGTGGGGAGACACAGACCCTCCACCTGCCCTGGGCAGGGGCCGACGTGCCCAAGAGCAGCTCCCGGCCGGTTTTCCTGCCCCCTGGGGTTCGGTGACCAGGGCAGATGGAGGGTCTGGGGCTCCCCCCAGCAGCCTGGGCTCCCCTTACCATGGCTTGGCTCCGGCTTTCAGCCTGGCCAGGGGGTGGGGTCTCACAGTGAATGGGGGCTAAGGCCCACCTCAGCCCTCCCCCCCGCCAACCAGAAGAGGCTGGCACCACCCCTGAGCATCAGGCAGGCTGTTCTGGAATCATGCACCCAGGAACGAGACTTGAAATGTACATTTTGGGACATTTCCGCCCAAGTCAGGACAGGTGGTCACCCCTTCTGTGATGTTGGGGCCCTGGCCGCGTGACTCCGATTCCTCCCAGCGCTCAGAGATGGGGGCAGGGAGCCCTTGTGCCTGGTGATCAGAACGGCCCCGTTCTGCAGAGCCCCGGCACGATGCTGAACCTCACCTGCCACGGGGGTTTGGCAAGTCCGGCCACACCCAACACTGCAGCACTTTTCTGCTCCAGGGCAGTCGTCATCACTGAAGCAGAGCAGAGCACAGATCCCTATGGTGTCTGGGGGGAACACATGACAGAACCCAGGTTTCTCTGGAAGACAGAACGGTCCCATGGCAATGAGATACCTGGCTGAAAATCCCAACAGCTCCATGTGGGGCTGAGTGGGGTCCTCAGAGAAATGGACCAGCCCTGGAGACAGCAGTGAGAGATTAGATATCAGATGGAAAACTGCCCCCATGCCTGTACTCTGGGCACCTCTGGCCCCGTGCCCTTGAGCTAGGGGTCCCTGTCCAGTCCCTGTCCAGTCCCAGTCTCACCGAGAGCTCAGCGTAGGGAGGGGCATCCTTTCAGGAGAAAAACATCCACTTCCAGCTTCAGCCAAGCTCTCCAGGGCCAAGCCCCGCGCAACTGTAGGGGTTAGGAGAGGAATTCTGTCCGAGGGATTCCAGCTAGGGAAGGTTGGATAAACACGGCACTAAGGGATGCAAAGGGAGGGCCTGAGGCAGGACAGCTCACAGGAGCGAACATCTCCGTAGTTATCTGTGAATCCTCTACAAAGAGCTCGTCTCTCACATGCTGGGCTGATGTGAGATCCTGTCTGTGCCCAGCACCTTTGGGGGCCATAACAGTAACAGCGTTTCCAACGTGTGCAGAGTGGCGACCGGGAGGGCCAAGGGCTCGTCACAGCTACGCCCTCATGCCAGCAAAGAGTCACCTCCCTGGGTAGCCGTTTATTCTGTATAACAACAGGAGAAGGGGAGCAGTTGCTTCAGAAGCTGAAAGCCCAACGGCCTCAGGAAGCGGCCGCTCAGTTCCTGTTCCAACGCAAAATGTAGCAACAGGATAGCAGCTTAGCAATGTGGCAACTGCCTGAGCAGGTCAGAGCTTTATCCCACCCCATCCTAACAAAGCCAGGTTGGTGTGACACTCGCAATCCAGCTGCCAGCTCATGTCAGAGTCCCTGTGTCTCAGTGGAACAGTGACAGACACACAGCTGGAATCAGTCTGGCTCCCCTGTGCGTTAGTGTTGTTAAAACAGGGATTAGAATGATGGGAATCTCTTTAGTGTTTCTTCTTTATTGAATGCTGGTGTGTTGCTGCCTGCATTCATCTCACTTATAGCATCTGTATCCCACAGTGTAAGGTAATATTTGAGCGGTTGTACGGTGAGCCTCTGTGACTGTGTAACTCACCAGACAGGAGAAAGACAAGAATTAGTGTGAATGGCTGATCTCCTACAGAAGATGTTATGTCCTGCCCAACAGGAAAGGTCCATTGACACCAGATGGACTATTGTGGGACATTAAAGAGGACAAACAATGTTCATTGTTTTGCCCTCCCCACCCCCGTGAAGATGAGTCATCCAAGTGGATTCCTCCCATCAGCTGAGGTTGAAGCTGAGAACACAAGGAAGGATGGGGATAAAAACCCCAAACAGAAGGAACTGATGATCGTGATGCAGTTTGGACTCTGGGGTGGCAAGGTTTCTAGGCATAAGCAACAGATCCACAGCTGCTCAGCCAGGGTTAGTCCTGAAGGGCATGTAGAGCTCACTCATGATAGAAGCTTCTGTTTCCTTGTGAAAGTTGAGATAGTAACTCATTTGTATTTCTATGTTTACTTTCTTTAACCTTGTAAATAACTCTCTGGTTTCCTTTTCCTAGTTAATAAATCTTTAGATAGTTTATTATAGGATTGGCTAGAAGCGTTGTCTTTGGTGTGAGATCTGAGGTGCAGTTGACTTGAGGTAAGTGACTGGCCCTTTGGTATTGGCAGTAAGGTGAATATTGCTGTGATTGGTGGTGTAAGGAACCAGCTATCACAAAGGTACGCTCACCTGGGTGGCAAGACAGACCGGCGTACCCAAGGGGCCTGTCTGTGATGCCCTGGCTAGGCTGTTATGGTGCCTGAGGAGTTCACACTGGATAACTGGTTGGTGAACCCCAGGTAGAGAGCTCACAGCCTGGTGGGGTTTGTGCTCCGGTTCCTAGCAGTGCCCCGGGGCTGGTTCTCACGCTCTGGAGGCCCTGCTGCCAGGGGCACAGTTAGGATTCGACTGCCAGAACTGGCAATAGGCCCTTGTATTTAGTCCATTTCCCATCACAAACAGCGCCGCAGACTCTCCTTCAGCGATACGGGAACAGCCCCTAGTGTATTTCCAGCACCGTCCCTCTGACCTGGGCAGCCCACCACCCACCTAAGGCCCCGTCTACGCCAGCAAGCTTCGAGCAGCACAGTTGTACCAGATCGCTCGTGAAGCTGCTCTGTGCCGAGAGGAGAGAGCTCTTCCCTTGGCACAATTAATCCATTCCCAACGAGTGGAGTAACTGTGTCGGTGGGACAGCATCTCCTGCCCGCACAGAGCTGTCCACGCTGGCACTTCTGTCAGTGAAACGTATGTCACTCAGGGGTGTGTTTTTTCACACTTCTGAATAACAGAAATGATACTGGCCAAAGTGGTAGTTTAGACGTAGCCTCCCAGCTCCTCCACAGGCCCTGAGACATCCGGCTCTGGTGCCAAATTGTTCCCAGTGCCCTGGCAGTGCCACAAACGACCTCGTCCCATGTCTTGGTGACTGAGCCGTAGAAGTCGGTGCGACTGCAGGCTGAACATGGGCCGGGCCCCACAAGGGCTTGCAGGTCACGTTAGCTACACAGCACGGAGAGACAGCTGCTCAGCCTCCCCACTGAAATCTAACTGGGACCCAGTCTCCAGCTGGGGTGGGAGATGGGGCTAAAAGAGGACTTGGTCACTAGGGCACATCTGAACCCTGAAAAAACATTTCTTAATGGTCACTTCATTTACATATTAGTTGAAGAACCTTTAGTGCCGGATTTTCAGAAACTACGGTTAGGCAGACAAAATGTACGTGCAAACCCCCCATTTGCTAACAGTTATGGCCCGTGGATGCAGACTCTCAGTCTACGCGTGCCTACGACAGCTCTTGGCCCTTTGCATGCCGCGCTCCTCGCAGGCACAGCCAGGGCGTCGGCCTGTGAATACTTACGGCACAGATTTGTATGCTGAACATTTTATGAACTGATTTCCGTGATCGTCTCCCCTGCCCTGGCCTCCCACACCAGGGCTAGGATCCAGCCCCAGAACCAGCAACCTCTTTCGCTTCAGTCCCGTTTCCCACCCTGCACTCCTGGTGACCAGTCCAGCCGGCAGCTGCGTTAATTCTCAGCCTGTCCCAGCTTGCTGAGCTGCCCAGCCCAGGCCGGCGGGTTCACGCGCTCGGGCCCCTTACCGGTTGTCCTGCAGGCCTGCCGGCACGCCCGGAGAGTTTTGAAGTTGTTCCCGTTGCCCCGGCAGCCGCCATAATAGAATCTCTGGCACGTCCTGTAGGCCGGGTTGTAGAAGAAGCGAAGGAGCCGTTGTGCGCAATGGCCCCTCTCAGGCGGGAGTCGGCAAACGTCACCTGGAGAGAGGAGATGGGTTATAAGGAGGGCAGAGATCTGCAAGGGAGCTCAGGCTAGTGCACCCAGACTGGTGGGGAAGTGGGGATGTCTCTGGCCCACAGGATGCCTGGCCAGTGCTGTGGGGCTGGGGGCTCCACAGGCCCCTCTATCTTTGCTGCTGGTACCTGTTTCAGGGGCCAGGCAGCCGAGGCCACAGCCAGTAAAGCAGCATTTCTCCCTGTTGGGACAGTCCCTGTCGTCTCTGCACTTATTCTCACACGGCACGAACGTCTGCAGCACTCTCCTCTTGGGGCAGGTGCCAGGTTTGGCTGGAAAAGGGAAACAACAACAGCTCATGTCTCTGTGGGGAACAAACCCCAAACGCACAGGCCTGCACCACGGACCGGAGCCAGGCCCCAGATCTGACCTCTGGCCAAGGCTTTTCCTTGCCGTCCTGGTCTGCGCCTCTCCAGGACTGGTCCCTGCGGCTTCCCCCCAGACCCTCCCACCCCACACTCAGCCGCATGCCCCCGGGCCTTAGACCCCCTTCAGTCAGTCCCCTGCCTGTCCCAGCTCTGTCCCTTGCCCCATGTCCCTCCCTGGCCCATTCTCAGACCCGGCCCCACTTGTGTAGCAGTTTGAATTACTCAGAATGTCCGGGGGGCTCATCTAATAGGCAGGACCAAGTACCCCCCCCTTTGGTCCCCCACTCCCAGGTGCCAAGTTACCTGGCACAGCCCCCGCGCACTGCACATGACATCCCTGGCTGCAGCACTTCCGGCCCAGTCCACACTGCCTGTCGCTATTGCATTCCACAAGGCAGATGGTCATACCATTGGGGTCAACCTGCGGGCAGTACCCTGGGTTTACTGGGGAACAGAACAGCGAGAGAGCAGGGTCAGCGTTGTCTGGACTCGTGACAATGGCAAGGCTGCTATGTAACCACATAGTGCTCCTGCAGCCGCGAGCAGGCTGATCCCCACCCGCCCAGATCGCTGGCCTTGCACACACCGCCCCCTTCAGAGTGTCCGCTAAGGTCTCGGGCTGCAGGGCTGCAGGGGGGCCAGGAAACGTAGCACTGGGAGGGATCCGAGAGGTCTTCTAGCCCAGTCCCCTGCACGGAGGCAGGACTCCGTATTATCTGACCACCCCTGACAGGGGTTTGTCCAACCTGCTCTTCAAAACCTCCAATGACGGAGATTCCAGCCTCCTGGGCAATTTATTCCAGTGCTTTACTACCCTGCCAGGACGGTTTCCCTAATGTCTAATCTAGTGTCTTGAGTCACTGAAGGCAACTATTGCAGAGCCCCCGGGGCCATCCAGATCAGGGTCTCCTGCCTTCTGGGTCAAACGCAGGGTGGGAATGGGCAGCTGCCGCTGGACTGGGCAGGAAGCAGCAGACACGGTCCATTTATCACCGTAGCGTCTGAGCGCCACCGTTGTAATCAGGATAATCCGAGATGCCACCTCCCCATCAGGATCCTCGTACTCTGTGTCACTCCCGCACACCAGGGAGGCCCTGCTGGGCCGAGTTCTGACCATCCCTTGGCTGGGTGGGGGCCAGGCCCATGCCCGTTGGGGTGGGGTTGGGCCCTGGAAGCAGGATTCATGGGGCTATCGTGGCTGCAGGTGTCCAGACTTTCTCAGGGGGCCGTGGCCACCTTGTTAATATTAAAATAGGGAGCCCAAAGGGGTGGGCGTGGCCATGGGGTCACCAGGCCTTGGCTCTCGGCTCCCAGCACCGATGGAGTGGGGTGGAGAAGGAGAGCCCCTCACCTCCTACGGGGAGTCTGCACTCCCTCCCGCAGCCGGTGCTGTAGCAGCGCTCGGATCCGGGACAGTCAGCATCAGTGGAGCAGAAGATATCGCAGTTCGCAGCCCTCTTGTTGATGGGAGCGGAGCACTCGCCCTTTTTCACTGGAAACAAATGGGAAGAGAACCAGGGTTACAGAGCGTGGGGCAGACACATCAGCCAGGCCAGGGAAAGTGAAGCAGCCGGAGGCAAGGGGGTCATATCCAGGCGATGGACTCTCCCTCCCTTTACCCCCTCCCCCAGAGACGGAGGAATCTAACTGCTCACCCCCCAGGGGTGACCTCCTCCGCTCCCCAAAGACAGCCGGAAAACTTGCAATTTCAGGGCTTGTTTTCAACTGCATGTCACTAGAGACACAGGCCTCAAGGAGGAGGCTGGTGGGGAGGGATCCAATGGGCATGCTTTGAGATGGGCACAGGAATTAAAGATGAACCCCAGCCTGAGCCAGTCCCACCTGGGGGGGCCACACGGCAAGCCCCCACCACAGCAGGGCCCTTACATGACTGAAACGAGTGTAAAGTCAGAGCAATCAAGACAAGGGAAACAAAGCAACAGAGAGAAGGCCCCTCTCCCAGGGTGAATCCTCTTTGCTGTGCTCTCTACGCTGTTCCCCAGCATCAACTTGTCTCGATATTTGCCTAGTTTTACAACAGCCTCCATGAAAAGCACTAGGGAAGTCAGAACAAACTAAAATTTCATCGGGACACTGCCTTGTTTATACTGCTCTACACACGATACACTGAAATGTACGTACAATATTCATATTCCAGTCGCTTTATTTTAGAATGATATGGTACAATGAGAAAGTCAGCCATTGTTCATTGCGCTGGGACCCTCTGGGATTTCTATGTCTGACTTTGCAAGCAAGTCGTTTTTAAGTGAGATGAAACTTGGGGTACGCAAGACAAATCAACCTTGCATGCATTTCACACGCTTCAGCACCCATGATGGCGTGTCTGATGCTCCACCCCAGACTGAGCACAACTTGACATTCCTTATTCCCTGGTTCCAAACACTTCAGGCAACAGCTCAGGGGCAGAAACAACATGAAGTGACTTAGGGAGCCAGTCACACGACAAGAAAAATGAAGAGTGCCATTTAAAGGAGACAGTTCACAGCCACCCCAGCGTCTCACCCCATGTCCCGTTAGGGTGTGATGACCCCCATCTGAGCCACTGAGAGAGAAGGGGGCTGGGGGCAGGCTGTAGGGCTGGGGGCAGGCAGAGGGAAGCCAGGCTGACTGGGGAGGCAGGGGCAGGGAGCCCTTGTCACGGAGTGTGGGGGAGTCCAGGCCCTGCACCCCTCTTCCTGGGATTCACTGAGACTCTCAGCCAGCCAGTAAAACGGAAGGTTTATTGGACAACAGGAACACAGTCCAAAACAGAGCTTGTGGGTACAACCAGGACCCCTCAGTCAAGTCCTTCTGGGGGAGCAGGGAGCTCAGACCCCAGCCCTGGGGTTCCCTGCGTTCCTCCACCCAGCCCCAAACTGAAACTAACCCCCCCCAGCAGGTTCCCTTCTGCAGCCTCTGTTCACATTCCCGGGCAGAGGTGTCACCTCCCCCTCCCCCTCCTGGCTCAGGTTACCGGCTCTCAGGTCTCCCAGTGAAACTCCCCTGCCACATTCCCAGGTCAACACTCCCCCCTCCCTGCTGTGTCCCATCTCTCCCCCCTTCGAGACTGAACTGAGCGGGGTCACTGTGATCAGTGACCTGGGGAAGTTCGGGGCCCCCTCTCCGGGACAGCGCATCTGCTATCAGGTTGGCCCTTCCCTTCACGTGGACCACGTCCATGTCGTAATCCTGCAGGAGCAGGCTCCACCTCAGGAGCTTGGCGTTGGCTCCTTTCATCTGGTGCAGCCAGGTCAGGGGAGAGTGGTCGGTGTAGACGGTGAAGTGTCGCCCAAAGAGATAGGGCTCTAGTTTCTTGAGGGCCCACACCATGGCCAGGCACTCCTTCTCGATGGCCGCGTAGTGTTGCTCCCGGGGTAGCAACTTCTTGCTCAGGTACACGATGGGGTGTCTCTCCCCCTTTTCATCCTCCTGCATTAACACCGCCCCCAGTCCCGTGTCTGAGGCATCGGTGAACACCACAAAGGCCTTGTCAAAGTCTGGGTTTGCCAGAACTGGGCCACTGACCAGAGCCTCCTTCAGCGCCCGGAAAGCCTCCTGGCACTGCTCGGTCCAGACCACCTTGTCTGGCTTCCCCTTCTTGCATAGCTCAGTGATGGGGGTGGCTATGGCGCTAAAGTGGGGCACAAATCTTCGATAGTATCCTGCCATCCCAATAAAGGCTTGGACCTGCTTTTTGGTGTGGGGAGCGGGCCAGTCTCTGATCACCTCCACCTTGGCCGGTTCCGGCTTTAGGCGGCCGCTCCCCACCCGATGGCCCAGGTAAGATACTTCAGCCATCCCCACCTTGCACTTCTCCGCTTTTACAGTCAGCCCATCCCAGCCCCCTGGAGTCGGTCCAGCACTTGTCTAACCTGGGACACGTGGTCCTCCCAGGTCTGGCTAAAGACACAGATGTCATCAATATACGCCACGGCAAAACTCTCCATCCCCCTCAGGAGCTGGTCCACCAGGCGCTGGAAGGTGGCCGGCGCTCCCTTGAGGCCGAAAGGCAGGGTCAGGAACTCATAGAGCCCCAGTGGGGTGATAAAGGCCGATTTCAGCCGGGCATCTGCATCCAGCGGCACTTGCCAGTAGCCCTTTGTAAGGTCCATGGTGGTAAGGTACCGAGCTCCTCCCAGCTTGTCTAGGAGCTCGTCAGGCCTGGGCATGGGGTAGGCATCAGACACAGTGATGGCATTGAGCTTCCGATAGTCCACACAGAACCGGACCGAACCATCCTTTTTGGGGACCAGCACCACCGGCGAGGCCCAAGGGCTGGCCGATGGCTGGATCACCCCCAAAGCCAGCATGTCCCGGACCTCTCTTTCCAAGTCCTGAGCAGTTTTCCCTGTGACTCGGAAGGGGGAGCATCTTATCGGCGGGTGCGACCCTGTCTGCACCCGGTGCACAGTCAGATTGGTGCGTCCAGGCTGGTTGGAAAACAGCTGTCGGTACGGATGCAGCACCCCCCTGACCTCAGCTTGCTGGGCAGGGGTTAGCTGATCCAAGAGGGGAATTGCTTCCAGGGGGGAACCTGCTCTGGTCTCAGGGAATAAATCTACTAAAGGGTCATCTCCCTGCTCCTCCCAATGTCCACACACGGCCAATAGCACATTCCCCCTGGCATAATATGGCTTCATCATATTCACATGGTACACCCGGCGGTGGTGCGCCCGGTTAGACAGCTCCACCACATAGTTTACCTCATTGAGCTGCTTGACAACCTTGAAAGGGCCCTCCCAGGCGGCCTGTAGTTTGTTCTTTCTCAGGGGATGAGAACCATCACCGGATCCCCGGTGGCGTAGGCACGGGCCCGCGCCGTGCGGTCATACCAGACCTTCTGCTTCCTCTGGGCTCTGGCCAGATTCTCCCTGGCCAGGCCCATGAGTTCAGCCAGTCTCTCTCGGAAGATCAGGACATACTCCACCACTGACTCTCCATCGGGAGTGGCCTTCCCCTCCCACTCGTCTCTCATCAGGTCCAGGGGGCCCCTCACCCTCCTGCCATATAACAGTTCAAAAGGCAAGAACCTGGTAGACTCCTGGGGCACCTCCCTGTACGCGAACAGCAGGTGAGGTAAGTACTTGTCCCAATCCTGCGGGTGCTGGTTCATAAAGGTTTTCAGCATCATTTTTAGCGTCCCATTGAACCTCTGCAACAGCCCATTGGACTGGGGGTGATAAGCTGAGGCCCAGTAGTGCCGGACCCCACATTTCTTCCACAAGCACCAGAGCAGGGCCGACATGCAGTTGGACCCTTGGTCTGTCAAGACTTCCTTGGGGAACCCCACTCGGCTGAAAATGGTCAGGAGTGCATCTGCCACGGTGTCTGCTTCAATGGAAGCTAAGGGCACTGCCTCGGGGTAGCAGGTGGCAAAATCTACCACCACCAGAATGTATTTCTTCCCCGACCGGGTCGTCTTGCTGAGAGGTCCCACAATGTCCATGGTCACCTTCCGGAAAGGGTCCTCTATGATGGGCAAAGGTTTCAAAGCTGCTTTCCCCTTGTCCCGGGCCTTCCCCACCCTCTGACAGGGGTCACAGGATCGGCAATACTGCCGGACGGTGGTAAAGACCCCGGGCCAGTAAAAGTTCTGTAGCAACCTCTGCCGGGTGCGCCGGATTCCCTGGTGCCCTGCGAGGGGGATGTCATGGGCCAGGTACAGGAGCTTGCGACGATACTTCTGGGGGACCACCAGCTGCCTCCTGACCCCACAGGACTCCCCTTCCCCTGGGGGAGCCCATTCTCGGTACAGGAACCCCTTCTCCCACAGGAACCTCTCCTGGCAGCCTCTCCTCATGGTCCGTACCACACTGAGGTCGGCCAGGTCCCTGAGCTTCCGCAAGGAGGGATCTTTCCTCAACTCGGCCTGGAACTCAGCGGCTGGGGAAGGGATGGGGACCGGTTCCCTCTCACTGGCCGGGTCTAAGGCCACAGCCTCTCTGAGCCGTGCCCCTCGGCGCTCCCTCCACACCAGGGTAGGGTCCTGCGCCTCTGGTGTGATACCCTCCCCGAGATTGGGGAGCAGTGCCCCTCGCCGGCTCTGGCTACGGGTCACCACCAGGGCAGTCTGGGGGTTGCTTGGCCAGTCCTCTAGGTCTCCCCCCATCAAAACCTCAGTGGGCAAAGCGTGGTGCACCCCCACATCCTTGGGGTCCTCCTTGGCCCCCCATTTCAGGTGTATCCTTGCCACGGGCACCTTGAATGGGGTCCCGCCCACCCCCGTCAGGGTCAGGTAGGTGTTGGGCAGCACCCGATCTAGGGGCCACCACCTCGGGCCGGGCCAGCGTCACCTCCGCGCCCGTATCCCAGTATCCATTGACCTTCCTCCCATCCACCTCCAGGAGAACAAGGCACTCGCTCCGGAGGGACAGGCCCGCGCCTACCCTGTAAACCGAGCACCCTGAGTCCAGAGCCTCCAGCCCTCTGGCGGAGCTGGCCGGGGGTACTCTTCCCTCCTGAGCAGGTGGTAAGCTGGCAGCCCCCCTTTCCTGGGTCGTCTGCCCCTCGTCCAGCTGGGTCCCTATCCAGTTAACCCTGGGTAGGTTGGGTCGGCTCAGTTTGTCCCTGAGCCCGGGGCACTGGGCCCGTACGTGGCCTCTCTGGCCACAGTGATAGCAGCTCAGGTCACGTTGGTCCCCTTGAGCGGGTCGGAGGGGCCCGTCGCCAGGCGTTCCCCTTTGGAGGGGGTTCTCCGTATTTCCCCTCTGGGAGGCCCCATGGTGACTCTCTCTCTGCATCGGGGGGGGCCTGTTCCTTTGGGACTCCTCCTGGCTACCCCCTGACCGACTGTTCACAAACTCGTCGGCCAGCTGCCCTGCGTGCTGGGGGTTCGCGAGCTTTTTGTCCACCAGCCACAGCCTCAGGTCGGAAGGGCACTGTTCATACAGGTGCTCCAGTACGAACAGGTCAAGCAGGTCCTCTTTAGTTTGGGCCCCCGCTGTCCACTTGCGGGCACATCCCTGCATCCTGTTGACCAGTTGTAGGTAGGTGACCTCAGGTGTTTTACGCTGACTCCGGAACCTTCTCCGGTACATCTCGGGGGTCAGCCCAAACTCACGGAGCAGGGCCTGTTTGAACAGTTCGTAGTCCCCTGCTTCCGCCCCTGTCATTCGGCTGTACACCTCCATGGCTTTGGGGTCCAGTAAGGGGGTGAGAAACTGGAGCCTGTCTGCAGGGTCAACCCTGTGCATCTCGCAGGCATTCTCAAAGGCCGTCAGGAAGCTATCTATGTCCTCCCCCTCCTTCCGCTGGGCCAGGAATCACTTACCAAAGCTCCTTGCAGTCTTGGGTCCCCCCTCACTCACCGCAGTTGGGGTCCCACTGCTCCTTAGCCTGGCCAGCTCCAGTTCATGCTGTCTTTGTTTCTCCTTCTCCTGAGTTCCCTCTCCTTCTCCTGATGTTCCCTCTCCTTCTCCTGACGTTCCCGCTCCTTCTCCTGACGGTCCCTCTCCTTCTCCTCCTGCTCATGCTTATGTTGTTTCTCTTTCTTCTCCTGCTCATGTTGACGTTGTTTTTCATGATCCTCCAGCTCCCTCATTTTCATCTCCCTCTCCCATTCCAGCCGCATCCGCTCCAGGGACGGGGAGCTCCGCCGGGAGGATCCCCTGCTGGCTGCCGGGGTCAGGGTGCCCTTGGTATTCGCTGGGCTTCCCCAACCCCTCCCCTAGGCATAGGTAGGAAGGGTCTCAGGATGTCCTCGGCAGCAGTCTTACCCCTCCCAGCCTGGTCAGGCCCCAGGGCCCATGCTGCGTCCGCCGGGCAGCTTCCCTCAGGGACTGGGATCGGGTCATCCAAGCGATCCCTCTCCTCCAGCTGGGCAATCAGCTGTTCCTTGGTGGACCTCCCGATGCGCAGCCCCCTCTGCCTGCACAGCTCCACCAGGTCGCTCTTCAGGCGTTTAGCGTCCATCTCCCTGCTGGCCACTCGCAGGCCGGGCAGCTGTCCACGGTTTCCAGGAAGAACCTCGTGTGCCTTCTTGAGGTCACCACCTCTTTGCCAGGGTCGAGCTGCAGACTCCTCCGCCCCTGGGACCGCTCGCTGCAATCCCCCGGGGGACCCTGTTACTGCAAAAGTCCTTCTCTCTGGTCACACACTCCCAGGGGTTAACCGCCCCCTGGAACCGTCTCTCTCTGAATCTTCAGCACGCCTGGTCCCCGTCAATCCCCCTTCGTTTTACTGTTCCCCAGTCACTTACTGCAGGAAGCGCCGTTCACGGGGTGCAGTAGATCCCATCTCTGCCACCAATTGTCACGGAGCGTGGGGGAGTCCTGGCCCTGCACCCCTCTTCCTGGGATTCACTGAGACTCTCAGCCAGCCAGTAAAACAGAAGGTTTATTGGACAACAGGAACACCGTCCAAAACAGAGGTTGTGGGTACAACCAGGACCCCTCAGTCAAGTCCTTCTGGGGGAGCAGGGAGCTTAGACCCCAGCCCTGGGGTTCCCTGTGTTCCTCCACCCAGCACCAAACTGAAAACTAACCCCCCCCCCCCCCCCCCCCCCCAGCAGGCTCCCTGCTGCAGCCTGTCTTCACATTCCCGGGCAGAGGTGTTACCTCCCCATCCCCCTCCTGGCTCAGGTTACAGGCTCTCAGGTCTCCCATTGAAACTCCCCTGCCACATTCCCAGGTCAACACTCCCCCCTCCCTGCTGCATCACAGCCCTCACCTGGACAGAGCTGCCCAGAGGCAGATGGCGGATCAGCCCAGAGGGTGAGGAGCCCCAGGAGGAGGAGGCCTGATTTCATGGTGCTGCTATGCCAGGATGCCCAGCGCCCAGCTGCACCAGCTTATATACCATCATGCCAGCCCGGTACTGCAGCCACAGGAGGGGACATTACACAAGAGAGCTGCCCCCGGTTTCTGCCCCTCCCAAAGGGAACAGGGAAACAGCAGGGAACTGCGAGAGTTGGGAAAGTCCCTGGTGTGAGGATGGTGGAAATGTAATAACAGGCTGCAGAGGTGAGCTCATGTTTCCAGGAGACTCCATGCCCTGGCTGGGGCATCGGGACAAACAGCTGAGCCAAGAGGCCACTGATCACTGGGCTTCCCTGGAGTGAACCTCTCGTGAAGCCTGCCCAGCGCCGGCCCCTGGAGCTGTGCGGAATGGGACGCTCTCACCTCATGGCAACGAGCTGGTTGCCCCAGAGCCAGATATGCCATTCTCCCAACAGGTTTCAGAGTAACAGCCGTGTTAGTCTGTATTCGCAAAAAGAAAAGGAGGACTTGTGGCACCTTAGAGACTAACCAATTTATTTGAGCATGAGCTTTCGTGAGCTACAGCTCACTTCATCGGATGCATACTGTGGAAAGTACAGAAGACATTATATACACAGCCCTCGCGAGCCACAGCTCACCCCATCAGCTTGTGCTCAAATGGATTGGTTGGTCTCTGGGGTGCCACAAGTACTCCTTTTCTTTTTGCAAATACAGACTAACACGACTGTTACTCTGAAACCTGTGTATATAATGTCTTCTGCAGTTTCCACTGAATGCATCCGATGAAGTGAGCTGTAGCTCACGAAAGCTCATGCTCAAATAAATTGGTTAGTCTCTAAGGTGCCACAAGTACTCCATTCTCCCAACACACACCCATCTTCATTCCCTCTGCTGCTTCCCATGAGGAGTGGCTGGGCCCACGCCTGCCAGGCTGTAATTACTAACGCTGGGCCCACTGGCCTGGCAGCTCCCCATGGCCCAGAAAGCAGGACTCATGCGCCCTCCCCTCCCCAGAGCTGGCTGCAGGCTCAGCTCCAGAACCTAACCCTGCCCCTGTGTCATGGAGTCCCTGGGCGATGCTCTGGAACTGCTCCCCATGAAGCCAGTCAGCACTCTGGGGAAGTCTCCTCTCTGGGAGCAGCCTGTCTGCAGGACACACAGCTCACACAGCTTCCACCTTCCTGGGTCTGAGCTCGGAGCATTCAGCCTCCTCTGCCCCTCCGTGCGCTTCCCACAGTGAGTCCACCCAGGCGGGGTCCTGGGGAAGCCAGAGGGTCCTGCCCCCCAACTCCACAGTCAGACATGACTCTCAGCCAGCCAGTAAAACAGAGGTTTATTAGACGACAGGAACATGGTCTAACACAGAGCTTGTAGGTGCAGAGAACAGGACCCCTCAGCTGGGTCCATTTTGGGGGGCAGTGAGCCAGACAACCACGTCTGCACTTCACTCCATGACTCCAGCCAGCCCCAAACTGAAACTCCCTCCAGCCCCCGCTCCTCTGGGCTTTGTCCCTTTCCCCAGCCAGGAGGTCATCGGATTCCTTTGTTCTCCAACCCTTTAGCTCTCACCTTGCAGGGGGGAAGGGCCCAGGCCATCAGTTGCCAGGAAACAGGGTGTCGGCCATTCTCTGTGTCCAGACCCCTGCACACACCTGCCCTCTAGGGCTCTGCAATGATCATACACCCTTACCCCACCCCCTAGATACTTAAGAACTGCCTAGGGGAAACTGAGGCACCCCCACACTATTCAGAGGAAACATTAAGAACAATCCCACTTCGTCACATCTCTCCCCCCTTCGAGATCGAACTGAGCGGGGTCAATTTAGCCGGTGACTTGGGGAAGTTCGAAGCCACCAACGTTCCCATGGATGCCCCAGCATCTCTCCCGTTCCTTGGTGGGAGTTACACCAGGACCTTCCAGTTTCACGCCCTCCCTTAGGTCGGGGGTGGTTGATAGCACTCGCAGGCCGCATGTGGGAAGGTTTATGCGGCCCGTGCCCTTTGGCCACCCCGAAACCCCCGGGGGTCAAAGTGGGATTGGGTCTTCTCCCCAACAAACTGGCCAAACACAGCCACTTGGTTATAGGACTGTTTAACTTTCTTAACAGCTTTCACTTCATCTGAGACCTTCTCAAAGCTCTCCACACTGGGTCTTTCAACAGGAAAGTCAGTGGATCCATTCACAACGGAAAATTTCTGGCTGTTAGGATCTGAAACTTTCTTGATTAAATCACTTTCATACCCTTCAGTTGCAGTAAACTGCTTGCAAAGACTCCATGAGGATTCCTTTCCCAAGGGGCTTTTCTATGCAACAATTCACCCCTCACAGAAATTCTGCCCTTACCCTCTTCACCTAGGGCTTGCTCTAGAGGAACACTTTCCTGAGCAACAACAGACTCTTTCTGGGTCTCCCTTACATCCAGAATCACCTCTGGCCCATCCAGCGGATTCCTACACAATCCCCTTTCAGGCAAACTGACAGACTTCCTAGATAAAAGGTTAGAAGCATTCGCCTTCCCTTTGACACACACAAGTTCAGGAATCTTTTCCTTCTTGCGACAGGTTTCCACACCCTCAGTAGGTAACACAATCACATCACCTTCCTGCTCTCCTTGTGCCCTGGCTAGGCTCTCACCCTGATTAGACAGAGTTGCGACACCCTTTCCCAACAACACACTAGCAACGGGCAAAATACAAGCACCAGAACTGTCTGGGCTCTGGGATTTTACATAGACACTAACTGGGTGCGACCTAGTTACAGGGCCATTCTCCCAAGCAGGCACAAACTTAGGACCCTTCCCTTCCTGGGCTTTAGCTGAATCCAGAACCAACTCTGAGACAACTGCACTATCCTCAACCATCACAGGCTGAAAGGCCCCTTCTGTCTGCTCCACAGACAAAGAAGAGCCGGACACACTTTCTCGTTTCCCAGACACCCAGCTTGGGATCTCATTCCCCTGGTCCCAGCACACAGGGCTGTTCACAGACAACTGCTTGGAGACCGGGGTAGCTCCCTCCATAGGCAAGTCAATACCCCTGACAGACACAGGCACGTTTCCTTCCCTGTCCCAATTCTCCACCCAGCTAACAGGTAAGGTCCAGGGACACTCATCTTCCACTCTCCTCGCCTTCCCACCCTGCTGACTAGACACAGACATCAGCTCACAAGGCTGCCTAGGCTCATCCAAACTTTCCTTACTAAGCACCTTGCCACTCCCAACAGATCCCCTGCCCTGCCTGTGTCTCCCCCCCTCAGCTGGGGTCTCAGCTCCCACTGTGCTCAGCGCTGCCCTTGCTGTCCCAGTGGGGTAGGCAGTGAGCTCCCTGCTTTCCTCACTGCATCAGAGCCAGCGTGAGCCCCTTCTCCAGTGTGCAAGGGGGCGGGGAGCCCCAGGGGTCTGGTTACAGGCAGGCAGGTAGCCTGAGCCTAGCGGCTCCTCCCCCTGCCAGCCAGGTCATCTGCATTTTCACTGACCATTTCCCTCTCCGCTGATTGGTTCCCTGGATTCAAATTCAAACCATTGGCAGTTACAAGAGCAGAGCCTGGATCCTGATCCAAAGAGACACAGTCACCCCCCAACAGGGTCTCGCAGCTGGTATCCTGGAGACCCCAATGGCCAGCCAGCCCCACCCCTCCTGGGTCTGCACAGGGATCTGGGCCATAGGCAGGGCGAGGGGCTTCATCCCTGGGACCCTCACCCAGCTCACCCAGCCCCTCAGCCTCTGGGGCTGCACCACCCAGGGCCTGACACCAGTTCTCTCTGTCCCCGGATCTCGCCACCCCAGGAATGTCTCCCCATTGACCATCACCTTCCGCTCCCACTGGAGGCCGGAGGGGCCTGAGCCCAGGAAACTCCACACAGACAGATAGGTTGGGACCGGGAGTGGGAGTCTGGCTGACGGAGTCTATGGCCTTGGGACCCAGAAAGGGAGCTGGACACCGGGGCTTTTCTGCAGGGACCCCCTGGTTCAAATCTCCAGCCTGCTCAAAGGCAGTGAGGTGGGCATCCACATCCCCCCCTCCTTAACCAGGGGCAGCAATTTAGTCTCGAGGTTCCCTGCGGAACTGGCACTCCGGGGTCTATCCCCACTCACCCTGGGAGGTCCCCTAGGCCTCTCCGCTCCCCCACCGCCAGTTCATGCTGCTGCTGCTTCTGCAGCTCTTTCTCGGGCTCTCGCTGTCTCTCACAGTCCTCTTGCTCTCTCGGACTCAGCTCCAATCCCGTCCGTCTCCGATCCCCGGATGGGGAAGCCGATCGTGAAGACCCTCGTCTGGTCGGGGACAGGAGTCTTGGGGATGCCTGGCTACCACTCCAGCTGCTCCCAGATCCTGCTATAGCCCCATTTGGGTCAGGAATCTGTTCCTAGAGTGGTCATCCTCCTCCAGCTGCACGATTAACTATGCTTTGGTGAACTTTCCAATGCTCAACCCTCTCTTTCTGCACAGGGTTACAATGTCCTTCTTGAGACGGTGACAGGCCCTCACTCCGCTCTTCCCAAGTTGTTGTGGACTCACAGGCCTGTGCGCTCTCAGCTCCCCACGGTTTCCAGGGAGAACCCCTAGTGTGCCAGCCCTTCTCGAGGTCACCACCTCTTTGCCAGAGTCGAGCTGAAGACTCCTCCGCCCCTGGGACCGCTCGCTGCAATCCCCTGGGCAACCCTGTTACTGCAAAAGTCCTTCTCTCTCCCAGGGCCAAACCGCAGGCTCCTCCATCCCTGAGACTGCTCCCTGCAGTCCCCAGGGGGACCCCATTACTGCACAGTCCTTCTCGCTGGTCACACACTCCCAGGGGTTAACTGCCCCCTGAAACCACTCCTCTCTGAGCCTTCAGCACGCCTGGTCCTCATCAATCCCCCTTTGTTTTACTGCTCCCCAGTCACTTACTGCAGGAGTGCCATCCACGGAGTGCAGTACATCCCACCGCTAACACCAGTTGTCACGGAGTCCCTGGGCGATGCTCTGGAACTGCTCCCTATGAAGCCAGGCAGGACTCTGGGGAAGTCTCCTTTCTGGGAGCAGCCTGTCTGCAGGACACACAGCTCACACAGCTTCCACCTTCCTGGGTCTGACCTCGGAGCATTCAGCATCCTCTGCCCCTCCGTGCGCTTCCCACAGCGAGTCCGCCCAGGCGGGGCTCCTTGGGAAGCCAGAGGGTCCTGAACCCCAACTCCGCAGTCAGACGTGACTCTCAGCCAGCCAGTAAAACAGAGGTTTATTAGACGACAGGAACATGGTCTAACACAGAGCTTGTAGGTGCAGAGAACCGGACCCCTCAGCTGGGTCCATTTTGGGGGGCAGTGAGCCAGACAACCCCATCTGCACTTCACTCCATGTCCCAGCCAGCCCCAAACTGAAACTCCCTCCAGCCCCTCCTCCTCCTCCGGGCTTTGTCCCTTTCCTGGGCCAGGAGGTCACAGGATTCCTTTGTTCTCCAACCCTTTAGCTCTCACCTTGCAGAGGGGAAGGGCCCAGGCCATCAGTTGCCAGGAAACAGGGTGTCGGCCATTCTCTGTGTCCAGACCCCTGCACACACCTGCGCTCTAGGGCTCTGCAATGATCATACACCCTTACCCCACCCCCTAGATACTTAAGAACTGCATAGGAGAAACTGAGGCACCCCCACACTTTTCAGAGGAAACATTAAGAACAGTCCCACTTCATCACACCCTGCCACTCTGCTCCCGTGGGCTAGGGGCTAATGGAGGGGTCGGTACGTCCTTCTCGCTCTCCCACCGGGTCTTTGACGCTCCTTCACGGGGTCAGGGATCAGGCACTCCCCAAAGGCCTGGGCTATCCATGTCTGTGTCGTGTGCTGTGGATCACACCCCGTCCATCTCATTAGTCGCCCCCCGCAGCAGGTTCCCTCAGCTGATGTCTAACGATGGGGGCTGAATGTCTCTGTGCCCTTGACCCTCGTCTCTGGGACGTGACCAGAGGAGGGTGCGTGGGGAGGTCTCGGGGCTCCCACCACCACCTCCCCATTAGGCTGTGATGGCCCCAGAGAAGCAGTACTCACATGTCCCCGTTAGGGTTGTTGACCCCGTATGAGTGGCTCATGCACGTTCCCCTGAGGGTGTGATGACCCCGGTAGGAGCAAACCCTCTGGCCCCGACAACAGCCCTCCTGGCAGCACAGCATCACCCAGCGGGGGTCCTGGCAGGAGGACGTGGGCTGGGGGACCGTGTGAATGTCCGTCACGCCATTGCTTTCCCAGAGCAGCACATTTGTGCTTTCCAGGTATTTTTATGAGCTGCAGGGACATCACGGGGCAGGGGAGATTTATTACAATGGGGTCATAGGAGCCACAAACAGTGTGGGAATCTGCTCGACATCTTAGATGTCTGTGCACAAATACAAGGAGTGTGTGGAATAAACAGGCTGAACTGAAAGGATTAGCACATAAGCAAAATTATTACTCAGTTGGCATCATTGCAACTTGGGAGGCTAAATCTCATGGCTGGAATATTGGTACAGAGGGGTGTGGTAATCCAGGAGGACAGGTAGGGAAAAAGGGGCGAGGTGTTGTATGATACCTCAAGGATATACACAGCTGTTCTGCGTTCCAGCAGGCGGTGAGAGGCAGACGAGCTGAAAGTCTCTGGCTTTAACTAGCAGGGCGAACTGCAGCCTGTGTGCGTTCTCTCCCTCTCCGTAGGGGAGTAGCCCTGGGAGTAGCCCAGCCCAGGTGTGTTTGGTGGAAACAAACACTCTGTCCCTGACAAACAGCCCGAGGTTGTTGGGCGTCACAGCATCAGCCAGCGGGCAGGACGCGGGGAACGGGTAACAGTCACTCACCCTGGCACTTTCCCAAGGCAGCACATTAGCCCTTCACTGGGATTTTTGAGAGACATGGGGGACGTCATTGGGCAGAGGTGATTTATCAGCTCCCCAAGTGGAGTGTATGGGATCCTGGGGAACCCCTGGCTCTCCTTTAACATGCCGATGGGATTGGGACCCAATGCTCCCAGGAGCCCCTGCAGCCAAGGGCGCTATTTCAGATGTGGGGGGAGGGCAGCTTTAACCGTGATTCCAGGGGCTACTTAAGCACCTGTAAACTCAACAGGGTTTGGGGGTTTTTTGGCAGATAATAACTTGGAAATCAGAGGACAGGAGCACTGTATCTAATTCCTATATAAAAGAGACTTAAATAAATATTAGACCCACTCAGCTCTAATACTAACATGTTCTCTCATCTTGTGTCAAGTCACTGAAGGGGCACTGGTCAGGTTTAACATTTTAATGAATATGTATCTATTTGTTACTAACTCTTGAATACAACAATTGAAACAATTGTAGAAAAATCTAGAGGACTTTCTATCACTATTTTGCAGTTCACCAAGCATGGAATAGATCATTTAATTTTGGAAATATCCTGCTAGGGCAAGCCCCCATGAGTTTATACTGCACCTGCCTGGGGCTCAAGGGGTGTTACCTCACTACAAATTTAGACTAGAAATGAACCTTAAACAGGAGTGAAACTGACACTTTCAAGTCACTTTCACAGTATTGCCAACCCCACCTGTTCAATAATCATGAGATTGGCTTTAAAATCCTGAGATGATGTAAATATACCAGATGTGGGGTTCTTTTCATTTGCCTTCTGCTTTTTGAGCCTGTAGGGTGCCCTGGGGTCACAATTTGAAGCTTTCTCCACAGCCACGAGGGCTAGAAACTTCATTTTTCTTTATGAATGAAGGCAGAAATCATCACAGATCCATTTGACTCCAGGAGCTGGGCCTTTAAGGAAACCAATAATTATCATGAGACTCATGACTAAAACATGAGAGCTGGCAACACTGCTTTCCCTTCTGTTAAAAGGCTCGTTACAAAAGATCATCAGAACGGCCAGACTGGGTCAGACCAAAGGCCAACCTAGCCCCATGTCCTGTCTCCTGACCATGGCCAGTGCCAGGTGCCCCAGAGGGAATGAACAGAACAGGGAATCATCAAGTGATCCATCCCCTGTCGCCCATTCCCAGCTTCTGGCAAACAGAGGCTCGGGACACCATCCCTGCCCGTCCCGACTAATAGCCATTCATGGACCTGTCCTCCAGGAAATTATCTAGTTCTTTTTGGAACCCTGGTATGGTCTTGGCCTTCACAACATCCTCTGGCAACAAGTTCCACAAGTTGACTGTGCGCTGTGTGAAGACGTACTTCCTTTTGTTTATTTTAAGCCTGCTGTCTATTCATTTCATTTGGTGACCCCCTAGTACTTGTGTTATGAGAAGGAGTAAATAACACTTCCTTATTTACTTTCTCCGCCCCAGTCATGATTTTATAGACCTCTATCATATCCCCCCCTTAGTAGCCTCTTTTCCAAGCTGAAAAGTCCCAGTCTTATTAAGCTCTCCTCATTCAGAAGCCATTCCATACCCCTAATCAATTTTGTTGCCCTTTTCTGAACCTTTTCCAATTCCAATATCTCTTTTTTGAGATGGGGAGACCACATCTGCACGCAGTATTCAAGATGGGGGCGTACCATGGATTTATATAGAGGCAATATGATATTTTCTGTCCTATCATCTATCCTGGTCTTAATGATTCGCAACATTCTGTTCACTTTTGTGATGGCCGCTGCACACTGAGTGGATGTTTTCAGAGAACTCTCCACAATGACACCAAGATCTTGTTCTCGAGTGGTAACAGCTAATTTAGACCCCATCATTTGATATGTATAGTTGGGATGATGTTTTCCAATGTGCATTACTTTGCATTTATCAACATTGAATTTCATCTGCCATTTTGTTGCCCAGTCACCCAGTTTTGAGAGATCCTTTTGTAGCTCTTCGCAGTCTGCCTTGGACTTAACTGTCTTGAGTAGTTTTGTAATATCTGGAAATTTTGCCACCTCACTGTTTACCCCTTTTTCCAGATCATTTATGAATATGTTGAATAGGACTGGTTCCAGTACAGACCCCTGGGGGACACCACTATTTACCTCTCTCCATTCTGAAAACTGACCATTGATTCCTACCCTTTGTTTCCTATCTTTTAACCAGTTACCAATCCATGACAGCTCACTTTTCTTAAGAGCCTTTGGTGAGGGATCTTGTCAAAGGCTTTCTGAAAATCTAAATGCACTGTATCCACTGCATTCCCCTTTGTCTACGTGCCTGTTGACCCCTGTGACGTTATTGACTTGAACTGGGACCGTATAGAATGTTGTTGCAACCAAGGTCCTGTAGTGGCACCAAATCTTGTATAAAGGGGGTCAAATAAAGTGTCTAAGACGAGGTTATGGTTTGCTGGTTAGGATTATGCTGTCTATTTGCATGTATCTTTTTTGTATTTAAAGTTATAAGTATTGGCTCTATACCGCCTGTAGTTCAAACATGTGCTGTGCTTCTGGGGGACACCCCAGACAAGTTGGTGTCAACTCTGCCTAGCCTGCTGGATGGCCCATTAAGGACCATCCTCTATACAATTGACCCACTGAGAGAAGGCAGACACGCCTTGGGACTCAGCCAGGTGTGCAGGGACCTGCCTATGGACAGAACTCTGAGGTGTTTGCAGGCCATGTGCTGGGCAGCTTGTCCTTGGGACAAAGAAAGACAGACCACATGGCAAGAGACTATACAAAGCTGCTGCAGCTCCTCCATCTGGTCTTCAATCCTGCTTCCTACCTCTGGAGGGACTTCGCTACCCTGAAAAAAGAAAAGGAGTAATTGTGGCATCCTAGAAGCTAACACAAGTCCTCCTTTTCTTTTTGTGGATACAGACTAACACGGCTGCTACTCTGAAACCTTGGCTACACTGAAGCTTTGAACCAAGGACTGAATGACCCACCCCAGCTGGGGATGTTCTCCAGAGACTTGATTTGAACCTGCCGTTTATTCCATCACTGCTGCAAGCCTGAACCAAGAACTTTGCCATCGCTGTATGTCATTGATTCCATTTAACACATTCTAGCTCCCATCTCTATCTTTTTCCTTTTATGAATGAACCTTTAGATTTTAGATTCTAAGGGATTGGCAACAGTGTGATTTGTGGGTAAGATCTGATTTGTATATTGACCTGGCTGTGGGTCTGGGTCCTTTGGGATCGAGAGAACCCTTTTTTCTTTTACTGGGGTATTGGTTTTCATAACCATTTGTCCCCAGAACGAGGGGCACTGGTGGAGATACTGGGAAACTGGAGTGTCTAAGGGAATTGCTTGTGTGACTTGTGGTTAGCCAGTGGGGTAAAACGAAAGTCCTCTCTGTCTGGCTAGTTTGGTTTGCCTTAGAGGTGGAAAAACCCCAGCCTTGGGCGGTAACTGCCCTGCTTGACGCAATTTGTCCTGAATTGGCACTCTCCGTGGGGTCCCGCCAGAACCAGCCTCGTTACAACCCCCTCAAAGAATTCCAGTAGATTGGTGAGGCAGGATTTCCCTTTACAAAAACCACGTTGACTCTTCCCCAACAAATTATGTTCATCTATGTGTCTGACAATTTTGTTCTTTACTATAGTTTCAACCAGTTTGCCCGGTACTGAAGTCAGGTTTACAGTAATTGCCGGGGTCACCTCTGGAGCCCTTTTTAAAATTTGTCGTCACATTAGCTGTCCTCCAGTCGTTTGGTACAGAAGCTGATTAAAATGATAGGTTACAGACGACAGTTAGTAGTTCTGCAATTTCACATTTACAAAAAGAGAAGGAGGACTTGTGGCACCTTAGAGACTAACCAATTTATTTGAGCGTAAGCTGTCGTGAGCTACAGCTCACTTCATCGGATGCATTCAGTGGAAAATACAGTTGGGGAGATTTATATACACAGAGAACATGAAACAATGGGTGTTACAATACACACTGTAACCAGAAAAGGAGTACTTGTGGCACCTTAGAGACTAACCAGTTTATTTGAGCATGAGCTGTAGCTCACGAAAGCTCATGCTCAAATAAACTGGTTAGTCTCTAAGGTGCCACAAGTACTCCTTTTCTTTTTACGAATACAGACTAACACGGCTGTTACTCTGAAAACTGTAACCAGAGTGATCAGGTGAGCTATTACCAGCAGGAGGGGCGGGAAAACCTTTTGTAGTGATAATCAAGGTGGGCCATTTCCAGCAGTTGACAAGAACGTCTGAGGAACAGTGAGGGGGAGGAATAAACATGGGGAAATAGTTTTACTTTGTGTAATGACTCATCCACTCCCAGTCTCTATTCAAGCCTAAGTTAATTGTATCCAGTTTGCAAATTAATTCCAATTCAGCAGTCTCTCGTTGGAGTCTGTTTTTGAAGTCTTTTTGTTGTAATATTGCGACTTTTAGGTCTGTAATTGAGTGACCAGAGAGATCGAAGTGTTCTCCGACTGGTTTATGAATGTTATAATTCTTGACATCTGATTTGTGTCCATTTATTCTTTTACGTAGAGACTGTCCGGTTTGGCCAATGTACATGGCAGAGGGGCATTGCTGGCACATGATGGCATATATCACATTGGTAGATGCGCAGGTGAACGAGCCTCTGATAGTGTGGCTGATGTTATTAGGCCCTGTGATGGTGTCCCCTGAATAGATATGTGGACACAGTTGGCAACGGGCTTTGTTGCAAGGTTAGGTTCCTGGATTAGTGTTTTTGTTGTGTGGTGTGTGGTTGCTGGTGAGTATTTGCTTCAGGTTGGGGGGCTGTCTGTAAGCAAGGACTGGCCTGTCTCCCAAGATCTGTGGGAGTGATGGGTCGTCCTTCAGGATAGGTTGTAGATCCTTGATGATGCGTTGATGATGCGTTGGAGAGGTTCAGCCCCCAACTACAATCTCTATCAGTGTTACAGAGGGCGAACAGTTTATCCCGTCCTGAGGTGACATGTACCCAGTCAATATGGGGATAGTTGAAATCCCCCATTATTATTATTGAGTTTTTTATTTTAATAGCCTCTCTAATCTCCCTGAGCATTTCACAGTCACTATCACCATCCTGGTCAGGTGGTCGGTAATATATCCCTACCACTATATTCTTCTTCTTAGGGCATGGAGTTACTATCCATAGAGATTCTGTGGTACAGTTTGGTTCATTTAAGATTTTTATTTCATTTGATTCTATGCTCTCTTTCACATATAGTGCCACTCCCGCACCAGCACGACCTGTTCTGCCCTTCTGATATATTTTGTACCCTGGTATTACTGTGTCCCATTGATTATCCTCATTCCACCAAGTTTCTGTGATGCCAATTATATCAATAGCCTCATTTAATACGAGGCACTCTAGTTCACCCATCTTATTGTTTAGACTTCTAGCATTTGTATATAAGCCCTTTAAAAACTTGTCACTTTTTAGCTGTCTGCCATTACATGATGTAATTGAATGGGACTTTTTTTCATTTGACTGTTTCTCATCAGATCCTACTTGTATTTTATCATCTTCCATCCTCTCCTCCTCACTAGGACACAGAGAATCTCCATTATTAGATCCTCCCTTAAGGGATGTCTCTCACCGAAGGCTCTTAAACTCAACACTACAGTGACTGAGTTGCGGTTCTCACAGGAGAATATTTAAAACCAAACAGCAAGAAAATTCTGCTTTTTAAAGTTGAGAAAGAATTGAATCTTCTGAGGTCTATCAGGGCCACTGCAGGCAGGAAAGGAAAATATACAGGCACAGGAGCTCTGGGCAGCTCTTCTTCTTGAAAGAAAGTTGGAGGGTTAAATCTTCTAGTGCTTAATCCAGGAAAACTTTTGTTGCCATCAATGCCTCCACTCACAGATGTTAACAAGTGCTCAATAACTATACACTTCATCCTTAAATATCTGAGCCATCTTATCGAGAGTTGCACATCGTATATGCATTGGCTCAGGGACTGGATTTTTTGGCATATTCTGAACAGTGCTGAGCACACAGATGGTGCTCAGTGAATAATACAAATCATGACAATAATTGTCGGCTTTATGGACTCTGTGGATGCAGTTTCTGTTCTTTGTTCTGGAATTGGCCTGGATACAACTGACACCCGAAGAAATTGAGGCATAAACACATCGGATACTTATATGACACTTTCTCATTCCTTCCTTTTCTCAAACTCAGGACAAAAAATGACTGAACAAAATGGTTTTCAGTTAAAATGTAAAATTGCCCAGTAGCCATTGCTGTACAGCCCAGCCTCGCGCCGAACCTGCCACCCCTGGGGAGTTAAGTCATCTCCTCTCATCTGACTCTCATTCTCCAGCTTTCCTGATCTCTGTGCTGCTTTTCATGCTGTCAGCCATGACCTCCTTCCTAGCTGCCTGGGACCGTGTGCTGGAGTCTCAGAGAACTGGCCAGCTTGGTTTTGCTCCCAGCTATCAGAGTCCTCTCTTTTTGCACCATACAGCAGAGAGAGCGGCTGGTCTTCTGGACAGGGAGCTGGCCCTGAGAGACCTGGGTTCTGCTCCCCCCAGGGACTTCCTGTCTGAACCCACACCAGTGCCTTAAGGACAGAGTTTCAAAACCTTTTACACTCCCAAAGATGCAGCTAGGTTTCTAGTGGGGTTTACAAAGCATCAAACCTTCTCGGCACTTGGCTGTATTTTTTATGAGATGGGGAGGCATGGGGGGGCATTGCCACCCAACCGTAGATGTCGATAGTGGGAAGAGGGTGCAATTTAAAGCTTAGGCTGCCCCCCGAAGAGCTTGAGTCACGCCCCACCTCCCCTTACCCTCAGTCTTCCGGCTGCAGCCCCCGATGCTGGCTGCTACTTTGATGGCAGCTGCCACTTCCACTGCTTCATGTTCCTAGAAGCCGAGCGCTTGGGGATCTTCTTCCTCTTGTTGGTACTGAGGCCCTGCAGGAAAAGCTGCTGCTCTTTGTAGAGAAGCAGCAGGTCAGGGCATTGCCCGATGGCAGGGGAGGCCATAGCCAGTGAGCCACCAGCCAGCCCCAGCCTTGCCAGCAGCTCTGAGCAGCTGGAGGGTGGCCCGGAGTGCAGGGTGGTCGTCAAACCTCAGCCTGGCTGAACAAAGGGGTGGGGGGCAAGGGGAAATGGAGCAGAGGAGACAGGGCATGAAGCAGCTACCCTGTCCCCAGCACCACTTCCAGGTTTGCAAACGCAGCTGCAGTGGGAGTCACCCTGTAAAAAGCCCCACAGGGGCAAGTTAAATCAAAATAGGTCTTTTATCTTGGACTAGTACCTGAGCGAGCCAGTCAGCAATCCCAGCCCCACTGCGCTAGGGATGTAAAAACACTTCTTTAAAGACACATTCCCCGCCCCACCATGCTTATATCCCAGGCCCAGATCCTGCCGGTGATGGGGCACATGTGTAGCAGGGCACCCTGTGTAACTGCACGGTAAAGTGAATGCATTGGCCTCCCGGTGGGGCTGCTGCTCCCAGCATCCCTCGGTGCGACGCCCTCGAGAACAGACGCTGCTGAGCAGCCGGAGAGTTTTCAGGGTGTGGCTGACATGGGACGGCCAACCCCCTCCCTCACGCCAGGGCTGAACAGCTGAGCTGAGTGCCCCGAACGCTCCGCAGCCACCATCACAGCCCAGGGCTGCAGCAGAGCTGAACAGCGCTTGAGGCTTCCCTGACCCACCCACCCAGGCAAGGCAATGGCTGGTGGAGCCCGAGAGCCCTGTCCTGGCCCTCACCAGGAGCCCGAGCTCTCCTACGACACCCCTGCTACCTGCCCACCGCCCATGCCTCAGCACATGAGCACACAGGGAGTCAACAGGAAACCCACGGGCCGGAGCGGGGAGGCCCAGTCCTGCCCAAGCCCCTGGAGACAGTGATTTCCAGCCATGGCTTCCAGGGCCCCCCCGGCTGGGGACTCCTGTGCATTAGCCACCCCCGGCCCTGATAAAATCCCCCCTGGGTCCCTGTGGAAGACCCAAACAAACACCAGGGCAGGCGCCCAGCCCCACGGGCCAGCGGTGACCCCAAGGCAGGCCCAGCCCTGCAAGCCTCAGGCAGGCGCAGAATTTGCCTCCCTCAGAATGCGCGGCCCCATTGGCCTGGCGGGAGCCCCCCACCCGCAGAGTCAAACTCCGCCTAGGAGCATCCGGTGGAGGATCAGCCAGGATGTTCCTGCTGGGACACTTGGGGGTAGGGGGGCTCTGGTCTGAGTTCCCAGGAGTCTGGGCTGGAGTCCTCGTGCTCCTGAGAACAGACACGTGTGGAACGTGCCAGACCCTCCTCTCCTGACGCACGCTCTGCTCCCCGCTCCTGGGCCGTTTTCTCCACCAGTCACTCGGGCTGTTTCACCAGGAGCTGTTCCTCACTGGGCCTCACACTCCTCCCCAGCCGGCCAGGGGCTCAGCTCACCCTGGGCCGCAGCTCAGAGCAGGGTCAAAACATCGACCAAAGGGGCCTGACATTTAGCAGCAGCTAGAGACTCTCCCCTGCAGAGTGCAGCTGGCCTGTGGGATCCCCGCTGAAGAGCCCTGTCGGGCGTCGGGCGTTGTGGCTGGATCTGCCAGGGCAGGACTGTTCTCTGATTGCTAATGACAGCAGGATGGGGGCAGGGACGCTATCTCAGGGCTTCCGTCCTAACGACATCCCAGTGGCAGGAACAAAGAGAGAGAGAATCCTGATTCCCAGGTACCCATGGCCACTGCCCCCCGTTCACTCCCCCCAGCCCGCCCACCACTGCCACGCATGGCATTCGGCGCCAGCCCTTTAGCCAAACACAATCCCTGGGCTCACAGCCTGGGGAGGGAAATGGTCTGGCCTGTGCCCTGCAGGAGGTCGGACTTGATGAGCTAATGGCCCCTCTGGCCTGACACTCTGTGGCTCTGTCCACACTTGGAGCCGGGGGCGTGATTCCCACACTAGCTCTCATCCAGCTCGTGCACTCAACAGGGAGTGCAGCCGGAGTAGCACTGGCAGCAGCGAGCAGGGCATGGGTTAGGCATCCCGAGTATGGACGCGCCTGAACCCCAGGGGTATGTCCTCCAGGCAGTTGCCTCATGCCGCCACCCACCATGGCCCCGCTGCCCCAGCGACATTCCCGTTCTTAGCTCACTAGCTGGATGAGAGCATGTCTGCCGGAGCTGGCAATTCCCCCTGAGCTCCAAGGGTGGACATAGCCTGTGGATCTGAGAGCTGCCCATCCAGGCACCAGCCCACCCCACAGGGACAGTTACCCTTGCTTGGGGGGTGAGCAAAACATGGTGGGACCCCCCTGAGCTGCTCCTGCCACCCTCTCTGGGGGAGCCCCATCCCACACGGCGCAGGCAACAGCTCCCCACATACAGCTTTGGGCTCTCCGCCTTCCAAGGGGATTTCTCAACAGCCCGGCCCTGCCCAAAGGGACAGGACAGGCCCTCAGGGCTACAGCACAAGTTCTCCTGTGAAATGGAGTCAGGAGGAAGTTAGGTCCCTGTTGCTCAACTGTGAGCCAGCCCCTCCCTCTCCCACCCAGCCCCACCTGCGCCAGGGTTTAAATCCCAGCCCGGCTCAGCCCTGGGCACTCAGACCCAGCTCCCGGCAGCACCATGAAGTCGGGGGCCATCGTCCTCCTCCTGGGGCTCCTGGCCGTCTGGGCCCAGCTGCCACCTACGGCTGCTCAAAGTGAGTAGAGAGAGCAGCTCAGGTCAGCAGAGAGGAGCCGCCTGCCAGCCCAGCCCAGGCCATGGTGGCAGCATCCCCTCCTGTCCTGCTCTGTTCGTGGGTATGACGGGAGCCTGCCCTGGGTAAGCAGCTGGTACTCCTGGCCTTGGCCCTGCTAGTGCAGCTGGGAGGAGAAGGGCTCAGGGCAGGGCTCTGTTGCCATTGGGCTCTGTGACTCTCCTCTCCCAGAAGCCAGCAGGCGCCCCACCTCCTCGGTGGGGCCAGGTGAGTCCTGCTGGCTGCATGCAGCATGCGGGTGTCTGGCGAGCAGGTCTCCCCACCCGCTCCAGGCTCAGCAGCAGGCTGGGGCCCTCGACCAGGGTGAAGGGACGAGCGGGGAGCGGAGTCCGCATAGCGGGCGGAAGCTCTGGGTACCAGGTCTCTAACTGCGGAGCAGGAAGCCAGCGGGCAGGGGCCTGTCCTAGGCAGCAGCTGTGCAGCAAGGCGGGGACAGAGTCGGGGCAGCTTTAGGACGATCCTGCTTGACTGCCGTGTGCCTATTCTGCGTTGCAGTGCGACCTGGAGCCTGCCCCATCATCCGAGGCCCAGGGATCTGTGTGGAGAGATGCCAGGGGGACAATTCCTGTCCTCCAGGACGAAAGTGCTGCAGTAATGGGTGTGGCCACGTCTGCATGACACCAGTAACCCGACTGCGAGGTGAGGTCAGACCCAGGCTCACGTCAGTCTCTGCCCTGGACTCGGACGCTCCCGGCACCTTGGGGGGATGAGCAGGGAGGAGAGGTCAGGGTCACTCAGGGAAGGGGCAGGACCCCAGCCCCATTAACCAGCCCTGGATGATCCCGCTGCCCCCAGCCACCGGGCTCAGAGTCTCTACTCAGACTGGATGGGGTGGTTTCTTTCCTCTCCCCAATGGTGAGCTCCCAGCTCAGGAGGCCGGGGGCAGGCGGCAGGGTATCTCTTCATCCCTAGCCCGAGTCACTTCCCTCCCACTCACACCCTGGCTCACACCCACCCTGCGTCCTCACGTGGAGCGGGTGGGGTTGAGCTGGTGTCTCCAAGGGGTGTGACTGCCAGGAGATTGTTCTGTGGTGCAGGGAGACCCGGCGTTTGTCCAAGGCCAACTGGCTTCGGCATTTGTGTGGAATTGTGCAGTTCTGACGCGGAGTGCCGCAGGAGACAGAAGTGCTGCAGCAACGGATGTGGCCACGTCTGCACGACAGTAATGTGAGGTAAGATGAGGGGAATCGCTTTGCTCGGAGCCCTGCCCCAGGCTCGGACACTGGGGATGTTCCAATCACAGGACCCCCCAAGTCCACCTCCAGGGCTAATGGACAAAGGGAGGAGTCGGGATCACTCATTGAGAAACCAGGACCTGCCAATCTGCCCAGGGCTCGGTGTCTTAGCTGAAGCCAGAAGTGGATTCCTCTCTCCTGGCTGGGCCCATCTGTGGGCAGTTACAGGCTGTACCATTGACCAGGGCGTTCCTAGTGAGACCAGCTGGGCTCCACTTGCACCAGCTCTGGGTTCCCCAGGCCGGCAGCTGCTCGCGCTCTCCCGTGGTGAACCTGGAATTCAGAGCATCTCTAACGAGCAGCAGTGCAGAGCAGAGATGAGAAGCAGGGCCCAGGCACAGTGAGCCCGTCACTCAGCACCTCCAGTGACAAGCTTGAACGGGGGGCACCTTAGGAGTTTTCCGAGGGGCTGGTTAGATTTTTTAAAGCTGAAATCTAACAAACTAGGCTTGCCAATAGGGTCCGTGTGATGGGGGATATTCGCACAGGCTCTAGTAGGAGAACCCCTTTTTAGGGAGTCCAGGGAGCTTACTAATTTAAATTCACCGTTTAACTTGGGCAGGATTTCTCACACCAAGGCACTGAGTTATTCTTAACCGTCCAACAGACTGGCAGCAGTTCGCCATCGACAGCTCACCAACCACGTGCGGGCACAAAGTTCTGGGCCTGTGCTGAACACAAATACAGTCGTGCAAGCAATTGTCAGAGCGTAGGCTTGAGGCTCAACAAGTGCACCAAAGAACAATGCAAATCACTGAGATTTCTTATTGCACTGACACATGACTGCCAGTTCGGTAGGATCTAACACACTCATCACCCGGCCAGGGTTTCTCCAAGGACTAAGGAGGCACTTCTCGTTAAGGCACTTTGAAGAGTGTGGTCCCTGCTATTGGAATGAATGGGTCCAAAAGGGGAGTAGAATATCAAAAGCAATTGCTTAAAGCTATGGTTCAAATCTCTTAGGCCAGTTTGCTTGAAGCGCTTGCATACAGCATTAGTTATCATCTATCACGGGTTACCTGCGGTCTCACTAGGGAGCATAGACTTCGGGCTTGTCTGCATGTGAGCCGCTGCAGCGTTTCAGCTCAGACGCTGCCTACACCAAGGGCAGGGGTCTCCCACGGGGCAGGGAATCCACCGCCCCGCGAGGCCGTGGCTAGGTCGAGGGAGGAATTCTCCCAGTGACCTGGCACTGTCTGCACCGCGGTTAGGTCACTTTACGCTGCTCAGGGGTGTGGGTTTTTCACACCCGGCATGACGGAGCTGGGTCAATTTGACTTTTGAGTGCAGCCCAGGCTTTAGCAAGAAACCTGCAGTTCTGATGTTACAGACTATAGGGGAAACACAATCTAAATCTCACTTCTTATTCTCTTAACCAGGAGCTGGGAGAAGAGTCCTTCCCACACAGCTGCTCCAGGCTGTTGGTCCCACTCGGGCTTCTGCAGCTACTTCCCGAGCCCAGTGGCGACCTCAGCTTAACATACCCTGACTCCAGGGCTTGTTGGAGGAGGGGAAGCCAGGCCCACCCGCCCCCATGGCTAGTGCCCACTTGCCATCTGGGCGATCAGATTTCAGCTCTCCAGTTCTCTGCTGCTTCCCTCTGTACCCACTAGATGGCTCTGGTGTAGAACAGATTTATTCAGTCCCTTTATATAGAGAATATCAGGGTTGAAATAGACCTCAGGAGGTCATCTAGTCCAACCCCCTGCTCAAAGCAGGACCAACCCCAACTAAATCGTCCCAGCCAGGGCTTTGTCAAGCCTGACCTTGAAAACCTCAAAGGAAGGAGATTCCACCACCTCCCTAGGTAATGCATTCCAGTGCGTCACCCACCCTCCTAGTGAAAAAGTTTTTCCTAATATCCAACCTAGACCTCCCGCACTGCAACTTGAGACCATTACTCCTTGTCCTGTCCTCTTCTACCACTGAGAACAGTCTAGATCCATCCTCTCTGGAACCCCCTTTCAGGTTGTTGAAAGCAGCTATCAAATCCCCCCTCATTCTTCTCTTCCGCAGACTAAACAATCCCAGTTCCCTCAGCCTCTCCTCGTAAGTCATGTATTCCAGTCCCCTAATCATTTTTGTTGCCCTCCACTGGACTCTTTCCAATTTTTCCACATCCTTCTTGTAGGTTGGGGCCCAAAACTGGACACAGTACTCCAGATGAGGTCTCACCAATGTCGAATAGAGGGGAATGATCACGTCCCTTGATCTGCTGGCAATGCCCCTACTTATACATCCCAAAATGCCATTGGCCTTCTTGGCAACAAGGGCACACTGTTGACTCATATCCAGCTTCTCGTCCACTGTCACCCCTAGGTCCTTTTCTGCAGAACTGCTGCCTAGCCATTCGGTCCCTAGTCTGTAGCGGTGCATGGGATTCTACCATCCTAAGTGCAGGACTCTGCACTTGTCCTTCTTAAACCTCATCAGATTTCTTTTGGCCCAATCCTCTAATTTGTCTAGGTCCCTCTGTATCCCATCCCTACCCTCCAGCGTATCTACCTCTCCTCCCAGTTTAGTGTCATCTGCAAACTTGCTGAGGGTGCAATCCACGCCATCCTCCAGATAATTAATGAAGATATTGAACAAAACCGGCCCCAGGACCGACCCTTGGGGCACTCCACTTGATACCGCCTGCCAACTAGACATGGAGCCATTGATCACTACCCGCTGAGCCCAACAATCTAGCCAGCTTTCTATCCACCTTATAGTCCATTCATCCAGCCCATACTTCTTTAACTTGCTGGCAAAAATACTGTGGGAGACCGTGTCAAAAGCTTTGCTAGAGTCAAGGAATAACAAGTCCACTGCTTTCCCCTCATCCACAGAGCCAGTTGTCTCGTCATATATCTTTCTCAGCAGAGGCTTTTGAGGTTTGGTTCATTTCAAGGGCTGTAGTTCAGAATTAGCCCATGTTATTCATTGAAATTTCCCCCCTTTTAAGCAATTTCTTTTAATAATTCAAAGTTGTACCCTGGTTTGGTGATTAGATTGTTCAGGTTCCTTCTCGAGCTATCCAGTGCCTCTGCCTTTGAGAGTGCAGCCGTCCTCTACCATGAAAACAAGCAAAATCCATTAACATCTTGTAAATGGGGTGGATACACTCCAGACGTTGTTTGAGTGCAGACTTGCCTTTCACAATTTCGGGCTTACAATAGAACAAGAGACAATCTACAGAGAAAGAACAGGAGGACTTGTGGCACCTTAGAGACTAACCAATTTATTTGAGCACAAGCTTTCGTGAGCTACAGCTCACTTCACTGGATGCAGCTGTAGCTCACGAAAGCTTATGCTCAAATAAATTGGTTAGCTCTAAGGTGCCACAAGTCCTCCTTTTCTTTTTATGGATATAGACTAACACGGCTGCTACTCTGAAATGTACAGAGAGAGAGTTTGATTCACAGGGCAGAGAGGTGTGCAGTATCTGGGATAATACAGCTTAGCCTGTTAGATGTGATTTAGAAGGAAAACAGCTGTCTTGTTTATAATCTGGGGAGAAAGCAGGTGGCTTGGGTTTCTGGGGAGCCCAGGCAGTGAATCCCCAGAGGAACGCCACTGAACACACACTTTGTCACGTCTCGTAGCTCAGTCCTGCGGGATGGTCGGATACTGCAGCAGTGGGCGCGGAACGGAGCAGAACACAGCGTGGGGGCCGGGGCCATTATATAGAACTCACGCTCATTCAAGTCTCTAACTCATGTCCCCTCCTTCTCTCCAGGGCTTGTGTTCCCCCCGCAGGCCTGTGAGTGCTGGTGCCCTGGGATCCACCTGCTACAACGGCTGGGGAAGATGCTCCTTGACCCAGTCGCTCTTCCCGTCTGGTAGCTTACTCTCCCAAGCACCCCCTGCCCTCCATTAACTGTTTCGGGGATTACCTGCTGAGGGACTGCTTTGTGTCCTGAATTTGGGGCCCCTTGCCAGGGAGCTAGGGGCTGTTCGTGCAGCCTTGGGGTTTGTTCCTCTTTGGCCAGCTCAGGCCACTCTGTTTTGCAAAGAACCTTTTCTCTCTTAATAAACGTGTGATTCATTAACCCACCTCTGCTTTATCCCCCCCAGCTTGCAGCCTGGGCTGGTGCCCCGCACACCTCTCGCAGCTCCCAGGACCCCCGTCACGAGACCCCCCGGCTGGGCCAGGCCAGGCCTGCGCTGATGTTCCTGTTTGGAGCCGCAGCTCTCAAAGGGAGAAAATTCACTCAGAGAGAAACGTGCTCCAGGGCTGCCCCCGATCTGAGACCAGCCCCAAGGCCCCCAGAGCTAACCCAGGGCTCAATCCTACCCCAGTCCCTTGTAGAGCAACATGCCTCTCTCTCACCCTCCTGCTTGTTCTGGGGCACAGCAGCAAAGGTGCAGCTCCAGCACGCCCCCTTGTGGCAGACGTAGCAATGCAGCAACTCTGTCTCAGTTTCCCCCACGGCCCTTTGGCCTGCCCAGCGTCGGAGTCCCTGGCCCTCTGGCCAGGCCACTCCACAGGGGTCAGTCCCATCCAGGGCCACAGCGTCATTTACCCAAGTTCAGCAGAAATGACAAAACAACCAAACCTTTGGCCGGTCACCACCTGATTGCGGGGGCCGCCGCAGTTGCAGACCGCCCGGCTGTCTAGCCTCAGTTGGCCCCACAGCCCAGGGGCTGGCACGCTCCACCCCTCACCCAAGGGCTCAGGCAGGCTCCAGCTCACTCTGCTCCATGCCCCTTCCTCCTCCCACCTGTGGGCTTCCTCCGATTTTAAATGCTGCACCCAGGCCTAACCTCCCCACCCGTACACCCACAGAGGAGCACCTGAGCCCCTGGCTTCCAGTTAACCCCTTCCAGACCAGGACAGAGTTATATACCCCCTTACAGGCACCCAGCACCAGGGTATCTGGGTGCCCATACAAAGAGAAACCCCTGCAAGCAGCTGGCAGTTAAGCGAACCATGCGCTATGTTCTAAAGACCTAGCCATTCCGCGTCAACGTGCTCACTCCTCCAGCCGGGCATGAAGGGACTTCAGTCGCTCTGTCTAACCCCCCCCATCCCCGCCACCGGGCAGCATGCAACAGTGCCTCCTACCTGGGCCCCGGAACGGCAGTCCAGGCTGGCTGGGATACTGACGGGGTAGCACGCAAGTGAACTCCCAGCTGACGCTAAACGTGGGGAGCTGCAAGCCCCAGCGAGGGGGGCAGGAGAGAAGCAGGAAACATGGGTAGGACCTGGACAAATGCAGCTAATGCATCCGGGGAAAATAAGGCCAACGGCAAACCTGTAACGGGAGGGAGCATGGAGGGCAAACCTGGCCTGCAGCACTGGATGGGCGAGCGCATGGTGCTGGGGTATCAGCCTCAGGATGCTTGCCCAGAGGATTCCCTTCAGGGATGGGTCCAGGCTCATTCGCTGGTGTCCTGCATAGGCCAGTCCTCCCCCAGCCAGAGACACCCCGGCCAGCAGCCTCCTGCCTGCTCTCTGCCTCTGAACACAGCTCCACCCGAGAGGCAATACGGGGCTTCCACAAATGCTTAGCAGCCACAGACATTGCCACAGCCACCCCAACGCCAGGCCAGGGGCTGCCAGGAGCCCGCCGCCTGGCAGAGAAGCATCTTCCCTCTCATTCGGCGCATGGGGCTGCTAAATAGGGTTTGGTGCTTGGTCTGAAGAACCAGCTCAGACGCAGCAGGTCCCAGTGTCCTGGCAATGCCAGAGGGAATGAGCAAGTCCAGCTGTGGGGTCAAATCCCCCAGGCTCCAGAAGCCCTGTCAGCCTGCAGGAGACGTCCCCTCACCTGACCGACAGCCTCAGGGCCCTGCAATACCTGAGTGGCCCCTCCAGAGCCACCCAACCCATGTGCTGAGTCTGGTGCAGGGGTCGAGCTCCTCCATCGGTCCCTGAGCCACCTGTGGCTCACACCAACCAGCTCAGGTGCAGGGAAGGGTTATAAAGATGTTTGCATCTCATTACCACTCAGCTGGCTTGGGGGGGAGTGGGACGGGCCAGCCAATTTAACAGCCTTGTCCTGCCCATAGAGCAGGGGGCCGGGCGTCCTGGAGTGCCTGGGTTCTACTCCCCGCTCTGCTCTACTCTGACTCACTCGAGGGCCTTGGGCAAGACCCTTCGCCTCTGAGAGTCTCAGTTTCCCCAAGAGAATGTTCCATGCCAGGGTGACTGTTTGCCCAGTGCACTGGCCATGGCAGGTGCCACCCCGGTGCAATGGCTCCACATCTCCTCGTTAGTGCTCAAAAGGAGCTTTGAACATGAGAAGAGCTAATTACTAATGAGGCCTGTGCTCAGTCAGCCATTGCTATCTCAGTGCGGGGACGGCTGGGCTCGGTGCAGAGCGACTCTCCTCACAGGCTGTACTGTGCCTGGAACACGACGAGTCACTGCCTTGGCACAGCACAGAGCCGCTCCTGAGCCTGTGGCCAGCCCTGCCCCTCAGGGCCAGCATCCACCCTTCACGCTGCAAGGGGCACTGGGATGCCCTCACCCCCAGCACAGCCACCTCCTCTCTGGGTGCTGCCGAGCCAGCCCTGCCAGAGACGACTCACCCATACGAACATCAGAACGGCCAGACTGGGTCAGACCAAAGGCCCATCTAGCCCAGTGTCCTGTCTGCCGACTGCGGCCAGTGCCAGGTGCCCCAGAGGGAATGAACAGAACAGGGAATCATCAAGTGATCCATCCCCTGTGGCCCATTCCCAGCTTCTGGCAAACAGAGGTAGGGACACCATCCCTGCCCATCCTGGCTAATAGCCATTGATGGACCTATCCTCCAGGAACTTATCTAGTTCTTAATTGAACCCTGTCATGGCCTTGGCCTTCACAACATCCTCTGGCAAGGAGTTCCACAAGATGACTGTGCGTTGTGTGAAAAAATACTTCCTTTGGTTTGTTTTACACCTGCTGCATGTTAATTTCATTTGGTGACCCCTAGTTCTTGTGTTATGAGAAGGAGTAAATAACACTTCCTTATTTACTTTCTCCGCCCCAGTCATGATTTTATAGACCTCTATCATATCCTCCCTGAGTCATCTCTTTACCAAGCTGAAAAGTCCCAGTCTTATTAAGCTCTCCTCATTCAGAAGCCGTTCCATAACCTTAATCAATTTTGTTGCCCTTTTCTGAACCTTTTCCAATTCCAATATCTCTTTTTTGAGATGGGGCGACCACATCAGCACACAGTATTCAAGATGTGGGCGTACCATGGATTTATAGAGAGGCAACATGATATTTTCTGTCTTATTATCTATCCCTTTTCTTAATGATTCCCAGCATTCTGTTCAGTTTTTTGACGGCCGCTGCACACTGAGTGGATGTTTTCAGAGAACTCTCCACAATGACACCAAGATCTCGTTCTCGAGTGGTAACAGCTAATTTAGACCCCATCATTTGATATGTATAGTTGGGATGATGTTTTCCAATGTGCATTACTTTACATTTATCAACACTGAATTTCATCTGCCGTTCTGTTGCCCAGTCACCCAGTTTTGCGAGATCCCTTTGTAGCTCTTCGCAGTCTGCCTGGGACTTAGCTACCTTGAGTAGTTTTGTACCATTGGTAACAAAACGCAGAGGCACAAGAGCCCTTGGCAATGCTGCAGATTGGAGACAGTTGCATCCAGCAGCAGAGGCCCCAGGCAGTGGCTTGGCCCCGGTTCACTAGCACGCCCCTGCCACATGTGCATGGGGAGTTCGCACAGGCTGAGGGAGACTTTCACGTGGCTGCCACTTGACAGAGAGGAGCAGGATGGACCTGAGCTGCAGGCACTTGGCGAGGAGGCCAGGCCCGTGCTGGGACGAGCGTGGGCACGGCCTGGCGCATCACTCCGGGAAACCCTCTCAGACACAAGGAGGTGCCGCTCAGGGAGAGCAGCAGCATGTCGCCTTTCCCTCCAGAACCTCCCTGTCAAAATGCAGAGGGGCCCCTCTTCACTCTGCAAACCCTGCTCCTCACTCCAGCCCAGCAGGGTAAGGAGCAGCTCTGAGCTGCCCGCTGGGGCACCAACAAATATGCAGCCCGTTGGGACCACACCAGCCCCCCATGCAATACAGAGACACCCTCTGTCATCCAACCAGTGCAGTGCCCCCAGCAGCTGCCACCTGAGTGCAATGACCCAGTTCTCTGCACAGTGCTGGGAGGACGTCCTTGTCCCATCTCCTATCCCTCCTGCTCCCCACATTCCCACCGGGCTCTGGGCTTTGCCACACGCGGGCTTGAGCATTCTCCGCTCTGCTGAGCAGGGCTCCCTTGGGGCACGTGCAGGCTCCCTGCCTTTAGCATGTGGGCCCCAGAGCTCAGCTTTCAGGCTGGTGCTTCCCGCTCAGCAGCGCCCAGTCCCCACATCAGCTCCACCCAGCAAAATCCCTCTGCCTCGAGGTGCTTGCGCCCTGCCCAGCTGAGCTACCTGATGGCCCCTCCTTCCGCCCGAGATGCGGGTCCTGCCAGCCCTCCTCTGGAGCTAGCATGCAGATCCTGGAAGGCTGCAGCATTGCCCTCTGCAGCCCAGCTCCCCGCGGGCTGAGCCCTCGCTGCCAGCGGGAGGTGCCCCCATCTCTGATGCTCCCAATTACTGGCTGGAAGACTCTGGTGCTGCTTTTCCTACAGCCGCTTGGGCCTTCCAGGGAGCTTCCCCCGCGTGACTGCTGCATGGGGACCCAGAGGGAATCTGCCGGGGCGCCTGGCTTCGCAGCAGGTGATGACCCCTCGCAGACCCTGCTCGCTGACGGTGTGGCTGAGCCAGGCTAGAGACGGGAGAGGAGCATCACTCCCGCGTTCCGGATTCACAGCCGTTTCCACGGCCAGCCCTGCAGCCTCCTGCGCCCGCCCGGGCAACACCCAGCACAAGGCCAGCCTGGCGCAGCCTCTCCCAGCCCTTCGCCCCACCCTGCTCGCTGGGCGACAGCCGTGCAGGGGTGGGCGAGGAATGCTCATCCGGCGCGTCACAGACGATGCACACGTGGCTGCTTTACTGGGGGCCCGCCCTGCCCGTTGGGTGTTACAGTTATTGTCTTCTCGGTTTAATGGCCCCGGTGCTCCGGGCTGGCCGTGATGCTAGGGAGAAGCATGTTTGCTGGCTGACATGTGAAGACAGCCCGCCCTGGGCAGGGAGGTGGATGGGAGCCTGTCACCTCAGCCTCACCAAAAAGCCACTTGCCTCGGCTGAGGTTTGTATTGCAAGGGAAGCCCGTGCCCGTGCCGTGCTTGGGGTGATCCAGAGAGACCCTCCCGTTCAGCACACGGGCTAACATCCTTGCTATCGCCCCGAAGTTTCACACCTCTCCCATCGCCACAGTACCGGACCAGCACCTCGCAGAGGCTGGTTTCACTCCAGCGACTGGTGGATGATGGGTCTAGCTCCTGCTGCATCCCTGCTTCCATCAGCAGCTTTATCCCCTGGATAAAAAGCTGCCCTTTGCGACTCGGTGGGGAGGGCTAATGACACAGCCAGAGGTTGGCCAGGACAGATGTTCTGGGGTGGTGACGCCTGTGGGACTGCTCCCATGTGCACCAGGCAGCACGTGCATTCGTGTCTGCAGGATGGGAGCTGAGCGCAGTGCTCAGACCGACAGACAGAGTCCGAGATGTCCCAGAAAGCACAAGGCACCGTGAGCGCTGCTAAAGCATATCCGCTGCGCTGCTGGTGGCTGCAGGAGAAGGAGGGGCGGTCATTCTCAACACACATGGCGGAGGAGCCAAACCCAGGCCCAGCTGGAGTCAGCGACAAACGTCCCGTCAGCCATGGGCTCCAAAGTGCCCCCCAGCCCGAGGCCGTTCCCTGCCTCCCGAGATGGGCGACCATGCTGCCCCCAAAGCCCTCAGCAAAGCTGAGCCGAGCGTCTCCGCTGCAGGGAGAAATGAGCCGGCCTGGCGGCCAGAAGCCGCGTCCTGCTCCGTGGGACACAAGCTGCCACATCTAGCTTTGCCCTTCGCCACGTGAGCATGGGCACACCGAGATGGTGCCCCCTAGCTGGGGAGCAGACGGCATGGTGCTTTGATGGAGAAGCTCTTGTTCCTTGATTCCAAACCCCCAGGCATGGGACAGCACTTCAAAGGCCAGGAAGGGCCGGTTAACGCCTACGCCGGGACAGACGGTTTCCAGAGAGGATCAGAGAGATCAAAAGCCTAGGACAGTGGGTGATGATTCTCCAGGGGAACTTATGTGACCTGGACTATCTGAAGCTGGCTGTAGCTCCAGATCCTGGGGGACGATTGGCCCCGCGGGGAACTGCTGAGATACCACAGGGCCTCCCTAAACTCTCCCGGAGAGGCTCCAGCCAGCCAGCGCAGACTGGGCAAAAAGGACTCCAAGTGGAATCGAACTGAGCCACACAGCCGCTCTGTGCGCTACTCCAGCTCGGGAGGGTGCTGATCCGGCCCGGTGGCCCACATGAACCAACCTGATAGAACACAGCCCCATCCCGGCACTGATTTGCCCCCTGCTGGCAGTCGGAGCAGAAAGGCCCAGGCGCGATTGGCCACGGACGCTGAGTGCCCCTCACCCTCCAGCAAACCCAGGCTGATGCTCCTGGGGGAGAGGGATTGACACGGATGCCTTTAAAGCTAGCAGGTGCAAGAGTGTCATGCTCACGGCTCTTTCCCGGGCGGGTGGTGAACGGGGCAGCGTGGCTGCCATGTCACACTGTCTCACCGAGCTCCACCGTGGGAGGGCGAGAACGCCAGCCTCCTGCTCCCCAAGCACAGCCCCCTGCAACCTGAGCTGAAGCAGCCTCTTGTCACGGAGTCCCCGGGCGATGCTCTGGCACTGCTCCCCACAAAGCCAGGCAGGACTCTGGGGCAGTCGCCTTTCTGGGAGCAGCCTGTCTGCAGGACACACAGCTCACCCTGCTCCACCTTCCTGGGTCTGACCTCGGAGCATTCAGCCTCCTCTGCCCCTCTGTGCGCTTCCCCCAGCGAGTCCGCCCAGGCGGGGTCCTGGGGAAGCCAGAGGGTCCTGCCCCCCAGCTCCACAGTCAGACGTGACTCTCAGCCAGCCAATAAAACAGAAGGTTTATTAGACGACAGGAACATGGTCTAAAACAGAGCCTGTAGGTGCAGAAAACAGGACCCCTCAGCTGGGTCCATTTTGGGGGGCAGTGAGCCAGACAACCACGTCTGCACTTCACTCCTCGTCCCCAGCCAGCCCCAAACTGAAACTCTCTCCAGCCCCCCCTCCTCTGGGCTTTGTCCCTTTCCCCGGGCCAGGAGGTCACCTGACTCCTTTGTTCTCCAGCCCTTTAGCTCTCACCGTGCAGGGGGGAGGGGCCCAGGCCATCAGTGGCCAGGAAACAGGGTGTCGGCCATTCTCTGTGTCCAGACCCCTGCACACACCTGCCCTCTAGGGCTCTGCAATGATCATACACCCTTACCCCACCCCCTAGATACTTAAGAACTGCCTAGGGGAAACTGAGGCACCCCCACACTATTCAGAGGAAACATTAAGAACAGTCCCACTTCGTCACATCTCTCCCTGCTTCGTGACCGAACTGAGTGGGGTCACTTTAGCCGGTGACCTGGGGAAGTTCGAAGCCACCAACGTTCCCATGAATGCCCCAGCATCTCTCCCATTCCTTGGTGGGAGTTACACCAGGACCTTCCAGTTTCACGCCCTCCCTTAGGTCAGGGGTGGTCGATAGCACTCGCAGGCCGCATGTGGGAAGGTTTATGCGGCCCGTGCCCTTTTGCCACCCCGAAACCCCCGGGGGTCAAACTGGGATTGGGCCTTCTCCCAGCGCTCCAGTCTGGAGGGCTGCAATTCGGGCTCTCTTGGTTAAGAGCCCCCATCTTGACCTGGGCCACATACTGTTCACTTACAGAACTAGCATGGAGACATCCCTTTCTCAACAACCTTGTCTCCCCAACAAGCTGGCCAAACACAGCCACCTGGTTATCGGACTGTTTAACTTTCTGAACAGCTTTCACTCCATCTGAGACCTTCTCAAAGCTCTCCACACTGGATCCTTCAACAGGAAAGTCAGTGGATCCATTCACAATGGAAAATTTCTGGCTGTTAGGAACTGAAACTTTCCTGATTAAGTCACTTTCACACCCTTCAGTGTCAGTAAACTGCTTGCAAAGACTCCATGAGGATTCCTTTCCCGAGGGGCTTTTCTATGCAACAATTCACCCCTCACAGAAATTCTGCTCTTACCCTCTTCACCGAGGGCTTGCTCTAGAGGAACACTTTCCTGAGCAACAACAGACTCTTTCTGGGTCTCCCTTACATCCAGAATTACCTCTGGCCCTTCCGGCGGATTCCCACACAATCCCCTTACAGGCAAACTTACAGACTTCCTAGATAAAAGGTCAGAAGCATTTGCCTTCCCTTTGACACACATAAGTTCAGGAATCTTTTCCTTCTTGCGACAGGTTTCCACACCCTCCGTAGGTAACACAATCAAATCACCTTCCTGCTCTCCTTGTGCCCTGGCTAGGATCTCACCCTGATTAGACAGAGTTGCGACACCCTTTCCCAACAACACACTAGCAACGGGCAAAATACAAGCACCAGAATTGTCTGGGCTCTGGGATTTTACATAGACACTAACTGGGTGCGACCTAGTTACAGGGCCATTCTCCCGAGCAGACCCAAACTTAGGACCCTTCCCTTCCTGGGCTTTAGCTGAATCCAGAACCAACTCTGAGACAACTGCACTACCCTCAACCATCACAGGCTGAAAGGCCCCTTCTGTCTGCTCCACAGACAAAGAAGAGCCGGACACACGTTCTCCCTTCCCAGACACCCAGCTTGGGATCTCATTCCCCTTGTCCCAGCACACAAGGCTGTTCACAGACAACTGCTTGGAGATCAGGGTAGCTCCCTCCATAGGCAAGTCAATACCCCTGACAGACACAGGCACGTTTCCTTCCCTGTCCCAGTTCTCCACCCAGCTAACAGGTAAGGTCCAGGGACACTCATCTTCCACTCTCCTGGCCTCCCCACCCTGCTGACTAGACACAGCCATCAGCTCACAAGGCTGCCTAGGCTCATCCAGACTTTCCTTACCAAGCTCCTTGCCACTCCCAACAGATCCCCTGCCCTGCCTGTGTCTCCCCCCACTCAGCTGGGGTCTCAGCTCCCACTGTGCTCAGCGCTGCCCTTGCTGTCCCCGTGGGGGCAGGCAGCGAGCTCCCTGCTTTCCTCAGTGCATCAGAACCAGCGTGAGCCCCCTTTTTGGTGTGCAAGGGGGCGGGGAACATCTCTCTGTCCCACCCAGCCCCAGTTGTCTGGTTACAGACAGGCAGGTATCCTGAGCCGAGCAGCTCCTCCCCCCTGCCAGCCAGGTCATCTGCATTTTCACTGACCATTTCCCTCTCCCCCGATTGGTTCCCTGGATTCAAATTCAAACCCTTGGCCGTTACAGGAGCCGGGCCTGGATCCTGTCCCAAAGAGACACAGTCACCCCACAACAGGGTCTCGCAGCTTATATTCTGGAGAACCCCAACAACCAGCCAGTCCCACCCCTCCTGGGTCTGCACAGGGATCTGGGCCATAGGCAGGGCGAGGGGCTTCATCCCTGGGACCCTCACCCAGCTCACACAGCCCCTCAGCATCTGAGGCTGCTGTCACGGCGTCCCCGGCGATGCTCTGGAACTGCTCCCCATGAAGCCAGGCAGGACTCTGGGGAAGTCTCCTTTCTGGGAGCAGCCTGTCTGCAGGGCACACAGCTCACCCAGCTTCCACCTTCCTGGGTCTGACCTCGGAGCATTCAGCCTCCTCTGCCCCTTCGTGCGCTTCCCACAGGGAGTCTGCTCAGGGTTGTTCTTCTCCAACCCTTTAGCTCTCACCTTGCAGGGGGGAAGGGCCAGGCCATCAGTTGCCAGGAAACAGGGTGTCGGCCATTCTCTGTGTCCAGACCCCTGCACACACCTGCCCTCTAAGGCTCTGCAATGATCATACACCCTTACCCCACCCCCTAGACACTTAAGAACTGCCTAGGGGAAACTGAGGCACCCCCACACTATTCAGAGGAAACATTAAGAACAGTCCCACTTCGTCACAGCTGCACCACCAGGGGCCTGGCAACTGATGGCCTGGGCCCTTCCCCCCCTGCACGGTGAGAGCTAAAGGGCTGGAGAACAAAGGAATCAGATGACCTCCTGGCCCGGGAAAGGGACAAAGCCCAGAGGAGGGGGGGCTGGAGGGAGTTTCAGTTTGAGGCTGGCTGGAGACAGGGAGTGAAGGGCAGACGGGGTTGCCTGGCTCACTGCCCCTCCCCAAAATCGACTCAGCTGAGGGTTCCGGTTCTCTGCACCTACAAGTCCTGTGTTAGACCATGTTCCTGTCGTCTAATAAACCTTCTGTTTTACTGGCTGGCTGAGAGTCACGTCTGACTGCGAAGTTGGGGGGCAGGACCCTCTGGCTTCCCCAGGATCCCCGCCTGGGCGGACTCGCTGGGGGAAGTGCACGGAGGGGCAGAGGATGCTGAATGCTCCGAGGTCAGACCCAGGAAGGTGGAAGCTGGGTGAGCTGTGTATCCTGCAGACAGGCTGCTCACAGAAAGGAGACTTCCCCAGAGTCCCGCCTGGCTTCGTAGGGAGCCGTTCCAGAGCATCGCCCAGGGACTCCGTGGCAGCCTGACATCAACAGTTCTCTCTGTCCCAGCATCTCGCCACCCCAGGAATGTCTCCCCATTGACCATCACCTTCCGCTCCCACTGGAGGTCTGAGGGGCCTGACCCCAAGAAACTCCACACAGACATATAGGTTGGGACCAGGAGTGGGAGCCTGTCCACCTCCCCACCCATCTGGCTGATGGTGTCTATGGCCTTGGGACCCAGCAAGGGAGCGAGACACCGGGGCTTTTCCGCAGGGTCCCCCTGGTTCAAATCTCCAGCCTGCTCAAATGCAGTGAGGTGGGCATCCAATTCAGGGCAGCATCCCCCCCCCTTAACCAGGGGCAGCAATTTAGTCTCGAGGTTCCCTGCAGAACTGGCCCCCCGGGGTCTATCCCCACTCACCCCTGGGGGGGTCCCCTAGGCCTCTCCGCTCCCCCACTGCCAGTTCATGCTGCTGCTGCTTCTGCAGCTCTTTCTCGGGCTCTCGCTGTCTCTCACAGTCCTCTTGCTCTCTCGGACTCAGCTCCAATCCCGTCCGTCTCTGATCCCCCGACGGGGAACCCGATCGTGAAGAGCCTCGTCTGGTCGGGGACAGGAGTCTTGGGGATGCCTGGCTCCCACTCCAGCTGCTCCCAGATCCTGCTATAGCCCCATTTGGGTCAGGAATCTGCTCCTTAGAGCGGTCATCCTCCTCCAGCTGCATGGTGAACTGTGCTTTGGTGAACTTTCCAATGCTCAACCCTCTCTTTCTGCACAGGGTTACAATGTCCTTCTTGAGACGGTGACAGGCCATCACTCCGCTCTTCCCAAGTTGTGGTGGACTCACAGGCCTGTGTGCTCTCAGCTCCCCACGGTTTCCAGGGAGAACCCCTAGTGCGCCAGCCCTTCTCGAGGTCACCACCTCTTTGCCAGGGTCAAGCGGCAGACTCCTCCGCCCCTTGGACGGCTCGCTGCAATCCCCCGGGGGACCCTGTTACTGCAGAAGTCCTTCTCTCCCCTGGAGCGAGTGTGTGTTGGCGAGTCCCTGGCACTGCCCGCTGAGCTGCTCTGGGCTCCCTGACTAGCCTGGCTCGAGTCTCTGCTCTTGCCCAGCCCCCATGTTAAGCTGGTGAGGGGCAAGCTCTTTGGGACAGGGAGGAGCCAGGGAGGCTCCCCAGAGGGACCCAGCGTTTCCCAGAGTGCCGGCACTGGGGTGTCTCAGGCAGCCCTTGGACACACGTTTCTTTACTGAGCTGGGTTACTCCAGCCCCCCCCCCCCCCCCCCGCACACCCCCCCGCAGACACCCTGGCCCGGCTGGAACGGTGCCGTGGTAAATGATTTCTCGGATCATGACACTGCCTGGGGCAGGGCCAGGCCAGCACTGGCCTCTGGCCAACAGTGAAATGAAAGGACACTTCTCAGCACCCAAAGGCCTCCAGGAGCCAGCCCTGCCCCCTGCTGACCCAGCCGGCCCCCGGCGAGTATAAATCCGGCTGGGCTCAGCGCTGGGCACTCACACCAGCGGCACCATGAAGCCAGGGACCATCCTCCTCCTTGTGGGGCTCCTGGCCCTCTGGGCCGAGCTGCCGCCCGCGGCTGGACAACGCAGGCCCCGGCCCCAGGGTGAGTGCAGACAGCAGCAGCCGGGCATGGTAGCCTCTCCCAGCCCACTCCCCCTGGGACCCGTGTGCCTGGCAGAGAAGCCAGGGACTGGCTCTGAGAGCTCGGGGCCGGATGTGCGTGAGCTCAGGGTAGGAGGTCAGGGGCTGGGCACTGGGAGCAGATGGAGGGGTGGGTGGGCAGGCACTGGTCTAAGGCAGCGCTATACCCTGGTGCATTGATCCTGAATGTGGGGGCATGGCCCTGCTGCAGCTGAGCTGGGGTGCCGGGCGTGCCAGCCTGGGGCTCCAGGCAGAGATCACTGCCCTGCCCAGAGCTCACGCCTTCCAGGTGATGCTGGGGCCGAGTCTGACACTTCCCCGTCCTCGGGCTCCCAGCACAGAGTCCGGCTCAGGGCTGGCCCGGGGCTGGGCCAGGGTCCCCAGGAGCAGCTGGGAGACAGGTCGGGTGATCGCGGCTGAGCTAGGGGAGAGGGGGCAGGAACTATCAAGTGGGGTGGAGGGAAGTGTTGGCCATGCACTCGGGGCGCGGAGCCATGGATTCCACCTGCCAGCCCTGCGGGAAGCCATCGGCAATGCCGTGCTGTGACAGGGGTCTCCCTAGGGCTGCACTGAGGCGGGGGAGCTCGGAACGCAAACCCTATCATCGGGAGCAGCTCTCCGGCCCTTCAGCAACACTTCACTGACCGAGCCTCCGGTCCCGCCAGGCCCCGCTGGAGGGGTTTGCGAGCAGCCCCTTCCTGCCTAGGGCAGCACTCAGGGGGAGGGCTAAGGAAGTGTGCTTCCCTTCCTCCCTTGGGCTGGGGTTAGGGTCTGGCCTTTCTGTCAAAGGGGCAAAAACTGAAACAAAAGAAGCCAGGGGCATCCCCCCTCCGCGCCCTCCAACGGGGACAAGGGTAGAGAACCTGCAGCAGCTGAGAAATACTGTGGAACAGGAGAGAGGTCGCCTGGGGTCACCTCCCTGGGAACAGTAGCAATTAGACAAGCCACAGCTTGTAATCATTTACCGCTCTCCCTGCACCGGCTAACCCCACTGCTCCTCGCAAGGGACCAGACTTGCCTACAGGGCCCCATCCCCCTAAATCCAGGGGTGCCCCCAGGGATGGCAAGACAGCTGGGCTGGCAACGGGCCCCATCCTCTCCAGAGCCCGAACAACCTCACTGTGTTGTCATGACGGCCCTGCAGTGGGGGGAGCCCCTTGCTGGAGCCCAGGTGGCAGGAGCGGGCAGGCTAGCCCCCTGCTTCCCGCATGGGCTCATGGGAGCTGGTGCTTTCCCCGTCGATAGCATCTCACCGGGAGCACCGTGCGGGCTGGGGCTGGGTCTGCCCTCCCCACTTGCCCGGCTCCTGCTACAGAACAATGGAGGAGATGGCGTCCTGGCCAGGAAGCAGCCTGGTCCTGCAGTGACACCCCAGCCCCGCGGGCGGAAGGTGAGCATCTGGGGAAACGTCAGACGTAGATAGAGAGTCAGATTCTTTCCAGCTCCCAGGTATAAATGCCGAGACTCTGGACCGAATCCAAGCATGCAAGCAGGCTCCTTTCTCCGAGCTGGTGCCAGTGAGTTAATTCCCCCTCGGGCACTCCGGCTGGCTGGAGGCGGCTCCAACCAGAACAAGTCTTTTAGCAGTTAATCTCCCAGGAGTCACGGTGTGCAAACCTGCCAGTGACTCCGGTGAGGGTGAGATGGCACTCCCAGCTGGGAACAGACCCCTTCAACTCGCAGGGCAGGAGAATGGAAAGGTCATTTGGTGTCTCTGGGTGCAGCCAATTCTCCATCGGTGCCACAGGGCAGCTCTAGAGAGTGAAGCCATTCTGTCCCGCCGACCGTTAATCCATCTCCCGGCACAGAGGTCACAGAACGCAGGGGTCTCGCTCCAGCCTGCACTCTGGTTTACTTGTTACCTTCTGCTGTGGAGCACATCTCTGGGGTCCCTGCCACCTTGGGCCTTCAGATGGCTTGTTATAACGGTCAGGGGGTTTCGGGTTGCCATACCGCCAAGGCCAGCTAACCATCAACAGGTGCACGTACCCGGTGCCCCTTTGCTTTGGCCACAGGGCGTGTCATCAGCTGGGTCCTAACCTGCTAACTGGGGGTGCCTCCCCTTACTGCCCTGGGCAGTTTCAGCTATCCCCAACCCAGTCCTTATCCCCATGAGCAGCCTGATACCTCGGACACATGCTCTGATTTCAGCACAGTGATCGCTGCCTGACATCTCCGGAACAGATGAACCAACAACTAAAGTACACCTTACTTACAAGGTGTGACGAAGTCGGACTGTTCTTAATGTTTCCTCTGAATACTGTAGGGGTGCCTCAGTTTCCCCTATGGATTTCTTAAGTCTCTAGGTGGTGGGATAAGGGAGTGTAATTGTTGCAGAGCAAAGGGCCAGGGTACATAAATGGCGGACACCCTGTTTCCTGGCAACGGATGGCCTGGGCCCTTCCCCCCTGCAAGGTGAGAGCTAAAGAGTTGGAGAACAAAGGAATCCGGTGACCTCCTGGCCTGGAAAGGGACAAAGCCAGAGAAGGAGGAGGGGTTGGAGAGAGTTTCAGTTTGGGGCTGGCTGGGGACATGGAGTGAAGGGCAGACGGGGTTATCTGGCTCACTGCCCCCCAAATTGGATCCGGCTGAGGGGTCCTGTTCTCTGTACCTACAAGCTTTGTTTTAGACCGTGTTCCTGTCGTCTAATAAACCTCTGTTTTACTGGCTGGCTGAGAGTCACGTCTGACTGCGAAGTTGGGGTGCAGGACCCTCTGGCTTCCCAAGGAGCCCGCCTGGGCGGACTCACTGCGAGAAGCGCACGGAGGGGCAGAGGATGCTGAATGCTCCGAGGTCAGACCCAGGAAGGCGGAAGCCGTGTGAGCTTCTTGCCCTGCAGACAGTCTGCTCCCAGAGAGGAGACCTCACCAGAGTCCTGCTTGGTTTCGTAGGGAGCAGTTCCAGAGCATCGCCCGGGGACTCCGTGTCAACTGGTGGCAGAGGTGGGATGTACTGCACCCTGTGGACGGCGCTTCCTGCCGTAAGTGTCTGGGGAGCAGTAAAACGAAGGGGGATTGACGAGGACCAGGCGTGCTGAAGGCTCAGAGAGGAGCGGTTTCGGGGGGCGGTTAACCCCTGGGAGTGTGTGACCAGAGAGAAGGACTGTGCAGTAATGGGGTCCCCCTCGGGACTGCAGGGAGCAGTCTCAGGGGCGGAGGAGCCTGCGGCTTGGCCCTGGGAGAGAGAAGGATTTTGGCAGTAACAGCGTTCCCCTGGGGATTGCAGCGAGCGGTCCCAGGCGCGAAGGAGTCTGCAGCTCGACCCTGGCAAAGAGGGGGTGACCTCGAGAAGGGCTGGCACACTAGGGGTTCTCCCTGGAAACCGTGGGGAGCTGAGAGCACACAGGCCTGTGAGTCCACAACAACTTGGAAACAGCGGAGTGATGGCCTGTCACCGTCTCCTTAAGAAGGACATTGTAACCCTGTGCAGAAAGAGAGGGTTGCGCATTGGAAAGTTCACCAAAGCACAGTTAATCGTGCAGCTGGAGGAGGATGACCGCTCCAAGGAACAGATTCCTGACCCTAATGGGGCTATAGCAGGACCTGGGAGCAGCTGGAGTGGGAGCCAGGCATCCCCAAGACTCCTGTCCCCGACCAGACGAGGGTCTTCACGATCGGCTTCCCCATCCGGGGATCGGAGATGGACGGGATTGGAGCTGAGCCCGAAGGAGCGAGAGGACCGTGAGAGACAGCGAGAGCCTGATAAAGAGCTGCAGGAGAAGCAGCAGCAGCATGAACTGGCGGTGGGGGAGCGGAGAGGCCTAGGGGACCTCCCCGGGGTGAGTGGGGATAGACCCCAGGGTGCCAGTTCCACAGGGAAACTCGTTACTAAATTGCTGCCCCTGCTTAAGGAGGGGGGGAGGTGGATGCCCACCTCACTGCCTTTGAGCAGGCTGGAGATCTGAACCAGGGGGACTCTGCGGAAAAGCCCCAGTGTCTAGCTCCCTTGCTGGGTCCCAAGACCATAGACACCATCAGCCAGATGGGTGGGGAGGTGGACAGGCTCCCACTCCTGACCCCGACCTATATGTCTGTGTGGAGTCTCCTCAGCTCAGGCCCATCGGACCCCCAGTGGGAGCGGAAGGTGATGGTCAATGGGGAGACATTCCTGGGGTGGCGAGATCCTGGGACAGAGAGAACTGTTGTCAGGCCCCGGGTGGTGCAGCTTCAGATGTATGAGGGTCCAAGGGATGAAGCACCTCGCCCTGCCTATGGCCCAGATCCCTGTGCTGACCCAGGAGGGGTGGGGCTGGCTGGTCGTTGGGGTTCTCCAGGATATCAGCTGTGAGACCCTGTTGGGGAGTGACTGTGTCTCTTTGGGACAGGATCCAGGCCCTGCTCCTGTAACGGCCAAGGGTTTGAATTTGAACCCAGGGGAACGAATCGGCGGAGAGGGAAATGGTCAGTGAAAATGGAGATGACCTGGCTGGCAGGGGGGAGGAGCTGCTAGGCTCAGGATACCTGCCTGCCTGTAACCAGAGCCCTGGGGCTGGGTGGGACAGAGAGATGCTCCCTGCCCCCCTGCACACCGGAGAGGGGGCTCACGCTGGCTCTGATGCTGTAAGGAGAGCAAAGAGCTCGCTGCCTGCCCCACTGGGACAGCAAGGGCAGCGCTGAGCATGGGGGGAGCTGAGACCCCAGCTGAGGGGGGGATCCACAGGCAGGGCAGGACGGCTGCCAACCAGGTTTGCTGGTCCAGAGGTGCTGCTGGGAACTGATCCCACGGCAGGGAAGGGGGCTCTGGACATAGTGGGGCCCGTCAGCAAGGCGGTCGGGTCAGGGAAGAAATGCATCCTGGTGGTGATGGATTTTGCCAACCGCTACCCAGGGGTGGGGGATCTGCCCTCCGCCGAGGCAGACACGCTGCTGACCATCTTCAGCAGAGAGGGGGTCCCCAGCAAGGTCTTTACAGACCAGGGGTCAAATTTCATGTCAGTCCGACTCCGAGGCTTGTGGGAGAAATGTGGGGTCTGGCCCTGGACCTCTGCATATCATCCTCAGTCCAACGGGCTGGTGAAGAGGGTCAGAGATTGGCCCGTTCTCCAGACCAAGAAACAGGTCCAGACCTTTATCTGGATGGCGGGGTACGACTGGGACTTTACCTCACTTTAGCTCCTAGCTACTCCCGTCACTGAGCTATGTAAGAAGGAGAAGCCAGGCGAGCTGGTCTGGACCGAGCCATGCCAGAGGCTCTCTGTGCACTGAAGGAGGCTCTAATCAGGGCCTGGTAAATCTGGTAAACCCGGACAGTGCCAAGCCCTTCTCAGTGTCACCGATGCCTCAGACGCAGGGCTGGGCACGGTGCTGATGCAGGTCGATGCGAAGGGGGGGGAGACACCCCATTGGGTGCCCAAGCAAGAAGCTGCTGCCCTGGGAGCAGAATTAAGTGGCCATAAAGAAGAAATGCCTGGCCATGGCGCAGGCCTTTAAAGAGCTGCAGCCGTACCTATTGGGGCGGCGCTTTGCGGTGTATCCTGACCCCTCTGCCCCAACGTGGCTACATCCAATGAAATGATGCCGAGCGGTGGAGGACAGAGACACCTGGTCAGAGGGCGGCCAAGGTCAAGATGGGGGCTCTTAATCAAGACAGCCCAAATCACAGCCCTCCAGACTGGAGCGCTGGGAGAAGACCCGATCCCAATTTGAACCCCAGGGGTTTTGGGGTGGAAAAAGGGCGCGAGCCGCATAAACCTTCCCACATGCCGCCAGCAAGTGCCATCAAGCACACCCGACCCAAGGAAGGGCGTAAAACTGGAAGGGCCTGGTGTAACTCCCACCAAGGAATGGGAGAGATGCTGGGGCATCCATGGGAACGTTGGTGGCTTCGAACTTCCCCAGGTCACCGGCTAAAGTGAGCCCGCTAAGTTTGGTCTCGAAGGGGGGATAGATGGACGAAGTGGGACTGTTCTTAATGTTTCCTCTGAATACTGTAGGGGTGCCTCAGTTTCCCCAAGGCATTTCTTAAGTCTCTAGGTGGTGGGATAAGGGGGTGTAATTGTTGCAGAGCAAAGGGCCAGGGTACATAAATGGCCGACACTCTGTCTCCTGGCAACTGATGGCCTGGGCCCTTCCCCCCTGCAAGGTGATAGCTAAAGGGTTGGAGAACAAAGGAATCCGGTGACCTTCTGGCCCGGGAAAGGGACAAAGGCCAGAGGAGCGGGGGCTGGAAGCGGAGTCAGTTTGGGCTGGCTAGGGACGAGGAGTGAAGTGCAGACGTGCTTGTCTGGCTCACTGCCTCCCAAAATGGACCCAGCTGAGGGATTGTGATGCAGTAGGAAGCGGGGTGGTGTGACGCAGCAGGGAGGGGGAGTGTTGACCTGGGAATGTGGCAGGGGAGTTTCACTGAGGATGGGATACCTGAGAGCCTGTAACCTGAGCCGGCGGGGGGGGGGCAGGATGGGGAAGGTAGCACCTCTGCCCAGGAAACTGGACCAAGGCTGCAGGAGGAAGCCTGCTGGGGGGGTTTAGTTTCAGTTTGGGGCTGGGTGGAGGAACACAGGGAACCCCAGGGCTGGGGTCTGAGCTCCCTGCTCCCCCAGAAGGACTTGACTGAGGGGTCCTGGTTGTACCTACAAGCTCTGTTTTAGACTGTGTTCCTATTGTCCAATAAACCTGTTTTACTGGCTGGCTGAGAGTCTCAGTGAATCCCAGGAAGAGGGGTGCAGGGCCTGGACTCCCCCACACTCCGTGCCAACTGGTGGCAGAGGTGGGATCTACTGCACCGCGTGGACGGCGCTTCCTGCAGTAAGTGACTGGGGAACAGTAAAACGAAGGGGGATTGACGGGGACCAGGCGTGCTGAAGATTCAGAGAGAGACGGTTCCAGGGGGCGGTTAACCCCTGGGAGTGTGTGACCAGAGAGAAGGACTTTTGCAGTAACAGGGTCCCCCGGGGGATTGCAGCGAGCGGTCCCAGGGGCGGAGGAGTCTGCAGCTCGACCCTGGCAAAGAGGTGGTGACCTCAAGAAGGACTGGCACACGAGGGGCTTTTCCTGGAAACCGTGGAAAGCTGCCCGGCCTGCGAGTGGCCAGCAGGGAGATGTACGCTAAACGCCTTAAGAGCGACCTGGTGGAGCTGTGTAGGCAGAGGGGGCTGCGCATCGGGAGGTCCACCAAGGAACAGCCGATTGCCCAGTTGGAGGAGAGGGATCGCTTGGATGACCCGATCCCAGTCCCTGAGGGAAGCCGCCCGGCGGACGCAGCGTGGGCCCTGGGGCCTGACCAGGCTGGCGGGGTCAGACTGCTTCCGAGGACATCCCGAGACCCTTCCTACCTAGGCCTGGGGGAGGGGTTGGGGGAAGCCCAGCGAATACCGAGGGCACCGTGACCCCGGCAGCCAGCAGGGGATCCTCCCGGCGGAGCTCCCCATCCCTGGAGCAGATGCGGCTGGAATGGGAGAGGGAGATGAAATTGAGGGAGCTGGAGGATCATGAAATGCAACGTCAGCATGAGCAGGAGGAGAAGGAGAGGCAACGCCAGCATGAGCTGGAGCTGGCCAGGCTGAGGAGCAGTGGGGCCCCGGCTGCGGTGAGTGAGGGGGGACCCAAGACTGCAAGGAGCTTTGATAAGTGCTTCCTGGCCCAGCATAAGGAGGGGGAGGACATAGATAGCTTCCTGACGGCCTTTGAGAATGCCTGCGAGATGCACAGGGTTGACACTGCAGACAGGCTCCAGTTTCTCACCCCCTTACTGGACCCCAAAGCCGTGGAGGTGTACAGCCGAATGACAGGGGCAGAAGCAGGGGACTACAAACTGTTCAAACATGCCCTGCTCCGTGAGTTTGGGCTGACCCCCGAGATTTACTGGAAAAGGTTCCGGAGTCAGCGTAAAACCCCTGAAGTCACATGCCTACAACTGGTCAACCGGATGCAGGGATATGCCCACAAGTGGACAGCGGGGGCCCAAGCTAAAGAGGACCTGCTTGACCTAATCGTACTGGAGCAACTGTATGAACAGTGCCCTTCCGACCTGAGGCTGTGGCTGGTGGACAAAAAACTCGCGAACCCCCAGCACGCAGGGCAGCTGGCCGACGAGTTTGTGAATAGTCGGTCGGGGGTAGCCGGGAGGAGTCCCAAAAGAACAGGCCCCCCCGATGCAGAGAGAGAGTCACCATGGGACCTCCCAGCGGGCAAATGTGGAGAACCCCCTCCCAAGGGGAACGCCTGGCGTCGGGACCCTCCGACCCGCTCGAGGGGACCAAAATGACCTGAGCTGCTATTACTTTGGCCAGAGAGGCCACGTATGGACCCAGTGCCTCAGGCTCAGGGACAGACTGAACAGACCCAACCTACCCAGGGTTAACTGGATAGGGACCCAGCTGGACGAGGGGAAGACGACCCAGGCAAGGGGGGTTGCCAGCTTACCACCTGCTCAGGAGGGAAGAGTACCACCGGCCAGCTCCGCCAGAGGGCTGGAGGCTCTGGACTCAGGGTGCTCGGTTTACAGGGTGGGCGTGGGGCTGTCCCTCCGGAGCAAGTGCCTTGTTCTCCTGGAGGTGGATGGGAGGAAGGTCAATGGATACTGGGATACGGGCACGGAGGTGACGCTGGCCAGGCCTGAGGTGGTGGCCCTAGATCGGGTGGTGCCCAACACCTACCTGACCCTGACGGGGGTGGGCGGAACCCCATTCAAGGTGCCCGTGGTAAGGGTACACATGAAATGGGGGGCCAAGGAGGACCCCAAGGATGTGGGGGTGCACCACCCTTTGCCCACTGAGGTTTTGATGGCGGGAGACCTAAAGGGCTGGCCCTGGTTGTGACCCGTAGCCAGAGCCGGCGAGGGGCACTGCACCCCGACCTCGGGGAGGGTACCACACCAGAGGCTCAGGACCCTACCCTGGTGGGGAGGGAGCGCCGAGGGGCACGGCTCAGAGAGGCTGTGGCCTCAGACCCGGCCAGTGAGAGGGAACCGGTCCCCATCCCTTCCCCAGCCGCTGAGTTCCAGGCCGAGTTGAGGAAAGATCCCTCCTTGTGGAAGCTCAGGGACCTGGCCGACCTCAGTGTGGTACGGACCATGAGGAGAGGTTGCCAGGAGAGGTTCCTGTGGGAGAAGGGGTTCCTGTACCGAGAATGGGCTCCCACAAGGGAAATGGAGTCGTGGGGGCTCCGGAGGCAGCTAGTGGTCCCCCAGAAGTATCACCGCAAGCTCCTGTCCCTGGCCCATGACATCCCCCTCTCGGCACCAGGGAATCCGGCGCACCTGGCAGAGGATGCTACAGAACTTTTACTGGCCTGGGGTCTTTACCACTGTCTGGCAGTAATGCCGATCCTGTGACCCCTGTCAGAGGGTGCGGAAGGCCCGGGACAAGGGGAAAGCAGCTTTGAGGCCTTTGCCCATCATAGAGGAGCCTTTCCAAAAGGTGGCCATGGACATCGTGGGGCCTCTCAGCAAGACGACCCGGTCGGGGAAGAAATACATTCTGGTGGTGGTAGATTTTGCCACCCGCTACCCCGAGGCAGTGCCCTTAGCTTCCATTGAAGCAGACACCGTGGCAGATGCGCTCCTGACCATTTTCAGCTGAGTGGGGTTCCCCAAGGAAGTCTTGACAGACCAAGGGTCCAACTTCATGTCGGCCCTGCTCCGGTGCTTGTGGGAGAAATGTGGGGTCCGGCACGACTGGGCCTCAGCTTATCACCCCCAGTCCAATGGGCTGGTGGAGAGGTTCAATGGGATGCTAATGATGAATCTGAAAACCTTTATGAACCAGCACCCGCAGGATTGGGACAAGTACTTACCTCACCTGCTGTTCGCATACAGGGAGGTGCCCCAGGAGTCTACCAGGTTCTTGCCTTTTGAACTGTTATATGGAAGGAGGGTGAGGGGCCCCCTGGACCTGATGAGAGACGAGTGGGAGGGGAAGGCCACTCCCGATGGAGAGTCAGTGGTGGAGTATGTCCTGATCTTCCGAGAGAGACTGGCTGAACTCATGGGCCTGGCCAGGGAGAATCTGGCCAGAGCCCAGAGGAAGCAGAAGGTCTGGTATGACCGCACGGCGCGGGCCCGGGCCTACGCCACCGGGGATCCGGTGATGGTTCTCATCCCCATGAGAAAGAACAAACTACAGGCCGCCTGGGAAGGCCCTTTCAAGGTTGTCAAACAGCTAAACGAGGTAAACTATGTGGTGGAGCTGTCGAACCGGGCGCACCACCGCCGGGTGAACCATGTGAATATGATGAAGCCATATTATGCCAGGGGGAATGTGGCGTTGGCCGTGTGTGGACATTGGGAGGAGCAGGGAGATGACCCTTTAGTAGATCTGTTCCCTGGGACCAGAGCTGGTTCCCCCCTGGAAACAATTCCCCTCTCGGATCAGCTAACCCCTGCCCAGCAAGCTGAGATCAGAGGGGTGCTGCATCTGGACCCATAGCTGTTTTCCAACCAGCCTGGACTCACTAATCTGACTGTCCACCGGGTGCAGACGGGGTCGCACCCGCCGATAAGATGCTCCCCCTTCCGAGTCACAGGGAAAACTGCTCAGGACCTGGAAAGAGAGGTCCGGGACATGCTGGCTTTGGGGGTGATCCAGCCATCGGCCAGCCCTTGGGCCTCGCCGGTGGTGCTGGTCCCCAAAAAGGATGGGTCCGTCCGGTTCTGTGTGGACTATCGGAAGCTCAATGCCATCACTGTATCGGATGCCTACCCCATGCCCAGGCCGGACGAGCTCCTAGACAAGCTGGGAGGAGCTCGCTACCTTACCACCATGGACCTTACAAAGGGCTACTGGCAAGTGCCGCTGGATGCAGATGCCCGGCTGAAATCGGCCTTTATCACCCCTCTGGGGCTCTATGAGTTCCTGACCCTGCCTTTCGGCCTCAAGGGAGCGCCGGCCACCTTCCAGCGCCTGGTGGACCAGCTCCTGAGGGGGATGGAGAGTTTTGCCGTGGCGTATATTGACGACATCTGTGTCTTTAGCCAGACCTGGGAGGACCACGTGTCCCAGGTTAGACAAGTGCTGGACCGACTCCAGGGGGCTGGGCTGACTGTCAAAGCGGAGAAGTGCAAGGTGGGGATGGCTGAAGTATCTTACCTGGGCCATCGGGTGGGGAGCGGCCGCCTAAAGCCGGAACCGGCCAAGGTGGAGGTGATCAGAGACTGGCCCGCTCCCCACACCAAAAAGCAGGTCCAAGCCTTTATTGGGATGGCAGGATACTACCGAAGATTTGTGCCCCACTTTAGCGCCATAGCCACCCCCATCACTGAGCTATGCAAGAAGGGGAAGCCAGACAAGGTGGTCTGGACCGAGCAGTGCCAGGAGGCTTTCCGGGCGCTGAAGGAGGCTCTGGTCAGTGGCCCAGTTCTGGCAAACCCAGACTTTGACAAGCCCTTTGTGGTGTTCACTGACGCCTCCGACACGGGACTGGGGGCGGTGTTAATGCAGGAGGATGAAAAGGGGGAGAGACACCCCATCGTGTACCTGAGCAAGAAGTTGCTACCCCGGGAGCAACACTACGCGGCCATCGAGAAGGAGTGCCTGGCCATGGTGTGGGCCCTCAAGAAACTAGAGCCCTATCTCTTCGGGCGACACTTCACCGTGTACACCGACCACTCTCCCCTGACCTGGCTGCACCAGATGAAAGGAGCCAACGCCAAACTCCTGAGGTGGAGCCTGCTCCTGCAGGATTACGACACGGACGTGGTCCACGTGAAGGGAAGTGCCAACCTGATAGCGGATGCGCTGTCCCAGAGAGGGGGCCCCGAACTTCCCCAGGTCACTGGTCAGAGTGACCCTGCTCAGTTCAGTCTCGAAGGGGGGAGAGATGGGACGCAGCAGGGAGGGGGGAGTGTTGCCCTGGGAATGTGCCCTGGGGACGGGAGACCTGAGAGCCTGTCACCTGAGCCAGGAGGGGGAGGGGGAGGTGACACCTCTGCCCAGGAATGTGAACAGAGGTTGCAGAAGGGAACCTGCTGGGGGGGTTTAGTTTCAGTTTGGGGCTGGCTGGAGGAACGCAGGGAACCCCAAGGCTGGGATGTAAGCTCCCTGTCCCCCACAAGGACTTGACTGAGGGGTCCTGGTTGTACCCACAAGCTCTGTTTTAGACTGTGTTCCTGTTGTCCAATAAACCTTCTGTTTTACTGGCTGGCTGAGAGTCATCATGATTCCCAGGAAGAGGGGTGCAGGGCCTGGACTCCCCCACACTCCGTGACAGGAGTCCTGTTCTCTACAAGCTACCTACAAGCTCTGTGTTAGACCATGTTCCTGACATCTAATAAACCTGTTTTACTGGCTGGCTGAGAGTCACGTCTGACTGCGGAGTTGGGGTGCAGGACCCTCTGGCTTCCCCAAGACCCCGCCTGAGCAGACTCCCTGGGGGAAGCGCACGGAGGGGCAGAGGATGCTGAATGCTCCTAGGTCAGACCCAGGAAGGGGGAAGCTGTGTGAGCTGTGTGTCCTGAAGACAGTCTGCTCCCAGAGAGGAGACCTCACCAGAGTCCTGCCTGGCTTCGTAGGGAGCCGTTCCAGAGCATTGCCCGGGGACCCTGTGACACAAGGGGAAACAGAGGGGAAGCCTGGAACAGGAAGGGGAGGATGGATTTGCTGCGGGTACATCAGTGCCATCAGACAACGCCCCAGCAGCACTGCTCTCAGGCTGGCTGTGCCTGGAGTTATGAGTCCAGGTTTCTCCACACTCCTGGGCTCCGTAAGGTGGAAGATCCCATGTATCTGGACGAGGCATTGCAGGCCTGAGGGTGCTCGAGTGCGGTGAGGTGATGAGGGGCCGATTCGCCCAGGGCGAACCTCTCTGCAACAGCAACAGGCGTTACTCACAGGGACATTACCCCCTCCTCGGTGCCTCTGCTCTGCTGTGAAGTGTGGGTGCTGATGTCCAGCACATGTGCCCCATCGGGTACCATGGCTGACCATGCAGACCACTGTTGTCTCCTTGTTTCCTTGTGCTCTCCCCTTGCGCCACCCGTTGTCTCCCGTCTCATACGGAGGCGGTCAGCTCTTTGGGGCAGGGCCTGGCCTGTTCTGTGTTTGAACAGCACCGGACACCCTGGGGCTCCCGGGCGCTATGGTAACAGAAACAGCAGCGAGGCTGGGTCTCTGACTGCCTCCAGAGCGAGGAAAAGCCTCCAGGCCAGAGCCCTTCTGAGCCGAAGGGAGGAGAAGAGCCAGGACGCAATCCGCCACGCCAGGCAAACCGGTAAAGACGACGTGTCGGTAGCTGACAGGACTCACCCCTCTGGGCCGGCCGAGGGGAGGGAGGCGGTTTAGCGGATGCTGGCCAGTAGCTGGAACACGGGCTGCTCCCAACAGCCAAGGGGAAGCAGAGGGGCCGATTTCTCTCTCTTTAGAGCTCAGCCGTCAGTACGGTTCCAAGTGCTTCTTGAGCAGACAGCTGTGTCCCGCGGGCTGAGCCGGGCAGAGGGCAATTGGCTCCGATCCCCTTGGAGACACTTTGAGGTTCTGCTGTTGATCTCCCAAGCCCTTAGCACCGAGGCCATGGGCCTCGCAGGGCCAGCTTGGACTCTCTCCTGCCAAGGCAGATGGGACAGCGGGTTCTCCTTCGCAAGGGGAAGTCTGATTAGGGCTAGGGGTGCAGCCCCCTTGCTCAGCGGGGCTCTCTGTGGCTGTCTTCAGCCCTCCCGAAGCCAACTCTCCCAAGCCCATCTAACAGGCCTGAGTCAGCCATGGGGAGGGGTTTGATGCTGGCAACTCGTAACTGGTCAGTGCCTGTGTCCCATGTGTGGGCAGCACATGGGGACCTTGGCAGGCGGGCAGCCAAACAATGACGCTTCCAGGATTTCCTGGCTACGGTGGAAGAGGAAGCACCATTTAGCATGTTGCCTGGTATTATCTGATATCTCTACCGTCAGAGCACCTCGGAGCCCCTGTCATGGGCCACAGCCCCGCGGCGCTAGGTGCTGTACAAACAGAGCACAAGCTGCTCCCTGCCACAAGAACTGACAACCTGCCTGCCTGCCATTCCTGGGGATTGTCTCAGGTCACCTTAGGCTCCCCCAGAGGCCACAGGGTGATGTCCATGTCCCTACACCAGTCCCTCTGGTGGAAACGGGCCCCCCGCCATCCTCCCCAGCATGGGGATGCGGAGAGCCCTCCAGGAGCTGCTGTGCTGCAGTCCAGCCCCAGGTGCTGTTGTGCCTGGAGGGGGACGTGAACGGGCACCACTTGGCTAATTCAGAGAGAGCCCTTGCTTCAGCTTCACCAGTAGAACCGGAGTCTGCTCCAAGCTGGAGAAACCGGAGCACCATCCACGCAGCTCTCTAGCAAGGCTATTGAGTGACAACAGCACCCAGCCAATAGAAACCAAAGCTAGAAGCATTACATCATCCAAGCTAACTGTCATTGGCTGCTGTGGGGTACGAGGGCTGGACAGTGTTACCATATTGCAGGCGTGAAGTCGTCGGGATCTGCATGATGCAGCTGAACGGTGCTGAGGCATCGCTCTTCCCCGCGGCCCCAGTCCTGGCGTAAGGACCTCACCGTTGCCTGGTGTTGACGCTTGCTCCAGACATCAGACAAAGACATGCAATCTGCGCACCTCAGCGCCGCACTCAGCTACCCCAGCTGGGCATGTAGGTCTCCGGCCTGTGCATGACGTCGCTGGGACTGTGTGTAGATCAGAGACTCAATTGCACAGCTAGGTAATCGGGGAGCACGCCTCCGCTGGTGCCTGGTGGAGGAGTGGGCCCCACACATGGATCACCACTTGGCTGCTGCCCCTCCCCATGGGGCCATGGGGCAGGACTTATGGGGTTCACTCCCTGCCTTGTCCTCCCCTTCCCTCTGCTCCAATGGAGTCCCAGCAGGGTGCAGGTTATGTGAAAACGCCCTCTCCTCACCCTCTCCTGCGGTGCTTCTGGGTATCAACCCTGGCTTTGTTATGCCATAAACGCTCCCTCACTCCCCGAGCAGTGTGTGCGAGAGCAAACAGCCCGCTGATTTACAGCTGCTCCACACCTTGCCTCATTGTTGACTCTGGACTTTAAATTACTTGGCAGTATGCACAGGGACAGTGCTGCCAAACTCCGTGTGACCTCAGAGCCTCGAGAGCTCGCCCAGAGCCTAGACGTGTGCCCAAAGCCTGTGCCATGTCCCTTTGACACGGACACGTCTGCCTGCAGCAGATGTTGCTTCCGTGTCCAATGTTGCCTGGAGCAAGTCAGTCTCTGGCTGTGCCTCAGTTTCCCCACCTGAGACATGGGGATAAGAAGACATGGACATTCACCTGCCACGCTCCATAACATGGGGTGACAACACCCTTCCTTCCCTCTTGAGAGCGCTGAAAAGCTGAATTCATTCAGGTCTGTGAAAGGACGCTGCTTCTGGGTGGCTACAGGGATGGGCGCAGCGGCTGCTACTCCCAGCCCACTGCTCACAGGCTTTTGGTTCAGACAAACTGCCCCACTTCCCCTGAGCTGGGACAGCGGGAGCTGCGCTGAGCTCTTGGCGGGTCGCTGTATGGAGGTGAGTCCATCACCGTGCTCTCCGAGGGCCTGCGATCAGGTCAGCTCTCTTGCGCCCCATCACGCCTTTAGCTCGTACGGGTTTTGCAGTCTCAGCCGCAGAGCGGATTCCTCCTGTCCCCTCCCAAACAGGAGGCGGGAGCGTTGCTAGCACAGTGGCAGCTGCTTTCCACCCCGGAGGCTGCACTGTGGAGCTGCGGGGGAGTGATTTCCGCAAGCCGTCGGGGGTCAGTGCACCCCTGCCACAACCCAAACCAGGGAAGCGTCAGTGCAGGGGGGCGTTTCTAAGGGGGTTGCTAAGGGATCAGTTCTAGGCCCAACGCCATTCAACAGTGTCCTCAGTTACCTCCCTCCATGGAGAGAAACTCCCAGGTATTGCAGGGGAAAGGCAGGACAGGAGCCAGTGGCTGGAAGCTAGACCCGGACTCGTTCCAGTCAGGCGGAAGGCACAAACTGTTAACAGTGCAGGATCAGCCTCTGGACCAAACTTCCCCGGGAAATGTGAAGTCTCCTTCTCTTGATGCTTCCAATGCAGGCTGGAGCCTTTCTGGGAGGTGCTTTAGTCAAACACAGGTGATTGGGCTCAGTACCGGGGGGCCAGGAGAAATTCGGTGGCCTGTGAGCTACAGGAGGCCAGACTGGATGATCTAAGGGTCTCTTTTTGCCTTAAGTTCTGTGACTCTATGAAACCACAGTCCTTGGGTTTCTGTGTCCAACCTGCTGCAGTTTGGGGGGACCCAGGCTGCTCCCACTGCCCCAGCTCTGAGACACTGAGCCATCCGTCCCGATGGACCACGAGGGCACAGCTATTCGGAGCCACGCTTGGTGACGCTTGGAGCATGTTCAGCCTGTGATTCTCCTGCTCACCAGGATGCAGCAGCCCCTGAGATGTGCCACCCACAGAAACAGCCCTGGGGGAGCTGCAAACCCCAGCTGCTCCCAGGAAACCTGCATGAGAAGCAAGTTCTTGAATCGCCCTGGCCCCCACCTGTCTGGGGCCGGCAGTGGCCACGGAGGGCTGCCCAGGAGCTGCAGCAACTTGCTGTCAGCCTGCCCACTGTGTACAGAAGATGCTGGGTCCCTTCCGAGCTCTCACTTCCTGGTTCGCAGGCGGGCCAGAGCAGATACCTGATACGCGCGGATTGTGCAATGGAATGAAGAGGGAGCGCGACTCTCCCCTTCCCTATAAATCACCTGGGAACCAGTCCCCTCCCTCCCCGGCTGCAGCCCCACCTGTGGGAAAGCTTAAAGCCCAGCCTGGGTAGGTCTGGACAGTCGGAGCTGGCTCCCCACAGCACCATGGTGAAGTCCAGCAGCATCGTCCTCCTCATGGGGCTCTTGGCTCTCTGGGCCGAGCTGTCGTCTGCATCTGGCCACAACGTTACAAGTGAGTAGGAACACCACGCCCCAGCCCACGTCCCCGCCGAGGGCACCGGTCCTATGTACGCAGCGCTTTGGCTGGAGCGACCCCGGGGGGGAGGGGGTCTGGTGCATCGAGAACCAGGATGGAGCCAGGACCTGGCCCCACACCCTCTAGCTTTCGGGTGCTCCAGAGCTCTCACCATGAACAATGTCCGTGGGCCCTGGTCCTCGGGGACTCCGGGCCCACAGCCTGGCCCTCTCCCTGGGACCAGCGTGACCCTGGCCTTTCCCGTTTCAGAGAAAGAGGGCGAGTGCCCAGACACAGTGGTGGAGGCGGCTAACTGCACGGAGGAATGCCAGACCGACAGCGACTGCGAGGAGAACCTCAAGTGCTGCCAGACAGGCTGCGGCTGGTCCTGTCAGATCCCCAACGGTAACGCGCCCCCTTAGTGCTCCTGCGGGTCGCCCGGCCCACTGTGTCCCCGCCACTGCCCCGCCCAGGGGGCAACTGGCTGGGAGCACTTTGACCTGGGCTCCACCTGACACTGCCAGGTGTGTTGAGTGGCCGGGACGTGCTGAAGTAGCAGGTGGCACAGGCCGGGGTGTGTGAAGGGAGCTAGGGGACGTCTCTCCAACACGCAGGGACTGCTGTGTGCAGCTCAGCTCCACCGTGCTGGGCTTCTGGTCAGCACCTGTCCTAAGTGGCCGTGCCTGCAGGCCCCAGGTGGGGGGAGGGCCCCCACCAGGTCAGGCACTGTAGTTCCTGAGCTGGGGCCCTGGGTGGGGGCTGCGCCAGGCGCTGCACAGTTCCTGAGCTGGGGCCCCGGGTGGGGGCTGCGCCAGGCGCTGCACAGTTCCTGAGCTGGGGCCCCGGGTGGGGGCTGCGCCAGGCGCTGCACAGTTCCTGAGCTGGGGACCTGGGTGGGGGCTGCGCTGGGCGCTGCAGTTCCTGAGCTGGGGCCCCGAGTGGGGCCTGCGCCGGGCCCTGCACAGTTCCTGAGCTGGGGCCCCGGGTGGGGGCTGCACCGGGTGCTGCAGTTCCTGAGCTGGGGCCCCAAGTGGGGGCTGTGCCGGGCGCTGCACAGTTCCTGAGCTGGGGACCTGGGTGGGGCCTGCGCCGGGCGCTGCACAGTTCCTGAGCTGGGGCTCCGGGTGGGGCCTGCGCCGGGCGCTGCACAGTTCCTGAGCTGGGGCCCCGGGTGGGGGCTGCACCGGGTGCTGCAGTTCCTGAGCTGGGGCCCCGGGTGGGGGCTGCACCGGGTGCTGCAGTTCCTGAGCTGGGGCCCCAAGTGGGGGCTGCGCCGAGCACTGCACAGTTCCTGAGCTGGGGCTCCGGGTTGGAGCTGCACCAGGTAGCAAATGTAACACCTGGCAATTACAGGCCAGTAAGCCTAACTTCAGTACCAGGCAAATTGGCTGAAACTATAGTAAAGAACAGAATTATCAGACACACAAATGAACAAGATTTCGTGAGGAAGAGTCAACACGGATTTTGTAAGAGGAAACCATGCCTCACCAATCTGTTACAATTATTTGAGGGGGTCAACAAACAAGTGGAAAAGGATGATCCAGTGGATATAATGTATTTGGACTTTCAGAAAGCCTTTGACAAATGTCCCTCACCAAAGGCTCTTAAGCAAAGTAAGCTGTCATGGGATAAGTAACTGGTTAAAGATAGGAAACAAAGGGTAGGAATTAATGGTCAGTTTTCACAGTGGAGAGAGATAAATAGTGGGGTCCCCCAGGGATCTGTACTGGGACCGGTGCTGTTCATCATGTTCATAAATGATCTGGAAAAAGGGGTAAACAGTGAGGTGGCAAAATTTGTAGATGATACAAAATTACTGAGGAGAGTGAAGTCGAAAACAGACTGCGAAGAGTTACCAAAGGATCTTATAAAAAGTGGCAGATGAAATTTAATGTTGATAAATCCAAAGTAAGGCGCATTGGAAAACATCATCCCAACTCTACATAAAAACGATGGGGTCTAAATTAGCTGTTTTCACCCGATGTGCAGCGGCAGTCAAAAAAGCGAACAGTGTTAGGAACCATTAGGAAAGGGATAGATAATAAGAAAGTAAATATCATGATGCAACTATATAAGTCCGTGGTACGCCCACACCTTGAATACTGCGTGCAGTTCTGGTCGCCTCCATCTTACCAAAGAGATATTAAAACTGGAAAAGGTTCAGAAAACAGCAAAAAAATGATTGGGGGTATAGAACAGCTTCGATTTATGAGAGATTAAAAAGATTGGCACTGTCCAGCTTGGAGAAGAGACGACTGTGGGGGGATGTGACAGAGATCTATAAAATCATGGCTGGAGTGGAGAAAGTGAAGTGTTATTTACCTTTACATATAACACAAGAACCAGGATCACCCAATGAGATGAATAGGCAGCAGGTTTAAAACAAACAAAAGGAAGTATGTCTTCACCCAACGCACAGTCAGCCTGTGGAGCTCGTTGCCAGGGGATGTTATGGAGGCCAAAAGCATAACTGGGTTCAACAAAGAATTAGATACGTTCCTGGAGGTTAGGTCCATCAATGGCTATTAGCCAAGATGGTTGTGACGGGGCTGCCCGTGGAGCCAGCTGAGGTCACTCAATCAGGGTGAACTGCAAACAGAACGGTGCAGACAAACCCCAAACGCTGGTGGATATTCCAGTACTTAGATTTACCAAACCAGCACAAAACAGCTTCTATAGCCCCTCCCTGGGTTCTCAGACGTCCAAACAACGCAGTTCCCTTAAAGTGCCCAGCCTCTGGCTCCATCCAGACACACCTGTCAAACATAGGATGATAAATTCTGAAAATCTTATTTCATCATAGAAAAGAAAAGGTTCTCCTGACCCCAAAGGACCAAGCCCCAGACGCAGGTCAAATAATAAATCAGATCTTACCCCAAATACACGCTTATAGTCAATTCTTATTAACTAAACTAAAATTTATTAAAAGAAAAGAAAAGAGAGAGCGTGCTGGTTAAAAGATCAATATACAGACAGACTTGAGTTCAATTCTTGAGGTTCAGATACATAGCAGAGCTGAGCTTGTCGTGGACAAAATTCCTTTTAGAAATAGCCCATAGGTTATAGTCCAATGTCCATGCTCAGGGTGACTCCAGTCAGTGACTGGGGATCTCAATCCTTAGGGCTCAGGGTTTCCCCTTCTTGAAACCCAAAGCAGATCTGAGATGAAGAGGGATCATGTCCCAAGGTTTTTATACATTTCCTGCAGCCTTTTGGCCTGAGAAAACAATCGCTTAACTTTCCTTCTTCCAAACATCCTGGCAATTAGCACAGGGTAATTTATCCATTCAACAGTTCAGATACCGGCTATCACAACCTTCCCAGTGACATATAGACAACAGTACTATTTCACTCCAGTGTCTTCCTAAATGTTAATAGTCCTTTTCTGATCTTTGAATCAAAGCTATAGCCATCGACAAGACTTGTTTGCTGACATCACAAGACCTGAGCAAACATCTCCCCTTCTACCTCTAACAATGCAGACTTGCATTTCAAAGCTCTCTCCATTTCCATCTCTTCCTAACCAGTCTTTAAAGTTTGGCGATAGGTCAGGTCAGTCTGTGAGTTAATTAACTCTTTCTGGCCCTGTCACCTTTCAGTGAGATATATTACACTCATAATGTCACAATGGTCAAGGACGCAACCCCATGTTCTGGATGTCCCTAAACCCCTGACTCCCAGAACCTGGGAGTAGATGACAGGGGATGGATCACTCGATAATTGCCCTGTTCTGTTCACTGCCTCTGAAGTATCTGGCACTGGCCATTGTCAGAAGCCAGGATAATGGGCTAGATGGACATTGGTCTGACCCACTGTGGCCGTTCTGATGTTCTTATTAGGTGGGGCCCTGGGTGGGGCTCAGACTCAGGTAGACAGGCATGTCTGAAGGCAGTTTGTATTCTCCTGTGCAGAGATGCATGGCCCCATGCTCCCGAGCCCCCTCCTGCCCCCCGGGATTTGCAGTTATTCTGAGCAGAAGTTGCCCAGACTTTGCTCGGTTTTGAGCCCGGTTTGGCTGGGAAGCAGACTGCAGCCTGAGCTCGGGCTCGCTCTTCTGTCACCTACAAGCCTGTGCAGCAGGGGGACAGGAGGGGCCCAGTGAGGTGCGTGGAGTTACAGTGCTGTTAAACTAGTCTGAGACCCCCAGTCAGGCCCTACAGATCCCAACATGCAATGTGCCAGCCTGACTGTTCAGATCCAGTGGGCACAGGGCAGCTGCACTTTGCCCCACTTGCTCTGGAAGCTGTGGCAGGCAGCCCCACGCCCCACACCCCGCGGGGAGGCAGGAAGCCCTTGTGTTCTGCCTGTCAGTCACCATAGCAGGCGAAAGAGAGTCAGGAGCTGCTTATATCTGCTCCTCCAACCCCCAGCCCCTTCAGAGCACCCCAGCAAACCGTGCAGCCTCCTCCCAGCCAAAGGGAGGCCAGCGGGGACGTGTTTGGGCTCCGGGAAACCAGGAGTCCCTTCTCCCCCAGCCATGTGCATTGCTCGCTGCACCTCTGTGAGACTCGGTCCCATCTCCAGGCTGGGGACACACAATGCTGGTGGGCCAAAAATAATCTACGGCCCAAGAACAGCTACAGAGGCAGCTGCCGGAGCGGGTGAGAGAAGAGAGGTGGCAAGGCCAGGAGAGCAATGCCTGAAGGCGAGGAATTGCCATGGGCAGAGAGGGATCAGGATTGTCCCTTCTGACATTAAAGTCTATGAGTCTGTAAGAAAGGGAACACTCAAGCTACTTGCAGGGCTAGAGAAACCTTCTGCCTGGGGATAACCCCAGAGAGGCAGGGAGTCCTGCCGAGGGGCCAACAGGGACACGGAGTGGGCTCTCAGCAGGCGGGGACAGGAGTCCCTTTCCTGTGCCGGGGGAGACCCAGCACATACAGCCCCTGCCAGCCATAGACTCTGCACCTGAACGTCCTTTTCCTCAGGTCACGGCTCCGGGCAGAGTCCCTCTGGGCCGCGCCCACTGGCTTCCCAGATGCCTTCGAGGAGCAGTGGGCGCTGTCTGGGGGTCTCTGCTCGGTCTCCCCCTCTGGCTCCCTGATTTTGACCCTGTGACCCTCACTCCTGTCCCTGTTTTTCCATTGGTTGTGCCCCGAATGCAGTTGAGACCCGGGTCCAGTAGCTCCGCCCCTTAGGCTGGGGGAGGGGCCGTTAGAGGTGGGCGGGTGCAAGAGCCTCAACAGGTGCCATGACTCACCCTGGGGCCCGGCTGGGGCATGTGACCGCCAGACACAGGTGTCCCACTCACCCCGCCGGAGCTGCCTCTCCGTCTGTGCAACAGCCCTGCCCGGCCAGACCCCCAGCTGCCTCGCAGGCTCCCGCGGTGCCGGGTCCTGCCCAGCCTTGACCGCCTCTTCCAGCCCCTCCAGCCTTGCCCTGGCCCAGCTCTGACCGGACCCGCTCCAGCCCTGCACCCACCGCCTGACCCCCAGGCCCTCGCACTCACTCCAAGCAGCCTTTGACCTTCGGCCTGCATCCGGACGCCAGCGTCGGACCTGATTTGCCTTATCTGCAGACTGACCGACTCTGACCCATAGCCTGCCCCTGGACCCCAGTTTCAGTGCTGCCCTCAGCCCCGTCCCAACTCCACACCTGGCTCCAACCACCAGGCCTGACCGCCTGGAACCCAGAGCTGACAGGCTTTAACAGCTTCCCATACCGGACCCCAGAGCCTAGATGGAGCAGCTCTGGGCTGCGGCCCTGGAAGTGGCATCCCGGCTCCAGAAACTCCAGAATCAGGTTGTCCAGCTGCAGTTAGAGAATGTCTGCCCCTGGGTGCAGGTCCTGACCCCTCCAGGACCCTTGGGCCTACCCATAGTTGTGGCCCTGGAGCATGGTCCGAAAAGGCCCTTGCCAGAGCAGTTCGATGGAGACGGATACAAGCTTTGAGGATTTATTAACCAATGCCGCTTGCTGGTCCTGCTGTAGCCATCCTTCTGTCATGGAGTCCCCGGGCGATGCTCTGGAACTGCTCCCCACGAAGCCAGGCAGGACTCTGGGGAAGTCTCCTTTCTGAGAGCAGCCTGTCTGCAGGACACACAGCTCACACAGCTTCCACCTTCCTGGGTCTGACCTCGGAGCCTCCAGCCTCCTCTGCCCCTCCGTGCGCTTCCCACAGCCAGTCCACTCAGGCGGGGCTCCTGGGGAAGCCAGAGGGTCCTGCCCCCCAACTCCGCAGTCAGACGTGACTCTCAGCCAGCCAGTAAAACAGAGGTTTATTAGACGACAGGAACATGGTCTAACACAGAGCTTGTAGGTGCAGAGAACAGGACCCCTCAGCCGGGTCCATTTTGGGGGGCAGTGAGCCAGACAACCCCATCTGCACTTCACTCCATGTCCCCAGCCAGCCCCAAACTGCCTTCCCCTCCAGCCCCTCCTCCTCTGGGCTTTGTCCCTTTCCAGGCCAGGAGGTCACCGGATTCCTTTGTTCTCCAGCCCTTTAGCTCTCACCGTGCAGGGGGGGAAGGGCCCAGGGCATCAGTTGCCAGGAAACAGGGTGTCAGCCATTCCCTGTGTCCAGACCCCTGCACACACCTGCCCTCTAGGGCTCTGCAACGATCATACACCCTTATCCCACCCCCTAGATACTTAACAACTGCATAGGGGAAACTGAGGCACCCCCACACTATTCAGAGGAAACATTAAGAACAGTCCTACTTCGTCACACCTTCTAACCAACAGAAGTGGGACTGGTCTGCTGAAAAGGACCTGGGGATTACAGTGGATGAGAAGCTGGATATGAGTCAGCAGTGTGCCCTTGTTGCCAAGAAGGCCAACAACATATTGGGCTGTATAACTAGGAGCATTGCCAGCAGATCGAGGGAAGTGATTATTCCCCTCTATTTGGCACTGGTGAGGCCACACCTGGAGTATTGCATCCAGTTTTGGTCCCCCCACTGCAGAAGGGATGTGGACAAATTGGAGAGAGTCCAGTGGAGGGCAATGAAAATGATTAGGGGGCTGGGGCACGACTTATGAGGAGAGGCTGAGGGAACTGGGGTTATTTAGTCTGCGGAAGAGAAGAATGAGGGGGGATTTGATAGCAGCCTTCAATTACCTGAAGGGGGGTTCCAAAGAAGATAGAGCTAGGCTGTTCTCAGTGGTGGCAGAGGACAGAACAAGGAGTAATGATCTCAAGTTGCAGTGGGGGAGGTTTAGGTTGGATATCAGGAAACACTATTTCACTAGGAGGGTGGTGAAACACTGGAATGCGTTACCTAGGGAGGTGGTGGAATCTCCTTCCTTAGATATTTTTAAGGTCAATCTTGACAAAGCCCTGGCTGGGATGATTTAGTTGGGGGTTGGTCCTGCTTTGAGCAGGGGGTTGGACTAGATGACCTCCTGAAGTCCCTTCCAACCCTGATATTCTATGATTCCATGATCAGTCTATTGTTTGGAGAAGCTTTAGACTGGACATTATCCCTCCCAGCCTGCCCAGGTCCCTCACTAATATTCGACCACCCTGACAGCCCACAGCGCCGATGTGGCCCCGCAGTTCCTCACACTGGGTCCCCAACCTGTCTCTGCCTACAGAGCCCACTTCTTGTACCCAGCGGCTGTTACAGCCTGGAACCAGGTGGCCTGGAGCTACTGTTTCTGTCAGGGACTGAACGATGCCAGAAAGGATGAGCTGGCTCGGGTCCAGTCCCCTTCTGCACACAGCCATGCCCACACATGCCCAGGTCCCAGCCGGGCCTCCCCGTGGGGGGCAGCTCAGTTTAGGAGCCAGCTCTGGTACGGCCTTCCGGGCGCCGGTCCCAGAGAATGACGTGCCGTGTGACGCCCTCCTGGAAGTTGCTGGGAGTGCCACCGATGCCTGACAGTGAGGGGGTCGGGGCCAGTCTCCAGAGCAATAGCGGGTAATAGCCCCCTGAGGTGCTCGGTGCGCGGCTGGAGTCGGTGACTCCGCAGCCAGACTGGGCCTGGGGGAGCGCAGGGGTCACAGCAAATTCTGCCCTTGGCTGCCCTGCAGGCTCTGACGCTCGGGGCCTGTTTGTACCAGTTCTGGGGGGAGTTGTGGGGACGGGGCCCCTCCAGCTCATCAGCCGGGGAAATCCTGAGCAGAAATGGCTTTGCTCCAGGGGCACAGAGACAGGCCAGCCCTCCAAGGGGCATTGTGCATCCCCTTGGTCCCGAGGCCATTGCCGGGAAGCCTCCGGAGCAGCTGCCCCCCTGCTGATGGGGCCAGTGGGGCTGCTCTGAGCGCGGGCTGTGCCAGGTGCAGTCCATGTGGGTGCGTATCTGGGGGCTGCTGCTCAGCATGGAACCCCACTGTGCTGGGAGTGCCCTGTCCCCCCAGAGCAGGGGGCTGCCGCACCCCATTTCCCTGCAGGAAGTGGCTCTCTTGTGGTGAGTTATTATAGTCCAGGCTGGGGCAGGGTCTCAGTGGGGGATTCAGCCCCATTTATCTGCACCCCCATTCCCAGCCAGTCTGCTCGCCTGCACCCAGCTCCTGGCCTGCTCCTCCCTCATCCCCTGCAGGCCTCTGCCTCTCCTCTGGGCCTCACAGGGACTGGAGCAGCCCAGCCCCTTGCAGCCCTCCAGGTGCTGTCTGGCCCGTCGCCTTCTCAGAGGCTGCTCTCCACGAGGCATTCCCCTTGGTCCGGCCACAGCTCTCAGGCTGTGAAAGCAGCAGCTAGACCTAGCCCTGGTGTAGACAGCGCTAGGTCGACGGGAGAGTGCTCGGTCTCTCGGAGAGCTGGAGAACTGCAGCAACCGGAGCGCCCCTGCTGGCCGTGTGGATAGGCCTCGTCCCTCCGGCGGCACAGCTGCATCGCTGCAGGGTTTTGCGTGTAGACAGGCCCTGAGATCTCCATACCCGCCCCTACGCACACGGTGTGCGCACAGGGCTGGCTACGCGCACAGGCGCTGGGCTGCACACAGCCAAGGCAGGGGCACAGAGGGAGGCCGATTGAAAAGTGAGGCCCTTTGTCTCCTTCACACAGAGCCCCGGAGCCAGGTTGTGCCCCTTGGGTGCAGACACTTTCCTTTCAGAGCAGCGAGCGCTGCTCCCAATCCTGACCCCCCGGGTGGGTGTGTCTGCTGAGCCCCTGGGCCGGGGACCCACACGCGAAACTCATACTGTCTCCTGCCCTTTCAGTGAAACCTGGCTCGTGCCCAGTGGTGTCGGGTGGAATCCCCTTACTGGGTCTGTGCAGGAACCAATGCAAAATGGACTCGCAGTGCCCAGGGATCATGAAGTGCTGCATGAACGGCTGTCGCAAACAGGCGTGTGTCCGCCCAAATGTTTAAAGGTGAGCGCGGGGTAGACAGCCCAGCATCCCTGTGTGTGCCCCTGGGGCGTGGGGTAGACAGCCCAGCATCCCCGTGTGTGCCCCTGGGGCGCGGGGTAGACAGCCCAGCATCCCCGTGTGTGCCCCTGGGGCGCGGGGTAGACAGCCCAGCATCCCCGTGTGTGCCCCTGGGGCGCGGGGTAGACAGCCCAGCATCCCCGTGTGTGCTCCGGGGGCGCGGGGTAGACAGCCCAGCATCCCTGTGTGTGCCCCTGGGGCGCGGGGTAGACAGCCCAGCATCCCCGTGTGTGCCCCTGGGGCGCGGGGTAGACAGCCCAGCATCCCTGTGCGTGCCCCTGGGGCGCGGGGCAGACAGCCCAGCATCCCTGTGTGTGCCCCTGGGGCGCGGGGTAGACAGCCCAGCATCGCCGTGTGTGCCCCTGGGGCGCGGGGTAGACAGCCCAGCATCCCTGTGTGTGCCCCTGGGGCGCGGGGTAGACAGCCCAGCATCCCCGTGTGTGCCCCTGGGGCGCGGGGTAGACAGCCCAGCATCCCTGTGCGTGCCCCTGGGGTGCGGGGTAGACAGCCCAGCATCGCCGTGTGTGCTCCTGGGGCGCGGGGTAGACAGCACAGCATCCCTGTGTGTGCCCCTGGGGCGCGGGGCAGACAGCCCAGCATCCCTGTGTGTGCCCCTGGGGTGTGGGGTAGACAGCCCAGCATCCCCGTGTGTGCTCCGGGGGCGCGGGGTAGACAGCACAGCATCCCTGTGTGTGCCCCTGGGGCGCGGGGTAGACAGCCCAGCATCCCTGTGTGTGCCCTTGGGGCGCGGGGTAGACAGCCCAGCATCCCTGTGTGTGCCCCTGGGGCGCGGGGTAGACAGCCCAGCATCCCCGTGTGTGCTCCGGGGGCGCGGGGTAGACAGCACAGCATCCCTGTGTGTGCCCCTGGGGCGCGGGGTAGACAGCACAGCATCCCTGTGTGTGCCCCTGGGGCGCGGGGCAGACAGCCCAGCATCCCTGTGTGTGCCCCTGGGGTGTGGGGTAGACAGCCCAGCATCGCCGTGTGTGCCCCTGGGGCGCGGGGTAGACAGCCCAGCATCCCTGTGTGTGCCCCTGGGGCGCGGGGTAGACAGCACAGCAGCCCCGTGTGTGCCCCTGGGGCGCGGGGTAGACAGCACAGCATCCCCGTGTGTGCCCCTGGGGCGCGGGGTAGACAGCCCAGCACCCCCGTGTGTGCTCCTGGGGTGCGGGGTAGACAGCCCAGCATCGCCGTGTGTGCTCCTGGGGCGCGGGGTAGACAGCCCAGCATCCCTGTGTGTGCCCCTGGGGTGCGGGGTAGACAGCCCAGCATCGCCGTGTGTGCTCCTGGGGTGCGGGGTAGACAGCCCAGCACCCCCGTGTGTGCTCCTGGGGTGCGGGGTAGACAGCACAGCATCCCTGTGTGTGCCCCTGGGGTGCGGGGTAGACAGCCCAGCACCCCCGTGTGTGCTCCTGGGGTGCGGGGTAGACAGCCCAGCATCGCCGTGTGTGCTCCTGGGGCGCGGGGTAGACAGCCCAGCATCCCTGTGTGTGCCCCTGGGGTGCGGGGTAGACAGCCCAGCATCCCTGTGTGTGCCCCTGGGGCACAGGATAGATAGCAGAGCATCCCTGTGTGTGCCCCTGGGGTGCGGGGTAGACAGCCCAGCATCCCTGTGTGTGCCCCTGGGGCACAGGATAGATAGCAGAGCATCCCTGTGTGTGCCCCTGGGGTGCGGGGTAGACAGCCCAGCATCCCTGTGTGTGCCCCTGGGGCGCAGGGTAGACAGCCCAGCATCCCTGTGTGTGCCCCTGGGGCGCAGGGTAGACAGCACAGCATCCCTGTGTGTGCCCCTGGGGCGCAGGGTAGATAGCAGAGCATCCCCTACTCCTGGGGGAATTCTGCGCCACTGCATGTATGCAGAATTCATGCCCCCTGCAGATTTTTCTTTGGTTCCCTGCAGAAAAATGACTTTCTGTCAGGGAAGCTCAGGAAAGCTGCAGGAGCAGCCACGCACCACTCCCGAACAGCACAGGTACATCATGTCAGGCCCCCAGAGCAGCCAGCGGAGAGGTAAATCACCACGGGGCGGGGGACACCCCAGCCAGTGGCTCCTACCCTGAGCTGGGATCAGCTGCTCGTCCCGGCTGGGCTGGAGGCAGGAGAGGACAGGACTTCCTCTTCCCCTGCAAGAGTGTCTGGGGCTGTGTCAGACCCAACCCCAGAAACCTCCCCCAGCTGCAGGAAGCTCAGCATCCTCCCCTGCTTCCTGCCCCCATTGCTCCTCAGATGTGGAGGGAGGGGGTCACTGTATGGGGACTGCTCTGCCATCCACCCAACCACTGTGCATCCGGACCTTCCATACCCAGACACCTCTGCCAAGCCTCACCTGGTACATCCAGAACTCCCCTAGCCCTCCCCATACCTGAACCCCACCCCACCGAACCTCAGTCCCTGCATCTGGAGCCCCCCTGCCTCCAGACCCCCACCCCTGCAGCCAGACCACCCCCACTGAGCTCCCTGCACTCAAATCCCCACCCTGATACCCCACCCCCTGCACCACCTTGACCTCCCACATCCAGACCCCCACGCCACCGACCCCCAACTAGCTGCACCCAGACCCTCACCGAGCTCCACTCCCCCAGCACTCAGACCCCCTGCTGAGCCCCAACCACCTTCACCTGGAAGCCCCTGCAGAGTCCGATTGCCCCTGCACCTGGAAACCCCACAACGAGCCTGTGTGCATCCAGACCCCCCCACACCTAGACCCCCCACTGAGCTGCCTGCCCCCAGATTGTCCCACACAGAACTCTCTCATCCCACACCTGGATCCCTCCACACTTGGATCCTGCCTGGTTGAGCCTACCTGCCCCACACCTGGTGCACCTGGCGCAGAAGGGCAAGGCTCCAGGGTGTTTCTGGGGAAGGTCCAGGCCTTGTGCTGTGTCAGGGTCAGGTGCAGCCTCACTGCTGAGTCCAAGTCCTGGGGGGTGGGGGTGGGGGGGTGATCTCCCACCTTCATTCAGCCAGTGGCTTGTGCTCCTCACTGCCATGCTGGAGCCTCTGCATTATTGATTGACAAATAAAACTTGCAGAATTTTTGATTTTTTTGGCGCAGAATTTTTAAGTTTTTGGTGCAGAATGCCCTCAGGGGTAATTCCCATGGGTGCTCCTGGGGCATGGGATAGATAGCCGGCATCCCTGTGTGTGCTCCGGGGACACGGGGTAGATAGCCCAGCATCCCTGTGTGTGCTCCGGGGGCACGGGGTAGACAGCATAGCAGCCCTGTGTGCTCCTGGACGGAGTGGCAGCGTGGAGTGGGGTGGCAGGCAGTGTTCCCTCTAATTTTTCCCACCCATGTGCAGAATGAATTTTGTTATGTGACACATCACCTCCAGGTTGGTGCACAGAACAAAATTCATGTGGCGTGGGTGGGGCTGAGAGGTTCGAAGTGTGGGAGGGGACTCAGGGCTGGGCCAGAGGGTTGGGGTGGGGGGGTGAGTGCTCTGGCTGGGGGTGTGGGCTCTGGGGTGGGGCTCGGGATGAGGGGTTTGGGGTGCAGGAGGGTACTCTGGGGCTACGGCGGGGAAAGAGGACTCCCCGCCCCCCAGCTCTCTCTCCCCACAGCAGCACCTGGGCTGGGGGGAGAGGTCCCTTTCTCTGCCATGGCAGCTCCAGGGCTGGGGCCGCAGGATAGGCGCCCCTCCCGCAGCAGGTCCGGGCCAGGGCTGGGGCTGGGTTTGGCCTGGGGGAGGGGCGCCCTGGCTGGTCTGGGCACCCCGGCCGTGGCAGAGTAGGGGTTGGGGGAGGGGTGTCCGGGCCACGGCAGGTTGGTGGCTGGGGTAGGTTGGGGCTGGGGGAGGGATGCCCCTCCCTGGCTGTGGCAGGTCCCTGGCACGGGTTCCCTGAGCTGCTGCACGGTGGGACGCTTACAGGGAAGGTAGGTGGCAGGGCACCCCGCGCCCTATCTCCCGTGCGAGGGTCTCATGGCCAGTGCTCCCAGGCACTGTGGGACCTCCTTTCCCACGGCACAGCTATGTGAGAAGCCCAGATGCCACGAGGATGGGCAGACAGCCAGACCCCCCCTCAGGTAGTCAGTGTCATTTGCCCTGTGGGGCCAGCCTGTCCCTGGGGCGTGCCAGAGCCAGGAGAGGAGAGGATCTCCCCAATCCCGACCTAGCCCAGGGCGTCACTGTGAGCAGGGCTGATACCGCGAGCCAGCCTCAGCCTCCCGAGATCTCCGCCGGCCCCAGGCTTCCAGCAGGGCTCTCCATACAGATTCCCTACGCTGCGTAGGGCTCGTCAGGGGCCCCAGGACACAGCCTGCAGGCCAGCAGGGGCTGGCAGTGCCCAAGAGGCGATTCACTGTCGGCACCATCGCTGCACCCAGTGCTGGGGCGGGCAGGAGTCCTGCTCGCAGGCCGCTCCCTGCCTCCTCATTGCTTGACCTTCCCTTTGCAGATGCCTCCTAGATCTGCCCATCACCAGGCAAAGGGGGAGCGGCTCTCTGACACGCCTGTCGCTCTGCACATGACTCCCAGTGCCCCAGCATGGAGCTGCCCTGCTCTCCAGCTCCCTGCCCAGGGCTCTCACGGACCAGCACATCCAGACTCCAGTCTCTCCCTGACCCCAATAAAACAGCCTCGCCCTGCAGCTCTGGTGGTCGTGTCTGCATCTTCTCCAGCTCTTTGGCCCAGGTACCTGGCCAGCTCTGATCCTGCGCCCACGTTTCCCCCTGTACACCTGCCTCGCCCGTAGGCTCCAGTCCTGCACCCCTGCCTCACCACAGACATTGCACGTGTCCAAACCTGTGCTCACCAGCAATCTGCACCGTGCAAATGGCTGTTTGTCTTGCAAAGTGGGTACACGCTCAATATACAGCTACACTCAGTTGCAGCTCGGTGTGCACAATCCAGGGCTGGGGCTGAGAATGTGCCCCGTGTCGCCCTCCTGGTCCTGCCAGGCTAGGACAGGGCAGTTGCAGTTGGGCATCTTGCTCTCCCCCACGCACTGAGTTTGTCCAGCCCCCTCCTGCGCTGTAACCTCTGTTCGGCCCCTGGGCAGTAGCAGTCGGAGGGCGGAGCTGTTCCCGGCATCGCCTCTCTGTTGTAAGACACCAGGGCAGCGAGGGCTGGGACGGCCTCGGCATAGGCTCTTTGCACCCCTCGGGCAAATGCACTTCATTTGCAGCAGCCCCAAGTGGGGCCATGGAGCCCCATCGAGTGGAGTGGCCCTGAAGTAACGCAGCAGAAAACCCAGCCCTGCAGCTTCCAGCCCGACTCCAGCTCCTTGTTAACAGCCTGCCCCACGGGGCCTGGCACACTGCCTGGCTGCGTGACTCCCCACGGCCAAGGCCTGGGGCGGGCAGACGCACTCCTGCCTTGGCAGAGCCTGAGCTGCTCTTTGCTGGCCCCGCTGGGCTGGGTCTGGGCCCCAGTCTCAGGCTTGGTCAGCGACACAGGGCACCTCACGTGCCTGGCTCCCGGAACTCACTGCCCTGCCCCTCCGCCCGGGGCAGCCGGTGGCCCTGCCTGCGGAACGCGCAGTTCTGCTCCTGGGGGCAAGCCAACAGCCAGGGGAGCAGGGCGCCAGGGACGGAGCCAGGCAGGGCGAGCAGCACCCAGTGCCAAAGGAATGAGGAAACCCGAACCCCTCCCATTGTTACCCGCCCTGCCTCTCATGCCCTGGGGCCCCACACTGTCAGCAGCCTGGCATGGCCCCAAAGGCGGCAGGGCTGGCTTTCTGGGCCGGCCTGGCTGTGGAGCTCTGCCCGGGGGCTGGATTCTGGCTCAGCAGGAGCACCCCAGGGATGCTGCCGGCAGCCCAGGTTCCCCCAGGAGCAGGGCCGGTCGTTCCCTCCCCTGCTGGGCGCTGCCTGTGTGATTCTCCCCGGGGCTGGATCTCAGGCCCAGCTGGGGCACACGTAGCCACGCTGGCTTGGTGCCCACATGCCTCTGTGTGCACAGGAGCCGTTTGCAGGGAGAGGTGACACCTGCTGCTCATTCCCTCGTTCCACGGGGACCCGTCTGGACTCCAGGCGTCCAAGCTGTCCTGACCCCTGTACGTCTGGCTTTGCCTCACCTTCCCTGCTGCCAGGAGCGGGGCTCGCACTTGCTTGGGCTTCAGGGGCCCTGACCACATGGGGAAAGGACTCCCCAGGCCTCAGACCACAGGGATGGAGACGACTCTGGCACCAGCAAGGGCCACATCCAGAGGGCTGGGCTGCGCCGGCCCCACGGCTGGGCACTGCCAGGGCCAGGCAGCAGGTCCACCCTTGCCAGGCTGGCCTCAGAGGGTCTGACTCACAGCCAAGGGATGAGCTGCGGGGCCCACTGGCCCTTCTCAGCCACACTGCCCAGCTACTCCCAGAAATACCACTGCCCACAAGTTCCACCCTTGCCCAGGTCCCCACCATCCCTGAGCACAGATACCCCCATCGCGCTGGGTGCCCGCAGGCCCAGCTGAGGCAGGGGAGTCATTCCGGTCTCTGCAGGGGGCTCCGTCTCTGAGGAGGGTCTGGGGCTCAGTGCTAAAGGGGGCTTGGCTCTGATGCCCTGCACCTGTGGTGCGGTGGAAGAGCCCAGCACCCTGCCTGACCACGCCCCGGCGGGAGAGGAGAGTGTCCCAGGCTGGCTGGCAGCGCTGCATTGTTCTCTGCTCAGTGTTTGTTTAAACCGAGCCCCAGGCAGCAGGAGAGGCCGGGCCCCATTGCTGAAGCACACACTGGTCTCCTCTCTCCCTGGGATCAGAAGCCCCAGCCCCGGGGAGCTTGGACCCTGGCACAGCGGGATGCGTGGGCTCAGGTCCCAGCTCTGCACCCGGCTGGCATGGGCTGGGTGTATCAGAGACCTGCACTCTTGCTGATCACAGGGGGGGCAACATGGGCTGATGTGGGCACCAGACAAGGGCGTGTCTGAGCCTCCGCTGGAAAGGGCCCTCCCTTAGCAGGTGGGCAGGGGGGTCGCTGTGTGGCAGAGTCCCTCCCCTTGTCCCTGAGTAGGCGGGGGAGGGTCACTGCATGCCCAGGTCTCTGCCCTCTACGCCCATCCCTGCACAGTGGCCACACCAGCTATGCTCAGCGTGTGCTGCCAGGTGCAGATGGCGCTTGCCCCTCGCGCAGGGCCCAGCAGAGCCCAGGCAGCAGAAAGGAGGAGGCCCCTGGGGCTGGGTTGGGATAGGCTGCAGGCACCAGCTGGCTGCCCCGTGTGACGAAGTGGGACTGTTCATGTTTCCTCTGAATAGTGTGGGGGTGCCTCAGTTTCCCCTGTGCAGTTCTTAAGTATCTAGGTGGTGGGATAAGGGTGTATGATCGTTGCAGAGCCCTAGAGGGCAGGTGTGTGCAGGGGTCTGGACACAGAGAATGGCCGACACCCTGTTTCCTGACACCCCGGACCCCTAGCGAACACCCCGCTGGGAACGTCTCTTCCTAACCCCATCAGCAGGCAGGAAGAGTGCCAGGAGGCACCGGGATGGCTCTTGGCGAAGGTGGCGATGGCTTGGTGCAGGTATTTGAGGGCAGCTGTGCCCGGGGACCCTGAACACTCCATGGACCCTGAGTCATTTGCAGAGCCGCCTGGCAGTGCGGGTCCGGCTGGGCCCTGGCGTATCCTGACCACTCTGAATCCCGGCACGTGGCCCCCTTCACCCTGCAATCCAGCCAGGTTCCCACTGCTCCCCCGTCCCACTCCACTGGCGTCTCTGCCAGGCAGCTCAGCCGGGGCGGGGATTTCGGCTCCCATGGGAGGCAGGCAGAACAGGCCGCCACCACGACGCTTCCCGCCTGGAACGTGGCGAACACTCGCTAACGGCGCCCCCACGGCTTGCGGCCCTGGCACCGTCACTGTCCAGCTAGATCCTGGCCAGCACGACCCAGGGAACCAGCCGCTTGGAATGGACAGCGCAGCTGGCCAGACAGAGCCGGGGTTCCCAGCGGGAAGATTCGCACCAGACACCTGGGGCCAGGAGCGGTGCAGGGTGCACCATGTGGCTTGTATGCCCATCACAGCAGGCTGGTCTGGGGCAACCAAATGCTGGCGTCAAAGTGCCGGAGGAGGAGCTCCAGACAGAGGAACGCAGTGGTGAGCAGGAGGGAGGCAGACTCCCTGGAGAGCGCTGTGGGCTGCCTGCCCAGCTCTGCTCCGACATCCGGATTAACATTGTGCTGAGCAGGCCCACAGCGCGGCCCCCGCTCCCAGCGCTGCTACTCCAGCCAACGCACTGTGAATAGAATGAGCTGGACTCTGGCAGGTGAGCCAGCCCCTCCCCGGCCTGACCCAGCCCCCTCTGGGCCACAGTTTAAATCCTGGCCTGGCTCAGTTCCGGGCACTCAGACCCGGGTCCCGGCACACCATGGAGTCAGGAGGCATCTTCCTCCCCCTGGGGCTCCTGGCCGTCTGGGCCACGCTGCCACCTGCGTGGGGGCAGGAGAAAGGAGGTTAGTAACAGACGAGTGCTAGACTCACAGAGCTGGATCTATGTAGCTTAACAATGGGGTGAGCTGATCCCCGTCTCTTGCGTACCGGCCTGGGGAACAAACATTCACTAAGGGGCTCTCCAGTCTAGCTGAGGAAAGTCCAACACTGTCCAGGGGCTGGAAGTGGAAGCGAGGCAAATTCAGACTGGAAATAGGGTGTTGTACATTTTTAACAGTGCCGGTTGGAACAGTCACCAGCATTTGTGGTGGATTCTCCATCACTGACCAGTTTTTAACTCCACTGGCTGGTTTTCTAACAGAGCCACGCTAGGAATTGTTTGGGAGCAGGTCCCTGGCCTGTGCTATACCGGAGGTGAGGCTAGATGATCAGTGGTTCCTTCTGGCTGGGAATCTGTGCAGCTTTGAGTACAGAGAGTGGTCGCCTCCCAGCCCAGCAGACGCCACCTGTCCTCTCAGGTGGAGGCAGGTAGCTGTGTTCTTATTCCTCAAACCGTATAGCTGGGTCCACTCGGTGCAGCCACTCGCAGATGGGCTCCAGTCTCCTTTCTCTGCTACAGGTAAAGTGGGTGAATGTCCAGCAGGGAGGATTGAGTTTGTGCGTCCCTCCAGGATCTACTGTCTCTCAGACCGGAGCTGCCCGGGGAACGAGAAGTGCTGCAATACTGGGCATATGAGAACCTGTGTCCTCCCTGACAGAGGTATGTGCTGCTCTCCCTGATTGCCGGAGGGACCCTCTGCAGAGACAGTGGGGGAGCGGCTCAGAGCATGGCAGCAGGGCAGGCAAACCATGAGAATGGGCAGGGATGGAATGTAATACACGGGGACCATACAGGAGAGCAGTCGGTGCCTTTGGAGGACCATGGCCCTGCGCCATTGATTTATTCACCAAAGATACAGCTGGTACAACCGGAGTCACTAGATAGTGCTGTTTGCTTCGCCTGATGTTCTTGTTCTTAGTGCGCAAGCTGGGTATGGTCTTTGCACCGCAGGATTAGCAGCACAGCACTTCTTCCGTTTCCGTGGGGTGAGCTGCTGCAAATTGCAGGGGAGTTCGCCTCTGCCTTCATCTCTCACTAGAACCACCTCCTGGGCACTGGGGTTGGGGCTGAGTGCTCTAAAAGAGGAAGCAGCATGCATGCCCTTTGTAACCACCTCTGCTCCAGGACTGCTGTATGTACTATAAATAAACAAGCTCCACCCAGCACCCAGACTCTGCCTCCAGATTTCTCTTCCAATGGGAGACCAATCTGCAAGGCCCCAAAGCCTGCTACTGCTTGGCAAAGGGGCGACCCAGCGGAGTGGCCAGCCCCGAGCAGGGCAGCAGACCCTCAGAGCACTGGGGGGCTGACTGACAGGTGAGACTGTTCAGACAAGCTGGAGCGGCTTGGCTGGGATATCTAAGGTTGCAGAGCATCTAGTGCAAACTCGAGGGGCTGGAGCCATCAGCCCGGCAGCCTGTGCTCCCAGCTGGCTTTCCCGCCATTGAATGCACAGCCGGGGAAGCAGCAGAAGCCCCTGTGTTGTGCTACCCTCATCTTGCATGTGTACGGGGACTCTGTTCCCAGCACACCCACTGAGGCGGCTGCAAGGGCCCCTTGGAGGGGCAAGCCCGCCTCTCCTGGGCACAGCGACTGCACTGTGCGTCTCCTGTTCTGCAGTGAACCCAGGCTACTGCCCGGAGCCCAACACCAGGGTGGCAGAGCCCTGCCTGGTGAGCTGCCAGAATGACTCTGCGTGTGCCGGAGGGGCCAAGTGCTGTGCCGAGGGCTGCCGTGTTCGCTGCACAAGTGCCCAGCCAGGTGAGGCCCATGGGAGCGCATAACCTTTTGGCTCTGTGATCCCCACCCCCAGCTGTGCCCAGGGGCAGGCTGGTTGGCTGGCTGATGTACAAGGAGGGCAGTGACAGGCTGTGACCAAGGGCCACCCTGCTGCTTCCCAGGGCACTGCCCAGCTGCTGCTGCCTGGGGAAAGATCCCGTCCCTGGGCCAGGCTGGAGGCACTGCACGCTCCGTGCAAACACAAGACAAGAATGGCCCCAGCCGGCCCCCACATGTGCCCTGCCCCCCCTCTCAGGAGAGATGCTGGCCAGGAGTGTCTGCGCTGCCCGCTGCTTATGGATCTAGACCCCAATGTGCTGTGGGAGCCGCTGAGCAGCAGCCTGGGCCTGGCCCCAGATGAAGGCCCTGACGTTCCAGCCCATGGCCTGCAGCTCCAAACTTGTCCCTCCCCGGGGGACCCAGCGGGAGGGAATCGCCCCGGGACAGCAGTGCTGCCCATGGGCCGGGCTGAGTGTGGCATGTTCCCAGCACCCACAGAAGGTGTCACTGCCCCTCTCGATCACACACCCAACACTGCTCTGCATGGCATAACGACTGCCCTATAGCAAGGGGGAGAAGGGTCAGGAAGTGAGGGCAGAGACCCTGGCACCACGTAAAAGCCTGGGGCAGGGGGCACAGGGACTGGGCAGGGCCTGGGGCAGGGGGTACAGCCTTCCCTCCCTGCTGGCTGTGGCCCGGAGAGCTCTCCAGGCAGGCCTGGGGTCAGACAGCTGGCGGGGCCGGGGGTCGGGTGCTTGTGTCTCTGCTGAGCTGCTCCCTGAGCTGCCGTCTCGCTTCCAGCCAAGCCTGGCGCCTGCCCACAGAGACGAGTGTCGCAGGATTTCACTCCTTGCACAAACCAGTGCGATGACGACAGGCACTGCCCCGAGGGCCAGAAATGCTGCTTTGCTGGCTGCGGCCTGGCCTGCATGAGCCCCTACACAGGTACCAGCGCGAATCTGACCCACTCTGACGAAGTGGGACTGTTCTTAATGTTTCCTCTGAATAGTGTGGGGGTGCCTCAGTTTCCCCTAGGCAGTTCTTAAGTATCTAGGGGGTGGGATAAGGGTGTATGATCATTGCAGAGCCCAAGAGAGCAGGTGTGTGCAGGGGTCTGGACACAGAGAATGGCCAACACCCTATTTCCTGGCAACTGATGGCCTGAGCTCTTCCGCCCTGCAAGGTGAGAGCTAAAGGGTTGGAGAACAAAGGAATCCGGTGACCTCCTGGCCTGGGAAAGGGACAAAGCCCAGAGGAGGAGGGGCTGGAGGGAGTTTCAGTTTGGGGCTGGCTGGGGACATGGAGTGAAGTACAGACGTGGTTGTCTGGCTCACTGCCCCCAAAATGGACCCAGCTGCGGGGTCCGGTTCTCTGCACCTGCAAACTCTGTGTTAGACCCTGTTCCTGTCGTCTAATAAACCTCTGTTTTACTGGCTGGCTGAGAGTCCCGTCTGACTGCCAAGTTGGGGTGCAGGACCCTTTGGCTTCCCCAGGACCCCGCCTGGGTGGACTCGCTGGGGGAAGCGCATGGAGGGGCAGAGGCTGCTGAATGCTCCGAGGTCAGACCCAGGAAGGTGGAAGCTGTGTGAGCTGTGTGTCCTGCAGACAGGCTGCTCACAGAAAGGAGACTTCCCCAGAGTCCTGCCTGGCTTCGTGGGGAGCAGTTCCAGAGCATCACCCGGGGACTCCGTGACACCCATGCACGTCTGCTGCCCAGCAGGATCCCAGCCCTGCGGCACCAGGGCTTGGCACCCCCCTCCACACTCACTCCAGCAGCTGGCTCCATGCACACTGGTCCCAGGAGCGGGTCCTAATCCCATTCAGCTCACGCATGAGTGCAGAGGCCTCCCATGCTGGGGCTGCACGCGCTGCGGTCTCCATCCCATGAGCCCAGATACAGCTCCCAGGCACACATCCACACGCATGTGCACACCCAGACACACGCGTCACGTGGGTCTGGCTCACCCGGTGCTAAGGGAAAGCCGGGCCCCTCTGCGCCGCCCCAAGCAGGCCGTGCTCAGGCCCCCTCTTTCCCCAGAGAAGGCCGGCGTGTGCCCAGCCGTGCAGCTGGAGCAGCCCGAGGGGCTGTGCCTGGACGCGTGTGTGGACGACGCTGACTGCCCTGGAGACGAGAAGTGCTGTCCCACAGGCTGTGGCTACAAGTGCCGAGTGCCCCTTGCAGGTACTCCCCCTCCCGGAGCCCAGCCCCTGCTCTGCAGCCCACGTGCCGAGGGTGCCCAGCCACCCGGCACCACCAGGTGAGGCTGGGAGCCCGCTGAGCTGGCGGGAATCCTGCTCTAGGACCCCCCTGAGCAGCCTTCGCGATGGGCTCTGGGCCAGGCGGGGGTATGTGGCAGTGACTGGGACGCGCTTCTGGACCTCTTAATAAAGAACAAGGGGAAACCCAGCCACCTTGTCAATAAATCAGCTCAATAAAATAGGGAAGGACCCGCCCCCCGCCGGAGCCAGCCCCGAACGGAGTGTTAGGGCCAGCCCAGGCCAGGCGAGTGCATCACGCTCCTCCTCTGGCCGCTGGCCAGGGCCAGGTGGGACGCTGGGCTGGCCGGGCCTGGGCTGAGCCATCTGGCACCCACGAGCGACGTGGGCAGCAGGCTGGGAAATAGCCAACAGGGCAGGAGTGGACGGTGGGGTCTGCGGGCAGGGAGCCCAGGGAGCAGGCGGCCGGCCGGCGTGTCAGCGGGGGCCGGTCAGCTGTCTCCAGGCGGCCAGGCAGGGGACCCTGCTCTGTGTTCCAGTGCGGCCCGGCGTGTGCCCAGCCGTAGCCCAGCGGTTTCTCGTGTCGTGCCTGCGGATGTGTCGGAGCGACAGCGACTGCCCCGCCGCGAGGAAATGCTGCAGCAATGGCTGTGGGCGGCTCTGCATGGCGCCCGTGCTCGGTAAGGTCATGCCCTCTCCCCACGTCCATCGCTGACCCCGCGTTGGCTCCCAGCCCTGTGGGGCAGCGACCTTCCCGCAGCCTGTTCATGCCACTCAGCAGACGGCGGCTGGACCGGGGCCTGTTTTTGCCCTGCCCCTCGCTCCACGCTCTGCCCTGCCTTTCCCTGCATTGCAGTGAAGCCTGGCCTGTGCCCAGCTCGAGCCCCCGAGGGCAGCGAGGACCCATGTTTTTTTCGATGCCTGAAGGACAGTGACTGTCCAGGGAACGGGAAGTGCTGCTTGATCCGCTGTGGCCGCGCCTGCCTCTCCCCGATGCAGGGTAAGAGCTCTCGGGACGTCCCGGGGGCGATGGCCTTGGACCGAAGCAGGTGCTGATCACTGGTCAATGGGGGGCCAGGACCCCACCCCCAGACCTGCCCTGCAGGATCCCGGCCTCCCCAGGGGCTCAGAGGCTCAGCGGAGGCTGGTCTGGATGTTGCTCCCCGGAGCGGGACCTGCACGGAAAGGTTATGGCTGGGGCACGGAGCGGGCGAGTGCTGAAGACAGCAGCTGAGAGCGGAAAGGGCAGCGTCTGTGGGCGCAGGGAGCCGGGGGGACCCATGGGGAAGCCGGGACACGAGCAGGGAGCTGTGGAGACCACACCACAGGGCAGCTGTAGAGACCGGGGTCTCCCTGGCCTCTCCAGCCTGGCGCTTTGTGCATCCCCTCAGCCCTAGGAGGGGTGGTGGGGCTCCGGCAGGAGGAGGGATTAGAGCTCTGGCAAGCGGAGGTCGGGGGGCTCCAGTGGGCACAGGTGGGGGGGCCTCTGGCGGGCGGGGGGCTCCAGCAGGCAGGGGGGTGCAGCGGGCAGAGGTGGGGGTGCTCCAGTGGGCACGGGGGGTCGAGTGGGTGGAGGTGGGGGGGCTCCTGCGGGCAGGGGGGCTCCTGCGGGCGGCTCCAAGGCTGCGGCTCTCGTGCGTTGCAGTGAAGCCCGGTGCGTGCCCAGCAGCGCTCAGAGGCTCCCTGGGGCCCTGCGTGGAGGGATGCCGCAGCGACAGCGACTGCAGCAAAGCGGAGAAGTGCTGCAGCACCGGCTGCGGCCATGTCTGCAAGCCTCCCAGCGAGGGTAAGGGGGCCTGAGAGTCACCTGCCTCCCCTGTCCTGCGGAGGGCTGCCAACTTCCTAATCCCACAAAGCCAAACAGCCTTGCCCAGCCCTCGCTCACTCCATCCCCCTCCCTCTGTCGCTCGCTCTCCCCCACCCTCACTCACTCGCTCATTTTGACCGGGCTGGGGAAGGAGCTTGGGGTGCAGGAGGGGGGCAAGGCTCTATCTGGGGGTGCGAGCTCTGGAGTGGGGACAGAAATTAGGGGTTCAGGGTGTGGGAGAGGGGTTCAGGGCTGGGAGAGGGAGTTGGGTGCGGGAGGGGGCGTGGGGTGCGGGCTCCAGGCAGCACTTGCCTTGTGGGGTTCCCCAGAAGCAGCGATATGTTCCTCGGCTCCTAGGCATCGGGGTGGCCAGGTGGCTCTGCACGGTGCGCACTGCATCCGCCCAGAGGCACTGCACTGCAGTTCCCATTGGCTGCAGTTCCCAGCCAATTGCAGCTGCGGAGCCGTCACGCAGGGCGGGGTGGGGGCAGTGAGCGCAGCCCCCCCAGCCGTCCCTCCGCCTAGGAGCCGAGGAATATGTTGCTGCTTCCAGGAGCTTTGCGGAGCCAGGAAGGGAGCCTGCCAGCCCCGCCAACCAGACTTTTAACGGCCCAGTCAGCTGTGCTGCCCAGAGCCATAAGGGTCGCTTTTTGACCAGGAATTCCAGTCAAAAACCAAACACCTGGCAACCTTGCTCATCCCCTCAAGGCCAAGTCTGCACCCCTCCATTCGCCGGGGGAGCCATGCTGGCCTCTGGCTGGGGTCCCTGAACTCCACCTGCAGAGCCCCTCCTCCCCATTGCCACGCGCAGCCCCAGCAGGACCCTGCCCCTGGCCCCCTGGGGAGCAGCGAGACCCTCTGTGGAGTCCCCCCTCTCTGGAACCCCCTCTCTCTGCCTGGGCACCCAGATATCTGCCAGCTCCCTGCCGAGATGGGCATCTGTGACGCCGACCTCCCTCGCTTCTTCTACAACACCAGCTCCGGGAAGTGTGACAGATTCATCTACGGGGGCTGCCGGGGGAACCCCAACAACTTCGAGGGGGAAGCAGAGTGTCTCCAGGCCTGCGGGGGCCCCGGTAAGGGACACAGGGTGCCATACAGCCAGCCTGGGCCGGTGCCGGAGGCCCACCAGGGCTGAGCCCAAGGAGGTGGGGGAGAATCTACAGGCCTGCCTCCCTGGTCCTGGTTCCTCTATCCCAGCCACTAGTGAGCTGGGCCCCAGCCCCCTTGGCTCAGGAAAGGCTGCGACAGACGCAGAGAGGAGGGCAGGGAAGCCAGGATCTGCGGGATCCCGGGGGAGCCGCTCCCGTTGGGCAGAGGGGCTCGCGCTGCTCCCCCTGGGAAAGAGACGCATGGAGGGCGACAGGACGGAGGGCCGCAGGGCAGAGGCGACGGCTCATCCCGTCTTCCCTGAGCCCAGTGATTGAACCAGAGGGGTGGGAATTAATAGGGATGAGGGGGCTGACAGCCCAGGGGGCTGGGGTTTCACCCCTCCCCTGGAAGCCTCTGACGCTGGCTGCTGTCCCTGAGGGGCAGGGGCGGGGAGCCAGAGCAGGGCAAGGCAGGGCTGAATGGGCCCAGATGTTCCTGTGGGGCCCGAAGCTGCTCTGGGCTGGGTGGGTCTGAGGGGGCCCCGAGGAGGGCAGGGCCCACGGGGGTGTTCCCGGCCCCAGCCAGCCCTTGAACTGTCTCTCTGTGTCTGCCCAGTGAGGCCGGGGGTCTGCCCTGCCGGGGCCGGAGAGGGCCAGGCTGACGAGTGCGTCTCGCCGTGCTCCAAGGACAGCGACTGCCCCGCCAGCGAGAAGTGTTGTCTCCGGAGCTGTGGCCGGACCTGTGCCCCGCCCGTGCAGGGTAAGGTGCCGCCAGCCCCGGGGGACACTGCCAGGGCCCCGCGCCAGCCCACCCACGAGGGGGGGGGGCATCTGTGTCCGTGCAGGGAGGAGGAATCTGAGCTGGGGCCCCAGCCCCATTGAGCCCCCGGACTGACCCCGGCTCTGCCCGGGCCCAGGGGCGCTGCGGGAGCCCGAAGGGGGCAGGGCTCTCTGTGCCTGGCTGCGCTGCCGTGGGGCCCGGGGGCTCGGCCCAGGCTTCTCTACCCCCGTTCTCGCTGTTGCAGTGAAGCTGGGCCGGTGCCGCAGGACGCTGTTCGTGTGCATGGGGGTCATCACCGCCGAATGTGACACCGACGCCGAGTGCCCCGGCTCGCACAAGTGCTGCCCAGTCGGCTGTGCCAGGAAGTGCGCCCCTGCTGAGACCGGTACGGGGCCCCTCTCTCCCCCTCCCCCTCGCCCAGCGCCGGCTCAGCCAGGGTCTCACGGGAGGGCGTGCCAGCCCGGGGCTACAGCAGAGATCCCAGCCCGGGCCCTAGCTTGTGTGCAGGGGACACAAGGTGCCGCTGCACCAGGGAAGGACCTGGGAACCCCACACCCTCCTCAGGACACTAGGATGCTGGCCCCACCCCATCGCACAGCTCCCGCCCAGGGTGGCTCTGGGCTGGCATGGGGGCCGGGTTCCCCACGAGTCTCTGGGACCTGGGAGCCGTAGCAGAGCCTGTGGCTATGCAATAGGAGGCTGTGGGCCCAGAGATGGTGTCACGGAGTCCCTGGGCGCTGGAACTGCTCCCTACGAAGCCAGGCAGGACTCTGGGGAAGTCTCCTTTCTGGGAGCAGCCTGTCTGCAGGACCCACAGCTCACACAGCTTCCACCTTCCTGGGTCTGACCTCGGAGCATTCAGCATCCTCTGCCCCTCCGTGCGCTTCCCACAGCGAGTCCGCCCAGGCAGGGTCCTGGGGAAGCCAGAGGGTCCTGCCCCCCAGCTTCGCAATCAGACGTGACTCTCAGCCAGCCAGTAAAACAGAGGTTTATTAGCCGACAGGAACATGGTCTAACACAGAGCTTGCAGGTGCAGAGAACTGGACCCCTCAGCTGGGTCCATTTTGGGGGGCAGTGAGCCAGACAACCACGTCCGCACTTCACTCCTCGTCCCCAACTGACTCCCCCTCCAGCCCCTCCTCCTCTGGGCTTTGTCCCTTTCCCGGGCCAGGAGGTCACCTGGTTCCTTTGTTCTCCAACCCTTTAGCTCTCACCTTGCAGGGGGGAAGGGCCCAGGCCATCAGTTGCCAGGAAACAGGGTGTTAGCTATTCTCTGTGTCCAGACCCCTGCACACACCTCTAGGGCTCTGCAATGATCATACACCCTTATCCCACCCCCTAGACACTTAAGAACTGCCTAGGGGAAACTGAGGCACTCCCACACTATTCAGAGGAAACATTAAGAACAGTCCCACTTCATCACAGATGGCACCCAGGATTTGGGACCATACCCCAAAGCTGCCCCACCTCTCTCCCCCCCAGCCACTGCTCACTGTCACGTTTCCCTGGGCAGCTGTACCTGACCCCCTCAGAACTCCAAGCTTCACCTTTCTTGGAGCAGGGTTCTGCCATCCTCTCCCCAGACAGGGCCTGAGGCTGCAGACGGCTGCGAATCACTGCGTGCTCTGCAGGCCGGTGGCAGCTCGGGCCCCTGGGAGCCGTGGCGGGGTCACCCAGCGATCTGCCGGCTCTCTGCCAGCAAAGCTCTCGTTATTCAGCACAAACGCACTTCGGAGAAAACTGGTCTCAAAGGAGTAAGCAGCATAGGCGCCCCTCTGCCCTGTGGGGACCTAGGCAGGTCTGACAGTCCATCAGGTGCTCCTGTCTCTCGTCACCCGCTCCGGTCAGTTGCCACCTGGAGGAGGATGAGCCCTGCTCTGCTCAGCGCTGATGTTCAGTGTCTCCAAGCCCCCAGGTCAAACCAGAGAAGCTGTTTCCTGGCAGGGAGACATACCCAGGGGCAGGGAGTCAGTTACCCCCACTGACTTTAGGCTTGCAGGAAACCTCCTTTATCTGGGCACGAGCCGGCAGCGCAACCACGAGCCAGCCCAGACACACACGCAGAGCATGGCACCCGCACACAGTAGGCTTCGCGCACGGCAGGTGTCCCTTGCGCCTGTCACAACTGCAACTCCCTCCTTTCTCTTCCCAGCGCCCAGAGGCAGCGACAGCCTCCTCCCTGCCCGTGACTGGGGTAAGTGACACTGTCGAGGGGAGAGTGGGGCTAACGGGCAAGCGATGTGCCCCGGAGTGTCTGTGGAAGACAGGCAGAGGGCGCCTCTGGGATGAGACGGGGTGGGGGGGAATCTTCTACCTGAACTCTCCTCTCCAGGCTGTGGCATCCCCAGGGTCTCTGCCAGTTCTCGTGCCCTTTCCACCATCAAAGCCCTCCCTCCATGTGGGCAGGCCAGCATGGCTCTGTGCAGCCAATGCTGCTCAGCCATGACACCAGGCTCTTGTTCCTCCCCCCAAGGGGGGCATGCTGCCTCTGTAACTCTCCCGCCCCTGCCAGCCCGGGGCAGCCAGCTCCCACCCCTGCCAGCTCCCACCCCAGCCAGCCCAGACAGACAGCTCCCACTCCAGACAGCCCAGACACCCAGCTCCCACTCCAGACAGCCAGCTCCCACCCCTGCTAGCCCAGGCAGCCAGCCGGACAGCTAACGGGGAACAGCAATCCGCTAACCCTCCGCACCCACGGGCTGTTTACACCAGGGACCCTCTCTGTTGCAGTGAGACCTGGGACCTGCCCCCCTGATCCGGTCCGATGTGCCCACTCAGCACCGGCCCACTGCTCCGGTGACCCCGAGTGCCCGGGAATGCGGAAGTGCTGCTATATCGCATGCAGATTCCGCTGCGTTGACCCGGCACAAGGTACCAGAGACGGCGAGTGGTTGTGCGTGTCTCAGTGCAGTGAGCGCGCCCTGCACCGGCTGAGCTGGGGTCCCCTTGGGGCGGGTGCGCCAGCCCCCGGCTGCAGACAGATCGCTGCACTGCACCAGCCACAGCAAACCAGGGAGAGACCCAGGTACCTGGTACCTTCCCAGCTGCCCCACGCCCATGACACTGGGGACGGGCTGGGGCTGGGGCTGAGCCTGACACTCCCCCATCACAAATTCCCCCCTCGGACAGGCTGCAGCTGCCTGCGAACCTGAGCCCTGCAGGAGCCCCCAGCGTCCCCCAACTGCCCCGCTGCAGCCTGTCATGGGCTGCCCAGGGAGCTGTGTGTGTCTGTGCAGCCCTGAGCCCATGGGCCCTGCTCTGCAAAGAGCCACCCAGCTGGAGCGACAGACTGTAATGGGGGGCTCCAGGCTGAGTGGATAATGGCGGGGGGGGGCTCCAGGCTGAGTGGATAATGGGTGGGAGGGGGCGGAGAAGCTCCAGGCTGAGTGGATAATGGGGTCGGGGGAGCTCCAGGATGAGAGGGATTCTGGAGACAGGGGTCTGGGGGAATTTCTTTCTCTGACTGACCGGCCGGTAGCTGCGTCCAGCCAGTGCTGTGAGGGGTGGAACTGAGGCTTCCCAAGGCTCTGCTCAGCCCCCACCACACACACACCCTGAGCATGTCCCTTGCTTGCAGAGAAGCCTGGCTATTGCCCGGTCCTCATGCCTGCAGGCCTGAACCTCAGTAAGAGCTGCCGCCCCTGCCTGGCGAACAGATCCTGCTCCACCTGCTTTCGGGACGCGGATTGCCCAGGCCCGGAGAAGTGCTGCCCAGGCCGGTGCGGAACCCGCTGCTCGGAGCCCGTTTCCAGTAAGAGAACATACGACCGGCCACACAGAGTCAGGCCAGTGGTCCCACTAGCCCCGTACCCTGTCCTGACAGAGGCCAGGCCCAGCTTCTGGCAGTTAGGGGTTTAGGGACACCCGAGCATGGGGTCACCTCCCTGACCATCTTGGCTAATGGCCATCGATGGACCTAACCTCCAGGAACTTATGTAATTCTTTGTTGAACCCTGTTATACTTTTGGCTTTCACAGAATCCCCTGGCAGTGAGTTCCACAGGTTGATCGTGCACTGTGTGAAGAAATACTTCCTTCTGTTTGTTTTAAACCTGCTGCCTAGTAATTTCATTGCGTGAGCCCTGGTTCCTGTGTTATGGGACGGGGTAACTAACACTTCCCTAGTCACTTTCTCTGCTCCATTCATGAGTTTATAGATCTCTATCTATCCCCGCTCAGTTGCCTCTTTTCCAAACTGAGCAGTCCCAGGAGGCACCAGCCTGGCCCGAGCAGAGGATACCTGCAGCAGGGTGTGCATCCCCCGCCCCCCACCTCCCCCCATCCGTGAGCGGCAAGACTCAGAAACTGGGGCCCAGGGGGCAGGGCAGGACCCGCAGAGCACAGCGCCCTGCCCGACAGGCAGAGGCGGCGCTGGGAGCCTGCAGAGCATTGAGCTCAGCGCCCTGGGGCAGCAGGGAGAGGCCACTAGCCCTGCCGTGCTTGGCTGTGACCGCGGGGCATGGAGCCGTGCCGGAGACAGAGAGCGACAGGCCCCGGCTGAGCCGCATGGAGTCACGTCCCCTGCACTCCCTCCGCTCTGCTCTGCATCCCCAGACGTCTGCCAGCTCAGCCCCGACACTGGGCCCTGCAAAGCCTGGGTCCCTCGGCTCTTCTACAACTCCAGCTCCAGGCACTGCGAGCTCTTTATCTACGGCGGCTGCCAGGGGAACCAGAACAACTTTGCTGTGGAGGAGGAGTGTCTGCAGGCCTGCGGGCCCCCTGGTGAGAGCAGGGCCTGGCGGGGGGGAGTTTGAGCTCGCTCTGTAGGGGCATCCTCCTCCAGGCAGTCTGCACGGCACTGCCGGGCACTCTCTGTTCTCTGTTCTAGACATCTGCAAACTGCCCCCTGAAGCGGGACCCTGCGACGCCGCATTGCCCCGGTTCGTCTACAACGCTGAGGCCGGGCGGTGTGACGGGTTCACGTACGGCGGCTGCGGCGGCAACAGGAACAACTTTGAGACGGAGGCCGCGTGTCTCCAGGCCTGCGCAGGCCACGGTGAGGTGTCAGCTCAGCCGCTGGGGCCCCGAGCCCTCCCGTCGGGCCGCCGGCTTGGCCAAGCTGCGGGTTCGGTCAGTGGCTCAGCCACTTCCCTCGGAAAGTCCCTCCAGAACTTGGGGTTGTCTTCTGAGCCTGGGGCCTCACAGACCTGCCTTCTGGACACATCGGTCTCGAAGCCTCCCCGCTAGCCCCGCCAGGGCGAGGGCTCTCTTGGACCCCGTCTGTGGGCAAGGCCTATGAATGACGTTAGCTGGCCTCTCTGCAGTGTCTGGACCCTCCTCCCTTGCTCCCTGGAGACCCACTGAACCCACTGACTGGCACAGGCTCCCTGCTGCTGACGCACTCGGGCCCCTCTGACTGTTTGCTCTTTAGGGTTCCCCTTAGCCCCCCTAATCGCCCACACCCATTCGAGCTGCCTGCCGACCTCAGGTGGGCCCAGAGGGGCTGAGATTCCTCAGCTGGCTGGGGAGCAGGAGTCCTGTGCCCTGGGCTCTGGCCTGTCCTCGGCCCTGCCCCAACCACTTTCTCCTTCTCTTTCAGGCATGGCCTAGCCCTGGCCAGAATGGGGCTCCACGGGGAAGCTGCAGTCCCTGGGGACCAGTCCCATTCACCCAGCATGACCCTTTGTTGCAATGCTCTTCTGCTGTCAAGTCCCTGTCCTGTGTGGAAATAGGTTTTTCTGCATGTGCTTCTCACAAACTTGTTACTGTGTCCCTGGGGTAATGGGGTCTCACCGGAGGTGCTTGCATTGTTACAGATAAAGGGATGTGACTGATTCAAACCTGTTCCCCCTCTAGTCTGGATCATTAGCCGGTGTCTGAAATGCAGAACAACATTTCCACACTGTGCCTGCAACAACCTGCCCCTGGCGCTCCCCACCTCCACCCCATCAGGCACCGATCGGCAGGGTTTGCTCCTGTGCACTGGAATCTCGGTGTGGCCCAGTCGGACTCACGCAGTGCATTGCACGTGCTTGTGGAGATGTGACCAGCCCAGGGGAGAGATTTAGCTGCTTGGAGCAGGGCCTGTGTCTTCCCCTGGCCCCACTCAGAGCGGAGAATAGAATCGGGGTGGGCCGCCCTTTGCCCTGCAGGATTATTTTGTCTCCCATTTTCTCAGATTTTTTCAGATGCTTTCATAGAATGTGGGTGCATTTGCAACACAATTTGCATACACAATTCCTGCAGTTACATGCACAAGCATGGTAAATGCAGCTAGATGCCCTGCCAGCTATTTGCCTGGGCACTTATCACCACTGAACATGCATCCTAACACCTGGGCCCAATGGCACCCCCTCTTATTCTTCATCCACGGGCAAGGAGAGGCTGGGGAAGGGTGCTTGCGTTCCGCACAGTTGGCTGGATTGTCTCTACCTCCTTCCAGCATGACACCTCTCAGCCCTTGGGCAGTAGCAATCCGATGGCTGAGGTGCTCCCTCGGGATGGTGTCTCAGGCAGGCACCGGGTCTCTGCTGCAGGGGGTCAGCCTGAGATCACACAGACAGTGGGGCCATGACCCTGTCATTCAGGATCACTGCACACAGGAAAGGCTTCGTTTGCACCTTACAGGATTGAAACAGGATCCGGATGCAGATCTGCTGGTGTCTCATGCGCTACCCATTTGGGGTGACTCCCAGGGTCGGCAGGCCCCACCCCCCCATACCAGAGTCTGACCTGCGTGGTCCAAGCTCAGACCATCCATAGACCCAAAGATCGGGCACATGCTTTGCCAAACTGAGGCCAAACATTTCCCAAGAGGCCAAGGAAACCGTTTTTGCTCCCATGATGTCTCTGTTCTGTGACACCATTTCATGTCTCCTCCAAGGCCCTTCAGGCCTGGCCGCTAACATTACGCTTCTCAGCTGTCATGTTAAAGGGCCCCAGATCACTTTGGTCTCTGTTTCAGTTCTGTTTATTGAGGATTTTCCATATTCACTGAACCCCGAGCGAACAGAGAGACAATATAATACAGCAGTGCAGGGACTCCCCAGTAGACAAGCATATGGCATGTCAGAGTTTAACCCAAATCCTTATCATTCCTGAGCCCCCAAGGGAGAGCAATGGGGCTGGAGCAGAAATGGGGGATCGGCACGAGAGCGGAGGGGGATCCAGGCAAAGGGGTTGCCTGAGACTGCGCTGGGCACCAGGGGCTGCACTGCCGCAGTGGGGCTCTGCCGTGACCCCAGGACATGGAGCAGCAGGCCCAGGCTGCAGATGGTCATGCTGACATGCACCTCGCGGCTCGCCGGCCGATAAGCCTGTTGACACAATCTGGCAGGGCATCCAGCACGGGATTCTGCGAACTCCCCGTCCTGTGTTTGTGCTGCTCCCAGACTTGGCACTGGCTGGGAGCTGGCCTCTGGCAGGATGCTACAGGTCACCACGTGGGAGCCAGCCCTTCCCCCTGCTGGCCCTGCCCCACCCATGCAGGGTTTAAATCCCCACCTAGCTCAGCCCTGGGTGCTCAGAGATAGCCCCTGACAGCACCATGAAGTCAGGTACCATCTTCCTCCTCCTGGGGCTCCTGGCCCTGGGGAACGCCACATGGAAGAAGGAGAAAAGTGGTGAGTGGTTTGCCCTGTTCCTCTGGCCCAGGGCAGCTGGGGTGGATGTGGGGGATCTAGAGCCCAGCACCATCTTGGCCTTCGATGGCTGGCTAATGAAGAGCTCCATGGCCATAGCCCTGCGTGGCGCTGATGTGGGCTCAGAGGAGGAACAGCCACATGCTGCCCATGGAAATCCACCCTGCCTATAGGGCTGCTTTCCAGCTGGGCCCTTGCCCAGGGACCGGGCCATGCATGCTATAAGATCTGCACGAGCATACTCGGAGCATGTGCAGTACGCAGCCCCGGTGCACGGCCATTAGGCTATGCAAGTGCACACAGGTATTTACATCCGTAAGTTGCAGGTGGAACAGCGAGGCCAGGGTTTGAAAACCTCAGCCCCAAGCCTCCCCACCCCCAGGACTGGCTGTGCTGACAGCTGATGTCAGGTCTGGGTGGCATGGCACCAGCTCAACCTGGTAAGGCCGGTTTTTAAGAGGCACAGACATTTTTGCCGCCTGGCTTCACCCCCTGCTCAGAGCAGGGAACAGCACAATGCTGTAAACATGGGAGGTCTGTCCATGCTCCAGCGGCCAGCCTGGCTTCCCCAGCTGAGCTGCACCAGGGAACAGGCTCTTCCGGGTTTCAGAGGGAAAGACTTGACTAAACAGCAGCGGTAATGTGGATTTCGCACTCAGCCGTGCTAATGTCGCCAAAGTGAAATGACTAAAGGTGGCTGCAAAGCCTCTGATCTGTAACCGGTGCAGGCACAACAAAATAGCTGTCCGTGTGCCTGGAGAATCACGAAGATAATGGCTGTATTTAAGAAAGGGGAAAAAAGAGATCCTCACAAATACAGCCCCTTTAGCCTGACCTCTGCAGAACACAAGGGTTTAGAACAAATTGTGAAGGAAAGAATAAAGACGTGGAGGTAAATGGGATAAAATGCACCACGGGCAGATCGTGCCTGACTAACCTGGTGTCTTTCTTTGATAAGAGACCTGATTCTCTAGAGGAGGGAAATGTGGAAGATCTAATCTAGCTGGACGTCAGTAAACGATGCAGGTGGGAAATTCCTAGTTAAGTGGAGAAGACGGGATTAGCACAAGAACTGTGGCGTGGGCAAGGAGCTGACGAAGGGGAGATGACCACGGGTTGTGCTGGAAGGGGGAGGGCCGGGCTGGAGGGAGGTTCCTGGTGGCGTTCCTCTGGGATCAGTCTTGGGACCACTCTTATTGGCTGTTTTGATTGGTGACCTTGGCACAGGAAGTAGGAGTGAGCTAATGAAATTTGCTGAGGACACAAAGTTGAGACATTTTGTTTCAAATGTAGCTACGAACAAAAATAAAGGTAAAACCACCTGGAAACCGAAGGTTTTGCTCCACCTGAAACGACAGTCTGTGTGTGTGTCTTGGCCACTGAATCAAAAGCTCCATCGTTCACCCAGCACGAGCCCGAAGGTAGCACAGCGCGAGAGTCAGAGGCAGCGCAATGGCTGAGGGGCTGGGTCCTGCTGCCACTGATGTCGGGGAGCAGGATCAGGCCCTTCCGTCTCCCGGGCGCATCAGACATTGGCCAGGCAGCAGGTTCTTCCCTTGCAAAACCCCAGGGGGGCCCACAGGACATTAGGGTGAACTCTGAACAGCTCCGCTCGACCGCCTGCGGCCTGGGAGAGACAACGCTGGCCTGTTACCGCGGGCTGTTTGCCTTCGAAGGGCGAATCGCCCCAGGGAAGGAGCAACGGGCGCCCAGCAGCCCAGTCACACAACTGCAGGAGAACCGCGTCCTGCTCCACTGCGGCTCCCCGCTGTGCAGGCCCGGGGCGGGCTGGGTTAATGGGCCGAGGGCGTGGACGTGGCGAGGGGGCTTTAGAACAGTTAATAAATATTTACCCGCCTAAACCTTGCAGCAACTCCCTGCAGCTTCCTGCCCGTGCCTCCCTTCTCTGGGGTAATGACAGAGCCACCAGCTTCAGTCCTAAGGTGCTGAACGCTTGGCCTCAAGGGTCAGGCCGGGACCCTGCATTCCCGGGGCTGGGGTGGGGAGAGCACAGCAAGGACAGCTGCTCCCCTCCCAGCAGGGCGGTTGAACTGTCTCCTCCAAGTGACCCAGGCTCTTGTCTCCCGCACAGCCACAGCCAAGGACGGTGAGTGTCCGGCCGAAATGAAGGGGCCCGCACGACCCCCCCAGGCCTACTGTCTCTCGGATGAGTCCTGCCCAGGGAGCGAGAAGTGCTGCAGCGAAGGGGACAGGAGAGTCTGCGTCCTCCCGGATTCAGGTACCGGCCGATCCCCCTGTGGGCAGGCAGGGGAGGCTCTTCATAGAATCATAGAATCATAGAATATCAGGGTTGGAAGGGACCCCGGAAGGTCATCTAGTCCAACCCCCTGCTCGAAGCAGGACCAATTCCCAGTTAAATCATCCCAGCCAGGGCTTTGTCAAGCCTGACCTTAAAAACCTCTAAGGAAGGAGATTCTACCACCTCCCTAGGTAACGCATTCCAGTGTTTCACCACCCTCTTAGTGAAAAAGTTTTTCCTAATATCCAACCTAAACCTCCCCCACTGCAACTTGAGACCGTTACTCCTCGTTCTGTCATCTGCTACCACTGAGAACAGTCTAGAGCCATCCTCTTTGGAACCCGCTTTCAGGTAGTTGAAAGCAGCTATCAAATCCCCCCTCATTCTTCTCTTCCGCAGACTAAACAATCCCAGCTCCCTCAGCCTCTCCTCATAAGTCATGTGCTCTAGACCCCTAATCATTTTTGTTGCCCTTCGCTGGACTCTCTCCAATTTATCCACATCCTTCTTGTAGCGTGGGGCCCAAAACTGGACACAGTACTCCAGATGAGGCCTCACCAGTGTCGAATAGAGGGGAACGATCACGTCCCTCGATCTGCTCGCTATGCCCCTACTTATACATCCCAAAATGCCATTGGCCTTCTTGGCAACAAGGGCACACTGCTGACTCATATCCAGCTTCTCGTCCACTGTCACCCCTAGGTCCTTTTCCGCAGAACTGCTGCCTAGCCATTCGGTCCCTAGTCTGTAGCGGTGCATTGGATTCTTCCATCCTAAGTGTAGGACCCTGCACTTATCCTTATTGAACCTCATCAGATTTCTTTTGGCCCAAACCTCCAATTTGTCTAGGTCCTTCTGTATCCTATCCCTCCCCTCCAGCGTATCTACCACTCCTCCCAGTTTAGTATCATCCGCAAATTTGCTGAGAGTGCAATCCACACCATCCTCCAGATCATTTATGAAGATATTGAAAAAACCGGCCCCAGGACCGACCCCTGGGGCACTCCACTTGACACCGGCTGCCAACTAGACATGGAGCCATTGATCACTACCCGTTGAGCCCGACAATCTAGCCAGCTTTCTACCCACCTTATAGTGCAGTCCTGTCCCATAATAAAACAGAAGGTGGGGGTGGGTCTGACGAGACGAAGGCAGCTCAGCCAGCACCACCACAAGGGGGTCTCTGCACAGAGATGTAGCGGCCGGTGGAATTCCCTGCCACTGGAGCTCAGAGGGCTGGATGGCACTACCACGCATTAAGATTAGGGTGATCAGCTCTCAGGCTTCAGGGCATATGCTGACTGCTGCAGGGGTCAGGAAGAAATTGCTTGTCCCCCACATACAGCCCTGCTCAGCTGGCCAGATACATTGCGGATGTTTGCCTTTCTCTGGAGCGTCAGACGCTGGGGAGTGCCAGAGGCAGCCTCAGAGCAGGGGCTGGGGAGACTCGTCTTTGGTTAGTTAGGAATCAGCAAAAAGAAAAGCAGCTCCGGAGGACTGAAATCTAAAGCCGTTCTCCCGGCTCCCCAGTCTCCGGCCCCGTAGCCCAGGAACGGCTCTGAAGAGCTCACTTTGCCAAGCTGAGAGGCCTTTCTCCCCTGGCGTTAGCTGGGCAGGTGCCCCCATCCTGACGGGTCTCGGGGAGCTCTGGGTCCCACAGCCAGTTCAAAGGACACGTTCCCTGTTGGGCCCGGCTCAGGCGCCGCTGAGCTGTGCTACAGGGTGCCCCGTGGGGAGCGAGGCCACGAGATCTGCACCAGGGCGCTGGGAACAGATCCTCAGGGCTCTCGGAGAAATGGCTGCCACAATCAGCCAGGGCCAGGCCCACCCTGCGATGCCCTCATCGGGGCTCCGCCAGAGCCCCCAGGCTACAGCAGCTCCTGCCACGTGGCAGGGGGGAGCCTGACATCGTGTCCTGCCAGCTGAAAAGTGACGTGCGGTGTTTTGGCTCTGGCCGTTGGGTCACAATAACCCGCAGCCTGTGATGCAATGCACTCCTCGCCTCAGCTCCTGGCTCACAATCCCCAGCTCCCTCCCCGGGCTCTGCAGGGGAGGCAAAGGGAGACGTGTCCAAGCCGTGCTGGCCAAGGGGCAGACTCCTGCTTCTGCAGCATCGGTGTCCACACACCCTGCAGGAAGGAGAGTGGGGGAACCTGTCCAATCCACGGGCAGTACTGTCTGGAAACGGCATCTCTTCTGATACAGGCCGCAGCTTCCCTGGACTTCAGGCTCTCTCCTTCCCGCCCTTGGGAGCTGCTGCGCTCCGTTGTGTGTATTCGCAACATCACCATGCACGTTAGAACGGCTGTCGTTAGTCACACCGGTGTGCTACCTTTTCACACTGCACCTGGTGCTCATTCTGTAGGCGCTCGGGCTGCTCCAGTGAACATATCATAGACACCAGGAACTCTTCCTTAGCAGCAGTGACAGGAGCTATAGGGAGATGGGCAATTCCATAGCTGATAGCCACACGCAAGGGCATTGCATTGCCATGTACCTGCCAGGCCTTTGCCTATTTGACTGAGCGATCCACACCCCAGAACTGAGCCGTAAGTACACATGGCTTGACAAATCCCCTGTTCTTTTTCCTTCTTTCCCAGTGCACCCAGGGTATTGCCCCAAGCCAGACGCAGGCCGGGTCACCATCTGTCTTGTGAGCTGCTCCGACGACACGCAGTGCTCCATGGACGAGAAGTGCTGCACCATCGGCTGCCACAGAAAATGCACCAAAGCTGAGCCAGGTAAAACGCTGCGAAGTAGCTCAAAGGGCTGCATCAGCCTGGTACAGCAGGCTGGCTTTCCAAACCAGTGAGGCCATGATAACATGGGCATTTCGCACGCACCATTGTGTGCCGCGTTCGTGCATTCAGTCACAACAGCTGTCCGCTCACGTGGCAAATCAGGCACATTTGCCAACACACGGACCCAATTTGCATGTGCAAACATGGTCACTGTGACATGACCTGGCCTTGCAGCCGTGTACCTGAACTCTCTGGAAATGGCTCCCCCGCCCCTTGTCCCACAGTGAACCTGCGCTGACAGACAGTGTCCACAGGCTCCCGGCAGCTAACAAGCCCCAGGGCTCCACTGCAGGGAGGAGTGAGAAAAGCCTTTTCACAGAATAGCGCACGGCACAAGTGAGCGGCTTCGTCCTTAAAAGGCTGCTGCTCGCAGACGGAGGCAATGCAATCCAGACTCTCCATGCATTCGAGGCCTCTTCAGTATATTCTTCTCCCATCTCCAGTGAGCACAGATGGGAATGTGGGGAGGGAGGGAACAGCCCTGCATATACCCCTGATCACTGCAGCAGCCCTGTGGGCCAGGAAGGCCTGCGCCCATGGGAGGAAATCCCACCCCCCGCCTCCACCGCAGAATTAGTTCTGGGTAGATAAATGCCACTGCCCGCTGCAAGGCCTCCACAGCCGCTGGGACACAGCCAGCCGGGCCCCCTCCCCCTGCAGGCAGAGAGCCCAGCCCAGCGAGCTGCTTTCCCCCAGGCAGAACGCCAGTCCCGAGCAGCCCCATTGCCTTCAGTGGAGCTCCCCGGGGCTTGAAGTGAAGCAGGTGCCAAGTGCTTTGCTGGAGCTGGGCTTTGGGAGGTGGAACCCAAGGAGCTGCCCCTGTAGTGCCCAGCCAGGCAAAATGCCCAGTGGGGGAGGACCTTGGGCTGGGCTGATAGTGACTAACTGAGGCTTTTGCAATCCGCTGAGCACTGCCATGCAGGAGAGATGGGTCAGTATGACCCCAGCCCTTATCTGGGTCCAAAATCCTGCAGCTCCCCAGCCAGGCCAACAAGGAACAAGCCTCCGCACCAGCAGCTTCTAGGAGCCAAGCATCTCCCACACGGTCACGCCATTCTGCACCTGAGCCGGCCTGGCCGGGGCTTTGCCCCCTGGGAGCCGACAACCCCCAGATGCTTCTCAGGCCAGGGTGGGGAAGGCCCTGCCTGTTCGCCGACGCGGTTACACTGGACTCTGACTCTTTTCCAGCCTCCCCGGGCGTTTGCCCCAAGAGGAAAGTACTACAACCATTTGCTCCTTGCGACAACAAGTGTGCTAGCGACAGGAGCTGCCCTGGGGAACAGAAATGCTGCTTTACCGGCTGTGGCCTTGACTGTGTCCCTCCACAAGCAGGTGCCCTCAGCACCGCCCTGCCGCCCGCCCAGTCCGGAGAGGGCTGGGACTGGACCAAACAGACTCAAGAGGGAGGCAGTGCTACAGGTGAAGACGGGCCAGGACTCTGAGTGCACAGGGGGGTGGGGGGACTGGTCCTAGGCTGGCCCATTTTTCACCAGATCCCCCGCCCCCTAGAGAGTCACTAGGGCTTGTTGGTCCCCCACAGACAGGGACATCCCTGCCCTTTGGCAGTGAAGCTGGGCCCTTCCATCGCTGGGAGGGGCGGTGCCGCAGTGACTGGGACTGCAGCCAGTGCTGGGTGCAGCCACAACCGCCCGTCAGTAACGGGCAGGGTTCCCAACCCTCCGGGATTGTCCTGGAGTCTCCAGGAATTAAAAATTGATCTTTGACTAAAGATTATGTCCTGTGATGAAACCTCCAGGAATACGTCCAACCAAAATTGGCAACCCTAGTAACGGGCAGAGGGAAACCTGTGATTTACAGGCTGTTGGTAACAGCGCCTCTGCACTGCAGCTTTGTTAGCCCAGGAGTTACCTGCGCTTACTGGAGGGGTGTTCTGAACTCGCTGGCACTTCCCCTGTGCTGGGAACAAAGGCCCAGGATTATTTATTCAGCCCAGTTCTGAAAGCTCTCTCCTGCTCTGTGAGGTGTCACTGTAACCAGGCAGTAATTAGCCAAGGCAACCGTCATGCGCTGGGGAGAGCGGGACGCTGCATTAGGAGCCCGGCATTCACTTCCAGGCTCACTTGGACCCTCACCTTGGGCTGTGCATTTGCGTGCAGTCGAGTGCGCAGAGATGGATGCACACTAGCCGGCCTGCTCGGTGCCCGCTAGTGCCAGGATCGCGTGCAGCGGTGCCGGGTGCAGATCCTTGCTTATGCACGTAGCTGGTTATTTGCATGTGCCTCTTTCTGAAGGAAAGTGCCTCAGTGTCTCCACCGGAGAAACGAGGCTACTGCCTGTTTCCCAGCGGTGGGTGCATGGGGCTAGCTGAGCGCCACGTACTACCATGGTGTTATTGCCACGGGCGGTTGTTCCTAGGGCCTCATTTCTGTTGCAGGGAAGCCTTGGACACCAAGGAAACGTGGAACCTGCCCACCCAACCTCGTCAGGTGTCTCTACACAGAGCCCCCTCTGTGCCGCAACGACACCGACTGCCAGGGGCGGCAGAAGTGTTGCTATAACCGGTGTCGGTTCCGCTGCGTGGACCCGGAGGAAGGTACCAGAGACGGCGGGCAGCACCACGCATGCTGTCGGCACGAGGGCTAGGCACAGAGTTACTGGGGCAACCCCCCCGATTCACAGGGGGCACCAGGGCAAATGGCAGCTGCGCCCGGGCCCAAACAAATCCCCACAAATCGCCTCTCTCCCCATCAGCACTGGGCTCATCCCGCTTCGCATCCTGCCCTCCAACGCCCCTGCCTTTGGGCACGGCTACTGAGAGCAGATTTTTTATCCCCGAGGTGCCCCTAAAGACCCGGGGAAGAGCCTGCAATTAACGCTCTGCCCAGGCTGCAATCCCTGGTGGGCAAAGGGCATTGCCCGGTGACACTGCCTCAGCCTTTGGCAGCGAATTGGTTGAGGGTGGCACAAAGTGGGTGTGGATTAGGGTAGAGGGAAGGCAGGGAGAACGAGCGCTGGGCGAAATTGGGGAGAGAGGAGCTTGGGCAGCAGGGTTAAGGCAGGGTGCTGAGAGCACCCAGGGCAGGGGGGGGGAAGCCAGGGGGCAGCCAGGGCAGAGGGGTGAAGACAGGGGGGTGAAGGCAGGGGGCAGCCAGGGTGGGGATGAGGGCATGTATAGAATCATAGAATATCAGGGTTGGAAGGGACCTCAGGAGGTATCTAGTCCAACCCCCTGCTTGAATCAGGACCAATCCCCAATTTTTCCCCAGATCCCTAAATGGCCCCCTCAATCATTGAACTCACAACCCTGGGTTTAGCAGGCCAATGCTCAAACCACTGAGCTATCCCTCCCCCCCACGTAGTTCTCTTTCCTCCCATGGGGATGTCATCTGCCCACCCCTCATCTCTCATCTCTGCCCTGTGACCCCTCATGTTCCAGAGAAACCCGGCGTCTGCCCAGCTGAGGCCCCAGCGGGCGTCCTCGATCCCTGTTTCTTCCGCTGCTCGGCGGACGAGGACTGCCTGGGAAGCGAGAAGTGCTGCGCCCTGAGCTGCGGCGCGGCCTGCCTGGAGCCAGGGCAGGGTGAGTGTCCTGGCAGCCCCGCACAGACCCTGTCAGGACCCCGCCCCAGACCTGCCCTGAGGGACCTGGCTTCCCCAGGGGCTCAGCGTCTCAGCGGAGGCGGGACGCTCTGTCCACCACGACCTCAGCCGGGGGCCAAGAGGTGGCAGGTGCTAAGGACAGCGGCTGAGAGCGGAGGGGGGCAGCGGCTGAGAGCGGAGGGGGGCAGTGTCTGGGGGGGCAGGCGGGCTGGCAAGGAGGAAGACAGGGCCAGAGACAGGACGAGACCGTGGGGAAGACGGGCCGAGCAGAGGGGGGCAGGAAACGGGACCCCAGGACGACGCCAAGGCTGCAGGGCCCCCCGTGCTGCCCTGCCCCAGGCTGCGGAGCCCGCAGCCCACAGCAGGAGGTGACCCAGCGGCCCTGGCCAGGGGATTGCGGCTGCCACAGACCCCCCCACTTTGCCACTTTGGGGCGGGACTTAGGAGAACACCTGGGAAAGGAGCAAGGCCGCGGGACAGCGGCTCGCGGGTTTGGGGTCTGAGGAAGGAGGGCAGGCGATAGGCCCAGCAGGGAGGACAGGTGCCCGGTCAAACCCCAACCCCTCCCCTGGGACGGGATGCTGGAGATGCTTAGCCCCCAAGGCAAGCAGCCCCGCTCAGACATTCACCGGTGTCGTAGCCCCCAAGGCAGGCTGCCCCACTCAGACACTCCCCTGTGCCGTAGCCCCCAAGGCAGGCAGCCCCACTCAGACATTCCCCGGTGCCGTAGACCCCAAGGCAGGCAGCCCCGCTCAGACATTCCCCGGTGCCGTAGCCCCCAAGGCAAGCAGCCCCGCTCAGACATTCCCCGGTGTCGTAGCCCCCAAGGCAGGCTGCCCCACTCAGACACTCCCCTGTGCCGTAGCCCCCAAGGCAGGCAGCCCCACTCAGACATTCCCCGGTGCCGTAGACCCCAAGGCAGGCAGCCCCGCTCAGACATTCCCCGGTGCCCTAGCCCCCAAGGCAGGCAGCCCCGCTCAGACATTCCCCGGTGCCGTAGCCCCCAAGGCAGGCAGCCCCGCTCAGACATTCCCCGGTGCCGTAGCCCCCAAGGCAGGCAGCCCCGCTCAGACATTCCCCGGTGCCGTAGCCCCCAAGGCAGGCAGCCCCGCTCAGACATTCCCCGGTGCTGTAGCCCCCAAGGCAGGCAGCCCCGCTCAGACATTCCCCAGTGCCGTAGCCCCCAAGGCAGGCTGCCCCACTCAGACATTCCCCAGTGCCGTAGCCCCCAAGGCAGGCAGCCCCATTCAGACATTCCCCGGTGCCGTAGCCCCCAAGGCAGGCAGCCCCGCTCAGACATTCCCCGGTGCCGTAGCCCCCAAGGCAGGCTGCCCCGCTCAGACATTCCCCGGTGCCGTAGCCCCCAAGGCAGGCTGCCCCACTCAGACATTCCCCGGTGCCGTAGCCCCCAAGGCAGGCTGCCCCACTCAGACATTCCCCGGTGCCGTAGCCCCCAAGGCAGGCAGCCCCGCTCAGACATTCCCCGGTGCCGTAGCCCCCAAGGCAGGCAGTCCCACTCAGACATTCCCCGGTGCCGTAGCCCCCAAGGCAGGCAGCCCCACTCAGACATTCCCCGGTGCCGTAGCCCCCAAGGCAGGCAGCCCCACTCAGACATTCCCCGGTGCCGTAGCCCCCAAGGCAGGCAGCCCCGCTCAGACATTCCCCGGTGCCGTAGCCCCCAAGGCAGGCAGCCCCGCTCAGACATTCCCCGGTGCCGTAGCCCCCAAGGCAGGCAGCCCCGCTCGACATTCCCCGGTGCCGTAGCCCCCAAGGCAGGCAGCCCCGCTCAGACATTCCCCGGTGCCGTAGCCCCCAAGGCAGGCAGCCCCGCTCAGACATTCCCCGGTGCCGTAGCCCCCAAGGCAGGCAGCCCCGCTCAGACATTCCCCAGTGCCGTAGCCCCCAAGGCAGGCAGCCCCATTCAGACATTCCCCGGTGCCGTAGCCCCCAAGGCAGGCAGCCCCGCTCAGACATTCCCCGGTGCCGTAGCCCCCAAGGCAGGCAGCCCCACTCAGACATTCCCCAGTGCCGTAGCCCCCAAGGCAGGCAGCCCCACTCAGACATTTCCCGGTGCCGTAGCCCCCAAGGCAGGCTGCCCCACTCAGACATTCCCCGGTGCCGTAGCCCCCAAGGCAGGCAGCCCCGCTCAGACATTCCCCGGTGCCGTAGCCCCCAAGGCAGGCTGCCCCGCTCGACATTCCCCGGTGCCGTAGCCCCCAAGGCAGGCAGCCCCGCTCAGACATTCCCCGGTGCCGTAGCCCCCAAGGCAGGCAGCCCCGCTCGACATTCCCCGGTGCCGTAGCCCCCAAGGCAGGCTGCCCCGCTCAGACATTTCCCGGTGCTGGGCTCATGTTTAACACCTGGCTTCTGCGGCACAAACGGGGCAGGGGGCCGAGGGCTGGGGGGGCCCATCCGAGGAGGCACCAGCCTCAAGGTTCTTAGAGCTCTGGGCTGGGGGCCCCCACCCTAGCGCCTCTCACGCCCGCTGCGAGGCATGAAGGAAACGCCCCGCAGCTGAGTCCGTGAGGAGAAGCTGCAGGGGATCCCAGCCCCCGGGGTCCCACCCGGAGAGGAGAGGCAAGGGGGCAGAGGCTCAGCCCTCCGGGCTCAGGGGAGTGAGAGCTTTAGCAGTTTGCCCTGTCTCTCTCCACCGCATGGGAAGCCGCCCAGAAATGACAGCCCGGCAGGCCCTGTGCTGGCGTTGTGTGCCCTGCCAGTGTCTGGCAGCAGCCCTGGAGCAGGGACACTCTCCCCCAGGCACCGTTAAACCCTATTGAGGCGTTCGAGGTGCCTCTAGAAGGGCTCTTGTTCTCGGTCTGTGGAATGCTCCGACTTCCTGTAGCGTAGGGTTGCCAGGTGTCCGGTTTTCGACCAGAACGCCTGGTCGAAAAGAGACCCTGGCGGCTCTGGTCAGCACTGCTGCCCGGGCTGTTAAAAGTCTGGTCGGCAGTGCAGCAGGGCTAAGGCAGGCTCCCTGGCTGCCATGGCTCCGGGCAGCTCCCAGAACCAGCGGCATGTCCCCCCTCCAGCTCCTATGCATAGGGGCAGTCAGGGGGCTCTGCACACTGCCCCCCACCCCAAACATCAGTTCCACAGCTCCCATTGGCCGGGAACCACAGCCAATGGGAGCTGCGGGGGTGGTGTCTGCTACCTGGCCATGCCTCTGCTTAGGAGCCAGAGCGGGGACATGCTGCTGCTTCCAGGGGCTGTCTGAGGTAAGCGTCTCCCGGAACCTGCACCCCGCACCCTTCCCATGCCCCAAACCCCTGCCCCAGCCCTGATCCCCCTCCCACACTCCGAACCCCTCAGCCCCCTCCTGGAGCCCTCTCCTGCACCCCAAATCCCTCATCCCTGGCCCCACCCCAGAGCCTGCAGCCCCAGCTGGAGCCCTCACCCCCCCCTGCACCCCACCCCCCTGAGCCAGCCCAGTGAAAATGAGCCAGTGAGTGAGGGTGGGGAGAGCAAGCGACAGAGGGAGGGGGATGGAGTGAGCAGGGGCGTGGCCTCAGAGAAGGGGTGGGGCCTTGCAGGCGGGGCATGGGCAGGGGGCAGGGTAGGGGTGTTTGGTTTTGTGGGAGTTGGGGTGACCAGATGACCTGATTTTATAGGGACAGTCCCAATATTTGGGGTTTGTCTCATATAGGCGCCTATTACCCCCCACCCGTCCCGATTTTCCACACTTGCGGTCTGGTCACCCTAGTGGGAGTAGCAAGTGGGCGGCCCCACTGTCGCGCCCTAGAGGCTCCCGCCCTGCCCTAGAGGCTCCTGCCCTCGCGGGCTGCCCCACGAAGGGTCGGTTCTGTACCCCCAGACATTTGCCAGCTGCCAGCCCAAGCGGGTCTCTGTGACGTCTACTCCTTCCGGCACTTCTACAACGCCACCGCCCAGAGGTGCGAGCCGTTCTTGTACCACGGCTGCCGGGGAAACGCCAACAACTTTAGGACAGAAGCCGAGTGTGTCCAGGCCTGCGCAGGCCACGGTGAGGGAGGTTTCCCTGCAGCCGGCTCTGCTGGGGGGGCCCGGATCCCCGGCCCCAGGACACCAGGGACACCCCGGCACTGGAGTCAGAGGGTCCTGGAGGGAGAGAGGGCTCAGGCCCCGGGAGTCGGGAAGCGGAGGGGCCCTTTGCCCCAGGTGAGGCCAAGAGCCCGGGGCAGGGGGATGAAGAGGAGGGAGAGAGCAGGGCCGGGGGGAGACGGGGCCCTGGCTCACGCTCCCACGGAGCTGGGAGGCTCTGCCTGCGAGTGGGCGTCTCACCGCCGCCCGCGGGACTGTTCTGTGCCCAGAGAAGCCCGGCGAGTGCCCGGCCGCAGAGCAGGGACCGGCCGGGGCCTGCGAGGAGAGATGCCGCCGTGACGACGACTGCCCAGGCGCCCAGAAGTGCTGCAGGAACGGCTGCGGCTCCGAGTGCCGCTCAGTGACCCCAGAAGGTGAGAGCCGCTTGCTGCTGTGAGGGGAGCCAGGGCTCCCAGGGGTTCCCTCGACGCATGCACCCCCGGCTGCACGCGCACCCCCGAGCGCCGGCCGGACTCTCGCTGAGCACTCTCCTGGGGCGGCCGGCACGGTGGGGAGGGCCACACGGGTCTCCCAGCCTCCGGGGGGGTCAGCGCCCAGCCTAGGGAGCAGGGGCCACGGGACTGTGCTGAGTGCAAGGGGGAGGGGGGAGCTGTTTATGGCCGGGGGCAGGGCAGGTTGCTGGATTTATTGTGCTTGGGACTCACTCTCCTTCCCAAAGTGCTCCCTGTCCCAGGAGACAGGTGGACATGCGAGAGGCCAAGACCAAGCAGGGACAGGGGTTGGGCTAGGCCCAGACAGAAGGCCAGGGCCAGGTTGGCCCATTTCCTGCCAGGACGCCCTTACCCCACCCGGGGCTGCGGCCCAGGGTCTGATGCCCCGTGGCTGTCTATCGCAGTGAGGCCTGGAGTCTGCCCAGCGTTACCAGGAGGAGCCGTCGGTGCCTGTGATGAGAGATGCCGTTCCGACAGCGACTGCCCGGGCGCCCAGAAGTGCTGCAGCAACGGCTGTGGCCTGGCCTGCGTGGCCGTGGCTCTCATCCTGGAGGGTGAGGATTGCAACACTAGACCCCACTGTGCAGCCACCCATAACACGCTGTCCCGGCAGCTCGGGGCACGTCCCCCCACCCCGCCCTGGGCGGTGTATTGTTCTCCCCCATTGCTCGATAGAATCTCGTACTACGTTCAGTTTGCTAAATGCGGGAGTTCTGTCCTAGCCAAGAGGGCAATGGGAGGTTCCCCTGGGGCGACCCCAAATGTTGCCCTGACACACCAGGGCCTGGTCTGTTCTGAGGCCATTCATTCCTGGGGGGGTCCCGAGTGCTGGCAGTCCTGCTGCTGAGCTAGTTTCTGCTCAATTGCTTCGGTGCAGCATCAGCTTCCCCTGCCCCCCACCCCGCCGCTCAGTGTCCATGGGGGTCCTCAGGGATCTGACAGAGCCAAGCCCTCGAAGCTGAGTCACAAATTGCCTAGATAACGGGGCACGTGCCGTGAAACGGCTCTTGCACAAGACGAGAAGGAGGTTCAGCAACCAGGCTTGTGCACGCTCCAAGTGGAAGTGCAGCCAGCATGGCAGTACACCCCTGCCCAGCCACGTGGGGCTCCCTGGGGCCCACAGCCTTGGCTGGCTGCCTGAGGAGCCCTGCCCTGCGAGTGGGGGCATCCCTGGCACGTCTGCTCTGTGTGTTGCAGTGAAACCCGGCATCTGCCCAGCCCAAGCGCCAGCGGACAGCCTCAGCCCATGCTTCTTTCGATGTACCAAAGACAACGATTGCCCGGGCCAGGAGAAATGCTGCCGTCTCAGCTGTGGCATTGCCTGCCTGAGACCGAAGCACGGTAAGAAACAGCTATTACCACGCCAGGCCCTTGAGAACTGGGGATGTTCCCCCCGGAGGACACCCCGTGGCACCCTGGGCGTGTGTCTGAGGCTGTGGAAGAATCGGGGCCACTCCCTGAGGATATGTCTACACGGCACAGACCTGGAACAGCAGGGCTTCGGCCAGCACTAAAAATAGCGGTGGAAACGTTGCCCTGGCCTTGTCCCCTGCCCCACCCCAGCTCGAGAGCCGGAGCCGCAGCGTCTACACAGTTATGTTTCATGCACTAGCACAAGCCCTGCCCCCACAAGTCTGGGGAGACGGCCTGGGCAGCTCGCTCTCTGGTGCAGTGTAGACGTACCTTCCAGGGCCAGGTCCCCACCCCGGAAACACGCCCTGAATGATCCTGACTCCCCCAAGCCCCAGGAGGTCTGACCAGCTCCTGATTGGCAGGGAGCTCAGTCCCAGGGGGCGGGGAATGGGGACGTGGGGCACAGAGCACTGGGGGCCAGGGGGCAGAGGACATGGGCCCAGAGAGCTGGGGACCGAGGGCCATGATGGAGCAAAGAGCGAGGCCACACGGGGTGGGAGCGCTGGCAGGATAGAGGGCACGTGAGCTGAGGCACAGAGGGGACGGGCAGCTGAGGGCAGGGCTTGGGGCAGGGCGGGGTCTGGGGGAGAGGACTGGACGTGCCAGGGCCCAAGCCAGATGGGGTCACAGGGCAGAGAGGGGTGACCTCAGAGAGCAAAGGGCAAGGAGAGACCAGGGAAGGTGCCGAGGCAGCAGGCCAGGGGACTGGTTCTGGGCCGCCCTTCAGGCCGGGCCTGGCCCATTTCCCCAAGAACCCCCCTGCCTGCCGCCCCATTCCCGCATGGAGTCACTGGGACTTGGCTGGGGCAGCTCTGTGACTGGGCAGGGCCTCACTGCCACGCGCCTGGCCTGTGTTCCAGAGAAACCAGGGCTGTGCCCAGCATTTAAAATCAGAGACGAGGGGCCGCCCCTGACGCTGTGCCAGCAGGACAGCGACTGCCACAAGAGAGACAAGTGCTGCAGGATGGGCTCCAGCTACGTCTGTGCACCGCCCTCCCCCACGGCAGGTGAGACGGCACGTGCCCACGTGGGCTGCTCCAGGGGCACCCGCTGCCCACCCCGTCACTCCCTCCCAGGGGCCGATGGCTCGAGGGCCCCATGCCAGCCAGAGCCAGTTGAGTGCACCATTCTGCCCCACACACCGCCCTCTGCCAGTCATAGAGACAGAGCCTCAAGCCCTGTCCCAGTGCTCCCCCAAACCTCAGCGGGGCTGAGCTGACCCCCACATGGTGCCCTCTAGCTCTGCCCCTGGGGTGGGTGGCTGTAGGATGGTAACCATGGGGATGCCCAGGGGCTCTCCCCGTGACAGTGGGTGGTGGAAAGCAGCTGCGGGGAGCCTGGAGCAGAGCACCAGACATCAGCTGTCTCCCAGCACACCCATCCCCACTTGCCACGGCTCCTGCTGCCTTCACCTGCCAGCCCCACTGATACTGACCCCACCCTGCGCTGAGCGCTGGGAGATGTCAGAATCTGCCTACAGCCCCCTTGGCCCCGTTCCCGGCAGGGCCTCCACCCCTGATACCGGCTGGAGCGTTAGGGCTTGTCTGGATGGGCCATCACTGCTCTGTGTCTGCTCTGTGTTGCAGAGGAACCCGGCGCTGGCCCAGCCGCCCCCGAGGGGCACGGTGGGCAGAGATGCCGCAGTGACTGGGACTGCCCGGGAGCAGAGAGATGCTGCAGCCATCGGTGTCGTGCAGAGTGCCCCGCGCAGGGCGAAGGTAAACCCCACCCTGTGCCATTGGCACGGGACTCAGCTGATCATAAGAACAGAATAACGGCCATACAGGGTCAGAGCAAAGGTGCATCTAGCCCAGTGTCCTGTCTTCGGACTGTGGCCAGTGCCAGATGCCCCAGAGGGAAGGAACAGAACAGGGAATCACCAAATGATCCATCCCCTGCGGCTCATTCCCAGCTTCTGGCAAACAGATGCTAGGGACACCATCCCTGCCCATCCTGGCTAATAACCATTGATGGACCTATCCTCCATGAACTTATCTAGTTCTTTTTTGAACCTAGTTATGGTCTTGGCCTTCAACAACATCCTCTGGCAAGGAGTTCCACAAGATGACTCTGTGGGTTTTTTTGTGTGTGAAAAAAACTTCCTTTTGTTTGTTTTAAATCTGTTGCCTGTTAATTTCTTTTGGATCTAGACTGTTCTCAGTGGTACCAGATGACAGAACAAGGAGTAATGGTCTCAAGTTGCAGTGGGGGAGGTTTAGGTTGGATATTAGGAAAAACTTTTTCACTAGGAGGGTGGTGAAACACTGGAATGCGTTACCTAGGGAGGTGGTAGAATCTCCTTCCTTGCAAGTTTTTAAGGTCAGGCTTGACAAAGCCTTGGCTGGGATGATTTAGTTGGGGATTGGTCCTGCTTTGAGCAGGGGGTTGGACTCAATGACCTCCTGAGGTCCCTTCCAACCCTGATATTCTATGATTCTATGACCCCTAGTTCTTGTATTATGAGAAGGAGTAAATAACACTTCCATATTTACTTTCTCCACACCAGTCATGATTTTATAGACCCCTATCATATCCCCCCTTAGTCATCTCTTTTCCAAGATCAGAAGTCCCAGTCTTATTAATCTCTCCACACAGGGAAGCCGTTTCATACCCCATCTCATTTCTTTTGCCCTTTTCTGGACCTTTTCCAATTCCAATATATCTTTTTTGAGATGGGGCGACCACATCTGCACGCAGTATTTAAGATGTGGGCGTACCATGGATTTATAGAGAGGCAGCATGATATTTTTTGTCTTATATTATCTATTCCTTTCTTAATGATTCCCAACATTCTCTTCGCTTTTTTGATTGCTGCTGCACATTGAGTGGATGTTTTCAGAGAACTATCCACAATGACTCCAAGATCTCTTTCCTGAGTGGCAACAGCTAATTTAGACCCCTTCATTTTATAGGTATAGTTGGGATTATTTTTCCAATGTGCATTACTTTACATTTATCAACACTGAATTTCATCTGCCATTTTGTTGCCCAGTCACGCAGTTTTGAGAGATCCTTTTGTAGCTCTTCGCAGTCTGACTGGGATTTAATTATCTTGAGTAGTTTTGTATCATCTACAAACTTTGCCTCCTCACTGTTTACCCCTTTTTCCAGATAATTTATGAATATATTGAATAGGACTTGTTCCAGTACAGACCCCTGGGGACACCACTGTTTACCTCTCTCCATTCTGACAGCTGACCATTTATTCCTACCCTTTGCTTCCTATCTTTTAACCAGTTACCAATCCATGACAGCTCACTTTTCTTAAGAGCCTTTGATGAGGGACCTTGTCAAAGGCCTTCTGAAAATCTAATTACACTATATCCACTGGGTCACCCTTGTCCACATGCTTGTTGACATCCACTGTCACGGAGTCCCTGGGCGATGCTCTGGAACTGCTCCCTATGGAGCCAGTCAGGACTCTGGTGAGGTCTCCTCTCTGGGAGCAGACTGTCTTCAGGGCAAGAAGCTCACACGGCTTCCACCTTCCTGGGTCGGACCTCGGAGCATTCAGCATCCTCTGCCCCTCCGTACGCTTCCCACAGTGAGTCTGCCCAGGCGGGGTCCTGGGGAAGCCAGAGGGTCCTGCCCCACAACTTCACAGTCAGACGTGACTCTCAGCCAGCCAGTAAAACAGAGGTTTATTAGATGACAGGAACATGGTCTAAAACAGAGCTTGTAGGTACAGAGAACAGGACCTCTCAGCTGGGTCCATTCTGGGGGGCAGTGAGCCAGACAACCACGTCTGCACTTCACTCCATGTCCCCAGCCAGCCCCAAACTGCCTTCCCCTCCAGCCCCTCCTCCTCTGGGCGTTGTCCCTTTCCAGGCCAGGAGGTCACCGGATTCCTTTGTTCTCCAACCCTTTGGCTCTCACTTTGCAGGGAGGACGGGCCAGGCCATCAGTTTCCAGGAAACAGAGTGTTGGCAATTTATGTACCCTGGCCCTTTGCTCTGCAACAATTACACTCCCTTATCCCACCACCTAGAGACTTAAGAAATGCATAGGGGAAACTGAGGCACCCCTACAGTATTCAGAGGAAACGTTAAGAACAGTCCCACTTAGTCACACACTCAAATAATGTTAATAGATTGGTGAGGTATGATTTCCCTTCACAAAAACCATGTTGACTCTTCCCCAACAAATTATGTTCATCTATGTGTCTGACAATTCTGTTCTTTACTGTAGTTTCAACCAGTTTGCCTGGTACTGAAGTCAGGCTTACCGGCCTGTAATTTCCAGGGTCACCTCTGGAGCCCTTAGCTATCCCCCAGTCATTTGGTACAGAAGCTGATTTAAATGATAGTTTAGACACCACAGTGAGTAGTTCCGCAATTTCACATTTGAGTTCCTTTAGAAATCTTGGGGGAATACCATCTGGTCCTGGTGACTTATTACTGTTTAGTTTATCAGTTTGTTCCAAAACCTCCTCCAATGACACCTCAATCTGGGACAGTTCCTCAGATCTGTCACTCAAAAAGAATGGCTCAGGTTTGGGAATCTCCCTCACATCCTCAGCCGTGAAGACCGATGCAAAGAATTAATTTAGCTTCTCCACAATGGCCTTAGCATCCTTGAGTGCTCCTTTAGTACCTTGATCGTCCAGTGGCCCCACTGGTTGTTTAGCAGCTTCCTGCTTCTGATGTACTTAAAACATTGTTTGCTATTACTGTTAGAGTCTTTGGTTACCTGTTCTTCAAATTCTTTTTTGGCTTTCCTAATTGTATTTTTACACTTCTCTTACCAGAGTTTATGCTCCTGTCTATTTTCCTCACTAGGATTTAACTTCCACTTTTTTAAGGATACCTTTTTGCCTCTCACTGCTTCTCTTACTTTGTTATTTAGCCATGGTGGCACTTTTTTGGTTCTCGTACTATGTTTTTTAATTTGGGATACACATTAAAGTTGAGCCTCTATTATGGTGTCTTTAAAAAGTTTCCATGGAGCTTGCAGGAATTTGACTTTTGGCGCCGTACCTTTTAACTTCTGTTTAACTAACTTCCTCATTTTTGTGTAGTTCCCCTTTCTGAAATTAAATGCTACAGTGTGGGGCCACTGTGGTGTTTTCCCCGCCCAGGGATGTTAAATTGAATTATATTATGGTCACTATTACCAAGCGGTCCAGCTATATTCACCTCTTCGACCTGATCCTGTGCTCCACTTAGGACTTGCCTCTCCCCTTGTGGGTTCCAGGGCTAGCTGCTCCAAGAAGCAGTCATTTAAGGTGTCAAGAGACTTTATCTCTGCATCCTGTCCTGAGGTGACATGTACCCAGTCAACATGCGGATACATAATTGAAATCCCCCATTATTACTGAGTTTTTTATTTTAATAGCCTCTCTAAGCTCCCTGAGCATTTCACAGTCACTATCACCATCCTGGTCAGGTGGTCGGTAATATATCCCTACTGCTATATTCTTATTATTCGAGCATGGAATTACTATCCACGGAGATTCTGTGGTACAGTTTGGTTCATTTAAGATTTTTTACACTTTCTTTCACATATAGTGCCACTCCCACGCCAACACGACCTGTTCTGTCCTTCCGATATATTTTGTACCCTGGTATTACTGTGTCCCATTGATTATCCTCATTCCACCAAGTTTCTGTGATGCCTATTATATCAATAGCCTCATTTAATACGTCGCACTCTAGTTCACCCATCTTATTATTTAGATTTCTAGATCCTATCCCTCACCCCCATCGGTTTGGTAATAATGCCACCCACAGCCCCAGCTGTCAGCCAGTCGCCTTCTGGGGGGCAGAGCTGGACTCTGGGGAAGAGCAGCTCCCCTCCTGGTTGGTGAAGAGGGTCACTCCAAGGAGCTGCAGGGATTTTAGAATGGGTCAGCACCCAGGGACAGGGAGATCCAGGCTTTGCCCATCGTTACCTGGCATTACAGGTGTCATGGAGTCCCGGGGCGATACTCTGGAACTGCTCCCTACGAAGCCAGGCAGGACTCTGGGGAAGTCTCCTTTCTCTGAGCAGCCTGTCTGCAGGACACACAGCTCACACAGCTTCCACCTTCCTGGGTCTGACCTCGGAGCATTCAGCCTCCTCTGCCCCTCCGTGCGCTTCCCACAGCGAGTCCGCCCAGGCGGGGTCCTGGGGAAGCCAGAGGGTCCTGCACCCCATCTCCGCAGTCAGACGGGACTCTCAACCAGGCAGTAAAACAGGTTTATTAGACGACAGGGACATGGTCTAACACAGAGCTTGTAGGTACAGAGAACAGGACCCCTCAGCCGGGTCCATTTTGCGGGGCAGTGAGCCAGACAACCGCATCAGCACTTCACTCCATGTCCCCAGCCAGCCCCAAACTGAAACTCCCTCCAGCCCCTCCTCCTCTGGGCTTTGTCCCTTTCCGGCCCAGAAGGTCACCTGATTCCTTCATTCTCCAACCCCTTTAGCTCTCACCTTGCAGGGGGAAGGGCCCAGGCCATCAGGTGCCAGGAAACAGGGTGTCGGCCATTCCCTGTGTCCAGACCCCTGCACACACCTGCCCTCTAGGGCTCTGCAACGATCATACACCCTTATCCCACCCCCTAGATACTTAAGAACTGCCTAGGGGAAACTGAGGCACCCCCGCACTATTCAGAGGAAGCATTAAGAACCGTCCCGCTCGTCACAGCAGGGTGCGGAGCTGCGGGAAGGGAAAGGAGAACGCCGCACAGGGAGGGGGCTAAGTGTGATGAACAGCGCACACAGCTAGCGGGACGGGACAGGCACCGGGGTCCTTCTTCATTCCTGGTCTGGCCTGGTTCCCCCAGGACACCCCCTTTCCCATGGAGCTGTGAGGCTACATCCGGTGCGGCTCTGTGCCCAGCCGGGGTCTCGCTGCCATGGGGCTGTTCTGTGTAACAGGGACCCCCACATCTGGCCCAGCCGCCCCCGAGGGGCACGGTGGGCAGAGATGCCGCAGTGACTGGGACTGCCCGGGAGCAGAGAGGTGCTGCAGCCATCGGTGCCGTGCAGAGTGCCCTGCGCAGGGCGAAGGTAAGAGGAGCTGGGAACGGGCTCAAGGGTCCCGGGTTACACAGCCCGACGGGAATCTCTGCTGACCCAGCCCCATTCATTACCTGATCTCTGCCACCCTAGGTCCAAGGCTGCTTGTCCTTCCGAGCCAGGGGGCCAGGGTTCCAGCCCACTCCATATTGCCTCTCCAACACTAACAGGAGAGGGGGGCAGAAGAGGGCAGCCTGGGCAGGGAGCCGGGCTTGTGTTCAGGTGTGGGGGAGCCGTGGGGCTCTAGAGCAATTTGGTGCATGTCTGTGGTGGGGCCTGTCCTGCCCAGTGTGATCTCTCTTCGGGAGGTGGGGGCACATGTGGGAGGGGCTGAGGCCAGCGGGAGCAGGGGCTGGAGAAGGAGATTGGACATTCTGACACTTTTGGGTCTGGCTCCAGCCCCAGTCAGCCCCATTCCCCTCGCCCCCCCAATACCAGCTGGAGCGTTAGGGCTTGTCTGGATGGGCCGTCACTGCCCTGTGACCACTCTGTGTTGCAGAGGAACCCGGCGCTGGCCCAGCCGCCCCCGAGGGGCACGGTGGGCAGAGATGCCGCAGTGACTGGGACTGCCCAGGAGCAGAGAGATGCTGCAGCCATCGGTGTCGTGCAGAGTGCCCCGCGCAGGGCGAAGGTAAACCCCACCCTGTGCCATTGGCAGCAGGAATCCGAGCTGTGTCCATCCCTCGCCCCCATCCGTTTGGTAATAATGCCGCCCTCAGCCCCAGCCTTCAGCCAGTCGCCTTCTGGGGGGCAGAGCTGGACTCTGGGGAACGACAGCTCCTGTCCTGGTAGGTGAAGAGGGTCACTCCAGGGAGCTGCAGGGTGTCTCAGTGTATTCATAAGTGACCTGGAAAAAGGGATAAACAGTGAGGTGGCAAAACTTACAGACAATACAAAATTCCTTAAGATAGTTAAGCCCAAAGCTGACTGTGAAGAGCTACAAAGGGACCTCACAAAACTGGGTGACTGGGCAAGAAAGTGGCAGATGAAATTCAATGTTGATAAATGCAATGTAATGCACATTGGAAAACATCATCCCAACTGTACATACAAAATGGTGGATCTAAAACAGCTGTTAACACCAAGAAAGAGATCTTGGAGTCATCATGGATAGTTCTCTGAAAACTAGGGCTGTCAAGCAATTAAAAAAATCTATCATGATTAGTCACGCTGTTAAACTGTCACAGAGTGTGGGGGAGTCAGGGCCCTGCACCCCTCTTCCTGGGATTCACTGAGACTCTCAGCCAGCCAGTAAAACAGAAGGTTTATTGGACAACAGGAACAAACAGAGCTGTGGGTACAACCAGGACCCCTCAGTCAAGTCCTTCTGGGGGAGCAGGGAGCTTAGACCCCAGCCCTGGGGTTCCCTGCGTTCCTCCACCCAGCCCCAAACTGAACCTAACACTCCCCCAGCAGGCTCCCTCCTGCAGCCTCTGTTCACATTCCCGGGCAGAGGTGTCACCTCGCCCTCCCCCTCCCCCTCCCGGCTCAGGTTACAGGCTCTCAGGTTTCCCATTGAAACTCCCCTGCCACATTCCCAGGTCAACACTCCCCGCTCCCTGCTGCGTCACATAAACAATAATGACAGGTTTCAGAGTAGCAGCCCTGTTAGTCTGTATTCGCAAAAATAACAGGAGGACTTGTGGCACCTTTACGACTAACCAATTTATTTGAGCATGAGCTTTCGTGAGCTACAGCTCACTTCATCGGATGCATACTGTGGATACCATTTATTTAAATATTTTTGGATGTTTTCTACATTTTCAAATATTTTCAAAGGGTACAGTGCTCACTTCATATTTTTATTACAAATATTTCCACTATAAAAAACAAAAGAAATAGTATTTTTCAATTCACCTAATACAAGGACTGCAGTGCAATCTCTTTATCACGAAAGTTGAACTTACAAATGTCTGACCCAGTATGGCCGTTCTTATGTTTTGTCCCATGCAGGAAGAATGGGGCAGCACACAGGGGCAGCGCGATCCAGGCTTTGCCCATCGTTACTTGGCATTACCGGGCAGCTGAGGCCCTTCAGTCCTGCTCTGTCCCCTTCCCTCAGGACACCCCCTCTTTCCCACATGGAGTTATCAGGTGTTGGCTGGGGTGGCTCTGACAGCAGCACCCTGAGCATCTACTCCACCCCCAGGGACAGAGCAGAGCCCCCTGGAGCACCCCGGAGGGGGCGGGGGTTGAAACCTACAGGGGATCCAGCTGTGTGCTTCTGACGCCTGCTCCATCCACCTCCTGCCCTGAATCTCTCACTCCTCCCTTGGTCCCTGCAATCCCCTGCCACCCCCTGGCAAGGTCCCAGCAGAGCCCCATTCATGTCTCTAGAGCCCTGTCAGCTTCCTCTCTGTTCCACTCCCCCTTCCCCATGAGGGACCTCACTGGGCCCTACATGTTTGCCAGCTCCCTGCCGAGATGGGCCGCAGGGAGGCCTTCGCTTCTTGCCACTCTGGCCCTTCCAACTCGGGGAAATGGGTCGTTTGTTTATGGCACTTGTGGGGGGAACTTGACCAACTTGGAGACGAAAGCAGCTCAGTGACTGGGCAGGGCCTCTGCCGCACGCCCATTGTGTGTTCCAGAGAGACCCGGCATCTGCCCGACGCTGCAGAGACCTGGCCTCTGTGTGGAGAAGTGCACCAGGGACGCGCAGTGCCCCAGGGGGCAGAAATGCTGCAGCACCGGGTGTGGTCACGTCTGCATGGGAGTCATCGCTGAAGGTATGTTCAGACCTTACACATCAGCATCTCTGTGCTCAGCCCTGCCGCGTGTGCTGATCCCGGGATGAGCTGAGTACAGGGCTCCCCAAGGGCTGAGAGCTGCCTGCCTCAGCTGGGGCTGGGGCTCGCTCAGTCAGGAGCCAGAAGCCCAGTCCCATAAACCTGCCCTGAATGATCCCGACTCCCGGCTGGCCTCAGAGACTCTGAGACTGGCAGATCCTTAACATGGAGATGGGGCCTTCTCTCCGCAAAGAGCACGGGTGCAGAGGCTAAGGGCACAAGGGGACAGCGGCTGTGGGGTCTATCTTCCTTCTCCCAGCATGGCCTGTTTCCCTCCCCCGCCCCCCCTGCTGCACTTCAGTGCGCAGGCTGGGTCTCACTCCGTGTGGCTGTTGGGTCTTGCAGTGAGGCCTGGAGTCTGCCCGGCGTTAGCAGGAGGAGCCGTCGGTGCCTGTGATGAGAGATGCCGTTCCGACAGCGACTGCCCGGGCGCCCAGAAGTGCTGCAGCAACGGCTGTGGCCTGGCCTGCGTGGCCGTGAAGCTTGTCGGTGAGAGGCAGCCGTTCCTCGTGCAGGGCCCGTTGCGGATCAGTCCTTAGAAAGGCACATTCGGGTGGATTTCGAACCCGCTGTGTCCAGGGGGCATTCAGCTGGCCCCTCTGTGCCCCAGACCCGTAGGGACCCATCTGCCCTCCTGCATAGCACAGCCAGAGACCCTTGCCTGGGGAGTCCTGCATCCAGCCCAGAGCTCCTCGTGGAGCTAGAGCAGACCTGAGAGAGAGATGTTCAGACTTGAGCTAATGCCCAAGTGACAGAGCCCACCACCCCGCCCTGCTCCTTGCTTCTAACCTGAACATGTGGGGCCCCAGCTCCCAGCCACTGCTCTCAGAAATCCCTCTCCGTGCAGACAGCTGCAGACCGTGACCAAGTCACCTCAACCTTCTTGAGAAACTAAACAGATGGAGCTTCTGCAGTTGCTCCCTGCAGGGCAGCCTCCAGCCGCAGACTCGTTCTCTCTGGCTCATCTCTGCCCCTTCCCAGTGTGTCCACCTGTCCGCAGTGAGCCGGTGCGTCCCTAGCCGTAGACCGAGACCACTGGGCACTGAGGGACTCGCTAACCGCTGGGGCTTGGGTTGCTAGTTACCCTGTGCACACAGAGGTGGCATGGCCCAGGGAAGCCTCCTTTTAACATCTTGGCAACATGTGCCCAAGCCCTGGGCTCGCTCTATGCAAGGCACCGTTAACCCCATCCCCAGCAAACATCCCCTAGGGTGACCAGATGTCCCGATTTTATAGGGACAGTCCCAATATTCGGGGCTTTTTCTTATATAGGTGCTTATTACCCCCCACCCCCGTCCCGATCTTTCTATCTGGTCACCCTAGCCTCCCACCTCTGTGATGCCCTGCTGGGGAGCGCTGGCAGGAGCTGATTCGCATGTGCGCAGCCATTTGCAGACGCACCCCAGCGCTTTGCTCCTGAACTGCCCTGGCTGGTTCCCCCGGCTAGGACTCCGCTCTCCTGGGCAGCCCTGCTCCCAGCGGAGGGACAGGCCAGGGCAAAGGGCGCACAAGTGGTCTACGAGGGAGGCGGGTGCTGATTTCTCCAGCCCCTCCCTTCTCACCGCACTGTGTGTCTCACCCTTTGGCCTGCTCTGTCTCAGTGAAACCTGGAGTGTGCCCAGCCAGAGCCCCAGGGGCCAGCCAGGAGCCCTGTCTATCCCCCTGCGCCCAGGACAGTGACTGCGGAGGAGCCGCCAAATGCTGCCGCCTCCACTGTGGCCCCACCTGCCTTGCCCCCCAGCACGGTGAGTTTGCTGCCCCTCTCGGAGCCTGGCCCCACACAGGCGAGGCTCACTGCTGAGCAGGTGAGAGGCATTTGGGACATGTAGGCACGAGCCAGGACCCACCACAGAAACACGTTGTATCGCTGCTGGTTCTGGCGGGATCCCACGGAGAGGGGCCAATTCAGGACAAATTGCTTCGAGCAGGGCAGCCACAGCCCAAGGCCGGGGGTCCTTTGCACACCGAGGCAAACCCAACCAGACAGAGAGGACTTCGGTCTCACCACACTGGCTAACCACAAGTCACACAAGCAATTCCCTTAGACACTCCAGTTTCCCAGCATCCCCACCAGTGCCCCTCGTTATGGGGACAGATGGTTATGAAAACCAACACCCCAGTAAAAGAAAAAAGGTTCCCTCGATCCTAAAGGACCAAGCCCCAGAGCCAGGTCAAAATACAAATCAGATCTTACCCACAAATCACACTGTTGCCAATTCCTTAGAATCTAAAATCTAAAGGGTTATTCATAAAAGGGAAAAGACAGAGAGGAGAGCTAGAATTGGTTAAATGGAATCAATGACATCCAGTAACGGCAAAGTTCTCGGTTCAGGCTTGCAGCAGTGATGGAATAAACGGCAGGTTCAAATCAAGTCTCTGGAGAACATCCCCAGCTGGGATGGGTCCTTCAGTCCTTGGTTCAAAGCTTCAGGGTAGCCAAGTCCCTCCAGAGGTAGGAAGCAGGACTGAAGACCAGATGGAGGAGCTGCCGCAGCTTTGTATAGTCTCTTGCCATGTGGTCTGTCTTCCTTTGTCCCAAGGTCAAGCTGCCCATCCCATGGCCTGGAAACACCTCAGAGTTCTGTCCATAGGCAGGTCCCTGCACACCTGCCTGAGTCCCAAGGCGTGTGTGCCTTCTCTCAATGGGTCAATTGTATAGAGGATGGTCCTTAATGGGCCATCAAGCAGGCTAGGCAGAGCTGACACCAACTTGTCTGGGGTGTCACCCAGAAGCACAGCACAAGTTTGGAATACAGACAGTACAGAGCCAATACTTATATCTTTAAATACAAAAATGATACATGCATACAGATAGCATAATCCTAATCAGCAAACAATAACTTTGTCTTAGACACCTTATTTGACCCCCTTTATACAAGGTTTGGTGCCACTACAGGACCTTGGTTGCAACAATGTTCTATACGGTCCCAGTTCAAGTCAATAATGTCACACACGTCCTGAATGGTCCCTGCTCCCCAGCCAGCAGCTCAGACTCAGGCCATCATTCCCGCAGGGAGCTCAGTCCCAGGGGTCTGGGAATGGGGACGTGGGGCACAGAGCACTGGGGGCCAGGGGGCAGAGGACATGGGCCCAGAGAGCTTGGGACCGAGGGCCAAGATGGAGCAAAGAGCGAGGACAGATGGGGCAGGAGCGCTGGCTGCACGCAGGGCACGTGAGCTGAGGCACAGAGGGGACGGGCAGCTGAGGACAGGGCTTGGGGCAGGGCGGGGTCTGGGGGAGAGGACTGGATGTGCCAGGGCCCAAGCCAGATGGGGTCACAGGGCAGAGAGGGAGCAACCTCAGAGAGCAAAGGGCAAGGAGAGGCCAGGGAAGGTGCCGAGGCAGCAGGCCAGGGGACTGGTTCTGGGCCGCCCTTCAGCCCGGGCCTGGCCCATTTCCCCAAGAACCCCCCTGCCTGCCGCCCCATTCCCGCATGGAGTCGCTGGGACTTGGCTGGGGCAGCTCTGTGACTGGGCAGGGCCTCACTGCCACGCGCCTGGCCTGTGTTCCAGAGAAACCAGGGCTGTGCCCAGCATTTAAAATCAGAGACGAGGGGCCGCCCCTGACGCTGTGCCAGCAGGACAGCGACTGCCACAAGAGAGACAAGTGCTGCAGGATGGGCTCCAGCTACATCTGTGCACCGCCCTCCCCCACGGCAGGTGAGACGGCACGTGCCCACGTGGGCTGCTCCAGGGGCACCCGCTGCCCACCCCGTCACTCCCTCCCAGGGGCCGATGGCTCAAAGGCCAGTTTCCTGGTGCAGGGGCTGGGATTCTCTGGAGCCCGTGACCTTTATGTGGGGGGTACCCAGAGTTACTGGCTGGAGCAGGGCACCGGGAGGAGGAACAGGGAGGGACTAGAGGGACAGGCAGTGAGCAGAGAGCTCTGACAGCATATGGGGAGAGTGGGGTGCCCATGACAGGGGCTGAGGACAGAGGCAACCGGGCCTTTTCCTCCTAAGTTAGCATCCTGGGAACGAAAAGGTCTCAGTGCAGTGGGTGGGGAAAGGCTGGAACTCAAGGGCTGAGGCTGGATTGAGGAGAGAGCAGGGTCTTTTGTCAGCCCCATTCCCTGCCATCCCCCCGATACCAGCTGGAGCGTTAGGGCTTGTCTGGATGGGGCGTCACTGCCCTGTGACTGCTCTGTGTTGCAGAGGAACCCGGCGCTGGCCCAGCCGCCCCCGAGGGGCACAGTGGGCAGAGATGCCGCAGTGACCAGGACTGCCCGAGAGCAGAGAGATGCTGCAGCCATCGGTGCCGCCAGGCATGCCCAGCACAGGGCAGCGGTGAGTGTCCGTGCCAGTGCTGGAGGAATGGCAGTGACAGCCCTATGGCAGCATTGGGAATGCACTGATGGGACCGCACGAGCGGTGGACAGGAACAGGGGCTAGAGGCTGGGCCTACAAAGGGGCCTCTGCTCTCTGCCTGTCCCAGCGGGTCCATTTCCCTGAGGTCTCCTCTCCCTCCCCAGATGGAGGCGGTAGGGGCTCATCAGGGTCCGACTGCCTCGGGCCACCCCGTGTTCCAGCCGGCAGCCTGCCCGGCCACTGAACAAGGAGCTGTGGGGCCGGCGGAGAGCCAGAAATACTGCAGGAGTGGCTGTGGCCACGCCTGCAGCTCCTTCACCCGGGGAGAGACAGTCCCACTGTGACGAAGCGGGACTGTTCTTAATGTTTCCTCTGAATATGGTGGGGGGGCCTCAGTTTCCCCTAGGCAGTTCTTAAGTATCTAGGTGGTGGGATAAGGGTGTATGATCGTTGCAGAGCCAGACCCCTGCACACACCTGCCCTCTCGGGCTCTGCAATGATCATACACCCTTCTCCCACCACCTAGATACTTAAGAAATGCCTAGGGGAAACTGAGGCACCCCCACAATATTCAGAGGAAACATTAAGAACAGTCCCGCTTCGTCACATACACGCCCCGCGTTTGGAGCCACAGCAGGTGGGGGCAGCGTGGCAGGCTCAGGCACACCCCCGGGCCGTCTTCAGGCCCTGCGCAGCAGCCTTGTGCCTTGGCCCGGGGTCCCACCCGCCTGGGCTCTCTGCCTCTGAGGTGACTCGCCAGCACCACCGGGCCCAGGGAATCCCCCTCCCCACAGGCAACTGGCCCCCTGGTGCAGAGAGAAGGGCACACAGGGTCCCAATGACCCCCTGGCGCTGCCAGTGCGCCGGCATCCCACGCTCCCCACGTCAGCAGCACCCGGCTCCTAGCACCCAGCCCCTCCACCTGATCACAGGCAGCTTGGGCCAGGGACGCTCCCTTCCCCGGTGGGCTCAGACCCCTCCCTCGCCCCCCTGGCCTCCCTCTGGCCAGCTCTGTGACTGCCCTTGGCCTCTTTCTGCCCAGGGAAGCCTGGATTCTGCCCCGTGCGCAACGGGCTCTACGTCAGCTATGAGTGCAAAGCCAGATGCCGAGGGGACGGCGAGTGCCCCAGGGCCCAGAAGTGTTGCCTGCAGGGCTGTGACCACGAGTGCTTGGCCCCTTCGGAAGGTAGGAGGCAGGTTCAGATTGCCCTGCAGGCAGCCCCTCACCTGGGCAAGTGAGACGCTGGGGAGAGACCGGGCAGAGCTAGTTCCTGCGGGTTTGTCGGGGTGGCTGGGATAGGCCAGCCTGGCATGTGCCCAAGGCGCTCAGACAAGCTCCCAGGCATAGGGCCCCGGAGCCACCACGTCTGTGCAGACAGACAGGGCCCAGGGCTCAGCCTGCGAAAACAAGGAGCCCCGTGACTGTGACATCACGACAGAACGACCAGTGGTGGGGAGGGTGCTCGTCCCATCACGAGACCCCAGTGAGCCCCCTCACTCCTCTGCCTTCTGCTTTCCAGAGAAGCCCGGCATCTGCCCCCTGACAGACGGGATCGCGTCCGAGTCCCCCTTGTGCAGGTCCTCATGCACAGGGGACAAGGAGTGTGCGGGGGACCAGAAGTGCTGTGAGAGTGGGTGTGGCCGGACATGCCAGGCCCCAGAGAGAGGTAACAGAGCGGCAGGAGCTGGGCTCCCCTCACTCCAGCATGGGGCTGTCACCCCAGTTAGCATCCACTGGAGCTACCTTGCCCCGCTGGTGAATCCCCCGCAGGAAAGGGTTCACGCCAGCGGCTGTGGGCAAGGCGGGCGAGGGGCAGCTGGAGACCTCCCCACCCCTGCGCCAGGTGCTACCTGCGCTCCAGGTGTGAGCAGAGAGCACCGGGGTTGCAGCGCACCGAGGGGCCAGGAGCCCCGCCTCAAGCATGGGGGTGCCGGGTGCAAGGTGTGGAGCCTGCCGCTAAGCAGCCGTTCCACAGGCTTTGTGCACCTCTGGGTCAGGATCTGCAGCTGCTGAGCGAGGCTGAGTGGTGGGGAGCTGCAGCCCGCTGTGTCAGGCCTCTGGACTCCAGGGCCAGGCCGGAGAGCCAGCCCTAAGAATCCCCCAGTGTAGTTCCGAGGGGCCGGTGGGTGCAGCAGGATGGGCTGGCTGTGCCCTCCCCCTGGGGTGGGTGTGGTGGGTCCCCACTGTGACACGTTCTATCCAGCAGCCTCCAAACCTGCCCTTCCCACCCTCTCTTGTCAGAGAAACCCGGCGCGTGCCCCAAGCAGAAGCCCTGGGAAACGCTGGTGCCGTGCAGCGAACAGGACGCCTGCGCTCATGACCGGGATTGCCCCAGGCAGGAGAAATGCTGCTTCAGCGGCTGTGCCATGCGCTGTGTCCCCCACTACAAAGGTACCCAGCTAGGCTGCAGAGACACCCCCCCGGGACCAGCCCCATTCATCCCCAGGCCAGACTGGCAGTCCAGGGAGAGAAAGGACCCTATGCCAGGGCAGTGCGGCAGAGAGAGGGTGGATGGGAGTGCAGGGGCCAGGAGTGAGCATGTGTCTGCAGAGGGCTTGGGCTGGAGGGGCCCGAGAGTCTAGCTGGGACCCTCCCCATGGGCAGTTCTCATTACAGGGTGATATGGAGGGTCCCCCGCCTGCCACGGAGGGGTTCATTGTCCCTCTCTTGTCCCGTCCCCAGAGCATCCCGGTGCCTGTCCCAGGGCAGAGGCCTGCAGCGACCCGAGGCAGCCCCGTTCACACCAGTGCCTGGACGACCATGTGTGCGAGAGACACGAGAAGTGCTGCGACACGGGGTGCCGCTGGGAGTGTGTGGCAGTGCGCACAGGTACGTGCATGCTCCCTTCCCCTGCCCTGGTGCTCCCTGGGCTCTGCGCACCCCTGGTGATCGGGCATCTGGGCCCCCTGCTGTGTTACAGAGAGAGAGGACAAGTCTGGGGATGGCCCCACTGACTCGTGCGTGGACGAATGCAGAGCTGACGAGGAGTGTCCCAGAGGACAAAGGTGCAGAAGCAATGGCTGTGGCCGTGTCTGCCAGAAAGTCCCCCGAGGTGAGGCTAGACCTAGAGCCTGGGGGCAGCATGGAGTGTGGGCCTGCACAGGCCATGGACCGGCGTGCAAAGGGGCACTGCTTGGTCGGGCCCACATGCCAGGGAAAGGAGCCTTGGTATCACTGTGCATGGGCAAGGGAGGGTTCCAGCTGCAGTCACTGCTCACAGGCCATGCAGGGCTGATATGAAGGTCTAGCCCTCAGCCCCAAACTGACTCCCCCTCCAGCCCCTCCTCCTCTGGGCTTTGTCCCTTTCCCGGGCCAGGAGGTCACCTGATTCCTTTGTTCTCCAACCCTTTAGCTCTCACCTTGCGGGGGGAAGGGCCCAGGCCATCAGTGGCCAGGAAACAGGGTGTCGGCCATTCTCTGTATCCAGACCCCTGCACACACCTGCCCTCTCGGGCTCTGCAAGGATCATACATCCTTATCCCACCACCTAGACACTTAAGAACTGCACGGGGAAACTGAGGCACCCGCACACTATTCAGAGAAAACATTAAGAACAGTCCCGCATCCGATGAAGTGAGCTGTAGCTCACGAAAGCTTATGCTCAAATAAATTGGTTAGTCTCTAAGGTGCCACAAGTCCTCCTGTTCTTTTCGTCACAGGGGTTTCTGTGCCTGCGCTGCTGTGTGTTTATACTGGAGGAAGTTGGTCAGAGCAGTGCGCCTGGCCTGGGCAGCAGGGGACAGGGGGAGGTTTGGGGTGGCCCCTCGCTTCTGTGGGAGCTTGTTCCAGTCTGGGGCCAGCCCCAAGGCAGCTCTGTCTCCTGCCCCTACGAGCTCTATCCTCATGGGGCAGCTCCATCCCAGCAGTCTAGGCTTGGTTAGATATGCAGGGCCCAGGCCCTGAGCTCTTTGACGATAAGGCCTGGGACCTTGAACTGGAAGGGTCCCTTCAAGGGGCCTTCCGTCACCCTGGTTGGGCCCATTGCCGTAAGTCCCCCGTTCCCATCTGGAGTCGTTAGGCTCCAGCGGGCCCGGTGTCTCACGGGCACATGGCCACTCTGTGTTGCAGGCGTCTGCCCAAGGCCCCAGGGCTTTGGGTCGTGCATGGAGTTGTGCTTTGCTGATGAGGAGTGTCCCCGGGGACAGAAGTGCTGCAGCAATGGGTGTGGCCACGTCTGCATGACAGCAATCACGGGAGGTGAGCTCAGGACCGGTCAGCCCTGCCCCAGATGCAGACACTCCCCTCCATGCAGGGCCCGGAGGGGAGGAGGGGTCGGGGTCGCTCAGGGAAGGGGCAGGACCACAGCCCCATTAACCAGCCCTGGATGATCCCGTTGCCCCCCAGGCCCCAGGGGCTCTGAGTTTCTACTCAAACTGCTTCTCTCTTTCCTGGGCCCTCTTCCCATGGGGAGCTCCCAGCTCAAGATGCCGAGGGCCGGAGTCTCTTCACTCCTAGGCTGAGCCCGTGTCATGGGGCTGTTCTGTGTTCCAGGGAGACCCGGCCTTTGTCCAGAGCCCCAAGGGGCAGGCCTTTGTGTGGAGCAATGTGGGGAGGATGAGGAGTGTCCCAGGGGGCAGAAGTGCTGCAGTAATGGGTGTGGTCACGTGTGCATGTCCCCAATCTCTGCAGGTAAATTTAGTCCCTCAGTGTTAGCGTCTCCAGAGCTGAGCCCTGCCCCACACGCAGACTCTGAGCTCTCGGGGCAGGGCCTGTGTTTGGCCAGCGCCCAGCTCCACAGGGCCCTGGCCTCTCCGTGCTACTATCAGACATTGTGAAATGATTCCTCCTTGCCTCCCCTGCCGCATGCACCGAGAGCTTTTCTGTCAGGAGAGCAAGAGCTGGGAGGCTGGGTGAGACCAGCCCTGCCCAGCACAGACCGCTGGGTCTGCTGGCATCTCACCTCTTTGCCATGGCGTTTGTGGGACTGTGGGGGTCAGGGATCCTCCCAGCGTTATGGACAGGGTCTGGGCAGATCCTTGGGAGATCTGTGGTGGGAAGTCAGCAGGATTTGGGGGAACCATGGGGGATCTGTCAGGGGTTTTATGGACACAGACACCCATGCAGCTCAGAGTGGGAGCTCCAGTCATGAGGGGGGAGCCAGCTCACCCCGTCTGGAGGGGTCCAGGAGCCACGCAGATGGGTGGCTTCTCCAGCGGCAGCAGAGGGCCCTTTGAGGGGGTGTCTCCTATGTGTTGTCTTAACCCCCGTCAGGAAGCAGCCGAGGGAGCCCAGCGGTGAGCCATGCATAGCGTGACCAATGGCCTTCGCCGACTGGCAGAGTTCTCACAGCTTAACCCCCTCCCTCTTAGGGTGAAAGTCTCCTGCCGGCTGGGACCTTCTCCCACCAGCCCCCGTCCGGCATCAGCCTGTGGCCAACTAACCCCTTCCCTTTCTCCTGCGTCCCCTGCGGCTGGAGTTACTGTACCCTAGAGAGTAGCTGGAGGGTCCTGGTCTGCTGCAGAGAGGGCGCTTGGCACCTGGGGGCAGGAGGGGCAGTTTGCAGGGGTCACTGGACTCCCTCCTCCAGCTGCTTCTCCCCACCCCAGCCTGGCAGCCCCTTGCTCCCTGTCATCTCCTCTACCACAATGCACCCAGGATGCTGAGGGCCCGTCCTAGCTCCGCTGGGAGCCGGCACCGGGGTGCAACATCCTCAGCAAGATCCAGCCAGCCAATCAGAACATGGCTCTGGGCAGTCAGTGTCCCCAGCCACCTCTGGGTGCTGGGATCCATGGGTGCTACCACGCGCCTGAGTCCACCGGCCCCTAACGCCCCCCCATACAAGGCCGCCTGATCTCCTCCTGCTACAGAAAAGCCTGGCACCTGCCCACCGGACCCAGCAAAGTGTCGACACGCAGCCCCCCCGGAGTGTGACAGTGACCGCGCGTGCCCTGGGAGGAAGAAGTGCTGCTTTAGGACGTGTACGATGCGCTGCGTACACCCAGAGGAAGGTACCAGTTATGCAGCTAATCTCTGCGCACGGGGGGTGCAGGGCCGAGCGAGCGCTCCCGGCTCCGGCTCCACCGGGCCCATCGGGAGGGGTGTGCCACGCCCTGACGGCCAGCACAGATCACTGCACAGGCCTCATGCGTATCCAGGGGCACCAGGGAAGGACCCAGGTACCTGGCTGCACCAGGCCCGTCGGGAGGGGTGTGCCACGCCTTGACGGCCAGCACAGACCGCTGCACCGGCCTCACGCATATCCAGGGCACCGTGCCCTGCTTCACCAGGGAAGGACCCGGGTACCTGGCTGCTTCCCAGCTTTCCTACGGGACAGGGAAACTGGGCACGGGCTGGTGCTGAGCCTGACACTCCCCCAACTCCGGGTTCCCCGCACAGAGCTGGAATGGGGCCGGCACAGGGTCCCCGGAGCATATGGGAAATGGGGTTTTCAGCAGAACGTGGGGCAGGGAAAGGGGTAAGTCTGAGTCCAGTCTGTGCCCAAAGCCAAAGAAAGGTGTCCCCTAGCCTGCCCGTGACCGCTCAGCTTGTTTGCGTTTCAGATGCTGTATAACGAGCGGGCCCAGCGCCACAGGAGCTGAAAGGAAGCCGCCCCTTTATCACGGGACAGCCCATCATTAGACCCCTTTCATTGGCCGCCCCCTGCCAACGCAACTTCCAGACCCCTACAGACCCTGCAGCAATAAACTGAGTGCCAGCGCCAGGCCCGAGTCCTGTGTTCCCTGCCCAGCTGGGCGTTCTAGCCACCAGCCCGCCCGTCGCTTCCCTTTGGGGGCGCAGCTGAGAAGGTGCCAGATTTCCTCAAATCCACCTTGCTGGAACCACAGAGCAGAGCCACCTGCAGGCCCGACGCCAGCCCCTGGGGCAGAGACGCAGCTTCCTGCCTGCTGCCACCTCAGCAGAGCTCCCGAGACCCAGTGTTCTGCATGGGGCCAGCCCAGCCCTGCTGAGCCGAAGGAAAACGGGGCACAGGGGAGCGGACCCAGGATGAGTCCTGCCCCGGGAGCCATTATTCAGATTGAACTCAAGCCACTCGCTGGCTTTGCCCCCCAAGTCCCACCCCCCAAGCGCATCCTGTCCCGCTCTCTTGGGGCTCTAGAGAGCCACCGTAGCCGGGTGTGAGCGGAGCGCTCTCCCCCCAGCACCCAGGCGGGCACTGTAGCTCTGCTCCAGCTCAGCTTCCCGCTCCTGGTCCTTGTCCCCTCGGCGCCAGGAGGTGTCAGAGCTGAGCCATCACTGTTATAAAACCAACCGAGCCGAAGGCAAAGGCCCTGTGCTGGGGGCTGCCCACAGGGCCCCCTGGGTCCTGAGCTCCCCTGGAAGTGTCAGGCCAGGCAGCTGCACTCAGCCACCCTAAAACAACACAGCACCAGTCGAAGGCTCCCGGGACAAAGGGGGTGTCCTCCAGGGACATCAGTTGTTATGGGCAAGGGGGGCAGTTATCCCCTCCAGACTTAAATAGGGCTGTATGATCCATTATCTCTTTGCTGCCCCACCCAACTAGGGAGACAATTGTTAGGAAGGCAATAATTGCCTCGTTCTTCTCATGCTGCTCTGTGGGGCAGGTGATGCTGTCCATGCCCCACACCAGAAATCTTCTGAAAAGCTGCCCTGTTCTCCCACACTTAGCGCCAGTACTAGGGGTCTGCACTCCCCCTATACCCCCCCAGCCCATTGGCCGGCCATCTCCCCAGTTCTCTAGGCTGCGATTAGTTCCGCCTCCCAGTGCTTTAGGAGGCTGTTGTGGTTTCACTTGCCATTTGGGATAGGATCCCAGCTCACAGTTGTGAAACCCCAGCCACTGAGCATCACCTAAGCTGACCCCTGCAGTCTGACAACCAGCTGTCCCTAGCCTAGCAGGTGAGCTCAGCTCCAGCCTTGGAGCAAGCCCTGAAAGGGGCGACAGGCAGGGAGATCAGCAAAGGGACAGAGCTGGGGACACATTTCAGGCCAGGCACAGAATGGCACAGCTGATGTGGATGTCCTGTGCAGAACCCAAACTGCAGGCATGAGTAATTTCCATGTGTTCCCAAGCCCCTTCTAAAGCGCTCAGCAGAGACCTCACTTTGGCCCATATGTTTGAACCACCTAGTTCTACTGAGCCCTTGGCTGAGGCCTCAGTCCCTGCAAGCAAATCCCCCAGAGCTGCCAAAGCCAGCCTTGGAAGCCCCAGGCACATCCTAGCATCAGTCAAGGGAGCCGGGCCTGGAGAGCAGCTCCTCCCAGACAGCAACAAGCCCCAGCAGTAAGGGGAAGGGGAGAACCCACCTGTATTTATAGGGTTTGTTTCCCCGGCCTCACCAATCACAGGGCAGAAGAGTCCATTTGGGTCCAGAAGGGGAGCTCTGTCTTTGTGTGCATAGCTGTCTGCCCTGCTAATGAGAGAGGCCAGGCCCAGAACGGACTGGATTCTTTGTGGGTCGAAGCAGAACAGACCTGCAACCTGAGGGGGTTGATTTGGTTTTCCCATTTCCATTGCCTGGCAAGCCGGTTCCACCAACCTGTCTGAGTGGACTCTCCGGGGGGTGGAGCCAGAGCCTTTAAATTCATCTCCTGAGCCCAAATACCAGTTTGGTGGGGCAGGGACAGGCTAGTCTAGTCTAGTCTTCGCGAGCTGTGAATTTGGGAGTGGCTGTTTGCTGCTGTAAGATTCCCTATGTACCCTGTTTCAGGGAGAGTTTTTCTGCTGGACCTGAGCGTTCTGGGGTGATAATGCCCCTGCACCTCGAGAAATACTTGCTAGCGCTATTTCGGTGAAGAAGCACCAGACCCCACCCGGAGGGGACGGGGTGATGACAGTTTGTTTATTCTAGTGGTAGGCGAAGGCTCCCCGGGATCAGGGCCCTTGTGCTGGGTGCTGTGCAAACGCATAAGAGACAGCCCCTGACACAGGGAGCTCACGCTCCCCCCGGGCAAGACAGGGGTGGCAGGGAAATAGAAGCAGAGACCTGCCCAGAGTTGCAGTGCAGAGGTTAGAACCCAAGTCTCCTGGCTGCCAGCCCAGTGCCTTATCCTACCCACGTTGCCTCTTCCTGCAGCTGGGTGGGTGTCTGAACAGGGCAGGCCCAGCAGATCGAAATGGGGGGTTCTGACACGAAGGTTGAGAGGGAAGAGTAGTAGCATCGCCAGTTAAAAGAACTAAAAACTCATGAGAGACTGTCCCAAGTAGGAAGTGCTGGGTCTCGTTCTTTGTCGGCTGGGGCTGTTGCTCATGGGGCTACGTTTTCAGGCTTTTCTGCACAACTGTTGTTTTAAATGAAGCTGAGATTCTCGTGCTCCCCTGACGCCAGGAGCTGGGGCTTCAAGGAGAACACATGCTGGCACGAGAGTCACGGTAGCGAAGGGCACAGACCAGCAGGCTGGGAGGAAGGGGATCATGCTTGGCCTGTCACACACTGGGGCCTTGGCAGGGGACCCTGCTGCCCACATGCCAGGGCTGTGCACTCCCACTACCCAATGTGCCCTGGAGTCCCAAATGCCCCCCCACCCCCTCCAATAGGGAAGCAGGGGCAGAGTCTGCACTCCAGCCAGAGTTGTGTGCACAGCTCCCTCCTCTCCCAAGGGCAGGAGTGACAAGACCTACTTCTGTTTGAAAAGGGTCAGTCCTTGTATTTAACCCCTCAGACCCTCACGAGGTCCCAGGGAAAGGGGCGTTTGGCTGATAGCAGCCCCTGCCTGCCAGCGCCGCGCTCCGTGCTGAGCGTTAACACGCAACACACACGTCCATGGCTACAGAACGGCAGCGGGGCTGGGCCAGCTCGGGGGCCGCGGGGGCTGGCTCTGCAGCTGGGAGACAATGCAACCGCCTCCAGCCAAACCCTGCTGCAGAGGGTCCGGGGGAGCAAAGGTCTGGGCTTCCCAGGCAGGGAGTCGTTTCCCTCAGAAAGGGACAGGAATTGTGCCCGGGAAGACAGGCACCAGCCAGGAACAGCAGCTTCCTCTTCGGCTCCCCCACGCCGGCCAGGGCTAGGCAGTGCCTGCGACAGAAAGGCAATGCGGTCAGGCCCAGGGCATGCCCACGGCACCTCTCCTTCCCAGCTCCCTCCACAGATGGCCTTTCCCCCATCAGTGCTTGGGGGCGGTCCCCCCTCCCTCCCAGACTTGGGGGCCTGCCGCCATCCTGGGCGCAGAGTCCTGCCCTGAGAGGCCCAGGTCCCAAGCCAGCCCTGGGCTCCGCCCCGTGGCGCTGGGCCGCCCGCTCCATTTACCGGGCGGCCTGCAGGCCTGCAGACATTCCTCCTTTGTCTCAAAGTTGTTCCTGTTGCCGCCGCAGCCGCCGTACACAAACTCCTCGCAGGCCTGGCTGGACCAGTTGTAGAAGAAGCGAGGGAACCTGGCCTTGCAATAGCCACACACCGAGGGCAGGTGGCAGAGATCTGCAGAGCAAAGGGTTGGGGGGCTGTGAGAGGCAAAGGGGGAGGCTCGAACTGCCTCTGCCCCCTAAGGCCCCAGGCACCGGGGCGCTGCTCTCAGAGGGGCCTGCAAAGTGGGGCGGGGGTGGAGGGCAGCAGAGCCGTTCTCTTGCATACGCCCCTCGTCCCGTCACCTGGCATCAGACCCATCCTGCCCCCCACTGCCCCACTGCCCAGTTCGTCTACCCCAGGCCTCCTGCCAAGGGTCAGGGCTGGCCCCACCAGGGAACTCCGAGCCCAGGCGCGGGCTGGCTGCAATGCACGTCTCTGCCTGTTAGCGCAGAGGTGTGATGTGCTGGGAAGCCAGGGGCCGTGCCCACTGCTGGGGTGAGCGTTACACGTGGAGTGGCAATGGGCATGTTGCTAATGCCCCGGCCCGTTCACCAGGGACCCCAGGCAGAGGGCAGCGGGAGCTGGAGGCTGGAGCGAGTTAATGAATTGGTAGCAGGACCCGTCGGACAGGCTCGTCCCAGCCGGGGAGGGACCAGGGCTTCTCAGAGAAGCCACTTCCCAGGCATAAGCGTCACCCCACAGGCCATAGGGAACCATGGGACCCTCCACCCCCACCCCCACCCCTGGGAGCGAGGGTGGATCAGACGCAGCCTTGGCTAGGGGGAGGCCGCATGAGGCCCCTAGAGCCAGAGAGCGTCACGCCTCAGAATGGCCCAGCGGCCACGGACCTACGGCTGCAGGGAAACATCTTTGAGATTCACCCCCCACCCCAAACCGCTCAGGCTGGGCTGCTCCCCGGCTCCAAATCATGGAGCAAACCCAGCTCCAGGCACCCTCTGCACAGCAAGCAGCCAGCGCCTCCAGCACGTCTACACAGGCGACCCACTGTGGGGAGCAACGGTGCAGACTGGGGTGCAGGCAGGGCTCAGCTACATAAGTCCATCAGAACGGCCAGACTGGGTCAGCGCAAAGGCCCATCTAGCCCCGTGTCCTGTCTGCCGACCGCGGCCAGGGCCAGGTGCCCCAGAGGGAAGGAACAGAGCAGGGAATCACCAAGTGATCCATCCCCCGTCGCCCATTCCCAGCTCCTGGCAAACAGAGGCCAGAGACCCCATCCCTGCCCTGCACATTAGAGGCCCTGCCATCCGGCCGTGCTCTGAGCCACTCCAGAGGATCCCGCACTGTGCTGTGCCCGCAGCAGTGCACCTCTGAGCGGCGGCATGTAGCCGGCGAGAGCAGCCCCGCGGGCTCTGCCATGGGACGCGGATGGTGGAATCGGGGCTCCCCCGGGTCGGGGTGGCACAGTCTCAGCCCTGTGCTTGGAGGAGGAGGAAGCTGTGTCTCACCCCGCCCAGCAGCAGCCCCCCTACTGCCTTCGGGGGCCTAGCGCCCAGCGCCGTCTCTGCCCGTCGGGCTGGGCACTCTGCTCTGGGGGACCGGCCCAGGCCCTGGCTGTTCCTGAGGGGCAGGCTCATTCCCAGCTAGTGAGGCGCAGGGGCCAGGACCCCCGTACCTGTCACTGCCATCTGGCAGGTGTAGCCACACTCGTCCGGGCAGCACTTGTCGCTCCTGGGGCAGTCGCCGTCGGTGCAGCAAGTGGAGCAGGTGTTGTTCGCCAGGCAGGCACTACAGTTCTTCCCATCAAACACTCCCCCCACCGGGGCCACCTTGTAGCAGTAACCAGCCTTAACTGCAAAGAGAGACGGGTCAGCGCGCACTGACCGGGGGCTGCAGAGATCCACAACTCCACCCTGCACGGGAGTGGGGGGGCTGGGCACATCGGGGGGATCCCCAGATGGGTCTCAGGTGGGGTTTGGCTAGGCACTGCCCCCCCTCCCCAGGCACATCCACTGTCTGCCCCTCGTCCTGCACAGCCCATGGGCGGGCAGGTCCCACGAGAATCCAGCCCCCATTGCCGCTCCCATCCTCCGCGGGGGCGGGGGAGTTCGTCCCAGGGCTGGACGCCCCAAGGTGCCGCACCTGTGTGCTGGCCCGGCAGGTGCCCGCTCTCAGCACTCACCAGGTGCTGCAGTCGACCTGTCTCCCCGGGACGCAGCGGGCAGCTCGGCCCACAGCGAGAGCAGGGCCGCCAGGAGCACAATGCCAGCCAACTTCATGGTGCTGAGATGCTGGGTCTCGATCCTCAGGGCTGAGGCAGGGCAGATTTAAGCTGTCTGGCAAGCGGGGCTGGTGCCGCAGAGGGAGGGGCCGGCTCTCAGGTGGCCTGTCCGGACCTGTCGGAATCTGACTCCAGCTTATTCCATTCCACTGTAAGTGGTCCCAGGTACCCGCCCTGCCCAGCCAAGCCTTGCGCGGTCACCTGGGGAGAGCAGGCAAGGGGAGGAGCCAGCCGGTGGCATAGGTAAGACAAGGCTCTTCCTGCGAACTGGCTCGTCACTGTGCTGAGCCGCATGGCTGGGCCGTATGTCGCCAGGGCCACTGGGGAGGGCAGGAACATGCCCCGGCCAGCGGCAGAGCACCCCGGCTATCTCCTGAGACCCTGTGCACCACGCCCCAGGGGACGGGCCCAGCAGATGGTCCAACCCCAGGTCACGGGGGCCAGCAGCCAAACTGGCAACCATCAGCAATGGTTTGGGCCCAAGACTCTGCCTCACTAACAAAATGGTGACGCCCCCCCCTTCCTCCCCCCAGCTGGGCAGAGAGGAGAACAGGCTGCCAGGGCAGGAGGGGACGGGGTCCCCAGCACTCCCTGAAAAGTGCAGGGGTTGATATTGACCAAGCAGCAAAGGGACACGCTGGGAGACCGCAGGAGACTGGAGACTGGGATTCTACTTCGACTCCAAGAAAATCTATGTAAAGAAGCTGATTTGGTGCAGGGCTGATCTTCAGGTGTTCAGACCCCTGGGGAGGGAGGGCTGGGGGCAGGCAGTCCACCGCTTTACTAGCAGACACCTAGCTCAATTGAAAGGGAATAACACTCAACGAGTTTATTCTACAGCACTCAGTCGGGCAAGAGTCCCGGACAGAACACGGGGACCAGCTCCATCAACCCACCCGAAACCACAAGCCGGCTCCCCCCAGCAGTATCCCAGCCCCATGTACAGAGCCCGGCACCGCAGCTCAGCCGGGCTCCTGGGATCTCCCACGTACAAGGAGCAGCCCTGGCGCCACCCTTCATTCCCACCCACACGCTCACATGCCTGCGTGGGAGGCTTTAATGTGCTTTGTGCATTTCAGCTTCCTGGCTGCAGGGAGGGAGAGCAAAACAGGTGAAGGACAAGATCCAGGCCGGCAGCTTCCTCCCCTCTGGAGCCTGGGACTCAAATATTCCCAGGGGCTCGGTCCCATCCTCACCCCCCGTATTTTCTTTTCACCTGAGCCCAGGGTAGACCTCTGCTTCAGGGAGGTGGCATGGCCACCAGCCTCTCCCTCGCCTCCAGTCTCTCTGGACCTGGAGCAAGCAGAGGGAGGGTTCCCTGTGTCCATCTCCTTCCCCGCCAGGGCTTGCCCAGCTATGCATGGTTCCTCCCAGAGAGCAGCTGTGTCACTGACACTGTGGGGAGGGGTCCCAGCCAGTCATTCAGCCTCCCACACAGCCCCAGAAATAAATAGCTCACAACTAACATGGGCGAGGCAGAACCTGGTACTGACTGAGGATAGTTTTAACTGTGTTTGTTTAAAGGTGCGGGCCCTGAGAATTGCCCAACCAGCAGCACAGGTGATGCATGAACAAAGCATTCAAACATTTCCCTGGACAGTCCCCGGGAGAGAGAGAGAGAGAGAGCGTACATGCCTCAGGTGTCTGTGCCCATAGGTTGCTGGTGCAATCTTCCTATTTGCGCTCACAACTGCACACCGAAACTGATCGCAAACACAGGCTCCAAGGGTCACCCGCACCCAATGCCTATGGGAGGCACTGAGTCAGGTGCAGATGGGCCAGGGGATGTCACACATTGGTGCAATAATAATTATAACCGGTACAAGAAAATGGTTAGTTGCACTCCGCGTACCTAACCTGTGGAACTCACTGCCACAAGATAGCACTGAGGCCAAGAGCTTAGTAGGATTCACAGAAGGGTTGAAGTATTTCTGTGGTTAATGAAAATATCCAGGGTTACATTCACTAGGGTTAGGTACAAACCCTCATTTCACGCTGTAAGCCAGCCACTGGCTGCCAGGGGCTAGGAAGAACATTGCCTGGCTTGTTGCTGCATAACAGCCTACTGCAGGGTTTCCACCACCTGCCTCTGATCAGCTGGGTCCAGCCACTCTGACATATGGGGCTAGCAGGTGGAGTAGAAAGAGAGCCTGAGACATAAGCCCTTGTTGCAGAGGCCCGATGTGAGGCCTGAGGCCTGAGCTAAAGAAGTGGTCAAAGTTTTGCTGATATAAAGCAAAGTCAAGCTGTGAACGAGAGGCAGGCCCAGCTCACAGAACCTGGCAAGCACAAGGCTGATATTGCAGAAACACACGTTCCTACAAGGTGCTGGGCACAGAGCACTCGCGCCAACACATTCCAGAAGGGTGGTACCAGAACACCCCGAGCCCAAGCGTGGTACAAACACATCCAGAAGGCAGTGAGAACACCCTGACCCCTTGTCATAAATATAAAGGGAAGGGTAACCACCTTTCTGTATACAGGGCTAGAAAATCCCTCCTGGCCAGAGGCAACCTCCTGTTACCTGTGAAGGGTTAAGAAGCTCAACTAACCTGGCTGGCACCTGACCCAAAGGACCAATAAGGGAACAAGACACTTTCAAATCTTGGGGGGGAAAGGCTTTTGTTTGTGCTCGTTGTTTACGGGGTTGTTCTCTCTTGGGACTGAGAGAGGCCAGACAGAAATCCATCTTCTCCAACCCATCCTGATCCAAGTCTCCAATATTGCAACCAGTATAAGTAAGCCAGGCAAGGCGGATCAGTTTATCTTTTGTTTTATGTGAATTTTTCCTGTGTTAAGAGGGAGGTTTATTCCTGTTTTCTGTAACTGTAAGGTTTTGCCCAGAGGGGGATCCTCTGTGTTTTGAATCTGAATACCCTGTAAGGTATTTTCCATCCTGATTTTACAGAGGTGATTCTTTTACCTTTTCTTTAATTAAAATTCTTCTTTTAGGAACCTGATTGATTTTTCATTGTTCTTAAGATCCACGGGTTTGGGTCTGTGTTCACCTGTACAAATTGGTGAGGATTATTATCAAGCCTTCCCCAGGAAAGGGGGTGTAGGGCTTGGGGGGATATTTTGGGGGAAGACGTCTCCAAGTGGGCTCTTTCCCTGTTCTTTGTTTAAAACACTTGGTGGTGGCAGCATACGGTTCAAGGCCAAGGCAAAGTTTGTACCTTAGGGAAGTTTTTAACCTAAGCTGGTAAGAATAAGTGTAGGGGGTCTTTCATGCAGGTCCCCACATCTGTACCCTAGAGTTCAGAGTGGGGAAGGAACCCTGACACCCCTCCTAAAGGGAAGGTCAGGAGGACAGTATAATCGATAAATATGTTTTGATCGAACCAACATGTACAAGGTAATGGGTGGTAACAACCCACGTCCGGGCAGTAACTACCCCGTCAGAGGTGCACCACGTAACTTGTTTGTATTGGTGTATAAAATGGAGTCTCAAAGGGAGTGTCTCTGTCCAGCTTAGGCGGGAATGGAAAGCGCCCCCGTTCACTGAGCTGTGGCCATTGTCACGGGGATCCATGGGCTAGTGTAAGGAGACACTGATCTGGGGAGCTAGGACCGTGCTTCATCAACAATAAACCTGGCCAGGTGCCTTCGTACCTTAATGGATCTTGGGGTCGTTGGGCGGTTAAATCGAGGTCTGCTGTGCCAGAAACCTGCACAGAGCTGGGACGACACACAGAGAGAACACACACACAGCCGAACAAGTAACTCCAGAGGGTTACAGGTCCACCTGGCAGTTCCTGTAGTCCTAACTCCCCTATAAACTACCGTGAGGCAGTGCTCAGACATGGCACTGAGGGGGCGTGGTGTAAATACCTAGCAAGGGAGAGAAAAAGACCTGCCATGTCACTAAGCTAGGCCCATCCCAGTGGGGCTCGTCTCCAGAATTCCTACATTTCAAAGGGGGAAATGGCTGCCCGCTGGTGAGAGCCGAAGATTCGATCTGGACTGGGTTGGACAGGTGCCACCTGCTGGAAAGATCTGCAGAGCTCACTTGTGGCGGGTGCCTTGTAAGTCATGCATCACCCCAGACCTGTGGCAAAGCCTCCATGGCCTCTCCCGCGTGCCAAGCCACAGGCATGCTGGGCCACAGGGCTGGGGAAGCCGCCCTCCCTCCCTGATGCTGTTCACTTTATTGTGTCATACCCAGTGGTGACACGGGCCCAGCCGGGCAGTGATAACAGGGCGGGTTGTCTCGGGAAGGCATGAGCCCGCTCAGCCTGGCCATGGGGCGCCCTCCTGAACTAGTAAACAGCGCTCCTGGCTCGGCTGGGTTCCTGCTCCTGCGAGGCGGAGAGGGCTCCAAACAGCCTGGGTTCGCCTGGAGCCACCACCGGCAGCATCTCTGCAGCAACACAAGCGCCCCTGCCCCCTGGAGCAGGCACAGCCCAGAGGAGAGAGGGTGTCACGGGGACCCCGGGCGATGCTCTGGAACTGCTCCCTACGAAGCCAGGCAGGACTTTGGTGGGGTCTCCTCTCTGGGAGCAGCCTGTCTGCAGGGCAAGGAGCTCACACGGTTTCCACCTTCCTGGGTCTGACCTTGGAGCATTCAGCCTCCTCTGCCCCTCCGTGCGCTTCCCACAGCGAGTCCACCCAGGTGGGGTCCTGGGAAAGCCAGAGGGTCCTGCCCCCCAACTTCGCAGTCAGACGTGACTCTCAGCCAGCCAGTAAAACAGAAGGTTTATTAGACGACAGGAACATGGTCTAACACAGAGCTTGTAGGTGCAGAGAACAGGACCCCTCAGCCGGGTCCATTTTGGGGGGCAGTGAGCCAGACAACCCCATCTGCACTTCACTCCGCATCCCCAGCCAGCCCCAAACTGACTCCCCCTCCAGCCCCTCCTCCTCTGGGCTTTGTCCCTTTCCCGGGCCAGGAGGTCACGGGATTCCTTTGTTCTCCAACGCTTTAGCTCTCACCTTGCAGGGGGGAAGGGCCAGGCCATCAGTTGCCAGGAAATAGGGTGTCGGCCATTCTCTGTGTCCAGACCCCTGCACACACCTGCCCTCTAGGGCTCTGCAAGGATCATACACCCTTATCCCACCACCTAGATAATTAAAAACTGCGTAGGGGAAACTGAGGCACCCCCACACTATTCAGAGGAAACATTAAGAACAGTCCCGCTTCGTCACATCTCTCCCCGCTTCGAGACCGAACTGAGAGGGGTAAATTTAGCCGGTGATCTTGGGAAGTTCGAACCCACCAACGTTCCCATGAATGCCCCAGCATCTCTCCCATTCCTTGGTGGGAGTTACACCAGACCCTTCCAGTTTCTCGCCCTCCCTTAGGTCAGGGGTGGTCGATGGCACTCGCATGCCACATGTGGGAAGGTTTATGCGGCCCGTGCCCTTTGGCCACCCCAACACCCCTGGGGTTCAAACTGGGATCGTGTCTTCTCCCAGTGCTCCAGTCTGGAGGGCTGTGATTCAGGCTCTCTTGGTTAAGAGCCCCCATCTTAACCTGGGCCACCACCTGTCTCTGTCACCAGCAGCTCGGCATCAGCCCCGCACCCAGCCCTGTGTCTGAGGCGTCGGTGACACTGAAAAGGGCTTGGCACTGTCCGAGTTTCCCAGATTTACCACTCCCTGGATTACAGGCTCCTTCAACGCACAGAGAGCCCTCTGGCACTGCTCGGTCCAGACCAGCTCATCTGGCTTCTCCTTCTTACATAGCTCAGTGATGGGGGCAGCTAGGGAGCTCAAGTGGGGTACAAACCTCCAGTACTACCCCGCCATCCCAAAAGAGCCCTGGACCTGTTTCTTGGTCTGGAGAACAGGCCACTCTCTGATTATCTCCACCTTATACTTTCCAGCTTTTACCGTCAGTCCTGCCTCCTTGAGGCAGCCCAGCACCCTCTTCACCTGGGACACAGACAGTTAACTTACAGAATCAGCGTGGAGACATTCCTTTCTCAACAACCTTGTCTCCCCAACAAGCTGGCCAAACACAGCGACTTGGTTATCGGACTGTTTATCTTTCTGAACAGCTTTCACTCCATCTGAGACCTTCTCAAAGCTCTCCACACTGGATCCTTCAACAGGACAGTCAGTGGCTTCAGTCACAACAGAAAATTTCCGGCTGTTAGGAACTGAAACTTTTTCTTGATTAAATCACTTTCACACCCTTCAGTTGCAGTAAACTGCTTGCAAAGACTCCATGAGGATTCCTTTCCCGAGGGGCTTTTCTATGCAACAATTCACCCCTCACAGAAATTCTGCTCTTACCCTCTTTACCGAGGGCTTGCTCTAGAGGAACACTTTCCTGAGCAACAACAGACTCTTTCTGGGTCTCCCTTACGTCCAGAATTACCTCTGGCCCATCCGGCGGATTCCTACACAATCCCCTTTCAGGCAAACTCACAGACTTCCTAGATAAAACGTCAGAAGCATTCTCCTTCCCTTTGCCACACACAAGTTCAGGAATCTTTTCCTTCTTGCCACAGATTTCCACACCCTCAGTAGATAACACAATCACATCACCTTCCTGCTCTCCTTGTGCCCTGGCTAGGATCTCACCCTGATTAGACAGAGTTGCGACACCCTTTCCCAACAACACACTAGCAACAGGCAAAATATAAGCACCAGAATTGTCTGGTCTCTGGGATTTTACATAGACACTAACTGGATGCGACCTAGTTACAGGGCCATTCTCCCGAGCAGACCCAAACTTAGGACCCTTCCCTTCCTGGGCTTTAGCTGAATCCAGAACCAACTCTGAGACAACTGCACTACCCTCAACCATCACAGGCTGAAAGGCCCCTTCTGTCTGCTCCACAGACAAAGAAGAGCCGGACACACTTTCTCCTTTCCCAGACACACAGCTTGGGATCTCATTCCCCTGGTCCCAGCACACAGGGCTGTTCACAGACAACTGCTTGGAGACCGGGGTAGCTCCCTCCATAGGCAAGTCAATACCCCTGACAGACACAGGCACGTTTCCTTCCCTGTCCCAATTCTCCACCCAGCTAACAGGTAAGGTCCAGGGGCACTCATCTTCCACTCTCCTCGCCTTCCCACCCTGCTGACTAGACACAGCCATCAGCTCACAAGGCTGCCTAGGCTCATCCAAACTTCCCTTACCAAGCACCTTCCACTCCCAACAGATCCCCTACTGCTCTTCTCACTACCCCGAGCTACTTCCAGCAAATCACGGTTACCCTTCTCAGGTTCCCTTTCACAAGCTGTGCTCTCCACGCTCTGTTTTCCTTCCCTTACCAACCTCTGCTTCCACAAGGAACTAGATGTTAAAGTCACTGAGAGACGACAAGTCCTATCCGAAGTGTCTAGAGATGAGAGTGGACCTGCCATCCCCTGCATTCTCGAGAGATTAACTACCCAGCTGTTCTGCTCTGCAGACTCAGCTCCGCAGTCTCCCCTCTCGCTGGCTGGGCCTGGGGTCACAGCCCCGCTGAGCCCTGTCCCTCGTCGCTCCCTCCCTGCCGTGGGATCACTTCCCAGCAGCGCCTCTGAGCAAGGCAAACCTGGTTGGCAGCCGACCTGCCCTGCCTGTGGGTCCCCCCATTCAGCTGGGGTCTCAGCTCCCCCCATGCTCAGCGCTGCCCTTACTGTCCCAGTGGGGGTAGGCAGCAAGCTCTCCGCTCTCCTTACAGCATCAGAGCCAGCGTGAGCCCCCTCTCCCGTGTGCAGGGGGTCAGGGAACATCTCTCTGTCCCACCCAGCCCCAGGGGCTGGTTAAAGGCAGGCAGGTAGCCTGAGCCTAGCCGCTCCTCCCCCTGCCAGCCAGGTCATCTGCATTTTCACTGACCATTTCCCTCTCCGCCGATTGGTTCCCTAGATTCAAATTCAAATCCTTGGCCATTACAGGAGCAGGGCCTGGATCCTGTCCCAAAGAGACACAGTCACCTCCCAACAGGGTCTCACAGCTGATATCCTGGAGAACCCCAACAACCAGCCAGCCCCACCCCTCCGGTGTCTACACAGGGATCTGGGCCATAGGCAGGGCGAGGGGCTTCACCCCTGGGACCCTCACCCAGCTCACACAGCCCCTCAGCATCTGAGGCTGCACCAGCCAGGGCCTGACAACAATTCTCTCTGTCCCAGGATCTCGCCACCCCAGGAATGTCTCCCCATTGACTATCACCTTCTGCTCCCACTGGGGGTCTGAGGGGCCTGACCCCAGGAAACTCCACACAGACATATCGGTTGGGGATCAGGAGTGGGAGCCTGTACACCTCCCCACCCATCGGGCTGACGGAGTCTATGGCCTTGGGACCCAGCAAGGAGCTAGACAAAGGGGCTTTTCCGCAGGGTCCCCCTGGTTCAAATCTCCAGCCTGCTCAAAGGCAATGAGGTGGGCATCCACATCCCCCCCCCCCCCTTAACCAGGGGCAGCAATTTAGTCTCGAGGTTCCCTGCGGAACTGGCACCCTGGGGTCTATCCCCACTCACCCCTGGGGGGTCCCCTAGGCCTCTCCGCTCCCCCACCGCCACTTCATGCTGCTGCTGCTTCTGCAGCTCTTTCTCGGGCTCTCGCTGTCTCTCACAGTCCTCTTGCTCTCTCGGACTCAGCTCCAATCCCGTCCATCTCCGATCCCCGGATGGGGAACCTGATCGTGAAGACCCTCGTCTGGTCGGGGACCGGAGTCTTGGGGATGCCTGGCTACCACTCCAGCTGCTCCCAGATCCTGCTATAGCCCCATTTGGGTCAGGAATCTGCTCCTTAGAGTGGTCATCCTCCTCCAGCTGCACGATTAACTCTGCTTTGGTGAACTTTCCAATGTACAACCCTCTGTTTTTGCACAGGGTTACAATGTCCTTCTTAAGGAGACGGTGACAGGCCATCACTCCGCTGTTCCCAAGTTGTTGTGGACTCACAGGCCTGTGTGCTCTCAGCTCCCCACGGTTTCCAGGAAGAACCCCTAGTGCGCCAGCCCTTCTCAAGGTCACCACCTCTTTGCCAGGGTCAAGCTGCAGACTCCTCCGCCCTGGGACAGCTCACTGCAATCCCCAGGGGAACGCTGTTACTGCCAAAATCCTTCTCTCTCCCAGGGCCAAGCTGCAGGCTCCTCTGCCCCCGAGACTGCTCACCACAGTCCTCAGGGGGAACCCATTACTGCACAGTCCTTCTCACTGGTCACACACTCCCAGGGGTTAACCGTCCCCCGAAACCGCTCCTCTCTGAGCCTTCAGCACACCTGGTCCTCGTCAATCCCTCTTCGTTTTACTGCTCCCCAGACACTTACTGCAGGAAGTGCCATCCACGGGGTGCAGTACATCCCACCGCTGCCACCACTTGTCACGGAGTCCCCAGGCGATGCTCTGGAACTGCTCCCTACGAAGCCAGGCAGGACTCTGATGAGGTCTCCTCTCTGGGAGCAGACTGTCTTCAGGACACACAACTCACACAGCTTCCACCTTCCTGGGTCTGACCTCGGAGCATTCAGTATCCTCTGCCCCTCCGTGCACTTCCCACAGTGAGTCCGCCCAGGCGGGGTCCTGGGGAAGCCAGAGAATCCTGCACCCCAACTCCGCAGTCAGACGAGACTCTCAGCCAGCCAGTAAAACAGAGGTTTATTAGACAACAGGAACATGATCTAACACGGAGCTTGCAGGTGCAGAGAACCGGACCCCTCAGCTGGGTCCATTTTGGGGGCCAGTGAGCCAGATAACCAGGTCTGCACTTCAGTCCATGTCCCCAGCCAGCCCCAAACTGACTCCCCCTCCAGCCCCTCCTCCTCTGGGCTTTGTCCCTTTCCCAGGCCAGGAGGTCACCGGATTCCTTTGTTCTCCAACTGTCACGGAGTCCCAGGGTGATGCTCTGGAACTGCTCCCTACGAAGCCAGTCAGGACTCTGGGGAAGTCTCCTTTCTGGGAGCAGCCTGTCTGCAGGACACACAGCTCACACAGCTTCCACCTTTCTGGGTCTGACCTCGGAGCATTCAGCATCTTCTGCCCCCTCCGTGCACTTCCCACAGTGAGTCCGCCCAGGCGGGGTCCTGGGGAAGCCAGAGAATCCTGCACCCCAACTCCGCAGTCAGACGAGACTCTCAGCCAGCCAGTAAAACAGAAGGTTTATTAGACGACAGGAACATGGTCTAAAACAGAGCTTGTAGGTGCAGAGAACAGGACCCCTCAGCCGGGTCCATTTTGGGGGGCAGTGAGCCAGAAAACCCCATCTGCACTTCACTCCTTGTCCCCAGCCAGCCCCAAACTGAAACTCTCTCCAGCCCCCACTCCTCTGGGCTTTGTCCCTTTCCTGGGCCAGGAGGGCACCTGATTCCTTTGTTCTCCACCCCTTTAGCTCTCACCTTGCAGGGGGGAAGGGCCCAGGCCACCTGTTGCCAGGAAATAGGGTGTTGGCCATTCTCTGTGTCCAGACCCCTGCACACACCTGCCCTCTAGGGCTCTGCAACAATCACGCACCCTTATCCCACCACCTAGATACTTAAGAACTGCACAGGGGAAACTGAGGCACCCCCACAATATTCAGAGGAAACGTTAAGAACAGTCCCACTTCGTCACAGAGGGAGCAAAGGGAGAGAATGGTGCCAGCGCAGGGGCCGGGAGGCTGCTGCCGGTGCAGGGGCCGGGAGGCGATTCCCACTTTCACATCCTCTCCTGACCAACCTCCAGCTCTATGGGGATCAGCCTGACTCCATGGGGCTGCTAGGAGCCTGGATTTACACTCTTGCCTGCAGGGGGAAGCATGCGGAGATCGTGGGCCGCCAAGCAGGAGCTGAGTGAGGGCGAGCCATGCCACCTCCTCCCGTGGCACCAGGGACCCGCCACAGGTGGAAATGGCAGGAGCTGGGAGCGTCACGAATCCCCTGGGAAAGCAACAAGATGGGGAGGGAGGGGCTGCAGCGCCAGCGGGAAGGCAGGACCCTTCTCCAGAGAGCCCGAACCAGCCTGAACCCTCGGCTGAACTGTCCCCACCCGGCCTGGGGGAGGCTGTTTGTCGCCCCAGAGAGCCTGGGCACCACACCCCAGAGCACAGGCCCAAACCCCCAGCAGGGGAGTGGAAGCCATTCACGATTTGGGCCCTGTCAGTGAGGGCTCGGGGCTGTGTCTCTGCCTTGCTGATCGCTGGAGATGCCCCTCCCCGGATGCAGGGACAGGCTGGGTTAGTGCCCCACTGATGTGACAGGAGCGGGTGGGGTCTCCCCTCCCCAGGGACTCCTGCTCCCCATAGGAGAACTCCTGACCTGGCCCCAACAGGCTGCCACTAGCAGCTCCAGGGAGCAGGCAAGTCACAGCTTCCCTTGCAAACTCGCCGAGGGAATCTGGCTCGTCAGCCCCGAGCTCAGGGTCCCCAGCAGGGCCCCGGGGCCTAGCACTGTCCCTGCTGGAGCTTGTCCCGGGGCCTGCCCAGGCCAGGGAGATCGGGGGTCTGTTTGGATCTGCACGGCCTTGGCACACTCAGGCGTTGGGCAGGGAGCTCCTGCAGGCGCCCAGCCTAATTACCGCCAAGAGCAGAGCAGAGATCCCATACCCGGACCGCGCACAGGCTGGGCATGGAGCCCCAGTGCCATTCTCCAGCACCAGGAGCAAGGCATGGACCTTCTTGCTGGGCACTGCAGGGCGGTTCTCCAGCAATTCCTCCTGGAGCCCAGAGCCCTCGCAACAGGAGCTTTCTCCTGCGCCGGCTCTGCCGTCAGCTGGGCGGCCTCCTGCTCCGTATACGGCACGTTGCTAAGCACCCGCCTGGCGTCCATTTTGTTCCAGAGCCCCGTGCAGATGCACACACGCTGTGCGCTCGTGTGACCCGCGCCTGCTGGGTGTGGCACGCTGTCCCCCTTGAGTGGTCTCTAGAGATTGATGAGTGCTGCAGCCTTGGCTAAGACCCATGTGGCTTTGAGGTCCCAGGTTCGATGCCCGGGGTCTGTCGGCGTTACAGTCGCTCCCAGCCCATATCCCTTTTCCCTTCCTTGTCTTGTTGTTCTCAACGTCTTGCCTGAAAGGGCCCGTTTGCTCCTCGTGTCTGGAGACACCCAACGGTCTGCACCCCAGGAGCTTCCAGCTCGCTCCTGTAGCCAGACAGCCAGCCCCCCCTCAGACCAGCATTGCTGGAAACACACGGGAGCCAAAACAACAGGGCACTCAACATAAATTCCAGCACAGCCTTTGAAGCTGTGAGAAGCACAGGTGTGCTGTGACAATGTGCCTCTGGGAACATATACAACGATTAGGCTCACAGCAGGCAGAGGCGCTGTGACAGACATGGCTCTTAGCCCCTACTAAATAGCGTGATGCACACACCCCAACATCCTAGGTGGGAAAATATTTACCCTGATAAAAGAAGTGTCCAGTAGTCGAAACTTATTGTTTCTCCCTTGCAAGTGTGAACTACTCTTGCGAGAGCTGGCGTCACCCAGACAGACCAGCCCCAATTTGGCATAAGAAAGGAGAAAGAGAATAAAGGAGTACAGAGGTATAAGTATGGGACCTACAGCACCATGATTTTTGAGTGCTTTTCACTATCTATCTGCTGGTCAGATAAGTGACAGCCTCCCAAGGCTTCTGCAGCTAAGAGGGTCCCTAAGCCTTGTCCCTTATTCGTCTTTCCGCGGAATTGAGTGACCGATCCTGGCTTGGCACCGCTGGAATCGAGAGATGCAAGGAGGGTAAGAAGCACCCACACCTGATCTCCTATCTTTAGTGTACACATATTTTGAAATAGAGCTCTATACTTTGTTTTCTTTTCTTTGGGATTGTGGCTTCAGTTTTGTAACTTGTTTGTGTGTGTAACATCTCTACATTTAAATAAGTAGGCACTAGCAATTTTGTAACCACATGATTAGAATCTAGTTTAATAAATTTTGGTAACCATTGTGCATAAGCCTGACTTGTTTCTCTGGTTTACTGTAAAGCAGCCAACACAATTAAAGAACCTCAGCCGTTTTGGCTAGAAAGCCTGGCCATTAGGTGAGAGTACTAAGAGCCTAGCGTTGAGTTGTGCCGCCTCCACGGGGCAAACTCTTGGGGCACCTGTCAGTCAATCCTGGCTGCCCGCTGCGAAGGAGCTCTGAGCTCTAGCAGTTAAAGTCACGGGTGTGGAGAGGCTCTTAGTGCTGCCATTGAGGCACCTGTCAGTCAGTGTTGACTGCCCGCTGCGAAGGAGCTCTGAGCTCTAGCAGTTAAAGTCACGGGTGGTTAGGACCTTGGGGCATCCGTCAGCCTAGCCCGGGCTGCCCGCCGCGAAGGGACAGTGCGTCCTAGCGGTTAAAGTCACGGATGGTATAAACGGGCATAGCTGGCACCTCACCAAACATCCCTGGCCATCGGCTAACAGATTTGGCGTCACGAACAGGATTGTGATATAGGCTGCACTACAGTAACACAATGAAACCAGTCATGATAAACACCACAGAATTCCCTGAGCTAGAGAAAAGTTTGACCCAAGAGGGATGGGGAAATCCTCTGTGGAGCAAAGAACTGCTGGAGAAATATTGGGGAAAACCAGCAGAGATCTGGCAGCATTTCTGTAACTGGAGAACTGCCTGCAAGATGAAGAAAGGGAAAGGAAAAGGTGCTTGTATATGGCTGCTTACTAACATTTGGCAAGCTGCCTGTAAAGATTATCATAGTCTGGCAACAGAATTTAATAGGCTACAACAGGAAAGGGACACACTGCGCAAGGAATGCCAGAATTTAGATACCAGAGTAAGAACACTGAATAGGGATATGGAACATCTTCAGAAAAGATTACTTCCCTTAATTGAGAAAGAAGGGATAGAACGAAGGGAAAAGCTGGAGACTAAAACACGCAGAATCAACCGGGCTAAAGTTGAGACTGCTCTCTGGCTAGACCCTGAGGAATGGGATGGAGACATTTGGGATTCAGCAGATGAGTCCCCCTCCTCTGAAGAGGAAGGTCCCTCTGTAAAATTAAGACCAGCTATCACACATCACAAATCAGAAGAACATGAGGGAAATTTGAGTGGGGCAGAGCTGGATGAAGAAGGGGATGATAATGATCCATCCACCTCTTCAAAAACAAAAAGGGGAGGTAAAAAGGGAAAAGGGAGTAAAGCTCCAACACACTTTACCAAAATTACCACCCGCCAATATACTCCCATGGAGTTAAAAACAATCCAGGGAGATTTTGCTAAAAAGCCTGAGGAAGGTATAATAGAGTGGCTGGTCCGCCTCTGGGACACTGGGGGTGGATATATACGCCTGACAGCCCAAGAAACTGAGCGCCTTAACTTAGGTGCAGGAATATTCCTGGAACACTCAGAGGGGAACACCCCTAAAACACTTTGGTCTCTGGCTTGTCGATGGGCAAGAGGAATTTACCCAGCAGACCGAGATGAACCCACAGTAATGCACTGGACCAACATAGATGAGGTAAAAGCAGTTCTATTAACTGTGGCTGTCATTAGCATGCTTGGCCAAAACCCTCAAGAGTTAGCCTATGAAAGTCCATGGGAGGGTCAGGTAAATGTAGAGGATCTCAGACCCCTGCTTAAGGGAGCTCCGAGTAACCATAGGGCTGTGGCACTGTCCCTTAGATCAGAAGCTGCAGCACATAACAGTACCTTTCGGGCACTGCTAAACCTTCGGGTGTCATACTTTAGAGAATTCGGAGACATCAGAGCACTGACAGGCAAAGCTAAGATGCGTTCCCTTCAGGGAAACAAGGGGGCACCATCTAAAGGACATAAAAACAAGCGAGAGCCAACCCAGGAGGAAAAGGAGCTTAGAGCCAAGTTGTGGAGACAATGTCTGGCTTTAGGGTATCCCAGAGATGTGATAAATGGACTGCCCACAGAGCGGCTAAAATTATACACCACCTTTAAAAGAGCTGACTGGGAGACAACTAATGCTACTCCCAGTGCACCTCTGCAGCTCTCTCCTCCTTCCCCAGCTGCAAACACCCTGTATACTCCATTGCTGCAGCAACTGCAAGAGTTACCAGAACAGGGAAACTAGCTTGCGGGGGTCACTCTCCTCTCCCAATAAACCAGCTTAAATCCAAAGAGGAGAAAACAACAGCAAAAGACCCCCGGATATATGTAACTGTAAATGACAAACACATTGTTCCTTTCTTAATGGACACAGGGGCTCAAATGTCCATGATTAAGCGAGAAAGTTTTCAGGGCTCGCCACCTACTGGCCGAAAGCAGGTACTTGTTACGGGAGTAAATGGCAGTACCATAACTTACCCATTAGTTAAGATAAACCTGGATATCCCATTGCAACCCCACCATCAGCCCCGAAAATATGAGGTGATTTTGGGCAATGCCAACATACTGGGCATGGACGTTTTAAGAGGAAAGAAGGGAAGGATTAATGGGGAAAGATGGGCTTTTGGAGTCAGTTCTGTTCCTCATGCCACCCACCTGGAAGAGGAAAGCCCTCCCCACTATTCTGTAAACTTACTTAGCAGCGCGCCTGCTCTCCCGCCCTCAACAGTAACAAACATAAAGCAGTATAATGTCCCAGCTGAGGCCATAAGCCCTGTTACTGACCTGATCAAAGATTTGGAACAGCGAGGAATTTTAATTCGTACCCACTCTCACTTTAATTCTCCTGTGTGGCCCATCAAGAAACCAAATGGCAAATGGAGACTCACTATAGACTATAGGAAGCTAAACAGTAACACTGGACCATTAACTGCAGCAGTCCCTAGCATAACAGATATTGTAAACACCATACAAACCTGGGATAAACCCTGGCTAGCAGTATTAGATGTAAAGGACATGTTCTTCATGGTCCCTTTGCAACCAGCTGACCAGGAAAGATTTGCTTTTACTTGGAAAGGTGTACAATACACTTTTACCCGAATGCCACAAGGGTTTAAACACTCACCCACTATTTGCCATGGGGCACTGGCAAAGGTCCTAGATGACCTTATACTGCCACCCAATATACAAACTGTGCAATACATTGATGACATCTTAATAGGTGGGAAAACCTCAGAAGAGGTACAGGAGGCTATGAATCAAATCAAAGAAGCACTAGAAGCCCTTAATTTAGAGTTACCAGCTGAGAAATGCCAAGGTCCCTCCCAAGAGATAAAATTCTTAGGTACTGTATGGATGGGAGGTAGGAGGTCTGTGCCTAATGACACTGTGCAAGAGCTAAATCAGGCACCCTCCCCTGAAAGTAAAGATCAATTGAGACAGATTTTGGGAACCCTGGGGTTTTGGAGAAAACATGTACCCGGCTTTGCCATTATAGCCAGACCATTGTACAATTTGTTAAAGAAAAGTGCTGCCTGGGAATGGGCTCCTGCCCATGAGGAAGCCCTCAGGCAACTGATAGGGGAGATACACACCTATCAGGCTCTGGGTCCCATACATCCTGAAGCCCCATTCCATTTGTACCTAACTGTGGGAGCCACTGGAATGTCTTATGCTCTCTGGCAAGAAAGTGACACTGCTCCCAGACGACCAATTCAGTTTGGTTCCAAGTCATGGCAAGGGTCACAGGCTAACTACACGCCTTATGAGAAGGTGCTTCTGGCAGCTTACACAGCCTTGAGAGAAACTGATGAATTAACTCAGGATAAGGACATCACAATTCACACTCCTCTTCCAATCATTAAACCTATATTGGAAGGGAAAGAGTTACCACCTGGTGTAGCACAAAAAATGACTGTCCAAAGATGGGCACTTTACATACACCACAGGGTAGGTAGTGCAGACACTGCACAAAACCCCACTATGATTCAGGAATCCCTATGGAAAGTAGGAATGCCTGATGAATACAGCCTACCTCCACAGCAATCTCCCATTAAGGATGCTGCCCCATTTGACCCTTCTAAGCCTGAGGGAGTATGGTTCACTGATGGCAGTGCCAGGCTGGTTAAAGGAAAATGGAAGGGAAAAGCTGCAGCAGTGCCTGCAGACACCTCTGCAGCACCCCTAACTGCTGAAATTGATGGGTCAGCACAACTTGCAGAATTGGCTGCAATTAAACTGGCCTGTGAAGCAGGAGCCACCGCAGTATATACGGACTCCTATGCGGTATGGGCAGGTGCCACTCAGTGGATCACTAACTGGAAAAATAACCACTGGGAAATAGGAGGCAAACCAGTATGGGGACTGGAATACTGGAAGTGGTTATATCAGCATGCCCTGCAACAACCCCTGTCTATAGGACATGTCTCAGCTCATCAGAGGAATAATACCCCAGCTGCACAGTTAAACAATTTAGCCGATGCAGCTGCCCAGCTCTTTACCACACAAGTAGAATGGGAACGCTTATATTCATGGTTACATGATAATTTAGGACACACAGGAAGTGATGAGTTAGTGCGGCAAGCACATATCAGGGGGTGGCCTATCACCCACAGACAGGCTAGAGACCTGGTGCAAGCCTGCGCTATTTGTGCTGAGACTAGAAAACATATAGCAGAAGGACAAAGGTTTGCCAGGCTAAGAGATGGAAAAACACTATGGGCAACCTGGCAGGTCGATTATGTCGGACCACTGCCCACTACAAGGCAGAGGTGGAAATACATCTTGACTGGGGTAGAAATTGTTTCAGGGATTGGTTTTGCATATCCAACCCGATTGGCAACAGGGTTGTCCACAATTATGGGACTAAACCGCTTAACAGCAATTGTCCCAGTGCCTCAAGAAATCCAATCAGATAATGGTTCGCATTTTAAGAATAAACTTATAAGGGAATGGACCCTTAACCATGGAGTCCAATGGACCTTCCACCTTCCATATCGACCTCAATCTAATGGCATGGTCGAGCGCTGGAATGGGTTGCTAAAGAATCACTTGAAGCCTACTGATGGCACATGGGGAGACAGACTGGACGAAGTGGTGCAGAGATTAAACAACAGACAGACTCCTACAGGAAGTCCAATCAGCAGGGGATTCTTCCCTACAGGGAAAGCTATCTCCCCTGCCAGAACACCACTGCACAGTTCCAAGTATGCTCCCGGAGACACTGTTGTGATTAAACACCCAGCCCTGGGAACCTTTACCTGCGTTTTGCACGCCTATAAAGAGAAAGGTGTATGGAGTGCCTTAAATGCTGATAAAAGGCTAATAACCATTACAGAGGCTTGGATCGCATCCAAGACCGGCTGACCATGTGATTTATTGCAGGAATGGTCCCATGGTTCCGAGCAACCTGCCAGCTAACCTGTCAGCAAAATGGACCATGCAGCAGATCTGTTTGATCACTAGAGACTACTATGGACTGTTGATATATTTGCCATTACTTATAATAGCAGGTGTAATTTTTGCTTTTGGTTTTAAAATAAGTTTTTTAGCTAGAACACGACCCACCCGAGATATGTTCCTGCAAGCCCTCATGATCCTTCTGTTGGCTCCAGTCACCTTAGCAATACCAGAACATCCTCTTCGGGGAGCAATCCAAACCATCGCCTCAGCTGCTGGTGCTACCAATTGCTGGATGTGCACCTTGCTAAATTCAACCAATGGACTGGGAATTGAATTTGTACCACTCAGCCTAAATGATTGGTGGAACAAAAGCGACATCTTTCAGTGGGGAGCAGCATGGTACACCAACCACCCTCGCATTGACTCGGGGGAGGTGGGACAATGGCATCGCACTGTTTGGGGACGGCCTGTGGAATATGTAACAGGATACACTTGGGATTTTCCCTCTCCCCGTTTTTACATTCAGTTGTAAATACTGTTTTAACCATTTTAATTATTGTAATTGTTTTTTGTGTAACTTTATGTATTATGAAGCGTTTGATTCAAACTGCTCTTTCCTCCACACAAATCAGATACCTAGAGCTAAAAAGGGATCCTAACCAATTCCGCGAACCCTCATCCTCTAATTTGGTTGTTGGGTATTTCTAGATTTCCCCAAGGAGGGCAAGAGGTGCTGGCATCACCGCCACCTTGCAATCTGGGATGTAGTGTGGTGCATCAGGGGGTGGAATGTAGCCAGACAGCCAGCCCCCCCTCAGACCAGCATTGCTGGAAACACACGGGAGCCAAAACAACAGGGCACTCAACATAAATTCCAGCACAGCCTTTGAAGCTGTGAGAAGCACAGGTGTGCTGTGACAATGTGCCTCTGGGAACATATACAACGATTAGGCTCACAGCAGGCAGAGGCGCTGTGACAGACATGGCTCTTAGCCCCTACTAAATAGCGTGATGCACACACCCCAACATCCTAGGTGGGAAAATATTTACCCTGATAAAAGAAGTGTCCAGTAGTCGAAACTTATTGTTTCTCCCTTGCAAGTGTGAACTACTCTTGCGAGAGCTGGCGTCGCCCAGACAGACCAGCCCCAATTTGGCATAAGAAAGGAGAAAGAGAATAAAGGAGTACAGAGGTATAAGTATGGGACCTACAGCACCATGATTTTTGAGTGCTTTTCACTATCTATCTGCTGGTCAGATAAGTGACAGCCTCCCAAGGCTTCTGCAGCTAAGAGGGTCCCTAAGCCTTGTCCCTTATTCGTCTTTCCGCGGAATTGAGTGACCGATCCTGGCTTGGCACCGCTGGAATCGAGAGATGCAAGGAGGGTAAGAAGCACCCACACCTGATCTCCTATCTTTAGTGTACACATATTTTGAAATAGAGCTCTATACTTTGTTTTCTTTTCTTTGGGATTGTGGCTTCTGTTTTGTAACTTGTTTGTATGTGTAACATCTCTACATTTAAATAAGTAGGCACTAGCAATTTTGTAACCACATGATTAGAATCTAGTTTAATAAATTTTGGTAACCATTGTGCATAAGCCTGACTTGTTTCTCTGGTTTACTGTAAAGCAGCCAACACAATTAAAGAACCTCAGCCGTTTTGGCTATAAAGCCTGGCCATTAGGTGAGAGTACTAAGAGCCTAGCGTTGAGTTGTGCCGCCTCCACGGGGCAAACTCTTGGGGCACCTGTCAGTCAATCCTGGCTGCCCGCTGCGAAGGAGCTCTGAGCTCTAGCAGTTAAAGTCACGGGTGTGGAGAGGCTCTTAGTGCTGCCATTGGGGCACCTGTCAGTCAGTGTTGACTGCCCGCTGCGAAGGAGCTCTGAGCTCTAGCAGTTAAAGTCACGGGTGGTTAGGACCTTGGGGCATCCGTCAGCCTAGCCCGGGCTGCCCGCCGCGAAGGGACAGTGCGTCCTAGCGGTTAAAGTCACGGATGGTATAAACGGGCATAGCTGGCACCTCACCAAACATCCCTGGCCATCGGCTAACAGCTCCCCAGTAGGGGTGTCTGATGGGTGAGAGGTCTCAGAGTAGCAGCCGTGTTAGTCTGTATTCGCAAAAAGAAAAGGAGGACTTGTGGCACCTTAGAGACTAACCCATTTATTTGAGCATAAGCTTTCGTGAGCTACAGCTCACTTGCTCAAATAAATGGGTTAGTCTCTAAGGTGCCACCGGTACTCCTTTTCTTTTTGGTGAGTGAGAGCGGCTGGGAATGGCACTGCTATCCGCACCCGGTGCAAAGGACATGCCACAGAGCTGCTGGCTAGGGCAGGAAAGGGAAGGGGCGTGCGGCCTCAGCAGGTTTGTGAGTCTCTGTCCAGTGCCCCCTTCGGACCACGCAGCACAGCGTGCCCTCACCCCACCTGTGAGCCCGACATGAGAGCCACCTCCACTCCCAGCTGACTGCAGTTGTGAACACCCCGGGCACGCTCATCTACTGCCCCAGTGGACGGGCCAGAGAGAAAAGGGGGGAACGGGGCACGTGCAGGTGAGAAAATGCCCCTCTGGAAAATCAGCTGCCTGCACCTTTCTGGACGCCGTCTGCTAGGCAGCGAGGCATTGTCCTTCCTGTGCCATTGGGGGGGGGTCTGTACCCTGCCCCTTGCTGGAATTACCAAAGCCCAGGGGAAAGCTGGGGGTGGGAGAGGAGGCTGGTTTGTCCGTCAATGCTCATTTTTCAGATTAGGCCATTTCTAGCCAGCTGCTGCCCAGTCACCTGCAGCGGGAGGCCGTGTGTTTCTGGGTGGCCTGCATGAATTTCTTGGCAGCTCTGACAAGCCAGCTATTCCCGTGTTGCTTCAAGTTTTCTGCTTTCGTTGCTCCGGGGTATGGCCATGTGGAACGATGGTCAAACAGGCACCTAGAGCACCAGCCAGATATACCTGGGCATGGTGTGCACTGAATCTGCATCAGCACATGCAAACCAGCGGGAAACTGCGTCGCCAGGCAGAGGAATATTGTCCCTGGAGCAGAGCACTTAGGGAGCTGCTTCCAGGCAGCGCAGCAGAGGCCTGAGCCAGGGAGCAGTGGTTCTAATCCCAGCTCAGTACTTGACTCTTTGGGCGACCTGGGTGTAGGATTAGGTACTCGCCGGCTGTCCCGCCTGGTGTCACTGAGGCTTCCAGGGTATTGCCTAGGTGAGATTGCTCACCTGTCATAGAATCATAGAAGATTAGGGTTGGAAGGGACCTCAGGAGTCATCTAGTCCAACCCCCTGCTCAAAGCAGGACCAATCCCCAACTAAATCATCCCAGCCAGGGCTTTGCCTTAAAAACCTCTAAGAAAGGAGATTCCACCACCTCCCTAGGGAACCCATTCCAGTGCTTCACCACCCTCCTAGTGAAATAGTGTTTCCTAATATCCAACCTAAATCTCCCCCCCTGCAACTTGAGACTATTACTCCTTGTTCTGTCATCTGGTACCACTGAGAACAGCTGAGCTCCATCCTCTCTGGAACTCCCCTTCAGGTAGCTGAAGGCTGCTATCAAATCCCCCCTCACTCTTCTCTTCTGCAGACTAAATAACCCCAGTTCCCTCAGCCTCTCCTCGTAAGTCATGTGCCCCAGCCCCCTGATCCTTTTCATTGTCCTCCGCTGGACTCTCTCCAATTTGTCCACATCCCTTCTGTCTCATAGCTCTGCACCGGCCCCAGCCCCATGGGCTTTTCCCTCATCGCTCAGGAGTTTGTAGAGAATGAAAAATGCAGCCCTTAGGTTTGCTAGAGAAATCACCATCTTCCTTATGGAATCGTTAACCCTTAGCTCCCTGTAGACAAGTGCATTGGCCCGCTGCGGCACTGAAGATGAATATTCCTACTTCCCAGCTGTTTAATTTGCCTACCCCCAAGCCCCACTAATCGAATCCAAACACACCCTCAAGCTCCGCAGGCTTTTCCTAGACTCTTCAGGTGTTCAGACCCTGCTGTGGGACGGTGGGTAAATCCTTTTCTGATTGGCTGCCTTTCCTATTGGCCCACCTCCTGAAGGAGGACAGCCTATCAGAGCTGTTGCACATGGGCTGGCAAGTGTGTGGCATCTGGCATGGCACTTGCAGCTTCACCTGCCCCATCACATGTGTGTCAGGGCTACAGAGAACAGGTATATTTTGAATGATTAACAGCTACTGATTTCTCTGGCCCTGAGAGACTTTGAAAAGCTTCCCTCCTCTGCTTACCCCAAAATAGAATCCCCCTAGGGAGTAAAGACAATAAGAAAATAGTTCGTATCGTGTCAGACGCTGTCTAAGGACCCACAGATCAGCCAGGATCAGGAGTTCTACTCCTCAAGAATAAACTAAAGTGGCTAAAAGAGACCTGTTAATCACCTAGGCATGAATCTCCCATAATTTTCATACAGATAAAATCTCTTTCTTCTCCCAAGCTAGCTGAAAAGAATCCCAAGTAGCCAAGCACAGGTTGGTACTAAAGAACTGAGAGTTGATGATCATAAGTGAGTGTAATTAGAAATCTTGGTAATTAGCATTGTTCCTTTGTGTAACTGCTGAGCCTCACCCCTAGTCTGTGATAACTGCTGGCCAGTCTGTATTGTGTGTTGTATACACCTAGACCAGTGGTTGTGTCTACACATGCGTGGTGAACGATCTGTCGATTGCATACAGACGTGGTTCTGGATGAATTAACTGTAGATTGGTTAAGAATAACCCAGTGTCCTGGTTTGAGAAATCCTGTTCAAGTTAAACACTACCCTGAAAAGAAGCTGGCTTTACGGTCAGTAAGCTAACACTGCCTGGACTCGGTCAAAGGGGTTCTCCTACTAGAAATATTGCCTATCACACTAATCCTACCAGCAGGCTTCTTCTGTTAGATTTCAGCTTTAAAATCTAACTGGCTCCTCCGCAAAGACACAAAAATTGACGCCCTTTCTTGCTTACCCTGCCCCACCCCACGGGGACTCAGGCACCCAGCCGGGCTGTGGGCAGGCTCAGGGATCCCCCATTCCTCCACCAGCCGCTGCATTGCCAGGATTCAGACAAAAGCCAGGGGCCCCTCTGAATCCACTCCCCCTGCTCACCCTATGGGAGCGCTGGCAAAGAGGAGGGGCCAGGGGCAGAATAAGGGTGGCCACCGTACGCCTCCTGCCCCGCTGCATCCTCCACCCCTGCCTCTCTCTCTCAGTGCCCCAGACTGTAAGCTCTTGTCCCCTCCCCTCTGCCTGGGGGCCGACAAGGAAGATTCAGGCAGTACTCTCTCTGCGGGGGGCACCTCCATGGGGCTGCAAATGTCAGGCTGCTGGTTGGGGGACCTGGGCCCCATGCAGGCTGAGCTCCCCCACCCAGCACATACCAGGCAGGACCATCCTGGCCTTCACAACCTCTTCCTTACCCCCTCCTCCAGCCTGGGCAGGGGGGACACGGTGAAGAGCCTCAGGTGCTGGCCAGCCCCCCACAGGCGTGGGGCAGGGGGCCAAGCGGCCTGGGGGGCTGAGGAGGAGCACAGCAGGGATGGGGAGCCCAGACCAGGGAGGGGCCACGCCCAGGACCCAGAAGCACATGTGGCTCAAAAGCAATGGGCGCACTGGGGGGGTGGGGGGAGAGAGCCAACGGTTTGTGGTTTGGGGGAATCAGTTGTTGTGGATTGGCTATCATGGGAGACAGCGGCCGTCTTTACTGGGGCAGCCTTCGGCCAGGCACAAAGGCTGTAGGGACACCCTGGCCGTCTTGGCTGAGGTCACTTGGTGGCTTCGGTCCGACCGAGAGTCACGACACCTAACACGCTGTTGTCACGATCTGTAGCTAAAAGGTGGCGTGTGAGACATCCCTGGAAAACGAATATCTCACCGCTTGTTAATACTCTTGTGTGAGGGGTGCGCGGGCTGGGCACAATGAGTTACGGATCGAATTATGGTCTAATCGTGGTTTTGGCAAGCAGCGCACACGGCCAGTCTGCCTAGACCAGTGGTTCTCAACCTATTTATCATTGTGGGCCACAGGTTGAGAACCACAGTGCCGCCCCCCCCCAAAACGTCCCACAGTCCCCTATGCCCAGCACCCCCTGCCCAGAGACTCCTCTACAGACCGTGGTCAGGAGCGGAGCCTAAAACCTGGGAGTGCTGCAGCCCCCCCACAAATCCCTAGTTCCCAGGGCCTCCCAGCCCCTCACTGCCCAGAGCACCCCCCCTCCCCACAAACCTGCCCAGGGACCCACTCTCCTTCACCCTGCTCCCCCCCCCCCAGCACTCACCAGCCCCCAGCGAGCAGAAGCACTCTGGCAGGCTGCCTCCCCCTCAGACAGCCCCACCCCCCTTCAGATCAGAGTGGCAAATTTTGAATATTTTTTAGCACACCGTTGGGCCCCAGGCAGGCATAGACAATGAAGGGCTAATTAGAAAGTAAGCAAAGCTAGCAAGCTAACAGGTGGGGTAGAGGACAGTGTAGCATCTACACACCAGTAGGAGAGAGAAACTTTGTCTGGGCTACAAAGACAGTGTGCCTGCACCTGAAATGACAAGCGATCAAACCAACTGAGCGCACCCAATGTTAGTGTGGTAGAAAAGTGTGTCGAGGAAGGACTGTTATGAAAGCTCGTGACAGGCTGGTAATTAAAACCATTGTGAAATGCCTGGCACCATATGAGGAATCATGGCTACTCACTGATATGATTAGAAGTTGTTTAAACCAGGCGGGTCCGGGGAGTTGATAAACAGGCTCTCTCCCAGCCAGCAGGGAAGGCAGTCTGTCTGCACTGAAACTAAGCAAGGTGTAAGCAAAATGGGAGACAATTTACATACAAAGCAGCAGGGTCCTTCAGCCAAGGGGGTTAAAGTCTCTGGGAACTGATTATATAGGTGAGAAACCTGCTTAGGCAAAGCTCTTTCACCTAGGAAGACAAGAGAAACCAGCCCCTTGCACTGCGGTGGAAGGTCCTGATGGAGAGTCAGCCATGGCTAGAAAGGAAAAGGTGGTAAGAAATCTACCTTGAACCAAGACTGATGCTTGCTGAGTTAAGGCTTATCCACTAGACAGCTTATTTTTACTGTCTCTTTGTAACTTTATTCCTTCTCCACGGTATCCTTTCCCCTGTGTCCTTTGTTAATACATTTGTTTTAGTTTTACAGGAAACCAGCTCAGTGCTGTGCACCATCCCCACTCCCTGCTGGGGGAATCCATCCCAGAGCTGCTCTCGCGGGGCTCCCAGGAGCATTAAACCTGCAGTCACAAGTCAATACAAAACTCAATTGAATCCATGGACAAAACATCAACAAGCTGGGATCTGGGGGCAGATGCTGCAGATTGGTACCTGCAGCCTGGGGTTAATTCTCTTAATTCTTCAGGCTTGCCAGTGTTTGCGGTGTGGAAGCGGGGCTGCTTCTCTCGACAAGCATCCCCTACTGCAGGTGTCTTCATGGGGAAGGGCTCCCAGCAACCTTCAACTCTCCCTCTGGCCTCGTCACTGGGTGCTGCAGGGCCCGTTCTTTCCCTGGCATCTCCCCCATTCTGTCTGTTTGGGTCTTGAGGATCTGAGTCAGGATGAAGCCAACGGATTCTACAGAATTTGCTTTAAAACAATATATAGAATGGAGCAGTGATTCTGTAACCCTTCTGCCAGGTGCAGCCAGCAGCAACCAGGGCTTGGTTCAATATCTAAGGGTTCCTTTCCATCGATGCAACACAGAACCACCTGGAGCCCCCACCCAGTAATCTGGAACAATTACACACCATCCCCTGGGCACCTCTGCGAGGCAATACTTCCCCACTCACAAGCACAGAGTCTGAGTGTAGAAAAGAAACTTTTAATAAAAGGAGGGAAGTAACTCGGCATTAATTTGGGGAAAGACCGCAAACAGGGCTCAAAAACATAAACCATGAGCAAAAGACCCAAGTATGTTGGGCAGTGTCCTTTTCCCCTCAGGTTCTTAACAACCTAAAAGTCCCTTTAACGTGCCCGACCCTTCTCTGCATCCCACTCACAGTTGCTGTCCTTGGTCAGTGCAGCCCCAGAGTTCAGAGGTGAATCTGCAGAGTTCCCACCCTGGGGGGCGGGGGTGTAAAGAGGCACCTTATTCGCTCCACTGCTCGGACACTCGCTCACCATGCCAATCCACCAGCCACCCTGCTGGTCTCTCTGCCAGTCACCCTGCCGGCCGCTCACTGCGCCTCTCTGCCGGCCGCCCTGCTGGCCTCTCGTTCGCCAGCCAACTGCCAGTCACCTGCCTTTCGGCTGTGACCTCTGCATGTCAGTCTCTTGGTAATTTTCAGCTCTTTTCCAGCTGGGCAGAAACACGGCCCCATCTCATGTGATTTCAGCTCTCAGTAATTTTTAGCTCTTAGCAAGCAGGGCAGAAACCCAGTCCTACCACAAGAGATCTCAGCTCTGACTGAGCATTTAAAATAACAGAGGCTTCTAATGGAGCCTATTTAGCTCTTTCTTTGAATGGAGGTGCGGGGGGGGGGGGGGGGAACAGGTTAAACCAGTCCAGGGAGAACACTTTGGGGATGGTCCCCACCTCCTGGCTGGGACGCCCATCCTCTCCCCTCTTACTTTCCCAGGACTCTGGCATTCGAACCCCTGGCTTAACAAGGTCCTTTCAGCTGAGGGTGACCCCCTCATTTGGAACAGGTTAAGCCCAGTCCTGCTTCCCTGTATTCATACAATAATGCCAACAATATTGGTAACAGCATTTCACTCCCACTGCATTCAGTAAAGTGATTTGTAACCCTGCACCAGCGAAAGTGGATCACTTGAGCAACACAGCTCTAGCTGCTGGAAATCTAGGCAGAAGAGGTGAAGTGAGCTGTAGCTCAGGAAAGCTCATGCTCAGATAAATGTGTTAGTCTCTAAGGTGCCAAAAGTTCTCCTTTTGTTTTTGCGAATACAGACTAACACGGCTGCTACTCTGAATCCTGTAAATACAGTTTGCTCCAGAAGTCTCTCCCCCTCCCAGCCAGCTGTCTGGGGAGAATTCATTCCCTTCATTTAGACCCTTACAATTGTGATGACTTTTGTATACTTCTGAACCATCCTGTAGGCTTCTATCACAGGAGTAAAATTATTTAGGAAACTCAACTGACTGGGGAAAGCCCAACACTATTTCTGTAGGATTCCCGCCTGGGAGTCGTGTCTTCCTGTCTGCCCCTTTCCTTGGACTAGGGGAAGTTCTGCATTTCCCATGTTCCCTGGACTGTGAACCACTCATGAACCTCTGTGTCACAGGCTCCCAAGTGCTGCCTCAGCCCATCAGACCCTGTGCACTCATCTCTGGGGGCCCTGCCTGACCCCCTGGGGCCTAGATCAGACACCTTCCCCAGAGGCCCAGCCCTAGTGCTCATGTGTGGGGGAGGATCCACACACTGTCCTGGAATGGGGCAGATTCATTTATTTAAGGACTGGTGCTGCTTTCTTCAGCAGCACAGGATTGGGCTCATATACTGCACACTCGGGTCTGTCAGCATCACGGGGACGACTGCCTCGCCTGAGGAGGGACAGTAGATGAAGCTGATGGAACCAAGTTTAAACACCTCATTGTTGACTGGCCGCTTCTTCTTACAGCTTCCTTGTTTTCATGGCCGTGCTCCCCTGCCCACTAGCAGAAGGGTGAGTGAGGAATGAGGCTCCCACCCTACGCCGACCTGTTCCCAGCATATGGCAGCATTATTCCACCCACTCAGCCATTTCAGAATGAAACCACACCTCACGCTGGCAGGATTTGCATACATTGCACACTCGTCCTCCAGGCCGGTAACTAGGGCACCGAGTTTCATCGGGCAGGATTTCAGCATGGCCACTGGCTCTGTGCTCAGACAAGCCCCCATCACGAGTGACGTGTAACAACTGCTCTGCTTTGGGGAGCTTGAGCTGCTCCCCAGCCCACGGCTGACGTGTGAGTGCAGCGTGCGCTTGCCCTGGGCAGATCCATGCCTGGCTGCTCCCAAGAGAGCCTCTAGCAGGAAGTGAACAGAGAGAGAAACCTCTGCAGACTTGCCCTGTGGCTGCGACAGTGTCCGGTTAGCGGCGCTATCGCTGGGGAGACGGTCTAGGAGCCTGGCACTGAGGAGGCACTTCCCAAACATCCAGCCCAGCTTCTCAGGGACTTAGAATTGTTGGGGAAAATCCACATCTGGCTTGAAACGTCTCCTGCCTGTTCCCAGCTTAGTGGGGAATTTGGGGTAAAATTCCACTGGGCTTGTTTCTCGGGTCTCTCCCCTGCCGTGTCTGAGCTATGCCTCTGGGCAGTACAGGGCTTTAGCTCGGCTTCCAACTTTGTTCAGATTTTTTTCTACACTGATGATTTCAGCCTCCTCATCAGACAAAAACCACCCGCGGGTGGCGTTAAGGTTGAGAGCAGGTGGCCGTCTCTTCCGGGCAAGAACCACACAGGGATGCAGTTTTCCCCAACCCCCGCATTAGAACCCCAGGACATTCAGAATCAAGGTCACATGTGACTAATCCAGCCACGCTGCAGTAAGAGAGGCCCAGGAGAGGCCCCCAGGTTTCTATGGGACACTTGCCAAGTCCCTGATTTTTGAGGCAGGGTGAAGGGAGATCACGCGCCCTGGTGCTCCTCAGCTGCAAAGGAGACGTGTCACAGGGCGTGGATGGAAGCTCAGGGAGGGCAGTGCTGCCTCCCCACCCAGTCCCATCCATGAGAACGAAGGGCCAAGAGATCCCGGGAAGGGTCAGGGCATTCCCAGAAAGAACAGGAATTAGCCCTTCACCCAGTGGGGGCAGCCTGGGGGTTACTGGCCACGGCTGAGCCCGGGGGCATGGACTGAAGTGGGCTGTGAAGGAGGCAGCGTGTGTGGCTCCAGTCTGTGAGCTCGGAGTGAATGCAACCGCAGGCTGCAGGGGAGAGGGGGCTCTTCCCTCTGCAGCCCGAGCCCCAGACAGGGCAGAGTTTGAAACCTGGCTCGGCTCAGTTCCGGGCACTCAGACCCGGCTCCTGGCTGCACCAGGGGGTCGGGGGCATCTTCCTCCCCCCGGGGAGCCGGGCCGAGCTGCTGCTTGTGTCTGGTGAGGGGGAGGGAGGCGGGTACAGAGTGGAGCAGCCTCCCCACCTGTCAGACCATTCCCATCTGACCACACAGCGTGCGGCCCTCTCCACAAGCTGCCTCGGCTCCCTGCATGGCCGGTTTTCTCCCTGCCACGCTCTGGGGTCCCTATTCCATTGCCATGGTCCAAGGGGACTCTTGTGACCAGGCCCCGTTGCGGCTGCCCTGCCGTGGAGGGACGACTTGGGGTTCACACCCTTTTGGACAGCCTGGGTATGCCCCTGCCATGGCCACTGGGCTCTGGATAAGCTCACCTTGGTGGAGTCGTAGGGGAACTGCAGGCGGTGTAGATAACCGTCCCGCTCTGCTGCCAATGCCCTCAGGTTTCTTCCCCTCCCTCCAGCCCATGGGAGAGTAGCCATGGCTCTCAACCGAGGCCTGAAGAACGACCTCAGTCATGCTGCCCTTGGCCCGGGGCCACGGTGCAGTGCTGTGCAGCCGTGAGTGTCCCTCCGCAAGGCACGGCGCTGGGCTGGCCTGGGCTGGCAGTGCAGAGAGATCGGAGCTCGCAGAGGGTTGCAGTGAGGTTAGCGATGCTGCGAGCAGGGCAGAGGGTGCCCCCGACAGCAGTGCAGCTCGCAAGGAGACCCGGTGGGGCTGATCCTGATCCATTTGAAAGGTTCCTTCCCCACTCTGAACTCTAGGGTACAGATGTGGAGACCTGCATGAAAACCTCCTAAGCTTACTTTTACAGCTTAGGTTAAAACTTCCCCAAGGTACAAAATTATTTTACTCTTGGATTTCCACTGCCACCACCAAACTTTATCTGGGTTTACTGGGAAAACGTAGTTTGGACACGTCTTTCCCCCCAAAATCCTCCCAACCCTTGCACCCCACTTCCTGGGGAAGGTTTGGTAAAAATCCTCACCAATTTACATAGGTGACCACAGACCCAAACCCTTGGATCTTAGAACAATGAAAAAGCATTCAGTTTTCTTACAAGAAGACTTTTAATAGAAGTAAAGGAATCACCTCTGTAAAATCAGGATGGTAGATACCTTACAGGGTAATTAGATTCAAAACATAGAGAATCCCTCTAGGCAAAACCTTAAGTTACAAAAAAGACACACAGACAGGAATAGTCATTCTATTCAGCACAGCTCTTTTCTCAGCCATTTAAAGAAATCATAATCTAACACATACCTAGCTAGATTACTTACTAATTTCTAAGACTCCATTCCTGTTCTGTCCCCGGCAAAAGCAGCATACAGACAGACACAGACCCTTTGTTTTTCTCCCTCCTAGAATCATAGAATATCAGGGTTGGAAGGGACCTCAGGAGGTCATCTAGTCCTCCCAGCTTTTGAAAGTATCTTGTCTCCGCATTGGTCATTTTGGTCAGGTGCCAGTGAGGTTACCTTTAGATTCTTAACCGTTTACAGGTAAGAGGATTTTTCCTCTGGCCAGGAGGGATTTTAAAGGGGTTTACCCTTCCCTTTATATTTATGACAGGGTGATTGAAGTCTCCCATGAGAACCAGGGCCTGCGATCTAGTAACTTCCATGAGTTGCCGGAAGAAAGCCTCGTCCACCTCATCCCCCTGGTCCGGTGGTCTATAGCAGACTCGCACCACGACATCACCCTTGTTGCTCACACTTCTAAACTTAATCCAGAGACTCTCAGGTTTTTCTGCAGTTTCATACTGGAGCTCTGAGCAGTCATACTGCTCCCTTACATACAGTGCAACTCCCCCACCTTTTCTGCCCTGCCAGTCCTTCCTGAACAGTTTATATCCATCCATGACAGTACTCCAGTCATGTGAGTTATCCCATCAAGTCTCTGTTACTCGAATCACGTCATAATTCCTTGACTGTGCCAGGAATTCCAGTTCTCCCTGCTTGTTTCCCAGGCTTCTTGCGTTTGTGTATAGGCACTTGAGATAACTCGCTGATCGTCCCTCTTTCTCAGTATGAGGCAGGACCCCTGCCCTCTCGCGCGCTCCTGCTCGTGCTTTCTCCCAGTATCCCACTTCCCCACTTACCTCAGGGCTTTGGTCTCCTTCCCCCAGTGAACCTAGTTTAAAGCCCTCCTCACTAGGTTAGCCAGCCGACAACTATCGACAACAGCCCCTCCAGGGGACATGGGCCCTCTGACTCCAGCTTCACTGATCATGATCCTGCTTCCCTCCTTTACAAACGCACACATTAAAAACAAAGCCCTGACGCCCCAACCCCGTGTCCCTTTGGCCAGAGGCTGCTAGAACAGAGCCGAGCTGGAGTCCTGCCTTTACCACACACTCAGCGGGTTACACAGTCTGAGCTCGTTCGTTCTCAACAGGAGACCACACAGGAGCGACCTGTCTCTGTCTCCCTGTCACCTGCCTCCGAGTCCAGCAAACCACGATCTCCGTCTGCTGGCGGGTCTCACACGACCAGCCATGTCACAGCCTTCGATGGAGGAGCAGAGCTGTGTACTCGTTCCTGGCCAGTAAACACACTCTCAGCCCATCCCAGCCAGCTGTCAATGTCCAGGCGTGAGGCGTGTGTTGTTTGCACGAGATCCCTACATACTGAGGCGGGGACAACCGCTCGGTGTCGTTTTTCTGGGTTGACTTTTATGTTCTTGGCCCTGCTTCGCTGTAGAAAAGCTTGTCGTTTTCTGCCATGGTCTCATTCAGCTCGTGGGTCCTTGCTCCCTTCACCTACAATGAGGATATTGTCTGCAATGATTTTCACCCCAGGCAGCCCTGCCGGCACTTGGGTGAGCCTTCTCTGGAACAGCTCTGGTGCTGGGCTTATGCCATCTGCATGGGCAGCCCTTGGTAGTGACCAAATGGTGTTGTCAGCAGGCTGGACCCTTTACCAGGCTTATGTGCCAAACCCCCTTGCCTCACATCACAGACCGTAACGATTCTGGCTGTGGCGAGTTCTGGCAAGAGGTCAATTGTGGGCAGTGGATAGTGGCATCTAGTCAATGCCTGGTTCAGTGGCTTGGGTGTATGCAGATGCGTCACGTCCCGATGGCTTCTTTACCTCCAATACATTGCTTACTCAGGCTGTACTGCTGCAGCCTTTCAAGCTCCTTGTGTACTGGATAGCGTAGTGCCATGGGAGGCTTCTTTCGCGGAATGATGTCAGACTGGAGGGAGGTCTCGGGGTTCTACAGGGATCTGTTCTGGCTCCAGCGTGGTTTAACATCTTTATTAATGACCTGGATGCAGGTATAAAGAGCACCCTGATCAAATCTGCAGATGACACAAAGCTAGGGGGGTTGCCAATACTTTGGAGGATAAAGCTAAAATTCAGAGGGATCTTGATAAATTGGAGAACTGGGCTGTAGACACAACCTGAAATTCAGCAAAGAGAAATGTAAGGTGCTCCACTTAGGCAAGAAAAACCAAGTGCACAAACACAGAATAGGGGATAATTGGCCTGGCAGCAGCACGGCTGAGAAGGGTCTGGGAGTTGTGGTGGGTCACAACCTCAACATGAGTCACCAATGCGAGGCTGTTGCAAAAAAAGCAAATGCAATTTTCAGTTGCATGAACAGAGGAAAGCATACAACTCACAGGAGGTGACGGTACCACTCAACTCGGCACTGGTAAGGCCTTAACCGGAGTCCTGTGTCCAATGTTGGTCACCAGTGTATAGAAAGGCTGTAGAGAAACTGGAAAGGATCCAGAGGTGAGCGACAAAGATGATCAAAGGGATGGAATCCAAGCCATAGGAGCAAAGGCTGAAGGAACTGGGTATGTTTACTTTGGAAAAAAGATTAAGGGGGATACGATAGCGGTCCTTAGATATCTGACAGGCTGCCATAGAGAAGCTGGAGAAAAGCGGTTCTCTCTGGCCACACAGGGCCGGCCAAGAGGAGATGGGCTCAAACTACACACGGCAGATTGAGATTAAATCTCAGGAAAAACTTCCCAGCTGCAAGAACAGGGGACAATGGAACGATGCATGGGGAGGTCGTGGAGGCTCCTTCACGGGAGGTTTCCCAAGGGAGACTGGAGCCATCTGTGTTGGACGGTCAGACACACCAAACCTGCATCTTGGCTGGGGTCAGACTCGCTGACCCTTGTGGTCCTTTCTAACCCTATGATTCTAAGCACAGAGATTTCCCGGTGGGGTCTCTTTCCAGTTGCAGCTTTCCTTCAAGGCGCCTGTTGCCTTTGGAAACCTCCCCAAACGCTTTTACAATTGTCTCCATTGTTCTCATGAGACTCCTCCTTTTGCTTCTTGCACTGCAGCTACACAATTCTGGTGCTGCAGGTTGGATTAAGTTAGATAAAATATATGGGCCCAAAGCATTAACAGTGTTAACGTGACTTAGTCATGGTCCAACATTAAACAGTTTCAAACAAGGTTTGGTATCCAGAGACCCCAACCTGCTTAGTACCAGGGAAAACACATTATTAACCTTGAATTAAAGATACAGAAAAGGAGGAAAAACAGTTAAAGCCTTTGAAATGCAACGTATTGAATAAGGTTTCCATTTTCACCACATCCTTTGTTCCCTTCCCCTGTAGCAGGAGAGAGTTTTTAGAAGGGAAACCCCCTTGTCTGACAGTCTCTTAGCTGGTATCAATGATGGGCAATAAGTGTCTTTTGGGGAAAGGAGAAGTTTGTTGAGATGGGCTGGCACTGCTGCTGTTATAGTTGTTAAACCCCAATCCCGTTTCCTAGAAGGCAAAACAAAAACCCCCACAGAAGGGGAAACCACGAACAGCAAAGATGGAAAATGCAGCTTCTGTCTCTGGTGTAGGATCTCACTTGCAGCCCTGCTATTGGAAAAACCCAGGCCCAGCACACAGTCTTATCAGCCACTCAGAGACTGGCAAATTTGTACCAGTGTTGGGCTGGTTAGGGCATTGTTTTAGCTGCCTGCCTGGTCACAGGCTTTCGGCAATATGCAGACTTGCCCAGCTAAGCCAGTCTGTTATTAGACAGAAAGAAAAAGAAGGGAGCTAGGAAAGAGAAGTAATAAGGTGGGGAAGGAAAAGGACATGGGGGGTATGTATGTGACAAAGTTGCACACCCCAGATTGTATTTGGGGTTTAGCTGAAGCCAGCAGAGGTGCCTGTGTCATCTGGCTCCTTCTCTCTTTGGCTCAGTCTGGTCAGGACAACGCTCAGGTTTAGGATGAAGAAGGTCCAATGGAATCACACAGGATCCCAGAAGACGGTGGAGGTGGTAACCATAATGGTGACACATGCTTCTTCCCCGTTTTTGTCGGTCTGTCAGCTAGCATTGCAGGAGTCAGCTTCTCCCCCCAAAGTCTCTTTGAGGACCGAAAAGGGGAGTGATGTGTGGAATGGTCCATCCTTTCGTTACTGTGCCCACCAATTCGGCCTAGTCTTCGACATGCCATTCACTGATTTCCGCTTCCACACTTTTCTTGTTTACCAGGCACGATCTTAACACAGCCCTTGAGTTCTCGCAGGAGGCCTTTTTGTCTGGACTAATTCCATCCTCCTGTCTCACTTTTGCACCGTTTCCCATCAGCATTTGTTGTTAGGCTATTGTGACACTGTGAGCTCACCTGCACAAACTGAGTGTGTGTTCATAGGGTGAGTTTATAGGCCCAGTTTTTACATCCTGCAGCCTGATCAGCTCCATAGCCTGTCTGGGTGTGTTCCCCAGAGGCATCCACCACTGCAAAACCACGACCAGACCTTGCGGGGGAACAGGGCGTAGAGGGCTGCACATGCTGCAGCTCCCCACTGCCTCTAGCTGCCCAGCAGCCCGAGGAGCCGGGGAACTATCGCTCCCCAGAGCAGAACAAAATTGTGTCATGACCCAGGGTTTTCACTAGAGACCAAGATGAAGGGGAACCTCCAGGGCTCCGGGGGGATTAGACCGAGTTCCCTGGCTCACGCCACCAGCCGCTGCCCTGCAGAGAATTCACAGCTCAGCCCTGCGGCCACGGTTCCCTCGCAAAGTGTGAGGCTGAGCGCAGGTCGAGTTGGCCAGAAGCAGCTTCGTTAAACCCCGCGCACTGTTCTGTCCACATGGGCGAGCCGCTTCCAGCCCAACTTCCCCGTTCCACAGGTGTCCTGCCGTCACAGACCCTCTGGGGATCATGGGCCCTCTGACTCCAGTTCCACTCACATGATACGCCCTTCGCAGGCATGGCACAGGCATGGCCATGTCCTCTTGGACTTCCTCTGGCGGGGCGTCCTGCCTGCCGCAGTCGCCAGCATCTGATGTTCCACATAAAGGGCTTGTCTACACTGGCAAGTTTCGTGGCCAAAAAATGCCTTTTGAAGACAAAACAGCATGAGCGTACGCACTCCAATGGGACTTTTGTCATGAAAAATGCCCAGGTCTGGCGACAAAAAACTTCCACCCCTCCGAGAGACTTTTGTCTTTTCCCCTCCCTTTATTGTCGACAAAGAGCCAGTGTAGACACTGCTGATGGTTTGTCCACAGAACTGGCTTCCGCCAGTCTCCCACAATGCCTGCCCTGATCGCTCTGCCCAGCGTTGTGATCTCTGCCGCCCTGCAGGCACACGCCCCTCCCCTTCAAAGCTCTGGGAAGTATCTGTGTGCTGCTCCCTTTGGGGAAGAAATCGTTAGACTGCTCCTGTTCTGCCCGGCACTAGGGACACAGCCGGAGAGGGACAGACTGCGGGGCAGCTTTGCCATTCCTCAGCACGGAGCGCGCACAGAGCTACTCGTGATGCTGCTCTCAGCCGCTGAGGGGGCTGTGGGAGAACTCACGCAGCAATCAGTTCTTCCTTCCCACAACGCTGCACTGTGGGATACATACCCAGGGTGCAGTGCTCACCCTGTCGATGATGGTGTCCCCAATGTGGACTTGATCTGTCGACAGAGGGAGCAAGTGTGAACACCTTTTGGCGATTTTTGTTTTGTCGACTTTTGGGTGTCAACATAAGGTTTGTCAAGAAAACTTGGTAGTGTAACAAGCCCAGAGGTGAAGTACACCTGGGCAGCGGCACTGCACCACACCAGCTTCCTTTAGGTAATTGCAGAGACTGTGTATTGCTGGGAAACCACAGGAGATTGCATCCACCTGCAGCTCAGTAAGTCCCATTAGATACAGTGTTATTGTGGGTTCTGAACCGCCTCAGGAGGAAGTGTATCACCAGGGCCACTGCCTGCAGCACCTGGGTTTCTCTTGGAGGTCTCTCATCTAAGCATTGACCTGGCCTGGTCATACTTAGCTCTGAGATCTAACACCATGCCTCAGCCACGTAGATGGAGCAATTAACTCAATGGTGTTTTCACTTTAACAACGATTAATAACAACAATGCAGGATAAACAACTGACTCTCTGGGATGAAAGCCATGAAGCTGCAAGGTGTGGAATACTGGAAATGCAATAGAAGGTGGTGGATCACTCAGTGCTGACATCAGAATTGAGCCACACCTGGGAAGAGTGGAGTAAACCTGTACTTAAAACCTGCTTCTTGCAAGAAGCCTTCCCACACAGATTTCCTCAGCAGCCTGCCACCCTGAATGGCTCCCTCTCGCTGAGTCTGACTGGAAGCACTTTGAGGCGGGGAGGACTCTTGTCTTTCTAGGTTTCATGTGAAGAGCCACATAGTGGTTCAAAGGTATAGAAATAATGTCCAGTTCCAACCAATTCCTCCTGCATACCTTGTTCCTCGGAGTTCGGGGGAATAAAAACTATTGCCAGGCCAAGCTGCAGCTTTCAAACTTCAGCCATTTCTGGGCTTGGTATCTCATCTCCTCCTCGTGCCTGGTGCATTTGTGTCCTGTGCAGGCTGATCATTAGGACCTTCTGACATGCTTCATCCCCCATTCTTTCACCCACCCTCCTGTTGGCCAGTTAATTGAGTAGGGAGGTTTTCTCTACTTGTCTGCCCTGGGTATATCCAATATCACCAGTTTTCTGCAGTCGCTGATGTCCCTGAGCATTGGTGGATCTCAGTCCCTCCGCTTTCCTCCTTAGGTTTCTTTGCTTTTGTCTTCCGAGGCAATTTCTAAGCATGACGAGGACCTGTTCATATCCTTATTCTGTGTGGGCAGGGACAGATACCTGGAGCTGGCTCCTTAGAATGTGGAATTAGGCTAAAATATGGGCGGTCCTTATAGATCACCTGGGAGCTGCTTCCTCCCACAATTGAACCAGCTCCACCTGGGTGCGACTTTAAATTGCAGGCTGGCTCAGCTCTGGGCACTCAGACCCAGCTCTTGGCAGCACCATGAAGTCAAGGGGCCTCTTTCTCCTCCTGGGGCTCTTCACCCTCTGGACAGCGCTACAGGGTGCACCAACACAAAGTGAGTACAGGCAGAGAAGGGAGCAGGGCATGGAGGGGAGACCTGGCATGGAGGGGGCAAGGGCAGTGGGTGCTTAGAAATACCTGACACTTTAGTTGGTTTGTCTCATCCGTGACCTGACGCAGGGACCAACAGAAACACGTCTCCATTGTCAGAGCCACTGGCACAGGGATGGGACTGACCCCAGCAAAGACAGGGTGAGGGGATGAGATTCCCTCGGAGCAGCAGACAGAATTACAGACAGGCGGTCTGGCCAGACACTGTGAGTTCCCGAGATGCTGAGTGACAGGCACTGAGGGCCAGGCATCCGAGGGCTCAGGCTGGCAGGCTCTGGACTGTTTTAACTGGAGGCTTTTATTATCAATATAAGAATATGCAGGGGCCCAAACTCTGCACTACAGCATCAGCGAGGGGAACAGGGTTGTCTAAGGTTGAGGAACCCAGGTATAGATGGGAGGGAAGAGGGGAGGCTCTACCCATGGTACTTCACATGGGTCCCCAAGGCTGTTTCTGCTCTGAACTCTGTTTCTCATCTCAAACGTGGGCTGCTGGGTACTCCTGATTGCCCAGGAAACACAGACCTGCTTCCAACGTACCCTCTTCTTGGCGGGGTTTGTTAATACAAACCAAGGCTCCATGCCCATCTGGTTTGTTAGGCCAGGTGGAAGTCCAGCAATTAATCTCCCCACACCACCAGGTTTTGATGGCCTTGATGGATCCATAGTGCCACCCGCTGCTTCTCTGAATAACCTTTCCCAGCAGTGTCTTCCCAGGCTGCTCAGAACTCAGACAGGTCACGGAGGCCTGTTGCCAGGCTGATACACTGGCTGCCTGAGGGACGAGCTGGTTTTTCAGAAGGAAGGCTGACCTGCGTCGGGTTATTGAGTGGGGGGTGGTTGTGTCTGTGGGCTGGGCAGCTGTTGTTTCATGGCCATTCATTTTGCCACTTACATTTCTAAATGGAGAGACTTTATATACTACAATAAAACAACAACCAGGCTGTGGCTCACCAGAGAGACCCTGCCAGTGCTGAGCTGAGATGCAGTTAATGCCACCGGTCCCTGGAGCTGGAGGAGTAATTTCCAACTCGGGTAGATGTACCCACGCTCGCTCTGACTGAGCTTGGGTGCTGAAAACAGCAGGATCGCTGGGGCTGTGTGGGCAGCGGGCCAGCTGCAGCCCCCTACATGAAGGGTTGTAGAAATTCCCATCAAAGAGACACACTCTGGTGGCAATGCCTTTTGGAATCCATCCTTTCCAAAATACCATAACCCATCTTCCCCACAGCCCCTTCCCCAAGCACCTTAATCTGGACTGTCCATGGTTCCTGACTCACTGAATTCTAGCTTTTAAAGTCCCTTCAGGACAAGAGGAAATAAACTCCATGGCCCTCTAACCATTGAGACTTCTGTCCACATCCCGCTATGCCAGTGGATTCCTGTTGAAGATCCAGATGTAAGCAGGGGAATGGTCCCGCTATTGTGCGGAACTTTCTTGGCGTATGCACTACCCCGGTGAAATGGGCTAGCGAACGGATCTGAGTCCTCGCTCCCACTCCCTTCACCCGCAGGCCGGCCTGCCCTCGAGGACTCCCCTTCCTCCCTCCTCGTAACCCCGACACGGCTGGGCCCAGGGTTCTTGGGGGGCTGGGCCCGCAGTCTTGTTGTGGTCACGTAGGGCAGGGGCCTGGGTGTCCCCACTCCGGGGTGCTCTCTCTGCACTGAACGCTTCCCTGCCCCACTGCTCACCGCAGAGTTCAGAGCAAATACAATTTATTAACCAGGAACTAATGAGAACACGGGAAAAGGGGAAGGCGCAAAGGAAACATTTCACCCACCCCGTGGACCCAGGGCACCACCCTCGGCCATCTCGGGGGCACAGGGACTTTCCCAGCCTGCCCCTCGCATGTCCCAGGCCCCTGCCCAGGCCCTGGCTGTGCTGCCGTGACACCGGGGCTCGCACCCTGCTCTGGCGGTGCCCACACACCCGCAGGTGCTAGGGGGCAGGGCCCGTCCCCCCAGCCTGGCCCCCGTCGGGGTCACGAGCCCCTCCCAGCCCCACCTACAAGGCCTCGTGCCTGGGGCCTCCCTGCGCTGGGCCTGGGGCCCGGGGCCCCTGGACTCCCCAGCCGCTCACGTGCCCGGCCCCGGCTCCGGCCCCAGCCCCATTCACACGCTGACTCCAGCTCAGCTCCCGGGGCTGCTCCTCCAGCTCCGGCCCCGGCTCCAGCCCCATTCACACGCTGACTCCAGCTCAGCTCCCGGGGCTGCTCCTCCAGCTCCGGCCCCGGCTCCAGCCCCATTCACACGCTGACTCCAGGTCAGCTCCCGGGGCTGCTCCTCTGGCCCCGGCCCCGGCTCTGGCCCTGCTCCCAGCCCAGCCGGGCTCCTGCTCTCCCCTTAGCTCTGCCCCTCCGGCCCTGGCCACTCCACCTCACACGGGACCCTGGCCTCCTGACCCCCTCATTGGCCTCTCTGCCCTGTCAATCAGCCTGACCTGGAGCATTGGCCTCTCCCCATTGGCCCTGGGGACTGTCAGTCTCCTGATTTCTCGTTGGCCCTCCCCCTTTCTTTTGGCCCTGGGAGAGGACCACCGAACAACCCTCCTTAGAGTCAGGGAGGGGCCATCAGCCCGTGACCCAGCGTTATCCTGCTCTGTGTCTTAGGTCTGGGAACAGGAGGCTTCCTACGGGCTGAGTACACAATACCCCAGGTGGCCTGTGCGGGACAATGGCAGGCTTGGAGCAGAGCTGATTAGTGAAGGAAATGTCCTGGCCTGGAGCAGGGCCTCGGGGCTGAGAATAGCAATTCAGAGAGGGGGGCAGAGGTCTCTCATCAGTGATCGTTTGGCCCATTTCTTCAGGATCCTCTCTTGTTTCACGTGAAGTTATTTGGCTGCCATGTGACACCTGTGAGACTCACCGATTGCACGGCTCCTTCGTGGGCATGAATCAGCGATAGGAATGTCCCACAGGATGCCAGCGCAGCAGTAATAGGGGTGGGGTCATGAATACGTGGCAGTTACGCCTAGGCAGCATTCAGGGGACAAGAAGTACCTGTTATATAGCTGCGTAGCTTCAGTGGCTTCATGATAATCTACTCTGTGTTGGGAAATGATCTGGACAAGAAACCTCATGCAGACACTGAAATGGGAGACTGCCTGGATCTACTGCCTTTGAGTCATCTTAGTGATGTGCAGGACGATATGAGCACTACACATGGTCAGACATGGAATCCCATCACCACTGATTGTTACTATCTTCCAGATGAGAATCAACCCACTGTACCAGCCTCAGCGTGCATCTCCCCTTGCCAACAGCACAACAGTTCTTGGTCAGTGATATTCGAACCTTGCAGAAGGGGAGACGCTACGTTCTGTGTCAGAATCTCTAGTATGCCCTACCCTACCTTCGTAGGCCAGGAATGCTGTGATTTCATGATGCCTGCGTGGCCCCCTTTCTGAGCAGTGGGACTTGGAGTAGAGAATGAGAAGTGAGAGGAAGGGTTGGGTGCAAAAAGAGGACTCAGGGCTGAGTTCAGAGCTTCTCCTATAAGTGTCACTACAGGCCAGAGCAGGGGCAGCAGGTTTGTATAATTTTTGGTGGTGCCCAGAACACCTGCAGGGTTTAAGAACCACCTTGAAACTCACCATTTTCTATTTCAAATACAAAGCTCGCCTATTTGATCTGCCTTCAGTAATAAAAACACAGAGCACAGCGGATAGAAAATAATAACAAAAAATTAAAATAACCCTCACCCCTACACAATGTCCTCATGGGAAAGGAAAGGTGAAACCGAGTGAGAACCATATTGAGAGACACTAGTCATCTCACTTACTGCACTTCTGGAAGTTGCTCAGATACCACAGGGATGGGTGCAATATAAGAACCTGAATAGAATAGAATCAGGTACCATATGTACAACTACATAGGGACTATCCAAGGTAAGGGGCAATGCTCATATCCTGTGGACAGGTTGCTGCCGCATGAAGAAAGTGCATAGGGTGGATTGGCAGCAGCCATATGTGACTGAGGCATATTTGGGTCTCTGACTCTCCTGTTTTCTCTCCCATTTTCAGGGATCCCTGGCACAGCTTCTCCTCTCCATGGCGATGACCCAGGGGGAAACATATCAGAAGAAGATGAGCTGAAGGAAAAACTTGTGTTGGGGGCAACAAAACCGGTGCCTGGAGCAGAACCTGAGTCTAATGGAAAACCGGTGTCTAGTGCAGAACCTCTATCCAGCGAAAACCCCGTGTCTGTTGTAAAACCTAGATCCAGTGGAGAACCTGAATCTGATGAAAGACCTGTGTATGGTGGGAGAGGAGATGATGATTCTGACCTGCAGGATGGTGACTCTGACGGGGATGATGACTTTGATGGGGGAGATGATGATTCTGACCTGCAGGATGGTGGCTCTGACGGGGATGGTAACTTTGACGGGGGAGATGATGATGATGATAATGTGAGGGACGGTGACTTTACCGAGGCTGATGACGTTGATGGAGGAGATGATGATTCTAATGTGAGGGATACTCGCTCTGATGGGGCTGATGACTTTGACGCGGGAGATGTCGATTCTTACCTGCGGGATGGTGGCTCTGATGGGGGAGATGATGATGCTAATGTGAGAGACGGTGACTTTGCTGGGGTTGAGGACTTTGACGGGGGAGATGATGATGATTATAATGTGAGTGACAGTGACTCTGACAGGGCAGATGATGATGATGATGATGATGATGCTGTGAGGGACGGTGACTTTGACGGGGGAGATGATGATGATGATGCTGTGAGGGACGGTGACTTTGACGGGGGAGATGATGATGATGATGCTGTGAGGGACGGTGACTTTGACGGGGGAGATGATGATGATGATGATTCTAATGTGAGGGATACTCGCGCTTATGTGGATGATGACTTTGACACAGGAGATGTCGATTCTTTCCTGCAGGATGGTGGCTCTGAAGGGGGTGACGACTTTGGTGAGGCTGATGATGGGTCTGAGGGTTCAGAGTATTAAGGGGAGTGTCCTCAGACCTCATTGACCCGGACATGGAAACCTTCTGATATCAGATCAGCCGGCAAATACATTCCTGGCAACAAGAGCCTCTCTTTCCTGTTTGACTTTTTCCAGCTTTCCCTTTTCTTTTACTACTGATTGCCTGGGAACATGCTGCCTCCTCGAATGACAAGGTTACTGCTCAGGGATCACTCTCTCTGGGTGAAGGAAATCAATGTTCAGGGATCTTCGCTCCCTGGCTTGAGTAGGGTGCAAGGGGACGTTGGGGTTCTCTTTCTAGGCTCTTACTCTAAGCTCGTCACCCTAGTGTCTGAGCACTTTGATTCAGCTTTCAGGTCATTTTTTCTTGAGATATATTTTCTTTCTTATTAAATCTTTCCTGATGGGTTAGCCAGCCCCTGGCACTGATGTTCTCCACTCCTAGCAGTGTTCCAGATTCAGGCCAGTTCTTCTCAGATACCTGTCCCATCGCATGGTGCACCCAGAGCCATTCCCTCTGGACACCTTCAGTCTGGGCCTGGGGCCAGTGTCTTCCTCTGGCAGCCGGAATTCCGAGCTGAAGGAAAACTCATTTACTCATAAATTCCCCTTCTGATGTGGCTCCCCCTACCCCGAGGTCAGCCAGACCTTCTGGCTAAGAGTAATCATAGCCTTGGTTTAGCATCTGATACATCCTCTGCTGGTCTCCATGGAGTGAATGGGCTGAATGAACTAACTGGCGTTTTCCATCTCTAACTACTGCGACTCTCTTCTCTAATGGATTGTATTCACTGAGGGACAACCTGTCCTACATTCTCAACGACTGAGGGACAATCTACACTCATTGCTATATTTGCTTTCCACAAACTGCTCTTAGTATAACCTTTTATGAGGGATATACCTGAATATTTGGCTGCTAATATCTAAACTGTACTGTTAAATTTATTAACCCTAATTTGGGATATTGCAGATTATGTACTATATGTATTTTAGGGCTTTTAAACCAAACTTTGTACTTTTGGATAATTTAAGCACTATACCCAGATGTATAGACACGCTTTCCTCAAGCTGTGTATTAGAGAATTTTAACATTAGGGTTAATAAACATTTTAAAATCTGAAACATCCTCTGCTGGTGCCCCATGGAGTGAATAGGCTGAATGAGCCAATGGGCATTTTCCATCTCTAACTGCTGTGACTCTCTATGTTCTCAGTAAAGGTATCACTTTATTAGCACTCATGCCAAAGGAACTTCAACAGTCACCTGACAATGGCTCTGTCGTACATCGCCATTAGATAGTAGTGTAGCAGGCCACTCTAACGCTGCAGTATCCTCGTCAATGGAAACTATAATGTAGAAGCCCAGATATTTAAAGCTGTATTTTAACGTGGTTTCTCAGACTGTCTAGTGAACTGTTTTTTAACCAATGCAGCCTGAACAAGTCTGAATTTATGGAGCAGCAGCAGTCAGAAGATTTTCTGGACAAATTGCTGGGTTCTGTGTTGGACAAATTCTGCTAGTTTAATCCACACTAACAAGCCTCAGCACCATCTGTGGAGGTTGGAACAGGCACCCAGTGCCATAGAGTCCCCCTGAAATGCTTTGATAAGTCTGGAAGATCTAGGGAATTCCACTGAGCATTGGTCTGCTACCAACTCACTCCACTAGCTCTTAACACTTATTTCCATTCTAAGCTGCTCTCCAGGATGTAGGCCCAGGAGATGGTCCATTGCCATAAAGCATCTTCTCTCACCCCTGCACAGCTCGAAGTATTTAACTTCTGGAGGTTTCTGGGAAGTTCTCTCCTGTGCTGCCCCTCAGCGCAGGAGCAGGTGTTGCTCTGGAGCTCATGAACTTTAGAAGTGGATTGTTTGGCTTTTGAATCCATTTGGGCAGCTTGGACGGGCCTCTGCCGCTCCATTCTCCTGGGGACGGTGTAGACTTGAGGTAACGTGTTGGAAACCATACGTATGACTCCGTTACCCAGCTGTGCACATAAAAACTGAGCTCCATTCCTGGCAGGCTACTGAGAAAGGATTGTGGAGCGAGCAAACAGGCTGTTTACACTTGGCGCCCGAATCCAGGGTTAACAGTGTGTGACTAGGTCATGTCTTTACGAAACATGCAAAAAGAGAGCCAGGATGGCCTAGTGGGTTGGGTCTGGGTATATTCCCTCTGTGACAGGTTTCAGAGTAACAGCCGTGTTAGTCTGTATTCGTAAAAAGAAAAGGAGTACTTGTGGCACCTTAGAGACTAACCAGTTTATTTGAGCATGAGCTTTCGTGAGCTACAGCTCACTTCATCGGATTCCCTCTGTGCTCTGCTGTGTTTGTAACCTCAGCTCTGCCATGTGTAACTGTTTGGCTTGGGTGAGACATTGTCTGTCTGTGTGTAGGTTTCCCCAGGGGTGGAATGGGGGGGACCTACCTCCTGGGGACTCTGAGGACTCACCAGTGCAGCACTTAGTAAATAGAAAAGGAGGACTTGTGGCACCTTAGAGACTAACCAATTTATTTGAGCATAAGCTTTCGTGACCTACAGCTCACTTCATCAGATGCATACTGTGGAAAGTGTAGAAGATCTTTTTATATACACACAAAGCATGAAAAAATACCTCCTCCCACCCCACTCTCCTGCTGGTAATAGCTTATCTAAAGTGATCACTCTCCTTACAATGTGTATGATAATCAAGTTGGGCCATTTCCAGCACAAATCCAGGTTTTCTCACCCCCCCCCCCCCACAAACCCACTCTCCTGCTGGTAATAGTTTATCTAAAGTGACCACTCTCCTTACAATGTGTATGATAATCAAGGTGGGCCATTTCCAGCACAAATCCATGGTTTAACAAGAACGTCTGAGGAGGGCCAGGGGGTAGGAAAAAACAAGGGGAAATAGGTTACCTTGCGTAATGACTTAGCCACTCCTAGTCTCTATTCAAGCCTAAGTTAATTGTATCCAATTTGCAAATGAATTCCAATTCAACAGTTTCTCGCTGGAGTCTGGATTTGAAGTTTTTTTGTTGTAATATAGCAACTTTCATGTCTGTAATCGCGTGACCAGAGAGATTGAAGTGTTCTCCGACTGGTTTATGAATGTTATAATTCTTGACATCTGATTTGTGTCCATTTATTCTTTTACGTAGAGACTGTCCAGTTTGACCAATGTACATGGCAGAGGGGCATTGCTGGCACATGATGGCATATATCACATTGGTGGATGTGCAGGTGAACGAGCCTCTGATAGTGTGGCTGATGTTATTAGGCCCTGTGATGGTGTCCCCTGAATAGATATGTGGGCACAGTTGGCAACGGGCTTTGTTGCAAGGATAGGTTCCTGGGTTAGTGGTTCTGTTGTGTGGTATGTGGTTGCTGGTGAATATTTGCTTCAGGTTGGGGGGCTGTCTATAGGCAAGGACTGGCCTGTCTGCCAAGATTTGTGAGAGTGTTGGGTCATCCTTCAGGATAGGTTGTAGATCCTTAATAATGCGTTGGAGGGGTTTTAGTTGGGGGCTGAAGGTGACGGCTAGTGGCGTTCTGTTATTTTCTTTGTTAGGCCTGTCCTGTAGTAGGTGACTTCTGGGTACTCTTCTGGCTCTATCAATCTGTTTCTTCACTTCCGCAGGTGGGTATTGTAGTTGTAAGAATGCTTGATAGAGATCTTGTAGGTGTTTGTCTCTGTCTGAGGGGTTGGAGCAAATGCGGTTGTATCGCAGAGCTTGGCTGTAGACGATGGATCGTGTGGTGTGGTCAGGGTGAAAGCTGGAGGCATGTAGGTAGGAATAGCGGTCAGTAGGTTTCCGGTATAGGGTGGTGTTTATGTGACCATCGTTTATTAGCACTGTAGTGTCCAGGAAGTGGATCTCTTGTGTGGACTGGACCAGGCTGAGGTTGATGGTGGGATGGAAATTGTTGAAATCATGGTGGAATTCCTCAAGGGCTTCTTTTCCATGGGTCCAGATGATGAAGATGTCATCAATATAGCGCAAGTAGAGTAGGGGCGTTAGGGGACGAGAGCTGAGGAAGCGTTGTTCTAAGTCAGCCATAAAAATGTTGGCATACTGTGGGGCCATACAGGTACCCATAGCAGCCCCCCAACCTGAAGCAAATACTCACCAGCAACCACATACCACACAACAGAACCACTAACCCAGGAACCTATCCTTGCAACAAAGCCCGTTGCCAACTGTGCCCACATATCTATTCAGGGGACACCATCACAGGGCCTAATAACATCAGCCACACTACAGACAGCTTGGCCCACGGGGGAGTGCGCGTCACCCTTTAACCCCAGACATGGGCTGGGAGCCAGGTCACGGCCCTTTCCCCGTTGTGTCCCCAGTAGCTGGTTCCGCCAGCCCCCTTGGGGCCCAGGAGACGGGACCGGCTCTGGAAAAAGTCCCCGCGGGAGATTCGATTCCCAGCAGCGCCCATTGGACCCCTGGCTACTGCTCAGCTGCCCCTGCCCTGCAGCCTGGCTGCGTCTGTCCAGCAGGGACTGACCAGAGGGACTGTGGTGCCATGGCCCAGCCCCCATCCCTTCCATTTCCCAACACAGGGAACCCTGCCCAGGGGAACGAGGAAATGGCCATGGCCCAGAGCAACGGGGGATCAGCCGCGGACACACTGGGCTTGTGCTGCTGCCCTTGTGAACTGCCAGAGCCTGACACGGGCCCAGAGCCCCCAGAGCCGCCCTCCCTGAGAAACCAGCCAGGCGGGTCCAGAGCAGCCCTGCAGGGCCGGAGGCCTGGTCACCTGAGGGGACCGGTCTGACCTGCCCACACCAGCCAGGGCGATGCAGAGCGGAGGGAGGAGCCTGGTTTGGGAAATTCCCTCAAAGGAACCTGGAGTAATAGGGAGGTCCAAGTCCCAGAGCGCCCTGTGGGGAGACAGCCTGGTGCAAAGTGAGGCTGATGGGGAGGTGAGCTGGGGAGCCCAGGGTTCTTGTGAGCAGGGCATGGAGATGGGGCAAGTTGTGCAGTGGGGCTGAGAAGGCCAAGAGGATTCTGGGTACCAGGCGACACGGTGTAACGAAGGCGTGGTGACATGGTACAGGCTGTCTGCCCTGCTGGTACCAGGGCGTCACACTCCCTGCACTGCTCAGCCCTGCTGGAGTCTCCTCAGTGCACTGCCGCAGCGTGGGCCAATGCAAACATCCTCCACAGTGTGTTGTATGCCACACCAGGCATGGTACTGAAGCCGTGCCCAAGGCAGGAGACGGTGCAGAGAAGAGTTGTTAAACTGAGTTCACCTACGGAGGGGATTAGCTCTGAGCCCAGGCTGGAGATATTAATCCGATGTGGAACACCGACAGACTCTAGCTGTCGGCGAGCAGGATCACACTTGGGGCCTCTGGAGCTTAGTGCATGAGCCTCTACTCATGATCTAAAAGCCACAGGGCCCTTAGCTGAGGCTGTAGAGCAGACTCATTAATCTCTCTCTCTAATCATCCCGCTAGATGGGACAGAACCCCACACCCAGGAGATGTGTGAGTTACATATGCAGTGTGGAGAACGACAGCTATGGGAAGGCAATGACCTGGGTGAGGATACTCCGGAGGCCTCCTCGGGCAGGATAGAACCTGGCTGGGACAGAGCTCGACCCAAGCAGGCACGAGGGTCCTGGCCAGGAGAGAAACACCCCTGCCAGCTTTGGCAGAGACACTGACATCTGGGACCAGGGAGAGGTGGGATCGGTCAGACCTGGCCAGTGCTGGCATGCAGGGCAGGGCTCCCCGGAGAGGGCCTGACGCTGAGGACTAGACCTTCATATCAGCCCTGCACGGCCTGTGAGCAGTGACTGCACCTGGAAACTTGCAGGTGCAGGTGGTGGCTCAACCCAGAGGGCCAGGAGCCCCAGGAGGAGGAAGATGCCCCCTGCCTTCATGGTGCTGCTGGGAGCCGGGTCTGAGTGCCCAGTGCTGAGCCGGGCCCATATTCAAACACTAACCTGGTGGGGGCTGGGTCACGAGGGGGGAGGTGGCTCAGTGACCTAGATTCGTTTGGCACAGTCCAGTCCTGGTTTATTTCCTTGTGTGGGAAGCCAGTTCCCGGTATCGGTCCCCACCCAGGTGAGACTCTGAAATGAGAAGTGTTGTCTTTAGTGATGTAAATTTAAACAATAATAAAAGATGCCCAGGCAAAATATCGAGGTTCCCAAACACTTACTGAAACTGCCAGTAACAAAGGATCAGCTCCTGGTGACATCACTTATGGATCTAAGTAAAACATTCACTCAGCAGCCATCAAAGCCAAGAGAGAACTCCATGCTCACAAACACGCACAGAACCTGCCCTCTCCCGTCCCTGGCAAAGCAAAGGGTTTTGCAGCATGCCCAGAGGGTCATCGAATTCGGGCTATTTTGGATCAGGGAGGAGCAGGCTCCAGAGTCCTAGAACCCTCACCGAGAATAGCCTGCCAGCCCCTCCCTCTGTCCTATAACCAGGGGATCAGCACCTTTCCCCCCGGTCCCTGCCTGGGGACAGAGGGGATCCCTGAGTAAGGCCAGTCCCAGGCCATTTAGAGCTGCAGAGACCAATGGGCAGCCAGTGCCGATCCCAGAGCATGGGGTCATGTGCTCCCAGAGAAGGGCCCCGCTCAGTAAGCGAGTGCCGCATTCTGCACCACCGCCAGTCTCCGGATGGCTGTAAGGGCAGCCCCATGCCGAGCACATGGCAATAGTCTGATCTTCAGGTGCCCCAGGCCTGGAGAACAGTGTCAAGGTCGGGATGTGAAAGGGAAGGTCCCGACCTCCTGGCCAGGCACAGCTGGTGTGAGGCTGACTGGATTACAGCGGTGATGGGATCATCCCACCGCTGCTGGGGGCCTCGAATCACCCCCCAGTAAGTAATGGCAGATGCACCCCTCAATCAAAGGGACTGATGTCACCTCTGCCAGCTCCTCCACTCCCTCCAGTGCTGTCTGGGCTGGGCCTCCGCCAGCTCCTCGATCGGGCCCCAAGCTCAACAGGACAAGGGCTGCGGCACTGAACTGCACTGTCCATGTTGGGCAAAATGGAGACCTTCATAGAATCATAAAATCATAGAATATCAGGGTTGGAAGGGACCTCAGGAGGTCATCTAGTCCAAGCCTCTGCTCAAAGCAGGACCAATCCCCAACTAAATCATCCCTGCCAGGGCTTTGTCAAGCCTGATCTTAAAAACTTCAAAGGAAGGAGATTCCACCACCTCCCTAGGTAACGCATCCCAGTGTTTCACCACCCTCCTAGTGAACAAGTTATTCCTAATATCCAACCTAAATCTCCCCCACTGCAACTTGAGACCATTACTGTCACGGAGTGTGGGGGAGTCCAGGCCCTGCACCCCTCTTCCTGGGATTCACTGGGACTCTCAGCCAGCCAGTAAAACAGAAGGTTTATTGGACAACAGGAACACAGTCCAAAACAGAGCTTGTGGGTAAAACCAGGACCCCTCAGTCAAGTCCTTCTGGGGGAGCAGGGAGCTTAGACCCCAGCCCTGGGGTTCCCTGCGTTCCTCCACCCAGCCCCAAACTGAAAACTAAACCGCCCCAGCAGGCTCCCTCCTGCAGCCTCTGTCCACATTCCCGGGCAGAGGTGTCACCTCCCCCTCCCCCTCCTGGCTCAGGTTACAGGCTCTCAGGTCTCCCGTCCCCAGGGCACATTCCCAGGTCAACACTCCCCCCTCCCTGCTGCGTCACATCCTCACAATTACTTCTTGTTCTGTCATCCGCTACCACTGAGAACAGTCTAGATCCATCCTCTTTGGAACCACCTTTCAGGTAGCTGAAAGCAGCTATCAAATCCCCCTTCATTCTTCTCTTCTGTAGAATAAACAATCCCAGTTCCCTCAGCCTCTCCTCATAAGTCATGTGTTCCAGTTCCCTAATCATTTTTGTTGCCCTCCGCTGGACTCTCTCCAATTTTTCCACATCCTTCTTGTAGGTTGGGGCCCAAAACTGGACAGGGTACTCCAGATGAGGCCTCACCAATGTCAAATAGAGGGGAACGATCACATCCCTCAATCTGCTGGCAATGCCCCTACTTATACATCCCAAAATGCCATTGGCCTTCTTGGCAACAAGGGCACACTGTTGACTCATATCCAGCTTCTCGTCCACTGTAAGCCCTAGGTCCTTTTCTGTAGAACTGCTGCCGAGCCATTCGGTCCCTAGTCTGTAGCTGTGCATTGGGTTCTTCCGTCCTAAGTGCAGGACTCTGCACTTGTCCTTGTTGAACCTCATCAGATTTCTTTTGGCCCAATCCTCTAATTTGTCTAGGGCCCTCTGTATCCTATCCCTACCCTCCAGCATGTCTACCTCTCCTCCCACTTTAGTGTCATCTGCAAACTTGCTGAGGGTGCAATCCACACCATCCTCCAGATCATTTATGAAGATATTGAACAAAACCGGCCCCAGGACCGACCCTTGGGGCACTCCGCTTGATACTGGCTGCCAACTAGACATGGAGCCATTGATCACTACCCGTTGAGCCCGACAATCTAACCAACTTTCTACCCACCTTATAGTGCATTCATCCAACCCATACTTCTTTAACTTGCTGACAAGAATACTGTGGGAGACAGTGTCAAAAGCTTTGCTAAAGTCAAGGAACAACACGTCCACCGCTTTCCCTTCATCCACAGAACCAGTTATCTTGTCATAGAAGGCAATTAGATTAGTCAGCCATGACTTGTCCTTGGTGAATCCATGCTGACTGTTCCTGATCACTTTCCTCTCCTCTAAGTGCTTCAGAATTGATTCCTTGAGGACCTGCTCCATGATTTTTCCGGGGACTGAGGTGAGGCTGACTGTCCTGTAGTTCCCAGGATCCTCCTTCTTCCCTTTTTTAAAGATGGGCACTACATTAGCCTTTTTCCAGTTGTCCAGGATTTCCCCCAATCGCCATGAGTTTTCAAAGATAATGGCCAATGGCTCTGCAATCACATCCGCCAACTCCTTTAGCACTCTCGGATGCAACGCATCCGGCCCCATGGACTTGTGCACGTCCAGCTTTTCTATATAGTCCCGAACCACTTCTTTCTCCACAGAGGGCTGGTCACGTGCTGCCCAGTGCAGTAGTCTGGGAGCTGACCTTGTTCGTGAAGACAGAAGCAAAAAAACTATTGAGTACATTAGCTTTTTCCACATCTTCTGTCACTAGGTTGCCTCCCTCATTCAGTAAGGGGCCCACACTTTCCTTGACTTTCTTCTTGTTGCCAACATACCTGAAGAAACCCTTCTTGTTACTCTTAACATCTCTTGCTAGCTGCAACTCCAGATGTGATTTGGCCTTCCTGATTTCACTCCTGCATGCCCGAGCAATATTTTTATACTCATCCCTGGTCATTTGTCCAATCTTCCACTTCTTGTAAGCTTCTTTTTTGTGGTTAAGATCAGCAAGGATTTCGCTGGTCGCCTGCCATATTTACTATTCTTTCTACACATCGGGTGCTGTCAGGCCCCTGAAAACACTGCGCCCCAGGCCTCCTTCTAACCCTCCTGCTGGCCTCAGACAGCAGCTGGGCGGGGGCTACAGAACGCCCTCCCTGTGGCACCCCACACTGGAAGAGGAGAGATTGCCCATGACTAACCGCTGAGATCAGAGTCAAGAGCAAAGCCAGACGGGAGCAGCCCCATTTGCCCCACCAGACTCCACAGGTGAGTCAGCAGCACCTTGTGTTCGACAACACAGGAGACAGCCCATGGGTCTAATCATGCCAGCACAGACCCCTGAGCTCCATTTCTTGTCAGGAGCTGAGCTTGACCAGTGTGGGCTCTGTGCTGGAGCCAGGTCTGTGCCCGACATCAGCAGCATGGGGATACCTGTGAGAGTTTTCACTGCAATCTGGGTCTGAAACAGAAGATGTGACACCAGGCAAGAACTGTCCAAACTGTCAGTCAAGAAATGACTTCCTGGGCAGAGGCTGAATTGATGCTTTCTTAAAAACCTTTTCAATGAGCAGCGCTGCCACTTTTCACCAGTAAAGGACCCAGCCAAGGAGGACACAGGTCCAAAGCATAGGCTGCTGTGGGACAAGGGGGCTCTCAACATCTCCAGAACATCAGGGAGCAGAATCACCTGGGTTTCATTCAGCCAAAGTCAGGGGTCTTGTCCTTTGTGAAATCATGGAAGGTTGGTGTTCTCGTCACCTCCCGAGCAGGCTCTCCTCCTCATGAACTAGAGGCCGGGGACGACTGCCTCGCCTGAGGAGGGACAGTAGATGAAGCTGAGTTTAAACATCTCATTGTTGACTGGCCGCCTCTTCTGGCTTTAAGATTAAACTCGATAAGTTTATGGAGGAGATGGTATGATGGGATAACATGGTTTTGGTAATTAAATATTCATGGTAAATAGGCCTAATGGCATGTGATGGGATGTTAGATGGGGTGGGATCTGAGTTACCCAGGAAAGAATTTTCTGTAGTATCTGGCTGGTGAATCTTGCCCATATGCTCAGGGTTTAGCTGATCGCCATATTTGGGGTCAGGAAGGAATTTTCCTCCAGGGCAGATTGGAAGAGGCCCTCGAGGTTTTTCACCTTCCTCTGTAGCATGGGGCACGGGTCACTTGCTGGAGGATTCTCTGCTCCTTGAAGTCTTTAAACCACGATTTGAGGACTTCAATAGCTCAGACATAGGTGAGAGGTTTCTCGTAGGAGTGGGTGGGTGAAATTCTGTGGCCTGCGTTGTGCAGGAGGTCGGACTAAATGACCATAATGGTCCCTTCTGACCTTAGTATCTATGAATCTATGAATCGTCTTACAGCTTCCTTGTTTTCATGGCCGTGCTCCCCTGCCCACTAGCAGAAGGGTGAGTGAGGAATGAGGCTCCCACCCTACGCCGACCTGTTCCCAGCATATGGCAGCATTATTCCACCCACTCAGCCATTTCAGAATGAAACCACACCTCACGCTGGCAGGATTTGCATACATTGCACACTTGTCCTCCAGGCCAGACAGCCAGGCCGGTAACTAGGGCACCGAGTTTCATCGGGCAGGATTTCAGCATGGCCACTGGCTCTGTGCTCAGACAAGCCCCCATCACAAGTGACGTGTAACAACTGCTCTGCTTTGGGGAGCTTGAGCTGCTCCCCAGCCCACAGCTGACGTGTGAGTGCAGCGTGCGCTTGCCTTGGGCAGATCCATGCCTGGCTGCTCCCATGAGAACCTTGCCACGCCCTGGGGTCCCTATTCCATTGCCATGGTCCAAGGGGACTCTTGTGACCAGGCCCCGGTGCGGCTGCCCTGCCGTGGAGGGACGACTTGGGGTTCGCACCCTTTTGGACAGCCTGGTATGCCCCTGCCATGGCCACTGGGCTCTGGATAAGCTCACCTTGGTGGAGTCGTAGGGGAACTGCAGGCGGCGTAGATAACCGTCCCACTCTGCTGCCAATGCCCTCAGGTTTCTTCCCCTCCCTCCAGACCATGGGAGAGTAGCCATGGCTCTCAACCGAGGCCTGAAGAACGACCTCAGTCATGCTGCCCTTGGCCTGGGGCCACGGTGCAGTGCTGTGCAGCCGTGAGTGTCCCTCCGCAAGGCACCGCGCTGGGCTGGCCTGGGCTGGCAGTGCAGAGAGATCGGAGCTCGCAGAGGGTTGCAGTGAGGTTAGCGATGCTGCGAGCAGGGCAGAGGGTGCCCCCGACAGCCGTGCAGCTCGCAAGGAGACCCGGCGGGGCTGGTCCTGATCCATCGGTATGGCTGAAAGGAAGGCTTTGCCTGGATGACATCAGGGGCTGGCAGGGCTCTCCGGGGCCAGCAGCTCTGGGAGCAGCCGGGGGTCTAACTGAAGGGGCTGCAGAAGCCGTCAGGGGCAGCTGCAGAGAAGCACCCTGGCGCTCAGATCCTGGCGTGCTGCTTGTGAAGGAAGGAGCTTTGCTTTGCTCAGCTGTGATCTTCACTGCCGGGTTCGTTTCCTGCTCGCTGCCGTGCTGCGGTGAGGGCAGCAAAGCCAGACGTGACTGAGCTCCCCCCCGAGGCGAGCCAAAGCCGGGCGTAATTATTGGAGCGGGTACCGGTACCGTGCCAGGTGTACCACGCCGCCAAGGCTACCACTGGAGCTAGGCCTCGTAGGGGCTGGCCTGGTGCTCCCAGTAACCTCTCAGAGACTCAGACGCACGGCTCAGGGAACGGGCATTTCGTAGGGCTGCGGCAAAGGGGAAGGTCCCACATACGCTAGGCACAGAGGCTTAACCAGTTACAGCTCAAAGTGAGCACTGGCAGGTCTTGGTTGGCCCCTGGGGCAGCCCGGTTGAGAGTCAGGGCTCTCCAGGCCCTGCCCCGGGGCACCCTCTCCAGTCCAGTCTCTATCAGATTGTGGGTTTCCATTCCAGGCTCAGCTAATGTCCCTCCTTGGGGCCCCTCTGCACTGGCCCATTGTCCAGCCACTGCTGCTCCCCCACAAGCCCCACACAGGCCAGCACCGAGCTGAGATGTCCGGCCATCACAGCCTCTGCACGCGGTCCCTGGGGAATCTGGTCTGCATCCAGCTTCCCTGCAGCTCCTGGCTGGCCATGTGGCCACCACCACTTCCCAAACAGAGCCAGCCGCTCTCTGGCTCATGGCCTTTACCCTACCTGGCCAGGAGGAAGGGAGGCGGCTGCTGGGAGCTGTAGGCCCCTGCTTAGCAGATCCTTCACATGCCTCCGGTTGGCCCCTCCTGTCCCCACACAGTGTAAATCTCAGCCAGACTTGGCCTGGGCTCTCAGATGAGCTCCCAGTAGCAACATGGGGCCAGGAGCCACAGGCTGAGCTGGGCCTGTGTCAGGCCGGACGGGAGTAGCCATGCTCCGGGTGAGTGAGACCAGTCGTCCCCACAGCCCAGCACGGCGGTGCCAGTTTGGGGGTGGCAGGGTTTGCTCGCAGCTCACAGAGTGATTTAAGCTCTCTTTGTTCCCGCTGCACCTGGCGTTTGTCACCAACACAATGACCACCTAGGACACACCAAGGCTTTTGCCCCAGGGGGTGGGGGGATCTGAGCAATGTATGGGATGTATGTGGGGGTCTGGCCTCTCTCCTTCGCCCCTGTCCTGCTGGAGGTGGTCAGGGTCTCCTTTGGGGCCATCCCTGGGGTGGAAGCCGGGCAAGGGCAGGTGCCTGGGCAGAGTCGGGAGAGGGGTGAGGATCAGGCTGTGATGACCTGGCACATTTTGTCCCCTGGAACAATAGCGCTTTGGTAACAGGATATCCCTCAACAAACCACTGGAGCAGCTCACAGCTCACAGCTGCCCGCAGCCTCAGCCCCACATGGCTGCCAGGGGGTGGCAGGGCTGGGGTCACCTCCAGCTTGGAGGGCTCATGACCAAGGGGGATCAAGGAGAAACGCCAAGCAACAGCTTCCACTCAGCCCCGGTGCAGCCTGCCCCAGCTCAGCCTCCTGCCCCAGGGCCAGGGCAGGACAGCGACCCACGCCCAGCGTGTGTTGTGAAGTAGGTTGGGGAGCAAGTGAGGCGTGCGCTGAGCCAGTTCCAAGGGGGAAAGGGGACCCCTCTCCCCCCGCAGCCTGGGGTTGCATTCGCCCCGAGCTCACAGACTGGAGCCACACACGCTGCCTCCTTCACAGCCCGCTTCAGTCCATGGCCCCGGGCTCAGCCGTGGCCGGAAACCCCCAGGCTGCCCCCGCTGGGTGAAGGGCTAATTCCTGTTCTTTCTGGGAATGCCCTGCCCCTTCCCGGGATCTCTTGGCCCCTCGTTCCCATGGACAGGACTGCGTGGGGAGGAGGCACTGCCCCTGGGCCTATTGAGGAGGAAAGAGCCCTGGCCAGAAACAGGGTGCTGAAGCCAGGGACCCCATCTTGGGGCAGCGCCCAGCAGAGCCCTGGTGAAAAGTGAAGGCCCAGGGTCTCGCACCAAGGGGACAGTGTGACGCTCCGAGGCAAAGTGGGTCTGTGACCCCTGGGATCTGCTGGCCCCCTGGAAGTCACAGGACCACCATGACGGGCACCAGCAGGGCAGCCCAGCCCAGAGTCCCGTGGCCCTGCCCAAGGCAGGGCATGGCCTGCGGGGAATCGAACGGCTCCCCCAGCTTTGGGAGCAGCCACGTGCCCCATGGCTGTCATCCAGGCAGGTCCTCGTGCACGGAGGGCTCGCTGGTCCAAACCAGGCTTCCCTGCCACAGACAAAGGCAGGGTGAGGTCAGTACTGACGCACGGGCTGTGATCCTAGACCTGGCACCCTCACCTCAGAAACATTTGTTCAAACAAATCCCAGCTCCCGTGACCCATCATCCCTCTAGTGTGTGGTGCCCACATGGCCCCTCCATCCTGTCCCTGCACTAGGGCGTGCTGGCCACATCACACCAGCCCTCTGTCTCTGGTGTGGTCCCTTGTAGAGCGGGGCAGACGGCGCAGAGCGACTAGGGAGGGGCAGGCCGGGGAACGGGCCGGAATGGTCCATCGGCATGACATCGCACCCCCGTTTGGCCCCTCTCCGCTGTCTGGAAAAGGTCCGGCTCTGGCTCTGAGCTCTGACGGCAGCATGGACTGGGGCTGACTCAGTGTGCTGTGTCAGCTACCCGCGAATCATTCCTGCGTCGTCAGCAGCACCCGCCAGAGAGGGCAAGTGGGTCACCCGCCCTGCACAATCAGTAGGCCCCGTGCCCATCCTGTGTGGGTGGCAAGGGCTGGAGGGAGGGGCAGGTGTGAGGTGTGGGGCTCATTTGGGAAAACAGACGCCTGTAACAGGTTCCCTTCCTGGTGGGGATTCCTCTCCCGGGGGAGCTGCTTAGTCAAGCGTGAGGCTGTGCTCCTGGCGAGCTGGTGTCTCATCCCTTGGGCTGGGGGGCAGCTCCCATCAGCCTTCACCCCAGTGCAGGGCCTGGAGAGCCCTGACTCTTGACCGGGCTGCCCCAGGGGCCAACCAAGACCTGCCAGCGCTCACTTTGAGCTGTAACTGGTTAAGCCTCTGTGCCTAGCGTATGTGGGACCTTCCCCGTTGCCGCAGCCCTACGAAATGGCCTGTCCCTGAGCCGTGTGTCTGGGAGGTTATTGGGAGCACCAGGCCGGCACCTACGAGACCTAGCTACAGTGCTTGCCTTGGGGGCGCGTTCCCAGCACTGCAGGGGCCTGGGGTACTGAGCTGTAGGGACAGTCCTGCACCCATGCGCCGTTGCTTCCCAACAGACCAGGCCTGGTGCTGTTCCTCACTGCGGGGAACAAGGAAATGGCCGAGCAGGCAGGGAAGGAGACAGGAAGGGGCCCTGCTCACTGAGTCCTGAGGGGCCCAGAGTCCTCAGCACCCAGGACCTGCCCTCCCTGACTGACCAGCCAGGCTGCTCCAGAGCAGCCCTGCAAGGGGAGGCCTGGTCCCTGCCAGCTCCCCCACCACCATCCTCCCCTGAGAGACACTCGCCACTAGGGTCTTGACCCAGATCCAGACACATGGAGCAAGTGCCTGTCCCCAAAGGCCTGATCCCCTGGGCCCTGCTTGGGAGGGGAAGACCCCCCGGATGTGAGAGCCCCCAGCTCACAGCCTGTCAGACACTGTCTCGCAGCAGAGCGACCAGGGAGGGGCAGGCTGGGAAAATCCCCCTGGCTCACCCCAACCCTTTGCCTGGTCCTGAGCCGGACCCGGCGCCAGGCTCTGCACAGTGTGTGGGAGCGTCAGGCCGCTTTGCCCAGTGCTGCCAGGGATGCGGCCGGCTCAGCTAGTGTCTGTGCCCCCCAGGTGGAAGCATGCGGTGCGAGTCCAATTGGCATCAGGGCAGAGGCGGGGCAGGGGTGGAGACATAAACAGGGTGAGCAGAGGGGGTGAAGGTCCTGGCAGCAGAGCAGCAAGTGACTGGGGGGCCTGATCCCTGCAGCTCCCCTTGGAAAGCTCCTCAGCGGCCCTGCCCAGATGCTCTGTGGGGTCCTGTGCAAATAGTCCTGCTAGCCCTGAGCGGGAAAGGGGGGATTTGGGCCTGGAGTAATTTGGGAGCTTGCAGTGACTGAATCCAGGGGCTGGGCTGCTGCAGTGGCTATTCCCTGGCCACCCTGGTGCCCCCAGCCAGCCTGTCCTGGCAGCCACACGTCGAAGCACTCACACACACAGCTTGTTATGCAGGGACAGGCTTTACTACGCCCTTCTCAGGGTGCTGCTCTGAGGCAGAGCCGGGCAGCGGCCGGGCACATGCTCGCTCCCCCGCCATGCCCAACCAGCCTCCTGTGCATGGAGGCACCGGTGATGTCACGTGGCAGATGTAGCCCGAGGGCAGCTGGAGCAGCCAAAGGGGCTGGGCAGAGTGAGGGGAGCAGGGGGAGGTCCCTGGAAGCGGGGCCTTCAGGCTGATCAGTTCTCGGCAATTGTCTTGTGTGGATCATGGGGGCGGCATGTCCCTTCTGGCACCTGGGTTCAGGCAGACAGGCGTTAGGGAGACCCTGGGAAGTAGAACGAAGCTGTCAGAGCCCTGCTCCCATATCACTGCTCCCCGCATGCCCAGGGCTCCCTGCGCTCACCAGCGCCATGACTGGTGGGTCCATGTGTGACGATGTGAAGCAGCAGGGAGGGGGGAGTGTTGACCTGGGAATGTGCCCTGGGGACGGGAGACCTGAGAGCCTGTCACCTGAGCCAGGAGGGGGAGGGGGAGGTAACACCTCTACCCAGGAATGTGGACGGAGGCTGCAGCAGGGAACCTGCTGGGTGGGTTTAGTTTTCAGTTTGGGGCTGGGAGGAGGAACACAGGGGACCCCAGGGCTGGGGTCTAAGCTCCCTGCTCCCCCAGAAGGACTTCACTGAGGGTTCCTGGGTGTACCCACAAGCTCTGTTTTGGACTGTGTTCCTGTTGTCCAATAAACCTTCTGTTTTACTGGCTGGCTGAGAGTCTCAGTGAATCCCAGGAAGAGGGGTGCAGGGCCTGGACTCCCCCACACTCCGTGACAACTGGTGGCAGAGGTGGGATCTACTGCACCCCGTGAACGGCGCTTCCTGCAGTAAGTGACTGGGGAACAGTAAAACGAAGGGGGATTGACGGGGACCAGGTGTGCTGAAGATTCAGAGAGAGACGGTTCCAGGGGGCGGTTAACCCCTGGGAGTGTGTGACCTCAAGAAGGACTGGCACACGAGGGGTTTTTCCTGGAAACCGTGGAAAGCTGCCCGGCCTGCGAGTGGCCAGCAGGGAGATGTACGCTAAACGCCTTAAGAGCGACCTGGTGGAGCTGTGCAGGCAGAGGGGGCTGCGCATCGGGAGGTCCACCAAGGAACAGCTGATTGCCCAGTTGGAAGAGAGGGATCGCTTGGACGACCCGATCCCTGTCCCTGAGGGAAGCCGCCCGGGGGATGCAGCGTGGGCCCTGGGGCCTGACCAGGCTGGGAGGGGTCAGACTGCTGCCCAGGACACCCCGAGACCCTTCCTACCTATGCCTGGGGGAAGGGTTGGGGGAAGCCCAGCGAATACTGAGGGCACCCTGACCCCAGCAGCCAGCAGGGGATCCTCCCGGCGGAGCTCCCCATCCCTGGAGCGGATGCGGCTGGAATGGGAGAGGGAGAGGAAAATGAGGGAGCTGGAGGATCATGAAAAACAACGTCAACATGAGGAGAAACAACGTCAACATGAGCAGGAGGAGAAGGAGAGGGAGCGTCAGGAGAAGGAGAGGGAGCGTCAGGAGAAGGAGAAACAACGTCAACATGAGCAGGAGGAGAAGGAGAAACAACGTCAACATGAGCAGGAGGAGAAGGAGAGGGAGCGTCAGGAGAAGGAGAAACAAAGACAGCATGAACTGGAGCTGGCCAGGCTGAGGAGCAGTGGGGCCCCGGCTGCGGTGAGTGAGGAGGGACCCAAGACTGCAAGGGGCTTTGATAAGTGCCTCCTGGCCCAGCGGAAGGAGGGGGAGGACATAGATAGCTTCCTGACGGCCTTTGAGAATGCCTGCGAGATGCACAGGGTTGACCCTGCAGACAGGCTCCAGTTCCTCACCCCCTTACTGGACCCCAAAGCCGTGGAGGTGTACAGCCGGATGACAGGGGCAGAGGCAGGGGACTATGAACTGTTCAAACAGGCCCTGCTCCGTGAGTTTGGGCTGACCCCCGAGATGTACCGGAGAAGGTTCCGGAGTCAGCGTAAAACGCCTGAGGCCACCTACCTACAACTGGTCAACAGGATGCAGGGATATGCCCGCAAGTGGACAGCGGGGGCCCAAACTAAAGAGGACCTGCTTGACCTAATCGTACTGGAGCAACTGTATGAACAGTGCCCGTCCGACCTAAGGCTGTGGCTGGTGGACAAAAAGCTCGTGAACCCCCAGCACGCAGGGCAGCTGGCCGACGAGTTTGTGAACAGTCGGTCAGGGGGTAGCAGGGAGGAGTCCCAAAAGAACAGGCCCCCCCCGATGCAGAGAGAGAGTCACCATGGGGCCTCCCAGCGGGGAAATAGGGAGAACCCCCTCCAAAGGGGAGCGCCTGGTGTCGGGCCCCTCCGACCCGCTCGAGGGGACCAACGTGACCTGAGCTGCTATCACTGTGGCCAGAGAGGCCACGTACGGGCCCAGTGCCCCGGGCTCAGGGATAAACTGAGCAGACCCAACCTACCCAGGGTTAACTGGGTAGGGACTCAGCTGGACGAGGGGCAGACGACCCAGGAAAGGGGGGCTACCAGTTTACCACCTGCTCCGGAGGGAAGAGTACCCCCGGCCAGCCCCGCCAGAGGGCTGGAGGCTCTGGACTCAGGGTGCTCGGTTTACAGGGTGGGCGCGGGGCTGTCCCTCCGGAGAGAGTGCCTTGTTCCCCTGGAGGTGGATGGGAGGAAGGTCAATGGATACTGGGATACGGGGGCGGAGGTGACGCTGGCCCGGCCCGAGGTGGTGGCCCCAGATCGGGTGGTGCCCAACACCTACCTGACCCTGACGGGGGTGGGTGGGACCCCATTTAAGGTGCCCGTGGCAAGAGTACACCTGAAATGGGGGGCCAAGGAGGGCCCCAAGGATGTGGGGGTACACCACCATTTGCCCACTGAAGTTTTGATGGGGGGAGACCTAGAGGACTGGCCAAGCAACCCCCAGACCGCTCTGGTTGTGACCCGTAGCCAGAGCCGGCGAGGGGCACTGCGACCTGACCCTGGGGAGGGTACCACACCGGAGGCTCAAGACCCTACTCGGGTGGGGAGGGGGCGCCAAGGGGCACGGCTCAGAGAGGCTGAGGCCTTAGACCTGACCACTGAGGGGGAACTGGGCCCCATCCCTTCCCCAACCACTGAGTTCCAGGCCGAGTTGAGGAAAGATCCCTCCTTGCGGAAGCTCAGGGACCTGGCCGACCTCAGTGTGGTACAGACCATGAGGAGAGGCTGCCAGGAGAGGTTCTTGTGGGAGAAGGGGTTCCTGTACAGAGAATGGGCTCCCCCAGGGGAAGGGGAGTCCTGTGGGATCAGGAGGCAGCTGGTGGTCCCCCAGAAGTATCGCCGCAAGCTCCTGTCCCTGGCCCATGACATCCCCCTCGCAGGGCACCAGGGAATCCGGCGCACCCGGCAGAGGTTGCTACAGAACTTTTACTGGCCCGGGGTCTTTACCACGGTCCGGCAGTATTGCCGATCCTGTGACCCCTGTCAGAGGGTGGGGAAGGCCCGGGACAAGGGGAAAGCGGCCTTGAGACCTTTGCCCATCATAGAGGAGCCTTTCCAGAAGGTGGCCATGGACATCGTGGGGCCTCTCAGCAAGACGACCCGGTCGGGGAAGAAATACATTCTGGTGGTGGTAGATTTCGCCACCCGCTACCCCGAGGCAGTGCCCTTAGCTTCCATTGAAGCAGACACCGTGGCAGATGCGCTCCTGACCATTTTCAGCCGAGTGGGGTTCCCCAGGGAAGTCTTGACAGACCAAGGCTCCAACTTCATGTCGGCCCTGCTCCGGTGCTTGTGGGAGAAATGTGGGGTCCGGCACGACTGGGCCTCAGCGTATCACCCCCAGTCCAATGGGCTGGTGGAGAGGTTTAACGGGACGCTAAAGATGATGCTGAAAACCTTTATGAACCAGCACCCGCAGGATTGGGACAAGTACTTACCTCACCTGCTGTTCGCGTACAGGGAGGTGCCCCAGGAGTCTACCGGATTTTCGCCTTTCGAACTGTTATATGGAAGGAGGGTGAGGGGCCCCCTGGACCTGATGAGAGATGAGTGGGAGGGGAAGGCCACTCCCGATGGAGAGTCAGTGGTGGAGTATGTCCTGATCTTCCGAGAGAGACTGGCTGAACCAATGGGCCTGGCCAGGGAGAATCTGGCCAGAGCCCAGAGGAAGCAGAAGGTCTGGTATGACCGCACGGCGCGGGCCCGGGCCTACGCCACCGGGGATCTGGTGATGGTTCTCATCCCCGTGAGAAAGAACAAACTACAGGCCGCCTGGGAGGGCCCTTTCAAGGTCGTCAAGCAGCTCAATGAGGTAAACTATGTGGTGGAGCTGTCTAACCGGGCGCACCACCGCCGGGTGTACCATGTGAATATGATGAAGCCATATTATGCCAGGGGGAATGTGGTGTTAGCTGTGTGTGGACATTGGGAGGAGCAGGGAGATGACCCTTTAGTAGATCTATTCCCTGGGACCAGAGCTGGTTCCCCCCTGGAAACAATTCCCCTCTCGGATCAGCTCACCCCTGCCCAGCAAGCTGAGGTCAGGGGGGTGCTGCATCCGTACCGACAGCTGTTTTCCAACCAGCCTGGACGCACTAATCTGACTGTCCACCGGGTGCAGACAGGGTCGCACCCGCCGATAAGATGCTCCCCCTTCCGAGTCACTGGGAAAACTGCTCAGGACCTGGAAAGAGAGGTCCGGGACATGCTGGCTTTGGGGGTGATCCAGCCATCGGCCAGCCCTTGGGCCTCGCCGGTGGTGCTGGTCCCCAAAAAGGACGGGTCGGTCCGGTTCTGTGTGGACTATCGGAAGCTCAATGCCATCACTGTATCTGATGCCTACCCCATGCCCAGGCCGGACGAGCTCCTAGACAAGCTGGGAGGAGCTCGGTACCTTACCACCATGGACCTTACAAAGGGCTACTGGCAAGTGCCGCTGGATGCAGATGCCCGGCTGAAATCGGCCTTTATCACCCCTCTGGGGCTCTATGAGTTCCTGACCCTGCCTTTCGGCCTCAAGGGAGCGCCGGCCACCTTCCAGCGCCTGGTGGACCAGCTCCTGAGGGGGATGGAGAGTTTTGCCGTGGCGTATATTGACGACATCTGTGTCTTTAGCCAGACCTGGGAGGACCACGTGTCCCAGGTTAGACAAGTGCTGGACCGACTCCAGGGGGCTGGGCTGACTGTAAAAGCGGAGAAGTGCAAGGTGGGGATGGCTGAAGTATCTTACCTGGGCCATCGGGTGGGGAGCGGCCGCCTAAAGCCGGAACCGGCCAAGGTGGAGGTGATCAGAGACTGGCCCGCTCCCCACACCAAAAAGCAGGTCCAAGCCTTTATTGGGATGGCAGGATACTACCGAAGATTTGTGCCCCACTTTAGCGCCATAGCGACCCCCATCACGGAGCTATGCAAGAAGGGGAAGCCAGACAAGGTGGTCTGGACCGAGCAGTGCCAGGAGGCTTTCCGGGCGCTGAAGGAGGCTCTGGTCAGTGGCCCAGTTCTGGCAAACCCAGACTTTGACAAGCCCTTTGTGGTGTTCACCGACGCCTCCGACACGGGACTGGGGGCGGTGTTAATGCAGGAGGATGAAAAGGGGGAGAGACACCCCATCGTGTACCTGAGCAAGAAGTTGCTACCCCGGGAGCAACACTATGCGGCCATCGAGAAGGAGTGCCTGGCCATGGTGTGGGCCCTCAAGAAACTAGAGCCCTATCTCTTCGGGCGACACTTCACCGTCTACACCGACCACTCTCCCCTGACCTGGCTGCACCAGATGAAAGGAGCCAACGCCAAACTCCTGAGATGGAGCCTGCTCCTGCAGGATTACGACATGGATGTGGTCCATGTGAAGGGAAGTGCCAACCTGATAGCGGATGCGCTGTCCCGGAGAGGGGGCCCCGAACTTCCCCAGGTCACTGGTCACAGTGACCCCGCTCAGTTCAGTCTCGAAGGGGGGAGAGATGTGACGATGTGAAGCAGCAGGGAGGGGGGAGTGTTGACCTGGGAATGTGCCCTGGGGACGGGAGACCTGAGAGCCTGTCACCTGAGCCAGGAGGGGGAGGGGGAGGTAACACCTCTGCCCAGGAATGTGGACGGAGGCTGCAGCAGGGAACCTGCTGGGGGGGTTTAGTTTTCAGTTTGGGGCTGGGAGGAGGAACACAGGGGACCCCAGGGCTGGGGTCTAAGCTCCCTGCTCCCCCAGAAGGACTTCACTGAGGGTTCCTGGGTGTACCCACAAGCTCTGTTTTGGACTGTGTTCCTGTTGTCCAATAAACCTTCTGTTTTACTGGCTGGCTGAGAGTCTCAGTGAATCCCAGGAAGAGGGGTGCAGGGCCTGGACTCCCCCACACTCCGTGACACCATGTAAACTGGAGTGACTCCAAGTGGAACTCCCAGCCCGGGGGTAGGGGCTGGCTAATGCGGCTGGGGCCCTGGCCCTTCACTGTGCTCCTCCGATTCCTCCCACCTGCTCAGATATGGGCATATCCCCCCTCCGGCCCTGGCAGCCCAGGCTCCCTGCGGAGGCAGGCATTGAACTCACCTCCAGACACTCGCGTGCACTGGTGGCCACACCCGTTACTGCAGCACTTTTCTCCTTCAGGACAGGAACCGTCGCTGGCGCATAACTCTGCGCAGAGCCCAGCGCCGGGCGGCTTTGGGCAGCTCCCACGGCTCCCTGGGACACAGAGGATCATGTGGCCATGAGACACCCGCCCTGACGCTCAGCTGCCCCTGCTAAAGGCTCCCGGCTCGCTGTGGGAAACAGGACAGAGCAGGACTGAAGAGAGACCCCAGCCAGGGAGCCCTGGACGCCGCTCATCCCTCTGCTCCCACTCAGAGCCACACTCCCCACTTCAGCCGCTGCGGGAGGGCAGCTTCACCCCCCTGGCTGCTCATCAGCCTTCTCGCTCTGTGGGCAGCACCAGGGAGTGGCCGTCATTGTGGCAATGCCGGTGCTTCTCTCACGGCCTCCCGGCGCCAGGGAGCGTCGCTCTCAGCCACCTGTAGTGACGTGGGACCCAAAAACCTCACTGCTTTTTAAAAGCAGGAAAAGAAATTCCTCCCGGGGTGCAATGGGGCAAACATCTGAATGGCCCCTGCTTCCCAAAGACTGCGCTGCCTGACAGGGCCTGGAAAACCAGCGCCCGAGAGGGGGCCCAGGCTGGAAGAGACTTTGTGTTCCCAGCAGGATGGCCCATCTCAGCCTGAGCCAAAGGGCCTCTGCTGACAGCACGGAAATGCAGAGCTGCCTCTCAGCCGGAGTGCGGGGCCAGAGGGAGCAGGCCAGCCACAGGGCCGGTTCGCGTTAATGATCTCTGCAGACCAGAGTTGGCAACAGAGGTCCCTCTCCTGCGCCATCTGGAGCCCAGGGTGCAGCCCACTCAGGGCCAGGGCCATTGGGCTCCTCCACCAGTGCAGTCCTCGGAATGAGAGTCCAGAGCTTGTGTGACGAAGTGGGACTGTTCTTAATGTTTCCTCTGAATAGTGTGGGGGTGCCTGAGTTTCCCCTAGGCAGTTCTTAAGTGTCTAGGGGGTGGGGTAAGGGTGTATGATCATTGCAGAGCCCTAGAGGGCAGGTGTGTGCAGGGGTCTGGACACAGAGAATGGGCGACACCCTGTTTCCTGGCAACTGATGGCCTGGGCCCTTCCCCCCTGCAAGGTGAGAGCTAAAGGGTTGGAGAACAAAGAAATCCGGTGACCTCCTGGCATGGGAAAGGGACAAAGCCCAGAGGAGGAGGGGCTGGAGAGGGTTTTCAGTTTGGGTCTGGCTGGGGACATGGAGTGAAGTGCAGATGGGGTTGTCTGGCTCACTGCCCCCCCAAAATGGACCCAGCTGAGGGGTCCTGTTCTCTGCACCTACAAGCTCTGTGTTAGACCATGTTCCTGTCAGCTAATAAACCTCTGTTTTACTGGCTGGCTGAGAGTCACGTCTGACTGTGGAGTTGGGGGGCAGGACCCTCTGGCTTCCCCAGGACCCCGCCAGGGCGGACTCGCTGTGGGAAGCGCACGGAGGGGCAGAGGATGCTGAATGCTCCGAGGTCAGACCCAGGAAGGTGGAAGCTGTGTGAGCTGTGTGCCCTGCAGACGGGCTGCTCACAGAAAGGAGACTTCCCCAGAGTTCTGACTGGCTTTGTGGGGAGCAGTTCCAGAGTATTGCCCGGGGACCCCGTGACAACCCCCCAGTGATGTGGGTTCCACAACCCCCCTCACTCACCTATTCCAGAGCTTACCGAGCCTTAGAGTTAGAAAGCTTGTCCTAATATCTCAGCTAAATCTCCCTTCCTGCAAACTAAGCTGGTTCCTCCTTCTTCTACCCTTGGAGAACAGTTGATCCATCTCCTCTTTACAACAACCTTTTACAGATTTGAGGGCTGTTATTCCCCTCTCAGTCGTCTCATTTCTATACTGAAGATGCCCAGTTCTTTCAACCTTTCCTCATCAGCAGAGGCGGATCCGGGTTTTGTGGGGACCTGGGCCAGAGGAAGTGGGGGCCCTCCCCACCCCTTCTACCTGTAGTCCCTCTTGCCCCTCCCCATGCTCCTGTTGCGGAAATGGGCTTGGGGTGTGGGGGCTTCCCCCACTCCCCAGCAGGAGCGCCAAGTGGGCAGAGTGGGGCAAGACCCCATGCCCCAACCCCACTCCCCAGCAGAAGCACTGGGCGGGCAGAGCAGGTCGGGGGACAGGGGCACCCATTTTTCCAGGGCCCCCCAGTTGCCTGGGGCCCCTGGGCCCGAGCCCCATTGGCCCAGTGGCTAATCCGCCACTGTTCATAGCTCAGGTTTTTCTAAACTTCTTATCATTTTCGTTGCTCTCCTCTGGACTCTCTCCGATTTCTCCATGTTTCCTAAAGTGCAGCACCCAGTGCTGAGCAGAGCGGGACAATGACCTCCCGTGTCGTACATACGACACCCCTGTTAATACAACCCAGAATGACTTGTACCTTTTTCGCAGCAGTATCACCTTGTTGACTTATATTCAATTTGTGATCCACTGTGGCCCCCGATCCCTTTCTGCATACTGTTGCCTAGCCAGTTATTCCCCCGTGGTGTGTGTGTGTTTCCCCCATGCAGTACTTGGTACCTGCCTATACTGAATTCCATAAATTCTCTCAAATTTATCAAGAGATTCATCCGGGGAGTCTTCTAATCTGACATCTGTGTCACCATCTCTCCCTGTAGCTGTTTCCGCTGTGCTCAGCCTTGCAGTATCTGAGCTCTCTGCACGGAGCTGAGAGCTAGGACCACTCTCCCCCCCAGGCCTGAGCCTGGGACATCTGCCCCCTCAGTGCCTGTCGCTCAGCATCTTAGGAACTCACAGTGTCCGGCCAGTCTGTAATTCTGTCTGCTGCTCCCAGGGAATCTCATCCCCTCACCCTGGCTTTGCTGGGGTCAGTCCCATCCCTGTGCCAGTGGCTCTGACAACGGAGACGTGTTTCTATTGGTCCCTGCATCAGGTCACGGATGAGACAAACCAACCCACTGCCTAATGGGTCAGGTATTTCCAAGCACCCACTGCCCCTGCTCCCTTCTCTGCCGGCTGCCCGCACTCACCTCCAGACGCAGGCGGCAGCTGGGCCCAGAGGGCCAGGAGCCCCAGGAGCAGGAAGATGGCCCCTGACGTCATGGTGCTGCCAGGGGCTGGGTCTGAGTGCCCAGGGCTGAGCCGGGCGGGGATTTAAACCCTGCCCCTGCTGCAGCTGAGAGGGGAGGTGGCTCATAGTGACCTTTGGGCTCCTTCCCTGGGCCAGCATCCAACTCACTGCATTTCACAATAAACCAGTTTCACCTGTAAGTTCCCCTGCATGGAACGAGGAAACAACCCGGATCTTGTGGTCTGAGAAACCCCCCAAAGGAACCTGGAGAAACAGGTAGGCCCAGGTTCCAAGGTCCCAGTCAGATCCAGGGACTGATGGGAGAACATGCCCACCCCATCCTAGGGGACAGTCTCTGCTCAGTGCCCAAGACAAGGAGAAACCCTGGCATAAGTGTGTGTTTGTGTGTGTGTGCATGCACGCGCTGGCGTGTGTGTTTGTGTGCATGCTGGCACGTGTGTGTTTGCGTGCGTACTCGTGATTCCTTCCTGATCCTAGGTCTGGAGACAACCCAGCCCACGGAGGAGTGCGAGTCACCCTTTACTCCGGACACAGGGTGGGAGCCAGGTCACAGCCCGTTCCTCGCTTAGTCCCCAGTAGCTGGTTCTGCCAGCCCCGCTGGGGCCCAGGATCCCAGACAGGATTGGCTCTAGGTGGATTCCATTCCCAGCACTGCCATGTCACCCCTGGCTACTGCTTCAGCCTGACAGATCCTCATCTAGCCATCACCCCTCCAGAGCTGCTGGTCCCCACGCTGCCCAGGGTTCAGATCTCTAGCTGAGACCCTCAGCAGCTGCTCATCTCTGCACCTTCTCCAGGATTTCTGCTTCCCTAGGGAGCTGACATGCCCGGAGCTGCATGCAGGCGTCCAGGAGGGGCCTGTCCCTGGCTTTGGGCGGGGCTTCAGTAACATGCCAGGCGTGGAGGATGTTTGCATTGGCCCACGCTGCGGCAGTGCACTGAGGAGACTCCAGCAGGGCTGAGCAGTGCAGGGAGTGTGACGCCCTGGTACCAGCAGGGCAGACAGCCTGTACCATGTCACCACGCCTTCGTTACACCGTGTCGCCTGCTACCCAGAATCCTCTTGGCCTTCTCAGCCCTGCTGCACAACGTGCCCCATCTCCATGCCCTGCTCACAGGAACCCTGGGTTCCCCAGCTCACCTCCCCATCAGCCTCACTTTGCACCAGGCTGTCTCCCCACAGGGCGCTCTGGACCTCCCTGTTTCTCCAGGCTCCTTCGAGGGGGTTTCCCAAACCCCGGGATCCGGGTTGTTTCCTCGTTCCATCCGGGGGGACTGATTTATTGTCAGACAGCGCGTGCTGGGAGCTGGAGCATGGTAGGAGCCGATAGGTCACTGCGGGCACCTCCCCCCCGCTCCTGACCAGGTCCCACGTGGACTAGGCTTTAAATCCCAGCCTGGCTCAGTTCCGGGCACTCAGACCCAGCTCCCGTCAGAACCATGGAGTCAGGCAGCATCTTCCTGCTCCTGGGGCTCCTCGCCGTCTGGGCCGAGCTGCAGGCTGTGGCTGGTCAGGGAGAGAAACGTGAGTAAGGGAAGTTGCCCATGGCTCAGATGAGGGTCCCGGGAGCTCTCTCTTTTGTAGAAGAAGTCACAACTTGCAGTGCAAGAATTGCCCTTAAATGTGCTTCCTCTGGGGCCGTCGCTCCCAGACCCCAGGGCTCAGAGTCTTTGCTGGAGGTGGAAGTGGATGTTTCTCTCCTGTGGCACCCACTTTCCCCGGAAGAGCTCTCGGGTCAGGAGTGAACGGCCACACCATGCAGGCCAGAGGCACCCTGCCGTCACCTCCTCCCAGAGAGCACACGCGTGTGTTCAGGGCCATCCAGTGCAGGTCTCTGCTCTCATCACAACCCATCTCCTCTCCCCAGGTGACATTTGCCGACTCCCGCCTGAGCAGGGCCCTTGCAAGGGACGGATTCTTCGCTACTTCTACAACCCGGCCTCCAGGACGTGTGAAAGCTTCATCTACGGAGGCTGCAAGGGCAACAAGAACAACTTTAAGACAAAGGCAGAGTGTGTGCGTGCCTGCAGGCCTCCTGGTGCGTGGGACAGAGCCCGGCCTCTCCCTCGGTGGGGCGGGGGCAGGTGCTGCCCAGATCCACACCATAAACTGGGGGGGGAGGAATTACACTGGGGCTGGTCTCCAGCAGTTCAAGGAGCCCTGGTATCTCTCACGGTGGGAGGTCTGGTCAAGTAAAAGGTCCCCTGAGTTCCAGCCCTGCTGTGGCTGGGGAGGGACCTGGGGGGTCCTAAATCACAGGGCTCGGAGCCGTGGCCCTGTTAGCCAGGAAGTCCTGAGTTCCAGTATAGCCTCCTACTGCGCGGCCCCGGGCAGTCACTGCCACCCTGTATCACGGCTTGACCTGCCTCCTGAAGAAGCTAATGGACACATGGGGCAGCCAGGGACCCAGGTCCCCGGCCATGAGCCTGGGCAGGGGAGACTGCGCGGCCGGCATCTGACTCCAGTTCTGGCACAAGTGGGCTGTTCTACTGGGGTCTTGCTGGAGGCTTCACTTCCACCCGGAAATCCTGACAGCAGAGACCAAACGCCCGGCCCCTCGGACCCAGCTGCCCACTCTGCCCGTTGTGCAGCGTGGTCTGGCTGCGCTGGGCAGCGATCGCGGAGCTCCGAGCGAGAGCTGGCTGTGCGGTGCCATGGGCTGGGGCTGTCCTCACACCTGCATGCAGCGCTAGGGCTGATAGCAGAGGGGAAGGGGCCAGAGCGCTGGGCGGGGGGACAGGCAGCTCTCCAGGGGCAAGGGAACAAAACCCAGTCCCATGAGCCTGCCGTACCCGATCCCACCTCCCAGGCCCCCCAGCCCAGAGCTGTCTCAGGAAGCTGGAAGTGTCTGCTGCCCTGGACCTCTGCCCAGGGAGCTGCCAGTTCAAGGTCCTAAGGCAGAGGCTGGGAGTCCCTTTGGCTGGTGCAGCTAAGTGACAAGGCTGGTGTCTCCCTCCTGTGCCCATTCTGCATTGCAGAGAGACCCGGGGTTTGCCCCAAGACCTCAGGCCCTGGCATTTGCCTGCATGGCTGCGACAGCGACTATGACTGTAAAGAAGGACAGAAGTGCTGCTTTAATGGCTGTGGCTACATCTGCCTGACGGTGGCTCCATCAGGTGAGTCCCGTCATCCGGCCACAAGGACACCCTGCGGCTCAGCAGCTGCCCAGAGACGCGCTGCGGCCCCGTCCCTCCTGGCACGCGCACCTGTCTGCCTGGGACGGTGTCACCCTCATCAGCTGCCCTGTTGCCACGCCGAGCACAGGGTGTTCAGGGAGCAGCGATACGGGACCAGGGCGCTGACGGCTTCCTCCTATTTTCCAGGGTCTCCCTGACTCCCGTCTGCCAGGACGAGCTGCCTCAGCCCACAGGCCAATTGCCAAGATCGGATCAGCCTGAAGACAAAGCCCCGACCCCCAGGGTCTCTCCCCCATCCCCGGTGCTCTTGCCAGGAGAACAGGTCGAGGTTTCCTGGGATTCCTTCTCTTCCTCAATAAACATTTCCTGATGTCCCAGCACCTCGGCCTCTGCTTTCGTTCTCCAGGTCAGGCCTCTCCCAGCCTGGGCAGCCCCCACCACCCACCCCGCCCCTCTGGGCCTGTCAAGCTGGATCCAAGGCAGCTGCTTCTGTTCAGGGCTGCAATCCAGAGACTGAGAGACGCTGATTGCCTATGGGGTGCTCCCGGGGGTGTTGTGTTTAAGTCCCCAGAGGCTGGGCTCGCCCTGTGTCCTGGAGGGAGAGGGTATTAAGGACCACCAGCCTCCGGGGGGGTCAGAGCCTAGAGGGGAGGGCACCTCACACACCCAGACACATTGCTGGGGTGGGAACGCACAGCTGCTTAGCACCTCGAGGAGAGCAGGGCTGTCTCCACAGGACCCCAGACAGCACCTCTGGGAGGGGTTCAGGGGACACAATCCTGAGTCGCTGGGGAACAGGCATTTGAGGTGAAAGGGTCGGGGGAGGATTTTCCAAGCCGGCCCCTCCCCAGTAGCTCTGGGGGGAGTCGCTTGGGGGAGGAAGCCCCAGCTCAGAGTCTGTCAACCCCGCTCTCCCCAATGGGGTCAGTCCCTCTCCCCAGCAAGACCCAGTTCTGGGGATCCAGCCGTATTATTGCCATGCAAGTCAGGCACCTCCTCCAGGTGTCCTGGTGGCGAGTGTCTCACGGAAGAACAGATGGGGGGCCAGGCGGGCTCCTCCCTCCGCTCTGCATCGCCCTGGCTGGTGTGGGCAGGTCGGGCCGGTCCCCTCAGGTGACCAGGCCTCCGGCCCTGCAGGGCTGCTCTGGACCCGCCTGGCTGGTTTCTCAGGGAGGGCGGCTCTGGGGGCTCTGGGCCCGTGTCAGGCTCTGGCAGTTCACAAGGGCAGCAGCACAAGCCCAGTGTGTCCGCGGCTGATCCCCCGTTGCTCTGGGCCATGGCCATTTCCTCGTTCCCCTGGGCAGGGTTCCCCGTGTTGGGAAATGGAAGGGATGGGGGCTGGGCCATGGCACCACAGTCCCTCTGGTCAGTCCCTGCTGGACAGACGCAGCCAGGCTGCAGGGCAGGGGCAGCTGAGCAGTAGCCAGGGGTCCAATGGGCGCTGCTGGGAATCGAATCCCCCGCGGGGACTTTTTCCAGAGCCGGTCCCGTCTCCTGGGCCCCAAGGGGGCTGGCGGAACCAGCTACTGGGGACACAACGGGGAAAGGGCCGTGACCTGGCTGCCAGCCCATGTCTGGGGTTAAAGGGTGACGCGCACTCCCCCGTGGGCCAAGCTGTCTGTACCCCTGGGGCCAGGAAGGAATTACACATGCGCACCCCCGGAGCCACTGGCAGGAGCCAGGGATTTCCCTTCCCTTGGGCACTGAGTAGGGTCTGTCCCCTAGGATGGGGTGGGCATGTGCCCCCATCAGTCTCTGAGACTTCAGCCAACGGGACTTCTGGACCTGGACCTCCCTGTTTCTCCAGGCTCCCTTCAAGGGGGTTTCCCAAACCCCAGGATCCGGCTTGTTTCCTCGTTCCACCTGGGGGAACTGATTTATTGTCAGACAGCACGTGCTGGGAGCTGGAGCATGGCAGGAGCCGAGAGGTCACTGCAGGCACCTCCTCCCCTTCTGACCCGGCCCCACCGGGTTTAAATCCCAGCCCGGCTCAGGGCTGGGCACTGGACGCGGCTCCCGGCAGCACCATGAAGTCAGGGGCCATCGTCCTCCTCCTGGGGCTCCTGACCCCCTGGGCCCAGCTGCCGCCTGCGGCTGGGGGTAAGTGCAGGCAGCAGGCAGTGGAAGGGGAAGGGACCAGGGGATGGAGGGAGAAACCCAGCTCAGAATGGCTTTGCTCTGCCTTTCAGACACTTCTCTCTCTGCTCTGCCCCTCAGACCTTTGTAGACTCCCTGCTGACCCCGGGTCCTGTTATGCCATGATCCCTCGCTGGTTCTACAATTGACAGGCCAAGAAGTGTGAGAAATTCACATATAGAGGTTGTGATGGGAACGAGAACAACTTTGAGACTCAAACAGGATGTCTCAGGAAGTGCGGAGGACACGGTGAGGCTCAGGGCTGGGGGCTGGGCCGCCCCTAGTCCTGCAGGACAGTTTGGGAAGATGGCCGGGCCACTGGGGCTGATCTCCACTCCCTGACCTGAGGGCCCTGAGCTCTCGCATGCTGAGGGCCCCTACACCTGCTAATTCAGGTCCAGCCCTGCTTTGGACAGGCCACAGATGGGAATGGGGGCAGGATATTCTAAACACAAGCGGTCGGCACAAACCTGTCCGACCCCGCGCCCTGTTCCAGCCTGTGACACAGGGCTGCCCGTAGGCCAGGGTACCTCCCTCTCCCACTGGGAGATACGAGGAGAAATCAGTTACTGACTGACCATGGCCTGAATGATCCAATGACCTCAGGGGCTCGGGGTCTTTGCTGAAGCAGGAAGAGGGTATTGGTCATTTCTGGGCTGAAATGTTTCCACAGTGAAGGAGTGAGTCTCTTCAGGGCTCATCCCGATCTCTCTCGGGTTTCACACTCACGTCCCTAGGGACTGCAGTGGAGTCACCCCGTTTACACTGAACTCTGCAGTCACAGAGCTGCTGAGTGCAGGGAGGTTCTCAGACCCGGGATCCGGGTTGTTTCCTCGTTCCTTCCGGGGGGACTGATTTAGTGTCAGACAGTGCGTGCCTGGTGCTGGTCCATGGCAGGAGCCGAGAGGTCACTGTGAGCCCCCTCCCCCCATCCTGACCAGGCCCCACCTGGGCCATTGTTTAAATCCCAGCCTGGCTCAGCTGGGCAGGGCATTCAGACCAAGCTCCCCGCAGCACCATGAAGACAGGGGCCATCTTCCTTTCCAGGGACTCTCAGACTTCCAGACGTCCATTTCCGTGTCCACGTGCAATCCTTTGTGCCATTCCTCTAGCGCTGGGAGGGGCAATGCCAGGAGTATCTGCAGGGGCAGGAGGGACTCTTCCATCCTCTGGAACACCCTTGCCCCAGGGTGCTGAGTCTCTGCTGAAGCTGGACACGGATATTTTTCCCTGATGATTTCTCACTTTGGGTGGTAAAGGCCACATCACATTGCACAGAGACGCCCATAGGACAAGCCTCTGCTCCTGCGCCCTCATGCCTACCCTCTTCATCTGGGTGTGGGGGAGACAGATCCTTGGCAGAAGTCCCTGCTTCTGAGTCCCTTATCTCTCTGTCCTGTGTCCGCAGATATCTGCAGCCTCCCCACTGAAGTGGGCCCCTGTACTGCTGCCATTCCTCGCTGGGTCTACAGCTGGCACTCTAAGAAGTGTGAAGAATTCTCTTCTGGTGGTTGCAATGGGAACAAGAACAACTTTGAGACTAAAGTAGATTGTCTCCAGGCCTGTGCAGGCCAGGATAAGACCCATGACAACCTGGACAGGTGCTGCTCCTTATACAGTGCAATGCCGGGAACACACCAGGGCCCCCAGGCTGCTCTCCAGTAAATGGGGCCCCTCGTGTATGTTCCCTACCTATTCCGACGGTGCCTGGGTGTAGTCTCGGTGTGTTTCAGGGCTGCTGCAGTTGGTATGGAGCATAGAATCATAGGACTGGAAGGGACTTTGAGGGCTCATCTAGTCCAGTCCCCTGCACTCATGGCAGAACTAAGTATTATCTAGATGTGGAATATGCACTGTACACGGACAGCACGTGCATATCTGATGCGTGGAGACGGTGAATGTGTGTGCACCTGTGGTGGAAAGGGAAGCCCTCACTGAAAATGCCAAGGTCAGGACAGGCTGAAAAAAAAAGACAGATCCTCCCAAAACTGGAAGTTAACACTGAAGTCAGATTCACCAACCAGTCACAAACTGTGCTCCTGATCCCCCACACTGGTTATCAGGAAGCTAGAAAAGAAATCACACAGCCCCCTTATTGCATTCCAGTTCCCTGGCTCCCAATCAGCAGCTCAGTGCAGTAAGGTGAGGAGTTATTTGAAAACTCTTCTCACTCTACAAAATGTTCTTCTGAACCCCAAAGGGCCAGTCACATTGCCAGGTGAATATTAGGTTGGATCTTACCCAAAATACCAAACTGCCAGCCAATCCTTTAGCGTCTAAAACTAGAGGTTTATTAGAAAAGAAAAGAACAAGAGAGCTGTTAAATGGTCAAAACAATCAGGTCCATACATATGACTTCAGAGTCCATATATCAGGTTCTTAGCAGCATTGGTGAGTTTGCTGACTTGTAGAGTCCCTCTGGAACACATCCACAGCTTGGATGGGTTATTCAGTCCTTTGTTCAGAGCTTCAGTTTGTAGAGAAGTTACTCCAGAGGTGAGAAGCAGGATTGAAGACAAAAATGGAGAAGATGCAGCTGCCATTTTATATTCTTTGTCTTGTGGCTTGTACATCCTGTGTCCCAAACACAAACCTACAAGCACATGGGCATGGAAAAGCAATTGCAGGCCCCTGTCCACAGACTCGTCCCTACATGTCCTGCTGACTCATAGGTGTAACCCCTGCCATCTCTCCATGGGTTCATTGTGTAGCTGGCTGGATAGTGCTGATGCCAATCTGTCTGGGGGTGTCACCCAGAAACACAGCACAAGTTTGAAATACAAATATACCACACACATTTATAACTCACAATACAAATAGGATCCATATATATAAACATGATTATCATATTTAGCCAATCATAACTTTTCCACTGATACCTTACAGGGCATATCTTGTACGATTCATTGCAATTTTGTAACACTGGTATCAATAACATTATAAATGGTCACAGCTAGTCCATACAGCATTACACACTGCATACATGGCCCGTCTCTCACCGTCCCATAGTTGCAGACTGAAGGGAGCCCATCCCGTCCTGTCCTCCCACCTGCCCCCACCCTCCAGAGCTGGAAGAGTCTCAGTTCCTTTCTGCCTGCAGCTCTAGCTGTGCGAGTGACTGGCCAAGGAGATGGAAATATACCTGCTGGGTGTGTGAGGCACCCGGGGTCAATGCACCCTGATGCCATGTGCTGCTGAGGGTCAGCTCTGAGTCCCCAGTGCTGAGCCGGGCTGGAATTTAAACCATCTGCAAGGCAGGACTGGTTAAGGAGTGGGGGAGGTGCCTCACAGTGCCATGGTACAAGGGCTCTGACGGCTTTGTCCTATTTCCCAGGGTCTCCCTAACTCCCGTCTGCCAGGACCCGGACTCCTCAGGGGACGAGCTGCCTCAGCCGCACTGGGGTCAATTGCCAAAGATCGGACTAGCAGGAAGACAAAGCCCCGACCCCCAGGGACTCTCCCCCATCCCCGGTGCTCTTGCCAGGAGAACAGGTCGTGGCTTCCTGGGATTTCTTCTCTTCCTCAATAAACATTTCCTGACATCCCAACGGCCTCTGCTTCCGTTCTCCAGGTCAGGCCTCTCCCAGCCTGAGCAGCCCCCACCACCCACCCCGCCCCTCTGGGCCTGTCAAGCTTGATCCAAGGCAGCTGCTTCTGTTCAGGGCTGCAATCCAGAGACTGAGAGATGCTGAGTTGCCTGGTGGGAAACTTTCCCAGTAACCACAGACAAGCTCTGCGATGTGCCTGGGGAGCTCTGGGAGCAGCCACATGGAGCAGACCAGTCTTTACACTAGTGCCCAGGTTTTCACAATTGTGCAGGTTTTGTGCCTAATTTGGCCTGTGCAGCTGCACACCTGGCTGCCTAGTGCAAGTCACCCATTTGCACACACAGTCACATGCGCTGGGCTCCCAAATGCACTTGCATATTTGTGTACAAGCAGCTCTGGGAACGTGTCCCAGTGCCTGCTCGGTCTGAGGCTCTTTGTGAAGCGGCTGCTTCTGGGGGAGGTCTGGATCTCCCACCATTCCCGCCTTTATTTGGCTGCCTCTGTATGGCTGTTTTAATGAAACCCTGGGGAGGGCTGGGTCCGGCGGGCAGGCTCCCCAGGGGTCTCGGAACGCTCACATGCCTTGGGGCACTCAAACCACCAAAGAATAAGTAGAATCCCTGGCAGATGAGTCCCGGCACACGAAAGCAGTGGCAGAAAGACAAGGTTCTGTGGCTCCCATCTACACTCGCACCCTGCTCAGGTGTCTTCTCCCTAACACTGCCATCTTCCCCTCCTCCTCCTCTGGCATTTTGCTTTGGCCTTTGGCCTTTCACACGTCGGGGGGTGCCCTGACTGGGCTCGGGGGATAGAATGTGCTGGGCACAGGAAGGGGTGAGGGTTCATATTAGTGCAGATCTAATTTGCCACTAGAAATTGTACTGCAGGGACTAATTTTGGGCCCACTCCTGCAAATACCTCTGTGTTTGGCTTTTGGCCCATGACTAGTGTGATGAAGTGGGACTGTTCTTAATGTTTCCTCCGAATATTGTGGGGGTGCCTCAGTTTCCCCTATGCAGTTCTTAAGTATCTAGGGGGTGGGAGAAGGGTGTATGATCATTGCAGAGCCCTAGAGGGCAGGTGTGTACAGGGGTCTGGACACAGAGGATGGCCGACACCCTGTTTCCTGGCAACTGATGGCCTGGGCCCTTCCCCCCTGCAAGGTGAGAGCTAAAGGGTTGGAGAACAAAGGAATCCGGTGACCTCCTGGCCTGGGAAAGGGACAAAGCCCAGAGGAGGAGGGGCTGGAGAGGGTTTTCAGTTTGGGTCTGGCTGGGGACATGGAGTGAAGTGCAGACGTGGTTGTCTGGCTCACTGCCCTCCGAAATGGACCCAGCTGAGGGGTCCTGTTCTCTGCACCTACAAGCTCTGTGTTAGACCATGTTCCTGTCATCTAATAAACCTTCTGTTTTACTGGCTGGCTGAGAGTCACGTCTGACTGTGAAGTTGGGGTGCAGGACCCTCTGGCTTCCCCAGGAGCCCCGCCTGAGTGGACTCGCTGTGGGAAGCGCACAGAGGGGCAGAGGAGGCTGAATGCTCCGAGGTCAGACCCAGGAAGGTGGAAGCCGGGTGAGCTGTGTGCCCTGCAGACAGGCTGCTCACAGAAAGGAGACTTCCCCAGAGTCCTGCCTGGCTTCATGGGGAGCAGTTCCAGAGCATCGCCCAGGGGCTCCGTGACAAGTCCCATTGAAGTTAAGCATCTGAGCATGTGCAGGATCAGTGTGTTCCTCTGTGTTCCTGGCCACTAGCTGAGGAACTAGTGGAAAGGGCGTCCTATGGTACCCTGAAATTAGGCCCAATAGAGAAGAGAAGCTCCTGTCTGGGAGGGCAAGGGGAGAGCACAGGCCAGGGACACAGGCTTATGAAACCACAGACAGACATTCACAGCAATATCCTGGCAGGGGTTATTTTTAATATCCACATTTATTGAAGAGAGGTTTTCATTTCTAAAAGAAAGAGACCAAGCTACCTCCCAGCGCACGTCACATGGCAGAGAACACACACTGCATCAACCAGACGGGAAGGTGGCTCGGACACCCAGCTACACGCAGAATGGTGGGCAAAGCAGCAGAGATAAACACACAGCTCCGTTAACAACAGTGTTACGGGAAGGGGACTTTTTACTCCAAGGAAGAGAACGGTGAAAACAAGAAGGGTTTTTACAAAGCCGGGCTCTTTGTGTTCCCTGGTGTAGAGCACACGTACGGCCTAACTCCCCAAGGACACTGGCCGAGCACCTGCAGAATTGTGTCTCTAATCTGCCGGCACCATTACGATGTCTGTCCATGCAACGTGCAGATTAGCCTGCACGGGTGGCCATTTGAACACCCAGTTGCCAAATACACAGCTTGAAGGTGTATCCTCAACACTGTTCATGGAAATCAGGCAGCCTACGACTGGGCCCAGCACTGGGCTGGTGACTTGTGGAGAATCAGCCCCTACAACCCTACACGCAATTTCTGCCCCTACATTCCAAGAGTTACATGTACACATTTACTAAGTGCTGCACTGGTGAGTCCTCAGAGTCCCCAGGAGGTAGGTCCCCCCCACCATTCACCCCTGGGGAAACCTACACACAGATAGACAATGTCTCACCCAAGCCAGACAGTTACACGTGGCAGAGCTGAGGTTACAAACACAGCAGAGCACAGAGGGAATATACCCAGACCCAACCCACTAGGCCATCCTGGCTCTCTTTTTGCATGTTTCGTAAAGACATGACCTAGTCACACACTGTTAACCCTGGATTCGGGCGCCAAGTGTAAACAGCCCGTTTGCTCGCTCCACAATCCTTTCTCAGTAGCCTGCCAGGAATGGAGCTCAGTTTTTATGTGCACAGCTGGGTAACGGAGTCATACGTATGGTTTCCAACACGTTACCTCAAGTCTACACCGTCCCTAGGAGAATGGAGCGGCAGAGGCCCGTCCAAGCTGCCCAAACCAGGGCTATGATTGCTCTTAGCCAGAAGGTCTGGCTGACCTCGGGACAGGGGGAGCCACATCAGAAGGGGAATTTATGAGTAAATGAGTTTTCCTTCAGCTCGGAATTCCGGCTGCCAGAGGAAGACACTGGCCCCAGGCCCAGTCTGAAGGTGTCCGGAGGGAATGGCTCTGGGTGCACCATGCGATGGGACAGGTATCTGAGAAGAACTGGCCTGAATCTGGAACACTGCTAGGAGTGGAGAACATCAGTGCCAGGGGCTGGCTAACCCATCAGGAAAGATTTAATAAGAAAGAAAATATATCTCAAGAAAAAATGACCTAAAAGCTGAATCAAAGTGCTCAGACACTAGGGTGACGAGCTTAGAGTAAGAGCCTAGAGAGAGAACCCCAACGTCCCCTTGCACCCTACTCAAGCCAGGGAGCGAAGATCCCTGAACATTGATTTCCTTCACCCAGAGAGAGTGATCCCTGAGCAGTAACCTTGTCATTCAAGGAGGCAGCTTGTTCCCAGGCAATCACTGGTAAAAGAGAAGGGACAGCTGGAAAACGTCAAACAGGAAAGAGAGGCTCTTGTTGCCAGGAATGTATTTGGAGGCTGATCTGATATAAAAAGTTTTCCAAACCATCAGCTGTTTAGAGCCACCATCCCACAGGTCAGAATTATCACCTCACTTATCACAGTCTTCAGCCCCATCAGAGCCCCCATCCCTCAGAGAAGAATCCTCGCTCAGGTCAGGATCGCCATCTCCCCCGTCCGAGTCATCCTCGCTCAGGTCAGGGTCGCCATCTCCCCCGTCCGAGTCATCCTCGCTCAGGTCAGCGTCGCCAACTCCCCCGTCCAAGTCATCGTCGCTCAGGTCAGGGTCGCCATTTCCCCCGTCCGAGTCATCCTCGTTCAGGTCAGCGTCACCATCTCCCCCGTCCAAGTCATCCTCGCTCAGGTCAGGGTCGCCATCTCCCCCGTCCAAGTCATCCTCTCTCAGGTCAGCGTCGCCAACTCCCCCGTCCAAGTCATCGTCGCTCAGGTCAGGGTCGCCATCTCCCCCGTCCGAGTCATCCTCGTTCAGGTCAGCGTCACCATCTCCCCCGTCCGAATCATCCTCGCTCAGGTCAGCGTCACCATCTCCCCCGTCCAAGTCATCGTCGCTCAGGTCAGGGTCGCCATCTCCCCCGTCCGAGTCATCCTCCCTCAGGTCAGCGTCGCCAACTCCCCCGTCCAAATCATCCTCGCTCAGGTCAGGGTCGCCATCTCCCCCGTCCGAGTCATCGTCGCTCAGGTCAGCGTCGCCATCTCCCCCGTCCAAGTCATCCTCGCTCAGGTCAGCGTCACCATCTCCCCCATCCAAATCATCCTCGCTCAGGTCAGCGTCACCATCTCCCCCGTCCAAGTCATCCTCGCTCAGGTCAGGGTCGCCATCTCCCCCGTCCGAATCATCCTCGCTCAGGTCAGCGTCACCATCTCCCCCGTCCAAGTCATCCTCGCTCAGGTCAGGGTCGTCATCTCCCCCGTCCGAGTCATCCTCCCTCAGGTCAGCGTCGCCATCTCCCCCATCCAAGTCATCCTCGCTCAGGTCAGGGTCGCCCACTCCCCTGTCCAAATCATCCTCGCTCAGGTCAGGGTCGCCAACTCCCCCGTCCAAGTCATCCTCGCTCAGGTCAGCGTCACCATCTCCCCCGTCCAAGTCATCCTCGCTCAGGTCAGCGTCGCCAACTCCCCCGTCCAAATCATCCTCCCTCAGGTCAGGGTCGCCATCTCCCCCGTCCAAGTCATCCTCGCTCAGGTCAGGGTCGCCAACTCCCCCGTCCAAGTCATCCTCGCTCAGGTCAGGGTCGCCATCTCCCCCGTCCGAGTCATCCTCTCTCAGGTCAGGGTCGCCATCTCCCCCATCCAAATCATCCTCGCTCAGGTCAGGGTCGCCATCTCCCCCGTCCGAGTCATCCTCTCTCAGGTCAGCGTCGCCAACTCCCCCGTCCAAGTCATCGTCGCTCAGGTCAGGGTCGCCATCTCCCCCGTCCGAGTCATCCTCGCTCAGGTCAGGGTCGCCATCTCCCCCGTCCGAGTCATCCTCGCTCAGGTCAGGGTCGCCATCTCCCCCATCCAAGTCATCCTCGCCCAGGTCAGGGTCGCCATCTACCCCGTCCAAGTCATCCTCATCATCTTCTCCACCAGACACAGGTTTTTCATCAGATCCAGGTTTTAAAACAGACACCGGTTTTCCAGTTGACTCAGGTTCTGCTCCAGGCACCGGTTTTGTTGCCCCCAACACAAGTTTTTCCTTCAGCTTGTCTTCTTCTGATATGTGCTTCCCTGGGTCATCACCATGGAGAGGAGAAGCTGTGCCAGGGATCCCTGAAAATGGGAGAGAAAACAGGAGAGTCAGAGACCCAAATATGCCTCAGTCACATATGGCTGCTGCCAATCCACCCTATGCACTTTCTTCACGCGGCAGCAACCTGTCCACAGGATATGATCATTGCCCCTTACCTTGGATAGTCCCTATGTAGTTGTACGTATGGTACCTGATTCTGTTCTATTCAGGTTCTTATATTGCACCCATCCCTGTGGTATCTGAGCAACTTCCAGAAGTGCAGTAAGTGACACGACTGAAGCCCGTTGCTCAAGCTCTGTCTGCCTCTCAGTCTGACCTCCTTGGTCAGATGCCAGGTAAGAGCCCGGGCTGCTTCCAGCAGCCAGCTCTTCTTCCCCCACCTCACCCCCTCCAGTCCTTTGTTCTGGCCAGGAGATAGGGAGTTAGAGACTGACAAAAAACAGATACTGGGAGCCAAGGCTGGCTGGAGACAAGGAGGAGGATTTTTACAGGGATGCAGTGTCTAAGGAACACTCCTCCTGGTGCATGATGTGCTTGCTTTTAGACAATGGTGGGCCCCAAACCAAAATGGAGTCACATGTGCTAACTTTTCCTTAACAGTTCTCGAGCTGAGGGATTGTGCTCAGCTTTCCTCATGAGAGGTGGAGAAATCTATATCCCTCTGCATCACTGGTGGCTAGGTGTCTATGACTTGGTGATTGGATTTTCCATTGTCTTCTTAGGTACTCCATTGGTATGGGGACTGAGGCCCAGACAGCGAGGTGACACTCATATTTATGTTTTTTAGCCTGCCCTGAGAGCAAACAGTCCTTTTCCCCTTACTTGGTAACAATGCAGCATACAGGGGAAATTGAGGCACACACCAGAATCATAAAAATATTACAGAAAATATCCACTTTGTCACACTGAAGTATTGCTCAGACCAGGTCCTCATCTGTCAAGATGGCATGGAGTCTCCTAGCCCATCAGAGACAGCAGAAACTATGACCTGAAGACGCTGCCCTGTGAGAGCTTAACATCAACAAGGAATCCTAACTCCTAAACTACAGACTGACTTGACTTGACTGGGGCATGTATCTTCAACCAGAAGAGGATGAATGGGGGCTGCAAACTCCAAATTACTTCCCCCTGATAACCGTGCCTGCTAACCAACATGACTGCTGTCTTGCTAGGTTTCAGTTTCAATCAGTTCTTCTTTGATGCGCTGACCCCAACCAAGCAGTGGGCCAGCTTAGTGACGGTGCTGTTGTTGTATGTTGTGAAGGATAAGATAGAGCAATATGTCATCTGCATATTGTTGGCATCTGAGTGATGTCTCATCAGTTCTCCTAGAGGCTGCATGGAGATGCTGAATAGGACAGGAGACAGAATTGATCTTTCAGGCATTTCACAAGTGAGGGTCTAGTGGCAGGAGTGCGATTTCCATCACCGTCCTTTGGGTGCGTCCTTCCAAGAAAACTCAGACCGTTTTTCTGCCTCCTCCTGAGCCCTGCTTCCACCTTCAAACAGGGAAGAAGTATCTGACAAACACTGCAGAGAAGTCCAGAAGAATAAGAATGGACGCCTGCCCTCTATCCGCAGCAGCAAATCATCCATCAGTGCCAGGAATACTGTTTCGGTTCCATGTCTTGGGCTGAATCCACACCGTGCTGGGGCTAGGATATTGGCTTTGCCTAGATAAGCTTATAAGCAGCTTTCAGCTAACATCTCTGAGCTTGCATAGGAATGGTGGGTTTGAAACCAGGCAGTAGTTAGCTAGGTCCAGTGCATCCAGGGTGGGTTTCTTTATTGTTGGCTGGACTTTTGGGAGTTTGAAGGAGGGAGGGAAGATTTCTTCAATAAAGGAGGCACTAGCTGTTTCAGTCAGGAGAGGCACCAGTTACTTGTGGCCCTTTTTTATTAGCCAGGAAGAACAAGCCTCAAACTCCCAGGTCTTTGCTTGAGTCTCCTTCAGGGAGTCCAGTGCTCGTGGCATCAATGAGCTGAGCTCATGGAAGCAGGTTGTTTCTTGGCTGGCACAAGGGGATCAGATCCTTGAAGCCCAAGAAGACTTCCTGGATGTAGGTGATCTTTTCTCCTCATAGAATCATAGAATATCAGGGTTGGAAGGGACCCCAGGAGGTCATCTAGTCCAACCCCCTGCTCAAAGCAGGACCAATCCCCAACTAAATCATCCTTGCCAGGGCTTTGTCAAGCCTGACCTTAAAAATATCTAAGGAAGGAGATTCCACCACCTCCCTAGGGAACTCATTCTAGGGCTTCACCACCCTCCTAGTGAAAAAGTTTTTCCTAATATCCAACCTAAACCTCTCCCACTGCAACTTGAGACCATTACTTCTTGTTCTGTCATCTACAACCACTGAGAACAGCCGAGCTCCATCCTCTTTGGAACCCCCTTTCAGGTAGTTGAAAGCAGCTATCAAATCCCCCCCTCCTCCTCTTCTGCAGACTAAACAATCCCAGTTCCCTCAGCCTCTCCTCATAACTCATGTGCTCCAGCCCCCTAATCATTTTTGTTGCCCTCCACTGGACTCTCTCCAATTTTTCCACATCCTTCTTGTAGCGTGGGGCCCAAAACTGGACACAGTACTCCAGATGAGGCCTCACCAATGTCGAATAGAGGGGAACGATCACGTCCCTCGATCTGCTGGCAATGCCCCTACTTATACAGTCCCAAATGCCATTGGCCTTCTTGGCAACAAGGGCACACTGTTGACTCATATCCAGCTTCTGGTCCACTGTAACCCCTAGGTCCTTTTCTGCAGAACTGCTGCCTAGCCATTCGGTCCCTAGTCTGTAGCGGTGCATGGGATTCTTCCGTCCTAAGTGCAGGACTCTGCACTTGTCCTTGTTGAACCTCATCAGATTTCTTTTGGCCCAATCCTCTAATTTGTCTAGGGCCCTCTGTATCCTATCCCTACCCTCCAGCGTATCTACCTCTCCTCCCAGTTTAGTGTCATCTGCAAACTTGCTGAGGGTGCAATCCACACCATCCTCTAGATCATTTATGAAGATATTAAACAAAACTGGCCCGAGGACCGACCCTTGGGGCACTCCACTTGATACCGGCTGCCAACAAGACATGGAGCCATTGATCACTACCCGTTGAGCCCGACAATCTAGCCAGCTTTCTATCCACCTTATAGTCCATTCATCCAGCCCATACTTCTTTAACTTGCTGGCAAGAATACTGTGGGAGACCGTGTCAAAAGCTTTGCTAAAGTCAAGGAACAACACGTCCACCGCTTTCCCCTCATCCACAGAGCCTGTTATCTTGTCATAGAAGGCAATTAGATTAGTCAGGCATGACTTGTCCTTGGTGAATCCATGCTGACTGTTCCTGATCATTTTCCTCTCCTCTAAGTGCTTCAGAATTGATTCCTTGAGGACCTGCTCCATGATTTTTCCAGGGACTGAGGTGAGGCTGACTGGCCTGTAGTTCCCAGGATCCTCCTCCTTCCCTTTTTTAAAGATGGGCACTACATTAGCCTTTTTCCAGTTGTCCAGGACTTCCCCCAATCGCCATGAGTTTTCAAAGATAATGGCCAATGGCTCTGCAATCACATCCGCCAACTCCTTTAGCACTCTCGGATGCAGCGCATGGACTTGTGCTCGTCCAGCTTTTCTAAATAGTCCCGAACCACTTCTTTCTCCACAGAGGGCCGGTCACCTCCTCCCCATGCTGTCTGCCCAGTGCAGCAGTCTGGGAGCTGACCTTGTTCGTGAAGACAGAGGCAAAAAAAGCGTTGAATACATTAGCTTTTTCCACATCCTCTGTCACTAGGTTGCCTCCCTCATTCAGTAAAGGGCCCACAGTTTCCTTGACTTTCTTCTTGTTGCTAACATACCTGAAGAAACCCTTCTTGTTACTCTTAACATCTCTTGCTAGCTGCAACTCCAAGTGTGATTTGGCCTTCCTGATTTCACTCCTGCATGCCTGAGCAATATTTTTGTACTCCTCCCTGGTCATTTGTCCAATCTTTCACTTCTTGTAAGCTTCTTTTTTGTGTTTCTTTTTTTGATCAGCAAGGATTTCACTGTTAAGCCAAGCTGATCGCCTGCCATATTTACTATTCTTTCTACACATCGGGATCGTTTGTTCCTGTAACCTCAATAAGGATTCTTTAAAATACAGCCAGCTCTCCTTCTGTGAGAGTTAGGAAGATCCTTCCTAGCAGGTGGCTGAACTGCTTCAGAGGAAATGAAAAGAGGCCCAAACATCTGACATGTTTGTAGTTCACCTACCCCCATTCCCAACTGGCACCAAAACCTGTTCCACTACCACCGTCCCACTCCTCCTCATAGGCACAGAGCAAAATGTCAAAAGCTTCAATCTCAGTTCTGCCAGGAGCTTAAAACAATACTGCTGAGCGATGTGAACTGTCCCCATTAATCTTGAGGTAGGTTCCCTCTGAGTCCCAATGACAATACACTAAATTCCAACTTTCATATCAACTTCATTGGCGATCACATATGCAGAAGCATCAGGTTAATGTACTTAGCCGGCATCATTTGATATCGTGGGAGGCACTGCTGTGGAGTGCAGTGGGACAGCTTGTCAAGGGTCACAACTGAAGTCTCTCCACTCCCCTCCAAACCTGCCTGAAAGAAGGGTGGAGAGAGGAGGTGCTCTTCCCCCAGGCCTCCAGTGTCAACCGCAGTTTGGGTGATCAAACACAACCCTGACATGCCATCTCTGTTGCTGTAACCCCAAATGTCCTCTTTCCAACCGCCAGAACCTCCACCTTCTTGCAACAAAGTCTATAAAGCACTTACTGGCTGACAATACAAAAATCCATGGGACACTGAAAATGGAAAAGCACAGTAAAATAAACTGAATTTCATATCAAAATAAAGAACACAAGCAATGCTGCACTGACTGTACTATCCTGTGAAAACCTCCATTTCAGAATTCACCTGAATCAGCTACACGGTTTCTAGTTTGCTGCAGAATTCAGGCCTGGTTTATAGGCTCCACACTGCACCTGTGCCATGCTCACTGACTCCACATCATAACTGTGCCATGCATACAGAGCTGCAATGCACATGGCATCATGCACATCTGAGTCCCTCTCCATCCCAGGACCTTTCCTTCACTATTCAGCCTCTGCTCCAAGATGCCACACTGCTTAGACAGGAGGAAGTCATTACCCTCCACAGGGTATCATGTACTCCAATCATAGGAGGCCTTATGTTCCCAAGGAAACATAGAGGAGGATAACTTGGTGTGGGTCTCCAATGGGAATCCACTGGCATAGCGGGATGTGGACAGAAGTCTCAATGGTTAGAGGGCCATGGAGTTTATTTCCTCTTGTCCTGAAGGGACTTTAAAAGCTAGAATTCAGTGAGTCAGGAACCATGGACAGTCCAGATTAAGGTGCTTGGGGAAGGGGCTGTGGGGAAGATGGGTTATGGTATTTTGGAAAGGATGGATTCCAAAAGGCATTGCCACCAGAGTGTCTCTCTTTAATGGGAATTTCTACATCCCTTCATGTAGGGGGCTGCAGCTGGCCCGCTGCCCACACAGCCCCAGCGATCCTGCTGTTTCCAGCACCCAAGCTCAGTCAGAGCGAGCGTGGGTACATCTGCCCGAGTTGGGAATTACTCCTCCAGCTCCAGGGACCGGTGGCATTAACTGCATCTCAGCTCAGCACTGGCAGGGTCTCTCTGGTGAGCCACAGCCTGGTTGTTGTTTTATTCTAGTATATAAAGTCTCTCCATTTAGAAATGTAAGTGGCAAAATGAATGGCCATGAAACAACAGCTGCCCAGCCCACAAACACAACCACCCCCCACTCAATAACCCGACGCAGGTCAGCCTTCCTTCTGAAAAACCAGCTCCCTCAGGCAGCCAGTATATCAGCCTGGCAACAGGCCTCTGTGACCTGTCTGAGTTCTGAGCAGCCTGGGAAGACACTGCTGGGAAAGGTTATTCAGAGAAGTAGCGGGTGGCACTATGGATCCATCATTACAAGACAACATATTAAGGGCCATCAAAACCTGGTGGCTGGGGAGATTAAGTGCTGGACTTCCACCTGGCCTAACAAACCAGATGGGCACATAGCACCAGGCCTATCTAATGATCTCTCCATGTTGTGACTCTTGTCCTCCCTCTTGTCCTCCCCAATTAAACTGGAAGCTCCTCAAGACAGGGACCTGTCATGTTGTTTTTCTCCTCAAAGTGCCGTGCACCATACGTAATAGTAAGTGAATGCTTGCCCAATAAGCAGACTTTGGAGGGTATGAGTCCCTGTGGGAGGGGCTGGCCAGCATTTCATTTCCAAAATCAATATTCTTTGTATTGTTTGTGTCACTGTTTTAAAACATCCTACTGATCATTTGTACAGGATCAGCAAGGAGAGGACCATGCTGTTCCCAGTTCCTGAGTGGGAAGGCTTCTCCCACACTTGCAGCCACTGCATGGGGCTACAGATACTGGGAGAGGGGTACAGAGGGACTCTCTTAAACAGTGGATTATTCAAAGAGAATTTAAGAATGTCAGCACTTCCCTACTGGGTCAGACCAATTGTCCATCTAGACCAGTGTCCTTTCTCCAACAGTGGCCATGCCAGAACTTCAGGGAGAGTGTATAGAGCTGGGCAATTCTGGAGTGATCCACCACTGTCTTCCACTCCTGGCTTCTGGCATTCAGAGGTTTAGGATCGCCCCAAGCATGGGGTTGCGTCCCTGACCATCTGGGCTAATAGCCGTTGATGGACTTATCCTCCATGAACTTCTCTAGTTCTTTTATTAACCCAGTTATACTTTTGGCCTTCACAACATCGCATGGCAATGAGTTCCACAGGTTAATTGTGTGTCGTGTGCAAAAGTACTTCAACTTATTTGTATTAAACCTGCTGCCTATTAATTTCACTGGGTGACCCCTGGTTTTTGTATTGTGGGAAAGGGTAAATAACTCTTCCCTATTCATTTTTTCCACACCAGTCATGATTTTATAGACCTCTATCGTATCCTCCCTTTATCTTCTCTTTTCTAAGATGAACATCCTTAATCCAATGGAAGCAGCTCCAGACCCCTGGGCATCTTTATTGCCCTTCTCTGAACTTTTTCTAGTTCCACTGTATACTTTTTGAGATAGAGTGACAAGAACTGCACAAAGTAGTCAAGGTGTTGTCGTACCCTGGATCTATACAGTGGCAATATTTTCTGTTTGATTTTCTATCCTTTTCCTAATAGTTCCTAACATTCCGTTAGCTTTTTTTTTTTACCATATCTGCACATCTCCTTCCTTAGAAGGTTTTTTAAGGTCAGGCTTGACAAAGCCCTGGCTGGGATGATTTAATTGGGGATCGGTCCTGCTTTGAGCAGGGGGTTGGACTAGATGACCTCCTGAGGTCCCTTCCAACCCTGATATTCTATGATTCTATGATTGAACTGAAGTTTTCAGAGAACTATCCACAGTGGTCCAAGATCTCTTTCTTGAGTGGTAACAGCTGATTTAGAAGCCATCATTGGATATGTATAGTGGGGATTGTTTTTTTTCCAAAGTGCATTACTTTGCAGTTATCAATGTTGAACTTCATCTGCCATTTTGTTGCCCAGTCACCCACCTTTGCGAGATCCCCCTCTAACTCTATGCAGTCAGCTTTGGACTTAACAATCTTGAATAATTTTGTATCATCTGCAAATTTTGCCTCTTCAACTCCCTTTTCCAGGTCATTAACAGACATGTTGAACAATACAGGACCCAGGACAGATCCTTGGGGGACCCCCTGTTTACCGCTCTCCATTCTGAAAACTTACCATTTATTCCTATCCTTTGTTTCCTATCTTTTAACCAGTTACTAATCCACGAGAGGACCTTCCCTGTTATCCCATCATAGAATCATAGAATATCAGGGTTGGAAGGGACCTCAGGAGGTCATCTAGTCCAACCCTCTGCTCAAAGCAGGACCAATCCCAACTAAATCATCCCTGCCAGGGCTTTGTCAAGCCTGATCTTAAAAACTTCAAAGGAAGGAGATTCCACCACCTTCCTAGGTAATGCATTCCAGTGCTTCACCACCCTCCTAGTGAAAACGTTTTTCCTAACATCCAACCTAAACCTCCCCCACTGCAACTTGAGACCATTACTCCTCGTTCTGTCATCTGCTACCACTGAGAACAGTCAAGATCCATCCACGACTGCTTAGTTTTCTTCAGAGCCTTTGTTGAGGAACCTTGTCGAAGGCTTTCTGAAAATCCAAGTACACTATATCCACTGGATCACCCTTATCCACATGCTTGTTGACACCCTCAAAGAATTCTAATGAACATAAGAATGGCCATGCTGGGTCAGACCAAAGGTCCATCCAGCCCAGTGTCCTGTCTACCAACAGTGGCCAATGCCAGGTGCCCCAGAGGCAGTGAACCTAACAGGTAATGGTCTAGTGATCTCTCTCCTGCCATCCATCTCCACCCTCTGACAAACAGAGGCTAGGGACACCATTCCTTGCCCATGCTGGCTAACAGCCATTAATGGACTTAACCTCCATGAATTTATCCAGTTTTCTTTTAAACCCTGTTATAGTCCTAGCCTTCACAACCTCCTCAGGCAAGGCGTTCCACAGGTTGCCTGTGCGCTGAGTGCAGAAGAACTTCCTTTCATTTGTTTTAAACCTGCTGCCCATTAATTTCATTTGGAGGCCCCTAGTTCTTATATTATGGGAACAAGTGAATAACTTTTCCTTATGTAAGCAGTGTCAGGATGAGCTCCACCCTGACATCCGGTGGTGAGGTGTGGCAAGTTGTGGAAAAGAACTTCAGATGCCAATCTCATTTGCATAGGCACACCCACCCCGCCTAGAATGAGGCTATAGCTGCCCAAATGGTCACTTTGGCTGCTGTGGGATCCCCAGTGTCTCTGTTATTGGGGCAGGAAGAATAAATTGTTATTACCCTGATTATGGGAACTGTGCTTGGAACTGTACTTGGCCTTTTGTTATGATGGAGGGACTCACCATCAACTAAGTAGCACTCGCTAGTCAAGGGTCATGGGTTCCAAAACTGTGTGAAGGGAGAGAGGCTGGGGACAGGTATTAATATTTGGTGGCATGGGCCCCTTGGTGAGGGCCTTACATGCTAATTGCACTTCCTCCTCTCTCCACTGTGGAATATCAGAGCTAATTTTGATTTCATTAGAAGTCTAGTTACAGGCTGCTGAGCTCACTTTGGGCTAACAGTGCACCAGCACTGAGGCTCCCCTACAAGCTGAATTCACCAAAGAGCTGAACTGACTAAGAGCTGAAATCACTGAGCATTGTGTTAAGTAGTGGGGGAGCCTGAAGATATATTGTGGAGCAGTTTGCGGGACGGCTGGAGTGCCTTGTGAACAGGCTGCTGGAGCAGTTCATAGGACGGCGGGAGCTGCTGGTGGGATGCAGAGCAGTTCGTGGGGCGGTGGGAGCTGCTGGTGGGCTGCAGAGCAGAGCAGAGCAGAGCTGAGCTGAGCGAAGGAGTTCGTGGGGGAGCTGGCAGAGCGGAGCGAAGGCCTATGGAGCTGTGGGGCGGTCAGCTTCAGATCATGTAAGGTGCCTTTTACCCCTGCCCCCATCTCCACCCAGGTTGGGAGGTAAAGCTCCGCAGATAAACTTTCGAACTCTGGGGCTGCCCTGACCAGGGACAGAGACTTTTGGGTTGTTGGACTTTTGGGACTTTGGGTGATTTGGGGTTGCTGGACTCAAGAACCAAAGGGAAAGGACATGCTCCAATTTGCTTGGGGTGGGTTTTTTGCTCATGGGTTGTGTTATGAATCCTGTTGGTGGTGTTTCCCCAACATAATGCCACATTGTTTCTCTCTGTTATTAAAAGGCTTTTTGCTACACTCAGACTATGTACTTGCGAGAGGGGAAGTATTGCCTCTTGGAGGCGCCCAGCGGGGGTGGTATATATTTGTCCCAGGTCACTGGGTGGGGGCTCAAGCCGGTTTGCATTGTGTTATTGGAATGGATCCCCTAGATACTGAACCCGGCCCTTGTTGCTGCCAACTCTGACGGGCAGAAGGGTTACACTTATTCACTTTCTCCACACCACTCATGATTTTATAGACCTCTATCATATCCCCCCTTAGTCTCCTTTTTTCCAAGCTGAAAAGTCCTAGCCTCTTTAATCTCTCCTCATAAAACTCTTTAATCTCTGTAATGGATCTAATGGATTGATGTGACTTCCCTTTACAAAAGCCGTGTTGACTCTTCCCCAACAAATCATGTTTATCTAGGTATCTGGTCTTTCTATTCTTTACTGTAGTTTCTACCCGTTTGCCAGGTGCTGAAGTTATGGTCACCAGCCTGTAATTGTCAGGATCATCTCTGGAGCCCTTTTTAAAAATCAGTATTATATTAGCTACCTTCCAGTCATCTGGTGCAAAGGCTGATTTCAGAGATAGGTTACACACCACAGTGAGTAGTTCTGCAATTTCATATTTGAGTTCTTTCAGAACTCTTGGGTGAAGACCATCTGGTCCTGGTGACTTATTACTGTTTAAATTATCAATTTGTTCTAAAACCTCCTCTATTGACACTTCGGTGTGGGACAGTACTTCAGATTTGTTACGCAAAAAAAAATAGGTCTGATGTGGGAATCTCCCCCATATCCTGTGCAGTGAAGACCGATGCAAAGAATTCATTTAGCTTCTCTGCAATGGCCTTGTCTTCCCTAAGTGCGCCTTTAACAACTTTGTCCGCTAGTTGTCCCGCTGCCTGTTTGGCAGGTTTCCTGCTTCTGCTGTATTTAAAGATTTCTTACTGTTAGTTTTTGTACCTGTAGTAAGTTGTTTCTCAAATTCTTTCTTGGCCTGACCACCTTCTTCCAATGCAGTTAGACAAACAGACATACAACTCCAAACTCATCCCATGGGTTTGTGGCATCAGCAAATAGCTATACACTGTGTGATCATGCAGATAATGTGGAGCCTCAGAAACTCCTTGGAATGGATTTTTAGTAAGCTGCTTGAGAAATGAAAGCCACACATTTCCAAACCCAGGCCTCTAAGCTCACACTTAGGAACCTAAATAAGTGGCCTCATTATCAGAGGTGCTGAGCACCCACAGCTTCCATGGAAGTCTATTTAGGGGCCTAAACACAGAGGAAGGAGCCTGATCCCCGGCACTCAAATTCGAGCCTTTGGGCTGAATTAGCTAAAAGGACTCTACAGGATGGTCAACATGGAACATGGCAATACGTGGCTGAACAACAAAGGACCTGATCCAGCTGACTCCAATGGGAGCAGTAGCAGGCTCACAGAGATGCAGGGCATTTCTCCAAAGCACAGGGACAGCATGGACATTTCCACCAGTCAGGACTTCGCAATCCCCACCTTTGATTTTCTTCAGCCACAGGAAAGTGACCTTCTTTCCCTGAGTATATGCTCTGGGCCAAGGGAGACATTTCCGCTCTTGCCCTTTGGGAGCTAACTGAGGGCCTAGCAACATGGGCACAGCTGATCAATCAAGGAGGAATCAAGTGTTCTACATAAAGCGCCCCACTGGGAAAAAAGCAGAATAGATTTTGTTTGGCTTTTTCTCCAAATACCCCTTTGAGCTCCAAACCAAACGGACCCTTTCTCAGAGATCTGAGCAAATGACCAGAGGCATTTCAGTGGTGGCTCAGGAGTGTCACTAAGGACTGCGCTGTCATATGGGGATGCTTTCCAGGTCTGCAAAGTTAGTGTTTGGCTGCTGAAATGCCAGCAGGACCCCAAGGTTTGGTTTGTGTTAACCAAGAAGAGGGTACGTTGGAAGCAGGTCTGTGTGTCCTGAGCAATCAGGAGTACCCAGCAGCCCACGTTTGAGATGAGAAACAGAGTTCAGAGCAGAAACAGCCTTGGGGACCCATGTGAAGTACCATGGGTAGAGCCTCCCCTCTTCCCTCCCATCTATACCTGGGTTCCTCAACCTTAGACAACCCTGTTCCCCTCGCTGACTCCTGCCTGCCAACCTACAACCAGCTCAGATTGTGGCTACTTCCCTCCCACCCATTTACATGCCCACAGCTTCTGGGCACTGCTCTCCAAGAATCAGAGAGTCGGTAGGTGGAGCTCAGATGCGTCTTCCCGAACAGGGAATTGGGGAGGGCAGTTAGGGACGATGTTCTGTGCCAAAGGCCGCAGGAGCTGGAGCCAGGTGCCAGTGTGGATGAGGAGTCTGAGATGGTGGAGCTCTGGCTGGCATGCTAGGCATGAGCATGGTGCACGGCCCCCATAAGACAGTGGGATGCTGTAGTGTAAAGTTTGGGCGCCTGCATATTCTTATATTGATAATAAAAGCCTCCAGTTAAAACAGTCCAGAGCCTGCCAGCCTGAGCCCTCGGATGCCTGGCCCTCAGTGCCTGTCATTCAGCATCTCGGGAACTCGCAGTGTCTGGCCAGACCGCCTGTCTGTAATTCTGTCTGCTGCTCCGAGGGAATCTCATCCCCTCACCCTGTCTTTGCTGGGGTCAGTCCCATCCCTGTGCCAGTGGCTCTGACAATGGAGACGTGTTTCTGTTGGTCCCTGCGTCAGGTCACGGATGAGACAAACCAACTAAAGTGTCAGGTATTTCTAAGCACCCACTGCCCTTGCCCCCTCCATGCCAGGTCTCCCCTCCATGCCCTGCTCCCTTCTCTGCCTGTACTCACTTTGTGTTGGTGCACCCTGTAGCGCTGTCCAGAGGGTGAAGAGCCCCAGGAGGAGAAAGAGGCCCCTTGACTTCATGGTGCTGCCAAGAGCTGGGTCTGAGTGCCCAGAGCTGAGCCAGCCTGCAATTTAAAGTCGCACCCAGGTGGAGCTGGTTCAAGTGTGGGAGGAAGCAGCTCCCAGGTGATCTATAAGGACCGCCCATATTTTAGCCTAATTCCACATTCTAAGGAGCCAGCTCCAGGTATCTGTCCCTGCCCACACAGAATAAGGATATGAACAGGTCCTCGTCATGCTTAGAAATTGCCTCGGAAGACAAAAGCAAAGAAACCTAAGGAGGAAAGCGGAGGGACTGAGATCCACCAATGCCCAGGGTCATTGGTGACCGCAGAAAACGGGACATGTAGGATATACTCCCTTGAGCCCAGCAGAGAGTCCTTGCTCCAGGCTTCAGAGGAAGGCAGTAGCTTCCCAAGTTCTTTACCAAGGCCACTTGTGGGGGACTTCTTCTGGAGCCCCAAGAATCATGCTGATTTGCACTGGCCTATGCACAGATTAGGAGACTGATCCCATTTGTTTACTGACAAGCCATGGGCACATGTACAACTCCTCATTTCCCTGGAGGCCCAATCAGTTGGATTGTATCAGCACCTCCCTGGGCTGAGGATTGGAAACAGCAAAAGCCCTCTGTGCATTTTTAATGCAAATATCATTTCTTTTTCATCCCCAATGACAGGAATTTCCATGAGTCCCCCTTCCTCACCCAAGTCCCTAAGAGGTGCTGAAATGCTATAAAATTTTCTCCTTCCCACCCCTCAGAGCAGAGGTGGGCAAACTACAGCCCAAGGGCCAGATCTGGCCATCAGGGCTTTCAATCCAGCCCGCGGGATTGGTAGCCCTGCGGCGCAGTGGGGCTAAGGCAGGCTCCCTGTCTGCCCTGGCCCTGTGCCGCTCCCACAAGCGACCGGCACCACGTCCCTGCGGCCCCTTGGGAGGCGGGGCAGAGGGCTCCATGCGCTGTCCTCGCCTGCAGGCACAGCCCACCGCAGCTCCCATTGGCCAGGAATGGGGAACTGCGGCCAATGGGAGCTTCAGGGGTGGTACCCACAGGCAAGGGCAGCACACGGCAGAGCCGCCTGCCCCGACCCCACCCCCAGGAGCCACTGCCAGACATACTGACCACTTCTGGGAACAGCACGGGGCAGGGGCAGGCAGGGAGCCTGCCTTAGCCCCGCTGCGCACCACTGCCACCCTGGAGCCGCTCAAGGTAAGCGGTGCCAGTCCAGAGCCCACACCCCAAACCCCTCCTGTACCCCTCACCCCAACCCCCTGCCCTGAGCCCCCTAACCCCCTGCCTTGAGCCCCCTGCTGCACGCCTCCTGCACCCGAATCCCCTGCCCTAAGCCCCCTCCTGCACTCCGCCCCCTTTCCTGCACCCCAACCCCCTGCCCTGAGCCCCCTCCTGCACCCGCACCCCCTCCTGTACCCCAAGTCCCTGCCCTGAGTCCCCTCCTGCACCCCGCACCTCTCCTGCACCCCAACCCCTTGCCCTGAGCCCCCTCCTGCATCCTGCACCTCTCCTGCACCCCAACCCCTTGCCCTGAGCCCCTTCCTGCACACCGCACCCACTCCCACATCCCGCACTCCCTCCTACACCCAAACCCTTGCCCCAGCCCTACATTCATGACCTTGCATACAATTTCCCCACGCAGATGTGGCCCTCGGGCCAAAAAGTTTGCCCACCCCTGCCTTGGAGCCTTCTCGTCTCCAGACTGTACAGACGTAGGATCTCTAGCTTGTGATCAGAACTAAGGCTCTCCGTAGATGTGATTAGTTCAGCAGCTCTTCTCTGCCCCTTCTCCTGAATTTGTGATTCTGTAGGGTGATGATGTGCCTTGAACTGCATGCAGGAGTCCAGGAAGGGCCTGTCCCTGGCCTTGGCCAGGGCTTTATAACATGTCTTGTCTGCTTTACAATACTCCTTCTGGTGCAGAATACAATCCTCTTGGTCTTTCAGGCTGCAGCTGAACAAACAGCAACCACTTTGTGGCAATGCTAACATAACCCCATGAGTCCCTTTCATTATCCACAAAGTCATCCTTTGGTCCAAGTGGATGACTTCCGATTTATTCCTGCTATGCCCACCAACCCTTGCCTAGCCTCTCCTGTAACAGGTTTAAATCTTCTGGATAGTGTCTGTGACCGTTCTGCTCTACGAGCTGGTGCCATTTACAGGGTCCTTTTGTTTCAATGACATCCATTTAACTAAGCTTCTGCTATACCCAGCTTACATGGCTGTCTTCTGCTCCCAGACTGACTTGTGCGGGTTATGTGGCACATTTGCTAATGCCTAAATCTAAGGGCCAGATCTTGAAGCCCTGAAGCAAAGCTCCAACTGAAGTCAATGGATAAAGAAAGAGCCAAGACAACATGGAAGGACATTCAGTAACCAGCATTATCCACATTCACCTCATCAGGAGCTTCTTTGCCCTCTTCAACAGGAGATTAGATCACTCCGGCATGTACCAAATTGGTTTCTGCTAATAATTCCTGTCTCTGCAACCTCTTCCCTCCACCCGCCCTTGCTTATGGTCTCCAGAGTTTTACTGACAACTGAATTTAGATTCACTGACCTGCAGTTTCCTGGTTTATATTCTTTCCCTTTTTTAAATTGAGAGGCAATACGAGCCCTGCCCACATGTTTAGGTCTTGCGCACAGTACACTCTACCAGGTACAGGCTTCCTACTACAAACGTGCCTAACAGATGGGTCTGAAGACACTTGGATGGCAATGGGTGTACCATCAAACCTAGACAGACAGGGCTATTCATAGCGACTCCGCCTAGCATTCCACGGTGTACCCAGACAGCCATGCAGGACCCCTAGTCTTCCACTCCCTGGGACCATTCGGGGGCCGAGGGGAGAGGTGACACGTTCGGAGCATCCACAAACTTGACCTAACAGTGCAAAGAAAGTGGCATTAAAATACTAGGAAAGAAAGTACTGAGAGAATCCAGAGGCAAGCCAGCTTAGAGTAACTCCCAAAGCGGAGTCCCTCCTCAGCCGCTGTGCCCCTGCAGTGGGAGAACGCAGCAACCAGCACTCAGACATACACACAGCTTGTCTCACCAGTTCTGGCATGCAGTTGTATTTTGAAACAATATACAGAACTCTGAAAAAAACAACAGAAGTCCACGTCCCACAGAGAGCAGATGGCACCTCTCTTTCTCCAATCTCACCAGCTTCTTCTCTGCTGATCATGTTCACTCCCTGCCTCAAAGCAGCTGCGGAGAGTGGAGTGAGAGTCTTGTGTCTGGATATAAACGTTCCGCACGTCCCCCAAGACCTGAGCTTGGCGTTGGGACATTCAAGGCAGACACCGCGTTTTCCAAAAGGAAGGATTAAAAGCAGACTTGCAGCTGTGGGCAAAGTTAGCTGACTTCAAATCATTCAAAGCTACTGGAGTCGTTTAAGCTCTGACCCTACTTACAGTGCTAAAGGTTCACGCTGCACATGCAGCTGCTCCTAGTTCCTGCAAGCAAGTTCCAAGTCCTCTGGCAGAGAAGCAAATCTCGGTCTTTCCATCGTCTCCTCACTTCTTCCTTAAAAGCTTTCTCCTGCTTTTTTCCTTCTCTTTCCTTTCAGAATGACGACAACTGCCTAGAGAGAATCATTAAAGCAGAGAGGTTATTAGCTCCTGAAATTACAGCTTCAGCCTTAAAGGCCACACTTCCAGTGGGCCTCCACTCACCCTCAGACTATGTACACATAAATGGCATTTGCACAGGCTGATCCGGAGGCTGAAGCCTAATTCTCCCCTTTGCAAAGGCAAGTCCCTTTTGCGCTTATGTTGTTGTTCCATATTCAAGCAGCTATTCACCTAGTTTTGCATTTACAATATTTTAAAAGCCAATGTTGGAAAACAGGCCCCTCTGTCTGAGACTCGCCTCAGTCCATCCTTACCCAGAGAACTCCAGGCTGGATGATGCTTTGCTCAGTGTGCTGTTGGAACCCACTGGGTTTTGGAGTCTGGATTAACGAGGGCAAAAGTTTCATTGCTGAGTGGAAGCCCAGATTATTCCGCAGCACCCTGGACTCCCTCCCCACTTGTTCTCTCTCCTCTAGGCTTGTCCTCCGTCTGACCCCCCTTTGGCTGCAGTGTAGCACAAAGGGGATAGACACATACTCACACTGAGGAAAGCAAACTGTATTCAGGATAGCCATTCTCCCACCCCTCTCCAGGAGGCACTTCTTCCTGCAAGCCCCAGCAGGCACCATCTCTGGAGAGACACGGCAGGGGGCTGGCAGAGCAGGTTCGCTCTGAAGTTGCTCTCGGTCTGCAGCTTGATTCCAAGTGCAGCATGTTTATAATTTTCTCAGATCCCATCAGTAAGCAGCTACTCTTGTCCCAACCAACTAGAGACTCATTCCCAGTGGGGCTTCATGTCATTTGGCTGGGACTCCCTTTCAGAGGGGTGACATGAGAGCTCTCCCTCACAAATTGCAGCCTTGAACTCCCATCTTCGCTCCCAGGCCAGTTGACCCTGTAAAACCCTCCTGGCTACACAGAGACTCACCAGAGTGAAGGCAAGGCTGAGCAGCCCTTTCCCCAAGTTGACAGCCAACAGCCCCAGGACAGTAGCAAGGACAGGAACCGGTTTCCCCCAGCAGCAGGTGGAATTAGGGCTCACGCTGCTCCCTTGCTCTGAATCCAGCAGCAGGGTCTCCCTGGGTAATGTGGCTGACTGGAGAGTCGAGCACTCTGAGAAGACAAAAAGCCAGGTGCAGGCAGTGCTAGTCCTCGGGCTAAGGTCAGACCAAAAGAAAGTGACCTCCCCCAGCCCCTACTACTGACAGCTAGACTTCATGCTGGGGGAGAAAGGGGTTCAAAAAGCTGGGATCTATATGAGGCTTCCACACTCAAGTTACAAACTGCCACAATTGGTATCTGCAACCCCACCTCTGATTACTGCGAGGGGATCTGGTGCGTTGTTATTCATGAGTAAATTAAAAATAAATATACTGTCACCAAATTTACCCTCCTTTTCCTTGGGTGTGATTTCAGGCTGACGGGCTATCTCTAAGCCGTACCAGTTAGTGGGTCAGACCATGGCTTCCGTTACTGGGACATTAACTGATTTAAATGGAGTTACTCTGCATTTACACAAGTTTCAGAGTAGCAGCCGTGTTAGTCTGTAACCGCAAAAAGAAAAGGAGGACTTGTGGCACCTTAGAGACTAAATTTGTTAGTCTCTAAGGTGCCACAAGTCCTCCTTTTCTATTTACACAAGTGTGACTCAGGTCAGACTCTGGCCCAGAGCATTTAAGGGCAGACAAGTAGAGAAAACCTCCCTACTCAATTAACTGGCCAACAGGAGGGTGGTTGAGAGAATGGGGGATGAAGCATGTCAGGAGGTCCTAATGATCAGCCTGCACAGGACACAAATGCACCAGGCACGAGGAGGAGATGAGATACCAAGCCCAGAAATGGCTGAAGTTTGAAAGCTGCAGCTTGGCCTGGCAATAGTTTTTATTCCCCCGAACTCCGAGGAACAAGGTATGCAGGAGGAATTGGTTGGAACTGGACATTATTTCTATACCTTTGAACCACTATGTGGCTCTTCACATGAAACCTAGAAAGACAAGAGTCCTCCCTGCCTCAAAGTGCTTCCAGTCAGATTCAGCGAGAGGGAGCCATTCGGGGTGGCAGGCTGCTGAGGAAATCTGTGTGGGAAGGCTCCTTGCAAGAAGCAGGTTTTAAGTACAGGTTTACTCCACTCTTCCCAGCTGTGGCTCAATTCTGATGTCAGCACTGAGTGATCCACCACCTTATATTGCATTTCCAGTATTCCACACCTTGCAGCTTCATGGCTTTCATCCCAGAGAGTCAGTTGTTTATCCTGCATTGTTGTTATTAATCGTTGTTAGACTGAAAACACCATTGAGTTAATTGCTCCATCTACGTGGCTGATGCCCTGAGAGGTGAGAACTGCAGCAAATGCATCCGATGAAGTGAGCTGTAGCTCATGAAAGCTTATGCTCAAATAAATTGGTTAGTCTCTAAGGTGCCACTAGTCCTCCTCTTCTTTTAGCAAATAACAGCTCACTCTGGACACACCCCGCTATTGATCTGAAATATCAAACTACCCCAGCAATAGCACATAGTGATCAGATTTCAATGTACTGAGACTTCACAGCCCGAAGCCACACTACTGAGGCATGGTGTTAGATCTCAGAGCTAAGTATGACCAGGCCAGGTCAATGCTTAGATGAGAGACCTCCAAGAGAAACCCAGGTGCTGCAGGCAGTGGCCCTGGTGATACTCTTCCTTCTGAGGCAGTTCAGAACCCATGCTCCACCCTTAGAGGTCCCTGGATCCTTTTCTCAAGAGCAAGCGTGTTTGCCTTGGTTTCTTGGCCAGATTCCAATGCAGGAAATTACAGTTTGGCTCCCTAAAATCCCTGCCTGGATTTTCAGATTAATCAAATATGTGTTGTGCACTGGTGAATAGAAAGTTGTACAGATTTCTCACCCAGACATGGCTGCATATAGCTCCTGGGGGAAGTGACATCTATCTGAGTTCCTATATGGGCCTAAACTGTCCGTCAAGCACGTTGTATGACAAATGTTATCGGTATTCAGGGACTGGGGGTAATTATTAGGCAATCATTTCCATAACCTGGAACCCAAACCAATTCCTCCTGCCTGCCCAAGGGCACTTTCACAAGTTAGCAATGCAGCAAACAAAGACACTGGGCCAAATTCAGCCCTGTGCAGATGTGACTCACTGATTTCAATGACGTGGCACACACTTACACCAGGGCTGCATTTGGCCGCTCGGTGGACAGTCCCACAAAGGAGTCCAAAGGCCCTTCTCTGGGAGGGCACTGTCCTGCAGCGCTAGGAGCCAGTCACAGGCTTCTTGTGTTTGAAAACAACTCACCGTCTCTAGCCTGCATCCTTTTTCCACTTTTGTACATGTTAATAGTTTTGAACCTTTGTAAAATGCTTTTGTTAGTGTCAGTAACTCCATCATTGTACACACATTTCGTTATTGAAACGCGCACAGAGAGGTGAATCTCGCACCACTTCATTTTCACAGACATGGGGCAAGATTGTACCCTGGCCCTGTGTGGCTATGCAGGGGAGCAAGGCCTCACGCCCTGTGGGTGACCTTCCTGGGCCCAGGTGCAGGGGCAGAGCAGAGGCAGCGCTCTCCCCCTGGGAGCAAGTGGGCAGAGTCATGGCTGGCCTGGCCAGGCATGAGCAGGGAAGTAAGCTGCATGCTCAAAAGGTGTCACAGCTCACTTCCCCCACCCAGTGCAAGAGCGGGAGCAGGAGAGGAATGGTGACTCTCCAAATCACGGGTCCTTCCTGGGCAGGAACAACTCTATACTGCCCCCTACTCAGGGCTGAGCTTAAAGGCTCAGTCCAGCCCATGGGAACTACAATGAACTGTATCTGGGTGACAGGTTTCAGAGTAACAGCCGTGTTAGTCTGTATCACTCCAAATCTCACTAGTTTCTTTAGCCCATTGCCTTTTGCTGGAAGAGGGCAAAGCTCTGTGCCACAATGTCTTTTTTCAAAGCTCTTTTGTATCCCTGTGATGTTTGGCTGTGATTCCAGCCCTATTAATATGGTGCTGCCAACTCACCTGATATCTGCAGGATAATGTCTGCCTGCTGATTGAAATGCCCAACTCTGGCCCACAGGGAACAGCGGTACGCACCAGAGTCCTCCGGCTGGACCTCAGGAATGACCAGCGACTGCTGCACATCCATCAGGAACTCCCTCTGGGTCCCTGAATACACATGCGTGCTGTTCTCATGTCTCCGAATCAGCCCCATTTCATGACTCTCATTGGCTACCTGCAGTGCCCCAACAGAAGCCCCATTAGCATGTCAGATGTTGAACAGGGATAAGCACTGGACTATGTTGCCAGAGATCTTAGGTCCAAACATGCTGATTTCCATTTTTGTGCAAACATTTGCATGCACAGCTGACTGTGATCATACAAGTGGGTGACCCCCCATTTGCTTGTATAAATTAGATAGTGGGTCATCCAGCTAGCGGAGCTGCATGTGCAAATGAATGTTTCTTTCATATGAAACAGGTGCAGCCCAATTGAGACAATGTGCTAAAATGCACCCCCAAACCTGGAAGCTGGACATGAAGATGAGTCCTTTAATGTCACTGAAGGGAGAGCCCACAGCAGCTACATGGAGGAGCTACCACCTCCTCCAAGAGTCAGGAGGAATAAGACAGAAAGAAGCAATGCCACAGTCCCTCTCTGGGTCTATTCCCCTATCTGCCCAACATTCACGGCTTGTGAAATAATGTAGAGAGGACAAGATCCCAGGGAGACATGCGCTGGGTTTGGTGGCCATGAGAAGCTTATAATTAAATTTGTTGTGTCTCAGAATGGTTGTGACTTTCCAGGACGGTTAATAATATGGTTACCTTGTACCAGCCAATGGCCCAGTAGTTGTGCATCCCTCCAGCAACAGTGGGACACGGTAGGACTGCTGTTTCCCCACACTGGACTTTTATGGACCCAGCTGCCACAGCTGTTCTTTGCAGGAGAAGCCATAGGCAACAAAGAGCTAGAAATGAAAGGAGAGAATCAGGGTTATGAGCGGCCTGCTTCCCCAGACTTATATCCAGGAAAGGCCACCAATAAACCCGCTTCAGAATTCCTTATAGCAACAGGAGCTGTTTCCACCAGGGCTGGAACCCAGGTCACTTTGGGAGGATTTCTCGTCAGTTCTGTGCCTGCCCACTCACATGCCTCTTGCACCTACTGGCGCTTACAGGTTCCAGCACACCTTCTCCATCTCTACATGGCACACGCCTCGTCCCCGAGTCCTCTGAGCTGTCAGAGGAGTTACAGAAAGGTGACTGTTGTTTCTCTGAGTTGCTATGAATTTATTTGAAAGAGACTTCTGACATTTAAAGCACCTTGGCAACAGCAGAATGAGACCGAGGTCACTCAGTGGCCTTCACAATGTGTTTTTAAATTTTACAACTATTATAAAAATGACCGTTTGCCTTTGTTTTACATACTGACCAACGTGTTCAGACCTGGTTGCCTAAAGGTAGGCCCCTACATCCAAATTTAGCCACTTAAATTAATTCTCAGGGTATGTCTAAACTACGAAATTAGGTTGATTTTATAGAAGTCGATTTTTAGAAATCGATTTTATACAGTCGATTGTGTATGTTCCCACTAAGTGCATTAAGTCGGCGGAATGTGTCCTCAATACCGTGGCTAGCATCGACTTACGGAGCGGTGCACTGTGGGTAGCTATCCCACATTCCCGCAGTCTCCGCTGCCCATTGGAATTCTGGGTTAAGCTCCCAATGCCTGATGGGGCAAAAACATTGTCACGGGTGGTTTTGGGTACATGTCGTCAGTCGCTCCTACCTCCGTGAAAGCAACAGCAGAGAATTGTTTCGCACCTTTTTTCCTGGGTTACCCGTGCAGACGCCATACCACGGCAAGCATGGAGCCCACTCAGCTCACCGCTGCTGTTGTGAGCATTGTAAACACCTCGCGCATTATCCTGGAGTATGTGCAGAACTGGGCTAAGAGACACCAGCACGAGGGTGATTGTGATGAGGACATGGACACAGACGTTCCTGAAAGCACGGGCTGTGGCAATTGGGACATCATGGCAGCAGTGGGGCTGGTTGATACAGTGGAACGCCGATTCTGGGCCTGGCAAACAAGCACAGACTGGTGGGACCACATACTGTTGCAGGTATGGGATGATTCACAGTGGCTGCGAAACTTTTGCATGCGTAAAGCCACTTTCCTTGAACTTTGTGAGTTGCTTTCCCCCGCCCTGAAGCACAGGAATACCAAGATGAGAGCTGCCCTGACAGTTGAGAAGTGAGTGGGGATAGCCCTGTGGAAGCTTGCAACGCCTGACTGCTACCAGTCAGTCGGGAATCAATTTGGAGTGGGCAAATCTACTGTGGGGACTGCTGTGATCCAAGTACCCCGTGCAATCACTGACATTCTGCTACCAAGGGTAGTGACTCTGGGAAATGGGCAGGTCATACTGGATGGCTTTGCTGCAATGGGGTTCCCTAACTGTGATGGGGTGATAGACGGAACGCATATCCCTATCTTGGCACCGGACCACCTTGCCAACCAGTACGTAAACTGCAAGGGGTACTTCTCAATGGTGCTGCAAGCACTGGTGGATCACAAGGAACATTTCACCGACATCAATGTGGGATGGCCGGGAAAGGTACATGACGCTCGCATCTTTAGGAACTCTGGGCTGTTCGAGCAGTTGCAAGAAGGGACTTACTTCCCAGACCAGAAAATTACCATTGGGGATGTTGAAATGCCAATAGTTATCTTTGGGGACCCAGCCTACCCCTTGCTCCCATGGCTCATGAAGCCGTATACAGGCAGCCTGGACAGTAGTAAGGAACTATAGGCTGAGCAAGTGCAGAATGGTGGTAGAATGTATCTTTGGCCGTTTAAAAGCGCGCTGGCGCTGTTTGCTGATTAGGCCAGACCTCAGCGCAATCAAGATTCCCATTGTTATTGCCGCTTGCTGTGTGCTCCATAATATCTGTGAGAGTAAGGGGGAGACGTTTATGGCAGGATGGGAGGTTGAGGCAAATCGCCTGGCTGCCGATTTTGAGCAGCCAGACACCACAGCAATTAGAAGAGCACAGCTAGGCGCACTGCACATCAGAGAGGCTTTGAAAACCAGTTTCATGACTGGCCAGGCTACGGTGTGACAGTTGTGTGTGTTTCTCCTTGCTGCAAACCCGCCCCCTTTGTTGATTTTAATTCCCTGTAAACCAGCCACCCTCCCCACTTCGATCACAGCTGGCAAAGGAAATAAAGTAACTATTGTTTTGAAACCATGCATTCTTTCTTTATTAATTAAAAAAAAGGTGAGATAACAGAAAAGGCAGCCCAGGTGGGGTGGGGTGCAGGAGAAAGGAAGGACAAGGCCACATTGCTTATTGTAGCCACACTACAATTCAAAACTCTTTGAATGACAGCCTTCTGTTACTTGGGCCATCCTCTGGAGTGGAGTGGCTGGATGCCCGGAGCCTCCCCTCCTCCCCCACGTTCTTGGGCATCTGGGTGAGGAGGATATGGTACTTGGGGAGGAGGGCAGGCGGTTATACAATGGATGCAACGGGGGTCTGTGCTCTTGTTGGCTTTCCTGCAGCTCCAACAGACGCTTCATCATGTCCGCTTGCTCCCCCATTAGCCTCAGCATTGCCTCCTCTCTCTGCTCTTCGCGCTCACTTAATGCTTTCCTGGCCTCTGCCACTGAATGCCTCCATGCATTAAGCTGTGCCCTATCAGTGCAGGAGGACTGCATGAGCTCGGAAAACATGTCATCACGAGTGTGGTTTTTTCACCTTCTAATCTGCGATAACCTCAGGGACGGAGATGATAGGGGGAGCATAGAAACATATGCACCTGGGGGGAGATAAAAAGGGAGAGTAAAATTTAAGATGATACATTTCTGAGAACAAAAGGGAGACCCTTTCACAGTGAATCAAGCAATTCACAGCTGACAGCACATGTGCTTTAGGTACAAGGTCGCATTTTGCCTTTTATATTGAGTGCCTGCCGGTATGATGACACATCACACATGGCTGGGCAACAGAATTCGGTTTCCAGGCAGCCATGGTAAGCCTTTTGGTACGCGGGGTTGGCTTTTTACGCCTTCATAACATGTGGGAATGGTTTCAAACTGCAGCGCCATCCTTTCCCACAGCAAGCAATGCCGGTTGGGTTTCACATTTAAAAGGAGGGGCTGCAGTTTTCGGGTGGATGTGCAGCATACACCTCCCTGCACCCCACTGCGTGGCTATTCTCTGGGATGATCCCTTCACCCCTCCCCCCGCCGCGAGGCTATTCTGCAGGATGATCCCTTTGAGCCCAGTGCAAACAACGCAGCATGAATGGGTCCTTTTACTGTTCCCTTACAAAAATTCCCCTATTTCAACCAGGTGACCATGAATGGTATCACTCTCTTGAGGCTAACACAGAAAGATAAAGACCAAATGTTGTTCGAATGCAACCAAAACCCAGGACCATTCGCTGCCATGCTTTGTGCTGCAATGATTCCAGTCTACTTGCTACTGGCTTGGCGTGGTAAAGTGTCCTACCGTGGAGGACGAAATAAGGCAGCCCTCCCCAGAAACCTTCTACGAAGGCTTTCAGAGTACCTCCAGGAGAGCTTCATGGAGATGGCCCTGGAGGATTCCCGCTCCATCCCCAGACACGTTAACAGACTTTTCCAGTAGCTGTACTGGCCACAAATGCATCCCAATTCTTCACGGCAAATCAAACATTAACCACTATTGCTTTTAAACCCTGTACTGTAGTTACAAATGTGCACTCACCAGAGCTGCCTTCTCCGCTTCAGGGTTGGGGATCCCGCCTTGGGAGGGTATTGGCTTCAGGGTGATGAAAAGGTCCTGGCTGCCTGGGAGAACGGATTTACTGCTTGCCTGCTGCGCATTTTCCTCCTCCTCCTCATCCACAAAATCCTCCTTCCTGTTGCGTGAGACTCCCCCCCTTGCAGGTGTCCACGGACAGTGGTGGGATAGTGGTAGAGTCCCCCCCTAGAATGCCACGCAGCTGATATAGAAGCAGCATCTATGGGGCTCTGACCTGGAGCGACCATTTGCCTCCTTTGTCTTTTGGTAGGCTTGCCTGAGCTCCTTGATTTTCACGTGGCACTGCTGTTTGTCCCTGTTATAGCCTCTCTCCACCATGCCCCGTGCGATTTTGGCATATATATTAGCATTTCTTCTTTTTGATTGGAGTTCGGCCTGCACAGATTCTTCTCCCCATAGAGCAATCAGATCCAGTGTCTCCCGTTCGCTCCATGCTGGAGCTCGTTTGTGATTCTGGGGGGACTGCATGGTCACCTGTGCTGCTGAGCTTGCCACGCTGACCAAACAGGAAATGTTTCAGAGTAACAGCCGTGTTAGTCTGTATTCGCAAAAAGAAAAGGAGTACTTGTGGCACCTTAGAGACAAATAAATTGGTTAGTCTCTAAGGTGCCACAAGTACTCCTTTTCTTTTTGCAAACAGGAAATGAAATTCAAAATTTCCCAGGGCTTTTCCTGTGTACCTGGCTAGCGCACCGGAGTTGAAAGTGCTGTCCAAAGCAGTCACATTGGAGCACTCTGGGATAGCTCCCGGATAATTGCGTCTGCACTACCCCAGATTTGACCCAGCAAGGTCGATTTTAGCGCTACTCCCCTCACCAGGGAGGAGTACAGAAGTCGATTTTAAGAGCCCTTTAGGTTGACAGAACAGGGTTGGTTGTGTAGACACATTCATTTTAAAATCGACCTAACGCACCTAAATTCGACCTAACCCTGTAGTGTAGACCAGGGCTCAGAGGAACTGAGCACCAGCCATTCCCACTGGCTTCAAAACAAGTTGTGGGTGACCAGTGCCTCTGAAAATCAGGCCAATTTTATTTAAGCCCCTAATTTAGTTTTTGTTTTGTTTTCTTCCTTTTCTTACCTGCATCAAAATACTTATTAAAATGCTCTCAGCATGGCCAGTGACCCCTGGACACTTACTCATCTCCAGGTGGGCTAAGAGTTTTGGTCTCTTGACTCAGTCTAGTCTTCTATGTGGCAGCCAGGAACAGTTGACATGTACTTACTTAGGGCTGGTCTACACTTAAAAGTTTTGCTGGCTAACAGAATGTTGGGAATCATGAAGAAAGGGATAGATAATAAGACAGAAAATATCATATTGCCTCTATATAAATCCATAGTACACTCACATCTTGAATACTGTGTGCAGATGTGGTCACCCCATCTCAAGAAAGACATTTTGGAATTGAAAAAGCTTCAGAAAAGGGGCAACAAAAATTATTAAGGGTATGGAACAGCTTCCATTTGAGGAGAGATTAATAAGACTGGGACTTTTCAGCCTGGCCAAGAAATGACTAAGTGGGGATATGATACAGGTCCATAAAATCATGACTGGTGTGGAGAAAGTAAATAAGGAAGTGTTATTTACTCCTCCTCATAACACAAGAACTAGGGGTCACCAAATGAAATTAATAGGCAGCAGGTTTAAAACAAACAAAAGGAAGTATGTCTTCACACAATGCACAGTCAACCTGTGGAACTTGTTCCCAGAGGATGTTGTGAAGGCCAAGACTATAACAGGGTTCAAAAAAGAACTAGATAAGTTCATGGAGGATAGGTCTATCAATGGCTATTAGCCAGGATGGGCAGGGACAGTGTCCCTAGCCTCTGTTTTCCAGGAGCTGGGAATGGGGGACAGGGGATGGATCACTTGGTGATTACCTGTTCATTCCCTCTAGGGCACCTGGCATTGGCCACTGTCAGAAGACAGGATACTGGGCTAGATGGACCCTTGGTCTGACCAAGTAGGGCCATTCTTATGACATATCTATGTCAGTTAGAAGTGTGAAAAAAATCACACCTCTAACTGACATCGCTATGCTAGCAACAGGTCCAGACACAGTTACACCGGCAGAAAAGTTTATTTTGTTGATAAAGCTGATTTTGTTCAGGGACTAAATACAAACTCTACTGGTAATATACTGGCTTATATCTTTTGCCAGTATAAGCTGCATGTCCACTAGGAGGGTTTGCTGATATAGCTAAACTGGTATAGCTATACTACAAACACTGGCTAGTGTAGACAAGGCCTTAGTAAAAAAATAAACAAAAAAGTTCAAAACTAGTAGGAAAGAGAGCCGTTGCATCCTTGCAAGCCAGAGGTATGGAATTCTACACTGTCCTTCAGATGTTGTGTTTCAATTAATCTGTTTGTTTAGTCACACTACAGGATCATAGCACAGGAGTCTCAGACACCGGGGAGAATGAACGAGAAAGCAGTGCTTGGAGGCATTTCATAGAAGCGAGTATCTCTGTAGTCTCTGAGCATGTCTCAATCATTACATGATTTATCCTCACAACATCCCTGAAGTAGGCAAGCACCATTATTCTCGTTTCACAGAGACTATCTGACGTGCACAAGGTCACACAGGAAGTCTGTAGCAGAGCAAGGAACTGTGTTGGGTCTCGTCTACAAAGAGACTTAGAGTGTGTCTACGCTTTGAGCTGGAGGGGTAAATTCCCAGCTCAAGGAGTCAGACCTACACTTGCTCAGAGTGAACTAGCGTATGAAAAACAGAGCATAGCCACAGCGGAACAAGCAGGGAGTGGGGTTAGCTGCTCAGAATGTGCAGCTAGTGTCTCGGGAGGGTCACATTCAGGGCAGCTAACCCTTCCCGCTGCTCATGTCGTGCAGCTATGTTCTATTTTTGGTGTGCGAGCTTGATCAGAGCTAGTGTGAGTATGTCTCCTTGAGCTGAGAATCATCCCTCCAGCTCAAAATGTAGGTGTACCCAGAGTGAATGGCAGGCCCACTCCTGGAGTCAGCACTAACAGCACGTTAGCTTGCCACGCACTAACTGGCCACATAGGCCCTGCTACCACGCGCTAGGAGCTCCGTAGGGTAGGGTTTTTGTTACCATAGAGCCTTGAACACATCACAACCACTACGGTATTTAGTCTCAACCCCTCTGGAAGTAGGAAAGTATTATCCTCATTTTCCAGGCGGGAATATTGAGGCTCAGAGAGATTAAGCAACTTGTCCAAGATCTCAGAGTGAGTCTGTTGTAGAGCCAGGAACAGAACCTAAATCTTCTTAACCACAAAATCATCTTGCATCCTTCTTTAGGAGACATCTGGGGCAGAGGATAGCTCCCCATGTAGCTGGCATATTATTGGCACTGCCAGGATGCAAATAAAACAATAATAAGAGAGGAGACTATTAGAGGAGAGGCTCTGATTGAATTTGGATTTAAGAATAAATTCCACTCCCAAGTTACAGCCACTCAGACAAGTAATAACATTCCCCCTGGAATGTACAAATAAGCCACACAACTCACGATCCCGTAGGGCAGCAGTTCTCAAACTGTGCATCAGGACCCCAAAGTGGGTTGCGGCAACCCCATTTTAATGGGGTCACCAGGGCTGGCTTAGACTTGCTGGGGCCTGGGGCCAAAGCCCAAGCCCAACTGCCTGGGGCCAAAGCTGAAGCCTGGGGCTTCAGCCCTTGGGTTTCGGCTTTGCCCCTCCTCTACCCCTCCCACGCCTGGGGTTCAGTCTTTGCCACCACCACACCTTCCCCCCACCCCACGCCCTCGGCAGCAGGGTTCAGGTGAGCTCAATCCCCACTCCTGGAGTCATGTAGTAATTTTTGTTGTCAGAAGGGGATCGTGGTGCAACTGAAGTTTTAGAAAACCTGTCCTAGAGAATTCCACTTAACATTGACCTGATCTGCTTCACTGTCAGGCCCTCATCTTGCTGGAATCATAGAATCATAGAATATCAGGGTTGGAAGGGACCCCAGAAGGTCATCTAGTCCAACCCCCTGCTCGAAGCAGGACCAATTCCCAGTTAAATCATCCCAGCCAGGGCTTTGTCAAGCCTGACCTTAAAAACCTCTAAGGAAGGAGATTCTACCACCTCCCTAGGTAACGCATTCCAGTGTTTCACACAGGAACACACAGCCTGTTGCGGGGTACACTCCCCACCCTCCTTGCATGGAATACAGCCAACAACAAGAGAAAGAAATACAAAGGTGATGAATAAACGCCTAATGAGGACTCACCCAAATGCAGGATCTGCATGGTCTGGGCAGCTTGCAGTCACAGGAGTACTTGTGCCCTCTAAGCTTCCTGTTCTAGTAAATGGAAACAAGTGGGCTTGGCTTTTTAGAAAATGAAAGCTGGCTCTTCATCAAACCCTGCAACACAATATGACGTACTAGCTGGAACCCTAAATGCCACACAGCCTGAGCATGGGGACTGAGGAATAAGACACAACTTCATTAGATTGTGATAAGGAATTTATTAAATTGTAACTGAGCATCTCCCCACTCACACTCCTAGGGCCATTATTTCTTCCTTTCAGACTTGGGCAGCCATTGTTCTGCTCCTCCCACAAAGGGTTTCATGCTCCCTCCATGTTGCTCACTACATATAGAACTGATCCGTAATGCCAACACATTCTCCTCTTTCAGACTCCTCATCCACATTTCTGCTGGGATGTCGTCCAGAAATCAGCCAGTCGATGGTGGCCATGTTGAAGGGTGCTTAGGAAGAGCTGATATTATTGATTGATTGTGGGGAAAAAAAATTCTAATTATTTCAAACCACCACGTTACCCAGGAAATGCCTAATCCTGACCCAATTAAGTCAAGGACAACACTCCCATTGACTTCAATGGATACAGGCTCAAACCTCCATTGAGCCTATGTAGCAGTATGAGCTTATTACTAGCCTTGTCCTTCCTTCCCACTTCTCTCCTCTTGTTCATCACACTCACTTCCTGTGTCTTATCTTATATTAAACTGTAAACTCTTCAGGGACAAAGACAGTTTTTTCCTGTATGTATGAAAAGCGCCACAGTACACGGGGGTGCCAATTCTGATTGATGTCTTTGGGTGCTATTTTAATGCATGCTGATAGATAAAATATAAGCATAGGCAGATAAAATCTGGCCAACAAATTAGTAAATCTTTGTCAAACAACATAATACAATATAATACACGGTAATGTTTCTTTATATTGTAGGCTGGAGGCTTTGGAGAAGTCCAGTGCCTCCAGCATCTGTGAACTAGGCCTGAATGAAGAGTTTGAAAGAGACAATCCTCTCAACACTTGGCTCACTTTACTAGAAGAAATGGTAAAGTTTCACCCAACCGTATCAATAGAAAGGGTTTTTGTTTGCCTATATCCAAACCTTTATTGAAGCAAAAAAGTTTAGTTCATAAATGTGTACGTTGAACCCTTCTGACTGTGCTCTGCTTTGTAACTGATCAAGATGAAGTTTTAAATCAGATTACAACACAGAAGAGAGACATCTTTCAGGTTCATCAGATCCTAATGTTCCCTGGGCTATTGGGGGAGATGCAAGAGAGACGACAAGCTCCAGCTCCCAATGGAGGATTGGAGCTGCAGTAACTTTTTTTTTCCAGTTAAATTCCAGCTTATTTTAGATGGAATGAGGGAAATATTTACTGATGATATGATGAAGCAAATGGGTTAATGTCTATGATTGTGGTCCCTCTGACATCCAAAGGGTGAACTGAGTTAGAGACCAAATCCAGTCTTTATAAGATCCCTCTATTCCTGATTTGGAATTAATAGTACAATTTTTCTTACATTTTTCAAGTTTAAAGCTATCTTAATGGGGAATATTTTACGAGGCAAAGCATCCCACTGCTCTTGTAAATTTAGCAGTTACAAGCTGTGTACGATTTTGGACAACTACTTGTTTTTCTTTGCATATACGTAAGTTTTTATAGGTTTAATACAAATGACCTTGTGTAGAAAGACTGTTTCTTCATGTAGCATAAGATTTAAAATATTTAAATAGTCATGCAAGTTCTAAGGGCTGGACTTCCTCTTCATTAACTCCCCATGACATGCTTGTGTTTCATCTGCACACTAAACTGCAGTTTCAATGCACTTTTCTCTCCTCTTGGTTTATTTATTTGTATTTTGCTGCAATACTCCTTTAGCAAATACATATTTCAAGGACTGTAAATGATTGTAAAGGTCTCTGCAGCTGCTCTGAGTATGGGTTACACTCTCATGCTCCTCTGAGCAAATCTATAGGCAGTTTAACACCTAGCTGCTTTATGGAACCAGCACCAGACAGGAAGTGGGAGAGATGACAAATAACCACAGCACACAGTCTCCAGTTCGTGTTGTCTTCTTTATGAGCCCCTTTTGGGTAGGTGGAAAGAAGACCCTGCTAATTTGCTTGATTTAAAAATCATCTTATGTAAATTTCAAGTGCCAAATTTCCCCCAGACTGATCTGTGGGGAGCCTGTAAGGATGATCTTTGAATGGCACTGGGTTCCAAGTGCAGCAGCTTACACCTTGTCCAAAATCCTTCTTGTGTCCCAGGATATATCTACAACATCTGCTGCCCAATGCGTGCCTGCGAATTCTGATGCAAAATCCTGGATTTTCATACACACACACATGCAAAACAGGCAGTGTGCACATACATTTGAAAATCAAGATCTGTGTTGTTTAAAGGGCATTCGGAGGGGTTGAGGTGGAGCCAGCTGCTTCTCATTAGCTGCCCAGTATGCTGGTGTTAGCCGATGGCCAGGGATGTTTGGTGAGGTGCCAGCTATGCCCGTTTATACCATCCGTGACTTTAACCGCTAGGACGCACTGTCCCTTCGCGGCGGGCAGCCCGGGCTAGGCTGACGGATGCCCCAAGGTCCTAACCACCCGTGACTTTAACTGCTAGAGCTCAGAGCTCCTTCGCAGCGGGCAGTCAACACTGACTGACAGGTGCCCCAATGGCAGCACTAAGAGCCTCTCCACACCCGTGACTTTAACTGCTAGAGCTCAGAGCTCCTTCGCAGCGGGCAGCCAGGATTGACTGACAGGTGCCCCAAGAGTTTGCCCCGTGGAGGCGGCACAACTCAACGCTAGGCTCTTAGTACTCTCACCTAATGGCCAGGCTTTATAGCCAAAACGGCTGAGGTTCTTTAATTGTGTTGGCTGCTTTACAGTAAACCAGAGAAACAAGTCAGGCTTATGCACAATGGTTACCAAAATTTATTAAACTAGATTCTAATCATGTGGTTACAAAATTGCTAGTGCCTACTTATTTAAATGTAGAGATGTTACACACACAAACAAGTTACAAAACTGAAGCCACAATCCCAAAGAAAGAAAACAAAGTATAGAGCTCTATTTCAAAATATGTGTACACTAAAGATAGGAGATCAGGTGTGGGTGCTTCTTACCCTCCTTGCATCTCTCGATTCCAGCGGTGCCAAGCCAGGATCGGTCACTCAATTCCGCGGAAAGACGAATAAGGGACAAGGCTTAGGGACCCTCTTAGCTGCAGAAGCCTTGGGAGGCTGTCACTTATCTGACCAGCAGATAGATAGTGAAAAGCACTCAAAAATCATGGTGCTGTAGGTCCCATACTTATACCTCTGTACTCCTTTATTCTCTTTCTCCTTTCTTATGCCAAATTGGGGCTGGTCTGTCTGGGCGACGCCAGCTCTCGCAAGAGTAGTTCACACTTGCAAGGGAGAAACAATAAGTTTCGACTACTGGACACTTCTTTTATCAGGGTAAATATTTTCCCACCTAGGATGTTGGGGTGTGTGCATCACGCTATTTAGTAGGGGCTAAGAGCCATGTCTGTCACAGCTTCTCTGTCTGCTGTGAGCCTAATCGTTGTATATGTTCCCAGAGGCACATTGTCACAGCACACCTGTGCTTCTCACAGCTTCAAAGGCTGTGCTGGAATTTATGTTGAGTGCCCTGTTGTTTTGGCTCCCGTGTGTTTCCAGCAATGCTGGTCTGAGGGGGGGGGGGGGGGGGGGGCTGGCTGTCTGGCTACAGCTGGGCACAGGCCATGGCACAGTAACACACAGACTGCACCCTGGCTGCTAGCATTTCCAGATGTTAACAAGAAGTTAGTTAGTAAGAGTGTTGCCAGCAGATCAAGGGAAGTGATTATTCCCTTCTATTCAGCACTGGTGAGGCCACACCTGGAGTACTGCATCCAGTTTTGGTCCCCCCACTACAGAAAGGATGTGCACAAATTGGAGAGAGTCCAGCGGAGGGCAATGAAAATGATTAGGGGGCTGGGGCACGACTTATGAGGAGAGGCTGAGGGAACTGGGGTTATTTAGTCCGCAGAAGAGAAGAGTGTGGGGGGATATGATAACAGCCTTCAACTACCGGAACGGGGGTTCCAAAGAGGATGGAGCTGGGCTGTTCTCAGTGGTGGCAGATGACAGAACAAGAAGCAATGGTCTCAAGTTGCAATGGGGGAAGTCCAGGTTTGATATTAGGAAACCCTATTTCACTAGGAGGGTGGTGAAGCACTGGAATGAGTTACCTATGGAGGTGGTGGAATCTCCATCCTTAGAGGTTTTTAAGGCCAAGCTTGACAAAGCCTTGGCTGGGATGATTTAGTTGGTGTTGATCCTCCTTTGAGCAGGGGATTGGACTAGATGACCTCCTGAGGTCTCTTCCAACCCTATTATTCTATGATTCTTAATCCCGGCATAACATATGGATTGGTAACTGGTTAAAAGATAGGAAACAAAGAGTAGGAATCAAGGTCAGTTTCCAGAATGGAGAGAGGTAAATAGTGGTGTCCCCCAGGGGTCTGTTCTGGGACCAGTCCTATTCAATATATTCATAAATGATCTGGAAAAAGGGGTAAACAGAGAGGTGGCAAAATTTGCAGATGATACAAAACTACGCAAGATAGTTAAGTGCCAAACAGACAGCGAAGAGCTACAAAAGGATCTCACAAAACTGGGTGACTGGGCAACAAAATGGCAGATGAAATTCAATTTGATAAATACAAAGTTATGCACATTGGAAAAATAATCCCAACTATACATATAAAATGATGGGGTCTAAATTAGCTGTTACCACTCAAGAAAGAGATCTTGGACTCATTGTGGGTAGTTCTCTGAAAACATCCATTCAATGTGCAGCGGCCGACAAAAAACCAAACAGAATGCTGGGAATCATTAAGAAAGGGATAGATAATAAGAGAGAAAATATCATATTGCCCCTATATAAATCCATGGTACGCCCACATCTTAAATACTGTGTGCAGATGTGGTCGCCCCATCTTGAAAAAGATAGGGGATCTGGAACGGCTCCCGTATAAGGACAGATTAATAAGACTGGCACTTTTCAGCTTGGAAAAGAGACGACTAAGGGGGTTATAAAATCATGGCCGGTGTGGAGAACGCAAATAAGGAAGTGTTCTTTACTCCTTCTCATAACACAAGAACTAGGGGTCACCAACTGAAATTAACAGGCAGCCAATTTAAAACAAACACAGGGAAGTGTGTCTGCACCCAGCGCAGAGTCGACCTGCGGAACTCCTTGCCAGAGGATGTCGTGAAGGCCAAGGCCATGACAGGGTTCAATAAAGAACTAGGTCGGTGCACGGAGGACAGGTAGCCATTCGCCAGGCTGGGCAGGGAGGGTGCCCCGAGCCCTTGCCTGCCTGGAGCTGGGGATGGGTCACTCTCTGGTTCCCTGTTCTGTTCACTCCCGCGAGGGCGCCTGGCCATGGTCGGCAGACAGGAGGCGGGGCGAGAGGGATCCGATCGGATGGACTCACAGCGCGCCTCCGGCCCGGCCTCACCTGGGGCGAGCGGCACCGGCAGCAACGGGCGGGTGGGCCAGCCTGTGCGCGCTCTGATGGGCCCGGCCGGGAATCATAGAATCATAGAATATCAGGGTGGGAAGGGACCTCAGGAGGTCATCTAGTCCAACCCCCTGCTCAAAGCAGGACCGATCCCCGACTAAATCATCCCAGCCAGGGCTTTGTCAAACCTGACCTTAAAAACTTCTAGGGAAGGAGATTCCACCACCTCCCTAGGTAACGCATTCCAGTGCTTCACCACCCTCCCAGTGAAAAAGTTTTTCCTAATATCCAATCTAAACCTCCCCCACTGCAACTTGAGACCATTACTCCTCATTCTGTCATCTGCTACCATTGAGAACAGTCTAGAGCCATCCTCTTTGGAACCCCCTTTCAGGTAGTTGAAAGCAGCTATCAAATCCCCCCTCATTCTTCTCTTCTGCAGACTAAACAATCCCAGTTCCCTCCGCCTCTCCTCATAAGTCATGTGTTCCAGTCCCCTAATCATTTTTGTTGCCCTCCACTGGACGTTTTCCAATTTTTCCACATCCTTCTTGTAGTGTGGGGCCCAAAACTGGACACAGTACTCCAGATGAGGCCTCACCAGTGTCGAATAGAGGGGAACGATCACGTCCCTCGATCTGCTGGCAATGCCCCTACATATACATCCCAAAATGCCATTGGCCTTCTTGGCAACAAGGGCACACTGTTGACTCAATGATAGCGGGTCACTGAGCCCCAAACAGATGGGGCCGGGGGCGGGGGCCTGGCTCATGCTGTGCGGCCTCAGGCCCCGCTGGAGAGCAGGGGGGGGGGACAGAGCCCCCGGCACTGACTGGGACCCAGCCCAGGCCCCGCAACAAGATGGCGGCGCGGTTGCCATGGCAGCCCGTCGCGCTTCCTCCTGGCGAGGCGTCGCGGCTCTGATGACGTCCGCTCGGCCCCGCTCCTTCCGGTGCGGCGGGTCGGGGGCGCTGCGCAGCCGGGATGGGGGCCGCCCGGGATCCCGAGCAGCAGCCGGGGCCGCCGGGGGAAGGGGGCCCGGAGGAGGGGGACGGGCAGCTGGTGAGCACGCTGAGAGCCGGCGGGGCGGAGCCGTCCGTGTCCGCCCGCCCGGCCGGCGCCGTAAGGCAGAGCCCGGGCGCCCCAGGCTGGGGCCGGGGCCGGGGCGCCCCAGGCCAGGGCCGGGGCCGGGGGCCGGGGGCCGGGGCCGGGGCCGGGGCCGGGGGCCGGGGGCCGGGGCCGGGCGGCCCCTGCGCTCGGAGCGGCCTGTAGGGTTTGCCTGACGGCCCAGAGCGCCCCCCCCCCCGATCCAGGGGGGCCATCTGTGCCCCCCCCCGCCGGGCCCTGAAGTGGGCGGGGTGCGGGCCCCTCTCTGGGCACTTCCCGCTCCAACCCCCCTCTGCTCCTCCCCCTGCAGAGCCCCTGGAACATCATGATCAAGCACCGCCAGGTGCAGCGGCGGGGTCGGCGCTCGCAGATGACAACAAGGTACCAGCTGCCCCCCGGGCTGGGGTCGTCACGGTGGGGTGCTGCCAGGAGGGGCCGCGCTGGGCAGCCGGCGCCCAGCCTTGCTCGTCCGGACACAGGGCTCCCCTGGCAGACGCGAGATGCCTTGGGCTTGCTGACGGGTCTCTGGCGTGTGAAGTCGCTGCATCCCGAGGTGCGCAGGCGCTCAGGGATTTTCCCCTCTCACGCAGTTAAAAAGAACCTCCTCTGCCACCCACCAGACCCACTAAACAATAGGATTAAACCCAAACAAATGGGGTTTGATACCAGGAAGAAGCAACGTTGTCTAGAGGACTGAGGAAAGGCAGTGTATGGGAGCGCCCAAATTCTAATCCTGGCTCTGCCATTAACTCCCGATGCGGCGCTGAGCAAGGCATTTTGGTGATCTGGGTCGTGGTTTCTCTGTCTGTAAAATGGGGCTTTTTACCCAGGGAAGTAATGTGCATAAAGTTCTTTGAAATGCTCTACAATTGCTAAGTGATGGTGGTCACTGTGAGATGACCCAGAGTCTAGTGGTAGCACAGGTCACTGGCTCAGCAGCCTGTTCAATCCTGGTGAAATGGAGATTCAAATGAGTATAAGAACGGCCATTCTGGGTCAAACCAATGCTCCATCCAGCCCGGTATCCTGGCTTCCAACAGAGGCCAATGCCAGATACCCGAGAGGGAATGATCACAGAAATTGTCAAGTGATCCGTCCCCTGTCATCCAATCCCAGCTTCTGGCAGTCAGAAGTTTAGGGACATCCAGAGCGTGAAGTTTGGTCCCTGACCATCTTGGCTAATAGCCACTGATGGACCTATCCTCTCGGAACTTATCTAGTTCTTCTTTGAACCCAGTTATACTTTTACATCACTTGCAAACCACGCTCCTCTCCAGTTGACACTTGAAGCAGTGATGAATTCAGAGGGGTGTTGTATACAGCACTTCTCTTCTGTTGGGAGACCTAGGTTTGGAGTCAGCAGGTAATTGTGCTGCTAGGTTTGGTGTGGAAATAAGCTTGCAGCCTGTGTTGTTAGAGTTGTGTCCTTTGTAGAGGTCTGTGGACTCTGATGGACATCCATGTGGGTGAGAACATTTGGAACAGCATTGTAGAGTGGGATTCTGGGCCTTGGGGATTTTCTGAGCTGTGTGGGGCAGTAAGGGCGGGTGGAGTAATTTATCTCGTGTTCAGCTTTACAGATCCTGCTGTCTCCATGGATTTGCTGCGAGCTGTTCTGCAGCCTAGTATCAATGAGGAGATCCAAATAGTCTTCAATAAATACATGAAGGTAAAAGCTCACTAGGAAAGGGAAATCTCTTGGGTGGACCTCAGCCTTTTCCTACCTCCAGCCTGTGCTACTAGGCACTGACCCAGTGAAACCCCAGCCCTGTAGCCCTCTTTACATACACACCACAACCTTGTGAACTGGATAAGAAAGGCAGGTGGGGGCTGCTCAGTCTAACCCTGAAAGGGTCCCACTCAGAGGGCTCCCAGTCCCTTCTGGAGGAGTCGAAATGCACACAGTTAAGATGAAACTTTAAAAACAAGTTCTGGTGGACAACAGCGAGTGACCAGAGAGGATGGAGTCTGCTCCCAAGGGGCACGGAACTTCCTGATGGGATTGCATCCCGGGTGCTCAGTGCTGACCCTGATGACCATACAGTATTTGGTTGTAGCATGAGCAGAAGTGGCTCCTGGAGTCACCAGCCCCTGACTTTGTCTGTGCAGATGAGAGCCTTGTCCCCAGGAGGCAGCCTCCTCTGGAAAGAGGTTAGAGCAGCCAGTGTCATTCTAACCATCTCTTGGGCCCCTTTCCAGTTTTTCCAGAAGGCAGCGGTTAACGTGAGAGAGAATGTCGGGGAGGAGGTGGACCCAGAGCAGCTCATCCAGGAAACATGTCGGAGCTGCCTAGAACAGGTAGGGCTGTGCCATTGCCACACACAGCTGGGGTCACCGCCCTCTGGGAGTAGCCGTGTAAGAAAGAACACAGGGGTGGAAATATCTGCCCCACAATCTCCTGAGGATGCAGAGAATCACAGGCTGGGTGCCCAAAACCTCACAGTACAAAATGTCCTTGCTAACATGCCTTTGTATCTAGGTCAGGGATACTCAGACTGCGGCTCACCACCCACCAGTGGCTCCTTATTGTGTCTCCTGCAGCTCTTTGCAGCACACAATATTAAGAGGTGTGTGATTTAATTATTAACCAATCAGGGTGCTTTTACTATGTTGTTAAGCAGTTGTAGCTAATAACATAATACATGCATCCGATGAAGTGAGCTGTAGCTCACGAAAGCTTATGCTCAAATAAATTGGTTAGTCTCTAAGGTGCCACTAGTACTCCTTTTCTTTTTGCGAATACAGACTAACACGGCTGCTACTCTGAAACATAATACATGGTCAGTCATTTTGCTGTGAGAATTATACAGTAAATGAAACAATGAATTCACACTCCTGTGGCTCTTTTCGGTAATGTTGATCGCTAATTTGGCTCCTGAGCCACTGGGGTCTGAGTATCCCTGACCTAGGGAGAGCTGGTTGTAGGGATCAGCCAGAAGAGGGCTCTGGTGGAAGGAACTGCATGCTCTTCTCCAGCTCATGCACACTGAGGTGATGTGCCTCGTAAAGATGACATGGATGAGGAGCCGGGGTATGGAGCCAGCTCTGAGCTGCTTCTCCTCTCCCACCCCTTTCTCTAGTTCTCTCCAAGTCTGGTTAATGCAAAGCCAACCAACAAGGAATTTCAGGGGTGATTCTAGGCCCCCAGCAGCGGTGGGATAATCCCATCACCGCTGTAACCCAGTCAACCTCACACCAGCCATGCCTGGCCAGGAGGTCGGGATCTTCCCTTTCACATCCCGATCTTGATACTGTTCTCCAGGCCTGAGGCACCTGAAGATCAGACTATTGCCGTGTGCTCGGCATGGGGCTGCCCCTTACAGCCAGCTGGAGACTGGAGACTGGTGGTGCAGAATGTGGCACTTACTTACTGAGCGGGGCCCTTTTCTGGGAGCACATGACCCCATGCTCCGGGTTCAGCACTGGCTGCCCATTGGTCTCTGCAGCCCTAAATAGCCTGGGACTGGCCTTACCTCAGGGATCCACACCTCTCTCCCTGGGCCAGGCCTCCACCGCCTCTGTTGGAGGGGCACTCAAATTGGATCCCTTTAATTATAGAACAGAGAGGGCGGTTGGCAGGACACTGTCTGTGAGGGCCCCCCGGACTCTGGAACTTGCTCTCCCTGGTCTGAAACACCCAAATGTGGTGACCTTGGAGGCACTGTGTCCAGTCCTCTGTTTGGCGTGGGTTTGGAGGGGCTGAGGTTCTGCTGCTCAGAATGAGGAAGTGGCGGGGAGGAGCCCACTGTGTAGGTGGCTGACTGACCGAGTTCCTATCTCTGAGATTATTCTAATGCTGCTAGGGTTTGTTTGTGATACTAATTATCTGTTGGGGCATCTACATTCCAGGAGAGGCGTCTCTCCGATCTTAAATTGAAGTAAATAAATTGATCTTAATTAGATTTCACAATTTTCTGCTCATTAATAGAAAGGAGCTACAACCTCCCAGTGAATGATCAGCTTTGCCTTTCCTCTGCCAGAGTTTGCACCCTCTAGAGTTGGAGAGCGCTTACTAACATGTTACATCAGAACGGGCACGTTGTGCGGGGCAGCAGAAGCCACTCTCTGCACTGAAGCATATCTGAGTCTTCTGACGGGTCTGACGTGAGGGCTCGACTGATACATAGTTATTGTGCCCTCCTTGAAATCATGCCAAACAGAGTGGGCTTACGGGAAACAGATCCTGTGACACTAACTTGGTATCTTTTTGGTGAGGTTACAAGTGTGGTTGATAAAGGCAATAGTGTTGCTGTACCTTGTACACACTAGTGTGGCTGTAAAAGGCATTCGACTCCGTACCGTACATTTCGATTAAGAAACTAGAATGAAAGAAAATTAACATGGCACACATGAAATGGATTTCAAAAGGGGTAAGTGACAGCTCTCTAATGTAAACGGGTACTCATCATCAAGCAGGTGTGCTTTGAGTGGGGTCTCGCAGGGATCAGTTCTTGACCCCACCTTGTTGAACGTTTTTATCAATGACCTGAAAGAAAACCTAAAATCATCCTTGATAAAGTTTGCAGATGACACAAAAATGCAGGGAATGGTAAACAATGAAAAGGACAGGTCACTGATAGAGCGATCTGGATCACTTGGTAAGCTGGGCGCAAGCAAACCATAGGCATGTAATGTGGCTCAGTGTAAATGTATAAATCTAGGAATACAGAATATGGGCCATACTTACAGAGTGAGGGACTCTAGCTTGGGAAGCAGTGACTCTGAAAAAGACTTGGGGGCCATTGTGGATAATGAGCTGAACACGCACTCCCAGTGTGATGCTGTGGCCAAGAGGATGAATGTTATCCTTGGATGTAGAAAGAGGGGGAAATCAAATAAAGCGGTTGCATTAACTCTGTATTTGGCACTGGTTCAGCTGCTTCTGTGGCCAGTTCTGATGTCGACAAGTCAGGAGGGATGCTGGACAGGGGGGATCCGAGATGAACTATGGGAATTATTAAGGGATTGGAAAACCTGCCTTCAAGGAGTTCAATTTGTTTAGCTTAAAGAGAAGGTTAAGGGGTCACTTGATCCCAGTGTATAAGTACCCAACTAGGGCACAGAAGTTTGATGGGGGCTCTTCAGTCTAGCAGATGAAAGTCTAACACAGTGCAATGGCTGGAAGTTGAAGCAAGAATATTCAGACTGTAAATAGGGTGCAAATTATTAACAGCCAAGAGTAATTAACCATTGTGACAAGGTACGAAGGGTCGTGGTGGATTCGCCATCACTGGACATTTTAAAATCATACTTGTATGTTTTTCTGGAAGATCTGCTCCAGTTCAAACAGGAATTAATTCAGGGAAGTTCTCTGGCCTGTGTTATTGGGGGAGGTGGGGGGGTGTCAAACTAAATGATCAGCCAGGTCCCTTCTGGCCTTTGAGACTCTGTGTTCATGTTATTCCAGTGATCTGAGGCAGATAGGCCACGTGTAAAAGCTGTTATAGGAATCAAACCCATCTGTGAATGCCTCTCGGGGAGAGAACCTGTCCCACATCCAGCCTCCTTCCTGGCCCTCCTGGAGGCCCTGAAGTACAGCAGTTTCCTGCAGGCAGATAACCCTTTGCTCTCTCCCCACAGGCCAAGCTGCTATTCTCTGATGGCAAGAAGGTGATACCCAGACTGACCCATGAGCAGTCAGTGCCAAAGGTAGAGCTGCTGTCACAGAGGGCTGAACTTCAGGGACCTGGCCTGGGAGACTGGGGTTGGGCTTCTAATTGCTTTTTCTCTAGCAGTGGCTTGGCAGGAGCTAGGAGAGGCCCCTAGCAGTATTAGATTCTTACGTGCTGGTAGTGATGATCAAGAAATGGAACCAGAACAAGTAAGGGGGTGGAGCAGGGATCTCCTAGCCAGTCTGTCCTTTGTAAAGCCACCTGACTGCAGAGGAGACCTCTGTGTAAGTGGATTTCTTGCCTCTGTCAATCCTTCTGATGAGGAAATGGAATTGGGGAGAGTGAAGGCTGGGAGAGGAGGGGCCCAGGCCTGGTCTCTGCCTTGGGCAGGTAGAACCCCGTGTGCCCATCTCTAAGGATCAGGCTGGGGTGGCGCTACCTGCTTGAGTGGCACACATTTCTGGGTGCAATGGAGAAGAGGGTAGTTGTCTGGGTGGCTAGGGTGCTTCCGTGAGAGAGAAGGGCTGTGTTCATCCCATCGCTAATTTCTTTGCCAGCGTGCCCGGCAGATGGAAGAGGAATCCAGTCGGCGAGGAAGCCCTGTTCCCAAAAAGGTAAGGCCCATGCAAGGACTCCACCCCAATACACTGCCTCATGAGGAAGCTTGGCCCTCGTTTCTTGTGCAGGCCTCACTGGCTGCTCCCTCCCTATAGCTGAGAGAGGGTTAGGAAGGGGGAAGCCCCCAGGGCAGCCTGTGGCCCCGACTCTACTCAGGAATGCTGGCTCCTTTTGCCCAGTCTCACCATTTCTTAATAGCTGCTCTTAACAGGTTCCTCATGTGGTTGGGAGACCCGCCTTCCCAGCAGGGAATGCACATGTGTGCTTCTCAGGTGAGTGAGCTAATGAGGGATTTCTCTCTTGCAGAGGAAGGGGCGACCTCCAGGGCAGAGCCTGCTGAACGATCGTGGAGCCTCAGGTGTGGCCACGTAAGTGTGGAGATAAGAGGCGAGACACAAGGTTGGCTGAGGCAGGGCGTAGGGCAGCCCAGCTCTCTCTCTCTCCTGGTGTGTCTCACGCAAATGGATCACGCAAGTGGGCGAGATGCTTTCAGCTGAGGTTGACTCGTGCTCTCTCTGAGTCCAGATCCTACAGGGAGGCAGTTCCAAACATGAGAGCCGCAGGGCAGAAGGTTCTTGGCTATGGTGAGATTGTGCATAAGGGCAAACAGAAGGCTCAGGCAAGGGGAGTGAAGATACATGTGGTCGGCTGGAGCCTGGCCAAGCTCAAACAAGCGAATGAGGAGCTTGTAGATGGGAGCGCTATGGCCCCGCTCCCTGCCAGTGAGAAGGCAGAGGCATAGTGCATGTGCTGGAGACAGGAGGGCGGGGACTCAGAAGCGATAGAGAAAGAAATTGCAGTAACAGAGGTGACGAAGCTCTGCTGAGAAGATGGAGACCTGCGTAGGATTTGGGCTGAGTCAGGGCACCTGCACACAGGGGCAGTGTGTCACGCAGGTGGCAATGACAGATTTGCAGCCATGGGGGATGTAGAGGGAAACTCATGGTCAAGCGTGGCATTCAGGGCAGGGCCTCTGGAGGGAAATGGAAGGTCTGAGTCAAGAAGGAAGAGGAGTGTCTGAAGCTCAACTTGGGGGCTCCTCCTGGCCAAGAGAAGCATTTGTGTGTGTGAGACCTGCCAGCTTTTCTTCAGCTAAATGAGCCTGGTCAGGGAGGTCGTGGGGGAGGGTTACGGAAGGGCCTGAAATATGTGTGGCTGAGTATTGTCAGGGTAAGGTTCAAGGCAGGGATCAGAGGAGCCAGGGGAGATACAAGAGAGCAGAGGGCTGAGAGTCTTGTGGGACTCTGGAGAGGAGAGGGGTTGATGCGGAAGAGGAGCCAGCACCAGAGAAATGGGTGTGTGGGGGAAGAGGGATATTCAGGGGTGCTCTGTCTGTCTGGAGAGGGGGAGGGGATGTATGTCCCGATCAGGAGAGCAGAATCGTTTTAGGCTGTAGGCAGCTTGGATTAGTAAAATCTATGGCTGGCAACACACTATGGATGACCAGCCCTCCCCACAGGATCTGCTCCTGGCAGGCCCTTTCCTAGTGCTTTTTATCCAGTGTTGATTTAAATTCTTTTGTGGCTTCTTGGCATGAGCCTTCTGGGAATTCAGGACTATTTTGTGTTTTTTCCCCTTCAGGTGGAAGCTCAAATCCTGTGAGCCAGTGCGCCGGGAGGGACCAAAGGTACAGTGTGCAGCTGGGTGTCCTTTCTCTGGGCTTGGCTCAGTAGTGCTCCATGCAGCCTCCCTTCTCCCCATTGCCTCTGGCAGTGATCATGCTGCCACCTACAGGAACAGAGGCTGATTCTAGGCCAGGCTTTACCCAGCTCTGCCACCTCCCTGCAATGACCAAGGGGGGAGAGCAGTGGGCTGGGTGGAGGCCCTCATGTGCTGCCTCCATATGCACAGCCTGCGAGCACTCCCCGGTGCAGCCCAGCAGCTCGGAGGAAGTAGATTCCTCCTGGCTATGGATGATCTGTCCCAGGGCAGCACGTTCTGCTGGCAAGGCCAGAGAAACTCCGCTGCCTGTTCGATCAGTCAAGGTAGGAGGCATATTTTCCCCTCCATGGAGCCCACCAGAGCCAGCGGGGCCCCTGCAGGAGTTTGCTACAGAAATCTGAGGCTCAAAGAAGGGGTGTTGGATCTGGATCTGTTGGGTTTCTAATCTCTGCCGCTTTCCCAATCGCTCTTTAGTGGGATCCAGCCCGGCTGACTGAGTCCACAACTTTTGTGCTGGGATCTCGAGCAAACAAGTAAGGAATCGCCCTGTGGGGTGCTGGCTGTGTGCCCCAGGGTTCTGGGTAAGGGGAAGAAGGGGGCAGCAGCACTGCCTCTGGGGCTGGAGCCCATGGTGCTCCTCTCACGAGTTAAATCTCTCTGCACTCTGAAGCAGAGTGGGAAGGGCACAGGCTCTGGGGACAGAAGGAAGCCTCCATACATCACACTTCAGCTGCCCCTGTGCACAGGCCTAACCCCCTCCCCCCCGCCATGTTCCTGTTTCAGGGCCCTTGGAATGGGAGGAACCAGAGGGCGACTCTACATCAAACACCCCCATCTCTTTAAGGTCAGAAACCTCAGCACAATGCTTCTTTTGGGGTTTGCTCAGAAGTTGCCTGTGACAGGGGTGGGGAATGTCTACTTGTGCTTGTATGTTCTGCCCCCTCACACCCTGCTGACGTTGCTTGTCGGCTCCCGGGGCAGGGACTCGAGTACAGTGTGGACGTTACCTCACAATAGATTGAAAAATTGTATTAAAGCGAATGTAATACACTGGACTTGCTTCCTGTGGGGTGATGAATTTGCCCGGCACAGGAGGCTTTGCTTTGAGGAGTAAGCAGGATGGGGCTGAGTCCTTATTCGTAGGAAAATCTCTTACTGGGAGACATGGGGTTACCCCCTGGGTTTCCACCGAGGACTGGGCCTAGACTCTGTGTCCACACCCAGAAGTTGCCCCATGATGGTGGCTATAGATGTTGGTATGTTGATCGTGGAGTTCTCACCTTGCTGCTCTGTTGCAGTATGCGGCTGATCCTCAAGACAAGCACTGGCTGGCAGAGCAGCAGCACATGAGGGCCACAGGGGGCAAGATGGTGAGTGTGGCCAGGGCTGGCTCCTGCCACAGCCTGGGACCTTGGTGGGGACAGGGAGAGAATCGTAAAGTAGCCTGGCTCAGAATTAAAGTGTGCAAATAAGCTGAACCCAGTGCAGTAAGCAACAGGGATTCCAGGGGTCTGGGTTTTCTGATGGGCTCATCCATGCTGTAGCCCCTTCATAGCACTGTCTGGCAGGCCACTCTCTGCTCCTCATCACTTGGGGCTGAGATTTAGCGACTGTTGCTTCAGCCGAGGAAGTCATCAGCTTTGATGCAACTGTTACGACGATGAGGGTTTGGAAGAGTGAGCAAGGTGGAACCATGAGATGCAGAAACCCACTTCCCCTGGACTCTCAGGAGCAATTGTGCTCACACCTGACCTGGTTTTTTTGAGGTACTGGGGCGTGGGTGCTATTTACAGAGCTAGCGCCGCTACTTCAGGCCAGCAGATCTCATTTCTGAGTAGCCAAGTGGAAAATCTTCTTAGCCTGTTCAACCAGAATGGCTCCTAACCATCTCTTGTTTCCCAACTGCTGCAGGCCTACCTCCTCATAGAGGAGGATATTCAGGATCTGGCTGCCAGTGATGATTACAGGTGAGGCAAGGAACCAAGACTTCAGCTGTGCTGAAACCCCTGCCATCTCCCCTTTATGAAACTAGAAATGACAGGGGGAGGGGATGGGGGAGTCATCATGTCCACAGGGAGCAAGAGAGCGAGCAAGGCCAGGAAGCAGAGTGGGTCCTGCCTAATATTATGCTCTACCAGATGATCTTGTGCTCAGCACCCATGACTGGGATGAGACTTCTCAGCACCCAGTGTGTGCCCACCATGCTGCACTCCTGAAAATCAGGCTTCTCATGGGAGCCCCCTTCTCTGGAAAATCTTACCTGAGTAGTGGGTGCTGAGCTTTCCTGAATCTGACCAGACAGTGTCTGTGTCCCTCCCACACGCTCACTCCTGTCTCCCACTTGCTCACCAGGAGCTCTCTTGATTTGAAGCTGGAGGAACTAAAACCTTTTATCCCACCTGCATGGATGACTGAAAAGATGCAGAAATATATGGAGACACTTCGCCATGAAGGGGACCCACAGCCTCCAGAGGGAACCCATGAAACATAAGAAACCTCACCCTCCCTGCCAAGCGGCATCCAGTCACAGCCTGTCACAACATGGACTCTCGCCGGGGTTTTTTTTATCTTTCCTTCCTTGGTGTTTCACTGGACATGTTGGGGCTTGTGCTTTCAGTGGCCCAGGTAGCAGAATGCTGCCCACAGGGAACAGCAGTGCAGCAGCTGTGATTAAACCTCCTGAGAGCTGTTTGGGCCATTCCCCTGAGTTGGTGGTGGCTGGCAGTAAGCAAAGTTACTGGCTGCTTTCTGCTTCTCCTCAGAGCTGCACTTTTCTGTGTGAACTTCCTGTTTCAGATCCTCTCGTGTACAAACAGATTTGTAATAAACGCTGCTGCTGGAGCCTGCTGTGCCCATGCAAAGGCCTTGACCGTGGCCGGGGGGACGGGGACCGCTGTGTGGGGAAGGAGGGAGAGGGAGCTGTTCCTTGTACAGGGCTCACGGGGGAAGGAGAGTTTCTCCCCCTTCTTGGGGCCGGGAGCTGGGGAAGAGGACGGGCCAGCGGCTACTCCTGCCTCCTCCCGGGGAAGGTTCTTCAGGAGCTGCCCTGGTCCTCCGTGCTTGGGCCACAGCCAGCCCGCTGCCACCCGCCGGCGGCCGCCTGCACGAAGGCTGGGGCCCGGGAGGGCGGGGAGCCGCGCGGGTGGAGTAACGCCCTGGGTCGGCCCTGCGCCGGGGCCACACGTGTTCGGCTCCCGCGGCCGGCGGCAGAGCGGGCCCGCGCCCGGGGAGCCCGCGACGCGGCAGGGGCCGGAGTCGGGGCGCCCTGGCTGGGCGGGGGGCTGGCCTGCCCCTGTCCCGGCGCCCCGCCCGCCAGCCCCGGCCGGGAGGGGAGCGGCGGCTCCCTAGGGCGGCGCTGCCGCCCCGCGGGTCACTGGCCCTTTAAGGGCCTGCCCCGCCTTCCCGTCTCGGCCGCCGCCCTTCGCGTCACGGCCAATCCCGGGTAATTGGCGCTGCATCGGGCCAATCCTGGGGCCCATCAGGCCGGTTGCCTGGCCGCCCCCGTGCCCGACGAGCCGCGATTGGCTGGATCGAAACCAAACGGGCCGCTGATTGGCGGAGGGGCCGGGGGTTCGTTTCAAACGCCGGCGCGGGAGCGAGCGGCCGCGGGAGCGCGGGCGGGCGAAGTAGCGCCGCGATGGCCTCGCAGAACGCGGACCCCGCCGCCCGCCCCGGCGCCGCCCGCAAGGGGGCCGAGCCCGGCAGCAGCGCGGCCCGCGGCTCCGTGGGGAAGCGGTAAGTGGGGGCCGGTTGGGGGCGGCCTGGGCGCGGGGGGCTGGCCGGGGGGCCGGGCCTGGGCTCGGGGCGCCGGTTGGGCAGGGGGCGCTGGGCCAGGGCGCTGGGGGGGGCCGTTGGGGGGCGGGGCGCGGGGGGGCTGGTTGGGGGCCTGGGCGCTGGGGGGGGCCGGTTGGGGGGCGGGGCGCGGGGGGAGCTGGTTGGGGGGCTGGGCCTGGCCTGGCCTGGCCTGGGCGCGGGGTGCCTATGCGCTGGCCGCGGGGGGGGCCGGTTGGGGGGCGGGCTGCGGGGAGCTGGTTGGGGGGCCGGGCTTGGCCTGGGCGCGGGGGGGCTGGTTGGGGGCCTGGCCGCGGGGGGCGTGGGGGGAGCTGGTTGGGGTGCCGGGCCTGGCCTGGCCGCGGGGGGGCCTTGGCGCTGGGGGGGCCGGTTGGGGGCCTGGCCGCGGGGGGCCTTGGCGCTGGGGGGGCCGGTTGGGGGGCCGGGCCTGGCCTTGGCGCTGGGGGGGGCCGGTTGGGGGCCTGGCCGCGGGGGGCCTTGGCGCTGGGGGGGCCGGTTGGGGGGCTGGCCGGCCGCGGGGGGCCTTGGCGCTGGGGGGGCCGGTTGGGGGCCTGGCCGCGGGGGGCCTTGGCGCTGGGGGGGCCGGTTGGGGGGCTGGCCGCGGGGGGCTGCGGGCCACGCCTCACCGCCCGTGTCGCTCTGTCCCGCAGGCTGCAGCAGGAGCTGATGGCGCTGATGGTGAGTAGGCGGCGCTGCGGCCCGACCGGACCCCGGGCTCGGCTGGGCCGGGGCGGGCCTGGGCCGGGTCCTGCGGGGCGGCCCCCGGCCCGCCGGGGGGGCTGCTGCGGCGGGGGGGGGGCGTGTCGCCGGGGCGCTCGCTCCTGACCGTTGTCCGTCTCTGCTCAGATGGCCGGCGACAAAGGGATCTCCGCCTTCCCCGAGTCGGACAATCTCTTCAGATGGATCGGGACCATCGACGGCGCCGCTGGGACGGTGAGCCTGCGGGGGCTGAGGGGGGACAAGCGAGCCTGCCCTATGGCCCCGCCCCTCTGTGCTGTGCAGTGGGGCCCCAGGGGTCTGCCTGGCCTCCCTGGGGCACGGAGGGGCCTGGGTCCGTCCTGCTAACTCTGTTTTCTCCCTCCCCCAGGTGTACGAGGACTTGAGGTATAAGCTTTCCCTGGAGTTTCCTGATGGGTATCCCTACAATGCCCCCACTGTCAAGTTCCTCACCCCCTGCTACCACCCCAACGTGGACACGCAGGGCAACATCTGCCTGGACATCCTCAAAGACAAGTGGTCTGCGCTCTACGACGTCCGGACGATCCTGCTGTCCATTCAGAGCCTGCTGGGAGGTGAGGCTGCCTGGGGATTGCCCCATGGTGTCCTGCAGCTCTGAGTTCCTGGGCTTCCCCTTTCCCACTGCAGTCTCCTCTCGCTCTCCTCACTCCCCTTGCTTGCCCAAAGCATGTTCTTGCCTCCAAGTGATTAGCCCACAGGTGGGCTGTGACTGCAGCCCATCACGCTGACCAGTATTGCTTCATCATTTCCTTGTGTCCCCGTCCGTTGTCTAATCCAATACTGGGACCGTCAGCTCGCTGGGGCAGGGACAGTGCTTTTGTTAGGTTTGTACAAGGCCGGGTATGATTGGGGCTTTGTCCGTGGCTGGGGCTCCTAGGTGCTACCATGATACAAATAGAATGACAGCTACAGCTGACAGCAAGCAGGCTGGGGTGTGAGCTAGGGGAGGAGGGCACAGGGTGTTGAATGGAGCAGGACATCACGGGGGGGGGAGCATGTGACCAGATGCTAAACAACCAGTGGTGCCACTGGACAATCGAGGTGCTAAAGGAGCACTCAAGGACGATAAGGCCATTGTGGAGAAACTAAATGAATTCTTTGCATCAATCTTCACGGCTGAGGATGTGAGGGAGATTCCCAAACCTGAGCCGTTCTTTTTAGGTGACACATCTGAGGAACTGTCCCAGATTGAGGTACCATTAGTGGAGGTTTGGGAACAAATTGATAAATTAAACAGCAATAAGTCACCAGGACCAGATGGTATTCCCCCAAGAGTTCTGAAGGAACTCAAATGTGAAACTGCAGAACTACTAACTAGTCTGTAACCTATCATTTAAATCAGCTTCTGTACCATATGACTGGAGGATAGATAGTGTGACGCCAGTTTTTAAAAAGGGCTCCAGAGGTGATCGTGGCAGTTACAGGCCTGTAAACCTGAGTTCAGTACCTGGCAAACTGGTTGAAACTGTAATAAAGAATAATATTGTCAGACACATTGATGAACATAATTTGTTGAGAAAGAGTCAACATGGTTTTAATAAAGGGAAATCATGCCTCACCAATCTACTAGAATTCTTTGAGGGGGTCAACAAGCATGTGGACCAAGGGGATCCAGTGCATGTAGTGTAGTTAGATTTTCAGAAAGCCTTTGACAAGGTCCCTCACCAAAGGCTCTTATGCAAAGTGAGCTGCCACGGGATAAGAGGAAAGGTGCTCTCCTGGATTGGTAACTGGTTGAAAGATAGGAAACAAAGGGTAGGTATAAATGGTCAGTTTTCAGAATGGCGAGAGGTAAATAGTGGTGTCCCCCAGGGGTCTCTTCTGGGACCAGTCCTATTCAACATACTCCTAAATGATCTTGGAAAAAGGGGTAAACAGAGAGATGGCAAAATTTGCAGATGATACAAAATTACTAAAGATAGTTAAAACCCAGGCAGACTGCGAAGAGCTACAAAAGGATCTCTCAAAACTGGGTGACTGGGCAACAAAATGGCAGGTGAACTTTAATGTTGATAAATGCAAAGTAATGCACATTAGAAAACATCATCCCAAGTATACCTATAAAATGAAGGGGTCTAAATTAGCTGTTGCCACTCAGGAAAGAGGACTTGGAGTCAGTATGGATAGTTCTCTGAAAACATCCACTCAATGTGCAGCGGCCGTCAAAAAAATAGATATAAGAGAAAATATCATGTTGCTGCTATATAAATAAATCCATGGGACTTCCACACCATGAATACTGCGTGCAGACGTGGTCACCCCATCTCAAAAAAAAAAAAAAATTGGAATTGGAAAAGGTCCAAAAAAGGGCAACAAATTATGTGGGGTATGAAATGGCTTCTGTATGAGGAGAGATTAATAAGACTGGGACTTTTCAGCTTGGAAAAGAGACGGCTAAGGGGGGATCTGATTGAGATCTATAAAATCATGAGTGGTGCAGAGACAGTAGATAAGGAAGTGTTGTTTGTTACTCATAACACAAGAACTAGGGGTCACCAAATGAAATTAACAGGCAGCAGGTTTAAAACACACACAAGGAAATATGTCTTCACACAACGCACAGTCAACCTGTGGAGCTCCTTGCCAGAGGATGTTGTGAAGGCCAAGACCATGACAGGGTTCAAAAAAGAACTAGATAAATTCAGGGAGGATAGGTCCATCAATGGCTATTATCCAGCATGGGCAGGAATGGTGTCCCTAGCCTCTGTTTGCCAGAAGCTGGGTATGGATCACTTGATGATTCCCTGTTCTGTTCATTCCCTCTGGGGCACTTGGCATTGGCCGCTATCAGCAGACAGGACACTGGGCTAGATGGACCCTTGGTCTGACCCAGTAGGGCCATTCTTAAGGAGTGGGGTGGGCGTGTTGCTGTGTAAGAAACAGGCAGCCTCCTCTGTCCTCACACTGACCTCCCAATCCCGTCTCCCAATCCTCAGAGCCGAACATTGAGAGCCCCCTGAACACACATGCGGCCGAACTCTGGAAGAACCAAGCAGGTGAGTGTCTCCTGTTGGGGTCCATTAGGCACTATGGCTCTGGGCTACTCCTGGCTGAGCTGCCTGCAGGCCCAGCACAGGGTTACAGCTGCCCTCCAGCACCTGGGCATGGAGGGGAGGACAGCTGCCTTCAGACCTGTTTGGGTAATAATGACCCTCCCCAGGGACTGTACCTGATGGGGGGCCTGGGACTTGGCCACTCGCTCAGCCTGGCTTCATTGCTGTGCTCTGGCCTAGTAGAGGAGGATGTCTTCCTTCCTAGCCTGTCGCAGGGTGACTTCCTCTCACCAGCTGCAGGAGCTACAAAAAAGCCCAGGGTGAGCCCCTGTGGTCCCAGAGCCTGCCCCTCTCCAACAGCTCTCCCCTCCCTCCCTAGCCTTCAAGAAATACCTGCAGGAAACATACGCAAAGCAGGCGAAGAGCCAGGAGACCTGACGCTTGCTCGAGCCACAGCTGTTTGTCTGTCCGTCCCTGTCTGCTCTCTGGAACTGTCCTCTGGCTGCTCTGTACAGGACTCTGTATCATAAGCTGTTTTAAATTAATTCTGCAGGTGGAACCCACGGTTACTGTATAAATAAACTCTCGTTTTTTAACTTTGGTTTTGCACAGATCGTAGTACTTGCATTTAGCCACATGGTGTCTTGGGTCACAGTGACCCCCTCTGGCTTGGCTGCCATGCCACAGCAGGAACTGAGCCCAGGGCATTTTGAACCAAGAGGGCCTGGCCCTGCCTTCAGGCAGCTCTCAGCTGCTGATCTCCCACTGCCTGGGGCCAAGCACAGATCTCTGTGACCTCCATCACCGCCACTGCTGTGGGTGTGGAAATGGTTCCCTAGGGGAGGGGCATTTTGCAGGCTCTACAGGAATGAACACAAGTGGGAGAACAATGGCGTTTATTAATCCCCCCACGGTCTCCTCTGCCATGGCTCCTCTTAACCACTCGTTCCCTCGGCCTGCAGTGCTCACCCAGCTTGCCAGCGCTGTCCCACGTGTTCACTGAGCTGTCTGCCCTGCTGGCAGGGGTGCCCTCAGCCAACTTGTCCCTACCCCAAGCCAGAGCCCTCTTCCTGGTTCTCCCTGTGGGGCTCTGTGCTCCAAGGAATTTGTCTCTCTCAGCTGCTGTGGCCAAGGGTCCTTGTTCTGGGTTTTCTCCTGCCCCTTGGCATGGGTAGATGGTCATGACAATGTGCAGCAGAGTGCAGGCCAGTCCTGACACTGCCCACAGCACCCTAGGCCACCTGCCACCTCTGCAGCCTGCCTCTCGCTGCATGACCCCTCTGCCTCAAAGGCCAAGCTGCTCTCAGGCCCAGTCTCTTCTGTGGCCTCCACTGTCCAGACAGGGACATTGACTCTGGTCTCCATCTCCAGCAGCATGGCCCCCACATGCTCAATCTGCTCCTCCAGGCTGGGGGCAGCTCCCAGCTGCTCTGTGCTCCTGGTGCCCTTGCGGCTTGGCCTCCTCCAGGGCTTGTGCCCTCCATCTGTGGTCTTCCCTGTGACTCCAGTGCTCAGCAGCTGCACCCCGCACCCCTGCAGGGGGAAGAGTTGGCAGAGATGATGGGCTCTGCACAGGTCTTGGTGGAAGAGCTCCAGAGCTGACAGGGACAGCACCCACAGCCTCTCCAGCTCCTGCCGCTCCTCTGGGCTGGCTAGCGGCTGCTGCAGCCCGGCTAGGAGCATGTTCCGCAGGCCTGCAGGGAGATGTGCATTCAGTGTTACCATCCCTGGGAGGGAAGCCAGCAGAGCAAAGCACTGGATGGGCTCGAGTGGAAGGTGATTGAACAGCTGTCCTAGCAAGGAGCCAGCTGTGATGAAATATCCTGGTGAGAGAGGGCCAAACTGTGAGCACTGAGTGCCAGCTGTGTGCTTGTCCAGTGGGCTTGCCCAAGACCTCTGCATGGCGTGTTCTCACCCAGGGGTGTGGTCCCATGCACATCCTTGCAGGTGCAAACTCTGCCCTCTGTTACTAGAAGGAAACCCCCAGCCACCAAGTCTAATGGGGTGGGGGGCAGTGGGAGGAGGTTAAAGAGTAACTCCCTGAGGGGTAACAAGCAACCTCCCCATGGCTCACAGAGGGGTGAGCTCTGGACTCTGCCACAGCTCGAGCCTCTACCACCTGCGCTCAGTAGGTCCGTTACATGGCAATGCTAGCTGGCTGTTACTCTCCATGGGGACAAGCCGCTGACGGGGGATGCAAGCATTAGCTCTCAGAACTGCCCATTGCTGCTGCTGTGTGACCGGCCTGGCTCTGGGGCAGCAGATGCAGGACAAGAGGGAGGCGGACATGGGGAGCGGGCTCCCATCTGAATGCAGAGGAAAGCAGGAGCTGGCCACAGGCAGGGTGGTCTATGCTCTTCGCTAGACCAGCCCAAGCTGTCTGGGCGCTGTAGCCCCAGGCCTGGGGAAGAGCAGGTGCCCAGCGCACAGCCCCTGTGCAGCGAGCACCCAGGGGCTGGGCTGGAGGCTGCTCTGTCTTTGTGCTGCCCTTCAGCTGGGATCATTGGCCGTGCCTCCTGAGCTGCTCCATGGGACGGGGCAGCCACGGGCGGGGCAGCCTGGCATCTCCCCTCCTCTCTTGCCCTGCTCCTGGCAGGCAGTCCCCAGGCGATAACGGGCTGGGCTCAGTTCCTTACCCTTGCTGAGCTCGTGTGCCTCCTTGCTCCGCTCCTGCAGCTCATCCCGCAGCTGGGGCGAGTCCGACGTGCCCCCCAGCTGCAGCGCCAGCTGGTTGTGCCACACAATGACTTTGCTCAGGGAGGTGTGGGTGGCTGCACACGCCCCCCTCACCTCCCCCACGCTGTGGGAGTCAGGTGCGTGGGACATCTGCCAGGGCAAGGACCTTGCTGCGGGGTGGTCCCTCTCCAGCGCCCGCATGCAGCCCAGCCAGGACCTGCTCCACCAGGGCCTCAGCTGGGCCTCGCTTGCTCCCGCGCCTGCTGGTGGGTGGGGAAGCGGCACCAGCCAGTGGGTCGGGCTGCACAGCAGGCTGGTGCCGGGGCCTCCACGCCTGGGTGTAGCTCTCAGGGGCCCCGTGCAGGCTGGGGGCTGCTGTTGTCTGTGCTGCAGGACTCCTCGTCGGCTCCAGCTGCTCGCCGAGAGGCAGGGACCAAATGGGAAGGTGGCCTGTGCCGAGCTGTTCGCTGTGCACTCCCTGGAGGAGCCGGACACTCCCCCCGCCAGCAGCGCTTCCCTGCTCCAGTCCTGTCACCGCAATGCAATGCAGTTCCCTCGGGGGACAGCCTGAGCCAGCCCTGCAAACTCTGGCTGTCGGAGCCGCCGCACCCCAGCCCCTCGGCTTCCCAGTCCCGGGAGCAGCGCCCTCGCTCCCCGCTGCTGGAGTCTCCTCTGGCTGGCCAGGCTGAGCCTGAGACAGATTGTCAGGGGCGGGCTCAGGGGTCCCAGGGGAGCTGCGGCAGGTCTAGGCAGGCGAGAGGCACCACTGGGCATGGCGCTGCCTCGCTGTTTTCGGGGGGTGGGTTTAACCCATGAGGCGCGGGGGGGCTGGGCGGGGGGGAGTCCTGGCCTGTGAGGCTCCCAAAGTTTCATCTTCCTCCTAGATGGGAACCTGTCTCCGGATGCCGTGGCGAGGAGCTGCTGTGGCCTGTGCTTGTGGCTCTGGGCTCCCCGGCTGTGGGATCCCACCTGCTGATGGGTTGGGGGGGGCCTAGCCATGGGCAGCAGGGGGGTGATGACAGGCCCTGCCCCCCGGCCCAGGGCCTGCCCTAGTCTGGCTGTCTCCCTCCCCACCCTGAATGATTTAAGGGCTGTTTGAAAGTGATCCTCTAAAGCATGAAGCCCCTCCATGGGGGAGGCAGTCCCCCGGGGCCATGCATGTGGCCCTGCAACACAGGGGCTGGCCCAGGACCCGTTGGGGTGGGGCCGGCAGCCCGAGCTGTGGTCGCTCTGGTGACTGGAGCAGAAGCGGTTCCTGTAAGGGAGAGCAGAGGGGGCCCTGGCATGGGGTCACTGTGCAGCCTCTCTGCCACGCCAGGCTGGTGATGGCTGCCGAGGTTCCTGGCTTGGAGGGGCTCAGTGCGACTCAGCCCCCCCAGAATAAGAGCACCCCCATGTTCCCAGCCCCTGCGCCCTGTGGGCCAGCCGTGCCCTGTGGGCCAGCCCTTCCCTGAGGTAAAGGGATTCCTCAGTGGTGCCCTGGTCCCGGGCCCTGCCCCCTCCAGCTGTCCCTGCAGCCCCACAAGGGAGGGCCTGGGTGGCTGCTTGGCTCCTGCACCGCAGCCCCTGTGCTGAGAGGCAAAGCTGCCAGCGAGTGAGCTCCTCCCCTGCGGAAAATCTGAGCTCACTGCTGGCCTGGTCCCCAGCGGCCATGTGGGAAAGGCAGCCCAGAGTGCAGCCCCCTGCCCCGCCCAGTCGCCCTGAGCCCAGCTGCTCTCTGCATGCACAGGGGGCCCAGCTGCACCCCGTGCTTGCCTGCATGAGCCCCGCCTGCCTGGCACTAACCCAGGCTGCGAGCACGGGCTCAGGCGCCGCTCGTCAGCGGATGGCAGCAATGTGGGGCACAATGGCCCTGCTTGTTGAGTGGGGCGCCAGGTGCTGCTACGATCAGTTACCAAGTGCTGTGAGCGGGGCTGCACCGGCCACACGTGGTGATACCCACCCCAGGCACTGGCAGTGTTCCCCCCACCCTGCCCCAACGCCAGTGTCATGCCCCTGGGGGGACCTCACATCCCCCCACCTGCTTCCTGCAGGACTCCTCCCGGGGTGCCTGGGCTGGGGTCTCTGGCCAGAGGGGCCCCTGCCCACTCCACTCCCCATATCAGAACCAGCTAGAATCCAGGCTCCAGCAGGTTCAAACCTTTGACCCTTTTAATGAGGCTTCAGTACTATACACAGCGTTTACAGATGGGGGAAAGGCTCTTTCCAGCCATGTGAGAGGTGAGTCCACAGCCCACCAGCCCCGGGGCACGGCCACAAGGGAGCTGGTCTCGGGGAGCAGTGAACTGTACAAAGCGAGCGCTTCGCGGGGCAGGGGAGACCAGGTGCTCTGGCTGGAGGCTGCTCCCAGAGTGGGCTTGGCTTTGCTGTGCGGTGATGGAGCAGGGCTGGAAGCAGGGTCTGGCTCGCAGGAATGTCCATCCTTTACTGCACACCTTCCATCATCTTCAGGAACTCTGCAGGCGCAAGCAGCCAGACACCTGGTCAGTGCTGGGGGGCCTGGGGAGTGGGTGCTGGGAGCTCAGGGGCTGGGTTGGGGATGGGGAGGGTGCACCATGCCCGTATTGCAGCACAACGCTCACTGGCGCTGGGCTATCAGGGTACCCTGGCCCCCACACCCAGCTGTGGCCCTTCTGTACCGGGGGGCATCCCGCAGCTCAGTGGAGAGGCTGGGAAGGTGGAGCGCTTGGGGCTTAGGAGAGCTCTGAGCACAGATCCGCTGGGCTCAAGGTGGGCTGGGGAAGGGAGGAGCCCAGCCAAGGGTGGGGGCATGAGAGCTGCCCTGGCAGCTCCACAAAGCCTGGGTCAGGGAGCCCTGGGCCTCACCATCAAAGTCGATGCGTCCGTCATTGTTTTTGTCCCCATCTTTCATGAGCTCCTCAATCTCCTCCTCAGTCACGGACTCGCCAGAGGATCGGAAGATCTCGGCCAGCTCCTCGGCATCGATGTACCCGTCCGTGTTCCTGTGGGGCAGGGCATGCAGCTCTGAGCAGGGCTGGCCGGGCAGGCGGAGAGCAGGGGCTGCCGGAGACTCTGGGCCCCCGGCCTGGCCCCTGCTCTAGCAGCCGACCCACTTGGTGCAGCCAGCGCAGGAGGCCTGAGGCTCCGGTGGAACTTGGGGCAGAGACGGGCATGCCCTGGGCTGAGAGGGAGGCAGCAGCGCTAGTCAGGGCTCAGGGGTCTGTGGCCACGCGTGAGGCAGCCTGGTCAATGGCCACTGGGCCAGGGACCTTCCTGCAGCCTGCGGGGGCAGTGGGACTCGGAAGAGTTCGGCAGTGCTGTGACCCCCCCACGCTGAGCTGGTCACTGCAGGTCCCCACCCCCAGCCGCGCGGGGGGAGACGCGCGTCCGCCGAGCCAGGCCGGTGGAGCTGACTCACCTGTCGAAGACGCGGAAGCACTCTGCCAGCTCCTCCTCCGACTTGCCCTTGGCATCCTCCTTCATCTGGCGCACCATCATGACCAGGAACTCTTCGAAGTCGATGGTGCCGCTGCCTGCGGGAAGAAGCCGCCCTGAGGTCAGGAACCGCCAGCCCCGGCCCCCTCCCCAGGGATTGTTCCGAGAGGAAGACGCTGCTCACCATCTTCATCCACCTCCTCAATGATGGCATCCAGCTCCTCCTTGGTGGGAGTCTGCCCCAGCATGCGCATGACGGTGCCCAGCTCCTTGGTGCTGATGTCCCCGCCGCCATCCGCGTCAAACATGTCGAAGGCGGCCTTGAACTCTGCAGGACAGGCCCGAGTTAGCAGGGAGCTTGCCCAGCTCCCAGCAGCTGAGAATGATCCTCAGCTCTGCCCAGTGCTCGGCTCTGGGCCCCTGGCATCCCCCGGGTACCAAGGGGTGGGCAGAGCCATGGAGACAGCCCAGTGCCCTCCCAGGCTTGGGAGTAGGATGTGCTGGTCAGGTCTATCGCCCTCTTCCCTTCCCAGGAGAGGGCAGGTCCTGCAGGCAGGTCCCCCTTCTGCGTCACCCTGGGCCAGCAGCTCGTGTCCTTTCCCCTCTCTGCGGGGAGCTCTGACAGCCCCTCCTGCCCAGTGCCCAGAGGGGCTCGGTTACACTCACCCGCAATCATTTCCTCGCTGAGGAAGGACCGCGCTTCCGCCTGCTGGTCCGTCGTCTGCAAGGCAAACAGAACAGCTGCACACCCAGAGCCCCAGCCCAGGCCCTGCTGCCTCTTCTCTCAGCAGGCGGGGGGAGCTGCCGGGTCTGTCCCCTCTCTGCAGCAGGGTGCAGCCGAGGCGGGTCCCTGAGCCACACAGACCCAGACCCCCAGGCTGAGCACTGCCACCCCACCCCCAGCACAGCCCCAGCACCTGAGCTCAGAGCCATGCAATTCTGGACTCAGCCGCACGTCCCAGAGCCCTGCCACCCAGGCCACTGCCCACCGTGGTCCATGGGCATCCCATGGCCTGGGTGCCGGGCGTGTGCCAGGAAAAGGCAGACGTGAGCGTGTTACATGGGATTTACACAGACCTGTCAGCTGTGCACTGTCCTGGGCGGTCCCCAGCCAACCCCTGCAGGGCTGCCAAGCATCCTGTGAGCTCTGCGGCTGGCCCCGAGATCCTGCAGGCCACGGGGAGGGGCCTGCGTGAACAGGCCACTCACGGCCAGTTGCTGCTGCTGGAACCCAGCTCCCTCCCTGCCATGACCTGCCCCCAGGCTCAGCTCCAGGGGCAGCTCCCCCACTCCCCACAATCCTCTGCCCCCCCCAACTCCTCTCCCTCTCTGGTCATTGGGATTGGGGGGAGCAGCCTCGCTGCTGGGCATTAGCCTGAGCGCCCGGCTCCCAGCTCTGCTGGCTGCCTGGTCACTAGCCTAGCCCAGGCTGCTCCATCGATACTTGCAACGGGACCTGCGGGCTGGGGGTTCCCAGCCCTGGACGTGCGCGGCTATTCTTAGCAGAGACTCGGCTCCCTTTTAGGGGACCAGCGGGACGCCAGGCCCACGCACCTGTTGGGAATCGGATTGAGTTACTCCTTGAGGCCAGGCCCAGGCAGCTGGCGGGAGCTTGCAGGCCTGCAGACGGGTGTCTTATGACCCAGAGCTCAGCTTACTGGCCAGCCTGCTGTGCTCAGCGCTGCTCCTGAATCCCAGCCAGACCTCTGCTTCCTTGGAGTCGAAATGCAGCCTCCTGCCCCCAGTGCAGCACTACCCCACCCCCAAGGGATGGGATGCTAGGACGGGGCTGCCTCAGGGCTTCCTCTCCCAGCTGAGTGAGATGGGAGCAGCCCCTGCCCATTCCTCACCCAGCCCTCTGGGCCCCTTAGTAACCGTGCCCTGTTCCACACCCCTGGGTCGGCACCGTTTGGGGGGGAGGGGGCGGGACAGTATGGGACGAAATTCTGCAAATCGCAACATCATCACCTTGTTTTCCCAAATGCCCCAACACCCCCCACCCGCAGGGACCTTGTCCCTGCAGCCCCGATCCACCTTGATCTCATACAACCAGCCCAGCCGACTTCCCCCCGCTAAAGCTCTGATCAGGAGCCGCCCTGTGCGCAGCGCTCTCGCCCGCGTGCATGTTCCCGTAGGCAGTGGCTCCTCCTGGAGCATAATCTCTGCCCTGCAGGACCTGACCGTCCCATGGCTCCTGTGCCAGCCTCTCCAACGGGCACACGCCTGAGCTGCCCATCTCCCAGCAGGGGAACGCGCCTCCACCACGCACAGGTGCCCCCACCCTCCAGCCCGGCTGCAGCTCCCCGACGCCAGACTCTGCCAGCACAAGCCCAGGCCGCGCCATCTGCTGCCAGGCTGTTCCCGCGCAGGGTCTTACCATGTTGACTGGTCGCCCTGCAGCGCCCACAGACCAGAGTCACCGCAGCCTGCAACACACAGACCCCAGGAGCTTCCCCTCCACCCCTGGCCCCCCAATTTGTACTGTCCTCGACCAACATCCTGCCTCCCAGCACCACGCCATTGGGTGTCACCGGGTGCGGCTCTTGCAGCAGCCTATCAGCTGCCTCCCGTTAGCCCTCGCCCCCTGATTGGTGCCCGGGCCATTTTACCTAATTTAGCAAAAGCTTTATTGGCCGAGCAGTGGGGATTAAGAGCAGGTCAGGGAGCCGGCGAGGAATTCGGCGCCTCCAGGGGGCAGGACACTGGAGACACGGCTCCTCCCGGCTGAGCACCTGCCGTGGGCTGGCCCAGGAGGGAGAGGGTCCCAGCTAGAGCCAGCTGGCTCCCCGGGAAGAGCCAAGGAAGAGCCCACGGCTGCCCGAGAAAAGGGGGCCTGAGGGGGAGAACGACCTTTTGCCTTCAGCGCAGCAAAGAGGGTGACTTCCATATGGGCCCCCAGGCTGGGGAGGGCAGGGGAGTGAGGCCAGGGGGCAGGGGCAGGGCAGGTAGAATGGGGGAAGGAGGATGGATAGGACAGGTGCCTGCTCCCTGTCCCAGGCCGAGAACATCTCCTGCTTTTGTGCTATAAGCTGAGGAATCCCTGTGAGCTCCAGGCCCCCCAAGTGGTGGAAGCAGCCGTGCCACACGCTCTGACCCTGACCCCGCCCAGCCTTCAGCCCCCCATCCTTTCCCAGGTGCCACTGTCCCATGGCTGGCTCATCTCCCAGCCCAGCCGGGCCATGCAGCTTGGCGTATTTATCCCTTTTTCCAGATGATGTGGGGTCTCTGCCAGCCAATGTCTACAGCTATTTGCGGGGGCAGGGTTTATTCCTTGTTTCTAGCTCCCTCACCCCCCCAGTTCTCAGATGTCCCTGCGTCGTCCTGTCTTTCCCCCACTCCAGTGCTCCCTCTACCCCATGGCTCCCTTCCCTGCATTCCTGTAACTGGCCCCTCAGGCGGGGGCCAGAGCCCATCCTGACTGTCCTCCAAACATCTCACCCCAAGATGCCTCCAGTCGCAGAGCGCAAGGAGCAGCAGGAACCTCCTAGCTCTGCACCTGGGGAGTGGAACACCCTGCACTGAGAAGCCTGACATGGCAAAAGAGGGGATGGGACCAGCTCGGCTCCAAGAGGCCCCGGCATGGTGGCCGAAGGGCCTGGCATGACATCTGTCTAGCACTGGGTACTGCGGGAGCATGAGCCGTGCCTGAAGGCGCTGTCACAGCACCATGGATGGACACACCTGGGGAGTGCCAGCAAAGTGCCCAGGGCTCTGTCCAAGGAGGGGAGGAGGATGCCATGGGACTACAGGATCCTTGGCTTGCTTCTGGCCTTGCCAAGCCCATCCACTCCACAGCTGAGCCTGGGAGCTGGGCACAGCCCTTGTGAGAAGAGCCAGGCCTGGATTTTCTCTTCCACCCAGCAAACAGCATCTTCCCCATCCTTTCTCTGGGAGCGGGCAGCAGCACAGGCCAGAGGGGAGGGCAGGAGCACGTCTCCCCATGCCACTCCATATACAGGCTTGCTGTGGGAGTGGAGCAGACACTAGGAGGCTGAAGGAGAGGCTGGGAGCCCCGGCTAGGTAGCCTTGTCCTGCACAGCGGCTCAGATTCCTGGTGCCCTCTGGAGCTCTCCTGTTGTCACTCTCTTGTTTACATGGGGATCCGGTTTCCCACCCATCTAGGGAAGGGTGCTGTCCTTGGGAACACAGCAATAGCAAAAGAAGTGGAACCCCAGTCCCCTCCAACCCTGAGGGCCCACGGGAATGGCCAGGGCCAGGAATGGCTGCTTGGAGCCCAGACTGCCCCAGCCAGGCCATTCCAGACCCTGGAGTTGGTGCCATGTTTACAGCCATGGCTGAGAGCAGAGGGGGCACAAAGGGTCCGTGCTGGCCACTGGCTGAGGGGATGATCCAGGGGCACTGCAAGGCTGGGAACTGGCACAGTCAGTGCCCAGGTGTGTGACGCTTTGGGCATCAACAAGTGTGCTACTCTGGAAGCAGGGTCATCAGCGAGAGTCCATCCCCATTCCCTCTGTTCCCGCTCCCCATCCCCCCTTTGCATGCATAAAGCCCTGGGGAAGGGCCCAGAGCTTCCCCCAAATTCCTGTTGTGTCCCTGATGTAAATCAACCTGCGTCTGACATGGATCCCTGCTGGGTTAGTGGAACCGGGGGCCCGTTTGCACTGTCTCATTGCCTAGGGCCCCGCCCTGCTCAGGGCAGAGACAGGCACGGCCTCTGTGGGAGGGAAAGCAGTGGTTCTCGGGCTTTAGGGTAGATGCTGCCCCAGGGCTGAGCCTCCTCCAGCCCTGGATGGCAGCTGAAGGGTGGCGGCCCATGGCCCGAGGAGGCAGGAGTGGGGACAGGGCCCGGGGGCACACTGGGCCCAGCTCCGAGGGAGGAGTCCGACTGATGGGAGCAGCTGAGCTGGGCTCCGTCTGATATTAATAGACATTCCTAAGAAAACCTGCCGAGGAGGGAGTGGGTGCATCTCTCTAAATAAGGAAGGGAAGCAGCTGGATCCAGGCTGGGGCTGGGAAGGATGCCCAGGCTGTGGCTGACTTCCCAGTTTGGAGAGTCGCAGAGCCCTGGGGAGCCAGCAGCTTCTCACCCATGACAGGGACAGGCCTGCGGGCCCCAGGAACGGGGCTGTGAGCGTGAGTGTGTCTCTGTACCGTGGCCCCAGGACAGTATGTCTGCCAGACCCCTGGCACTTGCCCTCATTCTGCCAGCTGCTCGTGTCAACTACTGAAACACTCATGACCCTGTGGGGAGCGCATGGGGGAAGGGGGGGTCCCCCTCAGGCTCAGGCTGAGCCCCCTGGTGTGTGGGGCTCCCTGAGGGTCTCTTGGATGCACTCGTGCACTGGGCAGTTTTTAGATAAACCCACCCTGGGCGGATACAGACCAGCTGGGCTGGATCTGATTCCCTGCTGGGCACTCAGAGATACTTTGATCCGGGTTAGAAATGTGTGTAGAGAGCCCCTGGGGCTGGATCCAGATCCTGGGCATGGGGCATAGAATCCTGCTAGACCGAGTTAGAATCCGGACTGGGCACTCCACACACTGGGTTCGATCTGAATTGACTCTGGATTGGCTGGATGGTTGGGGGCGGGGGGGGGCAGAAGGCTGTTGCGGTTGGGTGCTCTGCGCACGGGGGTCCGGGACACCCAGTGGGAGACAGGGATGGATCCGGATTGGTCGGGTGCCGTTGTGTGGCTCAGGATTAACTCCGGATTGGGCGGCGGAGGCGGATCCAGATGAGGCGCCGTGCACAGAGGGAGCCCGCTCGGGATCAGCCGGCTCCGGGCTGGGCAGGATCCGGGTTCCCGGGCGGAGGCGGAGCTGCGGCGGGGAGGATCCAAGGAGGAGCCGCGGCTGAGCGGCCATCGCAGCCCGGACCGCGGCCCCGGTGAGCAGCTCGGGGGCCGGGAGCGGCTACGGGATAGTGCGGCCCGGCCCGGCCCCCACTGACCCCCCAGCTCCCGCGGGCGGCCCGGCCCCCACTGACCCCCAGCTTCCCCCCCCTTGATGCTCCATTAACCCCCTGGCTGCCTCTGCCCCCTCCCCTTTGGCCCCCCGCTCCCTCCATGGGGTACCGAGCTCGCTGCCCCGCAGCCTGGCAGCTCCTGGCTGGTGCAAGGCAGACAGAGGGAGCAGCGACCCTGGGGCTGGGGCCGGCTCTGTGCCGGAGGGAGCGTCTGTGTCCTGGGGGGCGCGGGGCCCTGGGGCCTCATTTCCCTGCAGGTTTGTAGCGAAAACCACAAAGCACTTGGAGCACCTGATTGGGAAGCTCCTGCCTGCACCTGTCGCCCTCCCGAACCCTGGCCTCAGCCTTGACCCCAATCCCGCCCCCCCTCCACCCCCCACTGCTCAGCCTGTGCCCCCCTCCTCTGGGGTCTCCCTGGACTGTGGCAGGTACAGAGTTGCCCCCGCCGCCATCTCTGACTGCTGGCCACGGTCTCACCTCTCCCTGCCCCACCCCTGGGTGCAAGCGCCTTCTCACACGCAGGCCCGGTGCATTGCCCCCCTTCCTGACCAGCCTCTCCTCCTGCAGCTGCTGAGCCGAGCCCCATGGCCTCCCGCCTCCTGCACCGGCTGCGGCATGCCCTGGCTGGAGAGGGCGAGGGTGACCGGGAGGGACAGGGCGGAGGCGGCTCAGAGGCGGAGGAATTCCCAGAGAGCTCCGAACTGGAGGACGATACGGACGGGCTGTCCACGCGGCTCAGCGGCACCCTGAGCTTCACCAGTAATGAGGAGGAGGAGGAGGAGGAGAATGAGGAGGATGCCGCTAGCCGGGAGCTGGGGCTGCCCAAGAACCCCGGAGCCATGGAGAATGGAGGCAGGTGCCAGGGTCCCCTAGTTACTCGGGTCTGGGATGGGGGTGCTGGCCCAGCCAAGACCCTTTTCTGCTGGGGTGGGGATGGAGGCTCTGTTATTCCAGTAGCGCTGGCGAGGCCCAGCCACGGGCCCCTCGTGCTAGGTGCTGTATAAACCCAGAACAAAGGCAGCCCCAAGGAGTGTCCAGTCTGAGTGCATGAGGAGACAACAGCTGCCAGGGGAGCACGAGGAACCAGCGAGGCCACACCGGCCAGCCCGATGGACGGTGGGCTCGGCCAGCCCGATGGACGGTGGGCTCGGCCAGCCCGCCGTCAGGTTGGTTGTAGGCCCCACAGCGTGTGCCTGGGAAGGCAGCATGGGAGAATGTGGGCTGGCATGAGGGGCCAGTGCCAATGGACTGCCCACGCCTGCGCCCAACAGGGAGCCCTGCACTCCCCAGGCCTCTCTCTGCAGGAGGGGGCCCCGGGCCACTGGGGGCAAGCCCTCCCCCTCCCCCTCCCTTTACCAGGGTGGCTGGCCTGCGGGGTGAGTGCTTGGCTTGTCTCCGGTGCAGATCAGAGCCCCACTCCAGCTGAGCACCTGGGTAGTAACCTACTGACACGCCAGCTCCACGACTTCTGGAGGAGATCGCGCAGCAGCCTGGCTCCCCAGCGCCTGCTCTTTGAGGTCACCAGCGCCAGCGTTGTCAGTGAGCGCTCCTCCAAATACGTGGTGAGTGACACTGGCCGGGGGGGCCAGGCTGGGATTCTGGAGGGGGTGACGGGGTACAGGCTGCCCAATCCTGTGGGTGCTGGATGCCCCCCGCTCCTCCCACCCAAGCACGCCACTCATGAGAAGTGCTTGGGTCCCAAGACCCTTGGGAGTGTGCTGTCCCCGTTGGACGGAGAGGGAGGGCAAGGCGACCGGGGGGGCTGGAGCTGATTCTTGTCTCTGTCTCTCCCTGTGCTGCTCGGATGGCGCTGGCGGCTCAGACGAGCCTCAGGTAACTATTGCTGCTGTTACCCAGCCTGCTCCCCTCCCCCTGCTCCCGCCAGCCCTTCCCTGCCCCAGGCAGAGCCCCCAGCAGGTCTCTGCTGCCTGTCCCCTTCCCCAGCGCGTGCACCCAGGTGCGATCGGTTGGCTGCGCCGCCGTCCCCAGCGTTCCCCCCTGCGTGCTGAGTCTGGGGCAGGCGGAGCCTGTGCACCCAGCTGCTTCTCGCTCACGGCCCTGCTCTCCCACAGCTCTACACCGTCTACCTGATCCGCTCCGGACAGTTTGACAAGGCCCCGGCCGCCATTGCCCGGCGCTACTCGGACTTCGAGAGACTGAACCGGCGCCTGCGCCACCGGTTTGGCTGCGACATGGCAGGCGTCTCCTTCCCCAGGAAGAGGCTCCGCAAGAACTTCACAGCAGAAACCATCGCCAAGCGGAGCCGGGCCTTTGAGCAGTTCCTGTCCCACCTGCACTCCATCACCGAGATCCGCCGCTCCTCCGACTTCCTGGAGTTCTTCTTCCTGCACGACCTGCAGGCAGCACAGCGCCTCACCTGCAGCGGCATGTACCGCGAGGCCCTGGCCACCTGGAGCAACGCCTACCGGCTCCAGGACAAGCTGGGCGTCTGCAGCTCGGGCCGCTTCCTCCTCACGCTGGCTGGCCTGGTGGTTTGCCACCAGGAGCTGGACGAGCTGAGCGAGGCTCATCGCTACTGCGAGCAGGCTCTGCAGCTCCTGGAGGCCCAAGACAGCCACCCCTTGCTGGAGCCCTTCCTTCAGGCGCATGTCCACCTGTCCTGGAAGGTGGGGAAAGACAAGCGCCAGTCGGAGGCCAGGCTGCAGGGGCTGCAAGGAACTGGGCTGGCTCTCCAGCAGCAGCCCACCCTGAAGGAGTTCTTGATCAAGGAGGCTCTGGACTGAGTGCCCAGGCCCCCAGCACTGGGGCTGGGCGGGGACCGAGCAGCGTGGGTCTCGAGGAAGGAGGCTGCTTTGTTCATTGGGACTGGAAGAGCAGCAGCGGCTGTAGGTCAGGGATGGGGTGTGTCTTGAGCCTAGGCCTAGAGTGGTAGAGGGGGAGCTGCAGGTCAGGCTAAATGTGCAGTGGCAGGGATTTGTCTGTACGGTGCAGGGGGGAGAGCGGGACACTGGCAGAGGGGTGGGGCGGGGCCCTGGACTGGCCCAGCACCTGCCTGTCCTAGGACCTGTTCCCTTGGAAATGTGCTTCTCCAAGTATGCGAAATGGTCCGTCCCCCGGTGCTGGGCGTGCAACCTCCCTGGTGCCAGGTCGACTCCTGGCTCCCTTAGGGGAGGGAGCTGCTGCTGGGCCATATTGATACAGCACTAAAGGGATTCGCTGGTGCCAGGCAGAGTCTGGGGCTCTCCTTGGGAACTTTTAACAATACTTGAAGACTTGGTAGGAAAAGGGGCCGAAACTCCCCAGAGTGGGTTCAGATTAGCCCTCCCCTGGCCCCATTGCAAGGAGACAGCTCTCCAGCCTTTCAGCAACAACCCTAGGGGCCAGGGCAGCAGCAGGGGTGGGAGGACAGATCCCCAGGACCCACCGTGCCTTGTGCTTTGGCTGAGATGTGAAGACAGTCAGTCCTCCTCCTCCTCCTCCTCTGCCTCTACCAGGCCTTACTGTGCTAGGCTACTGCTGGAGTGGCTGAGACTCCCCTGGGGCCTCTCAAAGCCTGCCCAGCCTGCAGGGAGAGCGAAAGCAGGGGCTGCAGCTGAGCCACTGGGGCTGGGGAGGAGAACTGAGAAAGGGAAGCTGCAAGGGCTCTGCAGCAGCTTTCTTCCCTGGCCCAGCCAGAGATGCCCTGCAGCCTGAGCTCCAGCCCCTTGCTCTCCTCATACCTCCTCTGGGTCCCTGCCCCTCCTCCAAGCCCCCGGGGGCTCCCTTCTGAGTAGGTCATAGCTCCAGCAGGGTGCTACTCCAGAGCAGATGTCTAAATGCCATGGAGGGACTGAGTCTGGGTGGGCCATGGAGGCTTTATTAGAGGGAGGCGGGGGACAGTGTCTGACAGGCCGCTCTAATCAACAGTCAATAAAACGGATATTCCCACGGCTGCTGTGACTGCGTGGTCCCTTCGGTGCAGCCCTGGGCGGTTGCAGACTGGGCTGAGGCTTCCAGCAGCACGGAGCTCGTGCTGGCTTGAGGCTTCTCTCCACTCCTGCCCCAGATCTTGGTCATGCCCATCTTGGTGTGGGGGCCCAGCACTGCCAGCTGCCCAGCCTGCACCCCCAGAGCAGGGGTGGATGTGGCTGCTGCTGACTTGTCCAGCTACAGTTTGCTCTCAGCTGGGCTCTGCGTCACCCTGATGACTCCTTCCTGCGCGCAGGTGACAGCCAGGAGTCCATCCCTGCGCCAGAGCCGCCCATGCACCAGCCCTCGGCACCCACCTGCCCGGGAGAGAGAGCATCCATTACCCTGTGGCCAAGCGGCTCCCCAGCACCTGCAGCAGGGGGAGGACTTACCGGCCCAGGGGCTCTCGCACTCGTACAGCATCCAGTGGTCAGCGCGGAAGGGGGCGTGGAACCACATGGAGTGGTCGAGGGACACCATGAACTTGACAGGATGCTGCCGGTGCGGGAGCAGAGCTGTGCCCAGGAAGGCGTAGTCGGAGATGTAGGCAGCCACGCAGCAGTGCAGCTTCATATCACACTCCCCTGCCAAGCAACCAGAACCCAGCCTCAGAGTTCAGAGATGAGCCCTGACGTGCCATGCTCGTCCTCGCGGAGCGGCTGCCTTGGGGAAACGTCTGTGGAGCTGCTGAGGGTTCAGCTCGCCTGAGGGGTGTGGGCCAGGCCCCTCCCATGCTGCACTATACCTGGCCACTGAGCTGATGAACACAGTGAATGAGCCAGCAGCTGCAAAAGGCGAGTCCCTGCTGCGCCCGAACTGTTGGCCTATCCTGGGTTAGGGAGGCAGTGGGGCTGTGCACGCAGGCCATCACAGGCATGGGAGCAAGAGGTGGGAGATCACCGGCAGCTCCCCCTGCCCAGAACACGGACTCAGCAGTGAGGCTTGACACAGCCTTGACCGGGCCTGCCCCTTCATTCCAGGTGTGGGCGGTCAGGCTCAGCAAGGCAGATCCAAGTGTGGAGGGGCTTAGTGTGCGTGAGTGGGGGGATCCAGGTGTGGGTGGCTCAGTGGGGGACCTGGATGCACGGAGGCTTGTCGCAGGGTTTTGAATGCAATGGCAATCGGACTCTGCAGGGGAGTCCAGGTGAAGGTAGTTGGGGCTCAGCAAGGGGGTCTGGATGTGGGGGGGGTAGAGCTCAGCAGGGGGGTTGGTGTGGGAGGAGCAGTGGGGGATCCAGGTGCAACTGGTTGGGGCTTAGTGGGGTGGGAATCTGGGTTGCTCGTCGGGGTGGTCCAGGGGGAGTGGGGCTCATCAGGGTGCGGGGGTACTGAGTGCAGGTGGGTGAGGCTCAGCGGGAGGGTCCGGGTATGAGGATGTCTGGATGCACGGGTGTTGGGCAGATGGGGGAGCAGCTCCCTGTACAGGGATCCCTCCCCCTGTAGCTAAGGAGCGACAGGTGCAGGAAGCAGAGGGGGGAATTTGCAGAGCTTCCTGTACCTGCGGAAGAAATCTGGGAATGGGTCTGACCTGGCCCCGGATGCCGTGCAGGGAAAGAGGAAGTCCCATCCTCCCCAGCCAGGACTAGCAGCTGAGCCAGGCGCAGGGTAGGCGCCACCAGCCGGGTCTTCCCTAGTCTCACCCTCTGCCCCACAGTGATTTACCTGGGCACTTGAAACATACTGCTGTGGGAGTCACGTGACTGCTCTTTTGGCTTCCCTTTGCTTCCCCATCAGAAAGTCATTTTTCTGCAGGGAAGCAAAGAAATCTGCAGGGGACATAAATACTGCACATGCGCAGTGGTGCAGAATTCCCCCAGCAGTCAGCTTCTCTGTAAAGCTCCAGACCTACATCCTGGCTGTGTGGCCACAGGGCCTCAGGCCTCTGCCAAGGGGCACTTCTCTGGCCACCCCAAGGTAGCGGCAGTTACCAATTGCATTGCAGCACTTGGCCCTTAGGATGAAATCCAGTGTCATTATCCCCACGTTACAAAGGGGGACACTGGCAAGTGTTGACTAAAACTTGCTCACGGCCACAGAATGAGTCCATGGCAGAGCTGGGTACAGGCCGCAGGAGTTCTTGGCTGCCATTCCCTGCTCACCTACTAGGCAGCAGAGTCTTTCTGGGAGCCTGGAGGAAGTAAGGGGATGCCCTGGGGGTGCACGCCGAAAGCAGGTACTTAGTCCTTGACACAGGACTTACCAATGTAGCCTCGTGCCCGAACCCAGAGCAGCTGCTTGGGCTCCTGAGACAGCTGGCAGAACGTCTTCGACGGGCTCACAGGCTTGATCTCAACTGGTACCTCCTGGGCCAGGATCTTGTTGAGTCCCAGCCTGTATTTCTCCACCAAATTGGGATCCCTTTAGACAACGAACACAGTGACACTAGTGCTAGATTTCCAGCAAGAGCTGCTGTAGTGACGTCAGGGCTACAAGGGCAGCCCACTAGCCAAGTTGATTTGGTGGGGAATCCCCACGTCGGCTGCGGTAGTGTCCGCTCACAGCCCCAGGATGGAGGTGCTCTGGCAGAGCTCTCAGGGAGCTTCCCATTGCCAGACAATCACACGGTCACTCTCCTCTGCTGAAGCTGGACCCCTCTCTCGGGAGGTGGGTTTCCTCCCTCTGGGCTGACTCTGCTTAGCAAGCTGTGAGAGCTGCCTCTCCCCAACCGTTCCCCAGCCCACGCAAATGAGGGCAGAAGCTGCTGCCCTGCTTCCTCTCCGTTCACTCACTGCAGGTATTTCTGAATTAGCTCTTCTTGAGACAGCAGCTCCTCGGGGGGTGGCACAGTGGGCATGGTGAACTGGTGCTGCACGGGGCTCTCCTGGGTCTGCTGGAAGGAGGCCTGGCAGATGAGGATTGGCTTCCCATGCTGAATGGCCTTCACTGAGCGAACAGAGAAGCTGTTCCCTGTGCGTGTGCGCTCCACCTGGTATAGAACCGGCACCGTAGGATCCCCTGGAACAGGGAAAGGCTGTGTGACATAGAGCAACATCTCACTCCTGGCTACCCAAGGGCAGCGCCGAGCACCTGAGCGCTAACAGCTGCTGTTCGAAGGGGATAACATTTACAGAAGAAGGGACCCTCTGCCTGGCCCCCATCATCTGCATTAAGATCAGGACTGGAATCCAGAGCTGCCTTGGAAGCTACCAAGATACCTCCTTGGGTGAGTTTCCTACCCAAGGATCCCTCAGTGAGGAGCAGTTTCCTAAGGCATTCCCATGAGGACTCTTTGCTGCTGCCAATGTCTGCTTCAGGCTCACAGTCCCTGGAGGGGACTGGCTTTGCTGGGTGACTAACACACAGAGCAGTGCACTAATTCCCACCACCCCTGAGCTCAGGCACTTTACCCATTTTACAGCTGTATAAAACAAGGCAGAGGAGTGATCTGCAATATGAAATCCCAAACCCACCACAGGTAGGTGCTGTTCCTCCAGCCAGTAAAGGCCCCAGACCTGGGTGACTCTGAAGAGCATGTATCATACCTCAGCTTACTCTGCATGTACTGGCAAGAGAAGCTTCCTCACTTTACCCCAGCAACAGCTGGGCACTGCACCCAGATCGGAACACCCAGGGGGCTCCACCAGCTCCTACTACTGACCTCAACATCCTCCCCCACCACACTGCAGTGACTCCAGGTGAAGTGTTGCCTGGAGCATCCTTGGCAGATTAGCCAGGCAACCTTTTATTGTATGTAAGTTCGTATACAGCGCTTGTCACCGCAGCATCGGAGCACCTTCCAGTCCTTCATTAAGTGACATGACTATTATGTCATGTGGTAATAGTTCTCTCATCCTCTGACCCCCAGGGGAGAGGTGTCTTGTTTCTGCAGCTACATACAGTAACTCCTCGCTTAACGTTGTAGTTATGTTCCTGAAAAATGCTACTTTAAGCAAAACGATGTTAAGCAAGTCCAATTTCCCCATAAGAATTAATGTAAATAGGGGGGTTAGGTTCCAGGGAATTTTTTTTCTCCAGACAAAATAAATAAATGTATATACACACACACACACACAGAGTATAAGTTTTAAATAAACAATTGAACACTGTACACAGCAATGATGATTGTGAAGCTTGGTTGAGGTGGTGAAGTCAGAGAGTGGGGGGATATTTCCCAGGGAATGCCTTACTGCTAAATGATGAACTAGCATTCAGCTGAGCCCTCAGGGTTAACACGTTGTTAACGTATCCTCACACCCTACAAGGCAGCACGAATGGAGGGAAGAAGCACAAATGGAGGGAAGAGACACAATAGATGCATAGCAGTGGCTGCAAACATTCCCTGCGGAAACTGAACAGTGATGAAGAACCCATGCTATCCCACTGCAGCACACCACTCCCTCCACTTTCCGACATGCCGGGGGGGAGGGGATTGTGTGTGTGTCTGTGTGTGAGAGAGAGAGACGTGCATTGCCCCTTTAAGTATGCTGACTGCACTGTAAGTACACTGCCTTTTTAAGCAGATCAGCAAATTGACAAGCAGCTTCTGCCAGCAAGCTCCCTCCCTTTTGAGCCCTGTCATGTGTCATCTCTGTGGAGATGGGGGGTAGGAGTGGGGGGAGAGGAGCAGCAGCAAGGAGACACCCTGACATCAGCACCCCCCCACCCCAGGCTGCACGCCAAGCAGGAGGCTGGGGAGCAGCACAGGGCAGTGGGGGGAGGGACGGCTGAACAGGGAACCCAGGGGGGCTGATGGGGGCTGCCGGCCCACCCCGGTTCCAAGTCCCCGGCCCCAGCGCCAAGGGGCTGCTCTTCCTGCGAGCAGTGGACAAAGCAGCCGGCTGCCAAACGACGTTATAGGGGAGCCTTGTGCGACTTTAAACGAGCCGCGTTCCCTCATAGGTCAGCGACGCCGAAGCACCGTTAACCGGGAGGAGCCGCGGCGTTCCGGGCCAGGCAGGTCGCTCTCTGGGCCAGGGCAGCGCGGCCAAGGTCCAGGAAATGCCCCGTGCACTTGGACCGGCGCCAGCCCCCGGCCGGAGCGCTCCGGCTTCCCGGCGCCGCCTTTACCTGCTCGCACAAAGTAGCAGTGCAGGGAGTGGGCGTGGACGTCCTCGCTCACCGCCTTGGCGGCCGCCACCAGAGCCTGGCCCACGATCTGCCCGCCGAAGAGCCGCCGCGTGGCGGGGACCCAGTAGTGCCGCCCTCTGCGGGGACAGGAACGGGCCGAGATCAGCCCCGGGACACCGCCCCGTGGCGCTTCCCGCCGGCGGGGGACCGGGCGGAGCGGCTCTCCGGTCCGCGCTCGCTGGCCGGCCGCTTCCCGGCCGCGCGGGGGGGGCAGGGGGCCCCGGGGCAGGGGGGCGCGGGGGGGGCAGGGCTGCCGCCGGCCCTGCCCCGGCGCGATTCCCCGCTCTCCGGCGGCGGCGGGGGGAGGGGGGCTCGGGGGGGGGGCAGGGCTGCCGCCGGCCCTGCCCCGGCGCGATTCCCCGCTCTCCGGCGGCGGCGGGGTTCGGGGGGGGGGGGGGCGCGGAGGCCGCGCGCGCGCCAGGGGCCCCGGGGAGCGGCGCCGCCGGCACCTGAACAGGTCCAGGTCCAGGGGCTCCAGGCTGAGGACGCTGGTGACCAGGACGCTGCGCAGGTCGCCGGGGGGCGCCGGCTGCCCCGCCTCGGGCCGGTCCCCGCTCCCGGGAGACTCGGCTCCAGCCCCCGCCGCTGGAACCCGGAAGCCGCCGGCGCTCGTGGGGGCCGCCATCTTCTTTAGTCACGTGACGCGAAGTCTACCCAGAAACGACCTCCAAAGGCGGGCTGCTATAGGCGTTAACACGAGTGCACCCGCTGATTGGCTGTAGGAGCTGCCCATCATCCTGTACATCCGGTAACTTCTTGAAGAAGCGGGAAGTACCCGCCCAATATATGGGGGCGGGACGTGCGATCTTATTGGACTGCTCAATTGTCAGTCACTTGTCACGTGATCCCCAAGTTCTGTGTTGCTTGGTGAGGCTGCTGTCAATCTGGCATCATAGCCGCTGATTGGCCAATTCGCTGAGGAGGGCGGTGGCTGTGGCTGGGTTAATATGAGCTGAGCTGGCTCACGTACCGTCTCCATCTTCATCAGCAGCTGTAGAGGCAGGTGGGGCTCGGTCCCCGCCCCCGGGTGAGCCCCAGCGCAGGGAGAGGGGCTCTTCTGCCTGCCCAGGCCCAGGCCCAGGCAGTGCTGGGGGCTGGGCTCATTGCAGGCAAGGGGGAGCCGGGCTGGGAGAACCCAGCTGGGGCCTGGGGCGGCGCCCAGCGGAGGGGCTGCCGGGCTGGCATGGCGAGCAGAGAGGGTTAAGCTCAGGTGCGGCCCGGGGGCTGGGGAGAAGTCCAGGAATCCGAGAAGGGTTACAGAGGCCCTGGCTCTGAGGCACGCGGGACGTTGCCCGCAGGAGACGCTGAGGTGTGTGGCATGCTGTGCAGCAAAGCTGGAGCTCTTCTAGCACCGTCGTATTCCAGCCCTAAACTTAGGGCGAGGCTCAGAGCGCCTAGGCGTGGTGACAGGGCACATGCAGGGGACTGAATAGCCATGGAAGTTGGCTCATGCTTTAGAAACTACGATGACTTCAAGGAGTGTTTCAACACTTACAAGAAAGAGAACAAGTGTCACTATGGCTTAAAGAACTGTGTCTCTGTCCGCTTTTACAACCGGAAACATGGGACCAGCATCCGCGATGACATCACGTAAGGCTCTCTGTGCTCTAGGGGTGGGAGGGAAGGGGACCTCAGGCACTTATGAAAATACTCTCCTGCTTCCTGAGGTAAGACCAAGATCCTTCCTGACCCACCTGTGGTCATTAAAGATCCTCTGGCCTTCTACCAGGGGTAGAATATTAACCTTAGTGTCCGGCCAAGTCCCAGCACGGGGTCAGTCTGTGCTGCCTAACTAAATAGCTTCTGCAGTCTACATTGGAAATGGGGTTCTTTTTCACTTTTTGTCTGAAACTGCCATGCAGTGTTACCATATGTAGTTAAATAGCTGCCTTGGTCCATCCCAGAGGTGGGTGTGCTTCACTGGGGAAGAAGTGGGTCCTTTGAGAAGTGTTTTGGGACAATAACAATACCCAATTCTTCTCTGCACTTATTAGTAGATCTCAACATGCTTTACAAAGGAGGTCAATGTGACTATCACTGTTTTATAGAATGGGAAACTGAGGCACTGATCAAGGAGATGTCATGCCCAAGGGTCACCCAGCAGGCTAGTGACAGAACGAAAAATGGAACCCAGGTCTCCTGAGTCCTAGTCTGGTGCTCTATCCACTAGGCATAAGAGTTATTTGTACCTGTTTGAAGTGATCAGTTGTGGCTGTGTCACATCGTCCTTAAAAATCATGGGCCAGATTTTCAAATTTGTGTGTGCTTAAGTTAAATGCAAATACCAGTATGCAGGCACTCATTGGGTATCTGCCATACTTGCCAGTTTCAAACTCTCATCCTGTTTTGAGTCAACATTAATTTCACACCTTCACCTTTTACTAATGTCTTTTTGGCTAGTACCTATCTCCTCCCATAATATACTCTCTCACTTTCCCCTTAATTCCTCTGGTAGTATTCTCTCATTTTGCGTTTTTTGTTGTTCATAGTTCTTTCCCTGCTGCCTGAACTGATTGTTTGTTGGTTTGAGGGCATGCTCACCCCCTCTCCCTCCCCTGCCTGCCTTTCATTTCCAGGACAGCCTTTTTAATCTTGATCGGTGAGCTGATGACTTGTGAGACCATACAGGCTAACTTCTATTTCTTGCAATTTTCTTTTTCCAAGGAACTGTCTGTTGTGTGCCTTAATTAGTGTCGATTAGCATTCCCCAGTCATCTTCACACTAATGGGTTTTAGTATTGCCTTCCATTGCACCTTACTTAAGGTCTGATTATACAGATCTTACTTACGTGAGCAGCCCTATTGAAGTAATGGGCCCAATTTGCCGCCTTTATAAGTTAGTGGAATCACTCATGTGAGTAAAAGGCTGAACGATCAGACTCCAGTTTCTTAATTCCTCCAAACTTGCGTTCTTGAAACATAAATTCCTGATGCATGATAGGAAATGCTTCGTTACTATGTTGAACTAAAGTAACTTGTCATCTGCTCCTCTTGATGCAGAAGACAGCTGTAGGAGTGATTTGGGCTGCAAAGGAATATAATAAGAGCAAATAAAACTTCCTGAAGTGATCGTGTCAGTGATATGCTTTGACCTTGCCACCTCCGAGGACTGGGAGTGTCTGAGACCAATTGCAGAGGATTCGTCAGAGATGGAGATTTCAGTCTAACCTAAGACAGTGATCAAACATTATAAGTATCACTTTAGTCTCTTCTTTCTTGACCTGTATGTGGAACACTAGCCATATTCAGTGAAATCTTTTCATCCTAACATCTCCTATTATGATGGTATGTGCTTGTCATGCAGTCCTTGGCTACGGTGTTGGCATGTCAGAGAGGGAGATGGCTCTGCACCAGTACTGTTTGGTCAGACTACGTTCTGTTCCATTGCTAACTGTCTCTCCACTTCCCCAGGTTCATCCAGGTGAAGTTTGGCTGTGTCCGGACGCGGGAATACAGTAAGAAGAGGAAACCACAACCCAGCTTGTGCCCAGCTTTTTTTGTCCTGCAGTATAACGAGGAAATAGATCGGCTGGTGATTACTGAACTGAACAGTAATCACATCCATGTAGACCCGGGGGGAACTTCCTTGGCCCGTACTAGCTCTTCTCTAGTGATGAGAACCACAACCAAAATTGCAGGTTGCATGGCAGATGGCAGTCCTGCAACAAAACTGCGTAGACAACAATCAAGAGAGGCAGAAGCCACTGTAACAATCAGTGAGGAGTGTGTGATGGCTGACATGACTTTGAATGGGTCACCTGCTCCACTTAGCAAGGTTGCTATGCAACCTGAGGCAGTGAAGGAAAGTGTCTCAACTTCAGCTTTAGTCAGAATTGCAGAGGTCATGAAAAACTTCCTGAGGGTGGACATGGGCTCATTGGCCTCTATTAGCGTGGGCAGCAACCAGGACCTAGACAGACTGAACTTCCAGACCAGCAAGATGAGGAGCCTGTTTGTCAAATTTCCTGAGAGCCTTTTGCTGCACAGGGTGCAGAGTGAGAGAGGGCATGTGCTTTATGCCTTCCTTGTGGAGAGTAAGGACCGAGTAGGGAAGATGGTGCACTTTGCTGTCCTGAAGGAGGACACCGGTGAGAATGTAAGCAAAATGCTGACTGTCTTCAAAGAGTTCAATCCCGAGTGGCAGAAGGTCAAGGTGGTCTTTGTGGACATGTCTTTCCTTCACAAAGCCACCATGCAGGAGCTCTTCCCCTCAACCCAGGTGCTTCTCTCTGTCTACCACACTGTCAGATTCCTTGAGAAGAAAGTAAAGGAAACAGTGGCCACTGTTTCCTTCAAGCATAAACTGAAGTTGGCTTTGAGGGAGGTGGTTTTTTCCACCTCAAATGCAAATCTAGACATCTTGTCTCAGCTGGTAAAGCGCTTGGTGGACAAAGAGTTGTACAACTATCTTCAGGCCAACTGGTTCTCCTGTGAGATGCTGTGGTACATGCATGCAAAGAAGGGCCTTCATTCCTGCAGCACCTATGTAGACAGTCTGGATCTCATCACTCATAAAATATCCAGTCTCTTCAACAAGCAGTTGTCCCTGGAGACCAGCATCCTTCACTTTGTTGAATATGCCGACTGCTTCAATACCAAAGGTCTGGAAAACCTGAACCAGGGTTTCTCAAGTGTTGAAGAAGAGAATCAAAGCAAACGTGTGGAAAAGCCGAAGGTGCGTACCCGTGCCTCCATGAAACGTACCCCTGTTGCTGCCTCACAGCCCCAAAACAAATGTCCTGAACCGCCCAACCAACTTGCCAAACAGAAACCTGCAAATACCCCAGGCGCCATGCTGGCAGCAATCCGAGAGAGTTGCACAGACCTAGGCTACCAGCTGTGTCTGAATGAGTGGGAGGTGGTGCAGAAGTCAACTCAGCTCATTAATGTCCTGAAAGACAATATTGTGGTTCAGCTGCTAGAAGACACACACCAGGTCAGCAAAGACTGCAAGAACTGCAGCTGTTACTTCCACTGCCGGTACCAGCTCCCCTGCAGGCACATCCTGTCTGTGCTGCATGCCAACAAGAAGGCTGTGGAGGAAGCTATGGTATGCAAGCGTTGGCAGAAGAAGTACCAGCACCTTTCAGTCTTGGGAGATAACCTCCTAGATGATATTGGGCCCTCAATGGGTAGCCAACCAGCAGCAGAAGAAGAAAGATATGACAAAATCCAGTCCCTCAGCAAGGAGCTTGCTAATCTCCTGATGCAGTGTGATGGGGAAGAGCTAGAGGAGCGCAGCTCCACACTCAAAATGATTGTGGATATCTGGGCTAAATCCTCAGAGCCAGTGGAGGCTGGGAAATGCTCTACCTTCAGAAATGTGGGGGATTTGCCATTTCTTTGGGTAAAGCAGGAGGAAATAGAAATGGAGGATGCAGGTTGCAACCTCTGAGAGATCACTGACAGGTACCAACATGTTCCTGATTTGAAATGCCAGACGTTCTCGATTCAAACTTGGAGATTCAACAAGCTGTTAGTGGGAGCTGATGGTTTAATCCTCTCCCAGCCTCTTATGGTTCTCTCCCCATTCCCAGTCCCAGGAGACTCAGGTTAACTGTTAACTTCCAAGACTGTTGAAGATCTCAGTAATAAACTTGAGACTTTCCTGTGTGCTTGTGTGTCTTCTCGGACTAGCCATGTTGTGGGTTTCGTTTTGGTTTGGTTTTTCTGGTAAGAGATTATAGGTGGTTAGAAGATGGCAATTCCTACTTGCCAAGTACATGCTAGGTGTCTGTGTAAGAACCTCAGGGCTGCTGAAGTCAAGCCAGTAATGCTCCCTGTGCGATGGTCTCCTTAGCCCAGTCATCTGCCACAGAGGCCTGAAAACTAAGCTGAACCTGATATAGAGGGCCTTACACTCAAAACCTGGTTATAGTGATTAAATTGAATAAGTTTCCTAACTCACTACTTTGGTTTCTGAAAACTAATTCTTGGTTTTTAAATTTTGGGGTGAACTTGTTCTCATTCCTTGCTGGGTAAGGCTTCAAAAAAAAAAAAGTACTTGGCTTTGAACAGGCAGAGATGCAAGTCCAGCTGCCTTCCTCCCTACATCCTCTGCTGTGCACTATTTCAGGGCTGTGCCCTGCTCTCCTCTAAATAGCAGCTGGAAGAAAGTGCAATAATGCGTTTATGGTTTGTATGTTGCTGTTTGTGCTGAGACCACTGCAAGCAGTGGTCAGTTCGCTGCTGTGTATTTAGACCAAATTAATTGTTAAAATATGGTTCTGACTTTGTTTTGTCATTAAATTTGTTTTCCATTTTGTCTTGGGCCATAGCCTGTCCTTCATGCTTGGCTTAAAATGTTTCTTTGCTTTTAGTCCCATAGTGGTTTCTAACCAAAAGCATGTAAAGTAGTGCTGAGGCAGCTATCATCTCCAGTCTTTGAACTTCAGCCCTATAAACATGAAATATGTGCCTTCCTCGATTGCATTCAATGTGGTAGTGTCCTAAGGGGAAGTGGCTTGGGAGCTCTGGGTGGAAGGGTTGTTTTTCCCACCATTACAATTGTTAATGTAATATCTTGGTATACAAATAACTTACTTAATTGAGGATTTTTGTTTGCTGTAGTAGAACCAATGTCCATCCTAGAAAGGAAAGAAAAACAGGCCCTTTCCCTTCAGTTGATCAGGATGGACCCTGCTTTCCTTTGTGTGCTGCCGGGGCCTCTCCAACTGGAAAACTTGGAATAACAGCATTGGGCAATGCCACAGGAAGCAAAACTAACTCCCCAGAGTGGACTCTTGTCTGCACTAAACTGCTGCTAAGCCATTATCATGCTCCAGACCCTGTTAGTCCATGGTGGCTTTAAGGGGAGCTTTTTCCCGTGTGTGTGTGTGAGGTTTCAGAGTGGTAGCCATGTTAGTCTGTATCAGCTAAAACAACGAGGAGTCCTTGTGGCACCTTAGAGACTAACAAATTTATTTGGGCATAAGCTTTCGTGGGCTAAAATCCACTTCATCAGATGCATGGGGGTGGAAAATACAGTAGGAAGTTTATATATATCTGTACATGAAAAGTTGGTAGTTGCCTTACCGGGGGGGGAGTGTGTGTGTGCATGCATAATGGAGGTTGTTTTGCCTTTCCGAAAGGCAAGCTCGGTTTTCATCAGCTGAAAGCAACAGAAGGGAGAGACCTAGCTGTATTGTTTGATCAGAGGAGCCCTGTGAGTCATCTGTAATGATCCTAAAAGCTCATGCTTCAGAACTTCAGCCGGTCACCTCCAAGGGCCAGGAAGGAAACTCTTTTCCTGTGACCCCCATGGCATATTCCGAGTTTCTTTCCTCCTTCCTTCCAAGCATCAAATTGGGATATGGGACAGAGTGGGCCAATGCTCTGTGGTGGTACAGAATTCTTTTTCCCCAAGTGCTTGGGTCACGGGCCCATCTGAGGCTCTAACTGATTTCCCTATTCCAGATTGGGAAGGAATTTTTTCCCCAGTCAGATTGGAAAGAAATTTAGGTATGGGTGTCCCCTTCCACTGCAGCATGGAGTGGGGGGTTGCAGGCTAGGTTCATCTGCATATATCATTGTCAATTCCCTGCTATTTGCAAGGACCTTGGCCAGTGGTGAGCCTCGCTCCCTCCAGTTCTCTGCCTGTGGCACACTTTAGCTTAGTGTCCTGAAGGCTGCAATCTATGTGTCTCATCCTGTTGGTTGATTTGGGCTTGGTGCAGGGGTTGCTGGGTGATGCAGAGTGGCCTGTGGTATACAGGAGGTCAGACTAAATGATTGGGTGCTGTATGTTAACCTTAAACTGTATGACCTTGAGGCCCATTTTTAGGTCAGAGATGAGCTTGTGTGGAGGTGCCCAAATCCATGTGTCACTGGCACCATATCTCCTGGGCAGGGTCTAGTTCTGGGCCTCCCTGAGGCAGCAGCTGCATGGTCTAGATTGAAGCAGGGCCTGTGCAGGCCAGGGCTATGCCTTGGGGCAGGCAGTGGTAGATTACCACTGAGATGATGGGGCATGTGCGTGGGGCCTTGGCCCCCCAATCCCTGGCAAGAGAGCTGGATAGGAGTGGAGCGGGGAAAGCCCCCATGCCCCAACCCTGCTTCCCAGCAGGAGCAGTCCCCAACTGGAGTGCTGGGTGGGCAGGGAGAGCGCCCAGACTCCCTGCTGCGGACGAGGGCAGCGCTCATGGCCAACTGGGGCCTGGGGGAGGGAGTGACAGAGCTTCTCTGGTCTTGGAGCCACAGGGGGTGGGGAGAAAGGAACAAAGTGGTTGTGTGCTGTAGTGGGGGAGGGGGAGGCTGCTGGGCAAAGAGGCAGAATGGAACGTGCTCTGGGCTCCACAAAACCTTAATCCACCTCTTCTGGGGGCAGAGGTTGGCCTGAGCCTCCCCAGCTACTGGTGGGCTGGGCCTACCGCTGCTGGCTGTAAACTCCAGCAAACTTTGAGTGAATAAGAACAAATGCAGAGTCCTGCACTGCTACAGACTAGGGACCAAGTGGCTAGGCAGCAGTTCTGCAGAAGAGGACCTAGGGGTTACAGTGAACAAGAAGCTGGATATGAGTCACCAGTGTGCCCTTGTTGCCAAGAAGGCCAATGGCATTTGGGGATGTATAAGTAGGGGCATTGCCAGCAGCTCGAGGGACGTGATCGTTCCCCTCTATTCAACATTAGTGAGGCCTCATCTGGAGTACTGTGTCCAGTTTTGGGCCCCACACTACAAGAAGGACGTGGATAAATTGGAAAACGTCCAGCGAAGGGCAACAAAAATGATGAGGGGACTGGAACACATGAGTTACGAGGAGAGGCTGAGGGAACTGGGATTGTTTAGTCTGCGGAAGAGAAGAATGAGGGGGGATTTGATAGCTGCTTTCAGCTCCCTGAAGGGGGGTTCCAGCGAGGATGGAGCTGGGTAGTTCTCGGGGGAGGCAGATGACAGAACGCGGAGCAGTGGTCTCAAGGTGCAGGGGGGGAGGTCTAGGCTGGAGATTTCACGAGGAGGGTGGTGAAGCCCTGGAACGGGCTCCCGAGGGAGGTGGTGGAATTTCCTGCCTTAGAGGTTTTTAAGGCCGGGCGTGACACAGCCCTGGCTGGGACGGTTTAGTTGGGGGTTGGCCCTGCTCTGAGCGGGGCTTGGACGGGAACCTCCCGGGTCCCCTCCCACCCTGGTGCCCTCGCTCAGCGCCGCCTGCTTCTGGCGGGGGGGGGGGGGGGGGGGGTCACATGACCCAGCCCAGCGGGGTCCGAGACATGTTGCTGGGACCTTCTCCGCCGCTCCCATTGGAGGACGTGTAACCATGGAGACCGGACTCCCGCTCACGGCCATGCTATACTCTGATTGGTTAGTCTGTCCGTTCTCTCTGTACTCTGATTGGTGGAGTCGCCTGAAGAGAGTCGGGATCTCTTCTGATTGGCTGGCGTTCCGGAACAGCCGCTTTTTTATTGGTGGTTTGGTTGGCTGTCAGTCTGTGCCCCGGGCCAAGCAAAGAAGATGGCGGCGATGACGGACCAGGCGCCGCGTTAAGGTGAGAGGGGGCGGGCGAGAAAAGGAGAGCGGCCGGGACGGCTCCTGGAGCGGGGCGGGAGCGGGGCACGCCGGGACATTCCGTCGCCGTGCGGAGGCCTCCTGCAGGGTCCGGGCTCGAGCAGTGCATGCCGGGAGGTGGGGCCAGCCTCCCCCGCCCGCGCGCATAGCCAGGCCGCGTTGCAGCAGTGCATGCCGGGAGGTGGGGCCAGCCCTCCCCCGCCCGCGCGCACAGCCAGGGCGGGGCTGGAGCAGTGCATGTCGGAAGCTGGGGCCACCCTCCCCCGTCCGCGCGCACAGCCGGGCCGCGTTGGAGCAGTGCATGCCGGGAGGTGGGGCCAGCCTCCCCCGTCCGCGCGCACAGCCGGGCCGCGTTGGAGCAGTGCATGCCGGGAGGTGGGGCCAGCCTCCCCCGCCCGCGCGCATAGCCAGGCCGCGTTGCAGCAGTGCATGCCGGGAGGTGGGGCCAGCCCTCCCCCGCCCGCGCGCACAGCCAGGGCGGGGCTGGAGCAGTGCATGTCGGAAGCTGGGGCCACCCTCCCCCGTCCGCGCGCACAGCCGGGCCGCGTTGGAGCAGTGCATGCCGGGAGGTGGGGCCAGCCTCCCCCGCCCGCGCGCATAGCCAGGCCGCGTTGCAGCAGTGCATGCCGGGAGGTGGAGCCAGCCCTCCCCCGCCCGCGCGCACAGCCAGGCCGCGTTGGAGCAGTGCATGCCGGGAGCTGGGGCCACCCTCCCCCGCCCGCGCTCACAGCCAGGGCGGGGCTGGAGCAGTGCATGCCGGGAGCTGGGGCCACCCTCCCCCGCCCGCGCGCACAGCCGGGCCGCGTTGGAGCAGTGCATGCCGGGAGGTGGGGCCACCCTCCCCCGCCCGCGCTCACAGCCAGGGCGGGGCTGGAGCAGTGCATGCCGGGAGGTGGGGCCATCCTTCCCCCGTCCGCGCGCACAGCCGGGCCGCGTTGGAGCAGTGCATGCCGGGAGGTGAGGCCACCCTCCCCCGCCCGCGCGCACAGCCAGGGCGGGGCTGGAGCAGTGCATGTCGGGAGGTGGGGCCATCCTTCCCCTGCCCGCACGCACAGCCAGGGCGGGGCTGGAGCAGTGCATGCCGGGAGCTGGGGCCACCCTCCCCCGCCCGCGCTCACAGCCAGGGCGGGGCTGGAGCAGTGCATGTCGGGAGCTGGGGCCACCCTCCCCCGTCCGCGCGCACAGCCGGGCCGCGTTGGAGCAGTGCATGCCGGGAGGTGAGGCCAGCCTCCCCCGCCCGCGCGCACAGCCAGGGCGGGGCTGGAGCAGTGCATGTCGGGAGCTGGGGCTGCCCACCCCCGCCCGCGCGCACAGCCAGGGCGGGGCTGGAGCAGTGCATGTCGGGAGGTGGGGCTGCCCACCCCGCCACACACACGAGGGCGGGGCTGGAGCAGTGCATGCCGGGACCTCTTCCTTCCCTTGGCCCCACCTCCGCAGTCCAGTTTCGGGTGGGGGGGCGATCTGCCCCCCGCCAGAGACGGGCTGCCCCCTGCCGGCGGCACCCCGCAGCTGGGCTTTGCTCTGTGGCTCCCTGGCCTGGTGCCTGCCCGTGTGGGCGAGCGCCGCTGGCCACGCGCAATGCGGCCGTCTAACTCCGCCTTTCTTCCGCCTTCCCAGTAGGCCCGTCACCCGCCGAGGCCGCGTGGCTGTTGGGATGGTCATCAGGACCCTGGCATTCCCAGCGTGGATGGATCACAGGGAGTCGCCCAGTCATAAAGAGAGTCGGGGCTGAATGCTGTAAGGAAAGGGGGAATAGACCCCTCATATTAACAATGGCCCTCGTTACCGTGAAGGAACTGCTGAGCTTTGATTGTGGCTCCCTGGTCGCTTATCAGTTAGATAAAAACTCTCAGCTGGACTCTATCAGCTTCCAGACCGTCCTCATGAGGAACATATTTGTGCATTTTCCTGATGTCATATTCATCCACAGAACCCACAACCCGCGGGGCAAAGCTCTGTATATGTTCATGGTGGACAGACCTTTCCTGAAGCTGCAGGGTGAGATGACAAAGGTAATTCATTTTGCTGTCCCAGCTAAAGAATCTGCAGAAAGCCTGGCTCACATGTATAGGACCTTCAAGGCCTTCAACCCTGAGTGGAAGAAAATTAAGACCTTTCTGGTAGATCCACACTTTCGATTGTTGCAGACGCTTTCTGAAGCATTCCCATCTGCAGAGGTGCAGCTGTCTGTTTTCCATGTATGCAAGCACCTGCAGCAGAAGATTCATCAGATGTCTTTGGAATGCATCTCAGAGAGACTGATCTTAAATGCCTTGAGGAACACTATGTGTGCAGCCACTGAAAGCAACCTGAAAATGATGCATACCATCCTGAGTGACTTTGTAAAGCCAGATTTGCTTCCCCAGCTTCATACTCACTGGCTTCTCAATGACAAGATATGGGCTATGCATAGATGGAGGAATTGGATGGAATGCAATCAGTATTTTAAAGACTTGGAGATCATCACACGGGGCTTAAGCCAGGTCTTCTGCACTGGACTGTCTCTGGAGATCTGCATCACTTCTCTGGCGAAACACTACCAGAAGTGTGTTTCAAAGAGGCCACCTGATGCTGTGCTGTTCTCTGTTAACCCTCTTAGCAGTACCATGTCTACTGAGACAGTTTTTCAGAGCCTGCCAGCTCAGGACTCACCACCAACCTGTCACAACCCCCAAATAGCTCTTCAGAATCAACCAGCTCAGAGTTCTCCACCAGTTTCTCCCAGTCTCACAGCAGCTCATCAGAAATGGCCAGGTCAGAATTCCCCTCCAAATCCCCTGGTTCTTCTTCCGCATCCCCTGGCAGCTCCTCAGAGCCCCCTGCTTCTTCAGAATCAGCTGGCAGCCCCTCAGATCTTCCCTTTTCAGAACGAGCCAGCTCCGTATTCTTTGCCAGTTTCTCTCAATCTCACAGCAGCTCATCAGAAATGGCCAGGTCAGAATTCCCTTCCAAATCCCCTGATTCTTCAGAATCCCTTGCCTGCCCCGCAGAACCAGCTAGCAAACCCTCAGAGCCCCTTGGATACTTTATCCCATGAAATTAAACTGGAGATCATCACTGAAGACCCAAAGGGTGACCAAGATGTGGTGTGTAACCAAGAGACTGAAGACTGCATCAGGCAGTCACTGAGAGACATTTGCACAGAGCCTGCAGCCAGACTATGCTTGAACGAGTTTGCAGTGGCACAAAAGTCTGTGCAGCTCATAGGCACCAATGAAGACATAGTCAATATACAGATCCTCGAAGACACCCACAAAGTGAACCAAAGGGGCCTGAAAAGCTGCACTTGCCACTTCAATCAAGCTTTCCAGCTGCCCTGCAGGCACATCCTGGCTGTGTTGAACTCTGATAAGAAGATCTTACAGCCAGAGATGCTGAGCGAGCAATGGCAGAAGGAACCTAATATCTCTCAGGCAGGGCAAAATGGGACTGATGGCCTTTTGGAGGTTCTGAAAAGCTCCTGGAATGAGTCTCTGGATAAATCCTTAGCAGTGTCCTTTCTTACAGCGGAGATTAGCCGGCTTCTTACCCAGTGCAGCAGGGAGGAGTTTGATCGGAGGTACAACACCCTCCGAGAATTGGCCGATAGCTGGATTGGACCTTATGTTCAGGTGAAGCTGTAGTTGAGAACTGGAGAGCTCTGTGCCTCTGCTCTAGGCCTCTTCGAGGTGTGACTCTCCAGCTGTCTGGGCCTCTGGGAGAAGTGAGGTGTGAAATACTACAAAAATGTCTGTTAAAATGTAATCTAGTGGTATGTCTTCTCTAGTGGTATGTCTTCCACTTTATTCTCCTTAGAAACTATAAATGTGCGCCTTAATCTGCATCATGGTAGTTTTTCCCCTTTGGCTTCAGATCCTAAATATCTACTGGGTGAACACTTCCTCTTGCCTATGAGACCTAAGGAAGTGGACTTAGGTAGGAAGTCTGTCTCTGGCCCAGCCAACAGGAAACCCTGCTGGGAATGGAGTTGGGGAGGAGGGTAATACCTGGGACTAACTTGCCTGAACCATAGTTCATGCATTCAGACCCTCATGGGATCCTTTTGCTATCTGTTATTGCAGCAGGGTTCATATGGTTTAGTCCCAGGTGTGTATCTGTTGTGGTGTGTGTATCTGAGCCAGCCTGTGGTTCCCCGGGCTTCCCACTAGTCTGGTAGAGCAGTATTTGCTCATGTGAAGTCAGACCTTTGTTTTGAAACCACATCTTTTGTTTTTTCTTGTCTCACTTCATTGCCTCTAATTATTTAACTGAACCTGCTTGTTAAGGAGCCACAAACCTTGGAGGGTAGCAACCCATGCTACCAGGGAGCTGCTATCTGCAGCCTCTGCTGTGAGCACTGGAGTGGTTTGGCTGGTTATGGCAACTCTGAAATTTGCCCTCTGTCATCAACAGGCGTGTCACTGACATGGGAGGAGGGAACAAATCAATGTTACCGTAAATCTGAAATTAGAGTTACTGGAAGACAAACAGGGAAGTGGAGAAATCAGATATACGGTAGTGGGACATGTACTGTAATGGGACAAAGGGGGCATGCAGAGGAGAGAGCAGCCACAGTCCCAGCCAGTAAGAGCTGTTTCATGACACGGGGCTATATGGATGGGTTGGTGTGCGGTCCCTTTCTGGCAGCTTCAGGCAAGGAGATCCTGGGGGCAGGGATATGTAGATATAATATTCTGTACCGGCCAGCAGGGAGTGGTGAGGGAATAGGACAGAAGGTGCTATTTAGGTAAGTAATTTGTCCCACCCTAGCTAGCCTGATTTATTCATGTCACATCAAATTGTTTGTGGTTTTTTTTTATCAATGGTTCATTCACAGTTTTGTTAACCTCCGAATCAACACTCCATTCACGGGAACAGAACTACTGTATAGTTAGATATTTCCTTTTGAGCTAGAGTTCTGTAATATAATCTCCTTTATGTAAATATAGCATCCAATATTTTCGTGAAAGCCTTTTGCTTTGAATTGTGAATTTCTCCTTGGCTTTACTTCTCAAAGTGTGCTATGGAAAGGGGCTGGAAGCCTGTGTCTACTGGTTTCTTCCTTGGTCTGTCTTTCTTCCAGAACTGTGCATCCCCTGTCCTTTTTGGAGTTATCTCCCCCTGTACACCTTGCTCTGGATTCTCTGTCATGAAGTTCTGTGCAGCTCTGATCAGATCCTCCTCTTTAATCCCTGGCACAGGCACTGTGGGGATGCCAGCTATCATCATGGCAAGAGTGAGGATGCAGATATCTGGAGGAGGGTTCTGCACTGACTGTCCACCTCTGTTCTTACTGAGTTTTATGGGCATAAGAAAAGCACCTCTGGGAGGAAATCCACAGGTAGCCAGTGGGAAGTCTCCCCCTGGGCTGCCCAGCTCACCAACGTGCTGCCCATTCCTTTGCTGAGTTGGAGGATATCCTTTCACAGAGGCACTTGGATACATGCCAGAGGGGCCACATGGCCACTTGTCTCTGACCCGTTCAGATGGATAATCCCATACAGAGATCTCATCCTGTTTATGCTGGGGAAACTTTCTAGAGTACCTTCCACAGTAGTGTCCACTGTAAGGCTCCCACCTTGCGTCCCTGTACCCTGATCTGCTACTGAGAGGGAACCTTGGACTCTGCTGGGCACCACTACAAGGCTGCTTTAGTGCCTTCTCCTGATACAGAAGGGTTGCTTCTATGTGTGAAGGAGCTGCAATTTCCTGTGGCTTCCGTCTGAGCACTCCTGGAACCAAAACCCCAGCAGGAAGAGATGTCTCCCCAGACTGATAAACACTTAGTAGGTTGGTTTTTGCCACTTGGAGCTGTCTGCTGGCATCTGTGAGGGGGAAGGAAAAGATAAAGTATAGGAGAAGACTGAATGTTAATAGTAGATTGGGTTTCTGCCAATCCTCAACAGGTGGGCTCCAGGGCTGAGGCAGGTCTGTGCATAAACAGCCTTTCAACCACTAAAATAAAGCGGCCATGCTTTCAAAGGGGTTTTGCTGTGCTCTGTAATTGAGCACATTAACATTCTGTGGTGTGCCCCAGCACTGGAAATTGCAAATCTGAGGCCTAGCTTTGAAAATGTAGTCCTGCATGTTCCTAGATAGGTGCCTGAGGAGCAAGAAGTCAGTTTGTGGCAGAATTGATTTACAATATACATCGTTTGTACCAGGCTCTCCGCTGCATTCATACCCCAGGGCTGTCCATTACATCTACCATCACATGTGAAACACTGGAAATAAGTCACCACTATTTTTAAGTAAACATCTTTCCTAAGAGAAATTACACCAGTGGAATGAGAACTAGGGTGTAATTTTCATTCCAGTTGCAGGGCTCAGGAGACACTCTCCTCCTGCATCCCGCTCCACCCTGTGAGCTGGAAGCCGCATGGGTTAGTGATCGCACATTGCATTGGCAGCTGCATTCCAATCCCAGCTCTGCTGTATTTTTTCTTAATGAGCTAGGGCCCGATTTTCAAAGAGAGGCTTGCTTTGTGTGTGCAAACACCTGCCCAGCCATTGGTGGGATTGACAGACATAATCTGCAAAGAACTGATCCTCACATGGTGCTGGCTCTCTTTGTTTCCAGCTGAAAGAAAGGAGTTGGGCTTGAGGCCTCTCTTCTCAGCCCCCTCTGCATAGTGTGGTGAGTTAGTTAACATTTGGCCAGTGCTTTGAACATGGAGAGTGTGTTGTTCATTCTGAGGGGTAGCAGGCAGGCTTTCCTGAGGAATTTAATAAGGAAAGTCTTGCAGACTTGGATGTTGCTGCCCTACTGTGGGACAGAGCGACGCTGACCCATCAAGAGTGTATTATCTGTACAAATGGACCAGCTAATCTACAGCTAGGGGTGGGGGTGGGGAATGGTGGTGGTGGAATCACCTCCCATCCAGATTGGGATGGAGGATTAGAGCTCAATTACGGGGAGCTCTGACATAGTTAATATGCAGCTTGGTTTTGCAGGGCAGATAGGACTATATGATTATAACTTCCTGGACCATGGAAAGGCCTTGTACAAAGCAGGGATTGCTGAGATAATTATGATATAGTCATGTCCTGTTTACATGCCACCTCGGGGTGGCATTTTATTTGGGCCTCCATATGAAGTGTGGATTGTGATGTAACAAGCCCTTAATCCTAAATCTTCTATTTGATGGGTAAATTTGCCATGCAGCAAACAGATCTTTGAGCCACCTTCCAATCACTTTCTGGTTTCTGTACAAAATGATTCCATATTGGAAGGAAAAGCAGTTACCTTGGATGGAAGTTAAAAAACCCGAAGAAGCTTTTTCCTTCATAAAATAAGACATTGCCAGTGTAGGACTCAGGCTGGTGCCTCTTCTCCCCATAATGTACCAGCACTGACCTCTCCCCATTCTAGAACCAGCATCACAGGCCCTGACCTTACCTCACACTGGAACCAGCAAGCCACTGACCTCCCTGCCTGCTTATGCCACGATTCTAACTCTCTGTTCATCCCCACTGAGATCCCATGATCCTGCAAAGCAGGGAATTATACCCCTGCTTCATCTATTCCATTTCTAATGGCTCTGAGTCCCTCTGTGCTTGGAAGAAGCAGCCAGGGCTCCACATTTACTTGGATTGTCCCTTCGGAACCTTCTTATGCAGGATGCTGATGGGAACCTCCTTTGGTTAGGGCAAGTTTATTGACTCTGAAGTACCTGAAATTGACACAACCTCAGGGGGATATTCTGTGCCACCCTCTCCCCATTGCTATGTGGAGGAGTCTGAGAGTAAGCCACACCAGTATTCCCAACAATTTGCTTCTGTTTTGAAGCACTTTATTATCCTCTCATTTTTATAACAACAATCTGGCACCAATCCCTCCATGTCCCTTTGTGTGCAGGGAATCCCCCCACTGCTGCGATTCCTTCCCTTCTGCTATCGACCGTCTTTGCTGTAAGGCTCTGCCATTCCAGTGGTCTCTGTGCCATTTTATGGCACAGTAGACTTCCATGGCACAATGTGTGTCAGGATGGGTGTAACTGCTGAGGTTCCAGTCAGCTGCTGTGAAGTGGGGGGTGGGGGGGGTCACCTCTGCTCCTGGGGCTCCTTGGTTGAAGATGGAAGAGCAGTTCTGGAAGCATGGATCCCTTTCTGGAAGGCCATTCTTGGTCACTCACAGGGTCTGCAAGTTTGAAGGGCCTGCCTGCTGAAGGAGATCTTGTCATCTCATTCATATTTACAGAAGTTCTTCAACAGTGGAGGCAGGTCCAGCCCATCGATGGCCAATCGGTGGACAATGTGCTTCTGGATGACCAGTCTACAGAGGGTCTGTAAGGAAGGGACTGAAAGAGGAAGGAAAGGAAGAAGCTGAGCTTGCTGCTCTGAGGGCATTTGAATCACCCCAAGCTTAGGAGGCAGGTGGCACTGTTGCAGAAGAGAAGAGGACAGTGGCTCCTGGAAGGCAGTTTGTTCTGGGACAGCAGCAGATTAATCTGCTTCAAGGGCACGATTAATTCAGACTCACAAAGATCTGCCTGCTGATTATGTTGGGGCAAGGCTCTCCTGGCAAATAGTGCTGCCCCTTGGGAGAGCTACTGATGAGAAGCACGAGAGTGAAGGATGGAAGTACTTACTTTTCTATCCTCCCAGTAAACGCTAGGAGAGCAGTTTATGTGCCTGTGCTGGTGCATTTTCATGATGGATTTTGAAAAGGCCCTATTAATTCATCTAAACTCTGCATGAACTTCTGCTCCCCAGCCCTCCCCTCTCTCTCTCTTCCTGTCCCTGAGTTAGCAAACACGCAGGATTGAATGTTGGCTGCCTCAGAGATCTGGCTGGGGTTTCCCCAAGAGACTGGTTTCACAACCGTGTTACGATTAACTGGTTAGAGCTGGTTTAGTCAGTGAGTTCTCTGTTCCCTTGCAGCAGTGCTCCTGCTGGGCCGCAGGCTCTGATCCCACCCCCACCCCCAAAGTCCCATCAGATTCCCTGTAAGGTTCTCAACACTCAACAGAAAAAATAAAATCTACAGGGTGCTTCTAGACATTTTCTTTCTTAATTCTTTGAGTTACTTGAGTTATTCTGGTAAAAGTCACCAGAAACTCCTGGAGAGTGAATTCGCTATCCTTAGTACAGTCTAGGCAGCAGCAAGGCCTGCTCACCCCATGTTATCCTGCTACAGTGCCCCACCCCTGACTACAGGACCATCTCAGAGAGATGGAGAGTTCAAAGGACGGAATGATCTGGCCATTGTGTCAGCCCTGTGGTTAAGAACCCGTCAGCTGTGATTAATCTGAACTCTTGCTCAATGTCTCTGTGTAAAATGGCTGCCGTAAGTGCTGGTGACTTCTAGGAATTTGAGGTGCAGTCTGAGGCAGAGATACAAGTAGAGCATTACTGAGCCCAAACATCTTACCACTGTTCAGAGGATGTGTCTGAGCTTGGGAGTATTTTCAGATAGTTTTGTTTACCTTAACGTGGAGGCACTGGGCGCTCGGGTTGTTATGACCAGGGGACTAGGTAAGAAGTCTCCCTGTCGCTATCTGCAGCAGTGTCCTCCTCCCCATGTCCACTCGCCCTGAATCTCCCTTGCGACACACAAGCATCACCAGTGGTGGCAGCTTCTGCTTTCTGTGTTTACTCTGCAAACTGGCTCCTGGCCAATAAACAGGGGCAGTAAAACTTCTCTTTATATGCTAAGAAAGCTTTGCAGAAATAGAAATTACTGAAGCCTTAAGTTAAGTGAGAGACGAGCCACAGTCTGCCTCCTGCGTGAGTTCCAGCCATTTTACGAAGCCCGAGTGAACATCCTGAGGCAACCTGCCTGGTACTGCAACTGCCCCCAACAGCTTCCAGCCTAGAGGGCTGACGGGGAAAAAGATGTTTATTCACATTCTGAGCTGGACACAGGCCCTCCACAAAAGGTGTGGTCCAGTCCAGGAATACCATGAGAGGCTGCTTGCTACCAAAGTCGCTCATTAGAGCATTGAGGTCATGTTAGATCAAAGTAGTTTTAATGATTGGTAATTGCACATGCAAATACACAAGTCAGGTTCAAAATATCATCCTAGGACTGAAAAGCCTGCACAGCAGAGCACATCTTATCTCCCTGTGTTTGGATATTCACAGAACTAACTCTAAACAACTAGCTGAGAAACCACCGGACTTTAGCCTTGGTGCCAAAATAATCTGAACTTTAAGCCAGTGAAACAAGGGAAGGCTTCCCCTACTTCGATAAGTCACTCTTGTGCCTGTTCCATATTTATAATTGTTCTTTGGTTTTATCGTAGTGTTGTACATGTGGCCTCACATCTAGAATCCAGGTATCAGTCAATAAGCACTGTTCCATTACAACAAATGTGGCATATTAGCAAGCATAGCAATTCTTACGTTACTAGCCATTAACTTCTGTCAAGAGTTCTTACACAGTCTCCTTGTCTCACTTAGTACTTGGCCTCTCTAAGGTAGCTAACGAGGTGGCTAATTAGCGATGGTGGATTTTGTGACATGGCCACCTGTCCCATCAGGAGTTTGACTGAGACACCAAACTGATTTCACACATGGCCCACTGAACAGCTGTGCGATGGAAATGACTTTACCACTACTGGAGTGGGCTGGATGGTCCTGTACCCACTATCCCTATCTATGAACATCTTCACCAGAGGCCGTAACACAGGAGTCCCTGGAAGTTCTGCAGCACATAAATGGCAACACACTGTTTCAGCTCACTGCACCCAAACCTCAGCCCAGAACTGCCTCTCTAAGCTGATCCCAACTTGGAAATGTCACAAAAATGAGAGCAGTCAGGAGGAGCTCAGGGACTAGAGGTGGGCAGGGCAGGGAGGCAGAAACTAGAGCCATGGAGATCAGGACACAGAGGTGAGAGCCTCCAGAGTGTAGAGAAAAGAAGCAACAAGGCCAGGGTGCCAGAAGATGGAGAGGTCAGAGATGCAGGAGATGGAAGGTCAGAGAAATGAGTGTTGGGGAAATGAGCTAGGTCTGATTTTCAGGGGTAAAGCTGTATCCAGCAGGAAATGAGTGCTTTCTCCTGTCTAATCTGTCAGTCCCATGCCCAGCACCATGGTATCTGAGCTTGTGCCCCTTGTAGACTGAGATATTTAATCTTACTGGATGTAAGTAGTTTTTTTGAGCCTCACCCCACTCTGACCTTCCTGAACTCTGATCCAGCCAACGGGGGCCTGTCCAGCATAGTTCTACAGGGAGGGGAGGAAACACAGATACCTACAGCCATATTCCACTTGAATGACACGGACGCTCTTCGTTGACGCAAAGACATCGATCACTGCATAGAGTGGGCGGGAGGCAGGGAGGCTCCTGGCACTCGGTCCCATGTCCTCTCCATTGATGATGATGTGCATGTCTGCCATCCCGTCAGACCGGATGGCATACAACACCCCAATCCTGCTCCTCCGGGCTGTCGGGGGCAGCACATTTGTCTTGTACAAGTCATCCAGCATGTGGCTGTACTGGCTGGGCCTGCTCCGTCCCACTAGCTTGTCTCGGGGAATCCTGACTTGTTCTATGAGCAGGTAGGGGTCTGAGAGGAAGCCTTGGACCCGGGCCTCCGAGCCATCTGGAGTAACACGGTTGTGATGCCTGGTGATGGCAAAAACCCAGGTGTCCCCCATATTGACCAGGTCTGGGAGCGAATACTCTGGCACCACATCCAGGCTTCTTGGGTCATGTGCTGTTAGCCCCACCCGCAAGTGGCCACACCAGCCCAGCTCCTTCTCCTCGATCTCCACCAGGAAGATCTGTCCAGGCTCCAGGGGCTCCTGGCTGAAACATAGCCCGTTGGCAAAGCTCTCCACCCTGGTGGCCTGAGTGTGGGAGGGGTCGATGCGGATGTTGGTGCCATGGACGAGGTGGAAGCGGGTGGGTGGGTGGCAGGCAGCAGCCATCTCTGTGGCATTCCCAGAGAGCACAGGGTTGTGGCTATTTTTAAGCAGGCCAGTCAGGCTCAAGCACCTGCCTCGAGTGGTGACATTTGTACACTCCTAATCGGGAAAGCAGAGCCCCACTCAGGCTCTCAAGGGTCCTAGTGCCACCAAGCTGCTATGGAGAGCCTGAGCGAAGCTGGAGAAAATAAGCCGGCATCGTGTCGTGTCGCCCTGAGCAGCGCGGAGCTCACATCGCTCATGGGGCTGTGGGTGGACAATGCTGCTACAGCCGGCACCCGAGCATGAAAATTAAACACTTTGCTACAGCTCAGCCTGTTGTTATTGCCCTTCCTTCGCCCGGGCACTGCCTCCCCTTCAGAGCCCGGGGCGGGTCCCCGCTGCTGTGGCCCCCGGCGCTGGGCTCGCCCAGGCACGCTGCATTGGGTGTGTTGCCGAGTGAGGCAGGGCCTGGCGATCTGTGCCCGGGGGCATCTGCTACCGGGAGCTGGGAGCGAGGGGGGCCAGACAGCAAGTGTGAACATGGGGGCGGGGGGCTAAGGGGCCGCTATATAAGAAAAAGCCTCAAATATCGGGGCTGTCCCTATGGGATGGGGACATGGGGTCACGCGACTTGGCGCACAGGGCTGGCCTGGCTCACAAGCCCCCACCGGCCCTTCTGCGGACAGGGAGACCCGGCTGCAGGCTGCGCTGGGGCCCAGGTCTCCTGCTGCCCGCCCCCGACGCCCCCCGCCGGCCAGGGCCACGGGACGGGGCGGGTCCGTCTGCGCCCCGTGCGTCCCCCCGGCCCGATGCGGCTCCGCCCCGCCCAGCGCCCGGCCCCTCCGCCAGGCGGCGCTGCTCCCGCACGGGACAGAAGCCGCACTTGAGGGCGGGGACTGGGCGCCGCTGGGCTCTGATTGGCTCTATTCGGGATTGGCCCCGCCTCTCCGCGATCAGCTGCGCCCAGCGTCACGTGAAGGTCTCGGTTTATATGAACGGGAGTCACGTGCCTTGCCTGCTAGTGAAGGGGAACCTGCTGCCGCCGCCGGAAGGTGAGAGCCGGGGGCGGGGGGCTCTGGGCGGGGTCCTGGCCCGGGGGGCGTGGGGTTGGAGCCGGGGGGCCCTGGGGCTGGGGGGCTCTGAGCGGGGCCGGGGGGTCCTGGCTCTGGGGGGCTCTGGGCGGGGTCCTGGCCCGGGGGGGCATGGGGGTGGGGCTGGGGGGGCTCTGAGCGGGGCCGGGGGCGTCCTGGGGCCGGGGGGCTCTGAGCGGGGCCGGGGGCGTCCTGGGGCCGGGGGGCTCTGAGCGGGGCCGGGGGCGTCCTGGGGCCGGGGTGTGGGGCGGAGTGGAGTCCGGGGGGGTCCTGGGGAGCGGGGGGGTCCTGCCCCGGGGGGGCATGGGGGTGGAGCTGGAGGGCCCTGGCTCTGGGGGGCTCTGAGCGGGGCCGGGGAGTCCTGGCTCTGGGGGGCTCTGAGCGGGGCCGGGGGGTCCTGGCTCTGGGGGGTGGGGCGGAGCGGAGTCCGGGGGGGTCCTGGGGAGCAGGGGGTCCTGGCCCGGGGGCTGGGGTGGAGTCCGGGGGACCATGGGGACGGGGCCCTGGGGGTAGAGCTGGGGGGCCTGGGACCGGGGGGCTCTGACTGGGGGTGGGGGCTGGGGGGGTCCTGGCCCTAGGGGGCAGGGCAGAGTTTGGGGGGGCCCGGGGGCAGGGCCGGGACTCCCCCTGCTAGGCTGACTCTCCTCTGCCCTCCTGCAGATGGGGCCCGTCCTGCTCTGTGCGCTGCTGCTGGCGGCCCCCCGTGTCGGGGCTGCGCCCCCCGCCGACGAGGTGACCTACCTGCCGGGGCTGGCCAAGCAGCCCTCCTTCCGCCACTACTCGGGCTACCTCCGCGTCGACCCGCACAAGAGCCTGCACTACTGGTAGGGGCGGGGCGCGGGGACTCTTCGCCCCTCTGCTGCCCTCCCTCTGCCCCATGTGGGGTCCCGGGGGGGATGAGCCGTGGGTTGGGGTCTGGGCTCATGGGGTACTTTGTCCATAGCAGGGATATTCCACTGGGGGCGGCTCTGGTGATCCTAGAACACTGGGGATTTAGCCATTAACCAACCAGGCTGTGTTTACTAGGTTGTTAACATGGGTGGCGCTACCCCTCCCCCCATCTCCTGCTAGAGTCCAGAGCTCCCCACCCTGGCTGCTGGGGAGGGAGGAACTGCCCAGAGTGCTGGGCCATGGGAGGCAAGAGCAGGAAGTAGGAGGCAGCCTTGGAGTGGAGTGTGGACAGGACCAGACGTGTGTAGTTGATAAAATATATGTGGTCAGTCGTTTTGCTGTGAGAATAAGATCTGTGCACTAAATATTTCCATGTCCTACTGTTTCACTATGAATCCATCATTGCTTTGTTTACTAGAGCACTAATTCCCACTCCTGGCTTTTTTGGGTAATCACTAATTTGACTCCTAAACCACTGAGGTCTGCGTATCACTGTGTCTGCAGGTTTACAGAGGCTCAGAGCAACCCTGAGAGCAGCCCTCTGGTGCTGTGGCTGAACGGGGGACCTGGCTGCAGCTCCATGTCTGGCTTGTTGACAGAGCATGGCCCCTTCACCGTAAGTAACCACCATCCCTGTCCTTGGCCTGAGCCACCCTAAGTCCCCCACCCTTGCCCTGGTTTGCTGGGAACAATATCTCTCCAAGGGTTGACAGTGACTGGGCTGTAACTGCAGGGAGGGGAACCTTGCTATCTCCTGAACGCTGCTGGTTCAAGCCACCTAGGCACTGGGTTTGGGGATGGTTCTGCTGCTTCCTCCAAGGGGGACAGGCTGGCTAGCATGAGGGTGCATCTCCTGCATTGGCTCTTCTGTTACGGTAACAGAGGCTTCTCCTTTATCAGATTCAGCCAGATGGAACCACCCTGCAGTACAATGACTATTCCTGGAATAAGGTATGGACTCCTCTTCCTGAAAGGGACTGTCTCCTCCACCCTTGCCATGGGAGTGGAACGGCTTGTCCTGTGCACCTGGCAACAGCTGTGCTAGGGTGCAGGCCAAGGAGGGTGCTGGGCCTTGTACACATTGTGGGAAGCCCTAAGCCTTGCCTTCATTTTTCCCATAGAAATGGAGCCTCTGGCAGGTTCTCCCTTATTTCCCTCCATCTTGCCTCCTAGGTTCAGTCTAGACTAGGACATAAAGCTATGGTGCTAGGGAGTTAGCCAGCATGTTCTAGCCAGCACCAGAAAGAAGTGAGACTTTAACCTGACCGTGTTAGCAGGTGCTATGGTTAAATTGGAGATCGAGCTAGTACCATGATCTGGCACCTTCAGAGCCTCAGAGTGGAGGGTCTTGGCTGTTACCTGTTCTCCCTGAGTGATCTGTGGCTGTCTCTGCAGATTGCCAACATGCTGTACCTGGAGTCCCCAGCAGGTGTTGGCTTCTCCTACTCTGATGACAAACAGTATGCCACTAATGACACCCAGGTGAGTGAGAGTCTGGGGCTGCTAGCAGTGACACCTGTCCCCACCCTTACTGTCCAGCTCCTGCAGCAAGGAGCGGGGGGCCTAAAGCACAGCCTGCCTCAGCCGCCTCTCTGATTGCAGGTGGCCCACGATAACTATCTGGCGCTGAAGGAGTTCTTCCGCCTCTTCCCGGAGTACAGCAAGAACAGGTTCTTCCTCACTGGGGAGAGCTATGCGGGCGTTTACATACCCACGCTGGCCGAGTGGGTGATGCAGGACGCCAGCATCAACTTGAAGGTAAGGGACATGCAGGCTCTGGCCCCTTCCCTGGAGCATATGGTGAGGAGAGAGGGCAGCCATGTGAATCCCACTAGCCTCACGGTTTCTTCCTGCTGCTGCACATTGTAATGTGGGCCAGTCCTTGAGCAGATGGGGAGGAGCAGGGGGAGGGACCAGGTGGCCTCAGTGGAGATGCCTTCCAGCAGAGGGAAGAGTGTGCCAAGGGGACAGGTCTCTCCCCATGGCTTTGCATCATACCATGTCCATGCTGCGGGGTCTTAAACTGCTCCGGGATATCCACCTCCAGTGGGGGGTTTGTGAGACCCCATTGTCCAGACCAGCTTGCCCTGCCCTGATTCCGCTCAGTGGGTGCCTTGGTCCCTACTCTGGTGTGGAAGAATGCCCAGCAAGTTCTGCCTGCTGCGCCCTGTGTTCTAGGGACTCGCCGTGGGAAATGGCCTCTCCTCCTATGAGGTCAATGACAACTCCCTGGTCTACTTTGCCTATTACCACGGCCTCCTGGGAACCAGGTAAGAATGTGCAGGGGCTGTGGGCTACTGAGCCTCAGCTAGAGGGAGCTGGCCTCGAGCGCTCAGAATCTGAGTGCAAATGGGAGAGTCAGTGGCCATTCTCTGCTCTGGCCCAGCCTTCCTGGCCAGGGTGCTGCCCTTGAAACTTGGTTCCCGCAGCACAGCTGGGGCACCAGCAGGCCAGTTCCTCGCTGTTGCTGGGGGGTTGCAGCCTTTCCAGGGACAGGGATCTGCTGTGATGAAAGGGCTTGGAAGACTAGCCCATGCCCCCAGGACTCTGCTTGCTGGGGATTCCATTCTGTTCTACTTGAGGTCTCCCCCCATCCTCCTCTCTGCAGTGTCTGAGCACTGGCCGGGCACGCAGTAAGTGTTGTGACTGACATCTGTCACATGGGGCATGTTCTTCCTCCCTCTCCTCAGGGAGGGTTGCATGCAGTGGAGGGGTGGTTCGGGTTTGGTTTCTGTGCCGGCGCTGCTCTGCCATACTGGAGAAGGCTGGTCGGAGCAGTGTGCTTGGCACAGGAGGTTTGGGGTGGGCCCTTGTCCCACAGTCTGGGGCCACTCCTGAGGCAGCTCTGTCACCTGCTTTTCCCTGATCGGGACAGCTCCATTGTGTCTGAGGAGTGGAGTTCTTCATGATTGTCAGCCCAGAGCCTTAGGTTTGTAGCTGTTCTGCATGCAGGCCAGTGAGTACCGTGAAGATGAGGAGTCTCCTTGCTGCCCTGTGAGAGCAGGGGACAGGGGTGATGTGCCCATGGAGCCTGTGTAGCAGAGAAGTGCTGCAGTGCTTGGTAGCCATTGGAGTTTCCTACAGGCTGGTGGCTTCATGTCCTGGCCTCTTGCATTGTTCCATGTACTCACAAGGGTCTCTTGCTCCAGGCTGTGGACAGATCTGCAGCGCTTCTGCTGCTCCCAGGGAAAATGCAACTTCCATAAAAGCTCCAACCTGAACTGCACACTCAGGGTGAGTATTGGCCAGGGCGTGCTGGGGAGGGCCCGGCGCACCACGCAGCCCGTTGTAGCAGCGCGCTCATTCCCTAGGGCAGCGCAGAGTCTGGCTGATGCCTGCGCCCTGTGTTGGGTTCTGCACCAGCAGCAAGGTCCTTACCCTGGCTGTTTGACCAGGCCTGGTTCCAGGAGGGATTGGATCCAAGGGCAGGGTTTAAAGGGACAGGTGGCTGAGCAGATAGGGCCCATGGCAGCTCCTTGAATCAGTCAGTGCCCTGCAGACCATGGTAGCACCTGAGCTATGAGTTGCTGTAACATGCCTGCTGGATTCCAACCCACATGGCTTGTTCCAGATGCAAGAGATGATCCAGATCGTGGAGGAGTCAGGCCTGAACATCTACAATCTCTATGCCCCATGTGCTGGCGGCGTCCCTGGAAGCTACAGGTAGGAACAGCTGGCTCCAGCTCCTCTCCAGGTGGCTGACTTGAGTCTGGAGAGATCAGCACTGCTTCAAAGTCCTGCAGCCCAGTAGCCAGTGGGAGGAGTGCAGGAGTCTGCCAACCTGTTGCAAATAGGTCCTTGCTGGCCATCTCGGCAGGGGCCCTGGAGAGGATCCCTCCAGGAAGCGGCTTGGGTTTGGGTTTCCCGGCTGCTGTCTGGGGCTCTGTCCTTCCTCAGTAGGATGCCTAGACCAATGGCCTAGTCTAATAATCTGCCCTAGAAAGGGGAGCCTGAGCAAGTGAGGGTTGGGGGTGGAGGCGCTCGCAGAGGGGCCCAGGCCTGGTTCTGAGGCTGCTCTCGCCCTGGTTGCAGGTATGAACAGGATCAGCTCATCAGCCATGACCTGGGCATCTCCTTCATCCAGCAGCCCCTGAAGTACTCCTGGAGGCAGGTAAGTGTCAGGGCTCCTTCTCTCTGGGGTGTAGGGAACAGGTACCTGCCAGCCCTGACAAAGTAGGAGCAATGGTCTCAAGTTGCAGTAGGGGAGGTTTAGGTTGGATATTAGGAAACACTATTTCACTAGGAGGATGGTGAAGCACTGGAATGGGTTCCCTGGGGCGGTGGTGGAATCTCCTTCCTTAGAGGTTTTTAAGGCCCAGCTTGACAAAGCCCTGGCTGGGATGATTTAGTTGGTGTTGGTCCTGCTTTGAGCAGGGGTTGGACTAAAACCTCCTGAGGTCCCTTCCAACCCTGCTATTCTATGACTGAGGGAGCCCTGTCCTGCTGTGCTAACCTCGTATGACCTCTGGGCAGGCAGTGTCTCAAACTCTGGGGCTGGCACTGGCTCTGGTCAGCCTGCAGTGCTGCCCGTGGTGGGCCAGGGCAGAGGAGGTTAACGCTCCCTGCGGCGTTGTGCAGGAGGCTTGGGGGAATTGGGTCTCTGCCCCACGGCTGCAGCTTTTCTCTCTTCCTCTCCCAGAATCTGCTCCGGATGCCAGCAGCCAAGAAAGGGGTTCGCCTGGAACCCCCCTGCACCAATTCCACAGCCTCCACCACCTACCTGAACACCCCAGAAGTGAGGAAGGCACTGCACATCTCTCCAGAGGCACCTGAGTGGCATATATGCAGGTGAGGAGGCTTCTGTCCTGGAGGGGACCCCGCTTCCTGGCCAGGCCTGGGTGGGTCTCCACCAGGGTAACTCTGCCTGTTCCTTCGCAGCTCTGAGGTGAACCACAGCTACAAGCGGCAGTACCTGACTGTGGCCGACCAGTACCTGAAGCTGCTGGGCACCATGGTGAGTCAGAGGTCCCAGACCCCCGCCTGGCCCCGGGGGAGAAGTGACACCCGAGGTGGGGTTCAGCTGCAGGCGTGTCTGACACACCAGCTCCGCAGCCAGCTGCTGAGCTTGCCCAGCCCCTTCCCTTGGCTGCCAGGTGCCCTGAGGTGAGGCGCAGAGCGGCTGTCCCTCCGCCTAGGTGACGCCCTTCTGCTCTTGGCAGAAATACCGGATCCTGGTGTACAATGGTGACATTGACATGGCCTGCAACTTCCTGGGGGACGAGTGGTTCGTGGACTCCCTGGACCAGAAGGTAGGCAGGGGAGGGGGACTTGCACCCCACCAGCACATCACTGCCCAGCACTAGCCTGGGACTTCTGCAGTGACCAGGCATCAGGGTAAAGCTATTGGCAAAGAGCCAGTACTGGCAGGAGTGTCCGGGGAATGGCCTGCCCTGCCCAGAGCTGGGGGAGGGGACACCTGGGGAGAGCGAGGGGCCAGATTGGCACAGGGTCAGCTCTAAGGCTGCTGAGCTCTGGTTCCAGGTGCAGGTGGCCCGCAGGCCCTGGCTGTATAATGATGGGACTGAGGACCAGATCGGGGGCTTTGTGAAGGAATTCACCAACATCGCCTTCCTCACCATCAAGGTAACCAGCCCCACCGGCGTGGCAGGGTGGGACCCTGGGCTGCAGGCAACATGTTCATATGAGCAGCTGGGAGCTGAGCTGCCCCACACAATCCCCTAATCACCCCTTCGACCTCACTGCCTTCATCCTCATGCTGGGGTGAGATTCAGCAGCTCCTCTGGGCTTTAGCCTGAGGCTGAGCTGGTCTGGGAGGGGAGGTCAGGGGGCTGGAGCTGTGGCCTCACCCACCCTCTGGGACCTAGCGACCTTCAGCCTTGCAGGCAGGAGGGTGGCTGGGCCAGTTGCAGGGAGAGTTGGGATATCTTGTGGGAGGGGGGACTGGCTGGCTCTGGCAGAGGTTGAGAATCACTGGCCCACCCATTAAGGCTGCTTGGATGCTCCCTCCAGCCCTGCATGGCTGGTCTTGACCTGGTGCCTTCACCTGTCTTCTACAGGGAGCTGGCCACATGGTGCCCACAGACCAACCGCAAGCCGCCTTCACCATGTTCACACGCTTCATTCAACAGCAGCCCTACTGAGTGTCTGGCAGAGCGGGGCCTGCACTGCTGCCTGGGGCAGCTCCTCACCTCGCCTCTCCCCTCCCCAGCCATGGGCCACTTCCTGGCATGACCAGGGCCTCTCGCTGCTCAGCAACGGCAGCAGATACGGGTTTTCCACAGTGCTGAGCAAAGCCTCTGGCCGCTGGCCCAGGCCAGTGTGTGCCCTACTGCTCCCTAGCTCCTCCACCAGGGGAAGACTGGCCTGGGCTTCTGTGCTTCCTGGAGGTGCTGCCCTTTGCCTCTCATGGGGGCCCTGCCTGTAGGCAGTGCAGGCTTGGTACCAGTGCACAGCAGGGGCAGGGGTAGAGCTCAGCGGATGGGAGGCTGCCTGTCCCAGCACGGCTGGTCTCACTCCTCCAGAGCTCCTGCCGTGGCCTTTACCTCGTGGGGTCCTGCTGCCTCCTGCCCTGGAGCTGCCATCTCACCTTGGGGGTGGAACAGCACCCCCCCCCCCCCCGAGGGCCTTGTTCTGCTCCCAGGCCCCCTGCACATGTCCCATGGGGCTGGCTGAGGCATCACACCCTGTGCCTGCAGGAGGCTGTGCTGTCTCAGGTCTGCCCTGGGAAAGTTCTCACGTGTCCTGATGAAGGAGGTTTGAAATGAAGACATTCCTGGCCCTGCCCCCACTCACTCCCTGGGGCATGGGCTGCTCCCTGGGCCTTGCAATAAAATGTCACAGCTGAACCTGGATCCTTGTGACTGTTGCACATTTCTTCCCCCACATCCCCACCAGCTCATGGGGCTAGAGCTTGGAGCCTGGATGTCTAGGGGGCCCATGTGAGCCAGGGGTAGGAGTAGTGGAAGGAATAAAGTTTCCTTGGTCAGGTGAGAAGCAGCTCCCCAGTGGCTGGGGGAGACTTTCATAGTCTCCCCCCTGCAGATGTTCTTGGCCCTTGTGGGGAGGGGCTGTGGTGAGGAGGCTGCTGGGCCTCACCTCTGCCCCAGTCTGGCCATATGCTCCCCAGGGGCCAACTAACCCTAGTCCTGCCACTATTGCTGGGAAGTGCAGTGCAAGCCTGTGCAGCAGCCGAATGGCACTGAGGGCCCCAGAGGGAAGGGGGCAGCCTGCAGCGGGGCAGGGGTGGGGCTAGGCTATTCCAGCCTGTGGGGTGAGGGAGCAGCTGGGCTCCTAGTACTAGCTACCCCGAGCTAATAGCTCTTCCCTACAGTGGGGACGGGGCCAGCAGGGGCTAGCTCCAGAGGCTGAGGGTTGTCAGGCAAGAGGCCCTGGGTTCAGAGGAACACCTCCCTCTGGAGCCACTGTCCTACCCCAGCCCCTGAGAGCTACTGGGCCAATGCAGCTATGCTCCAGGGGGTCCTTGGGGCCAGCATGGAGCTGAGTTTGGGGTGGGGGTGGGTGCACGCAGAGCCCTCTGGGCCCAGGAGCCCCAGATTTCCCCACTCTCAGTGGGGGCTTGGTTACTGCTGGGCTGTGTTCCCCAGCTGGCTCTAGCACTGGTTCCTGGGCCCCCCTCAGCTCAGCAGGCAGGGGGAGCAGTCTGACAGCTGCTGGGAAAGGCCCCTCCCCAGTGATGCCCAGACTGCCCCGGCTGGGTCTAGCCCTGTTTATTAGTGCAGTGGTGCAGTTGCTGCCATGCCCCGAGCAGCTGCATGCGGGGCCAGGTGTGGCCTGCAGGGGCTGGCTGGCTGCTTTCTTGTGAAGACTCAGGCAGGCTGGCCCGGGGCGCCGTGGTGTTAAAGGAAATCAGCAGGGAAGGGTTAGAGCCCAGCTGGGGTTGTTGGCTCTGGGCTCGGCGGACGGCTGGCCTGAGCAGGCTTGTATTTCTCAATCACCTCCCGAAGTCCCTTAGAGAAATGGAGATCTGCCCCCACCGTGATGAATCCCTGTAGGGTGCGAAGGGAAGGAGCATTAGTACTGCAGGGGCCTCACCTCTGCCCCCCTGAGCCAAAGAGTCACAGGGGCCCAGCACTGTGGCACCCCAGTGCCTGAACACAGCTGGCCTGTGGGGGTGCAGAGAGCTTAGGATAGCACTGTGGGGCCCTGAGCTGCTGGGCCTCTCCTACGAAGCACACGTACCACATGGCTAGTGACTATCTCCTTGGTGAAGTCCATGCCCTCAGGTAGGGGGATCGGGACGCCCTTCTTTGTCCTCTCTGCAGAAAAGAAAAGGGAGCCTTTGAGAGTGTCCTTGGGCCAGTGCCCGGGCCAAGCCCAGCCTCCTCCTGCAGCACAAGTCCCTACCATTGAGGATGGGCATGATCACCAGCTGCAGCAGTGTCTTCAGGGGGGCCTGCAGTGGGAACAGCTGTGGGGAGAGAGGAAGAAGTGTTAGAGCTGGAAGTCACACGGCGAGGGGATTCTGGTAGTGCACAGGATTTAGTCTATAGGTTGCTCAGTTACAGCAATCATCATGTAATTCAGTTTAATATCCTGGGGGGCGGCTGTCAAAGAAACCCACCCCAGTAGCATTTAACTTCAGAAAGGGGAACTGCACAAACATGAGGCAGTTAGTTAAATGGAAATTAAAAGTAACAGTCACGAGTGAAAGGACTGCAAGCTGAATGGAAACTCCGTAAGAGAGGCTCAAACTAAATGTAAATCCCAAATGAGATAAAACAGTAAGAGGACCAAAAATGCCACCTGGCTAAACAGAGTAAAAGAGGGGGCTAGAGATAAAAAGAACAGGAGGACTTGTGGCACCTTAGAGACTAACATTTATTTGAGCATAAGCTTTCGTGAGCTATAAAAAGGCATCCTTTAAAAATTGGAAGTCGAATTAGAATCATAGAATATCAGGGTTGGAAGGGACCTCAGGAGGTATCTAGTCCAGCCCCCTGCTCAAAGCAGGACCAATCCCCAATCAAATCATCCCAGCCACGGCTTTGTCAAGCCTGACCTTAAAAACTTCCAAGGAAGGAGATTCTACCACCTCCCTAGGTAACGCATTCCAGTGCTTCACCACCCTCCTAGTGAAAAAGTTTTTCCTAATATCCAACCTAAACCTCCCCCACTGCAACTTGAGACCATTACTCCTTGTCCTGTCCTCTTCTACCACTGAGAATAGTCTAGAACCATCCTCTCTGGAACCACCTCTCAGGTAGTTGAAAGCAGCTATCAAATCCCCCCTCACTCTTCTCTTCTGCAGACTAAACAATCCCAGTTCCCTCAGCCTCTCCTCATAAGTCATCATAAGAATTCTACTGAGGAACATAGAAAAGAACAGAAACTCTGGCAAGTCAAGCATAGAAGTATAATTAGGCAGGGCAAAAAAGACTTTGAGGAGGAACTAGCAAAAGACACACAAAGCTAACGCTTAAGTACATCAGAAACAGGAAGCCTGCCAAACAGCGGGGCCACTGGACGATCCGGGGCCTGAAGGAGCACTCAAGGAAGACACAGCCATTGTGGAGAAACTAAATGAAATCTTTGCATCAGTCTTTGCTGCAGAGGATGTGAGGGAGATTCCCACACCTGAGCCATTCTTTTTAGGTGACAGATCTGAGGAACTGTCCCAGCTTGAGGTGTCAATAGAGGAGCTTTTTGGAACAAAATTTTATATTAAATGGTAATAAGTCACTAGGCCCAGTTGGTATTCACCCAAGAGTTCTGAAGGAACTCAGACATGAAATTGCAGAACTACTCACTGTGCGATGCAACCTGTTGCTTAATTCAGCCTCTGACTGTACCAGATGATTGGTGGATAGCTAATTTTTTTTAAAGGCTCCAATGGTGATTCTGGAAATTACACGCCGGTGACCCTAATTTCAGTACCAGGCAAACTGGTTGAAAGTACACTAAAGAACAGAATTAGCAGCCACATAAATTAATACAATATGTTGAAGAAGCACATGGCTTTTTTAAAGGGAAATCATGCCTCCACCATCCATTAGAATTCTTTGAGGGGTCCACAAATGTGGAAAAGGATGATCCAGTAGATATAATGTACTTGGACTTTCAGAAAGCCCTTGACAAGGTCCCTCACCAAAGGCTCTTAAGCAAAGGAAGCTGTCATGGGATAAGAGAGAAGGTCCTCTCCTGGATTGGTAGCTGGTTAAAAGATAGGAATCAATGGTCAGTTTTCACAGAAGAGAGGGGTAAATGGATCCCCCAAGGAACTGTACTGGGACCGGTGTTGTTTAACATGTTCATAAATGATCAGGAAAAGGTAAACTGAGGTGGCAAAATTTGCAGATGGTACAAAATTACTCAGTATAGTTAAATGGAAAGCAGACTCTGAAGAGTTACAAAGGGATCTCACAAAACTGGGTGACCAGGCAACAAAATGACAGATGAAATTCAACATAGATAAATGCAAAGTAATGAACACTGGAAAACAATCTCAACTATATATACAAAATGATGGGATCTAAACTCAAGAAAGATCTTGGAGTCTTCTTGGATCGTTCTCTGAAAATATCCCAGTGTGCAGCAGCAGTCAAAAAAGCGAACAGGATGTTGAGAATCATTAGGAAAGGGAGAGACACCAGTATATTAATCCATGGTAGGCCCTCACCTTGGCTACTTGGTGCAGTTCTGGTGCCCCATCTCAAAAAAGACATATTAGATTTGGACATGGTACAGAGAAGGGCAACAAAAATTATTAGAGGAATGGAACAGCTTCTGTATGAGAAGAGATTAAAAAGACTTTTGACACGGTCTCCCACAGTATTTTTGCCAGCAAGTTAAAGAAGTATGGGCTGGATGAATGGACTATAAGGTGGATAGAAAGCTGGCTAGATCATCAGGCTCAACGGGTAGTGATCAATGGCTCCATGTCTAGTTGGCAGCTGGTATCAAGCAGAGTGCCCCAAGGGTTGGTCCGGGGGCCAGTTTTGTTCAATATCTTCATAATGATCTGGATGATGGGATGGACTGCACCCTTTAAGCTGGAGGGAGAGGTAGATATGCTGGAGGGTAAGGATAGGGTCCAGAGTGACCTAGACAAATTGGAGGATTGGGCCAAAAGAAATCTGAAGTCCTACACTTAAGATGGAAGAATCCCATTCACTGCTACAGACTAGGGACCGACTGGCTAAGCAGCAGTTCTGCAGAAAAGGACCGAGGGGTTACAGTGGATGAGAAGCTGGATAGGAGTCAGCAGTGTGCCCTTGTTGCCAAGAAGGCTAATGGCATATTGGGCTGCATTACTAGGAGCATTGCCAGCAGATCGAGGGAAGTGATTATTCCCCTCTGTTTAGCACTGGTGAGGCCAGATGTGGAGTATTGGGTCCAGTTTTGGACCCCCCCACTGCAGAAGGGATGTGCACAAATTGGAGAGAGTCCAGCGGAGGGCAATGAAAATGACTAGGGGGCTGGGGCACATGAGGAGAGGCTGAGGGAACTGGGCTTGTTTAGTCTGCAGAAGAGAAGAGTGAGGGGGGATTTGATAGCTGCTTTCAACTACCTGAGAGGTGGTTCCAGAGAGGATGGTTCTAGACTGTTCTCAGTGGTAGAAGAGGACAGGACAAGGAGTAATGGTCTCAAGTTGCAGTGGGGGAGGTCTAGGTTGGATATTAGGAAAAACTTTTTCACTAGGAGGGTGGGTGATGCACTGGAATGCATTACCTAGGGAGGTGGTGGAATCTCCTTCCTTTGAGGTTTTCAAGGTCAGGCTTGACAAAGCCCTGGCTGGGATGATTTAGTTGGGGACTGGCCCTGCTTTGAGCAGGGGGTGGGACTAGATGACCTCCTGAGGTCCCTTCCACCCCTGATCCTCTGATTCTATATGCCTGGGACTGTCCAGCTTGGAGAAGAGACGACTGTGGGGAGATGTGACAGAGGTCTATAAAATCATGGCTGGGGTGGAGAAATTGACTAGGAAGCGTTATTTTCCCCTTCACATAACACAGGAACCAAGGGTCACCCGATGACTGACCAGGCAGCAGGTTTAAAACAAACACAAGGAAGTACCACATCACCCAATGCCCTGTCAGCCTGTGAAACTCGTTGCCAGGGGATGCGAAGGCCAAAACTATAACTGGGTTCAAAAAAGAACTGGATAAATTCATGGAGGATAGGTCCATCACCGGCTTTTAGCTCAGATGATCAGGGATGCAGCCCCATGTTCTGGGTGTCCCTAAGCTTCTGACTGCCGGAAGCTGGGACTGGCCGACAGGATGATCACTCAGGAATTGCCGGTTCTGACCATTCCCTTTGAAGCGCCTGGCCACTAGGCCAGGAGGACCGTTCTTGTGCCCTCTGCGCTTGGCCTGGGTAATAGGTTTGCTGGACCGAGGCCCGTGTTGGGGTCACGGCAGAAGGCAGAGCAGTTTAGGGTCAAGCAAGGGCAGCTGCAGGCCTTGGGCTGGGTGTTCTTTTTTAAAGTGAGAGCCCCCCGCCCCCCATCTTTGGGAATGTCCCACCTTTTCCACACGCTGCCGCGCTTTAGGCACCGCCCCCTGCCAATCTGGATGTTTCCCCACTCCCCTCACCACCCCGGGGCCCCCCATTTTCTCCCCAGATTCCTTGGTGGATTTTCCCTGGGGATGCAGGGAGAAGAGCTGGTCCCCTGCGGCTGTGCCACAAGGCCAGGGGCTCCCTGTCTGGGAGCTACACAAAGGGCAGCTGAAAGGGAGGGGCTCAGATCCCTGCTCTAGTCCAGCCCTGTTCTGCTGGATCAGGCCCATCCGTTTGAGGCCCTGGGCTCCATGCAGGCCGCCTGCCCCACTCACCGCCAGGGACTCCAGTGCCGACTGCTTGGAGTAGATCCGGAACCTGCCCGGAGGGAGAGAGAGCACTGTGAACACAGCTTCGAGCTCCAGCCCTGGGACGGCTCTGCAATCTGAGCCTTGGGACGCTGCCCAGACGCCCCAGCAAGAGGCTCCCAGGGACAGGGGAGTTACCTTCTCAGATCCAACTGCACCTCCAGCGCTTTCCCTCGCAAAGACACCTTGGCACTCAGCTTGGCATCCTGGAGGGGAGACAAGGCCCCATTACTGCCCACCCCAGGGAGCAGACAGCCCTGCCCCATGCCTCCCTGCCGCTCTGCAGCGGCAGGTTCGCTGCTGGCCATGGGCTCATGGGACCAGGTTCTGCACAGCTGCATGACCTGTAACAGGTGGGGGCTGGGCCCCCTGCTGCCCCGGGGAACAGCTCACCATGGTCATGCTGGAGAGCTGGATGGCGGGGTGGTCGACGGGCACCAGGGAGATGTTCAGGACGGCAGCGACCGAGACGGAGGTGCCCGCGGGTTTGATTGTCCAGAGTGGAGGAGCAGACGCTTGCAGCACCAGCTTCAGGGGCGCGTCCACCACAGCGGGGCTCTGCCGGGGGAGAGCAGGGTCAGGGGGGCGGGGGAGCAGGCAGCTCAGGGGCTGAGCCGGGTCCCTGAGGGCAGCTGGCTCTTCTCACCAGCTGCTCCACTGCCATCCTCCTGGGGCCTGGGCCCGCACTGCACCCCCCACCCAAGGAGCTGCACCCCCTCCACAGGAACGGCCTCCTCCCAAGGTCGCCCACCCCCTGACCACCGATCTTACCAGCATGATGATGCTTCCGAAGAACGTGGCTCTCAGCAAAACCTCCAGGTCCTTGGGCACCTGAAACAATGTGCAACCGTCCTGGGTAAGGAGGTTTCCCCGCGGTGCACTGCTGTTACCCAGCCCCTCCCTCCATGAGCATGCCCAGCGTCCCTGCCCCTTCTCCCCCATGTGCATGCCCAGCGCCCCGCCCCCTCTGCCCTCTGCACACCCCGTGTCCCTCCCCCCATCTGCATGCCCCGCACCCCATCCCTCCTCACCTCCTCCCCTGCAATCTCCTTGCTCAGCACCCCCGCCTGGTAGTAGGCGTCCATGGCAGAGTTGAAGAAGTACTCGGAGAAAGCCACGTAGACCATGCGCTCCGTCTCCTTGATCACTGGTGCCACCGCCTGGTTCACCAGCGTCTCGTTCGACTGGTAGTAGAACATGCCCTGGGCAGCACAGAGCTAGTGAGTCCCTGCACCGCCGGCCCCCGCCCCAACCCCCCAGAACAGGGCTCCCCGGGGCACTCGGCCATTGCAGCCCCGGGTTCGGGCCTGGCGTCCCCACGCAGTGGTATCTGCGCGCGTGCTGGGCCAACCCTGGAGCGCGCCCCGGAGCCAGGGCATCACAGGACGTGGCCCAGTGGCTCCCTCGGCCACGCTGGAGCCGCTCCCCCACTGCCCCCCGTTACCTTGAAGTCCAGATCGAGGGTGTCGGGGGAGACGACGGGGTGACTGAGGAGGGAGTAATCGATGCTGATGTGCTCGTCCACCGGGCTGCGCACTGTGCCCAAGGAAGGCAGGGTCAGTGGCCTGGTGAGGCGTGACCTCGACTCAGCCAGGCTGACGCCCCCTCCTCCCCGGCTCTGGGCCCTTTCAGTCCTGCCCCCAGCTTCCCGAGCAGAGCCGTCGCTGAGCCCCAGCCTGTTCCCGCAGCTGCAGCCCACTGCCCTCCGAGCGTGGACCTGCCCCCCAGCATGGCAGCACAGTGCAGCCCGGCACCGAGGCCCAGGCTGAGCGGAGCCCAAGTCCGGTCTCATCAATCCAAGCCCCCATCACGGCCCCAGGGATGCGGACTCACCCGACACCGTGTCCAGCAGCGAGTTCAGCTCCACACGCCCCGCGTAATGCAGCGCGGGGCAGATCTGAAACAGACACCACAGGCTGGGGACGGGTTCGGCAGGACGGGCCCAGGCACACAGGCAGGGAGCAGGGTCTAGGCTGGCGGGTGTCCCTGCAGCCTCCACAGGAGCGTCTCCCTCTCCCAGGGGCCCAGCCACCGACCCCAAGGGACCGGGACCATCCTGCCCCAGCTCCAGGAGCTGCTCGTCTGACTTCGTTAAAGCCACAGCGCAAGAGGGCACCCGGTGTCCCTGAGCCGGATGGAGCGAGAGCACCAGCTCCTCCCAGGCACCGTGCAATGGCTGCGCCCCCCAACCCCGACCTGCAGCCCCCTTCCACCCCACCTCCCCCTGCTCTGCCTGCCCCCCCGACCCGCAGCCCCCTTCCACCCCACCTCCCCCTGCTCTGCCTGCATCCCCGACCCGCAGCCCCCTTCCACCCCACCTCCCCCTGCTCTGCCTGCCCCCCGACCCGCAGCCCCCTTCCACCCCACCTCCCCCTGCTCTGCCTGCATCCCCGACCCGCAGCCCCCTTCCACCCCACCTCCCCCTGCTCTGCCTGCCCCCCCGACCCGCAGCCCCCTTCCACCCCACCTCCCCCTGCTCTGCCTGCCCCCCCGACCCGCAGCCCCCTTCCACCCCACCTCCCCCTGCTCTGCCTGCATCCCCGACCCGCAGCCCCCTTCCACCCCACCTCCCCCTGCTCTGCCTGCATCCCCGACCCGCAGCCCCCTTCCACCCCACCTCCCCCTGCTCTGCCTGCATCCCCGACCCGCAGCCCCCTTCCACCCCACCTGCCCCTGCTCTGCCTGGGCCCCCCAACCCGCAGCCTCCTTCCACCTGCACCCCCCAACCCCGACCCGCAGTCCCCTTCCACCCCACCTCCCCCTGCTCTGCCTGCACCCCCCCAACCCCGACCCGCAGCCCCCTTCCACCCCATCTGCCCCCGCTTTGCCTGGGCCCCACAACCTCAACCCGCAGCCACTGCCCTCGTGCTGACCACAGTTCATGATTTGGGGCTGGGGACCTGCAAGGGGAAGTGCCCTCTGTTGATCCACTCCCTGCCTGCTCAGCCCCCGCTGTTTGTGCCCCTGCCCCCGGCCCCACGGGGGATGTCTCTGCCCACATCGTACCTGCTGATTGAGAAGGAAGCGTATTCCTGTGGTGATGAAGGCAGACAGGAATTCATAGACCTTCCTGTGAAGACAGAATCACAGTCCTCAAACCCCTGCCCTCTTGCTAGGAGACCATAGAGCCTCCTGGCATGAGAGCAAAGGTACCATGGGGGGCGATGGGGCTGCTGACCAGTGGTTGGGGGGCAAAGCACCGTGAGGTGGTGCCCAGGAGTGTGGGACAGGTGGCCCCCCAGGCAGTACCTGAGTGTGCCAGTGAAGCCAGTCTGCATCCTCGCAATGGAGGCATTACAGGTGATGTTAGAAATCTTGAGGCGCCCGGCCTTGTCCATGGAGAGCTTCAGCAGGGTGCGGACGTTGACACCTTCGGCAGAGGCGTTGATGGAGCCAATATCATAGCTGGGAAGCAAATGGTTAAAGCAGGTGAGCAGCACCCACGCAAACAGGCACCTCCCAGCGGAGCTGCCCCAGGGGGGCCGCTGCCCCGAGCCTGCATGGGGTGAGAAAGCTGAGGGGTGGGGGGCTGGCCCAGCCAGAGCCCAGTGACTTGCCCAGCACCGGGGGCGTCAAGAACCTGAAGGCAAATGTCAGAGTGAGCATCTGATCCCAGCACGGCGGGAGGCCTGACCGCCGCTGGCAGGGGAAGGGGGAGAGGGCCTGGGACCGGACCCCGGGCTGGTGGGGAGCGGGGGGAGAGGGGCCTGACCCTGCACTGTGGGCGGAGGGGGCCTGGGACCCGAACCTGCACTGGGGGGAGCGGAGGGGGGGGGGGGCGTGGTCGCTCACAAGAACCAGTAGAGCAGCTGGCGCCGGAAGCGGAGGCTGATGGAGGCGTTGTTGATGTTGAAGGCAAGGTGCTGCGGGGGCTGGAAGTGCAGGTTGGAGAGCGCCAGCTGCAGGTCCGTCACCTTCACCCTGCGGGGGGCAGAGGCAGCGTCAGCCCCAGCCCCCAGCCCTCTCCCTCCGCCCAGTCCCCCAGAATCTCTAGCTCGGCGTTGCCGCCCCGGCTGTGGCCATGACTCCTGGGCTCGTGCTGATCCACGTCGGAGTCACTGCAATGGGAGAGGCCCCTGCACCCCTGGGCAGCATCACGCCCCGAGGCCTGGGTCTTCAGGGCTGCACCCAGTCCAGTGCTACCAGCCCCTCCCTGGGACCCTCCCTCCACCTCCTGCCATAAGCCAGCTCCCCCCATCCCTGAGTCACGCCCAGCTGCCAGCTCCTTGCCCCTTTGCAGCCCCAGCCAGCCCCACTGCACAGTCCCAGCCCATTACACATGCTGCTGTCTCAGGCCCCTCCAGCCCCAGGTCCTGCCCCCATCATTGCTGGTGAAGGGGTGCCCAGAGGGAGCGTGGGATTCTGGGCCAGAGGCAGCAAATGCCACCCAGAGCTCTCCCCCCGGCCCTCACTTACCCGCTGATGTTGTACTGGAACTGCCCTTCCTTCCCGTGCAGGTCAGGGATGCTGATGTGCTCCAGCTCCTGCTCCACAAAGCGCAGCCCTTCCTGCTTCACTGCAAAACAACAGCCCCGCTCTCTGCCCCGGCCTTGGCTCCACAGGGAGGAAAGGAGGCCAGGGCCCTTCCCCGCCTCCTCTTCAATCCCAGGGCACTGGCCGGGCCAGGCCAGTCCTTTTCCTGGCAACCCGATTGTATGTAAACAGCACAGAGAGCCCACCCTCCCTGGGGAGGGAAGGAGCCCAGTGGGGCTGCGGCAGAAGGACAGCGGAACATCCTGCCCCAGCCCACCAGCTCAGCACCGGCAGCAGGGAGCATCCCGTCGTGGGGAACCCCAGAACCGTGGGCACGCCCTGGTCTGGTGCCACCTCGGGGTGCCAGGCCAATTGACTCCTGCCCCGCCAGCTCCTTACCCAGCTCCAGGCCCTTGGTGGTGATCCGGATCTTGCACCCAGGGTTAGCAGCTGTCACTGCAGCGACCAGCCAGGGCAGCCCGAGGAGCAGGAGGTTGCACAGAGCCATGGCGTGTCTCTTCCTGGAGGAGGCCAGAGCAGGGCTGTCGAGACCCGCGGAGCAGGCAGCCGGGCACCATTCTCAGCCACCGAGTCACTGCACCTCCCCGCTGGCCGGAGATGCCCGGACGCCAGGCGGGCGCGGCAGCCGGGGTGAAGAAGGCCCCTAGCCCATTACCATCCATTACGTGGTCCTACCAGACTCTGGCCCAGGCCCCTGGCCGCCCCCCAAGCACTGTGGCTCCCTCCCTCAGGCACCCTGCCCAGATGCTCTCTCGATGACACCCTGTGACTGGCTCCCCTTCCTCCCATGCAGGTCACTTGGCTTCCTGGGGCCGCCCCCCCGGACCCCCAGTGCCACCTCGCCAGGGGTCTCCCAATGCGCTGCCCAAAGAAGGGCCCAGGGAGGGACAAGGAGTGTGTGAGCTGCCCCGGGGGGGCGCCCGGCCGAGCCAGCTGCCATGGGGGGGAGTGGGGTTGCTGAACCCCCACCCCCCGCCGCCTGGTCCTGGTGCAGCACCCAAGTCCCGGGCATGGGGGAGCGGGGCCAGGGCGCGGGGGGGGTCCCCACCACTGGCTGCAGGCTCCGGCAAGACCAGCCGCGTTCAGCCGCTGCCCTGATCTCAGCCGCGGGGCCTGATGCTGCACCCCGGCCGCCCCTGCGCCCCCCACCCTGGCCTCACGCCTGCAGCAGGGAGCCAGGGCCCGGGGCTGCAGGAAGGGGTGGAATCCGCGTCCAGCCTGCCTCCCCCGCCCCCCCGGCTGGCCTGGCCTGGCCCGCCCCCCAGCCTCCCCCGGCCAGCCTGGCCCCTCGCCCGCACATGCCTCTGTCCCCAGGGGAACCGTTGCTGGGCTCAGAGCACCCTGGGCAGCAAAACAAATGGCTGGTTCCTGCCAGCTTCCCGCAGCAGCGCCTGGAGGGACAGGGCACCCCCAGAGAGGGGCACAGCTGCCCCCAGAGGGGGGAGGGGATGGCCACCCCCAGAGAGGGGGAGGGGTTGGCCACAGGTGTCCTGGATGCAGTTGAATCAGGTTAAAAGTGGAGCAGAGAGAGTTGGTTCTGCCCGCTTGTGCCACCCCGTCCATTGGGCCTTGCACCCGCAAGGGACTGCGCATTGCGCTGTATGTACCTGGGTGAGTTCAGGACTGCGTGGAACAGGCTGGGGCCTTGCCCCCGTCTTTGCCCTGGCCAGAGTGCCTCCTGCTGGGAGACATTCCCACACTCTGCCCCAGTGAGAACGCCCCCACTCCTCCTCGCTCCCTGACCAAGCCAGCCCGTCACCCCTGCCTCCCCCTCACTGCCTCACGTGCTCCTGGCTTTAACTCCAGCAGATTTGGGCAGATTGACATTCTTTGAAAATCCCCTTGAATCCTTGCCCCCTCTCGGGGCCGATTATCCACAGCTGCAACAGGCCAGCATTGTGTCACCCCCTTCCCCCCCAGGCACTGTGGGCAGGTCGCTTGCTCTTCCCCCAGAGCTGCCAGGTCCGGGACTCCCATGCCAGCCCCTGCACCCAGACGTGCTCTGGAAACCAAGTCAGGGCCTCAGCAGTACTAGCCAGCCTGCCAGAGGCTGGGGCTGGAGCAGGGCCCCCGTCCTGTAGTGATAGCTAAGGTTGCAAGATCAAACACCAGACATGAGATTTGAACCCAGAACTTTGCTATTAAGAGTCTTATGCTTTACCAGCTGAGCTAGTCAAGGTCAGTTGGTAAAGCGTAAGACCCGTAGCGCTGGGCACACTCAGAAAGCAGAGGCAGGGCAGGGGCAGCTGGCTGAGCTTGGTCTCCAGGCAGAGCTTCTGCATAACCCCTTTCCATGCCCGTCTGCTGGGCCGGGAGCAGCCAGCCAGTCCACACACGTGCTCATGAATCTGCAAGGGTTCTGCCCACACCATGGCAAGCAGGATAATGCTGCAGCCATGGATGCGGTCGCCATGCCCGTCACAGGCACAGCAGGGCAGAGAGATCCATCCCATCCCCCTGCCCCATGCTGGGCACCCAATGAACAAGTACTCCCCACATCCACCTTATCGCAGCCTCACCCCTGCTCCTTCCAACCCGCACCTTAGCGCTCGCCCCCGCAGCCAGCGCTCGCCCATTGGGAAGAGGTGAAAATCTCAGCTCTCCAATGAGGAATTCCCCCCATGCCCCCCAGCAGCACAGCCACCCTCCAGTGGGGCGCCCCGTGCACACGGCACCTTCCGCAAAGACCCACAGCTGAGAGGCTGTCACCCAGCTGCCCCTCCTGGGTTGTAACAGGAGCGGAGTCCCTGCAGGCACTGTACAGGGACCCCCCTCCCTTAGTGGGGCTCTCTCCCTCCTACTGGTCTCTACAGCTTCTACTGGGCTCTGGCCATGGAGAGAACTTTGGGGCAGCCCCAGACACACACACTCCCCATCTGGTTACAAAGGGCACTTTCCTTCCCTGGGCCAGGGCTGCCTGTGTGGGCCTGGGGATTTGCCTGGCTGCACAATACCAGCTTCATTTCTTGTACTTACAGTTCCCTGGGGTTACTTTTTCCTGGCTCTCCCGGGGCTGAATCACGTGGAGGGAGGCAGGGCAGGAGAGAACCACTGGCTCCAACAGTTTCTCAGGGGCTGGCTGTGCTTCCCCTTCCTTTATATATCCCACTGTCTGCCACTCCTCATGAGCCCAGGGCTGGGAGGAGACAGTGGGCCTGGGAGGCAGCGAGAGGCGGAGAGGATGCAGGTCTCAGGCATGCCAAGACCAGACTCTGCCAAGCCAGTTTCCCCGGCCTATGGGCTGCCTGCCCAGGCACAAAGGGCCTGGGCTCCCTCACCAGGCACAAAGGGCCTGGGCTCCCTCAGCGTGTGTGTGCAATGGCCGTGAGCACGTGTGCAAACCACCCAGCACACGCTCCCGAGGCCACAGCAACATTTGGCCTGTTGGGGGTGTGGGGGGCGTGAAGCAGCTGGGGGGAGCGTTATGTCTGCACTTAGGGGTCAGGCTTGTGTTATGCTCCCTGCTATTCACGTGTCCGAAGCGAATTCAGTGCTGGTGCAGGGGCCCTCGAGCCTATCCCCACAGCTGGCCCAGCACAACCAGCGTCCCACCCCCATGCTTCAGCCCTGACCTCTGGGGCCACTTCCAGGGGGCAGAGGCGAACACCGATGGCCTTGGCCCCTGCGGAGGCTGCAAACAGAGGCCAGGTTGCGCTCCTTGAGGCAGGAGCCGAGCTGGGGGCAGCCTGGTGTCCAGCCTACTGGGGCTACGCACTCAGCCTAGTCAGTCCCTGGGAGCTCTGGACACACCTCTGCCTGCTGCCGCCTCCCCATGAGCCCAAAGGGAGGTGCCAAGGCCAGAGCCGAGGTTCTTAACCCCACAAGGGGCAGTCACCAGGGCTACCCCAGGAATGTCCATGCTCCATGCCAGAGCTGCCCCACACCTGACCCAAGCTTGCTGGGATCTCACAGTCACAGGGAAAGGCTCCCCACGCTGGGGTTTCCCTGGGAATGGCCCCTGCTGGTGCCTTCAGAGACACTCGTGCAGACGCCACAGACTGTTCGGAGAAAAATCGCATGAGCTGGGAGTTCTGCTCCTGGCCACAGATGCTTGCACAATCCCGTGCCTGACTGGCAGGCTGCCAGGCCCCATGCTCTCTCGGCTCCGGACGATCCCTGGGAGGAACCCCCTTCAGGGTGACAGCCCTCCATGAGGGTTACACCCTCTGGCCAGCCACCCCCTGGGACTGCAGCCCCTCTGAGCCTTCTGCACGCTCAGCTTTCTCCAGGGGCCTCAACGGAGAGTCCCCACGCAGGGGGAGCAATGCAACCCCAATCTCTTGCCTGCAGTGACCCTCAGCCAGCGTAACCCAGGAGGGTTTCTTCTACATCCGAATGTAGCACAGGAAGTTCTCAGGGCCCTCGGGCCTAGAAACTCTCAGCACCGTCCATCTGGGTCTGCCTCCATCCAGCCTGCTCTTTGTCCCCAGTCCAGCAGCAAGCCCCTTCCTTCCAGCTGACCACCCTATATCCCCTTCCCTAGCCCCTCCTCCACCTGGGCCCTCTCTCTTCCCTCCTTTGTTTCCACTGGCCAGAACCAGTGCCTTCCAGATCCCCAGGGTCCTCTCTCCTCAGCCCTTTGTCCTCCCGCTGGCCAGAACCAGCTGGCTTCCAAGGGGGTGGGCCTCCGGGTGTGTGTCCAGGTCATTGTCTGGGGTCCAGGCCACTAGGCGAGTCACACTTGGTCCTCTGCAACAACAAACATCCTCTCCCACCACCTTGTTACACACACAGCACATGGGGCAAAGTGAGGCACACACTGTTCATGCAAAACACTAAGAAAATCCTCCTCCCTTCATCTCACACACACACAATTAGAACAATTGTGCAAGCAAATGTCCACATGAGTCTGTGTCTAATCTGCACACGATTATCACGTGCAGCTGGATAAGTGCTTGACTAATTAGGAGTCTTTGTGGTAAGATCACAGTAATTGCTTGTGTGTTAGCACAGCTCATGTTGCCTAAAATCTGATCCCAAGAGCCTAATAAACAAAAGGAGAATTAACAAATAAACAGCAAAGTGCTATTTGCTAGGTCTGGTGCAGCAGGGAGAGCTCAGGGAACCCTGTTCTCATGGAAAGCCGGAGGAAAACAATGACTTCCCAGGTTGTTGCAAGGTAAACTTTACTAATTTGTGTTCCACTTTGGGTGCATTTTAAGGTAGCTAAACTGGGGTACCCACTGGGAAATACCACAAAAAGAGCAGTTCCCAGCAACAGGGCAGCCAGAATTGGTGAAGGGTGTTTGGAAAATCCCTTTAGGATATTTATATGTAGAATGTACGACTTCCCAGAAGGATGTACTAATCAGTGTAGGCATCTGAGGGCTCAGGAGATGCTGATGTGGTTTCCTGGCGCAACTTGGCCTAGCCAATGCTGGAAAGGCTGCAGTTTGGTGTGACCCAGAGGAGACCATTAACAGCGCTTTGTCTCACTCTCACCATCTCCCTGGCTAGCAGCCCCAGCTCACTCCCACAGACTGGCTGTCAGGACTTCAAAGCTTCTTTGGTCATCTAGCTATTTGCAGACTAACCCTCTGTTTGGATCTTTCTGAGGGGAACCACCCATCCAGGCAGCAGGAGGCTGAAACACGTGATGAAGCCAAGCTGCTTTTGTGCAGAAAGTCCAGCTGAGCAGAAGAGCCATGGGTGCTGCTCACTCAGTCTCCCTCTGCAGAGAGACGCAAGGAGGGGGAGAGGCCCAAGTTTTAATTCTATATGTTAAACTACTAGGGATCTAACAATTAAATCCCTAAAAGAAACCAGCCCATTGAATGTGACCACAAGGGCAGAGCAAAGGGCACTCGTTAGCTAAATGAGAGGTTCCACAACCCTAAATAGACCGGAGAGCCGCCACAGGAGCAGCTGGCTGTGGGTCCTCCAAAGATCACCCCACTCTGCCTCCACCTGCAAAGTAGATGCTGTGACAAAGCAGGACTGTTCTTAATGTTTCCTCTGAATAGTGTGGGGGTGCCTCAGTTTCCCCTAGGCAGTTCTTAAGTATCTAGGTGGTGGGGTAAGGGGGTATGATCATTGCAGAGCCCTAGAGGGCAGGTGTTTGCAGGGGTCTGGACACAGAGAATGGCCGACACCCTGTTTCCTCGCAACTGATGGCCTGGCCCTTCCCCCCTGCAAGGTGAGAGATAAAGGATTGGAGAACAAAGGAATCCGGGCACCTCCTGGCCCGGGAAAGGGACAAAGCCCAGAGGAGGAGGGGCTGGGAGGAGTTTCAGTTTGGGTCTGGCTGCGGACGAGGAGTGAAGTGCAGAAGTGGTTGTCTGGCTCACTGCCCCCCAAAATGGACCTAGCTGAGGGGTCCTGTTCTCTGCACCTACAAGCTCTGTGTTAGACCATGTTCCTGTTGTCTAACAAACCTCTGTTTATTGGCTGGTTGAGAGTCACATCTGACTGCGAAGTTGGGGTGCAGGACCCTCTGGCTGCCCCAGGACCCCGCCTGGGCGGACTCGCTGTGGGAAGCGCACGGAGGGGCAGAGGATGCTGAAGGCTCCGAGGTCAGACCCAGGAAGGTGGAAGCCGTGTGAGCTGTGTGTCCTGCAGACGGGCTGCTCCCAGAAAGGAGACTTCCCCAGAGTCCTGACTGGCTTCATGGGGAGCAGTTCCAGAGCATCACCTGGGGACTCCGTGACAGATGCCCCCAACCACGAAGGCAGGGCAGGCCCTTACCAGGATGTCACTGTCATCCCAGGGCCTCGGTGCCAGGTGCACACCAGCGGGTGAAACTCTCTTTTGCTGTGAGGCTACAAAAAATTTCACAGTGGCTGGGCTGCTTTTGAGCTGAGACCATTGTCCATCATTTCTGCCCCATACTGTCTGTTTGCTTGGTGCCAGCCCCCCCCCCGCCCTCCCTCCCTTCTGGAGCTGTTGTGCATCCCCCCCCGGTCTGGAGCTGTTGTTTCTTGTTGATACTTAGGGGGTCTACACTTAAAGCGCTACAGCAGCGCCACTGTAGTGCTTCAGTGTAGACACTGTGCAGACGGGAGGGCGTCTCCTGTCGCCAGGTAACCCACTGCCCTGGGGTGCAGCTAGGCCAGCGGAAGAATTCTGCCATTGACAGAACACTGTCTACACTAGGGCTAGGTCACTCTAGCTGGGTCTCTTGGTGGGTGTGTGGGGGAGTGTATTTTTCACCCCCTGCCCCCTGGAGATGTAGCTACACCGATGTCAGTTCCTAGTGTAGACAAGACTTAGATGGTAAGCTCTTTGGGGCAGCGACTGTCCTTTGTGTTTGTATAGTACCTAGCTCCCTGGGGACGCTCTGATAATACAAATAAATAATACTAGCACCCAGCCAGCCACACTCCTGGGTTTTTTGGGTTGCCGAGCTAGCCTCGCCTCTGCACTATTGCATTAAAGTGAACCTTCCTCTGCGTAAGAACAGAGAACCTCCATAACGCACCGGAGAGGGAGGCCTCGTCTACACTAGGCATTTACTGTGGCATAGCTGCATCTCTCAGGGGTGTGAAAAATGCACACCCCTGAGACGCAGCTATACCGACCTAACCCCCGGGGTAGCCCAGCGCTAGGAGAATTCTCTGTCCACCTAGCTACTTCCTCTCAGAGAGGAGGATTACCTGCGCCGATGGGAGAACCCCTCCTGTTGGTGTGAGAAGAGTCTATATTGAAGCTAAAAGAAAAGGAGTACTTGTGGCACCTTAGAGACTAACCAATTTATTTGAGCATGAGCTTTCGTGAGCTACAGCTCACTTCATCGGATGCATACTGTGGAAACTGCAGAAGACATTATATACACAGAGACCATGAAACAATATCTCCTGCAGCATTTTAAGTGTAGACAAGCTCAAAGTGTGGGCTAGTGGTCCAGGCATGGGTCTGGGAGTCAGGATGCCTACGTTCCATTGGCAGGTTCAGGAGGAGAGTGAGGTAAAGTGTTTAGAGCAGAAGGAGCACAGAGGCAGTTGACTGGGTTTCCCATCTGACAGACTTGCTGGGCATTTCACAACTCTTGGCCTCAGTTCCCCTCTCTCTGAAATGGGGCTGATGATACCACTTCCTGGCGGATTTATGGATTAATTAATGTTTGGGACATGGGTTCTCAGGGTTGCTTCTGGTGTACAAGGACCTTCACAGGTAGGAAATATTCAGTCGTAAAGGGCTCTGCAGTCTAACAGAGAAAGGTATAAGAAGAACTAGGGGCCGGAAGATAAAGCTAGACAAATTCAATTTAGAAATAAGGCACAGGTATTTAACAGTGAGGGTGACTGAGCACTGGAACAAACTGTGACACTAGCAGACCAGGTGCCAGCTCAGACCAGGGTCCCCATGCCTCAACTGAACACTGACAGACACAGCTGGAGCCAGTCCGGCTCACCTGGGTGTCAGTAATGTTAAAACAGGAAGTACAGGAACGCGTTGAGTGTTTAGTCTATTGAATGCTGGGGCGTGGCTGCCTGCATTAATCTCACATATAGCATCTGTATCCCATAGTATAAGGTAATGCCTGAGCACTGTAAGCCGTTGTAACTGTAACTCTCCAGGCAGGAGAGGACATTAACCAGTGTGAAATGCTGGTCTCCAACAGATGTTACGTCCTGCCCGACAGGGAAGGCCCAGCAACACCAGATGGACAAAAGTGGAACGTTAGAGAGGACTCGAGAGTTTGCTGTTTACTCTCCTCCTCCCCTCCCCCATGAAGATGAGTCTTGCAAGCACAGCTTAAATTCAGCCGGAGCCCACTGCAGCAGGACCTCTGGTAAATATTTTCAAACTCCCAGGAGCCCTGGCACCTCCCACAGGGTTTCAGCCTGCAGGAGGCCCCAGGGCTTGTGGTCTCAGCCCTGCAGCGCATGCTGGGGCTCAGGGCTTGAGCCCCAATGTGCACCATGGGGGCTGAAGCCCCGGCTAAAGCCCTGATCCCCAAATGGGGAGATGGGGCTCCAGTAAATAACTGTCGAACTTAAGCCCTGCTTGCAAGTGAATTCCTCCCATCAACTGAGCTTGCAGTTCAAAGCAGAAGTAAAAAAGGGAATACTGTCAAGGAGGAACAGTATCTTTATGCTGCTTGGACTGTGAGAACAAGATTTCTAGGCATAAGCAAAAAATTCCCAGTGCTTTGCTTGGATTAGCCTTAAAGGACATCTAGAGCTTGCTTATTGTAGAAGCTTCTGTTATTTTTGAAGCTTAAGATTTGTGTGTGTTTGCCTGCTTTAACCTTGTAAATAACTCCTGTTTCCTTTTCCTAGTTAATAAATCTTTAGATAGTTTATTATAGGATTAACAAGTACTGTCTGTGGTGTGAGATCTAAAGTACAATTGACCTGGGTAAGTGACTGGTCCTTGAACTCAAATATTGCTGTGATACTCAATGTAAGGGACCATGTCACAAAAGCAGGGTCCCCTGGGTGGCGAGACAGACTGGCATGCCCACGGGCACTGTGTGATGCTCTGGTTAGGCTGTTACGGAGCCCGAGGAGTTTGCACTTGATCACTGGTTGGGAGCAGTCTGCCCTAAGCTTAGTACTCACACTCCTGAGCCACTGCAGGACAGTTTGCCACAAACTACTACGGGAAGTGCAGGATTCTCCATTTCTTGACACCTTCAGAGCCAGACGAGAGGCCTTTCTGGAAGATGCTTTAAGGTATGTCAGCACTGCACGCCGAACTAGCATGGCTATAAATGGCAGTGTGAACAGTGAGGCTTAGCTTGGGCAAGCAGAGAGCCCTACATGCTTGAACCCTAGTGTATACATCCCTGCCCGGCTCTCTGCACACCCACGCAACACCTCCCATGGCTGCACCGCTGGTGCTCGCAGCATAGCATTCTGCTGCCAGAGCCTGGCACCCAGCCGGGACGGGCAGAGGGGGAGGGCGAGGTTCCCGTGAGTCCCCGCCGCCAGAGCCTGGCATCCAGCCGGGACGGGCAGAGGGGGAGGCTCCCGTGAGTCCCCGCCGCCAGAGCCTGGCACCCGGCCGGGACGGGCAGAGGGGGAGGGCGAGGCTCCCGTGAGTCCCCGCCGCCAGAGCCTGGCACCCGGCAGGGACGGGCAGAGCGGGAGGGCGAGGCTCCCGTGAGTCCCCGTCGCCAGAGCCTGACACCCGGCCGGGACGGGCAGAGGGGGAGGGGCGGCTCCCGTGAGTCCCCGTCGCCAGAGCCTGGCACCCGGCAGGGACGGGCAGAGGGGCGGCTCCGGTAGTTTCCCGCCGCCAGAGCCTGGCACCCGGCCGGGACGGGCAGAGGGGGAGGGCGAGGCTCCCGTGAGTCCCCGTCGCCAGAGCCTGGCACCCGGCCGGGACGGGCAGAGGGCGAGGTTCCCGTGAGTCCCCGCCGCCAGAGCCTGGCACCCGGCCGGGACGGGCAGAGGGGGAGGCTCCCGTGAGTCCCCGTCGCCAGAGCCTGACACCCGGCCGGGACGGGCAGAGGGGGAGGGGCGGCTCCGGTAGGTCCCCGCCGCCAGAGCCTGGCACCCGGCCGGGACGGGCAGAGGGGGAGGGGCGGCTCCGGTAGTTTCCCGCCGCCAGAGCCTGGCACCCGGCCGGGACGGGCAGAGGGGGAGGGGCGGCTCCGGTAGTTTCCCGCCGCCAGAGCCTGACACCCGGCCGGGACGGGCAGAGGGGGAGGGGCGGCTCCGGTAGTTCCCCGTCGCCAGAGCCTGGCACCCGGCCGGGACGGGCAGAGGGGGAGGGCGAGGGGGAGGCTCCGGTAGTTCCCCGTCGCCAGAGCCTGGCACCCGGCAGGGACGGGCAGAGGGGGAGGGGGAGGCTCCGGTAGGTCCCCGCCGCCAGAGCCTGGCACCCGGCAGGGACGGGCAGAGGGGGAGGGGGAGGCTCCGGTAGTTCCCCGCCGCCAGAGCCTGGCACCCGGCCGGGACGGGCAGAGGGGGAGGGGCGGCTCCCGTAGGTCCCCGCCGCCAGAGCCTGGCCCCGCTGCACCCGGCCTCGTGTCCCACCCGGGCCAGGCCCCAGGGACACACAGGTGCCCACGTGCCAGGCAGGGGCCAGGCTCCACGACCCAAGGGCGCCTGCAACCTTCGGCTCCACGAACCACCCGCCCAGAGGAGAACCCAGGAGTCCTGGCGGCTAGAGCTCCGCCCCCAGCCAGCATCCGTGTCTGGCCCCGCCCAGAGGGGAGGAGCCTCCCAGGAGTTCCAATAAGGCCACACTACAGATGGCGCCAGGAAGGGAGCGGGCGCCGCTGGATTAGCGCATGCGTACTGTTGGCACCTGAAGAGCGGGTCTCGCTTCTACACATGCGCATTGCCCGGGGCTGGGGTGCGGAGAGAGTCACGCCTGCGCAGTGTCTGAGTTCGACCGCGGCGCCTGCGCAGTGCCCGGGGCGGGGCGGCCCAGCGGCTGCGCACTGGCTGCTCCGGGTCCCGCTACAAGATGGCGGCGGAGGGGAGGGCGCGGCGGAGGCGGGACGGTAGCAGGAAGCGGACCGCTCTCCGGTGCCCCCAGCCCCTGACCTCGCACGCAGGTACCGGCCGCGCCCGCGTGGGCAGGGGCCGCGCCCCGGGAGATGAGGCGGGGCCAGGGCGCCGGGAGGGGGGCGAAGGGCCCGCGCGGAGGCGGGCGGCGGCCCCGGGTCCTCGGCCGCCATCTTAGTGTCCTGCGCGGGGCCCGGCCGCGGGCTCCCTCTGCCGCCGCGGCCGGGGGCCCGGGAGCGCGCACGGTGGGGGAGCGGGTCCGCGCGCCTGCGCAGGCCGCGGGGTCCGTCCCCCCCTCGCGGGGCCGGGGCCCGCGGGCGGAGACTGACGCGGCCCGTTCTCGCCCCGTAGCGCCCGCCGCGGGCCAGGCGCGCCCCCGCCCGCTGTGAAGATGCGGCCGCAGCCCCGCGCAGCGCACGGCGTCGCTGGAGAGGCGCGAGAGGCCCGCGAGCCGACCCGCAATTGTAAGTAACTCGGCGGCGCCCACGGACCGTCGCCCGCCCGCCCGCGGGAGCGGGCCCTGCTGCGCTGCGCCTCCGGCCCGGCGAGGGATCGCCGCCCCCGCCAGCGCGCCGCTGGGCATCGCGTCTCCGCGGCCGCCGAAGCGCCCCGGCTCGGCCTGGACCGGCTCGGCCTGGACCAGCTCAGCGCGCCGCCCGGCGCACACGCCTCTTGGGGCACCAGGCGCTCTCGGACTGTGCGTTAGGCTGGTGTCATTTCTTTTTGATGCTCATGTGAGTTAACGCCGGCGCCGCCTTCTGCTGCTTACCTATGGCCTCCCCGTGTGTTACCCATTAAAAACAACCACCAAATCGTTAGCTTGTCAGTGTCATTCTCGGTGTCTGGGAGAATAGAAGTAGCCTGGGGGCTAGGGTGGATACACGCTCTGGTGTTGAGCAATCACAACACCCAAACGCAGTGCAGAAATGAATTGTGACGGTGTTCAACTTTCCCAGCCCCAGCCAGCAGCCCTGCCCTGGGGATGGCAGGAAATATCTTCAAAAATTTCTCCTTCTCTGCTGCTGATTCCTAATGTCTGCATCCATCCTTCTGTCTGATTATAGAGAGAAACATGTAAACTCCCCGACTGATGAAATGGAGCAAATCCTACTCCTTCTAGCTGTACTCCTTGCTGTGTGTCTTCTTCCACCTTACTGTGCTCTGTTTTGGTAGTTACCACTTCCAGGTTATAAGCTCTTTGGGGCAGGGGCCAGATCTTATGTCTGTAAAGTACTGTACACAACACTGATAACATAACCAATATATAATGGTTATTTTTGATCCGTTTTAATAAGTCCCAGCATTGGTGAGATACAGGCCAAACTGCTCCTCCAAATAGTCCCATCAGCATGGTCCACTGGAGAGAGAAGGGGACTGGGTATAAGAGGACCTTGGTTTATAGTCTGCTCTGCCACATTTTCGTCAGTGACTTGGGAAGAATCACTCTCTCTGCTTCCATTTTCCTGTCTGTAAACGGAGATGGAAATGGTCATTTGTTCAAGTTCAAAGCACTTATGGATGAAAAGAATTAGCTAAATATTATTACTATATGCCACATATGATCAAACCAACTTGCACCAACTTCTGTCATTTTATTTAACACTTTGTAGCCTGTAAATAGCTGTAGCTTCTTGAAGTACACACCTGGTTTATTTTGGGCCTTACCCCACTACATTTAAGTATAAGGCACACAATATATAATGGAGGACACACCAGCGATCGTATTGAATAAGCATAGGCTTGGGTGTTTTATGTATTTTTCTAAAGAGGGATTAAAAGCTTTTAAAAATCAGACAAGATGGGTGCTTAATTTAATGGACTATTTAATGAAGCTTGTGAGTCTGGAGCCCTATGATACACCTATTCCAGCTATGGTCTGGTACATAAAAGTGAGTATAGAGTGAGGCTGAGCTGTTGCTTTTTTCCTGCAAAATGATTGAGCTAGTTTTGCAGCCTTTGCTCACTCCCAGTTAGGATGACTGTGGAGGTCACACTGGGGTTGGAGAAACAGCACAGATATGCAAAAGTGTAGGAGAAACAGCACAAATATGCAAAATTAATATAACTCCTCCACTTGCTGAAGGGTCTAACTATTTGTACGTTGTGGTGCAGGCTGTCTAATAGGTGCTCTCGGATAATATATAGCCTTTCAGCTGTGGGCTTGTCTTTTGCCTGGCTGTGGAGAATCAAGGCTTCTAGAAGACCTGCACGCTTACACTAACCCACTATATTGCCTTTCCTGGGAGAAGGAGGGAGGGTGGTTCCCTCTTTGTGGCACCTCCCCCGCCAAGCATGCCTACCAATACACTTCAGTTCTGACATGCACCACAGTCTCCTTTTGTAGTTATCACCACAGGCAGCCAGTGCTCATTCCTGACTTCCTTCTATTCCACTTCTGCTGAACATACTGCCTGTTGTGAAATGTTCAGGGACTTCTTTTAATATGCAGGAGTGGAAACTAGACTGATAAATCTGGTGGTCACTCACATGGGTCTCTATAGATGAAAGATGAGAGCGTGGCCACTTTGCAATATTATTTAATATTAGTACCACTTAAATACACTTCTTTAAAGGCAAAGAGGTGGCAGTATCTTAGATACTGAACTGGGAGGACAAAAGGGTGGTGAAATACAAAGGCAGCTGCCGAGTTGGAAAATGGGGGTAATGGCTAAAAACTCCTTTACATTCATCCCTTTTTCCTTGCTTCACTGTGGAGCCAGCGTGTTTAGGGTTGGTAGAGAAGCCATCTCTGATACTTGCCCCAGGACAAGTGTTTTGATAACTTCACAGGGAGGGCTCACTGAGAAGAGAAGAGCCTGGAGGCTTCTCTCCAGCTGACAACATTTAATAATACTTACATAGTGCTTTAGCAGTATGACCCAATTAACCTTCACATTTCCTTTTGTGGGTAGAGCTGGGAGTGTCACCCCCATTTTGCAGATCAAGAAATTGAAGTACAGAGAGGTGGGGTAACTTATTCAAAGCCCTGGAGCAAGTCAGTGACAAGACCAAGGAGTTCTTGCCTTCCAGCCTGTGTTTGCACCTGTGGAGCTCATTGGTTGCCTTTCTAATAGAGCACTGGAGTTATTTTATGTAGTACTTGAATGTTTAATAGATGTCTCAAGTTTAAAGCTGAGATGGGGGGAGATCTGCATATGTTCTCAGGTGAGGAGTGATTTCTGTCCCAGGTAGGCGAGTAGGGGATCAGACACTTGACCTTTCTGATGGGGTCTAGTTGTAAGTTGTGTATTTTAATGCTGCTAAGTGATTCCCCTCTTGTGTGCTGTTCAGAGTTCAAAGTTCCTATTAATCAGTGTGTAATTAGGTTAACAGACATCTGTAACAGCTTTCTGCCACCAAATCAGGTGCTGCCTTTCCTCCCCCACTTTCAAGCCTTCTTTGTTGTTGCTGATACAGGATTGTGTTGTTAGAGCTAAGCTGTTGAACTGGCTCTGGGCACAGGGCTAGCCTTGCACAAATCATATTTTGATGTGCTGTTTGTGTATAAAGAACAGGAGGACTTGTGGCACCTTAGAGACTAACCAGTTTATTTGAGCATCAGCTTTCGTGAGCTACAGCTCACTTCGTCGCTGTAGCTCACGAAAGCTGATGCTCAGATAAATTGGTTTGTCTCTAAGGTGCCACAAGTACTCCTTTTCTTTTTGCGAATACAGACTAACATGGCTGCTACTCTGAAACCTGTTTGTGTATATTTTCTCTAGTGCCTGTGCTGAGAAATGGCCAATGAGAATCACGGCAGCCCTGGGGAGGAAGCTTCTCTGATGAGTCACTCACCTGGTACCTCTAACCAGAACCAGCCCAGCTCCCCGAAACCCATCCGACTGGTGCAGGACCTGCCAGGTACTTGTTCTGCTGTTTAGGGGGTCAGGGATAGGATTCTGGAGCCCTGTGGCAGCAGAGAGGGAGAGGAGAAAGTTTAGGGTAAGGAGCCTCTCGGAGTGGTAGAGGGAATTTTGGGATGATCCTCCCCTTCCACCCAGCCACCCACCCACCCACACACACCCCTGGTTTAGCATGTGCTGTGACAGCGATGGGGACTGGAGCAGCGGGGCTGCTCTTGTGCTGATACTTTTCCTCTCTCCTAGATGAGCTGGTGCAGGCTGGCTGGGAGAAGTGCTGGAGCAAACGGGAGAATCGCCCTTACTACTTCAACCGTTTCACCAACCAGTCACTGTGGGAGATGCCTGTCCTGGGACAGCATGATGTCATTGTGAGTAACTGTTTGCCTCAGGTGGTCATAGTAATGCAGGGATGCCCTACTGGGACTTATGTGGCACTCGTGTTGGAGTGGGATTGTAGAGAGAGCGCTCCTCTTCTGAGGGTTTGCTTCACTCTTGGGATGAAGGTGTCTGGTACTGGCAGGGCACTGTGGGGAAGCAGCTTACCTTGCTACAAGAGTCTTATCTGGCCCTGGCGAGGCATTTCTCTTTTCCAGGGGGACAACACGCTGCTGGAATTGTTCCAGACGCTGCACCTACTCTCTGCATGTGTCAACCTCTAATGCCCCAGTTTCTCTCCACTGGAGAGACTGGGGCAATGAAATGGGAAAGACGAGAGCTTGTTCTCGCCAGTTAGAATTGTGGGGTTGTGAAAGGCTTGTGAACTAATGATTCTCATTGTAACTCTGTCTGTAACTAATCCTCTTAGTCGGATCCTCTGGGATTGAATGCTGCTCCAATGCCTGTGGAAGGAGGAGTGGTGGAAACCACTCCGGAGAGCAAGCCAAGGAAGAGAAGACTCTCTGAGGAAGTTCAGCCCAGTGGTAATAGTGTGAAGAAAGCTAAGGTAGGTCCTAATTCTCTGTAGGGTGTCCTTAAGCCCATCCAGGTTGGACTAAACACTAGAATTAATGTCAAATATAGTTTAGACAGGAGGGCTATTAAAGAATTGGCCAGCAGGTAACAGAGCTGAGTTACTCATGGAAGCTCCTATAAGAACTGAAGATTCTGTGGCTATGTGTTTTGAATATTGAGGAAAAACCTGGGTTGCTGAGGGAAAAGGGAGTGGAACTGAGGCTGTCTGCATGGGGGGAAGGCTGCTGAGTTCCTGAGGAGCACAGAAACCCCTACAAAAGGGATGGCGGTAGCAGGATGACTCCAAATTTCTGACTGTCTAATATTACAGATAATGTGTCTCAGTACAGTGCAGCAAGTAGGCAGAGCCTTGTGTATCAGCCTGCTGGGCCTGAAAGGGGCATGCTCAGGATCTAACCGACCATCATATCTGGCATTGGGAAGGAATTTTCCCTCGAGTCATGTTGGCAGTGATCTTGGGGGGTGGGGCGGGAGGAGTCATAGAATCATAGAATATCAGGGTTGGAAGGGACCTCAGGAGGTCATCTAGTCCAACCCCTGCTCAAAGCAGGACCAGTCCCCAACTAAATCATCCCAGCCAGGGCTTTGTCAAGCCTGACCTTAAAAATGTCTAAGGAAGGAGATTCTACCACCTCCCTAGATAACGCATTCCAGTGTTTCACCACCCTCCTAGTGAAAAAGTTTTTCCTAATATCCAACCTAAACCTCCCCCACTGCAACTTGAGACCGTTACTCCTTGTTCTGTCATCTGCTACCACTGAGAACAGTCTAGATCCATCCTCTTTGGAACCCCCTTTCAGGTAGTTGAAAGCAGCTATCAAATCCCCCCTCATCCTTCCCTTCCGCAGACTAAACAATCCCAGTTCCCTCAGCCTCTCCTCGTAAGTCATGTGTTCCAGTCCCCTAATCATTTTTGTTGCCCTCCGCTGGACTCTCTCCAATTTTTCCACATCCTTCTTGTAGTGTGGGCCCCAAAACTGGACACAGTACTCCAGATGAGGCCTCACCAATGTCAAATAGAGGGGAACAATCACGTCCCTTGATCTGCTGGCAATGCCCCTACATATATATACATCCTCAAATGCCATTGGCCTTCTTGACAACAAGGGCACACTGTTGACTCATATCCAGCTTCTCGTCCACTATAACCCCTAGGTCCTTTTCTGTAGAACTGCTGCCTAGCCATTCGGTCCCTAGTCTGTAGCGGTGCATGGGATTCTTCCGTCCTAAGTGCAGGACCCTGCACTTGTCCTTGTTGAACCTCATCAGATTTCTTTTGGCCCAATCCTCTAATTTGTCTAGGGCCCTCTGTATCCTATCCCTACCCTCTAGCGTATCTACCGCTCCTCCCAGTTTAGTGTCGTCTGCAAACTTGCTGAGGGTGCAATCCACACCATCCTCTAGATCATTTATGAAGATATTGAATAAAACTGGCCCGAGGACCGACCCTTGGGGCACTCCACTTGATACCGGCTGCCAACTAGACATGGAGCCATTGATCACTACCCACTGAGCCCGACAATCTAGCCAACTTTCTCTCCACCTTATAGTCCATTCATCCAGCCCGTACTACTTTAACTTGCTGGCCAGAATACTGTGGGAGACCGTGTCAAAAGCTTTGCTAAAGTCAAGGAACAACACGTCCACTGCTTTCCCCTCATCCACAGAGCCTGTTAGCTTGTCATTGAAGGCAATTAGATTAGTCAGGCATGACTTGTCCTTGGTGAATCCATGCTGACTGTTCCTGATCATTTTCCTCTCCTCTAAGTGCTTCAGAATTGATTCCTTGAGGACCTGCTCCATGATTTTTCCAGGGACTGAGGTGAGGCTGACTGGCCTGTAGTTCCCAGGATCCTCCTTCTTCCCTTTTTTAAAGATGGGCACTACATTAGCCTTTTTCCAGTCGTCCGGGACTTCCCCGGATCGCCATGAGTTTTCAAAGATAGCGGCCAATGGCTCTGCAATCACATCCACCAACTCCTTTAGCACTCAAGGAGGCAGCACATCCAGCCCCATGGACTTGGGCTCGTCCAGCTTTTCTAAATAGTCCCAAACCACTTCTTTCCCCACAGAGGGCTGGTCACCTCCTCCCCATGCTGTGCTGCCCAGTGCAGTAGTCTGGGAGCTGACCTTGTTCGTGAAGACAGAGGCAAAAAAAGCATTGAGTACATTAGCTTTTTCCACATCCTCTGTCACTAGGTTGCCTCCCTCATTCAGTAAGGGGCCCACAGTTTCCTTGACTTTCTTCTTGTTGCTAACATACCTGAAGAAACCCTTCTTGTTACTCTTAACATCTCTTGCTAGCTGCAACTCCAGGTGTGATTTGGCCTTCCTGATTTCACTCCTGCATGCCCGAGCAATATTTTTATACACTTCCCTGGTCATTTGTCCAATCTTCCACTTCTTGGAAGCTTCTTTTTTGTGTTCAAGATCAGCAAGAATTTCACTGTTAAGCCAAGGTGGTCGCCTGCCATATTTACTATTCTTTCTACACATCGGGATGGTTTGTCCCTGTAACCTCAATAAGGATTCTTTAAAATACAGCCAGCTCTCCTGGACTCCTTTCCCCCTCATGTTATTCTCCCAGGGATCCTGCCCATCAGTTCCCTGAGGGAGTCAAAGTCTGCTTTTCTGAAGTCCAGGGTCCGTATTCTGCTGCTCTCCTTTCTTCCCTGTGTTAGGATCCTGAACTTGACCATCTCATGGTCACTGCCTCCCAGGTTCCCATCCACTTTTGCTTCCCCTACAAATTCTTCCCGATTTGTGAGCAGCAGGTCAAGAAGAGCTCTGCCCCTAGTTGGTTCCTCCAGCACTTGCACCAGGAAATTGTCCCCTACATTTCCAAAAACTTCCTGGCTTGTCTGTGCACCGCTGTATTGCTCTCCCGGTAGATATCAGGGTGATTTGAAGTCTCCCATGAGAACCAGGGCCTGAGATCTAGTAACTTCCGTGAGTTGCCGGAAGAAAGCCTCTTCCACCTCATCCCCCTGGTCTATAGCAGACTCGCACCACGACATCACCCTTGTTGCTCACACTTCTAAACTTAATCCAGAGACTCTCAGGTTTTTCTGCAGTTTCATACTTGAGCTCTGAGCAATCATACTGCTCCCTTACATACATACAGTGCAACTCCCCCACCTTTTCTGCCCTGCTTGTCCTTCCTGAACAGTTTATATCTATCCATGACAGTACTCCAGTCATGTGAGTTATCCCACCAAGTCTCTGTTATTCCAATCACATCATAATTCCTTGACTGTGTCAGGACTTCCAGTTCTCCCTGCTTGTTTCTCAGGCTTCTTGCATTTGTGTATAGGCACTTGAGATAACTCGCTGATCGTCCCTCTTTCTCAGTATAAGGCAGGACCCCTGCCCTCTCGCGCGCGCTCCTGCTCGTGCTTCCTCCCGGTATCCCACTTACCTCAGGGCTTTGGTCTCCTTCCCCCGGTGAACCTAGTTTAAAGCCCTCCTCACTAGGTTAGCCAGCCTGCTTGCGAAGATGCTCTTCCCTCTCTTCGTTAGGTGGAGCCCGTCTCTGCCTAGCACTCCTCCTTCTTGGAACTCCATCCCATGGTCAAAGAATCCAAAGCCTTCTCTCCGACAGCACCTGCGTAGCCATTCGTTGACTTCCATGATTCGACAGTCTCTACCCAGGCCTTTTCCTTCTACGGGGAGGATGGACGAGAAAACCACTTGCGCCTCAAACTCCTTTATCCTTCTTCCCAGAACCACGTAGTCCGCAGTGATCCGCTCAAGGTCATTCTTGGCAGTATCATTGGTGCCCACGTGGAGTTCGCCTTCTTCTGCAGCATGTGGGTGTGGGTCACTTGCCAGGATTATCTGGGTATATCTCACTTAATCATTTCTCTGCTGTTGCAGAGGCCTGGGGCACTTGTGCCCCTAGTTCCCTCCTATTTTTTCCCTGTGCACAGAACAGTCTGATCTCCTGTGGTCTGTGATACTTTAATCTAATTTTGTTTACTGGGTTAGTGTGCAGGTGCTAACTAGTGTTGTGGCCTTTGATATTGTTATGCAGACAAAAGTACACAGGATCGTTTCAGGGGACAAGACAAGATGTCACGTTTATCATAACACAATTTGATTTATGACCAATAACTAATATCTAATACCTGTGTATGTACGTACACACACACCCACTCCCAAATGTTCTGCAGCTGCTGAATGTAACTTGAGTTCGTGGCTTGGGTTCGTAAAGCCGGGCACAAGGAAGAGCTGGGTCTCTGTTGGGCACGCACCGATGCCCTTCCATGTTGGCAGCAGAATGTTACCAAAGTCTTCCATCTCATCCGTCCTTTTTGTAGGCTTTAGTATGAATCTAGAGTCTATAGGTCTTGCTGTGTCACACTGCTTCTGGGTCCGGTGTGATTGATCACCCGTCAATCGCAGACATGACTTTCAGCCTGGGACCTGGCTTTGATGTTTCTTCAATTGTACTTTTGCTCTTTTCTTTTTAGAGTGGACTCTTCTTGCTTTGTCAGGGCTGTGCTGGTGTTTACACTTTATTTCATCAGGACAGGCTGGGGCTGGAGGTTGATTCCATCATCCATATATACCTCATTCACACATCTAAACTAAACTAATAAGATTACAGCAAGGGTTTTGCAAAAATGAAGGTTGCAGCAAGCTTTTACAAAATGGAGTGAGCATTTTAAAATGGAGTTTGGGACAAGTTAAAATGGAGTTTGAGTTACAAGGAAGGAATGGCAAACAGTGAACAGAAGTTACAATTTAGAGGAGTATAATGAATGACACAGTGAGCAGAAGTTACAATGTTGAAACAGTGTAAATTTCAGTGATTTAAGCAGCAATTGGATTGAAAGTGAAACTCAACCAGTTATTATTGGGGTAACCGGTTTTATGAATGAATGTTGTTTCATTCATGAGATTTTGCTTATGAAGTTTATATTAATAAAGTGAACAATTAAAAACAATTTCATTGATCAGTTCTACAATATACAGGAGGTCAGACTGTATGATCTGGTGGTCCTTTCCTGCTTTACATGCTATGCCTCTAAAGCAAAGGTCTCCTGTCAAACTAGCCTGAAAGTAACCACTCCTACCAAACCAGGAAACCAACTGAAAGGTGCTTCCAGTAATGAAAGGCCAAAAATATCTGATTCCATAGTGTACAGCAGATGGGAGGCTGTGTCCCAAAGGGAGTGAGGCATTCATTTGAGGGAGGGGATGAGGGCTGAAAGGCACAGGCCAAGGTGAGAGAGAGAGGGCACAAATCTTGCTGCTGTTGATCAAAACTGCAGCAGCTGAATCTGAGAGCAGTAGCAAGCACAAACCAGCTGGCAAAGAGAAGGTTCTTCCTAGCTGTTGTTTTTGTGAGATGGTGCCTGGGCTGTGAAAGAAAACATGTCAGGGGGGCAGGGGTCCTGGAGGACTTTACAGCCAAGCATCTGTGAGATCTGATGTGAATCTCTGTGAATTGTAATATTCTCTGAAAAGTTTCGGAGTGGTAGCCGTGTTAGTCTGTATCAGCAAAAACAATGAGGAGTCTGTGTGGCACCTTAGAGACTAACAAATTTATTTGGGCATAAGCTTTCGTGGGCTAGAACCCACTTCATCAGATGCATGGAGTGGAAAATACAGGAGCAGGTATAAATACATGAAAAGATGGGAGTCGCCTTACCAGGTGTGAGGACAGTCTAACAAGACAATTCAATTAACAGTAGGATACCAAGGGAGGAAAAAAAACTGTTGTAGTGGTAATGAATGGCCCACTTCAAACAGTTGACAAGAAAGTGTGAGTAACAGTAGGGGGAAATTAGTATGGGGGAAATTAGGTTTAGGTTTTGTAATGACCCAACCACTCCCAATCTTTATTCAGGCCTAATGTGATGGTGTCCAGTTTGCAAATTAATTCCAGTTCTGCAGTTTCATGCTGAAGTCTGTTTTTGAAGTTTTTTTGTTGAAGAGTGGCCACTTTTAGGTCTGTTATTGACTGTCCAGGGAGATTGAAGTGCTCTCCTCCTGGTTTTTGAATGTTATAATTCCTGATGTCAGATTTGTGTCCATTTATTCTTTTGCGTAGAGACTGTCCAGTTTGGCCAATGTACGTGGCAGAGGGGCATTGCTGGCACATAGCACATTGGTAGATGTGCAGGTGAACGAGCCCCTGATGGTGTGGCTGATGTGGTTAGGTCCTATGATTGTGTCCCTTGAATAGATATGTGGACAGAGTTGGCACTGGGGTTTGTTGCAGGGTTTGGTCCTGGGTTGGTGTTTTTGTTGTGTGGTGTGTAGTTGCTGGTGAATATTTGCTTTAGGTTGGGGGGCTGTCTGTAAGTGAGTTTTCTTCAACAAAAAAACTTCAAAAACAGACTCCAATGTGAAACTGTGACAGGAAAAGATATTTAAGCCTCATTAGCCAAAATTCCTAGAGCGGCACAGAGTAACTAATCCTAAAGGAAGCCCCGTACAAAGGCACTGTCTTCACTGTGTCTCCCTTCCTTCCATGTTTGAGATCTGTATTAGAAACAGAAATCAAGGGGGTGCCTAGAACTTGGTCTCAAAGAGTCACTTGAACTGTTCAAGGTCAGAGGACAGCCCCAATTACTGTCTAAAGAAAAGGAGTACCTCTGGCACCTTAGAGACTAACAAATTTATTTGAGCATAAGCTTTCGTGAGTTACAGCTCACTTCATCAGATGTATTCAGTGGATCCGATGAAGTGAGCTGTAGCTCACGAAAGCTTATGCTCAAATAAATTTGTTAGTTTCTAAGGTGCCAGAAGTGCTCCTTTTCTTTTTGCGAATACAGACTAACACGGCTGCTACTCTGAATCCAATTACTGTCTAGTAACTCAGACCCCATGTCACCTGGCACCCAAGGAATAGGGAAATTGGACTCAGACCTGTACCCAATAGTTGTTGTACTTGTGGCGGTGAGGGAATTATGTGTGCCTCTGTGCTGGGAAATGGGCTATGACTGAACAATGGGGTAATGTAGGTGCCCATATTTGTGTATGTCAGAGGCAATGTGAACATACTCTGGCAATCAGCTGGGCATCCTGAATTCTGCACTGTTGCAGGAGTGATTTGGGGGATAATCGACACAGTGTCCCAGTGCCTTACTTTCTAGTGTGATGACTGGCATTTCTCACACTCAGGTGGATGTTCCAGGGAACACGACTGCCCAGCCAATCCCCAGTTCTCCCAGTATTCCAGGAACCCCTGTTTTAAAGATATGTGGAATTACACCCGAAGATAAACAACAGGCAGCTCTTTTACGACCAACTGAGTGAGTTGTCTCCTCTTTGCTTCTGCTCTTTCCTTATTACCAAGCTGGGGACAGTAGACTTTCCCCATGCCTGTGAGGGAGAACTTGGCAGGCCCCAGCTTGGGGGAGGCTGGGTGGTTCAGTCTTCTGACTGCTGGTACGTCCCAGGTGACTTCTTTAAGGGGAGACAATTGGTTAAATATCTGACCATCCTGACGACTGTTGCTCCTGCCACAGAGTATACTGGGACCTGGATATCCAAACAAATGCCGTGATTCAGCAGAGGGCACCATCTGAAGTGCTACCTCTGCACCCCGAGGTGGAGCTGCTTCGATCCCAGCTCATGCTGAAGCTGCGGCAGCATTACCGGGAGCTCTGCCAGCAGCGAGAGGGTAAATTCCTGTCTCTCGCTTCCCCCCTGCCGCTGCAGTGCCTTGCTCTCCTTCCTTTTGTCTCCTCTTCATCTGCCCCTCTAGTCTGTCTCTCTTCTTCCCTGTTCTTTGCCTTCCTTATGGTCTCTGACACAATTTTAGAAAGCCATATAAGATTGTAGACCCATCAAGCAGAGATTGCATGCAGCAGGATGGGACCCTGGTTCAGGCATCTGGGCAGTACCATAATTAGGGCCCTACCAAGTTCGTGATCCATTTTGGTCAATTTCATGGCTATAGGATTTTAAAAATTGTAAATTTCATGATTTCAGCTATTTAAATCTGAAATTTCAGGGTGTTGTAATTGTAGGGATCCTGACCCAAAAAGAGGTTGCGGGGGAGGTCTCAAGGTTATTGTAGAGGGGTTGCGGTACTGCTACCCTTACTTCTGCGCTGCTGCTGGCGGCGGCACTGCCTTCAGAGCTGGGCAGCTGGAGAACGGTGGCAGCTGGCTGGGAGCCCAGCTCTGAAGGCGGCAGACCTGCTGCCAGCAGAAGTAAGGATGGCATGCTATGGTACTGCCACCCTTACTTCTGCGCTGTTGCATTCAGAGCTGGGCCCTTGGTCAGCAGCCGCCACACTCCAGCCACCCAACTCTGAAGGCAGCAGCGCAGAAGTAAGAGTGGCATGGTATGGTATTACCACCCTTACTTCTGCACTGCTGCTCGTGAGACACTGTCTTCAGAGCTGGGTGCCCGGCCAACAGCCCCGTCGCCAGCTGCCCAGCTCTGAAAGCAGTGCAGAAGTGAAGATGGCAATACTGCAACCCCCTAAAATAACCCTGCGGCACCCGCCACAACACCCTTTTGGGTCAGGGCCCCCAGTCTGAGAAACGCTGGTCTGCCACGTGAAACCTGTATAGTACAGGGTAAAAGCACACAAGACTAGATTTCATGGGGGAAGACAAGATTTAACAGTCCGTGACGTGTTCTTCATGGCTGTGAATTTGGTAGAGCCCTATCCATAATACTATTATTAAATAGTAATAAGCAAACCTTTTTTCTTTTCCTCTAGGGATTGACCCTCCACGGGAATCCTTTAATCGCTGGATGTTGGAGCGGAAGGTAGTGGATAAAGGGACAGACCCTCTGTTACCAAGCAACTGTGAGCCAGTAGTCTCTCCTTCCATGTTTAGAGAAATCATGAATGACATTCCCATCAGGTACTACTCAAGCAAAGTACACATTTGGGGTTTCTGTTCTTGGGACATTATAGGGGTTTTCCTAGGAAATTCTTTACTGCTGAGTTTGACTTTCCCCAGTGGAGCAGCAGCAAGCTTGTGTGAAAGGTGGGAGCTGGCCCTGATGCTTCCTGCTTGGAGTGGTAACTGGGAAGCTGACTGTGATATGTGTGTATTTGTATTTGTTTCAGATTATCCCGAATCAAGTTCCGTGAGGAAGCCAAGCGACTCCTATTCAAATATGCCGAGGCTGCAAAACGGCTTATTGAATCCAGGTTGGGATTGTCTCTTGCAGTTTGTATTATCAGCTTCTGAGAGCAGAGAATATTCTAAAGCCTTTCTAGAAGTGGCTGTTGCATCCCCACCTTGAATTCTTTTCAGTATTGATCACCTCATCTCAGTAAGAATGAAACAGGACTAGAAAAGACCCCCAATAAAGGCAATGAAAATGATCAGCAGCATCTTGTGGGGGAGCGGATCAGTTGAGCATGAGTTTGGAAAGATTTATGCTATTGTGACTGGAAAGAAGACAAGGAGATAGTGAGAGTCAGTGAAATGCCTGGCACAGAGAAGGCCAACTGGGTGCTGTGTATCCTTGTGATAAGACAAGAACAGTAGGCACCAATGGTAGGAAAAGGCAGCCAATTTAAAATGGATAAAAGGCAGTATTACACAGCTTTGAATGCTCTGTGGAACTCTCCATTACAGGATAGTTTTGAGACAAATAGGTCCATCTTTTATTTTTGCCATGTTTTCTGTTAATGAGGATAGTATGTGCACAAGTTAGGTGCATGACAAGGGCTAAAGATCCTTCAGGGTCAGGAAGAAAGAATAAACTCCTGGCTGAGGTACAGAATGGCACCGTGAGATGCCATATTCCTTTTCATTGAGCAGCATTGGTGGCTGAAGCAAGGCAGAGCCCTGCCCCAAGGAGCTCAAAATTTAAACCCTATATAGATAGTCCAATCCAGACATGGTAGAAGGTTGCAACTTCTATTCATTCAGTTTTTAGTTTTAGTTCGTTGGGGAGTGGAGGATTTTATGCCTTCCCTTGAAGCTTCCAGTAGTGGACACCTTTGGAGATGAAAGGACCATTGGTCAGTTAGGACAATTCCTTTACTTACCTCTCCTGTTGCAGAGAGGAGAGCAGCCGTCTACACTGTGTCTTGGAGACAGCATGGCAGGTCCTGATCAGGCAGGCATCTGAGAAACTGCCCACAGGAATCCTGGATGGCAGTGACAGGGCACTGCATTGAGGAAGACACAGCTGCCAAATTTCTCCAACTGATAGGAGGGCCCTGTGTTGGGAAGGGACATGTTGTCACAATAGATGTGGGTTAAATTCCTATTTCCCCACTGTGTGCAGGAGTGCATCACCAGACAGTAGGAAAGTTGTGAAATGGAATGTGGAGGACACCTTCAGCTGGCTGCGACGGGACCATTCAGCCTCTAAGGAGGACTACATGGTCAGTATCCCCTTTCCAGCTCAGTACAACTGAATACGCTTGAATCCAAGAAAAGGTGGAGGGCAGGGAAAAGCCCCTCATTGGATAGTCTGTGGTTGTTTTATCACTTACAGCTGCTTTGTGAGATAGAAGTGTTACCTGCCCAAAATTCTCTGTTACTCACACACTCTCTAGGGTACCCACCCTTACCCTGTTTCAAGGGATCAGGCGTAATCCTGCACTCTGGGTTTGCAGGGTCTTTTACCAGTGAAAGAGCCTTACGCAGTAATATCCTACTTAATCTCTATTTATTAACAATCACCAAAACAGAATGCACACACTAAACATACAATGCTCACCACTCCCAATAAGGCAGATGAACTTTTCTTGATGGCCGATCATCTAGGGGATTCCAGCTTCTGCACGTTGTGGTTGGCAGGGTGTTGAGGTCTGGCAGCTGATCTTGGGGCGGTGTCCTGGAGTTGGTTCCAAAGAACTTCCGTTTGGACCCCAGTTTATAGTGAAATTTGAGTCCTGCTTAGCTGTATCTTAACCAATCATTTTACTAAAATATTACTAAACAATTTTCTAACCAATCCTAACATATCAGAGACCATACAGATTAAACCAGATGGAGACCATACAGATTAAACCAGAGAAATAGGGACCAAAAGGCAAAACAATAGAAGTAAAGATTTTACAATCACAACTGTTGATAAGTGATTTCGTGCCAGACAGAATGCTATCAAAAAAAGTTTTCTTTAACTATCTTAAGATCTGTTTCTTTATCTGGTGATGGTGGGTGCTCTTAGGACAGGATCTCCTTCTTAACAGCTCGATATTACATTGTTTTGATGCAATTTAGATGGAATGTGAGGATGTGACTTTCTGCTTCTTGGGTAATGGCTGCTGCTCTCCTGATATAGCTGCAGACAAAGGCCTTATCCTTACAGAAGAGAGAGCCTTGTTAAAAGCCCATGTGAATTTGGTGCAAGGCTGAGGGAGAATTGGTGATTGTGGTGTGTAAGGGCCTCTCTCTGACTCTGCAGGACCGCCTAGAGCACTTACGTAAGCAGTGTGGGCCCCATGTGTCTGCTGCAGCCAAGGACTCTGTTGAAGGCATTTGCAGCAAGATTTACCACATATCGCTCGAATATGTCAAGCGGATCCGGGAAAAGCATCTTGCCGTCCTCAAGGAGCACAATATATCTGGTAGGCCACAAGCTCTGAAGAGGCACAGTACAACGCAGCACATGACAACAGAGTGGTGGAATGCAACCCAACCTGTCCCATTCAAATGCAACTTGTTGTAGTGGGGGAGGCTGCTTTCTGAATCCTCGGGGCCATGTTTAATTACAACAGACGTGGTGGGTCCAGTGCTAGCTCAAGTGACAATAGCATGGTAGGAGAGCAGTGAGCAGGTGGGCTTCCGAGACACCCCTGCCAATTAATATGAATCATCTTAGAAGTGTACACCAGGGGGTCTCACACTTTGTAGTTTCGGTAGGCTGAGAATAATGTACAAACCAGGGGCTTCTTGTATTCCTCCATTGTCCCAGCTAGCCTGGGGCAGTTTGTGCCCACTAGTCCCCATCTTCCCCTCTCCATCTCTGCTCCAAGTCCCTGCTGCCCCAAGCGCTACTCTTCCCCAGCATTGTCTGGGTCTCCTTCCTTCCCCATCACCTGCATTTTGAGGACTAGATGGCCAGTATCCTCTCATGCCTCCCAGATGTCTGTTCCCCCGCCCCCATTTCTCCATCCCCTCCTCCTGATCCCTACTTCCTCCCTTACAAACTTGCTATCTTATTTCTTAGGCTGTGTCTACACTAGTGACCTTACAAGCGGCACAGCTGTACCGCTGCAGCTGCACCACTGTAGGGTCTCCCTTGTAGTCGCTCTGTGCCGACGGGATAATTAAACTACCCCCAGTGAGCGGCAGTAGCGATGTTGGCGGGACATGCTCTCCTGCCAAGTCGCTCAGGGGTGTGGATTGTTGTTTTTTTTCCCCCACACCCCTGAGCGATAAAAGTTTTTTGCTGACATAAGTGCTAGTGTAGACATTGCCTTAGAGTCCAGGTTACAGTCTTCCCTGGGCCCCACAGCAAATTAAGCAGCTGTCGCTGATATGTGTAGGCATCAGCAGGGGGCAATAGAGAGATTCTTCTTGCAGCACCAGCCTGGAGGCCTTGATTTTCCTCTTAATCTGGCTTGTCTAGTGTTCCAGTTTGCATCAAAAGCCATAGCCATGGATGCCCAGAGAATATTCCCTGAGTGAGGTGGATTCCCTGAGTGAGGTGGAAGGGAAAGCAGTGGATGTATTGTTTCTTGACTTTAGCAAAGCTTTTGACACGGTCTCCCACAGTATTCTTGTCAGCAAGTTAAGGAAGTATGGGCTGGATGAATGCACTATAAGGTGGGTAGAAAGCTGGCTAGATTGTCGGGCTCAACGGGTAGTGATCAATGGCTCCATGTCTAGTTGGCAGCCGGTGTCAAGTGGAGTGCCCCAGGGGTCGGTCCTGGGGCCGGTTTTGTTCAATATCTTCATAAATGATCTGGAGGATGGTGTGGATTGCACTCTCAGCAAATTTGCGGATGATACTAAACTGGGAGGAGTGGTAGATACGCTGGAGGGCAGGGATAGGATACAGAAGGACCTAGACAAATTGGAGGATTGGGCCAAAAGAAATCTGATGACGTTCAATAAGGATAAGTGCAGGGTCCTACACTTAGGATGGAAGAATCCAATGCACCGCTACAGACTAGGGACCGAATGGCTAGGCAGCAGTTCTGCGGAAAAGGACCTAGGGGTGACAGTGGACGAGAAGCTGGATATGAGTCAGCAGTGTGCCCTTGTTGCCAAGAAGGCCAATGGCATTTTGGGATGTATAAGTAGGGGCATAGCGAGCAGATCGAGGGACGTGATCGTTCCCCTTTATTCGACACTGGTGAGGCCTCATCTGGAGTACTGTGTCCAGTTTTGGGCCCCACACTACAAGAAGGATGTGGATAAATTGGAGAGAGTCCAGCAAAGGGCAACAAAAATGATTAGGGGTCTAGCGCACATGACTTATGAGGAGAGGCTGAGGGAGCTGGGATTGTTTAGTCTGCAGAAGAGAAGAATGAGGGGGGATTTGATAGCTGCTTTCAACTACCTGAAAGGGGGTTCCAAAGAGGATGGCTCTAGACTGTTCTCAATGGTAGCAGATGACAGAACGAGGAGTAATGATCTCAAGTTGCAATGGGGGAGGTTTAGATTGGATATTAGGAAAAACTTTTTCACTAAGAGGGTGGTGAAACACTGGAATGCGTTACCTAGGGAGGTGGTAGAATCTCCTTCCTTAGAGGTTTTTAAGGTCAGGCTTGACAAAGCCCTGGCTGGGATGATTTAACTGGGAATAGGTCCTGCTTCGAGCAGGGGGTTGGACTAGATGACCTTCTGGGGTCCCTTCCAACCCTGATATTCTATGATTCTATGATTCGCTGCAGTGTCCAGAGTTATTGTGTTGCAGCCAGAGAAGTGCTGTTGAGTTGAGTGTAGGGTCTTGCTTCACTTGGCCAACACGTACTTAAAGTAAGCTGTGGGTGCAGCTCTTAACTGGGTGCCTGAGTGGACTGCCTGGTTGACCTGTAATGTGGTCACCCCAGTCCTGTCTCCTTATGTGTTTGGAGTGGGGCCTACCGCCTTTGCTCCAGACTCATTACTCCTGTCTTTGGGGTGGAGGTGGAGCCTGTCCCCTTAGTGTGCATGGATTCTAATGTGACTGTCTTTCTCTGTCTCCCACATAGCCGAGGTAGAAGCACCGGAGGTCCAGGATCGGCTTGTATACTGTTACCCAGTGAGACTGGCCATCCCTTCCCCACCAGTCCCCAATGTAGAAATGCACGTGGAGAACAATGTCGCATGTGTTCGGTACAAGGGGGAGATGGTGAAAGTGAGCCGCAGCTACTTCAGCAAGCTGGTAAGGGCTGTACTTCAGTCCTGCTGAGCAAGAGAAACACACTCACCATTGTGAATTGCCTTTTAATGGGAGAGGTCTGCCTTCTCCTTGCCTTCTGAGAGGGACTCTGAAACAGCATGGTCTCTTTCCACATTGGAAGGGGAATTCTGCCGAGTGCTGGTTGCTTGACTTTGAGAGAGAGTTTGAGAATTCAGAGATCCAGCGGGGGTGGAGAATGTAGAGGCCAAAGCAGGCCTCCATGTATGACAAGGAACTGTACAAACAAAGGAGTATTTATGGACTGGCCTATGCGCTCAGAATGCTGAAGGGTCTAAGTGAAAACTGATCCTTGCCTGCTGTTACCCAGCCCTTCAGTATTAGGCCACTCATTAAAAGACTGTCCATTAAAACTTAGAGTGCAGCGTATTTAGAGCCAATAAAAGGCAGCAGTTCCTCAGTGTGTAGGCATCTTGTGAAATACCTGTCATTACTGATAACTGAGTGAAGGACCACAGCGAGGTAATTTTATGTCTACTAACGTGTAATAATGCAAACTAAAATAACAAGTTCACCTGTTTCAGGGTGTTAGCTGATCAGTGGTGAGGTCAGAAAGGAATCTCCTTCCCCATATGTGCAACTTTGCTCAGTTGGCCAGGTGAATCATTAGTGTTTTGCCTTTGAAACATCAGCTATTGGCCTGTGCTGGACTCGATGGACCAGTAGTCTGATTAGATATGATAGGCCTGCACAAATATATAATAAGGGACAGTCCATGCCCCAAGAAAATAAAGAATCTTAAAAGCAGTAAGCTCCATGGAGCAGGGGCTGTCACTTTGTTATATGTTTGTGTGTCCAGTGCCTAGCACTGGGCCCCTGAGTCATTGTGGACAGTTCTCTGAAGACGTCCACGCAGTGTGCAGCGGCAGTCAAAAAAGCAAACAGGATGTTAGGAATAATTAAAAAAGGGATAGAGAATAAGACTGAGAATATCTTACTGCCCTTATATAAATCCATGGTGCGCCCACATCTTGAATACTGCGTACAGATGTGGTCCCCTCATCTCAAAAAAGATATACTGGCATTAGAAAAGGTTCGGAAAAGGGCAACTAAAACGATTAGGGGTTTGGAACGAGTCCCATATGAGGAGAGATTAAAGAGGCTAGGACTTTTCAGCTTGGAAAAGAGGAGACTAAGGGGGGATATGATAGAGGTCTATAAAATCATGAGTGGTGTGGAGAAAGTGAATAAGGAAAAGTTATTGTTTCCATAATATAAGAACTAGAGGCCATCAAATGAAATTAAAGGGTAGCAGATTTAAAACAAATAAAAGGAAAGTTATTCTTCACTCAGCGCACAGTCAACCTGTGGAACTCCTTGCGTGAGGAGGTTGTGAAGGCTAGGACTATAACAGGATTTAAAAGAAAACTGGATAAATTCATGGAGGTTAAGTCCTGGCTAATAGCCATTAATGTATGGGTAAGGAATGGTGTCCCTAGCCTCTGTTTGTCAGAGGGTGGAGGTGGATGGCAGAGAGAGATCACTAGATCATTACCTGTTAGGTTCACTCCCTCTGGGGCACCTGGCGTTGGCCACTGTCGGTAGACAGGATACTGGGCTTGGTGGACCTTTGGTCTGACCCAGTATGGCCTTTCTTATGTTCTTCCGACCTGGCAGAGGCTTCTAGGTGCTACTGCAACAAGAGTGTTAAATAAGAATACCTGCTGAAATCAGGACAGCTCCTACCATCTCAGTCAGGGGAGGCTTACCTGAAGAGTGGTGTTAGTAGGCCTCCAGGGTTCCGATTTGTGTCACATGCCCACCCCACAGCAAGCCCAACTCTGGATGTGAGGTCTTTGGTAAAAGGTAAGTTCCCTCTAGTGTCTAGCCCGCAGAGTGCCACTTTAAAAGTAGGGCATAAGCTTTTACTTTGTGTAATGACCCATCTACTCCCAGTCTTTATTCAGGCCTAATTTAATGGTGTCCAGTTTGCAAATTAATTCCAGTTCTGCAGTTTCTTGTTGGAGTCTGTTTGAAGTTTTTTTTGTTGTTGTTGAAGAATTGCGACTTTTAGGTCTGTAATTGAGTGACCAGGGAGGTTGAAGTGTTCTCTGACTGGTTTTTGAAAGTTATAATTCTTGATGTCTGATTTGTGTCCATTTATTCTTTTACGTAGAGACTGTCTGGTTTGACCAATGTACATGGCAGAGAGGCATTGCTGGCACATGATGGCATATATCACATTGGTGGATGTGCAGGTGAACGAGCCTCTGATGGTGTGGCCGATGTGATTAGGTACTATGATGGTGTCCCTTGAATAGATATGTGGACAGAGTTGGCAATGGGCTTTGTTGCAAGGATAGGTTCTTGGGTTAGTGTTTTTGGTGTGTGGTTGCCGGTGAGTATTTGCTTCAGGTTGGGGGGCTGTCTGTAGGCAAGGACTGGCCTGTCTCCAAGATCTGTGAGAGTGAGGAATCATCCTTCAGGATAGGTTGTAGATCCTCAATGATGCGCTGGAGAGGTTTTAGTTGGGGGCTGAAGGTGACGGCTAGTGGCGTTCTGTTACTTTCTTTGTTGGGTCTGTCCTGGAATAGGTGACTTCTGGGTATTCTTCTGGCTCTGTCAATCTGTTTCTTCACTTCAGCAGGTGGGTATTATAGTTTTAAGAAACTGCAGAACTGGAATTAATTTGCAAACTGGACGCCATTAAATTAGGCTTGAATAAAGACTGGGAGTGGATGGGTCATTACACAAAGTAAAAGCTATTTCCCCATGTTTATTTCCCCTACTATTACTCACACCTTCCTGTCAACTGTTTGAAATGGGCCATCCTGACTATCACTACAAAAGGTTTTTTTTTCTCCTGCTGATAATAGCACACCTTAATTGATTACTTTCGTTAGAGTTGGTATGGCAGCGCCCATTTTTTCATGTTCTGTGTGTGTATATATATCTTCCTACTGTATTTTCCATTGCATGCATCCGATGAGGTGGGTTTTAGCCCATGAGAGCTTATGCACAAATAAATTTGTTAGTCTCTAAGGTGCCACAAGTACTCCTCATCGTTTTTGCTGATACAGACTAACACGACTACCACTCTGAAACCTATTAAAAGTAGATGTTCCTGAAAAATTCTACAAAGCTCTCTAAAGTCTCTACCACTCCCATCACCTCAGTGCCTGCTTCTCTCAATGGATGGGATTGTACTAGCACCCCCAATCTCTCTGATTTCTTATAACTTCAGCATCCTGTGGCTCTCTAACTCTTCTGCTTCCTTTATTGCTATTTTTAATGACCTGGGTTTCTCTTCCAGTGGCTTCTCTATCGGTACAGTTGCATTGATGACTCTGGCTGTGAGAGGTTTCTGCCCAGGGTTTGGTGCCTTCTCCGTCGATACCAGGTACTGGTTCCTTCTCAGCTTTTGGGCAGCAGGCAGTTCTGGTGGAACTGTAATACTGACACTGTCAGCAGTGCTCTGGGAGACCCAGCAGAAAACTGTGAACAATAGATCCAGAAATGGAGCAAAGTTGGGCTTAAACAGGGTTTTCTCCAAGATGTTCGGGTAGGGTGCTATGCTGGGGAACTATCATGTGGTCTTGGCATTCACTCTCAAGCTTGGAGAAGCACACATTTACAGAATAGCCTGCTGCTCTTAGTCTGAGTTCCAGGTGAGGGGAGATGGGTGGTGAGTGATGGTGGGGCCCAGCTGGATGAAGTGTCCAGAGTGCATTCTTGACTGTTCTGGAGACTTGAGAGTGTGGGGCGAAGAAGGGGTACTGTCAGCCTGGTGGAGTGGGGCATGTGGCCCTGGGTCAGAGTGCAGTGAGAGGGGAGCAATGGCGGCGCATAGCTCTTATGGGAATCACTCACAGAGGGTTTGCTCTCCTCAGATGATGTTTGGTGTTGGTCTGTATGAAGGAACTGGCCTGCAGGGGGCACTCCCGGTGCATGTCTTTGAAGCCCTCCACAAACTCTTTGGAGTGAGTTTTGAATGCTTTGCCTCGCCCCTGAACTGCTATTTTAAACAGTACTGTTCGGCCTTCCTGGACACAGATGGGTATTTTGGATCCAGGGGGTGAGTCTCTTGCATTCTGTTGCCCTTGCCATATGTATACCTATGTGCGTGCATTTTTGGCATTTTTGGGGTGGGAACTCTATCCATTGATGTACTCATTGATGACAGCGAATAATTGATGATATCAAGAAGGCTGAGTTGTTCAGGGCCTGTTTTGCTTCAGTCATCACTGAAAAAAATTAGTGGTGACCAGATATTCAAACAGTTAATATGGACAACAAGAGGGAAAGAACACAAGCCAAAATAGGGAAAGAAAAGGCTAAAGAATCTGAAGCAATCTCAGAACTGTTAGCAGTTATCTTTGAGAACTCACGGAGGACAAGTGAAGTTTTACAGGACTAGAGAAGGGCAAACGCTGAACCCATCTTTAAAAAGGAGAACAAAGAGGACCTGGGAAACTATAGACACTATTAATCAACTTGTAAGCAATTAGATGATAGCAGATATATAATAAGGAATAGCTAGAATAGATTTGTCAAGAACAAATCATGTCAAACCAACCTAATTTCCTTCTTTGACAGGGTTACTGGCCTACTGGTTTGGGGGGGGGAGGAGTAGACATGCTATATTTTGATTTTAGTAAGGCTTTTGTCACGGCCCCACATGACAGTCTTGTATGCAAACCAGGGAAATGTGGTCTAGAGATGGAATTACTATAAGGTGGGTGCACCATTGGTTGAAGGACTGTACTCAAAAAGTAGTTATCAATGGTTGGCTGTCAGACTGGGAGGATGTATCTAGTGAGTTCCCACAGGATTCCGTCCTGGGTCTGGTACTAGTCAATAGTTTCATTAATGACTTGGATAATGGAATGGAGATGTGCTTATAAAATTTGGGGATGACTCTAAAATGGGAGGGGTTGCAAGCACTTTGGATGGCCAGGATTAGAATTCAAAATGAGCTTTGTAAATTGGAGAATTGACCTGAATTCAGCAAAATGAGAATCAGTAAAGACAAGAGCAAAGTACTTCTTTTAGGAAGGAAAAATCAAATGCACAGCTGCAAAATGGGGAATAACTGGCTAGGTGGTCGTACTACTGAAAAGCTTCTGGAGGTTCTAGTGGATCACAAATTGAATGAGAGTCAGCAACATGATGCAGTTGTGAAAAAGGCTAATATCCTTCTGGGGTGTATTAACAGGTGTGTCGTATGTAAGACATAGGAGGTAATTGTCCTGCTCCGCTCAGCACTGGTGAGGCCTCAGCTGGAATCCTGTCCCCAGTTCTGGGCACCGCACTTTAGGAAAGATGTGGGCAAGTTTAAGAGTCCAGAGGCGAGCAACAAAAATGATAAGAGGTTTTAAAAAAACCTGTTGTATGATGAACGGTTAAAAAAACTGGGCCTGTTTAGTCTTGAGAGCAGACGACTGAGGGGGGGGGCTTTATAACATTATTCACATCTGTGAGGGGCTGTTCTAAAGAGGAGGGTGACCAATTGTTCTCCACGTCCACTGCAACTTGGACAAGAAGTATCTGCAGCCAGGGAGAGTTAGGTTAGATAATAGGAAAAACTCTAACTCGAAGTGTAGTTAAACTCTGGAATTGGCTTCCAAGGGAGGCTGTAAAATCCCCATCACTGGAGGTTTTTCTGAACAGGTGGGACAAACACCTGTCAGAGGTTTACTTGGTCCTGCCTCAGTACAGGGGGCTGGATTAGATGACTTTTTGGGGTCCCTTCCAGGCTCATATTTCTGTGATTTACTCCAGGCCTGATTGTGAGAGTATATGGGCGTGGATTGGCTGTGAAATGATCAGGACCATATTGCAGGCCCTTTTGAGATGGTGTCTTGCCCTAGATTTGGCTTGTTCATTAGGCCTGTGGATATATGCCCCTGTTGTTCTGAAGGAGGAGGGAGCCTCAAGAGATTGAAAATAGTGAACTTGGAGCCAAGGAATGTCAGCCTGTGGGTTCTCAGGTGGTGTCTCTCCTTGGTGACAGTTTGTGCCACAGGGGAAGTAAATGAGCAGGCCCTGCCCTGCTAGGAAGTTGGGCTGCAGGTGGCTGCCTTTTAGCAGGTGCTGATGCCTTCTAAGATGTTTGCATTAACGGTTGGTCCTTCCTAACTGGGATCTTTTCCCTTGTTCCCTTCAGCCCATTCCTGGATTTCTTTCCCATAAGTGGCTCTTTTGAGGCAAATCCTCCATTCTGTGAGGAACTGATGGACGCCATGGTCTCTCACTTTGAGGTACGTCTGCTCATCTCTGTCACTGTGCTTGGACTGAGACAGTCCTCTCTCTCCCCTCTGCTGCTATCCTGCATCCCCATCGCAGGGTTACAGATCAGCAGGTCACTGAGGACTGTGACAGCTCTTATGCTGGTCTCAGAGAAGGGTGCATTTCCTTCTCACAGAGCCTGTCGTGATTGTCATTACTTAGTCAAGAATAAGACTTGTTTTCCTTGTGGATTAGAAACTGCTGGAGAGCTCCAATGAGCCCCTTTCCTTCATTGTCTTCATCCCTGAGTGGAGGGACCCTCCGACGCCAGCCCTGACCCGCATGGAGCAGAGCAAGTTCAAGCGGCACCAACTCATCCTGCCAGCCTTCGATCATGAGTACCGCAGCGGGTCTCAGCATATCTGCAAGAAGTAGGCCTTTCTCGCAAGTCTTGGTTGGGATGCTCTTGAGATATACTGCATTTTAGAGAGGCCCTTGGCAGGAATCCCCTGCTCCAAGGTGACATTGGTTAGGGGTATGGAACAGGCTAGGAAAAAAGCCAAGTGACTTATCCAAAATGAACCTCGAGCACATCTCAGATTGGGCTCAACAGACAGTATCAAGGGTCACCATATTGTGTATATTTCCCTACTATTAAAAATTTACATCAGCCTCTCCCTCAGGGACATGTCTCTGATCTGACCTGCGAATGTCATATTGTACTGTGGAGAAGAGTCATGTGCCACTCACCAGCATACAGTCTGAGGTGCAGCTGGCTGAGCACAGTAGCTTTCTGGGCTTGTAAATGTCCTGTTGCCGCCACCATTCAGTAACAGTTAAAAAGAAGCAGAAGCTTGGGCCAGTTTTCACCATTGTCTTCTGTATGGCAGGCTAACAGCTTGCTTGGTGGGCAGCAAGTGCTTAAATATCACTTGTCCCCAGCTGGTTTCTGGTTGGCCTAGGCTGTCTGACAGGATTTTTCGTAGCTGGGATGGTAGGAATTCCTAGCTGTGTATGTTGGAGTAGGAGCTGCGCTGCAATATTTGTACAGTGTTCCCTCTTCTCTAACTTGTTGAGCTTCCCCAGGAGCTAACGGTACTGTGGTGCGTGCTTAGCCAAGAGCAGCCCTTGTAGTGTCCATGGGAAGTAACACACACTGATTCTCTGAGGTTATCCTTTGGAAGGCTCTTGACCACATGTGGGCACCACTGAGCTCACAGCGGGGTCCTAGCTATATTGGCAAGTCAGGACAGATACCTCCCACATGAGGGGCTGCATGATGCGTCTTTGAATTTTAACTCACCAGTATGGCTTTCTTTTAAGAGAGAATGGCTGTTCCTCGGTGCTACAGAAGGGAAGGGAGATGGGGAGGACATTAGTGTGGGAGGGTCCAGGTGCAGCTGAGCGACTGGTTGGACAAGGCCACGAAGCGAGTACTGAGTGCCTGTCATCTTCCCTTGCAGAGAGGAGATGTACTACAAAGCCGTGCACAACACTGCTGTCATCTTCCTACAAAACAATGCAGGATTCACCAAGTGGGAGCCCACGCCGGAGCGGCTGCAGGAGCTCGTCACAGCCTATAAGCACTCGGGACGGACCCTCAGTTCCACGGGTTCCTCCTCCTCCTCCTCCTCTTCCTCCTCCACTTCTTCCTCAACTGCAGATAAAGATCGGGAGACGGGCCGAGAGCAAAGCACCAGCCGGGAGACCAATGCCAATTAATCTGCAGAGGGCAGTGTGCGGGGACAGATGGCAGGGGCGAAGGTAACAGTGCTCCAGAGGAGGGAAGGTTTGATGTGGCAGGTGGAGAGACTGCTGGCCGAGTAGCACCAGGCCTGGGGGACTCTCTCCAGGCAGCTCCACCCTGCTTGCTTTCCTCTGTAAACCTGCAAGGCCACTTCCCTCACCAGAGTCCAGGGAGATTCCCTTGCCTTACGCCCCGTGGGAAGAAAACTGGCTGCTGCCCTAGACGAGGGGCAATGAAGCCAAAGGTCGCAGTCATAGGAAGAGTTTGCAGCCCCATCAAACACTAAAGCTCTGAGGAAGAGGCAGCTGGTGCTGAGACAGCTGCACAGGTGAAGGATGGACGGACAGACGGACGGACTGACTGACAGACCGAGCTGTGACCTAGAAGGTCCCTTGCAGCTGGCTGAAGCCTGGCATTTCCAAGAGAGAAGCAGACAGGGTCCAGAGGCTCTTCCTGCTGGCCTGGCACCAGCCCAGCTCCGTGTCCATAGTGTAAATAGTTCTGTCCGTGGCGACCATGCTCCCTGCAGGGTTTGTTTCCGTAGCATCCATGTTTCCTTTCCACATGTATGAGTTCCTTGTTTGCCGAAGCTGTTTACTGTATAAAAGAAAAGCAGAGAAAAGGAATTTCTTTTAGTGTGTAAAAACGTCTTTGCAGCTGTTTTGTAGTCGTTGTGGTTTTTATCCAGAGCCCTCTGGGCTTTATTTAACCTCCTTGGGTTTTGTTTTTTAAGGATTAATTTAACACTGCTAACCATTTTATTACTTTTATCAAAGAAAGCAAAGTCAAGTCTATTTTTGATTTTTGTTTCCTAGTTCTTAGGGACATTAAAAACCAGCATTACAGCTCCCCTTGGTGTCGGTGCTATTCCTCGTCTGTGGGGCCTGGGACTGTCCGTGGGAGGCCAGGCCTGCCCTGTCTGCCCTCAGATTGACTGCCTTCTCCTGTGCCCCTGGACTGGGTGAACTCTAGGAAAATGATCACCACTTTGAATCTGTTTGTTTGTCTGCAGTGTTTGTGGGTTGAGTTGGGCAGAGTTGAGTGCCGCATCACTAAAACACTATATACAAAATGTCTGGGAGTTAAATAAAACCATTCCAATGATAGATAGCAGAGACTCCCATGCATAGGCAAGGGAAAAGAGACCCTTTTGCTGAGATTAAAAATGGCACGTCACTGAGAGGGAGAGATGGTAGGCACTCTAATACATAGGCTCCTTAGAACTACCACAGAGAGGCGTTCACTCCAGTAATAGAAAGAATGTTTAAGAGGACATGGAGGCGGGGAGGTGTCAGCGTTCTCTTAGTGAAGTCAGGAGCAGGGCAAATTTGAACTGGTTCTTAGAATACCGGGGGAATCAGTTAATGATGCTGAGGATTGTGGGTGACATGAGCTCACTTCTTTGTATTTGAGGAGAAGGGGGCAGAAGCACCCTGCATATGCTGGATTCTGAGGTACTGGGACTTGCAGAGGTCTTGGAAGAGGAATTGCTATAATCCAGGGAAGAGGAGGAGAGGCCTGGATGCAGTGCAGTTGAGACCATTGTGAATGAGATCATGTTACGCCATCGTACAAATGTAGGTGAATATGATGCCAGGACTGGAGATGGTGGCAAGCCAGAGGTATATGAGACGGTGGAGCTTGGCTTGGGGAGGCACCTCCTGCCCAAGAGCAGCTCTTTGGGGTTTGGAACATTCAACTGAAATGAGATAAAGCCACAGATATGTTGGTCAGAGAGGCCTAGAGGGCAGTAAGGGAGGATTTATAGATTGGTAAGGCTAGGAGGGGCCATTGTGTTTTTATCTAATTTGATTTTCTGTATAATCCTGCCTTTTTCTACATTAAACCCATAACTGCTGGCTCAGCTAAGGCTTATCTTTTAGATTTAAAGACGCCACATAATAGCGCATCCACCACATCCCTCGGTAAGTTCCAATGATTAATTCTCCTCTGTATTAAAATGTGTGCCTCGTTTCCAGGCTGTTTCCAGCTATTGGATCTTGTGCTGTCTTTGTCTGCTAGATTGAAGAGCCCTCTTCCCCATGTAGGTACTGACAGACTGAGCAAGTCACCTCTTAATCTTCTCTGATTTAACTAAATGAATTGATCTTCTTAGGTCACACGCTGTAAGGTGTAAAGCAGGTTTTCTGGACCTTAAATCATTCTTGTAGCTCTTTTCTGAACCATTCAAATGTTTCAGGATCCTTTTAAGTGTGGTCAGAAGAACAAGACAGTATCCAGTAATGAACTTGCTAGGAGTCGCTGGAGATCCCTAAATATGCACCTGAGTATTGTTGGGATAAGGGCGTAGCTAATGTTAAAGGCAAGATCAGGTCCATCGGGGGACAGGGTAGGTAAAAGAGAGCAGAGAGCCGTGTGGCTCTGTAGAGAGGGGGGCAGTGACAGCAGCCTGCTTCAGGCTGAAATATTTGGACAATTTCAGCCAAAATGATTCAGGCATTTCTTAGAACAAAGCAAGAGAAAAATACATTGTTTTGCCCTTGTTCATAAATTCTGACAACATTTCTTTGAAAAGCTCTAGGACCTCCATGTTTTGGAGCAGATCATAGAATATCAGGGTTGGAAGGGACCTCGGGAGGTCATCCAGTCCAACCACCTGCTCAAAGCAAGACCAGTCCCCAACTAAATCATCCCAGCCAGGGCTTTGTCAGGCTTGATCTTAAAAACCTCTAAGGAAGGAGATTCCACCACCTCCCTAAGTAACCCATTCCAGTGCTTCACCACCCTCCTAGTGAAAGTGTTTCCTAATATCTAACCTAGACCTCCCCCACTGCACCTTGAGACTATTACTCCTTGTTCTGTCATCTGGTACCACTGAACAGCCTAGCTCCATCCTCTTTGGAACCCCCTTTCAGGTAATTGAAAGCAGCTATCAAATTCCCCCCCCCCCCCCCCCCCCCCCTTCTGCAGACTAAACAATCCCAGTTCCCTCAGCCTCTCCTCGTAAGTCATGTGCTCCAGCCCCCTAATCATTTTTGTTGCCCTCCACGGGACTCTTTCCAGTTTTTCCACATCCTTCGTGTAGTGTGGGGCCAAAAACTGGACCCAATACTCCAGATGAGGCCTCACCAACGCTGAATAGAGGGGAACGATCACATCCCTTAATCTGCTGGCAATGCCCCTACTTATACATCCCAAAATGCCATTGGCCTTGGCCACAAGGGCACACTGTTGACTCATATCCAGCTTCTCGTCCACTGTAACCCCTCAGTCCTTTTCTGCAGAACTGCTGCCGAGCCATTCGGTCCCTAGTCTGTAGCGGTGCATGGGATTCTTCCGTCCTAAGTGCAGGACTCTGCACTTCTCCTTGTTGAACCTCATCAGATTTCTTGAACTATGTCAGGCAGGTAACCTTAGTGTCACGGAAAGGTTGGACCTTTACACCATTATTGTGAAAATCCAAATATGGCCAAGTTATGTAAACCTTTGGGAAAATGGCAGTTGCGCATGCCTGGCAGCGCTGTCTTTGCTTTTAGCAGTTGTTTCAAGATTCCATCCTCACTGAGCAGACTTGAGGTTCTCCTAGGTCCTAGTGCCGTCTGCACAGAGCAGTCGAGCATGTTCCCTCCTCTCAGCTCCTACTGGACTGCACGTGCACCAGCCCCACAAGTGACTGAGCATGATCCAGCACAGGCATTTCCTGTAATGATTACTCCCCTCTGGGCTGGGCACTGGAACGGAGAGCAGGGAGCCTCTCTCCTGTGCCCTTAATAATCCCCCTGCAGACACCCAGGCAGCAGCGAGGAGGCAGCTGTCTGATTTGAATGAAGAGAGGACAAACGCTAGACAAAACGTAGATTGGGACCAGGAGTCTGAGTGGGATCGCTTGTGCAAGGAGACTGGGACTGGGAGCCAGTGTGGTAAATGGGGGGGTTGAGGATTTGGCAAGGGGCTAGGGGGAGGAATTGCTGGCTGGATAAGCAGACTGGAACTGGGAACCAGTGGGAAGGGGGAGGAGAAGAGAGATCTGACAAGGAGCTGAGCTGAGAGAGAGAACTGGGGGTGGCTGGGCAAAGAGACTGGGAACCAAGAGCCAGGCAGAGGCTTGGGGAGATGATTGAGATTAGATCTAGAGGAAGTCTCAGTGGCAGGGGAAGAGATGAGGTACTAGGAGGGGTACTGAGGCTGGCTAAGCTAAGGAAACAAGGAGTTGGGGGAGGGGGAGCTATAATTGGTTGGGCATTGGGACTGGAGAGACAAGGGCAAGGAGCTGGGGACAAGGACCCAGAGTGGTGGAAGAGACAAGCATGGGGAGAATGGGCTGAAGAGTCTGGGATGGGACCCAAGATCCTAGAGTCTCCCTATTCTTCTGCTGTTTGTGAAAGCTGAAACCCACTTGCAAAGTGTGATACCCTCTGTCGTGCTGGTCCCTGTGGAAGATAACCTACTACTGCTATCAGTTACTCCGTTCGGTCAAGTGGCAGAGGTCTGTGGTGGATGTACAGGTTCTAGCCCTGCTGATGTCACTATGATGCCAGCTGATGGAATTTTTTTTTGTTCTTTTAAATACCTAGGAAATTAACCCACCCACAAACTACATTAAAAAAACATTAAGGTCGCAAAGTCAAGCACTCAAAAACAAGTAAATACCAGAATTAAGGTTGCCCATGGAACCTTAACTCTCCCCTCTTGGGCATATGCATTATGACACAGTCTTCAATTACATGATCACATACAATTTTTTTCCACGGGACCCTTGCCTTGGTGCAGAATGGACCTGCTCTGGGGATAAATCACACAGGTGTAGTGAAGGAGACTGATATTTCTGCCTCATTTGTAGAAGAAGTTGGAAGGTGTATAGTGAATGAAGCAGGGAATTTCAGGAAAAGAAAGGATAGCCTCAGACTTAAGTCCAGAAAGGACAATCATGATCATCTAATCTGACCACATGCACACTGCAGGCCACAGTCTCTCTCCCACCCACTCTTGTAATAGATGCCTAACATCTTGCTGAGTTACTGAAGTCCTCAAATCATGATTTAAAGACATCCAGTTACAGAGAATCCACTGTTTACACTAGTTCAAACTTGCAAGTGACCCATGCCCCACACTTCAGAGGAAGGTGAAAAATCCCCAGGTTCTCTGCCCATCAGACCTGGAGAAAAATTCCTTCCTGACCCCCAATGCGGTGATCAATTAGACCTTGAGCATGTGGGCAAGAGGCACCAGCCAGACACCTGGAAAGAATGATCTCGTAACTCTCAGCCCTCTTCAACGAGTGCCCCGTCTCTGGCTGCTGGGAATATTTGCTACGATCAGCCCCAGATGGGGCACACGCCATTGTTGGCAGTCCCCTCATACCATCCGCTCCATAAACTGATCAAGCTCAGTCTTGATGCCAGTTACATTTTTGCCCCCACTGCTCCCCTTGGGAGGTTGTTCCAGACCTTCACTCCTCTGATGGTTAGGAACCTTCGTCTAATTTCAAGCCTAAACTTGATGGCCAGTTTGCATCTATTTGTTCTTGTGCCAACAGTGGACCTTTACTTAGGTAACCTGGTGTTTGTGTGTCTGATGTATTTATAGGGAACAATCACATCTCCCCTCAGCCTTTGTTTGGTTAGGCTAAACGAGCCACACTTCTGAGTCACTTCTCCTAAGGTAGGTTTTCCATTTCTCGGGTCATCCCAGTAGCTCTTCTCTGCACCCTTTCCGGTTTGAATTCATCTTTTTTAAACGTGGGAAACTAGAGCTGCACACGGTATTCCAGATGAAGTCTCACTAGTGCCTTGTATAATGGCAATACCTCGCCTGATTCATCCTAGGATTGCGTTACCCTTTTTCTACAGCCACATCCCATTGTTGGCTCATAGTCATCCTGTGATCAACCAGTACAGCCAGGTCTTTCTCTTCCCGTGTCACTTCCAAGTGATTTGTCCCCAGTTTCAAGCATAAATTCTTGTTGTTAGTCCCTAACTGCATGATCTTGCACTTTGCACTATTAAATTTCATCCCATTTCAATTACACTAGTTTTCAAGGTCTTCCAGATCCTCTTGCATGGTATGCTGCTCCTCTGTATTGTCAGTGTCTCCCAACTTTGTGTCATCCACAGATTTCATTAGCATGCTCTCACTTTTTGGGCTGAGGCCATGAATGAAAATGTTAAATAAGATTGGTCCCAAGATCAATCCCTGAGGAACTCCCTTAGTGACCTCCCTCCAGCCTGACCATTCACCTTTCAGTGTGACCTATGGTGGTTTCCCCTTTAACTCAGGGTTAAGGCAGTTGAATGCTGCCCTGGAGAATTGGATTCTGTCCCTGGCTGTGCCACAAAGTACTTTACTGTTACATGGGGCAAATCATTGAAACCAGATTGTCACTGACTCACAGATGGTCGCTGACTGTATTCCTCATTTCTGGGGTCCCTGATGTGAGACAGTTGGGTCTGCATTGTAGGAGGGCCGTGCTCAGAGCTGAACTGAAGTCACGGTGATCTATGCTTTGAACATAGATAGTGCTGAGCACGCTGGCTGAGATTGGGCACCCAAAAGGAGGGGGAAGTTTTGACCTTAACCTCCCTCTGCCTCAGTTCCCCATCTATGAAATGAGGATAATTATGCACCTGTCTCATACTCCTCCCCCTTTCTTAGGTTTTCAGTTCACTTTCTACTCCTCTCTCCCTCCCGGCCTCAGCACTGCTGTGTCCCAGGCAGCTGCACTGGCCATGAGGGATGTTTGCACTGCCCATGCAGCAGCTGTCTGTTGTAGGGATGACTCAGGGCTGTCAATCCAGCACCCTTCATCAGCACCAGATTTCACTCCAAATGTATGACAGCACCGATCTGTGGGTGAGCTGGTGCAGCTGCCCCTCCACCTGTGGGGGCCAGGCTGCCTGACCTCCTTTGCCCAGAGCTGATCCTGGTGCATAGAGAGGGATATGAAAGGGAACGGGGTTGGTTTAAGCTCCAGCAGAAACTCTACAGCAAAAGTGTTGTGTGCCAATGGGGAAAGGGTGACCTGGCAGAGAGCTGGGCCCCGTTCCAGCCTCCAGGTAGGTGGTGGTAAGGACAGTGACGACCAACGATCCGTCAGCCAACAAAGCAGAAGCCTCCATCTCCGAGCTCAGCAGGGCCCAGCTGCCTCAGGCCTGTGAAGGAGCTTAGATGCTGCACTGGTAGATGACAGCTGGGGCGAGCCTAGGCTGCAGGCAGGTTTGTGCGGGGCATGGGGCTCTTTAGTTCCTCCTGTGCTCCCTAGAAATCCCTGGAGTCTCGGCTCGGGCCTATGTGTGTACAGGGCAGGTGTATGAGTCACCTAAGCCCCCTTCAGTTTTCTCTCCCGGAGGGGCTCCCTACAGGCCCAGGGAGGAGGGAATGAGGAGCCAAGCGCTCCCAGGCGGGACTGGGCTCAGGCTTGTCTGTTGCAATGTCCTGCAGTGAAGCCTTGGACTCAGTGTGGACCCCCCTGCTCCAGCCCTGCCCAGGCGTGCACAGGAGCTACTGTAAAGCCGCCTGGGGGGGCCCCTCGGCTAGGGAAGGAAGAGGGTTTATTCCGCAATTGTATAAGGTGCCCCTAGGCCAGGGGAGTGCAGCTCTGCAGAGGGTACCTGGGGCCCTGCTCTCCGCCAGCGCTGCCGAGCCTGGGTCTGCCCCCCACACAGAGCAGGAGGGCGGACACAGGCCCACGGGTTCGACCTTATCTGCCCTGCCTCCAGCCCCATTGCTTCACTGGCCAGCCGCTCTGGGCTGACCCTGCAGCCACCTCTGCTCCCAGCCGGCCCCTGAGGCGGGGAGGACAGCGGGAGCTGGGCTCTCCGGGGAGCAGTTCGGGTTTGTACAGCGCCTGGCACAGCGGGCCCGGGTCCCACCGCAATACAAGTGATGGCTCAAACGGCATTTTCCCGAGGCAGGGGACGCTCCTGGCGGTGGAGGCAGGGCTGGAGCGGCCCCTTCCCCTGGCTGGGGCTGAGCCGGGCCGGGCTGGCCGGTCCCCCCAGCTCCTCGCTGCCACGCCGGCGCCGAGGCGGATGCTCGCAGGCTCCCTGCGTCGGTGGCCGGCTGCGCAGGGCTCGGCCGGCGCCACGGGGCGCGCACCCGGCCCGGGCTCCCGGCGAGCGGGTGAGTGGCCGCGTCCCGGCTGCGGGAGGAGGGGCCGGGCCGGGCTGCCGGCAGGGAGCGGGCTGCCGGCGCGCCCTGGGCGGCTCCGGCTCCGGCTCCGGCGCCGCGTCCCGGGCGCAGGGGCGCAGGCTGGGGCATCTCCCCGGGGCCCCGGGCCCGGCCTAGAGGAGCAGCCGGGTGCCCGCCCTCCGCCGCGGCCGGTGGCCTTGCGCCGGCTCCTGCTTTTCTGTGGGAGGCTCCAGCCTCGAACCTGCCCGCGCCCGGGGAGCCCCCGCAGGGTCACAGCCTGGTCCGGCGGCGCCTGGGCCCGGCTCAGCCCTAGGCCCCTGGCTGGGTGGGGCGGCTGATCGCTGCCACCCCGGCCCCACCTTCCATCACGGAGGGAAGCGGAGAGCCTGTGCCCATGCAGACTGCCAGGACTCGCGGCCGGCCGGCCTCTGGCCTGGCAGCAGCCGAGCCAGCCCCCGCCCTCCCAGCCAGCCCCCGGCCTGCCAGCGGGCAGGGGCAGCCAGCAAGTGCCCGCTCTGAGGGCTCCTGTGATGTGCACACCTGCCACGAGGCCGGGGCCACACGCCAGCCCAGGCGGGATAGGCGGCAGCGTGGGAGGGAAGGGACAGCCCCACCGCTCCTTAGCTCCTCCGCGCTGCAGAGCCCCCTGAATTGCTGCCCAGAACGAGGCCCCAACCCTGTTTCTAGCCTGGGCTGGCGTTGCTGGAGGCCCTGAGGGAGGGAAGCCGGGGCCAGGCAGGCCCTTGGGACTCTGCTTACAAACCCTTTATTCACGGAGGTCTCCCCGTCTCTCTCTCCAGGCTGGGCTCCCCTGACCGTCCCCGCTGGGCTCGAGGACCTTCTCTCCAGGAGCTCCGAGCGGCTTCAGGAAGGGAGACCATGAGCCACAAGGATGGCGAGCTGGGGAGCTGCCAGCCGCTGGTGTTCACGGCGCAGGAGCTGGAGTGCAAGATCTGCTACAATCGCTACGACGCACGAGCCCGCAAGCCCAAGCTGCTGAGCTGCTGCCACCGGGTCTGTGCTAAGTGCCTGCGCAAGATGGTGGCCGTGGGGGAGTCCTCGCCCCAGCTGCTCAGCTGCCCTTTCTGCCGGCAGGAGACCCAGGTCCCCGCGGAGGACGTGCAGCTGCTCCAGGATGACAGCAAGGTGCTGGCAGTGCTGAGGTACCACGAGCGGGCAAAGAAGCGAGGCACTCTGCCCTCCCCCGAGGTCATCCTGTGCCCCAGCGTCCTGGAGCCCTCCCGCAGCTCCTCTGACTGCCTGGTCATCACCATCCTGGAGGTGCCGGAGGACGTGGCGCCCCCCGAAGGCTTGGGCATGCTGGACATGATACGCCTGTACCGCCCCACCAGCCTGGACTCGCTGCCCTGCCGCGGCCCCATCCAGAAATCCCGCTCTTGCACCTGGCAGGCCATACCCCACTTCGTCCTCTGGATGCTCTGCCTCATCTACTTCAGCGCCCTGCCCTTTGGCATCTACCTCCTGCTCATTGAGCGCCACAACCTGGGCATCGTGCTGGTCAGCCTGGTGCCCTCCACCCTCATTCTCTGTGTCCTCTACAGCTTCTGCCAGTGTCTGTGCCGCGAGATCTTCGAGTTCCCCTCCACCTGAGCCTGCTGCTCCCCTGGGTCCTGAAGGCACCAGGCACTGGCCTTGCACAGCCTGGACCTCCCCAAGGCTGTGCCCTGTGCCTGGGGCTGGCTGAGAGCATCCCCACTCAGGGCTTGCCAGCCCCCAGTTACTGCAGGGGGACGGGAGATGTCAGTGTGGGAGGGTCCAGGTGCAGCTGAGCGACTGGTTGGACAGGGCCACGAAGCGAGTACTGAGTGCCTGTCATCTTCCCTTGCAGAGAGGAGATGTACTACAAAGCCGTGCACGACACTGCTGTCATCTTCCTACAAAACAACGCAGGCTTCACCAAGTGGGAGCCCACGCCGGAGCGGCTGCAGGAGCTCGTCACAGCCTATAAGCACTCGGGACGGACCCTCAGTTCCACGGGTTCCTCCTCCTCCTCCTCTTCCTCCTCCACTTCTTCCTCAACTGCAGATAAAGATCGGGAGACGGGCCGAGAGCAAAGCACCAGCCGGGAGACCAATGCCAATTAATCTGCAGAGGGCAGTGTGCGGGGACAGACGGCAGGGGCGAAGGTAACAGTGCTCCAGAGGAGGGAAGGTTTGATGTGGCAGGTGGAGAGACTGCTGGCCGAGTAGCGCCAGGCCTGGGGGACTCTCTCCAGGCAGCTCCACCCTGCTTGCTTTCCTCTGTAAACCTGCAAGGCCACTTCCCTCACCAGAGTCCAGGGAGATTCCCTCGCCTTACGCCCCGTGGGAAGAAAACTGGCTGCTGCCCTAGACGAGGGGCAATGAAGCCAAAGGTCGCAGTCATAGGAAGAGTTTGCAGCCCCATCAAACACTAAAGCTCTGAGGAAGAGGCAGCTGGTGCTGAGACGGCTGCACAGGTGAAGGATGGACGGACAGACGGACGGACTGACTGACAGACCGAGCTGTGGCCTAGAAGGTCCCTTGCAGCTGGCTGAAGCCTGGCATTTCCAAGAGAGAAGCAGACAGGGTCCAGAGGCTCTTCCTGCTGGCCTGGCACCAGCCCAGCTCCGTGTCCATAGTGTAAATAGTTCTGTCCGTGGCGACCATGCTCCCTGCAGGGTTTGTTTCCGTAGCATCCATGTTTCCTTTCCACATGTACGAGTTCCGTGTTTGCCGAAGCTGTTTACTGTATAAAAGAAAAGCAGAGAAAAGGAATTTCTTTTAGTGTGTAAAAACGTCTTTGCAGCTGTTTTGTAGTCGTTGTGGTTTTTATCCAGAGCCCTCTGGGCTTTATTTAACCTCCTTGGGTTTTGTTTTTTAAGGATTAATTTAACACCGCTAACCATTTTATTACTTTTATCAAAGAAAGCAAAGTCAAGTCTATTTTTGATTTTTGTTTCCTAGTTCTTAGGGACATGTAAAAACCAGCATTACAGCTCCCCTTGGTGTCGGTGCTATTCCTCGTCTGTGGGGCCTGGGACTGTCCGTGGGAGGCCAGGCCTGCTCTGTCTGCCCTCAGATTCACCCTCTTCTGCTCTCTCCTGCTGTGCCCCTGAGCTCGCTGACCTGGCTGCTGGAGCATGGAGGGGATGGAGCCCCCAGCCCATGTGATCTTTATTTTCAGTCTTTATGTCTTGGAGCCTCTTCCTGTGCAAACCACAGACTTGTTGCGCGCCGTGTCTGCCCTGCATGTTACTGGTGCTGTTGGCCTGTCAGACCCTGCTACAGAGGTGTGGGTGGGTGCCTGCCCTGCTGGCTTTGGGGGACCCCCCCCGCATCTGCATGATCTCCATAGTCAGCAGAGGGGCTATAATCTAGACCCCATTGTGTCCGGTAAGGACTGTGCTGCATTAGCAGGAGGGTTTATATCCCTGGTGAGCCACACATGGCCATGGAGCTGTGGAGCCTGGCTCCAGAGAGCCCGGCCCTGGAGAATGGGGCCCCGGAGAGCCCGGCCCATGGCCATGTTTGCACTCGTGCCCTCTGTCACAGGGAGGGATCTGCGCAGCACAGGGATGGGTGGAGTTTGCTCACAGTAGGATGCCTGTCCTTCCCACCCTGCAGCCCAGGAGCAGCCCAGTGTGCCAGGAACCCTCAGCCATCGGGGAGGGGGAGGGAGGGGGGTTTACATCGCTGGGCCTCCATGTTCCACCCCCCAGCTCGTGCTGCTCCTGAGGCTCAGACCCCCTTTGCCACCAGCGAGAAGCCACCCAAGCCTGAAACCTGCCCCAGCCCAGCTCTCCAGGTCCCTCCAGACCATCTGCTGCGGAGCTCCCAGTGCCCCAGAACGCTGCGCTGGCTGGGGGTTGCCCATGGGGCTGTGTGGGGTGAGCAGGGTGGCTGGGCCTGCAGAGGTGGGCGCAGTGGGACAGCTCCCTTGCTGCATGTGGCCGGCGGCTGTTTCTGGGAGATGGAGCCCCTGACTTTGGGCGCCGGAGCTTAGGGGGAGACCTGACCAAAGCTTGGGCTGTGGCAGCATGGAACGGAGCAGCCCCAGCGCTGCCTCTGGCCTGTGGGGTCCCCCGCCAGCTCCCGTCAGCCCAGCAAGGCCAGCGCCCTGGGGCGGGGCTCTCCGCTTCCAGAGAAGCTGCAACCGCAGGCAGCCAGAGCCCTCCTGGGACCCACCGGCCACGTCCTGCAGCCCCGGCCCCCGGCCGGCCTCATGGAGCAACCCCCACGGCCACTAGGGGGAGCCATTGCCTAAGACACCGGGGGGGGGGGGAGGCCGCTTGTGGCTGGCTGTTCCGCGGGCTGTTCCTTCCCCTGGTCTGTTCCATCCCCACAGCCCGGGGGGGGCAGAGGTGCTGGAACTGGGGGTGCTGCACCCCCTGGCTGCACGTTCTGCACCCCCTGGCTGGACGTGGTTCCGTCACATCCAGGGTTTACAATTTTGTTCAATGGTGTCAGCACCCCCCTGTACAAACTCTCCCAGCCCCTGGAGGGTGTGAGCGGGGGGGCGGGGGAGGGCTCCAGGCCCCCAGCTAAGCTGTGCGTGGAGGCCAAGCCACTGGGGGGCTGCAGCCCTCCTGACTCCTTGGATGGGGGTCTGGACCCTCCCCCAGCTCTTGGCAGTGGGGTCCCGAGGTCGGGGTGGGTGGGTGGTGGAGCCCGCCGTCTGGTAACACACACGCCCAGGAAGAGGCTGGTGACATTGAGTTGCTCATTCATCTTTATTAGACAGAACATGGCAAAGCCCAATCACCCTGGCTATGTGGGTGCCACCCCTGGACCCCCAGCTAGGCTCTGTGCCCCCCAGGGGAGCATTGGGGGCCACCAGGTTGGGGACAGCGTGGCTGGAGTGCAGCCTGCAGGCTCCTGGCGTGAGCACGTGGGGCTGGCCCCCCTGCCCCCCTTGGCCCTGTCGCTTGCCATCCTGTGGGGCTGGCGAGAACCCTGGCAACAGCCCAATGGCAGCAACCTCGCCCTGGCTGGAGCCTGGGCCCCATTCAAACCCAATCTGCATGGGCTCCCGCACCGTCCCGTGGCCTCCAGCCCCCTCCTACCCTTCCCCCCCTTCAATCTCCCCCTCCCCCTAGATATTTTACTGTCTTCTGGGAGCCACTCAAGGAACCATCCCCCCAAGCCCTCTTTGCCCCACAGACTCACTCTTTACCCTAGAGCCTCCCCCAAATCTACAGGGCTCTAGCACCGCTGAACACCTGGGAGGGCCTGTCTACAGCCCGGCTCCCCGTGGGCAGAGCCCCCTCCCCCGGCCGTGAGTCCCAGGCCGGCTGCCGCCCGTGCCACGCTGTCACTGTGGGAGCGTCCGGTGGCTCTCGGGGCACCAGGGAAGGGCCAGGCTGAGCTGTGGGGGTAGGACACCCCAGCAGGGCGGTGCCATCTCCAGCTGCAGGCGGCAGCTCTGCTCCTGCTGGGGGCACGTCGCAATCTCAGCCAGACACCAGATCTTGGGCTGCTGGGGCGGCGTCCCCTGTGTCAGCTCAGCAGCGTTGGGCTGCGGGCTTGGCCGCTGGTGCTCTGACTCCAGGCAGGGGCCTGGGCTGCCCTCCTTGGGGCTGCCCCCTGTGCCCGGGCTGCCCCCCGGCCCCTCGCCCTGCCCCCCGGGCTGTTGCTCGCCCCGAGTCTCGCCCTCGCCGGCGTCTCTGTCCGACTTGCTGCAGGGGGCCCAACTCAGCTGCTTCTCCTTCTTGAGGCGCCGCCGGGCGTTGGCGAACCAGGTGGAGACCTGGGTGAGGCTCATCTTGCTGCTGATGGCCAGCATGAGCTTCTCGCCCTTGCTGGGGTAGGGGTGCCTCAAGTGCTGGCCCAGCCAGGCCTTCAGGGCGCTGGTGCTCTCCCGGGAGGTGGCCGCCTTGGCTCGGGACAGCTCTGCGGGCAGGCCCTGGCCGAAGCAGGGGGAGCACAGCACGGGGCCGGGCAGGAGCAGGGGCTGGAGGTTGTAAGCAGCCGTCACCTGGAAGGCAGGGGAAGGGGCGGTGAAGCCCTGGTTGCAGAGGTGCGTGGGCAGGGAAGGGGCTCGCTGGTGGATTGCCCAAGCCATGCGCTCCCAGCCCTGCCCCGGGGATGCCCCAGCACATCTCCCAGTGTTCAGCCACATGGGACTGGCACATTTGTTGGCATCTGCTCCCTCCTGTCACGGGGGCTGTTCCCCACACAGCCACCCCGAGCGGAGAGCGGGGCCTTTGCTCCGGCCAACCTAGTGCCCTTCCCCCATATCCTGCTGGGGCTCCCACACTGGGAACGCCCCCCCTGCCCTCTTGGCTCTGTGTGCTAGGGGCAGGCTGGGCTCTGTGGATACACCCCTGGGCTAGCCCTGTGTGCTGCTGGGGCTGCTCCAGCAGCTTGTGGGGCGCGGGCGGGGGCGGGGGGACGACGACGATGTGGGACCGTCCCAGCCGTGCCAGAGCAGAGCCCTGACCCACTGAGCTGAGCCTGGGGACAGACACAGTCTGTGGGGCAGGGGAAGGAGGGTGCTGGGCAGGCCCAGCTCTGCCCCACCAATGCAGAGTACTGAATGCCACAGGCAGCCCCCTGGGGTTTGCTGGAGGGGGCTCCCATCACCCACCCCGTGGGTAGCACTGCAGCCCCACCTGATCCAATGGCCAGGGCAGGGCCACAGCTCCTGGGCACTATTGTCCGGGGGGGGGGGGGGAGGCTCAGAGTGCCCCTACAGCCAGCCACTCCCCCAGCCACCCCACAACAGGGAGAGCTGCTACCCACAGGGAATGAGAGACCCCAGGAAGGGAGGCAGGCAAGTCCCAGTCTCTGGGGCAGAGTCTGTACAGCTGGCTGCAGGGGACCAAGGCGTGAGTAGCAGAGTGGGCAGTGATGTCCAGCTTTACCCACTCACCCGCAATGCCCCTGCCCCAGTGCCAGGGCTAGACCCCCCCAGGACTCCTGGCTCCCTGCCCTTGAGCCACCCACTAGCCTCCTCCCCCATTTGAGCTCAGGGTGGCAGACACTTTGCCAGTGGGTGCTTGGCGCCTGCCTTCCACGCAGCTAACTGCCTGCCCCCCCTTTTCCTGCTGGGGTGGGGGGCCACACGCGGGGCACCCTCTGGATGGCGGCAGACAGCCCCTGCGGCCCCCCCCCCCCAACGCCCCAGGCCTGGCGCGTCACTTACTGGCTGTGCAAGGAGGCTCAGGTGCGGCGGCAGCAGGTTGGAGCCCTGTGGGGCTGGGCAGGTGCAGGGCAGGTGCAGGACAGCGTGGGGAGGGGGAGGCAGCAGCCCTGGGGCACCCCACACCCCTCTGGGGGCCCCCGGCTTGTTGCCAGCCTGAGCCTCCCCCCACACCAGCTGTGCAGCTGCCATGCTGCTAGGACCAGTGGGAGGGAGCCCAGAGCCCAGAGCTTTATAGGGGGCTGGGGCGGGGGGGTCCGTGTGGGGCCAGCAGAGTGATTGACAGCTGCTTAGCAAGGACGAGCAGCCTGGTGCCAGCTCACATTAAAGCGCCTGCACAGATTGTCTGGGTGGTAAATCCCCCAGCCTGGCTGGTTCCCTGTGTGCCGAACATGCCACGGTCATGCCACCACCACGCTCCCGTGCCAGCCGTCCCGGGGGTGACACGTGGAGCCAGGCCGGAGGAGGCCCGTGCGTACGGCAATAGTGCCTGGCTGGCACAGTTAGGGGCCTGCTGCAGCGACACATGGGGCACGACCATCCCCAAGCCCCCCAGGCTAGCCCCCATTGGGCTGGAGGGGGGGATGGGCTCAGCCTCATGCCCACACGCTGGGGCCCATGACCGGAGGGCGGCAGCGCTGCAGCTGGCGTGGGGCAGTGCTGGGGTGGCCCATGCCTTAGCCCATGGCTGGGGCGAGACAGGAGGAGCCGTTGGTCCTGGCACCGGTGCTCCAGTGAAGGGAATCGGGCTGCCTGAGGCCTATAGTGCGGCAGGCCCCCACCAGCTGCCTGGGTGCAGCGTCCAAGTAACCCCCTGGGCCCTGCCCAGTGTGGGGCGGGGGCAGCGCCTCAGAGCAGGGGCTGGAGCCAGGCCTGCTGCGGGGGCAGGGGAGAGAACCCACCTTGCTGCCTGGCCCCTCACCCCAGCTGCAGCCACAGCTCTGGGGTCCTCAGGGCAGTGCCCCGTGCTACCGGGGTGCTCTGAGCCCAGCTGTGGGTGGCTGGAGGGGCCCTGGCTGAAGGGTCCATTACCGAGCCCGGGGCAGAACCACTGCGATCTGCACCCTCGCTGCCTGGGGAGGGGCAGGCGAGCCCCGGCGGGCAGGGCCGGCAGCAGGGGGACAGATTCCAAACAGCAGCAGCTGCTCCGCGGTGCCAGGGGAGACCCCAGCAGCAGGGCGAGAATGGGCGTGTGTACGTCAGCCTCTCACCCTGGTGCCACCCCGCCCTGCCCCCAGGGGCTCTGGTCCTCAGCCCCGCCGTTCACTCAGTCCCTGGCGGGAGGGTGCCCCCGACCCCGAGGACTGGACTCTGCCCCCACACCTGGCCGGGGCTGACGCAGACCCAGACCCACAGCTGCACGTAGTGTTTTATTTCAGTGTCAGGATCCATTAGAAAAAAGCAGAGTGCGGCAGGGGCGAGGTGCAGCCGGGCTGTACCCGAGCGAGCCCCACCACCGAGGGTGATGGTCAGCACCACGGCGGACACGGGAATCACCAGGGGCTGCAGGTCAGGACTGGGGGGGCTCTGGATAGGGGGAGGGGCTGTGTTAGTATGAACTTTGGGAAACATGGCGCCTCTTGGCCCTGCTCCGGCCCGGCAGTCGCTAGCAGGGCCCATCCACTGCCCTTCCCCAGACCCTGCGCGCTCGGGGCAGCCTGAGCCCCCCGGCTGCGGGTGGGACTGGGGCCGGGGCTGGCAGGGGCCGGGAGCCGGCCCCACTAGCGGGAGAACTTGCGCACGGTGCGGTACGAGTCTGGCACGGTGAGGTGCTGCGCCTGCCCCCGCTCCTCCTCCTCCATCAGGTCCTCGGCAGAGCCCCAGCGCTTCCGGGCCTGGCCCTTGGGCAAGAGCAGGCAGGCCAGCACCCTGTTCCTGCCGTGCACTGCTGGCAGCTCTGGGGGAGAGAGAGGGCAGGGCAGGGTCAGGGCAGGAGACGCAGCCCCCTCCCAGCAGGGCCTACAACCCCCAGCCCCCGCCCCCCCCCCGCGGCAGCCCCCCTCCGGCCCTGGGGGCACAGCTGCAGCTCAGCGGGTGCACAGTGTGGCACCGAGCAGGGAGTGCCCAGCCCTTACACAGCCCCTCCCCGCAGGCAGCCAGGCTAAGCCCTGCCCTGGCTTGTGTGCTCTCCCCCCATGCGCACACTGCTTGTGGCCCCACACCCCACCATGGACCCGCCTTCTGGAGAGGCTGCGAGGGAGGCGCCCGACCCCTGGAGCTGGGGCAGGGGGCCCCACAGGGAGACGGGGCCCCCGAAGGGTGGACAGACAGACAGACAAGGGGCATTTCTCACGGGGCATCATGGCAGCTCTGTCCAGGGGCTTCTCTGCTCTCAGGTAGTGCCTGGCCAGGTGCCCGCTGTAATCCCGCACGTTCTGCTTGGCACCTGCCGGGACACACAGCTCAGCCCCGGCCTAGCGATGGAGAATGCACCAGGAGGGCTCCAAGCCCTGGGGCATGACCCCCTCCCCCACAGGGGTCACCCAGCGGGTGGGGCCCTTGGCGTCAGCCCCACCCAACCCCCTTCCCCGTGCTTTCCTGTGCCAGTGGTGTCATCAGAAGGGCCCCAGGCCAGGGGTGGCAGGTCCCTGGGGCGGGTGCTGCTCACCGTAGCTCCGGACGAGCAGGTCCATGACCTGGCGGTGCCCATGCAGTGCGGCAATGTGCAGGGGGGTGTAGCCCTGCGGGGGACACAGGAGGCATCAGGACGCGAGGGACTGGTGGCTTCAGACCCCCAGCCCAGCCCTGCAGGAAGGAAATGGGCCAATCTCCCCACCCAGGGGACATGGACATCACCCCCTTAGAGAGGCCCCCCGACCCTGCAGAAACACCCCCTTCCACAGCACAGCCCCCCAGTGATCTCTCTGCCCCCATCCTTCCCAGTGAGACCCCCCAGCATCCAGTCCTGCTCCACCAACTATCACCCCGCCCCTGGGCACCAGGGCCACTGCCTAATCTGTCCTGAGGAGCCTGCTGCGAGGTCTGTCCGTCTGTCCTTCCCGGGCACCTGCATACTCACGCCCTGTGTGGTGGGGGAGGGGAGAAGAAAGCACAGGCTTAGTACAGAGCTCCAGGACCCCTTCCAGGTAACCCTACACGCCCAGCACACGCAGTGCCATGCTCCCAATGCAGCTGGGCCCCAGCCGCCACCCCTCTCCCGACATGTCCCATCCCACCTGAGCTCAGGCTGCAGCCCTCTGGGGCCATCGCCAGCAATGGTGTCCTGGCAAGCCCCCGGCAGCCCCAAGCCCCCTCGGCTCCTCCCACCCGCCCAGCAGCTGGGCACAAGGCAGGCAGGTACTCACGTGCTGGGTCCGAGCAAAGGGCCAGCAGCATGGGGAGGGGAGAGGAGAACCCATTAGAGCCAGGCATGTATGGATTGCCCCCCTCCCTCGCTGCTCCCAGCCCCCTCCACCCCCCAGGGCTTCCCAGGCCAGGGACCCCACCCTCCGGCCCCCACTCAGGGATGCTGGGAGGCCAGGGGCTGGGGCTGGCAGAGCCCCTACTGGGACCTGCTGCCTGGGGCTGGAGCCCCTCCAGTGCCAGCCCTGCACAGGGCCCCGAGCCCGCCTGCCTCCCCTCGCCTGCCGGGAACTCACCGCTCGCATGTTGACATCGGCACCTGCAGCCACCAGCAGTGAGGCCATGTCCTCCTTGCCGTGTTTGGCCGCCCAGTGCAGCGCTGTCTGCGGGGAGAGGCAGGGCTGGGCTCAGAACCCCAAACCCAGCCTCGCCCACCCCCTGACAGGGCCTGGCTCCCCCCATGCTGGGCTCAGGCAAAGCCACCTCTGCTCCACCCCCAGCCCCACTCTCCCGGGAAGAGGCACTTCCTCCAGCGGGGAACTCCAGCGGGGAACGTGGGCAGGACACAGACACCAGCACCTCTCCCCCACCGGCTCCATGACACCCTCCCGTGGGGCTGAAGGGGCACTGCCCCGGGCAGGAGTCACTATGTTTAACCCCTGTGCAGAGACCAGTGACAGTGGGGCAGGCCTAGGTGAGTGCAGAGAGGGAGGGGCTATTGTCAGGCCCGTCAGATGGGGAAACTGAGGCCCAGGGAAAGGGCTGACCATGAAGGCCCCACAGTGAGCCAGCAACAGAGCAAGAAACAGAACCCAGGAGTCCTGACTCCCAGCCCTGAGCTGAGTCCATCTGCCCACTCTGCCCTAGTGCCCTGCTGGGCCCCCCTGCCCTGCACCCCACCTGCCAGCGCTCAGCTCGCTGGGGAGGAGCCAGGGAGCCCCGGCCTGGGAATGCAGCAGGGAGGGGTTGAGGCTGATCCTGGGGTCCCAGAAGGGTCATACTTACAAACTGCTCCCGGCCGAGATGGGTGGCAGCGCCAGCAGGGACGGGCAGCAGGGTCGGGCAGAGAAGGAGACGTGTTAGAAGCATTGCACGGGGCCCCCAGAGCCAGCACGGCACTGGTCCAACGTGGGGGACGGCAGCCAAAACCTTCCATTTGGGACAGGAAACTCGACCACCAAACGTCTGGATTTGGACACCCTGCCAGGGCCTGGGGGGAGCTGTTCTTCGGGCTTTGGGGCCCCTTCTTCCCTATAGCCCGGGCTGTTGGCTGGACTACCCTGCTAGTGCCCCCTGGGGCTGGGCTGAGCTCCCGTCCAGACCCCCTGGGCTCCCTGCTGTGCACTGGGGCTCCCGCCAGAGACCAGGGGTCAACCAACCTGCAGCAACCCTAACACTCCCCAGAGCCTCTGCGGGAGCAGCAGTTCCACCTGCCCCACACCTGCCCCAACTTACCCCCTGAGCCGCACCGGAACCAGAGCAGGTCAGCGACCGGGAAGAGAGAGAGAGCAGGAAGTCAGAGCCTGTAGATGGAGGGGGCAGGGTACAGGCCTGGGGCAGGGCAAGAGGGCGGGGAGGGGACAGGCAGGTGGCGGGCAGTGGAGGACAGGTGAGGCCAGTGGGTTCATTAGCTGCAGGAGGGGCTGGGATTTCACAGGAGTTTGGGGTCCCAAGTGCTTGACTTTGCCCCAGGCCCCTCTGGGATTCGCAAGGCAGTGCAGAGGAATTGGACCATTGCGCAACCCACCCCCAGCTCCAGCCTGAGCCACCCAGTCAGGGCTGGAGGGATCATGGGCCTGACATGGCCCTGTACTCACCGAGGTGAAGTCCTGCAGCACGTCCCGCAAAACCAGAGAAAGAGAGAGAAAATGGGTGAGCTCAGGTTAGGGCTGGGGCAGCCCCCCCTCTGGGACACAGAGCAGCCCCCTCCCTGCCCAAGAGCAGCGGGTTGGGCCCAGAGCCCCCCCACTTTCCCCAGCCAGCTGAGCACATCAGGCCGGGCATGAGGGCCAGACTTACCTTCCTGGTGGCCAGGGATGGCTCCTGTTTGAGCAGGTGACTCAGGGTGAGCAGGTGCCCACTGGCCGCCCCTTGCAGCCACTCCTTCTCCACCAGGTCCAGCTGCGGGGGAGAGACACAGTGAGTGACAGACAGCAGCACCGGGGCCCGACAGGGCCGGAGGGGGGCCTCACAATGGCTCTCGGCCCAGAGGGAGATGGGTTCTCACTCGGGCTGTCAAGCCATTTAAAAAATTAATCGTGATTAATCACGCTCTTAAAGAATACTAGAATACCATTTATTTAAACATTTTTGGATGTTTTCTACATTTTCAAATATATCGATTTCAATTACAACACAGAATAGAAAGGGCACAGGGCTCACTTGATATTATTATTTTTATTTCAAATATTTGCACTGTAAAAAACAAAAGAAATAGTATTTTACAATTCACCTAACACAAGTACTGCAGTGCAATCTCTTTATCATGAAAGTTGAACTTATAAATGTAGAATTACGTACAAAAAATAACTGCATTCAAAAATAAAACAGTGTAAAACTTTAGAGCCTACAAGTCCACTCGGTCCTACTTCAGCCAATTACTCAAACAAGTTTCAGAGTAGCAGCTGTGTTAGTTTGTATCCGCAAAAAGGAAAGGCACCTTAGAGACTAACAAATTTATTTGAGCATAAGCTTTCGTGAACTACAGCTCACTCCATCGAGTGCCTTCAGTGGACAAACAAGTTTGTTTCCATTTGCAGGAGATAATGCTGCCCACTTCTTGTTTACGTCAACAGAAAGTGAGAACAGGCGTTCGCATGCACTTTTGTAGCCAGTGTTGTAAGATATTTACATACCAGATGCGTTAAAGATTCATATGTCCCTTCATGCTTCAGCCACCATTCCAGGGGACATGCATCCATGCTGATGACAGGTTCTGCTCGATAACAATCCAAAGCGGTCCGGACTGACGCGCGTTCATTTTCATTACCTGAGTCAGATGCCACCAGCAGAAGGTTGATTTTCTTTTTTGGTGGTGTGGGTTCGGTAGTTTCCGCATAGGAGTGTTGCTCTTTTAAGACTTCTGAAAGCATGCTTCACACCTCTTCCCTCCCAGATTTTGGAAGGCACTTCTGATTCTTAAACCTTGGGTCGAGTGCTGTAGCTATCTTTAGAAATCTCACATTGGTACCTTCTTTGGGTTTTGTCAAATCTGCTGTGAAAGTGTTCTTAAAATGAACAATGTGTGCTGGGTCAGCATCCGAGACTGCTATAACATGAACTATATGGCAGAATGCGGGTAAAACAGAGCAGGGGACATACAGTTCTCCCCCAAGGAGTTCAGTCACTAATTTAATTAACACACTGCTTTTTTAACGAACATCATCAGCATGGAAGCATGTCCTCTGGAATGGTGGCCAAAGCATGAAGGGGCATACGAATGTTTAGCGTATCTGGCACATAAATACCTTGCAATGTCAGCTACAAAAGTGCCATGCGAATGCCTGTTCTCACTTTCAGGTGACGTTGTAAATAAGAAGAGGGCAGCATTATCTCCCGTAAATGTTAGCAAACTTGTTTTTCTGAGCGATTGGCTGAACAAGAAGTAGGACTGAGTGGACTTGTAGGCTCTAAAGTTTTACACTGTTTTGTTTTTGAGTGCAGTTATGTAACTCAAAAAAAATCTACATTTGTAAATTGCACTTTCACGACAAAGATTGCATTACAGTACTTGTATGTGGTGAATTGAAAAATACTATTTCTTTTATCATTTTACAGTGCAAATATTTGTAACAAAAATAATATCAAGTGAGCACTGTACCCTTTGTATTCCGTGTTGTAATTGAAATCGATATATTTGAAAATGTAGAAAAACATCCAAAATATTTAATATATTTGAATTGGTATTCTATTGTTTAACAGTGCAATAAATCGCGATTAATTTTTTTGAGTTAATCACATGAGTTAACTGCGATTAATTGACAGCCCTAGTTCCCACCTCTCAGCAGCACCGGGACCCCACAAGGCGGGGGGCTTACAGTGGCCCTCGGCCCAGAGGGAGATGGGTTCCCACCTCTCAGCAGGGAAGCTGGGCAGACCCCAGCTCGAGAACACGGGCCGGGGACGAGGCGAGGACGGGCTCAGCGTCGGCTGCCGGAAGGAGTCGGGGCTCTCGCCTGGGAAGGGACCCAGCCGCTCCGACAGATCCGGAGCCTGAACACGGAGGTCCCTGCAGCGTGGCTGGGCTTGGGGCTCACCAGAACAGTCTGTGCTTCCAGCTCTCTCGCTCTGGGCCACCCTGCGGCCTCCCTGGGCCGTGTCCAGGGGACGAACAAACCCTCCTGTTGAGCCAGCGCCGTGCGAGTGTCACTGAAAGGCTGGGCGAGGTGCGGTCTCCCCGGCGGGGCGCACGAGTCTCTGCCAGGGGCTGGCTCAGTGGGACTGGCTGAGCGGAGCTGACGGTGCCATCAGGAGGGCTGGAGCCCTGCAGGTCCTGTCTAAGGAGCTGCACGGCCTGCCCTGTGCAGGAAGAGGGAGACCCCAGGGAGCTGGGGGGCCTGGCACACTGACGGGGCCTGTCCTAGAGACTGTTCCACGGCCGGGGGCATAGCACCGGTCCTGGGCATCCAACACCCCGTCCTCCCTACTACTCACCGCCACAGGGCTGGAGCCCAGGCTGCTCCCTCCATCTTCGGAGGCGTCCTGATCCGACGCAGGCTGCCGGGAGAGCAGAGGGAGAGGGCGGGAGGTGCACGGGGTTGCCAGGAGGGGGCGCTCTCCCCACACATGGGGGCAGGGGGAGTGACGCAGCTGCAGCCAGTGCCCACTGCCCATTCGGACGGCACCAAGGGACACCACAGCTGGGGGGGAGTCCCCCAGCCCCACCTCCTCCCCCACCTTCCAGGGAACCTCCCTGTCCTGCCTGCCAGCCCTGCAGCCGGGTGCCAGGCTCTCCGCAGCCCAGGACTGACCTGGGCTCCGTGTGGCAGCGACCCAAGAGCCGCCGGGCTGCTTGGCCAGCAGAGCCAGGCCTGGGGTTCGGCCCCTGGTGACGGAGCTGGACGTCTGTCTGCTCCGTGGAGCGGGGCCAGGAATACTGCCATGTCCAGGGGTGCCGGGTCCCGGCTGGCCCATGGGGGTGCTGGGGCCTGCAGGGCACACACAATCCCAGCCAGGGGCCCGGCCCAGCCCCTGCATTTCCCCAGTGCCCCCATTCAGCCCCTCAGCAGCACGGCCCAGATGGCCCCCAGCCGCACCCCGTCTGCAGCGCCGGGAGGCCTCAGCGCCGCCTCCTGGCGGAGCACCCAGCACGTGTCCTTCGGGAGGCTGGCTCCCGAGACTCCCCTTTCCCACTAGCAGGACAAATCGGGTGTTGGCAGCTGCCAGTGACCCCAGACTCCTGCTCGGGATCGCCGTCTGCAGCGGCCCCAAACACCTGGGGCTCTAACCCCGCTGTGCCTCCTGCTGCCCACGCCCCCAAGACCACGGTCCCCCCCAACACTCGCCATTCTCTGCCCATTCACCGGGGGCGTCTCCCACAGCACACCCCTCCCCTGGCGGTCAGAGACCTGCTACCCAGTGCGTCCCTGGGGGGCCCTGCCTGCGTGTGAGAGCCCCAGACCCGGCTCCTTCCGCCCCTCCCGCCGCCACTGGCTACTTTGCCGGGCACCCCTCACCTTGGAGACGCTCTCTGCATCCTCCTCTGCCGCTCTTGGGGGCTCTGGCTCAGGCTGTGGGTTGGGGGCTGTCGCAGGGGCCCCCTCGAGGCTGCCCCAGGCTGCAGGGCTCTGCCCCCCAGGAGACTGCCAAGGGAGGAATTCAGGATGACCTGCCTGCGGGACTGTCCCCACCACTAGCTGGGAGCACAGGGGCTGGGGGCTGAGTGAAACAGAGCCCCTGGGGCTCCACGCTGGGGCCCCGGCCCAGAGCTCTCCCCCTTCCCCTCTCCCTGGGACCCCTTTCCTCTCCCCCGGCCCAGAGCTCTCCCCCTTCCCCTCCCCCCGGCCCGGAGCTCTCCCTCTTCCCCTCCCTCTGGGACCCCCTTCCCCTCCTCCCGGCCCAGAAATCTCCCCCTTCCCCTTCCCCGAGGAAACACAGGGGCCCAGCCTGGAACAGGGGAGCCCCCAGCTCCCAGCACCCGAGCTCAGGGCCTCGTGCATCAGGATGGGCCAGGTGCTCTGCAGCCAGTCAGCAGCTGCCTGAGGGGAGAGCCCCAAACCCAGCCTGGCCCCAGGGATGGTACCACAGCAGGGGCCAAACCGCTCAGCCCCCCTTCACCATGGGGCCTCGGGGAGCTGCACAGCACGTGTGCCCAGCCCGAGCGCCGTTCCCACTTCTGCCGCCGGCAGCGCCCTACGTGCCCTCCCCAAGCTCCCAGGGCCACACACGCCCCCGCGGGGCAGGGCATGTGGGGGGCTGCTGTGGTGGGCAGGGGCCAGGGAGCCAAGGGAGGGGGAAGCCCATGGCAGTGCCCTGGGGCAGGGGGCGAGGGTTCCCTGCGTCTCACCGAAGCACTGACGTCAGTGACCAGGATGTGGGGCATTGCAGGCCCTTCAGCTGGCCCTGCCCGCCGGCCCTCCCACAGGGCCATGCCGGCCAGCAGGCCAGGCGCCGCTTCCTGGTAGCCTCGCTTCAGCACCACGTACTTCTCACCCTGCGGGTCAGATCAGAGCAAGTCATGGCCTGGTGCACCCAGCGCCCTCCCACCGCTGGGCCCCGGGGCCTGGGCTTAGCTCAGGAGATGCCCACACTCACCTCCCCCTGCCGGACCAGGGCTAGCTAGTTCCCAAGATCCATGAAGGCCTCGTGGGGCTGAGCTGTGGGGACAAGGGCTGTTCAGACCTCCCTGGGACAGGGACTCCCGTTCATGCCACTGGGGGCCAACCACAGTCCCTTCCCCAGTGGGGCCCCCTCCAGCTGCTCCTGGCAGCAGCTGGATTCCCCTGTTCTGGCTCTTTCCCACCAGAACAAGGCACAAAATGCTGGAAAACTCCTGTCCCCCAAAACATCCCGAGACCCAACGTCACTGCAGCTGGAGCAGCCCCATGGAGCCCTGCCTCCCTAACATCCTGTGGCGGTGAGTCCCCCAGGACAACGTCACAATCATGCCGAGGAGAACTCCCTTCTATTCACTGACTCCTTCCTCCCCATCTCCCAGCGCAGAGATCCCCTCCCCATTGAGCCGGGCTCTCTGGCACGCTGCTCCAGGCTGAGGAAGTGCCTGGTCACCAGCCCTCAGTACAGGCTTAGGAAACAGCCAGCCACAAACAATGGAACAAGCAGACCCAGGTCCGTCCGCGCAGGGATAAAAGCCCCGCAGCATGGCTGGGGCTGGCCCAGGCCACCTGACTCGGGCTCCGGGGCGAAAAAATCACCATGCAGACATTTGGGCTCAGGCTGGAGCAGAGCTCTGGGAACCTCCCACCTCGCAGGGTGCCTGAGCGTCTGCACAGCGATTTTCAGGCCCGCAGCCGGAGCCCAGGCCAGCAGCGGGGTTGTAGCCCTGTGTAGATGCAGCTCCGGGGGCCAGAGCTAACAGCTGGGGGCTAAGCAGCACCACACCGGCCCCCTGCGCAGCGCCCAGCAGGACCAAAGCGAACATGCAGGTAGCACAGGACTGAGCCCCACGGGTGGGCACCGTCCCCCCCAAGGCAGCCCCACTGCCCCCCAGGCAGGCAGGGTCACCCCCCTCCCCTCCAGGCAGCCCCCCAGCCCCATGTGTAGGCAGGGTCGCTCCCCCAGGCAACCTCACAGCCCCCCGGGCAGGTAGGGTCACCCCTTTCCCCTCAAGGCAGCTCCACAGCCCCCCGGGCAGGCACGGTCACCCCCAGGCAGCCCCAGAGCCCCCCAGACAGGAAGGGTCACCCCCCCCAACATCCCCAGAGCCCCCTGGGCAGGTAGGGTCACCCCATCCCCAACAGCCCCAGAGCCTCCTGGGCAGGCAGGGTCACCCCCCCTCCCAACAGCCCCAGAGCCCCCCGGGCAGGCAGGGTCACCCCCCCAACAGCCTCCGAGCCCCCTGGGCAGACAGGGTCACCCCCCCCAACAGCCCCAGAGCCCCTCGGACAGGCAGGGTCACCCCCCCCAACAGCCCCAGAGCCCCTCGGGCAGGGAGGGTCACCCCCCTCCCCTCCAGGCAGCCCCATGCGTAGGCAGGGTCACCCCCCCCCAGGCAGCCCCAGAGCCCCCCGGGCAGGCAGGGTCACTCCCCCGACAGCCCCAGAGCCCCCCGGGCAGGCAGGGTCACCCCCCTGACAGCCCCAGAGCCCCCCGGGCAGGCAGGGTCACCCCCAAGGCAGCAAGGCTGGAGTGCCCAGCAGGCCCACGGCAGTTCGAGGTCACTAGTTGAGCGTGTTGGTACCTGCTGGAAGCTGCTCCCCAGGCCAGAAGGGAGCTGCCAGGACCCCCTGGCTGCGGGGGTCTCTCTGGCGAGAGTGCTGGAGAGGAGGGCTGGCCTGGCTGGGATCACACACAGTCCTATCTCCCCAGAGCAGACATGCAGACAGGAATCCTCTCCCAGGGCTCCACCCAGACAGGCCAGCTGACAGCTGCGGGGGGCGGGGGGGGGGGAGCACTGGGTTTAAAGTGACCCCTTGCACAGGGCCCTGGGGCTGGAAGGAGTCTGGGGGCCCAGACACTCCCTGCTCAGTAGCCCCCCAGGCAGTGTCCTCCGGGAGCATCTGCCGTGCCAGCCCGAGGTCAGTCTAGGGCAGAGAGCCATCACCCAGATTCTATCCCCAGCGGGGCCGGGCCAGTTTGGGTGGAGCCGCGACTCCCAGAGACAAGCCCCACCTCTTACACTGAACCGGCACCTGCCAGGTTAACATCGCAAGGGCACCAGGAGGGACACAGGAACGGCCAGACAGGCTCAGCCCCGAGGCCCATTGCTCCAGTCTCCAACAGCCAGCCCCAGACATATCAGAGGGAGTTACAAGGATCCCACAGTCAATCAACGGGGAGAATTGGCCCCCCACAAAGGTCTCACCCTGATCTCCAATAGTCAAAGACCAGTTCAGACCCTGGAACTCTTTCAAACATTTTGTCAGCATTAACTGTGACATCTCTGGAGATTCGGGATCTCCATCCCCCTTGGAATCTAGCCAAGTTCTTGGCTCAGTGACATCTTGTGGCAGTGAGTTCCACAGGCTAATTACACAATGCGTGAACAAGAATTTCCTTTATTAGTTTTGAATTTCCCATCTGTCAGTTTCACTGGCCGCTCCCTGGTGCCTGTGCTGTGGCTCAGTTTTTCCAGCCTTGCTTGTTCTCTTCACCCATCCCTGACCCCTCAGCTGCGTGCGACGGGGGCCCAGTGCTGCCCACAGGATCCGCACCATCGATTGACGCAAAGGCGCTAGAACGTTCCCCGTGTTATTCTCCACCCCGGCCCTTGTGCAGCCGAACGGCTCAGCTCTTTTGCCCACAGCAGAGGTCTCCACTGGCACCCAGCTCCCGTCCCTGGCAGTTAATCTAGATCCCCGGGAGGTATCAAATTGTCCCCTCCAATGTGCATTACTTCATGTTTATCAACACTGAGTTCCATTTGCCACCATGTTCCTGGATTCACCACTGCGATCACCCAGTCTGACCGGGCCAGAGACCTGCCCCCAAACCATTCCTAGAGCTCTTGGAGAAACATCCCGTCTGGATTTAAAGGAGTCAGTGATGGGAACCCACCCTGGGCCCCGGGAAGTCGTTCCAATGGGAAACTACCTCACCTGTGAAAAATGACGCCTTATTTCCTAATTTGTCTAACTTCAGCATGCCCCACTGGATGGTGTTAGACCTTCCTCTGTGCCACTGACCATCACCCGAGAGTGGGAAGTGAAGTGAGACGAACTGTGTTGTCCACTCTCCTGGCTGCGTTTGCTCTCTCCAGTCCGGACTAGTTAACTTCCCACTAGCTGCCACGTTTGCCCCCACCCTGCCCACCTCCTGCTCCGATCACTAATAACTTGATTAAACAACACAGGCCCCAGCCTGGCACCTTGCAGCCTGCTTTGACCTTGTGACATGGTGAGAACTAAGTGACCATTTCTCCCTGCTCTTTGCTGTCTCCTAGGCCGTTTGCCTCTCATCCGTGATGACAACTAGCCTCTCTAGTAGCTTCTTGTGCGCGACCTTGTCCACCCGGACGTTGGAATCGAAACAAATGAGGCCACCTGGTTCCCCTTCCCGACACAGGCCTGCACCAGGACCACAAGATCCATTTCAAGTTACACCTTCACTTAAACCGCTGCTGCTGTGTGTGCAGACCAGCCCCACTCAGGACCAGGCGGGGGACACAGCACCTTTGCCAGCTCTGGGCCGAGGCCAGAAGGGCCTGCTTAGAGCCCCAGAGCAAGCCGGCTGGCCTACACGCACCCAGGGGTGCCGTGGGGCTGCTGCTGGCTGAAATCGCCCACAATCCATGAGAGGCAGTCGGCATCTCTCTCAGGAGCCTGTGGTCAGAGTGAGGGCTGGAAACACTCTGGCTGGGGCTGATAAATGGTTAACGAATTAGTTGCTCAATCATTGTGCGAGGGGGAAGCTAAGCCCAACCCCCATTCCTGTTAGCACAAGGGAGAGGCAAACCCCTATATCCTGCCCTGACTGCAGCCCCTGCAGCCTGGGCCATTTCTGGCAGGATGTGCTGAGGGAGGAGGCAGAGACTTTCCGGCTTCCACTGGGGACTGACCCAGAAGAAACAGGACAAAGGAGCTCAGGCAAGGGGGGCTGGAGCTGAGCATTTGGGGAGCAGCCAGGGGCGACTTGGTTCAGGCAGCTGTGAGCAGCTGTTTTAGGGCAGGGGCCTGGGAGTCAGGAGCCCCCAGATGGGAACCCGCCCGGCGCGTCGCCCTGCTCAGACACAGATTATCTCCCAGGTTGGATCCGTAATTAAACACCGACTAATCACACTCTCAGGATATTAAACATGTAACAAACCCGCTTAGCTCTGGCCAGGGACGGGGAACGGGAAGGTCACCCAGGCTAATGAGCAGCAAGAGCGGCGGTGTCTCCAGGCGCTGACCCCCACAGCTCTCCTAGGGTAAGGCCAGCCCGCATCACAGCCCCCCCTTTTCCCCTGAGCTGGTGGAGGGGCCCAGGGGCTCAGACCCCGCCTAGCACAGGGGTCACCTCCCCACCGCCCCAGATCCTGTGCACACAGCACGGCCAGCATAGCACCCCCTTCGCCCCTCCTAGTGCCAGGCAAAGCCCCCCCAACTACTCCATCCTGGCCCCAAGCCACAAGAGGCCTCTCACCCACCCTGTCCTATGGCCAGGGCACCACGGGCCAAACACAAAGAGAAACCTGGTTCCCCCTGTACTGCTCCCAGCACACAGCCCACACTCAGCAGTGACAAGGTCCCGGGGCCTGCACAGGCCGGCCGCTCCCATGAAGGGGGCCTGTCAGCCCACGGCTCCGAGCAACAGCCCCCGATTCTGCCCACAACTCCGCTCCAGCTCGCTTGGCATGCACCCCGATCCCCCTGGAGCCCAGGCTTCGCCCAGCCAGGTGGGGGACCCTGGCCCTTTTGCTCTTCCCTCAACTCCCTCCAGTTTCTCAGCATGGCTTGGGCCACAGGCTGAACACTAATGCTGGGGTGGGAGGTGTCTCCAATGGGCCCAGAACCAGTCTGGGGGGGTCTCCCTGGGGGCCAAGCACCGATCTCTGGCAGGGTCTCCCCGGGGGCCAAGCACTGATCCTGGGTGGGAGGTCTCCCTGGGGGCCAAGCACCGATCTCTGGCAGGGTCTCCCCGGGGGCCAAACACTGATCCTGGGTGGGAGGTCTCCCTGGGGCCAAGCACCGATCTCTGGGAGACTCTCTAGGGGCCAAGCACCGATCTCTGGGGAGGTCTCCCCGGGGGCCAAGCACTGATCCTGGGGGGGGTCTCTCTAGGGGCCAAGCACCGATCTCTGGGGGGGGGGTCTCCCTGGGAGCCAAGCACTGATCCTGGGGGGGTCTCTCTAGGGGCCAAGCACCGATCTCTGGGGGGGTCTCCCCGGGGGCCAAGCACTGATCCTGGGGGAGCTGCGAGTCTCTCCCTGGGGCGGCGGCCGAAATGCCGGTTCCGAGCTGGATGTTGGGCCCGGGTCCCTCGGCGCCGGGCACGGGGCGCTGGCTCTGGGACAGCCGAGATGCGGGGACCCCTTAGGGACCATCCTCCCCGAGCCCTCCGCCCAGCCCTGGCCCACCTGGGAGCCGGGGTCCCGGAGGGGGCCGGTGTCGCTCCCGCAGCTCGGCTCCGCGCTGGGCCGGGGCGCTGCGGCAGGCGGGGCGCGGAGCGCACGGTCCAGCCCAGGACGCTGCGCCCCGAGGCGGCCCGTCCGCGGGGTTCGAGCCCCGAGCCCCGAGCCCGTCGCAGCCTCTGCCCCGAGCCCCGCTGCCGGCCCCGGGTCCAGCCCGGCTCTCAGAGCCCCCGGCGACCGGCCGGGCTGTTGGCGGAGCGCGGGGCAGGCGGCAGCTTAGGGCATGGGGGCGGCCTGGGGGCTGCAGCCTAGGGGATGGGTGGAGCACGGCCTGTGTGTGTGTGTGTGTGGAGGGGGGGGGGGCTGACGGGAGGGGGACGGGCCTGCAGGCTAGGGGATGTGGGGCTGCCTGTGGGGGGGGGGTTGCAGCCTACGAGAGGGGGGCAGCCTGTGGGGGAGGGGCTGCAGTCTAGGGGATGGGGGGCGGCCTGAAGTGGGGACTGCAGCAAGCAGACCGTGTGTGTGGGGGGCCCTGCAGGCTAGGGGATGTGGGTCTGCCTGTGGGGGGGGGCCCTGCAGCCTAAGAGAGGGGGTCAGCCTGTGGGGGAGGGGCTGCAGTCTAGGGGATGGGTGGGGCACGGCCTGAAAGGGGGGGAGGCCTGTGTGTGTGGAGGTGGTTGCAGCCTAGGGGATGGGTGGGGCACGGCCTGTGGGGGGCGGCGTGAAGCAGGGGCTGCTGCAAGCAGCCTGTGTTTGTGTGTGGGGTGGAGGTCCGCAGCCTAGGGGTGGGGGTCACCCTGTGTTTGGGGGGGGGGGAGGGCTGCAGCCTAGGGGAGGGGCGGTAGCCTGCGTGTGTGTGTGGGGGGGAGATCTGCAGCCTAGGGGAGGGGCGGCAGCCTGTGTGTGTGGGGGGGGGAAGTCCGCAGCCTAGGGGAGGGGGCAGCCTGGGAGGTGCTATCTGCAGGAGCCAGGCACAGGGCAGGTCCATCCATGGCAGGAGGGGACAGTCCAGGCAGTACGTCAGGGCCTTAGGCACCAGCCCCTGCCAAGGCCAAGGGAAAACTCTGCCGGCCAGCACGGTGAGGGGAAGCCTGGCCGAGGCCCCCGCTGGAGGCCGCTTGCTCCTGGAAGGTCAGGCCAGGCCCTGCTGGACTGGCATGAGGGCACGGGGGTGAGCGCTCACAGCCTGGTACATGCTGGAACAAAGCCTCCTGCTCAGCAAACACTTCTTACCCAGCCCCAGGGGACGGGCAGGGGCAGCTGAGTGGGCTCCTTGCGGGGGGAGGAGGGTGCTGCACCTCCTCCTCGGCTTGATACAAGGAGCAGGATCCTGGCCGGGAGAGTGCGGTTTTCTCTGCTACCTAAAGCCAGAAGGGGGTGGAGGGGTGGGAGGAGGGTGCTCCTGGCCGGAGCAGAAAGGGGTGTGTGCATCCAAGGGCTCTTGCAGCCTGGGGTCTATCCTGTGTGCACCAGCAGTGCTCCTGTCGAGTACCCCAGAGCGTCACAGCCTGGCCCCCTAGAACGAGCCCAGCCCCTCTAAGCCCAGCATGGCCTTAGGCCCACTGTGCAGACAGCACAGCTGAGGTGGGCAGTGAGGAAGTGGCTAGTCCAGGCCCCAGGGCAGAGCACTAGCTGGTGTGGCATGGGTGAGAGACGAGGAGGCGCTGGCACAGCCATGCGGTCATCCCCAGGCCAGCAGGGCTGAGGGGGGCAGCTGCCACACAAATCTTCAAACCCAAACGCGCGGCCTGGCTCAGCTCTCCATGCCCCATTGCAGCGCCTCACGAGGCTTGGCCAGGCTAGGGAGGAGCAACTGGGGCTTCTGCAAGCCCACACACTGCTCAGCAGGAATCCAAGTCACCCCTGCGGCAGCCGGAGGAAAACAGGGCCCCTGCTGTCCCCCCAACGCCCTGGCTTTGGAAGCCTGGGGGCTCGTGTTGAACCAGCACCTAGCCTGGGGTGGAAGATACGTACCCTCGCTCGCCCCAGCTCTTACACTGCAGCACCTTTGCAAATCCTGGGAGAAGGGGGCAGCAGTCAAGCCCCGGCCCGGCAGCAGCATCCAGGGCTGGAGGCCATGGTAGGGCTCACCCTGAAGGTGGGTGGTTCTAGCCCCCCCCATGGATAATCAATTTAATGCAAACGAGAGAACTAAAACTCTGAGATTAGCTGTTATAATCACATGTAAATACTTCCTCACAATCCGCTCAGGGAGGGGCAGCATGTGTAGCTTGGGACGGAGTTACATGGGATTTAGGCTGTTTACCACTCCATTAATTTCTTCGCTACACTACATCAGCATCCGTGTAGAGGCGCCCAGTTCAGTGCTTAGTCAAGGTCACTGCGGGGGGCAGCAGCTGATAGCATGAGCTCTTACCCACGGTGGCAGGCTCCAGCCCCCTGCACCCCAGGCCGGTCCCCAAGCAGCTCAAGCCAGTGGGGGGCTCACCTCAGGAATTCCAACACAGAGCCAAGGGGCCCTTCCTTGCCAGGCAGATTGTGTGAGGTGGCGGCTGCAGGGGGAGCACCTCACAAGCACCCCCCCCCCCCGCCCGACACATGCCCAGGTTGCAAGGAGGGAGGCAGTGCCGGACCAGGGGAGCTGCATGTCTGCGAAGGGCCCCTGCAGCCCTGAGCCCCACTCCACACGGGCCAGGCAGAGTCCGACGCCTTTTTATTCATAAGCAGATTCAAAGCTTCAGATGGTTTGCATTTATCCCCCTCCCCCCTACAAACCAGCTCTCTCCAGCAGAGTCCGTCTCTGTTTGGAAGAAAAATAGAACATCTCAACTATTGCCTCTTCCTTTGTGGTTCCCTCTCTCCAGGTCATGCTGCTCTCCCTGTGCAGAGCCCGGGCGCTGCCTGCCTGCAGGCCAGGAAAGCCGAGGTGGGAAGCCCTCTCCGTGCCAGGCCCATGCACCCTACACAGCTGCTGCAATTGAATGGCCTTTTCACGACATGGCTGTGCTCAGCACCGTCTCACGCTGGGACCTCGTAGGGCAGGCAGGCGGCAGCTCGAGGACACAATGCAGGAAAAAGGATCCGGGACTGTCAGGTGCAAAAGGCCCAGTGGCCAGGGCCACGCCACCACCCACCCAGCCCCTTAGCCACATGAATGCCAGGGGAGCAGCCCTTGCTTAGGATGCAGCACCCTGTGCAGAGGGGCGGATAGGCAGGACCCAGCCCTCCTGCTGCATACGGCAAGTCAATAGCCAACCCCAGCCAGAGGGTGCTCAGACTTGTACCCTATAGCCCCTTTCGGCCTGGCTAGTGGATGGCTGGCCCAGAGCATCTGCCTGTCCCCAGCAAGTGCCCAGCCCTTAATCCGTCAGCGTGATGACATCGTAATGGATCCCCTGCTGCAGCTGCTGGATCTGCTCAGCCGTTGCCTCTGTGGTGAACATGCCCTGGGCTTGGGCCATGGCAGCATCGGCCACTGCTGCAGAGAGAGGGAGAGCGGCATCAACCCTTCCATTGCCCCAGTCCAGGAGGCAGGGAAGGGGGCCCTTGCTGGGGGCCCCTTACCCACTTGCTCTCCATGGCTCTGCCAGGCGCACAGGACAGGCAGGGTGGCCAAAGCCTGCACGGGGGAGGGGCGTAGAAAGCATTTTTACAATGGGCTCTAGGGGACTCCATGCTCTGTGGCTCCAGGAGACGTGCTGTAACCACCACCTGCCAAGCCGGGTCCGCCCGAGGCGTTTCCATCCAGCGAAGAGGGGATAGCAGCAGGACGCGGGGCTCTGCCTGGGTGTCAGCACAGCTGCATGGCTCCAGCCCAGGAGGCAGCCTGGGGCACCCACAGCACTGAGCCCGGGGAATCAGCACTTCCCACGTACAGCCCCTAAAGCAGCAGCAAGCCTGGCTTGTTCTCCTAAGTTAGGGGGCACATGCAGCAGAAGAGCACGCTTCGCCCACATTCCCTGTGCCCTGCCAGGAGGGCAGCTGGGTAACCACAGCCCGCCCAATCCACAGCCGCCCTGTCAAGCCTGCTAGCAACAGTGGTGGGCGGTTTTTGAAGGCAGCATGTGACTAAGACCACTAGCTTGCGTGAAAGCAGCCAGGAGATGGAACAACTATGTTACACCACCTGGGGCTGGGATGCCCCATGAATCCGCTGCCAGGGATTCCGGGCACCAGGGCTCGCAGACAGACAGTGGGCAGGAGGCAAAGCCTTTCCCAGGACCCAGCACGCCAGAGCCCACGGCCTGGGCTCAGCTCAGAGAGCCCTGACTCTGTACCTGTCACTGCTGAGTGTGCCACAGCTTCCAGCTGAGCCTGGGTAACCAGCTGCTGCTCTGGGGAAACTGGCATGTACTGGATCTGCTGGGGAACAGAGAGGGAGACGGATCAGACTGGGCAGGCAGGAAGCCTGACTGGGGGGGGAGGGCTCACCCTGCCCTGCTTACCTCTGTCTGCAGCAGAGCGCTCGGGGGACGCACAGGCCCCTCACAGAGCTAGCTAAAGCAGAGGCTGTTTAACTGGTGATTCACCTTCTCGCTGAGTTATTAATGCCCCACCCTGGGACCCCCTCCCCAGCCACATGATGCTCCCCCTCCCCACCAGGGCCTCTCCCACAAGTCTGGGAACTCCAGGGTGCAGTCTCAGCCAGCGGCTGCTCCCATTACCTGGGGCTCCTGGAGGAACTGGCTGCCTTGTTCATATTGGATGTGGGTGATCTGGCCATCTTGTACCTGAAAGACAAGAGCTGGACTGAGAGCTGGGGAGGGGAGGGCGCTCCTCAGACCCTCCCTCCAAGGCTGGATCACTTCATCCACATGGAGGAGACCGGCCTGCATTTCAAGGGAACATGGACCCCCTCCTGCCCCAGCCCATGGCTCCATCCTGGGCTCCATGACCTAGGAAACGATCTGGCCGCTAGCCAGGGCCAGGACAGCAGGGCCCTCACCTGGATGTGATGTCCCTCTGGGACAACAACGTACTCGTGGGGGAGCAGGTGCTGCACGCCGTCCTGGGCAATGATGTACTGGACCTACAGGGGAAACAGAGACTCAGCACCCACCTCGGCCCACAGCACTGGCGCAGGTTGTGCGGGACGTGGCCCTGCGGCACCTTTCCAGCATCTCTCCAGCCTGGCATTGAGATGCCCAAGCACTGGGGCTCCCCACTTCGCTGGGGAACTTGCCTCAGCCTGGGTCACCTCCCTGCTGAGATTCAGCTGGAGTTTCCCATTGGTTCCTTTCACTCCAGTCAAGTCCCCACAGGCCCTCCTCTGGGGCTCCTGCAGGAGACTCCCATCAGCCCCTGCAGGACTTTTGCTTGCTCTCCGCAGCACCCCACCTACAGGTGCCAGAGCCCTACGGACAGCAGCTCCCCCCATACCTGGTTATCGGCGGTCACCAAGTGCTGCACCGTCTGCCCGTCAGCCGTTGTGATCTCCTGGATGTACGTGGCCTCCTCCTGCAAGACAGAGAAGCTGCAGCCTGTGACTGCGGTAGCCGAACCCAGACCCTCTGAACAGTGGACACAGGCCACTGCTTGGGGGTGGGGGTGCGGGGTTGTGTGGCTAGCACAGGCATCTGGCTGACTCACCGGGCTCGTGATGCTCTGCTCCTGTGCTACGATGATGTGCTCCTGCCCCAGAGCCTGCTGCAGCCGTTCAGGAGCCAGCACTGCCTGGCCAGACTGCAAAGCCGCTGGGAAGGGAGAGAAAACGATCCTCAGCCACCGCTATCCGCTGCCCCGCTCAATCCTCCTGTCCCACAACCCCACCACCACCCCCTCCCTTACTCCCAAGCCCAGGATCAGCCAGAGCCAACACACACACCAGCAGGCAAGCTGGGAACAAGCCATTAACCCCACTTGCTCGGGAGCTAGAGCGAAAGAGGTCAAATGGAACCGGCCAAACTGGAAGGTAACGAGGATACTGGGGCTAAGACCTTGACACCTACAATAAAGGCAGCAGAGACCTCCATTCACATCCCAACCACAAGAGGGGCTTTGCAGTAGTAGCAGGGTGCTCACCCCCCAGCACTGACCCGGAGAAAGCTGTCCTCCTCACCCATTAGCACTGCACTGGGGTCAGCGTTGGCTGCAAACGGAGAGCGCCCCCCCCAGAGTCACTCACACTGCTCTGCAGCCCCCTGTCCCCTAGAACCATGCTGGGACACGGGTCAGCACTGGCTGCAAGGGGAGAGGGCCCTCGCCTGCTCCCTGGAGCATCCTGCAACTTCACAAGGGATCTCCCATCCAAGACCTGATCAGGGCCAATCCTGCTTAGCTTACAAGCTGCATCAAGTGCTCAGCCCAAGATGGTCTGAGAACAGGCAGTCCTCAGCACAGACCCCTGCACCATCAAGGAAGGTGGGTATCTTACTCTGCAGCGTGGCCAATGCTTCCTCGTCGCTGTTCAGTATGATGGTCTGCTGGGTGGCGGCTGCTGGCTGCCCCAGCCGCTTCCCCTCGGAGCAGTGCAGACGCTGCATGTGGAATTTGAGATGCCCGTTCCGGTTAAACCTACAAGGACAGCGAGAGTGGGGGCTGGAGCTTGCTGAGGGCAGCAGGGCCTCTCACACCGTCTCTTCCCCGGAAGGCACAGGGCAGGAGCCAGCAGAGGTGTATTCCAAGGCCTGGCTCCTCATTTCCAGCTCTACATTGCCAAGAAGATCTGGGAGCTGGAAAGGAGCAGGGGCCAGGCTGGCTGCTACTGCGCAGAGAACAGGAGGCCCATTCAGAGAGCAGAGTCCCAGTGGGAGGGGCATGTCCAGGGACAGGTGGCTCGCTATCACCATGCGCTGCTGCAGAGCCCTCCTGGAGGTGCTGCAGGGCCCTGGCTGGTTTCACCCACCTCTGCCCACAGATCTGGCAGGCGAAGGGCTTCTCATTGGTGTGCGTCAGCATGTGTCTGCGCAGGTCCTTCTTGTTCTTGGAGGCAAAGCTGCAGTGGGAGCACTTGTGGGGTCGAAGGCTGGCGTGCTGTGCCATGTGACTCTGGAGGCAGGAGAGAGTGAGATCAGCCGGCTGCCAACACCAGACACCCACCCAGCCCCTGGGTGCCCAGCCAACCTACCCGGACCTCCAGCCACACAGCTGCTGTGAACGGGCAGTCAGGACACTTAAAGGTGTTGGGCCCTACGTGTGCCCTCTTGTGACTCTCCATCTCTGCTCTCCCTGTGAACATGGCTGTGCAAATCTTGCACGAGAATTTCTTGGTTGTGGAAATCTTGCACGACAGCTTCTTGGTTGTGGAAATCTTGCACGACAGCTTCTTGGCCACACCCTGCAGCGCGGGCCATTTGACCTTTGCAGACGGGATCTCCTGCCCCTCCGGTGCTGGGGAGAAGGCAGAGTTCTTTCGGAGCTGCCTGGCCAGGCACTGCAGCATGGGCCACTTGCTGCCAGAGGCCTGGGCCTCCTGGCCTTCCCCTGGTGAGAGGGCAGGGTCCCCACTGAGCTGCTGGGAGAGAAGACCTTGAGAGTTACGCTGCCTTACACCCCCCCAGGACACAGGAGTCCGGGCCCCTCTTACCTCGACGTGATGGAGCTGGCTCCCTGGGAAACTGGCTGACAGGATGTAGTGACTGCTGTGCTCTGTCAGCGCTTCGGCCATCATGGCATCACTCACCACGACTGTACGGGTGGTCTCTGCTGGGCTCTCCTCCTCACTACAGGGGCAGAGGGCAGGGTCAGGGGGGTCCCTACCTCTTCCCCAGGGCTCTCCCATTCCCCGCTAGCCAGGGCTGCCCTGACAGTGGGGGCAGGGTGAGAGCAGAGGCACTCTCCTGCAGGGAAGGCAGCCCTAGATAGCCACATGACTAACACTCGGGACTGGAGCAGCATCTGACGACTCTGGGACCCAGGGCAGGGGCAGCCGGTTTGGCACCTACCTGTAGAGTGTCTGCGGGGCCTGGATCTCCTCGCTGACGGGCGTGATGATGCTGTACTCCGCGGTGCTCCCGAACGGGATGGTGATCTGCTGCAGCTCGGCGCTCCCCAGGGTCGCCTCTTCATAGGCCTCCTGCACTAAGGCCTCTCCGTGCTCAGCCACATGGAGCGTCACCACCTTCTGCTGCTGCCCGGTGGGATCCAGATCTGCCCCCTCCTCCTGCTGTGATGGGACTTTGGGGGCCTGCGCCGCTCCAGAGCCATCCGACTTCACCACCGCCACCTGCATGGAAAACAGACAGGGGTGGTGGTGAGCGGGGGTCAGGCCTGGGGCTCTCCTCTCAACTGTGGTGGGCATTGTGACCTCACCTGCAGGGAGCCTGTGGCCAGCTCCCGCTGGCTGCTCATGTTCAGCAGGAGATCCAGGGCTGTCTGCGTGGCCAGCTCTGCCGATCCCTCCACATCTGGGAGAGGTAGAGAGAGCAGGTGAGATGCACTGTGCCTGCCCAGGTAGGCCCCTCTCCCTTCCCTGGGAGCTCACCTTGCTCATAAATGATGGTGGTTCCCCCCAGGGAGTCCTGGGAAGGGACGGAGGGTTCCGCCGTTGGGAGGGGCTGCACGGTGTGGTAGGTCACAGGGCCAGGCGGAACCTGGATGAGAAGAACAGCTGAGAGCATGCCCGAGCCTGAGGGAAGGGGGCAGGCGGGAGGGCCAGGGGCCGCGGTACTCACCGGGGGGCTGGCCGCGGGCTCTGTGGGAGCCTGCACCTGACTGTGCTGCTGCTTCAGCTCCTCGATCTGCTGCAGGGTGAAGAAGGGGCGGCGCCGGCAGGGGGGCTCCTCGGGGTGCCGCTGGGCCCACTCCTCAAAGGAGTCAGCGTGGCGGCACTGCACATGCAGGCGCAGGTTCTTCTTGTGCTTGGTGGTGAAGTGACAGTACTCGCAGGCAAACGGCTTTCCCCCTGCAGCCAGAGAGAGGGGCGCAGCCGTCAGCCAGCAGGGAGCAGGGACAGCATCTGAGGGGAGGGGCGGGCTCAAGGCCCAGGGGCAGGGGGGTGGGCGGGCTCCTCTCACCCGTGTGCTTGACGGCCATGTGCGACACCAAGAAGTCCTCACGGAAGGTGGAGTACTTGCAGAAGCTGCATTTGTACGGCTTGTCGTTCATGTGTGACAGCTGGTGGTTCAGCAGGATCTTTTTATCCTCGCAGACATAGTCACAGAACTCGCACTTAAACCTGCCAGGGAAGGAGACTGGGCCATTACTCGGGGCAGGGTGCCTGGGCACTCTTTGGGATGGGGTGACAACCCAGCAGGCTTTGGCCACCCCAAGGCTAGCCCGACACAGGCCGGGAATCCCCCTGCTCCTACCTGCGGTTAGCAATGGCCTGGATGTGTGTCAGCAGATGCATCTTAAAGGTGTAGCGCTTCTTGAAGGACTTCCCACACTGCAACCAAACAGAGCAACACTCACTGCCCATCCAGGCCCCGGGGCGCATCTTGCCCCACCCCTTCCCCCCCATGCCCTCCCCACCTTGTCACACATGTGTGGCTTCTCCGTGCTGTGAGTCTTCATGTGCTGGGTCAGTCTCTTCTGCATGGGGTAGACTCGGCTACACACTGGGCAGGGGAATGAGTTCAACTTTGGGGGCTGCGGGGGGAGAGAGAGAGAGAGGGGACGCAGAGATGAGCCCATGTGTCTGAGAGAGCCACTGACAGCCCCTCTCAGCCCCCTCGCCAGCCAGATTTGGGGCTCCAGTCAGCCAAGAACCATCCCTATCTACCAGGCAGCAGGAGCAGAAAGAAGCCTGCCAGGGGAGCCCCCAGTAAGAACTGGGGCTAAGACACAAGCCATCAGGGAGCTGGGAACTCACCGGGTCGGCTCTCTTCTTCCTGAGAGAGAAGAAAAACAAACTGGGTCAGACTCTCCCTGAGTCTGAGACCCCCCGCAAACAACCCTCCCACCCAGTGACTGCCAAAGGGGGCCCCTGGTGCTGGGAAGGGAAAGGGGAACAGAAGCAGATCCTGCCTACTCAGCTCAGCTCTGGCTGCATTTGGAATCACGGGGAAGGGGCTGCTTGGCTCAGCACATGGGGGCAGAGGGGAGCTGGGTACAGGGAAGGGGCTGCCTGGCCAGGACACAGGGATCAGTCCCGTGGCCCCCACTCTACTCACCGGTCCCGGCTGTGCACAGTCGAGTGGCGGATAACATCCTTCTTGTACACACTTGTGTAATCACACTCCCCACACTTGTATGGCTTGCTGCCCACGTGGTTAAACATGTGTTCCTGTGAGAGGTAAAGAGCAGGCCGTGAGGCACAGAGCCAGCAGCGACCCGCAGGGTGGGGCCGGGGCGGGGCAGGCCAGGCTCACTTTGAGGGAGGACCAGCGGCGGGAGCGGTAGCTGCACTGCAGGCACTTGAAGAGCTGAGGGTCATTGGCCTCGTGAGAGTTAACGTGAAAGCGCAGGTCATCGTGCGTGAGGAAGCGTGAGCCACAGATTCGGCACAGGTAGGGCCTCATCAGAGGCTTGGGGGACTTGTAGTAGTACCTGCAAAAGCAGAGCCGGTGCTCAGTGCCATGACGGCAGCAAGGCTGCCAGCCAGCCCTGGGCACAGCCAGCCCGACCACAGCCCAGCACCCCTCACCTGCGCCCGATGTACTTGCGGTATTTCTTGCCCAGGAAGCGGCGGGAGGGCCGACCTCGCCTCCTGGGCATGGTGTCAGCCTCCTCAGGGCCTGTGTTGGAGGACGGATCCTTGTTCTCCGAGTCCGACTGGCTGATGCTGGGCTCCACGAGGCGGTCGCTGGCCCCATTCTCCAGGACGGAGGAGCTGGCTGCCTCGGAGCTCTGCAGCTCGCTGCTCAGAGTGCTCTGGGACGTAACTAAGGGCTCCTCCTCACCACCTGCCAACAGCAACCCAGCACGTCAGGGTCTGCCTCATCCCCGCTTTGGGGAGCAGGCCCGAGCTTCCACCCTCGCCAGCCAGGACCCGCAGCTCCTCTCCAACCCCCTACCTTCAGGCTTTGGCATGTCCTCTAGGCGAGGGAACTTGCGGGGTCTCCCCGGCCGCCGGCGTGGCCTCTCCTCACTTGACGTGGGGACAGTGCGGCTGTACTTGGGCTGCCGCCCACGAGGCTCATCCTCGGCTGGGTTATAGTCACTGTCCTCTGTGGGGAGAATGGCCTGAGGCATTAGACACAAACCCTGGCAGCGGCTGGCTGCACTGGCCAGAGAGAAGGGGCTGTACCTTCAGGGTCATCAATGGCTCCAGCATCCATGATATCATCCTCCTCTTCCTCCTCCGGCACATCCTCCTCCAGAGGCTTTGGGGAGGGTCCCCCCTTCCGCGGACGCCCCTTCTTCAAGGCCAGAGCAGCAGCCACTGGCAGAGAAAGCAGTAAGAGAATCACTTGGGCAGTGTGCTGCTCTCACCAGTCAAGCTGGGGTGTGTCACACAGCAGGCACCCCACCCGGTAGACAAGTCACCTACCCCTTTGCAGACATGGAAGCACCCCACTCGCACACTTTGAGATGGCAGCACACCCACCTGGTATAGAAATCTCCTTCCTCCCACCCCGAGAGTCATCAGCATCCCTACCTGGTTTATAAAGAACATCAGAACGGCCACACTGGGTCAGACCAATGGTCCGTCTAGCCCAGTATCCTGTCTTCTGACAGCAAACAGGGCCAGATGCTTCAGAGGGAATTAATTGAACAGGATAACTTATTGAGTGATCCACCCTGTCGTCCAGCCCCAGCTTCTGGCAGTTGGAGGTTTCGGGACACCCAGATCATGGGATTGTGTCCCTGACCATCTTGGCTAGTAGCCATTGATGGACCTATCCTCCAGGAACTTATCTAGTTGTTTTTTGAACCCAGTTCACAATATCCCCTGACAACTAGTTCCACAGGTTGACTGTGTGTTGTGTGAAGTACTTCCTTTTGTTTGTTTTAAACCTGCTGCCTATTCATTTCATTGGGCGACTCCAAATCCAAAGCTTCAGACTTAAAATTTTTTATTTTCATACGGTTGTTTAAAGTAGATTTTCACTTTGTAAGCGGTATATAGTGATATTTAGTCATTCATATTTCTAGTAATTATATATTCAGAGCCAAATTCTCCCCAACAGGAGAATTCAGAATTAAGGGCTGAAAAATTTAGTCCTCAGTAAACGAATGACATAAAACCAAATTCTGCCCTCAGTTACACTGGTGTAAGTCTGGATTCTTTCCAGCTACAACAGAGCCATTATAAGACACCTCCCTGGGGACAGCAGTGCCCACACCTGATACATTAACTACCTTGTGCCCCACCTGATAAACTCCGCTCCGACCCTGCACAGCACCCCCTCCTGGTATGCAAGCCGCCCAGAGACGGCAGCCCTCCTACCTGGCTGGAAATGGCGCTCCTTCATGTGGTTGATGAGCGTTTTCTTGCAGATGCTCTTGTACTGACACATCTTGCACCTGAACTGTTGTACCACCACCACCTCCATCATCTCCTCCAAGCTCTCCAGGTCCGGCTGGTCTGGCTCCTCCCCAGCATCTGCCTCTCTGGCCTGATCCAGCTGTGTGGGCAGCTCCAATATTTCAGACTGCTCGGAAGGGCCAGGCTGGTCTAGGCACGTGGAGGTGGGTCCATCGGCTATGGCTTCTATTGCCAAACTGTTGGCCAGAGCAGAAGTGGCCATCCGGGACACCATGGGGGCACCTAAAGCACCAACAAGAGCTCACCAAGGAACTTGAACCCTCACAGCTACACACACACACACTTCACACTACTAGGCAGTGGCTCAAGTAGCCAAGAGCTTCCCCATAGCCAATGCCCCTGCCCTGCTGCCTACAGTGTCCCCTGCTGGGAGGGGACTGGAGTACTAGGAGCTCTGCCCCACAGCATTCCCACCCTGCTGCCTACAGTGTCCCCTGCTGGGAGAAACTGGGACTAGAGTAACCAAGAACTCTCCCCACAGCCAGTGCTTCTGTACAATTCCCTCACAGGGATTTCTGGCCTTTGTTCTTGTTGTAGAAGGATGGAAATGGGAAAAGGGCTCAGAAGCAGAAGATGTCCGTGGAGGACCCAGAAGCATTCACTTACCATCATCAGGTCCCTGCAGAATGAGATACTGGGTAGTCTGGGCACCGCTATCCTCAGCGCTCGTCACTGCGATGCAGCCTAGGAAGGGAACAGAGAGCGGGAGGGTGATGGGGACCGACTGTAGAGGTTGATTATTAATAAGAGAAGGCATTCTTCTAGGAAGTCAGGGTGGGCAAGCAGGAAGGAGAGAGAGGAAAGTTAACTTGGGGTTGCACAGGCGCTCTTCCATGGACTCAGTGCTCTGAACTCAGGACGGACGGAGGATGGAAACCCATTCGAGCAGCAATGGCGAGCTGCCCTGCAAGTCCCTTCTTTCACCACCTAGTGGTAAGGCCAGGAACAGCAGGCACCACTTCTAATGGTCAGGGCAAGCAAGCAGGAGCAGTCTCCCATGACATGGGATTTCCATTTTGACCGAGTCGGTTTCCTTGAGTCTTCACTAGAGCAGCAGCTCCTTCCCCACTCAACTGCCGTGTCCCCACTGCCTGTCCCCCTTGCCCAGCCCTGGGCACATTACACTGAGAGCTATGCCAGATCCCTGGGGCACCAGGAAAGGGAGCAGGCAATGACTGATGCGGTGATGCACTCACTCTGGATGATGTCAGGCCCAATTGTGGACTCAATGATTTTGTCTATGGCACAGCCCAGGTCCGAGGAGGTGGATGCAGTGGAGTCCGATACCATTGTGGCCCCATCGGTGATGACGCTGGAGTGAACCAGGACCTGTGGGGATTCCGATACCATAATGGACTGGCTCACTGTGGAGACGCTGGAGACCAGGGTAGACTGGGCGATAGATGAAGAGTCTGGAAGGTAGACCCTAGGAATAGCATCTGTGCTGGAGCTGCTCTCCGACACTTCCTCCTGGAAAACAGACAGGCTGGGGAGTTCAGTTTAGAGGCCTCTGTTGAGCCATCCCAGGAGCGAACCTGTAACTGCATACCACATCAGCATCTTGCCTCGCAGGAGGCACCTGCCCAGAAGAAAGTTCCCAAAGGGCCCCACAAGAGGGTGACAAGTGATAGCTTTTCTGGCTTCTACTGATGACCCTTCAGCCCAGGGGAATAGCTAGGAAATACCCTTAAAGACACAAGATGCACTCTCCCCTCTGCTAATCCAGCTAGGTAGGCAGGGCTCTTCCCCTTGGCTTGGCAGATACAAACCTGGTGTGTATATCCATACTGTAGAAGACCCCTCAAACAGAGCTGGCCCTGTGGTCCACTCTGCCCTGTGCTGTGTAGGGTTGGCTCCCACCTAGGCTGGGTCAGAGATCCTATTCCCTGAAGGATACTATCAGTATTCTCAGAGTCTGACAACTTACACCCATCTACAAAGTCACAGACACCTCCTCACTCCCATCCCAAAGGGGTTTCCAGACCCACTTCATACCAGAGACACCCCGCTGCTGTCTGAGCTCTGCCCCACGCCAGAGTCATCTGCTTCTGAGAGGATGGGCACTGAAGCAGCATCGCTGCTGTCTGCGGACATGGCCTCAGAGGTCTCCACACCAAGCCCACTCTCCGAAGGTTCTTCCTGTGCCAGATGAGGGGCTGCATCGCTGCTGCTCTCCACTTCGTTCTCCTCCGCCTCCATGCCCAATTTGCCTGGGTCCCTTAAGTGTGACCTAGGCAAGAGGAAGTGCTGCAGTCAGACTGGCTGTACACTTGGGGCACATAACATCCTGCCATGCCTTCCACCCGCCTGAGAAGAATGACAGGCACCTAGATATCACAGTAATTGGCACAAAATAAATATATAAACATAATACAGCAGGGGTGCTCTCACGAAGGAAAGGAAACATCAGACCATGATTGGTCTTTAGGGGCAGGTCTACACTATAAATTGAGTGTCTGATGAAGACGCTTTATGCTGACAGGAGAGAGCGCTCCCGTCAGCTTAATAAGTTCACCCTGTGAGAGGCAGTAGCTATGCTGGCGGGACAATAGCTATGTTGGTGGGAGACGCTCTCCCGCCAGCACAGCGCTGTCCACATGGCGGTTAGGTATAACTACATTACTGAGGGGTATGGATTTTTCATAGTTATTCCAAAGTAAGTACGTAGTGTAGACCAAGCCAATGACTCTACTTCATGCCACCCTGCCTTCCTCCTCTTGTCCCATAGCTAGGCTGTGAAGCTCAATATTTCGGCTCATGCTCTTTGTTGTGTGCTGTACTCCCGTGGTGCCCAACCTTATTACACAGGAGGGCCACATAAAACTAAGCACAACCTTGAGTGGGCCAAACAAATTCCGTATATTTTTATAAGACTTAAAGTCACCTGTATTGATTTATATTTGAAGTTCAGCTTGTTTTGTATGTATTTAGATAGGTTGTTTTTATGTACAATATTGTCTATTTACACACACGTGTAAACTAAAATGATGTAAACATGACGACAAAACGCTAATGAAGCCTTATGAGATGCTCTGATGGGACATAGGTTGTGCACCCCCGCCGTACTCCTCTGGAACTTGTTCCAGGCATGAAACATACCGGTGCAGCGATATCCCAGGACTGATTACAGCCTGACACGCCTCCTACTCTTGTTCTTGAAGGCAACCAGGAAATGCCAGACTTTCATCCTAGCCAAGGGGAGACAAAGCAAAACCAAACTTCAGATGAGTGCTGGGTGGGAACCTAGCCTGCACTCACTTTACCCGATATTAGCAGGAAGAAGGGCTCAGCTGGAGAATGCAGGGCTGTCAAATACAGAGGCTGCATCCCCCCCAGAATAAGGAATGACTAATCTACTTGGGGATCCCCAATCACAGTTTCTACAGCCAGGTCACATGACACTGACCACAGAATTAAGGGGGAGGTTACCATTTCAGTAAACGAGCAATGGGAATACTTTGCCCATCTTTGGAGCCTCATCAGAGCATCACAAACACTCCTGCCCCCCTTCATAATAATTTAACCTCATAACACACCACCATCGAATAGGAAAGCATAATTATTGCTATTTTACAGAGAAATACACCAGAGGAGAGAAAAGTGAAGTGACTTGGGACTCCTCATAGGCAGCAAGTTTAAAACAAACAAAGTTTTTCTTCACACAACGCACAACCTGTGGAACTCCTTGCCAGAGGATGTTGTGAAGGCCAAGACGCTAACAGCGTTCAAAAAAGAATTAGATAGGTTCATGGAGGATAGGTCCATCAATGGCTATTAGCTGGGATAGGCAGGGACGGTGTCCCGAGCCTCTGTTTGCCAGAAGCCAGGAATGGGCCACAGGGGATGGATCGATCGATGGTTACCTGTTCTGTTCATTCCCTCTGGGGCACCTGGCACTGGCCAGTGTCGGCAGACAGGACACTGGGCTAGATGGGCCTTTGCTCTGACCCAGTCTGGCCAGTCTCATGTCAGGCAACGGAGCCAAGAATAAAAAACCCAGGAGTCCAGACTCCCGGTCTCTCTGCTTTAATCGCTGTTCTGGTACCGCGCAGAGCGAGACGAAACGTAGACCCACAACTGGTCTGAACGGCAGGGTGCTGAATACACAAGTGACCCGAGACTGATGCGGAAACCCCACTGCTTCAAAAAACTTTAACCGGGCTGCGGAGCAGGGTTACGCCTTGGCCCTGCAGATGGACTTTCCCCTCCGCTAGTGCACGGCGCTGCAGGCGGAAACTCCGGGCGGCGTGAGGAGCCGCTTCTCGGCCCGTCCTTTGCCCCTTCCCCGCTGCCCGGGGCGGAGGGCCGGCGCCGGCCTCCACGAGCCGCAGGCGGGGTCGCGACGTGCCCAGGGCACGGAACGAGTCGGTGTCGGGGGCAGGCTCCGGGCTCCCGGCGTCTGCCCCGGGCCTCGCCCAAGCCGCGGGGCCGGGCGCGGGGGCAGCAGCCCGGAGCCCCGAGCACGGGCCGCCCCCGCCCCATCCCCGGCCCGCCGGCCTCGCCCCCGCCCCCGCCGGGCCGGCCTCGCCCACAGCGCCCCAGGGCAGGGCCCGGCCCCCATGGCGGCCCCCCCGGGACCCCGCTCCCTGGGGGGGGTGGGGGCGGGGCGGCCCGGCTCGGCGCGGCCCCTCGCTCCCCTCCCCGGCCTCCCTGGCGGGGCCCTGCGGGCGGCCGGGCCGGGGCTGCCCCTGGCGCTGCCTGCGCCCCCCGCTCGGGCCGGCGCCATCTTGGCGCGGGGTCCCCGCGCGCGGGCGGCCCGGCGGCGCCAGCCGGGCGGGGGGAAGCCGGACCCCGGGGCCTGAGCGCCGCCCCCTCACCGTGCCGGGGCCCGTCCCTCGGCGCGTCCCGCTGCGGCGGCCGCGGCGCCCCCGGACCCGGCATCCCTTCGGCCGCCATCCCCCGCGGAGGGATATTCCCGTCGGGACCCCGCGCCGGACTACTTACTTCACCGCACCGGGGGAGGAGGGGCGCGATCTCCCCAGGCCGCACCCTCCGGTTGGGGCGCCCCCCGACCCCGGCACCGACCCGCCTCCGGTGCAGAAGCTCCGAGCACCCGCGCCCAGAGAAGGCCTCCCCGGGGACTATATTTCCCCGCGGAAGCATCAGCGCTCCCATGGATGAAGTCGCGCGCACAGGACGTCACGACGTGCGGGGCTCGTGCTGGCCGGACCCTGAACGTTGGGGTCACGCTGGGGTCAGGTGGGTCACGTGGCCGCGGCGGCTCCGCCCACGGACCGGGCTCGGCTCCGTTCGCCGCCGCCGGCGCCTCCGTCGCGGGTAGAGCCGCCCTCGGGCCGCGGCCGGGAGCGGGGGGCGGGGAGCCGCCGCCGCCGCCGCCTCCAGGCCGGTCCCGGTCCCGCCGCCCGGCCGGTGTCTGCGCCGCCCCGGGGGCCCCGCTCAGCGCCGGGCGCTCGGTTCCCGGAGCAGCGGCTCCGCGTGTTCAGTGGGGCCCGGTCAGCCGCGGTCCGGCTTCGTCCCTGTGTGTGACGGTGACTGTGTCTGTGACTGTGTGTGTCTCTCTCTGTGTGACTTCGTGTGATGTGTGTGTGTGTGACTCAGTCTCTGATGGTGTCTGTCCGTGTGTGTGTCTGACTGTGACTGTGTCTGTGACTGTGTGTGTCTGTGTGTCTGATTGTGTGTCTCTGTGTGTGTGTGACTCAGTCTCTGATGGTGTCTGTCCGTGTGTGTGTCTGACTGTGACTGTGTGTGTGAAGTGAGCTGTAGCTCACGAAGTAAATTGGTTAGTCTCTAAGGTGCCACAAGTCCTCCTTTTTTGTGTGTGTGACTGTGTCTCTGTGTGTGTGTGTGTGTGTGTGTGTGACTGCCAGGGTAGAGACCTGCTTGTTTTCTTCCGAAGAAGGGGCCGGCAGGTGGGTGGGAATCAGGAGTGACCGGAGTGGGGAAAACAGGAGAAATCCTCGTAGCGACTCCTGCGGTCTGAGGTGAAACGAGTTGGCTGTTCTCAGCTGCATTGCTCTTGTAGGGTGATCCATGCAGCCACCGTGCTGGCTGTGCATCAGCCTGGCGTTAGCAGAGTCCAGGGCTTTTATCCTGCCAGGGAAGTGGTCAGATGGATTCTAGCGTGGGTTGGCTAGCCAGCATGAATGAGGCTGAATCCTGTTTAAACTACATTTCCAATTCTAGGGAGGGAACTAATCAGGAACTATTTTAGCTGAAGCGGTGTTGAAATTGAGTTTAAACCCAGACTGTTTACCAAGGCACCGTGTAGTAGACAGGGCTCCAACTCTGTCCCAACCCTTGGGACAGGGAATTTCTGGTGTAGTGATCTAAAGAGGATCCGATGAAGTGAGCTGTAGCTCACGAAAGCTTATGCTCAAATAAATTGGTTAGTCTCTAAGGTGCCACAAGTCCTCCTTTTCTTCTTAAAGAGGAAGTAGTTTCTTTTCACCCACAAGAGGGCAGAGCGAGGGGAGGGGAGGGTTGAAGGACTAGTTGGTGATGCCTTAGGCTGGTGGTAACACATGTTCCAGATGTGTTGGAGCGGAATGGGGAAGGCAGCCCAATCTGTTTAGATTCCTGGTCAGTAACTGAACATACAAAATCGCCAATGAGGCAAGTATAATCACATTAAACACATAGAATTGTTTCTCCGTGCTTGTTGGACAGGACCTGTGTTCGCATTCTGCATTTGTCCTACATCCTAAATATGATGCTGATGGGTGTTATGGAAACCTCTAAGGGAGATCAGTTGGTCTGTCTTGGCTGGCATGCTGAACTCATCTCCATGGTACTGGAGTGCACACAGCTGATGGTATCATTGGCACAGGTGATTTCCTGCCTTTGTGCCTGTGTTCGAGGAGAAGCAATCTGGGATTTGGGCCTGGGCAGGTTGATGAGAGGGAAACTGGCTTTCAGATGTGTCACTATTCCAGATGAGCATGCGGAAGTTATGGGACTGTAACCCATTTACCCTGAGCTTCCCCACAGTCTTCTACACGTGTGAGCTTCCTGAACAGGAGGTACTCATCTATACAAGGGTCTGGTCCACTGTTACCCACCAGAGAATGACACTGTTAGCTATTTCTTCTGGCTTCTTGGCTTACATTCAGCTGGTACAGAATTCTGCAGGCAGAAAGATAACCTGGGCTGAGTTCTTCTGCTGGCTTCTCTTTTGACAGCACATTGATCTCCTGATCTTGTTAACTGGCGTTAAGACTTCAGAGAGTTTCTCACAGTTACTTGAGTGATTGATTGATGGGTCTCCTGTGGTCCCGTAGGCTCTAGTAAAAATTGTGTGTGTGTGTTGGGGGGGCTCCTTGTTCACTTCACTCCCTACTTGGGGCTTTCTGTCTTCTGTGCTCCTAACCTTGGAGGGGAATGCACTCAGACTGGTCCCGGGTGCAGTGTCCCTGTGAGAGCCCAACATTGCCCTTCTCATGGGGGCAGCAATCGGTTTACCGAAGAGCGTGATCGGAGAAGGCCCTGGCCTTATGCCTTGTAGTTGCTCTGCTACCTGAAGCTCTTTGGCTGGGGCAGTAAGACTGTGAATCAGCCTGTGACTCCTGTGGACTGGAGTGGAAGCCAGCCTAGGTTTCTTGGCAGATGCCAAGTGCCCACCAGAGGGCAGAAGAGTAACTTCCACTGTACCATCAGCAAATTACATTTGCATCTCTTATCTGGTTTTTATTCAGGCTAATTAAATACATCACTGAAAGGTTTATGCCCCAATCAATCACTTTGGGACAGCTGAGCTGAAAGTCGTTTCTGGGCTGGAATGAGGCATGAGTGATTGGATCAGGCTCTGCACACTCCTCTGTGACTGTGGCAGGGAGAATCCCATTGCACTGAGAGCTCAGTCTTGCTGGAGGCCCCTGGCGAGCATGGATCTTGTCTGCCTTTCTTTTCTATAAAGCAACCCTCAGACCTGTGACATCACAATAATAATGCAGTGTGTTCTGCCTGTGGAGGCGGAAGCAGCCTCTCTGGTGTGGGATGGCGGGGGGGGTGTCCCTTGACAGGTGACTGCCCCTTACAATGAATGCTCTGTGCAATAGACTTAAATCTCACAGCTCCATCCTGACAATCCTCAAACCACGGTCTGTGCATAGAGCCTGGAGCACCCTTCGGCACCCTGCACAACACCCACTCAGTCTTCCTGCCACGAGGCAGGTGACAGCTTGGAGCTGGGGCCCTGGGGCTGGATTAGATTGGGTTGGAACTGGAGCACAAACTGCTTCCTGGGCTGGGAACTGGGCATCAAATGATGCAAACTAACTTAGTTCCTCTTGCATGGCCCTCTGCCCAGCTGCTTTAAGGGGTCAGTTGGGGATTCCCTGGGTGGAGGGGATGTCCCAGGGCTGGAAGGGACATGGCAGGGGCAGGCTGTATTTTGGTACCCCCTCCCTGGTGGAACAGGCCAGAGAGACTTACTCCTGCCCTTGTGATGTAGCCCACCCCATAGGCTTCTCTAAGTCACCTTTTGCTCCCCATATGCTTTGGCCTCTGGTGTGACTTAGAGACACCTCACCCTCCACCAACCCAAAGGCCAGAGCTCTGCTGGACATGGGGGCCTGGCCCCCTTCTGAAATGTATGCTTGCAGGAAAACTAATGGCATTTCCAAGCCAGGCATAGTTCAGCCTCCTGTCCCTGCCTTTCCCCAGCTCTGCTAATGCACCTCACTCCTGATCTTCAATACCCCCTGCTGTTCCAGATCTGGGCCCCCAAAATGATTTGAGAGCTGGGAAACCTGCCTTAAAGTGAGAGACTTAAAGAGCTCAATTTGCTTAGTTTATCAAGAAGATCAAGGGAGAACTTGATCATGGTTATAAGTTGTGACGAAGTGGGACTGTTCTTAATGGTTCCTCTGAATAGTGTGGGGGTGCTTCAGTTTCCCCTAGGCAGTTCTTAAGTATCTAGGTGGTGGGGTAAGGGTGTATGATTGTTGCAGAGCCCTAGAGGGCAGGTGTGTGCAGGGGTCTGGACGCAGAGATTGGCTGACACCCTGTTTCCTGGCAACGGATGGCCTGGGCCCTTCCCCCTGCAAGGTGAGAGCTAAAGGGCTGGAGAACAAAGGAATCCGGTGACCTCCTGGCCCGGGAAAGGAAAAAACCCCAGAGGAGGGGGGGCTGGAGGGGGAGTCAGTTTGGGGCTGGCTGGAAACATGGAGTGAAGTACAGACATGGTTGTCTGGCTCACTGCCCCCCAAAATGGACCCAGCTGAGGGGTCCTGTTCTCTGCTCCTACAAGCTCTGTGTTAGACCATGTCCCTGTCGTCTAATAAACCTCTGTGTTACTGGCTGGCTGAGAGTCCCGTCTGACTGCGGAGTTGGGGGGCAGGACCCTCTGGCCCCCCCACGACCCTGCCTGGGCGGACTCGCTGTGGGAAGCGCACGGAGGGGCAGAGGATGCTGAATGCTCCGAGGTCAGACCCAGGAAGGTGGAAGCTGTGTGAGCTGTGTGTCCTGCAGACAGGCTGCTCCCAGAAAGGAGACTTCCCCAGAGTCCTGACTGGCTTCATGGGGAGCAGTTCCAGAGCATCACCCGGGGACTCCGTGACATGAGTACTTCACAGAGCGAAGACTGGGTTAAAGAGCTCTTCAGTACATAGTGGGGAAAGGCAGAACAAGAACCAAGGGCTGGAAGTTAAAGCCTGGACAAATTCAAATGAGAAATAAGGTACATGTTTTACAGTGCGGTTGATTAACCATGGAACAAACTCCCAAGGGAAGTGGTGGGTTCTCCATCTCTTGATGTCTTCAGATCCAAACTGGACCCAATGGCAAACGCTTTAGTCAAACACAAGTTACTGGTTCAGTACGGGGTAATGAGGTTCTCTGGCCTTTGGGATACAGCAGGTCAGACGAGACAATCTGATGGTCCCATCTGGCCTTCAACTCTGTGAATCTAGGCTTTGCTGATGTGCCCCAGCTGTTCCTGCCTTTGGGTCTTCAGTGAGCAGAGGCCGATAGCTGTGCTGACTAGCGAGGTGGCTTTAGAAGTGGAGAGGCTGAAACTACCCCAGTAGCATCCCCGTGGTGTAGTCTGGCTCTGACCCAGTCTCCGAATAGCGCTGAGTGCGGTGTGGTTCCTCTAACACCCTGAGCTGCGTGAGTTGCCACTGGGCTGCTCACTAGGCTGTGACTGTCCTTACCAGGGATGTTTGTTCCTCCTATTTAAAACAACAGAAAAAACCTGATTAAGGAGCTGGAGACATGAATTAATGCCCTGCAGCTACAGAAAACAAGGCTCGTATTTATATTCCACCTGTTGCATCAGCACATTTTGTGAAATGTTGAGCAAAACAACCATTGCTGCAGGAAATGGGTTTTTCCTCACACCACATTGCTTCACTCAGCTGCTTCAGCACTCGGCCCCTTCCCAGCAGTCCAGACCACCTCCCGGAAGGGCATGCCAGGACTGCTTCCCAGGGATTGTTCCTATACTGCTCTGTGACCAAGCAGGGGCCCCCTTATCTTGGGCACTATTTCTCTGTGCCCTTTGCTGTGAATCGTGCTCAAGGGCTGAGTAGGGCCATCTCCTAGCGCTTTAGAGAGATTGTGCCCACATTATGTAATTCCACTCATCTGGGATTTGTGTGCACAGGGCTGGTGCGAAGACAGGGAATGCCATAGCTGCACCTGAGGGCACAGTGCCCCTCTTCCCCAGCCAGTGAGGCTGTGGCATAGGATGGCCAGGTGCTGTGTTGAAGGAGTTCCCCGCCTGAGGAGGAGGGCGTAGGAGCTCAGGGTGGAGAACTGCCCGGCAGGACCTACGGAGCAGCGCTATGGGCTGTAACTGTGAATGTATTTGAGGAGGAAAGATTCATCCAAAGAGATGCTCAGGGAGCCCCAAAATGTGACTCCAGGGCCTTAACTACTGACGCTGAAGAAGACAGCACCCAGGGACCAAGGAAGTGAGCGAGGGCCCTCGGTGCGTGTGCTTTGGCCGGCCTGCCTACACTTAACCTTGCCCCTGTGTTTCGACATCAGCCATGCTGCAGCGTGGCATGGGAATGGCTGTCACTGCGCACGTGGGTGCCAGGCTGTGTGTAAGCCTCCTGCCTGGGAGACTGCTGGTCGGGTCCCTCTCCCTGGGCCCTGAATCTAAGGCCCTTTCAGGCTGCACTCAGGGTTAAAAGGGCTAACAGCAGCATGGCCTGGCCCCTCTCCACATGGGGAACTGCTCTTCTGGCTCTTTTTTCCCCTCGGCTTTGTTCTTGCGGCTTCCTTGCCAGGACCTGAGACCTCAGAGCCACTGCTCCAGCCCACCGGATTTCAGCCCCTCCTGGGGCTGCTGATTCATCAGCATTGGTTAGCTTAGGAAAGGGGGGAAATCAGCAGATTACTGAAAAATAAGTCAAAACAACAAGGTGAGTGAGAGCAGGGCAGTGGGCTGCGGGCCCCAGGGGAGCGAGTGCTGTGTGGTGCCCAAGTTGCTCCCCTGGGACCAGCAGGAGCTGGGCTGGCTGCTGGCTCCACACCTGTGACAAAAGGGCCCAGTGATTTGCAGTCCTGCTCAAGGCCGAGTCTTTCGGTTGTTCCGAAGTCCTGGTCAGGAACCTGGAGGGGATCTCCCCAGAAGGTTGCATGCACTGCACCAAGCCTGTCCACTCGCTAGGCAGGCCTCGTCTACACTAGGATTTAAGGTGGGATGTTGGTGTTGCTGCAGATTTTAACTACCAGGGAATGTGCTTAAGGCAAGGTGCCTTGTCTATTCTAGACTTTTTAACCATGTTAGCTCCATGTCTGGTGTGGAGAAGCCCAGTTCTGACCTCTTCCCCCCGCCCCTGCCCCCCGAGGGGCATGTGACTGTTCTCTGCCCAGCTTTCGAATCTCTAGGCCCCTGCAAATTGGCCTTGGTGGCATTCCCAGAATCTGCAGCGTGTGGTGTCTACTCTGCCTTGCTGATCATTAGTGCAAGAATGGCTCTGCACACCCCTGCAGTTTCCAGTTGCTGCCTTCCTGGTTTGATTCTCTGCTGTTTACTCATGGGCTCCCAGCCACTGTTAGTCCATATGGCGGTGTTTGTATCCAAGCCAGTCTGAATTAATTTTGCAGCTGAGAATTTGCACCATTGTGTGAAATGTTTTGTTGGAATCCGTGTATGTTGTATCTACCATTTTCCTTCCTCCACTGCTTCTGTACTTTTAGGTTAAAAAACACAACACATCAGTTTTGTCTGGCAAGACTTGTTCTCCATGAAGCCCCAGTTCCTCTCATTACCATGGTTCCTATATCACCATTTGGCTAGTGGCTTTTCTATCTGTTGCATAGCAGTCAGGCTAACACTCCTTGTTGGAACTGCTGCTCTCTGGGTCTAGAAGGCAGCTGCTGTCTGAACCCTTTGAGATGACTTGCTGGCCATGCAGTAAGGTTACTGGCTAGTACTCTAGCAGGCGGGAACCATGTGTGCCACAGGCCCCCGGGTTAGACTGAGAGCATCAAACCACCTGCCCTTTTGACCAAGGGGGAATATTTTGTAATATTTTGGAGTCGTATTTGTGCCTCAGTTTCCCCAGTATTCTCCATCGTTACCCGGTGAGGTGGGAAAGGACGGCTTGCTCTCGGGGCTTGGCACAGCTGTAACACGGTAGCACTTAAGTGAAGATGCTACTACGCTGACAGGAGAGCTGTCCTCGCCGGAGTAGGTAATCCACCTCCCGCAGAGGCGGTGGCTGCATTGGCAGGAGAAGCGCTGTCTATGCCGTGGGGACAGTCGGTATAGCGGCGTCGCTCAGAGGAGTGGATTATTCCTGAGTGACAGTTATACCCATATAAGTTTGTAGTCTAGACCTGATGCCTGAGGGCAGGCGAAGAAGCAGAGCAGTGGGTGTCCCTAGTCTGGGCCGAGGTCTCGATATCAGCGGAGCGGCTGAGAAGACCATGGCGAATCCAGTCGCCAGGACATGGACACCTAGCAACCAAGGCCCAGAGGGCTGTGGCCTTCCCCACCTCTCCTAGGGAGCTGAACAACGGTCCCCAGCTCCAGAGCAGAGGACGGGAGAGGTGGGGGAGGAGAGCTGGCTGCGGGACCGAGCCGGGGCTCTCACCCGGGTCTGACCAAGGAGGAGACAGACGGAGCTTGAACCGAGGGGTCCCTACAGCTTGGCTGGGCGCTGGGCTAACCAGACTGGACTGTGCTTTACCCTTCAGTTCTCTGTGCTACCCTAAGGCCTGCCTGGGCCATGTGCCGGCTAGCGACTAAACCCGACTGTGGGACAGCGCTGTGTGAGTGTCGCTGCCCATGCTGGGCGAGGGACGTCCGTACGCGTCTCCCTCAGGGACTTGCTGACGGAGCTCCCGGGGGCTGCAAGCCCAGAGGTTGTGTGTAAGGAGGCAGTGAAGCCGCACGGCCTACCCTGGAGGAAGAATGAGAGGCCTAGGGCACATCAGAGGGGTTCGTCCTAGAGACCGCTCCGAAGCTGGGGCCATACACCAACCCTGTGGAGCCGTGACACTCCTGCCTCCCCTTCCCTCTCCTGTGGTGTGTGGATTGTGCCATCTCGACTGACGGCAGAGTGGACTGGGCGAGGTGCATTAGTCCCCAAAGATAGGTGGGGGGGTGATGCTGGAAAGAACAAGCTGCAGAGGGGGCTTGGGGACCTTTTTCCTCTAGGTCTCCAGTCTAATGCAGCCGGCCTGGCAATGGCCACCAGGCCCTGGGAAACAAGTCGGAGTCTCCAGTGAAGGTTGCCCAAGGGGAAGCATTGACAGCACTAACCCCTCTTCACACTACTTGCGCCTGGCCCCTTTGGGGCAGTCTCAGCAGAGGACAGAGAGCCTGGCCCCCCAGGCTCAGTGCCTTGGCCCTCAGAGGTGCTCTCCCAGGACGGGTGGGGCAGCTTGGCATGTACCTGTTGGGGGGGAGGGGAAATAGGGCCCTTAGCTATGCGGAGCTGTTGCTCCAGCTTTTGCAGTGTGAAAGTGAGGTGAGAAGCCCCCCAGGAGGGACCACCCTGCAGCAGCTGTAAGGCCAGGAGCAGCAGTCTGCACCCCATGCTGCAGATGGCCGCCTGCAGGGTGGACTTAGCCAGGCACGGGGGGTACAGTGCTAACGAAACAAATGGGTGTTTTGCGCTCCCTTGGCACCAACTGCAGAGAGGGGAGACCAGGGCCCTCTCGGCTTTGTAAAGGGTGAGGCAGGTGGCTGGCCCCAGCAGAACAGTGCTGAGCCCCGGGGCACAGCCAGCCCAGTGTGGACGTGGCAATAGAAGAGGGCTGCAGGATCTAAGCAGGCCCGTGGGGGGCGGGGGGGAGAGCATGGCTGGTGGGAGGGGAGCGGTTGCTGAGTCTTGCCTTGTGGCTGATAAGCTTGGTGGAATATCCTTGTCTGAGGGTGGTGCTGGAAGTGAATCACCTCCCGGCTGTGGGGATGGGTGGGTTGGCTCAGGGCCCCCTTTCAGTGTTTACTCCTGAATGGCTCTGCCCTGGCTCGAGAGCAGGAGACATGGAGAAGGGGCATGCCCGGCGTGAGCAGGCTGGGAAATGCCATGGTGCAGGCTGCGCCATTCCTGCTGGCAACCCAGAGCAGATCTGGCCAATGGGCAGTGACGCTGAGGCAGTGTCTCTCGCCTCCAGGGGCGGGTGTGTCACTGAGCCCACTCCACAGATGAAAACACTGAGGCCCAGCTGCGGGAGGGGAATTGCCTAAGGCTATCGCAGAGGAGTGTGGAGACAAAGCCCATCTGAGGAGCCTGGGCGCAGATTGCTAGAGCATGGGATGGGGGGTGGGGATCGTGAGGAGCATCAAGGGTGTGGGGCAGTTGGGTGGTTACAGTGGGCACCTTGGGCTGACCCTGCTGTGCTCCACCCACTGGACGTACTCACAGGCCATGGCCACGGCGCTGTCCTCCCTGGGGTGTTTAACCATGGCTGGCCCTGGCTCCCTGCACCCTGGCGCAGAGCTCTGGCCTTGTGCTGCTCACCACCAAGCAAAGGTTCCCGGACCCCTCAGGCCAGTGCTGCATGGTGGGAACGCCTTGGCCCCGCTGCTCCAGCACAGGACGGAGTGTGGGCACCACGGCTCGTGCTCTGCACTGGCAAGCAGGGGCCCTGCCCCTTGTCACCTGAGGGTGCTGAGGTGTGCGGTGGAGACAGCGGGTGAGGGGCTCACTGGGGGGCCTGTCACAGGGGTGACAAGCACTGAAGGATCCCACCTGATCTCCCTCAACCCTTCAGCAAACCCCTTCTAAGCCTGCCCTGGATGAGGTGGGAACCAGTGCAGGGGCTGGCAGGTGGGAGCCCTGAACTGAGGACAGTGGAGCCAAGGCGCTGGTGCCCAGTGGCAGTGCCTGACCCCCTTCCAGCCTCTGCTGCCAGCATGTTTCCTTGGGGGTGTAGGACCTGCAGCATGAGCCTTTCTGTGACCGAGCCAGCAAGAGCTGCCCCCAGATGGGCTCTGCTCCACTGCCCCCATGAGAATCCGTGTGCCCGGGGGTCCCCGTGGGCATGAGTTCAAAATGCTGCATCCAGCAGCGGGGGAGAGCGTGGCCCATGCCCCAGAGCCTGCTCCAGTGTCTGTGTCCAGCAGGTTGGCTGCTGCAGCTTGCCATGCTGTTGGGGGTAGGGGAAGGTGGGGGGTTGCTGCCTTTTGTCTGGCTTGTGCTTGGCTTGCCCTGGCATTGGCTAAGATGGGCTCCCAGGCGCCTTGTCTGTGGGTGCCTGGCTGTGCCCCAAGCCCCACACAGCCCCTGCTGGTGTTGGGTGGCTTCCCTGTGTGACGTTCCCCTGGTGCTATCCGGACCGGTGATCTGCTAGGTCACTCCAATCCTTGCCTCTGGGAGCCAGCCTGACCCTGCTCTGCTGTGAGAACCCCACTCCGGGGCTGTTCGTGCTCAGCCTCTGGCATGTCGGCTGCTCCTTGGATTGTGCATCCGAAGGACACTAGCCAATATCTCCGATCCCAGACACAACCCCAGGAACCTCCATCTTGCAGTGTCCCGTTCTGCCCGCTGGATGCTGCAAGCTTCTATGAGTTTATCAGTTTAACAAAGAAATTGATATGTACCAGGCTTGTTATCCCAAGGGGAGTCTCTGACACACTTCAAACCAAATGCACTGCTTCAGGTAGAATAAACATACAGATTTATTAACTATAAAGCTAGATTTTAAGTGATTATAAGTCAAAACACAGCAAGTTAGATTTGGTCAAATGAAATAAAAGCAAAACATTCTAAGCTGCTCTTAACACTTTCAATGCCCTTACAAATGTAGATGCTTCTCACACAGGCTGGCTGGTTGCTCTTCAGCCAGGCTCTCCCCTTTGATCAGCACTTCAGCCAAGTGGTGGTGGTGTCTGCAGATGGAGGTGGAAGAGAGAGGAAGAGCATGGCAAAGGTCTCTCCCTTTTATCATGTTCTTTCTTCTCTCTTGGCTTTGCCGCCTCCCCCACTTCAGGGTCAGGTCAGCATTACCTCACCGTAGTCCCAAACTTACCAAGGGAAGGGGGGTGACTCACTCGAGAGTCCAACAGATCCTTTGTTGCTGCCTGGGCCAGTGTCCTTTGTCCCTGTGAGGCTGGGCTGGGTTTGTCCCATACCTGCCCTGATGAGGTGTGAACTGCCCCTCTGCTCTTGGAGAGTTTTGCCTGGGCTTGCTTTAAGCTGTGAGGACACGTTTTCAGGCTCATAACCACATGTATGAAATTATAACCTATAACATCACTGTAACAACAATTACTATTGCATCACTAGAACAGCCATGCTCAGTGCATCATGAGCCTTCCTAAGACAGCCGACTTGACAAACTTTGCACTGGATACCACACATTCGATTTATAAGGGTGAACATGGGGGTGCTGGGTGTTCCCCAGAGGTACAGAACGTCACACCCTGCTGTTCCCAGAGTCCAGATGCCTGGCTGCACCCCGAGCCCCACTCAGACCCGGCTGGTGTTGGGTGGCGTCCCTGCTGTCAGCACATTGCCTGCTTTTACAGCTGCTTCCTGTCCGCAGATTTTGCTTTCATGTGGCAACCTGAGCTGCTCTCTGCCGGACACTGTGCTGTGTCATCCTCACAAGATGTTGACTCCCTGCTCAGGCTCTGCACCGTGCTGTTCCCCTTCCATGCGCCCCCTTGTTCTCATGCTGCGGTTCCCTCCTGCATGTGCTCCACAGGGCTCCAAAATGCAGCAGTTCACCCCCTTTCTCTGCACCCATCCATGGAGGTCTGAGATCATGAAGGACTCTGCCCCGACCCCTTGCTCCCATCCCCTCCTTTCTCCAGCTGCCTGACAGCCTTCCCCCTCCCACTGTCCCTGCAATTCCCACCTCTCTGAGCAGGACCTTTGCTACCCCATCCTCTGTGGCAGGAGCTGCTGGTAATGAGCTTGCCTGGTGAGGTTAGCAGCTCTGCCCCTTTGTTCCTAGGCCCCCTCCGAACTCTTCGCTCTACTTCCTGCTCCCAGGAACTGATCAGTTACAGTGCAATGAGGTTGTTCCAGTCCTCTTCCCTGACACCTCAATCTGTAACAGAGCTACCTCCTCTGTATTAGTGGGAGAGAGCAAGTTTTGCCCTTCTCTTGGCTTCCCTGGGCTTGGATTTTCACTTTCTGAAGGCAGAGTCTCCAAGTCTTGTGATATTTGGTGTTTTCTTAAAGCCCCATCTCCGGGAGTCAGGTGATTACGTGCAAACGTCAGTTTCCATTGTGATGAAGTGGGGGGTTTTCTTGTTTTTTCCTTGTTTTTCCGATGGTTTGCAGGCAGAGGGGGTGGGACGCAGTGTCCCTGGCTGTAACTGGTTTAACGAGGGGATGGGAGAGGGAGGTTGTTGTTACAGAGGACCGGTGACGGAACTTGGGACCCCAGCCAATAGCTTGGAGAACGGATACCCCAGCGACTGGTGACCTGGGGACCCGGAGGCCCAACTCAGAAGTCACAGCCCGTTCTGGCCAATGGGAAGACAATGGGCTGTGAAGAGAGGACCCCGGTGACCTGACCAGGTGGTTCCAGCCAGAGGGGGCCAGAGGACAGAATTGGGGAGGCGGGGCCCAGGCGACCCTGTTTACCTAGAGAGAAGACAATGGACAGAGGGGGAGCTTGGGGCCGGGGATCTCAGCTGCCCAGCTGGAAAGCAGGGGGGCTCTGGGCTGGGGAGATAGAGCAGGCAGAGCCCACCTGGATGCAAGGGAGACTTGGATGTGCTGTGCTGAGGGAGACCAGGCATGAGGCCCTGAGAGTTTCCTGTGCTGGGTTTGAACGCTCAATAAACCCTCCTGTTTTAAGCTGGTTGAGTGTCACTCTGGTCTAGAAAACCGGGGTGCATTATTCCCTCTGGGAGTGGAGGTCCCAGGGGTCCAGAACAAGGGGACTCCCTGAGGGGGCCCACGGCGAGAAACAGGCATGCTAAGGCTCAGAGAGGGGCGGCTCCAGGAGGTGGAGGGGCTTAACCCGGAGAGAGAGTGGACCCCGAAGAAGGGCTATCTCACTGAAGGGGATGTCACAGTGTCCCCGGGTGATGCTCTGGAACTGCTCCCCATGAAGCCAGTCAGAACTCTGGGGAAGTCTCCTTTCTGTGAGCAACCTGTCTGCAGGGCACACAGCTCACACAGCTTCCACCTTCCTGGGTCTGACCTCGGAGCATTCAGCATCCTCTGCCCCTCTGTGCACTTCCCACAGCGAGTCCGCCCAGGCGGGGTCTTGGGGAAGCCAGAGGGTCCTGCCCCCCAACTCTGCAGTCCGACGTGACTCTCAGCCAGCCAGTAAAACAGAAGTTTATTAGATGACAGGAACATGGTCTAACACAGAGCTTGTAGGTGCAGAGAACAGGACCCCTCAGCTGGGTCCATTTTGGGAGGCAGTGAGCCAGACAACCCCGTCTGCACTTCACTCCATGTCTCCAGCCAGCCCCTCCTCCTCTGGGCTTTGTCCCTTTCCCGGGCCAGGAGGGCACCTGATTCCTTTGTTCTCCAATCCTTTAGCTCTCACCTTGCAGCGGGGAAGGGCCAGGCCATCAGTTGCCAGGAAACAGGGTGTCGGCCATTCTCTGTGTCCAGACCCCTGCACACACTTGCCCTCTAGGGCTCTGCAACGATCATACACCCTTACCCCACCACCTAGATACTTAAGAATTGCATAGGGGAAACCACAATATTCAGAAGAATCATTAAGAACAGTCCCGCTTCGTCACATCGGGTTCCCCCCAGGGACCACACAGGGCCAAGAGTGGGCACGACCTGTGAGTCCGTGACATCCCTTTGTGACAAAGTAGGGATTTTTTGTAATATTGTGTGTGCCCCGGTTTCCCCACGTGCTCCATTGTTTCCTAGTGGGTTGAAAGGGACTGTTTGCTCTCAGGGTGGGCTAAGACACAGGTGTGAATGGCGCCCGGCTGTCTGGGTCTTAGGTCCCATATCAATGGAGCTCTTGAGAACACAATGGCAGATCCAATTGCTGGTCATTGACACCTGGCACCCAAGGACCATGCATGGCCCCACCTCTCGGCAGGAAACCAAGCAGCATTTCCCCAGCTGGAGAACAAGGGGGAGGTTACGTGTGGGCTCTGAAGCAGCCGAGGGGGCCCACCGGATTCTGACCAAGGAGGTGGACAGATGGAGAGATGGAGCTTGAACCGAGGGGTCCCTACAGCTTGGCTGGGCGCTGGGCTAACCAGACTGGACTGTGCTTTACCCTTCAGTTCTCTGTGCTACCCTAAGGCCTGCCTGGGCCATGTGCCGGCTAGCGACTAAACCCGACTGTGGGACAGCGCTGTGTGAGTGTCGCTGCCCATGCTGGGCGAGGGACGTCCGTACGCGTCTCCCTCAGGATCTGTCTCAGTGGGACTTGCTGTTGGAGCTCGCAGGGGGGCTCGCAAGACGAGGGGTCTGGCCCACTGAAGGGCTCCTCCTAGAATGGATCTTGACACCACTTTTAAAAGAGTCTCGAGCCCTCCTGGTGCGGGAGAGAAGCTGGAGAACGTGACCCATGCAGCTCAGAGAGCAGAACGCAGCTCACCCCGCCCCTCCAGTTCTTCCTTGTTAAGAATCTGGGGGGATGGGGGGTGCTGCCTCTGGTCTGTGCATGCTGGGGTTGGCCATGGTGGAAGGATATCCCTGTAGCTCCCCTCTCACAGGAGGCTCCCGGCCAGCTGCCCTGGGGTAGGACCCTGCACCTCTGGGGGGTTGGGGGTGCTCGCTCAGCATTCGTGTGTAAGATAAGGGGGTTCCTGAGATGCTACCCTCTGCAGGAGGCAGCCATCGGCCCCAGCTGGGCGTCTGCAGCAGCGGGCAGGAAGCCTCCTGCAGCAGGGGCCCTCACATGGCTGGTGGAAGGGGGCTTCCCCAACATGTGTGTCTGGCAGGAAGACCTGGCTGTGAGTAAGAGGCTGGTGGGCAGCTGACGGTGGCTTCTTCCCCTTTTGGCTGGTGGGAGCCAGACCCCGGGCTGACGCACTGCAGGAAGGGGAGCCGCGCTGCTTTTCGGGTGGTTGGGCCTTGGGAAGCTTCTGGGCTACTGCAAACCCCAGGACAGAGCAGGTCTGCGCAGGGGCTTGCAGGGTCCCTCCTCCCTCTCTCCTGCCCCTGGTGCTCTTGGGATGAAACAGCGATTCTCCCCACCCCGCATTCAGCCCTCTGCTCCCTGGCTGGCTCTGCACTGCTCTCCTCACCTTCCTTTGGGCAGGTGCTTTTCTCCCTAGACCCTTCTGGAGCTGTGGCCCCGAGGTGCAGGTACATGGGGGTCGGCTCCTGCTCTGGAGCGCAGTGCTGTATGTGGGTGACGGGCAAGTTACAGCCCCCCTCTCTGAAACGCCTGCCTGCACCCCCTTCCCCCCGGGCCAGCTCCGCTTCTCTGGCACTCATTTGCCTGCTTGTCTTGATCACTTCCCAGGCTCTGGCCCTGAGGCTGGCCTGGGACTCCCCTGCGCAGAGACAGTTGCTATGTTGGTTTGGGGGTGTGCAGCAGCCCCACCGAATCCATGGCAGAGCTGGAACCTGGGCCTGGCCTGGAGGCAGCGGCCTCGCTTGCTGGGCCTGCACGCTGGCTGAGGTATGTGCCAGACGGGAGGTGCCCCCGGGCTAGTGCTGGAATTCCCCCGGTGCCCTCCATGGAGGCTCACTAGCTCCAGACAGAGGGGGCGAAGTTTCCCTACCCGTGCTCTGCCCTGGCCTCTTCTCCTTGATTGGCTCCAAGGAGTCAGCCGAAAATCCCCAGGTGCTGATGCCAGCAGCAGCTGTTTTAGCCTGGCTGTGAGTCAGTGGGAGCGGCTGGCCCGGGGAGGATCCTGGGAGCCCCGGGCTCTGTGCCAGCTGCTTTGTGTATTGGTGTCCAGGATCTTCCCGACTCTCGGTGTTTGACCCGCTCTCACGGGGCCAGCCGGACCCCGGTGGCGGAACCCCCCTCCCAGCGTGGGGAGGCCTGCAGAGCCAGGGTCTGTGCCAGCGGGGTCAGGCTGCCCCGGCCAGAGGCGAGCGTAGGCTGGACATTGCTCACGTGCACAGGGGCTGGTCATGGGCTGCACCTGCCTTCGTGCATTTGGAAGAGCCCGCGCCCTGCCCCAGCACGTCCTTCAAATACCACCCTGGGCACCCTGGTGGCTCTGCCCAGCCAAGAGTCCCCAGGTTGCACAAATGCGAGGGAGCAATTCAGCTACTGAGGGGCCAGCAGCAGGCGTCTGTCCACTCTCAGCGGGGTTCCCAGCAGGCCAGGGCGGGACGGGGAGGAGAATCCTGGATCCAGCTAGAATTGCAGGGGTCTGAGGGCGGGGGGTGGAATTCCCCTGGGCTGGAGGTGAGTCCAGGCAGGAGACGGGCTGGGGCTCTGGGAGAAGGACTAAGCCATACTGGGTCAGACCAAAGGTCTATCTAGGAGCTGGCGTGGCTCTGCTGGGAGTTTTACATCGCTGGAGCGTGGGCGGCCGCTCCGGACGGGCCCGTTTCCACGGGAGAGGAGCCTCCCTGTGGTTTCATAGACCCAAAGCCTGGGGGGACCCTTGTGCTCATATGGCCTGGCCTGCATAGCCCAGCCATGGAACTGCCCTGGGCAGATTCCTGGGCTGTTTGGGCCAAGTCTTGAAACTTTTTTCTCAAGAGGCTTTGCCATCCTTGCTGGCCTGGGGCTGGCCTGCAGGGTCCAGCACCTCGTGTAAGGACTTGGGGTGGGCATCACCCTGGCCGGCAGTGTGCCGGATTCTGCAGCCTGGGGCCCACCAAACCAGCCAGGGGCCGAAGTGTCAGCAGCGGGCGCATCTCAGGGTGGAATTTGGCTCCCCCCTTACAGCCCGTTTGCTGTCTGGGCTCTGTGTCCTGGGAAGGCGGATTCCCAGCACAGAGGGCAAGCAAAGGATGGGAAATAATCCCCCTTCTGCTGCCCCTGCCCTCGAGCCCAGGGAGCCGGTGCTGGGCCTGATGCGTAGGTGCTGGAACTAGGGATGCTGGGGGGCTGCCGCACCCCCTGGCTGGAAGTGGTTCCCATCACACACACGGTTTACAGTCTGGTTCAATGGCTCTCAGCCCCCCCACTGTACAAATTATTCCAGTGCCCCTGGCCTGATGCACTGAGATGCCCACGGCCTGTGGCTGCAGATGGAGCCTCGGAGCAGCCCCCCAAGCCTGCCGCCCTGCCCCCAGCTGCTCCCTGGGCTGTGGAGTTTGTAGGTGCCCCAGGTTGGGAGTAGCGCCTGCGGCATGGAGTATCTCCACCGTTGCCTTGCAGAGCACCTGGGGGTCTGTAGGTGCATGGTGCTTAGTGCTGGGGAGGCGATTCCTGGGGCGGGGGGCTCCCTCTCCGGTGGGGGGCTCCCATGGGATGAGCTTAGCATGTGTGCGGAGCGGTGATTCAAGGAGGAAGGGTTTTCTTCATTCGGTTAGTAACTTCCTCCCCGTCACTCTTGCAGGCTGTGGTGTGAGATGAAGCAACTGGCCCCATTTCTCATCCCTGGCTTCCCACGCTGTGTTTGGAGGGGGAGGAGGGTTCCTTGCCAGGTGCAGCCGGCCCTGGCCTGCTCTCTGCCATCATCCCACTGCGGCCAGGGCTCTCAGCTGCCTCGGAGCCCCGACTCCCACTGCGATCCTGGCTCTTCGGCACACAAGGATGGGCTCCTTGGCTTGCAGGGGTGCGGATACCTGCTGCCAATGGTCCCCCCGGCCCCTAAAGGGGAGAGGGGATAGTTCCCCAGGGGCTGTGCATGGCTGGCGAGGGGTGAAGCCAGCTGGCGAGTAATGAGCTCTTGGACCTGTTCCTCCCCATCCCCCATCCCCGTGGCAGTGCCCCGTGCCAGCCAGGGCCCGGTACAGGTGTAAGCGACTGGACCTTGAGGGGTGAGGTTCAAATCCATCAGCCAAGTTGCGGGGCTGTGGGCACAGCTCGGCTCCCCCCAGGGCTCCTAGGGGAAAGGCAGGAAAATCCTTCAGGCCGCAGCTGGTCCGCACCCCGCCCGACTCAGGACTGAGGAGGAGGACGGGGCCTGCAGAGACTTTCCTGTGCGAAGAGTGATCCAGCTGGGAGCCTTCAGCTTAGGGCAGGGCCAGCTCCAGGGGCACGGGGCTGGCAGGTGGGGTGTGGGCTCTCACTTTCAAGGCAGGAGGGAGCAAGGGACCCTCACCGCAGCTGACAGACTAGAGGGAGCTGCCCCAGCCACGGGCTTTGTGCCAGCCTCACGGGCAGCTGCCACTGGCCCCTCTTGGTGACAGGGCAGCAGACGGGAGAGTCCCTGGGCTGCTCCAGCCTGGCCACTCAGATGCTCCGAAGTCCTGGTCAGCAGGGCCTGAGCTGCCTGTCGGCCACCTCCTTCCCCTCCCTCCTTTGCCCTGTTCGCTTTCCCCTCCGTCACGCGGGTTCCCACCAAGTCTAAATAGTGCCACGCGGGCGAGGCTTCTGCCACCTTGGCCAGGGCGGAGGGAGGGCTGTGCCGTGCCATGCAGCCAGTGCCCTGTGCGTGCCAACAGGGCAGGGCTTGGGGCTGGGGGGATCGGTTGTTACATGTGGGAAAGGCCCACAGAGCCTTGCACCACGGCAGAGTGTGGGCCACGTGCTGGGCTGATCTGTGGCTCTGTGCCGGGAGGGTGAGTTGCTGGGGCCGGAGCCTGCCTGAGCCTGGGCTGAGGAAACGACATGTGGGGAAAAGTGAACTGCAAGGAAAGGGGCTGGCACTAGCCCTGGCCGGGGGGAGGGTAATCGCTGCCCTTTCCCCTAGGGCCCCGATCAGCCTGGCCCTGCACGGGGCGAGGTGAGACTCCTACAGAGCACCCCAGGGCTGCCCAGTGCTGGTGACACAGGAGGCCTGGCCTGACCCATGGGCCTTGGAGCTTGTGATTTTCTTCAGGGGCCCCAAGGAGGTCGGTTGCAAAGGACTATGGGAGCCGTGCCCTGGTGGCTCTGCACCAGTGCTGTTCACGTGTGGGCAGCTCCCTTCCCTGTACCACAAAGCACCCTGGGCACACTGCTCCACCTGACCGTGCACCCCACCCCTCTCCCAGCGGGCACCATCTCCTGGCACAAGAGACCTGCGCCGTCCTCTGAGGCAGCTGGTTCTGGCTTGCGGCCGAGACAGGCGGCTGGGCTGGACGAGCCATGGGGAGCTGGATGGGCATCCTGAGGTGCCTATAAGTCAAAATGTTCTTATAAAATAGGTCACTGGGGGAGCCCCCTGCACCAAATGGCCCCCAGACTTGCCCCACAAGCTGCACCCTTGATGCTGCCCTGACAGGCCAGATTTTGGGTGGATCTGACAATGCAGGTGGGCTTACAAGGACTTTGCAGGTTCTACTCTAAGCAGCAGTGTCATTGCAGCACTAACTTGGGCATCTCCCCCCCTCGGGGGGTGGGTCTCCTTCTCTGCTTGTTTACTCCACTGAGCAGAATTACCCCTGCGGAGCTGGGCCAAGGAACAGACACCTGGCCCCAGTCCAGCCCCGAATTCATACAGGGCTTGGGGGAGGAGCTGTTGCCCCAAACCCATGTGGGAGAACCAGGTTCGGGCAGCAAAAGTTTGCGACTTTCCCGGGCCGTGAGCGTCCCAGTGCCGAAGCCTGGGGAGGAGGCCCCTCTGCTGGGGCCTGTGTGCTGCTTTCCAGAGTGCCAGCTGGGCACGGCATTGGCACGGAGGGGCCTGTCCAACCCCTCCCCCGCTGCTCTTGCCTCACAGGATGTCCTGCTTCCTGTGGGGCCCTGTGTTTTGGTAAACAAGGTGTTGAAATAGTTAAAGGGCTGAGCAAAGCCCCAAGGGCCTGAGTGTGCCGTTAGTCACCTCAGCTGGGAGAGGGGCTGAGTGACTCACTCCCCCTGCACAGCATAAATAGGAGCTGGCAGCTCTGCACTGCACAGAGCAGCAGGGCAGCCCGGCACCCAGAGCCCGCCAGCCAGCAAGGGAACTTCAGCCCACTGCCTCACCATGGGGCTCACTCTCCTGGCCCCGCTAGCCATGGGGCTCCTGGCCCTGAGCTGCTGGGCTGCACCACTCCACTCCAAGCCCCAGGCTGTGATCTCTTTCCCCGGGGAGCTGGTCAGTAATGTGACGGATCTACAGCTTGCAGAAGTGAGTACTTGGCTCGCCTGTAAGGGCTGGGACCCCCAGCAGGGCGTCCCTGGGGTGCCCGTGCAGACGGTCGGCTGTTAGGACAGTGGGCTCGTGGGTCCCCTGCCAAGTTGAGCCCAGTGACCGCTCGAGGGCCTTGTCCGTTTCCCCTGATCCATGGCAAAGGAGGGATGGAAGAGCGCAGGTTGGAGGGCTGCACCGTGAGCCTGCTCTCATGCGGGGCAGGGAGTGTCCTGGATGCAGGGCTGGGGAAAGCTGGGAGTCTCCTTGGGAATGGCAGTGGGATGGGTCACTTTCCCTCTAGGTCGCCCAGCTGGTCCTGTCCTGGCAGCTGTGATGATGTGACGCAGCAGGGAGGGGGGAGTGTTGACCTGGGAATGTGCCCTGGGGACGGGAGACCTGAGAGCCTGTCACCTGAGCCAGGAGGGGGAGGGGGAGGTGACACCTCTGCCCGGGAATGTGGACGGAGGCTGCAGAAGGGAACCTGCTGGGGGGGTTTAGTTTCAGTTTGGGGCTGGGTGGAGGAACGCAGGGAACCCCAGGGCTGGGGTCTAAGCTCCCTGCTCCCCCAGAAGGACTTGACTGAGGGTTCCTGGTTGTACCCACAAGCTCTGTTTTGGACTGTGTTCCTGTTGTCCAATAAACCTTCTGTTTTACTGGCTGGCTGAGAGTCCCAGTGAATCCCAGGAAGAGGGGTGCAGGGCCTGGACTCCCCCACACTCCGTGACAGCAGCAGGCACTGCCCATCCCGCCCGGCATTGCCCCCCCTCTGACCGTCTCTCCTTTCTTAGAGCTACCTGCTGCGCTTCGGCTATGCGGAGGCAGAGGGGCAGACCCGCAGCAGGCAGATGTCCCTGGGCAAGGCGCTCAGGAGGATGCAGAAGCAGCTGGGGCTGGAGGAGACGGGGGAGCTGGATGCCAACACGTTGGATGCCATGCGGGCACCTCGCTGCGGTGTCCCCGATGTGGGCAGCTTCCTCACCTTCGAAGGAGACCTCAAGTGGGATCACAATGACCTCACTTACCGGTGAGCCCCACCCACCCCCCAGGCCACACCTGGACTTCAAAATAGCAGTGATGCCCCACAGACAGGAGATTGCACCTGGGGGCAGGGAGGGAGAGTCTTGGCCCAAGACCATGCAGGCCTGATTTACAGCTGCAGCCCTGCCAGGAGCCCAGCTCTGACTAATGTCCTCCAGCCGGCTTGGGCTGAGGTCCCCGGCGATCACCCTGGCCTAGGGAGGCCCAGCCCAGAGGGGTGCTGATCATTGATGGGCGTGTTGCACCGTGAGCCTGCTCTCATGAGGGGCGGGGAGTTAGTTGGGGGTTGGTCCTGCTTTGAGCAGGGGGTTGGACTCGATGACCCCCTGAGGTCCCGTCCACCCCTGTGATTCCATGAGTCTATGAGTCTATGCTGCGGCTCCATGCCATGGCACAGCTGGGCTCTGGTAGCCACCGTGTGGGGCTGGAGCCCCTGAGGCCTTGGTTTGAGTCCTGTGAGTGCAGCACGTCCCCTGGGTGTCTCGGGTGTCTCCGGTTAGTCCATGGTTAGATGCGGCTGGGGGGTTACCCTGGTGCACCTGAGCCCTGTGGTCTGACCCTGTGCTGCTCATCCCCACCCCACTCCGCAGGGTTCTAAACTACTCCCCAGACCTGGACGCCTCTGTGATAGACGATGCCTTTGCGCGAGCCTTCAAGGTGTGGAGTGACGTGACCCCGCTCACCTTCACCCGGCTGCAGAGCGGCGAGGCTGACATCATGATCCAGTTTGGCGTCCAGGGTGAGCCCCTCTGTCCGGGCAGGTGGGTGGGGTGCCAGGGGTGCCTGCGGCAGGGCTCGTGAGGGGGCCAAGGGGCAGGCCCAGGGGGAGGTTTCCTGGGTTATACTTGCTCATTTACACCTCCTGTCAGCCCCTGGTAGCATGGGTGTTTGCTGGGTGCGTGTGCCTGCCGGGGTGCGCGAGCGTGTCCTGGTACGTGTGGGGGGGTCTGGATGGGGGGCTTCGGCCATCTCCCCTCTCTGCCCTGCTCTCTCTGGGCAGAGGGGGCTTTCAGGAGCCAGGCACGTGGCTGACTGTAGGGTTCTGTCTCCAGAGCACGGTGACGGGTATCCGTTTGACGGGAAGGACGGACTTCTGGCCCACGCTTTCCCCCCTGGCAAAGGGGTTCAGGGAGATGCCCACTTCGACGATGACGAGTTCTGGACGCTGGGAACAGGGATAGGTGAGGTCAGGCTCCAGGGTCGCTGCCTGGCTGGGGAACCCACCCTGCCCCTGGCACTAGCCGCAGACCCTGAACCTCACCCCTCCTCTCTCCCCACCAGTGGTAAAAACCAGCTACGGGAATGCCAACGGGGCCGCCTGCCACTTCCCCTTCACCTTCGAAGGACAGTCCTACTCCACCTGCACCTCGGAGGGGCGCTCCGACGGGCTGCCCTGGTGCGCCACCACCCCCAACTACGACAGGGACAAGGTCTACGGCTTCTGCCCCAGCGAGTGTGAGTATCGGGCATTGGGGCAGCCCTGGGCCGGAGCCCCGTGCAGGGAGGGTACCGTGGGTAGGTGGCAGGTTCCCTGGCACTGCAGGGGGTTGCTGTGAGTCCAGAGGCCCCTGCCTGGCGGAGACGTTCCAGCGCTCTCTGTTTCTCTCGGGTAGTTCTCTACACCTACGACGGCAACAGTGACGGGGCCAAGTGCGTCTTCCCCTTCCTCTTCGAGGGGAAGTCCTATGACGCCTGCACCACCGCTGGGCGCTCTGATGGCTACCGCTGGTGCGCCACGACCGCCAGCTTCGACCAGGACAAGAAATACGGGTTCTGCCCCAACAGAGGTACTGGGCTCCTGGGGGTGCAGCGTGGGACTGTTCAGACAACAGCCGGGTCGGCTGATGGGGTGGCCCCCTACGGCACAGCACCTCCCACAGCCCTGCCGCACTCTGCAGGAGTATCTTCCCTTGGGCACCCCTGGGGGGCTGCAGCAGGGCGCATTCCCCATCTGCCCCAGGGGCCCCTTCCAGCACTGGAACCTGACTGGCTCTCCTGCTTATCTGGGCCCTGCCCCGCCCTCTGCTTTGGGCTGTCAGCACTCCTGCCCAGCGTGCAGCCCCAGCTGGCTCCGTGGGAATGAATCCCCGGCATCCTCCGCCCTGGCTGCTCGCAGCCCTGGCCAATTGCAGAGAGCGCCTGAGAGGGGGCTGAATTTGGGAGCCCGCAGCGCACTCACGCCTGGCGCATGCACCTTGGCACTTGCTGGTGTTGGCCTCTTTGCCCAGGACCATCTGGGCGTGAGGTGGGGCCGGTGCATGAGCTGGGCTAGCACCAGACTCCTCAGAAGCCAGGCCCTTGCTGCCCTCCCCATATCTGTGTCCCCTGCGCTTTGGGGGCCCCCAGAGAGTCTGTGTTTGCAGTGGCAGCTGCCCCAGCGGACGTCTTCTTGTTCAGAGGGGCCCAAGCAGCCTAGGGGTGCTGCTCCCCCGCCAGGGGGCTGGGGTCTTGCTCACCTGGCTGGTTTTGTGCTGCAGACACAGCTGTGATTGGCGGGAACTCCCAGGGTGACCCATGCGTGTTCCCGTTCACCTTCCTGGGCCAGACCTACAGTGCGTGCACCAGCGAGGGGCGGCAGGACGGGAAGCTCTGGTGTTCCACCACCAGCAACTACGACACCGACCACAAGTGGGGCTTCTGTCCCGACCAAGGTACAGCCGCTCCCTGTGCCCCGGCCACCCCCTCTGCCCCGCGCTGGGCCCTTTCTAGGAAGCAGTCACGGACCCTGGCCTCAGCCCACCTACTGCTGCTGCGCCTCAGCCCCCTGGGGCATGTGCTTGCGGCAGGCGGCTGGTCAGGGCTCTCTGGACTGCAATGCAGGGCTGGCTGGTGGTGGGGCATCGGACCAGCAGGGTCGGGCGGGACTGGCGGGGGGCGGTATTGGACCCCCAGGGCTAGGCGGGGCTGGCTGGTGGGGGGGGCATCAGACCCCTAGGACCAGTGCGGGAAGGCTGGGCCAGTTGTCGGACCCCAGGGGCCAGTGCGGGTGGCTGGCGGCTGCGAGGGTGGGCGTCAGACCCCCAGGGCCAGGCGGTCTGCCTGGGCCCTGACAGCTGTTCTGGGGTTTCAGGTTACAGCCTCTTCCTGGTTGCTGCCCATGAGTTCGGCCATTCTCTGGGCCTGGACCACTCGAGTGTCCGCGAGGCCTTGATGTACCCCATGTACAGCTACATCAAGGACTTCCACCTGCACCCAGACGATGTCAGCGGCATCCAATTCCTCTACGGTGAGCAGCTGCCCTGAGCCCGGGCACAGGCAGGGGTGGGCGGCAGGGCAGGGCAGGGCCACGGCGTGGATCCTGGAAAGAGAAATGGCCCCGACTTGAACATGTCACTGGCTCAGCGTTTCCATCAGTATCCATGGAGATGCCAGTTTCTATGGCAACCCTGACTGCTGCATGCCAACGTAGCAGGGATGCCTCCCTGTCGGGCGAGAGGGGAGTGTGGATGCATGGCGGGCTGCAGCCCATGCTCGAGAGCCGTGCCTGGGTCTCTGAAATCTCCCCCTGCGCTTCCCTGTCCAGGGTGGCGCCAGCTGCAGGAATTGAGTGCCAGGGCGCACAGTGGGAGCCCGTCAAGCTCCCCACTGCTCCAGACAGGCTTGTTCCAAGCCCAGAGCGCTGGCAGCCTGACCCACGTGGTGGCACCAGGGGCCGGGGCCTCTGGCTCACAACCTGCGTGCACCTGTCCCAGCTGCGCCGGTCTGCCCTGCTGGGGCCCCTGTATCGCCCGCCAGCAGACGGGTCCTTCTCCTGCGGCTTTGGCCTCATGTTGCTTCCCGTCTCCCAGGCCGCGGCTCTGGTCCCAAGCCCCCAGCACCAACGACGCGGGCGCCAGACGTCCCTGACCAGACAACCAGACAAGCCGAGGACACCACAACCACGGCTGAGCCTGACGACTACCCCTGGCCAACTGAGCCCAGCCCCGTGGACCCCAGCAACGATGCCTGCAAAGTGAGTTCCTTCGACGCCATCACCGAGATCAATGGGGAGCTGCATTTCTTCAAGAGCGGGTGAGTGAGCCCTGCACCCTGTGCCCAGTGGTGGCGGCAGTGGGGGTGGGGGGCACAGGGATGAGGGGAGCCCAGACCTTGGTATCTACATGGGCATTTAATCCTGGAGTCGCCCCTGCTCCCCACGGAGCCACTCCCAGCCCTCTGCTGATGAAGGGAGCTGGTGGGGCCCCCTCGCCCCTAGAGTGTGACCCCCAAGTCTGCTGCAGCAGGGCCGAGCTTGGCAGGGGTTTCTGGGGGGCGGAGGGACACTGGGGTTCACTCCCCATGCTGCCGGCATGACGCTGGGATCTTGCACCCTCAGGAATTACTGGAAAAGCTCTGTGTCCCGGAAGAGGGCGATTCAGGGCCCATTCCGGATCAAGGCCACATGGCCAGCCCTTCCGGCCTCCATCGATGCTGCCTTCCAGGACGTGCTCACCAAGAAGCTCTTCTTCTTCTCGGGTGAGGATTGGGACCTGCCCAGCTTGCCAGGATCTCCCGGCCCCATAGAGACCCACTCCCTGGTGCCCTGGGTGTCCCTCACTGGGGGCCAGGCCTGGCTCCTGCTGCACTGATACTGGGCTCTTGTCCCAGCTTCCCCACATTCACGCTGCCCTGCCGCAAGCCTGGGGGCCACTCAGGGCTGGCTGCTGCATGGGGTGGGCCATCAGTGCCAACATCTGTCCTAGCGCCTCTCTCTGGGGGCCACCAAGCAGCATGGGACGGGGCCGACCTGGTCACTAGAGCCCTGGGCGCCCTGGAGCTGGGTGAGGGGCCCAGTGGCCAGTCTCGTAGTGACCGGCTGAGGGACTGGTCCTTCCCTAGCCAGGGCTGCAGCTCCGTGCCCTGCCACTCTGCTCCCTCGGGGGGCTTGCTGGACCGCAGTGCCCCTGTGTGGGCGGGCGCCCTGCCGTGGGCTGTGTGGCTGCACGTTCTCCCGTGGCTGGGGCTGTCGTGCTAGCACCGTGTCACTGTGGCAGGTCGGCGTTTCTGGGTGTACACGGGCAGCAGCGTGGTGGGCCCCCGCGGGATCGAGAAGCTGGGCATTGGCAAGGAGGCAGAGCGGATCTCGGGGGCCCTGCAGCGGGGGCGCGGCAAGGTGCTGCTCTTCAGTGGGGAGAAGTACTGGAGGTGAGTGCGCGCCCCGGAGCGTGAGGCCGGTGTTGGCCGGCCGGGACAGGGGTGGCGACCAGGGCAGGGCGGATGCTGGGCCAATGGGGATGGGGGCTGGGCACGGGTTGAAGTTGATGCTTGGCTGATGGGAACGGGGGCGGCGATCGGGTTCAGGGAATTAGCTCGTTTCCTGCCCCTATGACAGAGGCCCAAGTGGGCAGGGCCCCACGTCTGGGTCTGTGGGCGCCTGAGCCAGCGCTGCTCTTCTCCCCACAGGCTGGACGTGAAAGTCCAGAAGGTGGATAAGGGCTACCCACGTCTCACTGATGACACCTTTGCCGGCGTGCCCCTCAATGCCCACAATGTCTTCCTCTACCAAGGTGAGAAGGATTCTGGGCTCTGGGATGCGGGGCCTCTCTCTGGGCCAAGATGGACCTGAGCGCGGGGCCCTGGCTCTGCGGAGCTGGAAGCGGGAGTTCTCCATGGCACCTTGGCACTGCCCCTGTACCCGGGCAGAGTGCTCAGCCTGGCTGGGCAGCAGGGGCTGCGCATGGCTTCCCTGGAGCCTGGGAGTAGGCAGGTCCTACAGCTCCTCCTTCATGCTAACCCCTTCCCTCTGGATTCCTCCCCGGCCCAGGAAAGTACCACTTCTGCCAGGACCGTTTCTACTGGCGAATGACCCCACGCTACCAGGTGGAGCAAGTGGGCTACGTGAAATACGACATCCTGAACTGCCCGGAGCAGTAGGGCCCAGGCAGCTTCACCTGCACCAGAGCCAACCAGCGCCTCTCCCCGCCAGCGGCTTGTACATCCCTGCACCAGAGCTGGCCCGGCATGGGCCAGCGCCTCTCCCCGCCAGCGGCTTGTACATCCCTGCACCAGAGCCGGCCCGGCATGGGCCAGCGCCTCTCCCCGCCAGCGGCTTGTACATCCCTGCACCAGAGCCGGCCCGGCATGGGCCAGCGCCTCTCCCCGCCAGCGGCTTGTACATCCCTGCACCAGAGCCGGCCCGGCATGGGCCAGCGCCTCTCCCCGCCAGCGGCTTGTACATCCCTGGACCAGAGCCGGCCCGGCATGGGCCAGCGCCTCTCCCCGCCAGCGGCTTGTACATCCCTGGACCAGAGCCGGCCTGGCATGGGCCAGCGCCTCTCCCTGCCAGCGGCTTGTACATCCCTGCACCAGAGCCGGCCCGGCGCAGGCCAGTGCCTCTCCCCGCCAGCGGCTTGTACATCCCTGCACCAGAGCCGGCCCGGCATGGGCCAGCGCCTCTCCCTGCCAGCGGCTTGTACATCCCTGCACCAGAGCCGGCCCGGCGCAGGCCAGCGCCTCTCCCCGCCAGCAGCTTGTACATCCCTGCAGACTCTTGGTTTTTGTTGTTTCGTTCCGTGCGGCAGCCCCAGGCTGGCAGGGGAGGTTGAGGAGTTGGCACATGGAATCTCTGCCCAGGGCCTGCCTTCCAGCCCCAGGCGGGTCCAGGGAGGGACAGGCCCTGCTTTCCAGAGACTCTGGGCAGCAGCTCCAACGAAACAAAATCATACCCAGCTGGGACGGTCCAAATGAGATCTAGAGGCGACAGCCTCTGGGAGCTGTAATATCCTGATTCCTCAGCGTCAGCTGAATCTGGGTGGGGTGGGGTGGGGAACAGGACGCGTTAGCTAAAGGCTCTCGTCCCTGGCCCGGGTCTCTGTAGGTGGCAGCCCCCCGCCTGCATGTGCTGCATGGATTGGTTTGCCTGGTGCAAACTGCTTAGAGATTTGTAAGCGACTTTGTCTTTTTCAGAAGTTGATAAGTCTGTGTCTGTCTGTCTGGGTTTGCTCAGGAGCTGGTGCCCATGCACTGGGGGCCTGGCAGGTGCCATTGGCCTCAGTGGGCACAGGGAGTGCTGGGCGCGGCCCTCGCTCTCTCTCCTGCTGCCATTTTTGTACCTTGCACATTTTTAATAAAGAGAATCCTGGAGAAAAACAGCATGTGGGTGCTGCTGTGTCTGTCCATCCATCCACCCAGAGCTGGCTGGGGGCGAGCACCAGGAAAGGCCCTGTCTGAGTGGGGTGGGGGCTGGGAGAGTGTCTCTCGTGTCCTGGGGCTGGGGCTTCCAGGCCTCTCCTTTCCGGCACTGTGGTCCCCCTTGGGGGGTGCAGGGAGTGTCGGTGGGGGCTGCACCGCAACTGAAGGTGGAGTGTTGCTGTGGGGAGGTGGATGGGGGTGGCCTAGAGATAGGGCAGGGGTGGGGGGCCATGGTGGGGGCTGCAGCATGGCCACCCCAAGAATCCCCAGCTCAGGAGAGACTCCAAAAGCTCCAGCAATCGGCCTAAAAATCAGATCACCCCAAATCACCAGGGTTTGTTTTCTCATTGGCTGTTGAGGGTTGTTCCCCACCCATTTCTGCCCGATCATTTCAGGAACAGTTCAGTTCCGCTGGGCATCCAGCCCCAGCTCAGAGGGACTCTGCCCAGCATCAGCATGGGGTCATGCCGGGGTGCAGGGGTCAGGGCAGAGGGCTGGGGTGTGTGTGGGAGGGTGTAAGGGTCAGGGCAGAGGGCTGGGGGTGTGGACTGGGGTCGTGGGGGTGTTCCCAGCCCCCTGCTCAGAGCGCCTCACGGCAGGGGGCTGGAGGGGACATGCCCTGATTCCACGCCCCTTCCCCAAGGCCCCGTCCCCATCTCTTCTCCACCTCCTCCCCAGAGCAGCGAGAACTGCAGCTCTGCTTCTCCCCCTCCCACACAAGGGCCATCAGCTGATGGGCGGCGGGGAGGGAGAGGAAGAGGGGCAGGAACCCAGCAAGCTTCTTCATGGGGGGGGCAGGATTTTGAATGGCACGCTGCTGCCTGCTGGGGTCCTGACCTGGGTTCGGCAGCGGGCTGAGCAGGGCCGGCGGCTGGGACCCGGCAGGCAGCAGAGTGCCATAAGTTGCCGACCCCTGACTTAGATCTTACCCAAAATACACGCTTATAGCCAATTCTTATTAACTAAACTAAAATGTATTAAAAAAGCAAAGAGAGAGAATTGGTTAAAAGATCAATATCCAGACAGACTTGAGTTCAATTCTTCAGGTTCAGATACAGAGCAGAGCTGAGCTTGTAGTTGCCAAAAGTCCTTTTAGAAACAGTCCATCGGTTATCGTCCAATTTCCATGTTCAGGGTGACTCCAGTCAGTGACTGGGGATCTCAATCCTTAGGGCTCAGGGTTTCCCCCTCTTGAAACCCAGAGCAGATCTGAGATGAAGAGGGATCATGTCCCAAGGTCTTTATACATTTCCTGCAGCCTTTTGGCCTGAGAAAACAATAAGCTTAACTTTCCTTCTCCCATACATCATGGCAATTAGCACAGGGTAATTTATCCTTTCAACAGTTCAGATACAGGTTACCACAACCTTCAAAGAGACATGCAGACAATAACACTATTTCACTCCAGTGTCTTCCTAAATGTTAATATTCCTCTTTTGATCTTTGAATCAAAGCTATAGCCATAGACAAGTCGTTTGCTGACATCACAAGACCTGAGCACACAACTCCCCTTCTCTCTCTAACAATGCCGGCTGCATTTCACAGCTCTCTCCATTTCCATCTCTTCCTACCCAGTCTTTAAAGTTCAGCCCTGGGTCAGATCAGTCTGGGAGTTAATTAACTCTTTCTGGCCCTGTCACCTTTCAATGAGATATTATAATACATTCATAATGTCACACTGCCTGACCCCGCCTGCTCCCTGTCTCCTTGCAGTGGCCTGCCCTGGTGCAGGGCCAGGATCCCAGCCACATGGATCTCAGGCCCCCCCCGGAACTGCACAGGAAATTGGCAAGGAGTGTTTCAAAGTTCTAGCAGGCCTGAGCCCCCGAGTCATCTGCAGACGCCTCGCCTTCGCTGGGGGTGACACATTCAGGGTTACCCAAGGGGCACAGGGTGAATCGCTATCACCTGCTCACAGTGATAGCGTCCGCGCCCACCGGGGAACTCGCCCACCAGTGCCTTGCTCCGGGCTCCGCAAGCCCCACTCCTTCCTTCTGCTGGCTGCCAATCTGCACCCCAGCCCGTAGGCTCCCAGAGTGAGTCCTTGGAGCTGAGCAAAGTTCTCTGGTCTAGAGTCTGACTGTCCCCATGTGGCTGAGCTGGGGTGGTCATTCTCACGGGCTCATGCTGCGGGGAGCTCTGAGAGCCACCCCAGGGACCAGCGTCACCCCCCGCAGCTTTGGCCACAGCTGTCTACGAGTTACAGGTACAATATTTCCCACATATCCAGCCCGCACAAACCAGACAGCCAGCGAGCTGTCGGCTTTCAGCTGAGGCCCCGCGTGGCCCCTTGGCGCCATATGGCGAAGCTGGAGCGCAGAGGGGAAACAGGCATGTCTGGGCCTGTCTAGGCAACGCCCTGCACCTAGACGCGTAACTGCGGATCCCCCGTCTGCTGCCAGCATGGGGCGTCTGGGTCACAGTGGGGCCTGGCTGCAGACCAGCAGGCTGGGTGGGGCAGAGGCTCCCATTGTGTACAGGCCTTGCTGGGATTTGGCCAAGTCTCTCACACAAGGTGTCTGGGGCCAGGCACAAGCCCTGGTGTGTTGCACATGAAGTGAGTATCACACAGGGTTGCACGTGGCCATGCCGTGTACATTGCACGCCAATACGCCTGCAGGGTGTGTTCACACACGCGTCTGTGCACATGTTCTGTGCTGGCAGCGCACGGACCAGCACTGCCCGGCCTGCCAGGATGCCGGCTCGTTGGTGCCCTCTAGAGGTGAAGCAGGGGAATTAAGGCTGTGCTGCTAGGGGCTACCAGGCTTATTTGCATATGGTGTTCTCTGGCTCCCCCTACGGGTGATAGAGGAAAGTTGAGGGCTGATGTGATTTGCATACGTGTCAGAGTGGCATGGCCAGATGTCCAACGCTGCCCCAGCCGCATGTCCCTCCCTTGCACCCTCTGGAGCTGGATAAATTTTGCTCCAGGGCCACAGAGCTCTGAGTGGGAGTCCAGAGTGAGCAGCCAGGGGGCTGAGTTAGTGGGGAATGCAGTCACCCTCAACAGGAAGCCAGTGGTCCCAGCTTTGGTCTCAGGACCTAAGGCCCCATTCTTTTGTGGAGTCTCTTTAAAGCAGGAGTGTTACTAGAGTGTCAGGGGAATCCTGGGGGCCAGTGTCTGGACAGTGGTGGAAGGTGTTGCCCCAAGCCTGGGGCAGCTCCTGGAGGTAGGTGTTGGGGGGAGTGAGGGAGGTCATAGTTGCCTCTTGGGTAGTTCTGTGATGCAGTAGGGAGTGGGGCAGATTGACCTGGGAATGTCTAGTTCTGCTGGGACTGTCTGCATGGGGGGTGTGAGAGCCGGGGGTGACTCCACTGGAGTGAGGAGACCTGAGCCTGTCACCTGAGCTGGGAGAGGGCTGGACCCAGGTGACACCTTTGCCCGGAAACTGGACAAAGGCTGGAGGAGGAGCTGAGGGGAGGAGGAGTGAGACTGGAGGAGGGGAGTTTTCAGTTTGGGGCTGGCTGGGAAGATGCAGGAAACCCCAGGTCTGGGCTATAAGCTCCTTGCCCCCCAGAGGGACTTGGCTGAGGGGTTGGACCTGCAAGCCCTGCTTGGAACTGTGTTCCTGTCATCTAATAAACCTTCTGTGTTACTGGCTGGCTGAGAGTCACAGTGAATCGCAGGAAGTGAGGGTGCAGGGTCCGGACTCCCCCCCACTCTGTGACAACAGGTGGTAGCGGTGGGATCTACTGCACCCCGTGGATGGCACTTCCTTGAGAAGGGCTGGCACCCTAGGGGTTCTCCCTGGAAACTGTGGGGAGCGGTGAGCACACAGGCCTGCGAGTGGCCAGCAAGGAGATGTATGCGAAGTGCCTTAAGAGTGACCTGGTGGAGCTGTGCAGGCAGAGGGGGCTGCGCATTGGGAGACTCACCAAAGAACAGCTGGTTGGCCAGCTGGAGGAGGGAGATCGCTGGAACGAACCGATCCCTGTCTCTGAGGGAAGCCGCCTGGCAGATGCAGCATGGGCACCAGTGTCTGTCCCAGCGGGGAGCGAACAGGCGGCTGCTGAGGGCTTCCCGAGACCCCTCCGACCTATGCCTAGGGGAAGGGCCGGGAGGAGCCCAGCGAATACAGAGGGCACCGTGACCCCCGCGTCCAGCAGGGGATCCTCCCGGAAGAGCTCCCCATCCCTGGAGCTGAGGTGGCTGCACTGGGAGAAGGAGCTAAAACTGTGAGAGTTGGAGCTCAGGCAGCTGGAACTGCAGGAGGAGTGGGAAGAGTGGGAAAAGCAGCGTCAGCATGAGCTGCAGGAGAAGGAGAAACAGAGGCAGTATGAGCTGGAATTGGCCAGGCTGTGGAGCAGTGAGCCCCTGACTGCTGTGAGTGATGGGGGACCCGGGTCTGCAAGGAGCTTTGACAAGTGCATCCTGGCCCAGCGTAAGGAGGGGGAGGACTTGGATGACTTCCTGGATGCCTTTGAGACAGCCTGCGAGCTGCACCAGGTTGATCCTACGGACAGGCTCCGGTTTCTCACCCGCTTACTGGACCCCAAAGCCATGGCATTGAACCGCTGACTGGAAGAGGCGGAGAAAGGGGACTACGAACTATTCAAAAAGGCCCTGCTACGCGAGTTTGGGCTGACTCCTGAGATGTATTGGGAAGGGTTCTGGAGTCAGCGTAAAACCACTGAGGCCTCATATCTGCAACTAGCCATCCGCATGGAGGGATATGCCACCAAGTGGGCAGAGGGGGCCCAGACGGAGGAAAACCTGGTTAAACTGATCATACTGGAGCAACTGTGTGAGCGGTGCCCATCCGACCTGAGGCTGTGGCTGATGGACAAAAAGCCAGAGAACCCGCGACACGCAGGGCGGCTGGCTGATGGGTTTGTGAAGAACCGGACGGGGGAGGCAGGGAGGGGTCCCAAAGGAACAGGCCCGCCCTGACGCAGAGAGAGAGTCACCCTGGGACCTCCCAAAGAGGGAATATGGAGAACCCCTTCCCAAGAAGAACATCCAGCGTCAGGGCCAACCGACCGGATCAAGGGGACCAATGGGACCTGAGCTGCTATCACTGTGGCCAGAGAGGCCACACACGGACCCAGTGCCCCAAGCTCAGGGACAGACTGAGCAGACTGAACCTACCCAGGGTTAACTGGGTAGGTAGGGACCCAGCCGGATGAGGGGCAGATGGCCCAGGCAAGGGGGGCTGACAGCTTAACAACTGCTCAGGATGGGGGAGGGCCCCAGGCCAGCTCCTCTGGAGGGCTGGAGACTCTGGACTCAGGGTTCTCTGTTTACAGGGTGGGCGCGGGGTTGTCCCTCCGGAGAGAGTGCCTTGTTCCCCAGGAGGTGGATGGGAGGAAGGTCAATGGATACTGAGATACGGGCGCGGAGGTGACGGTGGCCCAGCCCAAGGTGGTGGCGCCAGATTGGGTGGTGCCCAACACCTACCTGACCCTGATGGGGGTGGGCGGGACCCCATTCAAGGTGCTTGTGGCAAGGGTACACCTGAAATGGGGGGCCAAGGAGGACCCCAAGGACATGGGCGTGCACCACCATTTGCCCACTGAGGTGTTAATGGGAGGGGACCTGGAGGACTGGCCAAGCAACCCCCAGGGTGCCCTGGTCGTGACCCATAGTCAGAGCCAGCGAGGGGCACTGCACCCCGACCTCGGGGAGGGTACCACACCAGAGGCGCAGGACCCTACCCTGGTGGGGAGAGAGCGCCGAGGGGCACGGCTCAGAGAGGCTGTGGCCTCAGACCCGGCCAATGAGAGGGAACCGGGCCCCATCCCTTCCCCAGCCGCTGAGTTCCAGGCCGAGCTGAGGAAAGATCCCTCCTTGCGGAAGCTCAGGGACCTGGCCGACCTCAGTGTGGTACAGACCATGAGGAGAGGCTGCCAGGAGAGGTTCTTGTGGGAGAAGGGGTTCCTGTACCGAGAATGGGCTCCCCCAGGGGAAGGGGAGTCCTGTGGGATCAGGAGGCAGCTGGTGGTCCCCCAGAAGTATCGCCGCAAGCTACTGTACCTGGCCCATGACATCCCCCTCGCAGGGCACCAGGGAATCCGGCGCACCCGGCAGAGGTTGCTACAGAACTTTTACTGGCCCGGGGTCTTTACCACCGTCCGGCAGTATTGCCGATCCTGTGACCCCTGTCAGAGGGTGGGGAAGGCCCGGGACAAGGGGAAAGCGGCTTTGAGACCTTTGCCCATCATAGAGGAGCCTTTCCAGAAGGCGGCCATGGACATAGTGGGACCTCTCAGCAAGACGACCCGGTCAGGGAAGAAATACATTCTGGTGGTGGTAGATTTTGCCACCCGCTACCCCGAGGCAGTGCCCTTAGCTTCCATTGAAGCAGACACCGTGGCAGATGCGCTCCTGACCATTTTCAGCCATGTGGGGTTCCCCATAGAAGTCTTGACAGACCAAGGATCCAACTTCATGTCGGCCCTGCTCTGGTGCTTGTGGGAGAAATGTGGGGTCCGGCACGACTGGGCCTCAGCGTATCACCCCCAGTCCAATGGGCTGGTGGAGAGGTTTAACGGGACGCTAAAGATGATGCTGAAAACCTTTATGAACCAGCATCCGCAGGACTGGGACAAGTACTTACCTCGCCTGCTGTTTGCGTACAGGGAGGTGCCCCAGGAGTCTACCGGATTTTTGCCTTTCGAACTGTTATATGGAAGGAGGGTGAGGGGCCCCTGGACCTGATGAGAGACGAGTGGGAAGGGAAGGCCACTCCCGATGGAGAGTCAGTGGTGGAGTATGTTCTGATCTTCCGAGAGAGAGACTGGCTGAACTCATGGGCCTGGCCAGGGAGAATCTGGCCAGAGCCCAGAGGAAGCAGAAGGTCTGGTATGACCGCATGGTGCGGGCCCGTGCCTACGCCACCGGGGATCCGGTGATGGTTCTCATCCCCCTGAGAAAGAACAAACTACAGGCCGCCTGGGAGGGCCCTTTCAAGGTTGTCAAGCAGCTCAATGAGGTAAACTATGTGGCGGAGCTGTCGAACCGGGCCCACCACCGCCGGGTGTAACATGTGAATATGATGAAGCCATATTATGCCAGGGGGAATGTGGTGTTGGCTGTGTGTGGACAGTGGGAGGAGCAAGGAGATGACCCTTTAGTAGATCTATTCCCTGGGACCAGAGCTGGTTCCCCCCTGGAAACAATTCCCCTCTTGGATCAGCTAACCCCTGCCCAGCAAGCTGAGGTCAGGGGGGTGCTGCATCTGTACCGACAGCTGTTTTCCAACCAGCCTGGACGCACTAATCTGACTGTCCACCGGGTGCAGACAGGGTCGCACCCGCCGATAAGATGCTCCCCCTTCCGAGTCACAGGGAAAACTGCTCAGGACTTGGAAAGAGAGGTCCGGGACGTGCTGGCTTTGGGGGTGATCCAGCCATCGGCCAGCCCTTGGGCCTCGCCGGTGGTGCTGGTCCCCAAAAAGGATGGGTCGGTCCGGTTCTGTGTGGACTATCAGAAGCTCAATGCCATCACTATATCTGATGCCTACCCCATGCCCAGGCCGGACGAGCTCCTAGACAAGCTGGGAGGAGCTCGATACCTTTCCACCATGGACCTTACAAAGGGCTACTGGCAAGTGCCGCTGGATGCAGATGGCCAGCTGAAATCGGCCTTTAACACCCCTCTGGGGCTCTGAGTTCCTGACCCTGCCTTTCGGCCTCAAGGGAGCGCCGGCCACCTTCCAGCGCCTGGTGGACCAGCTCCTGAGGGGGATGGAGAGTTTTGCCGTGGCGTATATTGATGACATCTGTGTCTTTAGCCAGACCTGGGAGGACCACGTGTCCCAGGTTAGACAAGTGCTGGACCGACTCCAGGGGGCTGGGCTGACTGTAAAAGCGGAGAAGTGCAAGGTGGGGATGGCTGAAGTATCTTACCTGGGCCATCGGGTGGGGAGCGGCCGCCTAAAGCCGGAACCAGCCAAGGTGGAGGTGATCAGAGACTGGCCCGCTCCCCACACCAAAAAGCAGGTCCAAGCCTTTATTGGGATGGCAGGATACTACCGAAGATTTGTGCCCCACTTTAGCGCCATAGCCACCCCCATCACTGAGCTATGTAAGAAGGGGAAGCCAGACAAGGTGGTCTGGACCGAGCAGTGCCAGGAGGCTTTCCGGGCGCTGAAGGAGGCTCTGGTCAGTGGCCCAGTTCTGGCAAACCCAGACTTTGACAAGCCCTTTCTGGTGTTCACCGACGCCTCAGACACGGGACTGGGGGCGGTGTTAATGCAGGAGGATGAAAAGGGGGAGAGACACCCCATTGTGTACCCGAGCAAGAAGTTGCTACTCCGGGAGCAACACTACGCGGCCATCGAGAAGGAGTGCCTGGCCATGGTGTGGGCCCTCAAGAAACTAGAGCCCTATCTCTTCGGGCAACACTTCACCGTCTACCCCGACCACTCTCCCCTGACCTGGCTGCACCAGATGAAAGGAGCCAACGCCAAACTCCTGAGATGGAGCCTGCTCCTGCAGGATTACGATACGGACGTGGTCCACGTGAAGGGAAGTGCCAACCTGATAGCGGATGCGCTGTCCCGGAGAGGGGGCCCTGAACTTCTCCAGGTCACTGGTCAGAGTGACCCTGCTCTGTTCAGTCTCGAAGGGGGGAGAGATGGGACACAGCAGGGAGCGGGGTGGACTGACCGGGGAATGGCGTCTAGTTCTGCTGGGACTGTCTGCATGGGGGGTGGGAGAGCCGGGGGTGACTCCACTGGAGTGCGGAGACCTGAGCCTGTCACCTGAGCTGGGAGAGGGCTGGACCCAGGTAACACCTTTGCCCGGAAACTGGACAAAGGCTGGAGGAGGAGCCAAGGGGAGGAGGAGTGAGACTGGGGGAGGGGAGTTTTCAGTTTGGGGCTGGCTGGGAAGATGCAGGAAACCCCAGGTCTGGGGTCTAAGCTCCTTGCCCCCCAGAGGGACCTGGCTGAGGGGTCCTGGTTGTACTTACAAGCCCTGCTTGGAACTGTGTTCCTGTCATCTAATAAACCTTCTGTGTTATTGGCTGGCTGAGAGTCACTGTGAATCGCAGGAAGAGGGGTGCAGGGCCCCGACTCCCCCACACTCCGTGACAAGTTCATATGGACGGGCAGGGTGGGGGCAGGGCCCTGGGTAGAGGATAAGGCTGAGATGGGGGAAGGGAAGGGTTTGGAGAAGAGAGAGGTCAGGCCGAGGCTCTGAGGTGCTGGTGCACCCCACATGGGCCCGGGAGGTCTCATCATCGTGGCCCTGGGGTGAGGGTCTTCAGGCCTGTGCCCACTGATCGCTGTGCAGCTGGCGCTCTGCTCAGTCTTTGGCTGCGGAGCAAATGGGGCGAAGGCTCTGGGGGCGAGTCCCTGCCCTACTCCAGTCCCATGGAGGGTGGGTCCCTACACACCCACCCGCTCACACACCCCACTCCTGTCTTGCGAAGTCCCTTTATGGAAACCTGGCCAATGGTGTCCTTGATGTCACATTGTGTCACCGCAGAGACAGACGCTGCCACAAATGCAGGCGCATCCCCCTCCCTTCCCCCCCCCCCCCAGACACATGGCTCAGGGAGCCCAGTCAGGACTGGGGGTTTCCTGGCGACGCTGGGCAAAGGAGAGTGGAGCCTGAGCGTCTCTGCCCCCCTCTGCTACCCAGCTGGGGTTAATCTCACCTCATGCCCCACGCGGGGTGGGATGGGGCTGAGCTGTGCTGAGAGCTGTAAATCCAGAGCTCGCCCTGGCCCCGGGACCACCTAACGGGCAAAACACCACGAGCCAGGCCCTGTGTCCTGTGAGGAAGCGGGAATGTTCTTAATGTTTTCTCTGAATACTGTGTGGGTGCCTCAGTTTCCCCTATGCAATTCTTAAGTATCTAGGATAAGGGCTGGTTTCAGAGTAACAGCCGTGTTAGTCTGTATTCGTAAAAAGAAAAGGAGTACTTGTGGCACCTTAGAGACTAACCAGTTTATTTGAGCATGAGCTTTCGTGAGCTACAGCTCACTTCATCGGATGCATATGCATCCGATGAAGTGAGCTGTAGCTCACGAAAGCTCATGCTCAAATAAACTGGTTAGTCTCTAAGGTGCCACAAGTACTCCTTTTCTTTTTAGGATAAGGGCTGTGATTGTTGCAGAGCCCTAGAGGGCAGGTGTGTGCAGGGGTCTGCAAAGAGAATGGCCGACTCCCTCTCTCCTGGCAACTGTTGGCCTGGGCCCCTCCTCTGCAAAGGTGCCAACTGACAGTGTTGGAGAACAAAGAGATCTGGTGGCCTCCTGGCCCGGGAAAGAGACAAAGGCTGGAGGAGGAGCCGGGGGGAGGCTGTGGGAGACTGCTGGAGAGAGCTTCAGTTTTGAAGCTGGCTGGGGAAATGGAAGGAGGGCCAGATGGGGCTCTGGCCTCCCTGCCCCCCAAAGATGGACCTGACTAAGGGCTCCTGGTCTCTGTACCTACAAGCTCTGTTTTAAACAATGTTCCTGTCGTCTAATAAACCTTCTGTTTTACTGGCTGGCTGAGAGTCAGGTCTAACTACAAAGCTGGGGGGCAGGACCCACTGGCTTCCCCAGGACCCCACCTGGGTGAACTCGCTGTGGGAAGCACATGATGTGAAAGAAAATGCTAAATGCTCCAAGGTCAAACCTAGGAAGGTGGAAGCCGTGTGAGCTGTGTCCCCTGCAGACAGGCTGCTCCCAGAAAGGAGACTTCCCCAGAGTCCTGACTGGCTTCACAGGGAGTCGTTCCAGAGCATCGCCCGGTAACTCCGTGACAACCCCAGCCCAATGGAAAAGACCTGAATTGTGAGCAGCCCTGGGCCTGGGGGACCCCCTGAACCAGTGGGTTGGACCCTCTCCACTGACCCCCCACCCCCGAGCCATGGCTGCCCCACTTGCTTCCTCATTTTCTCCCCTTCACCCCCTGCTGCAGCTGCTGAGCTCCTGCCTGCGGTGGGCAGCTGGGCTGGCCTGGCTTGGGCTCCCTGAGGTCGGAGCAGCAGGGCCGGCTGGTGGGGAGCTCAGGCCATGGGGCACTGCGGACTCGGGGTCCAGGAGGTGCCGTGCAGCAGAAGGTGCCCTGGAGCCCGACGCCAGGTGGAGGAGAGCGGCCCGGGCGGCCTGGACACAGCGGGTGCTGCTGCTCTAGCTCTGACCCCGCAGCAGGAGCAAGGGGAAGAGTCTGGCTGGGCTCTGGCCGGGGGTCCCGGGGGAGCCTGGGCGAGCTGGGCTGCGCGGCTCCTGTGCGCAGGCTCCGCCGTCCCAGTGGGGATGAGAGTGCCAGGGACGTGGCCTGTGCAGAGCAGCGCCAGGAGGGCACTAGGACCATGCTAGGCAGCCGGCTGAGGGAGAGCCGCGCTGTCTCTTCAGCCGGTGCCTCGGCAGCCACTTGTGGAGACAGGAGGCTGGAGCCAGCGAAGCGCCCGCTTGCCACTGCTGGGGCATGAGCCGGAGGTTCACGGTCACGGCCCTGCCCCGGGAGGAGGGGGCCCCCTGCCAAGAGGCGGCTGCAGCGCTCCACGGAGATGCCGCCCCCCTGCAAGGGGCCCAGCCTGGCAGCCACTCCCGAGAAGACAGCAAAGGTAAGTGATGCTCGGCGGGCACCGGGCGGGCGCCCCGTGGGCAGCACAGAGGGGCTGGCTGCTACAGTGACCTGCCAGGAGCCCTCCCAGTGGGGGGCAGGGACGGTGCTGGGCTGGGGGCTTCAGTCTGCCCTGGGGTGGGTGGGGCTGGCTGCCCCTCTGGGGCGAAGGCTCTGGGGCACTGGGCTGCACCAGCAGCCATGTCTGAGAGGAGCCGGTTTCCTGAGGCCTTTGACGGGGCCTGGCCGGTGGCTTGGAGCAAAAGTTGCGGCTGTGAATGGAAAGAGCGGAAGTGCCTGGGGGTCCCGTGGGGGGCTGGGCTCCGCTCTGGAAAAGGGGGCTAGGCAGGGAGATGGCTGGTTGCCCTGGGTAACCTTTGGCTCTCTCCAGAGGAGCCGGGCGCTCGTTGCCGCCCATTCCCGCCTGCTGGCTGCTGGGGTCAGGGACTTGCCCGGCTGAGCCTGGCCCCCTGGGGGGCTCCTCTCAGCTGAACCCTAAATTAGGGGGGGCCGAGAGCCGCCTGCCCAGGAGCTGGGATGGGCACAGGGCCCGAGGGATGTGCTGGGGCAGGGCCCCCCGGCACATGCAGCGCCCAGCCCCCTGCTGAGTGGTGACTCCGCAGGGTAAAACCCGCCCTGGGCCGTGCCCGCTGGCCCCAGCGAGGGCTCTGCAGCTTGGGGCTCTTGAGAGCGAGACCGAGGGCCGCATATGAACTTCTCCTCCACACAGCCCTGCGGGTGCCCCCCACTCCGGACCTGCAGCCCCCCTAGCCCAGCCCTGGGCTCCCCCCACAGCCCATGCTGGTGCCCCCCAATCCAGCCCCATGCTATTCACTTCTAGGACTTGGACTCCATGTCCTTCTGCTCACACATTCCATAGCCAGCCATGGGCCCGGCATGCTGACCACGCTGCTTGAGCCTCCCGATAGTGGAGGGCAAGACCATTACAAAGCGTGGCCCTCGACCAGCCCTGTGTCGGCCTGTGGAGACGGCGGGTCAGATGTCCAGCCTGCCACCCCCTCCGCTGGCTGCCATTTTGCCCGTCTTTGGAAGCAGGCAACAGCCTGGGCAGCATTTGGCTTCTGTGCATGACTTTGACGTGAGCCTGGAGGCTAATGGTTGGTGGTTAGTGTCTGTCAGGGTCTGTGCGGCGAGAAGGAGCCATGGCATCCTGGATGTGCATGTGTGCACGGGACGTCCTGACTCTGTGTGCCCCATGGGTGTGAGCGTGACGTCATGGCTGCGTGCATGCACGTGTGAGTCTGTCCGTGACGTCCTGGGTCTACACGCACCTGGGCATGTGCACCCGTGAGTCCTGGCTCTGTGTGCAGCCCACAGAGGAAAGGCCCTGGCTGCTGCTGCCAGCTGCGGGTGCTCTCGGAGGCCTGCTCTGGGGAGAGGACTGGGTTCTAGACCTGGCCCTGTCCAAGGGAGCTTTGCACAGTCTGTCCGTGGCAGCCTGGTGCAGTGCGTGGTGTTGCCCCGAGTTAGAGGGTGATGCAGGTGGCAGCGAGGTGCAGGGACTTGCCCAGGCTCGCCAGGGCGAGAAGCTGGCAGTGCTGGGATCCCTGCAGGGATCGTCCCAGTCTGGCCGGAGTGGGGCCTACCCCGGGGGGTCTCCATGCCTGAAGGCAGCCAGCTTCTGCACATGGCTCAGCATTTGGCTCCTGGGAGCAGGGGGTGCTGCGCTCCCCCTCCGGGCCTTTCTGGCTCCGGACCTTGGGCTGGAGCGAGGCAGTTCCCCATGCACAGCGTGTCCCGGAGCACAGGGCTCTTGGCTGCACATCCGGGCCTGTCACTGGAGCCGTATCGATCTCAGAAACCCAGGGGGCTGCAGCCTCACCCGCTGCATCGGAGCTGTGAGTTGTGCCCTCTGCAAGGGCGCCTGGTGTAATATGGCCCCAGTGCCTGGCCCCGCGTGGCAGGGTCTAGGGGCTCGGAGCACAGAGATGCGTGGGTATTTTGGATCCGGGCTGGGTGGGTCGGTGCTGGGGGCTGAGTGGTTCTGGGGCTGGGGGGGTTGTTATATGCCTGGAGGCTGTGGGTGTGTGGCTTGTGCTGTGTGGCCCATGGACCCGTCCCCTGTGCTCTGGCCTGGCCATGGCGGCAGTGCTGGCCCGGCAGGGCGTGGGCAGGTTGCACTGGCCGAGGAGATGGGGCTGAGATGGGAGTGACTGAGAGGCTGGAAGGCACCAGCTCTGTTGGGGGACCTGCCCCTATGCCAAGGTGACTCACTCAGGACGGTGGGGCTGGGAAGGGGAGGGGACTGGAGCGCCCGGCAGGGCTGAGGTTAGCCGTAACAGCCCAGTGGAGCCCAGCAGGGTTGTGGGGGTCAGTGCTAGGGTTGGGAGTAGAAGGGAAGTCAATGCTGAGGTTTGGGGGTCACAGGGAGGTCAGTGTCAGGGTTTGGGGGCCATGGGTCTGGGCAGGGGTTGAAGGGCATGGGATTAAAGTTTGGGAGTCAGGGCAGGGGTTGGGGGTCAGGGGTTTGGGGCTGTGGGGGTTGGGGGTAGGGTCTGGGCAGAGGTTGGGGCCTGTGGGAGTTGGAGTCTGGGCTGGGTCTGGGTCTGTGGGGGTCAGGGGTTGGGGTCTGGACAAGGGTTGGTGGTTGGGGGTCTGGGCAGAGATTGGGGGCTGTGGAGGTTGGGAGTCTGTGGGGATTGGGGGTCTGTGTTGGTGGCTGTAGGGGTCAGGGGTCTGTGGAGGTTGGGGGGCTTTGAGAGTTGGCGGTTGGGGGTCTGGGCAGGGGTGGGGGTCTGTGGGGGTCGGGTTGGGGAGTGTGGGGGTTGGAGGTCTGGGTAGAGGTCGGGGGGCTGTGGGGGTCAGGTTGGGGGCTGTGGGGGTTGGCAGTTGGGGGTCTGGGCAGAGGTTGGGGGCTCTGGGGGTTGGAGGGCTGGGTTGGAGGACTGTGGGGGTTAGCAGTTGGGGGTCTGGGCAGAGGTTGGGGAGCTGTGGGGGTCAGGTTGGGGGCTGTGGGGGTTAGCGGTTGGGGGTCTGGGCAGAGGTTGGGGGCCTGTGGTTGTTGGGTTGGCAGTTGGGGGGCTGTGGAGGTCAGGTTGGGGGTCAGGGCAGGGGTTGGCAGTTGTAAGGGTTGGCAGTTGTGGGTCTGGGCAGAGGTTGGGGGCCTGTGAGGGTCGGATGGGGGGTCTGGGCGGGGGTTGGCGGTTGGGGACTGGGTTGGGGGTCAGGGCAGGGGTTGGGGGCTGTAGGGGTTGGGGGTCTGGGCAGAGGTTGGGGGTCTGTGAGGGTCGGGTGGGGGGTCTGGGCAGGGGTTGGGGGTTAGGGGGCTGGGTTGGGGGTTGGGTGGGAGGTCTGGGCAGGGGTTGGAGGCTGTAGGGGTTGGCAGTTGGGGGTCTGGGCAGAGGTTGGGGGTCTGTGAGGGTCAGGTGGGGGGTCTGGGCAGGGGTTGGGGGTCAGGATGGGGGTCAGGGCAGGGGTTGGGGGCTGTAGGGGTTTGCAGTTGGGGGTCTGGGCAGGGGTTGGTGGTTGGGGAGCTAGGTTGGGGGTCGGGTGGGGGGTCAGGGCAGGGTTTGGGGGCTGTAGGAGTTGGCAGTTGGCGGTCTGTGAGGGTCGGGTGGGGGGTCTGGGCAGGGGTTGGCGGTCAGGTTGGGGGTCTGGGCAGGGGTTGGGGGGCTGGGATGGGGGTCGGGTGGGGGGTCAGGGCAGAGGTTGGGGGTCTGGGCAGGGGGTCGGGTTGGGGGTCAGGGCAGGGGTTGAGGGGCTGGGTTGGGGGTCTGGTGGGGGGTCTGGGCAGGGGTTGGGGGGCTGGGATGGGGGTCAGGTGGGGGGTCTGGGCAGAGGTTTGGGGTCTGTGAGGGTCAGGTGGAGGGTCTGGGCAGGGGTTGGCGGTTGGGGAGCTGGGTTGGGGGTCGGGTGGGGGGTCAGGGCAGGGGTTGTAGGAGTTGGCAGTTGGGGGTCTGTCAGGGCAGGGGTTGGGGGTCGGGGCAGGGGTTGGTGGTTGGGGGTCGGGTGGGGGGTCTGGGCAGAGGTTAGGAGTCTGGGCAGGGGGTCGGGTTGGGGGTCAGGGCAGGGGTTGAGGGGCTGGGTTGGGGGTCGGGTGGGGGGTCTGGGCAGGGGTTGGGGGTCTGGGATGGGGGTCGGGTGGGGGTTCTGGGCAGAGGTTTGGGATCTGTGAGGGTCGGGTGGAGGGTCTGGGCAGGGGTTGGTGGTTGGGGAGCTGGGTTGGGGGTCGGGTGGGGGGTCTGGGCAGAGGCTGGGGGTCTGTGAGGGTCAGGGCATGGGTTGGGGGTCGGGGCAGGGGTTGGCGGGTGGGGATCGGGTTGGGGGGCTGGGCAGAGGCTGGGGGTCTGTGAGGGTCAGGGCATGGGTTGGGGGTCGGGGCAGTGGTTGGTGGGTGGGGATCGGGTTGGCGGTCGGGTTGGGGGTTGGGTTGGGGGGCAGGGGTTGGGGGTCTAGGTTGGGGGTTGGGTGTGGGCAGAGGCTGGGGGTCTGTGAGGGTCAGGGCATGGGTTGGGGGTCGGGGAAAGGGTTGGCAGGTGGGGATCGGGTTGGGGGTCGGGGCAGGGGTTGGCGGTCGGGTTGGGGGTCAGGGCTGGGCAGAGGCTGGGGGTCTGTGAGGGTCAGGGCATGGGTTGGGGGTCGGGGCAGCGGTTGGCGGTCAGGTTGGGGGTCAGGGCAGGGGTTGGGGGGCTGGGTTGGGGGTCAGGTGGGGAGTCTGGGCAGAGGCTGGGGGTCTGTGAGGGTCAGGGCATGGGTTGGGGGTCGGGGCAGAGGTTGGCGGGTGGGGATCGGGTTGGGGGGCAGGGCAGGGGTTGGGGGGCTGTGTTGGGGGTCGGGTGGGGGGGTCGGGGCAGGGGTTGGCGGTCGGGTTGGGGGTCAGGGCAGGGGTTGGGGGGCTGGACAGAGGCTGGGGGTCTGTGAGGGTCAGGGCATGGGTTGGGGGTCGGGGCAGGGGTTGGCGGGTGGGGATCGGGTTGGGGGTCGGGGCAGGGGTTGGGGGGCTGGGTTGGGGGTCGGGTTGGGGGTCAGGACAGGGGTTGGCGGTCGGGTTGGGGGTCAGGTGGGGGGTCTGGGCAGAGGCTGGGGGTCTGTGAGGGTCAGGGCATGGGTTGGGGGTCGGTGCAGGGGTTGGGGGGCTGGGTTGGGGGTCGGTTGGGGGGTCTGGGCAGAGGCTGGGGGTCTGTGAGGGTCGGGGCATGGGTTGGGGGTCGGGGCAGGGGTTGGCGGGTGGGGATCGGGTTGGGGGTTGGGGCAGGGGTTGGGGGGCTGGGTTGGGGGTCAGGTGGGGAGTCTGGGCAGAGGCTGGGGGTCTGTGAGGGTCAGGGCATGGGTTGGGGGTCAGGGCAGGGGTTGGCGGGTGGGGATCGGGTTGGGGGGCAGGGCAGGGGTTGGCGGGTGGGGATCGGGTTGGGGGGCTGGGTTGGGGGTCGGTTGGGGGGTCTGGGCAGAGGCTGGGGGTCTGTGAGGGTCAGGGCATGGGTTGGGGGTCGGGGCAGAGGTTGGCGGGTGGGGATCAGGTTGGGGGTCAGGGCAGGGGTTGGGGGGCTGTGTTGGGGGTCAGGTGGGGGGTCGGGGCAGGGGTTGGCGGTCGGGTTGGGGGTCAGGGCAGGGGTTGGGGGGCTGGACAGAGGCTGGGGGTCTGTGAGGGTCAGGGCATGGGTTGGGGGTCGGGGCAGGGGTTGGCGGGTGGGGATCGGGTTGGGGGTCGGGGCAGGGGTTGGGGGGCTGGGTTGGGGGTCGGGTTGGGGGTCAGGACAGGGGTTGGCGGTCGGGTTGGGGGTCAGGTGGGGAGTCTGGGCAGAGGCTGGGGGTCTGTGAGGGTCAGGGCATGGGTTGGGGGTCGGGGCAGGGGTTGGGGGGCTGGGTTGGGGGTCGGTTGGGGGGTCTGGGCAGAGGCTGGGGGTCTGTGAGGGTCAGGGCATGGGTTGGGGGTCGGGGCAGGGGTTGGCGGGTGGGGATCGGGTTGGGGGGCTGGGTTGGGGGTCGGGTGGGGGGTCAGGGCAGGGGTTGGGGGTTGTAGGAGTTGGCACTTGGGGGTCTGTCGGGGCAGGGGTTGGGGGTTGGGGGTCGGGTTGGGGGGCAGGGCAGGGGTTGGGGGGCTGGGTTGGGGGTCGGGTGGGGGGGCTGGGCAGAGGCTGGGGGTCTGTGAGAGTCAGGGCATGGGTTGGGGGTCGGGGAAAGGGTTGGCAGGTGGGGATCGGGTTGGGGGTCGGGGCAGGGGTTGGCGGTCGGGTTGGGGGTCAGGGCAGGGGTTGGGGGGCTGGGCAGAGGCTGGGGGTCTGTGAGGGTCAGGGCAGGGGTTGGGGGTCGGGGCAGGGGTTGGCGGGTGGGGATCGGGTTGGGGGGCAGGGCAGGGGTTGGGGGGCTGGGTTGGGGGTCGCGTGGGGGGGCGGGGGACCTTGCTCGCTGGGGCTCGGTCGCTGGTGGCCGGGGCTGCCCGGGCCGGGGGCCGGTCGCTGGTTCAAGGCCGGGCAGGCTGCTCCCTCTGCTGGCTGCGGCGGGAAGTGCAGGGCTGTCCCGGAGCCGGGCGCTGGGGGGGAGCTCGGGCCTGGACCCGCGGGGTTGGGCGGGGCCGCGAGTCTGGCCCCGGCCCGGTGCCGGTTTGGTGTGTCTGAGCATCCAGCGCAGATGGCTCCCGCCCCCCTTGGGAAACCTCCCGCCAAGGGGCCTCCGCGACCTCCCCCGCGTCCTTCCGTTGTCCCCGGTTCTTGCAGCTGGGAAGTTTTTCCTGAGATTTGATCTCAGTCTGCCGTGCGCAGTTTGAGCCCCTCGCCTCTTGGCCGGCCCCGTGCGGCCAGAGAGAACCGCTTTTCTCCAGCGTCTCTGTGGCAGCCTGTCAGGTATCTGAGGACCGCTCCCGTGTCCCCCTCACTAATCCCGCTTCATCCCCCCTCTCCCCCCAAAGACCGGCACCCTCTGGCAGCTAGACCATGTGCCCCATGCTAGAGGCTCCTGCTTTGACGTCGACAGGCGCCGGGTCTGGTCCCTCGGCCGACCCATCCTGGGGCAAGGTACCTGCCGCGGGGCGTCTGTAATGCTAGACCAGGCCCTGCGCCCCGCCGCTCAGGAGCCCTGCTGCCTCACGTGGGCGGGGGGTGTTCCTGGGGGGCCTGCCCCACGGAGAGGCCAGCAGCTCCTTCACCCCCCCCACTCCGCTAGCTGCAGTGGGCGAGCTCAGGGCTGGGGCGGTGACGGTTTTAGGGTCCAGCCCTGCTGATGGGGTGTGTGCTGTAGAACCGCTGACCCCAAGTGCTCCGAGATCAGGAGACATTAACCCCGGGACTTCCGGGCTCTGTCTCTGCCGCTGAGTCACTGAGGCCCACGGGCCGCGCTCAGGCCACCTCTTCCCAGATTGTCTTTGCAGCCACGAGGGCTAGAAACTTGCTGCTCATTACAACTGGAAGCTGAGATTCTCCTGCTCGCTTGACTCCAGCAGCTCTCGCGAGACCCCCGCTGCGATTGTTACAGCTGGCCGCGGTGCGTGCGTGTCAGGGCGAAGGGAGGGGCCTGCAGCGGCTGCGGGGTGCCAAGCCGTGGCAGTGGTGCGAACAGCTGGGGTAATGGGAGCAGACGGAGTGGACTGAGCAGGTGCTTGTGGCCAGAGAGGGGGGACCCACCCTGGCTGTTCCAGACAGCAGCCCTGCTCCCCCGCCAGCTCAGCAGTGGTTAATGGCCGTTCCCCGCTCCGGGATGCTTGGGGGCCCCTCTGGGTTTGGTGGGTCCCAGTTCCAGCTTCCTAACCGCTGCCCCCCACCCTCTGCACCAGACTGACCAGGCAGGGCTGCTCTCGCGCTGGGCAGCACACGGCACGATGGGTTCTGGTCAGCACTCCTGCAGCGGGACCACGGCCGTGTGCCCTGTGAACGGCAGCGAGCCGTAACACAAGCTGTCGCACGCACATGTGCACCCTCAATGCACAAACAGACAGTGCACAACATAACGCACATGCACACCCACACTGCACAGAGTGCACACACACAGGGCACACACTCATACAACACACATGTACACACAATGCAGCCGTGCACACACTCATTCAACGCACACACACACCCGCTCAGGGGGCTCAGAAATCACAGCCCAAGAGCATGACTGGGACTGGTGATTTCTGGCCTCGGGCTGGCGGTGCTGGAGAGCGGCTTGGAGGGGCCGGCTCCTGCCTGCTCCCCGACTGCAAGAGCTGGAGCCTCCTCCCTGGCCACCAGGGGTCACCCTTGGCCACATGCAGCCTGCAACCCTGTCTGGCCAGGCTGGAGCTGGGCTGGGGGGGCCGCTTGCTGTCCTGCCCTGAGCCCCCTGCTCACCCATTGACCCCTCAGGGCGGCTTTTCTCCCACAGGGCCTGGGGGTGGATGGAGGGGCAGCGGCCGGGCCTAGCTGTCTGTGTGGGGGTGACAGAGCCATGGGGGGAAGAGGCCAGGCTGGGGGTGTCTCTGGGATCCCTTAGGGGCGATGTGCAGGATCCCCTCCCTGGCCACACCTGGGGTGGGGAGCAAAGGGCTGCAAATGCAAAGGAGTTCCCCAGGCACCTGCTTCACTGCCCTCCCCGCCCCCCCACCCTGCCATGCCCTTTCCTGCCCCCCCCCAGTCCTCTCCCTGCACCCTCACCCCACCCTGCATGCCCAGTTCTCTCCCTGCACCCCCACCACCTCCCTGCACCCGACCCGAGCCTCTCCCTGCACCCCCAGCCCTCTCCCTGCAGTCCTGCCCTCTCTGTCCCTATCTCTCTGCACTTCCCCTCCCCCTGCAGTTCCCTCCTTGCACCTTGCCCTTAATTCTCTGTCCCCCTCCCCGTGCACTCAGCACCACCCTGTCCCTCTCCCTACCCCACCCCACCTCTGGCCACGGCTTGTGTCCATGCCCCCTGAGCTGGGCACCGCTGCCTGCATCTGCTGTGGGTTTTCCCAACACAGATGAGCCCACAACGACCTCAGGCCAGGGGCTGCAGCACTCTGGGGTGGGGGTTGTCACGGAGTCCCTGGGCGATGCTCTGGCACTGCTCCCCATGAAGCCAGTCAGGACTCTGGGGAAGTCGCCTTTCTGAGAGCAGCCTCTCTGCAGGACACACAGCTCATGCAGCTTCCACCTTCCTGGGTCTGACCTCGGAGCATTCAGCCTCCTCTGCCCCTCCGTGCGCTTCCCACAGCGAGTCCGCCCAGGCGGGGCTCCTGGGGAAGCCAGAGGGTCCTGCCCCTCAACTTCGCAGTCAGACGTGACTCTCAGCCAGCCAGTAAAACAGAGCTTTATTAGACGACAGGAACATGGTCTAAAACAGAGCTTGTAGGTGCAGAGAACAGGACCCCTCAGCTGGGTCCATTTTGGGGGGCAGTGAGCCAGACAACCCCATCTGCACTTCACTCCATGTCCCCAGCCAGATCCAAACTGAAAACCCTCTCCAGCCCCTCCTCCTCTGGGCTTTGTCCCTTTCCCAGGCCAGGAGGTCACCGGATTCCTTTGTTCTCCAGCCCTTTAGCTCTCACCTCGCAGGGGGGAAGGGTCAGACCATCAGGTGCCAGGAAACAGGGTGTCAGCCATTCTCTGTGTCCAGACCCCTGCACACACCTGCCCTCTAGGGCTCTGCAACAATCATACACCCTTACCCCACCACCTAGATACTTAAGAACTGCATAGGGGAAACTGAGGCACCACCGCACTATTCAGAGGAAACCTTAAGAACTGTCCCACTTTGTCACAGGGGCGGAGGGGGGTGAGTCCAGAAGGAAACACCACCCTGAGGCTCCCACCTGCCAGGGACCCGGGCTACAGGAGTCCAGTACCTGGAAGCCCAGCCCCTGCCATGGGGTTACCCTTGGGCACAGACACACCTGGCTCAGTGTGTCCCCTCCCTGCATCTCTTCTTGGGGCCTGGGTGGCTTGGGGCAGGGCTACAATGGGCGGGGGGACTGTGCCAGGGAATGTGCGGGCTGGGCAGGGCTGAGCTGGGGCAAGAGGGGGGCTGACGGGGCAGGGCTGAGCTGGGGCAAAGGGGGTCTGTGATGGGGGGCTGGGCAGGGCTGAGCTGGGGCGCAGGGGGGCTGTGATGGGCAGGGCTGAGCTGGGGTAAAGGGGTCTGTGATGGGGGGCTGGGCAGGGCTGAGTTTGGGTAAGGGGGGACGGTGATGGGGCAGGGTTGAGCTGGGGCGAGGGGGGGCTGTGATGGGGGCAGGGCTGAGCTGGGGTAAGGGGGGCTGTGACGGGATGATGGGGCAGGGCTGAGCTGGGGCGAGGGGGGGCTGTGATGGGGCAGGGCTGAGCTGGGGCGAGGGGGTCTGTGATGGGAGGCTGGGCAGGGCTGAGCTGGGGTAAGGGGGAGCTGTGACGGGGTGATGGGGCAGGGTTGAGCTGGGGCGAGGGGGGGCTGTGATGGGGGTAGGGCTGAGCTGGGGCAAGGGGGGGCTGGGCAGGGCTGAGCTGGGGCAAGGAGATCTGTGATGGGGGGCTGGGCAGGGCTGAGCTGGGGTAAGGGGCGTCTGTGACAGGGTGATGGGGTAGGGCTGAGCTGGGCCGGGGCAAGGGGGGGTTGTGACGGGGTGATGGGGCAGGGCTGAGCTGGGCAAAGGGGTCTGTGATGGGGGGCTGGGCAGGGCTGAGCTGGGGTAAAGGGGGGCTGTGACTGGGTGATGGGGCAGGGCTGAGCTGGGGCGAGGGGGGGCTGTGACAGGGTGATGGGGCAGGGCTGAGCTGGGGCAAGGGGGGGCTGTGACAGGGTGATGGGGCAGGGCTGAGCTGGGGTAAGGGGGTGCTGTGATGGGGCAGGGCTGAGCTGGGGTAAGGGGGGGCTGTGATGGGGCAGGGCTGAGCTGGCAAGGGGGGGCTGGGCAGAGCTGAGCTGAGGCAAGGGGGTCTGTGATGGGGGGCTGGGCAGGGCTGAGCTGGGGTAAGGGGGGCTGTGACGGGCAGGGCTGAGCTGGGGCAAGGGGGGGGCTGTGACAGGCAGGGCTGAGCTGGGATAAGGGGGGGGCTGTGATGGGGCAGGGATGAGCTGGGGCGAGGGGGTCTGTGATGGGGGGCAGACAGGGCTGTTCCAGGCAGGGGTGGGGACCAAGTGGGGGCGCTGTGCAGACCCAGGGGCAGGCGGTGACTTGGATCACAGCAGCAGCCTGGGCGGAGGGGGGGAGCCGGTTTGGCACGTGCTGTGTGGGGCTCGGGCCAGGCCCTTCCTGGGGCGCTGGGGGGTCGGTTCAGCGTCCCCCAGAGCTGTGACTCGTCTGCTGGTTTTCGTCCTCCCTCCACACCCCGGCCTGCCTGGGAGGTTTTGCCAGGGCCAGCCAGGACTGCAGGGATCCCGCTCTTGGCCTGATTGACGCCTGCCCCCCTCCTGCTGTCCCTGTCCCTGGCGCAGGGGCAGAGCAGGACCCCGATGGGGGGGCAGGGTTACCCCCTCTCCCCTCCCTCCCCCTCCCCCTGGCGCCCCGGGCAGACTCACAGATTCAAAGTGATTCTTAAAATAATGCCTTGAACTAGCTTGCTGGAGGCTGCCGGCCCCAGCAAGGACCTGGTTGCTGTGGCAACCCCTGACTCCGCTTGCTGGGGGGGTGAGCACCATGACTGGCATATTCCTGGCTTGGGACATGGTGCCAGGGGGCCCAGCTGGTGTGGGGGGTGGGGAGCAGGGCTGCGCCATGGGGCAGGTGCATGTCCTGTGCACCCTGGATCCAGAATGTCTCACTGGGGTTGGGGGGCCGGGAGCCGGACTCTGCTGCCTACCCCCTGTGCTGTGAACCCTGGGCAGGGAGGGGGCTGGGCCAGGCTCCAGCCCCATGGGTACCACGCCGGCAGTGACTGGAGGGTGCCCAATCTGATGCCCATTCAGTGCCTGCTGTTGGGCGTCTCAGCTGGGTTCCTGTCCACCCCACTTGAGTCTCCTGCATGCACCTTCCACCCTCCACGGTTCCTGGCCCCACGCCAGCCCAGCTTGTTCCTGACCCAGCCCCACGGCAGGGTGTGTGGGGAGGCTTGTGGGGGTTCAGGGGCAGGGGGGTGGCAGCATGGGGGAGGCGGACGAGGATGCTGGGGGAGGCAAAGCCCCGGGAACAGGTGGTGTACAGAGAAGATGGTCAGATACAGCTGTGACACCACGGAAATCTCCATGGTACCAAACTGGATAAGGAGGCTCTCTTGTTTCCATGGAAACCAGGCCCCGTGTCATTTCTCTCGCGCTGTTCCCTAACGTTACTGGGATCATCCGAGCTGTTCGCCAGCCCTGCGGTGCGGGAGGCGTCTGTGCTGTCCAGAGCGGGGCGGGGGCTGCTGGGCCCAGAGCTGGGCCGGCTGCGGGGGATGCTGCATTGGCATCAGCCGGGGGGCTGGGTAACGGGGCTCCGTTGCTCGGGGTTGGGGTTGCTGGTGGTTACCATGGAGACGTGCTGTGTGCCTGTCAGGGGAATCTGCCGACCCAGCTTGGTGCTGCCTAGCTGGGGTGGGGAAGCAGGAGGCTGAGCCAGGGGAGGGCAGAGGGCCGGGATGCAGGCAGCCCCTCCGCCACCTGAGCAGGTCCCGCCCCATCCGCTGCCCCGTGTGCCTGTCCCCCGCACAGAGAGGGGGCCCTGCCAGCTCCAGAGCCCTGTGGGCACTGGCCCTGCCGCATGTGCAGGGAGACAGAGCTGGGCACGGCAGGGGGTCCGGTGAGCAGGGCACCCCCGGAGCAAACCCCAAACCCTGGGACAGTCCTGCCCCAGGCAGACAGAGTCCCCTTCGGTCAGCCCTGTGCCCTAACCAGGTCTGATACAAAGTGCCCTATTGTGGTGCTAGGGGGCGCTGTGCTGCAGGGGCAGGCTGGGCAGCGACAGGCCAGGGCGCAGCAGGGGGCGCTGTGCTGCGGGCGGCAGAGAAGGGCGCAGTAGGGGGCGCTGTGCTATGGGTGGCGAGGAAGGGCGCAGTAGGGGGCGCTGTGCTGCAGGTGGCAGGGCGCAGTAGGGGGCGCTGTGCTGCGGGTGGCAGGGGGTGGCAGGGGGTGCTGGGCTGTGGCCGGTAGGGCAGGGCGCAGTAGGGGGTGCTGTGCTGCGGGTGGTGGGGCGCAGTAGGGGGTGCTGTGCTGCGGGTGGCAGGGCGCAGCGGGGGGCTCTGTGTTGAGCTGCAGGGAAAGGGATCAGCCCGGGTATCTGGAAGGAAGGGGGCTGGGGGTGCGGGGACTGGCCTTCTCTGCCACTTCCCTCCTGCTGTGTCTCCCCAGGCCCAGCCGGGAGTTACCGGCTGCTCGCTGGCCTGGGCAGCGGTGAGGAAAACAGCCAAGGGGAGGATGCAATGTCCTCTGCACTGCGCCGTACTGGGGGGGCAGCTCCCCCCACAGCCAGCCTGCTGCCCTGCTCCCTGCAGCACCCCAGCTGCCCCCATCACGGTCTGAGCAGCCCCCAGCGCCGCTGGGCACGGCGGGCTGCCAGTGCGTCCCGTTGGTGAGGGGGCTGGTGCTCAGCTCTGAGCTGCTCCCACGGGCTCCTGGCTGTAGGGAATGGAGCTGGCCGGCAGGAGCGGGTGGGGGGCTCTGCAATGTGCCCCAGCTCCAGCTGCTGAAAAGCCTGCACTTTAGCTGACCCCGTGCCTGGGCCAGGCCCCCAGCCCTGGCGAACATCTGGGCAGGAGACATGCCAGACTGTGTGGGCAGGCAGAGGGGCTCCTGCCTGGGGATGGGCTCATGCCCGCCCCCCCCCCGCATTGCTATGCTGCCCCATAGACCCTCATCCCCCCCATCGGCTCGATCCTCCTCAGGCTGCTGCTCTGTCTGCCCGGCGCCAGCTCCCTGCCCAGCCAGGAGGTAGACGAGGCCTGCGCTGTCTGGGATGTGCCCAGTACAGGGCGCACCAGGCTCTGGACACAGCCATGGCAATCCTGGCTCCCTGCTCCCCTTTTCTCCCATTCCTGCTGTCTTTGGCTTTGAAGGGAAGGTAGCTGAAGAACCAAACCGCAGAGTGATGCCTGGGCTGGGCCCCATGCTGCAGGGGTGGGGGGACCCCTTGAGTGACAGGGTGCCCCCCAAGCCCCCCCATCCACGTCACCAGGGCACTGCAAAGCCTCATCTGTGCCCTGGGTGAGCACTGGTGCTGCCACACGCCTCCCTCGGTCACTGCCACAGGGCAGCAGCTGGCACCAGCCCCTGAGCTCAGCTTCCCCGGGCCTGGCCCTTCTACTGGCTTCGGGGCAGGGGTAGGTGATGCTGGCACAGCCCATCCTGGGCTGTGGCCAGGAAACAGCCTTGCAGGGGGGCAGCACTCAGGCAGGTGCCAGCTTTGGTGCCCCCATGAGCAGAGCCTGCCCTGGGGTTCCCTGCCGATGGGCCCACTCTGACTGATTCTGCGACACTTGGGGAGAATCCGGGGAAAAGCCAGTGCCCTGCTTTGGCAAGGGGCTCCCAGGCAGGCTTGGAGGGCAGCTGGGAGCCCCTGAATCCCCCCAGATCTGCTGAGCTGTGACTCCTCCCTGCTCCCAGCTGTCCGGAGATTTCCCAGTGCCGCCGGCTCCCAGCTGCTGCTGTTCCCATTCCGAGCACGTCCCTCCAGGGCAGCCGCTCTCCATAAGCCACTGCCCGTGGGGTGCGGGCAAGCAGAGCAGAAGGGGTCAGGGCCCAGCCAGCCCCAGGGCAGAGTCCCAGGCACCCCTGGGATGGGACCTGCCCCCAGCGGGGAGACTGGGGTCTCCTGTGAAGGGACGGAGATGGGGATTGTGTTGGGCAGGTGGCGCTTGTGGCAGAGGTGAGCTGGCTGCGGCAGGCAGAGAGTGGCCCTGGGGGGCTGTGCCAAGGCACGGGAAGGACCCTGAGGGCAGCCTAGGGGCCACAGATTTCCCAGAGCCCTGCTTGGACTCTGCCTCTGCCACCTGTCCTGGCAAGAGCAGCCATGATCCAAGACACAGCGTCGGCCTAGCCCTGCTCTCACCTGCCAAGGCCCAGGCTGCTCTCCTCAATACTGACCTCCGGTCCCTGCTCTCCCAGCCCTGGGCTCCCCCCAGCTCTGCCGATGCCCCTCACTCCTGAGCTGCAGCCACAACCTCCCCCGTGACGCCTCGAGCCCCTGCTGCTGCCCCCAACCCCCTGTGACCCAGGGGCCCTCTGTGCTGCCCCCAACCCCCTGTGATGCCCAGAGCTCTCCAGGCTGCCCCTGTGCCTGGGGAGTGCCTCTCATGAAGCCGAAGTTGGTTGCCAGGTGTCGGCCTTGGCTGATCGCAGACTGTCCCCACCTCTAACCTCCAGCCTGGAAATTCCCTCTACTGTGCTGGTGGCAATAATGCCCCATCCCAGGGAGTTTGGGGGAGTCCAGGCCCTGCACCCCTCTTCCTGGGATTCACTGAGACTCTCAGCCAGCCAGTAAAACGGAAGGTTTATTGGACAACAGGAACACAGTCCAAAACAGAGCTTGTGGGTACAACCAGGACCCCTCAGTCAAGTCCTTCTGGGGGAGCAGGGAGCTTAGACCCCAGCCCTGGGGTTCCCTGCGTTCCTCCAGCCAGCCCCAAACTGAAACTAAACCCCCCCAGCAGGTTCCCTTCTGCAGCCTCTGTTCACATTCCTGGGCAGAGGTGTCACCTCCCCCTCCCCCTCCTGGCTCAGGTTACCGGCTCTCAGGTCTCCCAGTGAAACTCCCCTGCCACATTCCCAGGTCAACACTCCCCCCTCCCTGCTGCGTCCCATCTCTCCCCCCTTCGAGACTGAACGGAGCAGGGTCACTGTAACCAGTGACCTGGGGAAGTTCGGGGCCCCCTCTCCGGGACAGCGCATCCGCTATCAGGTTGGCACTTCCCTTCACGTGGACCACGTCCATGTCGTAATCCTGCAGGAGCAGGCTCCACCTCAGGAGTTTGGCGTTGGCTCCTTTCATCTGGTGCAGCCAGGTCAGGGGAGAGTGGTCGGTGTAGACGGTGAAGTGTCGCCCGAAGAGATAGGGCTCTAGTTTCTTAGGGCCCACACCACGGCCAGGCACTCCTTCTCGATGGCCGCGTAGTGTTGCTCCCGGGGTAGCAACGTCTTGCTCAGGTATACGATGGGGTGTCTCTCCCCCTTTTCATCCTCCTGCATTAACACCGCCCCCAGTCCCGTGTCTGAGGCGTCGGTGAACACGACAAAGGGCTTGTCAAAGTCTGGGTTTGCCAGAACTGGGCCACGGACCAGAGCCTCCTTCAGCGCCCGGAAAGCCTCCTGGCACTGCTCGGTCCAGACCACCTTGTCTGGCTTCTCCTTCTTGCATAGCTCAGTGATGGGGGTGGCGATGGCGCTAAAGTGGGGCACAAATCTTCGGTAGTATCCTGCCATCCCAATAAAGGCTTGGACTTGCTTTTTGGTGTGGGGAGCGGGCCAGTCTCTGATCACCTCCACCTTGGCTGGTTCCGGCTTTAGGCGGCCGCTCCCCACCCGATGGCCCAGGTAAGATACTTCAGCCATCCCCACCTTGCACTTCTCCGCTTTGACAGTCAGCCCAGCCCCCTGGAGTCGGTCCAGCACTTGTCTAACCTGGGACACATGGTCCTCCCAGGTCTGGCTAAAGACACAGATGTCATCAATATACACCACGGCAAAACTCTCCATCCCCCTCAGTAGCTGGTCCACCAGGCGCTGGAAGGTGGCCGGCGCTCCCTTGAGGCCGAAAGGCAGGGTCAGGAACTCATAAAGCCCCAGAGGGGTGATAAAGGCCGATTTCAGCCGGGCATCTGCATCCAGCGGCGCTTGCCAGTAGCCCTTTGTAAGGTCCATGGTGGTAAGGTACCGAGCTCCTCCCAGCTTGTCTAGGAGCTCGTCCGGCCTGGGCATGGGGTAGGCATCAGATACAGTGATGGCATTGAGCTTCCGATAGTCCCCACAGAACCGGACCGACCCGTCCTTTTTGGGGACCAGCACCACCGGTGAGGCCCAAGGGCTGGCCGATGGCTGGATCACCCCCAAAGCCAGCATGTCCTGGACCTCTCTTTCCAAGTCCTGAGCAGTTTTCCCTGTGACTCGGAAGGGGGAGCATCTTATCGGCGGGTGCGACCCTGTCTGCACCCGGTGGACAGTCAGATTAGTGCGTCCAGGCTGGTTGGAAAACAGCTGTCGGTACGGATGCAGCACCCCCCTGACCTCAGCTTGCTGGGCAGGGGTTAGCTGATCCGAGAGGGGAATTGTTTCCAGGGGGGAACCAGCTCTGGTCCCAGGGAATAGATCTATTAAGGGTCATCTCCCTGCTCCTCCCACTGTCTGCACACGGCCAACACCACATTCCCCCTGGCATAATATGGCTTCATCATATTCACATGGTACACCCGGCGGTGGTGGGCCCGGTTCGACAGCTCCACCAAATAGTTTACCTCATTGAGCTGCTTGACGACCTTGAAAGGGCCCTCCCAGGCGGCCTGTAGTTTGTTCTTTCTCACGGGGATGAGAACCATCACCTGATCCCCGGTGGCGTAGGCCCGGGCCCACGCCGTGCGGTCATACCAGACCTTCTGCTTCCTCTGGGCTCTGGCCAGATTCTCCCTGGCCAGGCCCATGAGTTCAGCCAGTCTCTCTCGGAAGATCAGGACATACTCCACCACTGACTCTCCATCGGGAGTGGCCTTCTCCTCCCACTCGTCTCTCATCAGGTCCAGGGGGCCCCTCACCCTCCTTCCATATAACAGTTCAAAAGGCAAAAATCCGGTAGACTCCTGGGGTACCTCCCTGAACGCGAACAGCAGGTGAGGTAAGTACTTGTCCCAATCCTGCGGGTGCTGGTTCATAAAGGTTTTCAGCATCATCTTTAGCGTCCCATTGAACCTCTCCACCAGCCCATTGGACTGGGGGTGATAAGCTGAGGCCCAGTCGTGCCGGTCCCCACATTTCTCCCACAAGCACCAGAGCAGGGCCGACATGAAGTTGGACCCTTGGTCTGTCAAGACTTCCCTGGGGAACCCCACTCGGCTGAAAATGGTCAGGAGCGCATCTGCCACAGTGTCTGCTTCAATGGAAGCTAAGGGCACTGCCTCGGGGTAGCGGGTGGCGAAATCTACCACCACCAGAATGTATTTCTTCCCCGACCGGGTCGTCTTGCTGAGAGGCCCCACGATGTCCATGGCCACCTTCTGGAAAGGCTCCTCTATGATGGGCAAAGGTCTCAAGGCCGCTTTCCCCTTGTCCCGGGCCTTCCCCACCCTCTGACAGGGGTCACAGGATCGGCAATACTGCCGGACGGTGGTAAAGATCCCGGGCCAGTAAAAGTTCTGTAGCAACCTCTGCCGGGTGCGCCGGATTCCCTGGTGCCGAGAGGGGGATGTCATGGGCCAGGTACAGGAGCTTGCGACGATACTTCTGGGGGACCACCAGCTGCCTCCTGATCCCACAGGACTCCCCTTCCCCTGGGGGAGCCCATTCTCGGTACAGGAACCCCTTCTCCCACAGGAACCTCTCCTGGCAGCCTCTCCTCATGGTCCGTCCCACACTGAGGTCGGCCAGGTCCCTGAGCTTCCGCAAGGAGGGATCTTTCCTCAACTCGGCCTGGAACTCAGCGGCTGGGGAAGGGATGGGGCCCAGTTCCCTCTCATTGGCCAAGTCTGAGGCCACAGCCTCATTGAGCCATGCCCCTCGACGCTCCCTCCCCACCAGGGTAGGGTCCTGTGCCTCCGGTGTGGTACCCTCCGCAAGGTCAGGTCGCAGTGCCCCTCGCCGGCTCTGGCTACGGGTCACAACCAAGGCGGTCTGGGGGTTGGTTGGCCAGTCCTCTAGGTCTCCCCCATCAAAACCTCAGTGGGCAAATGGTGGTGTACCCCCACATCCTTGGGACCCTCCTTGGCCCCCCATTTCAGGTGTACCCTTGTCCCGCCCACCCCTGTCAGGGTCAGGTAAGTGTTGGGCACCACCAGATCTGGGGCCACCACCTCGGGCCGGGCCAGCGTCACCTCCGCGCCCGTATCCCAGTATCCATTGACCTTCCTCCCATCCACCTCCAGGGGAACAAGGCACTCTCTCCGGAGGGACAGCCCCACGCCCACCCTGTAAACCGAGCACCCTGAGTCCAGAGCCTCCAGCCCTCTGGTGGAGCTGGCCGGGGGTACTCTTCCCTCCTGAGCAGGTGGTGAGCTGGCAGCCCCCCTTGCCTGTGTCGTCTGCCCCTCGTCCAGCTGGGTCCCTACCCAGTTAACCCTGGGTAGGTTGGGTCTGCTCAGTCTGTCCCTGAGCCTGGGGCACTGGGTCCGTACGTGGCCTCTCTGGCCACAGTGATAGCAGCTCAGGTCACGTTGGTCCCCTCGAGCGGGTCGGAGGGGCCCGACGCCAGGCGTTCCCCTTTGGAGGGGGTTCTCCCTATTTCCCCGCTGGGAGGCCCCATGGTGACTCTCTCTCTGCATCGGGGGGGCCTGTTCTTTTGGGACTCCTCCCGGCTACCCCCTGACCGACTGTTCACAAACTCGTCGGCCAGATGCCCTGCGTGCTGGGGGTTCGCGAGCTTTTTGTCCACCAGCCACAGCCTCAGGTCGGAAGGGCGCTGTTCATACAGTTGCTCCAGTACGAACAGGTCAAGCAGGTCCTCTTTAGCTTGGGCCCCCGCTGTCCACTTGCGGGCACATCCCTGCATCCGGTTGACCCGTTGTAGGTAGGTGACCTCAGGTGTTTTACGCTGACTCCGGAACCTTCTCCGGTACATCTCGGGGGTCAGCCCAAACTCACGGAGCAGGGCCTGTTTGAACAGTTCATAGTCCCCTGCCTCTGCCCCTGTCATTCGGCTGTACACCTCCACGGCTTTGGGGTCCAGTAAGGGGGTGAGGAACTGGAGCCTGTCTGCAGGGTCAACCCTGTGCATCTCGCAGGCATTCTCAAAGGCCGTCAGGAAGCTATCTATGTCCTCCCCCTCCTTCCGCTGGGCCAGGAAGCACTTATCAAAGCTCCTTGCAGTCTTGGGTCCCCCCTCACTCACCGCAGTTGGGGTCCCACTGCTCCTTAGCCTGGCCAGCTCCAGTTCATGCTGTCTTTGTTTCTCCTTCTCCTGACGCTCCCTCTCCTTCTCCTCCTGCTCATGTTGACGTTGTTTCTCCTTCTCCTGACGTTCCCTCTCCTTCTCCTGACGCTCCCTCTCCTTCTCCTCATGTTCCCGCTCCTTCTCCTGACGTTCCCGCTCCTTCTCCTCCTGCTTATGTTGACGTTGTTTTTCATGATCCTCCAGCTCCCTCATTTTCATCTCCCTCTCCCATTCCAGCCACATCCGCTCCAGGGATGGGGAGCTCTGCCGGGAGGATCCCCTGCTGGCTGCCGCGGTCAGGGTGCCCTCGGTATTTGCCGGGCTTTCCCCAAGCCCTCCCCCAGGCAAAGGTAGGAAGGGTCTCGGGATGTCCTCAGCAGCAGTCTGACCCCTCCCAGCCCGGTCAGGCCCCAGGGCCCACGCTGCGTCCGCCAGGGGGTTATCCAAACGATTCCTCTCCTCCAACTGGGCAATCAGCTGTCCCTTGGTAGACCTCCCAATGCGCAGCCCCCTCTGCCTGCACAGCTCCACCAGGTCGCTCTTAAGGCGTTTAGCGTACATCTCCCGGCTGGCCACTCGCAGGCCGGGCAGCTTTCCACGGTTTCCAGGAAAAACCCCTGGTGTGCCAGTCCTTCTTGAGGTCACCACCTCTTTGCCAGGGTCGAGCTGCAGACTCCTCCGCCCCTGGGACCGCTCACTGTAATCCCCCGGGGGACCCTGTTACTGCAAAAGTCCTTCTCTCTGGTCACACACTCCCAGGGGTTAACCGCCCCCTGAAACTGTCTCTCTCTGACTCTTCAGCACGCCTGGTCCCTGTCAATCCCCCTTCGTTTTACTGCTCCCCAGTCACTTACTGCAGGAAGTGCTGTCCACGGGGTGCAGTACATCCCTCCGCTGACACCAGTTGTCACGGAGTGTGGGGGAGTCCAGGCCCTGCACCCCTCTTCCTGGGATTCACTGAGACTGTCAGCCAGCCAGTAAAACAGAAGGTTTATTGGACAACAGGAACACAGTCCAAAACAGAGGTTGTGGGTACAACCAGGACCCCTCAGTCAAGTCCTTCTGGGGGAGCAGGTAGCTTAGATCCCAGCCCTGGGGTTCCCTGCGTTCCTGCACCCAGCCCCAAACTGCAAACTAACCCCCACAGCAGGTTCCCTTCTGCAGCCTCTGTTCACATTCCCGGGCAGAGGTGTTACCTGGCCCCAACCCGCTCCTGGCTCAGGTGACAGGCTCTCAGGTCTCCCATCCCCAGGGCACATTCCCAGGTCAACACTCCCCCCTCCCTGCTGCGTCCCATCGTCACACCAGGGAAGGGCCAGTGGTGAACTCTGTGCAGGGACAGGGAAGGACCCGGCGCCAGGGTGATTCCTAGCACCTGGAAAATGAAACAGCTAAGGGTTAATGGCTGCGTTACCAGCCTGCCTAGTACCAGCTGGCAGTGCTGATGGTGCAGAGTGGGGCCCAGGGTTGTCTCTCTCAGGGTGAATGTCTGTCTGCCTGCAGGCAGCAGGGCCCTGAAGTGGTGAGCTGCACCTCCAATGAGCTGCGAGGCAGGAGCCGCACGGGCCAGTCCCGGTGGGGTCGGGGGGTCAGGGCCTCTGCGCCAGGGAGACCGGGTTATTAAACGGGAGATTTATCGCCTGTCTCCCCAGCGCACCTGGCGGAACAGAGCGGGCGACGCTGCAGGAGCAGCCAGCACCATGGCCGTAAATCCGCCCGCTGCCGCCCCTTATCGTCCGTCTGCTGCAGCGCCACCCCCAGTGCCAAGGGCCTGCTGGCCCCACCCCCGCCTCTTCCCTGCCCATGCCCTAGGTGCCACGGGGGCTGCGATGGGGCCTTGCCAGGCTTTCTGCATGGCAAAGGGGGAGCCATAGGCCCTGCCTCGTGGCGGGAGGGGTGCTTTGTTGCTTTGGTCCCCAAGAGGCCTAGCCCAGGTCTGGTGGGCACCCTGAATACAGAGCATGCTGCCAGCCAGAGCTCGCCCTTCTTGCCCAGCTCTTCCCTCCACGCTGCCAGCACGGCTGCCTTTGGTGTGCAGGGTCTGGCTGGGGAGACCAGAGCAAGGGTGACAAACCCTGACACTATTTTTCGCGGGGTGTGTGTGGGTGTGTAGTGGCATATATAAGACGAAGCCCCTGGTGTTGGGGCGGGGGCAATAACATTGGGACGGCTGCTCCCCTCGTTCTCACTGGGGCCGGGAGGCTCTCGGTGCTGGCGGGGGCTGGGGACCCAGGAGGTTGCCAGGTCCAGGGCTGTGGCTCTGACAGACCCTGGTTCTTCCCTGTGCTACTGATCCACGGATGCCAGCACTGCTGCTGCTCATCTGCACTGTGCTGTGGTGAGCAGGGGGGGGCTGATGGGGGTGGCACAGCCAGAGCAGGGCACGGCCAGAGCAGGGCACGGCCAGCCTGACAGAGCAGGGCACGGCCAGAGCAGGGCACGGCCAGCCTGACAGAGCAGGGCACGGCCAGAGCAGGGCACGGCCAGCCTGACAGAGCAGGGCCAGAGCAGGGCACGGCCAGAGCAGGGCACGGCCAGCCTGACAGAGCAGGGCACGGCCAGAGCAGGGCACGGCCAGCCTGACAGAGCAGGGCACGGCCAGAGCAGGGCACGGCCAGAGCAGGGCACGGCCAGCCTGACAGAGCAGGGCACGGCCAGAGCAGGGCACGGCCAGCCTGACAGAGCAGGGCACGGCCAGAGCAGGGCACGGCCAGAGCAGGGCACGGCCAGCCTGACAGAGCAGGGCACGGCCAGAGCAGGGCACGGCCAGCCTGACAGAGCAGGGCACGGCCAGAGCAGGGCACGGCCAGAGCAGGGCACGGCCAGCCTGACAGAGCAGGGCACGGCCAGAGCAGGGCACGGCCAGCCTGACAGAGCAGGGCACGGCCAGAGCAGGGCACGGCCAGCCTGACAGAGCAGGGCACAGCCAGAGCAGGGCACGGCCAGAGCAGGGCACGGCCAGAGCAGGGCACGGCCAGCCTGACAGAGCAGGGCACGGCCAGAGCAGGGCACGGCCAGCCTGACAGAGCAGGGCACGGCCAGAGCAGGGCACGGCCAGCAGCACCCAGCTGCAGGAGCCAACCGGGCCCTGTGAGCGTCCAGCTGCCACCCCGAGCAGTGCACGCCTCATGCCATGCTGAGTGTTCCTGCCTTGTTCTCCTGGGGGCGGGGATCTGCCTGTAGCCCTGGGGGCCTGAGATGTGTGTGAACAGCATGTAACCCACAGGAAACAGCCGCGTCTCACATGCGCACACAGTGACACGCGCGCACACACTGACACAGTGACACGCGCACACTGACACAGTGACGCGCACACACTGACACAGTGACACACACACACTGACACAGTGACACGCGCACACACTGACAAGGACGGTGGCACACATGCACACTGACACACGCGTAGTGACACGCACGCTGACAGTGACACACATGCACACTGACACACGCGTAGTGACACGCACGCTGACAGTGACACACACACACTGACACATGCCCAGTGACACTCACGCAGTCACTGAGACTGGGGGCAGAGTCTGACTCTCACCTAGACTCAGAGCAAACCCTTCCTGACAGGCTAGATGCCCCTGCGTGTGCCATAGGGCGCAGCGTAACCTGCAGCCCAAGCCCTGTTCCCCTCCCCCATTGTTTGCTGCTCTTAATGGTTGCATCTTGTGAAATGAGACTGCAAACTCTGCAGGTGGGGTCTGCTCTCAGCCGTGTGCAGCAGCCGGTACACCCTGCGAGGCAGCCGTGTGCCATGAATAGCCATTACGGCCCCCCACCCACCGGCCCCGATGCTGAGCAGGGCCTCAGGTGCTGCCACAACACAAAGCATCCTTAGTGACAATTGTTCCTTCTCCTGGTTCCCGAGCCCCTCACCCGGGTTTCAGATCCAGTAGATGCAGAGCGAGTCGGGGCTGTGAAGTTGCTTGTTGTGCTGAGATGGTTTATAGGCAGTACATGGAGAAAAAATAAAATTAGATATACAGAGTGTACAATTGTTAACCTGTGGAACTCACTGCTACAGGATCTTCCTGAGGCCAAGAGCTCTGTAGGGATTTTAAAAGGTGGAACATTTGTATAAACAGAGTGGACAGTAATATAAAATAGGATAGGAGGTGTCTGGGCTCCCAGCCCTCCTGCTGCAGTGGGAGGTGAACCCCAGATGGCCCAGGCAGGGAGAGAGACCCAGGCAGCTCCTTGCACAGCTATGCATGAGGATGACCCTCAAAGCTCCTGGGACAGGCCCGCAGTGAGGCGGGAGCTTGGGTTACACGGAGTGAGGCTTGGCTCTGCCTGGTCCCCCGGGCGGATGTGAGGGCTGAACCATAGACTCATGACACCTGGGGGTTCCTGGCCCAGGGGGATTCCAGGGGGCCGGTGTCTCGGAGGGGCAGAGAATTGCAGGAAGTTGTGCCTGTGGTCAGCTGAACCGCAGGTAGGGCTCAGGATCGGGCAGAGCACTGTGGCTTCTGGCCTGGCCCTGGGGCCGGTCATGGGGGCTGTGGGGACGGTGCACAGGTGCAAGGAAGAGGTGCTTTGCTTGTGATGGTTGAGGGGGCTGGTTATTCTGTGGCTTCACTCCAGCATCCTGCCTCTGCCAGGACAATGAGCTCCCATTCCTGCTGTCTGCCAGGGCCCGGTTCTTTGGTGCAGACCCCTCACCCCGTGGCACGACTCTCGGCGCAGACCCCTCCCCCAGGGCAGAGCCTCTTGGCACCGATCCTTCCCCCTGGGGCAGGACCCCATGGCACAGACCCCTCCCCTTGGAACATGGCCCCTTGGTGCAGACCCCTCCCCCGGGACAGAGCCCGTCAGCGCAGACCCCTCCCCTGTGGCAGGCCCCTTGGCACAGACCCCTCCCTCTGGGCTATGACCCCTTGGTGGAGACCCCTCCCCGTGGCAGAGCCCCTTGGCACCGATCCCTCCCCTTGGAACATGGCCCCTTGGTGCAGACCCCTCCCCCTGGGGCAGATCCCCTCGGCGCAGACCCCTCCCGCTGGGTATGGCCGTCCCTGCTTAGAATTTTACCCAGGAAGGAAGGCACAGCTCCAGCTCCCCTGACCCCAGCTGTTCTGATGCGCATTACAGGGCTTTGTGTGGCCTCAGGTTTACATACCCCAAGCACTGCCGCTTCCCCACACAGACACCCCCCCAGACGCTGGGCCTCAGTCTGCCCGACTCCCTGAGATTCCCCCTCTGACCTTCACCCCCACCCCCGGATTATGGGACCCTTCTCCAGCCCAGGGGTGTAACTCCACTTTGCACATCCAAGGGTTTGAGTCATTTTAACCAAACCCAGCTCCCGTGCCATGGCCCCCTCCCGCTACACCATGGACCACTCCCCACTCTCTGTGTCATAGACTTCCCCCGCTTCCTCCTGCGCCATGAACCCCCACTCTCTGCTGTGACGCCCCCATGCTGCAGGATGAGCCCCGCCCCATGGGGCTCTCTCCATTGCAGAATAGGGGGAGCATGGCGGCTGGCAAGACCCCAGCGAGCTGCTGGCAAATCCCAGCCCCTGACAGGGAGCGCTAATCAGGGGATTAGGGATTAACAATCTCTCACGTGCTCACGCCCCCTCCTCCAGCTGATGGAGCAGGAAAATCCCTTTCACTGCTGAGCTGCACGATCCGTGACCTCCTCATCCCTGGAAGCCAAACTGCTGTGGCTCAGGGTCAGATGCCTGGCAGGGCTCGCTGGTCTGCCTGTCCCGCTCCTGTGCCCAGCCTGTCTGTGTTTCTGTCTGCCCGGGGCCTGGAGCCGCCCAGGGTGCTGGCTCTGGGGAAACGGATTGAGTTGGGGGTGCCCATCCCAGCTGCCCGCCACAGTCCTGCTCTGAGGCAGGGGCATCGCCCCGGGTGCCAGGCACAGGCTTGGCCGACTCCGGGGCAAAGTGCTGGAGCTTCTCCTGCTCTCCCGCTGCCAGTCGGAGCTCCCTGCCCCTGGGGAGAGGGGGCAGGGGGTGAAGGCTTCTCTCAGCCACCCAGCCAGAGGGGTGGGGAACAGAGAGGGTCAGGGTGTTTGTCACATCCTGAGCCTCCGGCAACCAGGGCCCCGCAGAGCAGCTCTTCCCCCTCAGCTCGCTTGGAGGCTCTGCCCTTCCTCCTGGCCACCCCAGGCATCTCCGCCGGGCTGGGCTTTGTGACACCCACCCCTGGGCTGGGCAGTGAGCCCCTCAGAGCTGTGCTTGGCTTCCCGGGGAGGGAAGCAGTAGTGAGTGCAGGAGGGCAGGGCACTGCGCCAGGGGATCACTCAATGCTGTGACCATGGCATACAGGCCCACGGCCACAGGTCAGCACCACGGCTGGGAACAAGCTTCAGGACTCCCTGGCCCGTGCTCGGCCCATGGGGCCTTGCCACGTTTCTGCCTGGGACAGCGCCTGCCCACAGAGAATGCTGGGGTGTCAACCTGCCCCTCAGCCCTTGCCCCACACCCTGGCACCTCCAGCTCCTCCTTCCCCCTCTCTCCGGGACACTGGGGCCTCAGGATTTCCAGGGGTTTATCCTCCGGGCAGGGGCCTTCTCCCCTTGCAGCTGCTGCCTTGGCTCTGAGCGGGCTGGGGAGGTTCTGCCTGGCAGGAGGCTGAGTCTAGTGGCCGTGAGGTGGCAGCTCCTAGGGCCAAGCAAAGGGGGCTCCCAAGGGCCTCTCACCATTCAGGAAATGAAATGTGACTTCGCAAAGCAGCCGGCAAATTCCCCAGGAGACATCAGCTCCAGAGCTGCTCCTCCGAAAAGGCTGCTAGGAATATCCGGAGAAATGGGGGCGGGTGTGGGCCCTGCCGTGGGCTGGGCAGGGAGACGCTGAGTGCCTGAGAGGAGCTGACACTGCACCCGGCCACGTGGCACCTGGGCTGTCGGCATGGTCCATGTGGGTCCAGACCAGCATGCAAAGCGCCTGGCAGCAGAGGGGTGAAGGGCTGGTGAGAGCAGGGCAGGGCCTGCAGTGCTGGGAACACAGATGTGGGAGCCCAAAGCGCCTCCCAGACATGGAGCAGTTCAGTCCTGTGGGAGGAGCCTGATCCCCCATCACAGGTGGGGAAACCAAGGCACAGAGGCTGAAGCAGCTGGCCGAGGGCCATGCTGGGCCTGCTGGAATCCAGCTCCTCTGAGCCCAGGGGTGTGCTTGACCCACTGGACCCTGCTTCCTCCCTTAGCAACTCCTGACCTGCCCGTGGGGAAGGGGGTGGGCCCTGGGCTGGAGTTAGCAGCTTGCAGAGCCCCAGCAATGGCTCTTCTATGAGCGCCCAAAGCCTGGGAAGTCCTGTCCCCACTGCGAAGGGGGCTGGGCACACACGCTTGCCAGAGACAGGACAGGCTGCTGCAGCCGGCAAGCCATGGGCCTGGCAACGCCTGGCGCTCTGCTGAGAGGCAGCACTCCCAGGGCACCCCGCAGCAGCAGACTGGGGGGCACGCTGAGGCTGGGGGGATCGTGCTGAGTGGGCTGGCCAGGGGAGGTCAGGACCTGTGAGCTCTGCAAGGTGAGAGCCAAGAGCCAGCCGAGCAGCTGGCCACACACCAAGGGAAAGTAAACAATTAATTACAGCCGCCAAGGAGTAACTGCTGCCTGTGACCCGACCAGGAGACTTGGCAGCTGCAGAGCTCCCGTCCCTGGGATCTGCCTGGATTCAGTGGGTCTGAACCTCCTTCCCCCTCCGCGAAACTCCCAGAGGCTGAGGGTGGAGCAAGGAGGAGCTCAGTGGATCTGCACAGAGCAGGTGGCCCAGTCCCCCACACCTCCAGGGGCAGGTCACGAGGCAAGGTGTGGCTGTGGGAGCCTTTCCCCAGGCCCTGGGTTGAGCTGGGGGAGCACCAGTGGGGTGGGGGTGAGGGCTGTCTCTATGGGAATGCTCTGCAGCTAAGGGCAGGGGTTCCCACTGGGCTCCTTGTGGTGCAGCCAACTTCCTTGTGTCCTGTGCAGGGCCAAGGGTGACACTTTGGGGGCTGCTCGAGGTGAATCACTGCCCCCTGCTCACAGTGTGAGGGAGTCTGGTCTGTGCCAGTTGGGGGAAACTCCCCCTGCTGCTGGCAGGGCCAGCGCCCCACTCACAAGCCCTGCTCCCTCCCTCTGCAGGCCAGCGAGTTACACACCCAGTCCCCTTCTTCTGCTGCACCCCCGCAATGCACACCCATCCACTGCCTCTGTGGGGCAGGGCACCCCAGTCGCTGGCTTCCCCTGGGCCCAGGGGCTCCTTGGCACAGGCACTCGGCCATAGCAAAGCTGGAGTTGCAGATTCAGTCTCCACTTGAGGTCTCAGGGCTTTGTCAGTGGTCAAGGGTCCAAGCCTGCATGAGCCACAGGGCTGGGCTGGCTCCATGGGCGTCAACTGTCACCTCTGACCTCCGGCCCTGACACGTTTGGATGCCGATAGCCTGCCTTACAGAACTCTGCAATGGGGTGTGCACAAACCAGCGAGGCCTGGCTTCCCGAGAGCCCCCCTGGGGCTCGGGGAAATATGGAGCCGATGGCAGGACCCAGGGGCACTGTCCCTCCTGGGTAGGTTGTGGCAATGGGCATGGCACAATCAGCCCATCTCTGTGGCCTCCCCAGGGCCCATCTGGGCCCCTCTCTGCAGCGACCAGGGAGCCCCAGCAGGCCATTGACTTGGAACAGCCCCTCGGGCTCTCTGGGTGCCCGCCCCGCCCCGGGAGGGCACTGCCCAGCCAGGGGTCTGGCACTGGCCCTCAGAGAGAGGCCTCTGGGACCCGCAAGCTGGACGAGGCTGACCTGCCATCCCTGTCCTCTGGGCACTCCCACCTCGCCCCCTGCCTAGGCCCGTGCTGGCACCGCGGCTGGCCGCAGCCCCCGAGCTGTCTGGCTGAGGCTGGGGCCAGGGCCGGGAGCGAGGGTCCTGCTGCAAGGGCAGCCCAGGGAGCCGGTGTCTTGAACCCCTGGCTCCCCTCTCTGCCCTCCGCCGCCCCAGCGCTGAGCCCCTCTACCCCAGCCCTGCCCCTCGCCCCGGGGCCTGCCCCACACCGCCAGCCCCGCCACCCGCCTCGGTCCCTGGGGCGACCTGTGCTCGGGGGGCTGCAGCCGGGCTCCTCCACAGCGCAGCCCCCCGGGCCCGGGGCTCCGCCGCTGCCGCAGTCCGAGCGGGGGGCTGCGGCGCTGCACGCGGCCGGGCCGGGGGAGCTGCGGTCCCCGGAACGCCCCGGCCCCCCCGCTCCAGGCCGAGCGGCTGCCAAACTCCCCCCCCGCCCCGCCCCGCCCGGCAGGAGCCGCCGGAGCGCGCGTCGGAGCGAGCGAGCGAGTCTGTGCGCCGAGGCCCCCGCACTGCGTCCTCCCCCCACACCGGCGGAGGCGCGGAGCCGGCGGCTGGGTGCAGCGCGCTCCGGCCCGCGGGCAGCAGCAGCGACCGGGCAGCGGCGCCATGCTCAACAGCCTGGCGGAGGGCGAGGACGGCGAGGGGGGGGCGGCCCAAGGTAGGGGCGGCCACTGGGGGGGCGCGGCCGGGGCGCAGGTCCCCGGGGGCAGCGAGCCCAGCCCGGCCGGTGCCGCGGAGCCCGGGGCAGCCCTGCGCCTCGTGCCGGCATGTGGCCGCGCCGGGCCAGGGCGCCGGAATGCGCCGGGCGCGGGGCTGGCGGCCCGGGCGGTGCGGGGCGGAGCGGGGCGGGCGGCAAACGGCGCTTCTCGCCCCCCGCCGGCAGGTGCCCGGGGACCCGCAGCCCGGAAAGCGCCAGAGCTTCGGCGGGGGGCGGGCGGCTGCCGCCCTCGCCTGCCGGGGGCGGGGGCCGGGGGCGGCGGCGCGGGGGGGTCTTGCCGCAGGGTGCAGCTGGACGCTCCCCCAGCTCCTGCCGTTGGCCCGGGGGCCCTGCCGGGCAGCCTGTCCCCCAGCCCGGCGCTGGGCTCGGCGGGGGCTTCGCCGCCTTTGGTTTGTGAGTGCGAGTCCGCCTGGCCGCGCCCCAGCCCCCCCCGCAGCTGGGCCCCCGCCCCCGCCAGCCCCCTGCGCGGGGCCTGTCCAAGGTGCTGAAGTCCCGTTCCAGGTTCTCGTGCCGGGGACGCTCCGCTTCAGGGCGAGCCCGGCTCTGGGGCGCTGCAGCCCCTGCGGTTTGGCGTGTGACTCGCCCCTGCTTTGCACCGCAGAGCTCGAGCCTCGGGCTCGCTGCCCCTGCCCGCCCGTACCGTGCGCTGCACGCTCACTGCGGTGGGGCAGAGCAGGGCAGGATTGGTGCGCAGGGTTGGGAGCCCCCTGCAGACCCGGGGCACAGCGCGATCGGGGCACCCCGCGGTCGGGGGCCGGGCGGACCTCGGTTCCCTTTCAGTGGCTGCAGCTAGGACGCGCCGCATTGGCCCGTCCGCTCCCTTGGGCTCCCCGAGGGACCAGCTCAGCTGCTGGGACTCCCGGGCCCTGCAGGGACTTGCGCAGCTTCGAGCCGCCGGCAGAGCTCGGGCCGAGCCCGCGTGACGTCCTGCAGGTGTCTGTAAACCCCACCGCTGGGTAAAGCCAGACAGGGGCCTGACCGGCCCACCCCGCGCAGGGCCAGCACTGGACCCCCCCATCGCCCCGGGAGCAGGCCGCAGGGGCAGGCGCTGCAGAAATCTCTGGCTGCCTGCAGCGAAGTTTGGGAGGGGGAGTTTCGGCGCGGGGGGCGGCCCTTCTCCCCGGGGAGCCCAGCCCGTGGGGCGGGGGTGGCTCACGCCTGTCCCGGCCCTTGGCTGCCCCAGAACCCTCCCTGCCCTGGAGCCGTTCCGCTCTGCGCTCTCGTTGGGACCGAAGCTGTGCCCGGGGGCACCTGGTCCCTCTGCCCAGTGGGGCCGGCTCTGGTTGGCCGGGCCCAGCCGCCGCTGCAAGCGCCAGGAGCGAACCCTGGACGGGGAGCGCAGGGTCCCTGGAGCCCGGTGCCTAGGAGCAGAGGGTCAGTCGGAGCCGGGCTTCAGGATCCCCCCAGCCAGGCCCAGGTCCCGGGGACAGAGCCCGCTGGGGGGAGAGCCCCGGTTTGGGGAGTGGGCACCCGCTCCGTGCTCCCTGGATCCTGCGTTTCTCGGGGGGGGGGGCTCCAGCTCCGGCCCTGCGGGAGCCGTCTTTGGCTCAGGGCCAGTGCCCCGCTCTGGAGCTCCAGTTCCTGGCCCCAGGGACCCTGAGGCCAGGGCTGGGCCCAGTCCGGCTCGCGGCTCTCTTCTGTGGCCTGCCCCCGGGCAGGTGGGGGCTGGGCCGGGCCAGGGCTCCCGAGCCGCAGCGAGGCACCCCAAGGGGGCCCGGCTCGGCCCGTTTGCTCCAGGCCACCACAGAAGTGTCCAGGCTGTGCTCGCACCTGGCTAGAGCCAGTGCCCAGCCTGGCCCGGGAGAGCCCGGCGGACGCTGGGGGGTGTCTGCCCCGTGGGTGCAGTCTGGGAATCGGTTTAACTGCAGCCGGCCAAGCATCTGGGCTGCAATCCGGAGCTGGCCCTGGTTTGGGGGGACGGAGCGGGTGGTCTGACATGGGTCAGGTAATGAGACTGGAACCCAAGACCCCGCTCCATGTGGCCTGGGGTGGTGGCAGCTCTGGTGGAATGGAGGGGCCCAGCTGACCCTTTAGGGGCCCTGCCCCTCAGCAAAGCCTGCGCTCCCCTGGGGACCCACCCGCATCCCCCAGGCTGACACTCCACTGTGTGCCTGGAGCCAGCCCAGGGGCCAGAGCTTATGCAGGGTCACAAAAGGCTGATGGGGGAGGGGGCTCCAAGCAAGAACCCCCCAAACTTCTGTAGGGTCTGTGTAAAGAAAGGGAAATGGGAAGGGTTGGGGCCCCAGCATTCTCCTGGGGGGCCTCTGCCCTGGCTGCTCTGCCTTGCTAGTTCCTGGCTGGGTCATGGGATGGCAAAGCCCAGCTTCCATGGGGCCAGTGAGGGGCCAAGCAGGGTGGGGGGGCCCAGTCCTGAACAAACTTGATCCTTTCTGATGTGTCAGTGGGTGTGCAGAGGCTCAGCCAGGATTGGGCCCCATTGGGGATCCCAGTCGATGATGGGCATCCCATGGCCCTGCTGCCTGCCTTGCCCTGCCAGGATTGGGATGCCACAAAGTCCCTTTAAAACCTCCCTGCATGGCACAGACATGACCCCCATCAGATAATGGGGGCTGTCAGGAGGTGGGGGAGAGGGAGGGAGCTAGCTGGGGAGGGGGGGGTCTTGCTACGCTGGACCGGTGAAGTGCATGGGGATGCGACTCTCTCCAAGTACCCAGTAGCCTAGAGAGCCCCTCAAGGAGCCAGGAGAGCCCAGGCAAGGCTGCTTGTAGGGCAGGGGCATTGGCGGCTCTTGGCTGGAAACCCACCTGTGCCCTCAGCCTGCCTGGCCAGGAGCTGCTGTCTGGCATCTTGTGCCCCCTTGGAAAGGGTAATCAGCTCCTGCCTGTGGCCGGGCTGTTCCACATCTGCAGAGCACCTGCCCCAGGTGCTGCAGGCTCACGGGGAGGCCTCAAGGCTGGGAACAGTCCATTGCCTCAGAAAACAGGCCCTGCTCCCTCAAGGGGAAAGGCCCTGGGCCCCATTCCCCTCCCCGCAGCCAGCCAGTCCCCTGCCCTGCGCCTGGATGGGAGCCAGTGTCTCCTACAGGGGAAAGCACCTGTGTCCAATTCGTGTGCACTTCCGGCTGCGCTTCCCTACACCATCAGTCCGTGGGAAGGGGGAGAGTCTCCCCTGTTCAGCCAGCCGCGCTCAGCCAGCTCCTGGACCTGCAGGGGCTGCTGGGGGCAGGGGGCAGTTGGGCAAGAGGCAGGTAAATACAGGGGATTAAATGGAGAAGCAGCAGGTTGTTGGCAAGCGAGGGGGGTGGAGAGGGTGCAAGGGTGTCTCTGCTCATGGTCAAGGGGGAGATGCAGCTGGGATGCTTGTTATGGTGTGTCTCCAGTGGGGTGGGGTGTGGGAGGGGCTGTCCTGGGCACTGGGGGGGCACTTTGCTGATGCGTATAGATGTGCGGCCTCAGTCGGGGTTGGGCCCCAGGCAGGCATAGCCCTGCCTGTGGAGCTCACATGGGAATTGCCCAGAGTGGGTGGGATGGGGCTGCACATGCCCAGATGCTAGTGTCCCCCCCGCACCTTCCAGCTTGGCCATGTGCTCAGCTGGTTCCATGCTGGCGTCATGGGGGGCTCGAGGAAAGATCGGGGAAAGGGCCTTGTCAGGGAAGTGGGGGAGGCTGAGCATATCTGGTGGGACCTGGCTCCCAGATCACACTTGATGCAGGCTGGCCCAGCCCAGCCCCCCTGCCCAGAGCTGGGCGCATTTGCTGGAGAAGGCTGGGCTGACCACAGGGCTCTGGGGAGGCGTGGTGTGGGTACAGCAGATGGGGCTGTGCAGGGAGATTTCCCGTTCTATAAATAGCCCCATTCCAGCGTCCAGGCCAGGCCTGAGGAGTGGCTCACTGTTAACCAGACTCCAGGCACCGTCACAATACAGGGGCACGCAGCCTGGGTCTTGCATACCCCGGGCCTGCCCTCCTGTCCCGACTGCAGGCTGGAGGAGTCCGTGCTGCACCCGGTGGAACCCCCATGGGCCCTCCCGACAGCCGCCCCTCATTGTTCAGACCTGGTCTCAGCTTCTTGGAGCTGCTGGCTGGCAGCTGCGGGTCTCTGCCCCTGATCTATGCAGTGTCCTGCAGCCCCTCCAGGTGCTCTTTGGGCACAAGGAAGTGGGGGAGTGCCAGGGAAGGGCATGCTGACCCCAGCGTGAGTGAAGGCAGCTTCTTCGGCCTGGCCCCCCATCCCTGGGGTTCAGGGATCTGCTCTGGTCAGTTAGCCCCTCAGGGGTCTGGCTCTGGGCTCCCCCCTCCATGTAACATGTTCAGTGGGCAGTGACATTTCCAGCCCAATTTAAGATGGAACAAAAAGCTGTTAGGAGGGCAAATTGTCGTCCGCCTTGGCCCTGCTTCGACCCAGATAGCGCCCGCTGCTGTGGAGTGGCAGAGACAGTCACGGCGCCTCAGTGCTGCCCTGGGCAGGTCAGGGAGCCCCACAGGAGCCCCCGCCAGGTGCAGGGGGGGATGCTGCAGCTCATGCACCCTCCCCTGTAGCTGGGCATGCAGGGAGCTTGGGGCGCGTGTTCTGTGCTCTGCCCTCCCCAGCCGGCGGTTCTCCCTGCACTGAGAGGGGATTAGCCGATACCCGCGCTGGGGCTGTTGTTTCTCTGCCAGTAATCCAGCCGCGAGCCCTGCCAAGCGCCAGAGCAAATTAAACGGCCGATTCAGGTTGAGTGTTCCCAGGGGAGGGAGGGAAGCTTAGAGCAGGGAATCGAAGCCTGCGCTTGCTCCTCTGGCTCCTCGTTTCGGGGCCACCACCGCAGCAGGGACAGCCCAGCCCTGTGCCCCTGCCCAGCTGTGCTCACTGCTGCAGCTGCCAGGGGGGTCCGACCCCACTCTCCCCTGAGACGCTCATGTGAAGCTCCCAGCACCATGGAGCCCTGAGGGGTTTGTGCCTGGAGCTTCCCAAGCTGCTGACCCCCTATCTCCCCCCAGGTTTTGTGTCTCAGGCTTGGGCTGGGCCGAGCTCTGGGCTAGTGGCACCTGCTGGCGGGCGAGGGTGGGGTCGCTGCCAGCTGGGTTCTGAGCCCAGCAGCCCTCGCGCCGGAGAAGTCAGGGGATCTCGGTCATGGCCGCAGTGCCCTGTGTCACTGCATCCATGGGGAGACGCTCGTGGCTCAGGCCTGTCAAGTGGACAGGGGCCTCGCTGAGGTCAGGACGCTCTGTTGCTAGCTGGAGCTGGAGCAGGAGCAGAGAGACCCATCTGGGAGCCGAGGGCACGGGGTTGGGCTGATCCAAGCTGGGCTGCGGTGCCTGGTTTGGCTGCGGTGCCCGCACAGCCCACAAACGGTGTGACGAGCTGCCGGGAAGAGGCTGCACCAGCCCCTCTGCGGCAAAATGGTCTCCAGCAGGAGCCGGGAGCTCATCCATCATCTGGGACCCCGGCAGCCTGCGGTGCTTAACTCCTTCCAGCCCTAGAGGGCTTGGCACTGCCTGGGCTGGGGGGCAGCGTGCATGCATCTCGGGGGTGGGCTGAACATGGCCTGTATCGCCCCAGCCAGACTCCCAGCCCTCAGCCAGGGCTCCTGATTACCCGCGCGGGGAAGCTGCTTTCCCGCCTGCCTTCCCCACTGCTGGCAGCATGATTGATGGTCACTGGCGCAAGCAGCCAGAGCCCAGGAGCTTCTCCAGGCCACGGCCAAGGGCTTGTCAGAGGCCAGTGTGAGTGTGCCGGATGGTCTGTGTGTGCAAATAGCACGCTGGTGCCAGCTGGGGCAGCCCCGTGCACAGAGAACCCCCAGCGCATCCCTTCGCAGGGCCTGGGGCATGGACCAACTCCTGAGCCGGGATGGCTCGAGCCGGCGAGAGCAGCCTGGGGCTGCTGGGGTGGCGGCTGCTGGGGCTGTGAGCTCTGGCACCTCCAGCCCTGAGTAACGAATGGACACAGGGGCTGGCGGAGGGCCCAGCAGGCCCTCCCATGGGACCCACATGGGGGCACCATGCTGTGCAAGGAGCGGGGAGAGACTCAGACCTCTCGGCAGCATGCGCCCCACCCCCAGAGTCCTGCTCCATTTACTACTCTCTCTGTCCCCTACCCCATGCAGCTCCCCCACCTTGCGCTGTCATTGTCCCACAGCTGGCCCTAGGGAGCCACCCCCCACCCCCCCGGGGCTCTGAGAGACTGTGAAGCCCCCGCCAGGCTCCACAGGCAGTCCAAGCTGTGGGGGGCGGGGCTGGCAGGGCCAGTGCATGAGGACACCTTGACTGGGGCACTCAGGGGGGCATTACATTGGCACAGTCCCATGTGGGCCTCCTCTGGCCTGAGACGGCTCCCTCCCTGCGCTGCCCCTTCACTCAGGTCTCTGTTTCCCATTTATCCGGTTTGCCAGTGAGCGAGAGGGGTCGGCTGGGGAATGGAGCAGCAGGCAAGTTCCTGGGGAGCCCCCCCAGACCCAGCCACATCCCCGGGACAAACAGGAGGTGTCAGCAGGGCCCGTCCTACCCAGCGAGGATGGGGAGAGCCAAACTAGCTATTCCCCAGGGACTCCTGCCTGGCCCAGGCCAGCCCTAAGACACTGCCCTGGGCAGCACCTGTGACCCACCCAGCTCCCTCCCTCCAAGTCTGCACAAGGCTTCTTGCCTTGTGGGTGCCACAGCCTCTCCCCTCCGGGCCTGGCCCTGCACCCAGCAGGGAGCACGTGGGGAGGGCCCTGCACAGGGCTGGCCCTTAGCTCAGGCTGTGTCTGCATCTGTCCCGCACACCAGGGCACCGCGCACATGCCAGGCTGTCCCTGGGCTGCGGCTCGACATGTAGGGCCCATGACTGCGAGTGTCTGGGGACAGGAGGATTCCCGGCATCGCTCTCACGTGATGGCCAGAGGAGACAGTTCCTGCGCTGACCCACGGTGCTGCCTGGCATTTCCCTGGGCCAGAGCCGTGTGGGGTGGAGGAGACGAGGCCTGCAGGATCTGCCTGGGTCTGGATTAGCTTGAGCCATTCCCATGGGAGGGGCAGGTGGGGTGTCCCTGAGCTCAGGGACACCCCACCTGCCCCCCTGGTTAGCCTGGCTGCGCCGAGGCTTTGGGGCTGGCTTTTACCAGCCCGCGGTGTTCAGTGCCCATCGCTGCCCATGGGATGTAGGGAGACGTCAGCCATGCAAGGGCCAAAATGGGAATGCAGTGGGGAGGTGCTGTCTGAGGGAGATGTGGGGTGGTAGGTGTTGGTGTGTGTGGGGGTAGGATGTGGGGCTAGGTGCTGGCAAGTGGGGTGTGGGGGGTATGATGTGGGGCTAGGTGCTGGCAGGAGGCATACGATGTGGGGTAGGTGCTGGCGGGGGATAAGATGTGGGGTAGGTGCTGGCGGGGGATAAGATGTGGGGCTAGGTGCTGGTGGGGGGTATGATGTGGGGCTAGGTGCTGGCAAGTGAGGTGTGGGGGGTACGATGTGGGGCTAGGTGCTGGCAGGAAGCATACAATGTGGGGTAGGTGCTGGCGGGGGATAAGATGTGGGGCTAGGTGCTGGCGGGGGGTACGATGTGGGGTAGGTGCTGGCGGGGGGTACGATGTGGGGCTAGGTGCTGGTGGGGGGTATGACGTGGGGCTAGGTGCTGTCCTGTGGGGTTTCAGTGACACACCAGACAGCAGCAGCTGGCTGGCCCCACAGGCTCTGTGTGGGAAGATTGGGGTGACTGCGGGTGGGGTGCAGGGAGCTCCTGGGTGGAGGCTGCGTGGGGCGGTGCAGAGCCCCCCAAGGGGTGTCTGTGGCCCCCGAGGCCCCTCCGGTGCGCGGCGGGAGCCAGGGGGCCCACGGGCCGGGCCAGCGCAATCGTTAAGAGCTGGGGCTGCCGGGTCCACCGCTCACTCCGGCTCTCTGTTGCCATGGAAACCAGCCCGGTGAGGCTGCGGCCCGTCTCCGCGCGGCGAGGCGCTGGGCGAAGGGAGCTGCTCTGCCCTGGCCTCTGCTCTCGGCGCCGGCTCTGCCCCGCCGGAGCCCCCTGCTCCCCTGGCCTCGCCTCTCCGCAGCCTGGGGCCGAAGGTAACAGCAATGGGGCGGGGCGGTGGGCTGGGATCCTGCCATCGCTGGCTCTGGGGCGCTGCAGGGCACCTGGAGACACTTGTGTTCCCCAGGCGCCGGGGCTGGAGGACTGCGCCCCATTCCCCTGCACAGAGAGGGGCTGCGGCTACCTGCCATCCCCCTGGGGTGGCCATGGGAACAGGGCAATGCAGCCTGGGGCACTCGCATGGCATCTGTGATCTCCCCAGGTAGGTTGTCTCCTTCTCCAAGCCTCTGGGGAGAGATTAGTCATGTAATCGATACACAGCATCCATCTCCGCACCCCCCGCCCCGGCCCAGCTCTCTGGCTGGCGCTCGCTGACCAAGACAAGGAGTTCTTGGGTTCCAGGTCTGGCTCCATCTGGCCGTGCAGAGCGGGGGTTCTGGGGAGGGGAGCTCATTGCTAACATGCCGGCCCTGCGGTGCCACCAGGGGCTGGCTGCCCTCTTCCTACTGGCTCACTGCGGTGAGGACTGTGAATGACTCGCCCTGTTGGCATCGCAGGGATCGAGTTGTGGGGCTTGCTCTCCCTTCCCAGACCTGGTACGTGCTACTCCCCCTGGGCTTGGGGGGATTCGCTGGACATTTTCACCCTCATTTCTGCTTGTTTGTTTGTTTGTGGCGTGATCGTGTGACTCCAGTCCCTGCACCATTCGCTAAGGGGAGAAAGCCGCAGCCACTGCCCCTGCAGCGAGGCTTCCTCCAGGGAAGAGGGGCCAGCGTCTCTAGCCATTTCTCCAGAGTATGCAGCATAGTGCCTTGTGCAGGGGCTGGGTGCCGGTGCCAGCATTGTTCTCTGGTTAGAGCCAGAGCCGCTGTGTGGGGTTTCCACTTCTGGTGGCTGGAAGCCCACAGAGGAGCTGATCCCGTTGCACACCTCATTCCCTGGCGGGTTGCATTCAGGAGATAGCAGGTAGGACTGTGGCCTGCCTCTGCCCGCTGGGGCTGCTATGTGTGTCTTTCTCTTCCTTCCTTCACCCACGCTCCCCTCTTGCTCTGCCAGTGTCTGCAAGCCAGTGCAGACACAGCCAGGCCAATTTATTTCCTCCTACTCCTGCCCCTGGGCCTCCTCCCACCGCACCTCTTGCATGGGCTGCCCTCCCCAAAGCTCCCCTCTGTCTCCTCAGTCACACCTCTCCCACAGCCACAGTGTCCATGAGGAGGGAATTTCTCTGACAGGGTAACAAGCCTTGGGGATTGGGGGGGGGGCAGTAGATGTCACATATCTCGACTTTAGTAAGGCTTTTGTTATCGTCTCACGACCTTCTCAGAAACAAACTAGGGAAATATAGCTCAGATGGAGCTACTGTAAGGTGGGTGCACAACTGGTTGGAAAAACATACTCAGAGGGTAGTTATCAATGGTGCACAATCAAACTGGAAGGGCGTATCGAGTGGTGTCCCACATGGATCTGTCCTGGGTCTGGTTCTAGTCAGTGTCTTTATAAATGATTTGAGTAATGGCATAGAGAGTACACTTATAAAGTTTGTGGGCGACACCAAGCTGGGAGGGGTCACGAGCACGTTGGAGGGCAGGATTGGAATTCAGAATGATTTTGGCAACCTGGAGAAATGGTCTGAAATAAATAGGATGAAATTCAATAAGGACAAAAGCAAAGTACTCCACTTGGGAAGGAACAATCAGTTGCACAAATACAGAATGGGAAAGGACTGCCTAGGAAGGAGTACTGCAGAAAAGGATCTGGGGGTTATAGTGGATCACAAACTAAATATGAGTTAGAAATATAAAAATTTGTAACACTGTTGCAAAAAAAGTGAACATCATTCTGAGCTGTATTAGCAGGAGTGTTGTAAGCGAGACACGAGAAGTAATTCTTCTGCTCTACTCAGCACTGATAAGGCCTCAGCTGGAGTATTGTGTCCAGTTCTGGGCACCACACTTCAGGAAAGGTGTGGACAAATTGGAGAAAGTCCAGAGGAGAGCAACAAAAATGATTAAAGGTCTAGAAAACATGACCTATGAGGGAAGATTGAAAAAATTGGGTTTGTTTAGTCTGGAGAAGAGACGACTGAGGGGGGGACATGATAACAGTCTTCAAGTACCTCGAAGATTGCTATAAAGAGGAGGGTGATAAATTGTTCTCCTTATCCACTGAGGGCAGGACAAGAAGCAATGGGCTTATATTGCAGCAGGGGCGGTTTAGGTTGGACTTTAGGAAACACTGCCTAGCTGTCAGGGTGGTTAAGTGCTGGAACAAATTGCCCAGGGAGGTTGTGGAATCGCCGTCACTGGAGCTGGTTAAGAGCAGGTTAGACAAACCCGTCAGGGGTGGTCTAGAATAGATCAGTGTTTCTCAACCTGGGGGAGGGGTCACAGGACAAGTTTAGGGGGGTCACCAGGGCTGGCATTAGGGGGTGGCAAGCAGGGCAATTGCCCAGGGGCCCCACATCACAGGGGGGCCTCTAGCTGTAGCCCGAGCCCTGGTGCCCAGGGCTGAAGCATGTAACTTAGCTTTGCGGGGCCCCTGTGGCACGGGGCTCTGGGCAGTTGCCCTGATTGCCTCCCCTAACGCGGGCTCTAAGTATTATTCATCATTTACTGAATGATATTTAAGAAAGCGGGTCACAAAGGGGGTCACCAGCACAGAAAGGTTGAGAACCACTGGTCTAGATAATGTGTAGCCCTGCCTCGGTGCAGGGGACTGGGCTAGTGACTTCTCAGGTCCCTTCCAACCCTGTGTTTCTATATGAAACAACCCTTCTGCCCCAGAAAGGCATCATGGCAGGATCTCCCCCTGCAGCCTCCAGTGTCCCCTTCCTCACCCTCCTCTCCAGGCCTCAAGGTTCTGACTCAGCTGAAGCCCCTTGGGGCTCAGCCATGGGAATCTAACAGATTGCCCCTGGGCCCCTGCCTAGGACAGCTGCAGTGCACAGTGGGCAGATTCCTGTTTGTCTCTTTCTTGTCCCGGTCAGCAGCACTCGCGGGGTGGAGGGTGAGGGCAGGCTGCGCATCCTGTTCCGGTGTCTGTCCTGCATCGGTCTGAGCTGTTTGCATCACTGCGGCTGGAAGGAGGAAATTGGCAGCCTTGTTTTCAGAGATTCACTCATTAGTAATGGGGTGGGTGATTCCAGTGTGGCTGCTCGGGCTGTTTCTGAATAGAGATGTAGCTAAATACAGAGCCTCTTGAGCCTGTGTGAGTGTGATGGGCACATACACTTCGTGCGGCCAAGGGTCCTAGTCGATATGCAGTTTATCGCATTTTTGTACGTGCCCCAGAGCTCTGGATAGTACACTTTTAAGAAAGTTGAGCTGGATGGGTGTGCATGTGTCCATGTGCATGCCCGCATGTGGCTATTATATAATACGCATTCTGTACAATATTTGTAAATGAAAAGTGAGCTACAACCAAGCAATCTGGCTGCACTCTGACAGATTCCTTCGTACAAAAGGATAGTGCATAAAAAGCTATACAGACCACCTGTGTTCTTCACACTAGTGTATGGTGCTGAGTGAAACAGTCACTACAACCTAGGATTTGTGTGTGTGAGGTGAGGAGTAACCAGAGGTCAGACTAACACGTATGTGGTGGTTCAGCCGGGATTACGGTAGGCAGGTAAGATTGCTGGTGTCTGATGCTCTGACTTGGTTTCTCTGTCACTCCGGGACAGGTACCTGGGCTCTCAAGTCAGGCACTGAAGTGGCAGTGGGCTGATTTGCAGGCCCACAGTTCCCTTTGACAGGTGTGACAAGCTGGGGTGGGCAGGGTGCAGGCCTGGGACTCCAGAGACCTGGGGGTTCAGTCCCTGACTCTGCCACAGGCTCCCTGAGTGGCCTTAAGCATGCCACCTTGGCCCAGAACCTCCAAGCGATTTAAGTGCCTAGCACCCATTGAGATCTGTGCCCAAGCTCCTCTCTGTAAAATGGGGGTGATGCTGTCCCCCAGGGGTGCGTGCAGAGCTGCAGCTTGTGTGGGGCTCGGTACCGCAGGGCTGGGCTGTAGGCTGGCTGTGCTCAGAGTCCTTGAGCTGCTGGCTGGGTTCGGAGCTGAGGCCAGATCCTCAGCCACTGTCACTTTACACCCGGTGAAGATCTGTACCAGGCTTTGCCTTGCTGCGGCGTATGAAGGTCTAACCCCCCTGCAGTAACTGGGCAAACAGCGCTCCTGCACCAATGCTGTGGACAGCGGGTAGTTTGCCCCACCAAGCACTTCGGCCTTGGGGTGCCACGCCTGGGGAAGACGGACAGCAGACGATGAATCACTACCTCAGGCAGGCACGGCAGCTGAGCGAGGTGTTAGAGGCTGGTTGCCATGTTTGCCGAGGCTGCAGTTCTCTGGTGGTTGTGATTGACACACGTGGTGCGCGGCCTGTTTCCTGCTGTTGCAGGGCAGCAAGGGATCTTGGGCTCCCTTTGCCTGTCTCCCTCTCGCTGCCCAGGCATCCTTTGCTCTGGGAACGTGACGTGTGGTTTGGAAATTGCTTGCTTCTGTCCATTGCGAATAACGTCACCAACAGGCTGTACCTCCTCTGGGGAGGGCGCGGACGGTGTCACGGCCCCACAGCGTTGGTGTATGGCCCCAGCTTCGGAGCGGTCTCTAGGACGAACCCCTCTGATGTGCCCTAGGCCTCTCATTCTTCCTCCAGGGTAGGCCGTGCGGCTTCACTGCCTCCTTACACACAACCTCTGGGCTTGCAGCCCCCGGGAGCTCCGTCAGCAAGTCCCTGAGGGAGACGCGTACGGACGTCCCTCGCCCAGCACGGGCAGCGACACTCACACAGCGCTGTCCCACAGTCGGGTTTAGTCGCTAGCCGGCACATGGCCCAGGCAGGCCTTAGGGTAGCACAGAGAACTGAAGGGTAAAGCACAGTCCAGTCTGGTTAGCCCAGCGCCCAGCCAAGCTGTAGGGACCCCTCGGTTCAAGCTCCGTCTGTCTCCTCCTTGGTCAGACCCGGGTGAGAGCCCCGGCTCGGTCCCGCAGCCAGCTCTCCTCCCCCACCTCTCCCGTCCTCTGCTCTGGAGCTGGGGACCGTTGTTCAGCTCCCTAGGAGAGGTGGGGAAGGCCACAGCCCTCTGGGCCTTGGTTGCTAGGTGTCCATGTCCTGGCGACTGGATTCGCCATGGTCTTCTCAGCCGCTCCGCTGATATCGAGACCTCGGCCCAGACTAGGGACACCCACATACCTCAGCCTGTCCTGAGAGCAAACAGTTCTTTTGCGTCACTGGGTAACAGTGCAGCACATAGGGGAAACTGAGGCATGCATAGGCTTCATAACAATATTACAAAATACTCCCACTTGGTCACCCAGGCCCCTCGCAGGCTGTGGTGCGCAGCAGACTCGGGGCACTGCAGTCCCGTGACACCAGTAAGCGAGGCCGCTTGTGTTGTGACAGTGTGTTCTCTGCCCCTCCGCACTCTGGACAGCTGAGCCCGACATGGCGCAGCTACATAATGGGCTGGGACTCAGCCCAGGGCATAGACGGGCGTCCTGGGCCCTGCGCAGCATCCTGGGGGTCAGTGGGCTTCTCTCCCACACAGCAGGGAGCATTGCTGGGACTTGCCGAGCGCTGGGGCCCTGGGCTGGGTAATGGCAGCAGCGTGTCCCCTCTGTCAGGGCGCTGGGTGTGTTTGGACCCCAGCTCTGCAGAACAGGAGCTTCCTCTCCTCCTCCTCTCACTCCCTGGGGGCTGCCCAGCTCTTGGCCATGGCATGGGGCTGGCAGGGATATGGAGGCTGTCTAGGCCTTGCTGGGCCTGTTTGTTAGCACTGGTGTTTCTCCTGTGGCAGGAGCTGACAGAGCCCTGTGTGGCTGGGCAGCATTGGTTTCATTGGTTCCATGGCCCAGGCAGACCCTTCCCTTGGCTGAGAGCACGTGGGCCCACCCCAGGCCCTGCCACTGCCAGGGGAGCTGTGCTCGGCTCCGATCCGCTCTGCAGCTGCTGAGTGAGGTTCTCCTGGGGCACGAGGAACCCCACAGGGGACAGGCTGCACTTGGCATGTTCCTCGGCAGGGGCATGTGCTAAAACCTACTGGATGCAGCCAAAGCACCGAAGCCAGGTGGCTACTGTTCCTCCCCCGGGGAGCAAGGAGTTCCCTCTGGAGAGACCTGGGAATCGCAGAGCAGTCTGAAAATTCTGCCCCTTGCCCAGTCACGGAGTGTGGGGGAGTCAGGGCCCGGCACCCCTCTTCCTGGGAATCACTGTGACTCTCAGCCAGCCAGTAAAACGGAAGGTTTATTGGACAATAGGAAAACAGAGCTTGTGGGTACAACCAGGACCCCTCAGTTAAGTCCTTCTGGGGAGCAGGGAGCTTAGACCCCAGCCTTGGGGTTCCCCTGCTTTCCACCACCCAGCACAAAACTGAAACCAAAACCCCTCCAGCAGGCTCTCTCCTGCAGCCTCTGTCCAGTTTCCAGGGCAAAGGTGTCACCTGGGCCCAACCCTCTCCCAGCTCGGGTGACAGGCTCAGGTCTCCTCACTCCAGTGGATTTACCCCCTGCTCTCCCATCCCCTGTGCAGACAGTCCCAGCAGAACTAGACGCCATTCCCCGGTCAGTCCACCCCACTCCCTGCTGCGTCACACCCAGTTCCTCGGCTCTGTGAGGCCCTGACCTGAACCCAGCCATCGAGAGCAGTGCTGTGCCGGGCTGTCAGTGGGTTCCCAGCGCCACAGGCCGCACTGTCCCTGTCCATGGACTCGCTCTGCCTGTCCCATGGGGTGCTTGGTGCACAGCTGGTGTCGGGGTTCCCCCTGAGCAGTCCATGTCTCCCTGCCCCTGAGAGATCCCCAGGAGCTCCAGCCTTCCCCTGAAGCGGGCGCAGACAGCTCTGTCCCAAGCAGGCTGCGTAGTCGAGTGAGTTGCTCTCATTGGATTCCAGCTGCCAATGTCCCCGGGGTCTGGGTGGATCTCGGCCAATTCCCAGGGCCTGCTTCGGTGGGCTCCCCCGCGGGCGCTCAGGGTGGGGCTGGCACGCAGGAGCTCGCTGGGGCAGCTGCTCTGTGGTTGGGCTCGCAGCAGTTCTTGGGGCTGCTCAGTCCCACCCCCCTTTGCTGCTCCCTGGTTGTGCCCGTGCTCCTCAAAACACACTACTCCCCTTGCACCTGCCCCAGCTGCAGCTCTCCCACCCTGAGTTCTTTCCGCGGCTCTGCACTTTTCATTACTGCTACGTCTGGCTCTTGGTCCTTCCGAGCGAGGTCGTCTGTGCTGCAGACAGCCAGGCCTCTGCCAGAGAACCTGTGAGCATCACACTGCTCCAGCTGGACCTGGCGCCCCCAACAGGTCCCCTCGCTACACTGCTCAGCCCATTCCCACGCGGCCCCCAAAAGATCCTTCTCAGCCTCCAGACCTGCTGCTCTCCCCTCACAGGCGACAGACGGAGCGGGTCTCCCTGGGCGCTGGCGGCCCCATTGCTCTGCAGCGCTTCCCATGTGGGCTGGACCCCAGGGGCCACTCAGCAATTCTTTAGTTCTGCGTTGCCTTCAGGGGCAGCCAGCCTGGGCCCAATCCCAGAGGCAGCTCTGGTTCCCAGGAGAGGGCCCCCGCACATGGGCAGAATAGGCCGTGGCTCTGTCGTGGCTGGGTCTGGCCTGGGGGAGCGCCGGGCCGGGGCCTGTTCCCATCATGGGTGCACACGACTCACTTCAACTGATGTCTGTGCTCTTTGGCTGCAGTCCCATGACCCTGAAGCTTGGGTGGGTGCCGTACCTGGGTGGGGATGGGGCGCAGAGTGCAGAGGCTGGTGCATGTGCTGTCCCTCTGTGGGGCCTGGATACTTGGGCTGTCGGGGGAGCGCCCTGAGGCGGCTGCTCTGCCAACCTCCCCTCTGCTCAGGCTGCGGGGCTGCTGGCTCTCCACTGATGCCGAGTGACCTTGGTGCATGTGGGGGGACACGGTGAGGCCTGGGCCAAGGCTGTGCGTAGTTAGCCCACTCTCCTGGCAGACCAGCCCTGCTCCGTCTGACTGCCCCCTGCCCCAGTTGCCAGGCCGGGCTGCCCCAGTGCCCTCTTACTCACCTACCTGTGCACTGGAGCCAGGATTTTGCCTCTTTTCTCAGCACTCACTGCCCACAAAGCAAACCGGCAGAGATGCCTTAAGTACATTAGGGACTGTACGCCAGGGGTCTGGAAATCCCCTTGCACAGGGGCTGGGAATCCCAGTGCTGGTGCCGGGGCACGGATCCCCTTGCATGGGGATGGGAAACCCAGTGCTAGCACCGGGGCGTGGATCCCCTTGCATGGGGGCTGGGAGCATGACTCCCTCTGCTGGGGCTCAGGGCACAGAGCCTGCTGCTCTGAGTCTAATACCCACCAGGCCTCCCTCCCGGGCGGCTGCCCAGTGACTTTAAGCCGTGGTGCTGGGGGGCTCAGGCTCCGGCAGGAGCAGCGAGGGGTGCAGCTTGGGAGTGCTGGCCATAAATCCCAGTAGTGTCTAGGCAGGGGACTCTGGTGGAGAAGGCCAGGCCGCCCAGGGACACTGGCTGCTTTCCCTGGCTCTGTTCCCTGCAGTTGAGGCATGGCTGGGTGTCAGGAGCAGTCACTCTCCCCCCAGTCCCAGCAGTGCCCGTGCACCCCTACCTGGGCACTGATGGCCCGGGTCAGTGGGGTCTGAGCCAGCCCTGGATGGTGCATTCGGAAGAGATTCAGCCTCTCACTCACGTGTTCCCGAGAATCCCAGCTGTCCTTGGCATCAGGGCTGTGGGTCCCCGATGACTCCTGGCAGGTGGGGCCATACTGGGCTTGGGGCCCTGCTCTCAGCTTCTCACCATGCTCCCAGGGGATGGCTGGGGTGACTGGAGCTCTGTGCAGCCGATGCTGGGTGGGAGCAGTACCAGCAGGGTGGGTGAGCCGGCGAGCTGGCATGGTGTGGGCTGCTGGCTGGGAGAGGGGGTGACTGGCCCAAGCCCTGATCTCTCTGTGTCTCTGCAGGTGATGGCAACCCCAAGGAGAGCAGCCCCTTCATCAACAGCACAGACCTGGAGAAGGGCAAGGAATATGACGGGAAGAACATGGCCCTCTTCGAGGTAGGGCACCTGTCACGGAGTCCCCGGGCGATGCTCTGGAACTGCTCCCCATGAAGCCAGTCAGGACTCTGGGGAAGTCTCCTCTCTGGGAGCAGCTTGTCTGCAGGACACACAGCTCACACAGCTTCCCCCTTCCTGGGTCTGACCTCGGAGCATTCAGCATCCTCTGCCCCTCCGTGCGCTTCCCACAGCGAGTCCACCCAGGCGGGGTCTTGGGGAAGCCAGAGGGTCCTGCCCCCCAGCTTCACAGACAGACGTGACTCTCAGCCAGCCAGGAAAACAGAGGTTTATTAGACGACAGGAACATGGTCTAACACAGAGCTTGTAGGTGCAGAGAATGGGACCCCTCAGCTGGGTCCATTTTGGGGGCAGTGAGTCAGACAACCGTGTCTGCCCTTCACTCCATGTCTCCAGCCAGCCCCCAACTGAAACTCCCTCCAGCCCCTCCTCCTCCGGGCTTTGTCCCTTTCCCGGGCCAGGAGGGCACCTGATTCCTTTGTTCTCCAACCCTTTAGCTCTCACCTCGCAGGGGGGAAGGGCCCAGGCCATCAGTGGCCAGGAAACAGGGTGTCGGCCATTCTCTGTGTCCAGACCCCTGCACACACCTGCCCTCTAGGGCTCTGCAACGATCATACACCCTTACCCCACCCCCTAGATACTTAAGAACTGCACAGGGGAAACTGAGGCACCCCCACACTATTCAGAGGAAACATTAAGAACAGTCCCGCTTCGTCACAGCACCGAGCAGAGGGACCGCCGGGGGGGGGGGGCAGCGTGGAGGGAAGGCGCGGCTGGCTCAGGACAGGTACCTCGCCCTCACCTGTCACTGCCCCTAACAGGAAGAGATGGACACCAGCCCCATGGTCTCGTCCCTGCTGAGTGGCCTCGTGAACTACACCAACCTGCCGCAAGGCAGCCGAGAGCATGAGGAGGCGGAGAACAACGACGGGGCCAAAAAGAAACCTGTACAGGTGAGGGGTTCAGCGCCGAGCTCCAGCGCTGGCCGGCATGGGGGGGTCTGGGGGGGTTCTCTGAGGCTGCTGGTGGGGTGGGGTCTGGGGGGGTCTCCGGGGTTGCTGGCTGGGGGGGCACTGGGTGGGGTTCTCTGAGGCTGCTGGTGGGGTGGGGTCTGGGGGGGTTCTCGGGGCTGCTGGTGGGGGGGCACTGGGTGGGGTTCTCTGGGGCTGCTGGTGGGGTGGGGTCTGGGGGGGTTCTCGGGGCTGCTGGTGGGGGGGCACTGGGGTGGGGTTCTCTGGGGCTGCTGGTGGGGAGGTCTGGGGGGGGTTCTCTGGGGCTGCTGGTGGGGGGGTGTGGGGGGTTCTCTGGGGCTGCTGGTGGGGGGATCTAGGGGGGCACTGCGGTGGGGTTCTCTGGGGCTGCTGGTGGGGTGGGGTCTGGGGGGGTTCTCTGGGGCTGCTGGTGGGGGGCACTGGGGTGGGGTTCTCTGGGGCTGCTGGTGGGGGATCTAGGGGGGCACTGCGGTGGGGTTCTCTGGGGCTGCTGGTGGGGGGATCTAGGGGGGCACTGCGGTGGGGTTCTCTGGGGCTGCTGGTGGAGGGATCTGGGGGGGCACTGGGGTGGGGTTCTCTGGGGCTGCTGGTGGGGGGGATCTAGGGGTGCACTGCAGTGGGGTTCTCTGGGGCTGCTGGTGGGGGGATCTGAGGGGGGCACTGGGGTGGGGTTCTCTGGGGCTGCTCTCAGGGGCCGTTGGGCCATGGGTTCTCTCCCAAGGGGCTTGCCCCTTCACGTCGGTGCCAAGCCATGGCACAGTCACACAGACATGGCCAAGGGAGCGGGTAAGCGAGTGGGATTAGCCCTCTCCCTGCAGGACTCACAGGCTTTGCAATGAGTCCCTGGGCGGACAGTGAGGCTTCCCGCCCAGGGGCCAGGGGCCCAGCAGCTCCCGCTTGCCCGGATCTGGAGGCTCCTGGTTTCCATTTGCATTTTCTGGCCTGAGTGAGGTTCTCTGCAGCTGTGGGAGTTGAGGAATTCCCACGCTCTCACTTCCTGCTCCCTGGGGCTCGCAGGGCAGGGTCCAGGCCTGTCCTACCGCCTCAGCTGGTCTTCCTCCGTGGAGTGGGGCCCTCCCGCAGCTCCCAGTCCTTGCTGCAGTAGCAGGTGGGTAGCACGTGGCTCATGCTGCTGCTGCCAAGATCACCAGGGCGCTGCCATGGGCCCAGGTGCACCTGACCCTTCTGAGGCGCCTGGTGTCTGCATCGCTTCCTCCAGAGATCCCCAAGCACCAGGCTTTCCGAAGTGCTCCCGGGCTGCCCCGGGCTGTCCCTGGGGCACGGCCACCCCAGGCCGCTGCCATGGCCCCCTGCCTCCCTGCCAGTGGCTTGGACCACGGGCGTCTGTGGCCCCGGGTGGGCTGTGATTGAGCCAGGTCCATTGCGATCCACGGAGCTCTCTGACGTAGCCAGGCCCTAGGTGGGCAGCCCGGAGCCACCAGCGCTGTGGGCTGCAAAGCATCACAGCGGGAGCAAGTTCCCAGCGTACTGCGCCTAGGGTGACCAGATGTCCCGATTTTATAGGGAAAGTCCCGATTCTGGGGTCTTTTTCTTACATAGGCTCCTATTACCCCCCACCCCCGTCCCGATTTTTCACCCTTGCTGTCTGGTCACCCTGCCTGCGTCAACCTGTCCCTGCGATTTCCTGCCGGCTCCCTTTGCGAGCAGCCGCACAGCGAGGGGCAACGTGGGCTGCAGCTGGCACCGTTCCAACAGGGAAATGAACGGCTCCGATCCCCTGAGACCGAACCCCGGTTGGCGGGTTTGGGGGCGTCTCGGGAGCCCCGTGCAGAGGAGCGGGGCGGAGTCAGCCTCGCTGCTGTTGGAACGAAAGGCCCTGCAGCTGTGCAGAGAGAGCACAGCAGCAAGTAGGGTGGCAGAGGCCTGTCTCCAGCAGGGTGGCTGTAGCCGATCCTCTGCAGCGACCGTGTTTGCATCCTTTCACTCGCTCTCCCTGTCGTATTCCATGCACGCCCCGTGCCTGGAGGCAGGCGCTGACCTGGCCGCTGCAGAGGACGGAAGAGCCTGCTGTCTCGGACGTGGTTTGCTGCCTTGGAGCTCCCCTCGCCAGCTCTGCATGCTGCTCCTTTGCTCTGCCCAGCCGAGGTCTGAGCCCTCCCCTCTGAACTGTTCTCCGCAGCTGCCATGGCGAGGCATGGAGCAAATGAGCCCCTCCATTTCTTTTGGTTGTGACTCCCCAGCCCCAGTTGTCTCTGCACCGTGTTTCCAGGGACTTGACCCTCCCAGGGAAAAATATTTCCAAGAGGCCCTGTGGTCTCGGGGCGGGGGGGGGGTGATGCTGCCTCCCTCGTGGCTAATCGTGCCATGCTTTTCTCTGTAGGCTCCACGGATGGGCACTTTCATGGGCGTTTACCTGCCCTGCCTGCAAAACATCTTCGGGGTGATCCTCTTCCTGCGCCTCACCTGGGTGGTGGGAATTGCTGGCATCATGGAGTCATTCTGCATGGTCATCCTTTGCTGCTCCTGCGTGAGTGATGGCATTACCCCGCCCTGCCGTGCAGCCGTCACCCCAGGGCTGTAAGCTCCGCTGTGCAGCACGGAGTGTCCCGTCCAGGTGGGGTTAGACGAGACGGGCAGAGCCCAGCACTGAATGGACAGGCCTAGCTCATTCTTCTCTCCCTTCCTGCCAAGGGTTGGAGTTCCTTGGGAGTGGCAGGGCCCGCTCGGACCTGCAGGGAGGAATAATTCACCTCCCCTGTTTGCATGAACATGGCTCAGCCTAGGAGTCAGGAAGAAGCCCCACTCCAGTGCTGGGGGGAGGGAGACAGCAGCGAAAGAGAGGACTGGAGACAGCCAGCCACCTGTTACTAGGGAACGAGATGGGAACACTGAATGCTGACACAGCTGATAAACCAAACCCATCACCTTGTTGGGAAACCAGCCTTTACAAGCCAGAAGCTAGTCCCAATTCTATCAATCCTGGAGACGGGCAGGAGTGTGCTGCCTGGGGGCCCCACTGAGCGGAGCAGCTACTTCTTGGGGACTTTATTTCCTGGGATCAGAATCTGATACTCCAGCACCCCCTTCTTGTGGGCCGTCTCCCGCCCTGTGCAGTGCGATGAGAGAGCACTTTGTGTGCAGTTCAGGCAGTTTTACAGCTGGATGGAAATGGGGCCCCGCCTCCAAGATGGTGCCCGCCCCCCCGCATGCAGCAGGGTTGCCCGAGGCCAGGAAAGCCTCATGTTAAAACCCTTTTTCCTGGTGCGGGCCATGCTGCAGGGCAACCTGCCCTCCCATCAGCCCTCTGCTACAATAGCCACGGCAGCCATGCCGGAGCAAGAAGAGCCAGGTCACATGCTGAGGGCACGTCTACACGTCAAACGGCTTTGGTGCAGCTGTGCCGCAGCAGTGTTTAAACAGCCGATGGGAGAGAGCTGTCCCGGCGGCATAGTTAATCCACGTCCCTGAGAGGCTGTAGCTATGTCGGTGGACCCGGCGCTGTCCACACCGGGGGCTAGGTCAGTGTAACTGCGTCACTCAGGGCTGTGGATTTTTCACACCCCAAGCGACATCGTTACTCCAACGTAGGTCTGAGATGCAGACCAGACCTTAGTGAGGAGAGCAGCCCTGGGCAGCCCTCCAATGCGCTGCAATCTGAGAGCCTCTCTTCCAGAGGGTCCCAGCTCCCTCCTGGAGGGATCACTTCTGAAGCTTTAGCTCACCCAGGAGCAAACTGGGCAGGAGCTGGCATGCTGGGACCCACAGCCCAGGGGTGGAGCGCCTGGGGAATAACCCCGGGGCTGAATTCAACTGCCAGCTCGGAAAACTCAACCACGGGTTTAACGTCAATCCCTTTGCTCGTCCCCTGCCCCACGACAAAGTGACATACTGGTGTCATTCATACAGGCAAACACCTTCCCGATTCCTGGCCCCTCTCACTCGTGACACTCCTCCAGGTCAGTAGTTACTGCTCCCCTCCCAGGTGTTGCATTATTCCTGGCCCCCGGCCTGGTGCCCCCGGCCCACCGGGGCACAGGAGACAGCATGGCTCCAGGGTGCCGCTAACACTATGAGAACAGGAGGACTTGTGGCACCTCAGAGACTAACCCATTTATTTGAGCATAAGCTTTTGTGAGCTACAGCTCACTTCATCGGATGCATACTGTGGAAAATACAGAAGATGGTTTTATACACACAAACCATGAAAAAATGGGTGTTTATCACTACAAAAGGTTTTCTCTCCCCCCTCCCCACTCTCCTGCTGGTAATAGCTAAGCTAAAGTGATCACTCTCCTTACAATGTGTATGATAATCAAGGTGGGCCAGAGAAAACCTGGATTTGTGCTGGAAATAGCCCACCTTGATTATCATACACATTGTAAGGAGAGTGATCACTTTAGATAAGCTATTACCAGCAGGAGAGTGGGGTGGGGGGAGAGAAAACCTTTTGTCGTGATAAACACCCATTTTTTCATGGTTTGTGTATATAAAAACCATCTTTGGTATTTTCCACAGTATGCATCCGATGAAGTGAGCTGTAGCTCACGAAAGCTTATGCTCAAATAAATTGGTTAGTCTCTAAGGTGCCACAAGTCCTCCTGTTCTTTTTGCGAATACAGACTAACACGGCTGCTACTCTGAAATCTAACACTATGGTTTTCCTCTCTGCAGACGATGCTGACGGCCATTTCCATGAGTGCCATCGCTACGAACGGCGTTGTGCCAGGTAGGGCGAGGGCTTCCCCTCTCCCCGCTGCACATCATCGCCCTGACTGCATCAGCCTCGTCCCCCAGCCTCCTCCCCCAGTCACAGAGACACTAGCTCCCAGCCACCCACTCCACAGCTATGACCCTGCACAGGCAGAGCTGCCATAGACCCTCAATCTCTGGTGGGAGAGACCAAAGGCCCATGTGCGTCACCCACTGGCTTTTGGAAGGAACGTGCTGAATTCTGGGCTTGTCTAACCCCTGTGAATGAGAGTCCCCAGCCAGTGGCTGGCTCACCTATGGGGCTAGGTACCCCCAGCCAGTGGCTAGTCCACCTATGGTGTTAGCTACCCCTAGCCAGTGACTAGTCCACCTATGGGGCTAGTTACCCCCAGCCAGTGGCTAGCGCTGTCATTTAGCTAAGTGGCAGTTTTAGCTCCCAAAAGACCAGATTCTGCTTCTGCAGAGAGCCGAGCAGTGGTACTGCTTGTCACGGACTCACAGATCGTGCCCACTCGTGGCCCCGTGCGGTCCGTGCGGGGTGCCCCTTTCAGTGAGACAGCCCTTTTCCCGGGGGTCCACTCTCTCTCGGGGTTAAGCCCCTCCACCTCCTCAAGCCACCCCTCTCTGAGTCTTAGCACACCTGTTTCCCGCTGTGGGTCCCCTCACGGAGTCCACTCACTCTGGATCCCCGGGGCCTCCACTCCCCGAAGGGGATGATGCCACTCTGTTCTCTAGACCGGAATGACTCTCAGTCAGTGTCAGACAGGAGGGTTTATTGAGCATTGAACCCAGCACAGGAAACTCTCAGGGCCTCAGGCCTGGCCTCCCTCAGCACAGCACATCCAAGTCTCCCCTGTGTCCAGCTGGGCTCTGCCTGCTCCCTCCCTCCAGCCCAGAGCCCCCCTGCTTCCCCGCTGGGCAGCTGAGATCCCCAGCACCAAGTCCCGCCCCTGTCCATTGTCTTCTCTCCAGGTAAACAGGGTCGTAAACAGGGTCCTCTAGCTGGGACCGGTTGGTTGGGTCCCCGGGGGTCCTCGCAGCCCATTGTTTCCCCACTGGCCATAACTGGCTGTGACTCCTGAGTTGGGCCTCCGGGTCACCAGGCCATTGGCTGGGGTCCCACGTTCCCTGCCAGTCCTCTGGAATAACAAACTCCCTCTCCCATCACCTTGTTAAACCGGTAACCCCCAGGGAAACTGAGTCCCACTCCCTCTGCATGCAAACCATAGGAAAACCAAGGGGGGAAAAACCCATAGGAGACAAGGAAACCAGGAATCTCCCCCACTTCGTCACACTGCTGCACTGGGCTGTGATGTCTCTAACTACTAGCCAACATGCTGCTCCCAGAGCCTGGAAGCCAGAGACCCAGCATTCTAGTGCCAGCTCCCCCATAGCTGGGTAACCTGGTGACACGGTGTGAGTTGTGTCTCCCCCGATGGGCTGCTTTGCGTACAGGGTAACAGCATTCCCATCTAGAGCCGGGCTGTGCTGCAAATCCGAAGGGTGAGCCTGCAAATGTGCTGCCGACGGGTGGGCTGAGAGGGGTGTGGGTGGGATGCGTGGCATGGAACGGGAGGGCCAGGGAATCGTTCTGGGAATAATTTTAAGCTGCAGCACATTGTATTGAGGGGTGAATTTGGATGTTGCTTATTGTTTGTGGTGTTTTTAGTGCTGCACTTGGATTAATGGGAGCTGTCCGTTTAAGAAGAGGGTGGGGAACATTAGAGGGTTTGTAAGCAGACGGAGGCAGTGGGGGTGCAAAGCAGGGAGACCCCGGCTGGGTGAGCCCCCAAAGGGCAGAACTGGATTTAATAACTGATCTTCCCAAACCCAAACTTTGCCCTGTGTCCCGTTAGTGCTCCTGGGAGTGGCTGGCTCAGGGAGTCACTGTCACGCTTCAGAGTCTTCCCCAGGCAGGGCACCAGAATGAATCCAGACCAGCTCAGCAGGGGTTAACAGCTGGTCCCCTCATGCGGCTGTTTAGTGGCCCTGTGTGCGATGAGTGTGCTGGGTCTCAGGACCAGCTCCCACATCACAAGCTCACCTATGGTTACACAAAATAGTTCATGAAATGTCCCCTGGGGAGCTGCATGGCCCTGGGCAGCCACATTCACGCTGGCTTGGCATAGATGTAAATGACCCACCATGGGCAGGGTGAGTGAGGAGACCCACAGGCCCAAGCCAGATGTGGGTCTCCTCACTGAGTGAGGAAAAAAGACTAATGAGCTGAATCTGCCACGTGGTAACTGTCTGCAAAGACTGGTGGGGAGATTGTGGAGACCTCAGGGAGGGCGACTGGAGGTAGGGGCATTGGGCTGTAGGGGGAGCAATGGGCTGAGACCCCCGGGAGGGTGGCTGGGGGTCAGGCCATGGGGATGTAGGGGACCAATGGGCTGACAATCCAGGGAGGGCGGCTGGGGGTCAGGCCATGGGGATGTAGGGGAGCAATGGGCTGAGACCCCAGGGAGAGTGGCTGGGGGTCAGGCCATGGGGATGTAGGGGAGCAATGGGCCGAGACCCCAGGGAGAGCGGCTGGGGGTCAGGCCATGGGGATGTAGGGGAGCAATGGGCTGAGACTCCAGGGAGGGTGGCTGGGGGTCAGGCCATGGGGATGTAGGGGAGCAATGGGCTGAGACTCCAGGGAGGGCGGCTGGGGGTCAGGCCATGGGGATGTAGGGGAGCAATGGGCTGAGACCCCAGGGAGAGCGGCTGGGGGTCAGGCCATGGGGATGTAGGGGAGCAATGGGCTGAGACCCCAGGGAGAGCGGCTGGGGCTCAGGCCATGGGGATGTAGGGGAGCAATGGGCTGAGACTCCAGGGAGGGCGGCTGGGGGTCAGGCCATGGGGATGTAGGGGAGCAATGGGCTGAGACCCCAGGGAGAGCGGCTGGGGGTCAGGCCATGGGGATGTAGGGGAGCAATGGGCTGAGACCCCAGGGAGAGCGGCTGGGGCTCAGGCCATGGGGATGTAGGGGAGCAATGGGCTGAGACCCCAGAGAGAGCGGCTGGGGGTCAGGCCATGGGGATGTAGGGGAGCAATGGGCCGAGACCCCAGGGAGAGCGGCTGGGGGTCAGGCCATGGGGATGTAGGGGAGCAATGGGCTGAGACCCCAGGGAGAGCGGCTGGGGGTCAGGCCATGGGGATGTAGGGGAGCAATGGGCCGAGACCCCAGGGAGAGCGGCTGGGGGTCAGGCCATGGGGATGTAGGGGAGCAATGGGCTGAGACTCCAGGGAGGGTGGCTGGGGGTCAGGCCATGGGGATGTAGGGGAGCAATGGGCTGAGACCCCAGGGAGAGCGGCTGGGGGTCAGGCCATGGGGATGTAGGGGAGCAATGGGCTGAGACTCCAGGGAGGGTGGCTGGGGGTCAGGCCATGGGGATGTAGGGGAGCAATGGGCTGAGACCCCAGGGAGAGCGGCTGGGGCTCAGGCCATGGGGATGTAGGGGAGCAATGGGCTGAGACCCCAGGGAGAGCGGCTGGGGGTCAGGCCATGGGGATGTAGGGGAGCAATGGGCTGAGACCCCAGGGAGAGCGGCTGGGGGTCAGGCCATGGGGATGTAGGGGAGCAATGGGCTGAGACCCCCGGGAGGGCGGCTGGGGGTCAAGCCAGGGGGATGTAGGGGAGCAATGGGCTGAGACCCCCGGGAGGGCGGCTGGGGGTCAGGCCAGGGGGATGTAGGGGAGCAATGGGCCGAGACTGGCACAAGGTCTTCCCGGGGTGCTCTCTGCTCCCCAGCCACACGACGCGCTGAGCGGGGCAGGGCAAAGCAGCTTGTTCAGAACGTTGCTGTTCAGTGAATTAGCTCTGGATGATGCTGAGTTGGGGCGGGGGTTACCCTGTGTCCCAGGACCGCATTCGGTGCATGGCTGCGCCTGCCTGGGGCTGCTAGAGCCGCTGGGCCCTGTCCCCACCGGGCTGGGCTGGGTGGCCTGGCTCTGGCTGAGCGCTGACAGCTCTGTGTCCAGCGATGTCATTCCTGGATTTCTCACCCGCTGCAGCAGGCCCTTCAGCCACGGCTCCCCAGGGACCCAGAGCCTGCCTCAGCTGGCAGAGCACATGTCCGCAGCCCAGCCGCTGCCTCCTGGGGCTGCGGGATTGCAGGCGATCTGCGGCCTGTCAGCTCCGCACAGGTGGGACAGCCCAGCCTGGCAGCTGCCCCCACTCTGCCCAGAGACCACTCAGCGTGAGCCAAGGCGTGAGGGTCTGGCAGGGTCTCCAGGGGACCCCTTCACTCCCGCTGCTGGGAGGGAGACAGCCCTACCCCCCTGCCCCCAGCTCAGGCCCTGTGCTTGCCCTGCCCCCTCGCCGGCTCCTGCCTGGCAAGAGTGGCCTCTGCTGGACCCACAGTGGCTTCCCCTGGCATGAGGAAGGAGAGCTGGAGCTGGGACATGGCCCTGGTGCCCCGAGCGGCCTGGCAGATGCACACCGGCAGGGTGCAAAGGGATCTCTTCCTGAGAAAGGAGGCGTGTGCCGGCCTCCTGCAGCGGGACCCAACCCCCTTTGCTCTTCTCTTTGCCAGCGGGTGGCTCCTACTACATGATCTCGCGTTCTCTGGGGCCCGAGTTCGGCGGGGCCGTGGGGCTGTGCTTCTACCTGGGCACCACCTTCGCGGGAGCCATGTACATCCTGGGCACCATCGAGATCCTTCTGGTGAGTGTGGCTGGGGCCCCTCTGAGCGGGCACTGGGGGAGGCTGTTCCCGCAGGCCCCATGGGGCCGTAACCCAGCAGACTTCTGGCCCGGCACTCCAGCCACGCGCTCTGGGCACACCTGCCCTCAGCAGTGGGGGCAGGATGGCGCTTCTGTCCCCCCCAGCACTTGGCCTGGATGGGGACCCCATTGGGCAGAGCCCTGGAGGAGCAGAGGAGAGGCTGGGGGGGACAGGCATGGTGGAAAGACTGGGGGACAGGGTTAATGGCTGGCCAGGGTACAGGCAGATGGGGTGAGAGCTCCCCAAATCCCCAGAGCCGATATGTGTGGGGATGTGGGCAGCACGGCTTGTCTCACAGACCCGCACACACTGGGGACGGGGCGGGGGGGCAGGGGGGGGCAGAACCACAAAACACAACATAATTTTTTTAAATCTTGTGATTTTGGGTCTTGTGAGGTTTGTGGTGCTGAGCCTGGCACAACAGGGCCCCGATCCTGGCTAGTCCTGGGGCATGGCTGTAATAACCGTGAAATGGGGAGAGGTGGGGCAGTGGAGCCGGTGGGTGGGGGCTGCGCTGGGCCAGACGCTGATGCTGGCTATGACTCTCTCCCAGGCCTATATCTTCCCCGCCATGGCCATTTTCAAGGGAGAGGATGCCAGCGAGGAGGCTGCGGCCATGCTCAACAACATGCGTGTCTATGGCACCTGTGTGCTCACCTGCATGGCCACTGTGGTGTTCGTCGGGGTCAAGTACGTCAACAAGTTTGCCTTGATTTTCCTGGGCTGCGTCATCCTCTCCATCCTGGCCATCTACGCTGGGGTCATCAAATCCGCCATCGACCCCCCCCAGCTTCCCGTGAGTAGCAGCGCAGCACCCTCCCACCTCCCGCGGGCTGCCGCGGGGGGCTGGGGCTGGCGGGGCAGGAGGTGACTCTGGTACATTCTCTGCTTGTGTCCTCTCCCCCCAGGATCTGTTTGCTGGGTAACAGGACACTGTCACGCCACGGCTTCGACATCTGTGCCAAGCTGGTGCTGGAAGGGAACGAGACAGTGGGCTCCAAGCTGTGGGAGCTGTTCTGCACCTCCAAATTCCTCAACGCCACCTGTGACGACTACTTCCTGAGGAACAACGTGACCGAGATCCAGGGCATCCCAGGCGCTGCCAGTGGGCTCATCAAAGGTATGAGCAGCCGCGCGGGGGAGGGAGAGTGGTCAGACCTGGTTCTGGCACCAGTGCAGACCTGGGCTTAACGCTTGGTTCAGGCCCCCCTCTGGCTCCCAAGTGACCCATTGCTTGGTCTCCCCAGAGCCTGGCTTAGCCTCTGGGAAGGAAAAGCCCAGAACTGGAGCAGCTGGGGCCTATGGGTTAGGCCTGAGGGGCACCAGCAGAGCTGTGTATGGGTCGGGAGAGGTGCTGAAGATCATGAGAAGTTTGTGCATGTTAGAAACCAGCCCGGCCAGCAGCTGAAAGGTGAGGAAAGCTCATCTCCCACCTTCCAATTGCCTTGGAGCCGTGGGGCTGGGAGGGTGGCTCTGTGGGGCAGCAGGACCTGCCCCCCTAAGTAGGGCATACTGACATGCAGGGCTGCTCACCGCTGTGTCTCTTCCTGCTCATTCTCAGTGGAGATGTTGTCACTGGTGGGGAAGAACCTTGTCTGGGCTGTAGCTGTCATGGGAAGGTGCATCCCCCATAGCCATGGGATGAACCAAGATTCAGTGCCTCCGGGGCTCGCCCTTCGAGCCAGACACAGTGCACCGGCTTCCCGCAGACTTTCCAGGGCTGGAGCTGAATGAATTGGCTCATTGTTTCCTCTTTGCCCGGGGAAGGCCTGATATTGATCTGAGGTTTAGAGAGAAGTAATCACCCCCTTGGGGTTACTTATCTGCTGCTTTAATATGTAGATTAGCGAGCAGAAGCTGTTCTGTACCCAGGGCTCTGGAATGGGGCCAGAGACAGAGGAAGTTCTGGTGAAGTTTGTGGCAGGAGCTGTTTACAATCTGCTTTTCCTGGGTCATCCTTTGCTTGGCTGCTACGCGAGAGGAGGCTGTGGCCCTGCGGCCTGGTTCCAGATGCTCTCTGCTTTCCCTGGCCCCTGGCTTTCAGGAGTTACATTGAGACTTTCCCCATTTGGGCATGGGAGTCTGAGGAAAGTCCCTGCAGCCATGATAGAATTGTAAAAGGCTGGAGGGTTTTATTCCCGGGCTCAGCCTGCACAGCAGCTTCCCTTCTGCACCCGCCAGCATGGCTGGGGCAAGGCCGCTGGACAATAATAACGATAGGAATCTTTGAACCATCACTTCTGAGCCTGCTCAGCGTGGATCTGCTACTTGTAGCAAAGCCTCCGGCAAATCTGTCCCTTGCAGCAGCCCGGCAATCTCTGCGGTGCCCAGTGAGGTGCCAAGGGGCAGGGTGCGCTGAAAACAAGGTGCTTGGATTCAGGCATGGGAGGCCAGGCGTGACTGCCCTGCTTAGCGCTCTCAGGCGATTGCTGCCACGGCAGATAAGGGGCATCCAATGGACGTCGTTTACTGGATGTTCAGGAAGCACTTGAGACGTGTCCGCAGCTCAGATTAACGGGGCAGGGAGAGGCCCTGCCTAGTGGGTAGGACAGAAGGGTCACGGCTGGCCGCACGCCCAGATTCCTGCACGGTGGGGTGTTCTCGGTGAGTGAGCAGCAGATGGCAAAGGCTGGCCAGTCCAGGGGAGTCTGGGAGCCCACGGCCAGTGGCCCAGCCCTGCGACAAGCTGGAGATGGAGAGTCAGTGCCGGGGTTGCTGGCTGCAGGAGGGAGGAGGTGTGGCGGGGCTGCCAGGACTGGGGACTCTGCGGTGCAGGCAGCGAGTGGGTCCCGGTCCGGAGGCCAGGTTCAGGGAGCTGGGCTGGCTCGCCCCGAGAGGGCAGTCCTGGCTGGGCTGACACAGTGCAGGGTGTCAGTGGGGCTGGCAGTCTCTTCCCAGCAGTGAAGGGTAGCAACCTGGAACAAGCAGCAGAGACAGCGGGTGAGAGAGGGCAAGCGACCAGGAGGAGGGGCTGAGAGAACCCCCAGTGGGGGCGAGGGCTGGATCAGCCTCTCCCGAAGCTCTGGATTTGGGATCCCTCCCTGGCCCTCTGTGGGGAATCCAGCAGGGAGACGCCCAGCCAGCCCCTGCAGCATCTTCCAAAGGGCCAGCGCGTGGGCTGTGCGGGGCCTTCTCCCCAGCCAAGGCGGCTCAGGGGGTGGATGGCCTGGTTCGGGGGCACCATGGTGCTGACCCACTAAAGGTGCTCGGTCCTTCTGGAGTGAGGCTCGTGGTCTTGGGCTGGCATATCCGCGGGGCTGTGGGGCGTCTCTCTGGCCACGAGTTTTGTGTTCCAAGACAGCCCCAGCTTCTTGGCTTTGGGATCGGCTGCCATTGGGTGCTCTCCTGTGCGGGGATCCCGACGCCGCATCAGGGCACGGTCCCAGCCCCCCGTCAGCTGTGTTTGCGGTGACAGGCTGCAGCTGCTGGTCTTGGCTGGTGGCCGTGTCCTGGGTCCCTTGTCAGAGCAATGAGACCCGGCAGCAGCTGGGGAGGGGGTGGCAAAGCCCCCTTGTGTCGGGCTCTGGGTACCCTGAATCCCCAGGGCTGTGCTGATCAGGCCTGCTAAGAGAGGAGTCCCGAGGGGGAGGTGTCCCCAGGGTGCCATCAGGGGGCGCTCTCCCAGGCAGAGGCGCTGGGTGCAGGGAGGATGGGTGAGTAACGTGTGGTGGAGGGGAGAATTTGATCTCTTCACACCTCCCGGGGGTCTAGATTAACTGCCAGGGACGGGAGCTGGGTGCCAGTGGAGACCTCTGCTGTGGGCAAAAGAGCTGAGCCGTTCGGCTGCACAAGGGCCGGGGTGGAGAATAACACGGGGAACGTTCTAGCGCCTTTGCGTCAATCGATGGTGCGGATCCTGTGGGCAGCGCTGGGCCCCCGTCGCACGCAGCTGAGGGGTCAGGGACGGGTGAAGAGAACAAGCAAGGCTGGAAAAACGGAGCTGTGGGCAGAGCTGGCAGAGATTGGGATTGTTACCCTCGAGGGCGGAGGAGCAGAGGGGGCAGGACACCAGTCTATCCAGTCCTGGATGGGGCAGAGCAGTGAGGAAGGGGGCGTCAGTTCTCCCTGTCCCACAGCACAGGCCCCAGGGAGCGGCCAGTGAAACTGACAGATGGGAAATTCAAAACTGATAAAGGAAATTCTTGTTCACGCATTGTGTAATTCGCCTGTGGAACTCACTGCCGCAGGATGTCACAGAGATCCCAAAGGGAGTGGATGTGTATATGGAGATCATGAATGTCCAGAGTGATCACAGTTAATGCTGACAGAGTGGTTCGCAGGTTAACTGACCTTTGATTAAGAGGGTGTGTCCACGCGGCGGCGGGGAGCGAGTCTCCCTGCTGGGTAGTTAGACGTGTGCTAGCAGGGCTTGCAGCAGTGTGCTAACAGTAGCCATGTGGTGATGGGGCACCTGCGGCAGCTCCGGCTAAGCAGCTGGGCCCAAACCCAGCCACTCCCTGGTCCGAGCTCCAGTGAGCCTTCGCTGACCGTAACGTCTGCACCATTTATAGCGCCCTAGCGTGAGCCTGTTAACACAAGCCTCTGGCCCCGGGCTGGGACCTCGCCCCCGGCTGCAGAGTAGGCACCCCTCAGGGGTCAGGCTGAGACCATCAGGGGGGGGCCGACGGCAGGGTTCTCAGACCCCCCCCCCCCCCAACACGTCTGACGGCCGTCAGGGGTGAGCCTGTGTGACAATGCTTGCTTCCTGAGCGCAGGGATGGGGGGGGCGCTGAGTAGGGTGGGGTTCCCCGGGCTGTGTGATGGGTGTGTGGGGATGCTTCATTGTGTCTGCAGCAGGAGCTGGCATGGCGGAGCACCTTGGAGCAGGGGCTTCTCCCGTGTGAACACCCAGCCCTCCCCGGCTCCCCTTGCAGAGAATCTCTGGAGCACGTACCTGACCAAGGGGGTGATTGTGGAGAAGCAGGGGGTGACCTCGGTGTCGCTCGTGGACCCCGTTATCGACATGGACCAGCCCTACGTCTTCAGCGACATGACCTCGTACTTCACCTTGCTGGTGGGCATCTACTTCCCGTCCGTCACAGGTAGGAGCTGCAGCCCTGGGTGCCGGGGGCTTGTGCCCGAATGCATGTGGGTGTGCGCGCCTCTGTGTGTGTGCATGTGTCAGTGCTGGGCCGGCACACGTGTAGGTGTGTGGGTGTGCCATGTGCACCTCTGGGTGCCTGCATCTGTCTGTGCCAGCTGATGTGTGGGTGTGCCATGCCAGACCTCTGTGTGCATGTGTCTGTCTGTGCCGATATGCATGGGGGTGTGCCGTGTGCACTTGTGTGTGTGTGCGTCTGGGGGTGGGGGTGTGCCGTGTGCACCTGTGTGTGTGTGCATCTGTCTGTGCCGGCACATATGTGAGGTGTGCATGTGCTCCCCTGTATACGTGCGCATCAGCTGGCTGCACATGCGTGTGCGCGTGCAAGGGGCTGTCATGTCTGGCTGGCTGCACACCTCTCTGCTGTCTGCTGTCAGCAGCTGCACCCTGTGGCTGTCCCTCTGATTTCTGCTTCCAGCTGGGAGCGTGACTGCGTGGGGGGTGCAGGGGAGGATCAAAGAGCCCCTCCTCCCCCACCCAGCCCCCAGCCCCACAGACAGGCTGGCAGCATGTCCCACCTCCGCGCTGACGTCACCAGCGCTCGGATATTTCTGGCTCCCCTCCAGTGGGCGGAAATAACTGAGCAAAGCAGCCCCTGAGCCGCCCCCCAGGAGCAGCCTGGTCTGGAGCAAAGACAGCGCCAGGCCAGCCCGCGGTAGGAGGCCGTGTCTGCGAGCAGCGTGGCCCTCACATGCTCCTGCTGCTCCACGCTCCGTGAGCTGGACCCTGAGCTGCGGAGTTTGGACCAGGAGGGCTGAACTGAACCCCAAGGCCAGGCCCAGACGTGTGACGCCCGGGGAATCCCGGGGCAGGAAAGCCCCACGCCCCCGGCACGCTGCTCACTCACCAGCCTTTCATGATTTTTACATGGACTTGTGTCCGATGAATAATTCAGGCCGTGCTTTTCCTGAGGCACCCTCTCCGCCTGGCTGAGCTGTAGGCCCCGGGGACTTGCCCGTGGTCAGCTCCACAAGGACTCCTAGCCCTGCTGGTCCTTGCTTCCCTGCAGCAGTGAGAATCCAGGCAGCCCCAGCTGGCAGCCACCAGGGACGAGCCCTGCCCTCCTCCTCATTGCCCATGGCATTGCTGCCTCACAGCCCCTCGCTCACTCGCCTCTAATTGGCCTTTGCAGATTAAGCTAATCAAGGGTGGAGGAGAGAAACCACATCAGCACATCTGGAGCCTGATTCTGCGGGTGGAGAGTTGGGTGTGAAACCACCTGGAAAGGGGGTGGGGAGAGGGGAGATCAGCAACCCCTGTGCAGCCGGGCCTGCTGCCCTGCTCAGCCCCCCCACGCCACGTGCCATGTGCTCTGGGCCTTCCCTGCCAGCTGCTGCTCTCTGAGCTGGGCTGGAGCCCAGCGCCCTGGGGAACGGGGCTGCACTCGGTGGCCTTGCTCAGGGCTCTGCACTCCAGTGCTGGGCCGAGCCGCCCATGCGCCCCTCCATGGCACGGTGCCCCATAGCACGTTCCCTTGTCTTCCCTAGGTATAATGGCCGGCTCCAACCGATCAGGAGACCTGCGCGATGCTCAGAAATCCATCCCCACAGGGACCATCCTGGCCATCGCCACAACGTCTGCTGTCTGTATCCTTGGCAGAGAGTCCGGGGCAAGAACAGGGCGGTGGGGGCAGGGTCTTGTCTGCCTCTGAACCAGCCCCTGTGCGCGTTGGAGCGGCCAGGGCGGGTACCGGGCACTGGGCGCTTTGTGGCCCCTGTGGGGGTCGGAGCGGCCAGGGCGGGTGCCGGGCACTGGGCGCTTTGTGGCCCCTGTGCGGGTCGGAGTGGCCAGGGCGGGTGCCGGGCACTGGGCGCTTTGTGGCCCCTGTGGGGGTCGGAGCGGCCAGGGCGGGTGCCGGGCACTGGGCGCTTTGTGGCCCCTGTTCGGGTTGGAGTGGCCAGGGTGGGTGCCGGGCACTGGGCGCTTTGTGGCCCCTGTGGGGGTCGGAGCGGCCAGGGCGGGTGCCGGGCACTGGGTGCTTTGTGGCCCCTGTGTGGGTTGGAGCAGCAGATGCTGGGCGTTTCGTGTCCTGCAGGCCCCATTGGAGGGGGGTTTGCACAGCAGGGGCCATGTCCCCAGCGCTTTCCCCACGCTCCTGTTCTCTGCCCTGGAGACTGGCCATGCTTCCCTGGGCCCCAGGGAACTCCACTGCCCTTGAAAACGCTCTGCCTTCATGGGGGGCTGGACTTGCCATCTGCGCCCCTCTTCTCAGCCCTGTGGCCCTGGGTCCCCTACTCCTTGTGGCTGCGCTTGGCGGTCCCAGGCACAGGGGGTGGCCGGGGCGGGGAGGGGGCTGCAGCTTGGTCTTTCCTTCACCACCCGCAGACATCAGCTCCGTGATTCTCTTCGGCGCCTGTATCGAGGGGGTCGTCCTCCGTGACAAGTGAGTGCCGCTCCCCAACAGTGGGGTGTTGAGGGGCAACAGGGCTGTGCAGGGGGAATGGCTGGGGGGAGGGGTGGTGGTTTGGATGGAGGGGGTGGGTAGGTGGGGGGGTGGCTGAGTGGAGGGGGGGTGGGTTTGGATGGAGGGGGTGGGGGGTGGAGGGGAACAGGTTGGGGGTGGTGGTTGGATGGAGGGGGCAGTTTGGGTTGAAGGGGTGGGTAGGGAGTGGTGGTGTGGGTGGGTGGAGGGGAGCAGATAGGTGGGGGGGTGGCTGTGGGGGGTCGTTGGATCGAGGGTGGCTGGGGGGGAGAGGGTGGTGGGTTCGGATGGAGGGGAGCGAGGGGGCTGGCTGGGGAGTCGTGGCTGGGGGAGGGTGGCAGTGGCTTTGGATGGAGGGGGCGATCGCACCCCCTTGGGCAGTGGCCCCAATGCCCCCAGAGTGACATTAGGGAGGCTAAACCTGGAACTAGGCATTGCGGGAGGCTCCCGTGTGTCCCTGCCCCCCCCAGCTGATTCTGTGTGTCTCTGCTCTGGTTTCTCCCGCTAATCCTGCTGCTGTGGGGGGCTGTTCGCCGGGAGCTGCCGAGCAGCCTGGAGTTGCGTATCTAGGGCAGCTGCGTGTCGTGCTCTGCGGTGACGCTTCTGGGTCGCCAGCATAGACTGATCCAAATGATGCGCAGCCTGGCTTGGCTTCCCTCTGTCCAAGAAAGCGGAGCCCCTCCCTGCCCTATGGGGAGGCCTGGGCCCCAAGGGGAATGGCCTTGGGCCATGCCCTCCCACCCCCTGCTGCAGCCTCAGTTTCCCCCCCAGGAGATGGGGCTGGGAGGCCGAGCTCCCTGAGATCTGCAGCGCTCTGAAGCTTCTGGGACTGGGGGTTGTTACTAGATTGTTTGCTGCCCCCCTCCCCACCACTGCACCTTTGCTCTCTCTCCTCCCTGCCAGCCGCTCGCTCCGTGGCTCCCTGGGACCAGCCGGCCAAGGCTGCTGGGGTTAAAGCTCAGGGCAGGACAATGAACCCGTCCAAACATGACTGGTCAATTGACCAGTCCAGTATTGGTCAAATAATGTAAAAAATGGTGAACTATGGAAAAGCTCTAATAACAGAGCAGTAACAGAAAGGGTTTCTGGTCCCCACTGGCTCAGCCTTAGGGCTTGTCTGCATGTGAAATGCTCCAGCCGCACAGCTGAGCCGCTGCAGCTCAGACGCTGCCTACACCGAGGGCAGGGGTCTCCCACGGGGCAGGGAATCCACCGCCCCGGGAGGCCGTGGCTAGGTCGAGGGAGGAATTCTCCCAGTGACCTGGCGCTGTCTGCACCGCGGTTAGGTCACTTTACGCTGCTCAGGGGTGTGGGTTTTTCACACCCGGAGCGACAGAGCAGGGTCGATGGAATTTTCTAGTGTAGAGTAGCCCCGAGAAACTTTCACCTTCAACAAAACCCAAGTTACTTAACTGAGTTATTTTAACTCAGAAAAATGCGAAACGCAATGAACTGAAGATCTAAAACCAGAACCAGCGCCACGCTGCCTTTCTGAGTGTCACGGAGTCCCTTGGCGATGCTCTGGAACTGCTCCCCATGAAGCCAGGCAGGACTCTGGGGAAGTCTCCTCTCTGGGAGCAGCCTGTCTGCAGGACACACAGCTCCCCCGGCTCCACCTTCCTGGGTCTGACCTCGGAGCATTCAGCCTCCTCTGCCCCTCCGTGCGCTTCCCACAGCGAGTCCGCTCAGGCAGGGCTCCTGGGGAAGCCAGAGGGTCCTGCCCCCCAACTTCACAGTCAGACGTGACTCTCAGCCAGCCAGTAAAACAGAGGTTTATTAGATGACAGGAACATGGTCTAAAACAGAGCTTGTCGGTACAGAGAACAGGACCCCTCAGCTGGGTCCATTTCGGGGGGCAGTGAGCCAGACAACCACGACTGCCCTTCACTCCTCCTCCCCAGCCAGTCCCAAAACTGAAACTCCCTCCAGCCCCTCCTCCTCTGGGCTTTGTCCCTTTCCCGGGCCAGGAGGTCACCGGATTCCTTTGTTCTCCAACCCTTTAGCTCTCACCTTGCAGGGGGGAAGGGCCCAGGCCATCATGTGCCATGAAACAGGGTGTTGACCATTCTCTGTGTCCAGACCCCTGCACACACCTGCCCTCTTGGGCTCTGCAATGATCATACCCCCTTATCCCACCCCCTAGATACTTAAGAACTGCCTAGGGGAAACTCAGGCACCCCCACACTATTCAGAGGAAACATTAAGAACAGTCCCACTTCATCACACTGAGTAGCTGAGCTTAGCCTTGAAATGCGAATGTGTCAATAGTGAATGTGACTCGGGACTGACCTGTTACAAAAGAAAAATGAAATTAACCAGAAACAAACCAAACGCATAAGGACTAGTCATCATGCAGGTGTGCTAGGCAGGCAGCTGCCGGGCAGCTCTTCGCACTGCTCAATGGCTGTGCAAAGTGGGCAGCTTCTCCCGCTGGGTTGGGGAGCAGGGTTAATGGCTGAGACTCCCTTCGGAGGCCGTTGCTGTATGCTGGGCTCGTCCCTGTAACCTGGGCTGGGGGCAGGCATGGGTGTAGTTTGAGTTCTCTATTTTGGGGGGCTGCATGTGGGGGGGGCGAGTTCCACGCCTGTCTGAGGCTTGCAGTTTTTTGGGGGGGGCAATCCCCCCCAACTATGCCCATGCGGGCAGGGACCATATCTTTTAACTTGCTTTGTAAACCCCCCTGGAGGGGGAGGGCCTTATCCACAGACAAAGAGGAACATTCCCAGTGCAGTGTTTTTCCAGGAAGGCCCAGGCAATGCAGCTGCTCAGCTCTCAGCGAGCTCCCCCTTCTCCTGACGGGCGGCGGGAGCCAGGAGCAGAGTGGGTGCTCAGGACACTGAAGGGGCTCGCTAGGGATGGCACCGTGATGCAAGCCGAGAGGAAGGGCATGGCTGCAGCAGGGCATTCTTGCTGGAGTACTTTATGATATTTGACCATGGTAATAACAGGCGGTCAGTTAACGTTACTTGACTGGTCAGGTTTCTGACTCGCCAAGCCAATTACAGCTGGTTGCTCTGGACTGTCCCTGCTACTTTCTGGGGGGTGGCCCTAGGGCTGGAGGTCAGAGCACGGCCGCCAGCCCTGCCCCAGTAACGCTTGGTGCCTTGCAGGTTTGGCGAGGCTGTCAATGGGAACCTGGTGGTTGGCACCCTCGCCTGGCCGTCTCCATGGGTGATTGTCATTGGATCCTTCTTCTCCACGTGTGGGGCGGGTCTGCAGAGCCTCACAGGAGCCCCCCGCCTCCTCCAGGCCATCTCCCGGGACGGCATCGTCCCCTTCCTGAGGGTAAGTGACCTGCTGCACTGTGGCTAATGCCGGCTCTGTTCCATGTGCACTCCCTAAGGAGCCCGGGATAGGGGCTGGCACATGCCCTCCTCACCTGGGGCTGACCCGCTGCAGGGTGCCAGCAGTGACCACCTCCACTGCTATGCCCATTGCCAGAGGGCATCCTGCCCTGTCTCCAGGTCTCTCCCGATGGCCCTTTGTCCTCCAAGCAGAGGCTCCCTCTGCCTGGATGGAGACGGGGTGTCGGATGCCCAGGACCGGTGCTATGCCCCCAGCCGTGGAACAGTCTCTAGGACAGGCCCCGTCAGTGTGCCAGGCCCCCCAGCTCCCTGGGGTCTCCCTCTTCCTGCACAGGGCAGGCCGTGCAGCTCCTTAGACAGGACCTGCAGGGCTCCAGCCCTCCTGCTTGGCACCGTCAGCTCCGCTCAGCCAGTCCCACTGAGCCAGCCCCTGGCAGAGACTCGTGCGCCCCGCCGGGGAGACCGCACCTCGCCCAGCCTTTCAGTGACACTCGCACGGCGCTGGCTCAACAGGAGGGTTTGTTCGTCCCCTGGACACGGCCTAGGGAGGCCGCAGGGTGGCCCAGAGCGAGAGAGCTGGAAGCACAGACTGTTCTGGTGAGCCCCAAGCCCAGCCACGCTGCAGGGACCTCCGTGTTCAGGCTCTGGATCTGTCGGAGCGGCTGGGTCCCTTCCCAGGCGAGAGCCCCGACTCCTTCCGGCAGCCGACGCTGAGCCCCTCCTCGCCTCGTCCCCGGCCCGTGTTCTCGAGCTGGGGTCTGCCCAGCTTCCCTGCTGAGAGGTGGGAACCCATCTCCCTCTGGGCCGAGGGCCCTAGGTGGCTGTGTCCTGGTGACTGCGTTTGCCATTGTCTTCTCAGATTCTCCATTGATATGGGATCAGCCTCAGCCAGTCCTTTTTAATGACTCATTCAGGCTCAGACAGCTAGACATCATTCATACCTGTGTCTTTTAGCCTGCCCTGAGAGCAACAGTCCTTCCGCCCCGCCGGTAATAACAGAGGGGAAACTGAGGCACTCACAGGTTCATAAAAATATGACAGAAAATTCCCACTTTGTCATACTGGGGCCTTATTGGAAGGTTGGGTGCGGAAATGTAGGCTGGAGCCCAGGAAATCAGCTGCACAGGGAACCGGCAGGTTCTTGGCTCCCGCAGGAGCAAAGTCACCTTCACCTTGTCTGAATCCCTCCTGAGGGGCTGAGCTCAGATGTGTCTCCGCGCCGGGTCTCTGCAGGGAGGCCGGGCTGCTGACATGGTTTGTGACAAAGGAAGTGCTGCTCCGAGGCCGGATCCCTGAGCGAGTCCTGCTGGCTGAGGCCCCGGCTGGCTCTCTGGCAATCCAGTGTGCCCAGCCGAGCAGCCACCCCCATGGTCTGGCAGCGTCTGCGCAGCACATCTGTGTCCCAGCTTGCACCGTGGCCCATTTGCATGAGACTTTAGTGCAGCAGGCCCGTCCTGTGTGTGAGAGCTGCCTGGCAGCTGGGGATTGGGCCCACTTGCAGGGCAGCTCCTGCCTCCCAGCTGCCGTGATCTGGGTGAGCTTGGAGGTCTGTCCGGGGACAAGGCGCTGGGATTCGGCTCTGGCTTGGATCTTGCTGGAATTGGCTTTGACCTCACAGCCTGGGAGGGAGATCGGTGATGGGGCAACCCACCCCTGTTCGCCATCCACATGGCCTGGCCACTCCCGCACTGGGCTGGTGTGGGGAGCACTGGTGGCTCACTGGGTGGGTCCCCGGCCACTTGGGCAAGGAGTTAAGCTCCTGGGCTGGAACAGCCAGAAGGGAGGAGCAGGCTACCAGCTGCTCCAGGCTTGGGGAGAGCTGTCCTCAGGCTGCTGGGTGAGTGAGGGGCAGGAATGAGGAGTGGGGGCTGGGGCGGGATGTGCTGGGGGTGGGAGGGAGCCGGGGGCAGGAGAGGGGAGCAGGTGCCGGGGTTGGTGATCACTCTGCCCGCACCCCGGCACAGCCTCTGCCCCCTGGCACCTTTCCCTGGCCAGGCAGAACCAGAGCTACGGATCTCTGCAGCTGACTAGACGGCGCTTGGCTCCCGCTCTGCTCCCTGGGCCTGCTCCTGGCCTGGGCTCTGGGAGCTGCCCGGGGTTTGGCCGGGAGTCCTGGGGTGGGAGGCCCAGCAGAGCTCTGGCAGGTTTTGCAGAGGAGCGTGCTGGGGGAGGTCGGCCTGTGCCCAGTGCGCTGCCATTGTGCCAGTTAATATTTCATCTGCTCGCTGAAGATGTGTTCCCAGAACCTCATCTCTCCAAATCCAAACCGACAGCTCCCCCCAGGGAAGAACAGGCTAATTTTAAACTCGCTCCCTCGCCCTGCCAGCCACATTCTGAGCATTCGCTGGAGGAACCCAGCCTTCTCCTGCTAATGCATGCAGACATGTGTCCTCTAGCTCCCTGCACACACTGCTCTGCCTCCCCGGGACCCTCCTCTCAGACACGGCCCCCACTGTGGGACAACATGGGGCTGCACGGGGGAGGATGCCCAGGGGGGCAGGGACAACCTGGTGCCTCCTTGGGGGCCTTGCTGCTGTGGCTGGACAGGGAGCTGCCCTAGGAGCGTCCCAGCTGTTGTCAGTGCGCTCAGGTTGCTTCCACCCCTGCACCCCATTAGCAGGGCCCTTCGGGCTGCTGCAGGCCACCAGCGTCGCTGGGGAGCGGAGAGCAGCATCGGCCATAGGGCCTGGTCTGTCCCCAGCAGGAGCCCAGCAGAGCTGCCAATCGACGGGCATCAGAACCGTGTGGTGCTGGGAAGTGTGCGGTGCCAGCCCCCACTGCCCCATGGCACCCTGACCCCCAGGCTCTGCTCCATCCCCCCCATGGCATCCCAACCCCCCAGGCTCTGCCTCAGCCCCCATCTCCCCATGGCACCCCAACCCCCAGGCTCTGCTCCATCTCCCCATGGCACCCCAACCCCCCAGGCTCTGCCCCATCCCCCCCATGGCACCCCAACCCCCAGGCTCTGCCCCATCTCCCCTTGGCACCCCAACCCCCAGGCTTTGCCCCATCTCCCTATGGCACGCCAACCCCTCAGGCTCTGCCCCTTCCCCTCCATGGCACCCCAACCCCCAGGCTCTGCCCCATCTCCCCATGGCATCCCAACCCCCAGGCTCTGCCCCATCTCCCCTTGGCACCCCAACCCCCAGGCTCTGCCCCATCTCCCCATGGCACCCCAACCCCCAGGCTCTGCCCCTTCCCCTCCATGGCACCCCAACCCCCAGGCTCTGCCCCATCTCCCCATGGCATCCCAACCCCCAGGCTCTGCCCCATCTCCCCTTGGCACCCCAACCCCCAGGCTCTGCCCCATCTCCCCATGGCACCCCAACCCCTCAGGCTCTGCCCCTTCCCCTCCATGGCACCCCAACCCTCAGGCTCTGCCCCTTCCCCTCCATGGCACCCCAACCCCCAGGCTCTGCCCCATCTCCCCATGGCATCCCAACCCCCAGGCTCTGCCCCAGCCCCGCCATGGCACCCCAACCCCCAGGCTCTGCCTCAGCCCCCTTCCCCTCCATGGCACCCCAACCCCCAGGCTCTGCCCCATCTCCCCATGGCATCCCAACCCCCAGGCTCTGCCCCAGCCCCGCCATGGCACCCCAACCCCCAGGCTCTGCCTCAGCCCCCAGCCCCCCCATGGCACCCCAACCCCCAGGCTCTGCCCCATCTCCCCATGGCACCCCAACCCCCAGGTGCTGCCTGAGCCGCGCAGCCAGTGGTGTAGCTAGGAGTGGGAATGTCGGGGTGGGGGGCCCAATGTATGGGGGATGGGCAGTGACCGAAGCGCTGCCCAGCGCTCTGTTCAGTACGATCGGGTGTTCGAATGCTGGGGTGGGGGGAGTATAGCGGGCAGGGCAGGGAGCAGAGAAGGGCTCTGAGTGCTGGGGTGGCCCGTGGACGGGGCGAGCCCCCAGCCCTACAGGCAGGCACAGGTGGAGCTGGGGCAGAGTGTGTGTGGTGGATGGTTGGCACCTGTGCCGGGCCTGGCTGTGGCCAGAGTTGCCCAGGGCCGGGAGAAGTTTGCATGGCTGGGCCGAGGCAGCAGCGGGGCCGGCCAGACTATGCCATCCCCTGCAGGCCGTGGCCTTCTGCAGCCAGGCCCAGAGCCACCCGCACTTCAGCCTGGCGGGCCTGCTCCACAGCCATAGGTCAGGCCTTGCCATGGCTGCCCCCCAAGGCCCCTGCATAGCAACTGCCCAGGTCCCCACACGCAGCCGAGGCACCCACAGACCACTGGGCCCCCCCGGTCCATGCCCGGTCTCCATCTCCTCCCGTGGCCCCTCACTCGTCTGTCCCTGACCTGCCCTGTCAGCGCCCACCTGTGCCCGTGCCTGCGGGGCCTCGCGCTAACTCGCGGGCCCCCGGCACCCGGAAAGAGCCACGTCCCTGTGAACACATGCGTCCTGCAGGGCCCTCTGTGCCAGCTGCGAGGGGTGCCTGCCCCGTGCCAGGGCCTCCCGGTGGGCCTGAGATGGGCAAGGGGCAGTGTCACCCCCGCCCCCCAGGCACCCTAACGCTCCTCTCTCTCGCTCTCCGCCCAGGTCTTCGGCCACGGCAAAGCCAACGGGGAGCCCACCTGGGCTCTGCTCCTCACCGCCTGCATCTGCGAGATCGGGATCCTCATCGCCTCCCTGGACGAGGTCGCCCCCATCCTCTCCATGTAGGCAGCACGCTCTGGCTGCGCCCCCCACCCCCACCCCGAGACTGGCCCAGCCACGACACTCCCCCCGCTGCAGCTCAGGGCCCAGAGTGCGGCTCCCCGCCCAGCTGATCTGCGTCCTGCGTCCAGTGCCGTCGGGATTGGCTGTGTGACGCCCACGCCTGCATGGCACCGCCGGGGCTTGCCCGGGCCCCGGCTGAAGGAGAACTCCCTCTGGGGGTGCCAGGGAGGTGTGCCCGCTCCCTGCGCTGGCGAGAGCGCCCCCAGCTGGCAGGAGAGGACAGCCCCACGTGGGATGCGGCCCCTGTCTCTTGGCCAGTGTCAGGGCCACATGGCACCGTTCTGCCAGCTGCCGTTTCCTCCAGAGAGCCTGGCAGCAGCTGGGATCCCCAGGGGCCCTCTGGGACAGCCAGTGCGCAGGCATGGTACCTCCCCGCACCCATCCCTGGGGCTCCTGGGGCCAGGCCGCCGCTGGCCCTGGGGTGAGTGGCTCAGGCGCTGTCTCCATTTCTCTCCCGCAGGTTCTTCCTGATGTGCTACATGTTTGTCAACTTGGCGTGCGCGGTGCAGACGCTGCTGAGGACACCCAACTGGCGGCCCCGGTTCCGGTATTACCACTGGTGGGTTTGGCCTGCAGGCGGATCCTGTCCCGGGGCCCTGCCCTTCCTGATGGCGCTGCTGCCACCCTGGCATGCGCCAGCCTTGGGCCAGGGATGGGCTCTGCTGCTTCATGCAGGGGAGCGGGAGCCGTGAATTCAGGATGCTGCTCCCACTGGCCCACTGGGCAAGGTGGAACAGGCCTGGCCCTCTCGGAGCCTCAGTTTCCCCATGTATGCGCCGATGGAGGCCAAGAGGGGCAACACTACCTGAGGCCGGTCTCACCTGGGCCAGCTCCGGCTTGTCCGGGGCCTACGCTTTGCCCAGGCAGCCAGGCTCCCAGACGGAGCAGCATCCCTTCCCCAAGGTCCCTCCTGGCAGGCTGGGGCTGGCGTCGGGGGACTGCCAGGGCCATGGAGCACCGCAGAGGCAGGTTGGGGAGGTGCCGGGGCAGGGCTCTGCATGCTGGAAGGCTGGTGCTGTGGGACTGGGCTGAGAGCTCCCTTCACTCCCCAGGACACTCTCCTTCCTGGGCATGAGCCTCTGCCTGGCCCTGATGTTCATCTGCTCCTGGTACTACGCACTCGTGGCCATGCTCATCGCCGGCCTCATCTACAAGTACATCGAATACAGGGGGTGAGTGCAGCGACTCGGGGCATGGGGGGCGGGGAGCTGCTCCTGGGCTCAGGCATCCGCTGCCACAGGGCTGAATGGAGCCCGCGGCAGCCTCCTAAGCTCCGTGGCGCTGGGAAACAGCAGATGCCCGGGCTGGAGAAGAGCCGAGTTCTCAGGCCGCCGGGCTGGGAGCCCTGAGCCCTGGGTGCTAGTCCCAGCTCTGCTCTCGGGCGCTCAGGGAGGTCCCCAAACCCCTCGGTGGCTGACCCTGCCCGTAGGCCCGTGGCAGGAGCTCTGACGCTGGCCCCAAGTGAAGTGTGAGATGGGGCGCGGGAGGGCAAGGCTTTGCCTAGCTCACAAGCCGCTACAGGCTCTTTCAGGCCGTTGGACTGTCCGAGCTTCAGTCAATCAGCAGCCACCCAGCTCCTCCACTGACGCTGGGCTCCAGCGCCCAGCGGGTCCCCGTTCTGCCCTCCCAGGGGCCTGGCGGTGCTGCTCTCCCGGCTCCCTATTCCCAGGGAGCAGGCCTGAGAGCCCCCCTGCTCCCTGCCTTTCCTGGTGCCTCCTCTAAGCCCAGCTGCCTCAGAGAGAGCTGGGGGCACCCTGGGACAGGAAACTTGCGCTTCTAGTGCTTAGGGCCTTCCACTGGGGACTGTGGCCTGCACCCCCCATGCTGGGCCCTGCCAGGCCTGCCCCTTCGCAGCCTGCTCCAGGCCGCCCCGGCTGCCCTCAGCGGGGAGCTGACCCCCAGAGCATGGGCTGGCCTCCAATCCTACCAGGTGCTGAGTTCCCCTGTCCCTCCCCGGCAGAGCGGAGAAGGAGTGGGGCGATGGCATCCGAGGGCTCTCGCTCAGTGCGGCTCGCTACGCTCTGCTTCGGCTGGAGGAGGGTCCCCCGCACACCAAGAACTGGAGGTGAGCGCGGGGCTCTCTCTAGCCAGTAATGGGGCGAAGAGCAGGGAGCGGGTGGTGGGCCGGACACAGCACCGGCACTCAGGAAGCTCCAGAGGAGAGCCCTGCCCCAAGAGCTCACATACTGGGGCCTGGGCGGGGTTGGCGCTGCCTGGGACTGGGGGTTGGGGGGAAGGGGGTGCATAGTGTCACGGAGTCCCCGGGCGATGCTCTGGAACTGCTCCCTATGAACTCAGTCAAGACTCTGGGGAAGTCTCCTTTCTGGGAGCAGCCTGTCTGCAGGGCACACAGCTCACCCTGCTCCACCTTCCTGGGTCTGACCTCGGAGCATTCAGCCTCCTCTGCCCCTCCGTGCGCTTCCCACAGCCAGTCCACCCAGGCGGGGTCCTGGGGAAGCCAGAGGGTCCTGCTCCCCAACTCCGCAGTCAGACATGACTCTCAGCCAGCCAGTAAAACAGAAGGTTTATTAGACGACAGGAACATGGTCTAAAACAGAGCTTGTAGGTACAGAGAACAGGACCCCTCAGCCAGGTCCATTCTGGGGGCCAGTGAGCCAGACAACCCCATCTGCACTTCACTCCTCGTCCCCAGCCAGCCCCAAACTGACTCCCCCTCCAGCCCCTCTTCCTCTGGGCTTTGTCCCTTTCCCGGGCCAGGAGGGCACCTGATTCCTTTGTTCTCCAATCCCTTTAGCTCTCACCTTGCAGGGGGAAAGGGCCCAGGCCATCAGTTGCCAGGAAACAGGGTGTTGGCCATTCTCTGTGTCCAGACCCCTGCACACACCTGCCCTCCTAGGCTCTGCAGTGATCATACACCCTTATCCCACTACCTAGATACTTAAGAACTGCCTAGGGGAAACTGAGGCACCCCCACATTTTCCAGAGGAAACATTAAGAACAGTCCCGCTTCGTCACATCTCTCCCCGCTTCGAGACCGAACTGAGCGAGGTCACTTTAGCCAGTGACTTGGGGAAGTTCGACCCCACCAATGTTTTCATGAATGCCCCAGCATCTCTCCCATTTCTTAGCATCGGCTTGCATCAGCCCCACACCCAGCCCTGTGTCTGAGGTGTTGGTGAACACTATAAAGGCCTTGGCAAAGTCTGGGTTTACCAGATTTACTGGGCCCTGGATTAGAGCCTCCTTCACCACAGAGAGCCCCTCTGCCACTGCTCGGTCCACACCAGCTCGTCTGGCTTCACCTTATTACATAGCTTAGTGATGGGGGCAGCTAGGGAGCTAAAGTGGGGTACAAACCTCCAGTACTACCCCACCATCCCAATAAAGGCCTGGACTTGTTTCTTGGTGTGGGGAACAGGCCACTCTCTGATTATCTCCACCTTATACTTTCCAGCTTTTACCGTCAGTCCTGCCTCCTTGAGGCAGCCCAGCACCCTCTTCACCTGGGACACAGACAGTTAACTTACAGAATCAGCATGGAGACATTCCTTTCTCAACAACCTTGTCTCCCCAACAAGCTGGCCTAACACAACCACTTGGTTATAGGACTGTTTAACTTTCTTAACAGCTTTCACTCCATCTGAGACCTTCTCAAAGCTATCCACACTGGGTCTTTCAACAGGAAAGTCAGTGGATCCATTCACAACAGAAAATTTTTGGCTGTTAGGAACTGAAACTTTCTTGATTAAATCACTTTCACACCCTTCAGTTGCAGTAAGACTCCATGAGGATTCCTTTCCCGAGGGGCTTTTCTATGCAACAATTCACCCTTCACAGAAATTCTGCCCTTACCCTCTTCACCCAGGGCTTGCTCTAGAGGAACACTTTCCTGAGCAACAACAGACTCTTTCTGGGTCTCACTTAAATCCAGAATCACCTCTGGACCATCAGGCGGATTGCTACACAATCTCCTTTCAGGCAAACTTACAGACTTCCTAGATAAAAGGTTAGAAGCATTCTCCTTCCCTTTGACACACATAAGTTCAGGAATCTTTTCCTTCTTGCTACAGGTTTCCACACCATCGGTAGGTAACACAATCAAATCACCTTCCTGCTCTCCTTGTGCCCTGGCTAGGATCTCACCCTGATTAGACAGAGTTGCGACACCCTTTCCCAACAACACACTAGCAACGGGCAAAATACAAGCACCAGAATTGTCTGGTCTCTGGGATTTTACATAGACACTAACTGGATGCGACCTAGTTACAGGGCCATTCTCCCGAGCAGACACAAACTTAGGACCCTTCCCTTCCTGGGCTTTAGCTGAATCCAGAACCAACTCTGAGACAACTGCACTATCCTCAACCATCACAGGCTGAAAGGCCCCTTCTGTCTGCTCCACAGACAAAGAAGAGCCGGACACACGTTCTCCCTTCCCAGACACCCAGCTTGGGATCTCATTCCCCTTGTCCCAGCACACAAGGCTGGTCACAGACAACTGCTTGGAGATCAGGGTAGCTCCCTCCATAGGCAAGTCAATACCCCTGACAAACACAGGCACGTTTCCTTCCCTGTCACAATTCTCCACCCAGCTAACAGGTAAGGTCCAGGGACACTCATCTTCCACTCTCCTCGCCTTCCCACCCTGCTGACTAGACACAGCCATCAGCTCACAAGGCTGCCGAGGCTCATCCAAACTTTCGTTACCAAGCACCTTCCACTCCCAACAGATCCCCTGCTGCTCTTCTCACTACCCTGAGCTACTTCCAGCAAATCACGGTTACCCTTCTCAGGTTCCCTTTCACAAGCTGTGCTCTCCACGCTCTGTTTTCCTTCCCTTACCAACCTCTGCTTCCACAAGGAACTAGATGTTAAAGTCACTGAGAGATGACAAGTCCTATCCAAAGTGTCTAGAGATGAGAGTAGACCTGCCATCTCCTGCATTCTCGAGAGATTAACTACCCAGATGTTCTGCTCTGCAGACTCAGCTCCCCAGTCTCCCCTCTCGCTGGCTGGGCCTGGGGTCACAGCCCCGCTGAGCCCTGTCCCTCGTCGCTCCCTCCCTGCCGTGGGATCACTTCCCAGCAGCGCCTCTGAGCAAGGCAAACCTGGTTGGCAGCCGACCTGCCCTGCCTGTGGGTCCCCCCCTCAGCTGGGGTCTCAGCTCCCCCCATGCTCAGCGCTGCCCTTGCTTCCCAGTGGGGGCAGGCAGCAAGCTCGCTGCTTTGGTCACTGCATCAGAGCCAGCATGAGCCCCCTCTCCAGTGTGCAAGGGGGCAGGGAGCATCTCTCTGTCCCACCCAGCCCCAGGGGTCTGGTTACAGGCAGGCAGGTAGCCCGAGCCTAGCCGCTCCTCCCCCATGCCAGCCAGGTCATCTGCATTTTCACTGACCATTTCCCTCTCCGCCGATTGGTTCCCTGGATTCAAATTCAAACCCGTGGCTGTTACAGGAGCAGGGCCTGGATCCTGTCCCAAAGAGACACAGTCACCCCACAACAGGGTATCGCAGCTGATATCCTGGAGAACCCCAACGGCCAGCCAGCCCGACCCCTCCTGTGTCCGCACAGGGATTTGGGCCATAGGCAGGGCGAGGGGCTTCATCCCTGGGACCCTCACCCAGCTCACACAGCCCCTCAGCCTCTGAGGCTGCACCACCCAGGGCCTGACAACAGTTCTCTCTGTCCCAGGATCTCGCCACCCCAGGAATGTCTCCCCATTGACCATCACCTTCCGCTCCCACTGGAGGTCCGAGGGGCCTGACCCCAGGAAACTCCACACAGACATATCGGTTGGGGTCAGGAGTGGGAGCCTGTCCACCTCCCCACCCATCTGGCTGATGGAGTCTATGGCCTTGGGACCCAGCAAGGGAGCTAGACACTGGGGCTTTTCCGCAGGGTCCCCCTGGTTCAAATCTCCAGCCTGCTCAAAGGCAGTGAGGTGGGCATCCACATCCCCCCCCTCCATCCTTAAGCAGGGGCAGCAATTTAGTATGGAGGTTCCCTGCGGAACTGGCCCCCCGGGGTCTATCCCCACTCACCCTGAGAGGTCCCCTCTCCGCTCCCCCACCGCCAGTTCATGCTGCTGCTGCTTCTGCAGCTCTTTCTCGGGCTCTCGCTGTCTCTCACAGTCCTCTTGCTCTCTCGGACTCAGCTCCAATCCCGTCCGTCTCTGATCCCCCGACGGGGAACCCGATCGTGAAGAGCCTCGTCTGGTCGGGGACAGGAGTCTTGGGGATGCCTGGCTACCACTCCAGCTGCTCCCAAATCCTGCTATAGCCCCATTTGGGGTCAGGAATCTGTTCCTTGGAGCGGTCATCCTCCTCCAGCTGCACGATTAACTCTGCTTTGGTGAACTTTCCAATGCTCAACCCTCTCTTTCTGCACAGGGTTACAATGTCCTTCTTAAGGAGACGGTGACAGGCCATCACTCCACTCTTCCCAAGTTGTTGTGGACTCACAGGCCTGTGCGCTCTCAGCTCCCCACAGTTTCCAGGGAGAACCCCTAGTGTGCCAGCCCGTCTCGAGGTCACCACCTCTTTGCCAGGGTTGAGCTGCAGACTCCTTCGCGCCTGGGACCGCTCGCTGCAATCCCCAGGGGAACCCTGTTACTGCAGAAGTCCTTCTCTCTCCCAGGGCCAAGCCGCAGGCTCCTCCGCCCCTGAGACTGCTCACCGCAGTCCCCAGGGGGACCCCATTACTGCACAGTCCTTCTCGCTGGTCACACACTCCCAGAGGTTAACCGCCCCCCAAAACTGCTCCTCTCTGTGCCTTCAGCACGCCTGGTCCTCGTCAATCCCCCTTCGTTTTACTGCTCCCCAGTCACTTACTGCAGGAAGCGCCATCCACGGGGTGCAGTACATCCCACCGCTGCCACCAGTTGTCACGGAGTCCCCAGGCGATGCTCTGGAACTGCTCCCCATGAACCCAGTCAGGACTCTGGGGCAGTGTCCTTTCCGTGAGCAGACTGTCTGCAGGACACACAGCTCACACAGCTTCCACCTTCCTGGGTCTGACCTCGGAGCCTTCAGCCTCCTCTGCCCCTCCGTGCGCTTCCCACAGCGAGTCCGCCCAGGCGGGGTCCTGGGGAAGCCAGAGGGTCCTGCCCCCCAACTTCGCAGTCTTACGTGACTCTCAACCAGGCAGTAAAACAGAAGTTTATTAGATGACAGGAACATGGTCTAAAACAGAGCTTGTAGGTACAGAGAACAGGACCCCTCAGCTGGCTCCATTTTGGGGGGCAGTGAGCCAGACAACCCCATCTGCACTTCACTCCTCGTCCCCAGCCAGCTCCAAACTGACTCCCCCTCCAGGCCCCGCTCCTCTGGGCTTTGTCCCTTTCCCGGGCCAGGAGGGCACCTGATTCCTTTGTTCTCCAACCCTTTAGCTCTCACCTTGCAGGGGGGAAGGGCCCAGGCCATCAGTTGCCAGGAAACAGGGTGTTGGCCATTCTCTGTGTCCAGACCCCTGCACACATCTGCCCTCTAGGGCTCTGCAATGATCATACACCCTTATCCCACCCTCTAGATACTTAAGAACTGCACAGGGGAAACTGAGGCACCCCCACACTATTCAGAGGAAACATTAAGAACAGTCTCACCTCATCACACCCTGGCCCTTTGCTCTGCAACAATTACACCCCCTTATCCTACCACCTAGAGACTTACGAAATGCCTAGGGGAAACTGAGGAACCACTACCGTATTCAGAGGAAACATTAAGAAAAGTCCCACTTCGTCACAAATGGGGCAGAGGGTTTGAGCTCTGGGGTGCAGACGGCTGGGGCACCCGCTGCACATGCTGGGCTGTGCCCTAGGGTTGTGTGACGGGGGAGCATGGCAGGCACTGGATGGAGGGTCATTGATCCCCTGGGGCGGGTGTGGTACAGGATGTGGGGGCTTTGCATGGCCAGTGTTTAACCCCAGGGTGTTCCCTTCCCAGGCCTCAGCTGCTGGTTCTGGTCCGAGTGGATCAGGAGCAGAACGTGGTGCACCCGCAGCTCCTGTCTCTCACCTCGCAGCTCAAAGCCGGCAAGGGGCTGACAATTGTGGGCTCTGTGCTGGAAGGGACCTTCCTGGATAATCACCTGCAGGCCCAGCGGGCGGAGGAGGTGAGGGCAGCACCAGCAGTAACACCCCCGCCCCGGTGCCACTTCCCTTCCTCAGTCACCGGCGCTCCCTCACCCGGCTACCCCCCACCAAGGGCCTGCAGCCCATACAGGACTCCGTGCCATGGCGTGGTGCCATGGGGCCTCTCCCCTGGCCTGGGAGCAGAGGGACACTTCCTGGCTGTGCACTCCCTCCCAGGGCCTCGCAAAGCTCCCAGATCCCCCTCCCCACACCTGCAGTAGCCTGGCCTGCCTCCACCCCCACTTGGCACGACTATCGGGTTTGCCTGCCGCCATGGGCCGCAGCTGGCTCACAGCAGCTGGCACCGGACGGCCCTGGGGAGCATGGCCCTGGGCCCCTGGCATCCCCACTGGGCCAGGTCTCACTGTGACCCCAGCCTGCTGGGCCCGCTGGCGGGATGGTGCAGGGCACGCAGGGAAAGCTGGGATTAGAGCAGAGGGGCAGATGTTTGGGAGCTGAGAGCTGCTGTGACGCAGGCCAACAGCCTCGGCTTCTGTCTCACTGACCTGCGCAGACACGTCCATCACCAGAAAGCGGGAGGGGAGGGGGGATGTGCATGGGGAGGGGGGGAGGCTGGGCACAGAGTGGTGGGGGGGATGTGCTCGGAGGGGGGAGCTGGGATGTAGAGTGTGGGGGTATCATGGAGTCCCCGGGCGATGCTCTGGAACCGCTCCCCATGAAGCCAGGCAGGACTCTGGGGAAGTCTCCTTTCTGTGAGCAGCCTGTCTGCAGGACACACAGCTCACACAGCTTCCACCTTCCTGGGCCTGACCTCGGAGCATTCAGCCTCCTCTGCCCCTCCGTGCGCTTCCCACAGCCAGTCCGCCCAGGCGGGGTCCTGGGGAAGCCAGAGGGTCCTGCACCCCAACTTCACAGTCAGACGTGACTCTCAGCCAGCCAGTAAAACAGAAGGTTTATTAGACGACAGGAACATGGTCTAAAACAGAGCTTGTAGGTGCAGAGAACAGGACCCCTCAGCCGGGTCCATTTTGGGGGGCAGTGAGCCAGAAAACCCCATCTGCACTTCACTCCTCGTCCCCAGCCAGCCCCAAACTGAAACTCTCTCCAGCCCCCACTCCTCTGGGCTTTGTCCCTTTCCTGGGCCAGGAGGGCACCTGATTCCTTTGTTCTCCACCCCTTTAGCTCTCACCTTGCAGGGGGGAAGGGCCCAGGCCATCAGTTGCCAGGAAACAGGGTGTCGGCCATTTATGTACCCTGGCCCTTTGCTCTGCAACAATTACACCCCCTTATCCCACCAGCTAGAGACGTAAGAAATGCATAAGGGAAAACGAGGCACCCCTACAGTATTCAGAAGAAACATAAGAACAGTCCCACTTCGTCACAGGGGGGATGTGCTTGGAGGGGGGAGCTGGGGCGGAGAGTGTGGGGAGGGGATGTGCTCGGGGGGACAGCCGGGGGGCTTAGCAAATGGGGAGGGGATGTGCCCAGGGGCAGTGGCAGCATGAAATGCTGCTCTGTGCCCTGCTCGCTGGGTTGCCGGGGGAGTTCCCCTCGCCAGGCGCACCCGCGCATGGCTAGGCTTCCCCCTAATAGGATTAGGAGCTTGTATCCAAACAATTTCTCCTCTTGGTGACATGTTATAATTTTTGTGAGTAAATAATTCTAACTGCTGCCCTCCCTGCGCGTCGGGCCCTGGCACGGGGACGCCCCTCAGCTCTGCACAGAAAGTGTGGGTGGCACGCACTAACTCAGCATGCTGCCTGGCAGTGCCAAGGCAGCGCCCCCATGCTCCTGGCTGACGGGGGGTTTGTGAGCTTTTGGCATGTGCCCCCGACCGAGCACGCTGCCCTCCTTCTGCCCACACCTCTGGCTGTCTCGCCCGCTGCCCAGGGCCATGGCTCCAGGGGACCCTGCTCATGGAGGGTTCTGGGTGCAGCTGGCATCTGGATAGCCCCGGGGTGCTGTGCCACGTGGGAGAGGCGCTGTTCTGCCGTTGCTAATTCCGCTCCCTGTCTCTCCCCGGGGCAGTCCCTGCGCCGCTTGATGGAAGCTGAGAAGGTGAAAGGCTTCTGCCAGGTCGTGATCTCGTCCAACCTGCGGGATGGCATGTCCCACCTCATCCAGTCCAGTGGGCTCGGGGGGCTGCAACACAACACGGTGCTGGTGGGGTGGCCACGCAACTGGCGGCAGAAGGAAGATCACCAAACCTGGAGGAACTTCATTGGTATGAGCCAGCCTGGCAGCCCGTGACTCTGAGCAGGGTTCACGGATCTGGAGCTTGGGGGAGCAGGAGGGGAAGGGACAAACCAGCAGTGCCTGGTGCTGTGTAAACCCTCAATTAGCCCAGGAGGCTGTGGGTCAGGAGGGAGGGGCAGTGGGAAGGCTGGCCTAGCAGGGCTGTGGGTGGGGAAGGAGGGGCAGCGGCAGGGCTGTGGGTCGGGAGGGAGGGGTTCTGGTTCTGGTGCGGTTGCGTGGGCCAAAGCAGGAAGTGGGATGCTCTTGAGAACCAGCCCAGTCCTTGCTTCAGCTGCCGATGCAGAGGGTTACTGGGGCGGGGGGGGGCCCTCCATCCCATGCTAAGAGCAGAGGGGTCAGCCTTGTTCTTGGGATCACTCCTGTGGCCACCAGCTGTGCTCCTGTGAGAACGCACTGGCTTGTTCCTCTCCCTGGGGACCCCGAGCCGCTCCGCCAATCTGGGCCCTTGTCACGGAGTGTGGGGGGAGTCCAGGCCCTGCACCCCTCTTCCTGGGATTCACTGAGACTCTCAGCCAGCCAGTAAAACAGAAGGTTTATTGGACAACAGGAACACAGTCCAAAACAGAGCTTGTGGGTACACCCAGGACCCCTCAGTCAAGTCCTTCTGGGGGAGCAGGGAGCTTAGACCCCAGCCCTGGGGTTCCCTGTGTTCCTCCACCCAGCCCCAAACTGAAACTAAACCCACCCAGCAGGTTCCCTGCTGCAGCCTCCGTCCACATTCCTGGGCAGAGGTGTCACCTCCCCCTTCCCCTCCTGGCTCAGGTGACAGGCTCTCAGGTCTCCCGTCCCCAGGGCACATTCCCAGGTCAACACTCCCCCCTCCCTGCTGCGTCACATCGTCACAGCCCTGCTTTGCATTGAGCCACTGCCACGTTGGGCTCTGTCCCAGCTCCCTCAACGTCCCGTGACAGCTACATCCCACTGGGATGGGAAGCTATTGACCAATGGGGGAGTGCGGGAGGCAGAACCTTCCTGGGGGGGTCGTTCCTGGCCTGTGGAACTCACTGCCACAAGAGAGAAGAGACTCCAGCCCTACCGCATCCAGAGCTCAACGCAGCACTCAGCTCTGAGACACAGGTTCCCTCAGAAAGGTCTGTGTGCACACACAGCCACGCACACAGAGCTGCACACACGTGCACACATCCACAGACGCCCAAATGAGCAAAAGCAGAGCCACCCAGAAGCTCCCCCAGGGGTGGTGCCTGAAGCTGGGAGGAAGTGACGGATTGTGCATGCTAGGCATGATCACTCCGTCATGGGTCCTCACCTAGCCGCCAGGGATGCTCCTCATAGCGGGCGCGTGCGGGCAAGGGAGCAGCTGGATGCAGCCCCAGCTGGCGCTGAGCAGCCCCAGCCTGGCCCAGGGCACAGCCGGCCTCTCCCCGTTGGAAGCAGGCCCCTCGGGGAAGTGCTGGGCACTGTGCAGAGGGGACAGAGGAGGAAGCCCAGAAGCCCCTGCCGTGCTCTGTGGGGATGCAGTGCTCTGGGCACGTGCCTGGCGCTCCTGGTGGGGGCAGGGAGGGCATCACACTGGTGGGTCAGCAGCCCCTCACGCTGCTGCGGGGGGGGCTGGTCTCTGCACTGCCCCTGCCCTAAGCTGCAGCCCTTCCCCATAGAGCTGGTGCGGGAGACCACGGCCGGCCACCTGGCCCTGCTGGTCACCAAGAATGTTGCCATGTTCCCGGGCAACCAAGAGCGGTTCTCTGAGGGCCACATTGACGTCTGGTGGATCGTCCACGATGGGGGGATGCTGATGCTGCTGCCCTTCCTGCTGCGGCACCATAAGGTACTGTGGACGGGGGGCTTGGGCTGGAATCGGGGGGAGTGTCCCCCTTTGGCATGCCGGCTGGGCTGGGATCAGGGGGGTGTGTGTGTGCCAAGATCATGGTCGGGGGTGGGCTGGTGTCACAGAGTCCCCGGGCGATGCTCTGGAACTGCTCCCCATGAAGCCAGGCAGGACTCTGGGGCAGTCTCCTTTCTGTGAGCAGCCTGTCTTCAGGGCACACAGCTCACCCGGCTTCCACCTTCCTGGGTCTGACCTCGGAGCATTCAGCCTCCTCTGCCCCTCTGTGCGCTTCCCACAGCGAGTCCGCCCAGGTGGGGTCCTGGGGAAGCCAGAGGGTCCTGCCCCCCAACTTCACAGTCAGACGGGACTCTCAGCCAGCCAGTAAAACAGAAGTTTATTAGACGACAGGAACATGGTCTAACACAGAGCTTGTAGGTACAGAGAACAGGACCCCTCAGCTGGGTCCATTTTGGGGGGCAGTGAGCCAGACAACCCCGTCTGCCCTTCACTCCATGTCCCAGCCAGCCCAAAACTGAAGCTCCCTCCAGCCCCTCCTCCTCTGGGCTTTGTCCTGATTCCTTTGTTCTCCAACCCTTTAGCTCTCACCTTGCAGCGGGGAAGGGCCCAGGCCATCAGTTGCAAGGAAACAGAGTGTCGGCCATTTATGTACACTGGCCCTTTGCTCTGCAACAATTACACTCCCTTATCCCACCACCTAGAGACTTAAGAACTGCCTAGGGGAAACTGAGGCACCCCCACACTATTCAGAGGAAACATTAAGAACAGTCCCACTTCGTCACGAGGTAATGCCCCCCACGCCCAACTTGTCTAGAATTTCATCTGGCCTCGAGATTGTTCACCTCCTTCCGCTGGGTGATGACCTTAAAGGGCCCGTCCCAGGCAGCTCGGAGCGTATTCTCCCCCGCGGGGCTGAGATCCATGAGCTCATTCCCTGTGATGCCATCGGAGTGGGCACATGCTGTGCAGTCAGACCAGCCCCCCCGCTTCCCTTGGGCCCTGGCTCGGTTCTCCCTGGCAAAGCTTTCCCAGCAGGACAGCACGTCCTCCACCACTGAGTCTCCACGGAGGGAGCCTTTCCCTTCCCCCTCAGCCCAGCAGGGCCAGGGTCCCTCACTCTCCTCCCACACAGCAGTTAAAGGGGCGAACCCTGTAGATTCCTGGGGCACATTTTATTGCTGCAAGTCATGGCTGGTGCGTTCAGTATCCCATTGTCTCTGCAGGTTTCCCATTGAGCTGGGTGGGTTCCAGGCAGTCCTCAATGACCCATTCATACCCCACCCCAGACAATAACAAGACCCCGTGCTGCCCCGGAGCAGCACTGTAACCCTCTCTACCCACTGGGGAGCAACGTCAAGGTGATCGTACAAGGGGCCCATAGACAGTTCATAGCGATATTACAGACAATTACACACATACCCTTTGGTGGGCCGGCCCGGCTGGGACTGGGGACTGGTTCCTCCCTGTGGTGGGCTGGCCAGGCTGGGACTGGGGGCTGGTTCCTCCCTGTGGTGGGCCGGCCAGGCTGGGACTGGGGGCTGGTTCCTCCCTTTGGTGGGCCGGCCAGGCTGGGACCGGGGGCTGGTTCCTCCCTGTGGTGGGCCGGCCAGGCTGGGACTGGGGGCTGGTTCCTCCCTTTGGTGGGCCGGCCAGGCTGGGACCGGGGGCTGGTTCCTCCCTTTGGTGGGCCGGCCCGGCTGGGACTGGGGGCTGGTTCCTCCCTTTGGTGGGCCGGCCAGGCTGGGACCGGGGGCTGGTTCCTCCCTGTGGTGGGCCGGACAGGCTGGGACTGGGGGCTGGTTCCTCCCTGTGGTGGGCTGGCCAGGCTAGGACTGGGGGCCGGCTCCTCCCTTTGGTGAGCCGACCGGGCTGAGATCGGAGGCCGGTTCCCTGCTTTGGTGGGCCGGCCAGGCTGGGATTGGGAGGGTTCCATGCAGGGCAGGCTGACAGCGGTCCGTCTCCCCGGCAGGTTTGGCGTAAATGTAAGATGCGCATCTTCACGGTGGCGCAGATGGACGATAACAGCATCCAGATGAAGAAGGACCTGACGACATTCCTGTACCACCTGCGCATCACGGCCGAGGTGGAGGTGGTGGAGATGGTGAGAGCCCTCGCGCAGCCCAGCCCCTCCCTGGCCCGGCCCCCGGCCTTGTGGCTGGCCGCTGGCTTGTGTGTAGTCGCTGCCCTGAGAGGTGGGTGCGGAACTGCCCATGCCCAGCACTGGGGTCCCCAAAGGGCTGCAGGGGAAGGGCTGGCCAGGTGTTTCTGGAGGAACGGGGGGCACTTGCCCATGTGCCTGGTGTTCCAGGGCTCTGCCTCAGGCTGAGCTGGGGGGGCTGCGTGTGCTGAGCTCCCTCCCTGGGTGATGGCACGTCGTGTCCCTGCAGCATGAGAGCGACATCTCGGCCTACACCTACGAGAAGACCCTGGTGATGGAACAGCGCTCGCAGATCCTCAAGCAGATGCACCTCACCAAGACTGAGCGGGAGCGAGAGGTAACTGGGCTCCCTGGGTGAGGCCTCTGCCCGGGGCAGGCTGCCCCCCCAAAACACTGGGGCCTGCACCCCCACGGGGCAGCAGCTCTGCCGTGCCACCTGGGCCCTTTAAGCCATGGGGAGCTGCTAGTAACTGTGGTGCAGGCTTCCAGCAGCGACCCCCTGCCCCGCCCCCGGCCAGTCCTGAGCTCCCCCCAGCAGTGACCTTCCCCGGCCAGTCCTGAGACCCCCGAGCAGTGACCCCCCCGGGGTCAGTCCTGAGCGCCCCCCAGCAGTGACCTTCCCCAGCCAGTCCTGAGACCCCCGAGCAGTGACCCCCCCGGTCAGTCCTGAGCGCCCCCCAGCAGTGACCTTCCCCGACCAGTCCTGAGATCCCCGAGCAGTGATCCCCCCCGGGTCAGTCCTGAGCACCCCCCATCAGTGACACCCCCCCCGGGCCAGTCCTGAGCGCCCCTCCAGCAGTGACCTTCCCCGGCCAGTCCTGAGCTCCCCCCAACAGTGACCCCCACCCAGCCAGCCCTGAGCTCCCCCCAGCAGTGACCCCCTGCAGCCAGCCTTGTGCTCCCCTCAACAGTGACCCCCCTGGCCAGACCTGAGCTCCTCAGCAGTGACCCCCTGCCCCACCAAACCAGACCTGAACTCTTTTCCCTCTGGCCAGCCTTGAGCTGCCCTCGGCTGTGCCCCCACAGTGACCCCCATCACTGGGTGGGGCAGGAACGGAGTAGCTCAAGTGGGCTCTGTGCTGAGCCAGCTCCCCACTGAGATCCCAGCTGGATGCACCCTGCAGGGACCCCTGGTGTCTGGCCTGTGGCAAGCTGGGTTTGCACAATGAGCTCCCATCTCCATCCCTCCCCATGCAGATCCAGAGCATCACGGATGAGTCCCGCGGCTCCATCCGGCGCAAGAACCCTGCCAACACCCGGCTGCGGCTGAGCGTCCCAGAGGAGCAGGTGGGCGACAGTGAGGAGAAGCCGGAGGAGGAGGTAAGGCTGCATGCTGGGGGGCCAAGCCCCACAGGATGGGGAGCTGGGGGGCTGATGCTGCAGAACTGGGGGGAGCAAGCACCTGAAAGGGGGCCAAGTGCTGGGGCATCAGGGGGCACTATGGAGGCAGTGAACAGCAGGGTGGGGCTGAGTACTGCAGGGTGGGGGCTGGCAGGGCCAAGTGCTGCAGGGTGAGGGGTCTAGGGCTGGCAGGGCCAAATGACATGGGCCTGGGGCACCAGGGGTGAGGCAGGATGGGGGGCTGGGAAGACCCCTCCCGGCCTGCTTCCCTGCTCGCTCTCACCCATTCCCTCTGCAGGTGCAGCTCATCCACGATAAGAATGCCACGGCCTTCTCCAGCAGGCCCCAGTCGCCCGGTGATGAGGTGGAGACAGCCCCTGAGAAGGTGCATCTCACCTGGACCAAGGAAAAGTCTGTTGCGGAGAAGAACAAGAGCAAGAGCCCCGTCAGCCCCGAAAGCATCAAGGACTTCTTCAACATGAAGCCGTAAGTTGGCCCTGGGGTGGCCCCCGGCCCCCTGCACTGCACCCCCTGTTAGACACTGGTCCCCAGCCGAGCCAGGCAGCCTGCTCAGCGGGCCTGTCCCAGGCAGCGTTGGCCTGGGCCTGCCTGTGTCCGTGCTGGAGCCGAGCCAGGGAGCTGGTGCACGGAGGCCGGGGAGCTCCTGGCAGGTCTGGGCTGCGCAGGGCGGATGGGGAGCCCGTGGAGACCAGCACAGCGCTGTGCCCAAGGTGGCAGAAGTGGGAGCTGAGCAGTGAACGGGAGCTGGTGCTCCAGGGGGTGGGGCGAGGCAGGACGGTGCTGACGAGCTCTCTCTCTCTTTCCCCCGTGCTGCCGGCAGGGAGTGGGAGAACCTGTAAGTCTGAGTTGTGTGTGTGTGTCCCGTGTCCCGGCGCGGAGGGGAGCAGGAGGGGGCTGCGGGATCCTGCCACTCCAGTGCCAAGTCTGCGCCCCACATCGCCCCCTGCTGGGGATCCTCACCTGCCCCACACATCACCCCCTGCTGGGGGCCTTCGCCTGCCCCACACATCGCCCCCTGCCAGGGATCCTCGCCTGCCCCACACACCTCCCCTTGCCACAGGGCTCTCACCTGCCCCACATACCACCCCCTGCTGGGGGGGGCCTCGCCTGCCCCACACAGCACCTCCTGCCAACAGGGGGAAGAGACTGAACCTGCCTGGCTGAGCCTGGTCAGAGCCCCAGGACTGGCTAGTGCCCCAGGCTTGCCCCATGGGCAGGGGCAGCAAGGGCCAGCACTGCCTCGGGCACCTCTTGAGAAGTGCAGGAGTTGCTTGTTCTTGGCAGGTCTCCTTCCTGGGTCTGAGACAGCTGTGTGGGTGGGGCTTTCTGTGCCCCTCCCCCATCTGACACAGCTGTGTGGGCGGGGCTTTCTGTGCCCCTCCCCCATCTGACACAGCTGTGTGGGCGGGGCTTTCTGTGCCCCTCCCCCATCTGACACGGCTGTGTGGGCGGGGCTTTCTGTGCCCCTCCCCATCTGACACCGCTGTGTGGGCGGGGCTTTCTGTGCCCCTCCCCCATCTGACACCGCTGTGTGGGCGGGGCTTTCTGTGCCCCTCCCCCATCTGACACCGCTGTGTGGGCGGGGCTTTCTGTGCCCCTCCCCCATCTGACACCGCTGTGTGGGCGGGGCTTTCCGTGCCCCCTACACCACCACCAGCTCTAAGGGTCTGGGGCCCTGCCCTGCCCCCTGAGCCTGCCCGCCCGTTTCTCCTCCAGGAACCAGTCCAATGTGCGGAGGATGCACACAGCCGTCAAGCTTAACGAGGTCATTGTCAAGAAGTCGCAGAACGCCAAGCTGGTCCTGCTGAACATGCCAGGCCCACCCCGCAACCGGAAGGGGGATGAGAACTGTATCCTTTGCTGGCTGCTGGCAGCTGCAAACCCAGCCACGTGGCCAGGCCCGTGTCTGCGGCACGTAAGTGTCTGTGGGCTGGAAGGCCCTGGCTGGGACAGGTCCTGCCCTGTAGGTCCCCTGCCAGAGGGCCCCATCTTCCTGCCGTGGGTGTTGCTGGCTCTGGGCTGTGGGACCCTAAGGCCCTGGCTGAGTGCGGCTGAAGGGGGAGCCCAGGCCTGGTGGGCAGGGGATGCTAGGGATGTGGGGCTGCCCCAGTGGCACCTTCCTGCCCTGCCCGATGCCTCCTCCCACCCGCCAGCAGCCGGGGTAGCGCCATCAAACCATGGCAGTAGCTGCCCACTCCCACCGCTTGGCAGCTTCTCCCACCCTCCCCAACCCCAGCCTCGCTAGGCTGGTGAGACAGGCTGGGCCAGGGGGCTGCGGCTGGGCCCAGCCGGCCCCTGCCGACATTGGAAACACCCACCCCCGGGCATTTCAGCCAGGAGCACCACGCCCCGTGCTGGGACGAGCAGCGCCATGTGCCAGCCAGGAACAGACTGCAGCCCTGCTGCTGGGAGCCGGGCGCTAGGCTCTGGGCTGGTGTGGGGCAGGGCCCAGGTGCTCGATATGGAGCTGTGCCCGTGTTCTGGCTGACTGGCAGAGCCACACACAGATAGCGGGGGGCGGGCCCACAGTGACACCCACACACCCAGCTAGGGGGCGGGCCCACAGTGACACCCACACAGACAGCCGGGGGGCGGACCCACAGTGACACCCACACACCCAGCTGGGGGGCGGGCCCAGAGTGACACCCACACAGACAGCCGGGGGGCGGGCCCACAGTGACACCCACACACCCAGCTGGGGGGCGGGCCCACAGTGACACCCACACAGACAGCCGGGGGGCGGGCCCACAGTGACACCCACACAGACAGTGGGGGGCGTGCCCACAGTGACACCCACACACACACACGCACAGCCGGGGGTGCACCCACAGCGAGACACACACACACACACACACACGGAGCCGGGGGTGCATGCACCTTCCCCCCCATCAGTTTCGAGCAGCCCCGGCTCCAGCCGCCCCTGGCTGCCCCAGTCCCTGCCCGCCCCCCCCGGCGGGCCCAGTGCGGCCTCGCTGATTGGTGGAGGCCTGTGAGAGCGGCGCTAACTCAGCCCATCAGTGGCCCAGGGGCCCGGGCAGGGCAGGTGCTCTGCCGGCCTGGGGGGTGGTCACGCAGGCAGCCCCCGCCGCCCCGTGCGCGACGCTCCGGCTGCGGCGCCCTCCCGTGCCAGGGTCGGGCAGGTCCCGAGGGGCGGGGCGCGCCGGCCCCGGGCATTAGCCCAGGGCTTCCCGGAGCCTGGGGCTCCGGCCCCTCAGCGGCCCGGCCAAGCCAGCCTGGCAGGCCCTGTGCCTGCCCCGACGCCTCGGCCTCTGGCGGGCCCAGCGACGGTGCCCGAAGCGGGGTCCGGTTTGCGCCTTGACAGCCCCGCCCCTGCAGACATGGAGTTCCTGGAGGTGCTGACGGAGCACCTGGACCGGGTCATGCTGGTGCGTGGAGGGGGCCGGGAAGTCATCACCATCTACTCCTGAAACACCGACTGCTGGGCTGAAGTTATTTTGCACCCGGAGAGACCCCCCCACCGACCTCTTTGCACCTGGCTCCTGGGGGGCAGGAGGGCAGTTCCGCTTGTGCTTGGTGCTCAGAAACTTTGCCATGCCCCCACTCGCTCCATTCGAACTGCAGCCCCAGAGGTCCCAGGAGCGACCAGCACCAGCGCCGCTGTTCCTCATCGCGCCAGCACAGCCCTGCGGGGCTGTTGATATATAAATAGAGACAGGAGCCCTGAGCCCGAGCCCCAGGGCCTGGAGCATTGCCACCGCCACTGGCCTCCGGGCGGGGCAGGAAGCGGGGCTGGCCAGGCTCTCAGTCAGTGCTTCCTTGGAGCCCCCGGAGGGCTGGCGTGGGTGCATTGGCCCCTCGGGACTAGGCTCTCTACCCCTCGCTCTGCTACACTAGGACACACTGAGGTTTGTGGGACACGTCTGCTGCCCTGCCCCGCCTGCTGACGTGTCCTTTGGAGCCTGTGCGCCTGGGCCAGGCCACCGCATGCTTGCCTCGCCAGCCGCGCCTCACCCCACCGCTCACATGTGCCCTGCAGTGCCAGCCACAGGCCCCTCGCCCAGGCAGGCTCAGCCCGCTGCCGGACCCTGGGAACCACAGCCACGCTCTGCGGCCCCCTGGCGCTGGTTTGGACAGACGAGTGCTGCGCAGGGAAGAGGCAGGTCCTGCAGCATGTCGGCGCGAAGGACAGCGCCACGCTGCCCTTGTCGTGAGGCCACCTGGATCTGCCGGCTGGGTGAGAGGGGCCTGGCAGGGGCTGCATCCCGGTGCGGGAGGGGGGTAGTGGGGACATGGACTTCAAGTTTTTCTTCTTCACCCCACCCCCCCGCTCAGCACAGGTGCACGCGGCTGCACCACCCCGACTCACCTGCTCCAGGGTGTGGTCTGGTTCCATCCCTGCTGCAGGGCCTGGGCACTGCCGGGCTGGGGCGGCGCGCTCGCTGCATGCTGCCCACACGCGCCGCGCAGACCTGGGAATGCAGGGGCGCGCGTCTGGCCCAGGCCCTGCACGGCCACGCTGCCCAGCAGCTCCTGGCGGGAGGCCTGTGTCCCTCCCCCCCCCATGCATGAAGAGCTGGAACGCAGCCTCCCTGCGCCCCTGCTGCAGCCTTGTGCCCCCTGCGTCCCCTACCCCACGGCAACCTCCTCAAGGCCATCTTGCTGCTTCAGGGGCTGCTGGGTGAAGACCGCAGGCATTGAAAGTTTATAAATATGCAAATCAGCTCAATCCCCCCCCCCCCCCCCCCCCCCCCCCGGCCCACCCCCGTACCAGCAGCAGGGCACTGACACTCCGCATCTGGGATGCAGCCTCCCCAGGTCACATGGACCCACGAGCAGCTCTGCAAGGAGCCCGGCTGCACCCGCGCACATGGCTGTGGGCTTGTTTGGACACGTCAAACCTTGGTCCCAGCCCCCCCCCAACCCCCCCTCAGCATCTCTCACTTTACTGAGAAACTGGGGTGCTTTTAACCAACGTGAATAGTTCTAGGAACCGCAGTGGGCGTGGAGGCCGGGAGGGCAGAGGGCTCGCCCAGCCCGGGCGCCTGCCCAGCTGTATATAATGTACATAATATTGTATGTGTATTTTTAAAGTGATCATATTATGTTCATAGACCCAGATGAAGACTAGAGAGAGATCTAGCTCTATGCTGAGAGATGCAAGGAGTCGCTAGCGCCAGTGAATTCTGGCTCCGGCTTTTAGACTCTGTCTGGGGCCCAGGCCCATGGGCTCCAAGGTTTTGCTGAGGCTGCTCCCTCTGGAGAGGGCAGCGTTTCCTTGTCGCTCACGTGCAGGGGTGAAGGCTGCAGCGTCCCTGGCCTATGGCCCGTCCCGGGGGGAGGGCCAGCTTGTGGGGTCATTCTCTTTGAATTTTGCTGCTTAGTCTTTTCAGGGAAAAGAAGTTACAGAATTTTCTGAACTTGCTTCACAGCAGACTTGAGCTTCCAATTTGAGTGCAGCCTGCTCCGGCGGGCCCTCTCCCCAAGCCGAGAGGGAGCAGCTTTACCACTCAGACGTGTGGCCCAGAGCTGATCCCAGCCCCACCTCTTCTTAGCCTCCATAAACTCCACCCGTTGCAGCGCTGGGAATGGGCCCGTGCAGATCACCACTGGGGCAGCCCTGTGCCTTCTGCAGGTGGGAGATGGCAGTTCAGAGGCCCATGGCTTGATGCAAGTAAGGGCTAACGGCCACAGCTGACATGTCTCGTACAATGAATCCCCTTGGAGAAGGCAGCTGGGCCCCTTCTCACAGGCAGCGCTGGCTCCCCGTAGCCCCCCTTCCTTTCCTCTCACGCTGCCCTTGCTCATTGCTCTCTAGGGAAGAGCATCCAGTGCCCAGCAGCTGCTCCCACAGAGGTGCCAGCCCTCAACTTCCTTCCCACTGAAGCTGCGACAGAGGGAACAAGGTCTTCTGTAGGCACCTGCCCTAAATCCTCCTCCAGGGGCCCTTGGCATCACCCCCCGTTCCAGCCCCAGCACTGGCCCCGTGGGGAATGAGGGGAGGGCAGTGGAGCAGGAAGCAATTCTCCACTTAGTGATGCTGACCTGGCTGAAGCTCCCTGCTCACAATCCAGCATCTGCTCACCTAGGCCAGGCTTTGGTGATGGCCCCAGCCCTCGCTGCATTTGTTGCTATGCCCCTTGAGCCCTGGCTCCCTCAAAGCGCCACCCCCCAGCAGCAGCTCAGGCACAACCCCAGTCGTGGCCAGACTGCTTGGAAAAATGCAGCTCTGCGTACGGCAGCATTATTCGGTGCAGCAGCTCCGGCTTCAAACCCTGGCAAGGGATGGGTGCCTGCTGCTGCGGCCACACGCTGCTAATGGGGGATCGATGCCAAGGTGAAGCTGAGCTATTCCCAGATCAAGAGCACTGAGCCCAACTCCCGGCTGGAAGTCAGCGATGCAGGGGCCCAGCCCGACACTGGACAATTAATGGCCCCAAGAACACTTTTAGATGAACAGGCAGGTGTCTGCTTGGAGGAAGGTTTCCTTACGCTTGGGTCAGGGGCTGATGGAGGGCCAGCCGCACAGCAAGAGCTAGAGCTGGCTAGTGGCTGCTGTGAGAAGACCCCGTCAGCCAGACGCTCCCCATGGCTTGGCTTTCACACCATTCAGTAGCAGCAAGGTTCCTAAGAGCACAGACTGATCCCAGGGCTGGAAGTCGTAGATCTTACTTGCAAAACTCTCCTTTGGCTTTTGCTACTGCCTGCAGGCCTCAAAGCTGCCCCGACCTGCTCCTGCTGCCTTCCTCTCCTTTCCTGTCCCCAGTGCTGTCCCCCTCCCTCAGTGCAGATGCCCTTCATAGAACCATAGAATATCAGGGTTGGAAGGGACCCCAGAAGGTCATCTAGTCCAACCCCCTGCTTGAAGCAGGACCAATTCCCAGTTAAATCATCCCAGCCAGGGCTTTGTCAAGCCTGACCTTAAAAACCTTCAATCCTGACTCTTTCCCTGTAATCAGGACTTAACAGTTCTTGTCTCATGATTCCTCTAGCGCGAACCACCTGCAGCATCGAGCTCATCCTTGGGCACGTATCGCACCCTGCCCCCATCACTGATCCCTGCTCTGCTACCTGCACTCCCTCGTGGCAGTGGAAACCCTAGTGCAGACAGGTGCCGGCACCCTTTTAAGCAAAGCATCCATTAGACCAGCTCAGAGCAGGGCTACAGCCACTGCTCAAAACAGCAACGGCAGCCAGGGCCCTCTCCCTCCCTCATCCTGGAAAGCCAGGACTCCAACAGTGCTGGGGGGTAGTACTCAACCCCTCTTGGCAAGTTACCACATTGAGACAGTGAAAGGCAAAGGAGCCCCCTTCCCCCGCCCTAGCTCAGCAAGACCAGCGCTACAGCTCTGAACACACATGTGCATTGTTGCCTCTCAGAACCACTGCCTGGCCAAACTCCTTGGGGGCAAGCAGAGGGTGATGGTTTCCACAGCAAATCCCCCATGCCTGGGGCTGGAGGGGGCCAGTTTTAGCAGACAGCACTGCATGTTAGTTTACAAACCCAGCTCTGCCCCGGCCCGTTTGGCCTCTGTGCGTGTGCAGCTCCCTCTGGAGCACCCTTCCACTGTTCCGTCTTGGGAAAGACACAGTGTCCTGTGGTAGAAACCTGAGTCTCTTTCTGGCACATGTGGAGACAGTTCAGGGTTTTCAGAGCAGGCAGGAAGGTCTTGACCCATGAGGCTTGTTTTACAGAGAGTCCTTGTATGCAGCCGCAAGGATGAGCACAGCCCCTCCACCTCCATCAGAGCAGAGCAGGCTCTCTGTGCAAGGCTCGGGCCCCTGCTCAGGGAACTACTCTAGCCAGAGCAGAGGAAAGCTCATTAGTTCCTCAGAAGTTAAAATGGGGGCAACCTCCATTCCCCAGCCCCCTTCCAGCAGTTCACTACCTGGCCTCCCAGTGCAAGCTGGTGGGTTATGCGCAGTCCAGGTATTCCCTGGTACAGGTTACAAACCATTTGAGAGCATGTTTACAGATGTAGGCAGAGGCTGCACTGGGCAACGGTGTTCATAGTCACTTGAACAGCAGGAAGGATGGATACTGCTTAGGGTACAACAGTTGCACTATAAGAGTCAAGATTCTCCGCTGCATGGCAGCACTGACACGTCGCAGTGGAAGGATCCAGAGGTCTGAGGTTTTGTTGGTTGCAAAACACTTTTCTGTGCTACATGTGCAATATATTTGTTATGAATGTTACCACAACAAAGTCAATTCATTAAATAAACTTTATAGTCACTGTACCTAGATGTTTTACATCCATTCCAATGACTTTTATTCTGAGTGCAATATTTCAATAGACATGTAGTGACCTAGTATGCTTTGTGTTTTAAAGAATCTGTGTGCAGAGCAATGCAAAGACGTTTAAACGGTGTAAATAAAATAGGTTGCAAACCAAAAGAAGAGGAATAGGCTTGCATTTAATTTCTATGCGAGTGTTTCAGTATTCTGTATTGGGCCGCCTCAATATCACCCCCCTGTGTTCGCTGTGGATATTAACAGAGGAGTGGCTCCTCACTTGTTGAATGCTCCTGTTAATGCTTTACAGCTTTTATTGTATTAATTTTTTAGACTCCTGTCTGCACAAAATGCAATAAAGTGATTTGACTGCACCCTTCACCGCGTGCGGTGGGGAATTTTCACTCGTTTTTGGAGGCTGCAGCGCATGACCAATGCTTCACTAGTTTCCACGGGGCTGCTGCATGCCTGGTAGCAGGAACCAGAGGGGCTCGCAGGAATAGCAGCCTGGAGAGAGAACTTTGGGACATTTGAAATGACCCTCACTGATACCACTAGCCTCCCCCTTCTCCCTCACATGCTGCAATGAATGCCATCTATCACCCAACAGGGGCACCTTCCCTTCAACATGGTCAAATCCAGATAAGGCATCTAACAGAATGAGGCATAAGGGGCTGCAGGAGGAGAAGCCTGCATACAATGCATCCAGCCTAACATTTTTAGACCACTAACCTGCGTGCACTTACCCTCCACGGAGAAGGTGGAAAACCTTGGTTTTGTCAGTCTGAGGAGGGGGCCAATGAGAGGGCCCACTCATATTTAATTCTGGTCAGCCCAAAACCAGTAGTAAACATAAAACCCTGGTCTTTCTCGGTTTAATGCAACTGGGACTAGCAGCTTATGAGTCAAAAAGGGCTTTAATATTTGTACAATGAACAGCACCTGCAATGACATGAGTTCAGGCTCAAGGGGAACACACTGCAGCGTGTTTAGTGCTCCACGCACAGCACTGTAAGCGAGAAAACCTTTGGAGCCCTCTTTCTGTGGGCTCAAACAAGTTGTCTGTAGGTGCAGACAACGCATCTTCCAATGCCCTATGTTTAGTTCCCCAGCAGGGCACTGGGAGCCTCCAAACTGCCGTGACACCCATTCACTCTCTGCTGAGAAGTGGGAACAGACCAATGGTTTCTACAGAGTGGCAATGTGAATTCAGGAGTTCACAGGGATGTGTGAGGATAAATGCTTGAAAAGCACTTGAAAGTCCTAAGCAGGAGAATCTGAGACAAGCACATACCCTCCCCCACCTCATGCAATAGGATTACAGTCAGGTGCAAGAGCGAGCTTTCACACTTTCTCCTTGGCATCCGGCACTGGCCGGTGTCTGCAGGCTTGTGGATGCAGGGGAAAAAGCCCAGAATAGCTACAGCTGAACAGCTCTCTGTGTGGACATTGTTATCCCATGCTGACAGTGGATCAAGCTAAATTACAGAAAGGTACTCCATCCACCTGAGAATAAGTGAGGAATAGCTACTGGTTTTCATTCTACACCCTAGCTATTTCTCACTAGCTTCCCTGGGAATTCCCTGGGTAGACAAGCCATAAGGCAGGTGACCTGAGGAAACCGAGCACTGGCACCTCCTGGGGAAGGGTCTGTTTCAATTTACTGCTCAAGCCGGTTAGTGTCAAACACGCACCACCACATTTTTCCTGCCAATTTTATTAAAAAGTCACGTCCTCTTGTTAACAGCACAGAAAGAAAAACGCTCCAGAACACAAACCATTCAAGACAGAGAGAGCTGCTGCTCCAGGAACTTTGTTTTCTAAACAGTTTCTTCCTGCCCTCCCCAGGAAGCCCCAGAGGCTTTAAAGAGGCGCTGTGCATTCCCTTTTGCACTAGATATGATCCAGTCAGAGAAGCCACATGCCCTAACATGCAACACTGGTTAAAAACCTGCTCAGGACTCTCCGTCTGAGTTTCCACAAAAGCATCCAGTGCTGCTACTAAAATGTTTGGAAACTTATAAAAATGTAGGAGTCCTCTCAGCACTGCCTCCCCGACCTGCGACAGAACCCAACCTAACCAGCCGTCAAATGGAGTCTGCAAAGCTCCAGGGGAGTGTCGAGACCCTGCCCCCCACCAGGTTGCCTGCTGTACCCAATTCTGGGAGGGGGAGCTGCCCGCAGACGGGTTTCTGTGGCTGGGCTGTTGATAAAGTTACAGTAGTCCACTGCCCCAAAACAAAAAGAAAACTTGTGTCACATACAATAAACTTCTTGTAAATTTGGCTGCTGAGTCCAGGAGAATTGACAAAGCCTTTTAATTCCCTGGCCTGAGTAGGAAGTTCTGGGGTTTGGGTTTGCCATTGTACCTAGAACAAAAGCTGGAAAGCTCCTCACTCCTTGGTATGGCCAGCAGATCCTTGCTGGCCTCACTAAGCCAGGAAGTCTTAGTCCCTGCTGTGGGAGTTCGACACTGCACTCACTGCCCAGCTTTACCTGGGGGTCAAGTCTTGCTCGTGCTCCATGAGTTTAGCTGCTACAGCACCACCAGGGAGCTTTCCCCATATCTGGCTTACATGGTTTGTTTTTTTAAAACCACACACATATATATACTGCTCACCCAAACCTCAGAAGAAGGTCTAACCACTAGCCCCCCAACCCAGAACCATCCTAAAGTTCACACCCCTGCAAAGAGAGGCTTGTAAGAGGGAAGGGAATCAGTCTCAGACAAACCCAGTTCAAGAAGCCACTTTGTTCTGATAAGCTCCTTGTGAAATTCTCTCCGATCACTTGACTACAGAATGCAAGCACGGTGTAACATGCTGTGCAAACATTACTGCAATGGCAACCACCAAGAGCGGGAAATGCAGCTGGGCTGCAATAGCAGCAACTTCCATCGAGGCCAAAATTCAACTACCCACAGAAGCTTCTGAACTCCTTTGTCACTGACAGAGCAGAGCACTCGTCTCCAAAGACAGCTAACCCAAATCAAGGGGAAGAGGGGCACTAGCCACGCACTCAACAGCAATCCTACTGGAGTGAGTGCTCTAGCCACTGTGGAGGCAGAAGTGGCCTAGGGACTGCGAAGAACCCAGAGAGGGAGAGGACATGCATCTTCAAGGGCATTTGCCCTGGGTCTAGGACAAAAGACTCTTAAACAGCTACGAGTATGGTACTGGTGAAGGGAAGGGAAATGGGCTCTGCAGCTGGATGTTAATAGTGTCGCTGGTAGGAGCCCATGGGTTGCGGGGCTGAGGGTCCTGCTCGCCCCTGGGCCACTGTCTGGCTCACCAGGTGGGAGAGCGCAGGGCCACTCTGGATTAGGGTGTCCAAGGCTTTCTGCACACTGGGGTTGTCAAAGTTGATACCTGAAGAGGATACGGGCCTCTGAACAGCTATGTTGCTAGGGGTAGGCAGACGATTTTGGTGCTGACCATAGTGTACCTGGGTTGGCTGAGATGCTCCAGGTCTTGGGCCTGTGTTCCTTGTGGAGCCTGGGAGGACAGGAAGCTGCGTTCCAGGGACCTGTGATCTCTGCTGAGACTGGTTTAAGCTTGCAGCACTGAGCTGCACTGCCCGAGCTTGATTGCTGGCTACATTAGCATAGTTTTGGTTCTGAGTGCCACCTGAAGCAGCTGTGGAAGCTGCAGAGCTGCTGTTTGCTACAGCAGCTGCTGCCGCTGCAGCCGCAGCCCCACTGTTGAAGAGGCTGAGGATTTTTGCCTGCAGCTCCTGTTGGGGGTTAGTGGAGGACACTGTAGCAGAGGTGGCGGAGGCCAGGGGCTGAGTGCTCTGATGAGTTTGAGAGCTTGGAAGGCTGGCCTGGCTAGTCATAGACGATCCCGAAGGCGCCCCAAGAGACTGTCTCGACAATGGAGCTGGAAAGAGAAAAGAAGAGGGTGAATTCTCTGCATGCCCATCCGAACAGACATCGTAGAGGAGTCCTGATGGATATAGTTACCAACCCACGCAAGTCAACTACTGCCCTATCCTCTAAACAGGTGGGACTGAACTGCTCTGGGTGAGTGGGAGGGAAGCAGAACACAGGCCATGTCACTTACAGAACCGTCTCCATTCACATGACAAGTTGGTGTATCCCTGCAATCTCTCAGAGAGAATCTAACACCCCAGGGAGCTCCCTGAACGATTACAACAGCCTCAATACTCTAAGGCTATGTCTATGTCGAGAGCATCTACTGCGAAGGGAGAGCTGGCATGTTAGACTGGCAACGCACTCCTCATGGGGGCGCAGCTGTACCTTCAAAGCTGCGCTTTCTGCCACTGTCGTGAAGCCACCTCCCACAAGCAAAACAAGCTACACAGGGAACAGCGCAGTTTTGCCAGTGTAACTGTGCCCACATTAGAGGGTTCTGCTGGCAGAGCTCAGTCCTTCAGGAATCATACCTTCGCCCCCCGCCCAACCAACAGTTGAACCAGCAAAGTCTGGTAGTGTAGACATGGCCTAACAAACATCTCTGCCTCAAAGGCCTGTTAAGGTACACGGCATTGGAGTGAATGTGACAGATAACTTACCCTGCAGAGAGTCAGTACTTCCTCTAAGTAGTCGTTCCTTCCGGTCTCTCAGGTAATTAATGACTTTATCGGTCTCTTCAGCAGTCAGATAGCGGTTGTCTGCCAGCAGGTTCAAGAGACTCTGGATCCCTGGCGGATGGCTCCCCCTGACACCTTCTTCTATGGGCGGTGGGCGTTCGCGTTCCTGCAGAATTGCTTCATCTGCCATCTTGGCAGCCTGCCTGGCTATTTCTTCACGCTCCTTCTCCCGGGTCTCGGTCTTGTAGCGTTCATAATTCCTTGCCACCAGTACCATGGCATCAGCTTGGGGCATGTTGCGATGTTCTGCACAAAGAGAGGCTTTAACTATTTGGACCCCACTGCTTTTAGGTGCAAATATTAGGTGCTCTTTCTGCTGACCTGGATCAGCAGCAAATTAGAGTGAACAGGCAGGAGCAACTCTTAGTATCCAAGCTTGGGTGTGGAACACTTTCCAGCACTACTAGCTACACCAGTGGTTCTCAACCAGGGGTACACCGAGGTCTTCCAAGGGGTACGTCAACTCATCTAGATAGTTGCCTAGTTTTACAATAGGCTACATAAAAAGCACTGGTGAAGTCAGTACAAACTAAAATTTCATACAGTGACTTGTTTGTACTGCTCTATATACGGTACACTGAAATGTAAGTACAATATTCATATTCCAATTGATTTATTTCATAATTATATGGTAAAAGTGAGAAAGTCAGCCATTTTTCAGTAATAGCGTGCTGTAACACTTGTATTTAAGTCTGATTTTGTAACCAAGTAGTTTTTCAGTGAGGTGAAACTTGGAGGTATGCAAGACAACTCATACTCCTGAAAGGGGTACAGTAGTCTGGAAAGGTTGAGAACCACTGTGCTAGAGGACTTTGCCTCCAAATGGATTGGGAAGCCACTAGCGAGTAACACCCTAGTTGAGAAGCCCAGCCCCCCTTCTCTGCAGTTGCTGAGCACTGCATGGGGGGAAACTTTCATATTAGCCTGACTAGCTGGAGTTTGATACATAAGAAGATCTTCCTCAAAACTCCCCTATAGGTAAGAAGAAAGCAGCTCTCTTCCTTACATTGCATATAAATACACCAATGCCAAGGGATTGTCTCTTCTGCTTCACCCCTACTCCCCTGAATAGCCCCAGTACCTGCCTCTCTTCTGCTGCTACTCAGAGCTTTCCCAAACAGCAGCAGAATACCACTGACCTGATTCTTCTCACCTTCCTTGCTGCCACAGGTTCTAACAAAAATAGTGGGAAAAGCCACAATTGTGGATCTCACTCTGCTGATTCCAGGCAAAGCTCTGAGCAGCAGCAGTACTGCAGCAATAAGCAGAAAAAAATCTTTTGAGCTGCTTGATAAGACCATAAAACAAAACAGAGTACAAGCGTGACTGTTTCCTTTGGGGGCACCTTTAAGGAGGTTGTGGCCATTCATTCGGTCTCACAAGAAGAAAGGTGAACGGACCAGGGCAGAGATCTAAAAATTGGCAAACTCTCTGAATAATACTTGCAGAGAAGGACTTCAGCATCTAAAGAAAAGCTGCCCAGAGCTTCCCACCAGAAATACTGGGATTTGCAGCAGAGCACTGAGCCATACTGCTCTTTTCCCTCACAGTGGGAAATCTGGGTTCACTCTAACATTGTTACATACAGACATTGGGTCATTAATAGCTATTTATGTCACAGCAAGGAAGTGTTTTGTCTTGAGTGGTTTTCTGCTTGAGGGAAGAATCTCTGAGACAGCATTGGAAGTGCTTCCAGCACTTCAGAGTGATCTGAACCAGCAGACCATTGTGGCCTCTGTACCTTGTGGTGTGCCAAACATGATGTTAACAGTGCAGGAGCGGTGAACTTGGTGCTGCTGTGTGATGACAATGGCAAAAGGAGACCCTCCTCTGCCTACGTCCTCCAGGGCCTGAGTCAGTGACATTTCTGTGTTGAGGAAGATCAGATCCACCACCATGCCCAGATCCCGCACCTTCCGCCCCACCGACTCGGCATATTCCCTACATAAAGCAAAGGCAGTGCACGTTAAAATGCGCCAGCAATGTACAGAAACCCTCGTGTGTTCACTTTCATCACCTCCAGGCTCATTTTTTGCATCAGTTTAACTCTGTTCAAAACTGAATTTAAGTTAAACCGATGATGCAACTTCTGTACGTACACAAGGCCTAGAGAGCAGATGGCCCAGCAGCCTCCAGAAGAGCAGATATCAGCTCCACCTACATTCAGTGTCTTTGGACAACAGGCACTGGAAGCCTGTTGACATCTGCATGCACCAAAAACCATATTAAGCGCAACCAACAATCGGGAGTATGGGTCGATTACTGATCAGAGAGGAATTGGAATCTGCCTGCCTGGAGGGCTGGTTTTGTAGACCTCCCTGAGTTGTGTAGTCATGCTTTTAGCTCAAAAGAAGTGACAAGGTTAGCATGAACCATTGATCAACAAGCTATAGAAAAGAACACAAATGCTTCAGAACCCAAGATTTACAATCCAGTCTCAGCCCTTCAGATTCATACATTTTAAGGCCAGGAGGAACCATTAGAACATCTTAGTCTGACATCCTGTATATCACAGGCTAGAGAATTTCACTCAGTTCCCCCCGTTCTGAGCCAAATAACTTGTATACTACTAAAGCATCCTCCAGAAAGGCATCCAGTCTTGAAAACATCAAACGATGGAGAATCCACCACTTCCTTTGGGAGTTTTGTTCCCCCAGTTAATCAATTTGCACCTTATTTCCAATTTGAATTAGTCTGGCTTCATCTTCCAGCCACCGTCTTTTGTTCTGCCTTTCTCTGCTAGATTAAAGAGCCCTTTAGTACTCAGTAATCAAGATACCTCTCAAACTTTTTTGATAAGCTAAACAGATCCAGCTCTTTAAGTCTTTCATTGTAAGACATTTTCTCCAGCCCTCAAATCATTTCTGTCACTCTCTTCTGCTCCCTTTCCAATTTTTCAACATCCTTCTGACGATATGGACACCAGAGCTGGACACAGTAACGAGCAACTGTCCCACCAATGCCGTACACAGAGGTGCCGCACACAGAGGTACCATACCCTCCCTGTTCACTACTCCCGTTTATACAACCAAAGGTTGGCACTAGCTCTTGACACACACCTGGAGCTCATGCTGGGTTGTTTGTCCATTAGCACACCTAGACCCTTGTCAGAGTCAGGAGGCAGTCCCCATTCTGTAGGTATGGCCTGTATTCTTTGTTCCTGTGTGTATCCCTTACATTTGGCTGTATTAAAATACATTTTGTTTGAGTGCTCCCAGCTTACCAAGTGATGCAGACTGCTCTGCATGACTGTCCTATCATTACTACTTACCATTCTGCCAATCTTTTCATAATCTGCAGAAATTTTATATTTACTTCCAAGATCATTAATGAAAATGTCAACTAGCATTAGGCCTACTACAGCTGCCTTCAGAACCCCACTAGAAACAGCCCCATTTGATTATGATTACCCACTGACAAATACTTTTTGGGATCTGTCAGCCAGTTTTAAATCCATTTAACGTGTGCCCTTATTACTACTGCATGGTGCTAATTTTTAATCATTAATAAATAATTCAATTAATGACGACGAGAAGAGTAAGCACAGGCCACTTCAGGTAGCCCTGTATCAATGAAGTACCAGGCTGTTACAGGAAGTGTGTGGGGGAAACCCAGAGTAATATATTTTCAAGGCCAAAATACTTAGTTTTCCCTATCCCAACAAAGAGAGAATATCTGCTATCAAGAGAATTAAAGAAACTGATTGCAACACTCTTAAATGCTCAAAAGCTACTCTCCCGCATAGCAGCTACAAGGGAAACTGCCCTGAAAATCCAGAGTAATTTTAATTCCAAGCAAATAGTGTCCCTCTATTCAGAGGATCACAACTGGTCACAGCAACTAGCTTCTTACTTTGTCTGTTTATTGACCACTATCACAGAACAGTCCACAGGCCTCTCTGAATCAAAGCGCCTCTTGATTTCCTCAAAGTACTGCCGGTATAGCTCCTCCCTGCGTCGCTCCTCGCGTTTCAGACGCTCTGAAAGAAAGCCAGCCATGGAAATGGAGGAAGTGAATAATTCCACTCTAGCTGCTCAGTTATTAGCTACACACCACCAGCCTGCCCAACCCCCACAGCAATACACAGTTTCAAGAGATGGATCTGCTGCACTACTCATTTCAGGGCTGGATGCAACCTTCCACCATCTTCAGGTGGTAGAATATAAAAACCTGTCTATAACAATGCTATTCTTGTTAAAAGAAATCATGGGGGGGGGGGGGGGGGGGGAAGCGAGGAGAGAAGGGAGTTTAGGGAGAGGAAGAAAACTGACCTTCTGCACTCAAGGGGGCTCTGTCAAAGTGTTCTCTGTAACGGTCATATGGGTCATCCTTCCTCCGGTAATAGTCTTCCAGGCGAAGGTAACGGTCATAAGCATCATCTCTTCTGCAAAGTAAACAATTCACAGCCTGTTGCATGTTCAGAAGTGAAAATTCCAGGCACCAACATCATCCCCAACTTTTCCCAATGTAATGCATGCGAACACTCTTCCAGGTTAATCATTAAAATACGTACCTGGCTATCCTTCAGACGGCCAAACTATCACAATCTGTGTGAGGACCAACAGGCCCCAATTTAGTACCATCATCACAAGAGAGGCAGCAAATCACTAGAGCTCCAATCCAGTAGTATAAGATACCTGTACACAGGGTCCCGTGGCTCCCTCACATCCCGATATCGATCATACACAGGATCCCGAGGGTCACGCAGGTCTCGAATATCCCGAGGGTCTCGTAAGTCTCTAGGGTCCCTGATGTCCCGGGGCTCTCGCAGATCTCTAGGATCCCTGATGTCCCGGGGCTCTCGCAGATCTCTAGGATCCCTGTGATCTCTAGCATCTCTGGGATCACGTACGTCTCTACCTCGAATATCTCGAGCATCTCTGGAATCTCGGCCATTTCTACCATCCCTTGGCTCTCTTCGTGGGCTCCCTCGAATAGGGGAGCGATCACGTCTCGCATCTCGGCCATCCCCATACGCATATGGCTCTCTGAGGAAAGTACGAGGGAAATGCCATTAGACAAAAAACACGAGCACTGTCAGCCCTAGACCTCTTACCTGGGGTGGCCACAAAAACCCTTTTGCTCAGCAGCTGAATCCTCCCCTCCTATTCCCCATCAAAACAAGAGCAGCAAGACATGTCCAAAGAGTTGTGTCAAGGCATTGTGAAAAGGTTTCTTATTCAAATGCCTTGCACAGCCCAGCAAGCTCCAGAAAACACCCTATCTGGACCACCACTAGAAGTGCAGGATGTTTTTGCAAGACAAGGGCAGGCAGCTAAGAAACCATCACTCAAAGATGTCACGCCTCACAGCCAGTGAGGAATTTTCAAGCAAAACATTTGTTTTTCAGACAACTGGTACACAGAACCCCAGGTGCCATGTCCTCCCATCCACTAGTATACTGTAGTTAAATGTCAAAGGGACCATTCAATTCACTGAATCGAAAAAGAAGAGCAGAATCCCTGAAAAAATTCCATCAATATTGTCACGTTTATGAAAATGTGTGTTGTGATCATGAAGACCATATGGCTGGATTCTGTACAGTGAAGAGATGTTCCCTGAAGGAAATCAGTGTGACTGCATGATGCCCTCTGTTAGGACAGTACTAACCAAGCCAGGTCTGTATCACCAGCAGGATCAGGATTCCCAATGGTACCTGAATGTCTCCTCTCACTCAGGCTTTTAATTGTAGTACAGCAGCATGCCATCTTCCGTCAGAAGTACACAGAAAGAGAGGTGAAAGACTGCATGCTTCTCTTTTCCAAAACAGAATTTGTTTTCCAAATAATGCTCTGCTTTCCAGATCTAGCATAGTCTTCAATTCACTCTAAGCCATAAACATACAGTAGGCCTTAGGAATGGAAGTGCTGAGCTTCAAGCAGAGCAGTAAGTACTCTCACATAGCTAACATCTGCAGGACACTTACAATTGTGAGAAGAGAAACACTTGGTTAAAAATCTCAATAAAATACTTCCTTTCAACACTTCCAATTGCTAAATTCCCCTTGGCTAACTAGCCTAGTTCCTGAAGCAAGTACGGAACATGCTATTCATTACTATCATGCTTTCACAGCAAGACGAAGGCAAGTCCCTCCTGTAAGTTCTACATTGCTGGCAGTTTCACTTCGGAATCAGTTGGAGAGTGAGTATCAGGATTAGCCAGCTAGAGGTTCAGGCTTCAAAACCAAGTTGATGGATACCTACCAAACCCAGCTGATCATTACTTTCCTATGCCCCTCTTCTCTGACCAGTGAGAAAGTTATGTGGATTCCATGTGATAACTGATAATTGGACACCCACCATACATAGTATTCCCTGTGGTCTTTATTTATAAACCAGATACAGTGTGTATCCTGTAACATGAACTATCGTTTTACCCATAGGTAATATATAGAGTGTTTTCCAGTGATCAGAATGTATCTGCACCAGGGATGCAGTCTCCCTGGGATATATGAGAAGATGCACCATATTTGAACATGATCTATAGTGTAACCATCCTCAGTATCAGGGAAACAGTTTCCCCTCCCGCTTTATACAGACAGGATACAAAGCATATCCTCACCTACGATGTGTAGTGTAATCACACACTAGATTAGGGATACACACAGTATTCCCCACTCATTCTGCAGTATAACTAGAGGAAATACATCCTGTATTCTCATCTGTAATCTGCAGTGAAACCAGAGTAGATACCACTGCATCCACCTGGAATTTACAGTACAGTCAGACACAGGGATACAGAGTATCCCATATCCTGCTGTAAGCCATAGGCTAGAATATAATACAACCCCCCAAGACTGCAATGTAATTGCATTGTATATGGTATTAATTCCCACTCTGTTTACCTAAACAGATATACAGGCCACATCCATCCATTATCTGGAGTGAGACATCATGAACAAGGATGCACAACAGCTGTTTGCCCTCGGTGATGCAAACAATCACACACAGCATCAGCTGCTGCTTGCTCAGACACTCCTGTTCACCTGATGTCCAAGGCATTGGCCTCTGCAAACCTGCTTGCACTCGTGGCATCAGCCTCCGCTCGCGCTCCTGCGGTGTTGCCTGATGCCCATAGCATCAGCCCCCGCAAATCTGCTTGCGCTACTGTGCCGTTGTCCGAAACCCAATGCCCAGCGGCATCGGCCTGTGTTCGCGTATGCTCCTGCCCCATCGCTTGAACCCCAATGCTCAGCGGCATTGGCCTGTGTTCGCATATGCTCCGGCGCCATCGCTTGAACCCCAATGCCCAGCGGCATCGGCCTGTGCTCGCACACGCTGCTGTGGCATCACCAGTACCCTGATGCCCAGTGATTCCGGCCTCTGCTCTCATATGCTCCTGTAGCATTGCCCAGAGGCAGCAGCCTGTACTTGCATGCTCCTGCAGTGTTGCAGCGGGCTCTATAAATCCACTTGTGCTCTGCAGTATAAATGCAGCAAATTTACAGTATCTGTCTGCATTCTGTATCCCAGACATTCAGGATTTACATGGGAAACCCCATACACTTCTTACTCCTTCTGTGAGGTCCAGGAAGGAATGTATTCACCCAAGATCTCTAGTGTAACTGAAGATAGTCACATAAACAGGGACACACAGTATCTGCTGGGACATCCCTGTAACTGGACACAGCCATAAACAGTAGCCGGCTGTGGCTCACTGTATCTGTATGTACAGGAACATGGAATATCTACTGACACAGACATGATACAATTTGCAGTGTAGCTGTGAAACACGGATGCTTGAGACTGGTTACATGTAGTGTTTATATAGTTCTCAGTAGTAACATGGACATTTCTCTCTATATGTATACAGCTCTGTAGTATATTCAGAGAAGAAGCATACTGTGTCAGAATGTAACTGCAGTGTTCACCCACGCTCCATAGTAAAACATGGACATTATTCAGGAGTCTCCTCCTGCAATGTAGTTAATTCATGTGTCTCTTAATCTGCTGTGTGACTGCACAAGAAGAGCGACACACAGGGACTGTACACATTGGGTCTATTTATTAGGGGAGGGATGCATGGGAAAAGTAGGCAGATGCCCAGTATCCCCAATGTAACTGTACAGAGAAGGATGACGATATGATACAAGTGCACATGCAGAAAGGGTAGTGCATCCAGGGAAGTTCTCTCCCTGTAGTGTGCGTTGTCTGCATAATCATTTTCCAGGCTCATGTCAGCACTGGAAGCCTTCGACATCAGAAGATGTAAAGTGCTGGTATTCTCTGTTGCACAGCATGGCGAATGCTATATACCCATTGTATTCTCTATAGACGCCTTGTTTCCCTGACACTTAAGAGTCAGGAACAAACAGCAGTCCTTCCCCAACAAATTTCACACAACCTATGCTGCAAAATGCAGCATCCAGTTGTAGTCACAGCAGCAAACACAAAGTTTCCCTCGTGCCTCCTGAGCTGTTAGAACCAGTGAGGCCCTTCACACATGGAAGGGACGGTCACATTCTGACTGTTCACTCGAGTGTCTCCATTCTGCTGGGGAGATGGTGGTGAGGGAAGAAAACTAGACATTTAGCAGAGGAAGGAGGGCTCATACCCTAAAGCCTGACCTTCCTAGTATAACTCACTGCTTCCAGGTACTTTACCTTCGTGATGGGCTGGACCTTGATGAAGCCTTATTCATATTTCTTCTTTCCGCTGCTTTATTAATATCTGAAAAGAATAATCAACCCATCTGTTCAATGCTATGGAACAAAAAAAAGATCGTCAGCACATTTTAAATTAAAGCAATAAAAGTTCAAAGACAGCCATTTGGTGTAAGGAAATCCATTCAGCCAAGAGGCATTGTCACTTTAATTATTTTTATTAAAATTAAGATAGTACAATGCAATGGGTTGGTCATGGATTATTGTGATTTCCAGCTAAAAGAAGTGGACAGTTTGTATGAAATTCTATCCCTTTATAATGTTTAGACCCATGTCCAGACTCCTTGTCCCATAAGAGACCACCACCTCTTTCTCCTGTAGTCTGTGGACCAACAGCATGCAGCTCCATGGATTCCAGGAGAAAAAGTAAAGAGTCAGACAATCCTTCGTGAATGGAAAGCTGTTGGCTAGTACACTTCATCTCAAAATTCAAAGCCAGTCCTGTTCGATGGAGGATGCTGCCATCCTTCTGGAAAAGAACCCAAGGGGCTCTCAAAAACAAGTTCAACTGACTTCCAGGGGACTGTTGTGACATCAAATTGCACAATCTCCACCACTCAGGCAGAAGGATCCAAAGGACTTGAAGTAAAAACTACCCCATGAAGTGAACTTCATGCAGTCATAACACCATCAGGTCGATGTGATGCAAATAAATGCAACAGATCAGACATTTGAAAATTGTTAACGTCTGAGTAACTGCACAGAAAATGTTCCTTGAAGTGTTCAGAGTGGAACACACAAGAGAACTAGGGAGCCACAAGGCTGTAACCAATTCAAGAACACAAGTTCAGCCACAATGGATGATTAATATTAGCCTGGAGAGAAATTATGAAAACATCCATGGTAGTAGAGAGATGATGAGGTTATTATCTGAATGTGGGCAAGAACAAAACCACTCCAGAGTAACGGTTGGTTTAGGAGGTTTTGTTCTCAGTTATGAGAACCTTTAAAAAAAGAAAATCACCTAAATGCTACATGTATCACTTGTTTGAGGATTTAACAGTGTAACTAACTGTAATGATTAGGGATTTAAATAATGCATAGCTTTCAATTTTCCTGCAATTGAAAACAAAAAAACAAAAACAAAAAACAAGGCATGTAGAGTTCTATAAGCAGAAACTTGGTGGCTTTACTAATCTACCTTAATTTCCCAAGCGTTTAATGCTGAATTTTAGTTAAAATTAAAACAAAGACGCTAGTTTCAATCTTCATTCTTACTTTAAACAAGAAGGGATGTGTTCTCTCTTTTGGCAGTGAATGAAAAGGCAAATACCATTTGTGCATTAAGTAGTGGTACCCCAAGAAACAAGTGGCATAAAAATTCACAGGATATTATTTGAGACAGATACACTAGGTTCAGAAATGGATGGGTGTTTTGTCTATTTAATGTAGCAACTTACTACCATATTTACCTTTAGATATGCTGGACATTTATTCTCTGAACAGATCTATTTATCAAGGAGACAATTAAAGGAGTTTCAGTGTATTTGTGAAAGTATTTTAGTGCAATGCAAAAATGGGGTTAAACTGTTTGGTTTTATGTGTTCATGACATTCAGCTTTAGCACACAGAAAATGTACATCTAATGTAGTTCTGTTTTCACTGCGTTTTGACTTTTCACTGCAGAATATTCTTTTACCAGATGTAACCCTTTAAGTGCAACACTATCTGCTTCCTTGGTTTAAGATTTTAGAAGTCTTCGAACTGGACATACATTTAAAGGATTCGTCTCTTCTGAAAAATGGACAGTTTTCAAGAACACTTTATTTAGTGCCATCAGCATTTACAGATTAAATATTTGACATTTACAAAACATCTTTTAAAAAAAATCTCTTTTGTTTTGGAAGATTTTCACAGATTTTAAGGCCAGAAGGAACCGTTGTGATCATCTTGTCTGACCGTACGCACAGCACAGGCCATAGGATGTTCTTGGCTTAATTTCTGCTTTCAAATACAATAGCTGTGGTTGCATAGCATGTTTTTCTAAAATGTATCTTGTTTTAAAAATTTCCAGTGATGAAGGGTCCACCACACCCTTTGTTAAATTGTGTCAATGGTTAATTACTCTCGCTGTTACAAATTTGCACCTTATTTCTAGTCTGAATTTGTCTAGTTTCATCTTCCAGCCAATGATCTTGTTATATCTTTGTCTGCTAGACTGAAGAGCCCTCTATCAAATTTCTGTTCCCCATGTAGGTGTATTTACAAACTGTGGTGATCACCCCTTGACCCTCTCTTTAAGCTAAGTAGAAGGAGTTCTTTGGGCCTTACCAAAAGGCATGTTTTCCAAGCCTTTCATCATCTCCTGGCTCTTCTCTAAACCATCTCCATCATCTGAACTGTGGACACCAGAACTGTACAAAGTATTCCAGTACTGGTCAGACCAGTGCTGAATATAGAGATAATATTAACCTCCAACTCCTATGCAACATTTCCCTAAACACTGCATTAGCCCTTTTAGCCACAGCATCACACTGGGAGCTCATGTTCATCTGATTATCCATGACCCCCAAGAGTTTTACAGAGTCATTGCTTCCCAGGATGGAGACCCCCATCCTGTAAGTACAGCCTTAATTCCTTGTTCCTCGATGACCTTACATTTGGCTGTATTGAAAAACATTGTTTGCTTGTGCCCAGTTTACCAAGCAATCCGGATCACTCCATATCAGTGACGCATCCTCAATTATATCACTCCCCAAATTTTCACAGAGGACACAAACTATCAATAAGGATTTTATATTTTATTCCAGATCACTGATATAAATATTAAATAGCATAGGGCCTAGAACTGATACCTGTGGGACACCACTATAAAACACATCCACTCAACAATCATGCCCCATTTACAATTATGTTTTGAGGCCTATTGGTTTGAGGCCTACCCAGTTTTGAACTCATTTCATGTGTACCATATTCATTTTATATTGTTCTAGTTTCTTACAAAAATTGCTGTGCGGAACCAAGTCAAACATCTTTCAGAAGTCTATTACATAAACACTACTGCATTTATCAACCAAACTTGTAATCTCATAAAAAAAAATCAAACTAGTTTGACAACATTCCATAAACTCATACTGATTGGCATTAATTGGATTGCCTTCCTTTAATTTGGTATATTCAAATGTTGTATCAACTGTTCTATTATTTTGCCTGGATCAGTGTCAGCTGACAAGTTTATGATTAGTCTGGTCATCCCAATTACCCTTTTTAAATATTGGCACAGCATTATCTTCCTTCCAGTCTTCTGGAACCTCACTAGCTCTCCAAGACATCAAAAAATCAACATTAATGGTCCAAAGAGCTCCTCAGCCATGCAAGTTATCCATATCCCCTGATTCAAAAGCATCTAACCTTAAGGAGGATGTTAAACAGCAGCTACTAGCTACAATGGAAAGTATTTCTTTATTATCATATATATATATATATATATATATGATATGATTATATCTGGCTTTTCCCCCCAAATACAGAACAGAAATATTTACTGAACACTGAACTGACTTTTTTGCATAACTGACAATTCTACCATTTCCATTTAGAAATGGGCCAATACCACTGTCAGGGTTCCTTTCACTCCTAATATACTTCAACTTCTCCTTACTGTCCTTAACTCTGCTGGCCAGAGAGTCTTCTTGTATTCTCTTGCTTCCCTCACCAATTTTAATTCACATTTTTCTGTTTAAAATTCTCTCTCCAGTTGACTTGATTATATTGTTTTCTGCTTTGTGAAACTAGCCTTTGTAAAGTACCAAAATACTTGTCATGATCACTTTCACCTAAGCAACCACAGTAACTTTTAGTTAAGTGATTAATTCCCTTTATCTATCAAGATGAGGTCTAACATACAATAACAAAGGATTTAAAAAATGAAATTCAGTACAGGCCAGTGAACACTCGGGATTTTTTGTTTAGCACCAACTACTTGTTATAAAGTGCTTTACATATGCTTATAGTGCTATTTAAATACTAAAAACTAATATATAAAAATAAATTTGGAGAAAGATCAAGATATCAAAAGGGAGCAGAGTAGTTGTTGTACCACACACAAGACTAGAACAAAGAACTAAAAAAAAAAAGAAAGAAAAAGAAAAAGAAAAAACAGTGCCTAATACAAATTTAGACTAATATTCAAGGCAGGTTTCACACAATGGTCTTTCCATAGATCTTTAAAAGAAAAAGCCTTCTTTCTACCCAAATGCATGCTGGCGTCAGTACGAGTAGCATGGAGCAGTTTTCCTTACCTAATCTATACCCTTTAAAAAGGCGACCCTTCTCACCGTCCAGAGCGGCCTGGACGTCTTCTAGACGTTCATACTGCACGAACCCATAGCCATGGAACATGCTGAGGGCTGGAAAAATTAATAGCAGGGCAAGACCAGTTACAACTAAGGGACAGTACTACCACATGCAGGCCATTATATAAACCCCACAGGGCTGAACAAGCAAAGGGACTTTACCCAAGAACATCTATCCAAGCTTAACAGGCACACTCAAAATAAGTTAACCAGGACCAAAATGAAGGAGAATTTACAAAAATTGGAAAATAATGTTGCTAAGGCAATTATGAAATGCTATATAACAGCCCAACTTCTTCGGACAAGACAGTGACCAAAAGGCACTAAAGTGACCAAGATCCAATTAAGAGAATACAAGAGCCCTAGAAAGGATAGACTTGTTTGGTATAGTACCATACTTCAAACCCAAAAGAATAAAAGAGAAACTGCCATAGCTCTAACATGCCTTAGGCTTCAGTTGTACTAAAGGAAGTTAGTTTTCAGGGAAAATGCAGATAAAGAAAAATGTCACTAAAGGTCACTTTTTTCACTGTCATCCTTCTTATTATCAGATGTGGCATGAAAATTAAGTTTCTGACTATGATTTCCCAGCCATAACAAAATAAAATACTAACCCCTGATTTTGCCATATTTTGAAAATATCTCTTCCATTTCTTCACGGGTCATGTGGTCTGTGGGCAAATTGCCGACAAAAAGTCTTCTCTCTAAATCCTGTGGATTGGTGCTGTTAGTGAAGTCGCTCTGTTTGATGCTATTGCTCATGCGTCCTCGAGCCATTTTGTTTTCGTTCCAAATGCAACTCTTCGCAAAAAAGAAAAATGGCCATGCATATCATTTCACATCCATGACAATTACAATTACATTGGAACAAGGTTAAAGTTAACATGTTTGCATACTTGGTCTGCCTTAAGCAATCTGTATTCAAGAGAAATCCTTACACAGATGATTTGGAAGTTTGGCAGAAAACTCTCTCTTACGTTGTGTTGGGTTTGATCTTTCTGTTCTGCTCAAAGGAAATTACCGGCCTAAACTCTTAATTTTAAATCCATGATCAATCATTCTAAGGATATGTTTTCATTAGTTCAATTCCAAACTAAGGAATAATTAAAGAAAACAGTAATTTTATATAGGAACATCCTAATCAGTAAATCTAATTAGCAAGTAACTACCTTAGGCTTCTCTACAGGGCCCACAGCTGCAGGATTGAAGCATTCAGTACATTGGTAAAAAATACTAATTAAATAGATAAACAGGAAATAGACATCTTGACCATAGCAATGTAAAATGAGACAAATAGAACAGCAATGGCATGAATGAAAAAAGATTTTCAAAAATCTACAGTGAATTAATTAAAAAAAAAGTAAGTGAATTACTTAACCGAAATATATAAAGTAGAATGATCTAATAAGTGAAAATCTGATCTTCCATTCATACCAACACTGAGGTTCATTTCCTATGTCCCAATCTGCTTCCCCAGCAAAAAGTCATCTCCTTCTGAAGCTGGGTCTACACTAAGAGAATTTTTACAAAAACTCCCCACTTATGCATCTCCACCAGTAATATCAACAGTAGAATTTTATAAACATTCTTTACTGTAGACAAATCTAGAGATACCAGCAACATCTCCTGGGGGCTGTGATACATTGGCCTAATTTTGGTTTTTGGGTTTAGTGTGTGGGTCAGAGTGGATTAATTTAAATCACCAAGTGGAGAGCTCAATTTTAATCAACTGTTCCGTTCGTACAGGAGTTATTTTCTAAAGAAAGTGCATTTGCATTGGTTGGTATAATCATTAAAACATGTTGATTTACAACTAAAAGAACCTTTACACTAAATTTTGTATATCTTCTTGCTACCTAGGTGGGTATACTATAACAACAGACATTTAAGCAATTATGAAGCTTAATATTTTCAGAATCTTAATTGTTCATTTTTAGTATGTTAGAAAATGGTGATATATTGTTTATTTACTAGATAATTAACTTTTTGCACGTAATTTGTGTCTGGGTGCATTAGAATAACTGGAATTTAATTAAAAGCACAAAACAGCATATAAAATTTATGTTATTAAACAAAGCAAGCCCTTAATACAGTATAACCTATTGTGCCGTATTTATAAGCCTTGACCTCAAAAGTTAAGTTTCCCCCGATTCTCTCTTTATATAAAAAAGCAGCTTTAACTCCAAGTTTTTGATAGCTTGGTTTTTGATAGATTTATTTCATAAATAAAAAATACATATGCTGAATCTAAATGTTTTAAGAGGTTATAATAAGTTTAGGCCTTAACACATTGTATTAATTCCAGATTTCATTTTAAACAAGTTTAATTTTTAAAAGGAAAAATTATAAACAAACTCAAAAATCCAATTTAAATTAAAAAAATAGGATTTTTTTTTTTATTTTCAAATAAAATTGTGGAATTTTATCCAGCCTGGTGGGGGTGCCGGGTGGTGTTGGAGGCCTGTGATATACAGAAGGTCAGACTACATGATCTGGTGGTCCCTTCTGGCATTAAACTCTTTGACTCTAAGAGATACTGAAACAATCACAGCTAACATATAGGCAGGGTTTAAAGCTTTAGGATATTAAAAAAAAAAAAAAAAAAAAAAAAAAAATCAATAAAACCCTAAAGTTCATCCCCAGGAATGATGAGCGCGATTTTTGCTGGGGTGAGAGGGGTTTTTTTGTTCATTGTTTTGTTTGGGGGGGAGAATTAAGAAATTACTTGGGAAAACAATTTTGAACACACCAATAAAATCCTTTTATACTTAGGTTATGAGTCACAGTTTGACTACTCCCGCAACCACAAATCCTAATTATAATCAGTGTAGTTTTCTTTTAAGACTAGCCTCTGGATAAGCAAATTAAGTAAGACTCCTTAAAAGATAAAATGGATTTGCCTGGTTTTTCTAGTCCCACATAATTATGCAAGAAAAAAAAAAACTGGCATTCTCTGTCACAAAACCACTCCAGGATTTGTAATATCAGGGGACCTTCTCTGAAGGTCATTCACACCTATGTTCATAATAAGTTTGAAAGGCTGGTAACAATATTTGTTTCACTTACACATTTAAAAGAGAACTGCAAAGGGAAAAATGTGCTTGCGCCAATTTTTGCTTCTTTAGAATGTATAAAGAACACCTGAAAGGGTTGTTTATTTACCTTCAATATCAGAAATGCCATATCTTATGCACCCTGTCTTTACAGGAAGACTAGCTGAGTGCTGACACTCATCAGTTGAAGAGGTAGATGGTGTGAATATTTAATGAGTTTTTCTTGTAACTGTTTCCAGGAGTTTTAAACAAACAGGTGTAAAACAAGAGTTTTAAATAATCAAAGTAAAAATCCTTTCCCCCTAGTCAACTGTCCAAGTTTCAGTCCCTTGAGATGTCATAACCCTACTAATCTCCAGGTGTTCATAGTCCCACAGCAAAAACAGGTTGGAAAAGATCTTGATTTCGAATATAAAAATCACTTAGAAAATGTTTAGGATGAAAAAGCCTGTTCTTTCAACATCATAAAGAAGCAAAAAAAGGACACTTTTCCTTTTTCAGGTAACCTTTGAAATCTGCACACCTCATGTGTTAAAACTCTACTTTAAAAAGTAGTTAGTAGAGGGTTTGAATGTGAGATTTACTGTTCCCAGCCTGTCTTCTCTTCTTAGTTGAAGACATGAGTAAGGTCATTTTCTTAATATTGAGACCATCAGAGTCATGTCCCAGCTGTAGGGATACTGCTTCAGGAAAATGAATGATTTCCCCATTCAGCTTCCTTTTAAGAATCCAGCTAAGAGAGGCTAAGGAAGGAGAGTCTCAGTAGTTAGGGGGAACAAGCACAGGTCACTTGAAAAGAAAGCTTAAAAAAAAAAAAAACTCAGAGTGGCAGTGCACTGAACCCAATCCTCTACTAGAGAGTGGAAACTTGTCTATGATATACTGGCAGAAAGTAAATAGCAGGAATCTGATTCTACCCTAGGAAAAGCAGCTCTTCCTCCAGACACGTGGCTTTGGGTCAGACAAGTCAAAGGAGGAAAGGAGCAGGTGGGAAGAAAGCTGAATGGGAGAACTTCACTCTCCTAGAGCACTGTACTCAGCTGTTTCTGTTCTACTGGTGGGATGAGTAAACACATCATACCCTTCCTTCCTCATTCCCCCCCAACTTCTTTTTTGTTTGCCCCTGCCTTTAGCCAGAAAGCAGTAAATGTTAGAAATGGCAAATCTCTCTAATCCGATTACAAAATTAAGGGTTTAGCATTTCACAAGCATTTTCACACTTTTTGGCCTAGTGAGAGGAGAAAGCTGGATACTGATACCATACTCTATATCACTGAAATAACGTATGCAAGTTTGTAAAAGCACAGCTACAAAAAATTACTAGACACCAAATGGCTGCAGGACCATAGCTAGAGGTAGCCATAAAAGTTAACAGTGATGGTGACCTCAGGGCAGGCTAATGCCAGGCAAGAAGTCCAGCTCATCCTTCACCATCTTTTTAACTGTCACGAATGTGGGAAAAGAATGCTGTATTTGCTAACAAAGTGCCACCCCCCCGACCTTGCTAGAGGCTCCATGTTTCCTATGAGGCCTTAAGCTAGTAGGTAGCTTAAATTTGAAGTTCCATTCAGTTAATCCCTGGGAGGGATCTCCTATCCAAAGCCTCCTGGCTGTTGCAGGGATTGGGGAGAAGGTCTCTGTTAGGCTATGTCTACACTACCACTTTTGTCAGTAAAACTTATGCCCCTCAGGAACGTGAAAACAACACACTCCTGCCCCACGAAAGTTGCACTGACAGAAGTGCCAGTGTGAACAGCACTATGCTGGCGGGAGATGCTCTCCCATCCGCATAGAGAGGCTACACAGGAGACCTTAAGGCAACAGAGCTGCAGCAGCTGTGCCACTGTAAGGTCTCTAGTGTAGACACAGCCACAGTCTATCCCTTCCTACGCTCTTTTCTGGTGCCCTCCTCACCTGTGAACAATGCCAGTGTCTTTGGCTGTGCTCCTGCTCATGGCTTTTCCAAGCAGCACAGTGTAAGACACAAATTTGACATTTTCACTGCTGTCACAGGATTCCCAATATCTGCATTGAAACTGACCAAACGCTTATTAAATTCATGCTGCTTTGCAAAGCTCTGAGGAGCAGAGGTCTTGGAGCTGCCTTTTCCATGCAAAGGCCACAACTGCGTTAAACTAACGCAATTGTACTAAAGCGACTGAAAACCATAGGAAGACTTCATTATACTAATCACATTCAGTCTGCACAGGGAAGTCTTTCCCCCTCCCAAGGCAAAAGAACTAGAAAGGTTTTTAAAAGTCAAAACAAATGCCACAGCAATGAATTGGGAAGTTTTTATTTGCTAGAAAAAGTTTCCCCTCTTTGCTACTAAACCTGTCCCTGTCCACGAGGGGATTCAGGAGCAAATACATTTGAACACAAGGCTCAGAGTATGATCCTGAAACGTTACCCACATGTTTAGCCAAGTGCAAAGCCCGTGATGAACCCGCGTGGATAAAACGCTTGAGCACCACGGAACAGTTTCACATCAGCGGGGGGGCGATGGAGAGAGACTCAGCAGTGCAGGAAGCAGTGCGGTGAGTGAAGAAAAATTAACACATTTCCCCGAAAGTTTATTTTTAAAGACAGACTTTTATTCAAATATCCGCATGCGCGTGCAAAGAGTCTCACGCGCCGCCGTCTCGCAGGGCGGCGCTCGGCGGGTAAGCACGGGGTCCGGCGCCGTCGTCTCCCGGACAGCAGGCCGGGTCCTCGCCCGCCGCCCTGCCCGCTCCGAGCCCGCCCCGCTCCGGCCGCCGGCGCCTCCCCCGCGCGTGCGCAGCGCGGCCGGCGGGAGCCCCGCGGGGGCGGCCGGGCTCCTCCGGTCGCTCGCGGACCCCGCGGCCCGGCCCGAGCCGCTCGACAAGGCGCCTCCGGCCGCCCGGCCCAGCCCCGGCTTCGGCCACGCGCGAGCGGCGGCCCGGAGACGGGGGCCGCGCCGCGGGGGGAGCCCGGCGAGCCGCCCCCCGCCCGCTGTGAGGCGGAAGCCCAGGAGGCGGCCGGGCCTTCGCCAGGCCCCGGGGCGACGCCGCCAGGCCCGGCGCGAGCGGAGGCCCCAGGCCCGGGCCCGGCCCCTCTCCCCGCCCCCGGCACTTACCGTCGCTCCGGAGCCCGCTCTCCGCCTCAGGCCGCCGCCCAGCTCCGCCGCGAGGACAAAGGCGCCAACCGACCCGCCCAACCGCCACCGTACCGCACGGCGAGGCGCTGCGCTGCCGTGCCGGAAGGGGGGGGGGGGGTCGCTGCGACAGCCCCGCGATTTACGGCAGGCCCCAGAGACGGTCACGTGCCGCGTCCGCCATGACAGGAGAGGCAGCGTCGTGGGGGCAGCGACGAAATGGCGACTCGCTCAAGATCCCAGCGTGCAACGCGGCAACCCCCGTGCTGCCGGGCGAGCCCCGGTGCATGCTGGGGGCACTTGGAGTCACCGCGACGTGCTCTCGGCCCCGCCCCCTCCTGGGCCCCCCCCAGCGCCCCTTTCCCCCCAGTCCCCTCCCAGGGCCCCTTCCCCCCCAGCCTGCCCCCTCCCCCGGCCCCCCGCGCCCCCTTCCCGCCCCTGCCCCTCCCAGGGCCCCCCTGCACCCGCGCCCCCCCCCAGCCCGCCCATCCCAGGGTCCCCCTGCACCCCCTCCCCCCCGCCCGCCCCCGCCCCTCCCAGGGTCCCCCTGCACCCCCTCCCCCCCAGCCCGCCCCGCCCCTCCCAGGGCCCCCCTGCACCCGCGCCCCCCCCCCAGCCCGCTCCCGCCCCTCCCAGGGCCCCCCTACACCCGCGCCCCCCCCCCAGCCCGCCCCTCCCAGGGCCCCCTGCACCCCGCGCCCCCTCCCAGGCCCCCTCACACCCCCTTTTCTCCCCCAGCCCGCCCCTCCCCCTCCCAGGCCCACAGCCCTTTCCTCCCCCAGCCGCCCCAGGCCTGCGCCCCCTGCGTCCCCTTTCCTGTCCCAGCCCGCCCCTCCTAGGGCCGCGCCCTCAGTGCCCCCTTTCTGCCCCCAGCCTGCCCCTGTCTCTCCCAGGGCTCTGCCCCCTTCCTCCCTGCCCCCAACCCTCCCAGGGCCGCATCCCCCACGCCTCCTTTTTGCCCCCAGCCCACCCCTGCCCCTCCCAGGGCCACGCCCCCAAGTCCCTCCTCCTGCCCTCCCCCACTGACCACCTCCTCCAGTTCCTCCCCCGGCCCAACCTCCCTTCCATCCCCCACAGGCTACCCCCACCAGCTTCTATCCTCCCTAGGCCCGCCCCAGACAGCCCCCCCAGCCTCCTCTCCAACTGCAGGTTCTTGCCCTTTCTCCTGAGGCATCTGGCGCTGCTCTGGGCTGGGCCCTCGTTGCGCCAGCCTGGCACTGCCCATGTCACATTTAACAGTGGCCTCCGGCTTGCTGCCCATGCATTGGAACGATGGCTGGGCTGCTACACTACAGTTCTCGAGGGAAATCTGCCACCATCGCTTCCAGTAGTGGCAACCCACCTGTGCTACCAGTGGGGGCTCACTAGCAGACAGGGCAACTCACACCCCTCCAGCGCATCATCAAGGATCTACAACCTATCCTGACGGACAACCCATCACTCTCACAGATCTTGGGAGACAGGCCAGTCCTTGCTTACAGGCAGCCCCCCCAACCTGAAGCAAATACTCACCAGCAACCACACAACAGAACCACTAACCCAGGGGCCTATCCTTGCAACAAAGCCCGTTCCCAACTGTGTCCACATACCTATTCAGAGGACACCATCGTAGGGCCTAATCACATCGGCCACACCATCAGAGGCTCGTTCACCTGCACATCTACCAATGTGATATATGCCATCATGTGCCAGCAATGCCCCTCTGCCATGTACATTGGCCAAACTGGACAGTCTCTGCGTAAAAGAATAAATGGACACAAATCAGACGTCAAGAATTATAACATTCATAAACCAGTTGGAGAACACTTTTATCTCTTTGGTCACTCAATTACAGACCTAAAAGTTGCAATTCTTCAACAAAAAAACTTCAAAACCAGACTCCAACGAGAGACTGCTGAATTGGAATTAATTTGCAAACTGGATACAATTAGAATCATAGAATCATAGAATATCAGGGTTGGAAGGGACCTCAGGAGGTCATCTAGTCCAACCCCCTGCTCAAAGTAGGACCAATCCCCAACTAAATCATCCCAGCCAAGGCTTTGTCAAGCCTGACCTTAAAAATATCTAAGGAAGGAGATTCCACCACCTCCCTAGGTAACGCATTCCAGTGCTTCACCACCCTCCTGGTGAAAAAGTTTTTCCTAATATCCAACTTAAACCTCCCCCACTGCAACTTGAGACTATTACTCCTTGTTCTGTCATCAGCTACCACTGAGAACAGCCGAGCTCCATCCTCTTTGGAGCCTCCTTTCAGGTAGTTGAAAGCAGCTATCAAATCCCCCCTCATTCTTCTCTTCCGCAGACTAAACAATCCCAGTTCCCTCAGCCTCTCCTCATAAGTCATGTGTTCCAGTCCCCTAATCATTTTTGTTGCCCTCCGCTGGACGTTTTCCAATTTATCCACATCCTTCTTGTAGTGTGGGGCCCAAAACTGGACACAGTACTCCAGATGAGGCCTCACCAGTGTCGAATAGAGGGGAACGATCATGTCCCTCGATCTGCTGGCAATGCCCCTATGTATACATCCCAAAATGCCATTGGCCTTCTTGGCAACAAGGGCACACTGTTGACTCATATCCAGCTTCTCGTCCACTGTCACCCCTAGGTCCTTTTCTGCAGAACTGCTGTCTAGCCATTCGGTCCCTAGTCTGTAGCGGTGCATGGGGTTCTTCCATCCTAAGTGCAGGACTCTGCACTTGTCCTTGTTGAACCTCATCAGATTTCTTTTGGCCCAATCCTCTAATTTGTCTAGGTCCCTCTATATCCTATCCCTACCCTTCAGCGTATCTACCTCTCCTCCCAGTTTAGTGTAATCTGCAAACTTGCTGAAGGTGCAATCCACACCATCCTCCAGATCATTTGTGAAGATATTGAACAAAACCGGCCTCAGGACCGACCCTTGGGGCACTCCACTTGATACCGGCTGCCAACAAGACATGGAGCCATTGATCACTACCCATTGAGCCCGACAATCTAGCCAACTTTCTATCCACCTTATAGTCCATTCATCCAGCCCATACTTCTTTAACTTGCTGGCAAGAATACCGTGGGAGACCATGTCAAAAGCTTTGCTGAAGTCAAGGAACAACACGTCCACCGCTTTCCCCTCATCCACAGAGCCAGTTATCTCGTCATAGAAGGCAATTAGATTAGTCAGGCATGGCTTGCCCTTGGTGAATCCATGCTGACTGTTCCTGATCTCCTGATCACTTTCCTCTCCTCTAAGTGCTTCAGAATTGATTCCTTGAGGACCTGCTCCATGATTTTTCCGGGGACTGAGGTGAGGCTGACTGGCCTGTAGTTCCCAGGATCCTCCTTCTTCCCTTTTTTAAAGATGGGCACTACATTAGCCTTTTTCCAGTTGTCCGGGACTTCCCCCAATCGCCATGAGTTTTCAAAGATAATGGCCAATGGCTCTGCAATCACATCCGCCAACTCCTTTAGCACTCTCTGATGCAGCGCGTCCGGCCCCATGGACTTGTGCTCGTCCAGCTTTTCTAAATAATCCCGAACCACTTCTTTCTCCACAGAGGGCCGGTCACCTCCTCCCCATGCTGTGCTGCCCAGTGCAGTAGTCTGGGAGCTGACCTTGTTCGTGAAGACAGAGGCAAAAAAGCATTGAGTACATTAGCTTTTTCCGTATCCTCTGTCACTAGGTTGCCTCCCTCATTCAGTAAGGGGCCCACACTTTCCTTGACTTTCTTCTTGTTGCTAACATACCTGAAGAAACCCTTCTTGTTACTCTTAACATCTCTTGCTAGCTGCAACTCCAGGTGTGATTTGGCCTTCCTGATTTCACTCCTGCATGCCCGAGCAATATTTTTATACTCTTCCCTGGTCATTTGTCCAATCTTCCACTTCTTGTAAGCTTCTTTTTTGTGTTCAAGATCAGCAAGGATTTCACTGTTAAGCCAAGCTGGTCGCCTGCCATATTGACTATTCTTTCTACACATCAGGATGGTTTGTCCCTGTAACCTCAATAAGGATTCTTTAAAATACAGCCAGCTCTCCTGGACTCCTTTCCCCCTCATGTTATTCTCCCAGGGGATCCTGCCCATCAGTTCCCTGAGGGAGTCAAAGTCTGCTTTTCTGAAGTCCAGGATCCGTATTCTGCTGCTCTCCTTTCTTCCCTGTATCAGGATCCTGAACTCGACCATCTCATGGTCGCTGTCTCCCAGGTTCCCATCCACTTTAGCTTCCCCTACTAATTCTTCCCAGTTTATGAGCAGCAGGTCAAGAAGAGCGCTGCCCCTATTTGGTTCCTCCAGCACTTGCACCAGGAAATTGTCCCCTACCCTTTTAACTTAGGCTTGAATAGAGACTGGGAGTGGATGGGTCATTACACAAAGTAAAACTATTTCCCCATGTTTATTCCCCCCCCCCCGCCCCCCCAGTTCCTCAGACGTTCTTGTCAACTGCTGGAAATGGCCCACCTTGATTATTACTACAAAAGGTTCCCCCCGCCCGCTCTCCTGCTGGTAATAGCTCACCTTACCTGATCACTCTGGTTACAGTGTGCGTGGTAACACCCATTGTTTCATGTTCTCTGTGTATATAAATCTCCCCACTGTATTTTCCACTGAATGCATCCGATGAATTGAGCTGTAGCTCACGAAAGCTTATGCTCAAATAAATTTGTTAGTCTGTAAGGTGCCACAAGTACTCCTTTTCTTTTTAGAAAAGCAAGCGTGTTTGTGAGATAGACACGGAGCAGCTGAAACTTCCAGTGGCCACTAGATGGTGCCACAAGACCCTAAATCTTCAGAGCGGGAACCAGCACGGGCAGCCGGGGACTTGCCTAGCCTCGTTAACTGGGAATCTTGGCCGCTGCTGCGAGCCCTTCACGCTGCTCTGGGGTAGGAACCACCTAGCGCAGACGCACACGGGGGTGCTGAGGCAAGAGGGGGAGGTGGGAGGGTCTCACAGGCTAAGATTGTACACAGGGCTGCTCTGACATGCTCCCAGTGCTACGCCAGCTCTACAGCGATCCAAAATGTGCAGATGCAGCTGAAAGCCCCCCTTACTCCCAGATCTGCCCAGAGTCAGGACCTCAGTCTGCATTTGGCAACGTCACCACTCCCAAGGGTCTGCGCATCATGAGCCAGGCTCCAAACAGTCACGAAACTAGCTTGTTACTAATACTTGCTGGGTCCTTTTTCTGTGGTACCTGGTGCGAAAGCCTTTCAGGGGCCTATTTTCAAGCTTTGCTAAGTGAACAGGATGGTCAGGATAAGGTCCTTTATTGTAAATGGAAGCAGAGATTCTGCCACCATCACCTGACTCCCGGAGCTGGGGCTTTTAGGAAAAGACCAGCTCTCATGAGAGTCATGATAATGTTGTGTGAACTAGTTAGAGACACATGAGCCTCCTTTATGGAAGCTGTGTGGGACGGTCGGTAACCCTATGTAAGGGGACTCTTGGCCGCTTACTAAAACTCAGTGGGTTTTTTTTTTTTTTTTTGGTTGGCTAGCTCCCAGTACCAAAAGAAAGGGGAAGGGTCAATGGGAAATCAGGACCCTGAGACAGAGAGTCGCCAGGGCCAATGGGGAGAGGCCAATGCTCCAGGTCAGCCTGATGGGGTGGGCAGGCTAATGAGGGAGTCAGGAGGCCGGGGGGGTCCTGTCCTCCTCCTCCGTGTGAGTTGGAATGGCCTGGAACAGAGTGGGGCTGAGCTAAGGGAGCAGGAACCTGAGCTGAGCTGGGGAGCAGGGTCACACCGGCCAGAGAAGCAGCCCAGGGAGCAGGTCAGCGCTGGGAGCAGAGCCATAGAAGCAGCCCAGAGAGCAGACCTGTGCTGGGAGCAGAGCTGCTGCAACCAGAGCTAGAGGGGCCAGAGAAGCAGCCCAGGGAGCTGGAGGCAGAGCAGCAGCAGCAGCCGTGCAGAGACCGAGTGGTGCAGCTGGGGCTGGAGCAGTCAGGAGCTGAGTGCAGTGAGCAGCTGGGGAGAGCGAGGGTGGAACCATAGGCAGCGGGCCCAGCGCAGGGAGACACCCCCAGACAAGAGGCCTTGCAGGCCAGACTTGGAGGGGGATTGTAACCCCAACTGGGAGGCGGGGGGACCTGACACTGCAAAGAAGGGTCCGGCCACCGAAAGCCTGAGGGTGTGTGGCCACTGCCAGAGCAAGTGTCTGACCCGCAGCATCCCTGCAGCACAGCCAGGGCCTGAGAGGGAGGCCTGGGACACGTGAGGAACAGACTGAACTTCCCTTGTCCTCCAGAGACTGCTGCTTGTGCGGTCCCTGGGCCACAGAGCGGGGTGACGGGTTTTCCTTTAACCTTTCCTGTTTTTTCCTTATTTTTTTTAAATTGGTTGCTGTTTAATAAATCATATTTGCTTGGAACTGTAGGTAATGATCAGTGGGTCAGGGAAGCGTCCAGTGCGGAGAGAGCACCAGAGCGGGGACACCCAGGCCCCTGCCCTACGTGACCACAACAAGACTGTGGGCCCAGCCCCCCAGGAACCCTGGGCCCAGCCGTGTCGGGGTTACGAGGAGGGAGGAAGGGGAGTCCTCGAGGGCAGGCCGGCTTGCGGGTGAAGGGCGTGGGAGCGAGCCCATTTCACCGGGGTAGTGCATACGCCAGGAAAGTTCCCCACCATAGCGGGACCATTCCCCTGCTTACACCTACACCAGCCCATGCGTTGATGGCGGTGATGTCAGCTAACCACACGGCGAAGGAGCCAAGGCAGCTTTGTCACATGGGTAAATGAATAAACACTGGAGCAGGTTATGAACCTTCCCTGATGCCGTGCCCCTGACCAGGCACCTTCCCCTCACGCCAGCGCCAGGCAGGCCCAGCCCTCTCCCAGCAGAGGTGTTCCCAGGAACGAGAGAGGAGACGACGACTCAACAAAGCAGAGCTTTGCCCGAGTTCGAGAGCGTCTCCGCTGCTTTGGCTCAAAGTGGCCTGGCCAAGAAGCTCCTGCTGCCAGCTCCAGGAGGGCCCTGATCCAGGGCCTGAGTTCATTGGAATAGGCTCTAAGTTCTAAAGGTAATTACTGCCTTGATGGTAACTGGTGTCTGGGATTCAGAGGCTGGGAGAGGTGTGTGCTGGGAAGTTACAGGCACTGAAGGACAAGAGCCCTCCACAGACCCCTGTTGTGAGGGGTCTCAGCTCGCTGAGCTACACAGAGCAGTCACTTAACCCGAGGCCCCCACATTTCCTTCCGAGCAGGGGGCTGCCAGAGGGGATTTCCGAGGCCAGGGCACTGAGTCCAGAAACCCCCTTCCTCCCGACATGGCCATTTGCATGATGTCTCTCAGGAGACCTCCCCTGGGGCAGTTTATATTTGGTGAGCAAGAGTCACTTGTGGGAAATGACGCAGAGGGTGGGGTGGGTGTCCAGTCACATGGCTCCCAGCCACCGCCCACAACAGCCAGAAAGATTCGACTTCCTCTCCGTGGCCAGCCCTACAAAGGAGAACACCAGAGGAGCCGCAGCTGGGCGGCACCGGCACAGTCACGCAGCACACGGGAGAAGAGGGGCACGCTGCACTGGCACAGCTGCGGGGGGAGGAGAGGGGCGGGGCACGCTGCACTGGCACAGCTGCAGGGGGAGGGGAGGGGCACACTGCACTGGCGCAGCTGTGGGGGAGGGGAGGGGCGGGGCACGCTGCACTGGCACAGCTGCGGGGGGAGCGGCACGCTGCACTGGCACAGCTGCGGGGGGAGGGGCGGGGCACACTGCACTGGCACAGCTGTGGGGGAAGGGGAGGGGCGGGGCATGCTGCACTGGCACAGCTGCGGGGGAGGGGAGGGGCGGGGCACGCTGCACTGGCACAGCTGCGGGGGGGAGGGGCGGGGTACACTGCACTGGCACAGCTGTGGGGGGAGGGGAGGGGAGGGGCACGCTGCACTGGCACAGCTGCGGGGGGAGGGGAGGGGCGGGGCACGCTGCACTGGCACAGCTGCGGGGGGAGGGGCGTGGCATGGCACGCTGCACTGGCACAGCTGCGGGGGGAGGGGAGGGGCGGGGCACGCTGCACTGGCACAGCTGCAGGGGGAGGGGAGGGGCAGGGCACGCTGCACTGGCACAGCTGCGGGGGGAGGGGCGTGGCATGGCACGCTGCACTGGCACAGCTGCGGGGGGAGGGGAGGGGCGGGGCACACTGCACTGGCACAGCTGCGGGGGGAGGGGAGGGGCACGCTGGACTGGCACAGCTGCAGGGGGGAGGGGCAGGGCATGCTGCACTGGCACAGCTGCGGGGGGAGGGGAGGGGCGGGGCACGCTGCACTGGCGCAGCTGCGGGGGGAGGGGAGGGGCACGCTGCACTGGCACAGCTGCGGGGGGAGGGGAGGGGCACGCTGCACTGGCACAGCTGCGGGGGGAGGGGAGGGGCACGCTGCACTGGCACAGCTGCAGGGGGAGGGGAGGGGCACGCTGCACTGGCACAGCTGCAGGGGGAGGGGAGGGGCATGCTGCACTGGCACAGCTGCGGGGGGAGGGGCACACTGCACTGGCACAGCTGCGGGGGGAGGGGAGGGGCACGCTGCACTGGCACAGCTGCGGGGGGAGGGGCGGGGCACGCTGCACTGGCACAGCTGCAGGGGGAGGGGAGGGGAGGGGCACACTGCACTGGCACAGCTGCAGGCCAGACAGCTTCCTGTAACCTGGGTCTGTGTTGAGGTGTCCTGGGTATTCTTACGTAGGCATTGAGGCATAAACCTTTGCAAGAGCTTCTCCCTTGTCCCCAGCCAGGGTTTCCTCTCTGCAATGAATGTGCAGTGGGAAATGCACAAAGCAAGAGGAACTCCCTGGGACATTCTCCTCTACAGAAAGCAGAAGAGTCTGGAACCCACAGGGCCCTCGCCACATCCCCTGGGAATTTCTCCAAGCAGGGAGGCAGTGTGGGAGCCTCCCACGCTCACCAGGAGCTGCTGGATTCTCTGTCCTCCCCTCTTTCTGTGTTCATGGCCCTTGAAAGCAGATACTGCCCTCTTCGGGGAGGGTGGGTCCTCTGGGGAGACACTATCCCCTTGTTGGGGGGGCCCTCTGGGCAGATATTGTGTCCTCATGGGGGTCTCCATTTCATCTTCACAGCTTAATCCCAGATGGCAATTACTGAAACCCACCTCAAGAAACTGAACTGAAACCTCGAGCTTCTGCTTCCAGGCTGTTAGCAGGAAAAGCACAAACACCCCTCCTGCCTGTGGGCCCCAGGATCCCAGCCTGCTGGCAGGGGCTGGATTCCCCAGAATTGCTCAGGCATAGATACAGACTTCTGCTGGCCTGGAGAGTGGGGCAGGACCTGCAGGTGACTGACACAACTGATAGGAACCTGGAGGGAGTCACAAATCCCTGTGACTGGAGAGAAATGATCCAAAGGGCCCCGGAGACCCTAGAGAGACAGTCCAGGGAACCCAACTAATCCAACTGCCCGCCAGCTGGCTGAGGGCTCCTCTCCACCCCCTGTCCCCACCCCCTGCTTCTCTCAGCCCCCTGGCCGGACCCCAGTGCACCTCCGGCTCTGGGCAGTCTCTGCTTCCCACTATCTGTGGGGCCCCACCTGTCTCCCCGGAGCTGAGCCACCTGGGACTGGTGCAGAAGCCTGGCCAGTCTCAGCCAGGTGTGTGTGCGGGGGGAACAGTGTGGGGGGCTTGGCTGGGCCCCTCCAGGCAAGTGCGTCTTGAGGGACCCCAGCTGGGGCAAGTCCTGGCCTGGCTGATCGCACCACTCCCGAGGGGCCAGAGCGATTGCCAGCCCTGGGACCAGCCCTGGCCTTCGCTGCCGGCTCAGCCCGGCAGACAAAGTCACCTCCCAGCAGGGCCAGTGAATGCGGCCGGGAGGCAGAGCTTGGGGGAGTGGGTCTGTGGGGAGTATTTATGGGGGGTGCTGGGCTGTGAAGGGGCACAGAGGATCTGTGTGTGTTGGGGCACTAGAGAGTTGGGGTTCTGGGGGGGTGCTGGGCATTTGTGGGTGGGTCTGGGGGGCGGTGTGGGGCATAGTGGGTCCGGGGGGGCCTCTGGCCATAGGGAGTTGGGGTGTGTTGGGTGGTACGGCATGGGCCCACCCCGAGGGGAAGGGGCATGTTGGCAGCACAAGGCCGGACAGGCCACTGTGCGTCTGGCAACTGCCGGTTTGTAAATAGTGCCCTCGCATTGGGTGGAGCAGGGCCGCCCCTGCCATGCCAGGCCCCATTGCCCCTGGCTGGCCCCTCGCTCTGGGGACTGACCAAAGGCCCATCTAGCCCAGTACCCTGTCTGCCGACTGTGGCCGGTGCCAGAGGCTTCAGAGGGAAGGAACAGAACCGGGAATCACCAAGTGATCCATCCCCTGTCGCTCATTGCCAGCTTCTGGCAGACAGAGGCTAGGGACACCATACACTGGTCCCGCTCGCTTGTAAAACTGTTTGCCTCCAGAACTCCTACTGGGAGGCTGGTCCAGAACCTCAGCTTCTGATCGTCCGTAACCTTCTAAATTCCAGCTGCAATTTGTTCCTGGCTGGTTTCTAGCTGTTCAGTCTTGGACCAGCCTTGTTCTTTAGCTTCAGTAGCTCTTCACCCTCGCTGGGGTTCATCCCCAGCGTGTTTCCAGAGCGCACTCATAGGCTCGCTCAGCTTGCTTTTTGCTAGACTAACCAAGCCAGGCTCTTCTCATGAATCAGCCCTCCAGTCTCCTGGGCACCTAGTCACTCTTCTCTGGCTCTGCCCCTGCTCCAGTGTAAATTAATCTTTCTTGACCACGGGTGCCCAGCCCTGCACACAGGATTCCACCTGTGGGCTCACCAGGCCTTGGGCAATGGCATTACTACTCTTCTCCAGCGCCTGGAGCTGCTTCACCTGGGACATCCTAGGCTCGCATTTGCCTTTGTCACGGCCACATTATGTTGGTAACTCATAGTCATCCTGGCAGCTTGACCCTTCAGTCTGGTGGGCAGAAGGGGCAGCCCGGCGCTCGTCCCACTCGACCCCCGCACATTCTCTGGGTGGGCCAGACGGCCTGCCCCCTCTGTCTTCGGGGGCAGATCACCAAGAGACCCCAGTGTTCCTGTGTCTCCGATGCACTGGCCTCCGCTGCTCCCCACCAGTGACGGCGTGCCCCAGCCCCTAGCGGCCCCCGGCACTGATGGGCCCTGTGTTGTCCCCAGGGCCTTGTGGGGCGATGGCCCTGTCTGCCCCGGGGCGGGGAGCTGCCTGCAGGCTGCGCTGGAAGTTCCTAGCTGCCCAGTGCCATAGGCTGACTCGCTGCTGTGGCCAGGCTGACACAGAGCCAAGAGCTGCCTGGGGGCACGGGTGCTGTGGCGGAGGGCGGCGCACCCCCTGGCTTGACATGGTTTCCATCGCACACGGCGTTTGCAGTTCGGGTTAATGGCTCTCGGCACCCTCCGTGCCCCTGGGGACGCGGCTCCGGCGAGGGGGCCGCTCCAACCTGGCTGTTTTGCACACGCTGCCCTGCCAGGGGCCCTGGCCACAGGCTGCCTGGGGAAGTCCTGGCCCAGGCGAGCCCCAGCGGTGGATGCCGAGGGAGGAGGAGTTTTGCTGCTGGGGCCGCCCAGCCCCTTTCCTGGGCGGGTGTTGAGGCTGAGGAGTTTATAGCAGCTCTGCCTCGCCTCCCTCCCAGCTGCTTGCCAAAGGCCCAGCTGCACCATGCCACCCTGCCGCCTGCTCTGCCTGCTGCTCGGGGGCTGTCTGCTCACGGTGAGTTTCACTTTCTTTCCCTGGGAAGCCCGCGATGGTGCACCCGGCTGCAGAGCCCTGGCACGCAGAGCCCGGCTCCCATAGGGTGCTTGGGGGCTTGGCAGGGCTCTGCCCTGCAGCCTCGTAGGAGCCAATGCCCCTGCCCAGGCAGTGAGGGGGCGAGAGGGCTGGCACTGCCCCACTTCCCCTCCCTTGGGCCTCACTGGCAGAGCGAATCCTGAGCCTGGTGCCACTCGAGGGCCGATCGGAGGAGGGTGTTCTCCGGCCTGGAGGGGGCCAGCGACAGCCCCCGGTGCCGCGCAGACTGGGGTGTGGTGGGCGAGATGCGGGGCTCCCTCTGGCTGGCTGGAATCACAGCTCCCTCGACGTGAGCGATGGCACCAGGAGTGCACAGGGCGGATCCCGCCCTACAGCCCATGGCCCCGGGCTCTGCCCAGGTTCCTTGTAAAGGCCCTGTGATGCGTCTTCCATCCCTGCCCTGGAGCTGCCAGGGCTGGCAGAATATACCCAGCTGCGCGGGGGGCCCCTCCAGTGGTGTTTACAGGCTCTGCTCTTGGGGTGGGGGAGACAGCCCCGAGGGGAGGGAAGGGGAGCGCGTATCCCCCATCTCTGTCCTCTCCCCTATCCTGGGCTCGGGGATCTGCCTGGAGGGAACCTGGGCTCACAGCATCTGTGAGAACCAAGGCTCCTGCTCTGGCCTCGCAGTTTGCTGGTTCCTCATTTTTGTGGCTGGGAATTTCCCTTCATCTGCTTTGATTTCCCTGCCCCCCAGACAGTCCACCCTGCTGTCTGGCACCCCTGGGGCTCCAGGTTTTGACTGGGGTGTAGTGGGGAGGGAGGGCAGGGTCTGGAGTCCCTATTCCCTGTCCAAAGGGCCCAGCCGGAGCTGGGGCCAGGCTGCTGCCCTGCTCCCCTCTAGCCAGGCTGCTGGCTTCACTTTCGCTTTCTTTCTGAAATAGGGGGTTGGAGCAACCACCAGAGACAAAGCAAGAGCTGAGCCCACACCCAGCCACTGTCCTCCTGCTGCTCCGGGACCCTGGCTCCGGTTAGGGAGCGTAACTGTGGCATAGGGACAGCAGGGGCAGGGCTGGTTTGAGGGGGCAGGAGAGTTGGCCAGAGGGATGGGGCAGCTTTGGGTAACAAAGAAGGTGCTGGGGGAGGATACAAGCTGTGACAGTGTCCAGGAATGCAACAGGCACCAGTCCCAGGTCAGCAAGGGAGCAAAAGTAAACAGCGGCTTGATGCAGCGCGGCACTCCCCAAGGACGCCGGCGTGCTCCCGAACCAGTATAGATGGCAGCTGAACAGGCAACACTGGGGCTGGGGCTGCCAGATTCCAAGCAGAGGCTCCGGGGTTCCACTCTCCAAATGTGGGGAGGGGCTGGGCCAGGCCTGCAGCATGGGCCTGAACTAGGCATTTTGAGGGGGAAGACGCAGGGGCTATGGTTGCCAATTTTGGCTGGACGTATTCCTGGAGGTTTCAGCACAGGACATAATCTATGATTAACGTTTAATTTGTAATTCCTGGAGACTCCAGGACAATCCTGGAGGGCTGGCAAAGCAGGGGCCCGGCCCAGGCTGGGGGTTTGGGCCCCGTTCAGTTCCCCTTCCCAACATGGAGGCTGCTAGTGACACGGGATGTCAGTCTTTCTTCTTGGTTCCCCTTTCAGCCCAAATCCTGTTTCTCAGAGAACTCCCCGGGGCAGCCAGGGCTCTGCCAGCATGCGCCCGTTGGCCACTCCCGGGCAGGGCCAGCTCCAGCGTTTTTGCCGCCCCAAGCGGCAAAAAAAACCAAAACAAAAAACCTCGCCACCAAACACGGAGGCGGAGTGATGGTGCAGCTGCCGAATTGCTGCCGGCGACCGAAGAAGAGTCTCGTCCCCGCCGCTGAATTGGCGCCGAGCGCGAAGTGCGCTGTGACGGAGCAGCTGCCGAATTCCCACCGCTGCCGAGGGCGGATTGCCGCCTCAGAGCCCGCCGTCCTGCCGCCCCTTTACACGGGCTGCCCCAGGCACCTGCTTGGTTCGCTGGTGCCTGGAGCCGGCCCTGCACCCGGGCACCGGCCCTGCTCCCGGGCACCGGCCCTGCTCCCGGGCACCAGCCCTGCTCCCGGGCACCGGCCCTGCTCCCAGGCACCAGCCCTGCTCCCGGGCACCGGCCCTGCTGCACACTGAGCCGCTGCCGGTGCAGGGCTGGGGCTTGGTGGGTCACTGTCACAAGTGGGAGAAGAGGCTCCCCTGGGGCACCAGGGCTGCCCCAGATCCAAGCCCCAGTGCCTACAGGCTCCTCCCTTCAGCCCCCCTTAACCTGGGAGGATGGCCCCACGGCGACGGGAGGAAGGGGCAGTTGGGTCTGCTCTGTGCCCTGCCCCCTGCCGCAGGGGTTGAAGCTGGCAGCCCGTGGGCAGGGCAGGCAGGGCGGGAACTCCTGTCAGTGGCGCCCAGGCGTGCCCTGTTGGCACAGGCTGCCACCCGAGTGGCACTGCGCTCACTAGCTGGAGGTGAAGCAGGAGAGAGAGCTGCACCCGCACACCACACCGGAACCGGTGGGATCCCACTTCAAGGGAGGCCTGGCACTGCGGAGGCAGCTGAACCCAGCTGTGCAACGATCTGTGGTTAACGTGGGTGTTGGTGAGAGTGCAGGGAGCGGCGTCTGCGCAGTGCCTGGGATGCAGAGGCCAAGCGAGCTGCCTGCAGGAGCGAGGGGGCAAGGAAGAATGGGGGGGGCGTCATGGAGCATGGACCCGTCCCTGGCTGAACTCGCTACTCTCTTCTATTCCAGCACTGGGCGTCTGGCAGCGACTTGAACTGCACCCCAAAGCAGTATCAGCATGATGGCAGGTGCTGCAGCCGCTGTGGACCAGGTATGGAGCAGTGTCCCGAATCCGGGCAGCCTTGGCTGGGGCTGGGACGTGACTCTCTGCCTTGCTCCCCTGAGGCAGCCGGGGTTCTCAGTCTTCCCTACAGCGCCTCCTGCTGGGAGAGGCTGGGTCTGGCCGTGCTGGGTCTGGCAGCAGGAGGCGCTGACCCCTGCTGTGCTCTGCATTGCAGGAGACAAGGTGTTGTCTGACTGCACGGCCTCGAAGAACACTGACTGCGGGGCGTGCGAGGCGGGACACTTCCAGTCCAGCTGGACCAAGGAGAGACACTGCACCCCCCACAAATCCTGCGACCTCAGTAGGTGCCGTTGGGGGTGTTCATTCTTGGGGGAGGTGAAACCAGGCCTCCTGGCTAATGTTCAGCGGCTCCTGGGGTCCTTGCAGCCTGGCACCCACCCCCTGCTCACCTGCCATCCTAGGCTCATGGCCTGCTTGGCAGGAGGTGCTGCCGGCACCGACTCCCTGGAGTGCTGATCCCTTGTGGACGCTTGTCTCATCCCCTTTGCCCAGACACTGGACTTCGCACGAGGAGCCCCGGGGACACGAAGCGCAATGCCGTGTGTGAGTGCCAGCAGGGCATGTACTGCTCCAGCCCCGACTGCCAGACCTGCATGAACATCACGAACTGCAAGCCGGGCGAAGGAGTCGCTCGGAAAGGTGAGGTGATGCTCCGAGCTAGCCGAGAGCTCCCCTGCTGGGGGCCAGGGCTGGAGCTGATTCACCCCAGCGCGGCCCAGGGATCACGCCCCCCAGATCAGAGTCCCACCAGGGCTTCCCCTACAAGGGGTGCCAGGGTCTTGCCCTAGTGAGGGGCACCCAGTGCTTCCTGGGGAGATGCGCACAGGCTGGAATCACTCAGCTGTTCCATCCCCTGCTGCAGTTGCCCGAGGGCTTTGGGAACTAGGGGCCCTGCCTGGCACCTGCAAACCACCTTGCCTTCCCCTGGCATGACACTGACCTGCCCGTTGCCCACTCTGCTCCATTTCAGCCGACAACTTTTCAGACACAGCCTGCGTGCCGTGTGAACATGGCAGCTTCTCCAACACCTCCTCCGCCTCCGAGCCGTGCCGCCCCTGGACGAGGTACAGACCCGAAACTCCTGATTCAAAGGCAGCTGAGGCTGCGCCCACACCAGCCCTCTCTCTGCCACACAGCCCGTGCTGCTCATGCCAGCTCAGCTCCTGCTGCAGGTGGCATGGGCAGGGTGGGGTGGGGGTGCACCACAGAGGTGCAGCAGCAGGTGACATGAGCCCTGGTAGGGCCTGGGTGGGGTGGCACAGACTGTGAGTGCAGGCCGGGGGAGCGGGCACAGGGGCAAGCAGAGCACCCCAGCCATCCTGTCATCTCGGCTGCCAGGCCCAGCAGCTGCCTTCCTCCCCTTTGCTGCTCTTGCCACCACTGGAGCTGGGCAGTGTGCAGCACGTGGGTGCGTGGAGCGGGCTGCAAGGTCCGTCCCCTGGCCATGCGCCCCGGAGAGCTCCCCTTCCAGCCCAGCGCCGCCCCGGCTGCACAGCAGAGACAAAAGGGCCAGAAGAACCCATCTGACCCTTAGTCTAACCCCCGCATAGCACCCCCCATAACCACTGGGGGGGGGAGAAGAGCTGACCCCTGCATAGCACCCCCCATAACCACTGGGGGGGGGAGAAGAGCTGACCCCTGCATGGCACCCCCCATAACTACTGGGGGGGAGCAGAGTTGACCCCTGCATGGCACACCCCATAACCACTGGGGGGAGGGGCAGACCTGACCCCTGCGTGGCACCCCCCATAACCCCTGGGGGAATCTTTGGGAACCCGACAGCTGGTCTTGCATTGAAGAGTCCATGGGCTGCGTGTCCCCCTGTCTTTTGGGAAGCCGCTCCTGGGGTAATGACACTTTCTGCTTGAAATTTGCACCCTGTTTGCTGGCTGCGTTTGTCACGTTGCAGCTGCCCCCGGCTGGCTCTCTTTTGGCCTCGGTCTGCTAGCAGACATCACCCCACGTAGGGCCTGAGACTGCGACCAAGTCCCCTCTCAGCCGTCTCTTGGCCCTACTAACCCCACCACGCTGTGGCAGGCTCTCCTGGAGGCAGGTTTCCCAGCCCTGAGTCAGTCTCCGAGCTCTTTGCCGAACCCTTCCCAATGGCTCAACCTCCTGGTTGAAGTGAGCCCCCGAGAGCTGGGTGCACTGCTGAACAGGTGGGGTTACCCATGAGCCCATGTCGCCTGGCCAACCCCGTTGCTGCAGGCCAGGAGCCCGCGGGCCGTACCAGTAGCACCTTGCCGAGGTGCTCCGTGGGGCTCCCAGACGGCCCATCGTGCGCATCATGCTCCATGTCCCTGCGGCCCAGGGACCAAAGGAGAGCGCCTGGGGCCAGGCCTAGGGGCAGCCGCTGCAGCTCACAGGTATTTCCCGTCTCAGCAGCAGGCCGGGGCAAACACCCCCGGCTGGCGGGTGGCTGCCAGGAGATGCCTGAGGGAGGGCATCACACTCCCTTCCCTGCTACCCAGGCAGAGGGCAGGGCCCAATCCCGTGGTTGGGGGCACGGGCTTCCAGCCGGGCCCCTCCCTTCCTGCAGGCAGCTCCCCAAATCTGCCTCCTCAGCTCTGGTCTGGCTACCGGGTGTGAGTGCAGTTGCAGCCAGGGGCTCGCTCTGGATTTAAACCGCTGGGAAGGGGATTGGGGTCCAGCCCACTGAGTTCCCTGGGGCCTGGTCTGTGCTGTTCTCCCCACGCACTGCAGCGCACTGCCAGCTCGTAGCTCCGGGCCCCTTTCACAGCAGCAGCTCTCCTCCTTGTGAGACGTGTTTCCCCGGTGCCCACGTGCAGGGTGCTTTGCTGCCCTCCTGGCTCCGGGTATGAACCCAGCTCTGCCCCTCTCTGCAGGTGTGAGACACTGGGGCTGGTGCTGAAGACGACTGGGACAAACCTCTTGGATGTGGCTTGTGGTAAGTGCGAAGCGGCCCGTGGCTGTCAGCGTGCAACAGCTGTGCAGATCCCAGGTGGGTGAGTTCTTGGATGGGGAACCCCAGGGTTTTCGAGTCTGGCCAGCACTCTGGCAAGGGGAACCTTGTGCCAGTCGGCCCCAGCGCTCTCCCTGCTAAGGCGTGCGGCGCTGCTGCACCTGCTGCCCGTGGGTGGCACAGAACCAAGGGCCTGGCTCTGTGTGGCAGCTAACGCTTCGCAGTGCGTTCTGCCAGGGCGAGCGTGTTGCGCCGGGGGGGCGAGTCCATTCTGCCCCCCTCCGGCCCCTGCTGTTGCAGTCCCTGTCTCACAGTGCTGTGCAGCTGTAGAAAGCTGCCAGGTCCTCCCCAGAGTTGGCTGCATTTCACTGGTGGACGCATTGGTCCCTGCAGACACAATACAGTTTGCGAGGAGCTTCAGGCTCCCTTTGAATGCAGATATGCAGTACTTGCCGCTCCTGTTGGTGTGGGGGGTCTCCCCAGCAGTGGGTGCTGTAGGCGGGGTGTGGTTGAGAGGGGCTCAGTGTGAGGGGGAGGGCGTTACCCTGGGAGCACAGGGCTCAGCAGCCGTCTCCCTTTTCTCTTGTCAGAGCCTGGCCGTGGCCGTTCCCCAGTGCTGATCTCCATTATGGCCATTACTGCAGCCTGTCTCTTGGGGCTCACTGTCTTCTGCCTGTATCAGAAAGGTGAGCACGGGGGGCGCGGGAGGGAGGGAGAGAGGGGCGGGCGTCTCCCTCCACTCCTGGGCTGGGCCAGGGCCTGGGCACAGCAGAGTGCTCGCCCTCCACCGCTCACGGCTGAGCCCACCATTCTGCCAACCGGGGGCCTGCCGTTGCCCAGGCTCGAGGCATCACAGTTCAGCTTGTTCTGGGGATAAACCTCATGGTTCTGGGGCCCATGCGTGCTAACGCCAGACTGCCATGGCAGTGCCAGCGGCCTGGCTCCCCCCGGCAGGGCACCTGCTGCTTTACCCACTGACCAGCGCAGGCTGGGAGCTCTGTGAGGCTGAGTCAAGCCCCAGCCACGGCTCTGGCCTGTAGCACCCTGGGCAGCAGGGGACACAATGGCAGAGCCCAGATCAAGGTGAGCACGTGTTCATCCCGTGCTGGGCCTGGCCGGGGCAGTCCCCCCGTCCCGCCATGGGGTGTCTGGGCTGGGCCTGGCTGGGGCTCTCCCCCCACCCGTGGGGTGTCTGGGCTGGGCCTGGCCGGGGCAGTCCCCCCATCCCGCCATGGGGTGTCTGGGCTGGGCCTGGCTGGGGTTCTCATCTTCTCCCCCTCCCCACCCCGGGTGTCCACACTGGGCCTGGCCGGAGTCTCACTCTCCCCCTCTGTCCCCATTCCCCGTCTAGGTCTCCAGCAGTGCACAAAGAAGCAGGTACGTCACCCAGCGCCGCCCACGCTCCCCGGGGCCGGAAAGCAGCTGCCAGGCGCCCGAGAACAGTCAGGGACCTGGCCCCGAGCAGGGGGTTCCCCTTCCCGGCCCACCGGGACAGGCCACATGCTCTGCCCCGAGCGGCCGCTGCTCCCCGGGCAGGCGGCACCAGGCCCCGGGGTCCCCTCTGCTGCTCGCTGGCATGGAGGAGCAGGGACGGGCCAGAGGGGACGACAGAGCAAGTGGAGAGCGAGATGCCCTGGGGTGGGAGCCAGCCTGGGCCCTGTCCCCGTGGGGGCAAAAGGGGTGTCGTCCCAAGCCTGGCCCCGAGGGGACACCGCCCTGTGAGGGGGGAGGGCAGTGGGGCCTTCCCAGGGGGCTGGGGCAGAGTCCGTGCGTCTGCCCCGGAGAGGGGGGGCTTGTGCTGGGGGGGCGTAGGCCCCGTTATCCCGCAGCAGCCCAGCAGGGGGCAGCAGCAGCCCGAGGAGAGGCGTAGGTCTGGCCCCACACGGTGCCAGCTCGAGGGGCTGCCATGGGGCCCCCTCCTCTGCTCACCTCACCTTCCCCCTGCCTGGCAGGGCCTGAAGCTGCCGGATCCCGTGGAGATTATGGTGCTGGCACCGCCCCAGCAGCCAGCCACGGCGGGGTGCGAGGAGCACGATGAGCGCCAGGACTTCCCTGTCCAGGAGACCCTGCTGGGGCGCCAGCCCGTGGCGCAGGAGGACGGCAAGGAGAGCCGCATCTCGGAGCAGGAGAGGCTGTAAGGCCGTGTCGTGGGGAGCATCTGCCTCCCCCAGCACACACAGCCAGGGCTGGCCTCCTCCGCCCAGCACACAGCAGGGCCCAGCCCAGGGCGCTGTGCCACGGGGCAACCCGCAGCCCTCCGCCCCTCCCTGCCTCGGCCCCGCAGGGTCATCGGCGGGGGCAGAGAGACGGTGCCCAGCACAGCCGGGAGCAGAGCATTCATGGGCGCGTACAGAGAGTGGGGTGGAGCAGCAGCTCTCACCCTTTCCCGACGACTCCTGTACCCTTCAGGGGGCTGATTTGTCTTGCGTACCCCGAGTTTCACCTCACAGAAAAGCGACTTGCTTGCAAAGTCAGACATAGAAATCCCAGAGGGTCCCAGCGCAATGAACAATGGCTGACTTTCTCATTGTACCATATCATTCTAAAATAAAGCGACTGGAATATGAATATTGTACGTACATTTCAGTGTACAGTGAGTAGACCAGTATAAACAAGGCAGTGTCCCGATAAAATTTTAGTTTGTTCTGACTTCCCTAGTGCTTTTCATGGAGGCTGTTGTAAAAATAGGTAAATATCTAGATGAGCTGACGTACCCCTCTGTGCACCCCCCCCGGGTACGCATCTCCTGGTTGAGAACCACTGGTGTAGGGGGCGCCGCTCCGGGCAGTGGCGGGGCCGCACCCCATGGACAGAGCTGGCCCCAGTGCGGTGCACTGCTCACAGCTGTTGATTCCTCCATCCCCATGGGAATAGAGCCTTTGCGCTCCCAGTCTGCGCTTACGGCCTTGCTGCGTATGAGGGGCTTTAACTGAGCTGAATGAGGGGCAGGGGCCTGGCATGCACCGAGGAGGGGTGAGACAGGAGGTTGGCAGGGATGGCGGAGAGGGGGTTCAGCATGCAGAGAGGATGAGTAAGTGGCTCAGCCCAGCACTCTCAGTGCACCCCCCATGCCTGACACCTGCCTCATGGCCCCACACGTGCACCCCCCCACCTGTGTGTACCCACCCCCGTGCACACACACCAGTTGGTCTACACGCGCTCGCTCACCCCTGTGCATGTGCACAATGTACTGCCATGCACGTAAACACATGCAGACACGTATGCTGATACTGGCATGCGTGCATGCCAGGTGCTTGGCTCTCTGCACTGCCACCCCCAGCTGAGCCGAGGGCCCCCCCCCGTGGAGCCAACCTTCAGAAGGAGTTGGTATATTTACGGCTGACAGGTTGACATTTCTGTGGTTATTGCTCCTCTCCTCCTCACTCTGCCGTTGCCGTTACAATGGGAACAATTATGCTCAATTATTCTCCACCACACCATTGACAAAAAGCTGGTATTTAAACGATAATTATCCTCACAGTGTGCGAGCGCCGCAGCCCACTGCTGGCGCTAGGGTCTCCTTCAATCTCTCCTTGGGCGTCTGCACAGCCCATTAGCAGACCTGCTGCCCAGCCAGCAGCTCGCGGAGCTGGGGTCAGGAGCAGAGCTCCACAGTCCCCATGCCAGGGGAGGGTCCCTCCCCCAGGATACGAGCGTGCCCTGCTATTCTCTGGATCCAGGCAGGATAGATTGGGGGCCTGCAGCCCTCCCCCAAGGAGACACCCCCAGCTGAACAGATCGACCCTCACGGCATTCAGCCCCTGTTCCATGCCCCTCCTGTCCCTGGGGCCCCTGGCCGTTCTGAGCCCACGCCTGGATTGCTCAGCAGAAGACAGGACTTGCAGGGTCTGGCCTGCCCAGCGTGACAGCCCTTTCCTGGGGCAGCACTGGCGCAAAGGTCAATGTGGCCCTGCCAGGAGCAGCGGCTGCCCCAGGAATGACAGATGCCCAATTCCAAGAGGCAAAGGGCAGCAGAATATGTAGGGAGGAGGCACGGTAGGTGAGAAGCCTGGGCATGGGGCTGGAGGCTGGCAGGAACCTGCGTCCCAGCCCAGCTCTGGGGACTAGACCCCCTGCCACACTCCCCCGTCGCTCCCACCCACGCCCCCGGCTCCCACTCCCCACAGCCATACAGGGCGTTACTGGCTGCCTCCCCGGCTCCAGCTGCTGGGGAGCTGCCCTCAGACTGTCCCTGCATGGCGGGGCAGGGCCCAGGGTGTGGGGCTGGATCGGGGCGGTGATGTGCTGCCCATCATTTGCAGGATGCGTTGAGAAAAGCCGAGTCTGGAGTTGACGCAGGCTGGCCCCGCTGGGGAGATGGGGTGCCAGGGGCCCTGCTGGTGGCCGTGCCTGGGGGGGGAGAAATCGCCCCAGCTGGCCCTTGCCAGAAGAGACCTGTGGCTCCTGCCAAGTGCAGGCGGCAAGGAGCTGGGCCAGTGGCCTGTGAGGGGGCCGTGCTGACAGCTGCCTGCCTGCGGCGAGAGCACGGCCCCGCCTGAGGGGGCCGCAGGCTGCGCCCGGGGCGTAGCCGAGGCCCTGTGCCAGAAGGCGTCTAGTGGAGTCCAGGTTCCTCACCTGCCTGGCTGGAGGCCCACATTAGCGGGGAAGTGGCCGGAGCACGTAACCTGGCCGTGCCCGAGCATGCACAACACAAAAGAGGCCATAAATCACAGCGCCGGAAGCAGCTGGAACACGGAGCGACTGGGACTGTAAAGGCATGTTATTTAAGGCCCCTCTTAAAACCTAATGCAAGGTGTAGTAAGGGAGTTAAAAGCCTGTTGGCAGCTTTCCTGGTTTAAAGGGGTAACCCACGTGCTGCTCTCCACATGACTCCCCCAGGCCAGCAGCCCAGTGCCGGGGGGAGGGCGGGGGACACAGCCCTGCCCTCGGGGCCTGTCTGGGTTCTCACCTGGTGCAAGGCAGCAGGCAGGTCCCAGCAGCACAGCTGATGTCCGGCTGGGGCAGCGGGCAGGATCCAGCCAGGGGGCTGGGCAGCAGGCACAAACGTGGCCTGGACTCAGGGATGAAAATGACAAATTCAGCACTTGGCCCCTCTGTCCCTTCCCCATACGGAGCCCCCCCCTTCTGACATGCCAGCCACACCCCGCACCCTGGGTGCTCTCATGCTGACCAGCAGGGCCTGGCCCAGAGCCCAGCAGCCAGGATGCTTGGGTGCTGGTCCCACCCTGCTGCCAGGTCCATGACCTCGGGCATGTCTCTGCCCCGCTGAGGTCGGTGTCTTGGCTTGTGAGGGGGGAAGACATTCTCCAGCTCGCAGCTTGCCCGAGGCTGGGATGGCGAATCAGTAGCAGCACCCGGCCCAGGTGACACAGGCGAACTCCCTGCCTGGTCCCGGCCCCGGGCTTGACACCTGGGCCCCCTTTGTCCACTGCAGCCAGCTGGGATCTGCGCTCCCGGCTCTGCCAGGCGACATGCCGGCCTCACCCCCAGCATCTCAGCACGTGCTAAGGGGAGCGTCACCCGGACCCTGCAGGGCAGCCGAGCCACGACGGGCACAAGCCTGTGGGTGTGGCGGGTTATGTGGCCTCGAGGAAGGCGTGGCGAGCGGAGGGCAGCCAATCCGGCGCTCTGGCATTACTCAAAAGGACAGGCAGCCGGCGTTCTCCTTCCACCCCGGCTGGGGTGGAGACCCTGGGGGTGCTGTGGCTGGGGGCTGGCACACTGGGGCTGGGGGCAGTGCAGCTGGCGTGACAGGCCCTGCTTCCCAGCTGTGGTTCGTTTCCTCTCTCCTTCGTCCACCCCAGTGAATTTCACACCAGGCGCCAGGCTGGCTGGCAGCAGGTCAGAACAGCATTGAGCAGCTGTTGGGACTGGGCTGGGGTCAGACTGGTGACCCTGGGGTGAAAGGTCAGCCCCCATTCTCACCACCTCGGGGACTATCTGTGGTTAACGGTGCAGCACCAGCGTGGCACCTGGCCTGCCTTGAGGAACTGTCGGGTTGGACTGCCACAGCTGGCAGGTCTTGCAAAGGTTGGCGTTTTTCTGAAAGCCCCAGCTCCCGGAGTCAGGTGATCATGCAGAGTCTGTGCTTCTGTGTCGAGAAACACACAGAAGTAAGCGCCTGCCCCCTCGTTTGTGGAGAGAAGCCAGAGTCAAGGCCTCCAGCGACCCCGAAGGCTCTGCCACCCATACGCCAGGGGAACGCTTGGCCCCTAGTGCCCCTGGCCAGGCCAACAGGCCAGGGGCTGGGAGGGACCAGGGCTGCTGCCCGTGCCAGCCATGCAGGAGATCACCCAAGAGACAGCACCAGCGACAGCGGGGAGCTGCGTCTGTGGTCAGGCCCCTCTCCTGCTGCTGGGGAAGGAGGGTGGCAGCCTCCAAGTGTAGCCAAGGAGCCAGACAGGGAGAAAGGGATCAACAGCATGAGTGAGAAAATGCGGCATCCCTGTTTACCCCACTGAGCTGGTCGGCAGGGCCCTGCCCCCCACTGCTGCCTGAGCAGCTTGTGCCCACCTTGCCCCATCTCCCCTCAGGCACAGAGTGTTTAATACCCGCTCCCGCGTGTCAGACATGTGCCATCTCATTAGCGCGTCTGTCCCCTGAAGTGAGAAGGGAGCGCGCAGGAGACCTAATTGAATGTAACTAATTATTCACTCTGCAGCCGTTCAGTTTAAATGGGATTGTGAGGGACAGAATTACTCATTCTGAAAAGGGGAAAGAAAGAGAGAAAACAAATAGAGGGGATTGTGGAACCGCAGCTCCCGCTCTCCCCAGAATACCAATTACCGGATAAAGTGATTGTATAAATCTTTACTGAGCGAACGAACTGCACCAGTCACTTACTTCTGTCCTGCTGTTATTAGGAAGCAATGAAAAATGATTCCTTGGTCCCGTGTAGTTAAAGGCTCCCAGGCCCTGTCACTCAGCTCCTGCTCCGGGCAGCACTGTGAGGGTAGGCAATGGAGGGTTGGCAGGACAGACCCTGACTGGCAGCCCCGGAAAGGGGGAGAGGGAGAGGTCCCCAGCCCTTCCTGCAGTGCCGGCATGCTGCAGGAAGCCACCGTGGCTTCTCCCCAGGACACGATGGGAGGCGCAGTCACTGCCCCCAATCGGAACAGCTTGGTGCAGCCTGCAGGGATGTAGCCCCAGGAACCGGCATGGGGCCAGAGGGGCTCAGCTCCCCGCCGGGCAGAGGGACACAGAACCACGCAGTGCTCAGGCTGAGAGCACATCACCACGTGCAGCTCCCTGCCAACCCCTGGGGCCAAGCCAAGGTTTTACCCCATCCCCTGGACGAGCACGTGCCCCTCCCTTCCCCCGGGAGACCCAGGCCTCTATGGCAGTGTCATGGGGTCCCCGGGCAATTCTCTGGAACTGCTCCCCACGAAGCCAGTCAGGACTCTGGGGAAGTCTCCTTTCTGTGAGCAGCCTGTCTGCAGGGCACACAGCTCACACGACTTCCACCTTCCTGGGTCTGACCTCGGAGCATTCAGCATCCTCTGCCCCTCCGTGCGCTTCCCCCAGTGAGTCCGCCCAGGCAGGGTCCTGGGGAAGCCAGAGGGTCCTGCCCCCCAACTCCGCAGTCAGACGTGACTCTCAGCCAGCCAGTAAAACAGAGGTTTATTAGATGACAGGAACATGGTCTAACACAGAGCTTGTACGTGCAGAGAACCGGACCCCAGAGCCTGGTCCATTTTGGGATCAGTGAGCCAGACAACCACGTCTGCACTTCACTTCATGTCCCCAGCCAGCCCCAAACTGCCTTCCCTTCCAGCCCCCGCTCCTCTGGGCTTTGTCCCTGTCCCGGGCCAGGAGGTCACCGGATTCCTTTGTTCTCCAACCCTTTAGCTCTCACCTTGCAGGGGGGAAGGGCCCAGGCCATCAGTTGCCAGGAGACAGAGTGTCGGCCATTTATGTACCCTGGCCCTTTGCTCTGCAACAATCACACCCCCTTATCCCACCCCCTAGACCAGGGGTCGGCAACCTATGGCACGCGTGCCAAAGATGGCACGAGAGCCGATTTTTATGGCATGCTGCTGCCTGCCGGGTGCCATCCGCCGGCCCTGCTCAGCCCGCTGCTGAACCCAGGCCGGGACCCCGGCAGGCAGCAGCGTGCCATTCAAAGTCCTGCCCGCCCCGGCTCGCTCTTCTCCGGGGGCAGGGTGAAGAAGCGGAGAAGCGGAGCTGCAGCTCTCGCTCGCTGCTCCGGGGAGGAGGCGGAGAAGAGGTGGGGACGGGGCTGTGGGGATGGGGGGTGGAATCAGGACATATCCCCTCCAGCCCCCTGCTATGAGCCGCTCTGGGCAGTGGGCTGGGAGCACCCCCATGACTCCAGCCCACACCCCCAGCCCTCTGCCCTGACCCCTGCACCCCCCTCACACACCCCTAGCCCTCTGCCCTGACCCCTGCACCCCCTCACACACACCCAGCTCTCTGCCCTGACCCCTGCACCCCCTCACACACACCCAGCCCTCTGCCCTGACCCCTGCACCCCCTCACACACACCTAGCCCTCTGCCCTGATCCCTGCACCTCCCCACACACACCCACCCCTCTGCCCTGACCCCTGCACCCCCTCACACACCCCTAGCCCTCTGCCCTGACCCCTGCACCCCCTCACACACACCCAGCCCTCTGCCCTGACCCCTGCACCCCCCTCACACACCCCTAGCCCTCTGCCCTGACCCCTGCACCCCCTCACACACACCCAGCCCTCTGCCCTGACCCCTGCACCCCCTCACACACACCCAGCCCTCTGCCCTGACCCCTGCACCCCCCTCACACACCCCTAGCCCTCTGCCCTGACCCCTGCACCCCGTCACACACACCCAGCTCTCTGCCCTGACCCCTGCACCTGCCCACGACCCCTGTCCTTACTCCTGCACCCCCCCCCCACATACCCAGCCTCCCCCACACCCCATGTCCTGACTCTTGCACCCGCCACATTCCCACCCCCACCCTGAGCACCAAATGGGAGCTCCTGCACCCCCCCGCCCCCTCCCACATTCCCACCTGCACCCCTCGCACCAAATGGGAGCTGCCCAGGTAAGCGCTCCACCCCCAAACCTCCTGCCCCAACCCTGAACCCCCTCCCTCATTCTAGCTCCTGGCCAGACCCTGCACCCCAACCCCCAGCCTGCTCCTTCACCCCCAGCCCTGTGCTCAGTGCACTCCCACCCTCAGCTCAGTGCAGAGAGAGAGGAAGAGAATGGGCTAGAACCAGGGAGAAGGTAGGTACCCGCTCTGTGTGGGCAGGGCTGGGATCCCAGACCAGCCGCGGGCTGAGCGGGGCCGGCAGCCGGGACCCTGGCTGGCAGGAGCCGGCAGACGGAACCCCAGACCGGCAGCGGGCTGAACCCATGGACACCCAATGGGGTGTCTCCCCCGCTTAGCATCGACCTGCGTTAGCACCATGCCCAGCCCTGCATCTGAGGTGTCGGTGAACACTGAAAAGGGCTTGGCACTGTCCGGATTTACCAGATTTACCAGGCCCTGGATTAGAGCCTCCTTCAGGCTGAGCCACTCAGCCCGCTGCCGGTCTGGGGTTCTGGCTGCCGGCCCCGTGCCAGTCTAGGTCCCGGCTGCAGGCCCCGCTCAGCCCGCTGCCGGCCTAGGTGAACGGAACCCCACGCTGGCAGCGGGCTGAGCGGGCCGGCGGTGTAAGATCAGCATTTTAATTTAATTTTAAATGAAGCTTCTTAAATATTTTGAAAACCTTGTTTACTTTACATACGACAATAGTTTAGTTATATAATATATAGACTTATGGAGAGAGACCTTCTAAAAAACGTTAAAATTTATTACTGGCACGCGAAACCTTAAATTAAAGTGAATAAATAAGACTCGGCCCACCACTGCTGAAAGGTTGCCGACCCCTGACCTAGAGACTTAAGAAATGCATAGGGGAAACTGAGGCACCCCTACAGTATTCAGAGGAAACATTAAGAACAGACCCACTTGGTCACATCTCTCCGCCCTTTGAGACCAAACTGAGCAAGGTCACTTTAGCCGGTGAGCTGGGGAAGTTCGAGCCCACCAACGTTCCCATGGATGCCCCAGCATCTCTCTCATTCCTTGGTGGGAGTTACACCAGGCCCTTCCTGTTTCATGCTCTCCCTTAGGTCGGGTGTGCTCGATGGCACTCGCATGCCGCATGTGGGAAGGTTTATGCGGCCCGTGCCCTTTTGCCACCCCAACACCCCTGGGGCTCAAACTGGGATTGGGTCTTCTCCCAGCGGTCCAGTCTGGAGGGCTGTGATTTGGGCTCTCTTGATTAAGAGCCCCCATCTTGACCTTGGCCGCCCTCTGACCCTGTGTCTCTGTCCCCCGCCGCTTGGCATCATCCCCTTTCTTTGGATGCAGCCACGTCGGGGCAGAGGGGTCAGGATACACCGCAAAGCACCAACCCAATAGATACGGCTGCAGCTCTTTAGGGCCTGCCCCATGGCCAGGCATTTCTTCTTTATGGCCACTTAATTCTGCTCCCGGGGCAGCAGCTTCTTGCTTGGGCACCCAATGGGGTGTCTCCCCCCCCTTCGCATCGACCTGCATCAGCTCCGTGCCCAGCCCTGCGTCTGAGGCATCGGTGACACTGAAAAGGGCTTGGCACTGTCCGGGTTTACCAGATTTACCAGGCCCTGGATTAGAGCCTCCTTCAGTGCACAGAGAGCCTCTGGCACGGCTCGGTCTAGACCAGCTCGCCTGGCTTCTCCTTCTTACATAGCTCAGTGACGGGAGTAGCTAGGGAGCTAAAGTGGGGTAAACACCCCCGGTAGTACCCCGCCATCCCGATAAAGGCCTGGACCTGTTTCTTGGTCAGGAGACCAGGCCCATCTCTGATCCTCTTTACCAGCCTGTTGGGGGAGGGTGATATGCAGAGGTCCAAGTGGGCCAGACCCCACATTTCTCCCACAAGCCCCGGAGCAGGGCAGACATGACATTGGATCCCTGGTCTGTAAGGACCTCGCTGGGGACTCCCTCTCTGCTGAAGATGGTGTGATGAAGCGGGACTGTTCTTAATGCTTCCTCTGAATAGTGTGGGGGTGCCTCAATTTCCCCTATGCAGTTCTTAAGTATCTAGGGGGTGGGGTAAGGGTGTATGATCATTGCAGAGCCCGAGAGGGCAGGTGTGTGCAGGGGTCTGGACACAGAGAATGGCCGACACCCTGTTTCCTGGCAACTGATGACCTGGGCCCTCCCCCCTGCAAGGTGAGAGCTAAAGGGTTGGAGAACAAAGGAATCAGGGGACCTCCTGGCCTGGGAAAGGGACAAAGCCCAGAGGAGGAGGGGCTGGGGGGAGTTTCAGTTTGAGGCTGGCTGGGGACGAGGAGTGAAGGGCAGATGTGGTTGTCTGCCTCACTGCCCCCCAAAATGGACCCGGCTGAGGGGTCCTGTTCTCTGTATCTACAAACTCTGTTTTAGACCATGTTCCTGTCGTCTAATAAACCTTCTGTTTTACTGGCTGGCTGAGTCACGTCTGACTGCGGAGTTGGGGGGCAGGACCCTCTGGCTTCCCCAGGACCCCGCCTGAGCGGACTCGCCATGGGAAGCGCACGGAGGGGCAGAGGAGACTGAATGCTCCGAGGTCAGACCCAGGAAGGTGGAAGCTGGGTGAGCTGTGTGTCCTGCAGACAGGCTGCTCACAGAGAGGAGACTTCCCCAGAGTCCTGACTGGCTTCATGGGGAGCAGTTCCAGAGCAGCCTGGGGACTCCCTGACACAGGCCATCAGTTGCCAGGAAACAGGGTGTCGGCCATCCTCTGTGTCCAGACTCCTGCACACACCTGCCCTCTAGGGCTCTGCAATGATCATACACCCTTACCCCACTCCCTAGATACTTAAGAACTGCATAGGGGAAACTGAGGCACCCCCACAATATTCAGAGGAAACATTAAGAACAGTCCGACTTTGTCACAGTCTGTCACCGTCTCCTTAAGAAGGACATTGTAACCCTGTGCAGAAAGAGAGGGTTGCGCGTTAGAAAGTTCACCAAAGCACAGTTAATTATGCAGCTGGAGGAGGATGACCGCTCTAAGGAGCAGATTCCTGACCCAAATGGGGCTATAGCAGGATCTGGGAGCAGCTGGAGTGGTAGCCAGGCATCCCCAAGACTCCTGTCCCCGACCAGACGGGGGTCTTCACAATCGGGTTCCCCATCGGGGGATCGGAGACAGACGGGATTGGAGCTGAGTCCGAGAGAGCAAGAGGACTGTGAGAGACAGCGCGAGCCCGAGAAAGAGCTGCAGAAGCAGCAGCAGCGTGAACTGGCGGTGGGGGAGCGGAGAGGCCTAGGGGACCTCCCAGGGTGAGTGGGGATAGACCCCGGGGGGCCAGTTCCACAGGGAACCTCCATACTAAATTGCTGCCCCTGGTTGAGGAGGCGGGGGGATGTGGATGCCCACCTCACTGCCTTTGAGCAGGCTGGCGGTTTGAACCAGGGAGACCCTGCGGAAAAGCCCCAGTATCTAGCTCCCTTACTGGGTCCCAAGGCCATAGACTGCGTCAGCCAGATGGATGGGGAAGTGGACAGGCTCCCACTCCTGACCCCAACTATATGTCTGTGTGGAGTTTCCTGAGCTCAGGCCCATTGGATCCCCAGTGGGAGCGGAAGGCGATGGTCAATGGGGAGACATTCCTGGGGTGGCGAGATCCTGGGGCAGAGAGAACGGTTGTCAGGCCCTGGGTGGTGCAGCCTCAGATGCTGAAGGGCTGGGTGAGCTGGGTGAGGGTCCCAGGGGTGAAGCCCCTCGCCCTGCCTATGGCCCAGATCCCTGTGTAGACACCGGAGGGGTGGGGCTGGCTGGTTGTTGGGGTTCTCCAGGATACCAGCTGTGAGACCCTGTTGGGAGGTGACTGTGTCTCTTTGGGACAGGATCCAGGCCCTGCTCCTGTAACGGCCAAGGGTTTGAATTTGAATCCAGGGAACCAATCAGCAGAGAGGGAAATGGTCAATGAAAATGCAGATGACCTGGCTGGCAGTGGGGAGGAGCGGCTAGGCTCAGGCTACCTGCCTGCCTGTAACCAGCTCCTGGGGCTGGGTGGGACAGAGAGATGTTCCCTGACCCCCTGCACACGAGAGAGGGGGCTCACGCTGGCTCTGATGCTGTAAGGAGACGGAGAGCTTGCTGCCTACCCCCACTGGGACAGTAAGGGCAGCGCTGAGCATGGGGGGAGCTGAGACCCCAGCTAAGCGGGGGACCCACAGGCAGGGCAGGTCGGCTGCCAACCAGGTTTGCCTTGTCCAGAGGCGCTGCTGGGAAGTGATCCCACGGCAGGGAGGGAGTGACCAGGGACAGGGCTCAGCAGGGCTGAGACCCCAGGCCCAGCCAGCGAGAGGGGAGACTGGGGAGCTGAGTCTGCAGAGCAGAACAGCTGGGTAGTTAATCTCTCGAGAATGCAGGAGATGGCAGGTCCACTCTCATCCCTAGACACTTTGGATAGGACTTGTCATCTCTCAGTGACTTTAACATCTAGTTCCTTGTGGAAGCAGAGGTTGGTAAGGGAAGGAAAACAGAGCGTGGAGAGCACAGCTTGTAAAAGGGAACCTGAGAAGGGTAACCGTGATTTGCTGGAAGTAGCTCAGGGTAGTGAGAAGAGCAGCAGGGGATCTGTTGGGAGTGGAAGGTGCTTGATAAGGAAAGTCTGGATGAGCCTCTGCAGCCTTGTGAGCTGATGGCTGTGTCTAGTCAGCAGGGTGGGAAGGCGAGGAGAGTGGAAGATGAGTGTCCCTGGACCTTACCTGTTAGCTGGGTGGAGAACTGTAACAGTGTCACGGAGTCCCCGGGTGATGCTCTGGAACTGCTCCCCATGAAGCCAGTCAGGATTCTGGGGCAGTCTCCTTTCTGTGAGCAGCCTGTCTTCAGGACACAAAGCTCACACAGCTTCCACCTTCCTGGGTCTGACCTCGGAGCATTCAACATCCTCTGCCCCTCCGTGCGCTTCCCCCAGCGAGTCCGCCCGGGCGGGGTCCTGGGGAAGCCAGAGGGTCCTGCCCCCCCAACTCCGCAGTCAGACGGGACTCTCAGCCAGCCAGTAAAACAGAGGTTTATTAGACGACAGGAACATGGTCTAAAACAGAGCTTGTAGGTGCAGAGAACAGGACCCCTCAGCCGGGTCCATTTTGGGGGGCAGTGAGCCAGAAAACCCCATCTGCACTTCATTCCTCGTCCCCAGCCAGCCCCAAACTGAAACTCTCTCAGCCCCTCCTCCTCTGGGCTTTGTTGCTTTCCCGGGCCAGGAGGTCACCGGATTCCTTTGTTCTCCAACCCTTTAGCTCTCACCTTGCAGGGGGAGGCCCAGGCCATCAGTTGCCAGAAAACAGGGTGTCGGCCATTTATGTATTCTGGCCCTTTGCTCTGCAACAATCACACGCCCTTATCCCACCATCTAGAGACTTAAGAAATGCCTAGGGGAAACTGAGGCACCCATACAGTATTCAGAGGAAACGTTAAGAACAGTCCCACTTTGTCACAGGCAGCCATGATCCACAGCAACCACAGACCCACTGGCCCATGAAGATCGCTCAGCAGTAGGCCCACACGTGAGGAACATGTGGCCAGGAGAGCCAGAGCCAGCGGGAGCCTCCACACACCCATGGCAGCACCAGGAGAGATGCACCAGGGAACAACGCCCAGCGCTGGCTGCCTGGGGGGAGGGTTGTCATCCTGTATCATCTCCCGCCCAGCGGTCCATGGGTCCAGGGTCCCCCTGCCCAGGCAGGTCTCAGATCTCCAGCCGTCACTTGTCTCTAGAAAGGCACCCGTGTCCCACACTTCCTGCCCAGCCCCCTGCCCTACGATGCGCTCTTCCTAGCACACCAGTCTGCCTGCACTATGCTGTCCCTCCAACGGTACCCAAGCGTGCACCAGCAGCAACAAGGGCCCACCCAGCTCTGCACATGGAGTCTTAGGTGAAAGGTAGAGAAACCCTGACAGTCAGCCACCGGAGTCCCGTGCCCACGGAAAAGGCCCCAGAAATCCCAGCAGTGCCATGGCTCCGAGCAAGGAGTAAGAGCTGGGCCCTGGAGGACCAAAGCTCCTGGCTGTTTGCCCAGTCCCAAGGAAGACACTGAGTTTGTTTGAACTCATCCTTGTATCTGTTTCCTTTGAACCAGTCTCTGCAAACAGCCCAGGGTGGGGCCTCTCTGGCCTTGTTTACTGACTTAACACCTCCCCTTAGAGGAGGGGCAGCGAGGATGCACTGACTCAAGCTGGGGGTCCTGCAGACACCCTGACAGGGTTTTCTGGCCACGGATGCTGTGGGGGCAGAGAGGCCCTGGTTCCCTAGGCTGCAGGGCGAGGAGCTTCCAGGCCTGTTGAGAGAAGATTGGTGCCCCAGTACATCATGTTCATCCAGCTCCCCTGCGGGCTACGCTGAGGTCTGCAGCGCAGTCACGCTGGCTCCTGCCACGCCCCGTGGCACGCCACGGGGGAACAGCAGCTGTCCCGCAGAGACCTGGGTGCTGTGCTGCTGTCCAGCAGAGGGGCACGGAGGCCACTGGCCATACACAGCTTTACAACCTGCCCACTGCCCCCTGCCCGGCATCCAAGGTTCAGGCATCATCAAGGCCCTCCTACCACGGCCCCACATCCTGCCCAGTCCTGGAAAGGGGGCAGGCGTGGTGAGCCCCAGGTGTGCAGCTTCAGCTGTCTCCTGGGGCATGGCTATACTGCAGTAGGGCATGACCCCTGGCCTGGGGGGGACGTGAACTAGTGTGCTAAAAATAGCATGTAGACGTTGCACCTGGGGCTGGGCTAGGGCTCTCCAGCCTAGGCTCACGCCCTGCCCCAGCTGCTGTGTAGACACTCCCTGCGAGCCCTGCCATCCCGCCATCCCCCCCACATCCCCACTCTGTTCCAGCAGCACTCGCTTTAGTTAATTCCGCAGCCTCAGGGCGAGTTAAAGTTGAGAAATCTCTCCCAAGCGTTTATCAAACGGGAAAACAAGGTGTCTCCCGGAGCCCCTACCCGCAGGCAGCTTCATTAGCGGGAGCCAGTCGCACCTCTCTCTCCATGGCATCTGCGGGCCGCGAGCTGGGGAGACACTAATTAGCAACACTCTCCATCCATTTTCCCCGACACAGCAGGTCTCCCAACCCCCCTTGCACAGCTGCCTCCAGCTGCTAACGGTTCCAGCACCGCTCTGGCCCTCCGACGGGCACCCAGCTTGGCTGAGCCTGGCAGGGAGCAGGAGCTTACACTGCCTCGTTGGTTATGGATTTATAATGCTGCTGAGGAGCCCTGTCCTACCTGCCAAGGAGAGGAGGTCCTGTCCTGCACCCCAGGGCAGCTCGCGCTCCCTCCTGGGGAGAGAGGGCCCTGTCCTGCATTCTGAGGGGCTTGTCCTACACCTCATGGACTCCCGTAATTACTGAGCAATTAGCTGAGCAGCAAGAGGGGGCCACTTTCCTCACCGCAGAGCAACTGCTCCCCCACCCCCAAGACAGCCTCAGTGTGTCCCAAGGGCCAACGGAGCTGGGCTCAGCACAGCACAGCACTCAGGGTGGAGGGCCCCCTCCCAGAGAACACCCTGCTGGGGTTCCCCCTGCCAATTACCCTGGCAGCCACATGGCCCATGGAGGGTCATCTCTCGGGCCTTTAAAGGTCAGAGCCACCCCCTGGACTGTGCTTGGATGCTGGGAGCCCCAGTGCAGCCCCTAGACCTTGGTGGGAGGCACAGCTGGCTCCAACCCCCGAGCCGGCCCATGGTGCAGTTCCCCTGTGGGGCAAGCCAGGAATCCCCCCTTGAGGGGACTGCAGCAGGGAGGTCTGGGGCAGAGAGCCGGTCCCCGCACAGCTGGGGACACGCACTTGACCACAGCTGCTCCCTGGTCACCTAGCAGCATTTGCACCCGCTACTGAGGGCGGCTCTCAGCCCACCTGCCATCCCCCCCGTCATCCGTCGATCCACAGACACACAGACATGCCCTGCACCCCTCACACAGGGGGCAGAGGAACAATTGCCTTGATCCCCCTGCCTGCGTGGCAGAAGGCAGGAGCTCCACCCTGAGTGAGGTGCATTAGGGGACACATGGATGTGTGCACGGCAGGGGACTGCAGGTCTGGCTGTGGGGGCAAGCCGGAGGGGGGGGGTGTGTGTCTGAGCACTGAATGTGCGTATGGCCAAGCTGGGGGCACACAGGAGGAAGTGGGGATGGTGTACATGTGGTGGGGATAGGGAGCAGCCAGGGCTTTACTCAAAGACTTTCCCATCACTTCTGAAGGTGTATGGGCGCCCTGTCCACCTGAGGAACTGGCTGCTGGAAACCCCTCCCGCCCTGAGGAACGGCCCCAGGCCCGTGGGAGATTCCCCATCACTTGGGGTCTTTCCTTCCAGACTGGCTCTTTCTCAGTTCCACGGTAGCTCAGCCAGATGCGACGGGTGGAGCTGGGAAGGCTGGAGGATGCAGGGGGTTCCCTGGCCTGTTGTGCAGCTCTGACTAGAAGATCAGAATGTACCCTGTGGCCTTAATGCCTAGGACCCTCTGACCGTTCTCACGGGGCCCTGGGCCATACACCAGCCTCTCTCCCTCTGCCTTCCCTTCCCAGTCCCGGGAGTAACTGACTGGATAGGTGGGGCTGTACACAGGCACATGGGTTTGTGCATGCATACAGGGGTGCATGGCTGAGAACTGCTGAGGGAAGCCAAGTGGAGGAGAGAAGTCTGGGGGTTTGTTCTCAATGTGGCGAGGTTTATTTTAAGCAAATAAAATGCAGCGTGGTTAAAGCTGCTGTTTTGTGAAACTTCAATCTCGCCCCTACCCAGCTTTGTCTCTGGACAATGATTTCATTGTTGCCAGCAGCGAGAGCCCCTCTTCCTGTGCACTGGAGATGCGTGTGAGCGGGAGATAACATCATCAGACCCAGTGCAGCAGTATGCAGCTTCGTTCTTTGCTTATTGGCTTTCTTCTGTTTATCTAGAAATAATTGCAGGGACACAACAGACTTTTAAGGCTGCTGAAGAGTCTCTCTCTACAGTAACGGTATTGCCTCTGCGCGGCCACCTTATCTGCTTGTAGACGGCTGAGGGTGGGAAAAATATTTACTGCTGGGAATATTTGTCATCTGCAACTTACCTCTGCCTCTAATCCACAGCAGGGATGGAAAGGGACAGACCTGACCAAGATTACCAAGACATCATGGCGGCTGGGATTCTACCCACTGCCCCCAAACGGGACCAGCCTGGTCCAGAAGCATGGGGAGGCTAACGGGGTGTCGGCTAACCCAGCCTCTCCCCAACGCCGAGGAGAACCATTCCTTCCGGCAGAGTCTCGGTGCACAGGGTGACCAGGAAGCAGGGGCTGCTGGCGCACGGACGATGCAGCAGGAGACCTCCCAGTGCGGGTGTGCCGGGGAAAGCTCCCAGGTGCAATCGCCGGGAATTTAAAGCGGAGAGGAAAATTCTCAAGAGTCAGGGCCACGTTCGCTGCCTGAGGCGCCTTCCAACTGAGCTCAAAGGAACGGTGGGTCTCTCTGGCGGGGCAGTGCCAAGGCAACACTGTCACGGAGTCCCCGGGCGACGCTCTGGGACTGCTCCCCATGAAGCCAGGCAGGACTCTGGGGCAGTCACCTTCCTGTGAGCAGCCTGTCTGCAGGACACACAGCTCACCCAGCTTCCACCTTCCTGGGTCTGACCTCGGAGCATTCAGCCTCCTCTGCCCCTCCGTGTGCTTCCCACAGCCAGTCTGCCCAGGCGGGGTCCTGGGGGGGCCAGAGGGTCCTGCCCCCCAACTCCCCAGTCAGACGTGACTCTCAGCCAGCCAGTAAAACAGAAGGTTTATTAGACGACAGGAACATGGTCTAAAACAGAGCTTGTAGGTGCAGAGAACAGGACCCCTCAGCTGGGTCCATTTTGGGGGGCAGTGAGCCAGACAACCCCATCTGCACTTCACTTCTCGTCCCCAGCCACCCCAAACTGACTTCCCCTCCAGCCCCTCCTCCTCTGGGCTTTATCCCTTTCCCGGGCCAGGAGGTCACCTGATTCCTTTGTTCTCCAACCCTTTAGCTCTCACCTTGCAGGGGGGAAGGGCCAGGCCATCAGGTGCCAGGAAACAGGGTGTTGGCCACTCTCTGTGTCCAGACCCCTGCACACACCTGTCCTCTAGGGCTCTGCAAGGATCATACACCCCTATCCCACCACCTAGATACTTCAGAACTGCCTAGGGGAAACTGAGGCACCCACACACTATTCAGAGGAACCATTAACAACAGTCCCGCTTCGTCACAAACACCCAGGGAGAGGGGGAAAGGTTAACTCCACACACAGCCCCGCCAACCCGAATCACAGCCGCAAGGAGAGGAAGGAGGGGCTGGCACTTGGGGTGCTGGCCTGGGACTCTGGCCAGCTGGGTTCAGTTCCCAACCCTGGCAGACTCTCTGCTGGCCCTTGGGTAAGTCTCAGAGGCTGGGCTCAGAAAGCCGTCTGCACCTCCCCCTCCCATGTCTCTTTGAGGAAGACCCCAAGCTTGGGGTTCCCTGCGTTCCACACCCAGCCCAAAACTGAAAACAACCCCCCCTGCCCCCCCAGCCTCCAACAGGCTCCCTCCTGCAGCCTTTGTCCAGTTTCCCGGGCAGAGGTGCTACCTGCCCCATCCCCCCCGGCTCAGGTGACAGGCTCTCAGATATCCATCCCCAGTGACAGGTTTCAGAGTAGCAGCCGTGTTAGTCTGTATCCCGCAAAAAAGAACAGAGGACTTGTGGCACCTTAGAGACTAACCCATTTATTAGAGCATAAGCTTTCGTGAGCTACAGCTCACTTCATCGGATGCCTTCCCCAATAAAACTAGCACCAGCAGCCAGGGGTGGCAGGTTTGTAGAAATTTTGGTGGTGCCCAGAACCCGCCCCCTCCCAAACTCTGCCCCTCACCTGCCTAAGGCTCTGGGAGGGAGTTTGGGTGGGGGGAGGAGGTCTGGGGTGCAGGCCCTGGGCTGAGGCAGGGGATTGGGGTGGCAGGAGGGGTGCAGGCTCTGAGAGGGAGGTTTGGGCGTAGAAGGGGTGAGAGGCTGGCTCTGGGAGAGAGTTTGGGGATGGGAGGGGGTGCGGAGGGTGAGGGCTGTAGGGTGGGGCTGGGGATGAGGGGTTTGGGGTGTGGGAGGGGGCTCAGGGCTGGGGCAGAGGGTTGGAGTGCAGGGGGATGAAGGCTCTGGTGGGGGCTGGGGATGAGGGGTTTGGGGGGGATGAGGGCTCTGGTGGGGGCTGGGGATGAGGGGTTTGGGGTGTGGGGGGGATGAGGGTTCTGGTGGGGGCTGGGGATGAGGGGTTTGGGGTGTTCGAGGGGGCTCAGGTCTGGGGCAGAGGGTTGGAGTGCAGGGGGATGAGGGCTCTGGTGGGGGCTGGGGATGAAGGGTTTGGGGTGTGGGGGGGATGAGGGCTTTGGTGGGGGCTGGGGATGAGGGGTTTGGGGGGGATGAGGGCTCTGGTGGGGACTGGGGATGAGGGGTTTGGGGTGTTCGAGGGGGCTCAGGGCTGGGGCAGAGGGTTGGAGTGCAGGGGGATGAGGGCTCTGGCGGGGCTGGGGATGAGGGGTTTGGGGTGTGGGGGGGGATGAGGGCTTTGGTGGGGGCTGGGGATGAGGGGTTTGGGGGGGATGAGGGCTCTGGTGGGGACTGGGGATGAGGGGTTTGGGGTGTTCGAGGGGGCTCAGGGCTGGGGCAGAGGGTTGGAGTGCAGGGGGATGAGGGCTCTGGCGGGGCTGGGGATGAGGGGTTTGGGGTGTGGGGGGGGATGAGGGCTTTGGTGGGGGCTGGGGATGAGGGGTTTGGGGGGATGAGGGCTCTGGTGGGGACTGGGGGATGAGGGGTTTGGGGTGTTCGAGGGGGGCTCAGGGCTGGGGCAGAGGGTTGGAGTGCAGGGGGATGAGGGCTCTGGTGGGGCTGGGGATGAGGGGTTTGGGGTGTGGGAGGGGGCTCAGGGCTGGGGCAGAGGGTTGGAGTGCAGGGGGATGAAGGCTCTGGTGGGGGCTGGGGATGAGGGGTTTGGGGTGTGGGGGGGATGAGGGCTCTGGTGGGGGCTGGGGATGAGGGGTTTGGGGTGTTCGAGGGGGCTCAGGGCTGGGGCAGAGGGTTGGAGTGCAGGGGGATGAGGGCTCTGGCTGGGGCTGGGGGGTTTGGGGTGTGGGAGGGGCTCAGGGCTGGGGCAGAGGGTTGAGGGTGCGGTGGGGGGTTGAGGGCTCTGGCTGGGGGTGTGGGCTCTGGGGTGGGGCAGGGCTGGGGATGAGTTTGGGGTGCAGGCAGGCTGCTCCGGGACAGGGCCAGAGAGGAGGACTCCCCCCAGCTCTTTCCCTGCCGGCAGCAGCGAGCTCTGGGGGAGGAGCCCCCCTTTCCCGCCCCCCCCAGCAGCACACTCCCCCCCACCACTGTCACTGCACGTGCTCCTAGGCCCCTCTCAGGCCCAGGAATCCCTCTCGCCTGCCCTGCCGTGGGTGCCATGGGGGGGCTACCATCAGATGTGCGCCTCCTCCCCTGCTGCTGCCCCTCACTGGGGGTGGGGGATGGGGCTGCCCCTTGCCCAGCGTGGGGCAGGAGCGGTGACTGCGGGTGGCGGGCCCCGGTGCTGGTGGAGGGAAAAGGGAAGGGTCTGAGGGGGAAGGGCAGGGTCAGGGCAGCCTGCCCTGCCACTGGTGGGTGGGGGGCACTAGGACCTTGCGGCGGCAGTTGATGGCGGCATGGAGCTGCAGGGGGGAGGCAGGGAGGTGCAAAGGGGGCAGCAAGTGGGGGCTGGGGGAACCTCGGGGGAGGTGCACAGGGGGCAGCAAGTGGGGCCAGGGGAGAGACTTGGCCCCAAACACTGGTGGAGCCGGGCCCCCAGACCCTGAATATTGCTGGAGCCCGGGCATCCTGGGCCCATACAACTCGCCGTCCCGGCTAGCAGCTTGATCCCGACCCCAGCCCCGCAGGCAGACTGGTCAAGCTGGGCTGCCTCCTTCGCATCCCCATTGCTCGGTGCCCAGGGCACAGGCGTTAAGGTGAAGGACTCGCCCTGTTCTGGGCTGAGGAACCGGTGACACAGGCTGCCCATCTCATGAGACAGCAATTTCCGATCAGCAGCCAGAATTTGTACGTTGTACGCAGGCTCCCCCAGCTGCCCCCGCAGCCCAGGCCAGAACCACGACCAGCTAGCCCACGTTAGAATGGAGTCTCCCCTTGCCCAGATAGACACAAAGCCCCGTGCCCACCCCCGCAATACTCGACGACCCAGCCCTCAGCAAGGCTGCCGCGCAGCGCCCTGAGCTAACCAAGCAGCAAGGTAAGTGCGCACCCAACGTCACAGTACACACAACACCCAGGGTGTTCGCCAGCTGCGGGAGCTCTGAGCTCAGGCTGCGCACCGTTCCCCGCACCCAGCCTCACCCCGAAACTCCCTTTGCCCTACCCCTGCCGAAACACCTCCCTGCACCCCCTCCGACCACCATCCGCTGCTTCGTCACTTGTTCATCTCAGCGGTGCCGTCCCGCGTTCGGTGACCTCCCACGAGGCGCAGAAAGAGCGCGGCGGGTGCCGCCCTGCTCAGACAGGCAGCAAGCTGGCGGCCATCAGAGCCCATTCTTCATTCAGATTCCTTGTCACCATCAGCCGGAGCTTTTCGTAAAGCACTCATCGCTGCAGCGTCTGAGAGCTGCTCTGATTGAGCTGACACCAATTAGTCAAGTATCACTAAATGCAAAGCTAATGGCGCCATGTGTCCAAACCTCCTGGGCCTCGATCATGAAATGATAACTGCCATGGAGAGCCCAGGTTGGCACCCTGGCCAATCAGCTGTACAGCTGAATTGATCCAGAGCCACAGCGAGCCTGCCTCTCCCCACGAGCACCGCGCAGCCGCAGACTCTGCTGTCTTACGTCGGCTGCGCAGTACGAAGGCAGAGGGCTACCCACGGCAAGGTCACGGACGCTGACGCCACCATGATTAGGGTGTTCGCAGCCATAGTCTGGGGGCTCCTGACGGCCGCTAGGAGACGGCTTTGATCCAAGAATGGACCTTCTGCAGCAGAGGCCTGGCCCTGCCGCCCTCAGGGACGTGCATCAGAGCTGGCAGCCTCGCCTTGGGGCACGGATGGGGCAAGGGAAGGGGGCTGGCATCACGGCAGGGGCAGAGTTAACATTGCTCAGATCCCCCAGATAGCAAAGCTTTTGGTCTGGGGATTGACTGAATGCTGGGAAAAACAGCTCACTGTTGTCACGGAGTCCCTGGGCGATGCTCTGGGACTGCTCCCCATGAAGCCAGTCAGGACTCTGGGGCAGTCGCCTTTCCGTGAGCAGCCTGTCTTCAGGACACACAGCTCATACAGCTTCCACCTTCCTGGGTCTGACCTCGGAGCATTCAGCATCCTCTGCCACTCCGTGTGCTTCCCCCAGCGAGTCCGCCCAGGCGGGGTCCTGGGGAAGCCAGAGGGTCCTGCACCCCAACTTCACAGTCAGACGTGACTCTCAGCCAGCCAGTAAAACAGAGGTTTATTAGATGACAGGAACATGGTCTAAAACAGAGCTTGCAGGTGCAGAGAACAGGACCCCTCAGCTGGGTCCATTTTGGGGGGCAGTGAGCCAGACAACCATGTCTGCCCTTCACTCCATGTCCCAGCCAGCCCCAAACTGAAAACCCTCTCCAGCCCCTCCTCCTCTGGGCTTTGTCCCTTTCCAGGGCCAGGAGGTCACCGGATTCCTTTGTTCTCCAACCCTTTAGCTCTCACCTTGCAGGGGGGAAGAGCTCAGGCCATCAGTTGCCAGGAAACAGGGTGTCGGCCATTCTCTGTGTCCAGACTCCTGCACACACATGCCCTCTAGGGCTCTGCAATGATCATACACCCTTATCGCACCACCTAGATACTTCAGAACTGCCTAGGGGAAACTGAGGCACCCCCACACTATTCAGAGGAAACATTAAGAACAGTCCCACTTCGTCACATCTCTCCCCCCTTCGAGATCGAACTGAGCGGGGTCACTTTAGCTGGTGACCTGGGGAAGTTCGAAGCCACCAACGTTCCCATGGATGCCCCAGCATCTCTCCCATTCCTTGCTAGGAGTTACACCAGGCCCTTCCAGTTTCACGCCCTCCCTTAGGTCGGGGGTGGTCGATAGCACTCGCAGGCCGCATGTGGGAAGGTTTATGCAGCCCGTGCCCTTTGGCCACCCCAAAACGCCAGGGGGTCAAACTGGGATTGGGTCTTCTCCCCATCAAGCTGGCCAAACACAGCCACTTGGTTATAGGACGGTTTAACTTTCTTAACAGCTTTCACTTCATCTGAGACCTTCTCAAAGCTCTCCACACTGGGTCTTTCAACAGGACAGTCAGTGGATCCATTCACAACAGAAAATTTCTGGCTGTTAGGAACTGAAACTTTCTTGATTAAATCACTTTCACACCCTTCAGTGGCAGTAAACTGCTTGCAAAGACTCCATGAGGATTCCTTTCCCGAGGGGCTTTTCTATGCAACAATTCACCCCTCACAGAAATTCTTCCCTTACCCTCTTTACCTAGGGCTTGCTCTAGAGGAACTCTTTCCTGAGCAACAACAGACTCTTTCTGGGTCTCCCTTACATCCAGAATCACCTCTGGCCCATCCAGCGGATTCCTACACAATCCCCTTTCAGGCAAACTGACAGACTTCCTAGAGAAAAGGTCAGAAGCATTCTCCTTCCCTTTGCCACACACAAGTTCAGGAATCTTTTCCTTCTTGCTACAGGTTTCCACACCCTCAGTAGGTAACACAATCACATCACCTTCATGCTCTCCTTGTGCCCTGGCTAGGATCTCACCCTGATTAGACAGAGTTGCGACACCCTTTCCCAGCCACACACTAGCAACAGGCAAAATACAAGCACCAGAATTGTCTGGTCTCTGGGATTTTACATAGACCCTAACTGGATGCAACCTAGTTACAGGGCCATTCTCCCGAGCAGACCCAAACTTAGGACCCTTCCCTTCCTGGGCTTTAGCTGAATCCAGAACCAACTCTGAGACAACGGCATGACCCTCAACCGTCACAGGCTGAAAGGCCCCTTCTGTCTGCTCCACAGACAAAGAAGAGCCGGACACACTTTCTCCTTTCCCAGACACCCAGCTTGGGATCTCATTCCCCTGGTCCCAGCACACAAGGCTGGTCACAGACAACTGCTTGGAGATCAGGGTAGCTCCCTCCATAGGCAAGTCAATACCCCTGACAGACACAGGCACATTTCCTTGCCTGTCACAATTCTCCACCCAGCTAACAGGTAAGGTCCAGAGACACTCATCTTCCACTCTCCTCGCCTCCCCACACTGCTGACTAGACACAGCCATCAGCTCACAAGGCTGCCTAGGCTCATCCAAACTTTCCTTACTAAGCACCTTGCCACTCCCAACAGATCCCCTGCCCTGCCTGTGGGTCCCCCCATTCAGCTGGGGTCTCAGCTCCCTCCATGCTCAGCGCTGCCCTTGCTGTCCCAGTGGGGGTAGGCAGCGAGCTCGCTGCCTTCCTCACAGCATCAGAGCCAGCGTGAGCCCCCTCGCCGGTGTGCAAGGGGGCAGGGAGCATCTCTCTGTCCCACCCAGCCCCAGGGGTCTGGTTACAGGCAGGGCAGGTAGCCTGAGCCTAGCCGCTCCTCCCCTGCCAGCCAGGTCATCTGCATTTTCACTGACCATTTCCGTCTCTCTCGATTGGTTCCCTAGATTCAAATTCAAACCCTTGGCCGTTACAGGAGCAGGGCCTGGATCCTGTCCTAAAGAGACACAGTCACCCCCAAACAGGGTCTCACAGCCGATATCCTGGAGAACCCCAACGACCAGCCAGCCCCACCCCTCCGGTGTCTACACAGGGATCTGGGCCATAGGCAGGGCGAGGGACTTCATCCCTGGGACCCTCGCTCAGCTCACACAGCCCTTTAGCATCTGGTGGGGGTGCACCACCCAGGGCCTGACACCAGTTCTCTCTGTCCCCGGATCTCGCCACCCCAGGAATGTCTCCCCATTGACCATCACCTTCCGCTCCCACTGGAGGTCCGAGGGGCCTGACCCCAGGAAACTCCACACAGACATATAGGTTGGGACCAGGAGTGGGAGCCTGTCCACCTCCCCACCCATCTGGCTGATGGAGTCTGTGGCCTTGGGACCCAGCAAGGAGCTAGACACCGGGGCTTTTCCGCAGGGTCCCCCTGGTTCAAATCTCCAGCCTGCTTAAAGGCAGTGAGGTGGGCATCCACATCCCCCCCCTCCTTAACCAGGGGCAGCAATTTAGTATGGAGGTTCCCTGCGGAACTGGCCCCCCGGGGTCTATCCCCACTCACCCCTGGGAGGTCCCCTAGGCCTCTTGCTCCACCACTGCCAGTTCATGCTGCTGCTGCTTCTGCAGCTCTTTCTTGGGCTCTCGCCGTCTCTCACAGTCCTCTTGCTCTCTCGGACTCAGCTCCAATCCCATCCATCTCCGATCCCCCGATGGGGAACCCGATTGTGAAGACCCTCGTCTGGTCAGGGACAGGAGTCTTCGCGATGCCTGGCTACTACTCCAGCTGCTCCCAGATCCTGCTATAGCCCCATTTGGGGTCAGGAATCTGTCCCTTAGAGCGGTCATCCTCCTCCAGCTGCACGATGAACTGTGCTTTGGTGAACTTTCCAATGCTCAACCCTCTCTTTCTGCACAGGGTTACAATGTCCTTCTTAAGGAGATGGTGACAGGCCATCACTCCGCTCTTCCCAAGTTGCTGTGGACTCACAGGCCTGTGTGCTCTCAGCTCCCCACGGTTTCCAGGGAGAACCCCTAGTGTGCCAGCCCTTCTCGAGGTCACCACCTCTTTGCCAGGGTCAGGCTGCAGACTCCTCCGCCTCTGGGACCGCTCGCTGCAATCCCCCGGGGGACCCTGTTACTGCAAAAGTCCTTCTCTCTGGTCACGCACTTCCAGGAGTTAACCGCCCCCTGAAACCGTCTCTCTCTGAATCTTCAGCACGCCTGGTCCCCGTCAATCCCCCTTTGTTTTACTGCTCCCCCGTCACTTACTGCAGGAAGCGCCGTCCATGGGGTGCAGTACATCCCACCGCTGCCACCAGTTGTCACGGAGTCCCTGGGCGATGCTCTGGAACTGCTCCCCATGAAGCCAGTCAGGACTCTGGGGCAGTCGCCTTTCTGTGAGCAGCCTGTCTGCAGGACACACAGCTCACACAGCTTCCACCTTCCTGGATCTGACCTCGGAGCATTCAGCATCCTCTGCCCCTCCGTGTGCTTCCCACAGCAAGTCCACCCAGGCGGGGCTCCTGGGGAAGCCAGAGGGTCCTGCACCCCAACTTTGCAGTCAGACGTGACTCTCAGCCAGCCAGTAAAACGGAGGTTTATTAGACGACAGGAACATGGTCTAACACAGAGCTTGCAGGTGCAGAGAACAGGACCCCTCAGCTGGGTCCATTTTGGGGGGCAGTGAGCCAGACAACCACGTCTGCCCTTCACTCCATGTCCCAGCCAGCCCCAAACTGAAACTCCCTCCGGCCCCTCCTCCTCTGGGCTTTGTTCCTTTCCCGGGCCAGGAGGTCACCGGATTCCTTTGTTCTCCAACCCTTTAGCTCTCACCTTGCAGGGGGGAAGAGCTAAGGCCATCAGTTGCCAGGAAACAGGGTGTCGGCCATTCTCTGTGTCCAGACCCCTGCACACACCTGCCCTCTAGGGTTCTGCAACGATCATACACCCTTACCCCACCACCTAGACACTTAAGAACTGCATAGGGGAAACTGAGGCACCCCCACACTATTCAGAGGAAACATTAAGAACAGTCCCACTTCGTCACAGCAGCACCTCGCACCAGCACCCACAGCAGCGCAGACAAGCCAGGGGGCAGGTCACAGCACTGCAGGAGCAGCGGGGTAAACCGGATTAAGCCTCCATCCCCACCACCAGGGGACAAGCTGCCCCGCGTCAGGAAAGGAAACAAAGCCCCCCCGTCTAACGCGGGGCAGAGAGTGTAGGTCTGCCCTTTGCTGGGCAAACAGCCTCCCCGGGCTGGCTCCCTGCACAAATCCCAGCCCCCAGGTCTCTGCTCTGGAGGCCTCATCCAGTGTGCAGCTAGGGCTGCTGCGCCCCCCGAGGCTGTGAAGAGGGGGGTCCAGCCCTGCAATCTCAGTGGGAAAAGCCTGCTCAGGCCGGGTCTTCGTCCATTCGGAAGCCGCGGCGATGCAGCAAACACAAGAGTCTTGTTAGCTTTGAAATCCCACCCGCCAAAGCCACATAAGCACCGGAGGGCCCAGACGCTGGAGGTGCTGCCTGGGGAGATGATCTGCATTCCTGTGGGCCAGCTGCCCGCTCCGTAGTCCAGCAGGGCCCAGCTGGTGGGGGACGGGCCCAGAGGCTCCCTCCTGTTCAGCGCAGGTATCAGTGACCCAAGGTGCTGGCAGGGGAGGCCAGTCACTGACCCAGGCAGACAGAATGGTGGGCAGGGGTGTGCCCCGTGCAGCTCCAGGCCCGCTCGCCCTGTCTCTGTGCCCCAGCAGTGCGCCGCGCTACCAGCCAGGAAGCAACCGCTCCGGCCAAAAGCTGGGAATCTGCCGAGAGCTCAGGCAGGGGCTCAGACCTGCTGCCGGGCTGGTCAGTATATCGCTGGTGGTAACGAAGCGAGCTGCAGGAACGAGGGCCCGGGTGCTGGAGCTGTCACTGACCCATGGCACTGCCCCCAGTCCAGCCAGCAGCACACAGCACAGCCAGGCGGTGCTGGTGGGGCGGGTGGGCCAGGTGGATGCTGCAGGCTGCTCAGACCAGGAGTCCCCATGGCGCAGGCATTCACCCCTCTACGTCCCCAAGTGCACGCACATCTTGGCACATACGCACGCTGCCCTGAGCGCGCTCAAACCCTGGGACACAGATCCACCCCGAGCAAGCCACTGCCCATGGAAACCCCAGGCCAAGTGGGAGGGGCCCAACAGCCTCTGGGAGATGCCGGCTCCCAGCCCCAGCATTGCTCTACACCTGCTTTCCCTGTTTCATGCCCTGGCTAGAGTTTTGCATGGCTGTGCAGGGGGCACCACGCGACGGGAAGGGCCTGCTGGCCATAGGCAGCCCTGGCAGAGTGGTTGCAGCTCCTGGACCCTGGCACTGGCTGGGCCCTGGGGCGTCGCTGCCGGGCCAGCTCTGAACTTTGGTCTGGCGCACAGCGAAGGATTCCCCAGCTGTGCAGAGCTGCGCGCCCTCCCCTGCGACCTGCAGGGCTGCAGTGGCTGTCTTAGCAAGCTGGGAGCCAGCACTCCGAGGCCTCCACGCTAATGGGCAAAGCCAGGCCGGGCCTGTAGGCCGGAGAGCCCGTTAGCAACCTGCCCACCCCGTGGGCTGGAGTCTGGCTCTCACACAGCAGCTGTGCTGATGGGAGGGGAGAGGCGAGGCACAGGGTGGGGGTCCCTGCCCTGGACTGGGGGGAGGCACATGAGGCCCAGAGCCAACAATGCACTGAGCGGGGACCCCCTCCTGTGCACTCCCTGTTCCTGGCTGGGAAGACCTGGGCTGCCCACAGCCCCAGGGGCCCTGCTGAGAAATGCACGTCTGGTCACTGCTGATGCCCTGCAGGGAGGAAGGCACAGAGCCAAGTGTCCTGTCCTGCTGGGAGACGAGGGAGCCTCCCAGAGCTGCCCCCTCCCCATCTCCCCGAGGAGCAGGGGTGACTGATCACATAGCAGTGCATGCCAGGCGGTTCCCACGGCTCTAATAAATATCAGGCAAGGAGGGGAAGGCTGAGGAATTGGTTTTAATTGAATTTTGTTCTGGTGAAGGGTGCCAGATTGACGGCTCTGGGGAGACAGGACTGTCAGCTTCCTCGCCCTGCCACACAGACCCCTGGTCTGGCTCGCCAGCTCCACAGCTCAGCCGCCAGGCCTGTTCCGCTCCCCGGCAGCCAGCTAGAGCAAACGGTGGGGTGGAATGTGGCTCCCCAAGCCAGGGAATCAGAAGGAGAACAGCTCACTCCGCACCGAGGCAGCTGGTGCCTGTCTGAGAGTAGAGACTGCGCTGGATGGGCCGCAGGGCTGACCCAGCCTGGCGTTGCCCGGGGCTCATCCCTGGTGCTGGCACGCAGTCTCCCAGCCCCTCTGGGCCTGGCAACACTCACGCCAATCAGCTGAAGGGGAGAAGCGAGAGGTCCTTTCCCCAGCTGGTGCCGTGCCATCCAGCGCCCCTGGCTCCAAGCCGGGCCAGGCGGCAGAGCAGCACTGCTCGCACAGAGATGCTTCAGGCCAAACACCAGGGAGCAGCCTTTGTGTTCTCATCTCACACGGGTTTGCTGAAGGCTAGAAGGGCAAGAGGAGTGAGGCCTTGTCACGCCTGGACACACACACGGGTCCTCAGTAACACCGAGCTCTGCACAGCACCTCCAGCTGTCTCCATGTTCCCGCCACCTCCAGGCTCCCGCATCCCATGGGCTCAGCCAGGAGCCCGGGCCATCGGCAGCCTGTGGCCCTTCGCGCTGGCACAGCATGGCAGCCAGACGCCCCGCGGCTCTCGTGCCCCCTGAGCAGAATCCAGCGTCTTGCTGGGTGGTTCTCCGCAGAGCACCGGTGCCAAGGAGCCAGCAGCTCTGCCCAGCTACACCACGACCTCCGAGGTGCCAGGGAAGCTGCAGCCGAGCCAGCAAAAGGGCCGTTGGTGCATGAGGCCACTGCTCAGCGGCTTCCCTGCACGGAGGCGTCCCGGCGCCCACTGGTTTGCAAGGCTGGGTCAGTTCTTTCAAAGCTAAACGGGAAGGAGTGTTTCAGGGGCAGTTGCCAGGCGAGGCTGGCCTGGATCCCACGGCTGGGAGGCGCAGAGCCCGCCTCGGCTTTTTCTTCGTTACGGTTCCCATTAAAGCAGGGAACAGCAAGGTCAGGAGGCTGAGGCAGCCGCCGAGGTTCAAAGGCAAGAATCAAACAGCCGCCATCAGCACGAAAAGTTTCGCTGCGGAAGCCACTTCCCAGGCTGGGAAAGCAAATGGCTCTGTGCTCCCTTGGCCGGTAGCCAGAGCTGGAGGAGACGCCAGGACCCTGGGCAGCCCCAGGTACCACCGGCTGCTCATAGAAACCAGTTCATACCACAGAGGGGGCTGCAGAGCCCGCTCCTGCCCCACTGTGCTAGACGCAGCTGCGCCAGGCAGTGCCCACGCGGCAAACAGGGACTCCGGGCAACGGCACGCAGGGACCGAGGCACGGCGCTTGCTGCACACCCCCTGTAGACCAGTGTCGCTGGGCGAGCTCCACGCTGTGCTTTGCTCACGGGCTGCTCATCTCCCTGCTCCGTGGGCTCTCACCGGATCCAGGCTGCCAGCCCTCAGACACAGCCGCACCCTCCCAGCCTGCGCCAACACCCAGCCTTGTTGAAATAAATTACACAGATATCTCACGGAAAGGAGGGGCCGCACTGGGCGGGCGAGTGGGCCCACAGGGCTCTGCCCTGGAGCTGGCAGGCTGCACACGCAGAGGGAAGCAGCCGGCTCAGAGGCGGGATGGCTGTAGGGCGGCTGCGTGGTGCACAGAGCCCTGAGGCTGGCCTACAGGCCCAGCCAGACCCCGACTGCCCAGCTCACGCTGCCTAGGCACAGAACAGGAACCCGCGCTCGCAAACATCGGGCCCTGGACGCCCTCGGCTCCCACAGATGCCAGAGAGGGCTGCAGTGCTCAGCACCCCCAGAATCAGGCCCTGGGCCACAGGCAGAAGCCCAGACAGTCCCCCACAGAGAGAGCAGCAGGGGGAGATGCCACCAATAATGCTGCCCCACGTCCTGCAGCGCCTCCTGCTGGCAGGGGACTGGAGAACATGGGCCATAGGCTGGCAGGCCCCAGTACCAGCATGCCGGTGCTGGCTGCTGCTCGGGGTTGGGCAAGGGAAGAACGGGTGAGATTGTGGCAAACGTGGAGAGGGACACGCCGCCCCCCCCCGACGGTGTCAGCGCAGCACCCCTCTGCCACCAGCCCGGCCAGACTTACACCCCGATCCATCCCTCATTGTTTAAAGACTCTTGTCCACAGCTGCGCTGGGAACTTCTGAAAGAGCTTCACGGGGAAGAAGGAAATTTATGATCCAGCTCTGAAGCCCCAGTCACATCAGGGGCTGATCCGTCTTCCCGGGGCTGAGGATGAAATTAAATTATTGTAAAATAAATCTGTAAAAATGATGAAAAGACCATCAGCTGACGGCGGGGGAGGGGCGCGGGAACGCACCGGCTGCCGTGACGGATGGGGCTCCCCAGGTGATAAAGCGCCGGGGGCCGGGCAGTGTGGGTTTTTTTCACTGTAATCTCACTAAAGAGATGCTGTTTACAGGGAAAGGAAATTGCATTTCAAAGTTAAAGGGAAAAAATGGAACTGAGTCTTCCAGGGACTGGATTTATGTACCAGACGGTCCCAACTACAGCAGAGCGTGTGACTGCCTGGGGTGGGGGCCAGGAGACAGGCAGCCGGGGGAGGGGCACAGGGGGGGGAGGTGCCACCATGCCCGGTGTGCAGGGCTGCTGCGCGAGGCTTGTGCCCACACCGGAGAGCTCGGCCGGTCCTGAGTGGGCACTGTCTGCGGCTGTCCTATTCCAGACCATGGTGGGGAGCAGGGCCTCCGGCCGCAGAGGCCAGGGCTGTGCAGTGAGGATGGCGCCCGGCTGGCCAACGTTCCCGATCGTGCTCACGCCACGGCTGGCATCTCACCATTGCTGCCCGCTGTGGGGTGGTCGCTGCTGCCACAGAGCGTCTTGTGGCCACGCTCGGAACACGTCCCATAGTGTGACGGCCGGGGGATGCCAGGCTGTGACACCCGTGTCCTGGGGGTGGCTGTGCCTTGGGAGGCCCAGCCAGCTGCCGACCCCGGGGAGAAGCGGTAGGTTAGGTTTGATTCTGTGGGTACATTGACACTGCCACATGGGCTCACAGGGCTCGGGGCTGTTTCATTCTATGTAGACATTTGGGCTGGGGCTGGGGCCTGGGCTCTAGGATCCTGCGAGGTGAGAGGGTCCACAAGCTTGGGCTGCAGCGCGAGCCAGAATGTCTACACCACAGCTAACCAGCCCCTTAGCCCGCCCCCACGAGCCGTCTCCTGGCACGGGGCAGCCAGGGGTGTCCGACTGCTGTGTAGACATAGCTCTGTGTCCTAGCACAGGGTCACTCGGAGCAAAGCTCCAGCTCATGTCAGGAGCCCCATTATCCCGGCTAATGCCAGGGAGAGGAGCCTGGGCAGCCTGAGCACCACAAAGTGGGGTGCATCGATCCAGCCCTGGAAGCTGATTAGTACAGAGCCTCCCTGCTAAGACCTGCAGGCCTGTATCAGCCACCTGCTAATCAGGGATGCAGACACCTCCCAAGGAGCTTGCCAGCCTCTGGGAGCAAGGAGTGGGGCGGTGGTTCCGGAGCGGCCATCGCAGAAGGCAACCTGCCATTGCTGCCTGGTGGTGGCCCGAGGCCGTGCCGCTCAGAGAGTATGCCGGGGGCACTGGGCTTAGGCCTGGGGCTTTGCAGGCAGCGCCGTTTCAAGCCTTGGGCTCTGCTCTGAGCTGGCATGAGCCACACGCACTCGGCTTCCCGAGGAATTAGGACCCTGCAGCCCAAACGGGCATTGTGGTGCTCAGTCCTCTCCAGATTCCCCATCTCCAGCTCAGCCTCCAGGGCCATCTTCTCCAGGAGCCCCTCGCCGTTCGCTTTCCTGGAGGGGGGTTTCTCAGGGGGCAAACAGAAGCGGGAGTTGCAGGTTTGATCTCGGCCTCCAGACACATGGGACACGACACCCCGCTGGAGACTGGGGACCTGAGCCGTCCTGGAGCCGCAGATCCCTGTACCAGAGCCCTAGGCACTTTCTGTTACGACAGCAACAGAAGTGACTTTGCTGCCACCTCCCGCTGCCTCTCAGGGTGGCCCCAGGCAGTGGGGTGAGGAGAGGAGGAACCGGCCAGTGCTGGAGACTCCTCAGAGGTGCTGCACGCCATGAGAGGGGGCTCCGGCCCAGTGCGAGGGATACAGGAGGGTCAAAGGGAGGAGCTGGTGGCAGGCGGGTGGGCTGGTGGGAGAGATGTACAGCAGGGCGTGCCCATGCCAGAGAGTGTGGATACTGGCACATGGCCCCTGGCTTCTGAGCACAGTCCCCTGGTGCACACGGGGGGCTCTACATGCTGTTAAATGCCTCTCCCGTGGGTCATTCTCTCCCCGTGCTCATTACCCGTGGCTGGTGGCTGCCACCCCTGCGGGTGTTAAGGCTGCCAGCATTTCTGGAGCCCTTTGGGGGCCATGCAAGGAAACGCTGGGTGTAAATTAGTCTCATAAGAGCCCCCACGGCTACAGGGACACACTGGAAAACAGCCACTTGAGCTGCTAGATCGACGGGTCTCACCAGACCGCCAGGCATGAATCAAACATTGACCCACCGTGCTAGGAAAAACCACCCGCCCGCCTGCACTGCCTCCATTCCCCAGCATGGTCTTTGCCTCCGGCCCTCAGGGGCATCACCTACCCATGCCCTGGCGCCCCAGCTCTCAGGCCAAGAAAAACACGTACGGCGCAGGAGCTGCTAAGCACACGCTGCCCTTCCCTAGCCCCAGTCCCAGCCCCCAGCCCCAGCCAGATTTCTTACGCAGAGGTCAGCCCCAGCACCCCAAAGCAGTTCTGAGGCCCATCCTGCTGCCCAGTGCCCTGGCTTGCAAGGCCCCTGCAGCAACAAGACCGTAATAAACCTCCATGATCAGGCCCCATCTAATGCCCCTCCAAGGCCCAGCCCATCAGGCGGGCCCGGCACCCACAGCTGTGCCCTACGCATACATCAGCCAATGCACAATGTGCCTCCCAGGGGAGCCAGTTTTCCTCTGTCTATGCCGTATCAATGACTGCAGCTTGTCTGACAAGGCCTAGAGCTGCGGGGTCCCATGGCACCCCCAAAGCATGGCCTGGCAAGGACTGTAGCCTATCGATCTCAAACAAAGTGTGTCTCCTCACCATACATCCCAGGGGTCCTGGCAAACCCTGTGTAGCCTGATTCTGGGACAAGAATCTTACTCCCTCTGATCAGATTAATTGGTGAGCCTCTAACCCCTATTAGTTACACACGAATATTAATCTCCGACAGTCAGGAATTGGATCTTGCTGCAAATGCTACAGGGCAGCCAGGTTAATGGACCCACAAGTGCTCCGTGCCACGGGATGCAGGGTCTCTGCTTGCTGCAAAGCTGGTTCCTCTTCTCCCCTGAGCCAAGGGCAGTGCAAACCCCAGTTGAAGCTTGGAAGAAGGAAGTCCCGCTAAATGTACCCAATCAGGCCTGGGGCTCTGCCTGTGCAAACACAGAAGTGAGGAGGGACAAAGAGGGGCCTCAGCCATTGCTCTCCAATCTGAAGCCAAAAGGTACCCACCACTTGGGGGACAGTTCCAGGTTTCATAGATTTTTAAGGCCCTAAGGGGTCCATTCTAACCTCTCGCAACACCCCAGCCAGAGAACGTCACCCAGGGACTCCTGAGGCCACCCCAGAGCTTCCGTTCTGGATGCGCCTAGACAGGCATCCACTCCTGATTTAAAGACTCCAAACATCAGCGAATCCACCTGTGACAAAGTGGGACTGTTCTTAATGTTTCCTCTGAATAGTGTGGGGTGCATCAGTTTCCCATGCAGTTCTTAAGTATCTAGGGGTGGGATAAGGGTGTATGATCCTTGCAGAGCCCTAGAGGGCAGGTGTGTGCAGGGGGGCTGGACACAGAGAATGGCCGACACCCTATTTCCTGGCAACTGATGCCCTGGGCCCTTCCCCCTGCAAGGTGAGAGCTAAAGGGTTAGAGAACAAAGGAATCAGGTGCCCTTCTGGCCCGGGAAAGGGACAAAGCCCAGAGGAGGAGGGGCGGGACAGAGTTTCAGTTTGGGGCTGGCTGGAGACATAGAGTGAAGGGCAGACGTGGTTGTCTGGCTCACTGCCCCCCAAAATGGACCCAGCTGAGGGGTCCCGTTCTCTGCACCTGCAAGCTCTGTTTTAGACCATGTTCCTGTTGTCTAGTAAATCTTCTGTTTTACTGGCTGGCTGAGAGTCACGTCTGACTGCGGAGTTGGGGGGCAGGACCCTCTGGCTTCCCCAGGACCCCGCCTGAGCGGACTTGCTGTGGGAAGCGCATGGAGGGGCAGAGGATGCTGAATGCTCCGGGGTCAGACCCAGGAAGGTGGAAGCTGGGTGATCTGTGTGCCCTGCAGACAGGCTACTCCCCGAGAGGAGACTTCCCCAGAGTCCTGCCTGGCTTCATGGGGAGCAGTTCCAGAGCATCGCCCAGGGACTCCGTGACACCACCATGGCTAGAGCCCTGTGGGGCCGTGGATATAAATCAGCATCCATGGAACCGCAAAGCTCTCCTGGGAACCGCAGCAACAAAAGGAGCAGAACATGGGGCTGCAGCTCCCCCGAGCCAGCGCCCTGCACCGGCAGCTCCTCTGGTGCGGCCGTACTGCCCGCAGCCCTGCCACGCAGCTCTCTGCATCTCCCATCCGGGGGCGTGCACACGGCTTGAACACAAGAGCGTGACCACGGACAGCTGCTGGTGAGCCTGGTGTCCGCCCAGCCGCGCTGGTGGCGCTCCTGGCGCGGGGCGCTGGCTCCTGCGAGCAGCCCCACGTTTGGCTCCTTTTGCCACTGTGGTTCCCAGGAGAGCCCGGCGGTTTCTGTCCGCGCAGGGCTGTAGCCATGGCCCTAGCTCAGCGGTGCCAATGGTTCATTCCCCTCTCTGGTAAAAGATGCACCTTAGCTGTCCAGTCTGAACTTGCCTGGCTTCTGCTTCCAGCCACTGGATCTCGTTCTGCCTTTGTCTGCCCAACTCAAGAGCCGCCTGCCCTCGGAAAGCTCTCCGCACGCAGCTACGTACACATACCCCGCCTGCCAGCTGGTGTCTGCAGCCCCTTCTCCAGACTCAAACACCCCCCACCCCGAAACGACATCCCACCTCGGGCACCCTGACAGGCCGGGCTCGCCAGCACCGGGCCTGGGCTTTAAACCAGAGAGCGTTTTACTGGGGGGAACAGCATGAACTTGGGGGAAAACAGCCATTGCTAGACTTACAATGTCGGGTCAGACTCTGCCTCCCCTGGTCCTTGACCAGTCTCACTCCTTTCTCCCCACGCAGGGCTGCCGGAGTGGGATGCAGACAGGTCAGGGCTCTCAGGGTGTGGCCAGGGCTCTGCCAGCTGCAGTGAGTTTCTTGTAGACAGGGAAGCCTGCCCCACATTGCACCGGCCTTCTCCGCTCTGGGCTGCCTGTTGGTCTGCATCAGCTGCCACTCGGCTCTCTGCAGAGGGATCCGTAGCACCTCAACGGAGCAGCCACCCCTGCAGCATACGAGCCCCTTTTGCTCCTGTGCCAGGCACCCTCGCCCAACCCTGTCTCCCTGCACGGGACCCCAGGTGCATTCAGTGCCCAGCTCTTCTCCTTTCATTCCCCGACAGGGCCATCAGCTTGAATCATCCCGAACTTCCCTGCGCTTTACCCCAGTGCCCCCAGCAGTCCCTGAACTGCCTGGCCCATTCAGCCCGTTCCCTTGGTGGAGGCATGGAGTGCCTTCCCCAACGCAGCCCAAGGCCCCCCAGAGCGGGGCTCCAGGACGGCGCGGCGCCCTCTCAGCTGGCCGTGGGCAGGTGGCGCTGTGCTGGCCTCGCTCTGGGAGGCAGGTTTTCCAGCCCACCACTCTTTCCTGGGGCTCTTCTCTGAACTTCCCCATCTTGCAACATCCTTTTGGAAGGGTGGCCCCAGACCTGAGCTCAGCGTCCCGCGCTGGGCTCGCTGCACTGCATCCAGCGGCCAGAGCATGTTCCCACCCCAGGGCCTGGCGTCCGTGCTCAGTGACCAGGCGCCCTGGGGGCTGCAGTCCAATGGACTGGCCCCAGATTGAGGTTTGGGTCAGGCCCACCACCCTCATCACTAAGAGCTTTACCAGCACAGCCAGTCACTGCCCCCAGCCCTGCCTTTGGGCCAGGCAGCGTGAGGGAGCTCCCCTGGGCAGACGGGGAGCCAAGGCAGAGCGGTGAGAGATTTGCCCACAGACACAGAGGAAATAAGCTTCAGAGCCAAGAGTAGATCCCAGGAGTCCTTGCTCCCAGCCCTATGTTCCCAGCATGTGCTGGCCTGTTTCAGGAGAGCTCAGGGTCATTGCACAGCACAGCACAGCTCAGGGGACGTCAGGCAGAGAGGGCTGGGGTGCTGCCATGGTGTCAATACATCAGCTGCTGCTGCAGGGAAGGACCTGGGTGATGCAGCGTGGGACAGGCGCATCCGCCAGCATCTTGCTATCAGCTGGGCATTCGCAGCTTGATTGACTCTGCAGAGAGCTGCCTTTCCAGACAGCATGCCCATGTCACAGAGTCCCCGGGCGATGCTCTGGAACTGCTCCCTACGAAGCCAGGCAGGACTCTGGGGGAGTCTCCTTTCTCTGAGCAGACTGTCTGCAGGACACACAGCTCACACAGCTTCCACCTTCCTGGGTCTGACCTCGGAGCCTCCAGCCTCCCCTGTCCCTCCGTGCGCTTCCCACAGCGAGTCCGCTCAGGCGGGCTCCTGGGGAAGCCAGAGGGCCCTGCCCCCCAACTTCGCAGTCAGACGTGACTCTCAGCCAGCCAGTAACACAGAAGGTTTATTAGACGACAGGGACATGATCTAACACAGAGCTTGTAGGTGCAGAGAACCGGACCCCTCAGCCGGGTCCATTTTGGGGGGCAGTGAGCCAGACAACCCTGTCTGCACTTCACTCCATGTCGCCAGCCAGCCCCAAACTGACTCATCCTCCAGCCCCTCCTCCTCTGGGCTTTGTCCCTTTCCCGGGCCAGGAGGTCACCGGATTCCTTTGTTCTTCAACCCTTTAGCTCTCACCTTGCAGGGGGAAGGGCCCAGGCCATCCATTGCCAGGAAACAGGGTGTCGGTCATTTATGTACCCTGGCCCTTTGCTCTGCAACAATCACACCCCCTTATCCCACCACCTAGAGACTTTAGAAATGCCATGGGGAGCTTGAGGCACCCCTACAGTATTCAGAGGAAACATTAAGAACAGCCCCACTTCGTCACAGCCCACTAGCTCCATTACCATCAGGGCAGCAGCCATGGCCCTGCAGGGGTTCCCCCCCGCAAAACAAACAGGGCAGGGCAGTGTGCAAAATCTGAGAGTCATAGATTCCAAGGCCAGAAGGGACCATTATGGTCATCTAGTCTGACCTCCTGGATAACACAGACCAGGGAACTGCCCTGAAGTAATTGCTAGAGCAGATCTATGAGAAAAACATCCAGTCTGGATTTAAAATGGTCAGTGATGGAGAATCCACCAGTATCCTTGGTAACTTGTTCCAATGGTAAATTACTCTCACTTAAAAATTTACACCTTATCTCCACTCTGAATGTGTCTAGCTTCAACTTTACTGTGTTGCAGCTTTTGGGGCAGCCCCTCTGCTTGGGCGGTGCCCGCAGTGCCTGGGGGTGAACGGAGGGGGCAGGGACCAGTGTGGACGTCTCCACCGCACGGGGGTTAATCCCTGCTGGCTTCTCGCTGCACCGCACGCTCTGCCTGGGTGGGGCAGAGCGGAGCGAGCTGCTGCCCCCGACGTGCTGAGGCGGAAATAAGGAGTTAGCGAGTGAGCAGACATTCAATAACTCATGGTTACTGACCTGCGACAGGAACAACGGAAAAGAATAATACCAGAAAATGCGGAGACGCCTGAAATCGTTAGGCCAACGGTTCAAGCATGGAGCGAGCACACCGGGGGAGCGGGCAGCGAGCGTTTCACGGCTAGCTGGACAGGTCAATACTAGCCCTGCCGGAGCTCCCCGCCGCCCCTCCCCTGCATTAGCCCCTAGTACCCCGGGGCCCTCGCTGTCTGCGGGCAGCTGGTGGCTCCCGCGCTGCACACATGCACTTCTGGGGCAAGGAGCCGGTTCCGGGGGCACTTGCCAGGCTCCAGCACCTCAGTCCTTCGCCCACGCCGGGCCGGGCCTGCACCAGGGGCGCCATTCGCTCCTGTGCCCCCACTGGCCCCCCAGGGGCCGCGTCCGACAGCCTCTGGCACAGCAGCCCAGTCGCCGGTGCCTGCCCGGGCCCTGGGGCGCTGCCGAGCTCTCCTGGCCCCGTGTCGCCCCGGGCCTCGCACGCTGTCAGTGCTTTACCACGCTGCCTTTGCTGCGTGGCTCCAGCCTGATGGATAGCTGCTCCCGCAGGCTGGCACTCAGCGCAGGGCCATGTTCCCCTGGCGTGATGGCTCCAGGCAGCCAGGAACCCTGCCTCACTGCCATTGACTCAGGTGTTGTGACCAGCCCTTCCGCCTCGGGGGCTCGGAGCTTCTCTTGTGTTAATTGGAAGCTTCAGGATTTTATCTGCCTGTGTTCAGGCTAAACCCCTCCACCCCCCGCATGCTACCAACAGCCAGAGCCCCTTTCCCACTGCAAGTTTGCTACTGCCTGAAACCTCCCCACCCTGTGACCCAGAGTTAACCCCTTGGGCGCCCAGCCCTGGAACTGCCTCCCCGCCACACCCAGCTGAGCTCCTGGCAGCTGTAAGGAACGCGTGACTTGTGGGCACGACGCAGGGCCAGCAGCCAGAGCGAGGGGAAGGGGGACTGAAGCAGTGCTCCCACCTCAGGAGGCAGGGCCAGGTGGAAAACTGGACCTTGGGGATTAGATCCTGGGGCCTCCCAGCCTGGCAGATCAGCACACGGGGCCTTCCCCGCACCAAGCTACACGTGGGTGCATCTGGGGCAGCATCAGGAAAGCTGCTGCCTGTCGGTCCCCTGGGCTGGCAGTAGGGCCCCCGAGGGGTCTGCTCTGGACCTGCAGGTCGGCCGTCTCCCAGGCCCTGACCCAGCAAACAGACAGGAGGGGCCTGGCCAGCGTAGCCTGCTGGTACCGGGGCTAGGGGCTCGAACGACCCAGAGCAGCAGGGAGACCAGGGCACAGTCTCCAGCCTCAACAGGGGCATCAGCACGAGGAGAAAAGCTGCCTTCCTACCTTGCGTTGTGAGAACGGGCAACAACACCTGTGCGGGTTGCACACCAAGCCCCAGGTCCCGGGAGCCCTGCCCTGCAGAACACAGGTTCCCTGCACCCCGCCAGGACAATGTAGGGTCTCTCCTCCCACCCCCACAACCTGCTCCCCCCATTCTCACTGTTAATCCTGCTCTAACCATCCCCAGAGTCACCTAGGGACTTACTCTGCCTGCCCACAGACGTGCACAGAGCAATGCCCTGCCAGGGCTGGGCACACGCCTGCAGGCCAGCGCCCAGTGGTACGTGGAGGGTGCGGGAGGAAAGGGCTGTCTCCCGGGGTGATGAAATCGCTGCGCTCTGCCCTTTCTGGCAGCTGGGGTGGGGGCGGGTTCTGTTACCCCCCTCTGGTGCGGCTTTCCGCACCGTGCCCTGCTGCCCAGGGAAGCCGGGTCCTAGGGAAATGAAGCGAGAACAAAGCCAGGGGAGGGCACCCAGGAGCCAGGATCTCATTTGTGCCCAGTTCAGCGCAGCTGGTAGGTGACAGGTTACAGATGCCCACTGCTGGGCCGAGAAGTGGCTATCTGCCTCTGCAGTCACCCAGCACCCCGCCACTACCCCCCGCCCCCCGAGGCAAGGCTCCCGCCGCTGTATGGACCAAGGGCACCTGTGAACGCAGGGGGTCCGGCTGGCGGGACGTAGCTGTCCCACACCCCAGCAACCCCTGGCATGCCCCGGAGCTCTCTGGGAGATCAGCCTCGCCCAGGCAGATCTCAAACCACCAACCAAACCATACCAGCCCTGGCACCAGGCTCTCCTGGGCGTCCATCACACTTGTACAAGCATGGCCAGACCGACACAGCCCCCAGTCCAGCCATCTCCCACGACACGCAGGGCCGCCAGCCAAGACAGAGCCTGGCCCTGGGTTTCTGGCAACAAGCCAGGGAGCGATGGCGTTCCTGCATGAGCAGGAGGGACCCCAAGCCAGCACCAAGGACAACGGACCATCCCCTGCCCTCTGCCCAGTGCGGCACTAGGGAGAAGCAAGCGGAGGGTGGCCCCAAGCCCTGGCACCAGGCTGGGCACATGTGAAAAGCCGCAGGGTCCCACTGGCCTGGATCCTAGCTCCGTGTCCTGTCACTCCAGCCCAAGAGGGCAGTGAAGGCGGGGGCTGGGTCCGAGACCGCTGCCCTCCCTGCTCGGAGTCTTTGAGCCACTGTGTATGCAGCCCTAGGTTTGGCAGGGCCCAGGGAGCCTCTGGGCCCCGCAGTGTCCTTCCCTGGGATTCACATTCCCAGGTCCAGCAAAGGAGCGAAGAGAAAACCCAGGGCGCAGCCGCCCAGGTGTTGGCAGAACACCAGAGACAGGTTAACACGTCGGGCCGGGAGCACCTCCTGCGGAAACCCACCAGCCTGTGGAGCCGCGGGGGTGTCACTGCAGGGGACAAAGGGGCAATCGGCAGCGAGTGGAACGGAGCTGGGCCTCAGGAGGGGCTGGCTGAGGAGGAGGAATCGGAGCAAATTCTCTCGTGGCAAGCGCCAGACTCAAGGGGCTGCGCATCCTGATTGTGCGAGAGGAGCAGGTGTAGGAGCGGCCAGGCTGCCTCCCCTCGGGGGGCGTGGGAGTCACACCCCTAACTCCCCCGGGAACACACTGGCCGGAAGGACAGAGACAGGGAGCTGGGGGGTGGCCAAGAGGGCACAGCCCTGGAGGAGGAAGCAAATCAGAGCACCCCCCTCCACTGCCTGTGGGGGCGCGAGCTCTCGCTCACGTCTGGGGAGCCGCTGTGCCCCCTCGGGGCTCACTCGCGCACTGGCGGCCCCCCGGAGGGCAGGCCCGGGGGCCCTCAGCCTGGCGTCAGCACTCTCCGCGGGGAGAGGGAGCTGCAGGGGAAGGCGGCAGCCGCTGGGCTCCCCAGGGCCAAAGGCAGAGGTAGGTGTGAGGCGAGCAGTGGTGTGTCAGCAGGGGGCACTGCCCTCGCCCCGGGGCAGCTGTGGACAGCAGAGCCAAGGAGCGCCAGCTGCAGACACCAAGGCTGTCCCGCTGAGGCCCACGGGTTCACTAGCCCCCCAGATGCTGGAAGCCAGCGGACGGCGACAGGTCCATACACCCGTGGAGCTCAAGCCTCAGGTCCCTGCCCCAGGCACACGGCAAGCTAGGAACTGGGCGCCTGGCTCGAGCAGCCCTCCTGCACACGCCTCATGCTCCAGCCAAACTCCCCAGGGCACATGGCCGTGGCTTCACACAGACCCCAGCGCCCAGCTGCCGGCCTCCACTCAGAGGAGGGCCCAGGTACAGGCAGCTGTCCTCGATGACTGGCACTTGGTCCCTCCGATCTGGCAGCCCCGTCCCACTACGCTGTGGCAGATGGCGAGATCTGCTGATGCCGAGACATTCCTCGCCATCTGTAAGATTTAATTGACTTCCTGCAGAAGTTTGTTTTTCTTAAATTAAACCAGTTGTGAGGATAAAATTGTTAATTAAAAGGCCTTTTGATTAGATAGACAAATATTTACCAATTACGACTGACCCCAGCCATCCTTTTTTGTCTGCAAACTCAACAATCAGCAGTTATCCCAACAATTACATTTGCTCTGATGAGTTTTCCCTTCATAATCTTTCCCCTGTGAGCAGCTCTGCAGCTCTGGGCGAACCAAGCAGGAGTGGGAGCTCGGTGCTGCTGCGTGGATGGGCAATCAGGCAGCGAGGGGCACACAGCCTCCATGCATCGACACAGCCTGCACGCCGACCCAGCGCTCCCGCCTCAAGTAACACACTCCAGGCCTTTCGCGCTCCAGGCACGGGAACAACGTTTCACTCACTCAGCATGTTTGTGCCATCCTGAGTGTGCCTGTGATGAACAGACGTGTGTGTTCAGCATGCGCCCGCCCAGCTGTGCTTGTGAATTGTGTCACTACCGCTCTTGCCAAGGGGATTCGGGGGATTCAGTCAATTTCAGCCCCAGCATCTCACATTGGGAGGCCGCGTTTGTGTCTGGTCTCAGGGCCCAGGATGAGTAAATCTGGCTCACGCTGTTTCCAGGGGCGTGCAACGGAGCCACGGCACCAGGGTGACGTGCAGTCGCCACTAACATGGTGGCAATGGCACGCCCTGACGCCAACCTATTCAGTGTATGGGGTGGCTTTTCCAAGGGCGGGTGCTCAGCACATCCTGGCAGCCAGCCCCCGCCAACGATTCCCAAGCTGGGCACTTGAAGGCACTAGCTACTGCTGAAGATTTTTGCCCCAAACTCCAACTTGGCCATCAGGATGTATCACCTCCAAGTTCAGGTTTCAAGGCTCAAATTGGCTAGTGCAGGGGGTCAGGAAGGAACAAATTCCCCACCTCCTCCATGTGCAGCATTGCTCAGTGGGCCACATGCAAATAAATACACTTAGTTTAATGATGCGGGATTCTTCAGTACTGGACAAGGCCTGAGGCAGGATGCTGATTAGGAGCCAAAGGGACTGAGGCTGAAGCCACAGGGGTAAATTAAATCAAAACTCAGTTTGTCACCAGGGTCCTTGGCGCATTAGAAGGACGAGGCGACTTCTCATTCAAGGTGCACAGACAGTGTCAACCAGCTAGACAAGTCGGCCCTTCCTGCTAGCCAGTCCACTGACAAATCCCTTGGCCCTTTGTCAGAGGGCAGCAAAGGCCTTTCCAGTCATTGCCCAACCCTTGCATGGAATGGGTGCCCAGACTGCAGGTGGAGGAGAGCGGCACAGAGAGGAGAAGGGACAGGCCCATGGCAGTGCAGCCAGCAGCAGAACCCAGGAGGCCCGCGGCCCAGTCCTTGCTCACTTGCTTCTGGCTGGCTTTGCACGTGACTTTTCCCTTCTCCAGGAGCAGGCAGGCATGTGCGAGAGGATTATGCAGAGAGCTCCCGAACAGGCCCATTTCAACCACTCCTTCCCCACACACCCAAAGAAGCTGTGATCCAAGCTGGGTCAGTCCCACCTTGGGCTGGAGCATCGACGCTTTCCTTCCCCCTCCTCCCCCCGCCGAGGAGCATGCCATTGGATCGGGCCGTGTGGACGCAATGGACGCGGTAGTGCCATAGTGTAGACACTTCCCATGGTGCCATGGGGGGGTTTCTGTTGCCATGGGGACTCCACCTCCCCAAGAGGTGGTGGCTAGGTTGATGGAGGAATTCTTCTGGGGGTTGGGCTGGCACAGTGTCCGCACAAAGGGGTAGGAATTTTTCGCACCCAAGTGATATAGTTAGGTCAATCCAAATTCTAAGTGTAAACCAGGCCCCAGCATTTGAGTCAGATCCTGATTCTTCCAGTAGCTGCTAACATGCTCTGGAGGGGTGTGGTGGCAGGTCAGCCCCTGGGGGCTCCTGTCAAACCACAAACAGCAGGAAATTCCCATTGACTAGAAATGAGAGGACCCAGTCCTCTTTGGGTAGCCAGCTGTTGACTTATGGTCCCCAATATAAATAGTGCCTGCGGCTCTCCAAAGCCGGCTGGCTCCCTCTGCCCCAGGGTGGTTTGCATTTGAGTTTTTTTATTTATTTTTGTTGACAATTCTATCCTGTGCTGTCATGTCACATCTGCGGACGGATGTCAGGCGAGGAGACGCTGGGTCTATGGCAGCTTGCTGGGGCGGCTGCAGAAGCGCACTCTCCAGGAGCAGCCTGTCGATTTTAATGTGGTAAGAAATTGATGGATGATTCTGAGTGAATGTTCAGTTTAAATTACCCATGTTCGGCTCCAGTCCGTGGCTAATTCATTAGACACACGTTTCTACACAAAAATAAAAAGCTTCTGCATTCATTGTGCACGGAACAGGCTGAAAGAAAAGAGCTGGAAAAGCTGCAAACTCGTCTGACAGCTCTGCTTACACAGACAGGCTCTGAATGGTTCTGACGCCAGCTGGGCTGGGCGGGCCGGTCCCCAGTGCATGGAGATGCAGGCTGGTCTCCATAGCCCTGCAGGGCCTGATCCCACACCAGCAGGTGACCTGGCGCAGCCTTTCCAGCTCTTATTGCAGGGGGCTCTGCGGAAAGCTGTGGCCATTACCTGAGCTCACGGGCCATTCTGGTGCCCAGCAGAAAGCAGCCAGTGTCTGGCACCTGGGCCAAGGGGTGGCTGGGGAGAGCTGGCACTTACAACCCTCCAATGCACTGCAACTCTCTGTGGTGTCTGGACCCACTGGCCTGCCCCGCTGCGTATGCCCTGTCAGGCCCCTGAGCGATGGGAGCTGAACGCAGCATGGAGCAGGAGCTGGGAGGGGTGTCGTGGGGGGAGCCACACGCTGCGGGGCGCGGTGGACGTGTGGGTGACGCGGCTCAGACGGCTGCTGTGATTGTCTCGCCGACACACAGAGCCACAGCAAGCAGGCCCACGGGGGCTGCTGTGGCATCAGCGCTGATGGGGCTTGCATGGGGCGGGGTGGGGTGGGCTGGTGGCCCTGCGCAGGGCTGGCAGCATGAGGATGTGGCCGGATGATGGAGTGGGGGCAAGGAGAGAGGGGCAGGCGATGGGGGGAGGTCCGGTCATGGGGTAAGGAGAGAGAAAGGCCAGGCGGCAGCGGTAAGGGGGCTGTTCAGGGCTCTGAGGGGAGCCAGGGCACAGGCGGGGGCCAGGTTGGCTTTCTGGGGCTGAAGAATCCTGTAGCACTGGCAGGCCGGGGTGTGGAGAGGAGCCAGAGGAAAGGGGGTCGTGGGCGAAGGGGACTGCGGCGCGAGAGCCGGGGCCAGGGGCCACAGGAGGGGCCGGGCGCGGGAGGCAGGATGGAGCCCTCAGGCTGTGACCAGTTAATGGCACAGCTGCGGAGCAGCCGGCCGGCCGGCCCGCCTGCCATTCTCCTGGCTCGAACGCTGTTCGACGCCTACTAATAGAGCAGAAGAGATCGAGGCGATTCCAGTAACGCTGGCGCTAAACAAAGAATGCCACACTCGGGGCAAAATAGGGTTTGAAAAGTGATTCCAAGGAGCCGGACTCCCCGGTCTCGCCACACCCCACTCAGGGAGCAAGGAGCCATTTTGTTGACAACAAATCCTCCAGGAGGGCTGGGCCTGCCTCGCCAGCGCCTGTGCCAGCCTCGCGCCAAACGGCTCGCAGCGTGAGTTGAGCCCATGGCTGGATTGCCATGACAACTGCACTCTCTGCTCAGCGCGAGAGCTACGTATTGACCAAAGAACCGGCGCTCGGAGAGGTACCAGGTGCCCTGAATATCACCCGCCGCTCTGTGTGCACACCGGGCGGGCGGCCAGCAGTGGGCAGGGCTGGGCATGGGGCCCCACAGCCGTGGCCCCAGTGCCCGCTGCTGCAGCCCCTCCGCTGTCTGCTCCCCAGCGACGGAGCAGCAGGACATGCAGCACTCAGGCTTGGAGCCCTGGTACCACTCCCAGTGCTAAAGGAGACGAAGCCACAGAAATATCCGTCCGGAACGACACGGATCCCCAGCGAGCCGCGTTGCGGCTGGGGCCGCCCTGGGACTCACTCGAGGGGTGTCCACGCTACCACGTACGTGGGTATAAGTGATGTTGTCACGGGTGTCGGGGGGGAAGAGGCCACCCATGTAGTGTAAGTTACACCGACCTACGGGCCAGCGTGCGCAGCGCTATGTCTGGGGGGGAGCGTCTCCCGCCAGCACAGCCGCCGCCCTGCGGAGATGGTTTTATTACGCTGATGGTGAGCTCTCTCCTGTCGGCGGCTGAGAGCGTCTTCACCAGACGTGCTGCAGCTGCACCGCGTCTCGCGCTGACTACGGGAGCCAGCAAACTAGCCAAACCTCCCAGCGCCCTCTTCCCGCCTTGACGAACACCCAGGGCTGCCGGGGGCAGTTTGTGTACCAGCCGCGGCAGGGTCTTTCTTTCCTGCCTGTGTAAGCGGCGTCTGAATGAGCCCTCCCCTGACATCTACTGATGAGCTGTGGAAGAGGATTTCAGGAGCTGATCTCCTTTGCTTGCCCAAATGGTCACTTTTGGCTGCTGTGGGATCCCCCCGTCTCCTTATTATTGGGGGCAGGAGCAATAAAGCGTTGTTATCCTCGTTGTGTGAATCGAGGGCAGCAGACCTGTACCTGGCATAGCCTGATTGAGGGACTCACCCACAACTAAATGGCACTCACTAGGCAGGGGACATGGGTTCCAAAGCCCACTGAGTTGAAAGAGGGTGGGGGACAGGAACTTGCACCTGGGGTGTGGGCCCCCTTTAAGGGTTCTAGACACCATTTGACCCTTCTTCTCTCCATGGTGTAATAAAAGAATTAATTTAGACTTAATTGAGAGTCTTGTTACACGCTGCAGAGCTGAAATCACTGATACCTAAGTCCAAGTATTAGACCTGTTTTGGGATGGTGTCTCTATTGCAAGAAACTGCCCAGTGTGCATTAGCAGCGAGGCTCCCCACGAACAGCTGAAACCACTGAGCGCTGTGTTAAGTGGTGGGCCCTGAACACATCTTGGTGGGTGGCTGGTGGAGAGGTGTGGCGAGTGGCCAGCAGGGTGGCTGGGGGAGAGGGTCAGAGCAGAGCCCCGCAGAGAGGTGTGGCAATCGGCCGCTGTGGCCTTGAGTGCCTGAGCAGCGGAGCGCGTGAGGTGCCTCCTCACCCTTCCACCCAGGGCGAGAGGGGAACTCTGCAGACTCACCTCTGCACTCTGGGGCTGCACTGACCAAGGACAGCAACTGCGAGTGGGGTGCACAGAAGGGTCGGGCACGTTAAAGGGACGTTTGGGTTGCTGGACTTAAGACCCTGAGGGGAAAAGGACACTGCCCAACGTACTTGGGGGTGGGTCTTTTGCTCACGGTTTATGTTTATGAGCCCTGTTTGCGGTCTTTCCCCAAATTAATGCCGAGTTACTTCCCTCCTTTTATTAAAAGTGTTTTGCTACACCCAGACTCTGTGCTTGCGAGAGGGGAAGTATTGCCTCTCAGAGGTGCCCCGGGGGTGGTGTGTAATTGTCCCAGGTCACTGGGTGGGGGCTCGAGCTGGTTCTGTGTTGTATTGGTGAAAAGGAACCCCAAGATACTGAACCCGGCCCTTGCTGCTGCTGGCTCCACCTGGCAGAAGGGTCACACCTCAATGGCAGGCTGGAGCTCCGCGAAAGGTGGGAGGGAAGACCAGGCATTTCAGGACTGATCCTGACTACAACCAGCCTTTGCTTTGTCTCTCGGTTTAAGGGCTTCCCAAAGGCTGTCTCCTGTTGACAGCTTTGGGAATTTTGCACTCTCAGTGCCTTGGGGGGGTTTTGTTCCCCAACAGTCGCCCACCCTGCTGTGGATTTTTATTCAGCCCTCTTGGATGGTCTAATACTCTTAGAGATCCATCAGAAACCTTCCACTCCAGAGGGATATATATTATCTACATTTGATAAGACAACTTAATTTCTCTCCATGTCTGTTACTGGTGATAAAACCGGGAGACTTTTATGACCCGGAGTCCTCTGTAAGATTGTCAGGAACTTATTATACAAGGTATAACTGGATTTCTCTCCGCAGATGGCTCACAGCCATGAGCTGTAACGCAATTCTGCAGCACATTTGGTGGAATAAATGCAAAGAGCTTGTTCCAGTGAGTTAGATAAGAGAGAAGGGAACATGACTCTTGCAGACTAATTCGGAATCTGATCTGCCTTTTCCTTGCTGTGAAGGACGACTTGGGAAAGTGCATTTTCATATTTAGGAAGGGGGAAGGGACCAAGGCCTGTCCGTAGTCATGTGGGAAAGCTGGCCGGATCCCCAGGAGGGACCATGCTGAGGAACTGGGCATGAGGGCAGGCCAGTGTGGCACTGCCATGGTTTGGCCCCGGCCTCTGAGGCTCTGTTCAACGCCTTGCCTCCCTGCAGTTCCCACTTGCAGCTCCAGTGGAAGGCAGAGGAAGATTTGGAGAGCAGCGTGCACAGAGAGGAAAAAGAGACGCCCCTGAGGCTGTGGGACACACGTGAGACGTTAACAGCAAAACCAGCACGCTGTGCTCCAGTTCTGCACACACCTTATACCTGGGGCCCGTGACACATTCCTCACGCTCTCCCAGTGCCTTGAGCCAAAGAGCAAAGGGTGTCAGACAAAGGGGCCAATGGTTCGGGGCCAGCACCTGCCTTAGACCCACCCAGCACATCTGATGGGACAGCAGGAAATGCCTTTTCCTGGAGTTCGCAGGGGCCAGTTCCAAACCTCATCCCTCTCCCGTGGGGATGTCACTGGAAGCTGTGGGGCTTGGTGCCTGGCTGCTCTTTGTGGGGCCGGGGCCTAGCAGTGTATTCCCTGGGATCATACGGGGGCAGGGGCACCATGGCATCCCTCCTGGGGTGCTCCTTCCACCACTGTGCTCTGTGCCCAGCCAGTGCCGTCAGCGGGAGCTGGGTGTGCCGGCTGCGCCCCAAGCTTTGGGAAGCCTGTGACTGACACGGGAGTCACGAAGGGGGAAGGGCAGGGAGTGAGTGGAGCTGGGAGTGGGGTCACATGCGGACCCCATAATGAGAATTTGGACCCCCTCAGCCTACACATGGCCACTTGTGGGGCTGTGGGCTCCCAAGGGCCAGATCCTACTGTCTGCCTATTGCACCTCAAACACGAGACGATCAGCACAGGACAGCCTGCTCGGAGTCCTTACACGTAGCATGGACCCGTCAGAGGCCAGCGACGCCAGCCCGTAGCCTGTGCGAAGCCTCCTCGTGCACCGCAGGCAGAGCAAGAGAACGCGCGGCTCCTTTGCCCTGCTCAGGGCTCGGGGCTGCAGCCAGGCCAGACCTGCCCAGCGGGCACAGGCACCAGCTCAGCGCTGCGGCTCCCAGGTGTTTAACCACAGCGCGGTTCCCCTGCTCAGCGCGGGTCTAGATGACATGGGGCTTTGAATGCCGGCGGTCACTAGCACCCCCCAGGAAGCCCAGGGTAGACAAGGGTAGGTGGGAGTGTCCAGGTGCCGAGTGCCGAGCCCTCTCCATCCACTACAGCCCCCCTGCCTCACATGGCCCGATGGGCCACACTGCTGGCAGCACCGGCATCACCGGAGGAGTCTGTGCCAACACCAGGCATCTCCCTGGGGGCCCCAGGGCTGCTCGAAGGGAGACAGAGGTGGGGACCGTCCATATGGAGAGCAGAAACTGCAGCCAGGGGAGTTCCCTGACCGGACGGGAGCACGGGGAGAAAGGCAGCTGCCAGAAGTGACTCTCGTTTACGCATTCTGCTTTTCCCAGCTGAATTGGAGCGTGGCCGCAGGCCTTCCCGCACCAGAGATGAGGGATGGCAGGTCACTTTCTAAGCCCATTACGTGCCCTGCTCTCATCCTTTACAGTTATCACCGAGCCCGTCCACAGCTGTGCCCAGATAAAAGGTTGGTGATTTTTTATTTACTTATTTTTGATGTTAGCGTCCTGTGGGCGGCGAGCCACGCGGCACGCTCATTTATCTCCATTTGCTCCCACCCGCTGCCTGCCCCTAATTTCCAGCCAGAGCCACGGAGGTGAAACCTTATCTCGCCGGTGTGCCGGCACTCACACAACACTCGTGGCCTCGCCTTGTAGAAGTCCTGACAGGGCTATTTAGTGTCAGAGCAGCTGGCTTCACAGCCTGGCAATGCAATCAGCTGCGCTGCAGCCAGCCAGCCTCACCTTCCCCGTCACAAAACCTCTCTTCTCTGCCGGGCATCGCTCCGTGCGGCTGCGCAGAGACCCGCACTCAACACCCTTGACTGCACACGCTCCTGGCGGAGGGACTTTTCCCACTGCCACGCACTGGCTCCCCGGCACTGCGGGGGCGGCCGGGCAGAGCGCGGGAAACACGACCTGTTTGCAAAGGAAACATCTAAAACCAGCCTGAGCCTGTACTGTCACATCTTCACCAGTCTCCCTGGGACTCTCTAAATACCGACCCCAGGGCCCAAACTTCACGACATACACGTGCCCCCCCGCAGAGCCACTCGCCCCCCACACACAGAGCCACTTGCCCCCCCCTCCACAGCCCCCCCACAGAGCCACTCGCCCCCCTTCCACAGCCCCCCCACAGAGCCACTCACCCCCCCCACAGAACCACTCGGCCCCCCCACCCCCCCACGCCCTCTCCACAGAGCCACTTGCCCCCCCCGGTCCCTCCCTCGCCCTGGCTAGCTAGTGCCAGGCTCCAGTGCTGCTTCTGGGGCTCGCTACTGCTCCTCCGCCGGCTTGATGCGGGTGCCCTCGCCAGCCCCTGGGCCTCCCTCCCTCGTGCACAGTGTGAGTGAAGCTACAGCTTGGACATGCTGCAGCATTTGCTTGTTGCTTTGGCATTATCCCGTCAGGCACCAAGCTGCTGAAAGCAGCCACCTCTCCCAGCGCGCTGAGGGTCTGCATGCAGAGCACTGCGGGATGGCGCGAAGCGGTGGGCGTGGTGCAGGGAGCACTGCGTTGGAGGATACGGTGGGCAGGTCCCAGGGAAGATTGGCACCGGAGGGACTGACAGTGCCGTGGCTTTGGGCTCCAAGCTCCACCTGCCCGCGCTGGGCACGCTGGACCAGTGACCCGGCCGGTCCGGCGCGCCGGACAGTTCCCGCGGCTCCCCAGTGTACCTGCCGTCCTGCAGATGGTGTCATCGCACACAGCCCCGTGTTCCTGGTCCAGCCAGGAGCCACCTGCGGGGCGGAAGAGAGTCTCCCTTTGCCTTCCTGAGCAGGAAGTAGGCAACTTCCCCCTGCTCTTTTCAATCCCGAGGGACGCTGGGTGTTCCCCTGGGCCCGCGGCGTGGGCAGGGGGCCGGCACGTGTAGCATATGATCACTGGGCAAGCGGCTGTTATGTTGTTATGGGCAGGCAGCAGGTGTCCTTCGGGAACAGGCTTAAAATTCTATAGAGAAAAAGATTAAAAAACAAGCGTCTTATCTAGAGCAGCCCCCAGTGCCAGCGAGGAAATTATGAGTCTTATTGTCCAAGGTTAAGGAGTGAGAGCAGAGGCATGGAAAGGCTGGAGATAAGATGGAATGTTTCCTATTCAAATGAATGGACTCCACGCTCTGTAATAAACGCTCAGTGTCAATCTGACAGATTAATTCTGCGCTGAGATCCATTTAGAGCGCGGGTGGGGCGGGGGAGCGGTGGCCAGCTGGAGTGGCGGTATATCTGCCTCGGCCACTTCACAATCAAATTAGAGCAGGGCAGAGATCTGAAATGACCCCCCGCCCCAAGCCCCAGGAGCATTTGCATGACAGTAGGGCCTGGGGAGGACCCCAGCTGGGCCCCGGGAAGGTTTTGTGCATCTTTGCCACAGGAAGCCGTTTGTTCCTTGCGCAGTTAAACGCCAGCCACACGGTGCCCCATGTAGCAGGGGCCGCCAGGTCCCTCTCAGTCAGTCACAGCAAGAAACAAGCCCATTCCAGCAAAGCAAACCTCTCGCTGCAGCTCGCCTCTCAGAGACTCCGTCTGCTGCAGAGACTCCTGCCCTCTGGCTGCATGGGCCGGCGTGCACAGCATTTCCTGCACTGCTGCACCAGCTCATCCCTACCTGGCCTTGCTGGGGCAGGGACCAGGGTCAGGCTCCCGAGTGACAAACAGCCCAGCCGTGGGCCTGTGCAGCCCTGGCATTACCCTGCACCTGCCACGCTGGGCAAGTGTCCATGCTGGGACACCGCCAAGCCCGGCCTCTCCCGCCTCCCAGCACAGAGCAGAGCAGGCACGTCCCTCCAGGGGCACTGAGCTCAGCCCAGGGGGTGCAGCCTAGACGACCTTACCAGCAGCAGCCGCCCCGCTCAGAGCCCAATCCAGACCCTGCTGGAGTCAGTGACAATGAACCCAGAGGCTTCAATGGGGTCAGGATTGGGCCCTCAGCCACACCCCAGGCAAATAGCATGGTGCTACCAACAGGGATCGAAGCATCGCTGGCTCATTCACTGTGGCGCCTGCCTGAGGCCTTCGCACCGTGGCAGCGGGTGCAATGGTAGCTGCTGGGCCCTGCCGTCTAACGGGGGCACTTGGCTTGGGACCCTGCCCCGGGTGGCCTTGCGACACAATGCCATCTCTCCCCAGCCCTCCCCGAGCCTCAGACCCTGCCCCTGGGAGGAGCTGGGTGAAGTGAGGAATGGAAGACGGGGCACAGAGAGGAAGATTGAGGGGCCGGCAGGTCCTGGGCTGGCAGCCATGGACGCTGCAGCCGCGCAGCTGAGTGCGAGGTGAGGGGAGCCATTTGCACAGGCAGCTGGGTGACCAGAGCTGGAGATACTGAACCTTTATAAAGAGACCGTGACAAATGACGTTCCACTGAAAATCAGAGCGAGCATGGGGAGGGAAGGGGGCAGGCGGGAGGCACTTCCTGGGGAGCAGCGTGCGCACATGAAGGTCAAATGGGAGCCAGGTCATGCTGCAGCGAGCGAGCGAGGGAAGGACCAGGAGCGAGAGCGACCTCCGGCTGCTGCAGCGGTGCTGGGGTGTGTGATAGAGAAAGAGACACATGGAACCGCTGGAGCAGCAAGCAGGGGAAGAAAGCGGCAAACAGAAAAGAGGGAAGGGCAAAGAATTGGAGAAGCGAGCAGGTGTGAGGGAGACGGGCGCTGGCCCCAGCCAGAAGGAGACAGTGCAGGAAGCAGCAAAGGGTCCTGGGAAAACCCATCAGCAAATCGAGCACAGCAGGAAGGTACGAGCCCCTCCCTGGGACCTGCCTTTGCCACACACAGAACGTGCCCCTGCCCTGGAGACCCTGAGCCAGGAGCCAGGCTCCTGGAAGACACGCGGTGGTTAACACAGCACGCTGTCCCCTCACAGTTCTCTCCATCCCTCGCAGTCCCAGGAGATACTGCCACCACCTCCCTGTGCCCACGAGAAGCCGCAGCCGCTGGCCTGGCTTATCCCGCCATCTCATCCTCCACCCATCCTCTGTCCCTCACGTGGCCAGTCTCCCCTGCCCCCAGACAGCAGGGGGCGGGGACAAGGCCACGTGGCGCTGGTGTCAGGGCAGAGTTCAGCGTGGTGGACCATCACACAGACAACGTTCATCGGCGACAGCGGGGCACCCATCCCAGCACTGCAGGCCCCAGCTGCGTACCATGCCAGAGGCTGCCGGAGATCACGTGCAGAAGACCACGCAGATGGTGTCCCAGGCTCTGCCCTCGCCCAACGCCACGCTCGGCCACTCAGCATGTCTGGGCTTTGCCAGAGGAAGAGCCACATTGCTGTGCTGTGCAGCTCCCGGCAGTTGCCATGAAGGGACAGCTGGGAGGATGGGGGAGGTGAGCCCTGTCCCTGGGAGCTCAGCGCGGGGGGCTAGTTCCCACGGGAGCAGAGCACTCCTCAGCGCAGGGGCCTGGCGCATGCTGGGCACGGATTCCCCGCAGGGCGCTTTCAGGGGTCGGTCAGCGCTGCCAGAGGTGAGTTAACAGCCAGCTCTCACTGGGCCTGCTTCGCCAGCTGAGCACGTTAACAGTCGCGGCAGCCCAGGGCCTCGGCTCTGCACGGAGCCATGCGTGCAGTCTGGTGCCCGGAGCCGGGTCACTAATGACGCTGCAGCTGGGGAGAAGCCCAGAGGGCCATGCCACGCCAGCAAGGGTTAACAGCCACCCGGAGCTGGTCTCAGAGAGCCCAAAATACTCTGCCTTAGAAATGCAAACAACATCTCAACTGCTGAGATAAAACAAGAAAATGAGTCTAAAATGCTTTTTTAAAGGGAAGTCGCAAATATAATCCTCAAAGGGCTTTTCCTTTGGACTTTAAAAAAAACCCTAATATCTTCATTTCCATATCTTTTTTAAGCTAATTTGTGGAAAATTAAAATGGTGAGCCCACAAAGGCTGCATTTTAATTGAATCTTGTATCAGCCCTTGGTGAACGGTCTCTCCTGAATTCCTTGATTAGCTCCCTCCATTAAATCATTTTTGCATCATTTAGCCGAGATACCGTCTTCAGTCGGGCGTGGGCCTTGGGGACCTGGATAACTCAGCTCTCCTCTGGAGCAGGACTCCAAATGGCACGTGATGCTCCTGAAAACAGTTTCCTGGATGTCCAGGTTTGCTGCTCTCCTTCCAAACTGTGGGCCTGCTCCCATGGCCGACACCCCCAATGCCCGAGGACTGTCCCATGTCCCCCACCAGTGACGCACACACAGAGCTCTCCTCACGGGAGGTGGACCAGTGCCTGCCCAATACTCTCGGGGGGACGGGCAGACACACGCCAGGCCCTGTGGAGCAGTTATTAGCAGTCACAGGGTTACTAACATGGGCCTCATTTCCTCCCCTGCCCCAATGCCACAGGGATGGGCTGGCAGCTGCTGTGGAAGAGTGAACTGTTTTTGGCCTCCATGGTAGCCCAGAGTCCAGCAGAGCCCAGCAGCCCCTGGCTTTCCCTTGAGTCACACGACGGTTCCTTCACCCCACGCTTCAAACTGGATTCTGCTGCAACTGGGCCCCTGGGCCCTCTGTGGCTGCAGGAAAGTCGGGGTCTGTGAGAGAGGCAGAAAGGAGCACATGGGAGAGTGGTAAAGGGGGAGAGCGGGAGGGAAGGCGGGAGAAGAGAATCTAATGCAAGGGAGAGAGCAGCTGGTGCAATCCAATGCGAGAGGGGAGAGTGAGGCAGGGCTGGGTGGGCTGCTCAAGGGGGCACCGTGCGCAGAGTTTGGGACCCGAGTCACATACATGATGGATAAACCTAAACGCCAAAGTGGGACAAATAACTTCCCTCTCGTACAAGAGGAAAACCCTGTAATTGCGTGTGTTAAAATTAAGTAAATATGTTTTTGTGAAGTGAAAAACTATTGACTAAAATGGAGTAGATAAGGGCAGTAACAGAGTGTCAGAGAAAATAAACAGATTTTAAGCAGATTTTATTTATTTTTGTTTATCTCTAATTAAAGACAGTGCACAAAGCATCCCACGTGTGTTTCTGATAGCTGTGTGAAAGCTCCACAACTGATACCTCGAGGGGTCGGATTGGGAACAGCTTGCTGCATTATCTCCTGATCGTTTTAAACTTACACAGAAGTTAAAATATGGCTGGAATTGGTGGTGGTGTATATTTTTTCCTTCCTTTCTACAGGAATTAGGTACAGTGCTCCTGTCAGCTAATTTCTAAGTTATTATCTGAAAAAGCCCCCCTGGTAAGTAGCCCCTGGAATCATGGTTAAAATTACCCCTCCCCCAAAATCTGAAATGGCGAAGGGCACAGGAAAGACACAGGGGGTGCTGTGTGGGGAGGGGGAACGGCACGGGGGGGAGGCACCGGGGGCGCTGTGTGGGGAGGGGGAACGGCACGGGGGGGAGGCACCGGGGGCGCTGTGTGGGGAGGGAGAATGGCACTGGGGGTGCTGTGTGGGGAGGGGGAACGGCACGGGGGGGAGGCAGGGGGGGCGCTGTGTGGGGAGGGGGAACGGCACGGGGGGGAGGCACGGGGGGTGCTGTGTGGGGAGGGGGAATGGCATGGGGGGAGGCACGGGGGGTGCTGTGTGGGGAGGGGGAACGGCATGGGGGGTGGTGTGTGGGGAGGGGGAATGGCACGGGGGGGAGGCAGGGGGGGGTGCTGTGTGGGGAGGGGGAACGGCACGGGGGGGAGGCACCGGGGGCGCTGTGTGGGGAGGGGGAACGGCACGGGGGGGAGGCACCGGGGGCGCTGTGTGGGGAGGGAGAATGGCACTGGGGGTGCTGTGTGGGGAGGGGGAACGGCACGGGGGGGAGGCAGGGGGGGCGCTGTGTGGGGAGGGGGAACGGCACGGGGGGGAGGCACGGCGGGTGCTGTGTGGGGAGGGGGAACGGCACGGGGGGAGGCACGGGGGGTGGTGTGTGGGGAGGGGGAACGGCATGGGGGGGAGGCGGGGGGGGTGGTGTGTGGGGAGGGGGAACGGCACGGAGGGGAGGCAGGGGGGGTGCTGTGTGGGGAGGGGGAACGGCACGTGGGGAGGCACGGGGGGTGCTGTGCGGGGAGGGGGAACGGCACGTGGGGAGGCACGGGGGGTGCTGTGCGGGGAGGGGGAACGGCACGGGGGGAGGCACGGGGGGTGCTGTGCGGGGAGGGGGAACGGCACGGGGGGGAGGCGGGGGGGTGGTGTGTGGGGAGGGGGAACGGCACGGAGGGGAGGCGGGGGGGTGCTGTGTGGGGAGGGGGAACGGCACGTGGGGAGGCACGGGGGGTGCTGTGCGGGGAGGGGGAACGGCACGGGGGGAGGCACGGGGGGGTGCTGTGTGGGGAGGGGGAACGGCACGGGGGGGAGGCACGGGGGGTGCTGTGTGGGGAGGGGGAACGGCACGGTGGGGAGGCAGGGGGGGCGCTGTGTGGGGAGGGGGAACGGCACGGTGGGGAGGCAGGGGGGGCGCTGTGCGGGGAGGGGGAACGGCACGGGGGAGGCACGGGGGGTGCTGTGTGGGGAGGGGGAACGGCACGGGGGGAGGCACGGGGGGTGCTGTGCGGGGAGGGGGAACGGCACGGGGGGAGGCACGGGGGGTGCTGTGCGGGGAGGGGGAACGGCACGGTGGGGAGGCGGGGGGGCGCTGTGCGGGGAGGGGGAACGGCACGGGGGGAGGCACGGGGGGTGCTGTGCGGGGAGGGGGAACGGCACGGGGGGAGGCACGGGGGGTGCTGTGCGGGGAGGGGGAACGGCACGGGGGGAGGCACGGGGGGTGCTGTGTGGGGAGGGGGAACGGCACGGGGGGGAGGCATGGGGGGTGCTGTGCGGGGAGGGGGAACGGCATGGTGGGGAGGCAGGGGGGGCGCTGTGCGGGGAGGGGGAATGGCACGGGGGGGGAGGCACGGGGGGTGCTGTGTGGGGAGGGGGAACGGCACGGGGGGGAGGCGGGGGGGTGGTGTGTGGGGAGGGGGAATGGCATGGGGGGAGGCACGGGGGGTGGTGTGTGGGGAGGGGGAACGGCACGGGGGGGAGGCGGGGGGGCGTTGTGCGGGGAGGGGGAATGGCACGGGGGGGAGGTGGGGGGGTGGTGTGTGGGGAGGGGGAATGGCATGGGGGGAGGCACGGGGGGTGCTGTGTGGGGAGGGGGAACGGCATGGGGGGTGGTGTGTGGGGAGGGGGAATGGCACGGGGGGAGGCACGGGGGGTGCTGTGTGGGGAGGGGGAACGGCACGGGGGGAGGCACGGGGGGTGCTGTGTGGGGAGGGGGAACGGCACGGTGGGGAGGCGGGGGGGCGCTGTGTGGGGAGGGGGAACGGCACGGGGGGGAGGCGGGGGGGGTGCTGTGTGGGGAGGGGGAACGGCACGGGGGAGAGGCACGGGGGGTGCTGTGTGGGGAGGGGGAACGGCACGGGGTGAGGCACGGGGGGTGCTGTGTGGGGAGGGGGAACGGCACGGGGGGGAGGCAGGGGGGGTGCTGTGCGGGGAGGGGGAATGGCACGGGGGGGAGGCGGGGGGGTGGTGTGTGGGGAGGGGGAACGGCACGGGGGGGAGGCACGGGGGGTGGTGTGTGGGGAGGGGGAACGGCACGGGGGGAGGTGGGGGGGTGCTGTGTGGGGCGGGGGAACGGCACGGGGGGAGACACGGGGGGCGCTGTGTGGGGAGGGTGAATGGCACGGGGGGGAGGTGCCAGGGGATTGTGTCTCGTGACAGGCACGGCATGGGGGCCCACCTGCAGGCTGAGCGCTCTCCCTGCCACATGGCACTCAGGTCACCTTGTCCTCCTGCCAACTTATGCCCCAGAGACACGCATGCTGCTGCTGTCCCTCTCTCTCCTATTTCCACGCTTAATGGGATTGGCTGGCGTTTCATTTGTTTGCGTTAATTGTCCTAGCTCAGAGGGCTGACTCCAGCGTCCCCCCTGCCAGCGGAGGGCCACGCTGGCCGCCAGGGTGGAGGCAGAGGGACAATGGGAGATTCGATGCGATCCCTGCACTGTGCCCAGAGGTAAGGGAAAGCCCAGCACCGTCAGGGGAAAGCACCTACAGCCCTGGCCCCGCAGAGCACCAGCCATGCATCTCCCCCGGGGACAGCGAGCAATAACCACGGCGAGACAGGCGCTGGAGCCTGGCACCCATCCGCACCCAGCCTGGGCACCATCTCGCCTGGCAGCCCCCCGAAGCCTTTGCAACTGACGCACCAACGGTTCTGGGACGTTGTCACGGAGTCCCCGGGCGATGCTCTGGAACTGCTCCCTGCGAAGCCAGGCAGGACTCTGGGGCAGTCTCCTTTCTGGGAGCAGCCTGTCTGCAGGACACACAGCTCCCCCGGCTCCACCTTCCTGGGTCCGACCTCGGAGCATTCAGCCTCCTCTGCCCCTCCCTGCGCTTCCCACAGCGAATCTGCTCAGGCGGGGTCCTGGGGAAGCCAGAGGGTCCTGCCCCCCAACTCCGCAGTCAGACGGGACTCTCAGCCAGCCAGTAAAACAGAGGTTTATTAGACGACAGGAACACGGTCTAACACAGAGCTTGTAGGTGCAGAGAACAGGACCCCTCAGCTGGGTCCATTTTGGGGGGCAGTGAGCCAGACAACCCCATCTGCACTTCACTCCTCGTCCCCAGCCAGCCCCAAACTGAAACTCTCTCCAGCCCCCCCTCCTCTGGGCGTTGTCCCTTTCCCGGGCCAGGAGGTCACCTGATTCCTTTGTTCTCCAACCCTTTAGCTCTCACCTTGTAGGGGGGAAGGGCCCAGGCCATCAGTGGCCAGGAAACAGGGTGTCGGCCACTCTCTGTGTCCAGACCCCTGCACACACCTGTCCTCTAGGGCTCTGCAACAATCACGCACCCTTATTCCACCCCATAGATACTTAAGAACTGCGTAGGGGAAACTGAGGCACCCCCACACTATTCAGAGGAAACATTAAGAACAGTCCCGCTTCGTCACAGACGTGCACTGCAGGAAGATGAACCAGTGAGAATTCCTGGCACTTCTCTTTGGGCCCGGATCCTTGGGGACCTGCCTGCATGGCTGGGTCTGGCAGTGCTGGAGTCTCCAGGCTGCAGCTGCCAAATGGAAACAACACAACGGAGCGCTTGGCTGCCAGGCTCCAGCCTGCTCTGTGGTTCAGGCCGTTTCCAGGCCCTGTCCCTCCGGGCCCGTATCCCGCTCCCCCTGCAGATACAGGGCCATCAGCACGACCTGTCACACAGCGCTGCACCGTGCTCGATTGGCTGGGGGCTGGGATCAGCACACGGGATGGTGGGAGCACCCCCAGGCAGGTGGCTGGTGCCAGGCATTTGCACCAGTTACTGGGGATTCAGATACTCGTTTTATGCTAGTTTTGTTTAGAAATAAAAAGGCTTCTTTTGAGAACTTAGAATTTGCCCAAGTCGTCCCAGGCGTTTGGCTTCCTGTGGTTTGAAGGATCCTGGTTTAGACACAACATTTGAAGCATCTGTGCACAGCAAGGGGACCTGCTGAGCCTGCCTGATGCTCCATCTCCCCCCATGGGCAGGCAACCCAGATCACAGCCACCAACTGACCCCTCGGAGCCACCTGGGCCCCTGGCCAGCCACGGGGTCACCACTCACAATAGGTTTTTTCTGAAAGCCCCAGCTCCTGGAGTCAGGTGGTTATGGGATACTCCACTTCCATTTAAAAACAAACAAGAAAAAGTCCTCGTGAGTGCAGAGAAAAGCCAAAACACACAACCCCAATATCATGTCAGGAGGCAAAGGAAGAAAACAGTTAAAAATATAAATCTCATGACTTTGAAGCCACTGTCCTGGCCAGCACTGCGGGGCCCTGTCCTGCTGGAGGATGCTCCCAGCCACAGGCCTGGGGATTTGGTGGGAACCAGCATGGATGCACGCATACCACACTGGTGCCAGGACAAGCCCTCTGCAAAAGCCTCCAGACTGTTTCCAACATGGCCTTTGATGGGGCCTGGCAAGGGGTCCAGCAAGATCAGCCACATTTCTGGCCTGGCACGTGCAACCTCAACCTTACGGGGTGGCCATGGCACCGCCCATGTCCCCAGAGCATCCGGAACATGGCTCACCCATGTGGGGGGCGCTGGCCTCTCTGCAAAGCAGGCTTGCCCCGTGCCTCAGCTGAGTGAGCCCCTGCTGGCTTCCCGGCCCGGCCCAGTCTCGTGGGCTTTGCCAGCGCCCCTGTCAGGCTCTCACGTCCTGCAGATTAAGACAGATTTATTTAAAGTCCTTTTCACCCCATTAGATTTCTCTGGATTAACCTTGATCTTAGTAATAGATGCTATAAATGTAAGTCCTGCTCAGGGGGATTTTAGCCATATGTTCTTGGAAGGCAGTGAGTAGATAAATTCTTAGAGACGGTCTTACTGAGTGATTAGAAAGATTTAACCTCTTCAGGGCTGAGCATCAAAGCTGTCATGTCTCAGGAACCTGCCTGCCCGGCTGCAGGATTCAACTCTGGGGCTGCCTCAGAGACCCACGCCCAGTCTCCCCTCTTCGGTGTGGGGTCGGACGGTCACCCGGGAGCTGGAGCGTCCTGGCTGGCGCAGTCAGTAGTGCTAGGAGGCCCAGGGGAGATGGGCCCATGCTGCTGATCAGAGCAACCCGTTAGCCCTTCCCAAGCCCTGTGCCTGGCGCTCACCGGGGCCCTGCCTGACCCGGGGATGCTGATGCGCTGAAGAGCATGAGCAGCCCCAGCGTGTGTTTGCTCCAAGTGTACTAGGGCGCTTTACGCTCCCCACCCGAGCCCAGGGACTGCAGCTCTCTCTCAGCCAGGGGACCTGGCCTGCACTGGGGCTAGACCGGAAGCAGAGGCACTAGCCCAGGGGTGGGCAAACTTTTTGGCCCCATGGCCACATCTGGGAATACAAACTGTACGGCGGGCCATGAACGCTCACAAAATTGGGGTTGGGGTGGGGGAGGGGGTGAGGGTTCTGGTTGGGGGTGGGGGCTCCGGGCTGGGGCCAGAAATGAGGAGTTCAGGGTGCGGGAGGGGGCTCCGAGCTGGGGAGTGGGGGTTCGGGCTTCGGCTGGGAGTGAGAGCTCTGGGGTGGGGCTGGGGATGAGGAGTTTGGGGTGTAGGAGGGTGCTCTGGACTGGGATCGAGGGGTTCGGAGGGCAGGAGGGGGATCAGGGCTGTGGCTGGGGGTTGGGACGTGGAGAGAGGCTCAGTGACGCAGACTCCGGGTGGCACTTACCTCAAGATGCTCCCGGAAGCAGCGACATGTCCCTTCTCTGGCTCCTACACGGAGGCGCGGCCAGGCAGCTCCGCGTGCTGCCCCATCCTCAGTCACCGCCCCCGCAGCTCCCATTGGCTGTGGTTTCAGGCCAATGGGAGCTGTGGGGGAGGCATTTGCGGCAGGGGCAGTGTGCAGAGCAGAACCCCCTGGTTCCCCCTACACGTAGGAGCTGGAGTGGGGCCATGCCGATGCTTCCGGGAGCTGCATGGAGCGGCCCCCCGACCCTGCTCCCCGGCTGGAGTGCCGGAACAGGGCAAGCTCCAGATCTCGCTCCCCAGCGGGAGCTTGAGGGCCAGATTAAAATGGCTGGCAGGTTGGATCCAGGCCACGGGCCATAGTGTGCCCACCTCTGCACGAACCCCACAAGGATGTCCAGTGTGGGAATGGAGAGAGACGAGCAGATGAAACAGGCTCTGCAAGGTCTTACTGACACACAGACCACAGCCCTGCTGATTACACAACCCGCTCCCGGGTCGATCAGCTCAAAGCCAATCACAGCTGTAACTCACAGGGCAGTGAGGACAGGACCCTGGTGTTCTCATCTAACCCTGCTGAGAAGAGGCAGCAAAGAGAGCCGAGTTCTGCTATTCTGCCACTTCCACCAGCCTCTCCGGAGGGAACGTGGTGGGTCCGAATTTTCCTACTGTAATTGCAGCTAAATAACCAGCAACCTCAACAGCGCAGTCCTGCTCACGCTCAGTCTGCAGCTCACCAGCCGCCTTCGTCCCAGCTGCTGGTGCTGGGCTCCCTCAACTCACATGGGCTGATCCCCCCGAGTCTGAACAGGGCCCAGCCCTGCCCCTGGCTTGGGGTGCCCAGCAGCACCAGGGAGTGAGATCCGCTGTCTAGCATGGCAACCTGAGCGCAAGCAGGCCACTGGCCAGCCCTAGCCCAGGGCTGAGCCCTGAACCCCGCCGTAGCCTGAACACGCCACCCACGGTGTAACCTTGCTGGGCTCCTGCTTCCCAGGGCCATGTGGTCACACAGCGCAGCACACCCACAACTCTGACACATCATGACACACCTCTCCCACATTAACAAACCCTGAGCACGTCCCTGGCTCAATCTCCATGCGTTGGGCGGGGGCCAGGGCCCGCAGGACTCCCTGCCCCGGCAGCCATGAGACTTCTTTCCCAAAACATGGCGCCTCTGTCCCAGGTCAGCTCGTTCCCTTTGGCCTGGCCAGTCAGTGCTGATCTCCTTCCCCTGCCCAAACAGCCTGTCTCTCTCTGGAGCCTCCCCATGTCCATCCTATTACAACCTTTTGCTGTGGCTATCTGTCTTTGTCCTGCTTGGGTAACTTCATTTCCACTCTCCCTGCTTCCCCCCTTCCCTTCCCACAGGAGGAGGAAGCAGCTTCTCTCAGCTCCAGCAAACACTTTGTCCCAGGGTGCTTCTGGCTGAATAGCCAGTGTTGGGTTCTAACAATCCCGTTCCATTGTCCTGGCCTGGCAGAGACACTGCCCTGCCCCGCCCCTGGGCAGATACACGCAACTAATAACTTCCTAACATCAACCAGGGAGCATTGTGATCAGCTGGTGTGACGAAGCGGGACTTTTCTTAATGTTTCCTTTGAATAGTGTGGGGGTGCCTCAGTTTCCCCTAGGCAGTTCTTAAGTATCTAGGTGGTGGGGTAAGGGTGTATGATCATTGCAGAGCCCTAGAGGGCAGGTGTGTTCAGGGGTCTGGACACAGAGAATGGCCAACACCCTGTTTCCTGGCAACTGATGGCCTGGGCCCTTCCCCCCTGCAAGGTGAGAGCTAAAGGGTTGGAGAACAAAGGAATCCGGTGACCTCCTGGCCCAGGAAAGGGACAAAGCCCAGAGGAGGAGGGGCTGGAGGGAGTTTCAGTTTGGGGCTGGCTGGGGACATGGAGTGAAGTGCAGACGTGATTGTCTGGCTCACTGCCCCCCAAAATGGACCCAGCTGAGGGGTCCTGTTCTCTGCACCTACAAGCTCTGTTTTAGACCATGTTCCTGTCGTCTAATAAACCTCTGTTTTACTGGCTGGCTGAGAGGCACGTCTGACTGCGGAGTTGGGGGGGGCAGGACCCTCTGGCTGCCCCAGGACCCCGCCTGGGCGGACTGGCTGTGGGAAGCGCACGGAGGGGCAGAGGAGGCTGAATGCTCCGAGGTCAGACCCAGGAAGGTGGAAGCTGTATGAGCTGTGTGTCCTGAAGACAGGCTGCTCACAGAAAGGAGACTTCCCCAGAGTCCTGACTGGCTTCATGGGGAGCAGTCCCAGAGCATCGCCCGGGGACTCCGTGACAGCTGGTCTGACCTCCTGGCTCACACAGGCCAGGGCACTGCCCCACAATGATTCCCGGAGCAGAGCTTTTAGCAAAACTTCCAATAATGATTTACAAATTCCAGTGATGGTGAATCCATTCTGACCTTGGTACACTTCCGACGGGTAATTATTGCTCATCATTAAACCCATACACCTTATTTCCAGTCTGAATTTGCCTAGCTTCAACTTCCAGCCACTGGATGGTGTTAGCCCTTTCGCCGCTAGACCGAAGAGCCCGTTACAAAACATTTGCTAACCACGCAAGTTAGAACCCCAGATCACCCCTCACCCGTTGAGCCAGACAGAAACCAATGCTCCATGGCTCATCTCCGGCAGCTCCCAGCTCCCTTGGCCCTTTCACAGCAAGGAACTGGGTGAATGTTGCACTAGCCAAAGAGGCCCTGGCTGCTGGCAGGCGATGACCCCCTTGGGCAGGGAGCACTGACAGCTTCCACTCCTCTCTGGAGAAGTTGAGACCATGCCACTCGTGACACTGGACAGGGAGCAGAAACCCAGGAGAAGGGACCTGCCCTGCTAAAACCCTTTCTTCCAGCCCTGCAAGGCTGGAGCAGCCCACACCAAACCAAGGGTCCCATCGGACCAAGCCTGTCCAAGGGGGGCCTGCAGACAGGTTCTGTGTGGGCAGCCCGTGTCACCACCCCCACAGCAGGGGCACGCGTGTCAGGGCACTCCCCTGCTGGGAAGGCAGGTTCACCTGGGGAGTGCTGCAGCCAGGGGCTCATTGAAAGGTCAGCTGGTGCTTGGCTGGGGCAGGTTGCTCTGGGAAATGTAGTTCCACAGGGAATGGGCACGGCACTGGTCCCTGAGAGGGCTGGCTGAGTACTGGCAACCTCCCCACGTGGAGACTGGCTGGCTTGGCTGGGGCTCTGCGCCGCAGTTAATCACTGATTTGTTTCCTGTTTCTCTGGTGCTGACTTTCTGCCATCTGTCTTTGTAACAGAGCCCTGACTCTGCACCTGAGAGTGCGACTCTCACAGCAATTTCCTCACAAATCCCTCAGGATCATAAGTGCCCCAAACTGGATGATTAGTATCAAGCATCTGAGCTCTGCCTACTATGTCCTGGACTGACTCTTCAGCGCAGAGAGGCCGTCTGGCTCTGACTGCTGCCCTTGATTTATGGCCATGGTTTGCATGAGAGCTCTCTGCTTTGCCCACCGTCAGGAAGAGCAAAGTCTCTCCGATGGGGCTGGGCTGCTGTTATTCTTTCAGCATTTGATGGCTCCGAAAGAGTTAATGCTCTGAGTGATGAAGTCAAAGAAGGGAAACTGACGGAGCTATGGGGAGGGTAGAAAAGAAGGGGAATATCTAGGATAGCTGCAGCATGCAAAGCCAGCATCCTCCCCCAAACACACATGCACACACAGAAGGGAGCATGTCAAAGCAGGAGTCGGCTCTTTTCCCCGTCCCCTCCTGCTGCTTCAGGGACATGACTAGAAGCTCAGGCCATTGCTAGGGCCCAGGTGGCCCTTAGCCCTTGTCCGAGAGTCCCCAGCAAGTTCCCCTCCACTCACAGCAAATGTCAGAGAGACAAAGTGGGCCATGGTATTTATTGGAGTAGCGAAGGCTGGGGAAAGAGACAAGCTGCCAGCTACATAGAGAAAAGTAAGCTCGAAATTTCCTCCCCCCGCAGCAGAACCTGGCCAAGTAACAGCCTCCCCTGCCTTCCCCCTCACCATATCCTGGGACCCACTCTGCATGCAGCCAATACAAGAGTCCAATGTGCAGAGCTCAGCTGTCAGGCCAGGCTGGGGAGCGATGGGGGAGTGAGAATCCATTCAGACTACGCTGAACAGTAATGAAAAGAGAAGGCGGCTCGCTGAAGTGATCCGTCCTTGGGAGTCACTGGGTCTGAATTCTCAGGCTCGTTTGTTAACACATGGACACCCGAGAAGCAAACGGGTTTTTGTGACCGGTCTGCTGCAGAGATGCTCACAGCTTTGAGTCCATGGTAAGGGCTGGGGCCCCTAGTTTTCCACTCTACTGCTCCTGTTCATCACTGGGTGCTTTTGTGGGGTGCAGGGCTGAGCACAGCATTGCTGCAGCAATGCTTTGACCAGGAACTCAGCTCTGGGAGTCAGTGACATCCAGCCTGTTACAGCTCCCCCCTTTCCCTCCCCAGCCCAGCCTCGTGCCAGGCCAGCATGACGGGGCTCCCGGCAGTTCTCCCATTGTTGCTTTTGGGGGAATTCCGTGGCACAGTTCCGCACAGCCGCTAGCCTGTGGGTCTCAGGCCAACTCTGAGCTCAGCTGGGTGCTCTGAGCTTTTCTCCCTTGGCAGCTGGTCCCCGCGTAGCTGAGGCAGCTCTGTGCCCACGTTCCTAGGTTCATTGCAGTATCATTTTACTGCACCACTGACCTTGCCATTGCTTTGTCCCTTGCTGATTCAGCCTGCTGCGGCCTTGGTATATTAGCTGCTCCAGTTAGATTAGTATTTGCATTTCCAACTTTTAATCTGGTGCCTGGTGCTTCAGGCTCAGTGAACTTTGCACAGCTTGGCTTTGCATGGCAGGAGCTCCTGGTATCATAGGTGCAGGAACTAGGGGTGCGGCCGCACCCCCTGGCTTGAAGTGGTTCTTTCATATCCAGAGTTTACAGTTTGGGTCAATGGTTCTCAGCACCCCCACTGTACAAACTGTTCCAGAACCCCTGCCTGGTATGTCCTGTTGCAAAGGGCTCTCACTGAGCAGGAGGGGGGGGATGCCCAGAGCTCGGGAGCGCTGCCTGCTGGGAGGCTGTCCCGGGGGAAGGTGGGCTGGCACTGAGTGGCCAGTCCCTGCAGGGCTAAGGCATCTGTCCAGTCACCCACCCCAGGGCTTGCCAAACCACGGGGACGGCATTGGCACTTCATGTTACCATGTGCGCTGCGGCAGCTCCTCCAGGCTGCGTCTGGCGTAAGAAGCAGCAGTCTCTGTATACCCACTGCCCAGACCGCAGGAGAGCTCGGGGCAGCACAGCAGAGGGCAGTTAAGGAGGACAAGGCAGTGCTTTTGGGCTACTTTATAGCTTCTCCTGTGCACCTGGGAGAAAACGCAATGGGTTGGTATCATACTAAACTCACCTCTCCTTGCTGCGCCCTCTGGTGCTAGGGCTGCTGGCAGGCTCAGCACACCCTGTATGCAGAAGGGGGTACTTGGAGCTGCAGTTGGCATGGTCCTGAGATGCACACAAGGAAGGAAAATGCAATGCCTCATAAAAAGACTCTTTACAAAGCATCCAGCAGCAGAGACTGAGCCAGCCCCTCTGGGCCTGGTGTGCAGAGCCTGGCCATGCAGCCAGTCTGCCTCTGGCCCAACCCCAGGCACTGCACTGGCTCTCAGGCTGTGCAGACCAGCTGGAGAAAGGCTGCTCACAAACTCTTGGGTTGCTTCTCCACGGGCCATGTGTGAGTCGTGTTGCTTGTGAGGCACAAGGTGTTTGCCCTCTTTCCCCAGGAAGTGCGCAAATGACTCCCTGTGACGAAGTGGGACTGTTCTTAATGTTTCCTCTGAATAGTGTGGGGGTGACTCAGTTCCCCTATGAAGTTCTTAAGTATCTAGGGGGTGGGGTAAGGGTGTATGATCATTGCAGAGCCCTAGAGGGCAGGTGTGTGCAGGGGTCTGGACACAGACAGTGGCCGACACCCTGTTTCCTGGCAACTGATGGCCTGAGCTCTTCCCCCCTGCAAGGTGAGAGCTAAAGGGTTGGAGAACAAAGGAATCAGGTGACCTCCTGGCCCGGGAAAGAAACAAAGCCCAGAGGAGGAGGGGCTGGAGGGACTTTCAGTTTGGGGCTGGCTAGGACATGGAGTGAAGTGCAGACGTGGTTGTCTGGCTCACTGCCCTCCAAAATGGACCCAGCTGAGGGGTCCTGTTCTCTGCACCTACAAGCTCAGTGTTAGACCATGTTCCTGTCGTCTAATAAACCTCTGTTTTACTGGCTGGCTGAGAGTCACGTCTGACTGCGAAGTTGGGGTGCAGGACCCTCTGGCTTCCCCAGGAGCCCCGCCTAAGCGGACTCGCTGTGGGAAGCGCACGGATGGGCAGAGGATGCTGAATGCTCTGAGGTCAGACCCAGGAAGGTGGAAGCTGGGTGAGCTGTGTGCCCTGCAGACAGGCTGCTCACCGGAAGGCGACTGCCCCAGAGTCCTGACTGGCTTCATGGGGAGCAGTTCCAGAGCATCGCCCGGGCACTCCGTGACAACTGGTGGCAGCGGTGGGATGTACTGCACCCCGTGGATGGCGCTTCCTGCAGTAAGTCACTGGGGAGCAGTAAAACGAAGGGGGATTGACGAGGACCAGGCGTGCTGAAGGCTCAGAGAGGAGCGGTTTCAGGGGGCAGTAAACCCCTGGGAGTGTGTGACCAGCGAGAAGGACTGTGCAGTAATGGGGTCCCCCTGGCGACTGCAGTGAGCAGGCTCAGGGGTGGAGGAGCCTGCGGCTTGGCCCTGGGAGAGAGAAGGACTTTTGCAGTAACAGGGTTCCCCTGGGGATTGCAGCGAGCAGTCCAAGGGGCGGAGGAGTCTGCGGCTCGACCCTGGCAAAGAGGTGGTGACCTTGAGAAGGGCTGGCACACTAGGGGTTCTCCCTGGAAACCGTGGGGAGCTGAGAGCACACAGGCCTGTGAGTCCACAACAACTTGGGAAGAGCAGAGTGATGGCCTGTCACCATCTCCTTAAGAAGGACGTTGTAACCCTGTGCAGAAAGAGAGGGTTGAGCATTGGAAAGTTCACCAAAGCACAGTTCATCGTGCAGCTGGAGGAGGATGACCGCTCTAAGGAACAGATTCCTGACCCAAATGGGGCTATAGCAGGATCTGGGAGCAGCTGGAGTGGGAGCCAGGCATTGCCAAGACTCCTGTCCCTGACTAGACGAGGGTCTTCACGATCGGGTTCCCCATCCGGGGATCGGAGACGGACGGGATTGGAGCTGAGTCCGAGAGAGCCAGAGGACTGTGAGAGACAGCGAGAGCCCGAGAAAGAGCTGCAGAAGCAGCAGCAGCATGAACTGGCGGTGGGGGAGCGGAGAGGCCTAGGGGACCTCCCAGGTGTGAGTGGGGATAGACCCCGGGGGGCCAGCTCCGCAGGGAACCTCGAGACTAAATTGCTGCCCCGGTTAAGGAGGGGGGGGATGTGGATGCCCACCTCACTGCCTTTGAGCAGGCTGGAGATTTGAACCAGGGGGATCCTGCGGAAAAGCCCCGGTGTCTAGCTCCCTTGCTGGGTCCCAAGGCCGTAGACTCCGTCAGCCAGATGGGTGGGGAGGTGGACAGGCTCCCACTCCTGACCCCAACCTATATGTCAGTGTGGAGTTTCCTGGGGCCAGGCCCCTCGGACCCCCAGTGGGAGGGGAAGGTGATGGCCAGCTTGTCGGGGAGAAGACCCAATCCCAGTTTGACCCCCTGGGGTTTTGGGGTGGCCAAAGGGCACGGGCCGCATAAACCTTCCCACATGCGGCCTGTGAGTGCTATCGACCACCCCCGACCTAAGGGAGGGCGTGAAACTGGAAGGGCCTGGTGTAACTCCTACCAAGGAATGGGAGAGATGCTGGGGCATCCATGGGAACGCTGGTGACTTCGAACTTCCCCAGGTCACTGGCTAAAGTGACCCCGCTCAGTTCGATCTCGAAGGGGGGAGAGATGTGACGAAGTGGGACTGTTCTTAATGTTTCCTCTGAATAGTGTGGGGGTGACTCAGTTCCCCTATGAAGTTCTTAAGTATCTAGGGGGTGGGGTAAGGGTGTATGATCATTGCAGAGCCCTAGAGGGCAGGTGTGTGCAGGGGTCTGGACACAGACAGTGGCCGACACCCTGTTTCCTGGCAACTGATGGCCTGAGCTCTTCCCCCCTGCAAGGTGAGAGCTAAAGGGTTGGAGAACAAAGGAATCAGGTGACCTCCTGGCCCGGGAAAGAAACAAAGCCCAGAGGAGGAGGGGCTGGAGGGACTTTCAGTTTGGGGCTGGCTAGGACATGGAGTGAAGTGCAGACGTGGTTGTCTGGCTCACTGCCCCCCAAAATGGACCCAGCTGAGGGGTCCTGTTCTCTGCACCTACAAGCTCAGTGTTAGACCATGTTCCTGTCGTCTAATAAACCTCTGTTTTACTGGCTGGCTGAGAGTCACGTCTGACTGCGAAGTTGGGGTGCAGGACCCTCTGGCTTCCCCAGGAGCCCCGCCTAAGCGGACTCGCTGTGGGAAGCGCACGGATGGGCAGAGGATGCTGAATGCTCTGAGGTCAGACCCAGGAAGGTGGAAGCTGTGTGAGCTGTGTGTCCTGCAGACAGGCTGCTCACCGGAAGGCGACTGCCCCAGAGTCCTGACTGGCTTCATGGGGAGCAGTTCCAGAGCATCGCCCGGGCACTCCGTGACACTCCCCTCTGACTCCACCCCCCTTTTGACCAAGCCACACCTCTATCCCATACTGGGTGTCCAGGATAGTGACAGCTGCCTCAATTCCCATGGCCTGGCAGCCGGGCTGCGCAGCGCCAGGAGCCCTGGGGGAGGGGAGGGAAGCTGCGCGGCCACTCTGGAGATGCTAGTCCAGGAGGATTCGGTGCAAGGGATACAGGGTGCCGGGAGAGTCCAGGCGATGGAGACCTCACTGCCTTGCTTACCTGGGTGCCAAGAGTCGATAAAGGGGAGAACAGACTCAGCAGCTGCAGGCAGGGATGGAGATCTTTGTGCCCATTGGGGAGCCTCCCTCCTCAGCAGCCCTGGGCACGGCGGCTGGTGGGGCTGTGGATGCCCGGCTGCAAGAACAGTTTGTGCCGCAGCGCTAGATCATCCAGGCAGTTCTATAAACAATGGCACCTCCTGCAAGGCTCCCCCCGCCCTCCCACCAGCAGACTTGCAGAGAACACCCAAGCCAGGCCACAGCTCCGGTCTTGGCTGGGGGAACTGCCCTATTTTGCTGCTCTGTCCATTCTTTCTTCCCCCTTTGTCAGTGAACGCAGGTGCTGCTATGAGCCCCCAGTGCTGGACCATGCTGGTTCCTCCCAGGAGCCTGGGCTCCCGGTGCACACAGGATGGTGCAGAGCTCGGGGGGGGGGGGGTCAGAAAAGGGCAACAAGAATGATCAAGGCTGGAAAATCTCTGCTATGGGGGGAGCTGGCAGAGATTGGGACTGGTACCTTCGAGAGGGATGGAGCAGAGAGGGCAGGATACCAGACTATCCAGTCCTGGATGGGGCAGAGCAGTGAGAAAGGGGGCATCCATGCTCCCTGTCTCCCAGCACAGGCACCAGGGAATGGACACTGACATTGTTTGATTCATCTGTGGAACTCACTGCCACAGGACATCTCTGTGGCCAAGAATCTAGCTACCTTCAAAGCGTGACTGGACATTTACATGGATAACAATATAAATCATTAGCATAATTAATCAGTGCTGAAGCCAATCTCTGACTATTAGGGGTCAGGGTGAGACCTTCACAGGGGGCAGATTCTCTTTTGTCGGCAGACTGTGGGGCGCTTGCATCGCGCTCTGACACTTCCGGTGTTGGGCCCTGTCGGAGATGGGAGCCCTGGAAAGCTAGACCCAGGGGCTGATCTCATCTGGTGCTCCCCACGTTCCTATGGCAAACACGGACGCGCACCCGGACAGACGGAAGTAGATACATCTGTAAAGAGGCAAAACCAACTGAAATAGAGACAGTCTCCTCGCTCCGGTCTCCCACCAACCAGGCTGCTGCACCATGCGTGTGTCTCTGCTAAACGGCAGGCGCGGGAGCCAGCCTCGTGCTGTTAACGAAGTCTGATGAAAATGCGTTTGGGTGGCAGTGCCCTGCAGTCAGTGGGCGCCTGTACCTGCCGGGCAGCAGCACGGGGACACCTGAGCCAATCACACCAACGTCAGGAAGATCATTTTGTCAGGCAGCAGTGGGAGCAGACGGCTGGGACCTGGCGTGAATAATACCAGGATGGCTGCTAGCAGATTCACAACTCTGGAAGTACAGACATCACTGTGTGGCTCAGAAGGGAGGAAGGGTCCCACTGCCCTTCAGCAGGGAAAGGCAGGGAACCTGGAGCTCCCTGGAGCAGGCAAGGCTGGCAGGGTGTGCCAGTGGTGGGGGGCATGCTGTCACAGCTGGGCTGCACCCATGTGGTGCTGGAGACGGAGGAAAATGGCTGCAAGAAAAACTGGATCCCTGTGGGAAGGCATGGGACCCCAGGCCCCAGCTCACCGGCAACACAAGTCTCTAGGGTGAGGTCACTAGTGACCACTGCCCCTCTGCAGACGGCAGGGTCAGGAGCTGGGACTGGGGAGGCTGCCGGCAGCTTTGAGGAGCAGAACCTCTGTTTGACACCCCCTATTATCAACCCTCTTGAGCAGCCTGACGTACTGCTGCGAGGTCCTGCTCCTCAGGCTGCTCCCAGGGCCAGCACCGTCAGATAGATGCGGCAGACACCACCCTTAGCAAGTCTCCAGCCCATCTCCTCGCCGCTGGTGTCTCTCCGGTCACCATAATGTGATCCTTCCGCTCCTGCAGTGCAAACTACCTCCGCCCTGCGCCCGCTGCAGGCCCTCAGGCTGCCCCAGCCGCCTCTGCCCCACACTGCATGTCTACATGGCAGGCTACGCTCAGGCGCTGGTCCCCGCCCACGTCTCGAGCTCTCCAGGCCCCTTGGGGCTATTCCTCTGGCGGCACTGGTGCGTGGAGCTCCCCCCACCTTGGTCTCCTGCATGACAGTAGCCCCGGCGAGGCCTGGCACGGTGTCCTGGACCATTTGCAAAACATCCTGCAAGAGCGGATGTGATTTCACTGGGGCTCTCGCTTGCTTTGCTGGGCTGGGTTCAGGCAGAGGAGGCAAGCCAGGCAGCTCAATGCCACGGGAGCGGAGCTCTCTGGGACGCCCCCCGCAACCAGACCAGAGAGTCGCCAGCTGAACGAAGAGGACGTGGGCGGGAGGCGAGGGCAGCGCAATGCATGTTTCCACGGTTTCGCCAGTGAGCCTCATTCGGGTCCTGACTGCCCACGCTACCCCACCCGGGACCTGTGCAGCAAACCAGGCCTCGCTCTGTGTGCCTGTGACCCAACGGGATTCCTCGTGTGGTGCCAGCAGCTGGATCGGAGGCCGGGAAAGGCGGCCCCAGTCAGCGCTACGCCACACCCCTGTGGGGGAACCTGGACCAGCCGGGGATGCTCTTGGCAGGCTGGGCTTCTGCAATGCACTGACAGGACAGTGGGGAACATGGCGCAGAACCAGGAGTGTCAGGCATGGCAATGGCTCGTTGGTGCCAGGCTCCCTGGTGGCACCACCTCAGTTGATCGCACCGTGATGTCTAAAGGTCTCTGCTGAGCTCCCCCTGCCCCACGTGAGACCGAGAGATCCTGCAGCGAAACGTACAGAGACTGTTGCCTGCTGCCATGAGCTGTCACCTCTGATTCTGCTGAATATTTAAAACCGCTCTGAATCCAAAGTGACAAATTCATCATTGACCATCTGCCACTCTTCCTGGTCGCCCGCAGCACTTCCTGGCATTTCCAGCTCGGCTCTGACATGAGCCAGGAGCTCCGCGAGGAAGGAATCAGCATCAGCAGCCTGACAGGGCGCCGCAGCTCGCGGCAGCCCCTGGCTCCCTTAGCATCGCTCTCCTAGAAGGGCCAGCCCCCGTCCACAGAGATCTAGGACGTGTCCGTCCCAGCTTGCCTGGCAATGACTCTCAGCTGCATCTCAGCGGGCTGGGAGGAGCTCTCAGGGCACCGGGTGCAATGCACGGAGACACTCTCCACACTGGGTAGCGCAGGGAGAAGGGTGTTCCCAGGACAGGGCTCTCGCCATGTCCCAGCACAGGTGGGGCTCAGGGCCAAGAGTGAGGCCAGTGGGACGGTCCCGCTGGCCTCCAGGGCAGTCCGAAGATGGGGAGTCAGGCCGGACTCTTTCCTGATAACCTGCCCCAGCCGCACGAAGAGGGCTGCGCCACTGGAAGAGGGGCGCACGGGAAGGCCCAGCTCCGAGGCTGAATGGGGAGCAGCGAGGAGGGGAAGGCCAGGTCTGGGCTATCTGCGCCCCTCGTGGATAAGAGACACCACGAGCAGCAACAGGGTCTGGCCCCCAAAGGAGGTGGGGGACGCCTGGGCAGCGCGTGGGGCCCTGGTGAGCTGCAGAGATTCTCGTTTGTCTGACAGAAAAGTGCGGCCGAGTCTGTGCCGCTCCGATCACAGCGCAACTTCCATGGCGTCTCCAGCCGCCGCCAGGCTGCCCTGAGCATCGGAGCCGCAGCCCCAGCTCTGCTGCCGCACCAGCCCTCTGGGACGTCGCTGTCACTTCGATTCCCTGGCTTCCCAAATGGACTGGAAGGAGTGAGGCCACTCACCCGGGAGGAGACGTCTGCCGCTCGCCCACTGGGCCCCAGCTTCTCTCCACTGTTAACTGGGTGGGACCGGGGCTCTTTCCCGGGGATCCATCCCCATTCGCTGGGCCCATGGGACAGCCGCACTCTGCAGACCCACAGACCCCTCTGCTCCCTGGCTGTTCAGGGCGAGAGAGCAGGGAGGCGGCAGCAGACGGGGTGAGAAGGATTCGTCTTGCGCCAGCAAGTCCTGAGAGTAGAATAAAAAAATACAGACCCAGCCTCTCCCGTCTGAAATCACTGTAAGGAGCGGGGCAGGAGTGCTGGCTGGTGGGTGGGTGGGGCTGCTAGCGACTCCGGCCCCAGCTTCTCCCAGCAGGGGGCGCTGTGGGGGTGGGGCAGGAGCGCTAGCTGGTGGGGTCGGGGGGGGGGGAGCTCCCGGCTGGTGGGGAGTCGTGGCCTGTCCCAGCAGGGGGTGCTGTGGGGGTGGGGCAGGAGCGCTAGCGGGTGGGGTGGGGGGGGGAAGCTCCCGGCTGGTGGGGAGTCCTGGCCTGTCCCAGCAGGGGGCGCTATGGGGGGTGGGGCAGGAGCGCTGGCTGGTGGGGTCGGGGGGGGGGGAGCTCCCGGCTGGTGGGGAGTCCTAGCCTGTCCCAGCAGGGGGCGCTGTGGGGGTGGGGCAGGAGCGCTGGCTGGTGTGGTCGGGGGGGGGGGAGCTCCCGGCTGGTGGGGAGTCCTAGCCTGTCCCAGCAGGGGGCGCTGTGGGGGTGGGGCAGGAGCGCTGGCTGGTGTGGTCGGGGGGGGGAGCTCCCGGCTGGTGGGGAGTCCTAGCCTGTCCCAGCAGGGGGTGCTGTGGGGGTGGGGCAGGAGCGCTAGCGGGTGGGGTGGGGGGGGGAGCTCCCGGCTGGTGGGGAGTCCTGGCCTGTCCCAGCAGGGGGCGCTATGGGGGGTGGGGCAGGAGCGCTGGCTGGTGGGGTCGGGGGGGGGGGGAGCTCCCGGCTGGTGGGGAGTCCTAGCCTGTCCCAGCAGGGGGCGCTGTGGGGGTGGGGCAGGAGCGCTGGCTGGTGTGGTCGGGGGGGGGGAGCTCCCGGCTGGTGGGGAGTCCTGGCCTGTCCCAGCAGGGGGCGCTGTGGGGGTGGGGCAGGAGCGCTGGCTGGTGCAGGGATTCCCGGCTGGTGGGGCGTCCTGGAGACTCAAAGGAGCCGGAGGCCGCTGGGAAATCTGCGCTGTGAGGAGCTGCAGAACTGCAGGTGGGGCGCTGAGCGGCTCCTGCACCGCCCCCGGCAGAGCTCTCCCGGGGAAAGGCCCAGCGTCCTGGTGACCAGGCCCAGGGCAAGGAACACCTGGGCTGCCCCACGTGCTCAGTTGCTGTGGGGTGCCTCTGCCTGCAGAGACCATGGCAGCCGTCCTCTTGCTCTCCGAGTCAGCAGCTCGCAGGCGCTAGGTGGGAGCTGGCAGAATCCAGACACCGCAGTCGCTCCTTGCTCTGTGTCCAGACTCGACTCTGGTGGCAGCGGGGCTCTGCCTGGAGGTGGCAGGCGGAGGGTGCTGCCAGGCTGGCAGAGGCTCTGTCCCTGTGCCCAGTGGGCTGGGGCTTCCCCTTTCGCGGTGGAGCAGGTCAGGAGGGGAGGGAGCCTGGAGGGTCTGTTCTGGCAGCACGGTCCCTCTATCGGTTCACACCTGAAGTTCACACTTCACGAGTACCTGGCACGGATCTGCAATTTCCAGTCAGCCTGCCGCTTGAGCTAATTGTGCTGTAATTGCTGAGCTGGGTTCCCTCCTGTTCCACTGAGAATTAGCGTCCTTTCACGTGGGTTTTTGGCCAGGAGAGAAATCCCTCGTCGGGACTCGCAGCTCAGTCCCCCACCCCGTCTTGACTAACAAACTCCAGGCAGAGGCAGCATTCATGGCAGTCCCTTGGCTACAGGCTCCCATGGACACCCTCTCGCCGCGATCCTCTGTGCTTTAAAGCCACTCGTCCCTCCGGAGGAAAGCCAGAGAGAACGGTTTCCCAGCCCCCATGTGTGTGAGGGGGCTGCTGGGGCAGGGAGACCCTGGGAAATACAGCAACCACCCGCAAAAAGCCCTTCCAGGAGCCAGTGCAAAGAGAGGGCGGAGAGGGAGATCCGGGCCCAGAGGAGCCGTGCTGGAGGGTCTGCTAGCAGCTTCCGAGCCCTACTGCTGGCACGTGCAGAGCTTGCCAGGCGCCGGGCACCAGCTTCGTCAGCAGAGCGACAGGCCCGGCCGCCCAAAGCCACCACGAGGGCTGGTGCGGTGACACCTCTCGGCCACATGCGCCATTGACTGGGGGAGGCCACACTGCCAAAGCAGGTCGTCGTGCAGACGGACCCCATGTGTAGAGAGGCTGGCTGCACATATTCCCTGGCCAGCGTGGGACCTGTTCAGCAGAGTCCAAAGGTGACAGGGCATGTCAAACCCCGGCAGCCGAACTGTCAGACGAGTGACGACCAAACGTTCCAAATGACTTCAGCCGGCCACTCATCATGCCAAGCACTGGCCTCAGCCCATACGGCCAGACTGGAGCCAGGAGCCTGCAACCAGAGCAGACGCAGATGCAGCAAGCCCAGCCGGGAATGTGACAGGTCCCCTGGTGTGACTCGGGGAGGGACTCAGGTGCATTGACATCGGTTTCCATTTCACTGGAGAAAAATGTTCCCTGGCCCAGAACGGAAGGGGTGAATGGATACTCAGGTTCTGCTGAGCTGGGCAGGCCCAGGCAGGCAAGGGCTGGGCTCAGGTGCTCCTCTCCAGGTGGCTCAGTGGCCTCCTTGCTCCTCCTTTGCTCATCTCCTGATTAAAGAGAAACTTGCACAAATGGAGCCCAGAGCAGGGCACTTGGCTCCTGGTGAGCCTGGGGCACAAGCCTCCCGCCGGGAACATGACGCTGATCTGGAAGAGGCGCTGGCGAGCAGAAAGCGAAATAAATGACAATTCTCATTTTAAATCAAAGGAGAAGATGCTAGAGAAGGGGACAGGGCTGGCTCCCAGACAACTTCCTGTCCCTCCAGCATGCTGACGCTGCAGGAGCAGCATGTCCTCAGCACGATTAAACACTGCCAGTCCAAGTCACTTTCCAGCTCCCGGGCCAGGCCTGAACTCCCACAGGACAGGATGTGAAGGGGCATTGGACACAAGGAGGAATCTGGCTTAAAGGGAACCCTACTCTTTAGAGAGGCTGATGCACGGGCTATGCCCAGAGAGAACAGCCTGCACTAACCCCTCTTCCCTGCCCTCCTGGGTCCGACTGGACAGCGATCCCAGGAGCAAGCCTCGCCCCGAGCAGCACCATGGTGGTCCCAGTGCATCTATTCCATGCTGCCCTGCACTTCTGATGGGAGCAGGTCTCTGCCCCAGCTCTGAGCATCCCAATTGCCTGGAGAATCCCAGCTGGCAACATGCGTGCCTGTGGCCAGGGGAGGAAAGGGGTCAGGCCAAACCAGGCTGACGCTAGCCACCTCTAGGCAAACCGATGCGGAGATAAATAGAACAGCATGAGTGGCTCCAAAGCGGGGAGCTGTGTGAGCAAAGGCCCATAGGTAACCACCTGCCCGTGCACTTGCCAGCCCTCTGTGCACAAACAGAGTTTGTGGTGCCGTTCAGATGCCTAGTTCCTGGTTTCCTGTTTCTGACAGTGTAGTCAAGCCACTGAAGCAGGGACAAGCGCCACTCCCGCACAGGTGCACACACACCAACGCACACAAACTCGCTCACAGAGACACACACACTGATGCACACTCACTCAGACGCACTGATGCATACACATACAATGATGCACATACACACAGACACACAGACACCCCCACACACGCTGAGATACTCACACGTGAACATGGAGACACCGGCACTCTCCCACTCACAGCCTGGCGGGGGTGCCCAGGGCCCAGGCAGTGCTTGGACCAATGCAGAGAAGGGCAGGCAATCACAAACACAACTTCCTCAGAACTTAAGCCAAACAAATTCTAAAAGAGTGAGGCAGGGAAGGGTCCCCTCAGAACCTTTCTTCCTCCTCACTCCACTTCTGTGACTGGCAGGGGGCATGCAATCAGCACTAATCAGTTAGTTAAATAATTGCTGAGCCCCCCTGCAGGGAAATTATGGCTAAAGTGCACCCAGAGCTGCAGTGTAAGACAGAAAGCAGGTGATTTAAACACACTGTTTCCAAGAATGAGGCAGGGGGTAGGACGTGGGGAGCTGCAGCTCACAGGAGACAGACAGATAGATGGATGGATGGATAGAGGGGGTGCATGGGGATAGATAGATAGATAGACAGAGGGGGTGCATGGCGACAGAAAGACAGATAGAGGGGGTTAATGTCGAAAGAGAGATGGATAGATAGATGGATAGATAGAGGGGGTGCATGGGGATAGATGGATAGATAGATAGACAGAGGGGGTGCATGGCGACAGATAGACAAATAGACAAAGGGGGTGCATGGCGACAGATAGACAGATAGACAGACAGAGGGGGTGCATGGCGACAGATAGACAGACAGAGGGGGTGCATGGCGACAGACAGACAGATAGACAGACAGAGGGGGTGCATGGGGATAGATAGATGGATAGATAGAGGGATAGATAGATGGATAGATAGAGAGATAGATAGAGAGAGTGCATAGGGATAGATAGATAGATAAAGGGGTGGATGACGATAGATGGATAGATAGACAGACAGACAGAGGGGGTGTATGGCGACAGATAGATAGAGAGATAGATAGAGGGGGTGCATGGGGATAGATAGATAGATAAAGGGGTGGATGACGATAGATGGATAGATAGATAGATAGATAGACAGAGGGGGTGCATGGCGACAGATAGATAGACAGAGGGAGTGCATGGCGACAGATAGATAGATAGATAGATAGATAGATAGATAGAGGGGGTTAATGTTGAAAGAGAGATGGATAGATAGAGGGAGTGCATGGGGATAGATAGATAGATAAAGGGGTGGATGACGATAGATGGATAGATAGATAGATAGACAGAGGGGGTGCATGGCGACAGATAGACAGACACAGGGGGTGCATGGCGACAGATAGATAGATAGAGGGGGTTAATGTCGAAAGAGAGATGGATAGATAGAGAGAGAGATAGATAGAGGGGGTGCATGGGGATAGATACATGGATAGACAGAGGGGAGGCATGGCTATAGATAGATAGAGGTGGGGCACGGCGATAAATAGATAGATAGGTAGATAGATAGTGGGGGTGCATGGCAATAGATAGATAGAGGGGGTGCATGGCGATAGATGGATGGATAGATAGATAGATAGCGGGGGTGCATGGCGATAGATAGATAGATAGATAGATAGATAGTGGGGGTGCATGGCGATAGATAGATAGAGGGGGTGCATGGCGATAGATGGATGGATAGATAGATAGATAGATAGCGGGGGTGCATGGCAATAGATAGATAGATAGATAGTGGGGGTTAATGTCGAAAGAGAGATGGATAGATAGAGAGAGAGATAGATAGAGGGGGTGCATGGGGATAGATACATGGATAGATAGAGGTGGGGCATGGCGATAAATAGATAGATAGGTAGATAGATAGTGGGGGTGCATGGCAATAGATAGATAGAGGGGGTGCATGGCGATAGATGGATGGATAGATAGATAGATAGCGGGGGTGCATGGCAATAGATAGATAGATAGATAGATAGATAGTGGGGGTGCATGGCGATAGATTGATAGATAGTGGGGGTGCATGGCGATAGATAGATAGGTAGGGAAGTTTTAAACGGTCAAAATCAGAAGGATATGTTTTGACTCCGCTGAAATGAAATGCGTCAATTGACCCAAAATATTTCCCCAGCAATCAGGAAATTTCCCAAGAAGCAGAGAAAGCAATCGCTGCCCACTCCAGACTGGCATGTGTCGGCGTGTGGGTGGGGGTTGCACCCTCACTGCCATGTCTATTGGATTCTTCGGGAGAACGAGTCTGGGAGCGTCACCGCTCGGAGCTGCTGTGTGACACCTTTGGGGTCTAGCGCCACATGCGGGAGGGCAGGCCAGCTGGAGCCTCTGTGGGGGGCTGGATGTATCAGCAATTGATCTAGGGCATGGTGTGTAAGGAGTTCCTGGCTCCCGCAGCCCCACCCAGGCCTTCCCAGCAGGATGCTCTGGAAAGCAGCCTTGAAGGAGCACCCCGATTTTCAGACACGTAGATGGGCGCTGGCTCATTCCTGCACACCCAAGTTCTCCCCAACAGACCGGAGTCCCGATAAATCCCCTGTGTAATCACACTGACAGCTATGACACTGGAAATAAATAGCTAAAGTGACTCTAGGTACATGCATAAATACTTCAGCTTTGTGCTGTTCCCTATTGCTCTGCTCATCTGCGGCTGTAATGCACATTTAATAAGTACTTATTCATTGCACGGCTCACCGTAATACAGGAGTGCAGAGGTTTCGCTGAGTCAGCGGGAACACAGCTTGGGCTGTGATAGAAAGGGAGAGGAGGGAGTTAAAAGGTACTTAATTATCAGGCTTCGAACAGGCATACTTTTTTATCAAACAAATATGCAAATATGGTTTAAATGGCTGTGTCAGTGTTTGGGTTCTTTTGCTGGATGACAGTTAATCCGTAATAAGGCCATTTGCTTTTCTCCTCTGTGCACATGTGCATGTTTGTGAGTGAGTGGGTCTCTGTGTGTGTGAGTGCAAGTGTGAGGGCACGTCTCTGAGTGTGAATGCGTGACTGAGTGTGAGTGTGTGGACGTCTCTGTGAGTGCGAGTGTGTACTTGTGAGTGCACGTGCATGTCTCTGTGTTTACAAGCGTGCGTGCACCGTATGCTAGTCCCTCACCACTCTGCTGTGCTCAGCTGCTGTCTACCCTTTCCATTGCTTTACTACTCCTACCAATTTGCCCCGATCAATCCGGGGATCAGCGCAATGCTGGGCTGGAGAGGCAGGGCTGGAAGAAGGCTGGACAGATGCTGCCAGTGCCCTGCCATGCAGCACCCTGCCTCTGAGGCTGGGCACAGTGTTCTGTGCTGCCAGTCCATATGTCGCCCCTGCCCAGGGGTGCTGGGCCTTATATTCCCCTCCCCAACTGGGCAAGGGGCTGAGTGGCTCTCACTCTGTGCCCACCTCCCGAGTGCCCAGCAGAGCCCCCATGGCTGCTAGAGCCCGTGAGGGTCACAGCTTTGGGATTTCCTCTTGCCAGTGTCAGGGCATGATGCAGGACCCCTCCTCCCAAAGAGGAAGGGGAACACCTGTGCTTAATTGCAGCTACTCATATTTGGACTGTGGTAGCACCCAGGACCCCAGCTATGGAGCAGGACCCGTCGTGCAGGGCGCTGTACACAAGCACATGTATAATGGTAATAAGGGACCCCAGCTGTGGAGCAGGACCCGTCGCGCCGGGCGCTGTACACTAGCGGGTGTATAATGGTAATAAGGGACCCCAGCTGCGGAGCAGGACCCATTGTGCCGGGCGCTGTACACTAGCGGGTGTATAATGGTAACACGGGACCCCACCTGTGAAGTAGGACTCGTCGCGCCGGGCGCTGTACACTGGCGGGTGTATAATGGTAACAAGGGACCCCACCTGTGAAGCAGGACTCGTCGCGCCGGGCGCTGTACACTAGCGGGTGTATAATGGTAACACGGGACCCCACCTGTGAAGTAGGACTCGTCGCGCCGGGCGCTGTACACTGGCGGGTGTATAATGGTAACAAGGGACCCCACCTGTGAAGCAGGACTCGTCGCGCCGGGCGCTGTACACTAGCGGGTGTATAATGGTAACAAGGGACCCCAGCTGTGGAGCAGGACCCGTCGCGCCGGGCGCTGTACACTGGCAGGTGTATAATGGTAACAAGGGACCCCAGCTGCGGAGCAGGACTCGTCGTGCCGGGCGCTGTACACTAGCGGGTGTATAATGGTAACAAGGGACCCCAGCTGCGGAGCAGGACCCGTCGCGCCGGGCGCTGTACACTAGCGGGTGTGTAATGGTAACAAGGGACCCCAGCTGTGGAGCAGGACCCGTCGCGCCGGGCGCTGTACACTGGCGGGTGTATAATGGTAACAAGGGACCCCAGCTGCGGAGCAGGACTCGTCACGCCGGGCGCTGTACACTAGCGGGTGTGTAATGGTAACAAGGGACCCCAGCTGTGGAGCAGGACCCGTCGCGCCGGGCGCTGTACACTAGCGGGTGTATAATGGTAACAAGGGACCCCAGCTGTGGAGTAGGACCCGTCGCGCCGGGCGCTGTACACTGGCGGGTGTATAATGGTAACAAGGGACCCCAGCTGTGGAGCAGGACCCGTCGCGCCGGGCGCTGTACACTAGCGGGTGTATAATGGTAACAAGGGACCCCAGCTGCGGAGCAGGACCCATCGCGCGGGGTGCTGTGCAGACACAGAGTGCAAAGACGGCCCCTGCCCCAAACAGCTCACAATCCAAGAGACAGCAGGTGGGTACAACAGGCAGCGAGGAACATAAGGACACAGTGGGATAACCCTGGCTGGCTAATGAGAGAGTAGTCCCAGCCCCCGATAGCCCCTGTGCAGGTGTCAGGGCCAATGGGCATTTTAGGGCAAGATCTGATGGACAAGGAGGTGGCTATGCAGAGGTTTGGGGAAGCTGCTCTCACAGTGAGGGCAGCAAGAGTTAAGGTCCTAGCTTGGTAGCAGGAGATCTGGGCTGGATTCCTGGCTATGCCACATCTCCCCCATGAGCTTGAGCCAGGCACTGGATCTCTTCGGGCCTCATCTCCCCCTAGTAACCCAGGGAAAATGACCCACTCTCCTCTGCCCTGTCTGTTCGAACTGGCCACCCTGGGTGCAGGGCCCTTCTCGTACTGTGCAGCGCCTGGCTTGACAGGGCTCTTCTCGGCTGCTGCCATGATACAAACGATAATGATGGATGGTGGCAGCTGTACCTGAGTGAGGGGAGGAGACTTTGCTTCCTCTGGATGGAGATGGTGCTGAGACTACGGTGAGGGGCTCCTCTGCAATGCTGAGAAGAAGGAGAATACAAGGTGAGGCTTTAGAACAGCACTTTCCGTGGGGGGCCTAGGCCAATCCCGAGTGGGGAGGGCCCTTCAGTGCTGGCTGAGCAGACACAGGCTCATCTCAGGGGGTCACTGTCCTGGCTGCAGTTAACCTGGGGTTTGCACTATGCCAGGACCAATTTGAAAGCAAACAGAGTGAAAGAAAAGCTACCAGCAGGGTATGCCAGGGCCACAGAAAAACACACAGAGATGCTGGCAGCAGAGAAATCATCTCCCCATTAGCTCTAATTAGCATGTGATTGAAAGACAACAAGAGTTTAAATTAGGAAGACATCACAATGGTCCCAACTGTGTTACTGCTGCGCTCATAGAATACCCTGACAGTTGCAATTTAATACACATCCAGGATCTGTCAAGGAGTGTGTGCGCACGTTTGTGTGGTGCACGTGCACGTTTGTGTGTGTGTGGTGCATGTGCCTCTATTCGTGGTCTGTGGTGCGTGTGCGAGCCTCAATGTGTGGTGCCTACGTGTGTGTGGTGCGTGTGCGAATCGTGGGGAGCAGCAAGGAATCAGCACTAATTCCCTGACCTGGCCCAGGAGATCTGGGCTCTCCAGAAGCCGGGCAATGCCAGCCAGGGCAGGGTCTAGGGAGGCACGCCTGGAGCAGTGCACTTTCCTGACAGCCAGACACATGCTAAAGGCCCCTGAGCACTGGGGAAGCAGTTGCCTGTTGCCATGGGAGGAACGACAGGACTTGCACGTGGCTCTGGAGCGAGCCAGCACTGGCCAGGCTTACCTGCAGGTGTCACAGGTCCCCGCCGTGGCTGTGACGAGATGGGACTCATGGGCTCCGAAATGACCAGGACTCTGCACTTGTCCTTGTTGAACCTCATCAGATTTCTTTTGGCCCAATCCTCTAATTTGTCTAGGGCCCTCTGTATCCTATCCCTACCCCCTAGCGTATCTACTGCTCCTCCCAATTTAGTGTCATCTGCAAACTTGCTGAGGGTGCAATCCACACCATCCTCTAGTCATTTATGAAGATATTGAATAAAACCGGCCCCAGGACCGACCCTTGGGGCACTCCACTTGATACTGGCTGCCAACTAGACATGGAGCCATTGATCACTAGTGGAGCATTTTAACGCTGCCCTACAGCCAGGCCAAACCCTTGGCTCAGTTCCACTACAGACTGAGACTGTGTCATGAGTTGGTATAAAAGGGGAAGGCGAGGAGGAGCTCAGCTGGGCTGGGTGGGCACAGTGACCCATCCAGTCGGCTTCTAGCCCCAGGCCTTGGTAGCAGTCTCCTGCCAGAAGCCTCCAAGCACGACCCGTAGCCCCACAAAAGGCTAGATGCAGAAAAGGGAGAGAAAGGGGCAAAGCGAGCCCCCCCTACCCCCGCAGCAGCCACAGCCCCCACTTCCCTGCAGGGACAGCAGTAACAAACACCAAACAGCCTCCCAGGGCATCGTGGGATCACTGCACACGGACAGCCCGGGGGAGCTGCTGCGTGCAGTCACGGGCTTAGCCAGGCGACGAGCGCTGGCCGAGCTGACCAAGTGCCGCCAGCATCGGCATGAAATACTAATTGTGCGAGGAGTGCCATGCTCCAGGGAGACCCCAGAGTGGCCATGGACTCACCAGGGGAGACCCCCCACGTCCCATCAGCCTCACTGGGCACATCGACACTGCTCATGGGAGCAAGGCCCCAAGTCAGGGCGGTGGAGCACTGTCTGCACCATGACGTTCAGCATGCCGCACAGCCACAGACGATGCGGCCGCTCCGTCTCACGGCTCCCTGGCACCGTCTCCAGGCCCCAGCCGTGTCTCCGCTGTGCAGTCCAGAGGCTGGGACAGCTGGCGCAGGCTCGCAGAGCTCAGGCTGCAGGGCAGAGGCTTGGCCTGGAGCCTTGGCTCGGAGACCATCCCCCCTTGTGGGGTCTGTCACAGCCCCGTCTCCAGCCCGAGTCAGCAGATCTGGACCAGCTGTGGCTCTTTTATTGCAGCATACACATACCCTGAGGCGCAGGGAGAAGTAACTGGCCCTGGAGGGGCCGTGGCCAGGCTGAAAATTGGACTCAGATCTCTGGCATTCCAACCAGAGCTTTAGCCAGTAGAGCATCCCCTGCCCACGCCCCCCATTCCTGTGCCCCCCCCCCAGTGCTGCAAGGGAACAGAGGGGCCGCAGGCCCTTTGGGGTCACTGATAAGGGTCTCAGGGAATGTGGTGGGGGCCCCTGCTCAGCCCACACTAACTGCCTGGAGACAGCCCTTGGTAGGATGAGGATGCTGGTCCCTCCGCAGAGGAGCCGACATCCAAGAGGGAGGCTGCAATAAACCTTCAGAGAGCGCTTGTGGAAGGGAGGGGGAGCTCTCACCATCCGGGGCTCTGGGAGCAGGAGAGCCAGGGCTATGGATTAATCAGCTTCGCACCAGGTGATGCCAGAGCCACACGCAGGACACAAACCCCTGCTCCAGGGAGGGCTGCACTTGCTGGCTTACGAAGGAAACGTGTGGCAGGGGCTTGTTCTGAGGACACGTCTGAGTGTGTTCAGCTCTTAAGGATTTTATTTACTGTGCTCACAAGGTCAACGTTGCAGCCCCTCTGCGGGCTAGTGCTGAGCACTGGACAGGCGCGGGACGTGAGCTGGGAGCATGCACAGCGAGGGGAGCGCTGTGGGGCAGCTAGGGCCAGGTACTGGAGCCCACGCTGGCCAAGGATACAGAGTGCCAGGGCAGGTGCAGGACCGTGCACAATACCCCAGTTGCTGCTGCCCCCTCCCAGACCAGCCTTTATTGTGCCAAGCTGTGCTCTCCACCCCGCTGGCCAGGACCACCCCCTCCTGGCTCTCACCCCCCTCGGGCACATGTGTAGGGACCAGGCCGAGTGCGCCATTATCCGGCTGGCTGCTCTCCCTGGTCAGGCTGTGGGACAACCCTGGCATCATTCGGAGACGCGTGCGGTATCCCCATGCTGGGGCTGATGGGTCCTACCTGTCTCACTGAAGGGAGTGAGCCCAGCGCCACAGGAGCGGGAGAGAGACACGCTGACCTAAGGGTTCAAGATAACGTGGCAGCCTGGGGCACAGCACTGGGCCCCCTCCCTTCTCTGTGCCGGAGCCTGGCGCGGGACGGGTCAGCCACCTTCGCCCACCTCCCTGGAGAAGGAGAGTGCTGAGCGCACAGTCCTGCTGCTTTATTTATTTATAGGTACCATGGGCAGAACATGTTCGAATGACATTTGCACTGGAGCCTGGCAGCGCAGATCAGCACCGAGCCAAAAGGAACATGTCAGCGGCTTTATGGCTGGTTAAACCTACGTCAATCACAGCGGCGCACTCCCTTCCTCACCCCCACCCCTCAGCACCCTCTCCCTGCCCTGCAGAGAGCCCGCCCGCAGCACCAGAGTGACAGATTGATAGGCAAACCCACTGACATCCAGTCGTAAGTCATCAGGCTGTTTTATGGGTAAATCACAAGTAATAAGCTTTCCCACTAGAATTAGAATGACATCCCGGAAAATTATGTTCTGGTTTAACAGAGGATGACGGAAAAGCAATGGGCTCCCGCAGAGGGGAGTTGCTGTCCTCTCTGCCCGACAAGATCCTGCCACCTGCAGATTCAGCGCCGGAGCAGCAGCTCTGTGCCAGACTGAGGGCAGTGAGGAGGGACACGGCTACCCTGTCTGTCCATCCAGCCAGCAATACCTACCTTTCAACAGCCCCCGGTGCCCAGGCTCCATCAGTGCTGTTAGTGTGCAGAAGCTCCATGTTTATGCTTCAGCCACAGGGCGATGCAGCCCAGGGTGCAGGGGGTGCTGACTGCACCTCCGCGAGACGGTGAGACTTGCTCTGCTGGGCAAAGGACAGAGCAGACACCAGGTCAGGAGGTGCTGCACTGGCCTGTGCCCTTGCCAGCTCAGCTGGGGTCCCCAGAGCAAACCAGGGAGCTTCCTGCTTTACTGCCTGCCCTAGTCTTGGGAGCCCCGAGCAGCGGGGTGCCGCGCTCACACACACAGACATTCATTCTGTGGGAGCGTGGCCTCTTTTAGGGGCCCTTTCTGCAAACCTTGGAGCCAAGGGGGTGATGCACAAGTGACTGCACATGGGTGAAATTCAAGCCCCGTGTGTCCGTGGGGTTTACATGGAGCACAGGCCTTGTCCTTGCTCTTACACAAGAGAGAATTTCACCCTACATAAGAGCTGCTCATGTGAGTGCAGGATGCAGAACTGGGCCCTAAACTCACAGGCCAGGCTCCCCACTTGGTGCTGTAAAGATGAGAGAGAGCTCTCATCTGAGCCCGTTAGGGTAACTTACCCTGGTGATGCTGGCACAGAGCGACGCCCCTGGCCGTTATCCTCCTGCCCAGCCTGGGGAGGCCAGTGCCTTATGCTTCAGTACCTTCCCAGGCTCCATAGAAGGACTTCTTCCCTACCCTGCCTGACAGCTTCTTATTCAACCTGGGCAGCCTGCGGCAGGCGCTGGAGTGAGCCAGTTCTGAGCAGCCTGTGGATCAGAGCAAGGTTCATTGTTGCACCTGCAGGAAACACGTGTCATTCGGTCCATCTTATTCCTCTTTCGTAACCTTACAATTTTGTGATCCATCTTCCTCCCAGCTTCTGCTGACGAAGGCTCAGCAGAACATACCTTCCCCTCCCAGCTCCATCTGGAGGCGGCCCAGGCCTCCGAATGAATGGGCAGGAGATACACGATGTCAGTCCTAGCTTCGATAATTCCTGCCACTTTGAGTAGGAGAATCCAGCATACAGAGCCCATGACTCCTGAAATGTCTCCATCTCTCCTGCACATTTGACGGTGCTCGCTGCTCTGGGATTTAAAGCTAATTGATCCTAGTCTGTCTCTTAGCATCCCTGCTTCTAGAATGTCATTTTCTTCAGAAAATGCTCCTTTGCCATGACTGAGAATTGTGACCACATATTGATTGGAGGCCAGGAAAAGCACTAGGGCCATGGGGACTAGATTAACTTTTTTTGGAAAATGGTTTCACAGTTATTTAGAGAGTCACTCAGTTAATTTCAGGTCATTTATCCCCATTCCTTTCCCTGTGCTCGAGCCAGGCTCCCCCTCCAGAGCATGGCCTGGGATGGATCTCTCTCTGTACTGCTCTTCCTCCTGGTGGGAGCTCTGCAGCTGATGGGAGTCCAGAAAAAGGGAATAAAGCCCTGTTTACGTGGAATAGCAGTGTCCCCCCCCGATCCCACCTGTTACGAGGTATAGCTGCCTGGCCTGGCTGGGAGCGTGTTGCACTCAAATGAGGAGGTTACAACACATTTCTCACCACTCAGAAGAAAGACTTGTGACTAACCTGAAGGGTAAGTGGCCCCCATTGCGCGCACACAGCTTTGACATGCCTTTTGGGGCACTAAGAGCTGCATGCACAGGTGACAGAATTCACCCCCCAAACCTAGCTGGGACATGTCAATTCTAGCACATGGGCCTGCAGGTCTATTGATGGGAACGGGGCTGGAGGGGCGGCTGGGTGGATGTGGCAGCCCACATCACACCCACCTCCTTGGCCAATGATGCTTTGAGATCCAGCGCCACTATAGCCTTCATGTTGGCGTGAGCACCATGCTCACTGTCTTCACCACACAGGAGGGAGGCTGGGGGCATATTTACTGGGTGAGTCTCCCCGGGCCATGCACTGAGGATGACCTTGTTTCTCAGCACAATGGCACTGCACTTACACCGTGTAAATCCAGTATCAAAAGACTCCATGGCCAACTTCCCTCTAGAAATTCCTTCTTTGTGCTTTACAAGAGCATGCGCCAGAACGTTTAGTGCTTTCCATCTCAGGTGGTGGTCACCATAGCCTGCCTGGCCAGTCGCCTCCCATCGTGCTGGGGTTCATGGGACGATGGACCAGGGCGGCACCACGACCTGGCTTGCCGCAGAACAACGGTTTCTTTCTGAAATATTTCAAAGCATTTTTTTCTTTGGGGAGAAAGTGTAGAAGTCAAATGGCTCCTGAGGTGGAATATATTCCAAATGTCAACACAATCTGTGCTACAGTACAGCTAAATGTGATAATCTTAACGCCTGGCTTCTTACTGTCAGTGGCACTGAAGTCTGATGGATTGACAAACAGCCAGAACGACATGCAGTCCTAGATGATAAGGGCTCTCCAGGGAAATCATAGCTCTTTAAAGATGTTGGCAGCTACAAGCAACCACCTTTTATATTTAAAAGGATTACAAGCACTGATTGCACTTCCTGGGGTGAGATTGTTGGGGGTTTTCTGGTCACCTTTCTTCACCAAAGTGAAGCCTGTGTAGCTAACCGAGCCTTTCCAACAATTATTTTGAAATAATGATGGTGTGTCATGTTGGCTGCAATAAGTATTTTTAATGCCTAATTTGTGTGCAGTCTGAAGGGATTTCAAGTCAGAGGTGAGTGCCTCCTGCCTAGAAATGAAGCTGCAATTGGCTGATTCAATGGGGGATAAGTCAGGGTGGATCGTTCCGTTAGGGACGCGTGCTTCCTCTGGCGGAGGTGGGATTAGAACCTCGCCGGTTGCCATGGTTAAAGGGATGTGTTCTACTGAGAAGGGCTTGGTGTCTTCTCCCTGAAATGAACATCTGGATGAAGTGGAGCTCACCAGCATAGGTTTGCTACAGCAGTGAGACAGGGCAAAGGAAAAATACACATCTGTGTAAAGCCAAGTGCAGCTTGAGTAATTAACAATTCCTGTGCCATGAGCCCTTAGTTCTGCTTAGTGATGAATGGAAAGCGTCAGAAGACAGCAGCTGGATGTGCTAACCAGTATCTGGGAACAACTGGCGAGAACATGGAAGACGCTGTTTGCCACGTAGTATGGGCCAGCAGATGAGGCTGAGGGCGGGGAGTCAAGAGCCATGGACCGTCACCAGCTCTGTCCCAGACTCGCTGTCTGGCCTTGCGGGAGTTGCTTCCGCTCTCTGGGCCGCAGGTTGCAGTGTGAGGATGCTGAACTCACTCTCCTCTGTATGCGCCCAGTGATCTCCAGGGGAATGACCCTAGCACTGGATGCTACGTTTACCAGAGGCATGTTGTTCCTTACCTGCAACGGATGCATAACCCTGATCATCTCGCACTCTAGTGGCTTTTCCAGTCTCCTGGAAACTGTAACAGCTCTGCCAGCCCTAAACATTTCCCTCAAAGGCTCGTGGAGGGTCAATAAACTCTTGATTCTAGAAAGCAGCTTCCTGTCAGGAGCCGGGTGAGACTCTTTGGGACAACAGAGTGAGGAAGCTGGAGACACAATTACTTTCTCACTGCAAGAGTGGGGGGCTTTGCTGAGGGAGCCAGGTGCAGAATGGCTGCCTACGCCTCCTCAGTCTCTCTGTAGGAGTGGTGGGTCCCCGCAGGTTAGACAGGCAGCTGTTTGCATTCCTGTCTCTGCAATACAGTCTGCTTTTCAGCTCTGGTTCTTCCAAAAGCTCCTCAACAGCATCAATGAGCTAATTAGCTGCAGGGTGACGCACACAGCAGAATGCTGTTCATTTAACTCCCCCAGAATGAACATAAGAACGGCCAGGCTGGGTCAGACCAAAGGTCCATCCAGCCCAGTATCCTGTCTATGGACAATGGCCAATGCCAGGTGCCCCAGAGGGAGTGAACCTAACAGGTAATGATCAAGTGATTTCTCTCCTTCGATCCATCTCCACCCTCCGACAAACAGAGGCTAGGGACACCATTCCCCACCCATCCTGGCTAATAGCCATTAGCGGGCTTAACCTCCATGAACTTATCCAGTTCTCTTTTAAACCCTGTTATAGTCCTCGCCTTCACAACCTCCTCAGGCAAGGAGTTCCACAGGTTGACTGTGCACTGAGTGAAGAAGAACTTCCTTTTATTTGTTTTAAACCTGCTACCCATTAATTTCATTTGGTGGCCCCTAGTTCTTATATCATGGGAAAAAGTAAACAACTTTTCCTTATTCACTTTCTCCACACCACTCATGAGTTTATAGACCTCTATCATATCCCCCGAGTCTCCTCTTTTCCAAGCTGAAAAGTCCTAGCCTCTTTAATCTCTCCTCATATGGGACCCGTTCCAAACCCCTAATTGTTTTAGTTGCCCTTTTTTGAACCTTTTCTAATGCCAGTCTATCTTTTTTGAGATGAGGAGACCACATCTGTACGCAGTATTCAAGATGTGGGTGCACCATGGATTTATAGAAGGGCAATAAGATATTCTCCGTCTTATTCTCTATCCCTTTTTTAATGATTCCTAACATCCTGTTTGCTTTTTTGACTCCTGCTGCGCACTGCGTGGACGTTTTCAGAGAACTCTCCACGATGACTCCAAGATCTTTCTCCTGAGTAGTTGTAGCTAAATTAGCCCCCATCATATTGTATGTACAGTTGGGGTTATTTTTTCCAATGTGCATTACTTTACATTTATCCACATTAAATTTCATTTGCCATTTTGTTGCCCAATCACTTAGTTTTGTGAGATCTTCTTTAAATTCTTCACAGTCTGCTTTGGTCTTAACTATCTTGAGCAGTTTAGTATCATCTGCAAACTTTGCCACCTCACTGTTTACCCCTTTCTCCAGATCATTTATGAATAGGTTGAATAGGATTGGTCCTAGGACTGACCCTTGGGGAACACCACTAGTTACCCCTCTCCACTCCAAAATTTACCATTTATTCCTACCCTTTGTTCCCTGTCTTTTAACCAGTTCTCAGTCCATGAAAGGATCTCCCCTCTTATCCCATGGCAACTTAATTTACGTAAGAGCCTTTGGTGAAGGACCTTGTCAAAGGCTTTCTGGAAATCTAAGTACACTACGCCCACTGGATCCCCCTGGTCCACATGTTTGTTTACCCTCTGAAAGAACTCTAACAGATTAGTAAGACATGATCTCCCTTTACAGAAACCGTGTTGACTTTTGCGCAACATTTTGCTGGGAGCTTGGCTTGCCTGTCTGTGTCTGTCTGTCTGTCTGACTGGCCTGTCGGTCTGTGAATTCCAACTGCAGCCAGCACCACAGCCCCCAGGCAGCAGACCAAGAATGAGCAGAAGCATTGTTCAACGAGGACTGTTCTCTAGGCTGCTCTCCAGGATCTACCGCGTAGAGAGCCCTTTGGCTTATTGGGGGTTAAACCCCCCAGGTGCAGAGAGAACACAAGAATGGCGGTGACAAGAAGACTAATGATAGTGACGCACTCCTTGCGCAGTAACATTTCAGCATAGCCTGTGCAGACGACGAGGCGCGCTCGGCATGGCCACCTTCCATTGCCATTCTGCTGCAGGACTGACTCCCTTTGCCACCAGGCTCGCAGCACGGCAGCGCGTGCAGGTGATGTCCTCGTGGAGCAGCGGCTGGAAGTGGGAAGAGGCTGACTTCCCAGTATTGCACAGCCCAGCCCAGAGCCTGTTTTCCCAGGCGGGAGGCCCATACCAGCCGGTAACAGGAAGCTGTGACTTCCAGTCCTGATGGCACTGCTATTAATGAGTATTCAGCAAGGCGCAGGATGGAGTTTAGTGGCAGTGCCCAGGAGCAAGGTTTCAAGGCCAAGTTAAAATTAATGATTTTGTTTCTCTCTGTGAATTCTGTGGGTATGGCGGTTCCTGGAGTGGTACCAGCTGTCTGGGACCTTCCCTGGAACTCAGCTTCAGAGGTTTCTGCTTCGGAATCCTAGCTCTGTATGGTGCAGACAAATGGACACGGATGCCTTCTACTGCCTTGAGTCAGTCTAGTGTGCATAAAAGGAATGGCAGATAGGCCTCCTTGTTAGCCAGTCCCTGGTGGTCCCAAGGTCTGAAATGTGGAAGTTGCACTGAGGAAAAGTCATAAATAAAATCCATTTGGAATGTTATGTCTAAATGTTCTCTGCCTAGACCATCTCACCAGCCCAAGGCTGCAGCCTGCACTCTCAGCGCTAGCAGCCTAGATGCTAAACTGAACATATGCAAGGCAATAAGATAAGAGCCTGGATGCTGCATGAAACAGCTATTCAGCAGCTGAAGGACGCATGGGGCCTGGACAGTAACTGAAGTGGTTATGGCTGAAAAACTGTAGGGAGCCCAGATATTAGCGGGGGACAGTACAGGTAGCACCGGGAGACTCAGACTGCGGCGCACAAGCCGCACACGGCTCTTTGATGCGCCTCCCGCAGCTCTTTGCAGCACGTGCTGTTAAAGCGCTGTGTGAGTTAGTTATTAACCAGTCAGGAAGCTTTTACTGGGTTCACCGCCAATTACAGTTCAGCTAAGTTCTCTCTAAGCTGCGCGGCAGCTTATTAAACACTGCGCAGGCGCTCAGGGCTGCGGCGGGGAGAAATGCCCTTCCCCCAGCCCCAGGGCCTCTCCCCCGGCTGCGGCAGGTCCGGGGCTGGGCTGGGTCAGGGCTGGGGGACAGGTGTCCCTCCCCCGACTGGCCCCGGGACAGGTGCCCCGACCCAGCCCGGCCCCAGACCTGCCGCGGTCAGGGGACTGGAGCCCTGGACCTGCTGTGGGAAGAGAGAGCTGAGGGGAGTCCCCTCTTCCCGCTGCAGCCCCAGGGCAGCCTGTACCCCAAACCCCTCATCCCTGGCCCCACGCCAAAGCCCGCACCCGCAGCTGGAGCCCTCACCCCCACTCCAACCCTCTGCCCCAGCCCCGAACCCCCTCCCACACTCCCAACCCCTCAGCCCCACCCCCACCACATGAATTTTGTTATGTGCACCAATATGAAGGTGATCACATCACAAAATTAATTCCACACATGGGTGGGAAAAATTAGAGGGAACACGGTCAATCATTCTGCTGTGGGAATTTTATATATAAATAGTAAATGAAACAAGGAATTCACATGCCTGTGGCTCTGTTGATCCACCGAGGTCTGAGTGTCACTGAGTTAAAGGACTCTTAGGCCTGGAAGCAGCTCCGCTGGAGGCTACAGGGAGAAAGGGGGTGTGGTTTTTCTGAGCAGCTGATTACCAGACCTATCATTTCCTTCCCATTTGTAAGGCCCGGCTCACACTCTGGTTACCAGAGATGTATTTTTCTCCTGGGGTGTATAGACATCACACTCTTTTTTTCATTTTCCCTTAATGATCCCGGCAGATCGCATCCATCTTTTGTAAATAACTCTCCAGAGGAAGTTTGGACATCTTGCCTTCTGGAATTCAACATGGTCCCAACATTATGCACAATGTGTGATCGTTACAGGTGATTCTGCGGCAGCATCCTGCGCGGATGGCTGGGGCAGGGAGCTGGGTGGTGCTGCTGCAGTGCCTGACTTTACTGGACATCTGGAACACAAAGACAATGATCGTCGCAGGGCTGGTGTCACGATGAGTTAGCTGCAAACGCTACAGTTCTCCAGACCTGCAAACCTCCTCTGTGCTTCACCTACATGGAGCAGGCAGGGCTCGATTCACTGCCCAGAGGGTCACCGTGTCTCCTTAGCCCCTGCCTTGGTTGTGGTCAGTGACTGAGCATCGGAGAAATCTGTACTTAGCTGTCCGGAGCCCACCGCATTAAACAAAGGGAAAAGGGGCAGAGCCCCAACTGGGGCAAGTCGGCTGCAGCTCCAGGCAGCCAGTGGGGCCGGATCCCCAGCTGGTGTCAATCAGGGGTAGATCTACTGCAGCAGCCAATGCAGCAGCACGTCGACCCGTCTTTGTCAAAACAGGTTTCAGACAAAGCCGGGATCAGTGGAGCTGTGAGGAGTCACCCCAGCCAAGAAGCGGGGCTGTCCCAGGCTTCCTTCAAGACAGGTCAATAAACGAGTGTGTCGGAGTTACAGGAATGGTGATAACAGCCGCTGGATTTTCAAACAGCCTTCAGATTATGAGCGTGCAGAGGTACTTGCATCTTCAGAGACACCCACACGTGCACGCACACACAATTCCCCGCTCTGCACACACCATGCCCTACTCTGTGCACACACACGTGGTTCCCTGCTCTGCACACACACGCGATGCCCCCCTCTGCACGCACACACACAATTCCCCGCTCTACACACACACCACAATTCCCCGCTCTACACACACCATGCCCTACTCTGTGCACACACACGTGGTTCCCTGCTCTGCACACACACACACGATGCCCCCCTCTGCACGCACACACACAATTCCCCGCTCTACACACACCATGCCCTACTCTGTGCACACACACGTGGTTCCCTGCTCTGCACACACACACACGATGCCCCACTCTGCACACACACACACAATTCCCTGCTCTACACACACACACACACACACACGATGCCCCACTCTGCAGGCACTCACGGGATTTGCAGAAACTCACATTTTTGGATATTTTAGGGGGCAGCATGGGCCCAGTCTGACACTGGCCCTGGGTGTTGTCTGTGCACTAGAGACTGACTGGCCCTTCGTGGGGGTGCTGCCCTCTGACATCTATAAAACACTGCAGAGTTTGAGGAGAACTCACACTCCCCGTTTTTAGCAAAGCCAGCTGCCTCGCTAGCCCCAGAGGAGGGGCAGGTTTGGGCCCTCGTGAACTGTCTGACTATGAAAACAGTCAAATGAGAAGGAAATGAGGCTTCTCTTGAACCTGAGCAACTGAAGCTGCAAGGACCCTCCCCCGCCGGGAGCCTCACTGCTGTTGAATTGTCCAAGCAAGAGGAAATAATAAAAAAGGGGAGAGGAAATCAATGTAGAAAACACTCTTCCAAGCCTGGCCTGTACTGTGGGAGGAGGGCTGGCGTGAGAGTCCAGGGTGCACCTCAGGTGTGGTGCTGGAATCACAGCTCCTCCTTTTGCTAGCAGAGGGTCTGGTTTCTTGTTGGGAATTTGATGTTCTGCTTATTCATCCACAGTGTCAAAAAGCAAAATCTGTGTCTTGGCCTGGGCCTATTTCTGTGCTGGCAGCTTCAGCTGGCTTCTGGGAGTCCTGCCTCCAGGATGGGAAGCCTCTTACAGCTAAGCGCATGGTTAAACACAGGAGACAGGATGGCATGTAGGAAACATCCAAGCTCTGCGCAAGATGTACACGCGCAGCTGGGAGCCTAATGTGCTCCAACATTTGCTGCAATTGTCCCATTACCAGCACTGCGTGGACACATGCCCAGCACAGCCTGATTGCTGCACACGCAATCACCACAGCAGCAAGTGCAAATTTGGGATGCATCCACTGGGGCCATCCCGACCTCCTAAGGTGTCCAAGGTGCATGTACCTGTTCCTGGAACATCCTGGAATCCCTTCTCTGGTCATGTGTCGTACTATCTGCTGTCATCAAAGGTCCTTCAGGAAGTGGATGATCTTGGGAACAAGATGGCGGGGGATGACTGGAGGATAAAAGGGTCACATGAACGGGGTCCTACCAGATCCAATGAGAGACTGTTTCAGAGCAAGGACTCAGGGGATTGAGTCTGCCAGGCACCTAGTATGTTTGAGGCCAAACTGAATTCCTGAGAATCAACCTTGCAGATTGCACCTGGCTCCTGCCAGGCAAGGGGTAACTCCAGAAAAAATCAGGCCAGAATGGAAGGACTCAAACTACAAACCGTTCCGGTGTTACATCCTGATGGCCCCCTCCCTTAAAGGGTTTCCTGGGGAAGGCAGATTAGCGTTGTATATTACTAACACTGTTGCAAGCATTTCAGGGTATTTTGGAAAGTGTTAAAGGTGTAAGTGAGTGTGGAATAAAGAATTTCTTTGCAGGTTGCGAGAGGCCAAGGGGGGAAGATGGAAAAAAGCAAAGAACGGGTTAACTTTATGCTTCTGGTAGGCCTGAAGATAAAAAGCTAACTTTAGGCTTAAGGTCATGGCACACATCTAACTCTCGGCTGCCTGCCAAGAAAGAGGGGGGCCCCGGAATCCACCAATTAGCCGTAAGAAAGGAAAATTTAACTAAACAAATCTGCAGAGTCAGCCCATAACAAGCGAGGCAAGCGAGGCCAGCAAAAAAAAACCCCAAGGTCTAAGACTGCAAAGGTTGAAAACACCGATGAGATGGCAAGAGGGGGAGCCGAGCCTTGCGTCCCTGGAGCCGGGGTGTTTTGAGAAAACTGAAGACACCATGGAAAGCTGGTTTGGACTGGCACAGAGGCACCAGGAGCAGAGGTCCCTGAATGAAGTACCCCCAAGGAGCCCAGGACTTAAAATCCTCCTGAGAGCTTAAGCAACTTCGAGATCACAGCGGATCCTTGGATGACCTGGGCCCAGGACAGAACTCCCGTCCACCCTTCCCCCTCTTCTGCTGACGTTACACCCAGGCCTGGCCAGCCTCGGGTAAAGCGTGTGTGAGTATGAAAGTGGGTTAGGGCTTGAGGCACTAACACTTTCTTCCTTCCTCTGAGTGATGTGGAGAGCACCCATCACTCTCCGCTGTTATTTTATTATTTATCAATAAAGTTTTAAAACTCAGTTACGTGGTGTGTTCCGTCATCTCCTCCCTAAAGATCCTGCAGCCTGATCACCTGACACCTCATGCAGACTGGTAACAAAAGTCTGTCACACCGGACTATGTTCAGGAGAAATGAGTCTCTCTCCAGTGCCCTGTGCCTGGGCTGGAGTCTGGCCAGACCTACCTGCCCTGGAGGGGAAGATACATCTCTCTTGTAGCATCAGAGCGAGCTGTAACCTCCCTGCGGGTCTGGGTATGCTGGCACTGGAGGAATTGGCCAGTCAGGGATGCTGGCCTGTGCTTCACTTCAGGAGGTCTCAGAAAAAGTACCAAGTTCTCACTGGACTCATGTATCAGTCACTATAGAAGCCAGGGCATATTTCTCTCCTTGCAGCCCCTGACTGAGATCAGGGCCCCCTCATGCTGGGCACTGCACAGACCCTGACCGAGATCAGGGCCCATCATGCTGGGCACTGCAGACACACATGAGAGTGCTTGACACAGAGATTACTACCAAAACAGACAAAGGCAGGAGATTTACACCCCATAGTACAGACAGGTGCTATGGTCCAGTGAGAATCAATGACTGGCAAAGTCACACAGCAATTCATTGGCCAGGAACTGAACCCCACTCTCCCAAGTCTCAGCCCAGTGCCTTAACCACCAGGGCGTCCTGCATGATCTTCCCTCTTTGGATTCCAGTTTCATTAACGGGCATGACACTTGTTTGTGCTTGTATTTCCTACTTGTTCCATCTTTGGTTCGGATCAGCTTGAAATGCTTAGCTGCAGCTGTACACAGACAGGGGCTTTTCCCCTACGGTGTCTTTAAAGGGGAGTCATTTTATGGGGAGATTTAATTTCTACCCACGTTATCTGGTGACCTATATAGATGCCACCACAGAATTTAATGCATTATTCTCTTCTCTCTCTGTGCTGTCCAGCTGCTGTGTGTTGATTCAGACTTTTTATGAAAATCTGACTGTTGCACCCCCTCACTGCAGGCAGGTGCTCCCTTTCCAGTAGTTTCCTGGACGTAGTGAGAAAAGGTCATGCTCACCTGCCACCAACTTGCTCCTCACTCCCTAATCTGTGGTGCTAATAAAAGCACTGCTGTTGGATTTATCCCGAACCAAAATGAAAAATCATCTATTTGCACCATTTTAGTGTAAAAGCACCTGTACAGTTTTGCCCCAGCTAATAAATGAATACAGCAGCATTTCTATGACACCCTGGGTGTGTGTGTGTGTGTGATGGGGTGTACAAACCCCACACTGGAGAACAAGGGGTGGCCCCACACCTGCAAAGCCTGCACAAGATGGAAGTAGGGCTTAAAGGGCCCTGGAAGGGAGCGGTTTGTTGCTCTGACCTGGGCGGGGGTGGGGCAGAGGGCTGCCCATGAGCTCATTGCCTGAGGTCGGACCACAAAGGCCTTAGAAAACCTACAAGGAGAGGCAGGCAACTGTGCAGATCAGAACCTTGATCTGAGATTCTTTGATTTACTCTGTGGGGAAAAAGGAGACTTGGGTAGGAAGTGGTCCCAGGGAGCAGCTGCTTAGCACCCCATGGTGCAGAGCGTATCTGCTCACCATTGGGCCTTGGACGACAGCCCGGTGGAGAGGGTGGGGGCCTGGGCTCCCCTCCAAGAAGATGTGATAACAACAGGAGGGCTTCACCTTCGTGGAGAACCCAGCGGGGGAAGACCCTGATTCGTCAAGGGCCCAGGCCCCAAAGTCCCCCTGCAAAAGGGAAGGACTAGAAAGCCGGGGCGGGGGAGCGCTGAAGAACAATACTATACTGTATTTCAGGGGTGGGCAAACTATGGCCTGTGGGCCACATCCGGCTCCTCAGACCATTTAATGCGGCCCTCAGCTCCCGCCATGGATGGGGTCGGGGGTTTGCCCTGCTCCAGCTGGGGAGCAGGGTTGGGGGCTTGCCCTGCTCTGGGTGGCTTCCAGGAAGCAGTCAGCATGACCCCTCCCGGCTCCTCTCTAGTACACAGACCTGTGGCCAGGCGGCTCTGTGCGCTGCCCTGACCGCAGGTGCTGCCCCCACAGTCTCCATTGGCCACAGTTCCCAGACAAGGGGAGCTGCAGGGGGGGCGCCTGAGGACGGGGCAGTGTGCAGAGTCGCCTGGTTGCGCCTTGGAGCCGGAGGGGGGACATGCTTCCGGTAGCTGCTTGCGGTAAGCACCGCCTGAAGCCTGCACCCCTGAGGCCCCCCCATGCCACAGTCCTGATTCCCCTCCCGCCCTCCGAACCCCTTGGTCCCAGCCCAGAGCACCCTCCTGCACCCCAAACCTCTCATCCCCAGCCCACCCCAGAGCCTGCATCCCCAGCCAGAGCCCTCACCCCCTTCCCCGTGTCTCAACAGCCTGTCCCATCCCTGATTCCCCTCCCGCCCTCCGAACCCCTTGGTCCCAGCCCGGAGCACCCTCCTGCATCCCAAACCCCTCATCCCCAGTCCCACCCCAGACATTTTTAGGTTCTGATCTTACAGAGATCCTCTGCTTGGACCCGTCTGTCTCTGTCAAATCTCACTGGGACTCTGCACAGGTGGATCCCTTCGCAAGGTCAGCGGCCAAGGGTGGAATTTTCACACATTCAGCATTTTAGGGATGTCCCTCCTGCGCCAGTGCAGGGCACACTGTGTTGTCGTCATTTGTTCAAATTAAGACAGAAAACTCAGCTGTTTTCTGAGGAACATTTTTATAAAAAACAATGTTTTTTCATGCCAAGTGCCAGCGTGAGGGGGCAGGAACCTGTGGCGGTAGACACAGTGAGGTGCTTCGTTTACACACACTCTCATTGCTCAGGCACAGCGGAAGGATTTTGCTCAAACCTTCCAAACTCACCTCTGGATGGGGCCTGAGAAGCTCATCCACTAAGCTCTGATGGTGAAAATGATACATGTGTCTCCATGGCTGGACAGATCCATCCTGCTCCAATACCTCGGGTGTGACGTAGTAATAGTACCTAGAACTTCTGTAAAAAGAAAAGGAGGACTTGTGGCACCTTAGAGACTAACAAATTTATCTGAGCATAAGCTTTCGTGAGCTACAGCTCACGACTGAAGGCATCCGATGAAGTGAGCTGTAGCTCACGAAAGCTTATGTTCAAATAAATTGGTTAGTCTCTAAGGTGCCACAAGTCCTCCTTTTCTGTTTGCGAATACAGACTAACACGGCTGCTACTCTGAAACCTAGAACTTCTGTGGCACTTTTCACCCCCCAATTGGCTCATGCACATGGCCAGGCTAGCAAAGGAGGCCTAGGGCAGTCCACAGAACAGAGGGGAAACGGTCCACACGCTCCATTGCAGGCATAACTGGCAACTTCAAAATGCGGGTACCCTTGGGTGCACTCACAAAACGAACTGCAGGGGGAAATCAATTTGCATTCAATTGCTGGCTTGCGCCCACAGCCAAGTCAGAAGTACAAATATGCACATTTGTCTCTGAGGCTCAAAAAGTGAAGGAATAAATTACTCCAAGGACAAGCAGGCGGCCTGGTGGAAATGCACTTCATGAAGCAACAGACCATCCATTGTCTCCCGGTGTTACAATGGCTCCCGTGGAGCAACATGCCTGGCAGACGTGTGCTATCGACTACTCACAACCGACGCTGACTACCCGCTGTCACTCCAGCGCAACAGGGCTTCTTCCTCCCAAAGAGCTGGAGTGAGACAAGCGCATTTTGTTGTCATCACTCGACCTTTTTCTGGGAGAAGTTTTTTCTGAGGACCATTTTAATAAAAAGCTGGAAATATCCAGTCAAGCAATGGCCTGTCGCTGGAAATCTGTACAGAGAGCAAACTGATTCTGCAGACTGCTCTCTGCTGGAGCATGGCCTGGGCTTGGTGTGTCCATAGCTTGCATGACAGGATTCTTCTCCTGCTTGCTGGGTGCCCTGCCCCCCTTGGTGAGCTGTCGTTTACTAAGACCACATTAAAAATACCATGCAAGAAAAGGAAATGAAACAAGATAAACTAAATCAGACTCGGGCTAGACGACAAGGAAATAATTTATTTCCAGGTCCTAAAAAGACCTTGACAAAATAACAAGGATGAGAAAATCAACCTCCTGATTTTGTTTGGATAGAGGGAAAAAAGCAATGTGACGCCATCAAACATCCAAACAGTCTGCCAGCTCCTTCCTGTAGGGGGTGCTCATGGGCACAGTGTGGTGTGGGAGTGAAGCCAGCAGTGTTGCCTAGGCACCTCTGCAGCCAGATCCCAGACAGAAGCTGAGCTGGGCTGTTCCAGACCATTGCATTTACAGATGGAATTAAAAATAAAAATGCAGAAGAGGTTGTGTGTGTTGGGGAGGGGTTGGCTGGTCCAGGATGCACAACTGGAAGCCAGTTTGGTAATTCAGAGTACATACCCTGTTAGACTGCATCCTCTGCTAGACAATCCCTGGCAATTGCATGAGGCCCTTCCTAGAGCAAAGGCCAGTTCAGCAGGGGATTGGGCAGAATGGTTCATTGTCTCAAAGGGAAAACACAAAAAAGTTCCTGAGGAAAGAGAGGCCTTTCTCCACTTTCTTACTCCTGGATTGGTGGCATTGTCTGGGAGTGACTGAGCATGCTCAAAGGCAGTGCTTTGGGGGCAGGAGGAACAGCTACCGAGTAAAGCCTTTCTGATTGCCTGGTAAACGAAACAGGCCATTTATCTGGCTGCTTCTCTAACATCAGTAGGGGAAAATCATAGTAAAGGTCTAACAAGACAACATGTGGCATCCAGGACATGAGAGACTTGCACAGATTCCAAGATAGGGGCTGCTCCCCCAGCCTTTGCAGCCATACTGAGACCCAGAGAGACGAGCAACTCTGCTTGTTCAAAGTTTAAATGCTGAGTTCTGGCTGGCTTGGGAGAGTCTCCCAAAAACACCTGAGCTGGGGAGACAGATGCTCAAGGGCACGTGAGCCGTGAGTGGCTGCAGCAGGGGAGGGGGAACCTGTTGTCGCAGGAACAACAGGCAGAGAGTATTCTTTTTCTAACATGTCCTTCTAGCCTGTCCCCAAACCACAGCATGGGGCTTCCTCTGCAGCTCAGGGCAATACAAACTGCTGGAAAACAGAACACAGCATAAAATGAACATGCACATACATTTATATCAAACACAGTCTCCAAGGAACTGGCAACTGGGATAGAAAACACTGACTGTGGCTAGGCTATGAGGACAAACCCAGTGACTATGACAAACCTTGGGAGGCCTTATCAGTTATGTATCAATTACGACATTGATTTTTCCCACATCAGCCGATAAGAAGCTGCTGTAGCCAGAGCTGCACAAGAAGCTGCTTTTGTGCCCTGCTGAACAGGACTCCGAAACGTTAGCTGGGATTTACTCTGAGAATGTCACCAATCTGAAGACGTCCCTGGGATACTCAGCATGTCCCTCAAATGCCATTTCGTGGACCACGGCATTTGGACAGCCTGTGCTTTCCCACCTCATTGACCCCACTTCTCACGGTCCAGCACTGCTCTTTGCCAGGCAGCTCCGAATTAACCGTACTATGTTTCCTGGTACTCGGGGGACCGATGGCTCACATTCTCTGGTAATTTTTCCTAAAGCCCCCTGCTCTCGCCCTGAAATATAAACAGAATCCTTCTGTCAGCCACTTCTGTGGAAACCTGAAGGGACTTTCACTTGAGGGCAAATTTGCCAAAAAAAAACCAAACCAAACCAAAACAAAAAACAAACGTTGGGTTTAGGGGATTGCATGGCTTGGCTTTGCTGATGGTGCGTGGTGTCTGGCACCTCCACAAGGCCTGATCCCAGAGCTGGGGTGGACTTGTCATCAAAGGCTGTGATCAGCTGACCGATATTCAGTGGCTGAGGTGAAATGAGTTGTTGGTGTTGTCAGGCCTGTGCCTGCTGGGGAGCGCATCCACCTCCCACACCCACAAATGCAGCTGGCACTACTTGCCACTCTTGTTGGTTGCAGAATGTGGCTCAAGAACTGAACAGGCCGAAGAGGCTCATTCCCTTCTCAGCCATCCAGGCTACCTCCTTTGGGGATGCTGCAGCAAGCTGGCTGAAGTGCTGTGCCTGTGAGAGTGTACACTGCAACCCATACGAACCCGAGACATCAGGCCCCGGGCTGGCTGAGAACTTCCCACAGAAAGCGCTGTCTTTAAGGAAGCTCTGCATTCCCTCTACAACACAGGCTCAGAGAGTTTCCTCCTTCACATTTCAGCTTCACTGCCCACAGTCCAGCCACATAGTCATAATCCTGTATTAGTGACATCACAGTTTGTTACCATAGGGATCATTGGGATGCCAGAACCTCAGAACAATGACTTCATTGTTGATTAAGCAGGAGGGGTAGATGTTGGCATAAACATAAGTATCTGTGATACATGGCAAAAATGGACAGGGCAATTCTAATAAAAACCATGAGGTGGAAACTCAAGCCCAGTTCGGAAGCAAAGTATGTTTGACCCTAGTGTAAAAATCCCTCTTTAAAGGACCTGACCTAGGAACTAGCACCCAGGACCTCCAAAACTCAGCAAATGTAAACTGCTCCACTGATTGTAAGCAGCTGGGATTCTGCAGAGAAACACCAGCTCGCCACAACTAGAGGAACTGAAATACACGGAAAGAAGAAAGAGACTCAGAAAAGTCAGTGAATATAAGGGGGAGAAAAACAGAATGAAAGTTAAAAGCTTGTTTCACTCTCCAAGGAAAGCTCTTAAAAAAATCAAAGCACATCAAATGCTCTGAATCAAGTGACAAAAACAATTTAGACAACAAAAGGCTCCTCTTTCTCCTCTCTTTAACTGGGCTCATTGAACAGATCGATTTAAATGATAATTTGTGGAGGAAAACCCTGTCCGAATTTTCTTGCATTAGATTTTCTCTTTCTTAAATTAACATGGAGTGCTTTAATGGACATTGGTATGGAAGTGATTAGGATGGTAACAACAGCTCCTTTGGGCACTTCAGCCTTGTTATGTGTGTGCTACAGAGCCTCTAATAAGAGGCGGCTAACAAAGAGCACATCATAAAGCCATCGCTCGCCCTGTCCAAAATGGTCCTTGATGCCTCTCCTTCCATACCAGGGTGGGTAGTGGAGGGACTCTGTTATCTGGATGACATATTGTCCTTATTGTTTGACCTGAGCTTACTTCCGCAGCAGCCCTCGAAGACATGGGAAGCCTGGAGAATCCCCAAGTTCGGAAATCGTTTTCTCCATCTCGTTGTGGGTTTTTGGTTAATTGTGGCTAGGATTCTTCGCTCTCCTCCTCACCTTTATGCCCGGCGTAGAGAGCTGCCAGCTGCCGGAAGCGTGGCCCCCAGCTGCTCAGATAGGAGAAGTCCTGTTCTGAGCTGGTGGACCAGGTGTTGATGGAGCTCAAGGACGGAACGGGGGAGTCTGAGCCCTCAAAGGCGTAGGTTTGGAACGAGTCATATGGTGGGACAGACAGATCCTCGTCCGCCTGATCCACCTTTCTGCTGATGTAGCCTCTGAACATGGAGAAGTCCAGGTCTGGATTCTGGAACCACTGTGGGAGGGCATGGAGCTCGGAGGGCAGGTTACTAGTCATGCCCCCGTCTCCCGGCCCTCCCCCGCCGTCGCTGCCTTTGAGCTCACTGAAGTCATAGAGGCTGCGTAGGGCTGACATGTCGTAGGCCTCTGTGTCCTGTTCCCCACCCCCCTCATCATTGTACTTGATGACATTGTCTCTCATGTCCTCATCCTCCTCTGAGGTCAGGTGGCTCTTGTGGTGTCGCTTCAGAGCGAGGATTAGGAGAACCAGCACTGGAGAGGGAAAGAGCCGTCAGTGGGGCAGTACGCCAGGGAGACGAACTAGGGGAAAGGGCAGAGAGTGAGCGTGAATGGCTCCCTCCCTAGCAGTGGAGGGGCTGCCTGCATTCAGGGCTGGTGTGCAGGGCAAGGGGCATGGCGCCCAAATGACCCATTCATGGCAGGAGAACGTGCCCCCGCGGAGGGAAGACCAGAGCTGCAGCCCTCTTGGCTGGTGTGAATTGGCATCACTGGCCAGTTTGCCAACTGAGGGCCAGGCCCATAGTGATGACATTCTGCTGTCGCTGTCCCTGGGTCCCCAGTGGGGGACAGTGCAGGCTGGAGCTAGTGCTGGTCTCTGCGGTGTGCCCCAGAGAACGGGGGCAGCTGCATTCCCCATGCTGCATAGCCACCAGGGCACTCACCCCCCCGGAGGGGAAAGTGCAACAGAGATGGAAGGATGGGTTCTGTGAGAGACAAGGAGAAAAGGGGGAGCAGGGCATGGCAGCAGCAGAATGGCTGGAGGGTGATGCTGGAGCGGATGGCACAGAGTGGGAGCCGCAAGATGCAGATGAGTCCTGGATTATCAGCTATTCATCCCATCACCTTTAGCGCACTGATGTGCACTTTATTGTTTGTGGGCAATTAGGCAGGAATTTGTTTGCAATGCATTGGAAAATGAAACCGATGTAAAGTGCACCCTGTAGAAAGGGTTTTCTAAAGAGAGACTTCTCCAGCAATGCCCGGGGTCCTACACGTTCCCTGACAATGCTCAGCCGGCAGGGACACCGCAGGGTGGGAAGTGACTCTGTTGATCATCTCCTTTATTTTAAACATGAGCTCCTCACTTGACATGTGCAAACAGGCCTGTGTGTGCAGGCCTCCCTCTGCCTGTGACCCAGTCTGTGCCTGCCCAGACCCAGGAGCCTGCCCAAACAAGGGAGGAGGCACTCTGGGTGGAGGGATCTTTCGGCCCGATGTAACCACTGCCAAACCCAGAACCAGTCTCAGCCAGACCCAGTACCACAGCAGCCGATGACACTCTCAGGCACGGAACCTAACACTCAGGGAACAATTGATCCATCAGACCAATGGGAGAGGTGGGGGCTCCTACGTATCAGAGTCATGACAGGGACTCGGACAACAATTATATTTCTTGTTTATTTAGATCTTAATGCTGACCCACCCCCACAAGGCTTTCTCTAGACAACGTCTTGCTGTGTCCAAGTCTCCTGTCACTGTTATCTTCCCTGGCTTCCTCTGTGAGCTTGGGACCCTGCTTGTCTTCAGTTAGACTATGAGCAACTCAGGGCAGGGCTCAGCTCTGGGTGCCACTGCAACAGAAACACTGTCCCTTCTCCGCACAAGGAGCTCTCTGAGATGCCAGCACAAGGGGTGTTAAAAAAACAGCTAGCACAAGCCTCCAGCTTTTGCCTGTGTATCATGTGATGACGCAGGTGGCTGATCCATCTGCAGGTGGCTTGGGACACTTCCATAAACCAAGTCCTGGAGGGTCTCAGTGTGTTCCCTGGCAGAGGCCAGCCTGGGACTTGGCATGGAATGGGCTCCATGCATGGAGGCTTCTCTGGATGGAGGGGTTCCTGTCTGAACTCAGCTCTGTCAGGCTTCTCCCTGCGGAACAGGTGAATTTACTGCCTCTCCCGCTCTGCAGAAAACCATCAAGGAGTCAGGTGGCAAAGGTGAGAAGCTGCTGTCGGGCTGGTGCCAAATAGCTGCACTCACTGACGTGCATGAGAGAGGATGGGAGAAAGAGAAGAGAGAGATGTAGGGGCGGGATGAGAGGAAGCGCACGGCTGAAGAGAAGCAGGCTGGGACACTCACCGATCAGGATGAGGATGCAAACCAAGAGTGCGATGAGAGCTCCAGGGCTCAGTGCTGCAGACATGACGTAGGCTGTGCTGTTACAGGACTGGATGGCCCCTGTGCTGTCGCAGCCACACACCCGGATGGTCAGAGTCCCCGTACTGCTCAGGGCGGGAGGCCCACTGTCCACCACCAGAATGGGAAGGAAGTAAATGTCCTGCTCCTGGCGATTAAAGCCCACTCTCTGCGTGTGCACTGCGGCCGTGTTGTCTGGAGAGAGCAAGAAACCCACGGGCAGGGTTACTGCCAGTGCCCACAGAGAGCTTCACCAAACTGCCCCGGCCCCTTACTGCCAGCATGAGACAAACATGCCACCCCAACCGCCCTCCTCACCAGGCTGCTCCTCCCACGCTTCCTCTGGCTCTGCCATGGAAAGAGCAGCAATGCCCCCCATCCACCAGTGGGCCTGGCGTGCGTTCTCACACATGTATAACAGGTGCCTATGCACCCAGCTGGCATGAAAACTTCCCGCAGGGGCTGGCTTCTTCAGACTGCACTGAAAACATGGCCCAGGAGTCTGGTTTGCCTGAATTCCCACACAAGCCCAATGGCCTGTGGCAGTCTGGCACCATAAGCAGGGGCAGCCCCTAAACCAAGTGCATGGCACAAAAGCGAGACTAATGGGGACAGAGGGAGATGGGAGCCAGCAGCAGCATACGGGTATCAAACACTCGGATAAATAGCAAAAGGAAAGCAGAGGAAGCACAAACATTTTCAGAAAATCTTCTGATCGCTCCAGTGTCCCTGACGAGGTTCTCATGGAGCAAGCTACAAGGCCTCAGACACTGAGAGGGGATCAAAGACAGTCATAGGACCAGAGACGCAGGTCCTGGGCCAACTAGCTCAGCCCCTTCGCCAGGCAGGACTCAGGGAAGGATAGCTGCAGTTTGAAACAATGTTTTCCTTGTCTCCATGTGTCGACATGCACCTGGAGCCATGGGCCAGGGCTATTCAGAGATTCCAAGGCCAGAAGGGGCCATTGTGATCGTCTAGTCTGACCTTCTGCGTAACACAGGCCAAAGAAACTTCCCCAGAACAATTTTAGAGCAGACCTAGATCTTAGTCTGAGGTTCAGAAGTGCTTCGGGGCCCGCTCTGAACTTCCTAAGGGGCAGGAGGAACTCTTTGTAAGCTTCCAGCCTGTCATCTCTTCTGCCACCCCAGCCTCAAGGTGCTTTAACAATATTTAAAAAATACAATCCATACCGAGAAGAACAGAGAGTAACAACCAACCCCCAGGCAAAGAGCAGCCAGATGCTATAACACCAGCTGCATACTGGGCACGGACACTGGCCTGGAAACTGGGAGAGTGACTCTGGCCCATAAGCCAAGCTATCTGAAGCAATAGGACTTTCCCCACTTCTGGACAGTCCTCACCATGGGAAAGCAGCAGAGAGGAAATACCGGAGGAGGACCAGCACTATCAATGGAAGAATGGTAACCAAATCTCAGAAGTGGCTGCTGAATCTGCCTGCCCTCTTCACTAAAATGTAAATGGCCCACTGACAGCGGGGTGGCCTGCTGCATGCGAACTCCCTCCCTATTCCAGCTGATGTATGCTGGCCTGGCCCCTTTCTGTATCAATCAGCTTTTTGATCGGCAAAGACATCTGGTCTAACTGTGGCTGTCGTGCCACCTGCCATTATGGAAACTGGCACGTGGACTGGGAGCCATGTGGGCTGAGAAGTCGCTGATGGGGCAGCATGCTGTGCATGTCAGGGACCATGTGCTGGCCATGCAAAGACCAGGAAGTCAGGAGTCCATGGAGCTGTGGGCATGGGAAAGGCCTATAACCAGGATATCAGGACAGGCCTTAGAGAAGTTGTGAAAGAGCAAGAGGAGCACAATGGAAACAAACCAATGGGCAGAGAACATTATGGCGAGGGCAGAACCCACCAGCAGCCAAGGGCCAATTTCCATCCTGATCCAGCGGTGCAATGGGGCCAGAAACGAGAGAATCTGGCCCCGTGGGAACTGCCCCAGAGTAGCGGGAATTCTTGGGTTGCATAGAGCTGGTCTAGTGGCACTACTGCTCCCCCTTTGCAGGCCTGGGAGTAGTTGGGGAAAATGACGCATGGCAGGACTGTCTCAATGCACCAGCTATTCTTGGGATGCTGGAATAGCTCCTTGCTTAGGTAGAGGCTGGAGAAGCCAAGGCTGCTCTAACTTGCACCAGGGACTATCGGAGCCACAAAGGTGGAGCAAGGTCCTGTGCTGAGCAGTTGGGTCACACCCAAGAACTGGGGTCATGGAATTTACAGTTATGCTCCTGACGTGCGTCACAGCCATCACTTAGTCACACACACTTTGTGCAAGGCCCCCGTTTTCCAGCCTCGGGTACATTATGAGGTTTTTATTGACTAAATACACCAATGCTGGAAGCAGTCAGTACAGCTTCCCTTCTGGCACTTCTCGGGATATTCTGCTCTTCTCTCGTCACTCCCCTGTTGAGGGCGGGTGACTTTTGTAGCCTTTTTCCACAACTCACGCTCATACTGCTGGTTGTTGTGCAGCCTGGTCGCCCCCGTGGTCGTCTTCCATCCACCATAACTGCAAGAGCCAGCTCACCGATCGCATCTCATAGCCTAGCCTCACATCCCCCAACTTGTCCTAACAGAAGCAACCTGCGCTAGGCCCCTAACAGCCTCATTTCATTTCCTGTCACAGTGTCCAACTACTCGACCATGTCAACATCTTAATTTTCATTGTGGAGACACACTGATTGCCTTTCCTGGGGGTGCCCAAGTCTCTGTTCAGTACATTACGATGGGCTGAATTACAGGTTTATACACTCTGCCTTTTAACTTTCTTGGTATCTTTTTGCCACAGAGAACTGGGGTCAGCTCCCACCACACCGCTTTGGTTTTGTTCCGAGTATCATTCAGGAGGACACCATCAGCAGCAACCATTGACCCCAGTATTTAAATACTTTCATGCTTCTAGGCAATCGGCCTGTGCTGTCCTTTATGGTGAGTCCTCCTCCTGCAGTTAGCACGGCCTCAGTCTTACCAGCCTTCACTCTAAGCCCAGCCCACTCACAACTACATTGCCACTGTTCAAAGTTGGCTTGTAGGGTCTCACAATCTTCCGCACACATCTCTGAGTCCTCAGCGAACAGCATGTTCCCAAGCAGCTAGCTCCCTTCCTTATCTTCTCATTGAACACGTCCATGACAGGCACAAACTAAAAGGGGTGCAACGCTGACCCCTGAGCTCCAGTATTTACCGGACATTCTCTGCTGTGGCCCCTGTTTGTTTGGACCAGGCCAGTCCCACCACTGTACATACCCGGGGTAAGACAAAAGTAGCCTTCTGGCACACTGGCTCTTGCGAACTCCACCAGGCTAGTTTTGTTGGTACACAATCATACGGCTTTTCCAGGTTCACAAAGACCATACCCAGCTGCTGTCTCTTTTCTCTGAACTTCTCCATGAGTATTTGTAGCACAAATTTGAAATTAGATGTGCTCCTTCCCGACATGAATCCATATGGACTGTTCCAAATTTAAACCATTCCACAGAGTTGCTTTTCAAAAGCCTTCTACCACACCTTCATAGCATGTGACATCAGCTTAAGTGGGGGATAATAAGCACATTGTGTATATCTCCTTTATGTTTAAAAACAGCCAACACAAAGCTTTGATGCCATTCACCTGGCATTTTCCCTTTCTTCAGGGAGATTGCCCCCCTGTTATCAGTTTGCCACAGGTTTCTGTATTACCAGTGGATAACTGCACTGCAGACATTGTCAGGGGAGCCAGAGGCTTTGGCACCTGGGTAGTCCAGCACTTGGGAAACAGGAAAAAATGCATCTCCTCGTCGCCTTAGGACACAGAACCTGCTTTAAAGAGCTTGCTCACACTCAGAATGCGAAACACAGGGCAACAGATTAGCGAGTTGCCCCATACAGCACATGCTATAATGCTGCCGATATTCTGAACTCAGGCAGGGCCAGCATTCAGAAGGATTCCTTTGAATAGACACCACACAAACAGATACTGATTTTTTAACCATGTTTCAACATCTTATAATTTCCCCTAGGATATGATGTCAACGTGCCCAGGAGAGTGACAAGGTGGGTGAGGTCTCACTGCAATTGAGTCCCGCGAGCTGGATCAGTGGCTGTGGTCGAGCAGCAGGTCTCTTGTTGTAGTGTAGACGTACCCTTTGTGACTCGTGCCATGAGCTTTGTAATTCTCAAGATGTTGCTCTTGTGGGGTGGCCAGCCTCAGCGTACCTTTACACTGCAATGAAAACCCACGGAGGGTCTGGGTCAGCTGGCTTGGGCTGCAGGGCTATTAAACTCAGGCTGGAGCTGGGCTCTGAGATCGCATGAGGGGGTGGGTCTCCGAGCCTGGGGTTCCAACCTTAGCCTGAATGCCCACACTGCTATTTTATAGCCCCACAGCCCCAACATCAGGAGCCCTGTCAATTGACCAGGGCTCGGGGACTCAGTGCCGCAGTGTAGATGTACCCTCAGTTTCTGGGGTCGCCTGATAAAACATCTTTCATGAATGGGACGGAAAGCGACATCTCTCAGAGGCGGGGGATGCTGTGAGAGGAAGCAGCAACCTGTCTGTAGGAGTAAATGCTGAGGAGCTGCCATGAGCTGCGAAGTTTTGTTTATTGTTATGCAAACCATACAGGTAATAAGAAAAGGAGGACTTGTGGCACCTTAGAGATTAACAAATTTATTTGAGCATAAGCTTTCGTGAGCTACAGCTCACTTCATCGGATGCCTTCAGTGGAAAATACAGTTGGGGGATTTATACACACAGAGAACATGAAACAATGGGTGTTACCACGCACACTGTAACCAGAGTGATCAGGTAAGAAGAAAAGGAGGACTAGCGGCACCTTAGAGACTAACCCATTTATTTGAGCATAAGCTTTCGTGAGCTACAGGTGGGCTGGAGAAAACCTGGATTTGTGCTGGAAATGGCCCACCTTGATTATCATACACATTGTAAGGAGAGTGATCACTTTAGATAAGCTATTACCAGCAGGAGAGTGGGGTCGGGGAGAGAAAACCTTTTGCAGTGATAAACACCCATTTTTTCATGGTTTGTGTGTATAAAAACCATCTTCTGTATTTTCCACAGTATGCATCCGATGGAGTGAGCTGTAGCTCACAAAAGCTTATGCTCAAATAAATGGGTTAGTCTCTGAGGTGCCACAAGTCCTCCTGTTCTTGTTGCGAATACAGACTAACAGTGTTGTTACTCTGAAACCTGATCAGGTGAGGTGAGCTATTACCAGCAGGAGGGGGGGGAGAAATCCTTTTGTAGTGATAATCAAGGTGGGCCATTTCCAGCAGTTGACAAGAACGTCTGAGGAACAGGGGTGGGGGGAGAATAAACATGGGGAAATAGTTTTACTTTGTGTAATTCCCCCCACACACACACACACTGTTCCTCAGACGTTCTTGTCAACTGCTGGAAATGGCCCACCTCGATTATCACTACAAAAGGTCCCCCCCCCACCCCCCACCGCTCTCCTGCTGGCCACAAGTCCTCCTGTTCTTTTTGCGGATACAGACGAACCGGCTGCTAGGCTGAAACCTGATCAGGTAATAAGATCTTTAGCTCGCGGCTGCTGCTGCCTCAGCTCACTGTGGAGTAGTAGGGCAAAGGGGGCTCTAAACAATATTAACAGCACTGTAATAGCGGGGGGCTAGGACTCCATCTCTGCCCATGTTAGCCAGACACCCAGTTAGGTACTTGGACACTGTGAAGTAACAGGATGGAGAAGCACACTGTTATATTAATTTTAACAGAACACTTGCCAGTCCATGGGAAACTCAGCAGTTCTGCCCATCTGGACCCAGGGGACATTATCAGGGGTTTGGGACATACCAGCAGGGAATATGCACAAGTCTACAAATAAGCCTGAGAACTTGGGGGAGAGAAATCTTGGCTCAATGGGTCTGACCCTGACACTGGACCCTGTCTGGGGCTTTGAGCTCACCGCCAGATCTGGGTGAGGGACTGGTGCCAGGCCACCTCTCACTCCAAGTTGTTTCATGGATAGGAGTTTTGTACTTTGGAGCTGTTCCAGTGTCTCAGACAGACACCTATTTAGCTCTTTGTAAATGTGTACATAGCACCAGTTCCTAGTGTTGTTTGGGAAGCATATCAGAATGCTGGCAACTCCCATTTTATTTACAGTCAGCTCCAGCTCACATTAGAGAAAGACCTGCTACAACACACCGATGTCAAAACGATTTGTATAAATACAGAATACTCCCTAGAAATATGCGTGAGTCCCACAGTGAAAGGCAGCTACTAACTTCAGCTCTGATATTGATGGAACGACACATGCAGCGTCCATCCAAACCCCCAGGGAAGGAAAGAGGAAGAATTTTGATTGTCCTGTCCACAAAGTCAAAACAAAAGCAGCCAACAACACTGAAACATCACACGGACTGTCGGCAGCTGCCTGACCGAGCTCCACTTTCAGAAAGGCACAGCTCACAGAGGGGTCGGAGAACTTCCGCAGACACACATAACTCAATGGCAGAGAGAGAGACAAAATTAAAAGAATACAAACTCTTTATTTCAAACTGCCTAACGACGTTTTCTCTCCCTGAGCAGGGCTAAGCAAGCACTGGATCCAGAGCGGAGACCCACAGATCCTCGCGGCTGTAACCAAAGAAGAAAAGGCCTCTTAGTTCACTTCGCTCATCACCAAGCCAATGCCGGGCTACTGCTTAGACAGTCTGAGAGCTTCAGCATTCAGCACTTTTCCCAGATATTCGGCCTACATTTCCCTTTGCTCAGTTTAATCCCATAACTAGCCCCACATCCCCTCCTTCTCTCCTTGCTTGATGTTTACATCCTTCAGTAATTTGTAGACTGTTCTCCTGGCCCCTCTCCTTAAGCTGTTGCATAGCCAAATAGTCAGCTGTATCCTGCTGTCTTCACAGGTCAGTCCTCTCCTCTGGCCCCATTGTCATCATCTTTGTAATGGCTCTTCTCTGAACATCCTCATATTTGCTAATTCCTTTGCAGAACTGAGATGCCTGGAGCAGAGGGCAGTGTTCTCTCAGCAGGTACCATCCCACCAGTGTTGTGGTGCAGATAATCATTGTGAATGTAGTCCCAAAGCCACCACACGGGTCAAAACTATCTTCTTGGTCCACAGCTTTTCCACTTTGAGGTGACAGTGGGGTTATCTATATGGTGAAGTATTTGGGGCTCTTCCATGCTTGCACAGGTTTGCTGCCTCGCACGTGCTAGGCAGTACTCTTGCATGCATCATCCTCTGCTTGTGAAGCCCACAAGCCATCTTTTTTTTCCACTACCATCTTACATTTCAAGCACTTCCCTTCTGTGCTGTCCCCAGATTGCCACATTCTGCCCTCCTACTAATCACCTGGGCGATTTCTTCCCACATACGCCACACCAGTTTTCCAGAGAGAGTCCCCTGTTATTTCCTGTCCATGTCTCAGCCACCTGGAGGACCAGACTAATAAAACAGGGCCAAAACCTGCATGAACAAAGTGTCCAGAACCCAGCCCTTGGCACTGGTACAGAACAGGAAAGTTCGGGAACACAAGCTATTCACAGGGATGCCTGTGTCATAACCAGGTATAGTGAAACAGTCCCGCCTCTCAGAGTCTTTCTGCAAACAGACTCTGCTGATGGCAGCGATAGCTCTTTTTACCTAAGTCAATCTAAAATAGGAGAAAAAAGAAAGCAGAGGAGAGCAATCAAATCTCCAGGTTGGATTTTCATATCCTCGCTCCTCCTGCACTCGCCGAGCCAGAATAAGCATCTGTCTTCCCCTTCTCCAACAGCTGTTCCACAGCTTTAGCATCCCAGGACACGCAGACTCTTTACTGCGTATAACTCCCCGTTCAGTGGGCAGCCACACGGCAGCTGCAGCTTCCCTCTTCCTGAAAGGTTTCTCTGAAAGGAATAAAATTCCCTTCTCTAACTTCTGTGGCAGGACTCGGGTCTGGTGGGAAAGAATTCTTGATGATTTGCATTTTACTTCTTCCTAACACAAAATTCTCTGAGCTTCAGGCATCATTACTGCTCTGGTCCCATTGCCTTTTTCTTTGCCTTGGTGGGGATGAAGTGCTCCCTTTCCCTCTCTGTCAGATCAGAGTGTCAGGCAGAGTGGGTAACAGAATCTCCACTGGACCTGGAGTATCTGTTACTTCTATCTTCAGGCACTCCTAGAATCCTGATTGTTAAGATTTCCAAGTCTTCCATCATTCCATCCATTATGTTGCTCTTAATTAGACCTTTAGAGAGTTGAGACATCTGCTTGTCTAGCCCCCAAGCTTTGGAGTCGGTAGGCTCCATGTATCACTCCGTATTATCTACCAGACTTTCTAGGCTGCTGAGATGAGATTCCGTCTACTCTCCCTTCCAGTGCAGTTAGTATTTCTTGGGGAATATGATTTTTGGCCATAATTGTCTCAAATGCTTCTCTAATCAATTTGCTCAGGCCAGGCAGAGCCAGCAGAGACAAGGCAGGAGTCCTAGGATGATGACAACATTTGGAAGGCCACAGACGGGGAGAAAATCAGCTTTTTCCATTCTATATCTGCCTTCAGGCGTCTCGATTGTTGTTCTGCTTTCTTCTGGACATGGCCATCCACTGGCTGTGACGGTGCGAGGAGTGTAGAACAATGCTGCACAGCTGGAAAGGTTCACTTCAAAACTTCATCTTTCAACATAGCGCTAGCAGATGATGCTATGGGTGAAGCAGGCTCACTCTGCCGTGTTAGAAGAACAGGGCCCATGTCGCTTTGTCAGGAGGGACTCGAAGTCTTGTGGGATAGGAGCTTGTATGGGGACTGGTAACAACACCACAACGAAGAAGCATCTGTGAAACTGGCACAGAATGTGAGTAAGCGCTCAATGAGCTCCACCCCGAGTCACGGTTTTGCAGCTCAGCAGTAAAGATGCAAAAAGTGAGTAAGTGAACACTCAGGAAAAGCGACAGCAGAGCAGGGTGAGCCCTGCGGACACAAACAAGGGAATCATTACCAAAGCCCCTGGCTCTCTCAGACAGGATGAGCTGTAAGTCAGCCAAAGCAAACGGTCTCCTACTGGCTGTCGCTTTAGGCCCTTTCTTTCTCTGATCAAGAGGAGCATCAGCATTTCTGGAAGGCAACCAGGGCTCAGTCAAGGAAGCTGGGTTGATCTTAGCAACAGAGTGGGAGTGGCAGAGTGGGTGTGTATGAAGCAGTGAGTGTGGAGAGGGCAGGGGGAGTGGAAATATTAATCAGCGTCCTTATTTAAAAGGCCCCTTGGTGGGTCGTTGTCTGGGGGTAGGGCCACACGCCTCGGGGAGGGGGAGAAGGGACATGTCCCATGGCAAGTCCTCGCCCCTGGGTGGGGCAGGCTGTGTCTGTGGGGACATGGCTCTTCTCTCACTTTTTTATTCATATCCTCATAGATCAAGCTCATGGCTGGCTGGGCCCCTGTGAGATTCCAGACCAGCCCTAGCATCTGTGTCCCAAGCAGGGAGCCCCTCGGTGACTTCTTCAGTCTCCATGGGCTGAAGCATGGACGGCATGCTTTCAGTGCCCTCCAGAGGGGCCCAGCAGCCTGGAGCCTCCAGGGAGGGTGGCAGAGGAAGGGGGGGGCTTTGCCCGCTGTTCCAGCTGGAGGTGGATTAGCGGCCCAGATTCAGCGCTAGGGATTTAGTGAATGCTGGCTCTGGAGCATGGGATGGTGGGGCTGACTGAGCTCATTTACCATATGAAAGTGGGGCCTGATGGTAAAATGTTGGCGTTTCTGCGCTTTCTGGCTTGTGTTTCTGGTGCTGCAGAACAAGGACAGCGGGTCCTGTCAGTGGCTGCGCTGCAAAGATGAAGTCCCAGGGCCGGTTTCAAACTCCTTCTAGCACAGCATGGCTCAGAGTGGCCTTTTTTCTCCAGCCTGCTGTCATCCCACTGCACTTGCTCCATACGTTGGGAGGTGCAGGTGGTTACTGTGGCAAGGTGGGCTGTACGCGCAGAGGTATTGCATCTCAGCAGGGAGCGGATTGTCCCTCTCTGTGAAGGGCTGGCGAGACGGCTCCAGGATCTCGCGTTCAGGGCTGGGCACCTCAGTTCCAGAATGATGCTGATTAATTGGAACGTTCAGAGAAAGGCAACCAAAATACCAAGAGGGCTGGAGGGGCCGAATAAGGATGAAAGAGGAACATTGGTGAGCGTGCCTCGCAGAGCCGGTAATGAGAACCGGCAGCTCTGCTAAGAGAGTAAACGAGCCTGCCGGGGAGCGGCGTGGGGAACTGATCAGAGTGGGACAAAGGGGTGTAAACTAGGAGCAAAGGGCGACAGCAGCAAAGGAAAATGGAGCCCGAGGCGATGTGATGTCTACACTGCACGGCTGCCCCACAGCACGGACGACGGGGGGGAGGCAATTACACAGCACACCAAAGCGCTGAGCTCTAACTGGGCCGTGTGGATGCTGCAGACACAAACTAAACAATACCTTCCTCGTGTTAACAGCGCCCTTGTTCCAACAGCGTCAGGCTGTGGCGTGCCCCGCAATTCACACCCCTGTAGGCGCACTGTGGCGCAGCACAGACGTAGCCAGACTCAGACTCCATTTTCCTTTGCTTTATGTCAGCCCTTTGCTCCTGGTTCACACCCTCTTGGCCCATTGGCCCCGTAGGCCACGCTGCGGCACAGTGCAGACAAGCTGTGTGTGTCAGAGAGCCCCAAGAGGGAATGCCATCACTTGGGCCATTGAATGCAATGCTGGAGAGAGGCCTAGAGAATGGACTGCAGGGGGCAGCTCCGCTGGCCCCCGGGGGACAGGATGGCAGGGACAGACCCTGGCCTCTAAGGGATGGGCTGGGCCCTGACAAGGCTTTTGTCATTCTGACTCTATGAGTCCTGCCTGGTCGGGCACCCTCCCATCCATGGCCACTGGCTGCAATGTCTCCTGCAGGCCCTCTCTTCTCTGCTGGATGTTGTCTGGGGTCACTGATCACTAGACATGCCCATTTGGGGACTATGGCCAAATCACGGTCCTGGCTAACTACAGAGAGCAACCTCCTGCCTGAACGCCCAAGGGTGAGCTGGCTCTGGGGATGGCAGGAGGCGGCCCAGGAGCCATCGTGCTGCCACAGGCAAGACGTCCTGCAGCACTCCGGCTCCCAAAAGCCTGCTGACAATTGTGGCATGTATGTAAAAGGACAGGCTGAGCCATGAGCTCATCTCCGCGGGAGGCATGGTGACCGAATCCCCTTAAGCACTCAAGGGAGTGCAGGAGTATGTCTGGTCCGCTCCGGGGGGGGGGGGGGGGGGGGTTGTGTCTAGGCTGGGGAAGGGGCTCTCCACCCTCACAACACAGGGCAGGAGCTGGCTATGCTGCTTCCTCTCCTGGCTAGTGTGCAGTGGTTGTGAAATAAGCAAAGCTATTGGTCCAGCCCCACGCTCCTCTGCAAAGCCCCTGTAAATAGTCCCGTGGGGGTGAGGTTTGGATAGGAGGGCAGAGTCACCCCTCCAGAGCCCACCCATGCAGGGGGTGGGGCAAGGGAGATGCCAAAGTGGACCCGAAGGGCAGACTGTCCCATCTCCCTGGGCCTGCCCCAAGAACCGCTGTCCATGGAGCCTCCACAGAGTGCACTCTGGGTGGTCGGAACCCGCCTGCATGAACTCACAGCATCCTGCCCCTCTCTGCACAGTGGGTCCTCGGCTGTTCAGCTGCCATGCCTGCCTGCAGAAGAGGGGGCAGGATCTGGGCCATTAATTTTTAAAAGGAAATAATTTTCACTCTGGGCCCTTACGTTTTCCCTGGTATTTAGCCATCTTCTGCGGAGGGTAATTTTAACTGGGTTAGATGCTACGGCCCAGTGGCCTCCTTCCATCCTTCCCCTACCCTATTAGGTGTCGGCATATCCCAGCAGTTCTCAGCTCTAGCACAACTCTGTAGGATCCTGGAAGCTTCTCTCAGCTATTAGAATAGAGGCATGCCGATCCCCACTTGCAGCTAGGGACAACACCTCTGCATTCTGCTGCCAGTGGGACAATTTGGCATTTGGTGTGTGCAAACAAATGTCACTTTCTAATAGCTGAAAATCTAATGCTCTGCTGACCACAGCCTCCTAATCCCATCCAGTCCCTCATCAAAATCCCACTGTCTCTGCCAGGAGCCTTTCTGCTCAGCCTGACAAACTCTTATACAGGGTCAAAGATGGAGAACATTTCCTGAGAGGATTTTGGTCCCTGTCATGCTGAGAGGATGAGTTACACTCCTGATGTTGCTTTCTGCTGCCTAACAGGAAGTGAGAGAAGTAGGTGCAAAAAGATTTAACCAAGAGCTTAGTGAATCCATCTGTGATGACATCCATCAGTGTCACTCCTTGGCTGCAGGAGCAATATTTATAAATCACGTTTCAAAACGGGCTACAAATTTGTACAAAGAAACAGATGGGCTGGTGGGTAGCAGTTTGTCACCACTGATATTTATATAGAGAAGGAGACAGAGTGCAAGAGGGGCCGAGCCCGGGAGAGAGAGACGGCAAGAAGGGGGAGAGAGAAACTGAAGGAGGCTTTAGCAAGGGAATGAGCAGGCCTGGAAGGGAACCAAAGGAGAGAGTGCTGGGGAAATTAGATTGTGTGTGGTGGGGGGGGGGGGGGGGGTGAAGAGGGGGAATTGGACAGGAGCAAAGGAGGGGAGACAGAGTGAAAGACTGCAGTAATAATACGCCCACCAGCTGATTCCTGTTCTTATTCTCTAATAAGCCGTTGTTCAGCGACGCGTATGCCGGGGTCTCCAGCAGCCCTTGGAACAAGCCCTGCAATTAAAGCTTGTTTCCAACCAAGGCAGAGGTGTGCTGGGTGATGCTGGCTTTTACTCCTTGTTTAGTGAGATGCCACAAGGAAAGTTTCGGGGATCACTCAGCATGGAAGATTAATGTGCTCCTGCAGAGTGAGCCTCACCGTGCTCTCTGAGGAATCAGCAATCCCTTGCAGTATCAGAGCATAGAGTCTGGAGAAGGGGCCGTGTGCAAGCATGTCCAGGGCTGCCTGAAGTCCCGGGTTCCTCTTGGTTTGAAGCCTGTTGGTGGAGAAGCCCAGAGCAGCATGAACATGGAGCACAAATGCCCACACACTGTCTGGGGTAAGAGGGTGGCTTTTGCCAAGCTCTGATCATCTGAAATGTTTATACTCATGAAAATGAGGTTGGAAAATCACTAATGCAGCACAGGGCCACGGCGGATGCTGGGAGCTACAGAGCAACCTCCCACCAGGGAATGCGCTTGGATAAGTGTAACCTGACTGGGTCAAACAGCCCTGGCTCCTATGGGGGGAATCCTGCCTCTCAGACCCGTCAGAACATTTGGAAGACATTAATGAAGTAAAAGACACAGGTGGATATAATTTACTTGGAGTTCAAAAAGTTTTTGATAAGGTCCCTCATAAGAGGCTATGAAGGAAAATAACATAAGGCATGGGGCAAAATCTTGTGGAGGATTAAAACCTGGTTAGATGATAAAAAAACAGAGACTCCATGAATAGCTGCCCCAAGAGTGGAGAGAGGTTAATTGAGGGTCACCTTGGATCAGTAATTGGACCAGTTGTTATTTAACATACAGTGAAGAGACATTAGTTTCTCCACAGTTAAGAGTGAAGCTTTTAATTGCAACCAGGATTTTGATGCTCTGAACTAGGCCAAAACCAAACCAACCTGCCTGAAATGTCAGACAGGATTTTAGGAGGGGATAGAGTTCTTCTGGAAGGCAAATTGGATCAAGTTATGGGGAGATGAAGGCTGCAAAAATGGAGATGGCTTCACTTTTTGAAAACTTCCTTTACCTTTTGTTTTGTCACCCTCCAACATGGTGCTTTTGGCTAGTGGGCGACCTTCAGGGGGTAAATGGAAGGTAAATGTTTAGTAGAAGGGTTTTAAGATGCCCCCAGACACTTGGGTTCCTAGCTGAGCCAGCAATGTGGCAGGTATCCCTCAGATCCACCTACAATTCGCAGTTGGACTCTCAGAAATGTCAGCCAACCAATAGGAAACTTGATCTGATACCAGGCAGCACCCTCCACCACTCCAGAGTGCATCTCCCCAGGCATATACAGGGACGTGATGCTCATAGTGTTTAATGCCAAATCAACAGTAAATAAGACCATGACGATCAACAAGATCCCAGATCTGCTGAGACCAGGTCCAACAACATTACAGCCCTGCTGGCCCTGGCCCATCCCATCCCCACACTACTCAGTGCATGAGAACCAGAAATGAACATCAGAATGGCAGAAGGCAGGACGTGTATCCAGGGTTGTGAGTTCAATCCTTGAGGGGGCCATTTAGGGATGTGGGGCAAAAATTGGGGACTGGTCCTGCTTTGAGCACAGGGTTGGACTAGATACCTCCTGAGGTCCCTTCCCACCCTGATCTTCTAGGATTCTATGATCTGAGTCCTGAGAAGGGCAGTGGAGGGTTAGCCAAATGGCAAGATTGAATAGGTGGCAAGGGGCATGAGTGCCAGAGTTATTGGGCCTGCAGGAGAGAAGAGTTAGCAGGGACTGACAGAGAGATTCTGAATCATCAACTGACCAAGACCTCCGAAGAGACGCTCGCTGAGATGAAGTGACAGAGCAGCACATCAGACCCAATGGAAGAAAATGCTCCTCAGGGCATGGCTACACTGGAAACTCCCAAGCGCGGTTGCGGGAACGCTCCCGCGGCAGCGCTTTGAAGTGCGAGCGTGGTCGCGCGCGGGCGCCGGGATAGAGCTCTCCCAGCGCTCCCGGTAATCCACCTCCACGAGGGGATTAGCCCCGAGTGCTGGGAGTGCGGCTCCCAGTGCTCGGAGCCTGTCTACACTAGCGCTTTGAAGTGCTCAGACTTGCCGCACTCAGGGGGGTGATTTTTCACCCCCCGATCCAGCAAGTTAGAGCGCTATAAAATGTAAGCGTAGCCAAGCCCTTAGCGCATCACAGGGGGAGCGGGTGGAACCCAAGCCGCAGGAGGCCCCTTGAGTCAGTTACTCCGGCAGACTATTAACAGTGCTGGGAGGTTTGCAGGCTAAGACCAGGTTGACACTAGCTTTGCCAGTGTAGCTACTCTGATTCCCAGTGTGGACAGAGCTGCCCTTTTGCCCGTGTAGCCTATTCCAGCCCCCGAGCGCAATAAGCTACACCGGTAAAAGCACAGTTTGCTAGTATAACTGCAAGAGGCTTTGCCAGCACCACTCTGTCGATCAGGGATCACATCTCTTCACACCCCAGCCCACAGAGCTAAGCCAGCAGAAGTCTGTAGTGTAGACCTGGCTGTAGACTAAGGCTTTGTCTACACTACACAGCTGTGTTCCTAAAAGTCGGGAAGCGTAAACACTGTTTGTCGGCACTCTTGCCAACAAAATACTTCCACCCTGTACGAGCTGGGTTCACCTTGTCGACAGGAGAGCCCTCCCGCCGACAACAGCCCTTTACACGGCCACTTGCTGAGGCAAGACTTTTGTCTTGGGGGGGGGGGGGGGGGCGCTTTTTTTAAGCACCCGTGAACGACAAAAGTTTTGTTGTGCAATTGGCAGTGTAGACAAAGCCTCAGTGTGAAAAGGCCTCCTGTTTCAGGGCACACCCTGACAAGCTGCAGGCAAAAGCAGGGTTTTTTCCTGCCAGCTCTGAACAATTGGCCAGGCATGTTGTGGTTGTTTCCACCGCCCCCTTGAAGCACTAACAATAGTAGCCAGTGCCAGAGGTGCTATAAAAGACTGGACAGACCAGCAGAGTAATGGGAGCTAGTAACTCCTTATGCTCCAAAAAGCCTTAGGCCATATTTACACCAGCGAGCTTAGAGCAGCACAGCTGTACCGCTGCAAGATCGCTGGTGTAGCCGCTCCCTGCTGATGGGAGAGCGTCTCCTAACGACACAGCGCTGTCCTCACCAGTGCTTCTGTCAGCGTCACACGTGCGGTTTCTCCTAGGGCTGCCGACTAATCGCAGTTAACTCATGTGATTAACTCAAAAAAATGAATCACGATTAATCGCAGTTTTAATCGCACTGTTAAACAGCAGTATACCAATTGAAATTTATTTAATATTTTGGATATTTTTTCTACATTTTCATATATACTGTATTCTGCGTTGTAATTGAAATCAAAATGTATATTATTTTTATTACAACTATTTGCACTGTAAAAATGATAAACAAAATAGTATTTTTCAATTCACTGCATACAAGTACCGTGGTGCAATCTCTTTGTCGTGAAAGTGCAATTTACAAATGTAGATTTTGTTACATAACTGCACTCAAAAACAAAACAATGTAAAACTTTAGAACCTGCAAGTTCACTCAGTCCTACTTCTTGTTCCACCAATCGCTAAGACAAACAAATTTGTTTACATTTACAGGAGATAATGCTGCCTGCTTCTTATTTACAATGTCACCAGAAAGTGAGAACAGATGTTCGCATGGCACTGTTGTAGCTGGCATTGAAAGGTATTTACGTGCCAGATATGCTAAACATTCGTATGCCCCTTCATGCTTCAGCCACCATTCCAGAGAACATGCTTCTATGCTGATGACGGTCGTTAAAAAAATAATGCGTTAATTAAATTAGTGACTGAACTCCTTGGGGGAGAACTGTATGTCCCCTGCTCTGTTTTACCCGCATTCTGCCATATAGTTCATGTTATAGCAGTCTCGGATGCTGACCCAGCACACATTGTTCATTTTAAGAACACTTTCACAGCAGATCTGACAAAACCCAAAGAAGGTACCAATGTGAGATTTCTAAAGATAGCTACAGCACTCGACCCAAGGTTTAAGAATCTGAAGTGCCTTCCAAAATCTGACGGGGACGAGGTGTGGAGCATGCTTTCAGAAGTCTTAAGAGAGCAATATTCCAATGCGGAAACTACCGAACCCACACCACCAAAAAAGAAAATCAACCTTCTGCTGGTGGCATCTGACTCAGAAAATGAAAATGAACATGCGTCAGTCCGGACTGCTTTGGATTGTTATCAAGCAGAACCTGTCATCAGCATGGACGCATGTTCCCTGGAATGGTGGTTGAAGCATGAAGGGACATATGAATCTTTAATGCATCTGGCACATAAATACCTTGCAATGCCGGCTACAAAAGGGCCATGCAAATACCTGTTCTCACTTTCAGGTGACATTGTAAACAAGAACCAGGCAGCATTATCTCCTGCAAATGTAAACAAATTTGTTTGTCTGAGCGATTGTCTGAACAAGAAATAGGACTGAGTGGACTTGCAGGCTCTAAAATTCTACATTGTTTTATTTTTGAATGCAGGGTTTTTTTTTTACATAATTCTACATTTGTAAGGTCAACTTTCATGATAAAAAGCTTGCACTGCAGTACTTGTATTACGTGAACTGAAAAATACTATTTCCTTTGTTTTTTTTACAGTGCAAATACTTGTAATAAAAAATAAATACAAAGTGAGCACTGTACACTCTGTATTCTGTGTTGTAACTGAAATCAATATATTTGAAAATGTAGAAAACATCCAAAAATATTTAAATAAATGGTATTCTATTATTGTTTTACAATGTGATTAATCACAATTAATTTTTTCAATCGCTTGACAGCCCTAGTTTTTTCACATCCCTGAGTGACATAAGTTATACCGACAAAAGTGCTAGAGCAGATACAGCCTAGACCCGGTGTGTGAGTGAAGCCCCCAGCCTCCCAGTGCATCTTTTCCAGGGGCATGGCTTGCTATTCTGCTCAGCGTGTCTCTGCTCTAGGTGGGGACTGCTTCACTGCGTGTGCGGGAAATCAAATATACATAATGGGAAGGCTGTGCCCCCTCTGCAGGACTGAGAAAGGAAAACAGGCCCCCCCAACGTCAGAGCCACAGAGCACCTAACAGGAGCTGAGAATCTGCTAGCTAGGAAGGAGCGAGGTGCAGCCTGCAGCAGCCAGACACAGAGGCTCGTGAAGGCTCCGACTATTTGCCAGCCAAGAATTCTGGGACAGGCTCCTAAGAAGGGCCTGTGTGGCTCAGGCAGCTGCTCGAGAAGGGCTGGATCCACATCTGTCGGAGATGAACGGTCTGGGGGGTGGAACAGTCCGGGGGGCCTGCTGCATCACATAGCACTTCCCATGGTGACTAGCCTTTCCTGCTCCCCGTTCTTGGCACAGGCCCCAGGCCATGCAGCTGCCAACTGGAGAGGAAGGGAGAATAGGGCAGAAGGGAATTGACGAGGGGGAAGGAGGATGACTCACCCTGGATATCCAGCAGAGAAAAGTGGTGGTTGTTGGTGGCTTCTGGGGCCAGCGTGAAGTAGAAGTGATGGCCACTCTGAGGCTCGTCACGGTCCACGACACTTATTGTCTGAATTAGCTACAAGAAGAAACCAGAGGTCAGAGCTGCTTCCCTGGGGCGGATGTAGAGGTCTCAGCCTGGGGGCTCCTCGCAGCACTGGGAATGGGCAGCGTCTCCCCCAAGAGAGATGGAAAACCTTTGCCAGTGCCATCAGATTCAGCTACTTCCACAACCCCTCCTCCACGCACCTGCAGCTGGGCAGGAAGGGAATGGCATTGCTCCTCCCCGGGCACACAGCACCCTTCTCTTCCTGAAGGGTCAGCTCTCCTGGGAGGAGAGGCAGTTGCAGCTCCACAAGCAGCGGCTACCAGAGTAGTTTTGAGAAGAAAATTGCCCCCCCCAAGTCATACTCCAGCAGGGTGAACAGTCAGAGAACAGTGCCGACTCCTTAACCCTGAGGCAGGCCTCACCATGGGCCTCACAGCTGCGTGCGCTTCAGGAGGAAGATTGTAGACCCTTCCCAGATACACAGACACCCAGTCAGGATGTGCCATGCCCAGTGCAGACATTTCACACACAAATACTGCACGTGGCACAATGCTGACTGGGAGCCGGGCGTTCTGATTACCTGGCCGGGCTTGGCATCTTCACATACCGCAGCCTCGTACGGCGTCGCCAGCTCGGGTGGGTTGTCGTTCACGTCCAGGATTCGGATACGCAGAGATGCTCTAGACACCTGAGAATGATTGTCTGAAACAAAACAAACACACGACATCATCGGTGAGCGTCCTCAGCCAGCAGCAGGGAACTTATCCCATCTCTTTGTTGTCTGTCAGCAACCCCTGTGGTCAGTGCAGGTGAATCCCCAGATGTGGAGAGACACGCCCTAAGTATTTATTTGATTTCTAACACAACCATCAACACACCTTCCAGCTGCCTGGCACACAGATTAGCTCAAGTGTGATGCAAACATTTCCCCCACAACTCAGCAGCGTCTGTACAGTGTCCCTCAGCAGCACCAGCCGAATTTCCATGTGTGAAACTCGGCTGCTGGGGACTGCAGCACTGCAGCCAACAAGGTGCCTCTCTCAGCAAGCACTAGCTTTTATGGTGCACGTGAATTCCAGTGGCAAGAACCTGCCACTGATCCCATGGTGAAGATCTCCCCCCAGCCAGCTTTCACAAGCTTCACTCTTGAGACTGACAGATATGGGCAGAGGGGATCTGTGAGACTAGACCATCAAGGGCTGAAGGCATCACCTCAGTGAAACTTCAAAGCTGAAACGAAAGTACAGTTGGAACAGGAGAGAGAGAGTTACAAATCAATACAAAAACAAACCCGGTTCTACGTGTCACATTCAGTCCCTTCCCTTCCTGCGGCTCCCCACTCCCTGGCCCGTGCCTGGACATTCTCTAGAATGCCAGGTCCTTGGCCCCAGGGCTCCTGTGTTCATTGCCGGTGAAGCATCCAGTTCACTTTGAGCTCTACAGGAAGGATGGGTTTGTAGATAATCGCTGGCATCTGGAATCTTCCCTGGGTGCGACCTGGCAGCCAGTGCAGAGCACCGGGCACAGGTAATGTGTCTGCAGGAGTGTGCCCTGCTCAAAAGGATGCGGGGGTGGGGGGGGGGGGGAAGAGGGGAAAGTGCACTTCCAGATGGAGTCCAGGGACTAAACCTAGCTCTCAGAGATAACCTCTGTCTCAGACCATGACCTCCATGACAGTTACGTCCCACTGGAACCAGAAAGCTGTTAACTGTTAACGCGAGGCTTGTGAGTGCAGAAGGTATGTCCTTTATGGGAGCCAGACTTGGACTATGGAACTCACTGCCACAAGAGATAAGAGTCTCACCAGGTCCGGAACTAAATGCAAAACTCAGCTCTGAGAGTCGGTTTTCCTGCAATAAGCTCTTCCCATAGATACACACACACAGTATTAAAATCAATGCTGGTCAATCTAAACTAGTCAAGCTGTGCTCCCAACAGACTGGCAAGTGGGAGACAGAGAGAGGTTGCCAACATTAATTCTATTTTTAAATCTTTGGGAGGCCCCAGATGCAATGATGATGGGAGCTATGTACGTCCTGGATAGAGAGATTCTAAGGCAGCCCAAGGGCCAGCACGCTGCTGTCATCTAGCACTGGGATTTGAGGCACTGATGGCTGGGGCAAAGTCTGAGAGAAGAGAATGGAAACTCCTGGCAGAGGCATTTCTCCCCACTACATTCTGTGAATCCTGGATCAGGCTGGGCAGAGCCTGGGATGGCGAACCCCTTTGGCAATAGCTGAGCAGATGAACTCACTCACAGATTTCACCAGTTCTTCAGGCTTCTCCCCCTGCCAAAAAGCATCACACCTCTGCCTTATCTGGCTGGTATTTAAGCCAACTGGCTTTCATCCAGGGCCCTCTTTCAGGCTGGCGGTGGGGAAGGAGGGGGGGTGGAGAATTGGAGGAAACAGCACTGCCCAGCTCTAGGGAAAGGGACCCCCAGTGTGCAGCAGACACCGCAGCCCATAGCAGCTCACAGCTGTTCCAAGTGGTTGCAAATAAATGCTGAACCAAAGAGGGGCAGAAAAGGCCTTTCTACTCCTCACTCACTCAGCACTGGGGTCTCCAGGGCATGCCAGGTTGTGTGTGTGGGGGTGGGGGGAGCAGCGCTCAGCCTCTCTCTCCCAGAGGCATCACTCTTCCTCTCAAGGAAAGAAGGGGAGTGTTATGTAAAAATTCTTCCAGAGCAACTAAACATTGGGGCAATTCCCATCTTACAAAGAGAAACCCAGATGCACAAGTGGGAAGATCTGTCAGTTCGGCTTCACTCAACCCTGGCAGCGTCAGTCATTGCAAGAGCTGGTGCTCCAGCCCCTGAGGCTGTAATGCCCATGTCAGAACAGGGGTGCGTGGACAGGGAAAAGGGCTCAGCTTTATTTCAGGCTGGCGATAAGTCTCCAGGGGTTCTTTGGTTCTGCCCCCTCAGGGACCTGCCCAGTGTCTGACCCTGGTGTGTTGAATACTGCGCGCAGATGTGGTCGCCCCATCTCCAAAAAGATATATTGGAATTGGAAAGGTTCAGAAAAGGGCAACAAAAATGATTACGGGTATGGAACAGCTTCTGTATGAGGAGAGATTAATAAGACTGGGACTTTTCACCTTGGAAAAGAGACGACTAAGGGGGGGATATGATTGAGGTCTATACAATCATGACTGGCGCAGAGAAAGTAAATAAGGAAGTGTTATTTACTCCTTCTCATAACACAAGAACCAGGGGTCACCAAATGAAATTAACAGGCAGCAGGTTTAAAACAAACAAAAGGAAGTTTTTTTCACACAACAGTCAGTCAGTCTGTGGAACTGTTTGCCAGAGGATGTTATGAAGGCCAAGACGATGACAGGGTTCAGAAAAGAACTAGAGTTCACGGAGGATAGGTCCTTCAATGGCTATCAGCAAGGATGTGCAGGAATGGTGTCCCTAGTCTCTGTCTGCCGGAGGCTGGGAATGGGCGACGGGGGGTGGGTTACTTGATGATTACTGGTTCTGTTCATTCCCTCTGAAGCACCTGGCATCGTCCACTATCAGAAGACAGGACACTCGGCTAGACGGACCTTTGGTCTGACCCAGTATGGCCGTTCTTATGTTGCTGCTCTGAGCCCCTCCCCAGCCAGGGTTGGCTGAGCTTGTGCAGCCATGCAGCACTCCTCGAATGCCACGTTGAACTCTTTCCAGCTGTGCCTCCAGAGCACGAGTGCCAACCCCAGGGCACTGCTAGGAAGCAGGGCACAGACTCCAAAACTGGCTGTGGGTTCTGCACATAGATTTCCCCAACCAATTACCAAGCGTACACTGCTCAGGGACTGTAACAGCCTAAACATGGAGTCACAGGCAGGCCCCTTGGGTTCTCCAGTCTTATCACTTAGGCAGCATACTTTTGTGATAGCTGGTTGCTTGCACCATGCATCACACCAATATTCAGGTTGCTTTTAGCCCCAAAGGGCCAGTCACTTACCCCAGGTCAACTGCACACCACAAGCTCATAGCCAATCCTCTAATAAACTATACACAGATTTATTATATAGCAAAAGGAAATAGGAGTTATTTCCAAGGGTAAAGCAGGTCAACACACACACACACAAATGAGTTACAACCTCATGTTTCCAAAGATAAAAGAAGCTTCTATAATAAGCAGGCTCTAGATGTCCTTTAGGGCTAACCCAGGCTGAGCACTGGGGATCTCTTGCTAATGCCTTAGAAACCTTGTCTGCAGAGTCCAAGAAGCAATGAGATCCAGTTCCTCCCTGTCAGGGGTTTTTATTCCCTTCCCCCCTCTGTTTTGAGCTGCAAACTCAGCTGATGGGAGGAATTCACATGCAAGACTCGTCTTCATGAGATGGGGGGCAGGGTGAGAGTAAACAGCAAACTCTCGAGTCCTCTCTAACGTTCCACTTCAGTCCATCTGGTGTTGCTGGGCCTTCCCTTTTGGACATGACATCTGTTGGAGACCAGCATTTCACACTGGTTCATGTCCCCTCCTGCCTGGAGAGTTACAGTTACAACGGCTCACAATGCAAATGCTCCAGTGAGATTAACGCAGGCAGCAACGCCCCAGCGTTCAATACAGTCTAAACACTGAACTCATTCTTATACTTCCAACCCCTATTTTAACGTTACTAGCACCCAGGTGAGCTGGACTGACTCCACCCATGTATTTGTCAGGGTTCAGTTGAAACATGGGGACCTTGGCATGAGCTGGCACCTGGTCTGCCAACATCATAAGCCGATCTCAGCTGGGTGTCCACCTGCTTCTGCTGAGACTATATAAATATTCTAATATAACTGCGTTATCCATGGGTTTGTACAGCCTGAGCCAACCCTCTCGTTCCATGATGAGCTGGGCAGTGGCAGAACTGGCTTGGCTCCCCTGGAGCCCAAACAGCAGCTCTGTGTCCCGCTGCACCACGCTGCTCCTGCACTTACCTCTGCCGGATAAGCTGTGTGAGCTTCATGCACGTGGGATGTGCTAGCTTGTAGGCAGCCTGGAGCTCTGATTTGCTCCTGCTTGTTTCTGCCCCATGGCACGCACCTTAAAGGTACATTAATCCCTCTTTATAATATTATAAATCACTCCGGAGGGCCTAATGCCTTCCAAAGCGCCTCATATGCTTCCAGAAATGAAAAACCCTAATTCTCTGGCTCCTTTGTTCCCCCAGAAGTTATAATTCTGGAGAGGCCCAGCAAGGGAGGGAGCACTGCTTGTTGTTATAGCAGGAGCCTGCTGCCTGTTTGTTGATAAAATTAACTCTGGTCTGCGAGTCAGATGGAGTTGTACCCGGGGGAGAGAAGTATGAGCACAGCTCCATAATTATCTGAGAACCCAAACCCTCTCCCCAGAGCCCACCTTCGCTCCCCTCTCTGCTCTCCTGTTATCGCTTCCGCTCACCCAGACCTGCTGCTTTGGTGATTAGATGGGTGTTTTGGGGAGAAGGAGGCAGAAGTCGTGACTAAAAGCCTGGAACAACGTGTTATTTTTAAGAGCATGTTAGTGCAGCAAAATAAACTGCAACTGCTTTTAGGAAGAAAGGAAGCTAAAGGCAGCAGGGCAGGGAGGAAGCTGGGAGGTGGAAAATCTGAGGGGGTGGTAAAGAGGTGTGTCCAGTTCCAGCTGAAGGGGTAAATGAGTGAGTGAGCGAGCGGGGTTTGATTCCAGCAAGTGATATGGTAAGAGCGTTTTATCTCCTTCCCCAGGAGCCTGGCTCCTCTTGCAGAAAGATGGATAACCTTTCCCTGCAGTTTGATTCTAAAGTGAGCTGGCATTGCCCTGAAGGTGATATACAGAGAAGGAGATGAGAAAAGGCAGAAAGAAAGGATGAGAGGAGGAAGAGAAAGACTCAGATCTCTCCTCGTATCCCTCCTAACCTTACCCTGACTCCCATCACCCATTCAGAGTGCAAACAATTAGTGGGCAATAGAGCATTCATTATCATGACTATTCTTAATGACTCTTATGTATTTCTACAGGGCTAGCGATACCATGTGCTTGGCACTGCACAGACATGTTTAAGAAAAAGACAGCTGTGTGCCCCAAGGAGCCAGATCTTAACCCAGGATATTTAAATCTTTCCAAACCAGTCAGAAGACAGCCTGTTTCCTACCGTGCCATCCTTATGGAACTAGCTTGCGGCCCTTTAGCTGAGGTTGCAATCAGCGTATGCTGATATTTAGAGTCAGAGAGAACAGCACGAACCCCTCCTAACATCACAGCATCAAAGTCAAGGAGTCTGAAGAAATATACTGTACGTGGATGGTGGAGATATCCATGTGCTAAGATACATTTATTGAGCACCTGTGACGGTCTCACCTGCGCTTTGCCGGCCGACTTGTCTCCCCCAGAGCTATCAATAACATTCCACGCCTGTGAGCAGCTTCCAAGACATGCCATTAAAAAAAAAATCACCTGCCACGCAAAGGTCTCCTCCCCACCCGCACCACACCCCACCTCCCAAAAAAATCACCCTAAATCACTGAAGCTTGAGGCCCATATTTATTCCAGGGTCTGATACCTCAAGAAACACTGGGGCTAGAAATGGGAGCATCATCTTTGGAGACCCTTCCATAGGACACATGGTATTTTTCTTTTCTTTTTGGCCCTGCTGGGCTACATGCTGGGCCTTTGAATAGAACATTGTTGTGTATTTTTTAAAAAGCTGTTTAAGGGGTTACTAAAATGTATTCTTTACAAAACTCTCCTCTCCCTCTGAGGCACTGGGTTTTACAGGGGGAAGAATACAAAAAGCAGCCTCAAAAGACTTTTTAAAAACTCTCCTGATATGTGTTTTCTGTAACTTATGGGGTATAAGTAGAATCAACAATAGTCTGGGGTGGGTGGGATCAAGATGCATTGCAGTGCATGTGTAATGAACTGCAAGATTTACTCCTCCTAAGTACCCCAAACCTCACACGCCAGTGCCCAAAAGAGCTTTGTAGCACCCCTGACTCCCACGTAGTGTCTCTATACGTGTGGAATGACACACACACAGAGACATGTGCAGACATGCCTACGAAGGCATAGCCATGTGCTAATGTGTATACAGCTGCATGCACGCACAGACCCATGGGCAGAAAAAAAAACACATTTTCATAATATTAGCCAGACTGTCAACCCGAGCAAGAGATGGCAGAGAAGTATGACATCATCAAACAGAGCCTGCCAGGACTGAGGGGGCGGAACATGCCAAGGAAGAGTGTGATCAGTTTAAAGAGAGCATCATCTTTCACTGCTGCAACTCTACTCTGTATTCCAGCTCAGCTGACTGACATGCAAATTAGTTTAATTATTTCTTCTTCTAAAATAAATTATATTTTGCAGTGGCTGCAATATGTTGTGTCAGGCAAAATTACATTCAATATTTTTAAACTAATTGATGTCAGCCTTGAGAAAACCTGACTGACAGCAGCAAGGAAACTAGGCTGCTACCTAACCAGTTTCCGAAATTAAAATTAAACATGCCAGTTTTCTGCATTTCCTCAGGAGTCTGAATGCCATTAATCTGAAAAGACTGAGGAAGGAGACTGAAAAACACACAGAGCAAGAGCGAGATGATGGAAACACAGCAGTGCAGTGAAGGAGCTGTGAACCTGTGATTGGCAGTTGCCTACGCCAACCTGGGCAGAAGTATTTGCAGATCCATTTGAGCCCATCACAGTTCCAGCAGAAGTGCTCTGCAACAATATTTGCCTTCAGCAGAAGTGCACTGAAAGGAAAAACTAATCTCTAATTCCTTCCCTGCCCCAGATAAATCTTTAGAAACCCAGGATAGGCAGGATATTACTTTGCTCTGTGCACTTTTAACATGGGTTGCAGTCTTCCATGGCCCCATTGAGATCCAATGCTCCTGCAATGGAAAAGTCCTGGCTGGAACATACATTAAACAGGGACTGTCTGTCACACTGACTGAGGCACATGGAACCCAGTTCTAAGGCGTGGGCCCAATTCCTCCAGCACAACGGTCCTGAATTCTGAGGCACATTCTGACATTTCTTCTTAGCTTCAAATAAATTCCAAAATAAAGAGTTTTTTCAATGACGAAAATAACCCAATCAGAGCAGTTTTCCTGGTGTTATTTATTTAGATACTAAATTCTAATTATTCCATGCTGTCCCTGGTTTTCAGTGTGCAGCAGATTCTTGTACTGACGGTGAGTAACTCTGCAGGTTGTTATTGACGGAAGCTGGAAGTTTTGGTAGCAGAGGCTTTTGGCAGTGATGAGAAGATGCATCTCCTCTTTTCTTATCTGCTGGCAGGAGAGGAAGTGATATGAGGTTTTTTGTTGATGTGGCTTCAACTCTTAGTTCTACAGCCCAGAGATCCTGGACAGCAATGAGCTGCCCCACAGGACCCACCACATCCAGCAGCGGTGGATAAACGTGCTAGTTGGACTTTTCTAATTAAAATGATCCCCACTAATAATATTTTTTACACCAAAACTGCCACGATTAGGCTTCGGATTCAACCCGCCAATGAACTGAATTATTTAATATTCGCACTGCTAAGGGAACTTGAGGAACCGCTCTGCTTGGCGCTGGTCAGACCTCAGCTGGAGTACTGCGTCCAGTTTTGGTCACCGGTGTTTTCAAAGGCTGTAGACAAACTGGAAAGGATCCAGAGGCGAGCGACAAAGATGATCAATGGGATGGAATGCTAGTCACAGGAGCAAAGGCTGAAGGACCTGGGTATGTTTAGTTTGGAAAAGAGGAGAGCGGGGGGGGGGGGGGGGACAGGATAGTGGTCTTCAACAGACAGAAGACCAACAAATTCTGAAGTGTGTTTCCGAGGGAATGCCACTACATGACCGATGGTCACTTGGTTGCCAAAGAGCTTCAGTGGCGTGAGAGGACTGCCAGTAATGGACATGGACTCAGTGTACAGCCAGGCCACCTTAAGGATCGAGCTACAGTTTCATGCAGGCAGCGCCGAGTCTGCAAGGAGGCTACGTCCCTGTGGGATTTGCCATTATCCAGATGATGAATGGTGTTTTAGAATCCTTTGCAAAGTCTGTACATGTCACTATCACATGCCCCATACGAGGAATTCTGTGCACCAGAAGGTTCACACCTTTGGTGGAATTCTGGGGAACGTGCAAGAGCTGCTGGGGAGGCTTGGGGCAGACAGCATTAGTTTCAGGGCAGAGGCAACTGGTTGCAGGGTCCCGACCGCCAAGAGGGGTGTCAGCACCTGGAGATGTGCTGAGAGGCCCAGAGCTTGGAACAGTGTCTAAACTCTGCCCGCCCCAGCAAAGTAGGAGCTTGTGGGATTTAGCAGTTGGGTCCCTCTGAGCAGTCTAGTGAGTGTCCAATGGGGGAAGCTCAGCTCGATCTGTGATAACTTCCACCTGAAGACTTAGGCATTGGTAGTTACAGTCAGGTCATGCTCTGAACGTTTCTCTGCAACCGTTTGTCCTTGTTCTTTTAAAGGAAGTTCCGCTCCTGCGACACATCTCTGGAGACGCAGATTCTGCAGCCAATTCTGTCACTCCTGAATCTCAGGAAACACTGGGCCTATCATCATGCTGAGTAGACTGGACGATCGAATATGTCTTTTCTGCAACAATGCTGAAATGGTGACATCACTATCATTTCCATAGCAACTGATTTTGAAATAAACCCAGGATTACTATGTCACCGCAGAAGCCAGATACACAAGGGAGCAACTCTTGTTCCACCCCTAATCTCAGTGGATTAGAAAGAGCAAAATGACATACAGTAGAATATTGGGGTTGAATATTTGGCCTGCCAGTGTGTGCACAAGAGGGGTGCTAGAACAAGTGAGTGCATACCCATTTTTCACAAGTGCAGACATGAGTGCGACTGCCTGACTGTGCAGGCAAATGGCTGCTTGCACATTCACATTCGCAGGTACAAGCAAATGCACGTGTACTAAACATGGGCACCTAAAATCAGAGCCTGGAGCTGAAAACATGGCTCCTGAGTGAGTGGAAGCAGCATGTAAGACCAAGTAATGTATAAACGGCTCTTACCTCCCCTGAGTCCTGCCCTAGCTCAGCGGCATGAGAGTAATTAAATTGCATCAAACACAATGCTCTGATTAAAGCCAGTCTCCAGCAGAAAGATTTATCATCTCAATTACCAGCAGTGGACACAGCAGTCAAGTCCTCCTCATTTTACATGAGCAGAGAGGAAAGCAGGAAGAGAATCACAAATATTAGCCTAAGGAAGGTAAACAGCTTGTGTGTGAAATGAAGATTTATCTCAGCAAACACTCAGCCAGATTTGCTGAACAATCCCCAGGTTTGCTGGTTGGCTGAGCAGTTACCAGGGCCCAAATATTCTGCCCGTTGCCAATTGGCACAGACAGGCCACCCTGGAACAGGGGCTTTTTGCTTGTTTCTGGAAGAGGGAATCTGACCCTATTGTCTTCACCTCAAATAGCCCACATTCACAGCCACACTTGGAGAGTTATGGGTGTGGCCTTAGGCCCTGTCCCTGCTTTTCCTGCTATTCCCCTGATGTGAATGTACGGTTGGTGAAGAACTGTAACTGAGGTGTGGCCCCAGCCACACAGAGTGCTCAGGGAATCCCACAGGTGAACATGTATGGTGGTTCATTTATAGTGCCTCAAAGTCCCAGTCAGGATCAGGACTCCATATCAATGCATGGAGAGTTCCTGCCTCAAGTTACTCGCACTCTAAACAGACAAGCCAGACAAGGGGTCAGGGTTAGGGAGCTGGCTGCGGGGGGGGGGGGGGGGGGGAGGGAAGAGGGCCGCTGGCAAACATCACATTAGTGCCCTGCATTTAGTCTTTAATTGATCATCGGCTGGTGGTAATGGTGGGTGTTTGAGCTAAGAGCAGGAAATGGGGAAGGGGAAAAAGGGAGTGTAGGGAGACAGGTACAGGTCAAACAGACTGTCAGCAGACATGGTTTCAGAGTAGCAGCCGTGTTAGTCTGTATTCGCAAAAAGAAAAGGAGTACTTGTGGCACCTTAGAGACTAACAAATTTGTTTGCTCAGGGTGTCGGAGGAGCCACCACTACCCATGGCTCCTGAGTGGAATGGGGATGGGGAGTTGTGACGAAGTGGGACTGTTCTTAATGTTTTATCTGAATAGTGTGGGGGTGCCTCAGTTTCCCCAATGCAGTTCTTAAGTATCTAGGTGGTGGGGTAAGGGTGTATGATCGTTGCAGAGCCCTAGAAGGCAGGTGTGTCCAGGGGTCTGGACACAGAGAATGGCCAACACCCTGTTTCCTGGCAACTGATGGCCTGGGCCCTTCCCCCTGCAAGGTGAGAGCTAAAGGGTTGGACAACAAAGGAATCCGGTGACCTCCTGGCCCGGGAAACGGACAAAGCCCAGAGGAGGAGGGGCTGGAAGGGGAGTCAGTTGGGGACGAGGAGTGAAGTGCGGACGTGGTTGTCTGGCTCACTGCCCCCCAAAATGGATCCAGCTGAGGGGTCCTGTTCTCTGCACCTACAAGCTCAGTGTTAGACCATGTTCCTGTCATCTAATAAACCCTCTGTTTTACTGGCTGGCTGAGAGTCCCGTCTGACTGCGAAGTTGGGGGGCAGGACCCTCTGGCTTCCCCAGGACCCCACCTGGGCGGACTCGCTGTGGGAAGCGCACAGAGGGGCAGAGGAGGCTGAATGCTCCGAGGTCAGATCCAGGAAGGTGGAGCCGGGTGAGCTGTGGGTCCTGCAGACAGGCTGCTCTCAGAAAGGAGACTTCCCCAGAGTCCTGACTGGCTTCGCAGGGAGCAGTTCCAGAGCATCGCCCAGGGACTCCGTGACAGGAGACCGTTAGCTCCCTGGGTTGAGTGACTAGCATGGGGAGCTATGGACCTGACCCAGGGCAGGAGGAGGAGCTGTATGGATTTGTCTCCTCTTTTTGGAAGTCTTGTGATGTGTTTAGTACAAGGCAATTGCCTACGAAAAATGGGGAAATACTCTGCCACCTGTTTGTACTGAGCCCCAGCACCGGGCGGCCACGGCCCCCTCCCCGCAGCGCCAAGCCCCAGCACTGCTCTGGGTTCAGCCTGACATCTGTTATAAGGCTGCATGCTGAAATCCCTTCTGTCACTTTGAAGGCCTTACCTTTACAACTGCCCTTTCCACCAGAGAATTCAGACATAAATTGTACTTTAAATTCAATATCGGCCATTAATATTTCATGATTACAAACCGTTAAGGGTAATGTCACTGGCAGGAACGTCTGGACAGTTAAAATGGATGAGTCAGAACTTACTGACGGGGAGAAGTCAGAATACTAAAGAATCTCCCCAGCTTTTGAAGTAATCCAGTCTGACAGGCCTCCCTGCTGGAGGGGAACTGCAGCATTTACTGACTTGTTCTGAAATCCTAGCGGCTGTGTATAAATATTTTCCTTCTGATTCTTGTCACCTCATGTTTGCTGTAAAAGCTGAGTTGTTCTGCACCACCAGCATCCTCTGTGCTGGCCGCCGCTACCACAGCTTCATTTCCATGCCCTCAGGAGGCGCGTGCCCCTGCTTTGGTAACAATCTGAACCAGCTGAATGCATTAAAGGTGTCTAGACACACAGTGGTGCAGGGCCGGGAAGACCAGCCTGGGCCTCGCCAGTGCTCACCACAAGGCCACAGCGGTGCAGCTTTCCCAGGAACATACAGCTCACAACAGCCAGCAGAAATAAAACCTCACTGTAACTAGAGCCAAACCCCTAGGTTCAGATGTCCCGGGATCATGAGGCTGTTCCAATCTGGGTCCAGTCTTTGGAGCTCTGGACCCCTCTCATTGCAATGGCTGAAGCAGAGATGGGGGTGGAAACAACCCAAGTGACACATGCTCCAGGCTGCACACTGAGTCCCCCTGTGTCCAGGCATCTCAGCACCGGAGCCAGGAAGGCAGGGCAAGGACAGGATTAGCGCTAAGTGAAGTCCTGGCCCTGCGTCAGACCCATCAATGCGTCACCATGCGGCTTGGCGAGCGTGTGCACATCTTCCTGGACAAAAAACAACCCACAAAGACATCCCCAAGATGTCCCCTAAGCAAGACCTAGGCAAACTCCCCTGCACAGAGGCAGATCTAGGTAGGTGCCCCTACCTGTACGCACTGAGTGCACAGAGGAAAAATCCTTTACCAAGACCTCTCTCTCATTTCAAAGGCACCCAGCGGATTGGACTGGAGCCTGGTGCTAACTGTGAGGGTGGAAAGTGGGGCATGATTGGGTCTGTGCCTGGCCTGGCGATGCTGGTGCCTGTTACTATTCTGAGACGTTAGACAAGTGAGCGGAAGGGTTTGAAGACTGTGTTCGTGTTCTCTGTATTCCCCACTGTTCTGCTTCCTCTTGAAGCCTCTATCGTTCTCGATGTTTGTGTGGAAGGGAACAAGAATGTGGAGGGAACCCAAGCCCTCTCACTGGAGTCAAAAGGGTCAGATCCATTGTCTTACAGGGAACAACCTGCTTAGCTCCACACAATGAGACAAGGGCCTGAACATACATTACAGAGAGTGGCAGGGCGCTGAGGACAATCTTGCCACCTTCCTACTCAGCAGCAGAACACCTGTCGTTTATCAAAGCTCTTTTTGCTATTATTTATTTTCTTTTCATTCCCCATGAGGAGTTTGTTCAAAGCTTCTGCAAGCCAGGACCAAGAGTTTGTTCTTTCTGTCTTTAACTGAAGTAAAAAAGATGAACAGAACTTCTGCTGGGAAATTATTTTGCCTGAGTCCGGGCTTTGGCTGCTCAGCAATGCGCCAGGCAGTCGTTCCATGTCACTGTGTTTGGGCAGAAGTGCCGCTATCAGAAAAATTCTCACAGAGAAACGAACATGAAACCTGCACGTCTGCGAATGCGTTTCCTCCTCGCTCTCCCCAGCCGGATGAGAGAGGGCTCCTCAGCAACTGCAAATGAAGGCTGGGAGGGCATCACTGCCCTACAGAAAGGAAAGGCTATCACATGAGGATTTGTTAGTCTCTAAGGTGCCACAAGGACTCCTCGTTCTTTTTGCTGATACAGACTAACATGGCTACCACTCTGAAACTTGTCACATGAGGACTGTATGTCAAGGTTCCAAAAGAAGCTTATTGAAAGAGAGGACAATGGAGTATGGCGAACAGGCAGGCTCCATCTCCTGTCACAGGCCCTTCCTGTTAGCCCCCCAGGTCACCGCTACCATCTGGCCATCAGCTCAGAATTCCCAGGCAGACGGAGTTCTCAGGCACAAGCTCCCTTTTCCACAGTAGCCTTTAGGGAACGCAGTAGCTCCCTATCTCACAGCTACTTGGTTCTGCAAACCTCTGCCCTTTAGGTGTCTCTGTTTCTTTCCCTTCTTCCGCTCAATCTGTCAATCCCCGCCCTGCATCTGGCTCTCGCCAATTCATTTGTATTCACACACAAGGCAGGTGCTCCCTTTCTACCTGCCGTAGTGCTGAATATTTATTTCACCAAAAAAACGCCTTTCACTCAGAAAAACAGCATGTGCTGGCCCTCTTGGGGAGAAGCAGGAGAGGAACGTCAAGGGGAATGTTCAGAAATCCACTCTGTCAGCTATTGGCTCTTCCCTACTTTGTCTGCAGCCCTCCCAGCCCCGGTGAGGGAGCTCAAAGATTCACCAGAAGCAGAAGCTAATGTGACTGCTTGGGCTTTTGTTTTCTCGTTGTCTTCTTGAAGTTTAGAAGAGCAGTTTTATAACATCATTTTCATCCTTCTGGGAAACTGCATAGAATGGAAAGGGCAGAACCAGGCAAACAGTAGGAAAGGGAATTAGCAGAGTGCAGGAAACATGGGCAGAAACAAGCAAAAAACCATCAGTAACAACCCCCCACAGGCCCCTTTAGAAAGATAAAAGCAAATCTAGTGGTGTCTTCAAACTTCCAAGTCCTTGAAGTTTGTCCATCGTCCACCCATCCATCTACCCACGTACTTAGATGTCCCACATTATTTGGCACTTCCCAAGTATTTACAAAACAGAAATTACAATGAGAACTTCTCTTGCTTCCTTCCCAGCCCACAGGAGAGAGAGCCCGATCAGTTAATAGGTTTCTTTATACATGTGAGTAAGGGGTACGGTGGTCTGTGTGTGCAGAAATTATTGAGGGAAAAACAGTCACGTAGCTGAGTTTTGCATTTAGTGAAGCTTTTCTGCTGCTCTGGAGCTGGAGGCAAGCGTTCTCCCTGTGAGCAAGGCCAGCCCAGCCTCGGGAAGGGCAATTCTCTGAGCTCATTGAAGCTGCCTTAGCCTCCTTGCTGCTTATTCCCTGTGTTTAATGAAGTCTTTGGAATCACCAAGGCTCTCACCCAGTGGTGTTAGGCAGAGAAATAACCTTGATGAAGCACAGACAGCACGGCGGCTGCATCACCACAGCTGAGAGCAGGTGCCGGCGACAGCACAGAGAGCTGGGCCGAGACAGAGCAGAGACAGCCTGCACAACTGTCTGGAGAAAAGGAAGAAGAGTGCAAGTGATGGGCCTTTCTGTCCATCTGTTGTATTTCATCTGTCAATCTGTCCGTCACTGTCATGGCCCTTTCTAGACACAATGCCCCAAATCTATTTGTTTTTATAAAATCACTGTTTGATGTAACACAGGACAAGCTGCTTCTGCTACTGGCCCGATGCCTGTGCAAGGCGTGTGTGTGTGTGAATGGGAGGTAGGAGGCGTCCTTCAGAAAATACCTCGCAGTGCAGGTGCCGGGGCCGGAGGGAATTTTAAGTTACTGCAGAGTCCCCACAATATAATTTCCTGCCCCGTGGGCGACTGCGAGCGCTGCACATGTCTGAGGAGAGAGGCAGAGGCGCCAGGACCCAGGCAGCGAATCCAGAAACAGGTTGGCATCTGAACTGAGGAGGAAACACGCTATCTAAACATGGGCTCTTGGGAGCCCCAGAGGTGTCTCATCAGGGGTGAAAGCAGCAAATGAGCAGTGTAGGGATGGCTGGTGGAGCTGCTGGGTAGATAACATGGGTTTTGATGAGTGTTCATCAAAGGCACCATCCGACCACAGCTCCCCTTCTCAACACGTGAGACAGGAGGAGTATTTTTAGATTGTCTGGGGAGATGTTAGATTCCCCTTCCTCCATCTTCTCTTACATCACCACTCTTTAATGCCTGCTTCCTTGAGGCTGGTTACTTCTGCACCAGTGAGTGAGACCCACCCCTCTCCAGAACCCTCCTCCTCACCTGCTTCCATTGCCAGGACCGTGATGTTGTGCCACCCTGCCGTCTCCCGATCCAGGACTTTGCCTGTCACAATGGCGCCTGTGTTTGCATCAATGTCAAAGATCCTCTCCAGGTCAGTGTTGCGATCGATGGCGTATCTGAGCACAAAGCAGGAGAGAGCCATGAGTGACTGGGGAGGGGCTAGCAAGGCCTGTACTGACTCCCAGACAGGTTGGGTTAGGCCCTATTACAATCACTTCCACTGTGACACTAACCTGTTCTCTGTCTGGCCCTATCTCCAGGGACATAGGTGGCCCCATCACTATCTGACTGGAGGCCTTAGGGTTAAGGTGAGGGTATACTGGGGAAGCTTGTACCAAGAGTGCAAACTCCTTCCTTGGGAGAAGCAGGGACTATGGACAAGGAGAAACGTCTGTTCTGATTGTAATGCATCAGCTCAGCACATTCATAGAATAGTAGAAATGCAGGACTGGGAAGGACCTCAATAGGTCACCAAGTCCAGTCCCCTGGCTATGGAGAAAGGACTAAACATTATCTAGACCACCCCTGACGGGTTTGTCTAACCTGCTCTTAACCAGCTCCAGTGACGGCGATTCCACAACCTCCCTGGGCAATTTGTTCCAGCACTGAACCACCCTGTGTCTCTGGATTAAGTTTAGAAGTGTGAGTAACAAGAGTGATGTAGTGGTGGGAGTCTGCTATAGACCACCGGACCAGGGGGATGAGGTGGATGAGGCTTTCTTCCGGCAACTCGCAGAAGCTACTAGATCGCACGCCCTGGTTCTCATGGGTGACTTTAATTTTCCTGATATTTGCTGGGAGAGCACTACAGCGGTGCATAGACAATCCAGGAAGTTTTTGGAAAGCGTAGGGGACAATTTCCTGGTGCAAGTGCTAGACGAGCCAACTAGGGGGGGAGCTTTTCTTGACCTGCTGCTCACAAACAGGGAAGAATTAGTGAGGGAAGCAAAAGTGGATGGGAATCTGGGAGGCAGTGACCATGAGATGGTCGAGTTCAGGATCCTGACGCAGGGAAGAAAGGTAAGCAGCAGGATACGGACCCTGGACTTCAGGAAAGCAGACTTCGACTCCCTCAGGGAGCGGATGGGTAGGATCCCCTGGGGGACTAACATGAAGGGGAAAGGAGTCCAGGAGAGCTGGCTGTATTTCAAGGAATCCCTGTTGAGGTTACAGGGACAAACCATCCCGATGAGTCGAAAGAATAGTAAATATGGCAGGCGACCGGCTTGGCTTAACGGTGAAATCCTAGCGGATCTTAAACATAAAAAAGAAGCTTACAAGAAGTGGAAGGTTGGACATACGACCAGGGAAGAGTATAAAAATATTGCTCGGGCATGTAGGAATGAAATCAGGAGGGCCAAATCGCACCTGGAGCTGCAGCTAGCAAGAGATGTCAAGAGCAACAAGAAGGGTTTCTTCAGGTATGTTGGCAACAAGAAGAAAGCCAAGGAAAGTGTGGGCCCCTTACTGAATGAGGGAGGCAACCTAGTGACAGAGGATGTGGAAAAAGCTAATGTGCTCAATGCTTTTTTTGCCTCTGTCTTCACTAACAAGGACAGCTCCCAGACTGCTGCGCTGGGCATCGCAACATGGGGAGTAGATGGCCAGCCCTCTGTGGAGAAAGAGGTGGTTAGGGACTATTTAGAAAAGCTGGACATGCACAAGTCCATGGGGCCGGACGAGTTGCATCCGAGAGTGCTAAAGGAATTGGCAGATGTGATTGCAGAGCCCTTGGCCATTATCTTTGAAAACTCGTGGCGAATGGGGGAAGTCTCAGATGACTGGAAAAAGGCTAATGTAGTGCCCATCTTTAAAAAAGGGAAGAAGGAGGATCCTGGGAACTACAGGCCAGTCAGCCTCACCTCAGTCCCCGGAAAAATCATGGAGCAGGTCCTCAAGGAATCAATCCTGAAGCACTTACACGAGAGGAAAGTGATCAGGAACAGTCAGCATGGATTCACCAAGGGAAGGTCATGCCTGACTAATCTAATCGCCTTCTATGATGAGATTACTGATTCTGTGGATGAAGGGAAAGCAGTGGATGTACTGTTTCTTGACTTTAGCAAAGCTTTTGACACGGTCTCCCACAGTATTCTTGTCAGCAAGTTTAAAGAAGTATGGGCTGGATGAATGCACTATAAGGTGGGTAGAAAGTTGGCTAGATTGTCGGGCTCAACGGGTAGTGATCAATGGCTCCATGTCTAGTTGGCAGCCGGTGTCAAGTGGAGTGCCCCAGGGGTCGGTCCTGGGGCCGGTTTTGTTCAATATCTTCATAAATGATCTGGAGAATGGTGTGGATTGCACTCTCAGTAAATTTGCGGATGATACTAAACTGGGAGGAGTGGTAGATACGCTGGAGGGCAGAGATAGGATACAGAGGGACCTAGACAAATTGGAGGATTGGGCCAAAAGAAACCTGATGAGGTTCAATAAGGATAAGTGCAGGGTCCTGCACTTAGGACGGAAGAACCCAATGCACAGCTACAGACTAGGGACCGAATGGCTAGGCAGCAGTTCTGCGGAAAAGGACCTAGGGGTGACAGTGGACGAGAAGCTGGATATGAGTCAGCAGTGTGCCCTTGTTGCCAAGAAGGCCAATGGCATTTTGGGATGTATAAGTAGGGGCATAGCGAGCAGATCGAGGGACGTGATCGTTCCCCTCTATTCGACATTGGTGAGGCCTCATCTGGAGTACTGTGTCCAGTTTTGGGCCCCACACTACAAGAAGGATATGGAAAAATTGGAAAGAGTCCAGCGAAGGGCAACAAAAATGATTAGGGGTCTGGAACGCATGAGTTATGAGGAGAGGCTGAGGGAACTGTGATTGTTTAGTCTGTGGAAGAGAAGAATGAGGGGGGATTTGATAGCTGCTTTCAACTACCTGAGAGGTGGTTCCAGAGAGGATGGTTCTAGACTATTCTCAGTGGTAGAAGAGGACAGAACAAGGAGTAATGGTCTCAAGTTGCAGTGGGGGAGGTTTAGGTTGGATATTAGGAAAAACTTTTTCACTAGGAGGGTGGTGAAACACTGGAATGCGTTACCTAGGGAGGTGGTAGAATCTCCTTCCTTGGAAGTTTTTAAGGTCAGGCTTGACAAAGCCTTGGCTGGGATGATTTGATTGGGGATTGGTCCTGCTTTGAGCAGGGGGTTGGACTAGATGACCTCCTGAGGTCCCTTCCTACCCTGATATTCTATGATTCTATGACAGTTAGGAAGTTTTTCCTAATGTCCAACCTAAACCGCCCCTACTGCAATATAAGCCCATTGCTTCTTGTCCTGCCCTTAGTGGATAAGGAGAACAATTTATCACCCTCCTCTTTATAGCAATCTTCGAGGTACCTGAAGACTGTTATCATGTCCCCCCCTCAGTCATCTCTTCTCCAGACTAAACAAACCCAATTTTTTCAATCTTCCCTCATAGGTCATGTTTTCTAGACCTTTAATCATTTTTGTTGCTCTCCTCTGGACTTTCTCCAATTTGTCCACATCTTTCCTGAAGTGTGGTGCCCAGAACTGGACACAATACTCCAGCTGAGGCCTTATCAGTGCTGAGTAGAGCAGAAGAATTACTTCTCGTGTCTCGCTTACAACACTCCTGCTAATACAGCTCAGAATGATGTTCACTTTTTTTGCAACAGTGTTACAAATTTTTATATTTCTAACTCATATTTAGTTTGTGATCCACTATAACCCCCAGATCCTTTTCTGCAGTACTCCTTCCTAGGCAGTCCTTTCCCATTCTGTATTTGTGCAACTGATTGTTCCTTCCCAAATGGAGTACTTTCCTTTTGTCCCTATTGAATTTCATCCTATCTATTTCAGACCATTTCTCCAGGTTGTCAAGATCATTTTGAATTCTAATCCTGCCCTCCAACGTGCTCGTGACCCCTCCCAGCTTGGTGTCACCCACACTCTACACCATTAGTCAAATCACTTATAAAGATACTGACTAGAACCGGACCCAGGACAGATCCGTGTGGGACACCACTCGATATGCCCTTCCAGTTTGATTGTGAACAATTGATAACTACCCTCTGACTATGTTTTTCCAACCAGTTGTGCACCCACCTTATAGTAGCTCCATCTAGGCCAGGGGTCCCAAGCAGCCCGTGGAGTTATTTCCTGTGGCCTGCCATAGGCGCCGACTCCACCAGCAGCCAAGCTCCCCTTACCCCCTGCCCCCCCCCGCCTACCTCCCAGCGCTTCCTGCCACCAAACAGCTGTTTGGCTGCGCGTAGGACTTTCCAGGAGGAAGGGGGGAGGAGAGGGGACGCAGCGTGCTTGGGGGCGGGGGGGAGTGGGGGCAGGGACTTTGGGAAAAGGTTTGGAATGGGGATGGGGATGGGGTGGGAAGAGGCAGGGCGGGGCGGGGCCTCATCGACTAGATGAGCAGTCTGAGGTATGAAGTTCAGCATGTATGATTCTTTGCTGTGAGTAGTTGGGAAGAATGTTTGTTAAAAGTGACAAAGTATTTCGTATGAATATTTACTTTAAAAAGTTCCTGCCATTACAGCTATGTTGATAGATTGTTAGTGTAGATCATCATCAGTGTTACTGACCACATAAGGAATAGTTACAAGTGTTTATATTTTATTAAAACCCCTCTTCACATTACAGTTTTTAAAAAGTTAATATGTTGACTTTTAATATCATACTATATTACTCTTCATTTTTTTCATTTTTGACTATACTTTTGTATCGTTGTATGAAAAGGTTTGAGTGATGTGGCCTTCGGGCCAATGTACTAGTCCTCATGTGGCCCTCGTGGTGATTTGAGTTTGAGATCCCTGATCTAGGCTGTATTTCCCTAGTTGGTTTCTGAAAAGGCCATGAGACAGTAACAAAAGCCTTACTAAAGTCAAGATATATGACATCTACTGCTGCCCTCCTCCCCCATCCACAAGGCTTGTTACCCTATCAAAGAAAGATATTAGGTTAGTTTGACATGATTAGTTCTTGACAAATCCATGTGGACTGTTACTTATCACCTTATTTTCTTCTAGGTGCTTTCAAACATTGATTATTTGCTCCATTATCTTTCTTGGTACTGAAGTTAAGCTGTCTTGTCTATAATCCCCTGGGTTGTCCTTATTCCCTTTTTTATAGCTAGGTACTATAACTGCCCTTTTCCAGTCCTCTGGTATCTCTCCCCTCCTCCACGAGTTCGCAAAGATAATCGCTAATGGCTCAGAGATCTATTCAGATTCAAGGCAATAAAGGAGCCATGAATAACTCCCAGACCAGCACAAGGGCACAGGAATGGGGCATCCCCTGGTTAGCAGTGCTCACCACTCGGGAACCTCTCTTTGGCTGCACCCGTCTACGTCAGGGTTACTGGAGGTCCGGAGCATGGTGCAGTAGCAGAGCTGTGTGGGGATGGGAGCCAAGGACAGCAACAGTGTAAATATAAGTGCAGTCATAAAAATTAAAGGTGGCAAGGTCCAATTTGATCCCAGACCATGCATCCCTGAGGTCTACAAGCAAAGACCACAACCACCATGAATGGTGCTAATGCAAACACCTAAGCAGACAGACAAACAGCAGATTGTCCCTTGACATTCCCTGTATTTTCCTACTTTGTGCTATCTAGTTTTAAATAACTCAAATGAAAACTCCTCTGGTTTCCTGCAGGTGTCTATCCCACCATTTCACAGGCTGCTGTCTGCCAGGAAGGGTTTTTACTGTTCAGTCTAACTTTCCCTTTTATTTCCGTCTTCTTCTGTTTCTGAGAGTCTCATCCCCTGACACCGCCCCAGTCAGTCTTGCTCTGGTTCTGTAGGTCGGTGGATCGACCCCTTGGGGTTTCATCTGCACAGCTAGCTCCTGAACAAAGCCCTCCAGCACCCTGAGCGCTCCGTTGTCCCTGTGAATCTTTTACAGGGACCTTCACAGAGCACAAGGTAGGGGAGCAGTAGGATGGGTAGGGTTGGGATCCCGCCTCTTCCCAAATTCCTCCCTTTCCCAGTAAGCGGCCAAAGGGGCTGGGGAAGGAAGAGGCTGCTGAGGCAAAAGCACTGTCCTATCGGAGGCAGGCTGCGTCTCATGCCTGCTGAGCAGCTCCGTGTAAGCGAGAGGAAAGAGCAGCCGAGCAGCACGGCTGCATCCGGGACCCGGCGGGGCTGGCGCCAGTGCCATGAAGCAGCCCAGTGCCACGTACCTGATGGTTACAAAAAGCAGAGAGACGGTATCACAGACACAGCTGCTCCAAAGGCCAAAAGGGACCCACAAACGGTCTCCTCACCAAGCAAGCCCCAGAGAGCCACTCCCCAAAACTCTTCCAGCTGGGAGCTTCCCGCACAGGCCACTTCCACAGGGCAGGAGCCAGCACAGAGCCACCGTCAAACCACACAGCATAGAGGACAGCACCCACAAGCAGGGCTCCCCCGCCAGGCAGAGTCCCGCTGCAACTATTCAGCGTGTCAGGGAGGGGCACCTCCTGCCAGCCTAGCCCCCGAGCTAGGTGCCCCCTGCCCAGAGCCTCAGCACAATACAAAATAGGACCATTCGAACAGGAATCCTTCTAATTTCCCTACCACCTCCCATCCGAGCAGCCTCGTGTGCTTTAACAAACGGGAAGTTTAGCCTCACAACCCCCCTCTACGCCCCCCAGGCAATAGAGAAACAGCAGGTACGGTTATCCCCATTCTTCAGAGGGGTTACATGTCCTGCCCCAGGTCACAAAGTCAAGTCTGTGGTTGAGCAGGGGGAGAATCCAGCCCTCCACTTTAACCACAACATCATGACTGGGATCTATGCCCCAGTGCCCCAGCACAGTACAATATTTCCAGTAACCATACACTCGCAACCAAGCATGTTAGCATTAAATCACAGCACAACTGGACTGCAAGCTCTTCGCAGGCAGGGGCTGGTTCTGCAGTGCCCAGCACGGCACAGCCCCATCTGATTGAGCTCTCAGAGCACAGACACAACACAAATAATAAACTACAATAACACCACGATAAGAATTAGAAGTCCAGGAGGCCAGCGAATCATCGGCAATACAATATAATTGTATCGTCTACAGCGTCTTTCATACGCAAGGCATCCCAAAGCCTTTTACAGAATTAAATAATCCAAGACAACAAAAAGTAAAATGGGATAAATTACCGAAAGGAGGGTGGTGAATAAATTAAAGCGTTCAGGCCAATGACAGAGGGAGAGATAAACTGAGGGGCAGAGACAAGGGAGCTGAGAGCGGAACCGAGCGGGAGAGCTGATGAAATAGGAAGGCACAGGAAGGCCACGACAGATGGCAGAGGCTGCAAGCAGAAGGCTCCCAGTGACTGTGTGTGGATGAAGTGTGGGGAGAGGACTCCTAGACCATGAGCTCTTCAGGGCAGGGATCGTTTTCCTATTTGTTTGTGCCCCGCCCAACACAATCGGGCCCTGATGCAGCCGGGGGCCTCCAGGCAGCAATATCAATATTAGTAACGACACAGAGACAAGACCCAAGAGCTCCACCAGAGAGTTTTCAGACAAGGAGGGTGGCTCCCAATGTGATCTCAAGGCCACAGATTCCGCCACTCACATCCCAGCCTTGTTTAGCCACAGCTCAGCCATGGGACTGACCTCCTCAAGGGTCATCAATGAACTTGCAGGTAACACTGCTGCATACCTGTCAGGCTAGGGTGCTTACAGAGCAGCCTCCCACACAAGGTTTTAGATGCGTGGTTCTCATTAAAACCAACACCCGCCCTTGGCTAAACCACTATCCTGGTGCACAAATACCATAGGAAACAGCAAAATACAGGGAGGCAGACACAGACAGACAGACACTAGCTTGAAAATTAAAGGACAAAAGTGTCCAAAATCACCACCCATATAGATGCACATGCAAATATACGTTCTGCCCACGCAGTTACCTCCCCCGCCCCTTTGCCCCAGCAGAACGTAGTATGTGTTAGGAGACTGTGACCCAAAGCTGGCATGTACAATTAAAAAGGCTGCAGAGGAGGTTTTAAACTAAGGGCTGGGGGAAAGGCAACACATGCAGAGGAGCACACGGTTTGGACAAAGATGTTCCTTAGGGGAGCGTCTATTAATGGGGAGTCTCCATATCCTAGTAAAAAGGAGAAGATAGAAGTTGATAAAGTACAGGTAGGAACTGAAGAGAAACAGTCAAATGAAAAAGAGTCCCATTCAGTTACCTCACATGAAGGCAGACAACTAAATACTGACAAATTTGGTAAGTGCTTGTATACAAATGCTAGAAGTCTAGGTAATAACATGGGTGAATTTGAGTCTCTGGTATTCAATGAAGGTCTAACAGGCATCACAGAAACTTGGTGGAACGATGATAATCAATGGGACACGGTAATATCAGGGTACAAAATCTACAGGAATGACAAGCAGGTCATGCTGGTGCGGGAGTGGAACTAGATGCAAAAGAAAGCATAGTGCCAAATACAGTAAAAATCTAAATGACTCAAACTGTGCCATACAATCTCTAAGAATAGAAATTCCCTGCTTGACTAATAAAAGCAGAGCAGTAGGGATATACTACCGCTCACCCGACCTCGATGGTGATGATGACTGCGAAATGCTCAGGGAGATTAGAGAGCCTATAAAACTAGAAAACTCAGTAATAATGGGAGATTTCAACTATCCCCATATAGACTGGGTACATGTCACCTCATGATAGGATCTAGAAATAAACTCTCTAGACACGATTAATGACTGGTTCTTGGAGCAGCTAGTCCTGGAACCCACAAGGGAAGAGGCAATTCTCGAGTTAGTTGTAAGTGTAGTACAGGATCTGGTCCAAGGAGTGAACATAGCTGAACTACTGAATAATACCATAATGCAATTAAATTTAACATCTTTGGCTGGGGGGGCGGGGGAGACACCAAAGAAACCCACCACAGTAGCATTCAACTTCAAGAAGGGGAACCACACAAAAATGAGGAAGCTAGTTAAAAACAGAAATTAAAAGGAGTAGTCACGAAAGTGAAATCCCTGCAAGCTGCATTGAAACTTTAAAAAAAAACCATACTAGAGGCTCAAATTAAATGTATACCCCAAATTAAAAAAAATAATACCAAGACCAAAAAATGCCACCATGGCTAAACAACAGCGTAAAAGAAGCGGTTAGAGGCAAAAAGTGGATGCCAAATCCTACTGAAAAAAATAGAAAGGAGCATAAATGTTGGCAAATCAAATGTACAAACGTAATTAGGCAGGACAAAAAAGAATTTGAAGAACAACTAGCAAAAGACACAAAAACTAACAGCAAAAAAAAAAAGAAAAAGTTAAGTACATTTGAAGCAGGAATACTCCAAACAACGGGTGGGGCCACTAGATGATCAAGGTGCTAAAGGATCACTCTAAAGTCATTGCAGAGAAGCTAAATGAATTATTTGCATTGGTCTTCACTGCAGAGGATGTGAGGAGATTCCCACACCTGAGCCATTCTTTTTAGGTGACAAATCTGAGGAACTGTCCCAGCTTGAGGTGTCAATAGAGGAGGTTTTGGAACAAAATGATAAATTAAACAGTAATAAGTTACCAGATGGTATTCACCAAAGAGATCTGAAGGAACTCAAATATAAAATTGAAGAAGTACTAAGTGTGCTATGTTTCAGAGCAGCAGCCGTGTTAGTCTGTATCCGCAAAAAGAACAGGAGGACTTGTGGCACCTTAGAGACTAACAAATTTATTTGAGCATAAGCTTTCATGAGCTACAGCTCACTTCATCGGATGCATGTGTAACCCTTCTGCCTGTCAGAGTTGGCAGCAACAAGGGCCGGGTTCGATATCTAGGGGATCCATTCCAATAACACAATGCAAACTGGCTCGAGCTACCACCCAGTGACCTGGGACAAATATATACCACCCCCGCTGGGCGCCTCCAAGAGGCAATACTTCCCCTCTCGCAAGCACCTAGTCTGAGTGTAGCAAAAAGCCTTTTAATAACAGAGAGAAACAAAGTGGCATTATGTTGGGGAAACACCACCAACAGGATTCATAACACAACCCATGAGCAAAAAACCCACCCCAAGCAAATTGGGGCATGTCCTTTCCCTTTGGTTCTTGAGTCCAGCAACCCCAAATCACCCAAAGTCCCAAAAGTCCAATGACCCAAAAGTCTCTGTCCCTGGTCAGGGCAGCCCCAGAGTTCGAAAGTTTATCTACAGAGCTTTACCTCCCAACCTGGGTGGAGATGGGGGTGGAGGTAAGAGGCACCTTACATGATCTGAAGCTGACCGCCCCACAGCTCCGTAGGCCTTCGCTCTGCTCCGCCAGCCGCCCCACGAACTGCTTCGCTCAGCTCCGCGGCCCACAAGCAGCTCCCGCTGTCCCACGAACTGCTCCACCAGCCGATCCATGAACTGCTCTGCGTCCCACCAGCAGCTCCCGCCGTCCTATGAACTGCTCCACCAGCCTGTCCACAAGGCACTCCAGCTGTCCCACAAACTGCTCCACAATATATCTTCAGGCTCCCCCACTACTTAACACAACGCTCGGTGATTTCATCTCTTAGTCAGTTCAGCTCTTTGGTGAATTCAGCTTGTAGGGGAGCCTCAGTGCTGGTGCACTGTTAGCCCAAAGTGAGCTCAGCAGCCTGTAACTAGACTTCTAATGGAATCAAAATTAGCTCTGATATTCCACAGTGGAGAGAGGACGAAGTGCAATTAGCATGTAAGGCCCTCACCAAGGGGCCCATGCCACCAAGTATTAATACTTGTCCCCAGCCTCTCTCCCTTCACAGAGTTTTGGAACCCATGACCCTTGCCTAGCGAGTGCTACTTAGTTGATGGTGAGTCCCTCCATCATAACAAAAGGCCAAGTACAGTTCCAAGCACAGTTCCCATAATCAGGGTAATAACAATTTATTCTTCCTGCCCCAATAACAGAGACACTGGGGATCCCACAGCAGCCAAAGTGACCATTTGGGCAGCTATGGCCTCATTCTAGGCGGGGTGGGTGTGCCTATGCAAATGAGATCGGCCCCTGAAGTTCTTTTCCACAACTTGCCACACCTCACCACCAGATGTCAGGGTGGAGCTCCTGACACTGCTTACGCATGCAATGGAAGATACAGTAGGAGGATTTTATATACACAGAGAACATGAAACAATGGGTGTTACCATATACACTGTAACAAGAGTTATCAGGTAAGGTGAGCTATTACCAGCAGGAGAGAAAAAAACCCATTTGTAGTGATAATCAAGGTGGGCCATTTCCAGCAGTTGCAAGAACGTGTGAGGAACAGTAGGGGGGGAAATAAACAAGGGGAAATAGTTTTACTTTGTGTAATGACACATCCACTCCCAGTCTTTATTCAAGCCTAATTTAATGGTGTCCAGTTTGTAAATTAATTCCAATTCAGCAGACTCTCGATGGAGTCTGTTTTTGAAGAAACTCCCTGAAAAAGCACAAGAACAAATCCTCACAGACACACCCTAGAACCCCGAGCAGGGGTATTCTATCTGCTACCCAAGATCCATAAACCTGGAAATCCTGGACGCCCCATCATCTCAGGCATTGGCACCTTGACAGCAAGACTGTCTGGCTATGTAGACTCCCTCCTCAGGCCCTACGCTACCAGCACTCCCAGCTATCTTCGAGACACCACTGACTTCCTGAGGAAACTACAATCCACTGGTGATCCTTCTGAAAACGCCATCCTGGCCACTATGGATGTAGAAGCCCTCTACACCAACATTCCACACAAAGATGGACTACAAGCCGTCAGGAACAGTATCCCCGATAATGTCACAGCAAACCTGGAGGCCGAACTTTGTGACTTTGTCCTCACCCATAACTGTTTCACATTTGGGGACAACGTATACCTTCAAATCAGCGGCACTGCTATGGGTACCCGCATGGTCCCACAGCATGCCAACATTTTTATGGCTGACTTAAAGCTTCCTCAGCGCTCGTCCCCTAATGCCCCTACTCTACTTGCGCTATATTGATGACATCTTCATCATCTGGACCCATGGAAAAGCAGCCCTTGAGGAATTCCACCATGATTTCAACAATTTCCACCCCACCATCAACCTCAGCTTGGACCAGTCAACACAAGAGATCCACTTCCAGGACACAACAGTGCTAATAAGCGATGGTCACATAAACACTACCCTATACCGGAAACTTACTGACTGCTATGTTTACCCACATGCCTCCAGCTTTCATCCAGACCACACCACACGATCCATTGTCTACAGCCAAGCTCTACGATTCAACTGCATTTGCTCCAACCCCTCAGACAGAGACAAACACCTACAAGATTTCTATCAAGCATTCTTACAACTACAATACCCACCTGCTGAAGTGAAGAAACAGATTGACAGAGCCAGAAGAGTACCCAGAAGTCGCTTACTACAAGGACAGGCCCAACAAAGAAAATAACAGAACTCCACTAGCTGTCACCTTCAGCCCCCAAGTAAAACCCCTCCAGCGCATCATCAAGGATCTACAACCTATCCTGAAGGACGACCATCACTCTCTCAGATCTTGGGAGACAGGCCAGTCCTTGCTTACAGACAGCCCCCCAACCTGAAGCAAATACTCACCAGCAACCACACACCACACAACAGAACCACTAACCCAGGAACCTATCCTTGCAACAAAGCCCATTGCCAGCTGTGTCCACATATCTATTCAGGGGACACCATCATAGGGCCTAATCACATCAGCCACACTATCAGAGGCTCGTTCACCTGTGCATCTACCAATGTGATATATGCCATCATGTGCCAGCAATGCCCCTCTGCCATGTACACTGGTCAAACTGGACAGTCTCTACGTAAAAGAATAAATGGACACAAATCAGACGTCAAGAATTATAACATTCATAAACCAGTCAGAGAACACTTCAATCTCTTTGGTTACTTGATTACAGACCTAAAAGTGGCAATTCTTCAACAAAAAAACTTCAAAAACAGACTCCAATGAGAGACTGCTGAATTGGAATTAATTTGCAAACTGGACACCATTAAATGAGGCTTGAATAAAGACTGGGAGTGGATGTGTCATTACACAAAGTAAAATTATTTCCCCTTGTTTATTTTTCCCCCTTACTGTTCCTCACACGTTCTTGCCTACTGCTGGAAATGGCCCACCTTGACTATCACTACAAAAGGTTTTTTTTCTCTCCTGCTGGTAATAGCTCACCTTACCTGATCACTCTCATTACAGTGTATATGGTAACACCCATTGTTTCATGTTCTCTGTGTATATAAAATCTCCCCAATGTATTTTCCACTGTATGCATCCGATGAAGTGAGCTGTAGCTCATGAAAGCTTATGCTCAAATAAATTTGTTAGTCTCTAAGGTGCCACAAGTCCTTTTCTTTTTAAGTGTGGTATGTAACCTATCATCTAAATTAGCCTCTGTACCGGATGACTGGTGGATAGCTAATGTGATGCCAATTTTTAAAAACGGCTCCAGAGGCAATCCTGGCAATTACAGGCCGGTAAGCCTAACTTCAGTACCAGACAAACTGGTTGACTCTATAGTAAAGAACAGAATTATCAGACACATAGATGAACACAGTATGTTGGGGAAGAGACAACGTGGCTTTTGTAAAGGGAAATCATGCTTCGACAATTTATTATAATTCTTTGAGGGTGTCAACAAGCATGTGGACAAGGGTGATCCAGTGGATATAGTGTATTTGGACTTTCAGAAAGCCTTTGACAAAGTCCCTCACCAAAGGCTCTGAAGCGAACTAAGCAGTCATGGGATAAGGGGGGAGGTCCTCTCATGGATCAGTAACTGGTTAAAAGACAAGAAACAAAGGATAAGAATAAATGGTCAGTTTTCAGAATGGAGAAAAGTAAATAGTGGAGTCCCCCAGGGGTCTGTATTGTTCAACATGTTCATAAATGATCTGGGAAAAGGGGTAAACAGTGAGGTGGCAAAATTTGCAGATGATACAAAATTACCCCAAATAGTTAAGTCCAAAGCAGACTGTCAAGAATTACAAAGAGATCTCACTAAACTGGGTGACTGGGCAACAAAATAGCAGATGAAATTCAATGGTGGCAAGTGCAAAGTGAGGAACATTGGAAAACATTATCCCAACTATACATACAAAATGATGGGGTCTAAATTAGCTGTTACCACATAAGAAAGAGGTCTTGGAGTCATCGTGGATAGTTTTCACATCCACTCAACGTGCAGCAGCAGTCAAAAAACCTAACAGAACGTTAGGAACATTGGGACAGGGATAGACAATAAGACAGTAAATATCCTAATACCACTATATAAATCTATGGTAGGCCGACACCTTGAATACTGAGTGCTGTTCTGGTCGCCCCATCTCAAAAAAGCTTTAGAAATGGAAAAAGTACAGAAAAGGGCAACGAAAACTATAAGGGGTATGGAACAGCTTCTGTATGAGGAGAGATTAATAAGACTGGGACTGTTCAACTTGGAAAAGAGACGACTAAGGGGGTATATGATACAGGTCTATACAATCATGATGGTGTGGAGAAGGTGAATAAGGAACTGTTATTTACCCTTTCATATAACACAGGAAGTAGGGGTCACGCAATGAAACAAATAGGCAGCAGGTTTAAAACAAACAAAAGGAAGTATTTCTTCACACAGTCAACCTGTGGAACTCATTGCCAGGGGATTTTGTGGAGGCAAAAGTATAATGGGGTTAAAAACCTAGATAAATTCCTGGAGGATAGGTTCATCAATGGCTATTAGCCAAGATGGTCAAGGATGCAACCCCATGCTCTGGGATTCCCCAAGCCTCTGACTGCCAGAAGCTGGGACTGGATGACAGGGGGTGGATCATGCAAGAATCATAGAATCATAGAATATCAGAGTTGGAAGGGACCTCTGGAGGTCATCTGGTCCAACCCCCTGCCCAGAGCAGGACCAATCCCCAACTAAATCATCCCAGCCAGGGCTTTGTCAAGCCTGACCTTAAAAACTTCTAAGGAAGGAGATTCTACCACCTCCCTAGGTAACGCATTCCAGTGTTTCACCACCCTCCAAGTGAAAAAGTTTTTCCTAATATCCAACCTAAATCTCCCCCACTGCAACTTGAGACCATTACTCCTTGTTCTGTCATCTGCTATCACTGAGAATAGTCTAGATCCATCCTCTTTGGATCCACCTTTCAGGTAGTTAAAAGCAGCTATCAAATCCCCCCTCATTCTTCTCTTCCACAGACTAAACAATCACAGTTCCCTCAGCCTCTCCTCATAACTCATGCGTTCCAGACCCCTAATCATTTTTGTTGCCCTTCGCTGGACTCTTTCCAATTTTTCCATATCCTTCTTGTAGTGTGGGGCCCAAAACTGGACACAGTACTCCAGATGAGGCCTCACCAATGTCGAATAGAGGGGAACGATCACGTCCCTCGATCTGCTGGCAATGCCCCTACTTATACAGCCCAAAATGCCATTGGCCTTCTTGGCAACAAGGGCACACTGTTGACTCATATCCAGCTTCTCGTCCACTGTCACCCCTACATCCTTCTCTGCAGAACTGCTGCCTAGCCATTCGGTCCCTAGTCTGTAGCGGTGCATGGGATTCTTCCGTCCGAAGGGCAGGACTCTGCACTTGTCCTTGTTGAACCTCATCAGATTTCTTTTGGCCCAATCCTCCAATTTGTCTTGGTCCCTCTGTATCCTATCCCTACCTCCAGCGTATCTACCTCTCCTCCCAGTTTAGTGTCATCCACAAACTTGCTGAGGGTGCAATCCACACGATCCTCCAGATCATTAATGAAGATATTGAACAAAACCGGCCCCAGGACCGACCCTTGGGGCACTCCGCTAGATACCGGCTGCCAACTAGACCTGGAGCCATTGATCACTACCCGTTGAGCCCGACAATCTAGCCAACTTTCTACCCACCTTGTAGTGCATCCATCCAGCCCATACTTCTTTAATTTGCTGACAAGAATACTGTGGGAGACCGTGTCAAAGAACTGCCTGTTCTATTCATTCCCTCTGAAGTATCTGATACTGGCCACTGTCGGAAGACAGGATACTGGGCTAGATGGATCATTGGTCTGGCCCAGTATGGCCATTCTTATGTTCATAGACAGATGCTGATAATCTCCAAGAGCCATCACAGCAAGTGGGCAGGACCCCGGCATGGCCTCATGTGTGATATACCCCCATTTTCTGCCTTAGTTCCCAATGGAAGCACAGAGCATGCCAAGGGCATTACCTTTCCTTTGATGCTCAGATTTCTTCAGAGAGGCCTCTAACACCAGCCTGGCCTGGATCGCAGTCTCCAGTACTCATCTGCTGCTCTGTGCTTATCAGTTGCCAAAAACGCAATTGCAAAGAAATGGGAAAACCTCTGGGTGTCCAAATCAGCAAAAATCTCTCAGATGGAGACTGAACTGCTGGAAGAAATAATAGAAACTGGTGCAACAAAATCTCAGATACTTCTGATGGGTTAATCAAGATATTTACATAAGCGTTCCCATTATTCTTCCACGTCCCCTGACCTCGAGCACCTCTCTCTCTTCTTCTCCATTGCATATGTAGTTAGAGATGGAGATGGTACTTCATTCTCTTCTCCATGTCTCCCTATTTCTGTGGTAGACATGAGATGCACACATCTGTTTTGTTTGTCCTCTTGTCTTTGCTGCATAAATAAAGAAACTTATTTAATAAAAATAATTGGGGAGAAAGATACAATCACCAAGGAGAGAGAGACCCTTGGGTTTAGAAGCATCTGACGCCCACTGATTCTGTGCGAAGCCAGGGCCAGGGTGCAGGTGTGAGTATAACTCTGTGCTGGAGCCTCTCTTCTCACACTTGTAACTGCTTTGCTTGTGAGTGTATTTTAAATCATGTCTACGTTGTCTTTTAAGGATTGATTGTCCTTATCGAGCTCTGCAATAATTCCAGTCCCTTTACTGTTTTGCTCCTCTCCCACAGATTCCAGTGGGAGGAGCTGGATTTCTGAGGAGCCTGCGTGTCCAGCTCTCTACAGTGTAGCAGGGTTGAGTTTGTCTTTCCTGGGTCCCAGCCTTGGATCTCTCCAGTCCTGGTAATTCTACAAAGCACCCTCAGCAACTTGTTCTACTGCCTTAAATACCCTGGGAGCTCTCGGATACCCTGATTGTCGCTGCAGAGTTCTGGGATGAGACACTTAATGTCTGTACAGCACATTGAAGACAAAAAGCCCCATCTAAGTGCTAGGTGGTGGTGGTAATATTGCTATTTAACCTAAATTCTCCTCCCCTCTTGCAGCTTGAACCCACTCCATCTCATCCTGTCCTTGTTCGTTAGATAGAGCTACTGATCTCTCTTGTCTTCATACCATTCCTTTCTCTAGTTGGAGACAATGAGTCTCCCCTCAGAGCACCCCCCACTGAACTCCCAACACCACTTTCTGCAGTAGCTGAGTTTTCCTTCGGGCTCTTCTTCCAAATAGCAGCAAGTCCTGATCCTGCTTCACTTGTGGGAACTGGCCAGTCACAGCCTGAAGCGAGCTGGCTGGAGATGTAGCAAAAGGGAGGCCAGGCAAGGTGCTGGGCGGACTGCTCACGGCTAGAGAAAAGAAGGCTTCACTCCACAGTCAGTGCTGAATCCAGCGCATTTGCCTGGTGCTAAGTGGCCTCCGCTGCTGGAGGGTGAGATGTGAAGTTGAGGCCGGGGCCGTTAATGATCCCGCAGCATGTTTTCAATAGATGGCGGGATGTTAACCCAGCACGTGGGGCAATTTTCAATTGAAGTACATGCTAGGGATGGGTGAACTGAACAGCAGGGACTTGGTGTAAACAAGAGAGGCATGCCACTGGCAAGGTACTGTGGTCAGGTAAACTACACACAAATACACCTCGCTGGCTGCATCGCCACCACACAAGAGCTATAACACAGACACACGTAGCTCCTTACGTGCCCATGCACGCATCGCTAACCTGGCGTCCGTGCTCCTCCCACAGCGAGGTGCCAGAGTGTTTAGGGGCAACTCGCCCCACTGGGACATGCTGTGGGGACTGTGGTTCTGCCGTGCTCATGCTGAATCGAGGCCAGACAGCGACAGGATGTGAGGTTCTCTCTTTGCTCCCCAAGGCCACGTCCATTCAGACAGCTGCCTGCCCCATGCTGTTCCTACACGTCCAGAGCCGAGATCAGCAGGAAGAAACAGTTCGGGCCCACCCAGCTCAGCCCAGGAGGGCTAATGCCCAGAAATGGCCAATCATGCTGAATCGATGCAGCATTTTTGGGTCATGTGGATCTTTGTCAACTGGGCACTGAGCTCTCGCCACCAGACTCACCTGTCATTACAAGCAGAACATGAGCCCTGCCTTCCAGCGTCTGTGATGTGATGTCATGGGATGCTGCAGCCCAACCCCACCGAGCTGATTGGGCCCACGTTCTCCAGATTTCCTGGACTATCGGATGTTCCTTGCTCCTCTGCCTGAAGCCTGCATGGTGTTTGATATCCGGGACTTTATGCTGTCGCAGTCCCTGGTTCTGACTGGAATGCAGCCCTTGTCATCCATTTTCCTCTCTTCCTGCTGGCATCGCCTGTTGTTTGGATGTTACAAGTGGCTGTTTCATTTAGGCAGCTTTCTTGGTGCTCATCTTTCTGCATTTCTCAAGCAGGTTGTTTCATTCCTCCCCTGACCACGATGAGGAGCACATTTGCTGCCATGTCCGTTGGCTTTTGTTAATGGTGGTTTTGTTAATCGGAAGCTTTTCAAACCCTATGAAAAGCTTTTTGTGATGTTTGTTTTTTTCTCTTCTCTCTTTTGTGCTGTGGCAGATTGTAGTTCTTGCTGTGTTGTTGAAGTATATAAAATGCCCGTGTCCAACACATGTTTCTGGATTTGGTGAATGCCAAACAAGAATATCTCTAAGAACCTTAAATCCCAAGCAACATCTTCCCAGTGCTGATAAAGCCTGGCACGCAGGCAATCAGAACTCAGGCTCTCGCTGCAGAGAGAGAAACAAAAGGCTCCCATACAAACAAGCTCACGTACACAGGCAGTCTATCAATGTATTACCTAATACAATGGCGCGGCTGAGAAAAATCATACTGTGCAGAAGAAATACAGCAGGAGCCGAAAAGCCAACTGGAAACAGAAAATTCCCATCTAAAAATGTCCCAGCCCCTGCCTTTGTCAGACAGTGAATAAGAGCTGGAATGAAATTAAAAGCTCTTTCCCTTTAGATAAAGATTCCCTGCCATGTCCTGACGGGGTTTATGCTGCTTTTTAACCCTCCTCTCTGGCACAGCCACCTGTATTTGGACACACACGGGTTGCGGCTGTTTTTCACTGAGTGATGCAAGCCAAGCTGCCTGGGCTCCCATCTCTTATTGACATGAGAGGGGATGGCTGAGCCCAGGACTTGGTGTGCTGCGGTGACCCACCCACTCTTGGGCATCAGAATCCTGACATTGTTTCAGGGCTTCGTGGAAGAGTGACAGCCCTCGTGGGAGTGGCACTGAACTAGCAGCTTGGAACCACAGACTCACCATGGTACAGATACAGAGATCCAATCTCAGCCTGCTACAGAGAGTGCTATGGGACCGCTCTCCTGCTGCAGCCAGCTCTCCAGGGATGGGGGTTGTTTAGCACTAGCCCTCTGGGAAGCAGAACCTGTCTAAGTCCAGGTCAGTGCAGGGTGAGTTCTCAGTCACCGGGATCACCTGAAGGTGCCTTGCCTGGAGCCATCGGCTGGGGGTGAGGCAGGTATTCCATGGGGGATGGGGACCTGTTGGGTTGCTAATTCTGTCTGTAGAGGGAGGGCCCCGGCAGAGTCCAGAGTCACCCTGGCAGAGCTGGAATGGAAGGATTAATTAACTCTCCAAGGGAATGACAAAACTCCTCTCTCCATGCAGCTCTGGCACAGCCTCCACCAGCAAACTCTGTTTGCCTGGGAAAGCCCAGACTGCAGCTCCTTCCCTCCACTCTCTCGGTCCCCCTGGCCTCTGCATGGGCAGGGAGTTCCAGTACTTGGGCCAGGCTGCTGGCTTTTGAGGAGGTAGCGTTTGGATGGATGTCAGCAGGTGTTGGGGTCTGAAGTCATCCTAAAGCCTGACTTCAAATGTAGCATGAAAAAGCAGAGTTTGCTGGGCTCCATCCTGTACAAACCATCTGAGGGAAGCTCTTGGGCTTGGGGAATGGGTTTGTTCCAGGGTGAAATGGGCATGTACAGGGGCATGACTGATCTTCTTTGGGATGGCTCATGGAAAGGAGGGCAGCGAGTACCCAGGCTGCCTCCATGTTGTGTCTGACTTGGACAATGTTCCATGTACCAGATGGCGTCTCCCAGGAGGCTGGAGGAAACCTCACAGCCCAGGCACAAAGGCTGCTGCATGCACGTTGGGTTTATGGAACTGTGCTAGATATCCGTGCGTGCCACTGCTCATTCCCATTGGCATCAGAGGCATGAGCTGCCATGAGGAAGCGCTTCAGGAGTTATGCAGCCAGCTTGATGGAGCTGGAAAATGATAGGGCTCCACTCTGGGACTCTTTCCCTTCTTGTGCCTTTAATGCATGAGGTTCTTTGTGAAAGTGACACCCGGACAGAGGGTCACATGCGTTTTGGCAGAGGACAGGAAGCCACAGAGATGGCCAGCCCTGTTAGAGGCTATGAACTGGCCAACAGCGGGAAAAAAGGGCCCTCCCGTCTCTCCCAGGAGCACAGGGTAGAGCTGGCATCCTGTCAGCTTTTCACAGGTAGGCGTACGTACAGGGTCTCACATCAGCTGCCCTGCGCTGCCCCAAAAGGGGGGAATAGAATCCACCCATCTGTGTAACCAAACCTGCCACGTTCACGAGCCAAACCCCCACAACCCGCCCAGGCCATGCCATCATGGCATCCCCTGGCAGAGCAGCTCTTCACACAAGCAATGGGCGGGAGCAGCGCAGTCTAGGGGCACGTTCAGCGGGTGGAGGGGACCACCTGGGACTGAGGGCACTCGTGCCAGACCTACTCTGGCTCTTCCTTTACTGGTCCCCAAAGCTCAGGACTGGGAGCTTGGTACCAGTGGGAACTGGAAATGCTGATGAGGCCAGTCTCAGCTCAGTTGTCTCCGGGGCTCCTTGGGATTCCTCACCTCACGGGCAGAGTGCTTGTTCCTCGCCATTGCAAGGTGAGACTGCAGCTCCTCTGACACGTACATGGCACCAGGCAAGTCCAGCACACAAAGCGGAGTCAGGGGCTGGGGAGCCACCATGGAAACACAGCTACAGAAGGGGCTGCCTCTTTCCTCCTCCTTTCTAGTAGCAAAGGACCAGACAGGTAGAGGGGATCCACCAAACTGCAGTGCCAGCAGAGAGGGCTCAGCACAGACTCCAATGGGCCGGGGATCGAACCCTGGAGTGCTGTCAGCACAAGTTGCTCTCCTCTGTGCCCCAGATGAAGAACAGATGCTGTGAGTCTAGCTGGGAGTTAATGCGAGGTGACTTCCTGCCGAGGAGCCCCGGGAGGGTTCCTGTGTTAATGTCCGTGCAGCACGTGGAAGCTGTGAAGAACTAAGTAAGTGCTGAGGATTGTTACGTGACCCGGGCGGCCAGAGGATGGGAGAGCAACAGAGGTCTGACAAAGAGTCTCGTCTTCCTCACCTTGGTGCCATGAGGGAGACTTCGTGCTCCGGCAGGGAAGGGAGTGGTGAGGGGGCCTCTCATTCACACCTGATTACATGGAGCTGCTGCAAGGCAGAGCTCGGGGCAGGGGGAGGGGTGTGGTGGAATGGGAAGCGGGAGCTCGCCCTCTCGTTATGGGAAAGGGACGTGTCATCTCTTATGCTGCTAGGCACTGAAAAACCACAGCCAGTGGACAGTCAGGTATGTAGGCGGGCAGAGTGCCCCAAGGGAGCGCGACAGGACTCGGAGGAGCTGTCTGCCTAGGGGTTGCTGGAGGGAGGATTCATAACTGAATGCATCAGCCATGACAGGAGAAAACACATTCCGATTCGTGGGGCTGAGGCCAGGGGGTTTGGGTACCTCGGAGTGCCACTGGCCAGGCTCTCGAGGCTGGACATGTGAGATGTGGCTCTGTCTGGAGTGCACGGTGCTGCTGCAACAACAGAGACACGCTCCTGCTTCCCTCTGCTCCAAGCGCCCCTTCCTCTCAGCGGTCAGAAAGGCTCCTTCCTCTGTAAGCACGTGTTCTTTCTGCAAATAATGCCTCACCCCTCCCCCTCCCCCAGGGAAGCAGCACAAGAAGCAAGCGAGAAAGAGCAATTCTATCCCCAAGGCCCATTTCCTACCATTAAAGACCAGAAAATAAAATCTACATTCTGCAGCAGTGCTAGCGAAGTCCCAGGAAGGCAGCGGCTGTGCGCACAGTATGTGAAGAGAGAACGTGCACAGTGTGCATGTCAACCCTGCAATCAGAGGTGTGACTGCAGCTCGGTTCAGCACACCCAAGCTAACGTCAGTCCAACTAGTATGGCTACACAGCAGTGGAGACATGTTTGACCCCTGGTACAGGCCAGCAATGTAAATATGTCCCCAGTGTTCTGGCTTGGCTTGTACAGCCCACCCGGGGGTCCACACTGTCCCACCTTCACTGCTCTTTTTAGCCATGCTAGTTCAATTAAAGCCAGCATGGGTGAGCCTACGTGAGCTGCAGTCATACCTCTGACCGCAGCATAGACACACCCCTGTGCCTACCGCGTATCTGAGCTAAGGCGGAGTGTGCCCGGCCCAGCGTATACATGTCTGAGGCACAGTACGTACTTCATGCACACACAGAGTCTATGCAGAGCTTGTTTGTGTGTGAATGTGCAGCTGTGTGCGTGTACTCTGGGAGTCTGGGTTATGTACCCTCTATAACAATAACTGTTCCCAATAACTCACCCCAGCAGGGCTCTCTCACCGGCTGCCTTCCTAGCACAACACTCTGTGCTGACTGACGGGAACTGGGCGGGCAGTGAGGGGGCTGTGGCTGTACATGTTAAGTCAGCTTAACGTCTGTACCCGGAAAGATAATGGAGCAAATAATTAAGCAATCAATTTACAAAGATCTAGAAGATAACAAGGTGATAGGTAACAGTCAGCATAGATTTGTCAAAAACAAATATAGTGTCAAACCAACCTGATAGCTTTCTTTGACAGGGTAACAAGCCTTGTGGATAGGGGGGAAGGGGTAGATGTGTCATATCTTGACTTTAGTAAAGCTTTTGATACTGTCTCGCATGACCATCTCATAAACAAACTAGGGAAATCAAATGCAAACTAGATGGTGCTACTATAAGGTGAGTGCAAAACTGGTTGGAAAACTGTTCCCAGAGAGTAGTTATCAGTGATTCATAGTCATGCTGGAAGGACATAACGAGTGGGATCCTGCAGGGATCAGTTCTGGGTCCTGTTCTGTTCAATATTTTCATCAATGATTTAGATAATAGCATACAGAGTACACTTATAAAGTTTGTGGACGATAAGTGGGAGGGGTTGCAAGTGCTCTGGAAGATAGGATTATAATTCAAAATGATCTGGACAAACTGGAGAAATGGTCTGAAGTAAATAGGATGAAATTCAATAAAGACAAATGCAAAGTACTCCACTTAGGAAGGAACAATCAGTTGCACACATAGAAAATGGGAAATGACTGCCCAGGAAGGAGTACTGCGGAAAGGGATCTGGGGATCGTAGTGGATCACAAGCTAAATATGAGTCAACAGTGTAACACTGTTGCAAAAAAAGCGAATGTCATTCTGGGCTGTATTAGCAGGAGTATTGTAAGCAAGACACGAGAAGTAATTCTTCTGCTCTACTCTGCGCTGATTAGGAGTATTAGAACTGGAGTATTGTGTCCAGTTCTGGGCGCCACATTTCAGGATGTGGACAAATTGGAGAGAGTCCAGAAAAAAGCAGCAAAAAATGATTAAAGGTCTAGAAAACATGACCTATGAGGGAAGATTGAAAAAATTGGGTTTGTTTAGTCTGGAAAAGAGAGGACTGAGAGGGGACATGATAACAGTTTTCAAGTATGTAAAAGGTTGTTAGAAGGAGGAGGAAGAACAATGGTTTTTCTTAACCTCTGAGGATAGGACAAGAAGCAATGGGCTTAAATTGCAGAAAGGGAGGTTTAGGTTGGACATTAGGAAAAACTTCTTAACTTTGAGGGTGGTTAAATACTGGAATAAATTGCCTAGGAAGGTTGTGGAATCTCCATCATTGGCGACTTTTAAGAGCAGGCTAGACAAACACGTCAGGAATGGTCTAGATAATTAGCCCTGTCATGAGTGCAGGGACTGGACTTGATGGCCTCTCAAGGTCCCTTCCAGTTCTATGATTCTATGTTTAAAGTTTCCCGTAGGGATTCCTACATGGTTCTACGTTAATTCGAAGGTCCCGTGTGAGACTTTGGGATGCTCCCTCCCCACCAAACAGCCAGGCACTGTGCATTCCCCAGTGCCTTGCTGTGGCCCTGAGCAGGCCTGTTAGAACATTATCTCTATGTGTCATTTGCCGATTATATTCACAGGCTGTCATCAGCTGTTTCCCCCTCCATAGTGTGTGCTCCTCTCTGGAGTCCCTGCTCCTATCCTCTGCCCTGTTCTCTGTCATCAGGAACAGCTCCAGGATAAAGCTCTTGAATCCAAGGCCACAATGCGCTGGCTCCAGGCTACTCCTGGGTCAGCTACACAGGTCTCCTTTCCAGCACACAGCAATGCTCCATTTCCAATGAGCAGCTGTGTACAGAGACCTGCAGCACAGATTCCCGGCACCATAAAACCCAGCCTTCCAAGGGAATTTTTCACAAGTCCAGGATGTTTTCTGTACATCAGCTTTTCATTGCCACCGCTCACCACTCAGGCCACCTGGCAGAGCCATAAGACTGCTTTTGTGCTGTAGGTAATGAGAGTTTAATTCTCAATTTCCTTAGCCACAAATGAATGGAAGTGGGAAACGTTCTGTGCACATCAGCTGCTGCCCAAAGTGTGCCCCTGCCCAAACATCAACTCCATGGGTCTCTGATCCCTCCCATGAACCCAACCCCTGCCTCTGGCTCCAGTGGCATGCCCCACAGCACACGCCATACTGGACATCTGTCAGTCTTCTTCACTGCCTGTCATCTCTGGTCACTCACCAGCCTGTTCCCTGAGGCTGCCCTACTGTCAGTCACACGTATGTATGAACATCGCCCATTCCCCTTCTCTGGTACTCCTTTGCCAATGACGTATCTGTCACTCACACGGCTTGTGCCCTCACCTGTCTGCTACTCGCACCCTGGTTCTGTCACTCACCTGCCAGATGCCTGCCTTATGTCACCCATTCGCCTGCCTGTCCTCTCTCACCCGGCGCTGTCACTCTCTGCTGCATGCCCCTCTCCAGTCACTCACCCGCCCACCCAAATCCCTTCTCAGGCACCCGCTGGGCCCTGTGTCACTCGCAGGCCCATCACCTGGCAGAAGAGAACGTGAAGCTAGGAAGGTTGATTTTACCGGACAGGGTTGTTTGCAGCATCGGGGTCCAGGGCGGTGACCACTCCTACCACAGAGCCAACATAGGCATCCTCCTGGACTTCCATCAGGTCAGAGGGGGGCTGGAACTCCGGGGGCTCATCCACATCCAGCACAGAGACCCGCACAATGGTTTGGTCTCGGAACGTGCCCAGATCTACAAACCTTGGGTCCACAAACTTGTTCAGGGCCTCCACCACCACCGTGTGAACCGTCTTGGCCTCGTAGTCAAGGGGCTGAGACAACAGGACAGGGTTAGCGATTCACCATCTGACAGCTCCTTCCCAACTCTGGTGCATTCACTACTCCTGCTTTGGGTTAAACCCCACCAGGGCTCTTGGGAGAGGCCAGGACTGGAGAAGCCCAGAGCCTGAGCTCCTGCCATGCCCCCTACAACGTCTCCTGCTGGGCAGGGTACTCGTAGCTGGGAGCGCTCCTGCCCCGCTCCCTACAGGGCTGCTGCTAGGAACAACGTTTCCTGCCCTCCCCCACTCCACATTCAGATAAGGCATGATGCAGGAACTCAGAATGCACTGAGAAGGCAGTGCGCACCGTGGGGGCGAGTGAGTGATTTTCAATGGTGTAGTGATCATTAATCACTCTGTGATTATTTCTACAGCAGAGGTGACTGGAATGCAATGGTCTTGGTGAGCACTCATTCTTTCCTGCCCGCACCAAGTGTTTTTGCCACAAAAAGCAGACTCGCTCCGCGTGTGGCTGGTCAGGCTCAGGCATTCCGTGGGCATATTGCTCTCTAATAGGTGCTATCAATAACGGGGATTAGTGTTAGCCCCCTATGCTGCACACCTCGCTTCCGCGCACGGCAGCATTCACCCCTTCATTATGGATTTGTCTGAAAGTCTCTCTGTAAATTCTGCGCTCACAACTGTCTGTGTGCCTTAGCGTCTGTGGGCAGCGACTTCATCAGCTGGCACCCTGCCTGCCTTGCCTTTCTTTGGCCCTTTCTTTCCAGTCTTTGCTTCTCTCTTCTGACACTTCTCCAGCTCCCTGCTAGCTGGGGGGCGGGTCTGAGGCTTCCAACTTCTCTAAGATGCTATTAAACCAGCTCTCGGAGGAGTGATTCCCCAGCCTCTGAAACACACCAGCAGCAGCAGGTATCATCAAAAGGGAAGGGCTCTGTCCTGCTCTGAGAGTCCTGCTCTGCCCTCCCCCACCTACCGCCTCTGCCTCCACCTCACACCTCCTCCTGGTGCGTTCCTCTGGGTTTACCTTCTGCACGGTGATGATCGCCTCCTGGGTGTTGCTGTCTGTGGTGACTTTAAACATCTGCACCCCGTCCTCATCTTTGATCTGGTACGTCATGTCTGTGTTCTCCCCCACATCCGAATCCTCCGCCTTCACTCTCCCAATCGCAGAGCCCACAAGGGCAGTCTCCACAACACTGAACTGGTACATCTCTGCCAAGGGAAAGGAGAGGTGCATCACAGTGCGGGCTTCGCTGACCCTGATCCCCAGGTTTCCTTCAGGTAGTGCACAGACACTCCCTGGGGGGCACCTCCACTAGGTTAATGCACCAGCCTACAGGCAGAATGCCAGCAACCCTATTGGGTACACCTGGCCGGTCCCTGGTCCAGGGCAGCTCAGCTCCTGCATGCACAGATCGCAGAGTTTTGTCCTGTCTAGTCTGCAATGTCCCATTTATCCTTGGCAGCCATGCCAGAGTCTGGGCTTCATTGGGGGCACACGTGGGACCCGGCTGGAACCACAGAGGATGCCCCATTTCCTATACTCCAGTGCAAGGCGTGTTGGCTTTTCCTGCGAGAGGAAAGCAAATAAGCCCACTCTGGGTGAAAGCAGCTGGTGAAAGGCATTAGGGAGCATCCCAGTCCCTATAAGTCTGGTAACCTTACCAACCTGTCTCAGAACCAGCTGCACGGATGTCGGCCAGTCCAGGGCCAGTGCCGAGGTCTCTGTGGGCACAGCATTCGCACAGCCCCATTTCCCACTGCTAGCGTCCGGAATACAAATGTGCTCAGCGGGCAGAGCTCCCTCCAGCTGCAGCTTGGAACCCTTCGTAGCTCTGCCCCAGGCTGCCAGCCAAGTGCTACAGAGCTCTGCAGCTGGTGTGCGAGGCAGAGCCCAGTCCGGCAGCTCTTCAGTGACAGGATTTCTGTCCCTGTGGTGGGACTCAAATGCAGGTCACAGAGCTTTGGCAATGGCTTGGGATCTAGAGACCAGCTCACAGTCAGACCCCACATGCTCATGGTGTGCAAGCAGGGTCTAGTGACTGCCAGGTAACAAGGAAGGGCCTGGGGCTCATTCAAACCAGCGCCTGAGGTCTGGATTGGCCCCTGAAAGATGGCGGGAAGAGACGGGCTGACCTGCCAATGGAGTTTGGGGGTTACTCTCCCTCCTCCAGTGCCTACAGGCCCAGGGAGGGAGACAGAGACAGACAGCTAAGCCTACTCCTTGCAGCTACAGCCCTGCAGCCCCACTGACTCCCCCAGGGTTTGCTGGCTGTCACTGGGACACCCCTCCTGCTTCAGTTAATGGGCTGGGATCTGCAGAGCGCTTGGAGTAATAAACCCACTACACAACGACCACAGGCAGGAGCAGGAGCAGCCAAGACTCCTGCACGTGTCACCGGTCAGATCCCCCTCTGCCACCAGCACTGCCCTGTGGAATAAGGGAAACCTGCACAGACCTGACCATGCACTGGCCCGCAGCACCGCGACCTGCCCTCTTGTACACCCACAGCCACCAGTGTCAGAGAGTGTCTCTGCACTGCCAGCCTGTCCGAGGTGGGCAAGTTGAGGGGCCGATGGGGAGAGATGACACTGACTCCCGAAGAATTCTAACAAACAAATGGGTCTGCATTAAAACCCAGCATTGATTGGGTCCCCCACTCTACATGTCACTTGCCCTCTTAGACTGCAAGCTCTCAGGACAGGTTTCAGATCTCTGGGTCTGTGAAACACCTAGCACAACGGGGCTATGTCCCTGACTGGGTGTCTGGCTGCTACCCCAATGCAAAGTCAGCAACAAGAATCCTGCACAGCAGTGGCTGGCTCAGCACCAGACTGCCTGCAAGACCCCCGGGACAGGGAACAGCGACTCTTACTCTGTGGGAATCGTGGAGGGTTGTCGTTGACATCTGTGATCACAATTGTGACCGTGGTGGATCCAGACAGGCCACCCAGCTGCCCTGCCATGTCCGTGGCTTGGATCACCACTTCATACCGGTCCTGAGTTTCTCTGTCCAGATTTGCCACTGCCGTCCGGATCACACCTGGAAAAAGCCAAAGGGGAAGCAGTGAGTGTGAAGGCCAGGGCGGCCCATCAGCCCACGGAGCACCCTTCTCACTTCCACCCTCCCCTGGGAGCAGGTCATGGAATCCTGTAGGCCAGGCTCAAGGCCAGAGCATGGTCACAAGGCACGAGCCCTTCACCTTCACTTGCCAGCAGGACTCAGCCTCCTCATACTTATGGACTCAGAAAAGGCTGTAACAGCAGGGTCAGCTGAGGGAGGAGCATTAGCAGTGCAACGACTTAGGCTGGGCCCAGAAGAGCAGGGGGTACATGGGCATCGCCCTGCAGAAAACCTGACGACTCCGCAAGCAAACAGCCCCAACCACCCGGGGCAGCGGTGGCAGGGCCGGGACGGACCCAGGTCATTTAGTAGGAAACAAGAGGTTTCATGTGCCTGCATCAGGATCTGCGGGCAAACTTGGGCGGGGGCTTAGCCACACCAGCTGGGTTTGTCATTGCTTGTTTCACCAGGAGAAGCTAAGTACCAGCTGTGTTGTTATAACACACAAAAATAAAGATGTTTAATACGAAACAGTGAAAGGCCCCAAGAACAGGCTCAGAACCCAGCTAAACAAACACCCCCAAAACATTCACAGAAAGGGGTGTGTGAATGGTACTGCCCTACCAAGCACAGATCTGTCCCGAGCCCAGGATAGCATTATCACAATCCACCTGTTGTCTCTCCTACTTGGAGTGTAAGCTGTATGGGGCAGAGCCCAGATTTGTGTTCCGTGCTTGTCCAGTGCCTCGCGCCATGGGGCTCCTAGGCACTACCACAGAGTCATAGAATCATAGAATATCAGGGTTGGAAGGGACCTCAGGAGGTCATCGAGTCCAACCCCCTGCTCAAAGCAGGACCAATCCCCAACTAAATCATCCCAGCCAGGGCTTTGTCAAGTCTGACCTTAAAAACTTCAAAGGAAGGAGATTCCACCACCTCCCTAGGTAATGCATTCCAGTGCTTCACCACCCTCCTAGTGAAAAAGTTTTTCCTAATATCCAACCTAAACCGCCCCCACTGCAACTTGAGACCATTACTCATCGTTCTGTCACCTGGTACCACTGAGAACAGTCTAGATCCATCCTCTCTGGAACCCCCCTTCAGGTAGTTGAAAGCAGCTATCAAATCCCCCCTCATTCTTCTCTTCCGCAGACTAAACAATCCCAGTTCCCTCAGCCTCTCCTCATAACTCATGTGTTCCAGTCCCCTAATCATTTTTGTTGCCCTCCGCTGGACTCTTTCCAATTTTTCCACATCCTTCTTATAGTGTGGGGCCCAAAACTGGACACAGTACTCCAGATGAGGCCTCACCAATGTCGAATAGAGAGGAACGATCACATCTCTCGATCTGCTGGCAATGCCCCTACTTATACAGCCCAAAATGCCATTTGCCTTCTTGGCAACAAGGGCACACTGTTGACTCATATCCAGCTTCTCGTCCACTATAACCCCTAGGTCCTTTTCTGCAGAACTGCTGCCTAGCCATTCGGTCCCTAGTCTGTAGCGGTGCATGGGATTCTTCCGTCCTAAGTGCAGGACTCTGCACTTGTCCTTGTTGAACCTCATCAGATCTTTTGGCCCAATCCTCTAATTTGTCTAGATCCCTCTGTATCCTATCCCTACCCTCCAGTGTATCTACCACTCCTTCCAGTTTAGTGTCATCTGCAAACTTGCTGAAGGTGCAATCCACACCATCCTCCAGAGCATTAATGAAGATATTGAACAAAACCGGCCCCAGGACTGACCCTTGGGGCACTCCACTTGACACCGGCTGCCAACTAGACATGGAGCCATTGATCACTACCCGTTGAGCCCGACAATCTAGCCAGCTTTCTATCCACCTTATAGTCCATTCATCCAGCTCATACGTCTTTAACTTGCTGGCAAGAATACTGTGGGAGACCGTGTCAAAAGCTTTGCTAAAGTCAAGGAATAACATGTCCACTGCTTTCCCCTCATCCACAGAGCCTGTTATCTCGTCATAGAAGGCAATTAGATTAGTCAGGCATGACTTGCCCTTGGTGAATCCATGCTGACTGTTCCTGATCACTTTCCTCTCCTCTAAGTGCTTCAGAATTGATTCCTTGAGGACCTGCTCCATGATTTTTCCAGGGACTGAGGTGAGGCTGACTGGCCTGTAGTTCCCAGGATCATCCTCCTTCCCTTTTTTAAAGATGGGCACTACATTAGCCTTTTTCCAGTCATCCAGGACCTCCCCCGATCGCCGTTAGTTTTCAAAGATAATGGCCAATGGCTCTGCAATCACATCTGCCAACTCCTTTAGCACTCTCGGATGCTGCGCATCCGGCCCCATGGACTTGTGCTCGTCCAGCTTTCCTAAATAGTCCCGAACCACTTCTTTCTCCACAGAGGGCTGGTCACCTCCTCCCCATGCTGTGCTGCCCAGTGCAGTAGTCTGGGAGCTGACCTTGTTCGTGAAGACAGAGGCAAAAAAAGCATTGAGTACATTAGCTTTTTCCACATCCTTTGTCACTCGTTTGCCTCCCTCATTCAGAAAGGGGCCCACACTTTCCTTGACTTTCTTCTTGTTGCTAACGTACCTGAAGAAACCCTTCTTGTTACTCTTAACATCTCTTGCTAGCTGCAACTCCAGGTGTGATTTGGCCTTCCTGATTTCACTCCTGCATGCCCGAGCAATATTTTTATACTCTTCCCTGGTCACTTGTCCAATCTTCCACTTCTTGGAAGCTTCTTTTTTGTGTTCAAGATCAGCAAGGATTTCACTGTTAAGCCAAGGTGGTCGCCTGCCATATTTACTGTTCTTTCTACACATCGGGATGGTTTGTCCCTGTAACCTCAATAAGGATTCTTTAAAATACAGCCAGCTCTCCTGGACTCCTTTCCCCCTCATGTTATTCTCCCAGGGATCCTGCCATCAGTTCCCTGAGGGAGTCAAAGTCTGCTTTTCTGAAGTCCAGGATCCGTATTCTGCTGCTCTCCTTTCTTCCTTGTGTCAGGATCCTGAACTCGACCATCTCATGGTCACTGCCTCCCAGGTTCCCATCCACTTTTGCTTCCCCTACTAATTCTTCCTGGTTTGTGAGCAGCAGGTCAAGAAGAGCTCTGCCCCTAGTTGGTTCCTCCAGCACTTGCACCAGGAAATTGTCCCCTACATTTTCCAAAAACTTCCTGGCTTGTCTGTGCACCGCTGTATTGCTCTCCCAGTAGATATCAGGGTGATTTGAAGTCTCCCATGAGAACCAGGGCCTGAGATCTAGTAACTTCCGTGAGTTTCCGGAAGAAAGCCTCGTCCACCTCATCCCCCTGGTCTATAGCAGACTCCCATGACAACATCACCCTTGTTCCTCACACTTCTAAACTTAATCCAGAGAGACTCACGTTTTTCTGCAGTTTCATACTGGAGCTCTGAGCAGTCATACTGCTGTCTTACATACATACAGTGCAACTCCCCCACCTTTTCTGCCCTGCCTGTCCTTCCTGAACAGTTTATATCCATCCATGACAGTACTCCAGTCATGTGAGTTATCCCACCAAGTCTCTGTTATTCCAATCACGTCATAATTCCTTGACTGTGTCAGGACTTCCAGTTCTCCCTGCTTGTTTCCCAGGCTTCTTGCATTTGTGTATAGTCACAAATACCTAGTGCTGCCAGGGATGTGGCAAGCCAGAGTAGTCACCAAGGGCACTCTGAGACCATCAGGAGTAACTCCCATGAAGTCAATGCCAGCCTGAACCTGGTTTGAGGGAGGGGAGAATCAAGCCTAGAGCCCTGTGTCTGCACGACAGACCTATCTATGTTGGTGTAACTACATTGCTCGGGGTGTGAAAAATCCACAGCCCTGAGCAATGCAGTTACACCGACCTAGCCCCCCACCAGTGTAGACAGTGCCGTGTCGGCAGGAGGGCGTCTCCTGGTAGGAGGTGCAGGAATGTCCTCACTACAGCGGCGCAGCAGTGTTTTAAGTGTAGACCTGCCCTTACTCAGGAGCCTGCAGTGAGAGACCTGCAGGGGACCAGGCTATTTAGCCCTCTCTCTCCCCTGTCTGGCCCTGACCTGCTCACACGGTCCGCTCCTGAACAGGCACTGGGCTCCAGCCCCTCACATGCCCTTGTTCACCTCTCCCCAAAGGCCAGGCTTGAGAGGTGGGCAGCCCATGGGTGCAAAGAAGCAGAGTCCTGGGGAGCCAGAAATGTTCCAGGACACTACTCAGAACCTCAAGTTGAAGGAAGCCAGCAGGAGCCACTGAACAGCGAGGAACAGACATTTTTCTCTCTCTCTCTCTGATGACATTTGCAGGCACTGAAGGAGCTGGCGATGCTTTCTGAAACTAGCAATTATTCCAGTGATTATCATCGTTAGGATTTATTACGAAGACATCACCATTGTCTCTGATCCCTGCAGCTCCCTCACTCTCGTGGACAGGCACAATTTCACCCATCCCACCTCCCCCTGGACTCTGTCATTTCGGTTCTGTAATTACCCCGGACTCTCCAAGCAGCACTTTCGCTGCCTTCGATCCGATGAATCAAAGGGAGGATCCATTTCGCCTACCTTACCTCAAGCAGGTTCCCACGCACTCCCATCAATCCAGCACCTGCTTTCCTGTGCACTAAAAAGTGACTCATGGACCACTCTATATGCTCCTTCCCTTCCCTGGGGTCCATGCCTCCTGGCAGCTGCACGGGGTGGGGTGGAGGACAGGGCGCTGAGGTCAGTTCCAGAAAGACCTTTCTACAGAGGACTGGGAATAGCTCCAGGTGAACTGGATGTGGCGCCCTCTCCATTGCAGATAAATTCAGATTTCTGCCACCGTTACACCCGAGGGGCTCAGTCTCTCCCCATGACTCCCTGGACAACTCCCCGTGTCAGCCCCATGGCTGCAGACTCCCTTTCTTGCTTTGTGTCTGTTTGGATAGAATTGTTTCCCTGTGAGAGACGCTGCCAATGCAGTCTGTATTGGCTGCTGCCATTCCCACTGCCAGAGGGCGTGGGTGCAGGAGGGTGGAGACCTTTAGCTGATGCTCTTCCCCACATCTTGTCACGCCCCTCAGGGAGGTTTGGGGTTTGCATTTTTAAAGAGCACTGGAAGAAACAAGGCCCTAGTGGGAGGGACCCCTCTCGGTGAGCCCTTGGCCCCATGGGACTAAGCTACATAGCAGGCTGATCCCTGGGAGCTGTGGGGCGAGCAGGCTGGTTGGCAGCATTTACAGTCAGACCCAGTCATCCGGCTCTGAATATTAAACTGTTATTTCTGGGGAAGCACCATTGCATTCACATTTCAGCAATTCTGTTAATTAAAGGGGTATGAAGTGTTTTATAATGAAAACGATTCTTGTCAGCACAATAGCGCTGAATTGGGATGAGACAGAAAAGCTCCTGCATTCAGCATAGTTGTAATAGTTTAACTGAGCCACTTAATGAAACATGCCACGACGCCCCTTTGCAGCGCGGTACCCGGCCCAGCCGCACCCTCCAAGGTCCCCACACAGCACAGTACTTGGCTCAGCCGCACCCCACGACAGCCCCTTCAGCGCGGTACCCAGCCCAGTCACAGCCCATGATGCCCCTAGCAGTACGGTACCTGACCCAGCCACACCCCCCGACGCCCCCTTGCAGCGCGGTACCTGGCCCAACCGTGCCCCCCAATGCCCCACACAGCTCAGTACCCGACCCAGCCGCACCCCCCGATCCCCCCCCACACAGCTCAGTACCCGACCCAGCTGCACCCCCCGATGCCCCCACACAGCATGGTACCCGACCCAGCCACACCCCCCAATGTCCCCTTGTAGTGCGGTACCTGGCCCAGTCGTGCCCCCCAATGCCCCCACACAGCTCAGTACCCGACCCAGCCACATCCCACGGCGCCCCCTTGCAGCACAGTACCCGGCCCAGCCGCACCCCACAACAACTCCATGCCGCATGGGATGGGAGCGTCACATCAGTACCCAGCCACACCCCATCATGCCCCCACACAGCACATTACCCAGCCCAGCCGCACCCCCGACACCCCTAAGCAGTGCGGTACCTGGCCCAGCCACACACCCCAATGCCCCACACAGCGCAATACCCGGTCCAGCTGCACCCCACGATATCCCCATGGGACCAACTACATCTAGTAGAAAGTAAACCCCAAAAGGCCCAGGGCTGTGCTGGCCAGGGATATGGCTTGTCAGTGCATCCCAGCTCTCCAGGCTGGTGCAGGACCATTCTGTGGCTTTGGTGCGCCTGTGCAGACCCCATCCTGTGGAATACCAGTGCTGCTACTTCTGGCCCAATTCACCCATTTCCATGAACCTCCAGAATGTTTCTTTCTAAGATCTGCTTTAGCTCAGTCAGAAGCTACGGGCTGGCTGCAGGAATCCCTGGGCGAGGGTCTGTGGCCTGTGTGGTTCCAGAAGTCAGACGGGATGATCAGAATGGTCTTTCTAGCCTTAAATTCTATGAATCTCTGAGAAGTTTCAGGTCTGGGTTTGATTTTTTTTGGGTCATGGTCCCACTTAGCTGTGGCTTGAGCCAAACCCACCTGCTACTCACCAGCTCCCCCATGGCCACATGGGGGAGTGAGACTTTATTCCAGCCTGTAAAGTGCTCTGAGAGCCTCAGCTGAATGGTGCTGGGGAAGTACAGAGGGTCATTAACACACACATGACTCACAACTGGGAAAGGGCCGGTCCCTCTCAGAGAGAGTGGGAAGCTCCTAATTCTGATTCCATTCTGCTGAGGCTTGGTAGAAGGACCTGACATGGTCCCCCTCCCCCAGCCCCATCCTGAGGAACCCACCTTCCTGGGGACTAGACACAGCACAGCCAAGGATATAAAGGAAAGGATAAAACCAGCAGCCAGGGTTCAGCTGCTTGGGGCTGGCCCCAGCAGCTTCCTCCCCAGGCCCACAGATCTGCTGCTTTCCCAAACAGGAGAACAGCAAGACAATCTGTCCTGCCCAAAGACTTCCAGCCACGCCACTCTCTGACAAGAACCCCCTCACATCCAGCTGTGTCTTTTCAGTTTTTGTCAGTGTCTATTATAGCTGAATAATGCAGCCATGTAACGACATACCCTCCAGTGCCTGCTGCGCATGGCTTTCCAGCAGGAGCCAGATTAATCACAGAGAATAATTACAACGCTACGGGACACTTACATAGTCACACAAACGCCATCAAACTGGCTCAATGGCAGACACTCTTTGGGTGATAAAACCAAAGCAGGACAAGTTCTCAGCTGGTAAATGCCTCCCAGGAATCCAAACACCCTGCAGGTTACTCGCTCTCGATGCTTCCAGCTCAGGGGGCTACGAGTCCACATCCTGGGGCTCCTACCCCAAGGGAACAAGACAGAGACCACCCCACACCCACCACAATGCCCTGCCAGAGAGGAGAGCGTGGCCAGGACCCACCCCAGTGACTCGGCCAGGGTTTTAGCAAGCTGGTCCAGGGGGCTGCCAAACTCACCTGAACAGACTTTGATGGGCAGGTCCCTTCCAGGTGCACATACCTGCCTGTGCAGGACGTGGAAATGCCAGGTTATTTGCCAGCTTTCACTATATCCCCTTCTGGGAAGGCACGAGGCGTCGTCAGATTTCTGTGCCCCAAGCCTGATGCATTGTGTGGGAGCATCAGAGCCATCCATCCTCAGCCCTTCAGCACCCATCACTGCTTCCCCAGCCTCCCAGTCCATCAGCACCTCCCTGCTGCTGCCCCATGCCTGGTGGGCACTGGGTGAGCATGGTGCCTGCCTGCTCCCCACATGCAGGCTGCGCCTCAGTGGAGACAGGCTGGGGTTACTGAGCAAGCGACATGGTTCTCTCCCGGTGATGCCACTCGGCAGCGGGGCTGACCCGTCGTGTTGCAAAGCTGAGCCACTGAGGTGCCATTTTTACACACTCAGAGCCAGTGTGCGGGGTTGCCGTGGCCGGGGCGGGAACTCCCAGTGACACAGCATTGCCCTGGAACCCAGCCTCACCACAGGCAGGAGCCTGAGAGAAGAGAGGTGAGGCAGCCTGCTGCTCGCCTGGTTCTGGCCTCTCCCAGCTCTGACAGCGACATGGCTGGCCCTGGGATCTCCTTTGGTCACAGTGACAGTGTCCTACTCCGCCCCCAGCTGAGGCCGACGGACTGGCTCGCAGCAACATCCCATGCTCAGGAATAACTCTTGGAAAATGCAACCGCCTTGACAGGGTGGCTTTTCTCTTCACGTGGGGTTCCAACACCCTAGCAGGGCACCCCCGCGGGGCTACTCCCCCCTCAGCCCTGACAGGTTTCCCCAGAATCCACTCCCAGCAGGTCACTCCCTCTCCCTCACACTCCTCACTGACAAGCCCTGCGCTCCCCTGACACACCTGCATTCTGAACTCTGCCTTCCAGCGACTCATGCTGCCCTCTGCATGGGGGGCTCACACTTGCCCTCCCCAGCTCACGAACAGCCAGGCCAGGGCCCGGCTGCACTTTTTTGTGCCCTCGGCCAAGGCCTGCTCCAAGGGAGGTCACTGAGACTTTGCCAAGGGGGCCTTTCCTGTCCTGCTCTTCCTATGCCCTTTGAGCCCAGGAGCCAAGATGCAAAGACCACCACTGAGGAGGGGCAGGTTGCCCTGGTGCATCCAATGGCCTCTGCTGTGGGTCCTTTATCTGTTTCAATGAGCAACCAGGATGAAGGGCCTGTGCTCCCAGGCTGCGGGCACACGGCCGCAATTCAAACTGCAGGCACATAACGGTGAAGCCAGACTCATCCGCCCACTCCAAGCCAGGAAACAAGGAAATAACCAGCCAGAGGTTAAATCAAATCCAAGCCTTGCTCCAACTCCCCCTCCTAGCCCAGCCCACCACTCCCCCCTAGCCAAAGCCTGGGGAAGGAGGTGGGCCCTGAAAGTCCACGGGTCTGGGCTATCTAGGGCTCAGGGGGAGTAAATCCAGCAGAACTGAAGCAACCCTAAATAACACGGCAGCGAGGGCAGCCCAGCGCTCGGGAGCAGCCCTACACCAACAGGGCAGCGAGGGCAGCCCAGCGCTCGGGGGCAGCCCTACACCAACAGGGCAGCGAGGGCAGCCCAGCGCTCGGGAGCAGCCCTACACCAACAGGGCAGCGAGGGCAGCCCAGCGCTCGGGGGCAGCCCTACACCAACAGGGCAGCGAGGGCAGCCCAGCGCTCGGGGGCAGCCCTACACCAACAGGGCAGCGAGGGCAGCCCAGCGCTCGGGGGCAGCCCTACACCAACAGGGCAGCGAGGGCAGCCCAGCGCTCGGGAGCAGCCCTACACCAACAGGGCAGCGAGGGCAGCCCAGCGCTCGGGAGCAGCCCTACACCAACAGGGCAGCGAGGGCAGCCCAGCGCTCGGGAGCAGCCCTACACCAACAGGGCAGCGAGGGCAGCCCAGCGCTCGGGAGCAGCCCTACACCAACAGGGCAGCGAGGGCAGCCCAGCGCTCGGGAGCAGCCCTACACCAACAGGGCAGTGTGCACGGCTGATGGAGGAAATACACTTCAGGGTCAGACTTTCAAGGGTTAATAGCAACAAGACAAAACATGTCTTCAAATGATGGAAAATACCTGGAGAGCAGAATCTTTATCTATGGAAGGAAAATGATGCAATTGCTGGGAGAGACTCGGCAGCTTCATTTCCTGTCCATGTTGCTGGATATTCCCCCACCCCCAAAGAGATAAAAATCACTGTAATGTATCCAGAGGGCAGGTGAGAAACAGTGACAAGGAGCAGAGAGGAGGCAGGAGCAGGGGACAAAATCGCGTGTGGGAGATATGTGGGGCCGGCGGCCAGCAGGGCACAGGGACGTGTGCACACACAGACATGCCAGTCTCTCTACACAGGGCCCAGGATCACCTGCATTTCACTAGCTCATCAGGCTTGGACCCATCCCCCAACCCTTGGCTCAGGAGACCTGTGGGGGAAGGGGGGCGAACGGGACAGGCTCAGGGAACCTGGGCAAGGTGCCACTAAGGACTTGTTCAAACTACCACTTCTACCTGTGCAACTTATATCGCTCAGGGGTGTGAATAAGCCACCCCCAAGCGACATAAGTTACACTGACCTGAGCACGCAGCAGGGGCCGTGGGGATGCAGGACGGCACTCAGAGCGGTGGGAGCTGCCGGGACGCAGGATGGCTGCTGCTGCTGATGAAGGGATAAGGCGATTCAGAAGGGAGAGCTGTGCATGGTGTGGATTTACTGCAGCCAGGAAATGGCCACTCTTCCTGCCAGCCACTTAGGAGCCTGTGCCCCAAGAGGCCATCTGGCAGCCAAGCTGTAACGGACAGGCCCAGAGGACTTAGTCCCAGGGGAGGGCAGTGGACCAGGGTGGGGTGGGAAAGGGAGGGGCAGCCTATGACAGCACAAAATGAAGCTAAATCCCAAATCCCTCTTGACATCAAATACTAATTTCCACTTTACACGAGTAAATAGGCCCTCACTCTCCACAGACCAAACACACAATTTGTCCCAAACCAACTGACCTTCCTTAAAGGCCCAGTGTGTCTTAAAGGAGAGAATCACACAAACACAAAATAGAGGAATCTCCTTGGAAGCAGCTCACGCCTGGGGACATGGGATCGTCCCCGTTCAAAGCTGCCCGTCCCTGCCCAGGGCTCAGGCGGATAATCCCGAGACAGCAGGGGCTGTTTGGGGCTGATAGAGAGAGTCCCCACGTAGGTCAATGCAACCCCGTGAGCGCAGCCAAACACGCACCCGACACTTTTATGCGCACACTCAGATGCGCTGCCAGCACAGGGTCCCAAGAGGAGTTCAAAAGGAGCTCTGTTTAGCGGTCTCCCCATCCCAAGGGGCACAAATCCTGTGACTGGTTTGCATCCATATGGTTCAGAGACAGCAAATTCCCTGCCCCGCCCTCAGGTCCCTGTCCCCCAAGCCGCATGCACGCAGGGCTGTCACAATGGCCTCCACACCACAGGGCAGCAGGGTTACTGGGGAATAACAAACCTGCAAACTGCAATAAAAGACCTGGTGCTGGGCTGGGCCAGCTGACTCGGGTCAACGGGACTCAGGCTGTGGGGCTACACAATTGCAGCGCAGACGTTTGGGCTCTGACTGAAGCCTGGGCTCTGAGACCCTGCAAGACGGAAGGGTCTCGGAGCCCGAGCACAAACATCTACACTGCAGCTTTTAGCCCCTCAGCCCCAGCCCGATGGCCTGGGCTCCGAGACTTGGTGCAGAGGGCTGTTTATCACAGGGTAGGCATACCCCTGGGGTACTGCAAAGAGGAAGCCTGGGTGTCCAGAGTGCTCATTGCCCAGCTTCTGGATAATTAGCAGAGGTCTGGATACCCTGGCAGATGAAGACACAGCTTCGCTGTGCAGGGTGCAGTGAACTCAGGGAAGGAATGTCTCCACTGGGTGCAGAGTGATGTGCAGATTCCTACCTGCAAAGGGAAGCACAAGCTTGGTTCTCATCCCTGCCAAATCCATCCCAAGCCAGAAGCTCTCTGTGATTGACCCAGCAGCAGGCCCTGTCTGCAGTGCTGTAGCCTGTCAATCCCATGCACTGCTACAGGCTGGGGACCGATTGGCTAAGCAGCAGTTCTGCGGAAAAGGACCTAGGGGTTACAGTGGATGAGAAGCTGGATATGGGTCAGCAGTGTGCCCTTGTTGCCAAGAAGGCCAACGGCATATTGGGCTGTATTAGTGGGAGCACTGCCAGCAGATCAAGGGAAGCGATTATTCCCCTCTATTTGGCACTGGTGAGGCCACACCTGGAGTACTGCGTCCAGTTTTGGGCCTCTCACTACAGAAAGGATGTGGACAAATTGGAGAGAGTCCAGCGGAGGGCAACGAAAATGATTAGGGGGTGGGGCACATGACTTATGAGCAGAGGCTGAGGGAATTTGGCTTATTTAGGCTTTGTCTACACTGCCACCTGAACAACAAACGTTTGTCATTTACAGGTGCTTAAAAAAGCTCCCCCTCCCCCCCAGAAAAAACAAGTGTCAGTGTAAACTGCTCCTTGTCGGCAGGAGTAGGGGGTGGAAGTATTTTGTCCGCAAAAGTGCCAAAAAACAGCGTTTACACTGCCTGACTTCTTGCGACGGCTGTATCCCTAAAAGCTGTGTAGTGTAGACAAAGACAAAGACAAAGTCTGCGGAAGAGAAGAATGAGGAGCGATTTGATGGCTGCTTTCAACTAGCTGAAAGGGGGTTCCAAAGAGGGTGGATCTAGACTGTTCTCAGTGGTAGCAGATGACAAAACGAGGAGTAATGGTCTCAAGTTGCAGCGGGGGAGGTCTAGGTTGAATATTAGGAAAAACTATTTCACTAGGAAGATGGTGAAGCACTGGAATGGGTTATCTAGGGCAATGGTTTTCAAACTTTTTTTCTGGCGACTCAAGTGTGATGAAGTGGGACTGTTCTTAATGTTTCCTCTGAATAGTGTGAGGGTGCCTCAGTTTCCCCTATGCAGTTCTTAAGTATCTAGGTGGTGGGGTAAGGGTGTATGATCATTGCAGAGCCCTAGAGGGCAGGTGTGTGCAGGGGTATGGACACAGAGAATGGCCAACACCCTGTTTCCTGGCCACTGATGGCTTGGCCCTTCCCCCCTGCAAGGTGAGAGCTAAAGGGTTGGAGAACAAAGGAATCCGGTGACCTCCTGGCCTGTGAAAGGGACAAAGCCCAGAGGAGGAGGGGCTGGAGGGAGTTTCAGTTTGGGGCTGGCTGGGACTTGGAGTGAAGGGCAGACGGGGTTGTCTGGCTCGCTGCCCCCCCAAAATGGACCCAGCTGAGGGGTCCTGTTCTCTGCACCTACAAGCTCTGTTTTAGACCATGTTCCTGTCGTCTAATAAACCTCTGTTTTACTGGCTGGCTGAGAGTCACGTCTGTCTGTGAAGTTGGGGGGCAGGACCCTCTGGCTTCCCCAAGACCCCGCCTGGGTGGACTTGCTGTGGGAAGCGCACGGAGGGGCAGTGGAGGCTGAATGCTCCGAGGTCAGACCCAGGAAAGGGGAAGCCGTGTGAGCTGTGTATCCTGCAGAGAGGCTGCTCACAGAAAGGCGACTGCTCCAGAGTCCTGACTGGCTTCATGGGGACCAGTTCCAGAGCATCGCCCAGGGACTCCATGACATCAAGTTAAAGAAAATTGTTGAGGCCCACAACCCAATGGAGCTGGGGATGAGGGTTTTGGGGTGTGGGAGGGGCTCAGGGCTGGGGCAGAGAGTTGGGGTGCGGAGGTGAGGGCTGCGGGGTGGGGCCAGGAATGAGGGGTTCAGCATGTAGGAGGGGGCTCTGGGCTGGGGCAGGGAGTTGGGGTGTGGAAGGGGTCAGGGCTCTGGGCTGGGGGTGCAGGCTCTGGGGTGGGGCCGGGGATGAGGGGTTTGGAGTGCAGGAAGGGGCTCCGGGTTTGGGGGTGGGCTTAGGGTGGAGCAGGGAATTGGGGCGCAGTCTTAACTCAGGCAGCTCCCAGTCAGCAGCGCAGTGGGAGTGCTAAGGCAGGCTTCCTGCCTGCCCTGGCACTGCGGATCGTGCTGCGCCCTGGAAGCAGCCAGCAGCAGGTCCAGCTCTTAGGCGGAGGTGGGCAAGCGGTTCCATGTGGTTCTCGCCTGCAGACACACACACCCCAGCTCCCATTGGCCAGAAACTGGCCAATGGGAGTGCAGAGTCAGTGGTTGGGGTGGGGGCAGCGCGCGGAGCCCCATGGCCCCCCTGCCTAGGAGCCGGACCTGCTGCTGGACGCTTCCGGGGAGCAGCGCAGTATCAGAACAGGTAGGAACTAGCCTGCCTTAGCCAGGCAGCACCGCCGACGGGACTTTTAACAGCCTGGTCGGTGGTGCTGACCAGAGCCACCACGACCCAGTGCCTTATATTCCGCGACCCAGTACTGGATCATGACCCGCAGTTTGAAACCAACTGACTAGGGAGGTGGTGAAATCTCCATCCTTAGAGGTTTTTAAGACCTGGCTGGACAAAGCCTTGGCTGGGATGATTTAGTTGGGGTTGGTCCTGCTTTGAGCAGGGGGTTGGACTAGATGACCTCCTGAGGTCCCTTCCAACCCTGACTTTCTATGATTCTATGATTAGAGAGACAAGGTGGGTGAGATCCTATCTTGCTGGCTTTTATCTTTCCCCCACTTCATGAGGTACACCACATGTTGTAATTGGCATGTGTAGACCTATGGGTCTTGAAAGGTGTATTGTGGGGAGTGTTGATCATTGCAGAGCCAGCTAGATCAACAGATGCAAAACCTACACACATCTCCACGGCTACAATGATCAACGCCCCACAACACACCTTGGGGACCCATGGGTCCCACACATGCTGATCAAACATCTGATATTCCTCATCCAGTACACTGAATGCCCCTACGACCACCATGCCAGTGAAACCAGTCACTGCGCACTCGAATTAACTCTCAGAGGAAAATGATAAGACAGAAACACCCTATCACCTGTGGGGGAACACTTCTCGCGAAGGGATCACTATCTGACCTCTCAGTCCCCGTCCTCAAAGGATACCTGCGTGACGCAGGGGGCCTGGGAGCTTAAATTCATAACTTAGCTAGCCACTAAAAATCCCGGACTGAACATTGACACTGGATTTATGGCTATTACAACAATATATAACCCACTAACACCACCACCCCCCTCCTTTCCCCTCTGACTGGAAGGGTTTTAACAGGCAACTTCACTCTGAATGGTCCCTGGAAATGTGTGTTAATTACTTATGCTAAACAATCTGTTTCCCCCTTGTGTTTAGCTGTGATGCTGGAGTCCCTGTCCCAGACCTGCAGAAGAGCTCCATGCAGCATTACTGGGTGTCTCTCTCACCAACAAAAGTTGTCCAATCAAAGATATTACCTCCCCACCCTTGTCCCCCAGCAGCAGGAAAACACTCGTTGGGGTGTCTGTACTACTGTCAGGTGGGGGCAGGGTGCATGAAGCTGGGATAGGGAAAGACCAATCTGCACTGGCCTCTGTGTCCAGATTTCAGAGTAGCAGCCGTGTTAGTCTGTATCCGCAAAAAGAAAAGGAGGACTTGTGGCACCTTAGAGACTAACAAATTTAGTCTCTAAGGTGCCTCAAGTACTCCTTTTCTTTTTGTGTCCAGCTAGACAGAGCCCGGGTTCATCCCCGGCACCGGCCCTTTCATTCCTCAGCCTGTTCCTCTCACTCCATGGCCAGCCTGCAGCTCCCCATCCCCTCTCTGTTTGCAGGGAAATGTTCCCTCCTGGCACTAAGAATGACAAGAACCCAGAGCCTGCGCCTCAGCGACAGAAGGTGCTAAAACCTCACTGCCAATGGCTGAAATTACTGTTTACAAACAGCTACATCAGAATAAAAGGCTCCCTGAGCACCTGCTAGGGAAGCGATTCTAGGCAGGGCTAGTGCTGTACAGACGTGCTGTTAAACAGTGTTTCCTTGTACTGCTCCTGCTCCATTGTGCCTTGCTGTTACTAGGTCCCCTGGCTATTCACCACCCAGCACAGCACAACATCCCGGGTCACTGAGCTGGCAGAGACGTGCAGTGGCCGTGACGAGGAGGAAAGACACCCCTGACGCTGCACCAGAAAGTCACTCTCAGAACCCAGATGGAATGGCCAATGGGCCTGGCTCTTTATACGCTAATTGCTCAGACTCACGTTCATGTCTTTCACCCAAAGCCTCCTAGAAAGCTTTACTCGCTCTACAGAGTCACCACTTCAGCCACTACCAAAATGGGATGTTTTCAAAGCTGTCAGCGGAAATGGCACCTGCAAGTTTTGTGCATGCAGAACACCAGCTCTGCGCCTTTTTAACTGGCCTTACAGTCCTTGCCCATGCAGGGTGGAGACCTGGTCCAAGCACACAAAACTTGCAGGCTTAGTTTCAACGTGTGGATGAAATTTGGCTCCTACAAAACACAAGTGGTGCGTTGTTCTTGTAAAACTGAGTGGCGTTCAAAACATCAGTTACGCTCTGTCTACCTCCAGCTAACAGCACAGAAACCAGGGCCTGCTCTCAGGTGTGGCACAGAGCTCCCTCCCTTACTCACCATTCCACAAGCCCTGCATTCCAGTGGAAACCATGGGGACACTCTGGGAACTCAGCAGCGCCCAGGTGTATACCATGCTCCACATGGCCCTTGCCCTCAGCGTTGGCTGTTTAGCCGCTCGTTCCCAGAACAGACTTCAGAAGGCAGCAGATCGCTAATATCCTTGCACACTGGAGATGCAGCATTCAGCTTGGTTAGCAAGTAATGCCCAGGAAGTGGTATTATTCGTAGTGTGCATTATGGTAGGACACAGTGTGCTAGGGACAACCACACACATAGGGTACATCTACACCGCAGCTGGGATGTATAATTCCCACGTCAGATAGACGGACACATGCTAACAGTGGGAGTGTGGCTGCAGTGGCTCCAGCTGGCGACCCAAGCACAATCCCGTTGGAGACCCTAGCGACACACTCGGGCAGCTACCCCAGCCACTGTGGCCACACTGCTATTTCCCACTCAGAGCTAGGGCCTGTGCATCCACCCAGGCTGGGAATTACCATACTTCTCCCAGCTTCTGTGCAGCCATACCCATAACAAGACCCATTCTCTGCCCCGCGGTGCTCTCAGTCTGATTAGCTGCTGAATGCGTCAGCTGGAAATGGGCAGGAACACTAAGCACACCCAGAAACCACCATGCACTTTTTACATCCCGTACCTGAACGTGCAAGCACCCGCCCACATGCACACTGACTCGGATATCTCCAAATACCCTCACAAGATATTCTCACACGGGGGGAGAGGAAGAGCCACTTGTGACGAGCAACAAGGAAGAGACAGGGAATCTGAACAACATGTGTGAGCGCGTTCGTTTGTGGGGGGTGCGAGTGTGTGTTTGCTCCTGTGGGTGCATGAGAGCAACAAACAGCAGAGAAGCAGGTCAAAGCAAAAAGGGGTTCTTCACTATCATGTATTGTGGGAACTATAACAAGCCATAGTGTATGAACTGCAGCTGCCCAGGGCACTAGCCCTTCTATTATCATTTGCTGGATTCCTGGCACTTGATTGCAGGGTTTGTACCTTAAAATCTGCTATTGCCAATGAAGCCTCGTCCCTCCTCCATAACCATTAACGCTAATGGGACTTCCACCATCAGGAGGAGATGCCAATACACACCCCACTAGCTCCTGGGGACAACGTACTTTATACCAGCTTGTCACAGCACCACCTGCTAGGGGTTTATTACAGACGCGTTTTATAACGGGCTTTATTCTAAGTTAAGAAATGGAGCAGCTTCCGCTGTTCACTCATTAAATATTAATAGAACATTTATAAACTGATCCTTAATTTAAAGTGTTACCTTTAATCAAAGCCAGGGTGACAGCAATGCAGCCGTTGGTAAAGCCCCTCTGGTAGGATTTAAACCTCGCACCCTGAGATTTTTTGGCACCTAAGGGTGCTTTACTGCTTGGGATACAGTGCACAGACGCTGCTGCTGCCGCCAGCGAGTGCAAGCAGGAAAGACAACCGCAGTCTGCCCTGAACAACGTGGACCTGTTACAGGGTGGCACTTGGCTCTCTCCAGCTCAGTGGTTCACTCGGCCTCACTTGCTCTGATAGCGAGGAGGTGAGCGGGTACAAATGCTTGTCTTGACAGGCAGCCTCTACCCCTCATCCTGGCTCCAATATTCCAAGCTCGTGTCAGAACTGCTGACAGCGGCCCGATGGCTGGCATGACGGTCTCTTCCTCCCCGCCTAGCAGATGGGCACTCACCTGTTTTACTGTCCACTGTGAAGTGCTGCTCCCCTTCCAGTACACTGTACACCACCCTGGCACTGCTGCCGTACGTGGGGTCATCGGCATCTGATGCCATCACCTTCATCACGGATGTGCCTGCACAACAGGACAGGGCAGAAACAACAAGAAAAACAAGCCTGAACCAGCTGGGCCTCAGACCTTCAAGCCTGGGTTCCCCTGGGGCTGACCGGGCACGGGTTGGTAACAGAGCACAGAGGCTGACACAGCCAAGGATTAGGAGCAGAGAACCTATGCTGGGATAACACCCCCACCCCCAGTAGGACAGGTTACAGGGGAGATGGCTGGCTATTCCTTTCTCCAGGAGCCTTTGGCAGATTGTGCCCAGTTCTGGTGTCCACGACTAAAGGCTGCTGATAAACTGGAGAGGGTGCAGAGAAGAGCCATGAGAATGATAAAGGATTAGAAAACCTGTCTCATAGTGAGAGACGCAAGGAGCTCAATCTGTTTTGCTGATCAAAGAGAAGGTTACTGGATGACTTGATTACAGCCTATAAGGACCTAACTGGGGAACAAACATTTGATAAGAGGCGGGAGGGTCTCCCATCTAGCAGACAAAGGCCTAACATGATCCAGGGGCTGGAAGTTGACTCTAGACAAATTCGAACTGGAAATGAGGCATAAATACTTAAAAGGAAGGTAACTAACCAGTGGAACAACTTCCCAAAAGTCCTGGTGGATTCTCCCATCACTGACCATTTTTAAATCCAGACTGGATGTGTTTCTAAGAAATCTGCTCTAGTTCACACAGGAATTAACTCAGGACCGCCCTGCGGCCTGTTATCCCAGGGCCCCTGTGCCAGGACAGTGTTCCTATTTGGCCAATTAGGAGGGAGGGGCAGCACCTGGGGGCTATAAAGGACCAGGGCAAAGCAGAGACAGGGAGAGAGCTGCCAGATTGGGAGTCAGGAACTGGCAGAGACTGTCAGGACCTGGGGGAGACCGAACTGAAGGCAGGAGAACAGCAAGAAGGGTTTGCTGACTGCTGTCCGTAAACCAGACACTCAGGGTGGAGAAGGAGCATCAGAGAGAGATGCCTGCTGGCTCTAAGCCAGAGTCAAAGCCAAAGGCCAGAAAGGGCCAAAGGCAGGGGAGCAGCAGAGCTGACCTGCTGACGTCTCCAGGGTGAGAGAGTTGGACGTAGAGCAACCCTGAGGGTGGCGGGGGAGTGAGGGATGCTCCCCTGGTTCAGATGAGCTGCCAGCAGAGTGGGGATTCCCCTAGGGAGAGCTGGGTGCCACTCTTGCTGGCAGGGCTGGGGTGGCTGTCCTGGCAGAAGGACAGGAGAGCCGTGGCCTACAGAGAGACGCCAGGGCTGCATGTTGCATGTGCTGTTTGGACTATGCCAAGGGAATTCTGGGCTATAGTTGAGACTTTTGTTGTGATTTATGTGCACGGGTGACCCCCTAGGGGCTATATTTATACTTGGAAGGTACTTCCGACTATTTCTGGGGACTTCAAAGGAGGGAACCTGAGGCAGGCAGGGCCCTCCAGGCAGGGGCTGTGTCTGCAGGAGGTCCCCTCTGGCCTTGCAATCTCTGATCCTAGCGAACGCTCTCCTCTGCCTGTGTAAGGCTGAGAGGGGCTGGGCTGTGGGAGGGCTCTGAGACTGGTAATGGGATGCGATACCTTTCACCACTAGGCCCCTGGGCTAAGCCCAGCAGAAGGTGGGAGCTGCTGGACGCTCTTCCCAGATGGGGTGACTGTTCTGTGTGGGTCTCCCCCTGGTTTCTAGGGGAACAGGCATCACCATCCCAACTGCCCCCTTCTTGGCAATACTGCCAGGATCGAAGGGGTCATGGAGGCTGGGCCCCTCCCTCAGCCTAAGGGGGTCCCCCAGAGCAAGGGTGAGAACATGGCTGCTGCCTGGGCTGTGTCCTGGGGCTGAGTAGGGGCTTCAGACCCTAGGGCTGCTGCTCCAGCATCTTCCACAGCAGGCAGCATGCTTTAGCACAGAGACATGCGGGGGGAACAGAACTGCCATCCCGCCTGCTCCCTGCCTCTCTCCGACCCAGACATGCCAGTGGCGTCCTCATGCACCACACGTAGCAGGGCCGGAGAAGTGTAAATTGGATAAAAGTCCATCAAATGGTTGCAATTAAGTTATTGATTTCCAACGCTGTCTCATTAACCAGGGTGCTTCACTCTGACCGTCCCTGTGATGGCTCTAATTTGACATCATGTTCAATTTGACGAAAGCAGGACCCCAGGACGTGAGAACCGGGTGCCAGGGAGGGAAGGGCGGGAGGGCGATGGAGGCGAGCACAGAGAGGGAGGGAAGGAGATGTTCCTCCTGCCTGAAGAAACCCTTGGGGGAAGACAATACTTGATACAGCATCCTGCTATGGCAGCGCGAGGCCACCCAGCATATCTACAGCAGAGAACGCGGGCACCAACGTACACCCACCCAGAAACCAAGGCGCTTCCACGCTGGACCAGACCAGTGCTGCAGTGCAGCCACCCTAAGCCCCTCCTCCCACAGGCGGACTGGAGGATGGGGAAAAGATATGAACTGATCACAGACATTGTGACGGGTTCAGTCACAGGGATCCCCTTGGGACTGTCACCTGATATGCTGAAATTACCTCTGAGACCCTTTTCCCTGCCAGCTTGGGACTCCAGAACTCTGCCTTGTTGAGCCAGACACGCCAGCCTGCTGCAACACAGACTCAGGGTCTAGGCTACATCCCCAAAGCTGCAGACTTTATCCAAACACTGCTCACCAGCACCCTGACACCCAGTTTCCAATGGGCTCCAAACCCAAAATAAATCCGTTTTACTCTGTATAAAGCTTATACAGGGTAAATTAGTAAATTGTTCACCCTCTATAACATTGATATAGAGATATGCACAGTTGTTTGCTCTCCCAGGTATTAATCACTTACTCTGGATTTACTAATAAACAAAAGTGATTTTATTAAGTATAAAAAGTAGGATTTAAGTGGTTCCAAGTAATAACAGACAGAGCAAAGTAAGTGACCAAGCCAAATAAAGCAAAAACACGCAAGTCTAAGCCTAATACATTAAGGGACTGATTACAGGTAAATCTCACTCTCAGAGATGTTCCAATAAGCTTCTTTCACAGACTAGGAAAATCCTCCTTTCCCCGTCTGGGCCCAATCCTTTCCCCTGGTACAATCCTTGTTAGTTCCAGCAGACATCTCCGGTGGAAAGCAGGGATTTTCTCATGACTGGCTGCCTCCTTTGTCCTGCTCCACCCCTTTTATAGCTTTGGTACAAGGCAGGAATCTTTTGTCTCTCTGGGTCCCCACTGCTCATTCTAAATGGAAAAGTACCAGATTTAAGATGGATTCCAGTATCAGGTGACACGGTCACATGTCACCGCAAGACCCCTAGCCTCCATTCCCCGACAGGGAGGCTTTCAAGTAACTAAGGCCATTTACAACTAATTGTTTCTGGAGCACCCTTAATGGCCTCTGTGACAGCATAATCATAACCAGCAAACTACAGTCTTTCCATAGACACCCCACTTGACCTCCTCTGTACAAGACCTGGTGCAACCATAGGACCCCGGTTGCAACAATGATCTATATGGTCACAGTTCACGTCAATAACGTCACAGCCTCCACTTAATATGTTTACATCAGTGATACAAGTTTATATCTTATTCTCCTAACTCCAGATATGGAAATAATACATGCAAACAAATAGGATGAACACACTTAGTAGAGCTTTCTACAAGCTTTCTAATCACACCATACAAGGGGTATTCAGCATAAAGCATATTCCAGTTATGTCATATTCATAAGCATATTTCCATAAAGCATATGGAATGCAATGTCACAGGCATAGGATAGCTAATGAACCTGGGGGACTCTCTGCCACTGTTGGGGCTAAGGGCTACACAGGGCTCACAGAGGACTGACCATTTATATGGATAATGAGGACATCTAGTTGAGAAGGGTTAAAGAAAAGAGAGGAATCTAACCTCTCCTGCTCCAAGGCCTCAGGGCAAGGTAGAGACACCCCACAGTGGCGTATTCCATTACAGCCTGCTCCGCGGACTCCAACTGACTTCCCTGGGCACTGGGTTGGGGTTTTACTTCCCCACAAGGCAGTTTCACTTCCTGTGATGGATCTGGAGCTGGCTGATGTCAGGGACAGGAGACTGGATTAAATGGGCCATGGTTCTGATCTGGCAATCCTTATGTTCCCATGATGCCACATGCCTTGCTATATTAACTCAACAATAACCACAAAACTTTGGCTCTAGCTGCACCTATGTGAGGAATATACGTACCCAGGTCTCCTGGCTATTCAGTACGCAATCGCTGCTTGTCCAGGCAGTGTAGAGAACCAGATTCCGAATACTGTTACCTGGCAAAATACCCAAATCCCTATAAATACTTCATCCAACACCCTGGAGCAACATCAGTTCTGGCTAAGAAAAAGCCTGAATGGGTGAAACACATCAGTCAGTGACACCCTGGTTGTAACAGAGCAAAGTGAATGGAAAGCCACCCAGGTGCGAGGTAACTCACTGGCAGAAACGCCCACCCAACTGGTGACATTGCCAAAATCCAAGCCCCTGGGGGCAGAGCCCAGAGGCCATTCCAGCCCTGATCCTGCCAGGAGTCATAAGCGCATGGAGTTAGCAGGGCAGCTTTCACTCCTATTTACACGGATCTGCCCCTTCCTGCTGTCCCCGGAGAAAATGAGCAGTTATGTAGCCACTTTGATCGGTCTCAGGCCTCCTCCTCAGAGCCGTGGCAATGCCACTAACCCAGGAATTCCCATCATCAGCTCTCAGAGATGGGCTGGTTTGAGCCAGCTTATTTATGCTTTGCTGTCTGCAGTAGTTACTGTGTATCCCTGCCAGGCATGTCCAGGCTACCCCGAGGTGATACTAGTTCACTGCCTAGCTTAATGAACGACTGCTTAGAAACACCGCAATAACATTTCCATGACAGGCTCTCTCTGTGCCTCCCATTCACCCTCCCTCTCCGTCTGGCTCTCCCCTGCCCATCACCCAAACGCTCTGTGTAATATTCGCTCCCGCCTCCTCTTTCCACCCACCCCTGCAGCATGCCTCCCACTCCACCCTCCTGCACCTTCCCAGCATAAAACCCTTCCAACGACAGGCATAAAAACACCAGAACAGCAATCGTGTGGGATGGAGAGAAATTCAGATCGTAACTGGGAAATGTCCCGTTTAATGAGGGTCCATTACAGGCCCTGCAGAGTACAGCACACAACATCAAGCCCTCCAGCTGCCCCACCATGCTGCATTCAGGAGACATGCTGGAGTCTGCGGCAAAGATGTGATGATCCCCCACAGTGACACTGGCCCACGCAACCACAGCACCATGGCCGTGCTGCCCCATGGGAAGACACCACCCATGGCAGCACCATCCCATCACTCGCCCACAGGAACACATTGCCCATGCAGTGCCACCCGAACACTGCTCGCATGCCGGCACCATGCTGATCCTCTGAAAGAAGAGAGCTGGCAGGACGCACGCAGCTTGGTCTGGCCAAGGAGTCCACTTTACAAGCTGGAGGGAGCTTAGAAAAGCCAGGCTTGGAGCAGAGCAGAGTCATTTGCTCCCGTTATCCCTGCACATGACATCACAGGGCCGGACGTGTCATGACAGAGCAGGAGACGACAGGCCAGTGTCTAATAAACCCCCTGCACGTGCATGTAGCTCTCCTCCCATTAATGGCTATAAGCCAGGATGGGCAAGGAATGGTGTCCCTAGCCTCTGTTTGTCAGAGGGTGGGGATGGACGGCAGGAGAGAGATCACTTGATCATTACCTGTTAGGTTCACTCCCTCTGGGGCACCTGGCATTGGCCAGTCGGCAGAGAGGACACCAGGCTGGATGGACCTTTGGTCTGACCCAGTGTGGCCGTTCTTGCGTTCTCCCATGGCCCCGGCTGTATGTCCGGCTAAGTAGCACTTGCAACCAGGCTGCAGCACGGAGGCCAGGGGCCACTGGGCAGCAGAAGCAGCTGTTAAAGGCATCTGTCCCTGCTTCTTGGAACCCAGAGACACTTTTCATCCAGGACTAAACCCTGCGGCATGTGCCCTGCGAGTGAGAGCTGCACATTCCCCAGACCCAGGCCTTCTGCACGATGACTCTCATGAGTCTGTCCATCTGCCTGTCTAGCCAGATGTTTACGTGAGTGCTTTGCCCAACAGGTCAGCCCCAGCACGTGATGTAACAGTGACCTCTGCCCCTGAAGACAGGCTGCTTTGTACGTCCTTGGTTTTAAGTCTCAGTAAACCGACAGGTCTGGTCTTCGGCCCTGGTGGCCCAGGTTTGTGGCCATTCCTAGCTCTCCTGGGAGCCTGATCTGAAGACTCTTGCTCTACCAGTCACCCACTGCTGCTGAGAGTTCAACCGCTGCGAACACTCACAGCTGCCTCTTGGTCCACGGAGAGACGGTCCTGCAGCTACTGGTCCGGGCCCGGCCCATTGAGAGCTTGGAGATCAAGACCAGGACCTGCAACGGATGCAATGGCGAAGCTGTGCAGTGCTGAGAGCCCCATGGCGATGCGCCCCTGACAGCCCCAGGCTGCCAGCATACACGGAGCAGGAGCAGCTCACAGAACCAGCTGCCAGTGGGCACAATACCACTGCTGGGAGCAGCTGTCCTGAGGAGAACAAACCTGCTGCTCGTCTCTGCAATGCGCGGGGTGTTTCACAGAGTCCTAAATGGCCCCCACGACACCAGCCAGGTAGAGAGCACGAAACCCATGTCACAGATGGGGAAACTGAGACACAACCATGTAATGCTGCTGCTCAAGATCACACACACCAGTCCTGACTCCGACCCCTCTGCTCTAACCACTGCACCCACTGCCCTCCCGCAGCCAGGACTAGGGCCCAGGAGTCCTGACTCCGACCCCTCTGCTCTAACCACTGCACCCACTGCCCTCCCGCAGCCAGGACTAGGGCCCAGGAGTCCTGACTCCGACCCCTCTGCTCTAACCACTGCACCCACTGCCCTCCCGCAGCCAGGACTAGGGGCCCAGGAGTCCTGACTCCGACCCCTCTGCTCTAACCACTGCACCCACTGCCCTCCCGCAGCCAGGACTAGGGGCCCAGGAATCCTGACTCCGACCCCTCTGCTCTAACCACTGCACCCACTGCCCTCCCGCAGCCAGGACTAGGGCCCAGGAGTCCTGACTCCGACCCCTCTGCTCTAACCACTGCACCCACTGCCCTCCCGCAGCCAGGACTAGGGCCCAGGAGTCCTGACTCCGACCCCTCTGCTCTAACCACTGCACCCACTGCCCTCCCGCAGCCAGGACTAGGGCCCAGGAATCCTGACTCCGACCCCTCTGCTCTAACCACTGCACCCACTGCCCTGCCGCAGCCAGGACTAGGGCCCAGGAGTCCTGACTCCGACCCCTCTGCTCTAACCACTGCACCCACTGCCCTCCCGCAGCCAGGACTAGGGCCCAGGAGTCCTGACTCCGACCCCTCTGCTCTAACCACTGCACCCACTGCCCTGCCGCAGCCAGGACTAGGGCCCAGGAGTCCTGACTCCGACCCCTCTGCTCTAACCACTGCACCCACTGCCCTCCCGCAGCCAGGACTAGGGCCCAGGAGTCCTGACTCCGACCCCTCTGCTCTAACCACTGCACCCACTGCCCTCCCGCAGCCAGGACTAGGGCCCAGGAGTCCTGACTCCGACCCCTCTGCTCTAACCACTGCACCCACTGCCCTCCCGCAGCCAGGACTAGGGCCCAGGAGTCCTAACTCCGACCCCTCTGCTCTAACCACTGCACCCACTGCCCTCCCGCAGCCAGGACTAGGGCCCAGGAGTCCTGACTCCGACCCCTCTGCTCTAACCACTGCACCCACTGCCCTCCCGCAGCCAGGACTCGGGCCCAGGAGTCCTGACTCCGACCCCTCTGCTCTAACCACTGCACCCACTGCCCTGCCGCAGCCAGGACTCGGGCCCAGGAGTCCTGACTCCGACCCCTCTGCTCTAACCACTGCACCCACTGCCCTCCCGCAGCCAGGACTAGGGCCCAGAGGTCCTGACTCCGACCCCTCTGCTCTAACCACTGCATCCACTGCCCTCCCGCAGCCAGGACTAGGGCCCAGAGGTCCTGACTCCGACCCCTCTGCTCTAACCACTGCATCCACTGCCCTCCCGCAGCCAGGACTAGGGCCCAGGAGTCCTGACTCCGACCCCTCTGCTCTAACCACTGCATCCACTGCCCTCCCGCAGCCAGGACTAGGGCCCAGGAGTCCTGACTCCGACCCCTCTGCTCTAACCACTGCATCCACTGCCCTCCCGCAGCCAGGACTAGGGCCCAGGAGTCCTGACTCCGACCCCTCTGCTCTAACCACTGCACCCACTGCCCTGCCGCAGCCAGGACTCGGGCCCAGGAGTCCTGACTCCGACCCCTCTGCTCTAACCACTGCACCCACTGCCCTCCCGCAGCCAGGACTAGAGCCCAGGAGTCCTGACTCCGACCCCTCTGCTCTAACCACTGCATCCACTGCCCTCCCGCAGCCAGGACTAGGGCCCAGGAGTCCTGACTCCGACCCCTCTGCTCTAACCACTGCACCCACTGCCCTCCCGCAGCCAGGACTAGGGCCCAGGAGTCCTGACTCCGACCCCCTCTGCTCTAACCACTGCATCCACTGCCCTCCCGCAGCCAGGACTAGGGCCCAGGAGTCCTGACTCCGACCCCTCTGCTCTAACCACTGCACCCACTGCCCTGCCGCAGCCAGGACTAGGGCCCAGGAGTCCTGACTCCGACCCCTCTGCTCTAACCACTGCACCCACTGCCCTCCCGCAGCCAGGACTAGGGCCCAGGAGTCCTGACTCCGACCTCTCTGCTCTAACCACTGCACCCACTGCCCTCCCGCAGCCAGGACTAGGGCCCAGGAGTCCTGACTCCGACCCCTCTGCTCTAACCACTGCATCCACTGCCCTCCCGCAGCCAGGACTAGGGCCCAGGAGTCCTGACTCCGACCCCTCTGCTCTAACCACTGCACCCACTGCCCTGCCGCAGCCAGGACTAGGGCCCAGGAGTCCTGACTCCGACCCCTCTGCTCTAACCACTGCATCCACTGCCCTCCCGCAGCCAGGACTAGGGCCCAGGAGTCCTGACTCCGACCCCTCTGCTCTAACCACTGCATCCACTGCCCTCCCGCAGCCAGGACTAGGGCCCAGGAGTCCTGACTCCGACCCCTCTGCTCTAACCACTGCACCCACTGCCCTCCCGCAGCCAGGACTAGGGCCCAGGAGTCCTGACTCCGACCCTCTGCTCTAACCACTGCACCCACTGCCCTGCCGCAGCCAGGACTAGGGCCCAGGAGTCCTGACTCCGACCCCTCTGCTCTAACCACTGCATCCACTGCCCTCCCGCAGCCAGGACTAGGGCCCAGGAGTCCTGACTCCGACCCCTCTGCTCTAACCACTGCACCCACTGCCCTCCCGCAGCCAGGACTAGGGCCCAGGAGTCCTGACTCCGACCCCTCTGCTCTAACCACTGCACCCACTGCCCTCCCGCAGCCAGGACTAGGGCCCAGGAGTCCTGACTCCGACCCCTCTGCTCTAACCACTGCACCCACTGCCCTGCCGCAGCCAGGACTAGGGCCCAGGAGTCCTGACTCCGACCCCTCTGCTCTAACCACTGCACCCACTGCCCTCCCGCAGCCAGGACTAGGGCTCAGGAGTCCTGACTCCGACCCCCTCTGCTCTAACCACTGCAACACTGCCCTCCCGCAGCCAGGACTAGGGCCCAGGAGTCCTGACTCCGACCCCTCTGCTCTAACCACTGCACCCACTGCCCTCCCGCAGCCAGGACTAGGGCCCAGGAGTCCTGACTTCCGACCCCTCTGCTCTAACCACTGCAACCACTGCCCTCCCGCAGCCAGGACTAGGGCCCAGGAGTCCTGACTCCGACCCCTCTGCTCTAACCACTGCACCCACTGCCCTCCCGCAGCCAGGACTAGGGCCCAGGAGTCCTGACTCCGACCCCTCTGCTCTAACCACTGCACCCACTGCCCTCCCGCAGCCAGGACTAGGGCCCAAGAGTCCTGACTCCGACCCCTCTGCTCTAACCACTGCACCCACTGCCCTCCCGCAGCCAGGACTAGGGCCCAGGAGTCCTGACTCCGACCTCTCTGCTCTAACCACTGCACCCACTGCCCTCCCGCAGCCAGGACTAGGGCCCAGAAGTCCTGACTCCGACCCCTCTGCTCTAACCACTGCACCCACTGCCCTCCCGCAGCCAGGACTAGGGCCCAGGAGTCCTGACTCCGACCCTCTCTGCTCTAACCACTGCACCCACTGCCCTCCCGCAGCCAGGACTAGCGCCCAGGAGTCCTGACTCCGACCCCTCTGCTCTAACCACTGCACCCACTGCCCTCCCGCAGCCAGGACTAGGGCCCAGGAGTCCTGACTCCGACCTCTCTGCTCTAACCACTGCACCCACTGCCCTCCCGCAGCCAGGACTAGGGCCCAGGAGTCCTGACTCCGACCCCTCTGCTCTAACCACTGCAACCACTGCCCTCCCGCAGCCAGGACTAGGGCCCAGGAGTCCTGACTCCGACCCCTCTGCTCTAACCACTGCACCCACTGCCCTCCCGCAGCCAGGACTAGGGCCCAGGAGTCCTGACTCCGACCCCTCTGCTCTAACCACTGCACCCACTGCCCTCCCGCAGCCAGGACTAGGGCCCAGAGGTCCTGACTCCGACCCCTCTGCTCTAACCACTGCACCACTGCCCTCCCGCAGCCAGGACTAGGGCCCAGGAGTCCTGACTCCGACCCCTCTGCTCTAACCACTGCACCCACTGCCCTCCCGCAGCCAGGACTAGGGCCCAGGAGTCCTGACTCCGACCCCTCTGCTCTAACCACTGCACCCACTGCCCTCCCGCAGCCAGGACTAGGGCCCAGGAGTCCTGACTCCGACCCCTCTGCTCTAACCACTGCAACCACTGCCCTGCCGCAGCCAGGACTCGGGCCCAGGAGTCCTGACTCCGACCCCTCTGCTCTAACCACTGCATCCACTGCCCTCCCACAGCCAGGACTAGGGCCCAGGAGTCCTGACTCCGACCCCTCTGCTCTAACCACTGCATCCACTGCCCTCCCGCAGCCAGGACTAGGGCCCAGGAGTCCTGACTCCGACCCCTCTGCTCTAACCACTGCACCCACTGCCCTCCCGCAGCCAGGACTAGGGCCCAGGAGTCCTGACTCCGACCCCTCTGCTCTAACCACTGCACCCACTGCCCTCCCGCAGCCAGGACTAGGGCCCAGGAGTCCTGACTCCGACCCCTCTGCTCTAACCACTGCACCCACTGCCCTCCCGCAGCCAGGACTAGGGCTCAGGAGTCCTGACTCCGACCCCTCTGCTCTAACCACTGCAACCACTGCCCTCTAACCACTGCACCCACTGCCCTCCCGCAGCCAGGACTAGGGCTCAGGAGTCCTGACTCCGACCCTCTGCTCTAACCACTGCACCCACTGCCCTCCCGCAGCCAGGACTAGGGCCCAGGAGTCCTGACTCCGACCCCTCTGCTCTAACCACCGCAACCACTGCCCTCCCGCAGCCAGGACTAGGGCCCAGGAGTCCTGACTCCGACCCCTCTGCTCTAACCACTGCAACCACTGCCCTCCCGCAGCCAGGACTAGGGCCCAGGAGTCCTGACTCCGACCTCTCTGCTCTAACCACTGCACCCACTGCCCTCCCGCAGCCAGGACTAGCGCCCAGGAGTCCTGACTCCGACCCCTCTGCTCTAACCACTGCATCCACTGCCCTCCCGCAGCCAGGACTAGGGCCCAGGAGTCCTGACTCCGACCTCTCTGCTCTAACCACTGCACCCACTGCCCTCCCGCAGCCAGGACTCGGGCCCAGGAGTCCTGACTCCGACCCCTCTGCTCTAACCACTGCAACCACTGCCCTCCCGCAGCCAGGACTAGGGCCCAGGAGTCCTGACTCCGACCCCTCTGCTCTAACCACTGCACCCACTGCCCTCCCGCAGCCAGGACTAGGGCCCAGGAGTCCTGACTCCGACCCCTCTGCTCTAACCACTGCACCCACTGCCCTCCCACAGCCAGGACTAGGGCCCAGGAGTCCTGACTCGACCCCTCTGCTCTAACCACTGCACCCACTGCCCTCCCGCAGCCAGGACTAGGGCCCAGGAGTCCTGACTCCGACCCCTCTGCTCTAACCACTGCACCCACTGCCCTCCCGCAGCCAGGACTAGGGCCCAGAGGTCCTGACTCCGACCCCTCTGCTCTAACCACTGCACCCACTGCCCTCCCGCAGCCAGGACTAGGGCCCAGGAGTCCTGACTCCGACCTCTCTGCTCTAACCACTGCACCCACTGCCCTCCCGCAGCCAGGACTAGGGCCCAGGAGTCCTGACTCCGACCCCTCTGCTCTAACCACTGCATCCACTGCCCTCCCGCAGCCAGGACTAGGGCCCAGGAGTCCTGACTCCGACCCCTCTGCTCTAACCACTGCATCCACTGCCCTCCCGCAGCCAGGACTAGGGCCCAGGAGTCCTGACTCCGACCCCTCTGCTCTAACCACTGCAACCACTGCCCTCCCGCAGCCAGGACTAGGGCCCAGGAGTCCTGACTCCGACCCCTCTGCTCTAACCACTGCAACCACTGCCCTCTAACCACTGCACCCACTGCCCTCCCGCAGCCAGGACTAGGGCCCAGGAGTCCTGACTCCGACCTCTCTGCTCTAACCACTGCACCCACTGCCCTCCCGCAGCCAGGACTAGGGCCCAGGAGTCCTGACTCCGACCCCTCTGCTCTAACCACTGCATCCACTGCCCTCCCGCAGCCAGGACTCGGGCCCAGGAGTCCTGACTCCGACCCCTCTGCTCTAACCACTGCAACCACTGCCCTCCCGCAGCCAGGACTAGGGCCCAGGAGTCCTGACTCCGACCCCTCTGCTCTAACCACTGCAACCACTGCCCTCCCGCAGCCAGGACTAGGGCCCAGGAGTCCTGACTCCGACCCCTCTGCTCTAACCACTGCACCCACTGCCCTCCCGCAGCCAGGACTAGGGCCCAGGAGTCCTGACTCCGACCCCTCTGCTCTAACCACTGCACCCACTGCCCTCCCGCAGCCAGGACTAGGGCCCAGGAGTCCTGACTCCGACCCCTCTGCTCTAACCACTGCACCCACTGCCCTCCCACAGCCAGGACTAGGGCCCAGGAGTCCTGACTCCGACCCCTCTGCTCTAACCACTGCAACCACTGCCCTCCCGCAGCCAGGACTAGGGCCCAGGAGTCCTGACTCCGACCCCTCTGCTCTAACCACTGCATCCACTGCCCTCCCGCAGCCAGGACTAGGGCCCAGGAGTCCTGACTCCGACCCCTCTGCTCTAACCACTGCACCCACTGCCCTCCCACAGCCAGGACGAGGGCCCAGGAGTCCTGACTCCGACCCCTCTGCTCTAACCACTGCACCCACTGCCCTCCCGCAGCCAGGACTAGGGCCCAGGAGTCCTGACTCCGACCCCTCTGCTCTAACCACTGCACCCACTGCCCTCCCGCAGCCAGGACTAGGGCCCAGAGGTCCTGACTCCGACCCCTCTGCTCTAACCACTGCACCCACTGCCCTCCCGCAGCCAGGACTAGGGCCCAGGAGTCCTGACTCCGACCCCTCTGCTCTAACCACTGCACCCACTGCCCTCCCGCAGCCAGGACTAGGGCCCAGGAGTCCTGACTCCGACCCCTCTGCTCTAACCACTGCAACCACTGCCCTCCCGCAGCCAGGACTAGGGCCCAGGAGTCCTGACTCCGACCCCTCTGCTCTAACCACTGCAACCACTGCCCTCCCACAGCCAGGACTAGGGCCCAGGAGTCCTGACTCCGACCCCTCTGCTCTAACCACTGCAACCACTGCCCTCCCGCAGCCAGGACTAGGGCCCAGGAGTCCTGACTCCGACCTCTCTGCTCTAACCACTGCACCCACTGCCCTCCCGCAGCCAGGACTAGCGCCCAGGAGTCCTGACTCCGACCCCTCTGCTCTAACCACTGCATCCACTGCCCTCCCGCAGCCAGGACTAGGGCCCAGGAGTCCTGACTCCGACCCCTCTGCTCTAACCACTGCAACCACTGCCCTCCCGCAGCCAGGACTAGGGCCCAGGAGTCCTGACTCCGACCTCTCTGCTCTAACCACTGCACCCACTGCCCTCCCGCAGCCAGGACTAGCGCCCAGGAGTCCTGACTCCGACCCCTCTGCTCTAACCACTGCATCCACTGCCCTCCCGCAGCCAGGACTAGGGCCCAGGAGTCCTGACTCCGACCCCTCTGCTCTAACCACTGCAACCACTGCCCTCCCGCAGCCAGGACTAGGGCCCAGGAGTCCTGACTCCGACCCCTCTGCTCTAACCACTGCCACCACTGCCCTCTAACCACTGCACCCACTGCCCTCCCGCAGCCAGGACTAGGGCCCAGGAGTCCTGACTCCGACCTCTCTGCTCTAACCACTGCATCCACTGCCCTCCCGCAGCCAGGACTCGGGCCCAGGAGTCCTGACTCCGACCCCTCTGCTCTAACCACTGCATCCACTGCCCTCCCGCAGCCAGGACTAGGGCCCAGGAGTCCTGACTCCGACCCCTCTGCTCTAACCACTGCATCCACTGCCCTCCCGCAGCCAGGACTAGGGCCCAGGAGTCCTGACTCTGACCCCTCTGCTCTAACCACTGCACCCACTGCCCTCCCACAGCCAGGACTAGGGCCCAGAGGTCCTGACTCCGACCCCTCTGCTCTAACCACTGCACCCACTGCCCTCCCGCAGCCAGGACTAGGGCCCAGGAGTCCTGACTCCGACCCCTCTGCTCTAACCACTGCATCCACTGCCCTCCCGCAGCCAGGACTAGGGCCCAGGAGTCCTGACTCCGACCCCTCTGCTCTAACCACTGCACCCACTGCCCTCCCGCAGCCAGGACTAGGGCCCAGGAGTCCTGACTCCGACCCCTCTGCTCTAACCACTGCACCCACTGCCCTCCCGCAGCCAGGACTAGGGCCCAGGAATCCTGACACTGACCCCTCTGCTCTAACCACTGCATCCACTGCCCTCCCGCAGCCAGGACTAGGGCCCAGGAGTCCTGACTCCGACCCCTCTGCTCTAACCACTATACCCACTGTCCTCTTCTAAGCATTAGCGCCCAATTCCAAAGCAGAGCAGCACCCGCTGTGAGTACATCTTGTCCTCCTACTTTTAGTTCATTTCTGGCATCTGCCTTTGCCATAAAAATACAATAAATAAAAACTAAACATCCATCATGTGCTGCATAACCCACATCCCGTCTCCAGGAACCCTGAACTCATAGCCAGAGAGATCATTAGACACGTAAAATGAGATAAAGACCCAAGTTCCTCCCCTGGCCAGCTCGCACTGGGGAATCAGAGGAAACCAACAACTGTACATAAAAATTAATGAGTCAGACAGGATGTGTCTCTCGCTCTCCTGGCTGCAAAGGTGCAAATCTGCCACTGCAGGCTGGAGAGACTGTGTGCTTCCCCTTCAGAGCCTGGGCTGGGGGCCCAGGCCCATTCTAGAATAGCATTCTTCTACTAGATCCCTTCACCCTGGTTCTGTTCTGGAACAACAGGCCCCGCAATGGCACCAGAGGAAAAAACACCCTCCCCACACAACGCCTTCACAAAGCAAGCGCTTGCCCAGGTGGCCATGCTCCTTGGAGGCTGGCTGGGGAAGGGTGCCCAGCAGCGTGCTGGCTGCCAGGTGCCCCCAGAAGGTGCTGTTGGGATCACTGTCCCCAGCCCCAAGAGCAATCTCTGGAGAGCTCTGTGGGGAGATAATGCCGCCCTTAATTCTGAAGCCATGAAATGCTGCAGCACAATTAATCTCTGCTCTGGCCTGCAGGAAGCCAGGATTAGCAACTTGGGGAGGGTCTCCTCTTAGGCACCCAGCTGGCAGAGGAATTGTGTCCAGCTCTGGCTTGAGGAAATCAGTGCAGATTAACGAAGTGTCTCTAGCAAAGGGATTCTCAGGGCTGTTCCAGCCGAGCCCCACGAGCGAAGGGTCAGCTACCAAGAGCCTCCTCCAGGGAGCCGCATGTAACCACGTCCCATCTAGACCATGTCCCACTCTGGAGCTGACGCCACTGACTGTGCCCCTCGCTCTGGCAGCATTTAGCTACAGCGAACATCAACAGACAACGGAAAGCAAACAGGCCCCGCTCAGAACCCACAAGGACCTGGCAGACTGGAAAGGGACCTGCACACACCAGTCCAGATGCCAGCCGAGGGTGAATGCTTCAGACCCATGCAGAGTGCCCCACGCACACGGCCCTGAGCCCTTCCCTCCCAGCCCCATCCTGACTATGACGAGCTCAAAGGGATGCACTCACCATAGCCCAGCTCCTGGCACAGGCTCACTCCCATCCCATCACAGGAGCATTGCTCCTTGCTCCTGCCACGGCATAGACCAGCCCCCACAAGGAGCACCTGCCTCTAGGCAAGACGACAGCTGAGCTGGTGGAAGACGAGCACACCTGCATGATGGCTGTGAGGTCAGTTTCAGACCCCTGCTGATTTTGGACGCCCAAGTAGCTACAGCTGATATAAACGCTCCCTAGCCCGGCTTAGGGCATGCCCAGCACGAAAACATGGACTTCAGAACACCACCAGCTGATCAAGAATGGCAGCGCACCTCAGCAACACAGTCCCCCCCGAGCAATGAGCGCCTGTCCCTGCCCATCTCAGCAGTGCAGCCCCCCCACCCCCAGCACCCACACCCTGCCCACCTCAGAACACAGCCACCCCCATGCCCCGAGCACCTGGCGCCTGCTCCCTGCCCACCTCGGTAGTGTAGCCCCCCCACCCCGAGCGCCCGGCACCCACTGCCTGCCCATCTCAACAACACAGCCACCCCCACGCCCAGAGCACCCGGTGCCTGCTCCCTGCCCATCTCAGCAATGCCGCCCCCCACTCCAAGCGCCCAGCACCCACTGCCTGCCCATCTCAGCAATGCAGCCCCCCCGCCCCGAGTGCCCAGCACCCATGCCCTGCCCATCTCAGCAATGCAGCCCCCCCGGCCCCAGCGCCCGGCACCCACGCCCTGCCCATCTCAGTAATGCAGCCCCCCCGGCCCCAGCGCCCGGCACCCACGCCCTGCCCATCTCAGCAATGCAGCCCCCCCGCCCCGAGTGCCCAGCACCCATGCCCTGCCCATCTCAGCAATGCAGCCCCCCCAGCCCCAGCGCCCGGCACCCACACCCTGCCCATCTCAGCAATGCAGCCCCCTCTCCCGCTCCCCACCCAGAAGGACCAGCACCCGCTACCTTGCTGCAGAATTTCATCTCGCAGCCTCAGAGACAACATGATCATCACAGCTCTGTGCGGAAAAGGCCCACGCTACCTGAGTGGCCTCCCTTTTCTACCAAGCCAAGACCTCCCATACCAGCCCCAGGAACCATCCGCCCCAAGTGGGCGACTCCTGGGACCGACCTACAGCAGGGTCTCAACTGCTGGCCCAGCCTGCTGTGTCGGGAGATGAAATCTACATCCTGATTCAGGGAGCAGAAGGGAGCCTGAGCCAGGAGCAGGGCTGGCACTGGCCCGACAGAGCTGTGAGGTGCTCAGGTGTATAGAAGGAAGAGACACACAGAGAGCATCTCCTGCATCACAGCAGGGATTTCTCACAAACAGTCCTGGCACCTTATATAGAAGGAAGAAAGGAAGAAAGAAAGCTCTGTAACGCTGGTGACAAAGTGCCCCTTCCCTGGCAGGGACCTCTTGGCTGGTCTCAAGGCCCGCTGCTGAACTCCATGGTCCCAGGAACAAGGGGCAGGGCAGGCACTCCACGGCTGCCCCAAGTCTTTCCCGCACACTGCATCCATCCACAAGCTACAATTCTGGCCCCGAAGAGCAGACGAGGCCTCTGGCTCTCCACTCTGGTCACACAGGCATGTACCAGGGCAGAGAGGAAGGCACAGACGGGGTCTGGCCCCTTTAACTGCTTGCAGAGCTGCACTTTGGTTTTTCATGTGAAATTCTTTGGTCAGCCCCAGAACAGCTGTGAGCTACTCGCACTCTCTAAGACAGAAAGGGAGACGGTGCCAATGGCAGAATTTACTGGGCAGAGCTGTCCGCAGACGTGGCAGTCGCAGGGCCCAGGCCTGGACACAGCAGTAGCAGCAGCCACCAAGATTTTTTAAATGATAAAATTTTCAACGTTCCCTCTTCTTGCTCCAACAGGTGAAGCAGCTGGTGCCTCCCAGGAGCAAGTGGGCTGCATGTCAGGGAAGGAAACAAACCCCAGTGCTGAAAGATTATCGGAGCAGAAATAAGCCTCCTGCATCCCCAAGAATGGCCTGTTTTGGTAGAATGCTGAGCCCGGCCCAGAGGGAATTTCACTGCAGACTCAGAGTTCTTGCTCCTGAGGCCACACACAGGCAAGAACTAACCCAGCTGCAGATGGATCTTGCAAAAATGTGACTAATGAAATGCTACAAAACAGAGCAGCGTACGGAGGGCTTAGACAAAGAATTCTACAGGACAGATGCATGGGGGTGGGGGACAGGCTCCAGACAGGCATGGTTAAAAACATGCCAGCAAGTTAAAAAAGTATGGATTGGATGAATGGACTATAAGGTGGATAGAAAGCTGGCTAGATTGTCGGGCTCAACGGGTAGTGATCAACGGCTCAATGTCTAGTTGGCAGCTGGTGTCAGGTGGAGCGCCCCAGGGGTCGGTCCTGGGGTTGGTTTTGTTCAACATCTTTATTAATGATCTGGATGATGGGATTAATTATGCCCTCAGCAAGATCGCAGATGACACTAAACTGGGAGGAGAGGTAGATATGCTGGAGGGTAGGGATAGGGTCCAGAGTGACCTAGACAAATTGGAGGATTGGGCCAAAAGAAATCTGATGAGGTTCAACAAGGAAAAGTGCAGACTCCTGCACTTAGGAAGGAAGAATCCCATTCACTGCTACAGACCAGGGACCGAATGGCTAAGCAGCAGTTCTGCAGAAAAGGACCTTGGATTACAGTGGATGAGAAGCTGGATATGGGTCAGCAGTGTGCCCTTGTTGCCAAGAAGGCCAATGGCATATTGGGCTGTATTAGTGGGAGCATTGCCAGCAGATCGAGGGAAGTGATTATTCCCCTCTATTCGGCACTGGTGAGGCCACACTTAGAGTACTGTGTCCAGTTTTGGTCCCCCCACTACAGAAGGGATGTGGACAAATTGGAGAGAGTCCAGCGGAGGGCAACGAAAACCATTAGGGGACTGGGGCACATGACTTACGAGGAGAGGCTGAGGGAACTGGGGTTATTTAGTCTGCAGAAGAGAAGAGTGAGGGGGGATTTGATAGCAGCCTTCAACTACCTGAAGGGGGGTTCCAAAGAGGATGGAGCTCGGCTGTTCTTCTTAGAGTGCCTGCTCATATCGATTCCAACTAGGTGTGCGCGCTGCGTGCACGATCGACAGAGAATTTTTACTCTAGCAACACCCCTGGTGTGGCGCCTTCACGGCGCTGGATATATACCCCAGCCGACCGAGCGCCCCCTCAGTTCCTTCTTGCCGCCCGTGACGGTCGTTGGAACCGTGGAGCATGGCATAGCTGTCCTCCACTCTCCCTAGCTTTTCACTTCCCATTGTTAGATAGTTGTCATAGTTAGTATAGTTGCAGTAGTTGTTACAGAGATAGTGATAAGTTTAGACTTAAATTTAGTGGGTTGGAAGGGGTCCTTCCCCTCTTCCCTGCCTGCCGCTTGGGCTCGTGCCCAAGGCTCCGGATTTCAAACCTTGCTCAGCCTGCCAACGGGAGACCCCCAAGACTCCTGTCTGAAGTGCCTCAGGGAGTCTCACCATGCTGACAAGTGTAGGATCTGTAAGGCGTTCAGACCTCGGACCAAAAAAGAGCGGGACTTTAGACTCAAGCAGCTCCTTATGGAGGCGGCCCTTAGCCCGGGCCCTCCATCGGTGCGCCAAGTTCTGGCACCGGGCGCTTCGGTGCACAGTGCCCCGGCGGCAGCATCAGGTGCTGCACCGCGGTTGGACTCTGAGAGAGGCCCGCGGCACCGGACCTCCCTGGCAGCACAGCCGGTACAAGTGACCGGCGCCGTTCTCTGTCTCTGGGCCAGAAGAGACAGCGCAAGCCGGAGACGACTGTCCCACGTCAGCAGTCGCTGGCACCTCCTATACCAGCCTCAGAGTCGCGTCCAGCACCGGAGCGACCGATATCGGCGCCGTTGACTCTGGCACCGAGAGAGGAGCCATTGAGTCTGGTGCGCACAGGCTCCCCGACCCGGAGCGTGGTTGAGCCCCGGCTTCCGTCAAAGCCGGAGACGTTCACAGCGGCGCGAGACCTCATCATCCTCACAGAGCCGGCATCATCGCAGACTGCGGCACCGCCTCCGACTCGTGCGGCACCGTCTAGGGGCAAGCCAACCCTAATACATCCGCCATCTCTGCGCATGCAAACACGGCACCGCTCCTGGTCCCAGATCCGGTCCCGATCCCGTTCGCAGTCCTGATGCCGCTCCCTCTCGTGGCGCCGGGCCTACTGGCACCATCAGTCATACTCACGGCACCAATCCGGCTCTCGGCACAGCTCTGGACCAAGATACCATTCAGGCTCCCGACACTGATCAGAGAGCCGATCTCCTTCCCGGAGCCGATCCTGTCACGGAGTCCCCGGGCGATGCTCTGGAACTGCTCCCTATGAAGCCAGGCAGGACTCTGGGGAAGTCGCCTTTCTGAGAGCAGCCTCTCTGCAGGACACACAGCTCATGCAGCTTCCCCCTTCCTGGGTCTGACCTCAGAGCATTCAGCCTCCTCTGCCCCTCCGTGCGCTTCCCACAGCGAGTCCGCTCAGGCAGGGTCCTGGGGAAGCCAGAGGGTCCTGCCCCCCAACTCCGCAGTCAGACGTGACTCTCAGCCAGCCAGTAAAACAGAAGTATATTAGACGACAGGAATATGGTCTAAAACAGAGCCTGTAGGTGCAGAGAATAGGACCCCTCAGCTGGGTCCATTTTGGGGGGCAGTGAGCCAGACAACCACGTCTGCCCTTCACTCCACGTCTCCAGCCAGCCCCAAACTGAAACTCCCTCCAGCCCCTCCTCTTCTGGGCTTTGTCCCTTTCCAGGGCCAGGAGGTCACCGGATTCCTTTGTTCTCCAACCCTTTAGCTCTCACCTTGCAGGGGGGAAGGGCCCAGGCCATCAGTTCCCAGGAAACAGGGTGTCGGCCATTCTCTGTGTCCAGACCCCTGCACACACCTGCCCTCTAGGGCTCTGCAATGATCATACACCCTTACCCCACCCCCTAGATACTTAAGAACTGCATAGGGGAAACTGAGGCACCTCCACACTATTCAGAGGAAATATTAAGAACAGTCCCGCTTCGTCACAGATCCCGACACTGCTCCCGCAGGCAGTTGTCATCACGGTCCAGATCTGGATCCAGGTACCGGCCAGATCATCAGCACCAATCTCAATCCCGGTACCGCTCCCCAGGACCTCGCCGGCACCGCTCTCCAGCGACCTGGTTCCGATCCACACCGCGCCCCGGAGAGTCGACGCAGGCACGCTGAGGAGGTAGTGGAGTTGGAGGACCCCGTGCTGGACATCCTTTCAGCGGAGGCCCCGTCCCAAGTAGCTTTGCCTATTAACCACACCATCCAGACCAATGCCAAGACAATCTGGGAAACCCCTGCCTCCATCCCACCGACGGCCAGAGGAGTGGAGAGGAAATACTTTGTCCCCTCCAAGGAGTTCGAGTACCTTTACACTGACCCTCAGCCGTGTTCACTAGTGGTTGCCTCGGTGACCAAAAGGGAGCGCCATGGTCAACAGGCTCCGGCGCCCAAATCGAAAGACACCAGGTGTCTCGATTTCTTTGGGCGCAAGATTTACTCCTCAGGGGGGCTACAGCTAAGGGTCTGAACCAACAGGTGCTCCTGAGCCGTTATGACTATAATTCGTGGAGCTCCATGTTGAAATTTAAGGAGTTAGCTCCTCAGGAGTCCAGGGATGAGTTTGGGGTCTTAGTGGAAAAGGTTAAAAAGGTGGCCAGGACCCCCTTGCAGGCCTCCTTAGACGTGGCAGACTCTGCGGCTAGGACCCTTGCGTCGGGCACAGCCATGCGACACGTCCCGTGGCTGCAGGTATCTGGCCTGCCACCAGAGCTACGACAGACCCTGCAGGACCTGCCATTTGATGGACAGGGCCTGTTTTCGGATAAAACAGACTCTAGACTACAGAGCCTGAAAGATTCCAAGGCTATCATACGCTCCCTGGGAATGCACACACCAGTTACCCAGCGCAGACCCTTTAAGCCGCAACCTCAATGGTCCTACCCCCCATCCTCAACCGAGGCAGGACTTTGATAGAAGGCACGGGCGAGGAGGTAGGAAGAGATCTACCGGCCACCAACCCGGTCAGAATCGGGGCCCTCCCAAACCACCAGCGGGGCCTAAGCAAAACTTTTGAAGGTGTGCCCGAGGACGGCGTGCCAGTCACCACCCAGGATCCTTCCCCTCCATTTCAAAATCATCTCTCCCATTTCCACCATGCGTGGTCCCGTATAACTTCAGACCATTGGGTTTTTCGCACGGTGGAAAAGGGATATTCTCTTCAGTTTTGTTTCTCTCCTCCCTCTCAATCCCTCTTCAGGGACCCTTCTCATGAGCAACTCCTTACACAGGAGGTGCAAACGCTCCTGACCATGTTTCCGTATCTTGACGACCGGCTTATTCGGGGCCGCACCAGGGACCAAGTACAATCACACGTTCGACTCACCATAGACATGTTCTGCCAGCTGGGCCTCCTGCTCAACACCGAAAAGTCGACTCTGGAACCAACCCAGAGAATAGAGTTTATCGGGGCAATCGGTATTCCAGACTTGCCCGAGCTCTCCTACCGGACGCCCGATTTCAGTCGCTGGTGAACATTGTCTGCAGCCTTCAAAACTTCCCAGCTTCAACGGTAAAGACATGCCTGAGCCTTCTGGGGCACATGGCTTTGTGCACGTACGTAACCAGGCATGCCAGACTTCGGCTTCGCCCGCTTCAGGCCTGGCTGTCAACAGTATATCAGCCAGGTTGAGACAGCCTGAGCATGGTGGTCACTGTCCCAGAAGCAGTTTTAACCTCCCTCCGCTGGTGGTTGGACCTCAGGTCGGTGTGCAAAGGGGTACCATTTCACGCCCACAACCCTCCTTGTCACAGACGCGCCATCTCTGGGATGGGGCGCCCACCTCAGGGACCGCCGAATGCAGGGTCTATGGACCGCATCCGAGCTATCTCTTCACATCAATGTGCGAGTGCTGATGGCAGTGTGCCTGGCATGTCAGGATTTTTGTGGGCACCTACATGGCTGTTGTGTGCCGGTCCTCACAGATACCACCAAGGCCATGTTCTACATTAACAAGCAAGGGGGAGCCCGGTCGTCCCCCCTCTGTCAGGAAGCTATTCGCCTGTGGAAGTTCTGCATAGCCCACTCAATCCATCTGGTGGCGTCGTTTCTCCCGGGGGTTCAGAACACGGTGGCAGATTGCCTCAGCAGGTCCTTCCAGTCTCACGAGTGGTCGATTTGCCCAGATGTCATCCACTCCATCTTCCTGAGGTGGGGGTTTCCCCAGATCGACCTGTTCGCCTCGAGCAACAATTGGAAGTGCCAAGTGTTCTGTTCTCTCCAGGGACGTTCCCCGGGTTCCCTACCAGACGCCTTCCTACTTCCGTGGAAAGACCAGCTGTTCTACGCCTTCCCTCCGTTCCCGCTAGTCCACAGGGTCCTGCTCAAGTTATGCAGGGACAGAGCACATCTGAATCTGGTCGCCCCAGCATGGCCCAGGCAGCACTGCTATACCACGCTCCTGGAGTTATCAGTAGACGCTCCGATCACACTCCCGCTGTGGCCGAACCTGATCTCACAAGACCATGGCTGCCTCTGTCACCCCGACCTGCAATCTCTCCACCTCACGGCGTGGATGCTGCATGGCTAACTCAGTCGGAGCTGCTCTGCTCACCCTCGGTGCAGCAGATACTGCTAGGTAGCAGAAAACCCTCCACCCGAGCCACGTACCTGGCCAAATGGAAATGGTTTTCCTGCTGGTGTGCTCCGAACGGCATGCCCCCCCTGCAGACTTTGGTGCCTTTCATCCTGGATTACCTCCTGTCCTTAAAACAACAACAAGCTTTGGCTGTATCGTCTATCAGGGTGCACCTGGCAGCCATTTCGGCTTTCCACCCAGGGGAACATGATCAGTCGGTTTTCTCCAACCCTATCATCGGCAGATTCCTTAAGAGACTGAACTGTGTATACCCGCAGGTGCGACAACCGGTTCCCGCGTGGGACCTTAACTTGGTCGTCTCCAGGCTTATGGGGGCCCCGTTCAAGCCGATGGCCACCTGCTCGCTCCTGTACCTCTCCTGGAAGACAGCCTTCCTTGTGGCTATCACCTCTGCGAGATGTGTATCCGAGCTCAGAGCCGTCATGTCGGAACCACCATATACGGTGTTCCATAAAGACAAGGTACAGCTGCGACCTCACCCTGCCTTCCTTCCTAAGGTAGCGTCAGCCTTTCACATCAACCAGGACATCTTCCTTCTGATCTTCTACCCGAAACCACACGCTATTCGATGGGAGCAACAGCTGCACTCCCTCGATGTTCATAGGACTCTCGCCTTCTATATTGAGCGCACGAAGCAGTTTAGAAAAAAGACCCAGCTCTTCGTTGCTGTGGCCGACTGGATGAAAGGCCTCCCGGTCTCCTCACCGCGCATCTCTTCCAGGATCATGGCCTGTATCTGTGCTTGCTACGACTTGGTCAGTGTCCAGACCATGCACCTCACCACCCACTCCACAAGGGCTCAAGCCTCATCGGCCGCTTTCCTGGCCCAGGTTCCAATACAGGAGATCTGTAGAGCTGCCTTTTGCTCATCGGTACGTACCTTTGCCGCTCACTACGCGATAATTCAGCAGTCCAGGGGCAATGCTGCATTTGGTTCAGCGGTTCTGCACTCCGCAGTATCTCACTCCGACCCCACCGCGTGGGTAAGACTTGGGAGTCACCTAATTGGAATTGATATGAGCAAGCACTCGAAGAAGAAAAGACGGTTACTCACCTTTGTAACTGCTGTTCTTCGAGACGTGTTGCTCACGTCCATTCCAAACCCGCCCTCCTTCCCCTCTGTTGGAGTAGCCGGCAAGGAGGACCTGAGGGGGCGCTGGGTCAGCTGGGGCATATATCTGGTGCCACGCCAGGGGGCTCCACAGCCCACCCACTGGGTGTTGCTAGGGTAAAAATTCTCCTACGGTCGTGCACGCGGTGCGCACACATCTAATTGGAATGGAGATGAACAACACGTCTCGAAGAACAACAGTTATGAAGGTGAGTAACCGTCTTTTCTCAGTGGCGGCAGATGACAGAAGCAATGATCTCAAGTGCTAGGGAGGGGGTGGAATCTCCATCCTTAGAGGTTTTTAAGGCCCGGCTTGACAAAGCCCTGGCTGGGATGATTTAGTTGGGGCTGGTCCTGCTTTGAGCAGGGGGTTGGACTAGAACCTCCTGAGGTCCCTTCCAACCCTGATATTCTATGACTCTATGGTGTCCAGGGGCACACAGATAAGCATAGTGCCCTGGGGGATATGGTCTGCAGACAGGTACAGTGCCCCAGGACACTGGAGCACACAGATGAGCACAGCACCCTGGGGCACTGGGCATGCAGACAGGCACAGAAGAGGGGAAAGTTTGCCCCAAGGCAGCAGGGAGCCCCATCAACATGACCCAACCCCAGGAGCAGAGAGCACTCAGGACACTCACTCTCTGAAAAGGATTCCAGAGTGTGTAGTGTGTCCCCAGCCCAGAGATCCCAGCGCTGAACTAGGGTCTGTGTTCGCTCCTGGTCACTCCCAGTCCAAGAGCTTCCAGACAAGCTCCGATGTTCTGAGCACTTTCTATTAAAAATTCAGAGCCACCTGTTAGATGGCCTGTAAACACTGATTGCACCCTGAACAAATCCCTTTTCTCTGCTTCCAGTGGGGAGATTAAACAATTTCTCTTGGCAATAATCACTTTTGCAGCCAGCTGACTTTGGGCTAAAGGCAGGGCCTGATCCCAAGCTTTGTCTGCACAGCCAAATCGTCTCTAATCTGGCCTGATGAGACTTGCTGTTACCCAGGGAAATGGGGGAGGGAAGCGAAACGGGGGAGGGAAACATGGTCCCTGAGTCACAGGCTGCCTTTTTCACCAGGGTCTCTTTGCCATGGGCTGATCCTGCAAGGTGCTGGGCACACGTGCCCAGCCCGTGATGATGCCAGGATCAGGCCCTTGGACTCTGACTCTGTGGGATTTGTCTTTGGCCTGGGGGCAGCAGGCAGCTGTTAATCAGCCCTAGGGGAGCTTGGAAAGGGAGCCCAAAACTCAGCTGATTTTATCATTTGCTAATATCAGGGAATTCCCGTGGTTCCCAGACACCTGGCTGGTTCCCCACAGGGTCTGTCCTGCCTTCTCAGCACACCCCACGCCTCTTCACCAGGGATTTGCCTCCGGCCAAAGTGCAGAGCTGCACCTGCAGTAAGGCCCTGCTCCCAGGCTGGGGCTAGAGGTGCTGAGGGGTTTGAGTCAGTGCAGAACGGCCCTTCCATCCCCTGTTCTCAAGAGCATCTCAGCAGATTTTCTCTGTAAGAGGCAGAGCATGGTAGCGTGGCTGCTGCAGGTTTGTCCCCAGGACACTGGAGACTGGTCATGAATGCGATCCATTTGCACTTACCCCTGGTGTGCAGGTCTCAGCCCCCTGTCCCTGAGATGGCAGGGAAAGCAGCAGAAGTAACAATGCTCTGCACCGCGCCATCTGCCTTACCCTCCTCTGCCCATGATGTGATGACTGCAGCTGCTGCCCGCCCCAACGGGGCGCAGGCACTCAGGCCCGCCAGCCAGCAGTGTTTCCTCTCATTTTTTCCATCCATGTGCGGAATCAATTTTGTTATGTGCACCATACTGAGGTAATGTGCGAATGTGCACCACCAGTAGAAACAAAAAACCTAGATATAATATACATTTTTAAAAAGTTACCAGAGGGATAATTACTCCAGCCAGGACAAGTTAGGCATTTTAGAACTCACTACTCAAATAATTAAATTTAAGTGTAAGAGAGAAATCAAAATTTTGAAATGCATAGACCAGTCAAAAAACTAAAACAACACACTTTGAAAGAAGTATCAAGTAACAACAACAATAATACAAGTATGTGTTGGGAGGTGAGTGTGAAAGACTGAGTGAGTGAGTGAGACAGAGAGCGACACGCGCTGCCCCCTTAAGTAGATCGGCACTCAGCAGTCTGCAGCCTGTGTGTTCAGACACAACTACAGCTGCCAGCAAGCTCCCTCCATCCTGAGCCCTGTCTTGTGTCCTCCCCACCGCTCTAAGGAGATGGGGTACAGGGGCGGGGGACACTGACATCAGTGCGCGCACACACACACACACACACACACACACACACACACACAGCAAGCAGGAGGTCCTGGGAGCAGCTGGCCAGGGGCTCCAAGGCAGAGGGCAGGAGCAGTGTGGGGAGGGACACCTGAAGTGCACGGCACTTGATGGCCTGCTGGGTGGCTGCCCGGCCTCGCAGCTTAGAGGGAACTTATGCTCCAAGCAGAGACAGCAAGTGCCCCTGTTCAGAGCTGCCAGAGCTCAGCACACCCTTAGTAGCAGCAGCCTCAGCACTCACCCAGCTACGCAGCATCTTCCCTGAGAAGACCCTGTATCCCCCGCCTCTGGGTGCTTGCAGGACCCTGAGCACAATGCCACCCGGAGACCAGTGGGTAAGTTCTGTGGTCCATTCCCTCTAAACCAGCTCCCTGCAGAAGTCCCTGGCTGCCCCACACAGCTGAACTCTAACCTCCCAGGCAGTGTGGTGTGGTGGGAACCCAGAGGGCCTTGGCCTGGTGGGTGAATCCTCGCAGCTCCCCATGTCTCAGGCACCCCAGTGAAATGGCTGGATGACAAGCTGGTGGCTTGCAAAGAGTCAGCTCCCTCTGACTCTGTGGCCAGTCCAGGGGGTGCTGGGCACGACTGTAAGGTAATTTCCACCTGCGGTGGCAGCTCAGTGTTCCAACACCCTGTGCCCAGCACTGGCCAAGACACTTCCCATATGCCTGGAAGGAGCCCTGGGTCCAGAGTGCGTACAGCCTGGCTCCGACGGCTGAGCTCCAGCGAGCTTCTGATTCGGGGGGGACACTCCTGCTCCCCTGCCCTTTATGTCTCTCAACCCCTACTGCCGCCAGACTGTCCTTCCCCCACCCCAGGGTCCGTCTGGCACATTCTCTTGGGCAGCAGACCACGCTGGCCCCTTTCCCAGCCTCTCAGCCCCTTCAAACTCCTGCTGCCTGAGCCTGGGCCGGGAGCAAAGCTGGCTTTGTGTAACCGCCCTCAGCTCCTCAGAAATAGTTTGCTTAAATCTCCAATGTTAGCAATTCCCTTAGATGCTGGGAAATCAGATGTCTTTCTCTCCCAATCAGTTCTCTTCCTTTACGCAAATACTGTCCCTTGATCTGCTCCTAGGGTTGCAGGAGCCCATCTGACCATGTTCGCTTAACTGCTTTCTGTGCACCAGGAACACGCCCCGTCCCTGGGAGAGTGCTGGGCTGGGGCTGCAGCTTGGACCTGGCAGGGAGCGTGAGGATTTCTTGGCTGGTCGACCCTGGCTTGGCTGGCAGGAGGACCCGGTAAGAGTACAGTTAGGCCAGGTTACGTTTGGAAAGGAGCTGTCGATCCCTCACCTTTCTGCTGGCTGAGGGAGCAAAGTCTAGGAAATCTTGCCAAATGACAGCCCTGGTCGCCAGCCTGGAGGGCCCCTTCATAACAGTTGGGTCCTGGACCTTTCCAGAGCAGTCTCGGACAGATGGCTGGGCCCCAGCTGCTGTGGGGGGCTGGGTAAACCCCTGTCACCGGGGCTTGAGCAGAGACCGTCAAACTCATTCCGTGCAGTGCCTGGGCTGAGCTGCCCCCCCACCCATATAAACACCACCCCAGGGAAGTGCCCAGGCTGAGCTGCCCCCCACACTCCAGTTATCTGGCCCCCCATGCAGTGCCTGGGGCAGAGCTGCACCCCACACTGCATATACTCAGCAGTGCAGTGCCCGGTCTGAGCTGCCCCCCCCCCCCCCCCCCCACACACACTATACACATGGCCCTCGTGCAGTGCCCGGTCTGAGCTGCCCCCCCCCCCACACACACACATACTATACACGACACCCCTGTGCAGTGCCCAGGCAGAGCTGCTCCCCACACTCCAGTTACCCGCCCCGCCCCCTCCCCCCCGTGCAGTGGCCAGGCAGAGCTGCCCCCCCACATACACACACTCCAGTTACCTGGCCCCCCATGCATTGCCCAGGGCAGAGCTGCTCTCCCACAAACACCTCCCCCCTCTCCCCCGCCCCCAAGTGCAGTGTCCTGGGTGGAGCTGCTTCCCAGTGTCACTGGCTTGGCAGAAGCAGGACCCACCACTGCTGCCGGCGGTGTAGCACACGGGACGGTTGTCTCTCCAGCACCTGAGCCCTGTGGACAGCTCTGCGAAGGAAGCCAGGGTGCTGGATGGCCTGCGGCCTCGGGGCATTGTCAGCAGACTCTGTGGGTGTCTGGATGGACTCTCCAGATCTCTGCCCAGCTGCTTCGGGGGACTTTGTGCAGCTGCGCTGGCCGCCTCTGCTGCACAAGGAGCTCTCCCCTCTCCTGGTAGCTGGGGTCAGCTGGGCCATAAGGCCAGCACTGGTGCAGCAGAGCTCCCTTCTGCTCTCCAGCGCAGGGCGGCTGCAGACGAGGAGCAAGCATCTGCCCTGATATTTCAGAGTTTTGGCCTTGGGCCCCAAAGCAGTTTCCCCACAGTCTTTGCTTCCCTTTGGGGCTGGCCAGGCTGCTGGAGGTCACCCGCTCACACTCGCTAATTTGGGGCTGCCTTGGGTCAGCAGGACAGAGGCTGTCGGTCAGCGCTGGCTGTCAGGTCCCCTGCTCCGGAGCGACACAGCAGAGGCACGTCCAACGCTGCTCCAAACACTTATCTTTACTTTTCACTTCTGAGGATTTTAATTTGCAGGAATCGCCTCCTTTCATGTACTGAAACCGAGTTTCTTTCTCCCTCTGATCTCCAATTTTGCACAGACACTGTCTCCTTTGATATGTCTTGTTCACATCAGCCTGTGATCAGGCAGCTCCGTAATTGTTAGTGATTTTCAAAGCACGGGGCTCCTGGTCTAACACCCAGAGTCGAGAATTCTGCCCTTTTTAAACAACGCTCAGGCAAACTACGTTAATTTCATTGCTTCCCCCTTTTGGGAAGGGGGGTGCGTCTCCCCCTCGCTGCCTGCATCCTGCCTTCCATTTGTACAGGAGTCCTGGTCGGTGGCTGATGGCGTTCTTGGCCAGAGGAGGAGAGGGTTCCTGACAGAGGCTGAAACTGCATGTCAGGAGGAATTCAGTCAGCAGCAGCCCCTCTGGTGTAATGATTTCTGCACATCTGTACGTGCTGGAGGCCATCACAGGGCTCTGAATGAGCAGAGCATCCAGGAAACACAGCAAGAGACTGACCTTCTGGCTTCCTGCCAGGCCCCAAGGAGAGCCCTTCCCTTGCTGCACTTAACTCCTTGGGTGCTCACAGGAACTAGGCCTGGGCCCCTTTCCAGGGCACTGCCTGTCACACCCCCAGATGGGAAAACCAGCTATTTGTCCTCCTGCCGGAGCCTGACCTGTGCCACATGATCCCCACGCTGCCATCCTCCTTGGGGGCTCTTCCCGCTCTCCTGCCTTCTCCTCCTCCTCAGTTCTGCTCACTGCTGGTCCTCTCGCTCTCTCCTTCCTTTGCACCTGTCACTCTCCACCTTTCATCCCCTGCGGCTGTCAAGTGGGACCTGCCTTAACATTTGATGCCAGGCAGGCTTGTGCAGACTCTGTCTTTTGCCTTGAGGCAGCCTTTGGAGAGCAATGATTTGCAGTGCCACTGCCCGGACTACCTCCCCTCTTGCAGCCTGCCAACCCCAAGCCCGCTGCCCACCTCAGTCAACCCATGCCCCTGGCCCGACGCAGACAGGGAGCAGCAAGGCACCCAGAAACAGGGAAAACGGTGAATGGATTCTGCGGCTCGGCCAGAAAGCGCTGCCAGGTGGAGTAGGGACAAAGGGCAGACGCCCTGCTGCTGCCCCACTGCATGTCCCCGCCCCCCCCTTACTTTCAACACTCAGTAAAGCACAATAACCCCCTGCCAGCCAGTGTCACCCCGTCCTGCCCTTTCCCCAGCGTGGCTAGCAGGCTCGGTGAAACTTCCCCGCACAGACCCTGCTCTGGTGCACAGCATTCCGGACCCGGCAACATCCTACCACAGGAGCAAAGGCAGTGTGGTGTGTGAGGGTAGGCCTCACTTAGGAAACGAGAGGGACGAGTTTACACGTCTGAGCCAATCAGCTGAAGTTTTCTCCCATTACGGAACAATTGTACTCAGTTCAACACCACTGCCGGCCTCTGCTCAGCGGGCGCTTGTGAGCAGAGCTGCAGGGCAGGTTGAGGAGTATTGGCAGAGCTGTGGGGCAGGTAGGAATGGAACAGGATGGGGGCTGGATCAGGACTGATATGCGGTAGCAGAGCTCGGGGAGGGGTGCCAGGGAAGCGCAGATATAGCAGGAGGGGCTCCAGGACCTGCACAGCTGGGGGATGGGACTTGGCGCTGAAAAGGCAGGGGAGCTGCAGATCAGGACTGTGTGGGGAGCCCAGAATGGAAAAGCAGGAGGATCATGGGTTGGGACCGAGGGACATGAACAGACCACACAGGAGAAATTTGCACTAGTGAACATACTAGTGCACACTGAACAGGCCCTGAGCAACAGAGTGGTTCAGGGGGACAAAGGCTATGGGCCCATTTCTGTGTTCCACAGGCATCAGTGGGAGTTCTGCCCGAGTAAGGCGTGCAGGATGGGGCCCTACAGAGGAAATAACCAACGATTCTGCCCTCTCCTGGCTTTGTTCTAAGTCCCCAGGGTACATGGCCCCCCAGGTGGGGAGGCCACGCACACACAATGCCAAACGCAGGCTCTGCCCCCATACGCCAGCGTGAGGTGGAGCCTCCTGCTCACCAGATACCTGCACCAGGGCACCCAGACCTGCACCAGGGAGCAGCTGGCCATACAGCTGCCAGACAGGACCAAAGAGAGTGAGCGAACAATCTGCAAGGTGCTGGGCAGAGGTGAGGAAGAGACGCCCTAGTCTCCACCAGCAGCACCTTCCAGGGGCTGGGCCATGGCGGGGGGTCATTACCTTCTCTCCTTGGAGCCCGGGAACAGCCAGGTTCGTGGAAGCTAAACACAGCAGGGGCTGAGCCTGCAACGGAAGGTGGGCACCCAACCTGGTACCAGCAGCCCCTGCCCAGTGAGCCCCTAGATACAGGGGGCAGTAATGATCCCACAGGCCTCCAGGCTGTAAGACAATAGCTTAGCTAAACTAATCGTGTCACAAGGCCCAAGACTTAGCACACGCAAGTAACCAAGAGCAACCCTAGAACATAGGGTATCGCAAGGTAACGTGCTGCAAGGACTACGCTGCTGACAGGTACCCACAGGGGCAGGTTTATCCCAGCCTGAGGTAGCTTTAGTGAGAGACATCGGCAGACGTCCAACAACGCGAGTGTCGTGGTAGCTAATGGGTATATATACTAATGAACTTGAGGTAAGAGGATTAATAACTTATGGGAGAAGAACACCCCAGCATCAGTACAGTGAGGAACTACAAATACGGGGAAGGGGCTGAGCCCCTCCTGAATATGTATTAGGCCTGGTAGCGTCACAAAGACATATTGTAACAGATGTATCCCACCCGCGTGTCTGGGATGCCAGGATGATGACCACTGGGGATGGTGCTGATAGTGAGGAGAACTAACATGTTAGCTTGTTCTGCAAGGGGCGGCTCAGCTCGTTTTGTGCTCTCTCTGCCTTTCTGGCTGGGCTGGAGAGCTTGTAACTTTGCTAACGATGTTAATAAAAGTGTGAGTGTTGTGACCATGTACGTCCGGGTTCCCAATTAAATAGGAATTCTGATAATACTGCGCCTGATCTTGGGACGAGAACCAATCAAACCTCTGAATGTTAACTGGGAATTTTTAAGTAATCAATATAATTAATAGACCAGGCAACAGCAGCCAGGCACTGACAGACTGGGGGAGGTGGAATCCCAGGGGTGGGGAGAGCTGGGAACGTACGTGCCGCAGACACAGCCAGAGGCAAGGAGACATGGCAAGAAATATCAGTCTCAGTATGATCCTAAGCAGCAGCAGACCCCACCTCCAGCAAGGCCTGGGGCCTCCTCCCCAGTGCCTGAGAGCAGCAGAGACCGGTATGTATGGAGGATAGCTGGGGCAGAACTGGGCAAACCTCAGACGGGGGGGCAGGGGGTTGGCACCCAGCTCAGCCCACTCCCATTGCACAGGCTCATGGGCCAGCCCACGTGCTTCTCCAGCTCGCCATCAGCGCTGAGGATTTACTCAATTGTTTCCCTAAACTGCTTTATTTATTTTCCCCCTTGGCTCCTTGGCTCTAGTTGCTGGAATCCCTGGATTTATGACAAGTGATTTTGTGCTGGACAAGATTCTAATTTGACAGCTCAGGGTAATGGAAGGGAGCAGGGGCTGCCAGCTCCTCACCCCCATCACCTTGTGCTCAGTGCGGGTGCAGGGCACCTACCTATGGGGGACAGCTCGGCCACGCTGCCTATGTAGGGCCCCTCCAGGAAACGGGGCTCGCTGTCGTTGATGTCCTGCACCTTGATGATGAACTCAGACTCAGGCTCCAGCAGCTGGTTGGTCTGGCGGTCCCGGGCCTGTGCCCGCAGCGTGTAGAACGTCTTCTGCTCCCGGTCCAGGCGCTCGGTGGCATGGATGTCGCCTGTGACCTCATCAATGAGGAAGATGGTTCCTGCGCCCTCCCCGGAGATGGTGTACTTGATGGACCCGTCCCCCTCATCTGAGTCCGAGTGGATCTGCAGAGGAAGGACAGAGGGTGAGGGTTGGTGCTGAGAGAGGGCAACTGAGCCAGCTGGAGCCACAGCCGCCACTCCTGCTGCGAGAGCCAAGACATTGAGGAGACCCCTGGCAAGAGAGGGCCCATGGAGTGGGAGGGGCTAAAGCAGGGGTCTGGGGTGGGGAGGGCAGGCAGAGCAGGGGCCCGGTGCTGCATGGTTTTCACTGCCAAGAGTTAGTCCAGATCGGCCTGTCCCTCTTGGAAGGGAACAGCAAGCAATGCGCTCGTCCTGGGCTGGGACCTGGAAGACCTGGGTTCAATTCCTGGCTCTGCCACTGCTTTGCTGTGTGACCTTAGGCCTGTCACCAGATCTCTGCCCCACTCCCTTCTAACATGAAGCTGAGAATAATTCTGTTCAGCTCAGACCACCCCCATCACACGGGCCAGAGCAGCCCTCAAAGACAGAGTGATTGACAGTACAGGAGACACAACGTGAACAAAGCCAATGCGTGTGAGGCTTCGACAACCACAAAGCCAGCATTGAGTTACTGCATGCAGCACTGTGAAACCCGCTCTGTGACGTGTGTAAACACCAGCTCGCTGCCCTTCCAAACCCGAGCCAGCTGCCACACTACTCTGGTGTGCATGCTCTGGCCCTCGATACCAGCAGCTGCCAGCCCTTCCACATGGTGACAGCTTCATGCCCACCCAGCATCCTGGCAGGGATATGAGCCCTGAATTCAGCACCAGAAACAGACCCTCGGGAAAGCAGCTTTTGTAGCCAACAATTTCCTCTTCGTTTTCTAATTAAGATGCTATTTGGAATGAGGGAGCGAAAGGGTAAACAGCAGCTCCCTTTGCCCTGCAGCCACCTGGAATCCAGGCCAGGCGTCCGGAGATAATTTTATTGGTGGCATTAAACTGAGTTATGAGGTTTTTACAATCCAGCCACTTATGAGAAATCTATTAACAGTAACTGGACAGGCAGAATGCATCTCTGAGGAGAGCAGCTCGGGCATTAATTGGGGCAATCCATAATGGACAGGCCCCCAGAAAGGTTTCATCAGACGCATTCATTTACTCCCCACAATTTCTGCTGAGAATCAGCAAAGTTGCCAAAAAAAGAGCTGTCCATTAATCGGCTAATGAAATATGAAAATGTTTATGGGCCATTCAATCTTCCAAACTGCAGTTCTATAATCCACCTTAAAGACATACAGTTCCACCAGCAAGAATTTATACCAGGACCTGCCTCTTTTTATGATGCCTTCATTATATTTATCTTGTTAGATACAGTTTATATATTTATTTCGTGAGTAAGATGCCCACACATTGGACAATTCAATGTTCTTTCCATGCTAGTCATATATTATTGTCTATGTCAAATACACACTCCCTCCCTGCATTGCCAGGAAATATACTCACCTGCCAGCATCACCCAGAAAATACACCCACCTGCCCAGCATTGCCTGGGAAATACACCTGACCAAACAACATCATGCAGGAAATACAGCCACCTGCCTGGTATCACCTAGGAATTACCCCTGCGTGACTGGCAATACCTGGAAAATACACCCCTGCCAAGCCATCCTAGGAAACACCGACTCACCTGGCCCCACTTGAGAAACACACCCAGACACCCCTTTGCAGCTGGCTGCCCTAACAGCAGGGTTCTGGCCCCACATCCCTTCTCAGGCCCCTAATGGCTCCACACCAGGTTTGCTTGACTCAGTAACACCCATTCTTGAGGCTGGTTCATTACAAAACTCTCGTGCAAACAGTCCCGAACGGAAATCCCCAGACAGCCCACTGATCACTCCAGCGCACATTGTCCTTACAATCCCATGACAGCCAGTCCATCGACAGAGCACATACCACACTCCAGCACCTTCCAGCCCACCCGGGGTCTTCGTCGGTCCTCTCCTGTCCTGCCATGACAGCCACCCCAAAGCCCCTCCAGCTGAAGCGCAACCCCGCTCTTCCTAACAGGAGCCCCCACAGCCTCTCCACAGGGAGGGCATACTCACTTTCCCTCACTTCATAGAATCATACAATATCAGGGATGGAAGGGACCTCAGGAGGTCATTGAGTCCAACCCCCTGCTCAGAGCAGGACCAATCCCCAACTAAATCATCCCAGCCAGGGCTTTCTCAAGCCTGACCTTAAAAACCTCTAAGGAAGGAGATTCCACCACCTCCCTAGGGAACCCATTCCAGTGCTTCACCACCCTCCTAGTGAAAAAGTTTTTCCTAATATCCAACCTAAACCTCTCCCCCACTGCAACTTGAGACCATTGCTCCTCGTTCTGTCATCTGCTGCCACTGAAAACAGTCCAGATCCATCCTCTTTGGAACCCCCCTTCAGGTAGTTAAAAGCAGCTCTCAAATCCCCCCTCATTCTTCTCTTCCGCAGACTAAACAATCCCAGTTCCCTCAGCCTCTCCTCATAAATCATGAGTTCCAGTCCCCTAATCATTTTTGTTGCCCTCCACTGAACTTTTTCCAATTTTTCCACATCCTTCTTGTAGTGTGGGGCCCAAAACTGGACACAGTACTCAAGATGAGGCCTCACCAATGTCGAATAGAGGGGAATGATCACGTCCGTCGATCTGCTGGTAATGCCCCTACTTATACAGCCCAAAATGCCATTAGCCTTCTTGGCAACAAGGGCACACTGTTGACTCATATCCAGCTTCTCATCCACTGTAACCCCTAGGTTCTTTTGTGCAGAACTGCTGCCTAGCCATTCGGTCCCTAGTCTGTAGCCGTGCATGGGATTCTTCCGTCCGAAGGGCAGGACTCTGCACTTGTCCTTCTTGAACCTCATCAGATTTCTTTTGCTCCAATCCTCTAATTTGTCTAGGTCCTCTGTATCCTATCCATACCCTCCAGCGTATCTACCTCTCCTCCCAGTTTAGTGTCATCTGCAAACTTGCTGAGGGTGCAATCCACGCCATCCTCCAGATCATTAATGAAGATATTGAACAAAACCGGCCCCAGGACCAACCCTTGGGGCACTCCACTTGATACCGGCTGCCAACTAGACATGGAGCCATTGATCACTACCCGTTGAGCCTGACGATCTAGCCAGCTTTCTATCCACCTTATAGTCCATTCATCCAGCCCATACTTCTTTAAACTTTAACTTTTTCCTTTGAGGTTTTTAAGGTCAGGCTTGACAAATCCCTGGCTGGGATGATTTAGTTGGGGATTGGTCCTGCTTTGAGCAGGGGGTTGGACTCGATGACCTCCTGAGGTCCCTTCCAACCCTGATATTCTATGATTCTACGAACTTGCTGGCAAGAATACTGTGGGAGACCGTATCAAAAGCTTTGCTAAGGTCAAGGAATAACACGTCCACTGCTTTCCCCTCATCCACAGAGCCAGTTATCTCGTCATAGAAGGCAATTAGATTAGTCAGGCATGACTTGCCCTTGGTGAATCCATGCTGGCCGTTCCTGATCACTTTCTTCTCCTCTAAGTGCTTCAGAATTGATTCCTTGAGGACCTACTCCATGATTTTTCCAGGGACTGAGGTGAGGCTGACTGGCCTGTAGTTCCCCTGATCCTCCTCCTTCCCTTTTTAAAAGATGGGCACTACATTAGCCTCTTTGCAGTCATCCAGGACCTCCCCCGACCGCCATGAGTTTTCAAAGATAATGGCCAATGGCTCTGCAATCACATCCGCCAACTCCTTTAGCGCTCTCGGATGCTGCGCATCCGGCCCCATGGACTTGTGCTCGTCCAGCTTTCCTAAATAGTCCCGAACCACTTCTTTCTCCACAGAGGGCTGGTCACCTCCTCCCCATGCTGTGCTGCCCAGTGCAGTAGTCTGGGAGCTGACCTTGCTCGTGAAGACAGAGGCAAAAAAGCATTGAGTACATTAGCTTTTTCCACATCCTCTGTCACTTCCCCAGTTCTGCTATCCTCTCACCTCACACCAGCCAGAGGTGGGCCCTCCCACTGTTCTCTTGGCCCTCAGCCCTCTTCGGCCCTCTGGCTCCAGCTCTCCTTCATGGAGACCTCGGAGGGTAAGCCCATCCACTGTTCCTGTCTACAGCCCTCTCTAGCCCCAGGCTCCCCAGCTTGGATGTCAGTAGGCAACTCCCTCTGCTGACCTTCAGCCCCCTCCAGCCCTAGCACTCCAGTGTGGGAAGGTTAGCCAGCAAACCCCTCTGCTGCTCTTCAGCTTTCTCCACAGAACATCAGCGTCCGTCCGTCCCTCCTCCCTCTGATTCTCCCTGATCCTTTCTAGCCCCAGGTGCTTCACACCCTCTCAACTGGCCAAGCGGGAGTGCCTGCTCTGACACAGGGCACAGGACCTGCTTCATTTAAAGAGGCCAGCCACCCTGGACATACCCTTCCTGTTGCCTGGGCAATATCCCAGCACTGCGGGGATTGCAGCCGTAAGGTTGTCATCCAGCTGGTTTGCACAGGAACGACCCTGCCTGCTCTGCATCACATCCTTCTGCCCCATGTCAACTCTTGCCAGAGACTGAAACACCACGGCAGGGACTGTATCCGTTCCATAAAGTGCAGAGGCCACATACACAAATGCATTTCTCTGCTCATAACAACAGCGACAAGACTCATGATTAATTATCAGCCAGGAGATAAACCTGCCCGTCCAGCCCCTTTGCCCAGCAAACGGTCCAAACTCGCAGCATATCCCTGCTCCACGTTTGCTTAACTCTGACGCCATGCTCAGAGCAGATGCCAGCAGCCCTGAAACCTGGAAAACCAGGAAGGAAAACGGAGCCCGCACTCTGGGGGCTGGAAAGATAGATTTACAAGGGAAGATTAATGAGCTAAATCTGCATCACTTGGCTAAACAACAACTAATGGGGAGCAGGATAACCGTCTGCAGGTGTCTGAGGGGATACAACAAGGAAGGTTGGAGAAGGAGCAGGGGGTGCTTTGGGTGTGAAAGTGAGTCTGCATTTACACCCCTAACCTGGTGTACAATCACCAATATTGTATGCACCAGCACAGGGTTTGGGCACGCACATGGCCAGTCGGACCTCAGAGCAGTTCTGAAACCTGGGCCACAATATGGATATGCAGGTTTTTAAAGCACAAAAATGCAACAGTCTGATTTCTCGGGCTCTCTCTCTGAGAGTCAGTGAACTTGGCACACAGCACTAACCTGAGCTCTGACACCTGCAGCAGCTGCCCCCGGACCATTTGCCCCATGGGGCATGTCTACACTGCAAATAAACACCTGCACCTGGCCCATGTCAGCTGACTCAGGCCTGGGGCTCTTGCAGTGTAGACGTTTGGTTCTAAGCTGGAGCCAGGGCTCTGGGACTGATTAAACAGCCCTGTGGCCCGAACCCCGCAAGGTCATGTTAGCTGACGGGCCAGGCACGGGTGTTTAATTGCAGTGTTGACGTACCCATGCTGCATTTGGCTTCTTACCGTCCATTTAAATGTTGGGATGGATTTGGGTGATCCGTCCTGTTCACAGGGGTGAGAGGTGAATGGCATCAGCGTGGAGGCAGGTTTGGGATAGCATCTTCTGCATAGCTCTACCACTGCACCCTAGCCCTACCACCGGCTCCTACGGCATTCCCAGAGCCCCTCACATCCTGCAAACCCCCTCCAGATTGAGCTGCCACACCCCCAGCTGTTGCAGTGTGGTCCCCCACCCACCCAGAGTTCTGCCAAGGCACCACAGTCCCGGTCTTTGCCCCCATCCCCACCCCAGCTCTGCCAATACATCCGGTTCTGCAGTGATACACACTACTGCTCGTTCCTGGCCTCCCCCCCCCTTGCCACCACAGACCCACCAGCACAGAAACTAAATACAGTGACAAGCTGCAGGGTGGCTCTGGTGAGTGGTGTCACAGAGACAAACTCCTTGCCCTGTGCTGTGGCCAGTGCACACCTGCCCCAAACGTCCCCAAGGCCTCTCCAGGAGTACATGACCAATGGGCAAAGCCAGCCTCTCCCAAGCCAATCTGGAGAACAAACCTTGTACTGGGTTTGCTTTGTAGATGGCTCAAGAGTGGCTGTGACAGTGCAGACAGCCAGAGGGTGCAGAGTTTGACAGTGCCAAGAGCCAAAGGAGCAGAGACAGCAGCCATCCCACAGCGCAGATAGCCACAGGGACAACCACCATTTCCCTCCTATGGCCAGTCCTCCAGAGACCCCACTGGCCTGGATCCCATCTCAGCTGTGCCAGGGTAAATCAGGAGTCAATGGAGTTACTCCAGACTTACACCGGGGTGAGATCAGAATATGCATCTGCATCATTAACCCCTGAAACCTGCCCCTTCCTGGGACAACAGGCCTCTCCGTGCTTCGTCCCAACTTCTTGGCACAGCAGGAGCAGGTGAATCCAGGGCAAACATAATCCCAGCATCTCCAGAGCACAGCTGGGAGGCTCTCTCTCACCAGCCCATAATTTAAAATAAAGCAGCAGCTCTGGAGCAGGGGGCAATGACCCCTTCCCTCCTGGGCATGCTCTTCACCCAGGATGGGGGAAGGAAGCCCCACATTCAGCCACGGAGTCACTCCTTATTCCTGGTGATGAGGTGTGTCTGGGCAATGCTGGGAAAAGGGCCTCTTAGAAAAGACGAAAACCTTTCATCTGTTCAGTTTGTTAAAAAGGGAAATTATTTCCCTGCTCTAAAAGGCTAACACTGGGATTTTACAAGGCCATTAATTACTGCCTGCTAATTAAATCAAAATTAAATGTGAATAGAGGTGCATTTTCCTTATTAAAATGATTAAAAAGCAAGCACAGATACACAAATAAAAACTAGTTTGGGATTGAAAAATAAAGAAAATCAAATAAAAACTGGCCATAATGAAGGCATGCTCTGTGTTTGCTCCAGCTCATAAAGCCTTAGTTCATCAATTTTCTTTAAATATTAGCAACTTAATTAAATCTGCTTTTTTCCCTTTAATCCCCTTTTATCTAAAATAGATCTGTCCACATGCAGAAGTTTGTAACTAGCGCTGACCCCATAATTCTCCTTAAAAAACCCAAAGAAATCCACATCAAACTGACAGCAGCCTCGGGGGAAATTACAGTTCCGAAAAAGGATTAGCAAGAGAATCCATCTTGTACAGAAATGTTATTGGCCCTCAGACGAGCACATGTAGGGGTGTGGGAGGCTAGCCAAGCCTTTCCCAGCTGGTGGCACTGCTGGGAACTGTGTAGGTGCCTCCTAGAGGGAGCTACCAGCAGCTCCCATACCTGCCTGTCCCCGCCACACGTTCTCCAGGGAGAAGTGCAGGAACACTGACCATGGGAGGCTCATCGCTGCTCCATAACGGAGCAGCGCTATGGAGCAGTTAAAACACCAGCAGCAGGAAGAGACTGTAACTGGTTTCATTCTCCCCAGCCTCTCCTGGCAGGGGTGCTGTGGGGAGCAGGGCAGGAGTGCAGGCTGCGGGAGCAGCTCCTGGCTACTCCAGCCCCAGCCTGGACAGCAGCTGTAGGGGAGAGCAGGCCTTTGAGAGAGATATTTACAGGGAACCGTTCTCTGTGTGGCCTGGCTGTTCACTCCAGGCTGGCAGGTGATGTGGAAAGGGGATATAAAATGGGCCAGTTTTAGGTTCCTGAGTTCATTTTGGAAATGAGGCTGTTGCTAGGCTACCTCTGGAATTCGACAAGGCCTGATGCTTCAAGTCGCTCCCCAGGGGAGCTGTCAATTAACTGTAACTGTATCCAGCATCTTCATGGAGGAGCAAGGCTTCCTGAGCGTCTGCAAAAACGGGCACAGAGGATTGTTTAAAACTCAACTGGAGCCTCACCCGTGATCCTGTCCACGTGGCATCCCCCCAGACTCTCAGCCCTGAAGCTTACGTGCCCCAAGCACAGCCAAGCCATTAGAACCGACTCACAGCACACTCCTCTGCCCCAGCTGACACAGGGGATCACCCCCAACACAGACCACGCTGCGCCTGCACCAGGGCATGCTGGGCAATGGAGATGCTTGCTCCCTGTGCTGGAAAGGGAAAGAGAAGGTGCCCTGGGATGGCCTAATCACAGAGCCCTGAGGAAAGCACCAGCCAAATACGTCACATGGGCAGGGCTGGGGGGCCATCCACACTGCACAAACACTGAGTGCCAACCTGGGTGCTGGAGGACAAGCACATGCCAGCCCCAGCTGCTGGCAGGGGCAACATGCAGTTAGCTACCACAGTCACTGTCTCTCTGGGCTTTCACACCACACCCCTCACCAGAGGTTCGGAGCATCTCCATGGTACCAGGTCTAACAGCAGCATTCATCAGCTAGCAGAGAGGGAAACGCTAAGGGAAAGAGAAGATATAAATGGCATGAACTGAGTCGCCTCTGAAGTTAACACACTGTCACTCCCCTGGTCAACAGCCACTGTGCCAGGCCCTGCACTCAGCTCTCACGGGGACACAGGACTGGCTCTGTGGAGCCTACGCACCCACACCAGCTTATCCCACCCCCCCCCATTGTCCCGCCTCCCCACCCCATCATCAGTCTCAAACCCAACGGCAGGGTTTGGCACTGGCTGAGTCTCCCTGGGTGCTGTACAGAGCCCAGTGCAACGCAGCCTGACCTTGACTGGGCACGAGCGTAATATCAATGCTGCCACAGGGAAGGCCAACTCCATTCCCCTGGGTGCCCCAGTAATTCCCATAACCCCGGACTCCTGCCCAGGCACTAGCCCATCCCCCATGTACCACCCAGGACTGGGACGTAGGAGCCAGACCCCAGCCCTTGGCCTATAGCAAAGTGACTCTGCACCTGTAATATTAGCCTTTGCCCGAAGAACTCCCCCCGCCCCCCCGCATCCCGCCTGGCACATTCATATGCAAATAGAGGCATATTAAGTGCATCCCATGCAAATCTTTTATGCAAATTGGAATCACATTATGTAAATACAGCAACACCTTTACTCTGGGGTAACTAATTGGGCAGAGGAACAGGGAGGGAGGAATTTGCACATGGAGGCCTGAAGGGGCTGTTTTCTGAGCGAGCCCCAATCTGCATGGACCAGGAACCAGAAAACAGCCAGCACAGTCCTCAGGGGAGATCTGGCGGGTAAGTTTGAGCTCATTCCTCCCAGGACTGGAAGCAAGCCAGTGGTGAGAGTCTGAAACCCAACACAACCACCCCTGCAAGAGGACGACTTGGGGAACGCAGTGCCATGGAGCTACCCTGTGGGGGAGGGGATGCAGTGCCATGGAGCTACCCCTGGAGAGGAATGCAGTGGCGGGGGAAGGGGAGGGATGCAAGGCCCATGTGCCTGTTGCTGGGAAGGAAGAGGGAACCCCTGGCTGAAGTGATGATGATGCTCCCTTCAGGGCAGAGCCGTTGCTCCTCCCACCTTGGCGATCCCAGGGAGGAGGGTTCTGGATGGGATGGTAACTGGCCCTCTGGCTGCCCCCCATGCACACACCCAGCAGGAGCAGCTCTGCCCAGGTGAGAGTCCCAGGGCCCAGTCTGGCCCTGCTGTGCAAAATCCCTGTTTCCACAGAGCCCATCCGCCACCCCACCCCCAGCTCCCTGGCCCTGCTCATCCAGCTTCGCAGCAAGGGTCACGTCTCCACCAGAGCCCAGCACCATCACTGGACAGTCACTGCACTGTGTGTGTCGGGGCGCTCCCCAGGGCACTGCCCACCACCTCCCCTTCCCCTCCCACCGGGGGCACCGCCAGCCCCCCCCTTCCCATCGCCCCCCTGACACCGCCAGCCCCCCCCACTTCCCATCACCCCCCACAGCACCATCACTGGACAGTCACTGCACTGTGTGTGTCGGGGCGCTCCCCAGGGCACTGCCCACCACCTCCCCTTCCCCTCCCACCGGGGGCACCGCCAGCCCCCCCTTCCCATCGCCCCCCTGACACCGCCAGCCCCCCCGACTTCCCATCACCCGCCACAGCACCATCACTGGACAGTCACTGCACTGTGTGTGTCGGGGCGCTCCCCAGGGCACTGCCCACCACCGCCCCTTCCCCTCATCCCCTCCCACCGGGGGCACCGCCATCCTGCTTCCCATCACCCCCCACAGCACCACCAGCCCCTGCCACTTCCCATTGCCCCCCACAGCACCACCAGCTCCCCCTCCCACTTCCCATCGCCCCACCGGGGGCACCACCAGCTCCCCCCCCCCAGTTCCCATCGCCCTCCCCAACACCGCCAGCCCCCCCCAACTTCCCATCACCCCACCGGGGCACCGCCGCCCCCACTTCCCATCACCCCCCACAGACACCGGCAGCTCCCCCAACTTCCCAACACCCCACCAGGGGCACTGACAGCCCCCCTTCCCATCACCCCCAAGGACACCGCCAGCCCCCATCACACCCCACTGGGGGCACTGACAGCCCACCACCACTTCCCATGGCTGCCCCCCCACACACCGCCAGCCCCCTTCCTATCGCTCCCCACAGACACCGCCAGCCCCCTTCCTATCGCCCCCCACAGACACCGCCAGCTCCCCTTCCCACAGCCCCCCACAGACACCGCCAGCCCCCCCACACTTCCCATCACCCCCTGGGACACCGCAGCCCCCCTTCTCCATGTACCCCCAGTGCATTGCCCACAACTTCCCTTCATCCCCTCCCATTGAGGGCATCGTCAGCCCCCGACACCGCCAGCCCCCCTTCCCATCGCCCCCTGGGACACCTCCAGCCTGCCCTTCCCCCTAGTGCCCCCAGGTGCTGCCAGTTTGCCTCCTCCCCTCCCCCTGTGCCCACACAGCACTGGAGGCGGCAGCTGTCCATCTAGGGGGTATTCCCTGCTCTGGATTTTCTCTGAACCTACTGGCCCTGCTGAAGCCCCATCAAACAATGACTGTGTCTAAAACTGCCCGGCCTTGAGGGCTCCTAATCCACTTGAGCAGCCTTCCCACCCCACCCAGGGACGCTCCTTGCCTTCAGTGCAGACCCCCCAGCAGGGCCTTTCCTCCCGTGTGGCAGGGGCACCCGCTGTGCCTGGCCATGCTCCTGACCTAGCTCCAGCCCCCTCCCCTCCCGGCAACAGGCCTGGGCCCTGCAGAGACATACCAAGGTCACTTTACCTTTCCCACGTACAGCGGCTCCGTGCCCGTGTACTCCTCAACCACAAAGAACTGGTTCCACACCCAGCCGCGCTTCACACGTCCGCCTGCCAGCAGCATGCTGTCCCCTGACTGCTCCAGGCCCGGCCTCCCAGCCTCCGTGTGAATGGCCAGGGCCCCCAGCTGCTCCAGGGTGCAGAGTAGCAGAAATACGGTCCACGAGAAGCCTGGCAGAGCCATCACTACTGCGCACCGGGAGGCTGCATGGAGAGTGGCTTTCAGAGAGGACGCTGACATCCTTTGGGGAGCAGGAAGGGGCCCGACACCACCACTGTGGGGCTCACCAGCCCGGATGGGGCAGCTTACCCATCCCCGCCGAGACCTCACTCCAGGCAGTCAGGCTCCTCAGGGTGCCTGTGGGCTAGGAGTTACGTCTGCCAAGGTCCCAGGCATTCTGCTGACAGCAACAAGCGACCAGCATCCTCGGCTCCTGGCATCGGGCTGAGCAAGGAGAGAACAGTCAAGCTTTCTGCCTGGAAGAGGCTACAGCCTGGGCCCCCTCAGAGACTCTGTGTGGCCAGACAACTAGTGCTTTCCCATCAGCGCTCGCGTGCCCGATTCGCCAGCGACCCAGGGCTGCGCTGCTCCGTGGCTGGGCTGGTGGCTGCAGTTCCTTGGGAGCCAGGGGTCAAAAGACCATTTATCCCCCCCTCTGCTCTCCCCATATGCCACCCTGGGGACACTTCAGCAAGCAGAGAGGGGGGTTCTTCTGCCTGCGGCAGGGCTCTCCCTGTGGGGGCAGAGAAGGCTGCACCTGTAGTTTGCAGGACAGCAGAGCGAGCACCTTTGCATTAAGTTTCATGAGAGATCTTAACAGGAGCGGCCTGTTGTGGCTGAGCCGGGCGCTCACCCACTCCGGAAACAGGCCCTGTGCTATCAGGCTACAGATCCACGTGTGGCAGGCCCTGGCACAGGGCTGCTCAGGCTGAGGGCATTTGTATTCTCCATCTTTGCGGCTGTTGCACTCCAGTTTCCAGAGGAGAACCCTTCGCCAAGCTGCTGCCAGCCACTTCCATCCTCTGCCAGTTCACTCAGGTGAGCACAGGGCAACTGCCAGCGTCTCTGGGAACCTGAAAGAGGCCAAGATGTTAGTGACGACCCCTGGGCTGAGCACTGCACTCCCCGCTCTGAGTGCCTCCCCTCGCCTGGCTGCCCCCATGCTCCCTTCATCTCCTGTGCTCGCTGCCCGGCTCTTTTTCTCCCTGGCTTTCTCTCCTTCCTTGTGGTGCTGCTGTCCCCTCCCTTGATGCCACGTGTGGGAGCTGCTAGAGCCAGGGACATCGGGAGGAGGAGGAGGAGGAGGAGGGTAACAGAGCAGTGGAGCCTTCATCTCTATGGAAATTCCTGTATTTAGCAAGGATCCGGAGAACAGCAACGGCTCAAACCAGCGCGCCTCCCCCTCACACTGCTTCTGGGATCCAAGCGAGAGTAAGCACAGTTACTCGGGGTGATCAGATGGCGCCGGGAGGGCCTCACAGGCTAACGCTCCCAACGGTGGCTGTTGGTGTGGGGCTGAGGGACACAGGTTTTGCGTGACACCCTGTGTGTGCAGCTGAGCACCCTAATGAGCGCGTGTTTTGGACAACACCAGCCTGAGCCAGGACTGAAGCTCAGGGGAGACTGGCTCCCCAATTCTGGCCTCCACCCATTAGCCTGTCCAGCCCCTCTCACCAGCCTCACCCTTTGATATTCTCAGACCCGAATTTGGGTCTATGGGAGCCAGAGGGACCTTCATTGAGCTCCAGGTCAACAGCAGTTGAGATGATGAGTCCAGAGAATACTCAATACCAACTTCCCAGACAGCTCTGGCCTTGTCCCAGACACAGACAAACAAGCCTGGGCAAGAGATTTGTGTCCTGCCACCAGGATGGAAACATGCTCTGTGCAACAGGGACCATTTCAGATGGTTTGCAATAAGCCTCGCCTTGCCCTTGGGCGGATGGACAGGCACCTCTCTGTCCCCCTTGCAGATGCAGCTTCCCACAGAGGCCAGCCAGAGCCACGCGCTCTGCTCCTCAAACATTCCGCTGAAATGGACTTGCCAAGTTCATCTCCCGCTATCTGTTACTGGAGACGACGGAGTGGAGGGGCAGGGCAAGGGGCATCCTGAACCGTGTCCCTTACAAATCAGACTAGGATCTCCCCGGAGCACAGGAGTCACACAGCAGCCTGGAGAAGGGCTCCTCAAAGCCCAGCCACTGCCAGATGCTACAAACCCAAGTTCGGCCGCAGCTGACAAGTCCCTCGCATGCACCCGGCTCCTCGCCCTCCTAGGACAGGCACACGGGCCCGACTGGCTTGATGCACACAGCACGCCAGCTCGCTGCAGCACTGCTTCGGTATTTCCCTGCCCCCCCACACCCACAGCACGCAGGGCTTTCACGTGGCGAAGACAATGAGCATCACTCAGTTCCTGATTCCTAGGCAGCACACAGGGGTCATGCACACGCCAGCACACACACACCAGCCAGCTCGTGTGCACACGCGCACACACGCCTGCTACAGCATATAGGCCTGTATAACATGCACAGGGGCCAGTGCACTCTCACCCACGCACACACTGAACTGTGGGCACCTGATGCTCTGAGGAACACGGGGTCTCTGGTGCACTTTGAGGAGTCAGGAATTATTGTTCAGCCTCATTAATGCTTCCTTCCCAAATGCATCGCCCAGAGGTCCTGCTGCCTGGGCCCGCTCCTCAGCAGACAGGGCTGTAGCAAGGCCTCTTGTCACTGAAATATTGCCCCTCTCACTGCACGTGCTACCGGGTACTCACTAGTAAATGCAAAGATGACGACCCATGCACTAGGCCCAACAGAGCATGAGTAAAGGGCATCCCCCAGCCATCCTGGCGCACTCATTTCTAGTGTGAGGCAGAGGGTCTTGGAGTCACTTGTGCCAATTAGGCAGCTTGCCCTGTGATCAAACCATATGAAAGACGTTTTAAAGCAGGAAACTGTTTCTAGGAGGCAGGGAGGGATGAGTGGGCAGAACTGCCGGAGGGTGCAGAGCTGACAATGTCGGCCACCAGCCCACAATCACTTGGGCTGAATCCTCCACCCCTTGGCATCAGAAGCATTGCTGTGTGAAGTCAGTGGGATGCATCTAGCCCAGCGGTGGGCAAATTTTTGGCCTGAGGGCCGCATCCACTTTCGGAAATTGTATGGAGGGCTGGTTAGGGGAGGCTGTGCCTCCTCAAACAGCCAGGCGTGGCCCAGCCCCCGCCCCCTATCTGACCCCCCCTGCTTCTTACCCCGACAGCCCCTCTGGGACCTTTGCCCCATCCACCCACCCCCGGAACCCCCACCCCTGACTGCCCCCTGCCACCCCATCCACCCCCGCCACCCCCTCCTCTCCTGACTACCCCCCGGGGACCCCTGCCCCATCCACCTCCCCTGCTCCCTGACCACCCCCAGAACCCCTGCCCCCATTCAACCCCCTGTTCCCTGCCCTCTGACCGCCCGCACTCCTATCCACACCCCCGGCCACTGACCACCCCCCAAACTCCCCTGCCCCCATCCAACCCCCCTCCCCCGCTCCCTGCCCCCTTACCGCGCTGCCTGGAGCACGGGTGGCTGGCGGCGCAGCTGCACCAGGACAGGCCGCCAGGCCGCCCAGCTGGAGCCAGCCACACACTGTGCAGCACAGAGCACCGGGTCAGCCTGCCGGGCCGCACAGCATAGAGCACGAGGTCGGGCCGCCGGGCCGCCCAGCTGGAGCCAGCCACGCCGCGCAGGGCAGAGGGCACCGGGTCGGGCCGCCGGGCCGCGCTGCCCCAGGAGCTCACAGCCCCGCTGCCCAGAACATTGCCCCGGCCGTGTAGTGAGCAGAGGCTGCGAAGGAGGGGGGACAGCAGGGGAGGGGCCAGGGGCGAGCCTCCCGGGCCAGGAGCTCAGGGGCCGGGCAGAACGGTCCCGTGGGCTGGATGTGGCCCACAGTTTGCCCACCTCTAATCTAGCCCCATCTCCAGATGGCCAGAGCCAGCTGCTCCCGGGGAGCAAAATGCCCTGTAACAAACAATAATGGCACACACAAAACCACAAGTAAAGCACAGGCGTGTACATAAACATGCTGTACAAAGCATCAGTGACAATGGCCGGTGTAACACAGTCACACCTGACCGGAAAGTCTCTGGCTATTGTGGAGCTTTCATCTCCAGGTCAGACCACTATAGTCTGGCCCTGCTGGGCAATGACCGGGCCTGACAAATCTCACTAGGTCTAGGGCTTTACAGACTCCGCAAACCTGCCTGAGCGCCTGACAACAAATTCCTCCCAGCAGCGATCCAGCTAAAGCAGGTTTTCTAGCTAGAGGTCGGCCTCAGCTCTCCCCTGGGGAGAGAAGAGCCCCCAGGCCAAGGGTGGGGCCTTGTGACAAAGTGGGACTGTGCTTAATGTTTCCTCTGAATACTGTAGGGGTGTCTCAGTTTCCCCTAGGCATTTCTTAAGTATCCCACCACCTAGATAAGGGTGTATGATCCTTGCAGAGCCCGAGAGGGCAGGTGTGTGCAGGGGTCTGGACACAGAGAATGGCCGACACCCTGTTTCATGGCACCTGATGGCCTGGCCCTTCCCCCCTGCAAAGGTGAGAGCTAAAGGGTTGGAAAACAAAGGACTCAGGTGACCTCCTGGCCCAGGAAAGGGACAAAGCCTAGAGGAGGAGGGGCTGGAGGGAGCTTCAGTTTGGGGCTGGCTGGGACATGGAGTGAAGTGCAGACGTGGTTGTCTGGCTCACTGCCCTCCAAAATGGACCCAGCTGAGGGGTCCGGTTCTCTGCACCTACAAGCTCTGTGTTAGACCATGTTCCTGTCGTCTAATAAACCTCTGTTTTACTGGCTGGCTGAGAGTCACATCTGACTGTGGAGTTGGGGTGCAGGGCCCTCTGGCTTCCCCAGGAGCCCCGCCTGAGCGGACTCACTGCGGGAAGCGCACGGAGGGGCAGAGGATGCTGAATGCTCCGAGGTCAGACCCAAGAAGGTGGAAGCTGTGTGAGCTATGTGTCCTGCAGACAGGCTGCTCCCAGAAAGGAGACTTCCCCAGAGTCCTGCCTGGCTTTATGGGGAGCAGTTCCAGAGCATCGCCCAGGGACTCCGTGACAACTGGTGGCAGCGGTGGGATGTACTGCACCCCGTGGACGGCGCTTCCTGCAGTAAGTGACCGGGGAGCAGTAAAATGAAGGGGGATTGACAGGGACCAAGCGTGCTAAAGATTCAGAGAGAGACGGCTTCAGGGGGCGGTTAACCCCTGGGAGTGTGTGACCAGAGAGAAGGACTTTTGCAGTAACAGGGTCCCCCAGGGGATTACAGCAAGCGGTCCCAGGGGCGGAAGAGTCTGCAGCTTGACCCTGACAAAGAGGTGGTGACCTTGAGAAGGGCTGGCACACTAGGGGTTCTCCCTGGAAACCGTGGGGAGCTGAGAGCACACAGGCCTGTGAGTCCACAGCAACTTGGAAACAGCGGAGTGATGGCCTGTCACCATCTCCTTAAGAAGGACATTGTAACCCAGTGCAGAAAGAGAGGGTGGGTTGAGCATTGGAAAGTTCATCAAAGCACAGTTAATTGTGCAGCTGGAGGAGGATGACCGCTCTAAGGAACAGATTCCTGACCCCAAATGGGGCTATAGCAGGATCTGGGAGCAGCTGGAGTGGGAGCCAGGCATCCCCAAGACTCCTGTCCCCGACCAGACGTCTTCATGATCGGGTTCCCCATCAGGGGATCGGAGACGGACGGGATTGGAGCTGAGTCCGAGAGAGCAAGAGGACTGTGAGAGACAGCGAGAGCCCAAGAAAGAGCTGCAGAAGCAGCAGCAGCATGAATTGGCCGGCCAGTAAAACAGAGGTTTATTAGATGACAGGAACATGGTCTAACACAGAGCTTGTAGGTGCAGAGAACCGGACCCCTCAGCTGGGTCCATTTTGGGGGGCAGTGAGCCAGACAACCACGTCTGCACTTCACTCCATGTCCCAGCCAGCCCCAAACTGAAGCTCCCTCCAGCCCCTCCTCCTCTGGGCTTTGTCCCTTTCCTGGGCCAGGAGGTCACCTGAGTCCTTTGTTTTCCAACCCTTTAGCTCTCACCTTGTAGGGGGGAAGGGCCAGGCCATCAGTTGCCAGGAAACAGGGTGTCGGCCATTCTCTGTGTCCAGACCCCTGCACACACCTGCCCTCTCGGCCTCTGCAAGGATCATACACCCTTATCTAGGTGGAGCGGAGAGGCCTAGGGGACCTCCCAGGGGTGAGTGGGGATAGACCCCAGGGGTCCAGTTCCACAGGGAACCTCGATACTACATTGCTGCCCCTGGTTAAGGATGGGGGGGGATGTGGATGCCCACCTCACTGCCTTTGAGCAGGCTGGCAATTTGAAGCAGGGGGACCCTGCAGAAAAGCCCCGGTGTCTCGCTCCCTTGCTTTGTCCCAAGGCCATAGACTCCGTCAGCTAGATGGGTGGGGAGGTGGACAGGCTCCCACTCCTGACCCCAATCTATATGTCTGTGTGGAGTTTCCTGAGCTCAGGCCCATTGGATCCCCAGGGGGAGCGGAAGGTGATGGTCAATGGGGAGACATTCCTGGGGTGGCGAGATCCTAGGACAGAGAGAACCGGTGTCAGGCCCTGGGTGGTGCACCCCCACCAGATGCTAAAGGGCTGTGTGAGCTGAGCGAGGGTCCCAGGGATGAAGCCCCTCGCCCTGCCTATGGCCCAGATCCCTGTGTAGACACCGGAGGGGTGGGGCTGGCTGCCGTTGGGGTTCTCCAGGATATCGGCTGTGAGACCCTGTTGGGGGGTGACTGTGTCTCTTTAGGACAGGATCCAGGCCCTGCTCCTGTAACGGCCAAGGGTTTGAATTTGAATCCAGGGAACCAATCGAGAGAGAGGGAAATGGTCAGTGAAAATGCAGATGACCTGGCTGGCAGGGGGAGGAGCTGCTAGGTTCAGGCTACCTGCCTGCCTGTAACCAGACCCCTGGGGCTGGGTGGGACAGAGAGATGCTCCCTGCCCCCTTGCACACTGGAGAGGGGGCTCATGCTGGCTCTGATGCCGTAAGGAGAGCAGAGAGCTTGCTGCCTGCCCCACTGGGAAGCAAGGGCAGCGCTGAGCATGGGGGGAGCTGAGACCCCAGCTGAATGGGGGGACCCACAGGCAGGGCAGGACGACTGCCAACCAGGTTTGCCTTGTCCAGAGGCGCTGCTGGGAAGTGATCCCACGGCAGGGAGGGAGCGACGAGGGACAGGGCTCAGCGGGGCTGTGACCCCAGGCCCAGCCAGCGAGAGGGGAGACTGCGGAGCTGAGTCTGCAGAGCAGTACAGCTGGGTAGTTAATCTCTCAAGAATGCAGGGGATGGCAGGTCTACTCTCGTCTCTAGACACTTTGGATAGGACTTGTCGTCTCTCAGTGATTTTAACATCTAGTTCCTTGTGGAAGCAGAGGTTGGTAAGGGAAGGAAAACAGAGCTTGGAGAGCACAGCTTGTAAAAGGGAACCTGAGAAGGGTAACCGTGATTTGCTGGAAATAGCTCAGTGTAGTGAGAAGAGCAGCAGTTTATCTGGTCTCCAATCAGTTGTCTGTGAACAGCCCTGTGTGCTGGGACCAGGGGAATGAGATCCCAAGCTGGGTGTCTGGGAAAGGAGAATGTGTCTCAGGCTCTTTGTCTGTGGAGCAGACAGAAGGCGCCTTTCAGCCTGTGATGGCTGAGGGTAGTGCAGTTGTCTCAGAGTTGGTTCTGGATTCAGCTAAAGCCCAGGAAGGGAAGGGTCCTAAGTTTGGGTCTGCTCGGGAGAATGGCACTGTAAGTAGGTTGCATCCAGTTAGTGTCTATGTAAAATCCCAGAGCCCAGACAATTCTGGTGCTTGTATTTTGCCTGTTGCTAGTGTGTTGTTAGGAAAGGGTGTCGCAACTCTGTCTAATCAGGGTGAGATCCTAGCCAGGGCACAAGGAGAGCATGAAGGTGATTTGATCCTGTTACCTACCGATGGTGTGGAAACCTGTAGCAAGAAGGAAAAGATTCCTGAGCTTGCATGTGGCAAAGGGAAAGAGAATGTTTCTAACCTTTTATCTAGGAAGTCTGTGAGTTTGCCTAAAAGGGGATTGTGTAGGAATCCGCCGGATGGGCCAGAGGTAATTCTGGATGCAAGTGACACCCAGAAAGAGTCTGTTGTTGCTCAGGAAAGTGTTCCTCTAGAGCAAGCCTTAGGTAAAGAGGGTAAGAGCAGAATTTCTGTGAGGGGTGACAGGTTTCAGAGTAACAGCCGTGTAAGTCTTTATTCGCAAAAAGAAAAGGAGTACTTGTGGCACCTTAGAGACTAACCAATTTATTTGAGCATGAGTGAATTGTTGCATAGAAAAGCCCCTCGGGAAAGGAATCCTCATGGAGTCTTTGCAAGCAGTTTACTGCAACTGAAGGGTGTGAAAGTGATTTAATCAAGAAAGTTTCAGTTCCTAACAACCAGAAATTTTCTGTTGTGAATGAAGCCATTGACTTTCCTGTTGAAGGATCCAGTGTGGATAGCTTTGAGAAGGTCTCAGATGGAGGAAAAGCTGTTAAGAAAGTTAAACAGTCCTATATCCAAGTGGCTGTGTTTGGCCAGCTTGATGGGGAGACAAGGTTGTTGAGAAAGGAATGTCTCCATGCTGATTCTGTAAGTGAACAGACTGTGTCCCAGGTGAAGAGGGTGCTGGGCTGCCTCAAGGAGGCAGGACTGACGGTAAAAGCTGAAAAGTGTAAGGTGGAGATAATCAGAGAGTGGCCTGTTCCCCAGACAAAGGAACAGGTCCAGGCCTCTATTGGGATGGTGGGGTAGTACTGGAGGTTTGTACCCCACCTGAGCTCCCTAGCTGCCCCCATCACTGAGCTATGTAAGAAGGAGAAACCAGACGAGCTGGTCTGGACCGAGCAGTGCCAGAGGGCTCTCTGTGCGTTGAAGGAGGCTCTAATCCAGGGACTGGTAAATCTGGTAAACCCAGACTTTGCCAAGGCCTTTATAGTGTTCACCGACGCCTCAGACACAGGGCTCGGTGAGGGGCTGATGCCGAGTGGCGGATGACAGAGACACCTGGTCAGAGGGGGGCCAAGATCAGGATGGGGGCTCTTAACCAAAAGAGCCCGAACTGCAGCCTTCCAGACGGGAGCGCTGGGAGAAGACCCAATCCCAGTTTGACCCCCGGGGGTTTTGGGGTGGCAAAAGGGCACGGGCCACATAAACCTTCCCACATGCGGCATGCAAGTGCCATCAAGCACACCCGACCTAAGGGAGGGTATGAAACTGGAAGGGCGTAAAACTGGAAGGGCCTGGTGTAACTCCCACCAAGGAATGGGAGAGATGCTGGGGCATCCATGGGAACGTTGGTGGCTTCGAACTTCCCCAGGTCACCGGATAAAGTGACCTCGCTCAGTTCGGTCTCCAATGGGGGAGAGATGTGACGAAGTGGGAATGTCCTTAATGTTTCCTCTGAATACTGTAGGGGTGCCTCAGTTTCCCCTATGCAGTTCTTAAGCATCTAGGTGGTGGGGTAAGGGTGTATGATCATTGCAGAGCCCGAGAGGGCAGGTGTGTGCAGGGGTCTGGACACAGAGAATGGCCAACACCCTGTTTCATGGCAACTGATGGCCTGGGCCCTTCCCCCCTACAAGGTGAGAGCTAAAGGGTTGGAAAACAAAGGAATCCGGTGACCTCCTGGCCCAGGAAAGGGACAAAGCCCAGAGGAGGAGGGGCTGGAGGGAGTTTCAGTTTGGGGCTGGCTGGGGACGAGGAGTGAAGTGCAGACGGGGTTGTCTGGCTGACTGCCCCCCAAAATGGACCCGGCTGAGGGGTCCTGTTCTCTGTACGTACAAGCTCTGTTTTAGACCATGTTCCTGTCGTCTAATAAACCTTCTGTGTTCCCAGCTGGCTGAGAGTCCCGTCTGACTGTGGAATTGGGGTGCAGGATCCTCTGGCTTCCCCAGGACCCCACCTGGGCGGACTCGCCGTGGGAAGCGCACGGAGGGGCAGAGGATGCTGAATGCTCCAAGGTCAGACCCAGGAAGGTGGAAGCCGTGTGAGCTTCTTGCCCTGAAGACAGTCTGTTCACAGGAAGGAGACTTCAACAGAATCCAGCCTGGCTTCGTAGGGAGCAGTTCCAGAGCATCGCCCGGGAACTCCGTGACAGGCCTTTCCATGGGAATCTCAACCCATCCCTGCTCTGTTTTCTCCTCAGCCCAACATGAACCCAAGGATGTTCCAGCCCCACTGAAAAGGTTCAAACCCACCATGCTGAAGCGGACTGGCGCTTCGGGAAGTTGGTCCCATAGCACTGGCCAGAAATGGCTCCCATCCCGTGGCTGCTCTGGGTGGGTGTGAAATCAGCTGGTGGATCTCAGGCCAGCTGCTAGCAAACATGCACTCACCCCTTGCGCCCCAGAGCCTGTCCTGCTCCTTGGCTCTCAGCCCCGAGGTGGGGCGAAGCTCACACTATTTCCGCCCGTGCTGAGGCTGCCTGGGGACAAGCAAAGGGCATCCACCTCTTGAGCTGTCAGTGCTAAGTTGTTGTTATTACAAAACACTTCTGCGCTGCAGTGAGACCTGTAGCTATAACACAGATGGGCTGCACTCAGGAAATGCAACTGGTAGAATCAGAACTTAACAAAGGGACCATTCTGGTCCTGTGTCCAGGCCTGTGACAATACCAAGTACACTGTGGAAGCAACCACCAGAGCCCTGCCCATTCTCACCCTTTGCCCATCACCAGAGCCCTGCCCACTCAGCCACGCTCAGATTCACCAGAAGTCTCCACAGGGAACATACACACAGCCCCCCGGGTCTGGGAAATGCCTAGAGGTGGCAGAGAAAGGGCATTAACCCAAGCTGAAATAGTCAATTTCACCTGACAGGCACATTTGTGTGTTCCTACAGGACATATTTGTGTCCAAGAAACAAGGGATGGCCCTTGCAGCAGGAGCACACACGGCATCCACAGCGGGTTCAGACTGGTGCACGGCAAGGGGCGGAGCACCAAAGAGTGGAGGAAAAGTCTCCCATGGTGGGAGACGGGGAAAGGAGGAAACACACACACACACACCCTCAACTCACTGCTAATTTAAAACCAAATATTGGCCTATCTAGAGCACAGCTCTGCAGCCCCTCCTCATGCTCCTATGTCAGTAGACTCGGGTCCCAACATGCAGCCTGGGCCAGGTGATGGTTACACACTGAAGACAGACAGAGGGATGGTTTCCTCTTTTATTCTGTTTATGTTTTAACTTAAAAACCAAGGCAATTCAATCCAACGAACTGTTACTACAGCGTATGGGTGAGACAAACCCTCAGGAAGGGCCTGAGCTGGGCCAGCGTCACTCCCCTGGAGTCTATGGAGCTCTTCTGATTTACCTCTTCTGAGGATCTGGCCCACAGTTCCCATGGCAGCTAACTCAACACCACTGCACCTCAAGACCCTGTACAACTGCTAACACCACACTTAGTATGGAGTCCCGAGAACACAGGGGCTGGGTCACCGCTGCTGTGGGAACCATACCCTTGTGTTTATGCTCTCAGCCATCACAGTGCTTTCTACATTCAATAGCTCCCCATTTTACTGCTGTATTTGCATGAATGTGATTTATCAGGGGTTCTCTCACAAGGTCAAAGTTCAGCTGCATTCTGTCACCCTTGGCACAGGCTGCTGTGGCTAAAGACAGAGGGACAGGAGTTTACATGTCCTCACCTGGCCAGCGCTATACATTTGGCAGCAAGATCCCAAAGCGCCAGGGCTTGACTCCTCCATTTGCTCAGCCCCACTGGCCACTGCCAGTCTGATCCACTTGCAGCCCTTGACCTTGTGGCTACAGAAACACAAAGAGCTGGAGCAATGTGGGAGCTGAAGCTAAACTGCAGAGTGAGGCCATCCCAAGCCCTCAGACTCCATCCCATTGCTCTCACCCTTACAGTCACACATTTGGATTGTGCTATACAGAGCCGTCGTTAGGCATCAGCAGACTGAACAATTGTTTAGGGCCCCAAGTAGCTCAAGGGGTCCCCTATTTGCTTTTTATTATGTGTTGTGGGAGGAACATTCCTGCGTAGGGTCCCCAGTGGGTAGCACTGCGTCCGGTGCTATATAAGGGCTGGGGTCAATGGTCTGTTATCTGCATACGTCCACCACACCTTATCCCTTGCCTCGCAGGCTCCCCCAGCTCCTCCAGAGGCAGCTACTTTCTCTTCCTCTCCCCTTCCTGTAGCCTCTTAGTGCTGCATCCAAAGTGGCTGTGCCAGGACACAGAGTCCTCTGCTGCGGGCAGGGCCCAGGAGCCCAGCACACAAGGGGCAGAGGCTGGCCACAGCACTGATTTCCCAGTGATATTGGCGACCTTTCAGAACGGACTTGGGGCACCACTTCTGTCTGCCACACACGAGCTATGGGCCGTAAATAACTGATGGGAGCTGCTGCTGCCAGAACCAGCAGGCAGTGCAGTGTCCTGACGTGACGGCCTACGGGGGCTCACAGGCAGACGTTGTCACGGAGTGTGGGGGAGTCCGGGCCCTGCACCCCTCTTCCTGGGATTCACTGAGACTCTCAGCCAGCCAGTAAAACAGAAGGTTTATTGGACAACAGGAACACAGTCCAAAACAGAGCTTGTGGGTACACCCAGGACCCCTCAGTCAAGTCCTTCTGGAGGAGCAGGGAGCTCAGACCCCAGCCCTGGGGTTCCCTGCGTTCCTCCACCCAGCCCCAAACTGAAACTAAACCCCCCCTAGCCGGCTCTCTCCTGCAGCCTTTGTCCAGTTTCCTGGGCAGAGGTGTTACCTCCCCCTCCTGGCTCAGGTTACAGGCTCTCAGGTCAATCATGCTATGCATCCGATGAAGTGAGCTGTAGCTCACGAAAGCTCATGCTCAAATAAACTGGTTAGTCTCTAAGGTGCCACAAGTACTCCTTTTCTTTTTAGGTCTCCCATTGAAACTCCCCTGCCACATTCCCAGGTCAACACTCCCCCCTCCCTGCTGCGTCACAGACACACACGGTGGCTGGCTCTAGCTCACGCTCACACACCCCCTGCACCCCCAGATCAGAATCCAAGTGAAACGCCACCTTTGCTGATGTTCCTCAGTCCCAGCTTCCCAATTATCAGCGTGACTTGTACCCTCCCCGAGAGGGCTCGCTCAGCTTGTCGGTATGTATTTGGCAGAGCCATACTGTACATCATGTTGACAGTGGAAATTACATCCTGAGCTTATGTTTTACACTCTGCCCTGTCAGAACTCACTGCAGCCCAGTGATCAGGACAAATTGAATAGCATCCCGCCCGTGTCAATATTTATTTCATTTTACAAATGCAGCCGATGCAGGGGAAGGGGGGGGGGGGCAAGACCAGCACACATCATGCAGCCTGACAAAGCCCTACATAACACAGACTTGCGCTCAGGTGCTGCAATATGGACAGCTATGACTGCAGTCCTCCAGAGACCTGTGCAGGGGCCCCCGCCAAGAGAGAACAGAAAGGGGAAGGCTGTGCCTCCAGGCTGCTAGGAAACTGTAAACAGATTCCTGTAGGAATACACACTCCAAATTCTCTCATGATACACACACACACACACCCCGATACATGCACACATCTACACACACGCCAATGTCTACACAGACTCACAACTGCATTCAGACATTCCACACAGACCATACACAAAACCTACACGCACAAACTTGCAGCACTACCTGCATACATACACTTGGGGATGAGTTCTGCAGTTGGGGGTCTCATCACACCAAACATCCATCTTCCAGCTCTCAGAAGCATCACCTGGGGCCTCACGAGCTCCATCTTCCCTGACAAGCAGGATACGAATGGTCTCTACACACCCACACCCCTTCCTGACAGCTGGAAATCAATTACTAGTGCCCCATTAGGCTGCCAATGGATTACTCAGCCTGCCCTGTTCAGAATCACACTCCTCTCCACCAGGACCATCTGGCAGGTCGGGCACCCTGAAGAGGCGAGCTTGCACTGGAGAGGGCTTAGGGGAACTGCATGGCAGGTGTCTGAGCTCCAGGGTCTCTTCCTAGCCCTTGCCTATTCGGTGTCCTGCATTTTCATCCTGCAGGTCCCAAGTAGCCGCGGAACTCCCTGCCAGCCTCAACACTGAGCATGGAAGGCATACAGTAGGGAGAGAAGAGAAGACAGCAGCCGGGAGCAAAACAAGCATCCGGAGTGGGGAGAGGGGTCAGGAGGATAGAGAGATGGAGGCAGGGAACAGAAAAACCCACCCAGCCAGACGCAGCACTTCCCGCTGGAGACAGGCAGTTAGGGCTGCCTACGTCATCCAGGGCCAGATGGAGCCACCCGCAAATGTGCAAGTATGAATGGCAGAGGAAGAGGGATAGGCCCTGTGGTGGGTCCCTGAGGGGAGGACCTGAGTGGGTAGGTCCAGTCTGTGGGGGGCCCAGGAGGCGGGTAGGGCAGGCCAGTCCCCAAAAGGGGGTGACGCAGGTTCCCTGCTAGGCTCCCCTGCCACTAGGCTCTGGGCCTGCCCAGGAAACTGCCAGCAAGGGCTTAGCTCAGAGCCTCACCCCTCTGGCAGCCTCAGGGCAGGTCCATTGCCAGGCGACCAGCACTGCCTGGTGCCCAGGTTGGTGCCCCAGCTGCCAGGCTGGGCTCTGCTCCAGACCTCTCCCTCCCTAGCTCCGTCGGAGAGGTGGAGTGCCTTGCTCAGGAGCAGGAGGGAACAGCTACCTCCATGGGACACCCAAGGCTGGGGAGTCAGGGCAGAGTGTCAGCAGGGTCCCACTTGCCTCCGCTTTGATGTGGGCAAGGGAGAGTGACAGAGCACAAGGAGCAGCGGGACGTGGATTTCATGGCTGGGCAGGGGCATGAGCCCACCCGAGATCTGCAGCTCGCCACACGAGGAGCATCAAAGCCAGGGGACCCCCGCAGTTCAGAGAAGGGGGGCTCAGAGAGGGTGAGCAGGGGCTGTCAAAATGTTCCCAAATTCCCCATCATCATCATCCCAGCTGAGACAGTTCCCCATGGCCTACCACTGCCATGCGCCACTGACATGAGAGAAGATCCAGGCTGGGTAGGCTACTCCTGGCCTAGCCCTGGCCGGGTCCCAGAAAGCTGATATTAAAGCAAATGCCTGTTTATTTCAAGAGACGCCTCAGCCCCTCTCGTGGGGCCCGCACCTGCAGAGACACTCATAGAATCATAGAATCATAGAATATCAGGGTTGGAAGGGACCCCAGAAGGTCATCTAGTCCAACCCCCTGCTCAAAGCAGGACCAAGTCCCAGTTAAATCATCCCAGCCAGGGCTTTGTCAAGCCTGACCTTAAAAACCTCTAAGGAAGGAGATTCTACCACCTCCCTAGGTAACGCATTCCAGTGTTTCACCACCCTCTTAGTGAAAAAGTTTTTCCTAATATCCAATCTAAACCTCCCCCATTGCAACTTGAGACCATTACTCCTCGTTCTGTCATCTGCTACCATTGAGAACAGTCTAGAGCCATCCTCTTTGGAACCCCCTTTCAGGTAGTTGAAAGCAGCTATCAAATCCCCCCTCATTCTTCTCTTCTGCAGACTAAACAATCCCAGCTCCCTCAGCCTCTCCTCATAAGTCATGTGCTCTAGACCCCTAATCATTTTTGTTGCCCTTCGCTGGACTCTTTCCAATTTATCCACATCCTTCTTGTAGTGTGGGGCCCAAAACTGGACACAGTACTCAAGATGAGGCCTCACCAGTGTCGAATAGAGGGGAACGATCACGTCCCTCGATCTGCTCGCTATGCCCCTACTTATACATCCCAAAATGCCATTGGCCTTCTTGGCAACAAGGGCACACTGCTGACTCATATCCAGCTTCTCGTCCACTGTCACCCCTAGGTCCTTTTCCGCAGAACTGCTGCCTAGCCATTCGGTCCCTAGTCTGTAGCGGTGCATTGGATTCTTCCATCCTAAGTGCAGGACCCTGCACTTATCCTTATTGAACCTCATCAGATTTCTTTTGGCCCAATCCTCCAATTTGTCTAGGTCCTTCTGTATCCTATCCCTCCCCTCCAGCGTATCTACCACTCCTCCCAGTTTAGTATCATCCGCAAATTTGCTCAGAGTGCAATCCACACCATCCTCCAGATCATTTATGAAGATATTGAACAAAACGGGCCCCAGGACCGACCCCTGGGGCACTCCACTTGACACCGGCTGCCAACTAGACATGGAGCCATTGATCACTACCCGTTGTGCCCGACAATCTAGCCAGCTTTCTACCCACCTTATAGTGCATTCATCCAGCCCATACGTCCTTAACTTGCTGACAAGAATGCTGTGGGAGACCGTGTCAAAAGCTTTGCTAAAGTCAAGAAACAATACATCCACTGCTTTCCCTTCATCCACAGAACCAGTAATCTCATCATAAAAGGCGATTAGATTAGTCAGGCATGACCTTCCCTTGGTGAATCCATGCTGACTGTTCCTGATCACTTTCCTCTCCTCTAAGTGCTTCAGGATTGATTCTTTGAGGACCTGCTCCATGATTTTTCCAGGGACTGAGGTGAGGCTGACTGGCCTGTAGTTCCCAGGATCCTCCTTCTTCCCTTTTTTAAAGATGGGAAGAAGCTCTGAGCTCTTCCCCCAAGGGATAGCTGTCTCATTCTGCCCTGTGGTTTCATTCCATACTCAAGCCAGCCAGGTGCTCCCGCTGCTCAGCCCACAGTCCCAGGGCACCAGCTGCCTGCCCCAGGCAGTAGGGATTTCGCACCAGGCTCCCACTTTGTTCTAATGCCCCGCGTCTCCCATCATTCCCAGGCGGGGGCTCCTTCTGCAGCTGGACGCAGAGGCAGCTGACACCCGGGGTCCTAGTCTCAGAGTACCCAGCGAGCTGAGCAGCTGTCAGGATGTGTGCCAAAACGGCACAGTCCACCCAAGGAAGAATTCGGCAGCTGTCTGCAGTGCCTGTGCATAACGGGATCTGGCCCCACAGGGTGAAGCTCACACCCAGGGCTCGTGGAAGCTGCAGTCTGCTCCCCTCCGTGCAGCAAACACTGAACAACACCAAACCAGGGGTCCAGGCCGGACCTGCGGGGGGGGCACATTGGGCTTATCTGGGGCAGGGGTTGATCCTGACCCTGGGAGGCCCAAAGGAAGGAGTGTCAGGATACAGGGAGAGCCCAGCGCCATGCTGCACTGCCCCCGCCGCACCCCCCTCCCCTCCACATGGAAAGCCGGTGGTGAGTTTGTGGCCTGAGCCACACATGTCACACTAGATAGTCACAATGGTCCCTCCTGTCCCGAATCTCGTCATAGCCCACACTGAGCACTCTCTGAGTCCCTTCGTGTCTGTACAGCACCCAGCTCCCTCTTGGGGCCTCTGGGTACTACCAACAAATAACCATAAACCCCAGCCCTGCCCAGCCTGAAGCCAGGGCCTACCCAGCCTTGCTGGCTGGGTCAGTGCCGAAGCAACGGGGAAACTGCCGAAGCAGTGCTCCCAACCACAGCGGAAACCCGGCTTCTCCTGAACTGCGTTCCTGACGAGTGCATTAGTGCAGGATCAGAGCTCGATATCCCACTTCATACCTCAGTGAGACCACCCGCCTAGCATCTCATCTCAGCGAGTCAGCGCAGCACGGAGATCCTGGCCTCAGAGAGATCCCACTGAGATGGGCCAAAAAGCTTGTGATTATTCCACCAACAAATTCGTCTTTCTTATTGTCAACAGTGCAGTAAATTACAGTGGCATGTAACTGTCTCCGCTTCTTAAACAGGATTCAATTCCATTTAACTCTCCCCTTCCTGGGGAAAGGAGTAGACTAGCTAGAATTTGTTTCCCGGTGTCTGTCGTAAACAGACTGTGTAACCGTGGCAAGGTTCTCAGGAAACTTTATTATGGCACATCACCTCCAACCACCTCCATTGGCTGGGAACCCAGAGTCTTAATTGCTCCAGAATTCAATTTATCTCCTGCCTATTGCAAGACAAGCAGGAGCGACTCACACGCGATTCCTGTCACGTGCCACTGCCTGCAATTCTGGGGCGGGGGTGGGCTGGGAGCGGAGAAGAGAACTTGTTGAATGCAAGATACTATCAGCACCAGGCTAGGGCCACACACAGTGCAAGAAAACTGCGTGCAAGCTTCCTACACACAGCTCCGACGAGACACCTCAACTCCGATCTGCTGCGTCCCCGCTAGGGCACTTCTCAGCAACAGCTGCTTCCTGGGCAAACCTGTGGGGTCCTTTTGTGCTAAGGAGAAATGACCACTAGGGACTGGGATGAGGCATGCAACTCATTCCTGTGTGTCCCCTGGGACTGCAGCCTGAAGAGGCGAAAGACCAATAGTGAGCGCACTGGCGAAGCACACTCACTCTTTGGCCCCCAGAAGAGCTGCTGCTCCAGAATGCCTGTGGTGAGCACGACATTCTCCCTGTCTCCCTGTCGCAGCCTGGAAGAATGGCTGTCCCCAGCAAGGAGCATGCACACATGCTGCACCTTATCATTTCTTTAAGGGCAGTGAGAACACCAGGCCCCTGTTGGCCCTAAGTGAGCCAAGGGCCTCCTCTGAAATCAATGGAGTTGCACTTTGTCATACCAAGGCTGCATTTGACCCAAAGACTCCAGCGTTGCAAGTGCTCAACCCACAGCAAATTGCACCAGTGATGGGCTATTTAGGGTTCAGCTCCAACTCCCAGATCACAGACCTCTCTGGGGAAACCAGGCTGGACAAAGCACTAGAAAGTATATGGTACAATACATTAGGCCACAACTGCACAGCTGTGCCTGATGACAACCCCCCACCCTCGATCTCTCCTTGCTGTGCCAGGTGAGCGCTGGCCACCCAAGCCGGCACTGCAGCCCAGGTAAGACCCTCTTTGGGTTCCAAAGAGGATGGCTCTAGACTGTTCTCAATGGTAGCAGATGACAGAACGAGGAGTAATGGTCTCAAGTTGCAATGGGGGAGGTTTAGATTGGATATTAGGAAAAACTTTTTCACTAAGAGGGTGGTGAAACACTGGAATGCGTTACCTAGGGAGGTGGTAGAATCTCCTTCCTTAGAGGTTTTTAAGGTCAGGCTTGACAAAGCCCTGGCTGGGATGATTTAACTGGGACTTGGTCCTGCTTCGAGCAGGGGGTTGGACTAGATGACCTTCTGGGGTCCCTTCCAACCCTGATATTCTATGATTCTATGATTCTCTCTCATGAGATGCATTCGTTCAGCAACCACTCTGATTCACAGCATCTTTTGTAGAACCTGGACGTAGTCTAGCAATCAAGCAATAAGAAAGGCTGAAGATATTGATCTGGATAAGAGATAGTGCAGCAGAGTATACAAATGCTGGGGATAAATGGCCAAGAGATGTGGAGCTGCATCCTTTTTTAAAGGCATATTTAATTGATTTTTAATTTTACTTACCCAATGAAAGCCCTTTTATATCCAGACGGGCATCTTCCTGAACACTGCTCCCACCTGCAATAATGTTAACGTATCACGGCAAAGCACCAGGCGCCACTGGCTTCCAACAAGAGCACCACCTCTCAGGAACAGGCTGAGACAGTACAAGGCAAAGGCAGGAGGTTCCTTGTGGTCTAGCGAATGCCCAGCCCTGATCCATAGCACACGACACAGGCAGAGGGTGATGATAAAAGGAAGTTCCCTCGCTAATCTCCCCCAAGCTCTTGCTTTAATAACATGGGGACAGAAAGCCCATTACACTTATTAGAAGTTTAATCTTTCTTGTCCTTGAAGTAAATCTGTGAGTTTCCTCTTTCTGGTTTCTTGGAATTACTCTCCCAGCAGGGGACTTCCGCCTCTGCCGGTCTTCTTAGCTGGACTGGAAAGCAGGGTTCAGGTAAAGCTGCTTTTCCAAAAGAACCTTCCAACAACTTGCGCTCAGGCCAGTGTGACTAGGAATCTATTTTCCTTCTTCGTTTCAGGCTGCCTTAATTTGAAGTTTTCATTATTGTCACCTTTGATGTTTTCGGAAGAAATTCCAACAAAAAGGGCGTAGCGATTGCAGAGATGGGAGCTCTTCAGCCCTTTCCAGCAATTCTCCTTCAGTGCCACCTTCTGCTTTCCAGCCATGTTGGGAGGAAGTGCTATTTGTTAAAACCTTCACACAATCACTGGTTAGGAAAAGTATGTTCAAAGTTTAGAGATTTTCTCCTCCAAATCTTCTCTGGTCCAAGTTTCAAAGAAATTTTAATTGCAAAGAAAATCTTAAAGTCTCCCTTAGGGGAGAGGATTTTACAGCCATAACGGTCTCGCTCTGCAGCAATTCTTTTCCAAATATGGAATTTTCATGCTTTGCCTACGTGGATACAATGCTTTAATTGGCCTTTAAAAACGTAAGTTCTGATGGGAGGTGAAATAATGTGACTTCCTGCAGATCTGGATATTTTCATGGTGCCACCAGACCCAGAACTTGGAGAAACTTCCTCCTAATCCCACAGAGCCCATGGATGACACAAAGACCTTGCAGCACCTGGTGCTACAGGAAGTCAGAAGAACGCCTTGGCTAGCAGCCTCACTGTGAATGGTTCCTAAACAGATAAGCCAACTCCTAGTCCCAGCTGAGTGAATGGGAGCTCTGCCACTGACTTCTCAGGTACCAGGATTTGGCCCATAGACATTATAGATAGCAAGGACCCATCCCCCTGGGTAGGCAATGGCATGGCCTCCATTACCCAGGGTTTGTGCAGCCTAGTTTTAGGTCCTCAGTGCCGGGGCTCCCAGTCCTGCTCTGGGACAACTCTGCCACCATCCAAGAGGTCAAACAGCCAGGACAGCTGTTCTGCTATGCAACCTCCATTCTCCCTCTCTCAGTCTCATCACGTTCGGATGGCTCCTCTTCCCCTCGCTGCTCACTCAGCACAGTACAGATTTAGCTCTGCTCATCTCCTCCTGGTCTTTAATCATTGTTGTTGCTCTTCCCGGAACTCCTCTTGTCCAGACAGTAATGAGCACGACATCCCACACATGGTCCCAAGGGAGCAGCACAGAGGGACTATTGCTCCTGTTTTCCAGCGCTGGTGCCTATGTCTCTCATGCACCCATGTCCATGTTTGTGCTGAGCAAGTTGCTCCAGCTCCAGTTCATCTCTACCAGAGCAAGCTCTACCAAAAAGGTGCTGGCAGGCACTGGAGTTTCCACCATTGTCTCGTCTAACCCAGCTCAAAGCAAAGCAGACAACATGGAACCTTAAACATCCGCAGCACCAGTGCCTTGTCTGCACTAGAGCTCACACCATCAGAGCCAGATTGTGCTAGTGCGATGGCGCGAAGCATGGACAAGGCCAAAGAACCTAGTTTACAACCCAGCTGATGCCTCAATGGGTCCCTCGGGAAGTGACTTCAGGCCCTGGTGGCCAGCACTCATTGGCTGCAACATCGATAGCATCTCTTCGTGAGGGCCTGAGGAATCACCTGGCAGGGCTGGATGGGCAGAGTCCCAAGCAGAGGCAGGAGAGTCCCTGAGTTCTAGTGGCGAGCTGGGGAGTAACAGATCAGTCAGCCATACATCCATACCTGACAAACTGGTTGGAACAATAATTAAAACCAGAACAAAAGACCTGGCAGATTGTGAGCGGATAGGGTCTCACCAGCACAGATTGCTCAAATCTGTTAAGAGTTCTTTGAACACGTCAGTGAAGTAGTGGATCAAGGAGAACCAAGTGACAATGTTTTTACTTGCAAAAGACTTTTGACAATGTCCCACACATGAGGCTACTGAGGCTAAGCTGTCATAGGGGAGAGGCAAAGTATTGGCATAGACCAATCCATCTAGAAGACAGAAAGCAAACAGCAGGGAGAAATGGCCACTTTTCACCATGTCACAAGGTTAAAGCAGGGCTGCAAGGTGCTGTGCTAAGACCTGTGTTGTTTAACATATTTGTAAGTGATCTGGAAAGAAGGTGAGCAGGGAAGGGCCAAATTTCACAGATGACACAAACTTACGTAGTCAGGACTAGAGAGACCTGTGAAGAACTTAGAGACACCAAACGTAGCCAAAGGAATGGACAACACGGTGGCAAATGGAATTCTGTGTCAATAAATACAAAGTAATGAACATTGGAGGGGACAGGGAGCTGGGTGCCACTGCAGACAGCAATGGAGACCTCTGCTCAATGCGCAGCTGCAGGCAAAAGGGTGTACCAGGAACGAGGTGCAGAATAATGCAGAGAATGGTATGGATCCTGTAGGCAGCACGGGGCCCCGCATTGCACACAAAGTGGCGCAGAGTTCAGGGAGGTCAGAGAAGGGCGACAAGAAAAACCAAGGGTGGAAATATCTGCTATGGGGAGAGCTGGCAGAGATTGGGATTGGTACCTTCGAGACAGGACAGATGAAAAAGGGCAGGATAGAAGTCCATGCAATCCTGCATGGGGCAGAGCAGTGATAAAGGGCGCATTTGTTTTCCCTGTCCCAGAGCACAGGCACCAGCGAACGGTCAGAGAAACTGACAGGTGGAAAATTCAAAACTGAAAAAATATTTCCTTTATCACACATCATGTAATTAGCCTGGGGAACTCACTGCCACTGTATGCTGCTGAAGCTGAGAATTTAGCTAGATTTCAAAAGGGATTAGATGTCAAATGGATAACAATACTCAGAGTTTGCATAATTAACAGCACCACAAATTCTGGCAAGGATATTAAACCTCATGCTTCATGGCTTACACCCATCTAACTATTAGAAACCAGGGCGAGACCCAATATGGGAAGAGATTACCCCACATCCGCTACTGTGGGGTTCTTACACCTTCTTCTGCAGCACTTGATGATGCCACTGTCAGAGACTGGACATTAGGATAGACGGATTTGGGATTTGAGTCACTCTGTCCATGCCTACCTACATTGACCTTGCTGCCCTGATTCAGCCCAAAGAGGTTTCAGGTGTTTACACAGCAATGGGCAGCTCACAGCAACAGTCACACACATGGGTCAGGGCTTCCTGTTCCTCCCTGTCCTCCCCCTTGTCCATCCCACTGCTCCAGCTTCTGCGCGGAGGCTGCAGGAATTAAACAAGAACTTGCACGATCACAGAGTTCTGATTTAAAAGGTGAAAACTGGCCAGCAAGGCCCCACCTGCTCTGACCCCTCTGGGGGATCAAAGGCAGCCCAGCAGTTAACGAGCAAGAGACACCACTTGCACCCCTGCCTGTGCAGGGGCCTCACTCACAGCAAATTCTCTCTGCTCAAGGTTCCCGGGCTTTAAAGATTTCTCTGTTATGGATGAAGGTGGCTTCGGGTTCCCAAAAGGAGCCAATGAGATCCCAGTGAGTGATCAGTGCAACCTCTCTGTGACGTGCTTCCCCAATCCCATAATTCAATAGGGCTGCTCCATTCTCCCAGCCAGTGGCACACAGAATGCAAAGGAGGACAAGCTCCCGGAGTGCTAAAGAAGAGCTAGGCGCGACACAGCCCTATCCCACCCCTTCGTGCCATCTAGCACACTGCTGTCAGGCCTGGAAAATGGCAAGTGAAGGTCAGAGGAGGGCAGAAGAGCTAGAGGGCCATGCCTTGCCAGGGCATCGGAGGAGAAAGGCGCTGCTTTCTCGGGGCTTCCAGGGAGCGCGTGCCCCTGCTACAGCCCTGGGCCTGCAGAGAGCACGTGGGGCAGAAGGCACCTGCATGCTGGGACAGGGTTGGGTATCCATTTACAATGCCCTGATTCCAGTCCAGGGTTGGGTGTCCATTCCTCAATGCCCAGCACTCCCTCCCCGCTCCCCGGAGGTATGGGGATGGCTTGCACAGAAACCAAGGGAGAAATCTGGCCTTTCTGCAGCAGCAGACCTTCTAGCGGTCACCGTCATGGACTGTGTGTTCGGCACAACACTCTCGCATTCAGCATCACTCGCGAGGAGCCGGCTCTCTTTGGGCCACTGCGGTTCCTGCCCTTCAGCCACTCGGCCATCCCCTCGCGGGCTTCACTCCCAGCCCCAGTACTAAGATGAACAGCAATTACACAGCTGATACATGGAGTGTCATCACTGGGCACTGCCATTAACATCACAAGGAGGCTGAATGGTGGGGAGGGGCAGGGGAGCTGACACCTCTGCAGACTAAGGGCTTGTCTACGCTGGCAATTTACAGCGCTGCAACTTTCTCGCTCAGGGGTGTGAAAAACACCCCAAGTGCAGCAAGTTTCAGCGCTGTAAAGCACCAGTGTAGACAGTGCCCCAGTGCTGGGAGCTGCGCCCCTCGTGGAGATGGTTTTTTAAGAGCGCTGGGAGGGCTCTCTCCCAGCGCTGCGCCGCGACCGCACAAGGCACGTGAAAGCGTTGCCAGTGCAGACTAACCCTAAGGCAGACACCACTGGGTCAGCGCCACTGGGATCCGGCTGGGCTATTACCTGGCTGCCACTAGGCTGGCGAACAGTCTCCTAGCCGAGTCCCAGCAGCCTCCTCCCTCTGCTGTTGCAGGTTCCCATGCACAGCGCTCCTGGGTGACTCAGCCCCAGGCCTGCAGCAGTGACAGCAGTGGTGTCAGAGCCTCTCCTGCCTCCATGCTGCAGAATTCCTCCAATGACTATCCTCCAGGCTGGAGGGATGGGACACCCAGAGCCAGGAGATGGGGAGGGACAGATACTGATGGAGGCACTGGAACAGATGCAAACTGCTGTGGGAACATGGAGGGACCCCTGCAATCAGGAAGGAGACCCCGGGGCTCAGCAGCTAAAGCTTTATTCAGGGGCTGAAGGACAGACCTTCCTTCAGAGCCAACCGATTCCACCAGCCCAAGGCATACAGAGCTCAGGATCGTGAGCTGCGCTGCTCCCAGCCCATATGCCCGCCCCTCGCTAAAGGAGCGGCCAGGGGATCCCACAACAGGGCAAGGAAGTGGACGAGAGCCTGCGCCCTGAGCTGTCTTAAGCATGATCTGGCAGTGGAACTGGGGCAGTGCTGGGCCAGCCCCACCTCCTGCTACCCACAATCCTTTGCTGTCTGGGGATGCTTTCCTTCTCAACATTTCCCCCCTCCACATAAAGCCATTTCCCAGATGGTCTGGGTGTAATGGCAGAAATAAGTAAGCAGAAAGAAAACATGCCAGCTCTGGGCTGCCTGGAATCAGGGCAAGCAGAATAAAGACCGACGGCCAGGATAAATAAATATCCTCACAGGAGTTAAAGGACAGATTAAAATAAAAACATGAAATGGAATTCTTACCCCTTGACAAATGCAGAGGGAATTGGGTTCTTTTAATCAAATGTTTGGCAGATGTATGAATTATTTATAATTCAATATTGTGTGGTTAAATGGAAAATTGAAGATGTTCACAGCTTTCTTGTCCTCAGCTCCCCACCTCCCATGAAAATTCCCCCAAATTCCTATGGAGAATAACAAGTGGGTATTACAAAGCTGGCTGGGTTCAAAGCAAGTTCCCTCAATCTACTGCTCAGGTTTCAAGGTCAGACTCACTCAATCCTCTGCTTTAAATAAATATTACAGCAGGCACATAGCACTCCTGAAGAGGTCTTTCTGCTGCTGACTCTTCTTCCCTACATTCCCTACACTCTACATTTCAGTGTTCTCGGAAATTTTGCTCCTGGAAATCTCTCTCAATCCCTATGACAGGAGATAAGTGACCTCTCTTTCTACTGCGTACGATACCAGAGAGCCCTCTATGGTGATGCTCTGTCATGGGGAGCGAATGAGATTCGGAGTGGGCATTGGGTTACCCATGTTAAAGCAAAATACACACCATGGAAAACTCAGTCAAAATACATTGGCTAAGGGAAGACCGGAAGCAAGAACCAGAGGATGGACCTAGACGCTGTAAGTTGCAAAATGTGGCTGAGGCCCCCCTGGGCAATGCCCCAGGCCCAGCCTGGCACCAGGGCCTAGAAGCCCAACCACATGGGATTCACCCTTGCAGCTATGAGGACACACCTTTTCAATTCAACACAATATACAAGCCCAACAAGCTTGCTCTGTGTGGTCCTGAGCCAGGAGAAGGCACTGATTTTCTGACGTCCTGTTACTGAAAGGGAAAGAAAAAGGAGCAGAGCCAGGCAGAGGCAAGTGACTTCCTCAACGCAGCTCAATTAGCAATCTGCAATAGCAAACAGCCATCAGAATGGTGGAAGAATGGAGGTAATTAGTCCCTTTAATGCCGATTTCAGTCTAATCTTTCACACTTAAGAAAATTGTTCCAATGATTTTCTTATTTTCAGGGGAACTCATTAAATAAGAATTAGAAACGAGATAGGATAACAGATAGGAAAATTAGTTCTGCAATGATATTATGCCAAAACATACCATCCCTGGGCTTATCAAATCCCCCACCACAACCTGCCCCCGTGGAACATCAGCACCGGAGCTGGTCACCCTGAGGATCTGAACAGCACGTCCCAGGGCTCAGCATCAAGCCAATCCATCAGGCGTGAACGTACCTAAGAGAGCCCGACCTTAACAGAGGGGCTGCTGGGCCTGCTCCCTCACTACTGCCAGCGGCTCTATGAAAAACCGCCTCAGGGATGGGACCCCTTGGAGTACAGACTACATGAACTTGGATGCACTTTGCTGAACTTTGCAACAGTTTCACACCTAGAAGTGGAATGAAATGTGGATTCTCTGAGAGATGCTGCAACTAACAGGATGTTCCCTGGCAGCAGCTCCAGCAATGCTCTGTTTCCAACTCTGCAGTGTCACTCGTGGAAGAGCTGTTCTCCTGGCAACGACTAAAACTCCTGATGACACTAAACAACAAGGAGGCTGCTCCCTGCTTTATCTGGGCTGCTCAATCCTCACACATACCACTGGACTGACCCAGCAGATCATAAACTTCACCAGTCCCCTCCTTGGCTTCACGGTGCCAAAGCTGTAAGCAGAGTTGGGCCAATATTGCATAAGCATTTTCATGAACCTGAATTTCACCCCACTCAGCAACGGGCTGGCAACACTGCAACAGCAAACAAAAGGAAATATTTCTTCACACAACGCACAGTCAACCTGTGGAACTCTTTGCTGGAGGATGTTGTGAAGGCCAAGATTATAACAGGGTTCAATAAAGAACTAGATAAGCTCATGGAGGATAGGTCCATCAATGGCTATTAGCCAGGATGGGCAGGGATGGTGTCCCTAGCCTCTGTTTGCCAGAAGCTGGGAATGGGTGACAGGGGATGGATCACTTGATGATTCCCTGTTCTGTTCATTCCCTCTGGGGCACCTGGCATTGGCCACTGTCGGAAGACAGGACACTGGGCTAGATGGAACTTTGGTCTGACCCAGTACGGCCGTTATGATGCTCTTAAGCTTGGCAGAACTGTTCAAGGTAGATGAATTCCAGCCTTCTCCTCATTAAACCAGATCCTGAGTTCTGCTCATCCAGTCAGGTAACAGACCAGATACCATGTGACCTGGGGTCCAATCAGTTACCAAACTGGTTACCAAATATGGAACTCTTGTACTGCTCACAAATGAACTACAGACCAAGAAATTATTCAGCCAATAATTACCTAAAAAAAATATAACCTGTTTGCAGGCAACATGCAGGAGGAGCCAATACCCCTGGAATGGATACAGCCTTTAATTCTAATTATGCATTTATTATTGACAAGACTCACTGGCCTTGTTCTCACAATTATTGTTATTACTAGGTGTGGGTGGCACACACAAGATGCTGCCCCTGCCCACAGAGCCTGCCCCTGCCTTGACGAGCTTACACTTGAAAACTGGCAACTCTCGATACACCTCTCACTGACCAGCAGTAGTATCACAGGGCTTCTCACTTCACTGCAGTAAACGGAGAGGCAGCAGTAATCGCTGGGGACTGGTCAGCACCTTCCACCCCACTGCACGCATACTTAACAGCTGGAGCTCAGAATCTGCACCCAGGGGGCCCACTCAGAACGGTGGAGAAAAAGCACTGCCACGGGCCTCCCCCCTCAGCAGCCCCGGGGACGCCCCGTCTGCCCTGCTGCCACGGGCCTCCCCCCTCAGCAGCCCCGGGGACGCCCCGTCTGCCCTGCTGCCACGGGCCTCCCCCCTCAGCAGCCCCGGGGACGCCCCGTCTGCCCTGCTGCCACGGGCCTCCCCCCTCAGCAGCCCCGGGGACGCCCCGTCTGCCCTGCTGCCACGGGCCTCCCCTCTCAGCAGCCCCGGGGACGCCCCGTCTGCCCTGCTGCCACGGGCCTCCCCTCTCAGCAGCCCCGGGGACGCCCCGTCTGCCCTGCTGCCACGGGCCTCTCCCCTCAGCAGTCCCCAGGGACATCCCCTCAGCCCTGCCACTGGGGTGGGAGAAGCTCCACTGGATTTTCCAAATCCTGTGAGATTAAGACCAACCCCAGTGGCATAGGGTTGGCTGCTGAACTATCTTCCCTCTCAGTCTTCGCAGAGCAGGGAGTTCCCTCTGTCCGTGTTGAGCTCCATTAGTGAAGAGAGAACCATGATGGCAAGTGAATTCTTCTCTCAGCCAGAACAGAGGAGCTCACCTGTCCCTCCGTCTAGCCATTCAGGCAGTTCCTGCCCTCAGCACCGCAGCACCCCAGCGCTAGGTTGATGGAGCACAGACCAAACTCTCACCTCCATTGGCAGGGGACAGTGATCTCCCCCAGTCCACTGGCAGAGAAGGCACACAACAGTGCACAAACCAGGCAGAGGAAGATCTGAACGAAGCTAAAGGGATTCTGGCCCCCCACCCCCGCCCCACAAACAGGGGCTGGCCCCTGGGGCAGCAAGGGGAAGGCCAGGTCCACAAGGACGCGCAAAGGCTCTGCATGTCAGTGTAACAGCTACACACATTCAAACCTGCAGACCAGAGAAATACCACGCTAATGTGAAAAGAGAAGCTGTTAGCATCCAACCCGGAAAAAAATCACATTTTTATCTACTTCCATGGACAATAAATTCATGGGCTTGAAAAGAAAAGGAAAAAAGGAAGTAAAGGCCCTGATAAATGCTGGAGGAGCAGGGCGCACATGCTGGCTCCCAAATAATCTAGGCAATAGTTTATTTTTCTCTCCAGTACCATCTTCCCAGCGTGATCTCTAGTGTCGCAGTACGATGGTTTCACCCCATTAGCCTTGCTTAAAACAGTGATCCCAGGACTGAGAGTCTTATTGCCCACATAAATCAGGAGGCTTTGAATCCGGAGCACCTTTAAATAAACAGCTGATGGAAGTAAAGTTCCGGGATCATTATTAATAGCTTTTCATTTCTGTGTCCGCTGTGCTGTGACATTCTTTCCCAGCAGAAAGCCTCCGCTTCCAACCCCCAGTACATCTGATCCCACGAGTCCTCCAGTCAGAATGAATGACTGTACCTTTGTGTTAATTGCATAGCCCGTTCCACAAACTGAATACTAATATTAACTAGCAAGAGGAGAAGAGTTCGCAGAGCGAGAGCCAGGGGACAGTTTGAAGTGACGCGCACCGTTTCCATTCCTGCCCTCTCCTGCACCTGCCACGGAGTGTGCAGCCAGCATGAAGGGAAGCAGCATTTATCCATCTGCCTGCTTCTAAGGAAGGGGAGATTCCCACTGTTCCAGAGTAAGCAGGTGCTTCAGTACACCCAGCCCCCCCACGTGGCTCTCAGTGCAGCCTGCCCCAGGGAGAGCCCTGCCACGTGGCTCTTTTCTCCATCTCACCTGCCCCTGCCCAGAAGATTCATGGGAGAGAAACTGAGGTTCTCTTTAATTCACACCCACCCTGGCTGTGCCTGAAAGGATGCTCAGCCTGGGAGAGCCAGCAGCTCCAGAACGGCCCTGCGGTGTTTGCCTGGCACTGTTCAGTCACTTTACCTGACCGGATCCAATTAATTTTTACCAGAGAGCCTCAGCCAGGGAAGGAATCGATCCCCTCAGTGGTAATTAGCAGGCTCCCCGGGAGTCACAGGCAGGCACACTGTAACCCAAAGGAGCTGAGAGCTATTAGGAACCACCATCCAAGGGCCTGCAGGCAGCAGTGACAAGCTCCACAGGGAAGAGGCCAAGCAGCTGCCCTCCTACTCCTTCCAAGAGGCCAAGGTCCCCACATAGCCTGGGCACATTCCAGCACCACATGGAGGAGGCACTGAAGTGGAGAAGCTTCACTGTCAAACAGGCACAACCCGCCCCTTCTCCTCCTCCCCATCGCACCTCAGAATCAGAGTCCTGGAGCCAAATGCAGAGAGGTGCCATGTTGTCAGAATGTCCCTTTCCTGCCACATCCCCATGGACTGTGGCTCAGAGCAGAAACCGCTGCTGTCCTTGGAGTGTGTGTCTGACCACCCCGCCCCAGCCTGGACGGAGCACAAGGGGGTCTGCATTTGGCTGGCAGCTCCATGACCCCAAATAGATGCAGTGACGCTCAGCTACCCAGGACTGACAGGCCAAGATCAGTGGCCCTCGGTACCAGTAACTAACAGACCATCCAGGGCAGACCTCCCCGACAGAACTGACTGTACTCTCTGCTGCAAACTCAAGGCAAAGAGTCTTCTCAGGACAGGTACTTATTGCAGCTCTGCAGGGACCCTGACCACTCGAGAGGGGACCCAAGGCAGCACACTCCAACCCCCAAGCCCACCAGCACCATTGTGATGTCACATTACAACATTATGAGATCACATCAGCCCAAAGAGGAGAGCCAGGCAGTTTCAAGTACAGTTGCCAAAGTGGTGCATGAGCCCCCTCACATGAGCTCTGGTCTGTGCAGGACTCGAGAGGTCTGCGGGGAGCAGGCAGCAACTCTGAGTTTACGGCTTCGCTGCTTGTTCTCTACCAGGCCCAGCTCGCATCAAGATGCTCTGTAACGAAGCACTGATGGGGTGTAACAGGCCGACATGGTAGGAAGAGCCAACATGTCATCATCAGAGTAACCTCCCCCATGCAGCATGGAGACTGCGATTCTGGCCCAGCTGCGTCCAGGCAAGCCCCACGTAGATCAACACAGATGGAGCACAAAATTCGGGGAGGACTTTAAGAGAGAAGAAAGGATTAAACTTTTTAATTTCTCTGCTGATTTCCTCAAGCTCTTCCCCAGCTGCAGGGTCAGAATCACAGGCAGCTCAATGAACTAGCCGTGCACAGTGGCATCTGTGTGACTGGCTGACCCAGCACCAGGGGTCTGTGTGCATTATCCTGCAGTCCAGCACACAGTGTCAGAGCACCACTCACCAGGGCCTCCCTACCAAAGGGTGCGGCTTCTCCCTCCATTCCCTCTCCAGCTCTGTTTGCAGACTGGTTACTGTTCAGTGGCCACCTAAGACTTTCTAGCTGAGAAAGTACAGTTGAGCTCTACGCATGCAAGATCAGACCCAACCTTGTACAGCAGGAAATGCTGCTTTCCTCCCTTCCAGATGCTCAACAGTCCAGCAAAACACCAGCTCTTAGCAGAGATCAAAGGTGCAAAACTGCAGCTGAAAGGAGAATGTTTCTGAAGGTTCAGAGCTGGTGAACGAAGCATTAGAACAGATCCTCTACGCTACGGGGACATCCCTGCAAGGGAAGATGTGATTGTAGCATAGATAGGCCTGTTTGTGCTAGCTGTAATCTAGCTAGCACAGGTAAGATAGCAGTGTAGACATGGCTAGTAGATTTCTGCACAGGCTAGCAACCCAAGTGCGTACCAAGGGTACATCGTCTACACAGCAATAAAGACCAGGGGTAGAGAGTCTCAGTGCCCGGGTCAACTGACTCAGGCTCATGGGACTTTGCACTGCAGGGCTAAAAACGGTGAGACGGTTTGGGCTCTGAAACCTGACGAGGGGGGCAGGGTTTCCGCCCCTAGACTCCAGCCCAAGCTTGACATCTGCCCTGCAGCATAAGCCCCACAAGCCCAAGTCAGCTGACCAAAGCTCTGAGCTTTGCTGTGTAGACGTGGCAGGCTTGTACTCGGGTGGCTAGCCTGTGACGCTACATCCACACTACTCGGTACTTGGGTGACCTAGATGTAAACTAGCACAGACAGGCCTATCTCTGCTACACACACACCTTTGTTACGAAGAAAAGGAGCATCCTACGTGGCTTTAGCTTAACACTTGCTACCAGGCCACCAGTATGATGAGAAAGGGAGACTGGGAGCTCTGGGAACAGCCACTGCGCCCTGCGCAAGTGGCAGGAGACCAGTTCATGAGTCCTTAACCACGCACAAATATTTGGAGCTTTGGTGCTGACTCTGCCACAGAGGATGCCAGGATAGCCATAGGACACAGAGCTGGGCCTAGTGCAGCTGCTGCTGGACAGTGGGTAACAAATCCCTCCGCTGCGCAGTCCAGATGCCAGCGAAGCATGCGGCTCTGCTCCCTCCAATCCACAAGCTTTGAAGGGCCTTTGCTGGCGCAGCTGCACAGAGCTGAAACTTCAGGGCTTTGTCTGCAATTCTAACGTTATCAAACAGCTAGAGAGGGACACCGGGAGGGAAGAGCCAGTGGAGCAGCCCAGGGATCAAAGGCAAGAATGAGCAAGACAGACTGTGATGTAGTGAGAGGGAGAGCAGGGAAGCAAACAAAATGTGAGAGAGAGAACAAAGCCAGGGAGAGTCATGCGTGTATGTTGATGAGTGGGACTGTGTACCATAGAATCACAGAACTGGAAGGGACCTCGAGAGTTCATCTAGTCCAGTCCCCTGCACTCAAGGCAGGCCTAGACCATCCCTGACAGGTGTCTGTCCAACCTGCTCTTAAAAAATCCCCAATGATGGAAATTCCACCACCTCCCTAGGCAATTTATTCCAATGCTTAACCACTCTGACAGTTAGGAAGTTTTTCCTAATGTCCAACCTAAACAGCCCTTGCTGCAATTTAAGTCCATTGTTTTTTGTCCTGTCCTCAGAGGTTAAGAACAGTTTTTCTCCCTCTCCTTGTAACAACCTTTTATGTACTTGAAAACTGTTCTCATGTCCCCTCTCAGTCTTCTCTTCTCCAGACTAAACAAACCCAGTTTTTTCAATCTTCCCTCATAGGTCATGTTTCTAGATCTTTAATTATTTTTGTTGCTCTCCTCTGGACTTTCAGGAAACATGTGGACAAATTGGAGAAATGTGGCGCCCAGAACTGGACACAATACTCCAGTTGAGGCCTAATTATAGAATCATAAAATATTAGGGTTGGAAGAGACCTCAGGGGGCCATCTAGTCCAATCCCCTGATCAAAGCAGGACCAACACCAATGAAATCATCCCAGCCAGGGCTTTGTCAAGCCGGGCCTTAAAAATCTCTAAGGAAGGAGATTCCACCACCTCCCCAGGTAACCCATTCCAGTGCTTTACCACCCTCCTAGTAAATAGTTTTTCCGAATATCCAACCTAGACCTCTCCACTGCAACTTGAGACCATTACTTCTTGTTCTGTCATCTGCCATCACTTAGAACAGCCAAGCTCCATTCTCTTTGGAACCCCCCTTCAGGTAATTGAAGGCTGCTATCAAATCCCCCCTCACTCTTCTCTTCTGCAGACTAAAAAACCCCAGTTCCCTCAGCCTCTCCTCGTAAGTCATGTGCCCCAGCCCCCTAATGGTTTTCATTGCCCTCCTCTGGACTCTCTCCAATTTGTCCACATCCTTTCTGTAGCGGGAGGACCAAAATTGGACGCAATACTCCAGGTGTGGCCTCACCAATGCCGAATAGAGGGGAATAATCACTTCCCTCAATCTGCTGGCAGTGCTCCCACTAATACAGCCCAATATGCCGTTGGCCTTCTTGGCAACAAGGGCACACTGCTGACTCATATCCAGCTTCTCGTCCACGGTAATCCAAGGTCCTTTTCTGCAGAACTGCTGCTTAGCCAGTCAGTCCCTAGCCTGTAGTGGTGCACAGGATTCTTCCTTCCTAAGTGCAGAACTCTGCACTTGTCCTTGTTGAACCTCATCCGATTTCTTTTGGCCCAATCCTCCAATTTGTCTAGGTCACTCTGGACCCTATCTCTACCCTCCAGCATATCTACCTCTCCCCCCAGTTTAGTGTCATCTGCGAACTTGCTGAGGGTGCAATTAACCCCATCATCCAGATCATTAATAAAGATGTTGAACAAAACTGGCCCCAGGACCGACCCCTGGGGCACTCCGCTTGATACCAGCTGCCCACTAGACACTGAGCCGTTGATCACTACCCGTTGAGCCCAACAATCTAGCCAGCTTTCTATCCACCTTACAGTCCATTCATCCAATCCATACTTTTTTAACTTGCTGGCAAGAATACTGTGGGAGACTGTATCAAAAGCTTTGCTAAAGTCAAGATATATCACATCCACTGCTTTCCTCATATCCACAGAGCCAGTTATCTCATCAAAGAAGATCAATCAGGTTAGTCAGGCATGACTTGCCCTTGGTGAATCCATGTTGACTGTTCCTGATCACCTTCCTCTCCTCCAAGTGCTTCAAAATAGATTCCTTGAGGACCTGCTCCATGATTTTGCTGAGGACTGAAGTGAGGCTGACTGGTCTGTATTTCCCCGGGTTCTCTTTTTTCCCTTTTTTAAATATGGGCACTATATTTGCCTTTTTCCAATCATCCGGGACCTTCCCCGATTGCCAAGAATTTTCAAAGATAATGGCCAATGGCTCTGCAATCACATCAGCCAACTAATCAGTGCAGAGTAGAGCAGAAGAATTACTTCTCGTGTCTTGCTTACAATACTCCTGCTAATACATCCCAGAATGATGTTTTCTTTTTTTGCAACAGTGTTACGGTGTTGACTCATATTTAACTTATGGTCCACTATGATCCCCAGATCCCTTTCCGCAGTACTCCTTCCTAGGCAGTCATTTCCCATTTTGTATGTGTGCAACTGATTGTTCCTTCTTAAGTGGAGTAATTTCCATTTGTCCTTATTGAATTTCATCTTATTTACTTCAGACCATTTCTCCAGTTTGTCCGGATCATTTTGAATTTTAATCCTATTCTCCAAAGCACTTACAACCCCTCCCAGCTTGGTATCATCCGCAAACTTTATAAGTGTACTCTCTATGCCATTATCTAAATCATTGATAAAGATATTAAACAGAACCGGACGCAGAACTGATCCCTGCAGGACCCCACTTGTTATGCCCTTCCAGCATGACTGTGAACCACTGATAACTACTCTCTAGGAACGATTTTTCAACCAGTTATGCACCCACCTTATAGTAGCTCCATCTAGGTTGCATTTCCCTAGATTGTTTATGAGAAGGTCATACGAGACAGTACCAAAAGCCTTACTAAAGTCAAGATATACCACATCTACTGCTTCCCCCTTATCTACAAGGCTTTTATGTGTGTGTGCGCATGTGTACATGTGAGTGAAGAGAGAGCGTGCGAGTGTTGTGACTGGCATATGCACAGCCTCCCCGGTTGTGACACAGCCCTGCCACAGCCAGACCCGCTTGCAGCCCTACACTGCTTAACACAGGAGGCTGCTGGGGATGGAGGGTGGTACCAATATCCTCAGTATCCGTTAACACTCCTAGGTTTTATCTACACCAGGACTTTCTGGCAAAGGTCTCCCCACCATTACTAGCTCCAGCACAGGGCTGAAGGGAGGATGGCCAGGCAGGGCTCCAGGTGTGTAACCCAGCTCTCCGAGCACTGTCAGAGACATGGTGGCAGAAAGGTCGGACGCTGCATCTGCGTTAGCGATGCTTCTGCCAAAATCACCAGGTAGAGCCAGCATTGACACACCAGGCTGGGAGCCCAGCACCAGCGTGACCAGGGTGGGTGGGGGACAGCTCCACACACAGTCTCCAGCTGAACCAGAGACTTGTGCACTATACCCTAACCACTCAGGAAGATTTAAAACCTAACCACACACACCTGCGAATAGTCACATTCACACTGAACCAGCCATCCCAAAACCTCCATCCTTCTGAACCACTTTTGGCCCCAACGAACGGCATTACTGCACAGCCCCATGTCATTTACCTACACGAACTCAATGCTGCCCGTGCTGTCGAACTGGTGTGGTCTGTATGCACGCTCGCATACGTCTGCACATGGAGCTGGAAGTGGGATTCTCAGCTCCAGGCAACACACCCATCCTAGCGCTCACCCAGCTAGCACGACAAACAGAACGCAGCCACGGCACCACAAGCAGCGGGAGGGGCTAGCTCCCCTGAGAGCATGCCCATCAGAGACCCCAGGTACACGCTCGGGGCGGTTAGCCCCTCCTGCCTCCCGCGTTGTCGTGGCTACAGTCTATTTGAAGCATGCTGGCTGGATGAGCACTAGTACTCCCAGCTGCGAGCGTACACTTCCCACACACGCTCCCAGCGTCCCACTTGCCCATGTACACAGACTCGCCTAGCTTTGTTCTCTCTCGCATACTTCCTTTGCTTCCCTGCTCTCCCTGTCACTACATCACTGTCTCCTTTGCGCACTCTTCCCTGGGCTGCTCTCCCCTCCCCAGCTGCTTTGGTGATACCCTTAGAACTCACAAACAAAACGCCAAGATCTCTGCTCTGTGGCCCTTCAAAGCCCTGCGCACCGGTGGGAGCAGCCCCACGCACACTCTGCCGGAGACACAGAACTGTCCCCAGAGGCTTGTTTCAGGCCCCCGCCAGTCCCCAACACCATCAAGAGGCTCAGTCCTCTCCTCCGGATTGCTCAGCATCGCGGACAGTGCTAGAGCTGCCTCGTTCTCCAGCGAGCAGCCCCTGGATGCGGAGCAGCCGGCTTCAGCTGGGCCTGGGCAAGCCTGAGACAGGCTGCAGCGGGTGTTCTCCTGGATCTCCAGCTGGTCAGCACCTGGCTCCTGCAGGAGAGCTGTGGTGCTGCTGCCAACTGCAACTGGCCAAAAGGTCACGTGCCTGCTCCCGAGCCAGGCCTGTGACCCCACACGTGACTACCCAAGTCAGGCTACCGAGCGGCAAAGCCATCCGCCCCAAAAATGCTGCAGCAGGTACAAAACACAGCAGTGCATCTGCTCAGCGCCACAGGTCCCTGTGAGCGCAGAGCCACCGTGCTCCCCTCCCGGCACTGGCTGCCCGCTCAGGGAAGATTCTAGTTCAAGGTCTGTGTCCTGAGTTTCACAGATCTCTGTGGGCTCAGCCCTAATTCACCGAGTGACCATCTCTCCCTCTCCAGCCATGACCCCCCCATGCCAGCTGTGTTCCGTCAGAGCAACGAGACTGTCACCAGGCAGGGGACGCTTAAATGCAAAGGGGAGGCTTAATTGCGGATGATACTAAACTGGGAGGAGTGGTAGATACGCTGGAGGGGAGGGATAGGATACAGAAGGACCTAGACAAATTGGAGGATTGGGCCAAAAGAAATCTGATGAGGTTCAATAAGGATAAGTGCAGGGTCCTGCACTTAGGACGGAAGAACCCAATGCACCGCTACAGACTAGGGACCGAATGGCTAGGCAGCAGTTCTGCGGAAAAGGACCTAGGGGTGACAGTGGACGACAAGCTGGATATGAGTCAGCAGTGTGCCCTTGTTGCCAAGAAGGCCAATGGCATTTTGGGATGTATAAGTAGGGGCATAGCGAGCAGATCGAGGGACGTGATCGTTCCCCTCTATTCGACACTGGTGAGGCCTCATCTGGAGTACTGTGTCCAGTTTTGGGCCCCACACTACAAGAAGGATGTGGATAAATTGGAAAGAGTCCAGCGAAGGGCAACAAAAATGATTAGGGGTCTAGAGCACATGACTTATGAAGAGAGGCTGAGGGAGCTGGGATTGTTTAGTCTGCAGAAGAGAAGAATGAGGGGGGATTTGATAGCTGCTTTCAACTACCTGAAAGGGGGTTCCAAAGAGGATGGCTCTAGACTGTTCTCAATGGTAGCAGATGACAGAACGAGGAGTAATGGTCTCAAGTTGCAATGGGGGAGGTTTAGATTGGATATTAGGAAAAACTTTTTCACTAAGAGGGTGGTGAAACACTGGAATGCGTTACCTAGGGAGGTGGTAGAATCTCCTTCCTTACAGGTTTTTAAGGTCAGGCTTGACAAAGCCCTGGCTGGGATGATTTAACTGGGACTTGGTCCTGCTTTGAGCAGGGGGTTGGACTAGATGACCTTCTGGGGTCCCTTCCAACCCTGATATTCTATGATTCTATGATTCTATGAAAGCTCAGCTCTGAGCCACAGCTACCCTCCGTAGGGTCTGTGCGGACAGACAGCCCCCCCACACGCACACAAATCCTAGAAATTAAACAAGCCATTTCCCCCATAGGCTGGGAGAGAGAGAGAGACAGAGACTGTCATTATTATTTCTATTTATAAACACTTGGGAGTGCCAGATAGCACAGTGATGGGGCCAGACAAGAACAAGGAGAGAGAACTGCAGTACAGCCTCGGAGCATGCACGTGGGCAATGCATGAACTTCCTTGGAGCGTGGGGATAGGCCCTGAGCCCCCACCCCACCTCCACAGGCCAGAGCTTTGCTCAGAGTGCCTGGTTGCTGCTGAGGTCTGCATCATATGGTCCCAGCCTTCCCATCACTTTCATTTAGCAGCGAGCATGGCTCTCCACAGCGAGGGCAGCACCTGTCCAAACCCAAACTTAGCTCTCCCTGGCCTGTCCGGGAAACCCAGAGGAGATTTTCTGGATCGCAAGGCAGCCCAGGGACTGGAGCAGCCATGCCATGCAGTGTGTCCATGGAGCTCTGCGTTTGGCTGCAGACTGGATGCATGGGCCAGCAGAGAGTAAAAGATCCAATCATACGGGTAAGCAGCCACAGCCGATTCCAAATAAATGCAGGGATTTGTCTGGTGATCCTGGGTCAGATCCTCAGCTGGGGTCAATGGGTGCAGCTCCCCCGGAGACGCCAGACTGACGCTGATACCCATTGTGTCTATGTGTAGCCCGGACCCCACCTCACTAACCCATCAGGAAAGACTCTGGCAATGAGACTAGCTGCTCTCCCGGACACAGGCACCGCCTGCCCCAGGGCAGTCTGGGAGCATTCTGTGCTGACATGCTCTGCACCGTCCTCTTGTGCTGATCGCGTGTCACGGAGTGTGAGGGAGTCCAGGCCCTGCACCCCTCTTCCTGGGATTCACTGAGACTCTCAGCCAGCCAGTAAAACAGAAGGTTTATTGGACAACAGCAACACAGTCCAAAACAGAGGTTGTGGATACAACCAGGACCCCTCAGTCAAGTCCTTCTGGGGGAGCAGGGAGCTTAGACCCCAGCCCTGGGGTTCCCTGCGTTCCATACCCAGCCCAAAACTGAAACCAAAACCCCTCCAGCAGGCTCCCTCCTGCAGCCTTTGTCCAGTTTCCTGGGCGGAGGTGTTACCTCTCCCTCCCCCTCCCGGCTCAGGTTACAGGCTCTCAGGTCTCCCATTGAAACTCCCCTGCCACATTCCCAGGTCAACACTCCCCCCTCCCTGCTGTGTCCCATCTCTCCCCCCTTCGAGACTGAACTGAGCGGGGTCATTCTGACCAGTGACCTGGGGAAGTTCACGGTCCCCTCTCCGGGACACCGCATCCACTATCAGGTTGGCACTTCCCTTCACGTGGACCACGTCCATGTCGTAATCCTGCAGGAGCAGGCTCCACCTCAGGAGTTTGGCGTTGGCTCCTTTCATCTGGTGCAGCCAGGTCAGGGGAGAGTGGTCGGTGTACACGGTGAAGTGTCGCCTGAAGAGATAGGGCTCTAGTTTCTTGAGGGCCCACACCATGGCCAGGCACTCCTTCTCGATGCCGCGTAGTGTTGCTCCCAGGGTAGCAACTTCTTGCTCAGGTACACGATGGGGTGTTTCTCCCCCTTTTCATCCTCCTGCCTTAACACCGCCCCCAGTCCCGTGTCTGAGGCGTCGGTGAACACCACAAAGGGCTTGTCAAAGTCTGGGTTTGCCAGAACTGGGCCACTGACCAGAGCCTCCTTCAGCGCCCGGAAAGCCTCCTGGCACTGCTCGGTCCAGACCACCTTGTCTGGCTTCCCCTTCTTGCATAGCTCAGTGATGGGGGTGGCTATGGCGCTAAAGTGGGGCACAAATCTTCGGTAGTATCCTGCCATCCCAATAAAGGCTTGGACCGGCTTTTTGGTGTAGGGAGCGGGCCAGTCTCTGATCACCTCCACCTTGGCTGGTTCCGGCTTTAGGCGGCTGCTCCCCACCCGATGGCCCAGGTAAGATACTTCAGCCATCCCCACCTTGCACTTCTCCGCTTTTACAGTCAGCCCAGCCCCCTGGAGTCGGTCCAGCACTTGTCTAACCTGGGACACATGGTCCTCCCAGGTCTGGCTAAAGACACAGATGTCATCAATATATGCCACTGCAAATCTCTCCATCCCCCTCAATAGCTGATCCACCAGGCGCTGGAAGGTGGCCGGCGCTCCCTTGAGGCCGAAAGGCAGGGTCAGGAACTCAGAGCCCCAGAGGGGTGATAAAGGCTGATTTCAGCCGGGCATCTGCATCCAACGGCACTTGCCAGTAGCCCTTTGTAAGGTCCATGGTGGTAAGGTACCGAGCTCCTCCCAGCTTGTCTAGGAGCTCGTCAGGCCTGGGCATGGGGTAGGCATCAGATACAGTGATGGCACTGAGCTTCCGATAGTCCACACAGAACCGGACCGACCCGTCCTTTTGGGGGACCAGCACCACCGACGAGGCCCAAGGGCTGGCAGATGGCTGGATCACCCCCAAAGCCAGCATGTCCCGGACCTCTCTTTCCAGGTCCTGAGCAGTTTTCCTTGTGACTCAGAAGGGGGAGCATCTTATCAGCAGGTGCGACCCTGTCTGCACCCGGTGGACAGTCAGATTAGTGCGTCCAGGCTGGCTGGAAAACAGCTGTCGGTACGGATGCAGCACCCCCCTGACCTCAGCTTGCTAGGCAGGGGTTAGCTGATCTGAGAGGGGAATTGTTTCCAGGGGGGAACCAGCTCTGGTCCCAGGGAATAGATCTACGAAAGGGTCATCTCCCTGCTCCTCCCACTGTCCACACACGGCCAACACCACATTCCCCCTGGCATAATATGGCTTCATCATATTCACATGGTACACCCGGCGGTGGTGCACCCGGTTCGACAGCTCCACCACATAGTTTACCTCATTGAGCTGCTTGACAATCTTGAAAGGGCCCTCCCAGGTGGCCTGTAGTTTGTTCTTTCTCACGGGGATGAGAACCATCACTGGATCCCCGGTGGTGTAGGTGGTCATACCGGACCTTCTGCTTCTTCTGGGCTCTGGCCAGATTCTCCCTGGCCAGGTCCATGAGTTCAGCCAGTCTCTCTCAGAAGATCAGGACATACTCCACCACTGACTCTCCATTGGGAGTGGCCTTCCCTTCCCACTCGTCTCTCATCAGGTCCAGAGGGCCCCTTACCCTCCTTCCATATAACAGTTCGAAAGGCGAAAATCCGGTAGACTCCTGGGGCACCTCCCTGTACGCGAACAGCAGGTGAGGTAAGTACTTGTCCCAGTCCTGCGGGTGCTGGTTCATAAAGGTTTTCAGCATCATCTTTAGCGTCCCATTGAACCTCTCCACCAGCCCATTGGACTGGGGGTGATACGCTGAGGCCCAGTCGTGCCGGACCCCACATTTCTCCCACAAGCACCGGAGCAGGACCAACATGAAGTTGGAGCCTTGGTCTGTCAAGACTTCCTTGGGGAATCCCACTCTGCTGAAAATGGTCAGGAGCGCATCTGCACGGTGTCTGCTTCAATGGAAGCTAAGAGCACTGCCTCGGGGTAGCAGGTGGCGAAATCTACCACCACCAGAATGTATTTCTTCCCTGACCGGGTCATCTTGCTCAGAGGCCCCATGATGTCCATGGCCACCTTCTGGAAAGGCTCCTCTATGATGGGCAAAGGTCTCAAAGCCGCTTTCCCCTTGTCCCGTGCCTTCCCCACCCTCTGACAGGGGTCACAGGATCGGCAATACTGCCGGACGGTGGTAAAGACCCCGGGCCAGTAAAAGTTCTGTAGCAACCTCTGCCGGGTGCGCCAGATTCCCTGGTGCCCTGAGAGGGGGATGTCATGGGCCAGGTACAGGAGCTTGCGGCGATACCTCTGGGGGACCCCCAGCTGCCTCCTGATCCCACAGGACTCTACTTCCCCTGGGGGACCCATTCTCGGTACAGGAACCCCTTCTCCCACAGGAACCTCTCCTGGCAACCTCTCATCATGGTCCGTACCACACTGAGGTCGGCCAGGTCCCTGAGCTTCCGCAAGGAGGGATCTTTCCTCAACTCGGCCTGGAACTCAGCGGCTGGGGAAGGGATGGGGCCCAGTTCCCTCTCACTGGCCGGGTCGGAGGCCACAGCCTCTCTGAGCCGTGCCCCTCGGCGCTCCCTCCCCACCAGGGTAGGGTCCTGCGCCTCCGGTGTGGTACCCTCCCTGAGGTTGGGGAGCAGTGCCCCTCGCCGGCTCTGGCTACGGGTCACAACCAGGGTGGTCTGGGGCTTGCTTGGCCAGTCCTCTAGGTCTCCCCCCATCAAAACCTCAGTCGGCAAATGGTGGTGCACCCCCACATCCTTGGGGCCCTCCTTGGCCCCCCATTTCAGGTGTACCCTTGCCACAGGCACCCTAAATGGGGTCCCGCCCACCCCCATCAGGGTCAGGTAGGTGGTGGGCACCACCCGATCTGGGGCCACCACCTCGGGCCGGGCCAGCGTCACCTCCGCCCCCGTATCCCTGTATCCATTGACCTTCCTCCCATCCACCTCCAGGGGAACAAGGCACTCTCTCCGTAGGGACAGGGATCGGGTCATCCAAGCGATCCCTCTCCTCCAACTGGGCAATCAGCTGTTCCTTGGTGGACCTCCCAATGCGCAGCCCCCTCTGCCTGCACAGCTCCACCAGGTTGCTCTTAAGGCGTTTAGCATACATCTCCCTGCTGGCCACTCGCAGGCCTGGGCAACTTTCCACAGTTTCCAGGAAGAACCCCTCGTGTGCCTTCTTGAGGTCACCACCTCTTTGCCAGGGTCGAGCTGCAGACTCCTCCGCCCCTGGGACCGCTCGCTGCAATCCCCCGGGGGACCCTGTTACTGCAAAAGTCCTTCTCTCTGGTCACACACTCCCAGGGGTTAACCGCCCCCTGAAACTGTCTCTCTCTGAATCTTCAGCACGCCTGGTCCCCGTCAATCCCCCTTCGTTTTACTGTTCCCCAGTCACTTACTGCAGGAAGCGCTGTTCACGGGGTGCAGTACATCCCACCGCTGCCACCAGTTGTCACGGAGTGTGGGGGAGTCCAGGCCCTGCACCCCTCTTCCTGGGATTCACTGAGACTCTCAGCCAGCCAGTAAAACAGAAGGTTTATTGGACAACAGGAACACAGTCCAAAACAGAGCTTGTCGATACAACCAGGATCCCTCAGTCAAGTCCTTCTGGGTGAGCAGGGAGCTTAGACCCCAGCCCTGGGGTTCCCTGTGTTCCTCCATCCAGCCCCAAACTGAAAACTAAACCCCCCAACAGGCTCCCTGCTGCAGCCTCTGTCCACATTCCTGGGAAGAGGTGTCACCTCCCCCTCCAGGCTCAGGTGACAAGCTCTCAGGTCTCCCATCCCCAGGGCACATTCCCAGGTCAACACTCCCCCCTTCCTGCTGTGTCACACCGCGCCTACCACTCAAAAACACTAACTGCAGCCAGGCCCCCAAACACTGTCCCGCAATGCAGAGTCAGGGCTGGAAGTCACCTCGAAGCCCATGCTCCCAGGACCAGCAGTAGGCAGGTTCCAGGAGTCCTGGAAAGTGCGGGTGCAGCAATGGCTGTCGGGCACTGTGCTGGCAGAACTGTGAGGGGCGCCCGGATGCCAGAGCAGGGCAGGAGGTGCGAGACAAGGACTGCAGGGAGAATGCTGACCATGTCCACAAGGATATTTACTGGAAAGAGACAGCAGTAGGCTGTGGATAATTCCCATCCCCTCTTGCTCAGCATTCTGAGAAGCAGAGTCTTTTGGATCTTGGGATGTGAGCTGATGTCTCCTGTCTTGCAATGGCCCCAATGTCGTCAGCTCTAACAAAAGCACACTGGCACATGGACCCAAACCCTGTTCGCCAGTTCTGAATTGAAGGTCCAGGGGTCAGTCTCTGCCAGACACCAGCCTCTCTCCAAACGAGCCTGTCAATGGCTTATTAGGACAGAGTTCTTAAGTGCGCCTCTGTCACTGCTCTGTAGTTTGAGCCCATTCAGAGAGCTTGCACTCAGCTTTCTGTGCCTCAGAAATGCCGAGCAATGCCAAGGGGTGGAAATAGCAGCATGGTCTGCCAGCACAGCGGCTAGCTCTCTAGACAGAGCTACAGTGCCAGACTCCACAACTTCAGCTCCAAACTATGTGCTCCATCCTGCCTCAACTAATCCTTCTTCTGGGCCTGCTCCATATGCTCCCCAGAGAGGCGCTCACATCCCATGCACACCACACCACACCCACAGGGAGTGCTCGCACCCCATGCACACCCGTTCCATGGGGAGCGCTCACACCCCATGCACACCCACAGGCAGCACTCACACCCCATGCACATCTGCACCACGCCCACAAGTAGTGCTCACACCCTGTGCATACCCATGAAGAGCACTCGCACCCCATGCACGGCCACGGGCAGTGCTCGCACCCCATGCACATTACACACATCCACAGCCCCAGGAAGCCAGGATGCATCGGAGCCAGCCTGAAGGACCAGCCCAAGTCCAGGCTGTGGTGATAAAGCAGGGAAGGGGCACTGGGGTGAGGTGCACACAGAGCTTAGTGAGGCGCACACACAGCTTAGTGGGACTGGCACAACCTTCACCTGGCCTGTTTGAGGACCAGAGTTCAAGTCTCACCTCTGACTGTCCCTTGCAAATTAATACATTAATTGGCATGTCAGCCTGTGTATGAAATGAGGAAAAGCAGCTCCCTCTGCTGGTGCATGAGATGCAGGGAAAGGGCCCATGGCCTCCTTGAAAAGTCCAAAACTCATAGCTCCTCAGCAAGAGATTGGGGTGAAGAAATGCAAGAACCTGCCCTGTCAGCTGCAGGTGCCCCCAGGGCCAAATGGCAAGGCCTGGAGCAAGGAGTTGCTCTGTGCCCATGTGCCTGATGGGTACTCAGTTTCCTGAAGCATACTTGGCCAAGCAGCAGACGGCTGCTGCTGCGCAGGGCACCATGGGGCAGATCTGGGAGCACGAACACAGCACAGAAGGGCCTTTTATTATGAATGTCCTGGCTGCAGAAGGGGAGACACAGCAGAGGAGCAGGGAGATCACGCCCTGGCTCTTCCATCAGCAATGCTGGAAGAGAAGTTTTGCCCAGAAAGGCACCATGACCCAACAGAAGCATCAGAGTCACAGGAAGGATTTTATAAACACTTCCCAAACCTGGAGCAGAGAGGTCATTCCCGACATTCTACGGCATCTGTTTAACTACGATGGAACCCAACCTGTTATTTCCCTATGAAATCCAACAGGACATTTTGACAAGGGAGAAGCCCCCCACAAGGGGTTAAAGGGACATGCTCAACATAACCCCCCAGTGCTTCCCTGCTACTGTTACAACCAGCCCCCAGACTCTGACAACAGGAGAGGAAAGAAACCTCTCCCCCACTACTCACTTTTGTGCTCATGGCAGGCATGGCTGGAGCCAGCATCACTGGGGCCCTGCACGCCAGGCGAAGTGTCTCCCTGTTTGTCTGGAAGTCTCACACAGCAACAAGGCAGAGAAAGCATTTCTAGATGACTGGAAAACCAGGAAAACTGGCAGGGGGGTCCAGGAGCATGGGGCCCTGGGAGGAAGCTCAGCAGGGCCAGTTGGAGGAATAGGGTCTGACGCTATTTTTAACTCATGTTCTGAAACTGGCTCCCTTCCAAGTGCTGCTGGTTTAGGTGTGACAGGCGCACTGGCCTGAGGGAGGAGAGCATGGGAAGCAGGAGAGTTGGGCTGCAAGACATCCCCCGGGGGAGGGACACACTCACAGCTGGGGTGCAGTCGCCAGTGACAGGGATCACTGAAAACCAGCGGTGCAGATTTGGGACTCCAGGAAGCAGCTGCCATAGGAACGGGGGCAGATAATCCCCAATGCCATCTCTCAGATGGCTGAAAACACTTGCTGGGGAATGCATGCTGCACAAGAGGAAGGGAAATGGGGGTGAAGGACAAGAGAGCCCCCCCAAGCCCAGCTGCTCTGGAGCTTACCCACAAGCAGGGGCATTCGCTTCCACGCTCAGGCCCCCTCAGACTATAAAGGAGCCTCCCTCCCAGTCTGTCATGGGGAAGAGGCATGACAGGCCAAGGGCCCGGTCCACAGGGGCAGCAGTCTCCCCAGGGGTAAAGCAAGGGAAGGGAGAGACCCTCGAGTCAGCATGCTCTTCTGGGCCGGTGATAGACTCAACCCTTGGGCCTGCCTGTCGCTATTCACTCAGACCTCCCAAGGGCCAGACAGACGGACTCAAACCACCAGAGAGAAGCCAGCATCCTGGAAAGAGCCTGGAGCCAGGAGCTGCAGGTGGCAGGGGACATGGGGGCCTCTCTCTTCACAGGCTTCAATTGCTTCTGCCTCCCCTGCTCCCACCGCACTCCTGGGATCATTCTCCTCTCCACAAGTCTGAGGCCTCCCTTCCAGGCTCCTGTCTCCCAGGGCCACCCCTGGCCCGCTGCCCGCGCCCCCAGCTGTGGAAGCCAGTTTCTGCAGGCTGCGGCTCACTTGCCCAGGCCATGCTTACCACAGCCCAGTAGAGGAGGGAGGGGAAGAGGGACCAGTGGGCTGGAACAAGCTGCTCGCCTCTGCAGGGGGGCTGACGCTGCTCAAGCACACAGTGAGAGCCCAGGCTGCATGCTCACCCAGAGCAGGGCTCTGGTGGTTTCTGGCTGACAGAGGTTTATCCCTAGAAGAGAACTACCAGGCCCCTGTCAGTGCCAAGGGTGCACAGGTCCCGCGCTGGGCTCCCTGCTTAACACCCTGAGGTCGTATTGTAAGCCGAGCCTCGGGGAAGCTCCACAGCCGTTCATTTTCTCCTCCAGCTGCTGCTGCTGCCATGCTGGGGCACGTGTGTCTGTCTGCGTAGGTCTGTCTGTGCAGGTCTGTCTGGGCACCTCAGTCCACTTGGATCTGCATGCGTGTCTCTGCCCACGTCTACACGCTCCTCTGCTAAAGTCGGTTTGGTTATTTGGACACTGCTGTTACTGGCTGAGCCGTTTCTATGGTGACACCCTTCACTGCATGGGATTGGCTGGTTTTCGAAGCGCTGAAGGCATGTGGTCATCAGCAACTTCAGGTGAGTTGAGGCCCCCAGGTTCCCAGTCACCTACCGTCATTAACTTTGCCAGCTGCAGTTAATTAGGGTGAGATTAAGGAAGAGCTCCCAGCACTGACAGTGGAGCTGGCAGTGGAACGAGGCGAAACTAACCAGAGAAGAGAGTTGGGGGTGGGGGCACAAAATCCCTTTCCTTAAACTCTGTGGATGTGTCTGGGGCTGGAGGGGAAACGACAACAGAACAACAGCGAGGGGGCCGGGCAGAAAGAGACCAGGCACGTGCAACAGCAATCACCTGGCTCTGCAGCGACGAACAACCTCGCACACAGCTCGAGTGGCCAGTAACCCACAGCAATGGCCTCTGGGCCTGGTGATCCCTTGTGCAGCACAGAACCTGCCCCAGGCTCGTCCCTGCCAATTATCTCTGTTCTCATGTGTCACGGGAGTCCCCGGGCGATGCTCTGGAACTGCTCCCTGCGAAGCCAGGCAGGACTCTGGGGAAGTCTCCTCTCTGAGAGCAGCCTGTCTGCAGGACACACAGCTCACACAGCTTCCACCTTCCTGGGTCTGACCTCGGAGCATTCATCCTCCTCTGCCCCTCCGTGCGCTTCCCACAGCCAGTCTGCTCAGGCAGGCTCCTGGGGAAGCCAGAGGGTCCTGCCCCCCAACTCCGCAGTCAGACGGGACTCTCAGCCAGCCAGTAAAACAGAGGTTTATTAGACGACAGGAACACGGTCTAACACAGAGCTTGTAGGTGCAGAGAACCGGACCCCTCAGCTGGGTCCATTTTGGAGGGCAGTGAGCCAGACAACCCCGTCTGCCCTTCACTCCATGTCCCCAGTCAGACCCAAACTGAAACCCTCTCCAGCCCCTCCTCCTCTGGGCTTTGTCCCTTTCCAGCCCAGAAGGTCACCTGATTCCTTTGTTCTCCAACCCCTTTAGCTCTCACCTTGCAGGGGGGAAGGGCCCAGACCATCAGTTGCCAGGAAACAGGGTGTCGGCCATTCTCTGTGTCCAGACCCCTGCACACACCTGCCCTCTCGGGCTCTGCAATAATCATACACCCTTATCCCACTACCTAGATACTTAAGAACTGCACAGGGGAAACTGAGGCACCCCACAATATTCAGAGGAAACATTAAGAACAGTCCCGCTTCGTCACATAATGATCAAGCCCCAAGTACTTGTGCTCCGGGGCCCCGGAGACACCATTCCAGCTATGCAAGCAGGAGGCTCTCAGCTCTGCCCAGCAGGTGCACAGCCGGCAGGCACTCCCCCAGGCTCCATCCCATCGCCCACACACACACTGCTTCCCCAGCAGCAACACTGCTCAGTAGAGACTGAGCCCAGCCACTGGAATGGGATCCTCACCTGGACCCTGGCCAACCTCCGGGGCCAGACACCGGAGTACACTCTCCCACTGAGCGCCAGACCTGTCTGTCCACACCTGTTAGACTTTAGAGATACTTCTGGGCAAAGTGCCTAACTAACGGCTTCGCTGGAGAGGAGCTAAAGTGGAGTCTATCCAGAGACTGGGTTCCTATTGGCTAGAAATTCCTGGGAAGGGGACAAACTGACATGATGTTGCAATGAATGTTGTAGCCTGCACCTTAGCACCGGCTCCATTTGCAACAGCCTTCCCTCTGGCTGCAAGGCCAGGCCTGCAGGATGCACTCTACACGATCCAAGAGCGCTTCATCCAGCACTTCCGCCTTCAGCCTTCGCCTCGTGTACGTGGCCCAGGCCAGCTGTAGGCGGGGCTGTGCAATTGGGACATGGCAGCGCCACCCTGCTACGAGCTAATGACAGGGACAGGAACTCCAAGGCCAAGTGTAACCCGTTTTCCTGACAGCGAATCCTGCAGGGTCTGCGGGGCAGTGGTCACCTGTCACAGCCAGGTCTGACCGGCTAAACTCTGGCAATCAGCAGGATATGAATCTGGATCCAGGCAGCTTGGGGTGCAGGTGGCTTCCCTTGTGTGTCTTTCTCACGGATGCTTCTATAGCCCCTGTCACTGCAGGATCTGAGCACCTCGCTGTCTTCAATGTACGTACTCCCACAGCCCTATGCAGCCAGGTATCCCCATTGTATAGTCAGGGCTGGGGCACAGAGGCTAAGGGATGGGCCCAAGGTCTCATAGGCCATCTGTGACAGAGAAGGGAGACCTGGGTTCAATTCCCAGGTCCTAGGTTAGTGCCCTGACCACTAGTTCATCCCCATCATTGTGACACCCCAAGGGGCGGGGGAACGATGCTGGCTCACAGATACCCAGGGGTGGGGGGTCAGAGACGAGGGGACGGCGCAGGTTCACAGATACCGGGGGGGGCGGGGGTCAGAGGCAAGGGGACAGCACTGGCTCACAGATACACTGGGGACTTGTGGGAGGGGGGCCACGCTAGCTCACAGATACAAGGGGGCTCGTGGGAGGGGGGCCGCGCTGGCTGATAGATGCAACAATCACACACTGTAAAAACTGAAAGATGAAACTAAAATTCAGCCTGCGTGTAAGTGCTCTCACTTGGGTGAGTCACCCCAAGTCTCGTCCCTGCATGCAGGGAACCCCCCCTCACACAGGTGCTTCTCCCGCTCTAGGTGATGCCCCTGCCTGGAGCTGCTCCCAGCGATGCGAGCTCCGCCGTAACAGCACCTCCCCCATGCCATGCAGCCAGCTCCTGAATGCTGCTCCCCGTAATGGCAGAGTCTCGCAAGGGCCCATGTGAGACCTACCCTGGGGCTCTCCAGTACCTTTGAGGAGCACCTATGGCTTCAGCAGAGGAGGCGGGAGACCCCTCGCCTCCTTCTATGGGGTCCCAGCCAGGCTCGGGAAAGGTCAAACCTCCCGTAGGCAAATTCCCCACCTTTGCTGCCCACCGTGAAATTCCCCGACCAGAGGGAGAACACTGGGCACTTAGCTCCCCTGACATGGAGCAGATGGAAAAACAAAGCTCAGGAGAACCTGGAGGCAGCAGAGAGCCCCCCATGTGGCTGCCCAACCCGCAGGCTTGGGGCGTATTAACCAGGATAAACTCCAGCACCGCACAGGGCCACTCCGCAACCAGCCTGCTCCCTGCACCTCAGCCCAGCACGGGGCAGAGACTGACAGAAAGAAACAGACAAGGAAGGAGACACAAAGACAGCCCAGGGAGAGTCTGGAACAGTCCCTGTAATCCAGACCCCTGCAGAGGAGAAGATAAAACGACTGGAACGTGATGTCCCTGCACATTTCCCTGGCTCTTTTTACAGGCTTTGCAAATAATAAAAAGTCATGATTAAATGTAACAAAGAATCTAAATCCTGGAGCAAGGGATCCCTGTGGTGACTGCCGATGGGATCAGTGTCTTTGGCTTTACATGCCCCAGCCCAGCCCTCAGCACAGAACTCCAACAAACAAATCCGAAGCCTCAGAAGATGTAGAATCCCTGCAGGGGTGAGCAGGCAGCAGGCACCCGCACTGCATTAATGTTAACAAGCACCTAGCACCCCGCAAACCAACCTCCCTGCACCCGAGCCGAGACTGGCTGATGGACGCTCCTTGCGGCTGAACCAAGCAGGCAAAACACAGACTCCATCTGCGCTGAGGCAGAGCCAGGGCTGATACAGTCACTAACCCCAAACAAAGTCCAACTGCACAAGAAAACGAAGGGAAACAAAGCCTTCCTGGGGACAGCTGCCCTGGGTGAAAAATCAAATGCTGCAGGAAGATCCAGAAAGCAAAGGAAGTCACCGACCCCCATCTCCCTCCCACCTCCAGCTCCCTGAGGAGATACCTGGGGCACAGCCTGTGCTGGTCAGTCAGTCATCCTCGGGAAAGGAAGCAGACCGAGTGCTCCTGTCTCCCCTCCTGGCTGGAGAGGCACAGTCACAATGCCTGGCTGAGCTGCCACCGCCAGCTCAGAGCACAGCACAGGACAATGCCATCTAAACCTGGGAAGCAAAGAACATTCCAAGTCTAGGACCAAGGACATAAGGCTGGTCCACGCACCCCTCCAACCAACCACCCTTCCCCCAGAAGCCACACAACAAACCGATCCCAGAGACGGAGCAGAGACACACACTATATAGTCACACACACTATATAGATTGTACAATCTACACACCCAATGCAAGGAATCCTATAGGTACATGTACCCTTGAAACATTATTCCTTATAAACCGACATAATTAAACTATAGGTCAGCACACGCACAGACATTTATTTGGTGACATTATTACATAGATACATAAAATACACTTGCATATATATATACACACACGATGAGAACTACACAGGTATAAAACTTACTTATGCTCGCATGCTCCATACGATATGTACATGTACAAATACGTAAAGGCCAATACAGGAGAAAAACAAGTATGGCCACAACGCTCCATCCTTAGACCCGTGTCTCTACACATTTCAATTAATACTTTCTGCATTCTGAAAGCCCGTGTTTGAAAAGGCGAGAGTATTCATAAGGAGAGTGATCACTTTAGATAAGCTATTACCAGCAGGAGAGTGAGGTTGGGGGAGAGAAAACCTTTTGAAGTGATAAACACCCATTTTTTCATGGTCTGTGTGTATAAAAACATCCTCACTGCATTTTCCACTTTTATGCATCCGATGAAGTGAGCTGTAGCTCATGAAAGCTTATGCTCAAATAAATTGGTTAGTCTCTAAGGTGCCACAAGTACTCATTTTCTTTTTGAAAATTCTGTAATTATAATTTAAAGGGACAATGGCAAGTCAAATTTGACCTAAAACTTGGGTTTTCTTCAGAGAGGCTTGAAAAACTCTTTATTTTTATTTGCATGGAGGTATTAAGTGTCAATGGACATGAAATGGTTTTTCAAACAAGCAAAGATTTCCTCTGGCTCCTTTGCAACCCAAATCCTGCTGCTTTGGACTAGTGCCTAAGAAGATGAAAGTGTTTTACTTTTATTTAAAATCAGTTTCTAGTATATTTCAAACTAGTCTATTTTCATTGTCCAAGTGCAAATAAATCCCCAAATAACAAAACAGGATACATGGTAAATAGTCAATTAAACCCTGATCCTGAAAATCCTTATTCGGTTGAGTGACGATTTGCAGGATTGGGTCTGTAGATGTTTTAAATACTCAGTTTTAATAGCCTCAGGTGTTGTTTGAAACAGAGGTAGGGAATTTTATTTTTATACATTCTCTTTCACCTGACAAAGGCCTTTTGACATAGTTTTTGTGACATTTGCTAATTTCACGTAAAAGGAAGTTTTAAAATTGGCCTGATTTCACTGGTGACTCCGCAGTCTGGAGTTTAAAATCCACATCTCCCACTGCACAGTATCAGGCACCAAAAGCAAAGGGCAAGTGTTTGATTTGTATTGCAGGGGCAAAGCTGGTATTTACTGTATATCAAACTGTGATTTTTTTTCTTAAACACATACTGTGAACTGTTGACAACCCAACAATTCCTGCAAGGAACCCAGTCTGGATGACTCTGTTCTCAATCTCACTGAGCCCAACGGAGTGGCACAGCCTGTAAATCGGGGCAGAATTTGGTCTACCTTGTTCAGCTTTCGGTGGACTCTCTGCTTCATGCTATAGTCATCAACTCGAGACCATGTCAGCATTTCCAGGGGTTTGTCACAGAGACAGAAAAACACCATTGGAGCTGGAACACAGCCAGCAAGATCTCAGCCCCGAAAGAAACATGCAAGACTCTCTCATTCCCTGCTTTTACTGTATAAAACTCTAAAATCAGCCAGTCTGGAGGAACAGCTTATTAGGGGACTTTGAAAATGTATGCAAAATGGCCAAAATCTGTAACTCTGAGAAGGGCCTGCTGCACTTGCTCTCTAGATAAAGGAGGTAGGGGAGCATCTGCAGGTTTTATGAGAGAAACCTCAGCACAACCTGATGCTGCATCTAAGCTGAGCTTCCTGGAAAACAGAGTCCACAATCTATTAAACTAGAGTCTGCAGGTTTCAAACACTCTGTAAATATGAGGTTCTCATGAGCGATTGAAACGGGTCCTGGGGAAATAGTTTGCATTTGAAATCTCCCCAGGAGAACAGAAATGACAGCTCAGGCTGTACCTGCAAGGCACGCAGAGAGCCGAGTGTTGCCGCTCTCACTCCCCAGGCCATCCAAGTACCCTCAGAGCAGGAGGGAGCAGCTCACTTCACCCCGAACAGTCTCATACTCTGTCCTGACTCTCAAACTGTACTGCCTTGTGGTTCATTGGTTTGAACGTCACACGAGCGCTTAGCCCATGCTTGCTGCTATTCACATAACTGGTTCCGTAACCGGCGTTAATTTAAAAACACATTAAAAAGGAGGAAAAAACTAACTTTAAGGAACATTCAGAAGGGCACAAGTGAACAAGAGGCAGCGTTGGGCTGCCACCCCGTCCCCTTGTGGCATCTAGGGGTACTGCCTGGGTCTCTCACGGTTAGGGCTCCGGGCGGAGGCATGCTACATGGGAGGCACTCAGTGCTTTACGGTATTGGGCCCCAAACGAGCGGCAGGAGCTGGACGCAAAGGACAAGCAAAACCTTTCCCAGGTGTTTGCTGGTTACAGCACATGCTCCCAGACGGTCTTGGCAGAGATGCCTGTTGGGCATTTGGGAGCCACATTTTAAAGGAGGAGAGCGCCTGTTTTAGGACAGTTATTTTTAGTTTATGAGAAAACGTGGCTCCACTGAGAGCGAGCGAGCGAGCCCTGGCTCTGCCGAAAGGCAACAGGGGAGACCCTGGTGCATACAGCAGCCTGCGGTTAGCAGGGGCTCCTTGAGAAAGGGCAAATGTACCAATCTCCTGGTGGCTGCTGGCAGGGGCTGGCCTGATCCTGGTCATGTGAATAAATAGGTCATTTAACTCTCCACGTTTAGACAAGAGCGAAGAACAAACATGACTAAAGGAATCTCGAATGGTTTCTTTTAAGGGTAACATTGGCGTGGGGTGAGCTGCAGCCACCGGAGTGCCTAGATACTGCAGCGAGGGGTGCTCTAGGAATCCCTAGGACTGACAGAGACACTTGTGACGATCTCCCCGTTATCATGTACATATTGTACAGGGCAAGTACCTGGAGAGGGGGCCCTGCCCAGTCACAGGACAGAGAACGGCTGATCTGCTTTACAGTCACTCCAGCTTCCCGAAGTCACTGCCACAGCTCCGGCTCCAGCCGGACCCCCAGGAGGCCTCGTTCCCTGAGTCCAGGGCTGCAATGGAGCCTGGACAGCCTAGGAAGGTGGCAAGGGTCACTGGGCTCTCCAGTACCACCCAGCTCGGATCCCAAGGCGTGCAGAGTGACAGCCCTTTGCCAAGCCACGCCGGGGCACAGACCCTAACCCACCATGACCCCGCCAAGCCCAGGCTGGGGCGTCAGGGCCCTGCCGCATGCTGTAACCGTGGCATCAGCCCAGTGACTCGAGCGGGAGGATGTAAAGCAGATGAGTTTGTGCCCAGTTCTTTGCCCAGTGAGGCCCCTCTGAGCACTGCAGCTGGGGGAATGAGCCCAGCCCCACAGCCCCTCGAACAGAGCTCAGGGGAGTCACCAAAGGGCTTTAAACCCGATCCAGCCCAAGATTCACTGCAACGGCCCCAGGCCCCCAAACCTCACGGCTCGGCCCCGCCCAAGGAGCCCCCAGGACCCGAGCCCTGGCCCGCAGCCCCGTCTCTGCCCGGGGCGGCTCTGCCCGGAGCGGGGGGGACCCAGCCTGGAGCGGCAGGAAAGTTTGCAGCGAGGGGCGAGCCGCGGAAGTTGGGCTTCTCCTCGCCCCTCTGCTCAGAGGGCGCCTGGCAGGGGGCGACCCGCCGCCCCGGACCCCGCCGCCTGCCCGGGCTGCAGCCCCAGGAGCCGGCGGGCAGCGCTCGCTCTGCGCCCCGGCAGCGCCCGGCTCCGGCTCCGGCTCCGGCTCCGGCCCCGGCCCCGTCCCCGTCCCCGGCCGCGGCTCTTACCTCGGGCGGCGGCTCCTGCCGGCGGCTCCGGCGCGGGCTGGGGGAAGGGGCATAGCCCGCAGCCGGCAGGGGACCGGCCGGAGCCGCTCGCGGCCAGCGCAGCCCGGCTCCCGGTGCCGAGCCGGCAGAGCGAGCGGCGCGGCTGGAGTGTGACTGGGGCGCCGGGGCGGGGAGAGCCGCCTCCCGCCCCGCCCCGCCCGGCCCGGCCCGGCTCGGCACGGCTCGGCTCGGCCCGGCCCCTGCTGGAGACGCGCAGCGCGGCCGGGGCGCTCGCGGGGCTCCGGCCGGGGCCCGGCCGGCGGCGCAGGGAACGGGGGGCTTTGTGCCACGCCCCACACCCGCATCCGGGGATCCCCCCACGGGCCCCCATGCACCCCCATCTTCCCTCCCCACACGGCCCCCCTGCACCCCCATCTTCCCTCCCCACACCCCATCCGGGGATCCCCCCACGGCCCGCATGCACCCCCATCTTCCCTCCCCACACGGCCCCCCATGCACCCCCATCCTCCATCCCTCACACCCATCGGGGATCCCACACACACGGCCCCCATGCACACCCATCCTCTATCCCCACTCGGCCCCCCATGCACCTCCATCCCTCACACAGCCCCCCTATGCACCCCCATCCTCCCTCCCCACACCCATCCGGGGATCCCCCCCACACGGCCCCCATGCACTCCCATCCTCCCCACACCCCATCCAGGGATTCCCCCCACGGCCACCATGCACCCCCATCCTCCATCCCTCACACAGCCCCCCTATGCACCTGCATCCTCCCTCCCCACACCCATCTGGGGATCCCCCACACACGGCCCCCCACACTCCATCCTGGAGATCCATCCCCCACATGCCCCCCTATCCTCCATCCCCCACATGGCCCCCCATGCACCCACATCCGCCCTCCCCCACACCCCATCCCGGTGTTCCCCTCCCCCACACTGCCTCCCTCAGCACCCCCATCCAGTGCCAGCCTGTCGCGTTCTGCCCCACTGTCCCATCGCTCAGACAGCTCCATACAGGCCAAGGGCAATGGGGCAGCCCTACAGCCAGTACTAGACATTGGCAGCCCTCCGCGGGCAGACCCAGTGCTAAGACGGTCATAGTCCCAGCCAAGCTGCGCGTGGGGGTGAACTAACTCCTCACAAGGCGCGCCAAAGCCGAACGGGAGTCAAAGTAACAATTGCAAAACTCAGGGACTTCTCTGGGCGCTGTTTCCCTCCACCCCCGCCCAGCCCAGCAGAAGTCACACCGCCGAGTTTCTATCAGGCTGCACAGAGCCAGGGCACTGACAAACAGGAATCATTCGTTTTTAGGCTGAAAAGCCGCCAGCCCTGAGGCGAGCATGGTGCCGTTGAACCGCAGACAGTTACACGACCCAACAGTTTACAACAAGAAGTGAAGAAGAAACCTGGGTCCAGCTGAAACTGCCCATGAACTGTAGGGAGCTCAGTGTAACCACCCGTCAGGCTCTGGCCAGGACACAGGCGCTGACAGCCGGCAGGGGATCTTTACTGATCTCAACTGGTCGGGAGCTGGGGGTCCTCCAGGGTCACAGCACTCCTGGCCCCGTGCTGGGGTGCTGGGTCCAGCAGGGCACCAATGGAGTCAGTGCCTCTTGCAGCACCAGCTTCTGAGCAGGGTCAGTGCTGCTAACTACAGGGGGTCTGCGCATCTCAGAGCCAAAGGGAGAGGGGCGGGATGAGTTGGGAGCCATAACCTCTGCGGGAGTTCAGGAAGCCAGAGAGAGGCTTCCTGGCATGCAGGGCACAGGCCGTGAGCGAGGCTCAGGAAGGGCGCGTCACAACACAACAGTCTGGAGCTCTGTGCTGCCTCTGGGGTCTGCCAGCAGGGACCTGCCTCCCTGAGGGGGGCTGTGAAGTTTGTGTCCCAACAAACACTAACTCCCAACCCAGAGTGCCCAGGCCACAGCCTGAGGGATGTCCACCCCCTCCACGGTGCCTGGAATCAGCCTGTCCTCACCCCTGCCTGCTGTACAGACAGCTGGGCCCACTGGTCTCATCGAAGTGCCTGACAAATGCTGAGGTCTGCACAACACGTGTCATGCATGGAGGGAGCTCTCATAATACCCCCTCACCACCCGTTGGGGGTAGGAAGCCTCCTCTCGGGGCCAGGGACACCCTCCATCTGGACAGTGGGCACAGGGGAGGGGCAGTGCAAGCCCATGTCCAGTGGCCAGCAGGCTAGGTGAGAGGTGGAAGCCCATGGGCATTTGACTGCAGGTGCTCTGCCCCATTTCTGCAGTGCTTGGACCTCCAGCCCCACCTTTGCTCACTCTCTGCAGCAGGGTGATGTTTATTTCTATTCCACAGACCCATCCCCACCGAATATGGGGTGACAAGTGCTGCTGTTGGGGGGGCTGGACTCCTCTCTCTTTGAGTCTCTACAGGAACTTGGCACAGCTAGCCAGGGCCCTGTCCCAGGTCTTCTCTACACAGCCAAGGGCTGGTCGGCCTGAGGCCAGGCTCATCTGACCCCAGACACCGAGCAGGGGTTTTATTACAGCCCCTTCCAGGATGGCTGGAATTTCCAACACTCAGGAGAGATGTACAGACAATGGCCTGAGATCGGAGATGAACAGCTCAGACTGGAGAGCAGGCCAGGACCACCCGGAGCGCCATGGGAGAAAGGCACAAGAAGGGAAAGGGATGGGAAGAGCAGAACCCAGCCCCAGGACTCTGCTTTCCAGGGTGAACTGGCCTTCCACATGCTGCTCCCTCGGTGGGGTTCCTCCAGGCTCCCTCTGTCCTTGAATTCCTCTCTCCCTCTTCCATCTGCAGCCTGTCCACATTCCCTTCCCTTGCTGGCATTTCCCTTCCACTTTCATGCCACCTCTTTAATTCTCAGAATGGCTGAAACCCTCCTCAGTCTCCCTCGGAATCTGCTGCCTTCCCCTTTAGCTCTAAGGGGATTTCATCCCCATCTGGCTTCTCTCTCACTGTTTATCCCCCTCATTGATCCATACTACCCTTCGAATAGCTGCCTTTGTATTTTCTCACTCTTCCCAGTCTGCGGTGCTCTCCCTTCATTCTAGCCTCCTTCCTCACTCCCTGGGCTCCACGCCCGTCTCTTTATTCTCTCCATCTCGGTCTCTTTTCTCTCTTTCTACCATTCACCTGTTGTCTTTCTGTCTCGGTTTTGTTGTGATTTGTCTTCTCTGCTCTGCCTCTTTCACGTGTCTATTCTCCCTTCTCTCTTTTTACTCCTTCTCTCTGTCTCTTCCCAATCCCCCTGTTCTCCCTCTCTCTGGGTGCCTTTGTCTGTAGCAGTTGAAAGTTAAAAGCTTTCCCAACATGATCTTGAGCAGCTTTCCCTGGCGTTTCATCTCCACAGCACATTTGAAAAACTGCTCAGACTGAAGGGCCGTGACATGAACAACTAAAGAAATATCAGAAAAGAAACAGGGCCTCCCGACACGGGATGGAAATTTGCCATTTTCTCTGAGAAAATCTCCCTGCTTCACAAACACTGAGATTATCTCCCTCCACTGCTCTTGTTAACACAACAAGATAAAAACACTTTACTGGGATTTCCTCCTCTGGTTCTCAGACCTCCAACCTCAAGGAGGCTGCCGCTGGGAGAAGAGATTGGAGCCGTTGGGAGCGCCCCAGCCATCCCTGCTGCCCTGGTCCCCGCTGGGAGCGCCCCAGTCCCCGCTGGGAGCGCCCCAACCATCCCTGCTGCCCTGGTCCCCGCTGGGAGCGCCCCAGCCATCCCTGCTGCCCTGGTCCCCGCTGGGAGAGCCCCAGGCATCCCTGCTGCCCTGGTCCCCGCTGGGAAAGTCCGGAGTAGCTAGGAGCTCCCCGGAGGCAGTACTCCTGCCAGGAGACGCCTTTCCTGGAGTAGCAGGGAGTTTCCCCTGTGGCTAGAGCCTCTGCTCTCATCCCCACATTACCTCCTGCTGGCCAGAAGACGCTGAGCCCTCCCCTCACAGCCAGTGCCTCCTGGTGGATTTGTCTTTCCTAGGCTGTCTGCCAAAGGCCAGAAGTTGCTCTCTGCTCCATTAGGGCTGGAGTCGCTCCAGAGAGGGACTTCAGGAGAATGCACAGCAGGGAGCTGTGCTGCTTTCAGGCCATTCCTTGCTGGGCTCTCTCGCTGCAGCCTTTGCTTTGCAGAGTTTCTTTCACCTGTGAGCGGGGAGAGGGAGACACTGAGCTTAGCTGAGGTTAGTGGGAGCAAGAGTGTGGGGGGGCTCTGAGCTGCCTGACACTGCCACGCTCTGTAATAAGGAGCAGGTGTTTCTGTGGGAATGCCTCGCTGAGAAGCCCGTGCCGCCTGCTCTCCCTTCGCTCTGAACCCCGCTGCCGCACCCCCGCTGGAGCAATGGATCCAGCTGCAGAAGAGTGGGACGAGCTCTGTGACTCCCCACTCTGGTGACAGAGCCAGCGCCCATTAATTGAACCCTCCATCCACTGTCCATGGCTGGCTGGCTGGCTGGCTATCCATCTCCCCGTCCAGCCAGCCCTCCCTCCACTGTCATGCATACTCAGCCGACCCTTGTGTCCACGTGCAGCCTTTCTGAGGGAGCAGCAGGGCAGCAGCCAAGTGCTCAGAACACGGCTGGGGCAATACGGCAAAGCCGCTCACCACATCGGGGGCAGGCCAGGCTCCACGCACGAGGCCGAGGGGGCCCCGAGATGCGGGCCAGGCTCAGCGCCAGGCAGAGGGGGAGCTCCAAGGGGCACCCTCCCGGGCTCCCGCCTCCCCTTGCTCTGGGCTCGGTGCGGGTGGGCGGCCAACACCCACCTCTCCCAGGGCCCAGGATCCACCCTGGGCAGCCGGGCCCTGCAGCACCCAGCTGGGGAGCGGCAGCCTCTGCTGGTGGCAGCCGGAACTGCAGGACGCCGCCGTCTGCTCAGTCAGGGCGCAGCAGCGTCTCACCAGAGACCGATTTCGATCCTGCACAACCGCAGCCTTCGTGACAAGATCACGAGAGTTGGCAGCTCTCCAAACCTCCCCAAGCCAAGCCAGCTTTCCTCAGCGTAGCCTGGCCGGATGGGGCATACCCAGGCCTGGCCTGCCCCTTTAGTCTACCGTGACCACCCCCGTTCCCCCTCGTCCCCCGCGGACGGGTACACTGCCCACCCCGCCCCCTTGCCTCCCCACCCCTGGGGCCAGGCACACAGACCTCTGAGTGGGTGAGGTGGGGCCAAGCTCAGTACTGCCAACTCCAGATGTTCAAAACGCACGAGTCAGGCTCACCAAAATCATGAGATTGGCGTTAAAATAATACGATTGTATGAAAACAATAGATGTGGGGTTCTTTTTATTTGCCTTCTGCTTTTTGAGCCTGTATGTGCACTGGGAATCACAGTCTGAATTTTCTCCCCAACCACGAGAGCTAGAAACTTACTTTTTCTTTAAGAATGAAGGCTGAAATCATCACAGATCCACTTGACTCTAGGAGCTGGGGCTTTAAGAACACAATAATTATCATGAGACTCATGATAAAATTGTGAGAGTTTGCCACACTGCAAACACCCCACCCTGCTGCCCCACAGCCACTCCCCACATGGTGGCACCTTGCACTGCTGCTGGGGCATCGGGCTGGACGCTCCCTGTCATGCTTGGGGCCATACTGAACTGTCCTCAGAGGTTGGGAGCCAGCAATTGGTTCTGAGGCAGCCCCAGCATCCAGGTCCCTGCCCCCGTCCCATGTAACTGGGCGAGGCTGGCAGTTCTCCCCAGTCTTTATTCTCCCCGAGTACTGTGTCATTTGCAGGCTCCATCGTGTCAGCCCAGTGATTAGATTCCGATGCCTTTATGAATAATTTGTTGCGCAATTATAAAGCAAATATTTAATTGAACTTTATGTAAAATGTGCTAGTGCATTTGTGTGCCAAGCCTCCTGCTTTGGGACAGGGCTTGCAGGACTCCATGGTAGGCCCCAAGAACCACAGAGGAGTCTGAAACCACACCACCAAATAGCTCCCTCTCTGCCCCCCAGGAGCCCACAGCCTGCACACAGTGAGACACCAGGGGCCCTGAGCCTCTCTGCTGGCAAGCTCCTGGGCTGGGAGACATGAGGGGGAACGACCCTGCACTGGCCCCAGTGGATAAACAAGATGTGACCTCCTACAGTCACTTCCCACAGTGAGCCTGGCCCCAGCCAGCTCTATGCGACTGCATCTTTATCAGAACAAAATGTGGGGATCTGGCTGGCATAGGTCAGAGCATTTTACTGGTTCCAGGTCAGCTGTGTGACTGTGGTTACTATGCAAACACCACGGGACGTCTCCATCCAGCTCCTAGGTGTTGTCCCTGCAGAAGGCCCCTTCATGGTTGGCCCTTTGTGGACAGTCTTTCCAGAGAGGACTGACTGGGCCATGGAGCCTGAATTTCCTTCTCCTTCCAGGGCAGGGCAGGAGCACACTGACCGGGAAACTTATACTTCCGCTGCCAGTGCGGGAAGAGGGGCCTAGCCTCCGGACCTGCCAGTCCAACACATTTCACCGAGCTCTAAATTCATGCTGAGAAAGGACTGCAGGCAGCAGGATGCCCGGCCCAGGCAGAGGGGAAAGGGCCATTCCAGGATAACATACTGGGGTCGACGGCCTATCTGAAAACACTCCGTGCACCATTAGTGCTCCCTGACATCATCCAGGAGGCCGGGGCGGGAAGGGCCCAGGTGGAAGAGTCTGGAAACAGCTCGGATTGTCCATGGCATCATCTGTGTAGGAAAAAGCCCATATCAGCAAAACCAAAGGAACGGGATGAAATCCTCATTTACTATGGTCTGTAAAAGGCTGGAGTTATTTCCAGCAGTGGAGAATTTGAAACGGAAAGAGGAAAATGAGCAAGTTGAAAAGATCAGAGGTTCCTTTTCAAACCAGTATCTAGTGCAGGTAATTGGTAACTGACCTAGGGGGCTGTTGAAATTGACCTAATCCCACAGTTTCCATTGCACTGAGTAGTTCCAGAGGCAGAGGAAGGAGAAGCAGTGGTGTGTGGCAGCTCTGGCGTGATAAGGTGGGCTGCAGGGGTTGACAGCAGGGTCTGCAGGCAGCCAGCCAAGGAAATTCTGTGAACTGGAGACACTGAGTGCAGCAGGGGGCATTAGTGAGGCCGAGGAAAGAGGGAGCTCTGTGCAGGGCTGGCCCTGCCCTATGAGGTGGCGTTCACGAGTAAACGATCTGCGCCTAGGATGTACAGCCCTGCACAGCTATCTCTGGCCCGTCTGTTCCCCCTCATGGAACACAGTTCTCCCTGACTAACAGGTTCCAAACTCCCCTGATCCTGGTCCCTGCAAACCTCCCATTGGTTTCAAAGGGAACAGAATGGAACCCTGGGTGATCTCGAACAAGGAGCCTTGTAAGCTGTGCCAGGCAGGCACCCGGTCTGTACTTGTCTCTTGCACAGCATTGAGCACCCTGAGCCTGTTTGCACTGATAAGGGAGGTTTCAGAGCCTCTGGGCATCTGGAGCCGCTGCTGAGGATGTGAGGATGGGGAGCCATTGCAGATCCAGCTGACGGGGAAGCTCTGCCTGGATCAGCCCAGCAGGTCAGGCACCATCCTGCTCACATGTGCTGGGAGCCAGAGTCCCAGCTCAGTGGGGAGGGCTGGGGGAACTTCCGCCGCCTGTCTGGAGTGGGTTTCACCGTACAAGCAGCAGCGTGTGCATGGTTATCCATTTCTCCGGACATGCCACAGTTAAGAGCCACTCCTCATGGGGTATCCGGAGAGAGCCCAAAGTTGCCCCCCTCTCCTGGGACATCTCCTGTGCGCACTTCCTTGCCCCTGCTCTCACTTGGTATCTGCTCTCTGTCAGTCCCTCTCGCTCTGCTCTTTCAGCTCTATTCCCAGCTGCTCTCCTGCTGCATCACGCACCCCCATCGATTCCCATTCACAGGCTTGCTCACTGCCGCGCACTCCAGGAGCAGTCCCATTAGCAGTCCGCCCATGCAGTCCCCTCTGGTCACTCCCCCTGCTTCCCAGCCCTTGATGCTTTTTTCACTCACAGGCATTAAGGTATCTCTCAAGTGGCACCTTTCCACTTAGCCTGCATTCCAGGCGGCTCTTTCATAAACAAGTGCTTGGCAGGCTCTGTACTGTTTGCTCGGCTTCACGCTTTCGTCTCCTATGTGAGCTGTGCCTGGCTTGAAAGCTGCCACTCAGCCTAAAGAACACAAGGCAAAGGTGGCGTTAGAGACTTGGAATCAGTGTAGGCGGCTCCCAGACTGGTTTTCAGAGAGTCCAATGGAGTGCACTTCGATCAGCCCAGAGGAGGGAGGAGGATGCAGGATGGAGAGGCCTGGACTAAAGGACACAGGGTGTCTTGCGCTGTAGTGTGTCGACACAAAGACCCTGATGCAGGCTCAGCGCACTGCATGTCCTTGTAACATGCCCGTTAGTTCAGGCAAATCACAGGCTGCGTGCAGGAATCTCAGGGCTGGAACTCAGGCCCAGGTTACACAGGAGGACAGACAGACTGGAGGATCAGAATGGTCCCTGCTGATCTAACCCTCGTTAGATGCATCGTGTAAACACAAGATATCACAGCCCAGTGCAGAGCAAGGGAACGGGCAGGATCCCCTTTCATGTGGGGTGTGAGCTGTAGTCCAAGGATGACCCAACGCAGATGGAGGGCGAGTGCTGACTGAAGGGCTTTGTCAACGGAGCTCGTCAATCCCCAACACGGCCTGCCCTTGGAAATGCCAAACACCCCAAACTGTGGGCCTGGGAGTCCCTGGATCATCTCAGCCTTGTCAGGGGATCTGTGTTGAGCCATGGGCTTGGGGATCCCTAGCTTGGCCCAGCCCTTTCAGGGGATCTACTCTGTGAGCCCTGGGCCTGGGGGTCCCTGGCTCATCTCAGCCTTGTCAGGGGATCTGCGCTGAGCCATGGGCTTGGGGGTCCCTAGCCCACCCCACCCTGCACCCTGCCCACACAGTACCACACCCCATCCTATGCTGCAACCTACTCCTATCCCAGGACTTCCTGTCCCCCAGGCACTCCTGCACTCTCTATCCCCCAGGAAGCGCCTGCCTCCAGCAGACCACCAGCCCTACCTGCAGCTTCCCACTCCAACTCCCCACCAACATCTTGAGCACCTTCCCCAGCCAGAGCTGCCAAGTTTGGCTCAGTTCCAAGTCCTACCCCTCCACTGCTAGGGGCAGGAAGCATGGATTACAAGTTTAAGCTTATGATCCTGCAAATTATTTGCAAATATACAAATTAGCTAAAACATTTGCAAAAAAAATGTCAGACATGGCCCAAAACAAAACTCGTCCTCTCTGTTCCCATCTCTGGGAATCTGGCAGCACACAGCTCCATGGCTGAGGCCAGGACGCTATTGGGGGTGAGCAGGAATTAGAACCACAAAACCACATTCTTCAAAACTCTCAGGGACCAACCCCAATTCCCATTCTCATTATCTGCTCCTAGAGATCTTGTGCAAACTCCCCTCATGGTGCCCATCTTATCACCCCCCTTCTCTCTGAGTCGCTCACAGACAGACAACGGCATGAATTGTTTCTCATATACTGCACCGCTCCAGAGAAGAGCTCACTCGCACTCTGCCATCTCACGCATCTTTGCCACCTGCTTCCCTGTTGGTCAGATAGCAACTTTAGAAACCCCTCAGATGTTTCCATTAGGCCATTTAATCTCTAATGAAGGTCCTCAGCTAAACAGATTTCACTCCCTCATATGCTCCTTTTTATCCCTCTTCTATCAAATGTTGACAAAAGCGCCGCAAATTCATGTGCATCAGAGTTCATATCTGCAGGCTCCAGGCCGCGGGTCCCTTGCTGGATGAGGTTGGATCTAGTTGTGCTTGATTGCACCTCTCTGGCACCACCTGCTGGGGATGCAGCCATGGAGCCACTCTAAACTGCCGGCTTTAAGGGATGGAGATTATTATCCAAATCCAGTTTTTCAGATTTAATCTTCTGATTTCCTTCTGAATTAGAAGCCTTACTTCGCTCTTCCTTGGCAGCCCCTTAGACTGGATTCCTCTTCAATAAGCAGCTGAGCTGGGGACTTCCAGTCTCCCACTGGAGCAGTGCAGGAGACTAGAATGCTTTTGTAGGTACTGGAGCAGATCCCCAACTGGTATAAACGTCTAGCTCCATTGAAGTCTCTCCCCCACTGGACTCCATGGAGCTCTGCTGATTTCTAGCTCGATCTAGCTCAATATCCTTCTTCTCCACTGACTTTTCCATCTGATTCATAATCGTCTAGGCCAATGCCTCAGCAAGGCCATTTGTTTGAAGATCGTTAGGATTCAAAGTCGTGTGCTCAAAATCCCAGTTACTTGCTAACTCTGTACATTCTGAGTGGTCAAATTGTGGCCCATTATCTCTCAGTGTGTATGGAATCCCATGCTTTGCAAAAAGAGATTTCAGGTTCTGTTCAACTGTTTTACTGTTGGTGTCTTGCAATTTCAGGATACAGAGAATAATAAGTATCAAAGATCCTATCAAATTTCCTTGCCAGGTAAACAAGTCAGAATCTTCTACAGCCCCCACTTGAGGTAGAGTCTTACTCCTGTGAGAGGTGTAGCATGGTCAGCGCATAGTTCTCTGTGCCGAGATACAGTGTTTCCTAAATTAGAAATCAACAAATTTATTAGTTAGTCTCTAAGGTGCCACAAGCACTCCTTTTCTTTTTGCGAATACAGACTAACACGGCTGCTACTCTGAAACCTGACATGAATGGGTGACCTAGGAATAACCCTATGCCAGTAAAGTCACAAGATTACTGTAAAAGATGTGCCAATAGGTGATATTAAAGAAAACTAGATTGCAATAAACTACCATGTATTGTCCAAGACCACAAGACACCTGATTGTAAATATGGAATGTTCTGTCCTGACTAAAAGAAAAGGAGTACTTGTGGCACCTTAGAGACTAACAAATTTATTTGAGCATAAGCTTTCGTGAGCTACAGCTCACCTGTAGCTCACGAAAGCTTATGCTCAAATAAATTTGTTAGTCTCTAAGATGCCACAAGTACTCCTTTTCTTATTGTAACTTCTGTTCACTGTTTGCCATTCCTTACACTTGTCCATATTGTAACTCAAACTCCATTTTAACTTGTCCCAAACTCCATTTTAAAATCCTGATTCCATTTTGTAAATCCTGCTGCAACCTTCATTTTGCAAAACCCTGATGTAATCTGATTAGTGTAGTTTAGATGTGTGAATGAGGTATGTATGGATAATGGAATCAACCTCCAGCCTCAGCCTGTCCTGATGAAATAAAGTGTAAACACCAACGGCTGAAGATGCAGATAACAGCCCTGACAAAGTAAGAGGAGTCCACCCTCAAAAGAAAAGAGCAAAAGTACAATTGAAGAAACGTCAAAGTCAGGTCCTAGGCTGAAAGTCATGTCCGCAATTGACGGGTGATCAATCACACGGAACCCAGAGGCAGCGTGACACAGCAAGACCTATAGACTCTGGATTCAAACTAAAGCCTACAAAAAGGATGGATGAGATGGAAGACTTTGGAGGGTAACATTCTGCTGCCAACATGGAAGGGCATTGGTGCATGCCCAACAGAGACCCCGCTCTTCCTTGTGCCCGGCTTTCCTGGCCAGTTAGCTGCCACAAGCTACGAACCCAAGCCACAAACTCAAGCTACATTCAGGACTGGTAACTATACAGCAGCTGAAGAACATTTGATGTGTGTGTGTGTATACATAGGTATTAGATATTAGTTATTGGTCATAAATCAAATTGTGTTATAATAAACGTGACATCTTGTCTTGCCCCCTGAAATGATCCTGTGTAGTTTTGTCTGCATAACACTTTCCCTTCACCCACGGTGCCTTTCCCTGGGAAAGCTCTTCAAGTTCTCGCCTGTCCTGATACCACATGACCATGCTCATTGGGTGCTCCGATAACCTAACAGGGACTGAGATGCACAGCAACGAGTTCCACAAACAGCAGGAGCAGGCAGGCAGGTCCAGCCCTTTGCGTCTCCCTCAGCGGCTCTCCGGGACAATCACTCAGTTCTCCAGTGCATATACCATGTTGGCACCAGGCTCAGATCGGAGGCAACAAGCCATTCACTGAGATTCCCCCGAGCTTGCAAAGCCAGCAGCAGGCCTCCTCCTGCCTCACACAACAGCCAGCCCAGGCCTGCTACAAGTACTGATGGCACTGGCTGGCTGTTCCCTTGTAGTCAGGGGCGCTGGAACAGTTTGTACTGTGGGGTTGCTGAGAGCCATTGAACCAAACTATAAACTCTGTGTGTGATGGAAACGGCTTCCAGCCAGGGGGTGCGGCAGCCCCCCAGTTCCAGTACCTATGCCTGGAATCAGTGTTCCAGCTCAGTCCAGCTGAACAGATGCCATCCGCATGGGCAGGAACCCACAAGGGAGGCAGCTGCCCCAGTTCCACCAGATCTCCTGAGAAGCCCCTTTTCCCAGCAGCAGTGCTAGGCACTATGGGATTGCTTCAGGAGCCCCAGCATGCACAGGGCTGGAAGGGCTGCTGGCAGAAATGATGCTGCTGGGGTGAGACGGCCCAGGCCTTTCCAGGCAGCCAAATCCCCAGCCACCATTTCCTTACCTAGTGCGGACACAGAGAGGGGAGTCGTATTGCAGGGATCCTCTCCCTAATCAACAGGGTAGCACCAGGGAGCCCCAACCCAGCCCTGCTCCCCCAAAACTTTGCTCTCTCCTCAGTTCCTGGCTCTGTTAGAGGCACTGGCAGAAGGCCACCCCCAGCTATGCCATGGGGTGCCCACTATCTGCCAGGAATGACTGGTTCAGCCACACATGGAGCTGCCCATGAGGCTACCTGATAACAGGTCCTTTGTCCTGGCTGAGCCGGTCCCTGCAAGTGCAGTGCAGGGAGTTGTGACTCAGGATTTGTCTACACTTAAAATGCTCCAGAAGCACGGCTGCACCGCTGTAGCGTTTCAGTGTAGGTACTAACTATGCCGACAGGAGGGGCTCTCCCATCGGCATAGGGAATCTGCCTCCCAAGAGGTGGCAGCTTGGCTGATGGCGAATTCTTCCATTGCCCTAGCACTGTTTACATGGGGACTTCTGGAAGCTTAACTATGCCGCTTGGGGGTGCATTTTAATATCCCTGAGCGATGTAGTTACGCTGACCTAATTCTCTAGTGTAGACCAGGCCTCACCTGGTAGGATTTGCAGCGGCACTGTACATTCCTCAATGTGGCTCACAGCACTGCGGGGTCTCTCTCTTCAGCCAGGCCGTCTCTCCCCTGCCCAGAGCTCTCTCTCTCGCCCCCGACCCCAAGAGTCTGTCAGGAATTCCTGTCTGAAAATCCCCCTTCAGAACCTTTGATAATAGGTCACTTCTGGACCATTTGTCTCCTCCTTTTGGCTTCAAAACTGCTTGAGCACATCATCCTGGTTCCATTCTTACCTCGGCTTTGGATCAGGGCACTCAGCCGGCCTCACTGCTAGGGGTGGCAGCTATTTTGCTGAGGCTAAGTGGAGCAGGCTCTTCCCTCCCGTGCTCTGAGAGGATCCACTGGCGACACACAGCCTGGTAGAGTAGTATTATCTCAATTAGCCTCCATTTTGTATACACAGGGCCTTGTTCTCTTGCACAACTGCTTCTGGAGTGTTCTTTTCACAAGGCTTATGGTTGTAACTCTCCAGCTGGGAGTGCTCCAGGAGCTGTGTTAGGCTGGCTGCTTTCCTCTCTAGACCTTCAACCACACGCCAAGTCTGAACCAGACGCATGCTGGCAATGCACGCACAGATCTCACCTGTGCGTCTCTACTTCCACAGATTCTTAGTCTTCTCATTTCTCGCTGTCCGAGCAGTGTCTCCAGCTGAGGACATGCTGATCTGTTATCATTAAACAGGGATAAGAGCTAAATCCATTTTCTTGTCCCATTAGATTCCTTTGTCTTCAGAGTCTCTGTATTTGGGGTGAACTCTCCCTGTTTCTCTCCAGTCCCTGTGCCATGGGATCCAGCCTTATCATTCCCTCTGAGCTGTAGTTCCACCTTCCCCTCTGTACTGATGCTATTCCATAGTCAAGTCTTGTTGATGTCATCACCTAAGCATCTTAGAATCTGCCTGCTTGATGACTGGTGCACTCAGATCTCCATCTCTGTCCTGTGCCTTTCCAAGGCTGACTCTCATAATAGGCTCTTTGGTGGCCTGCCAGCACCTGCCCTCTCCTCTGGTTCAAAATCATGCCGTTCCTTCGAGCTTTCATTACGCCAGTTTTTTCCTTGTGACTCCATTACTTCAAGGCCTTCATTGGCTTCCTGTTTTTTTCATGCCTTCAATTTCTGGTTCGGACCTTAGCGTTTCAAGTCCTTCTCTCCGCATGCCTTCTCACCTGCAGCACGTACAGCCATCTGCAATCTCAGTTCCATTGCTGCTTTTTCTTTGCTACCTGTAGTTTTACCATTTCCCAGTTCTATGTACTGAGCCCGTTTGCCCCATGCTGGGAAAGGCTGTGCCTCATTTTTTGCTCATTGCTTCCACTCAAGGCTTCCGACTAATTATTTACTTATTCCTAATTTGTTCCTTCAGGTCGTATTTTTGTAGAGCACACTAGTGCTTAGAAAAAAGTGCTTTAAATATGCAAGAGAGAAATATTTGACTGAGTGCAATCGAGGGAGACCTCCAACAGAGGCAGAGCCAGGCCTGGAGCTAGCTGAGCAGAGCTCTGATGGAAACAAGCTGTTTGTTCCCAGCTAGAAATGGATCCCCTTTCAGAAAGGCAATACGGAGATGGACAGCCGAATTTTCAGAGTTGGTTGCCAGGTGCCCAGGTCCTGCATGTGAGCTCCAGTTCGCATTTTGGCATCTAATATAGTTCTCTGGGCTCCAAAATGCCCCTTTGAGTGCTGGGCTCTTCCATACCCCTCTTCACCCCCCACCCCACCCCACCCCATGTCTGTTCTCCTTTTATTACATGATTATCTTTGGTCCAACTGCAGAGACCTCTTCCTTCTGTGTGCCCCAGCCCAACCCGTGGCATTCGAGAGAGCTCCCCAGTGGGGCTCAGCGGAAGTTATGTCTTATGCAATAGTGGCCTATAGGGGTGGAGGGATGATAGCACATAGACTCCCATACACAGTCTGTAAGCCTTACCCTCTGAGCTCCAGGCGTGGCCTGTCTCAGAATAAGGCTAAGGTGTCTTCAGAGCTCAGCTTCCTAGGTTTAACTTAAAACTGCCTTTGGCTCCACAACAGCAGCCTGCCCCAAGCTGGGGAGGGAAAGCACGTTACACAGGCCACTTCCTTCCCTTAAACTTCAAACACACCATCAGCCCTAAATTATTCACCTGTAATCCCTGGAGCTGGCAGCAGCTCAGAGAGGCTCCCACATAGGTGCTGAGAAGGCGACGAGGAAAAAGAACCCATTAAATTTAAAAACATCTGAGAATTGTAACATGTAAAAATATATTCAGGGCTGAGTTGGGTGGGGGGAGCAGAAAGGGGGAGAGAGTTGACACTGTGGGAGAGGAGAGGTTCAGAGAGAGAGGACAGAGAGTGGGAGCTAGGGAGCTCAAAGATGCAGGGTTCAGAGGTGGAGTCAGGCTTTAAACAACACTCTGCTGCTCAGTGCCAGAGTTTTGATGGCCCAGCCACGCTGGCTCCGTTCTCCCCCTCAGGTCCTATTGTGATAACTGGGCCTAACTGTGAGCATAACTGTGAAACGTGAGTGAACATCTGTAAACTGACACAATACCCTATAACAACAACCATGGATGGGGATGGTTGCAGAAGGGAGACAGAAAGACTGGATTAGTCCATGTCTGCGCTACCACTTACAGCCGTACAACTTACCTCGCCCAGAGGTCTGAACACCCCGCCCCCACCCCTCCCGAGCAACGTAAGTTATACCGAGCTAAGCGCTACGTCAATGGGGAGCTTCTCCCGCTGACAGAGCTACCGCTGCCCTGGGAGAGCTCTCTCCCCTCGGCTTAGAGCGGCTCCATGAGAGAGCTTACAGCGGCGCAGCTGCCTCGGGACAGCCATGAGCACTCTCGCGCAGCCAGAGCCCAGGCCAAACGAACAGGTCTCCTGGCAGAACTCCCTGACTGGGTTAGGCTCCTGTCTGGCAAACACAACAGTGTGAAACCGAAAATCAATGAACCAAAATTGGTGTGTTAGAAACTAGGCCTAATTGATGGCTAAAATAATGACAGGAGGGGCTCTTCCACCAAGCCCTCCCTTTGGTTCTTAGAGAGACTTCGGGGAGAAAAATGGGCTACTGGAGCAAGCTGCACCATCATGGCTGCCACCTCCACTGTCTCCTGGGCCTCCATTGTCCTGACTGTGAGAGACGGAGCCACGTGACATCACCACCTGCACCACGTCGGCTAAATCCTGAACACCACCTGGATGTGAGACTTTATCACAAGCACCAGCCCCCGTTTGTGTTCTTTCCCTTCCCCACCTTATTTCTTCTCTTTCCTTTTTCCTTCTGTCTAACAGGCTGGCTCAGCCAGTCAAGACGACCTGTATCTTTTGCAACACTGCTGTGAGGCTGTGGCCAGAAAGAGGCAGCAAAAGCAGTACCCTGAACAGCCCAATGCTGGGACAATTTGCCAGGACAATTTGCCTGGCTGAGAAGACTGTGTGCTGTGCCCGTGTTTCTCCAGCGGTGAGGGCACAAGTAGGAATCAACACCAAGGACAGAAGCTGCATTTTCTAACTTGGCTGTTGTTTTGTCTTCCCCTTTGTCTTCTTAGGAAATGGGCTCAGACTTTAACAACAACAACAGCTCCCACCCATCTCAGCTAACTTCTCTGTCCCTCCTCAGGACAGTTAGTGCCAGTTTTAATACCAGCTAAGAGACTGTCAAATAAAGGGGATTTTCCTGCCAAAAGCTCTCTCCAGCTAAAGGGACAGGGAACAAGGGATGCTGTTAAAATGAAAGCCTTATTCAATACCTGACATTTCAGATGCTTTAACTGTGTTTCTTTCTTTTCTGTATCATTAAGGAAAGGCTTTTAATGGAGCATTTGCCATGTACTAAGCAGGTTGAGGTCTCTATATACCTTGTTTAACGCTGGACAGTTTCAGGGTCATGGTAACCCCTTTGACTCTTTTGCCCTTTATTCCATCCAAATTTCTACAACAGTCCTACGGTCACCAGGTCCCCTTCCCCCAGTACAGACAGAGATGGAGAAGGACAGGGCCTCGCAGAAAGGAGAACTGGGCAAACATCAGGCTCTGGGCTGTGCAGAGCAAACAGGGCCAAGGGGACATCCCAGAGCCAGGTAAACTTGAATTTCCCTTCTCCTCTCCACTAATCAGTCAGAAACCCCTGGGCTGCAAGGTCCCTTCTTCCAGGCCTGATTCAAGTTACAATCACTAGCAGCATCTTAGAGCTGGTATTGGACCAAGACTATGGAGTGAACACGCCCCCTGGCCTCAGTCGGGAGTGCTCCCGCGGCAGGCCCAGACCGGGGAAGAGGAGCGGACTGAATATGGGGGAGTGTCCCTGTCCCCAGCTAGGGGACTTCTCCCTGTGCGGGGGCGGGGGAGCGCTGGCAGCTCAGGGGAGAGGTGGGCATGTCTCCCAGGCAGAGGGTTCTGTGGTGTGAGAGCCGTCCTGGCACTCATGCCATGCTCTGAGAAGCTCCCAGACTCTTGCTTACCAAACTGTAATGGAATAACAAAAGCTAAATAAAAATGGACAGCGGCTCTTGGTGGGGTGCAGGCTGCAGAGAGAGCTGAAAATGAAAAACATTTAGAATTTCTTGCTTCACTTGCCTGGCTGATTCTGCGGCGTGAGCTGCAGCCAATCTCCATGCGCTCCTGGAGACGGGCGCTCCATCACTCTGGAAATGAATTCCCTGGCTTGGAGAATATCGATCAGGAAGCAGTGCTCTCAGTCGGGAGCTGCTGAAGAAATGCCATGGATCCGCTCAACAGGGAGTCCACGCCTCTTCTCACCTCCACAACACCAAGCCAGCAAGCACAGAGCTGGCCTCACTCACTGCTGTCCTGCAGAACGCACTGAGGCCTTGCCCTGCCCACACCCACTGGCCCCAGTCTAATCACTCAGCTCACAGAGCGGGGGAGAGTGAGACTGCCTGGGTCTGCGCAGCACCCTGCACAGTGGGGTCCCAATCCTGCAGGCTCATTATGACTTAATTAGCTAGTTGTCCTGGAGTGGGTTGGGGTGAGAGAGCGGGCTCCCTGAGCACTGACTTCGCCCTGGGCTGGGAGAAGGACCCGGCTGGGCCATGGCCATAGTTCGAGGGGAGCTGCAGAGTGTGTCTTGGTGACACCAGAGAGGAATGTTTCTGAATCACAGCTCAAGTCCCAGCCAAGTGAATAAAGTTTTCCTGTCACTGCTGCTGACAGCACAATGCAAAGGGCAGTAGCAGAGGGGCTACCTGGGGAGGAAGGCCTGGCCACAGATGCCCACCCTCCCTGACCACTTGGCCAGCAGCCTTTCCTGCCCGAGTCAAGAGGAAAGACACCAAACCAGCCTGCTAGCCAGCAGAGAGCACCGACCAACACTGGTGCACACAGTGGCCAGGAGCCTGCAGTGCAATCTCCAGCACGGGGGGAGCAGAAAGGAGCCCGGAAGATGATTTGAGGGCTGGAGGAAATGCCTGACAGAGTGACTGTCAGGGTTCCCTCACCACTCTGAACTCTACGGTACAGATGTGGGGACCTGCATGAAAGACCCCCTAAGCTTATTTCTACCAGTTTAGGTTAAAACTTCCCCAAGGCACAAATTCTTTCCCCTTGGAGGGTACACTGTCACCACCAAGTGATTTAACAAAGAATCAGGGAAAGGACCACTTGGAGTTCCTGTTACCCCCAAATATCCCCCCAAGCCCTTACACCCCCTTTCCTGGGGAGGCTTGAGAATAATCTCTTAACTAATTGGTTACAAAGTGATCACAGACCCAAACCCTTGGGTCTTAGGACAATAGAGAAATCAGTCAGGTTCTATTTAAAAAATAAAAATAAAAATCACCTCTGTAAAATTAGGATGGAAAATAACTTTACAGGGTAACAAAAGATTCAAAAGCACAGCCAAACTTCCTCTAGGCTTAGTTTAAAAGTTACAAAAAACAGGAATAAACCCCCCTCCAGCAAAGGAAAAATTCACAAGCTAAAACAAAAGATAATCTAACCATGCTCAGACACATCTGAGGTTACTAGGAAAGATTTGTCAAAGTCTGGGGCCCTTAGCACAGGGTCAGACATGAGTGTTGCTTTAAGCTGGTTAAAGGCCTTCTGACACTCTTCAGTCCACTGAACTGCATTTGACTGTTTCTTTTTGGTTAGGTCAGTGGGGCGGCGATTTGGCTGTATTGCGGTACAAATCGCCTGTAATATCCGTCCAAGCCTAAGAAGGATTGCAGCTGTTTCTTTGACTTTGGGATAGGCCACTTTTGGATAGCATCCACCTTGGCCTGTAGGGGGTTGATAGTTCCTTGACCCACATGGTGTCCAAGGTAAGTCACTCTGTTTAGGCCTATTTAACGCTTTGTAGGCTTAACAGTTAGTCCTGCCTCCCTTATGCGCTCAAAGACTTTTTGCAGATGCTCCAGGCGTTCTGCCCATGAATCAGAAAAGATGGCTACATCATCAAGGTAGGAGACTGCAGATTCTCCCAATCCTGCTAGGAGACCATCTACAAGTTTTTGGAAAGTGGCAGGGGCATTTTGCAGCCCGAAAGGGATCACATTAAATTCATACAGCCCTACATGGGTGATGAAGGCTGACCTTTCCTTGGCGGATTCATCCAGTGGTACTTGCCAGTACCCCTTGGTTAAGTCTGAGGTAAAGATGAACTGGGCCCGTCCCAGTTTCTCCAATAGCTCATCTGTGTATGGCTTTGGATAGTTGTCTGGGCGAGTTACAGCATTTAGCTTACGATAGTCCACGCAAAAACGTATCTCCCCATCTGGTTTGAGAACTAGAACCACTGGAGATGCCCATGCACTGTTAGAGGGCGGATTACACCCATCTGTAGCATGTCCTGGATCTCCCGTTCTATAGCAGTTTTGGCTTGAGGAGACACCCGGTAAGGTTGGACCCTAATTGGGCGAGCATTACCTGTGTCAATGGAGTGGTATGCCCATTTGGTCCGTCCTGGTGTGGCTGAGAACATTGGCGCAAAGCTAGCGCACAGCTCCTTGATCTGCTGGCGCTGCATATGCCCAAGGGTCATGGAGAGGTTCACCTCTTCCACGCCACCAGCACTTTTCCCTTCGTAGTAGACACCTTCAGGCCACTCAGCGGCATCTCCTCCCTGGGCTATAAACTGACAAACGCTTAATTCTCTGGAATAAAAGGGTTTTAGAGAATTAACATGGGACACCTTAGGCTTTAGGTTTGAGGTGGGGGATGCTATGAGACAGTTAACAGCTCCCAGGTGCTCTTGGACCGTAAATGGCCCTTCCCACGATGCTTCCATTTTATGGGCCTGGAGCGCCTTCAAGACCATGACCTAGTCCTCTACTTTAAAGGAACGTTCTCTGGCATGTTTATCATATCAGGCCTTTTGCTCTTCCTGAGCATCTTTTAGGTTTTCTCTAGCAAGGGCTAAAGAGATTCGGAGGGTGTTTTATAGGTGGTTTACAAAATCCAGAATGTTAGTTCCTGGAGAAGGCATAAACCCCTCCCATTGCTGCTTCACCATCTGTAATGGCCCCTTAACCTCGCAGCCATACACAAGTTCAAATGGTGAAAACCCTAAACTGGGATGTGGTACAGCCCTGCAGGCAAAGAGCAACTGCTGCAACACTAGGTCCCAATCGTTGGAGTGCTCATTTACGAATTTACGTATCATGGCCCCCAAGTTCCATTAAACTTCTCCACCAGGCCATTTGATTGATGGTGGTAAGAGGTGGTAACCAAGTAGTTCACCCCATGAGCTTCCCACAGGCTTTTCATGGTCTCTGCCAGGAAATTAGTTCCCAAATCTGTAAGGATGTCGGAGGGCCAGCCTACCCTGGCAAAAATGTCTGCTAGTGCCTGGCACACACTTTTAGCCTGGGTGTTGCTTAGAGCTACTGCTTCCGGCCATCGCATGGCAAAATCCATGAAAGTCAGTATGTACTGCTTTCCTCTGGGTGTCTTTTTCAGGAAAGGACCCAGAATATCCACAGCTACTCGCTGGAATGGAACTTCAATGATGGGGAGTGGCTGGAGAGGGGCTTTGACCTGGTCTTGGGGTTTTCCCACTCTTTGGCACACCTCACAAGACCGGACATATGTAGAAACGTCCTTTCCCATTCCTTCCCAGTGGAAGGATCTCCCCAAATGGTCTTTGGTCCTGTTCACCCCAGCATGGCCACTAGGATGATCATGGGCTAAGCTCAGGAGCTTTACCCGGTACTTAGTTGGAACTACCAACTGTCTCTGCGGCTGCCAGTCTTCCTGGTGCCCACCAGAAAGAGTTTCGTTGTATAAAAGTCCTCGTTCTACCACAAACCTGGATCGATTAGAAGAGCTGAGAGGCGGTGGGTTGCTCCATGCCACCATCCAAGCTCCCTGGAGGCTTCCATCTGCTTCCTGTTCTGTCTGGAACTGTTCTCTTGATGCTGCAGACCTCAGTTCCTCACTGGTTTGTGGACCTGGGCTTGGTCCCTCTGGAAGCGATGCAGGGGATGGGGCTGTTTCCGTTGACTGTGAACCGCTCTTCGCGGGTGCACTGTGGGGTATTTCAGGCAATGGCTGAGCCTCTTGTATAGGGTCATCTGTTGCTGCTGCCAGGGCAGGCTCGGTGGGGCCCTCTGGTGTAGAAGCTGTAGACGGGGTTGCAAGTGCTGGACTCAGGGCTGGCAATGGCTCTGGTGCTGGTTGCTTCACCAGTTCCAGTTCTGGGACTGGCTTTGGCTGGGTCTCTGTGACTGGATCCACTACGGCCGTTGCAGGCGTTGGCATGGGGTCCGGTTCCACCACCTCAGTCTGGGTCTCTGGTAACACAGACTGGGCCCTTGTTGAAGGCTCAGGAACAGAGCTAGGCGTGATGGCTTGCTTAACCTGGCTGCGGGTGACCATTCCCACCCTCTTGGCTAGCTTCACATGGTTGGCCAAGTCTTCCCCCAGCAGCATGGGAATGGGATAATCATCATAGACTGCAAAAGTCCACGTTCCTGACCAGCCCTTGTACTGGACAGGCAACTCGGCTGTAGGCAAGTCAAAAGAGTTTGACTTGAAGGGTTGAATCATCACTTGGACCTCTGGGTCGATTAAATTGGGGTGCACTAAGGAAGCATGGATAGCCGACACTTGTGCTCCAGTGTCCCTCCATGCTATGACCTTCTTCCCACCCACACTCACAGTTTCCCTCCGCTCTGAGGGTATCTGGGAGGCATCTGGGCCTGAGGGCCTCTGGTGTGATTCCGGTGCAAGGATCTGCAGTCTGTTGGGGTTCTTGGGGCAGTTGGCCTTTACATGCCCCACCTCATTACATTTAAAACATCACCCAGCTGACTGGTCACTGGGGAGAGGTTGGTTGCTGGAGACTGGTGTGGTGGGGCGATAAGGTGTGTGGGGTTTTCCTTGGGATGTAGGTGGGACCTTGGGTGGCCCCTGGTGATAGGGTTTTGTTTCGGTTTGCCCCTTCTGATATTCGCTCCAACTGCGACCAGTTTTTTTCTTTTCTGCCATCTCCACCCATTTGGCCCCGCCTCGATTACAGTTTTGGGCTTCCCATCTAGGACGTACCGTTCTATTTCCTCAGGAACGCCTTCTGGGAACTGCTCCATTTGCATTAGGAAGGGCAACTCTTCCGGAGATTTAACACTTGCTCCTGATATTCAGGCATCCCAATGTTTCACAATGTGGTAGGCGTGTCGGGAAAATGCCACGTCCAGTTTCCACTTTAGCACGCCGACAGGCCTGCTCGGGGGTTAGCCCCATTCTGATTCTGGCCTCTTTTAAAAAAAATTCATAGCTGTTCATGTGTTCCCTAGGCATTTCAGCCACCACCTCTGCTGAGGGTCCACTGAGCTGCAGCCTCAGCTCCACCATGGACTGGTCTGTGGAGATGCTGTACCCAAGGCAGGCCCTTTCGAAGTTTTCTAAGGCGGCCTCTGTATCATCGCCTGCCTTGTTGGTGGGGAATTTTCTGGGATGGGAAGCGGTACCTGGAGAAGGATTGCTAGGGTTGTCTGGTATATTCTGCTTAGCCCTTTCCATCTCTAAGCATTTTGTCTCTAACTCCAGTTAATGCTTCCTCTCTCTTTCCCTCTCCTCCTGAGCATGCTTCTGGGCCTCCCGCTGGGCCTCAATAGCTCTCTCATGGGCAGCTTTTTCTGCCTCCATCCGTCTATCATGTTCTTTTTGTCTCTCATCAGCTTCGAATCTGGCTAATTCTAATTTCTTTTGGACGTCACGGTCAGTCATCCTAGCCTTTCTGTGTTTAATTAGCCTAACCCGAGAGCTAGAAAGAAAAAAGAAAACCACTTGTGAATTCCCTTGCAAGAAGTTAACTACCCTGCCCTCAGGCAGAGAAAAAAAAACTCCAGTTGCTCACAGCTTAAAAAAAAAAATCCTTAAAAAAAACAAAACACCTCCCTGCTTTCCAAGCAGCCAAAAGGAAAAAAAAATTGTTCTTTTAAAACTCCTACTGTGCTTTTGGTTCAAAATGATCCCACCGCACTGCCACCATGTCAGAGTTCCCTCCCCACTCTGAACTCTGGGGTACAGACGTGGGGACCCGCATGAAAGACCCCCTACGCTTATTTCTACCAGCTTAGGTTAAAACTTCCCCAAGGCACAAATTCTTTCCCCTTGGAGGGTACACTGCCACCACCAAGTGATTTAACAAAGAGTCAGGGAAAGGACCACTTGGAGTTCCTGTTACCCCAAAATATCCCCCCAAAGCCCTTACCTGGGGAGGCTTGAGAATAATATCCTAACCAGTTGGTTACAAAGCGATCACAGACCCAAACTCCTGGGTCTTAGGACAATAGAGAAATCAGTCAGGTTCTTAAAAGAAGGATTTTATTTAAAAAAAAAATCACCTCTGTAAAATCAGGATGGAAAATAACTTTACAGGGTAACAAAAGATTCAAAAGCACAGCCAAACTTCCTCTAGGCTTAGTTTAAAAGTTACAAAAAACAGGAATAAACCTCCCTCCAGCAAAGGAAAAATTCACAAGCTAAAACAAAAGATAATCTAACATGCCTTGCTTGGCTTTACTTACTATTTTTGTAATATTAGAAACTGGTTCAGGATTGGTTTATAGGAGAAGTAGTTTTCTGACCTGATGCTTCCCTGCTTACCAAGAGAACACACTCAAAACAAAGCCTTCCCCCCCCCCAAAAAAATTTGAAAGTATCTTCTTTCCCCATTGGTCCTTTTGGTCAGGTGCCAACCAGGTTATCTGAGCTTCTTAACCCCTTACAGGTAAGGAGAAATTCTAGACTACCCTTAGCTGTATGATTATGACATGACAGAGCTGGCGCTGTGAGCTTCGCCCCACACAGATTGCAAGATGACTGGATTACACCATGTAACTAACTTTGCGGGGAGAACTCCCGGGTACCAGAGCTCTGTAATCCAGCAGAGATATGCAGACCATGAGCCAACGGCTGGATGCTGAAACCAGACACATTCAAATGGGAAATAAGGCGCAAATCGTGAACAGTGCGGTGATTAACCATGGAACAAACTCCCACCAGACGTGCTGGAGACTCCACCTCTAGGGCTACATGGCTGGGGCCTTTCTGGAGACACTTTGGTCAAGCATAAGTTACTGGGCACAATTCAAGGGGACCACGGTGAACTGTAATGGCCTGTGCGATGCAGGAGGTCAGACTAGCTGATCAGCTGCTCTCTTCTGGCCTTCAACTCTATGAATCTCTGGGCCTCACCCCTCCCCACCATGTGTGTGCAAACCCCTCTATACAGCCCATCCCCGCCACACATACACCCCATGCCCATACACCCCATCCCCTACACATACCCCTCTATAAAGCCCATCCTCACCACACATACACCCCAGAGCCATACAACCGATCCCCTACACATACCCTTTATACAGCCCAATCCCATCATACACACCCAAACACACACCCATACACCCCATTCCCTACATTCACTCCTCTATACAGCCCATCCCCACCAGACACCTCCAATTCATATACCCCCCACTCAAACACCCCATTCCCTATGTTCACCCCTCTATACAGCCCATCCCCACCAGACACCACCCCGCCCACCCATACACCGCATCCCTTACACACACCCTCTGTACAGCCCATCCCCACCCATAAAATCATAGAATCATAGAATATCAGGGTTGGAAGGGACCTCAGGAGGTCATCGAGTCCAACCCCCTGCTCAAACCAGGACCAATCCCCAACTAAATCATCCCAGCCAGGGCTTTGTCAAGCCTGACCTTAAAAACTTCTAAGGAAGGAGATTCTACCACCTCCCTAGGTAACGCATTCCAGTGTTTCACCACCCTCCTAGTGAAAAAGTTTTTCCTAATGTCCAACCTAAACCTCCCCCACTGCAACTTGAGGCCATTACTCCTCGTTCTGTCATCTGGTACCACTGAGAACAGTCTAGATCCATCCTCTTTGGAACCCCCTTTCAGATAGCTGAAAGCAGCTATCAAATCCCCCCTCATTCTTCTCTTCCGCAGATTAAACAATCACAGTTCCCTCAGCCTCTCCTCATAAGTCATGAGTTCCAGTCCCCTAATCATTTTTGTTGCCCTCCGCTGGACTCTTTCCAATTTTTCCAGATCCTTCTTGTAGTGTGGGGCCCAAAACTGGACACAATACTCCAGATGAGGCCTCACCAATGTCGAATAGAGGGGAACGATCACGTCCCTCGATCTGCTGGCAATGCCCCTACTTATACATCCCAAAATGCCATTGGCCTTCTTGGCAACAAGGGCACACTGGTGACTCATATCCAGCTTTTCGTCCACTGTAACCCCTAGGTCCTTTTGTGCAGAACTGCTGCCGAGCCATTCGGTCCCTAGTCTGTAGCGGTGCATGGGATTCTTCCGTCCTAAGTGCAGGACTCTGCACTTGTCCTTCTTGAACCTCATCAGATCTTTTGGCCCAATCCTCTAATTTGTCTAGGTCCCTCTGTATCCCATCCCTACCCTCCAGCGTATCTACCTCTCCTCCCAGTTTAGTGTAATCTGCAAACTTGCTGAGGGTGCAATCCACACCATCCTCCAGATAATTTATGAAGATATTGAACAAAACCGGCCCCAGGACCAACCCTTGGGGCACTCCACTTGATACCGGCTGCCAACTAGACATGGAGCCATTGATCACTACCCACTGAGCCTGACTATCTAGCCAGCTTTCTATCCACATTATAGTCCATTCATCCAGCCCATACTTCTTTAACTTGCTGGCAAGAATACTGTGGGAGACTGTGTCAAAAGCTTTGCAAAAGTCAAGAAACAACAAGTCCACTGCTTTCCCCTCATCCACAGAGCCAGTTATCTCATCATAGAAGGCAATTAGATTAGTCAGGCATGACTTGCCTTTGGTGAATCCATGCTGACTGTTCCTGATCACTTTCCTCTCCTCTAAGTGCTTCAGAATTGATTCCTTGAGGACCTGCTCCATGATTTTTCCAGGGACTGAGGTGAGGCTGACTGGCCTGTAGTTCCCAGGATCCTCCTTCTTCCCTTTTTTAAAGTTGGGCACTACATTAGCCTTTTTCCAGTTGTCCGGGACTTCCCCCGATCGCCATGAGTTTTCAAAGATAATGGCCAATGGCTCTGCAATCACATCCGCCAACTCCTTTAGCACTCTTGGATGCTGCGCATCCGGCCCCATGGACTTGTGCTCGTCCAGCTTTCCTAAATAGTCCCGAACCACTTCTTTCTCCACAGAGGGCTGGTCACCTCCTCCCCATGCTGTGCTGCCCAGTGCAGTAGTCTGGGAGCTGACCTTGTTCGTGAAGACAGAGGCAAAAAAGCACTGAGTACATTAGCTTTTTCCACATCCTCTGTCACTCGGTAGCCTTCCTCATTCAGTAAGGGGCCCACACTTTCCTTGACTTTCTTCTTGTTGCTGACATACCTGAAGAAACCCTTCTTGTTACTCTTAACATCTCTTGCTAGCTGCAACACCAGGTGTTATTTGGCCTTCCTGATTTCACTCCTGCATGCCCGAGCAATATTTTTATACTCTTCCCTGGTCATTTGTCCAATCTTCCACTTCTTGTAAGCTTCTTTTTTGTGTTTAAGATCAGAAAGGATTTCACTGTTAAGCCAAGCTGGTTGCCTGCCATATTTACTATTCTTTCCACACATCGGGATGGTTTGTCCCTGTATCCTCAATAAGGATTCTTTAAAATACAGCCAGCTCTCCTGGACTCCTTTCCCCCTCATGTTATTCTCCCAGGGGATCCTGCCCATCAGTTCCCTGAGGGAGTCAAAGTCTGCTTTTCTGAAGTCCAGGGTCCGTATTCTGCTGCTCTCCTTTCTTCCCTGTGTCAGGATCCTGATCTCGACCATCTCATGGTCATTGCCTCCCAGGTTCCCATCCACTTTTGCTTCCCCTACTAATTCTTCCTGGTTTGTGAGCAGCAGGTCAAGAAGAGCTCTGCCCTTAGTTGGTTCCTCCAGCACTTGCACCAGGAAATTGTCCCCTACACTTTCCAAAAACTTCCTGGATTGTCTGTGCATACACCCTCCCACCCATACACTGCTTCCCCTACACACACCCCTTTATATAGCATATCCCCATCAGACACCCCCAAACACATACTCAATCCCCTACATTCATCCCTCTTTACAACCCATCCCCTCCAGACACTCCCCCACCCATACATCCCATCACACACATCCCTCTATACAGCCCATCCCCACCACCCATACACCCCACGCCCATACAACCCATCACCCACACATACCCCTCTTTTTACAGCCTATCCCCACCAGACACCCCCACCCATCCCCCCATCCCTTACACACACACCCTCTGTACAGCCCTTCCCCACCAGACACCTCCCCACTCATATAACCCATCACCTACACACACCCCTCTATACAGCCCAGACACCCTCCACACCCATACACCCCTTCCCCGACACACACACACACACACACACACACACACACACACACACACAGAGTGGATACGGTTGAGACTGTGACATTAGCTAGCCCTGGGGAACATACTCCTCAGTGCTGCAGGAGAGCGTAGCTTATTCCTGCAGACAGGCAGCCAGCAGGGAGGCCTGTTGGGGTCTGATAAACCCTGAGCCTTGGCTCCTCTCTTCTGGCATCACTAGTGTGTGGCACACTGGGCATCAGGCCCCAGAGCTTTGGCAATATGCCAGTTGGTGACCCTGCTGCCAGGTTAGAGTCTTTGGCCTGTCTCCCTTCTCTCACAGCCAGTCCCTGCAGCCAAATCCCTCCCGTGGGGAGACGGCAGCACCACTAGAAAGATGCCTGCTTCTCTGCACCCAACGCAGGGAAGCTAATGCGGGACCTTGCGCCTTGGGCCAGGCCAGGCAAATGCTCTGGCAATCACAGACTAGGAGCGGAGCTCACCCAAGCCCATTGCAGCCACGGCCCGGCTGCTGCAGTGCAAGACACCCCCCCCCACACACACTGACAATCAGCGATTCTGCTCCTGTGCCTCCAGGGCCAAGTGAGCCACAGTGCCACCAGCACCAGCGAGGGGACCGGGCACACGCCACACAGGGCTGGCTCCGCACCAGCCAGGGCAATGCACCAGCTACCGCGGCGGTCTGGCTGCTACCTTGCAGTGGCAGGGGGCTGCAGGTTCCTTTGAAGTTGCAGGCCCAGGTCTCCTGCCCAGTAGCAAGAGCAGAAGGGGAGTGAGAGGCCCAGTATGCAGGGGGTCTGGGCTGTGCTCAATCTCATCATTAAGTTACATGCTAAATTGATTTTTTTAAATTCCCTTTTCTCTGGAGATGGCAAGAGCTTTGCACCAGGTTAGCCACCCCACCCCCACCCCCCTGCCCAGCGATCAATGCCCCATCATTACACGCAGCCAGCATTAAGTTTGCACCCCCAGCAGGCTGCACAGTGCTTTGAACTATCATGTTTCACTCCAGGCAGGTTTGACTACGAGAAGAAGTTCTGTCATTTATGTACTTCTGACCTTGAGAAGGCAGCAGGGGTGAGACTGGGCTGTGGGGAGAGGAAGAGGGTCTGTCTCTCCTACCAGGGAGCTGGAGAGTCCCAGGTGAGAGGAACAGGCATGATGCATCTCTTGCTGACTATTGCTCCAGCTCTGCACTGGGGTTTAGGGGACATCTCATTTCTGTCCTCGCAGGACTCAGCAAAATGACCTCACTTTTCTCACAAGCCACGAACTGGATGAGTTTTAAGAAAGCTCTGTGGAGCCAGGTGGGTTTGTCTCTAGCAACGGTTCAGCCCTGAGGCCTTGGAGACACTGCGCTTAGTGAATACATCCTAACTCTTGGGCAGCATTGCTAGGCGCTGTTAAACAGCTGCCAGGTCCCACCGCACGGGGGCTGCATTTCAGAATTCTCTCTCCCATCGCACTGCAGGGTTGTTGTGCAGCTTGTCGAAGAAACCCAAACAGGCTCTGCGGGTCCCTGCACCACCCTTTGAAGGCCTGGTTGGGTTTTCAATACCAGGGTCATGGGCTCCCCCTGGGCATTGCACAGCCTGATCAGATGCCTCCCAGAAACTTCCTCCTGGAATTTAGTCAATATTTTTGCTTTTATCATTTCATCCCATTCCACCAAGAAATGGGGCCAGCGCTCCAGGTGCCAGAGCTGTAAGCCACTGTTACCTGCTCTGGGAGCTCAGGAGCAGGCCAGGAGGGTGAGGGAGAGCACAGGCCATCTGGGCTGCTGCTTCAAGAGGTTTGAAGTGGGAGGGCCTGAAACAACCACCAAAGCCACCTTTCCCCTTTAGCCGCAAAAATGGCTGCTCTGTGATTTCTCTGACTGGGTGAGCTGCACACGCTCCTTGGGGTTTGCAGGGCCCAGCCCCCTGCCCCGTTTCTGGCCATTTCTGGCTGTGCACTGCAAGCTGCAGCAGCAGGTGAGTGCGGGCAGGTGCCAGCTGGTTACGTCACCTTTGCTGCCCACCCATCAGCCCTTTACGTGCTCCCCCTCGTGCTGTCCTCTCCCTGCTTTGCCTCTTCGCCCCGCCCCCCAGCCCCAGTGCTCCTCCATATCCCCCTGGCGGGGTGCGTCCTGCTCCCAGTGCAGTGTGGAGAACCAGCCCCTGGCCGGAGCGCTCAGCTCACCAACACCCTGGCGGGCAGGCACCTTCCTTCCCCCACTGCCTCTGGCTGGGCCAGTGCCCCGGGAAAGCCCAAGATCCTCCGGCCAGGGGCGCTGGCCAGGAGGAGCCAAGTCCTGCATGTGCCAAAGCCCCACACAGCGCTGGCATGGGGAAGCCTCTCCGGCCCTCAGCTAAGCTCTAGAGTTGGGGGTGGGGGGAAGCGATTTCCAGCCTATTCCTGTCCTGACCCTGCAGGCTCCACAGCAGCCCTGGGGCAGAGGCTTAGCACCTTCTTCACCCCACAGACCCCCCGGCTCTGGGTCCTGCCCCCAGGGAATGCGGGGCTGCTTCGTCCCCTAGGCACCCTCCCCTGCTGAGCAACCTCTCTGGCTGGATTTGCTGAAGACCCTGCAGTCAGGTTCCCTGGGACCTGGTGCACAATGCTGTGACAAAGTGGGAATGTTCTTAATGTTTTCTCTGAATACTGTGTGGGTGCCTCAGTTTCCCCTATGCAGTTCTTAAGTATCCAGGTGGTGGGATAAGGGGGTGTGATTGTGGCAGAGCCCTGGGGGCCAGTGCGATGGTGTCTGCACAAAGAATGGCCAACACCCTGTCTCCTGGCAACTGTTGGCCTGGGCCCCTCCTCTGCAAGGTGCCAACTGAAGGGGCTGGAAAACAAAGAGATCAGGTGGCCTCCTGGCCCGGGAAAGAGACAAAGGAGAGGAGGGGCTGGAGAGTTTCAGTTTGGAGCTGGCTGGGGAAATGGAGAGAGGGCCAGAGGGGGCTCTGGCCTCCCTAGCCCCCAAGATGGACCCGGCTGAGGGGTCCTGTTCTCTGTACCTACAAGCTCTGTTTTAGACCATGTTCCTCTTGTCTAATAAACCTTCTGTTTTACTGGCTGGCTGAGAGTCACGTCTGACTGCAGAGTTGGGGGGCAGGACCCACTGGCTTCCCCAGGAGCCCCGCCTGGGCGGACTTGCTGCTGGAAGCACACAGTGGGGCAGGAGAGGCTGAATGCTCTGAGGTCACCCCCAGGAAGGTGGAAGCTGTGTGAGTTTTTTGCCTCAAAAACAGGCTGCTCCCAGAGAGGAGGCTTCCCCAGAGTCCTGACTGGCTTCATGGGGAGCAGATCCAGAGCATCGCCCAGGGACTCTGTGACAACTATCCTTAGAGCTTAACTCCTTCCTGCCCGCACTGTAGCCCGAGGTGGCTGGGTTATGTCGGTGGCCAGCAGCAGCCTGGAGGTGTCAGGTGCCTTTTGACACTGTGCGGGCAGGAAGAGACAAGCTGCTTCCAGCCACAGGGGAACAGGGAAGATGAGTTCTGCGAAGACATGGGCCAGGTCATCCCTCCCCCTGCTTCTCCCATCCCTTCCCTCCCACAAAGGCTGCTGCTGGCCACATTCTGGTGTGAACCCTGGCAGAAATCTGGGGAGGGGGGGCATGTGACCTGCATGCCCCCCCACACGTATTGCCTTGGGAAGACGCAGCGCCAAGTACCGGAGAGGTGGGTCCGTCCCGGGGTTCCAGCCAGGCATGGAGAGTGGAAAGCACCAGGCAGGGAGGGTCGGGTCAGTCGGTCACCCCCCACCCCCACCCCATGTGAGAGAGGTGTACGGGAGTGTGTGTGTGTCACCTCTCCCCGTGTGAGGGAATAGGGGTGTGTGTGTCACCCCTCCCCATCTGAACCCTAAAACCTTAAAGATAAGAAAGTAAATAAAAAGAATCCAGCTACACAGTATTTCTTTTTAACAGGGGCTCAGTCAACTTGATATTAATTGGAATGTTTGTATTGCATAGTTCCAATTGATTGCCGTTGAACTCGCTTGAATAAGAGTAATTTGACCAGGTGTCCCATATTCAGCATAGGGAAATGTGGTCACCCTACCTGGGGTAAAACTTGGATTGTTTGGGCAGGAAGCTTTAGCTGCACTCAGAGATGGCTGCAATGGGCATGGCACAGAGGGATTAACTGCACAGCTATCCATTTGGTAGGTCTTTCCAAGCTCAGCTGCAAAAGCAGGAGAAGTCTGTAAGCCCATTAGCTCCAGAGCAAGGAATGGCCAAGCACTGCTCATGCCTGCCTGCCACTTAAAGCAGACTGAGCGCCCATGCTCGCAGACTCAGCCCTGGCCATGGCAACCCACATTATTCAGCAGCACATGTCAGCATGAGTGCATCTCCCAGTCCCCAGGGCGCTACACTGGCTTATCACTTGGGACAGAGTCCAGTCCAAGGTTTCTGTCCTGATAGCTAAAGCCCTCCGGGGGTTGAGCCTGGATCCCTGCTGAGACAGCATTGCCAACACCAAAAAATCACAACTCAGCTCCGACCCCACACAATTGGTCGAAAAACCATAAGATCTTTTAAAATGATACATTTGGGGTTCCTGCATTCAGGCTGCACTTGGGCTCTTTCAGGCTTTTCTCTGCAACCAGGAGGGCCAAAAGATTACCTGAAAAAGAGAGAACACTGAAATTCTCCCATAATCACACGATTCCCAGAGCTTGGGCTTTAAGAAAAACACCAAATATCAGGAGACACAATAAAATGGCAAGACTTGGTGACAATGGAGACCATCACCAGGGGCAGAACCCGCACAGGAGCCAGACCTGGGCTGTGGAGCTCACAGCCATAACAGAGAAGAATGACTGTTTGTTTGGGTGATAGGTATGGAGGAGGGCCATTATGACAAAAGAAACACAAAATGCTTCAATAACGCCCAAGCTCACTGTCTCTTGCAAATGTGGGATCTGAGTCTGACAGCAGTAGAGAGATGGATAAGAGTTTACTAAAAAGCAGCGTTATAGGAAGGTGACGAATGAGAAGCCTTGAAACAGTCAGACCTAAATGCAAAACTCAGCTCTGAAACTCAGCCTTCCCTCAGCAAGGTGTGTCCCTGGTCCTAAGCCTCCCTTCCACACACACAGGCTAGACGCTGATCGAGACCTGTCTGCTGCAGGTCAGAACCAGGACACAGGGAGCAGTGTGGGGGTGCTGATATTATTTCTGGTTATAAATACTTGGGAGGCACCAGGTCTCAGGATGGGGAGGGCCCTAGAAGTAATCGAGTTGCTAATGTCAAATCATCAGGGATTTGCCTGGCTCACTCCCACACACCTGTATCTCCTTGCTTACGTTTTCATCTTAAAATCCAAAGCAGGAGCCGGAGGCTTCCTGGCGATGGATGAGCTTGTGGCTGAGCCATGGGCAGGCGAAGAACCCTTGTGGGACGTCCCATCCATGGGGCTGGAGTGTGCAGTGTTAATGCCACTCTTGGGAAGGTCATTATACTCTGGACAATACCAGGCACAATGGGCAGCATCCCAGGGCCATCCCAGAGCCAATCAGGTCCCAAGGCAGGTCTCACGCTGACTGCTTTCACCCTCCCCCTACTCCTTTTTGGCACTACCATTTCACAGCTACATCGCCATGCTTGCTGTGGGCTCCTCTGGGCCAGAGCTCTCCCTACACCCTCTGCACAGCACCTCCAGCCAACCCTGTCCCTGCCCAGCAGGGCCACCAGCCATAGCATCCTGGAGAGGGACACCATCAGCAGTGACTTCCCAGGACCCACAGGCCGTGCTAAGGGCAGGGGGATGGGGTGGGGTCATCGGAATTAATTGCATGTAGAGGGGATGGCAGGAAATTAATTGGGGACAGCCTGGCCAGGGACCATCCTCTTCTTACCACCTAGGAGCCTGAGCAAGGACCCCCAACTCCGGACCCCAAATTGCCTAAGTGAGGCACAAGCATCTCCCAGTGGGTGTGGCTCTCCCAGCCACTGATTGCCCTGGGTTCAATGCTAGTGCCTGTTTGTGAGGTTGGTCTCTCAGTGTGAATCAAACGAACCAGTTTTGCAACAATCTGTAAGAGCCCCCACTAACCCTTTACAGATTGTGGCTAAACTGGCTGACATGGTTCCCATGGCGAGAACAGCCCCATGACGGGATTATACACTATTGAATGACAGTCTGTCAGCTCTGTGACATGCTTCAAAACACACTGGGGTCATGTGTCCCATGTCACTGGTGTGTCACAGCTGTTTGCAGGATGGAGATGCAAGTCCGGCTTTTACAACCAGAGTCTTGCGCCTACCTCCCTCCTCCCCTCCCCTGTTCTGGGGAGATCTGGCCTGCGCCTACCCATTTGTTCTTTGTTACAGAGCTTGTCCAGAGAGACGGCTCTTTGGGAACAAAGCGCTTTCCTGAGTGAGGCTCTGCTGCCTTGCCTGGGACTAAATATGCAGAGACGCTGCACGTTAGGCCTTTGATCAGCAATTTATCTCTCTGTGCCGCAGGTTCCTGGAGCCTGGCGTTTCCTTCCCGCGCTCAGCCCTGCTCCCCAGAGCCGGGGAGACAGGTGTGAGGAATTAGCTACAGGGACGAACCGCTGACAGGAACCGGCACCAAAAGGAAGGGACAGAGTGTAATGTTTATTACGTTTGAAGTAAAACAAACACACGGCCTATTTATGTATCTGTAGAGAATTAATTGGGGAGCTCCACAAAGCAGCAGATTATAAATTAGAATCGTTTTCACCAACTCCAGCCCATTCATCTTATTTCAAAAGGGGCCTGTCGCCTCTGCCTGACTAATTCCTCTGCACTCGGCACTGCTCTCACGCCAGCTCCAGCTCCCCACATGGCGCTGAAGGGTGGCGGTAGGTGAGGACACCTCCACAGGCCCAGGAGCATGAGAGCCCAAGCCTCCCAGGTAAACGCTCCTATAGCAAGGTCAGCTTTGAGTCTGGGGAGAAGGTCCCCCCACCTCCCGAGCCGGGGAGAAGACCCCACTGGCCTGGCTGCCAGGCACAGCTCCACACCACTGGCACAGCCAGGGCAGGAAGCCAGAGGAGATGAGCGAAGGGACAGGCACCATGGGGAGCCGCGGGGTGGAGAAGCTGGAGACCCTGGGCCTGTTTTCAGAGATGGTGCGCCACTGGCTGCAGGGGCATCTGGGAGGGACTGGGGCATAGGCGGTCCAGCCGAGCAGTGACAGCTGGCTTGGTGTCCACCCACAAGGGCGGTCAGCAAGCAGGGGTCAGAGGAGTTGCTGAAACCGGGATCAATAGGCAAGCGCCAGGGGCAGAGCTGGAGATCAGCTGGCACGGTGCAATCCAGAGTCACAGCAAGCCAGACATCTGTGGCTGCCCAGACAGCTTGCTGGGCCACCCTCCAGGGTTAAACAGCATGCTTAGCCAATCAGAGGCCCCAGGCAGGGTGGTACTTCCTGCAGTGCCTATGGGGGGGCACTGCATGCCATCCTGCTGGCACTGTGGGAATGTCAGCCATCCCTGGCACCGCAGACCCGGTTCAAGTCCATGGAGCCTTACGGTAGCCTGGGTGCTCCGCTCTCTAGCAGTCAGGGCCAGATGCCAGCTAACATCCAGACCCTCCTGCCTGAGGCCTCGTAACCCCAAGGCTGGGTGCCTGGGGGCAAAGGGGGGCATCGGGGAGCTCCTTCGGGCTCAAAGGGGTGGGTGGAGAGGACTGTGCCCTGGCCCCTCCTTTGCTGACAGATCATTCTGCAAGAATGGGCAGGAGTTCTCCCAGCCTAAGGCAGCACAGCGCCGCTGGAGTACTCTTGGTGCACGGCTGAGGTTGCCTCTGCCGAGCTGCTTTGATGCTGATGCCTCTGTGTTAAATCAAAGGGTGCAGCCAAGTCCCCGGGGAGCAAGTACTCTCCCCCGGCTGCACTCCCACCTGGCACACGCAGGAGATGAAAGGGAGCAGCAGGTGCAGGAGCCGCAGAGCTCTGTGGCTGCCTGTTGTGACAGCTTGGCTTACCCAATCCAAACACCAGGACGAGACCCGCCGGCTGACACTGCTCAGGGTAGACATGATGTGCCAGGTGCCCATTCCCATCACCCCCAGGCTGCTGAGGGGCTGGACTGAGCACCCAGCCAACATCACCCCTGGATAAAAGAAGGAGGCAGGCTGCAGATGGCCCCGGCCCCAGATTTCCAGTCACTAGTCACTGAGCAATCCATCCTACCTGGCCTTGAGCAGCAAGTAGCTTGTCTGGAGCTAAAACTTCTCCCCTAGCAAGGAAGAACCTGACCCCCGCAACAAGAGATTCTGACGCGCAGTGAGGAGCAAGTCACAGCCAGGAGTGAGTGTGGTAGCTCCTGGGCCCCAGGCATGTTTAGGAAGCTCTGCTGAAATGAAGCCCATTTTACATGCATGCTGCAGACACAGGCTCATGGGCAGGGAGCAGCAGCAGCCAGAACCCATCTCCCTTCCGGGAGCAGCGTATGTCTCAGGTGCCCTGTGCTTCCTGGCACCCCGGCTGTGGCAACACTTGGGGACCTGCACTGCCTCCTGGGCCTAGGCCTCCAGCGCTCTGGGCCAGAACCAGGCAAGGCTGCCGCTGCCTCAGGTAGTGGGACTCTGAGAGGTTTAGAGCAGGCTGGGCTCCACAAAGCCCCCCGGCGCTGGAGGAGGCGTCGTCCTGAGGCAGCCTGTTGTGGAGGAAGGAGTCCAGCTATCCAGCGCTCTGCTGCCTCTCGAGCACCCCTCACCACAGTACCTGGGCTCCAGGGACCAGTAACACTCAGCAGCATTTTCCATCCTCCAAGTGCTTTACGAGGGGTGGGGGGGGTTGCCCCCTCTGGAGAAGGACAGGGGAAGGGCCAAGTCAAGGCAGTTGGTGTCAGAGCTGAGCTGAGCCCACGTCCCAGGGCTCCTGGTTCTCTTGCCAGCCCAGCAAGGCACTGGGGCCAGGCCAGAGTCCGAGCCTGGCCCCTGCCTCAGGGCACCATGCGCTGCACAAGCACAGAACAGAGCCACCCTGTCCAGCTGCAGGCGGATTCAAAAGAGCCCACACCCTGGCCCTCTTCAAATCCCCCCTTGCTCATGTGCCTTTCAACCCTTCCTGGCTACTTCACCCTGTCCAGCCCCACAGCTCTGCCTGGTCCATTCAGGTGCAGAAATGGGATGGAAAAGAGACCACATTAATAAGAAAATTGGTGGATGGGAAGCTGGTAGTTGAATGTACCTTTGGTTGGTGCCTCTCACCCAGAGGTTCAGGAGAGAGGTATCACACTAGTCCCTGGGGCCAGCCTGGCCCATGCAGGCGGGGCTCTGCCCAAGCCTGACATCTGTCACTCATGCCCTAAACTGCTCCAGATGCCAGATGTACTCAGCCATATTGGTGCAAAGAGTGGAACAAATTGATGTTAAACAGAAATAAGTCACCAGGGCCAGACCATAGTCACTCAAGAGCTCTGAAGGAACTCATATATGCAATGGTAGAGCTTCTTACTATGGTACGTAACCTAGTGCTGATGTTAGCCTCTGTGCCAGATGACTGGAGGATAGCTACTGTGACACCGACTTCTAAAAGGGCTCCAGAGGCGATCCCAGCAATTACCGGGCAAACTGGTTGAAACTCTAGTAAAGCATAGAATGATCAGACCCAGCTGGACGTGATTTGTTGGGGAAGAAGCAACATGGCTTTTGTAAAGTGAAATCATGCCTCACCGATCTATTTGAACTGTCTGAAGGTGTTAACAAACTTGTGGACAAGGGTGATCCAGTGGATATAGTGTACCTGGACTTTCAGAAAGCCTTTGACAAGGTCCCTCACAAAGGCTCTTAAGCAAAATAAGCTGTCATGGGCTAAGAGGGAAGGGCGTCTCATGGACCAGTAACTGGTTAAAAGACATGAAACAGGGTAGGAATAAATGGTCAGTTTTCACAGTGGAGAGGTAAATAGCAGGGCCCCCCAAGGAACTGTACTGGGACCAGTGCTGTTCAACATGCTGATAAATGATCTGGAAAAGGGGTAAACAGTGAGGTGGCAAAGTTTGCAGAAAATACAAAATTAATCAGTATAGTTAAGGCCAAAGCAGACTGAAGAATTACAGAGGGGTCTCACGAAACTGGGTGACCGGGAAACAAAATGGCGGATGAAATTCAATGGTGGTAAATGCAAAGTAATGCACATGGGAAAGCATAATCCCAACTATACATACAAATTGATGGGGTCTACATTAGCTGTTACCACTCATGAAAGACATCTTGGGGTCATTGTGTATAGTTCTTTGTAAACATCCACTCAATGCACAGCAGTAGGCAAAAAAGTGAACAGAATATTAGAACCATTAGGAAACGGATAGATAATAAAACAGAAATTATAATGCCGCTATACAAATCCATGGTCAGCCCACACCTTGGCTACTGTGTGCAGATCTGGTTGCCCCGTCTCAAAAAAGAGATATTAGAATTGGAAAAGGTACAGAGAAGGGCAACAAAAATTATTAGGGGGCAGGGGTACTGGAACAGTTTGTACAGTGGGGTGCTAAGAGCCACTGAAGCAAGTGGTAAACCCTGGATATGATGGAAACCACTTCAAGCCAGGGGGTGCGGCAGCCCCCACAGCACCTCTAGTTCCAGCCCCTATGTTAGGGGGATGGAACGGCTTCCCCATGAGAAGAGCTTAAAACGACTGGGGCTGTTCAGTTTAGAAAATAGATGACTGAGGGAGGACATGATAGGGGTCTATATAATCATTAATGGTGTGGAGAAAGTAAACAGGGAAGTGGGTCACTTGATGAAATTAATAGACAGTGTGACAGGGTCGGGCCAGATGGCTACAGGAGAGTAACAGAAGGCAGATATATTAGCCCCAGGTTAAGTAGGTCCCTTTTCCCTGGGTAAGGGAAGAGGGAAGGTTCCAGAACAATCAGGAACCTTCTGGAGACAATTAAGACAGACAGGCTGATTAGAAGACCTGCAGCCAATCAAGAAGCTGCTAGAATCAATTAAGACAGGCTAATCAGGACACCTGGGTTTAAAAAGGAGCTCACTTCAGTTTGTGGTGCATGTGTAAGGAGCTGGGAGCAAGAGGCAGTAGGAGCTGACAGTGGGAATGCAGACTGTTGGAGGACTGAGGGGTACAAGCATTATCAGACACCAGGAGGAAGGTCCTGTGGTGAGGATAAAGAAGGTGTTGGGAGGAGGCCATGGGGAAGTAGCCCAGGGAGTTGTAGCTGTCGCACAGCTGTTCCAGGAGGCACTCTAGACAGCTGCTTTCCACAGGGCCCTGGGCTGGAACCCGGAGTAGAGGGCGGGCCCGGGTTCCCCCAGATCCTCCCAACTCCTGGTCAGACACAGGAGGAGTCGACCTGGACTGTGAGTTCAGGAAAACGGCCAAGCTGAGGGCTGCCGTGAAGCTCCAAGGTGAGCAAATCCACAATAAGCGCAAGACCCACCAAGGTAGAACAGGAACTTTGTCACAATAGATGACATATATAGGGAGGGAGGGATGGATGGATGGATATCCTGGCCTCTTCCAGAGTCGATGGCACCTTAACCCCTAAGCTGCAGCCAAAGCAGCCTTTGCTAGTGCACAGGCTGGGTGCAATCCCCAGCAATCCTATGGGCAGAGGGCTGTGACGAAGCGGGACTGTTCTTAATGTTTCCTCTGAATAGTGTGGGGGTGCCTCAGTTTCCAATAGGCAGTTCTTAAGTATCTAAGTGGTGGGGTAAGGGTGTATGATCGTTGCAGAGCCTTCGAGGGCAGGTGTGTGCAGGGGTCTGGACACAGAGAATGGCCGACACCCTGTTTCCTGGCAACTGATGGCCTGGGCCCTTCCCCCCTGCAAGGTGAGAGCTAAAGGATTGGAGAACAAAGGAATCAGGTGCCCTCCTGGCCCAGGAAAGGGACAAAGCCCAGAGGAGGAGGGGCTGGGGATAGTTTCAGTTTGGGGCTGGCTGGAGACATGGAGTGAAGTGCAGACCGGGTTGTCTGGCTCACTGCCCCCCAAAATGGACCCAGCTGAGGGGTCTGGTTCTCTGCACCTACAAGCTCTGTGTTAGACCATGTTCCTGTCGCCTAATAAACCTTCTGTTTTACTGGCTGGCTGAAAGTCATGTTGGACTGCGGAGTTGGGGGGCAGGACCCTCTGGCTTCCCCAAGACCCCGCCTGAGCGGACTCACTGTGGGAAGCGCATAGAGGGGCAGAGGATGCTGAATGCTCCGAGGTCAGACCCAGGAAGGTGGAAGCTGGGTGAGCTGTGTGTCCTGCAGACAGGCTGCTCCCAGAGAGGAGACTGCCCCAGTGTCCTGCCTGGCTTCATGGGGAGCAGTTCCAGAGCATCGCCCGGGGACTCCATGACAAGGGCATAGTGGAGCCAGCTGGACATCTTGGCATGTGATCAGTTTCAGGCCCCAGTGTAGAATGCACCCAAGTTACGTCCATGGCGAGCACCTAAATCTGCTGCTCCCCCAGGACCAGGGATCCCTCCTTACGTGGAGGGGGAAGTGGGGGTTAGGCCAGGCAGCAGTTTCCACTGCTGCTCTCAGCTCGGGATGGGTGGCTGCCGAGGGATTTACCTGCTCTGTGATTAGGCACAAAGCAAGCTTCCCACCAATTAACTGCCACTCTGTCTGTGTCTCAGCTGCAGCCCCCTGCTCCGTGGCTGGCAGGCTGATAATTTATATTGTTACAAGAGAGTTTGTTCGAACAGGGTTACTAATTAGTACAGAAATACTATTAGCATCCGCACCACATTCCAGACATTTGTATTAATAATGCTTATTGGCATTGAATCAAGACCAGTGTTGGGGCGAGGGAGCCCAGGGAGCGAGGGTGGAGACTGGCCCAGGAGACCGAGGGCTCAGCCAGGCTCTAGCAGGATCTGATCCCATCTCCTAGGCAGGGAGAGAAACTGGGAGAGCTGGAGCCATGATCAGATTAAGTTGTTTGTACAGCACCTTGCACATCGGGTTCCTACTCTGGCACTATGGCGATGCACCTAATAAATAATGCTAAATTCAACCTGGATTGAGGCCCTTTCTGAAGACACATGGGGGTGGGGGCCTAGTAATTAAAGAGAGTGTGAAGAAGCAGGACAGGAGAAGGAAATTGCGAGGAAGGAGCTGAGAGCGGGGTGGGGGGGAGGGAACAGCCCAATACAATGAAATGTAAAGTGGATGAATTATTTACTGCAAGAAACAATTGCGAAGTCCCTCACTCTGGCTCTGTGCCTTCTCAGAGAGGATCCGCTGCATTTCTCCCCAGCGTGCTGCTGAGTGATTTTTTATGACTGGATACACGAGGCCGGGATAATCTTATAAGAGACTCCAGCAGATTGGTTTAGTATTGATCATGTGCTGAATGTAAAGACTTTCCGCATCCATCTGCTCCTGCTCCCAGATTGACAGCTAGACTGGAACTGGGTCTTGCCCCAGGCATTTGCAACCAGGAGTCCTGGTGTCTCCACGGCCCAGGGCTGCTGCCCCAGAAGCACCCTGTGCCCTGGCACATTCACCCCAATGGTGAGAAAAAACGGGCACAAAAGCGGCTTCCACGCCAAGAGTTAAGATGGTGTTAAGCGGAGTCCAAACGGCTGGTCCTCACTGAGCCTTTCAGTAAAATCCCCCACCCCACCCCCAGCTCTGGCACCAGCACAGCTCCACGGCGGGGCAGGCCTAGATCACCCAGTAGTCAGATCTACACTATGGCCCCCACAGTCGCTCCCGACCCCACAGCACTGGCCACTGGGCCCACGGCCACAGCACAGCAACCTGCCCAGCCTGCGGAGCCAGGCACCAGACACAGCTGCCCTCCATCCAACCCACAGTTCAACTGCCCCCTCCCCAAAGGTCTGATACAGTGTCCATCCACAACCCTGGGCACAAGGCAGGCAGCCATCAGGATGGCACGGCCTTCCCAGCTCTCCCCCGAGAGCCAAGCTGGGGTGACTAGACTGAGACAGACACAGCTCAGGGTGGGACGCTGAGGGCTTAACAATTGAAACGCCCGCAGCACACATGAACAAAGGCAAAGGGAGAGCTGAATTTCAGCTCAGTGCGAGTTCTCCCCTGGCCAATGGCCCCTCCTTGCCCCGGTCCTTGAGCAGCCCAGCTCTAGGGCTGGCAGAAAGCTCCCTGAGCTCACCCACAGCTGGCTCTGCTCTGCCAGGCCCTGGACTCTTAGTGTCTTCTCAGCATTCTCCACCTAGCGAGCACAGAGCTGGGGCTGCCTAGGGCTGTTTGGCTGCAACTGGAGAAAGTTGGCACCTGTGGGAGGGGTGGAACCAGGCAGGGGGAGGGGGATGATGCTGGGACAAGCCACAAGCCAAACTGGAAAGAGTTTGAGGAAGAGCAATAAAGATGCCCCCAGCAGGGACGGAGTCCCGGGGAGATTAACACAGCTAACTCCATACGGCTGAGCGGGGCAGGTGAGGGGCTGGCTGCGGCCGGTATCTGGCACTGGGGGAGGGGAGTCACTCAGGGGGACACACGGGGTTGAACTAGGCCACAAGGGATGGAGCTAAGAAAGGAGTAAGATCCAACAGGCCGGCTCCCCGACAGCAGTACGCAGGTGCTGATAATGGGGGCACGGTACCCAAGGCCAGAGACACAGGCCTAATAGGGACGCAGGTGAGGGCCAGGCCCTGGCTGTCTGCCTGGCTCTGTTGCTATGTGATCAGCACCGCAGAGACACAGTGAGGCCATGCCTGCCCTAGCAATCTCACCACTTAGGGACACAGCAAGGGATGTGACACCCAGCTCTGGGGGGTCACCCACAGCCAGGAGGAACGGGGGGAGGATGGGTGCCCTGGGCCAAAAGGGCTGAAGAGCTGCAGCTTTCCGTTAAAGTCTCAAGAATGTTTGTATACATCGCACCTGTTGGCGCTGCCAATGGGCGAATTCCTGTGACCGGCAGTGGCAGGGCCTGTGCTCAGGAGCCAACCCTAGAGCCGAGCACAGCATACAGGTAGGTGAGCCGAGGTAGCGTCTGGGGGCAGCCGAGGTGGCGTCTGGGGGAAGAGCTGTGCTCCAGGCTGCGTGGTGCTCCCAAATGCCAGCCCCTCCGGCTTTGTCCCTGGCCAGCAGGGTAGCGCTGCGCTTTACTCATCTAGAAGGGCTCAGGGCGGATCCAGATGAGCCTGGAGTCTGAGGCTAACTGGGTGCTGGGAAGTGGAAAAGCCTTTGACACAAAGTCCTGGAAGGCAGACACCTGGAGATGGGTTTATTGTTGAAATGACATCAGAGGAGAGGGGTCTGGGATAGTGCTGGGGCCTCTGGCTGCTCCATCACTGGACATCAGCGGGGGACAGAGAGACAGGGCAGGACAGTGTGAACTCTACACCTCATACAGTCACCACAATGCTGCCCAGCCTGTAGCTCACTGCCCTGTACTGATGGGAGGCGTTAGTCTGGCTTTGGGCGAGGGCGCAATGTTCATCGCGTAGGCAGCAGCTAAGGATGCATGCCAATGCTGCTCAGTGGCCAAAGTCGGACCCTGGGTGGGCTAGGCAGCATGGCCGTTCCATGCCAGTTTGTGACAGGAGGGCTCAGGTCCCATTTCCTTTGCTAGTTGTGACTAACAGCACTATGTGATTCTTCCAGGAAAGAGGCTGGGGGAGACCACCCAGGGACATGCCCTCAGAGGGGCACATGCTGGCTTTTGGCTCTGGTGACGAGAGGCTTGTGCCGTCTTCCCCTCAATGGGATGGTGGTTGCAGAGGGCACAAGCTGGCTCCCAAAGCTTCCAGCCTTGGGGCCAACTCGGCAGTTTGACCTTTCTGCTGCTGCCCCTGATGCTCAAGCGCCTTGCACGGGGAGTGGGTGAGGCACTTGTTTGGCAAGGGGGTTTTCAGACCAGTGTGGAAAGGGTTAAAGAAGGAGCAGCAGAGTAATTGTGAGTTAATATGGTCCTGTGTTTTGTTATTACATTCAGTGCATTAAATTGATAGCCTGGTACCAAAGGCCAGAAGTGTCACCTCTCAACAAGATGAAATCTATGTAGCCCGTGGACAGGGGAAGGCTGGAAGATTTATAAAGACCTCCATAAAATTAACATTTGGATGGGAGCAAGAGGGAAAAGAAACCATGAATTGCAGCAGCAGCAGCCTGGTTAGCAAGTCTCTTTGCATTTTCACGGCTTTCATCCAGCCGGACAGATACTGCTGACGGTCAGAAACGCTGCCCCAGCCTGTCCTGCCTGCTGGATGGATCTGGAGTGTCTTCATCAGTGGGAAAGGCAAAATCTGGGCTCCTGTGAGAAGGTGGCCCTTTGGCAGGACTGGGGAGCGGGGAGCCCAGGGCTGGGTTAGGAGGGAGCTGTGGGTCAGGATTGAGGGGCACAGGCTGTGGGAGCAGTGTTTTGGTTGTACTATTTACACACCCAGACCCGTGTGATGGAACTGGCTGGGCACAGCCGGGGCCCATCTAACCATGTAATAAATACACACAAACATGCCAGGCGTAGCCAGGCAGAGCACTACTGCTCTGAATGGTTTCTGGCAGCTTCTAAAACCTAGAACACAGTGAGTACCACTCGAAGTCTCACCAACAGTTTAAAGGGATACTGCCCTATTCCGACACACTGCTCTCAACATCCCCTGACACAGGGCAACAATGAGATGCTGCCATGCAAGTCACTGAATTGCAGCATACCCCCGCCCCCAGCAGCTGCTGGTGCTGGGGGAGCAGCCATGACCTCCCCCCTCCCTGCCCTTTTATCTGTCGCTGCTGCCCCTCCCCTTGTCATGATCAGAGCAGGGGCCTCTGCAGATGCGCTAATGCACAGGGCAGGCAGAGGGGGGCAGTGGCCCAGCTCCAGCCACCAGCCAGCACCAGGCTGCATCTTCCACCTTCCAACCCTTGCCCAGGCCGAGCGCCAGGCCCAGCTCCCCCCGGAGGTCGTAGCACAGGGGATGGAGCAGCCTGCAGCAGGAAGGGTCTGGTTCAGGGATGAAAGGCAGAGCACTTGGGTGCAGCAGGGGCCCCTGGGGGTTTGTGGGCTCAGGCTTACTGTTTGGAGCTGGGTAAGCAGACAGGGCAGAGGATTTGAAGCCAAAGTTGGCTCCTATTGCGGCTCCCCCAGCCTGGGGGCAATGTGAAGGGAAGGCAGCACCTGTGCTGCAGGGCACAGTCCCCCGGCAGGTGGGGGAGGGAGATGCCATCATCAGTGATGCCAGCAAAAGGAGGCAGCAAGGGCCTCTCGCCCTTCCTGGCAGGACTCCCAGCACTGCCCTGAGATCACTTGGGGCAACATGGCACAGGAAGGGGCTCCAGCTCAGAGAGCTTGCTAGAGAACAGTTCCCCCCGCCCCGAATACCACCAAACCCTGTGTCTGAGCTTCGGTGATTCCTGTGCCCCACCAGCCTGAACAATAAACGCAGATCCTGCAAAAACCACCACAGCAAAGGCACCAGCTCCTTCTGCTCCTGGCCTCACCCCAGGTCCAGAGCCGGATTTATGCGTTACATGCCCCTAGGCACAGCATCTTCAGCACCTGCCCTCCCCCGCCTACAGCTGACCTTTGTGTTTGCCATAAAAAATGAAACTTTTAACCCACTTTTAACTTTTAGGTGCCCCTAGAACACTGGTGCCCTGAGGCACGTGTTTACTGTGCCTAACTGAAAATCCAGACCTGCCCAGGCCCCCGTGGGTCCCCACTAGGGTGTACGTTAAGAGGGTGTCATAGCTCCTTGCTGTTGTGGCCAGTCTCTGGGGGACCTGGCTCATGGGCGGCACCAGCTCTGAGCTTAGTGGCAAAGGCGCCTCCCTCAGGTTTGGTTTACACCAGAGAGGGGGAGGAGGCAGCAGCCCCCGCCATCCTTCAGGCTCTAGCGAATTGCACAACCAGAGGTGGGTCTGGACTTCTCTCTGTCTGAGCAAGCATGAGACTGACCAGGGCCTGCCCTGCCCTGCCGCATGTCCCAGGAACACTTGGCAGCCCCCTCTCCTCCCCAGGACAATTTCTTGGCCGAGCAGGCAGCCCAGCCAATGACACCCCCTCCTGCCCCCGATCCAAGGTCCCATCTCTCCAGCAGCAGCGCTGGTAGTGGGAACTGAGGCAACGCAGCTCACTTTCTAGGGGGCGGATGGGCACCGTGTCTGCCCCCTACACCAGGTACCTCAGGGAGGGAGGCTGCCTTTGTGCTGAAGGGGGTAGATTGGGACTTTGGAGACCTGGGCTCAAGTCCCTGCTCTTCCACAGACACCCGGCATGACCCTGGCCTCAGTCCTCCCCCGCTCCCCTTAGAGAGTGGTACCCTACAGTTTCCCTCTCCGTTCCCCTCAGCGGGTGGTACCGTACAGCCCTCCTCCCCATCCCCTTAGGGAGGGGACCATAGCACGGCCCAGCTGCACAGGGCTGAGTGAGCAGCAGCACCTGTGATGGACAGAGAGCACGTGATGGTGTGCACACACACACTGTACCCCACACGCCTGCTCATGACACTCTCCCATGCACACGCACACATTGCAGCTTCACACTTACACTCAGCGACGCATCACACTCATCATGTCTGTGCTCGCACACCTGGCCCGCCCCGTGGAAATGGAGCCATTACCGGCAGTGCCGGCAGTCTGAGTGCTTTGCAATTAAAGCGAGGAAAGGTTTATAAAATCTGTGTTAATGAGGTGAATCCTGCTCCTGCCCCGATGGGCTCTCAGTCAAAGCTGGGAATTTGGCAGGAGTAGGGGAGAGAACAAGGATGGGGCCGTGCACTGCTCCCAGCCAGAAGCCAGGACAGTGGGGGCAGATGTTCCTAGGATCAGTAGCTGCTCATGCCTGGGTCCCTCCAGGTGACGCCTTCCTGCCTGCGGTCAGCAGGAGGCACTGAGAACTCCTCAGGCCCAAGAAGGCTCTGACATCCGGGTTCTGAGGGCTGCACTCAGACCAAAGGCTGTGACTGTGCAGGTAGCCAAGCTGAGCCAGTCAGTTCTGGATGTGGGGTGGGGGGCAGACTGGGATGCCTCCTGCCTCCAGGCCTCTCCCCCCAACTCCCCTGGGGACCCCTGCACTGGATTGGCTGGGAGACAGAGGATCCCCATGTGGGCCAGGATGGTTCGGATTCCCCACGCTGGATGCCCCTGTCCCTTGCCTGGTTCCCAGGACTATTGCTCTAACCCTGCCACCTGCCTAAACGAGGATCCAAGTAGCCTGAAATCCTGCTACAGCCCCTGCGCAGCAGCTCCCATTGCATAAAGCAGTGCAGCTGGAAAGGTAAACGGTGCATTGGGATTCCAGCGGGGTCTGGCAGGCAAGGCCGGAGGAGTGCACAGAGAATGTAGCTGTCTAGGAAACAAGGGAGGCAAAGTCGCTCGCTCTCTGCATCTCACTCCAGTCCCCAGCGCACTCCTCCTCATTGCAGCCTGCCAGTGGCACTGCTGAATGAGCCAGCCTATGCGCTGAGCTCTGATGGGCGTAAAGGGGGCTGAGGCTGGAACCAGATGCCCAGGTCCCTGCAATGGTATCCCCGGGTGGCGGGAAGAGCTGGCTGTCCATCTTACACTACCCTGAGGCAAGTAAGGGGCAGGTGCCCAGAACGATTCCCCAGGCACACCCCGTCCTCCAGGGGCCCCTTGCCCTGAGTTCCGCCTTCCCCCAAGGCACCCACTTAGCAGCCCAAGCTGGGCATTTCTGCTGCTTTCCTAGGACTAGGACAGGAGCGGTGGGAGCAGCAGGAAACTCCCAGGGACAGGAGCAGGGGCAGAACTTCAGGAGCCCCCAGGGGTGGCCGGGTGGGGGGAATGGGACTGAAGAAGCCAGCTCTCCCTGTGTGGGTCTGGCTTGCCCGTAGCCCTACATGAGCAGCCTGACAAAGCCAGCTCGTACCACACCCCTACCCTAGTGGCCCCTGACTCCCCACTGCCCGCCTGCGTGGCTCCGCCCGCTCCCCGGTCTCTTGCACTCACAGACACTGTTGCTCACGCCTGCTGTAAATTACCTGCTTTGCATTTTGCAGCAACAACTTAATGGTATTAATTTATAGTGTTCTGTCTTTAACAAACATCATTATCATATCGCCAGCCAGAATTATGCAAATCCTGGGACAGGAAATATTTCTCTCCCCAAAGTCACCTTGATTTATCAGTTTTAGCCCAAAATGATATAGAAAAGAAAGTCAGTTTGGAGAAAGTGATAGATACGTGACCCCGCCCAGTGCCCCCTACTGGGCAGACCCAGCTCACAGGACTCACTGCATGTCCGGGCCTGGGCAGCGCTGGCCCCTGAGCTTGGCAGCCCTTGCAAGCTGCTCCTGCATCTGGTGACCAGACACTCCACACAGGGCCTGTGCCATGCAGCTTGCCACGAAACCAGGCACTGGCTGGGGAGTGAGCCAGCACACGCTGGCTTGGGGCATGGGACACAAGCCGGGCAGGCAGAGAGCAGTTCCTGGGGTGAACGCCAGTGAAACACACCCCTTCCCAGTGCGAAACAGACCTATGGACAGCTCCACGGCATAGCCCTGTTAGGCAGGGGGCAGATGAGGGGGCACGGGGGGGTGGGTGAGTGCACGCCTAGGCAGGGGACACATCTGAGTTCTTTACAGATCCAGCACAGGAAATAGTGGTTAGTGGTGAGCAGAGCTGGGCCTCCCCTCTGCCCCATTGTCAAGGGCTTGAATGTCTCCTCTCTGGCGGTTTGGTGGTGAATTCCCAGTGCCGGCAGAGAGGGCTAAGGCAGCTCTACTGAAATAACTGACAGCGGCACCAGCTGCAGCTCCCTAGTTAAGGCTGGGCCGAGTTTTGCATTTACGGCAGGAGTTCAGCCTATCTGTTATGTGTGAGAAACGCGGTGCACCCTCCCCAAACTCACCGCGCTGACGCGTCAGGCACAGAGTGACTGGTCTGAGGGCGTAGAAGAAAAGCTGTTAACTGCATCAGGGATTCACGCTGAGTGTAGAAGGTGTTCTTTATTAAACGCAGTACCCCTCAGACCTTGCTTTGGCCCTAGCTTTCTTCGTAACACAGACTCACCAAACCGTCTGTGTGACTAGCACTCGCTGGAGCCTCGCACCAGAGCTACAAGGGGAGAAATATTCCTAGGGTTAATGGCAATGTTTCCTGGTTTTCTTCAGAAATAAGAGTTTCTCCGTCCACAGAGGGCGAAGAACAAAGTTCTTTGTTCTTCTCCGTGCACAGAGGGCGAAGAACAAAGTTCTACTGCAGAGATGTTCCCAGCGTCGTGCCCTCCTTCTCAGTGGGACTCGGGCCGCCCCAGGGTTCCCATCCACTCCTGGCAGCCCAGCACCAATCAGACTTTTAGCGGCCCGGTCAGGCATTCTGGTCAAAAACCGGATGCCTGGCAACCTAGCCCATGGGCCACTAGCTTTCCTAAGGGCAGCTTAGCTTCAGTCTCATGGGAACAATAGGAATTGGCAGCCATTTTGAAAAGGCATCTTAGTGGTGGCCCTGTATGGCCTCAGACCAGGGGTGGGCAAACTACAGCCGGGGAGCCACATCCGGCCCTTCAGATGTTTAAATCCGGCCCCCGAGCTCCTGCTGGGGAGCAAGGTCCGGGGCTTGCCCTGCTCCACGTGTGCCGTGGTTCTGCGCGGCTCCCAGAAGCAGCAGCATGTCCCCACTCCGGCTCCTACGCACAGGGGCAGCCAGGGGGCTCCACACACTGCCCCTGCCACAAGCGCCACCCCCGCAGCTCCCATTGGCTGGCAACCATGGCCAATGGGAGCTTCAGGGGCGGCGCCTCAGGACGGGGCAGTGCACAGAGCCGCCTGGCTGTGCCTCCATGTAGGAGCCAGAGGGGGGACATGCTGCTGCTTCCAGGAGCTGCTTGAGGCAAGCGGTGCTCGGAGCCTGCACTCCTGCCCCCCTCCAGTGTCCCAACCCCCTGCCCCAGCCCTGATCCCCCCCCCGCTCTCCAAACCCCTCGGTCCCACCCTCCTGCATCCCAGAGCCCACACTCGCAGCCCTCACGCCTCCACCCTCACCTCAACTCCCTGCCCCAGCCTGGAGCCCTCTCCTGCACCCTGAATTCCTCATTTCTGGCCCCAGACCTCAGCCTGCACCCCCAGTCGGAGCCCTCACCCCCTCCCGCATCCCATCCCCAAATTTCTTGAGCATTCATGGCCTGCCATACAATTTCCATACCCAGATGTGGCCCTCGGGCCAAAAAGTTTGCCCACTCCTGCCTCAGACGCATTGAAAACAATGGGAGACCGTGGCCATTTTGAAAGAGGGCATTTCTTCAGTTCTCTAAAGACCCTAAAGGAGATTATTTTATGCATCAGCCTCTGCTGACAGATAAACTTTCAACTATGAAAAATGACAGCAAAAGCAGTCATTAGTGCAAACTGTTTTCTTTCAAAAGCTACCTGTTGCAGAAGATTGCTCAACACAATGTGCAAGTGGTAGGAGGAAACTGGGGTAGGGGGTGAGGTGCACACAAACACCGGAGAATGTGGAGGGGAAAACTGGTGTGGGGGTGTAGTCGGGGAACGTGGTGCAGGAGACTGGGGGGAGTTGTGTGGTGCATAGAGGCATGTGGAGGACAGGATGCTGGGAGAACCTCATGAGCAGGAAGGAGGAAACTGGGGTGCACATTCTGGCTGCTTAAGGCTGCTATGGCAAAGCAAAGCAGCTGTAAACCTAGGGTTGCCAGGTGTCTGGTTTTCAACCGGAAAGTCTGGTAGAAAGAGGACCTGTACAGTGTCTAGTCACATGTACTGACCACCAGACACCAAAAGTCCAGTTACCACAGGTGGGGGCGCCAAGGGAGGAGGCGCTGGGTCATCCACCCACGCCAGCCCCTGCTCAGCTGGGGTTGCCTCCTACCTACATCTCGTGGGCAGGCAGGTTCCCATTCTAGCCCCCAGAGCAGTGGGAGCCCAGCTGGTGAGAGGGAGGGAGATGGATAGGATTGAGCGAGGAGTAAGGGGGGGGGCAGAGCAGTGAGTGACAGGTGCAGGGCCTCGGGGAAGAGATAGGGAGTGGGGAGATTCCAGCTCTCCTGCTGTAGTGTCTGGTTTTCAGAAATTAGAAAGTTGGCAACCCCCTTGTGTAGCTGGCCTGCATGCTTCGGGTGTGTCAGGCTGTTCCAGAGCGTGGTAAAGCAGCCAGAGTGTCCTGGCAAATCTGTCCCTAAAGGTTCATATAAAACAACGATTTCAGGCTGACACTCATTATGAATATCGCATGGTAAGATGTTTGCTGGGTTTCCTGTTTGCTGTTCATCTGTAACATTTTTAATTAAGATAAAACAGGAAATGATACTGAGACAGATGGTATTTAGGTTGAGAATGTGTCTCAGTAACTTAGGGTAAAATATACAGCAGGGAAGTTGTAATTATCCCAAACCCAAGTGTTATAAACCAGGAAATTCAGAATTAAGGTTACACTTGAAAGACACCCATACATGCTAAGGTCTGGAAATGCACAGTCAGGGCAACCACAGACCTTAACTCTGCCCAGTAGTGATGGTGTGCGGGGACAAGAATGAATAAATTCATGTGTTGCTAAATCAATTTACTATAATCTGGGAATAGAAACACTACAGTCGTACTGGCCTGGTGCTCAGTGCTGTCACTGAAGGGCGCAGCTCAGGCCATGTGAGTGCCCTGCTGACGCAGCGTTTGGATCACTGATCTGAGTCACTGCAGCAGCTGGGACTGAGCAGTCCCATGATGTCCGGCCTGGGCCATCCCAGGGACACAGTCTATTCCATTCACTCCTCCCTCACATTCGTATGCAAGCATCACTTTGCCAGAGCCTAGGGAGCGATAGGCCCCCCCCGCTCAGGGACAAGCAGGCTCTGGGGCTGAGCAGCTCACAACTGAGTGCAGAGTGCTGGGGGATGGGACTCATCATTGTCTATGCCCTGCTTTGGGACATACTCAGCCCAAACTCCCAACAGGTGCTCTCACCTGGGTCTCTTCTTGCAATTCATGCTGCCAGGACATTTCATCCACTGAGTTGCTGGACTCTCACCAGCTCAATCCCTTTGTGCTAATTCCTGCCCACTTTTCCAGTTTTGCCTTCTACTTTCTGATTATTTCACACCTTCCTTTGCACAACCCGCTATGCAAGGAGCAGCTTCCCACGCCTGTGCACCATGCACCCTGCAGCCCAATCTGCTGTGGGAGGCCTTCCAGCAGAGTGGGCCACCACCTCTCTCTGATGGGTTATGTCCTACTCTGTAATGTCAGCTTCTGCCGGCAGGGTGAGAACTCCTTGGCCCAGGGCTGTAACTGACTACACGTTGCATAGCGCCTGCTGCTACATTAGTTCTAAAGGAGCCTCCGGCATTCAGACCCTCACAGACCACGGGTGCAGAGACGTGGTGATGGGCAGATTAGAAATATGGTATTGATGGACAGACAGCCTGTGCTTAGCCTCTTCTCCATATCTCCCTGATCTATTTGGAAAGCCCCATCCCTTTAGCCCTCTTTGCAGCAGTATCTCATGCTCGCCTGTCCCAAGGGAGGGGCTGTGTCCCAGTGGGTTAGCATCAGGCTGGGGGCCACCAGGGGTGTACAAAGGAGCTGTGTCACAGTCGGAGGGAGGCCCTGCTGAATGGTATGAAGTGAGACAGCATATTTTAGAGGGGTGGGGTCAGTTACTGGTTCTATTCTGCTCACACCAGTGAACTTACAGCTTACGGGGTCACTGGGTCACAGCCATCCCTCTGAGTCAGGGATGAAGTAGGGATGGGGGGGATAGGACCGTAGCTGTGTCCCTGTGGAGTCGGGGCTGAGCCAGGGGTCACTGGGCCATACCTGTCCAGCAGAGATTGGCTGGGGGGCGGGGAGGTTGTCATAGCCATCCCACAGGGGAAGGTACGAGCGGTGGGAAAGGTCTTCTCAGTCTCGCCCTCTTGAATATTAAATCTCTTGAGCACAGGTGTTCTCACTGACTGGGGTGGGGCTCCGACTCAGAGTTCGCTACCCATCCATCTTCCTACCTCTCTCAGTTACGATGAAGCCACTCAGGCAGCCGCACATGAAGCTCTGCCAGTGCCAGAGAAAAGCTGGGGAGGCAGAAGGAGCCAGGCGGAGCAGAGTGGGGAGAACGGAGGCAGTGACAGAAAGACAGAGCTGGGCAGGCAATTCAATTTCCAGAGGCTGTCCCACCAATTCAGCTTAGGGACATGATAAGAAACCCATTTCCAGCGATAGGCGCCCTAATCCCCAGCCTTCTTGCATTTCCATTTCCTGAGAGGAGCTGCCTCCAATGGGGAGTAATGTTCCCATCTAGGTTTGCTGGAAGGGACAGCGCTGGATTAAATACTGATTCTCCCAGCATTGTTTAACCCTTTATGTGCCTGCCTACAACACACTTGCAAAAGCCAGTGGAATGGGGGGCACAGGCCAGAGTAGCAGGGATGATGCATCTCAGAACTGATGAGCAGAGCCATAGGGAGTCAGAGAACTTTTCCAGGGACCAGTGGGGCTGTAGCCCAGCAGGAGGGACTGGGGATCAGGACTGAGGGTCATCAGCAGAGTGGGAATGAGGAGGCTCAGGACTGGCATTTTTTACGGTCAGCACCCAGAGACCCCTCCCTCCTGGGATCAGTGCCACACTGCACTGGGCACCGGACAAAGACACAGTATCACTGACCCCAGCATTAAAATAGCATGCATCAGGCTCAAAAAATCATACAATTGGCTTTTAAATCATTACAGTTATAAGGGTCAGGTGGGCAGTGAGGGGCTGGGGGTGATGATTATGCACTAATGCACCCTACCAATGTTCCACCCAGCCCCAATTATGACACCACTGCCTACTACAGCTCAAAACCTTATGATGCACATTCCATTTTTGTTCTGGGGTGCTGTCTGGGCCTGGGGCAGGACGGGAGCACTGGGTGCTGGCATCGGGAAGAGGGGAGGTAGGGAAAGGGGGGAGGCAGGCCCCAGTTTACTGGGGTTTTTTCTCCTAATATTTGTTCCAGTATTGACAAGAGGCAGATTGGAGCGGGCACGACAGGAACGTTCACACCTCCCTAATAAAGAATGCTGCCACCACCGCTGACAGAACTCACACCTACTGGCCACACTCAGCTCTGGGCAAGCGTGCTGCCCCCAGAAGGCTCCAGCAGAGTTGCACTGGAACTGGGGGCAGGAGTTAGCCCAGCCCTTCAGCAGTAAGGTACTGCGTGTTATCTCACACAGCTGCATTAAGCACCTCACTGTTGTTTCAGTCACTGCCTCCCCAATCAACTCTCCACAATTTTCCAAAAAGAATTCTCTGTGCTCCAGCGAGTGCCCCTTATTGCCCTTGGCTGGGCTATGCCCATGCCCAATTGCTACAGGCTCCTATTTCCCAAGAGCTCTCCAACGTGCCCTTTAGCAACAAGCTCTACCTTCTGTCCTACTTACATTGAGATTCTGTAGAGGAGTTCAGCATCCCCACCACCTGCGGGAGGGGTCATTCACCTCATGCATTAATGTGCCAGCACCGTTCTCTCCCTCCTTTTTCCCAGTAGATCTGTAAGAACACCTCCCCACCCACCTTCGCCAGCATGAGCTCAATCTGTTTTCTTGCTGCCCTCTGTCTTTCCCCCGATGCAGCAGGTTGCCATTTGACCACCTCCCCCTTTTCATTTCCTAGCACTGGGATTTTTTACCTAGATTTTGAGTCACTCCCTCATGCACCCACGGACTCTGATTCTTGTCCCCAGGCTCTTTTTCAGATTAATTGTGTCTGTTGTAGTCATGATTCCTCGCCTCACTGCTGTAGTTTACTAGACCCCGTTTCCTTCGCACAGCCTGGAATAGAACCCAGGTGTCCTGGCTGCCATCCACGCCCTACCACTAGCCCCCCACCCCCTCTCAGAAGTAGGAATGGAACCCAGACAACCTGGCTCCCTGTCCCACTTGCTTTAGCTCTCTAGCCCTTGCTCCCTCCAGCCATGGCATGTTGTGCAGCATGCTGCACGTGGCAGGCACTTGAGGGGCACAAACCCCAGTTTACTGACCCTCACCCCCTTGCCCCACAGGCCATGGGAACGTGCTGGGTTGGGGGTTTCCCATTATCACTGGAAAACAGGTGTTCTGTGCCACTTTATCCAAAGGCCCCAGCTTGCTCCCTAGTCAGACAGACTCAGTCTAGTAGGCCCTGGCTGGCCCCAAGGTTCCCGGGTTCCACCCTCAGCCCTTCACTGCGCGAAGGGGAGAAGGAGAGAGGCTGTGGCAGAGGCTCTGCACTCCATAGCTCTCTCCCCTCCCTGCTGGATGTGGCTCCAGCATGGACCACAACTCCCCATTCATCATCTGCTAAACAAATTGAAATTTAAGGGCTTGTGTCTCTAAAACACAGAAAACAATTCCCACTGCATTTTAATGGTGCTGTAATTTATTGGATCAGAAATGATGGATGGCAGCAGGAGAGGGCTGAGCCCACTGAGCAGGGGGAGCACTAATGCAGCAGGAGCCTGCCAGAGATGTGCAGCAGGGGAGGGGACATCGGGCAAGGAGAATGGCTCGGCCAGCAGCAGGCAGCAAGGCCCGTGCCTAACGCTCTTCCTGCAGCCTCTGCAGTCCCTCCAGCAGGCCGTTCAGCTGAGGCCCCGCAGCAGGAGCCCCTGCAGTGAGGCTCCTGGGGAGCAGCCTCAGAACGGTAGCCCAGGGCCAGTTGCTCCTGAGCACCCCCGTGGATGTCAGGCAGCATCCCTGCTGTCCACGGCTGACGTGAGCGAGGCACCGGAGACAGACGCAGTTTGAAAACAGGGGCAAGAATCCCCCAAGCTGCACCAGTCTGAGAGGGAGCCAGGCGAAGGAGCACCTGGGAGAGAGAGCAAGAGAAAGCGAGCACAGCTCACCTCCTCCAGCCTTAATCTCCCTGCTCCAGAGAGCTCGAGCTGGGTTGGGCAGTAATTGAAACCAGGCTGTTTAATACAGGTGCCAATTACCATCCCCTAATGTGGGCAGCTCCGATAAATAAAGCAATCAGCGAGCTCTGCTGGGGGGAGCCGTGCGATGAGCACCCCCGAGGGGAGGACACGGTGACAGCAGCAGAACTAATCACGTCGGTGCTGCAGCCCCTGCCCCAGGAGTCTGCAGCCCAGCCAGCCCTACGGGACGTGGGGCAGCGACAGCACCGCCAGCTCTCTGTACTGACAGTCAGGTGGGCCTGGCCCCACTGCACGGCGCAGACTGGCCAGCATCTGCCATGTTCCCATCAGTTACGCGCACCCCGGCGCAGCAGGTCCCCTGCCCCTCCAGCCGTGGGGGTGGGGAGCGACTGACCCCTGCTCACAGCGAGCAGACTGACCCATTAGCCACAGGAGGGGAGGAGGGAACAGACCGACCCACGGCACACGGGGGGGAGGGAGAAGACTGACCCATTAGCCAGAGGAGGGGAGGAGGGAGCAGACCAACCCACGGCGCATGGCAGGAGGGAGCAGACCGACCCATTAGCCACAGGAGGGGAGGAGGGAGCAGACCGACCCACGGCGCACAGGGGGGAGGGAGCAGACCGACCCATTAGCCACAGGAGGGGAGGAGGGAGCAGACCGACCCACGGCTCACAGGAGGGGAGGGAGCAGACCGACCCATTAGCCACAGGAGGGAGCAGACCGACCCACGGCTCACAGGAGGGGAGAGCAGGGAGCAGACTGACTCACTTGAGCTGCCCTGGGCTGCTGGACTCGTTCTGATCCCTGCTGTAAAACCTCCTCTCAGTTCCTTGGGGGAAAGTTGCCGGGCTCCTGCAGCAGCCCTGATTGGCTGCTCTTCTGCAGGAGGCAGGGCAGTGGGGAAGCAGCCAATCAGAGTGGGTTCCCCATGGCCACGTGTCAAGAGGTGGGGCTGGCCCGATGCCAGTGGGCAGAGGTGGTGGCGGTGCTCTTCATGGCACCTGCCCAGTGGCCGCTGCCAGGACGAGCCGGGGCGGGACGTTCAAGCCAGGCACATTCCAGTTAGGAACACGGCACAGACTGCTCACGGTGCGGGCAAGCAGCCCTGGACCAAGCTTCCCAGGGCCCTGGCCTGAGGGATTCTCCATCTCGTCACCAAGGCTGGAGCCATTCTGGGGGTGCTTTAGTCACACACAAGTTATTGGGCTGACATGGGGTAATGGTGAAAATTAGGAGCCCGTGTTCCATGGGAGGCCAGAGCAGATGATTAAGGTGAATCTATGAAACCCCAATGCAGCAGGGTCATGCTCGGGAAGCCCGAGTGCTGGCTCGCTGGCAGCAGTGCCCCCACATCCGCACTGTTCTCTGCCTGGAGGCGGGGGCAACACCCAGAGCATCACCCCTTCCGGGCTGTGCCATCCCCCTTTCCCCCCATCAGGCTGCTGGTGGATAACTGCCTCCCGGCCACGCTGGCTGGAGCGGCCTGTGCAGGGCAGACGGGGAGCAGCGCTGCAGCCGTTGATCCAGGTGTGATGGGAGAAATGAGGCTGCAGAATGTGCTCAGTGACAGCCGGAGGCTGTAGCACCCACCAAGGAGCTGGGAGAGGACTCCAGCCCCCGCAGCCTGTCTGCAGGGTGGGACAGAGGCACAGAGAGGGGTTTCTGAGGGAGAGACAGGAACCAGGGGGAAAGGAGCAGAGCTCTGGTAAAGGGGAAGAGGGTGGGGGATTGGGGTCAGAGAGTTAAAAAGGAGCAGAGGAGGAAATTAAACCAGTCTGGAGTTTGTTGGCTGCAGATCAGGAGGTCTGGGGGGCTGTGCTGGGGCCTAGTGGGCTGACCTCCTTAGAGGAAGTCACCTGTGAGGAGGGTCTTAGGAGGCCACCAGGCATGTTGGGGGATCCTTGCGTGTCCATGGTGACAACGAGGGTGGGGCCACCATGCCCCAGGCACAGCCCAGGAGTAGTCCCTGCTTGGAGTGCTGACAAATGCAGAGCCACTCCAGGCCTGTCCCTGCCCATCAGCTTCCCTCCCACTCCCACGATGGGCTCAGTCAAGCCATGGTCATCACAAGTTAACCACCCTTTGGTGCATGTTTGGGAAGGCCCCTGATCAGCTGGCCTCCCTGCTCTCAGCTTCAAGCCATTAGGCTACACCAATGGCAGCGCTGAGGAAAGCCTGAGGCAGCTGGGTGTGAAAGGAGCCTGCAGGCCAGTGATGTCCAGAGAGCTAGTGTCCCCCAGCCCTGCCTCTGAGCAACATGGTGCCAGCTCCAAGCCGCTGAGGAGAGTGCCACCTGGAGGCCTTCAGCACCCTCAGCAAAGAAGTAACAGCAGAGGGTTGGGGGACCTACAAAGGAGACCCAGGGGATAGTGCTAGGCACATCACAGTCCCGCCTCCCACATGGGGAGCAGAGAGGAGTTCACACCCCATTACTATGGCAGCACAGTCCCCTGCCTTTGGGGAGGGACCTGCGGCAGGAGGGCTGCGGGACCAGCAGTGTCACTAGCACAAGCCTGAGCCCTAGAGAGCAGGCTCTTAGCACATTAACTGTGGTGTCTCTGATTTGGTTAGGGCAATTATGGGGCTTGGCCGCTTCCGCCTTCCTGTGATTAATGATTGAACGGTCCAGATAGCTCCTTTTCACCCGGCGAGCAGCTGGGAGCTGGCAACGGCCCCTGCTCCTGGCAGAGCGACAGCAGGAGCCTGAAGGCTGCGAGGCAGTATGGGAGCAAGAAGAGGGGCTTGGCAGCAATCCCCTTGTACTCCAGGTTGCTCCCCCAGAGGTGATGAGCTGGTGGCTAGTCCTGGCCCTGACACAGGCTCCTAGTGCTGCAGCTCCCCTCACTGTCTTGTCTAGTTAGACTGCATGCTCATGGGGGCAGAGCTATGGGGCTATGCAGCACCTAGCACAGGGGGGCCTTCAGGCCCGACTGCAACACAAATAAATAACAATTCTCCTTGGAGTCCCAAAGATGCAGCTCAGCTCCATGTTGCATCCCCACCCAGGCTTCAGGGTGTACCCTCCCCCTAGCTAACTCAGAGCCTTCAGGGACTCCCTGGGTCAGCTCCCTGGGGACATGCTAGTTTAGGCCACACTTGGGCTTAGAGCAGGGTTAGGATGCCTGAGCCCATTCTGGAGACTGTGCCATGGGGGAGGGAGGGGAAGGAGAGGAAACTACAGCCAGCAGACACCAGTGCAGACGCAGTCTGGTGGGACAGCTAGGTCTCAGTCTCAGACACAGCACTGGGGGCTTTGCTGTTACCAAGCACCACAGCAGGGCAGTGCGTGAATCCTCCGGGGCCAGGACTTGGAACAGAGGTGGGAGAAGCTGCATGTCCAGAAGTGCCCCTCCCCTGAACACCGGCCCAGGAGCTCAGGAGGCTTTTCACTGCCTGGGAAACGAAGCACAGCCCTGCTGCGGCTGGGCACCAAGCACTGCTCCCCGCTCCAGCGCCTAGCTCAGCCGCCCACGATCTGATGCTCCCTCCTGCTTTTTCAGGCCTTCGCAGTGGGACTCGGGGGTGCTGTGCCACTGCGGTGGGGAAGCTCACTGCTTGGGTGGAGCTGCCAGGAGAGGAGTAGACGGAGCAGAATGGTTCACACAGGAGTCCCTTGCTGTGGTGGTTGCTAGTCAAAGGGGTGTCTGTGCAGAGGGGCTACTGTAGCCTCCCGCAAGGAGCTGGCCACGTTGGTATTTCAACAGCAACCTCAGAGTTTCTTGTTCAATACAGGGGCTTCCCAAAGGGCCCAGAAGCTGGAAACATGTAAACAGCCCTCCCTGCCCCAGGCCAGTGCACGGCTTGCGGAAAGAGCACGGTGCCTTTGAGATTCATTCAGCACCGTTTCCACTGGTTAATTAGTTCTAAAAGCCATCGGTAATAAATCACAGTCAGCACCTTCCTCTGCATTGTTCCCAGAGAGACAGGGCAGAGGAGGCCTGTGTCCATACCCAGGTGGAGCTCTGGTGCTGCATGGGGGTGGGTGCGGGGGGGGCACCTGTGTGGGTGTTGTGACGAAGTGGGACTGTTCTTAATGTTTCCTCTGAATAGTGTGGGGGTGCCTCAGTTTCCCCTAGGCAGTTCTGAAGTATCTAGGTGGTGGGGTAAGGGTGTATGATCCTTGCAGAGCCTGAGAGGGCAGGTGTGTGCAGGGGTCTGGACACAGAATGGCCGACACCCTGTTTCCTGGCAACTGATGGCCTGGCCCTTCCCCCCTGCAAGGTGAGAGCTAAAGGGTTGGAGAACAAAGGAATCCGGTGACCTCCTGGCCGGGGACAGGGACAAAGCCCAGAGGAGGAGGGGCTGGGGGGAGTTTCAGTTGGGGGCTGGCTGGAGACATGGAGTGAAGGGCAGACGGGGTTGTCTGGCTCACTGCCTCCCAAAATGGACCCGGCTGAGGGGTCCTGTTCTCTGCACCTACAAGCTCTGTGTTAGACCATGTCCCTGTTGTCTAATAAACCTCTGTTTTCCTGGCTGGCTGAGAGTCCCGTCTGACTGCGGAGTTGGGGGGCAGGACCCTCTGGCTTCCCCAGGAGCCCCGCCTGGGCGGACTCGCTGGGGGAAGCGCATAGAGGGGCAGAGGAGGCTGAATGCTCCGAGGTCAGACCCAGGAAGGTGGAAGCCGGGTGAGCTGTGTGTCCTGCAGACAGGCTGCTCACAGGAAGGCGACTGCCCCAGAGTCCTGCCTGGCTTCATGGGGAGCAGTGCCAGAGCATCGCCCGGGGACTCCGTGACAGGTGTGTAGGCTGGGTACCTATCTGTGTGTGGGAGGGGGAGGTGCCTATTGGTGTGCATGTGTGTGTGTGGGGGGGGGTGGGATGGGTACCTGTGTGTGTGGGTGCCTATTGGTGTGTGTGTGGGGGGGGGTGGGATGGGTACCTGTGTGTGTGGGTGCCTATTGGTGTGTGTGTGTGTGGGGGGGTGGGACGGGTACCTGTGTGTGTGGGTGCCTATTGGTGTGTGTGGAGGGGGGGTGGGACGGGTACCTGTGTGTGTGGGTGCCTATTGGTGTGTGTGTGTGTGTGTGCGCGTGTCCGCATGTGCATACAGGTTGCCGTGGTGCTGGCCAAGGTGGGAGCAGCTGTGCTACATCCAGCGAGGGGACAGGGCCGTACCTGGGCTGATGGCTGCTCTCCTCCCCCAGCCCCAGCCCCAGACATGGCTGAGTGGCAACCTAGGCCCACACCGCAGGGCTGAGGCCACTGTGGCAGGTGAGGTACCTGTTGCCCCAGCTTGCCGTGCTGCAGGCCCCCTTTCAGAACCGCCTACTCCAGCATTAGCATCACTGGGGTTAAATGCCAAACCTCCCACTAGTCTCTGCAAACAACAGCCTGTCCGTAGGCTGAACAGGGGTGGGGATAGAACAGGCATAGCCACACGCCCAGCAGCCTGACAGAGTCATGAAAAGAGAGGGCAGCTGGGCCCCCACACTCATCCCCCCATAGTGTAAGAGTTTGGCTCTGCCCTGCCTCGCACTTGCTGCACCTCCTGGAGGCAGAGCCCCTGGGAAGGAGATGATAGGCCTCCTTTAGGTCTTCTGGGGCTGGGCTGTCATGGGAGCAGGTGGGGCCCCTGGCATAAACTAGAGCCTGAAGGTGCAGAAGCCTCCCAAGGGCAACCAGCACTGAGCACTGCAGCGACACCAAGCCCTCGCTGCAGCCTGCCCCTGCCCGGTGCTTGCAGGTGAGGAAAAGCAGGGACTGCATCGGGGAGCCTCCCCCAACAGCTGCTGAGCTTTCCCTAGAGGGAACCTCACCTGGAGAAAGTGTCCTTCTGTTCCGGGCGCCTGTGAGGCCCCATTCATCTCTGCTAGGTGCAAAGTGGTCACAAAGCAGCCACAAGGCTCCCTGGGACATGCCCCTGGGCGCGGGGCCTCCTTACCCGCCACAGAACCCAGTCAGCTCTACAGTTACCTGGGATGGGGATGGGCGAACCAGGAACTGAGATACTTACCCTGTGCTGGCAGACCCATGGCCTCCCACCTGGTTTTTGGCACCTGCACTGATGTGGGGTAGATGGGCCCAATTCTGCACTCACTTATGTCAACAGGAGTCCAGAGCCGTTCCACTGAGGTAAACAGCACCTGCAGCCCCTTTGCATCAGAGCTGCAAACAGCTGCACCCTGCAGTGGTGCCACAGGCCGTGAGGAGAGAAGCAGGGCTACTGTCCCTCCTCACTGCTACCCCCACACTGACTCACTGGGGAAGCCCCTCTGTGCTTTTCCCCCACCTCTTCTCCCCTCAGCACCCACCCCCGGCATCACACCACAGGTCAGCCCCCTCCTCACATCACTTTGCTGCTGTCATTTTAAGGTTGTGCTTTATTTCATCTCTCTGTCTTGTTCTCATTTTATTACACTCACTGTTTCCTTCTGTCTTTCTTCCTCTTTGATCTGTTTGTCCTCATTGCCATGTGCTTGTCTCTTTTCCTGCTTCCGACAGTCCCAGCGCTTATCGCTTCAGGGGGTTCTTTTCTTCTTTTCATTAAATTTTAGTGCTTATAAAAGTGAGATGGATGGGGTGAGATAGACAGGCAATGCCAGTGTTTTCCACTCAGCCCTGCCGGTGTACCTCCACCCCGAGCCACAGCCCTCCCACCCCATTCCAGTCCTGGGCTCCCCACACAATGCTCTGCCAGTGCTCCTCTGTCCTTCCCTGTGGCACCCTCCGCTATGCCAGGCAGGGCTCTCCACCTGCTCTGCGGGTACACCTTCGTTCCCACCCACAAGCCCCTGCTCGCCTCCTCTTAGGCAATAACTGGCATGGCAGAGGGTGGTAATTTGGGGCTGTGGACGTACAAGGCCCAACAAACTCATTTCACTTTGGATCTTACCCAGGAATTGATCCTGGGGGCCAGAAGTGACCTGGGTGTGAATTAAGGTGCTGACACACTGACTTCCCACCTCTCTCATTCGTCCCGCCACTGCTGTCAAGCTCCTTTGGTGAAGTGCTGCTGACAATAGGCGAGGGGAGCTGCTTGTGCCCAGGGGTCACTGAGCCCAAGCTCATTTACAGAGGTGGCAGCAGGGAGGGACCCCTGGCACTTGCCCTCCACAGGATTCTTCTGTTCCCCTATGCTGGGTTAGAGGGTTCTGAGCAGTTAGGCAGCAGCAACTGTGATGTTGCCAGCAGACCATGCCAGGGTCTGTGTGTGAGGTTCCCAGCACCACACAGGCACAGACAGGACCACTTGGGTAAAAACACCAGGGTCCAATTAACCACAGCAAGAGGGATTACAGGAATGAGCATCCACAGTGCTCTGAAGAGAGTCTACAGAGGAATGAGACAAACATGGCTATTCCAGGCCATGTGCTCCTGCAGCCTGTGTATGCGTGCACGCGTGAGCTGCAATGTCAATGTTGAGTCTTGCCAGTTCTCTGGCAATTATGGCAGTTCCTGTTTCTGAGCATTCACTGTGCTGAGAGTCCATAAGGGTGCGGACATTCCAAGTGGCTAAATTTATTCTCTCTCTTGTTTCGGCAGTGGAGATGAGTGATCCCACCGGATGTGGCCATCCAGATAGGAAGAGCGTGAGACAGGATGTCTGGGGCACTTTTTCTAGCCCCCTCCCCATTTGGGGTGAGCAGCAGGGATCCTAGAAAAGCCTGCTCAGCCACAGGTGCTGCTGCCAAAATGCACTTCTGTCTCATCCAAGCACAAGACGGCCGTTCCATGGCTGCCGGCTGCGTGCAGAGTTGTGACTAAAGACTCCCAGAGATCACTGCTCCTGTCTTCCCCGCCACTCCTCTGTTGCTGCAGAACTTTGTGTGGGTGTGAACACTTTGGCAGAGGCCTGCACATGAAATCTTTTAACGTGGGGAAACCGGTGCACAGGCAGTGACCACACAAGACTTGACAGAAGGAAAACCCCGACCCAGTGGCAAGGAGATCCAAGACAACCAGGGGCCTCCCTCCTGTTGCAGCCCTCATCCGCCTTCACAGCCGCAGAGTATTGACATTGCAGCTCTTAGAGAGACCTGCCGGGCTGATGAGGATCAATTAAAAGAGGATGGAGGTGGAGGCTTTTGGAAAGGAAAGCCACCAAAGAGAGACGCAGACGGGATTGGCTTTGCAAAATAAGATCACCAGTCAGCTTTTGGAGCTTCCCAGGGGGATCAACAAGCGTCTCATGACTCTTCGGCTCAAGCTCAGGAACAACCAATGTGCCACGGTCATCCGTGCATACGCCCCAACACTTGATGATGAGGAAGACAACAAGGAGGAGTTTTATAGCGCTCTCGATGCAGTCCTCACAGCCACACCTGAGGCAGACAAACTCATCCTCCTGCAAGATTTCAGTGCCAGAGTTGGACGGGACTCCCAACTCTGGAGCGGCACAATAGGCAAAGGGGTGGGAAATGTAACCCCCAATGGTATTCTCCTCCTCAGCAAATGTGTGGAGCATGACCTGCTCATCACAAATACCATCTTTAGGCAAAGTAACAAATTTAAGACCACCTGGAAACATCCTAGGTCCAAACATTGGCACCTTCGTGACTATGTTATAGTCAGAGCTCGAGATTACGCCAATGTCTGTATAACACGAGCCATGAGAGGTACTGATCACTGTTGGACAGACCACGATCAGTCATGTACCTGCAGCTCGCTCCACCACACCGCAAACACCCAAAGACTAAGCGAAAGAGGTACAACGTCAAAGCACTTCAGGACCAAGCCAGCTGTGAAATGTTCCAGCCACACCTGTTTGAGAAACTCTCTAACTCAAAGGTGGGCAAACTACAGCCCGCGGGACCACCCTACCCGGCCCCTGAGCTCCTGGCCCGTGAGGCTGTCCCCACTCCCTTGCAGCCACGCGGCGCAATGCTCTGGACGGCAGGGCTGCAGAGCCCGGCCTGACCCGGTGCTCTGTGCTGCGCGGCGCGGCTGCCAGTCCTGGTGGAGCCGCGCTGCCAGCCACCGGTGCTCCAGGCAGCGCACTAAGGGGGCAGGGAGCGTGGTGGGAGGGGTTGGATAGAGGGCAGGGGAGTTCAGGGGGTGATCGGGGCCCCAGGCAGGCAGTCAGGAAGGAGAGGAGGGCGGTCAGGGGACAGGGAGCAGGGGGGGTGGATGGGGCAGGGGTCCCGGTGGGGCAGTCAGGAAGGAGGGGTGGGGGTTGAATGCCGTGGTGGGGGGCATTTAGGGGCAGGGGGCAGTTAGGGGTGAGGGGTCCGGGGGTGGTCAGGTAGAAGGGGTGGTTGGATGGGGCATGGGTCCTGGGGGTGCAGTCAAGAAGGAGGTTGGATGGGGCGGCAGGGGGCAGTTAGGGGCGGGGGGTCTGGGGGCGGTCAGGGGACCGAGAGCGGGGGGGTGGGGTGGGATGGGGCAGGAGTCCCAGGGGGGCCATCAGGGGGCGAGAAGCAGGGGTGGGGATGGATGGGGGCAGGGGCTGGGCCATGCCTGGCTATTTGGGGAGGCACAGCCTCCCCTAACCGGCCCTCCATACAATTTCAGAAACCCGATGCAGCCCTCAGGCCAAAAAGTTTGCCCGCCCCTGCTCTAACTTGCCTGATAACATCATTGACATTCAAGAGCACTGGGATCAACTTAAAAATACCATTCACAGTGCATGTGCTGAAATGATAGGATATTCCACTCATCGGCACCAAGACTGGTTTGACAAAAACACTGCATTCTGTAACTGGCAAAGTGATTCCTCTAACCAATGAAAACATGAGGCTTATCACCTGCTCAATGACGAAGTCCAAAGGAAGCTACGTGACATCAAAAATAAGTGGTGGCAAGAGAAGGCCTGTGAGATCCAGGGTTTTGTAGACCAGGATGACATGAGAAGCTTCTTTCAAGCAACAGAAGCTCCAAAGGCCAACTCCTCCCCTTTACATTCCCAGGGTGGCTCCACCTCCTCAAGGACAATGCAGCCATTAAAAAACTGGAAGGAGCACTTTGAGAGCCTACTAAATCGGGAATCCACGGTCTCTGAAGACACCATCGAGTCCTTTCCACAAAGCTCAGTAATGGAACACCTTGCTGATTCCCTCATCTTCTGAGGAAGTCCGGCGTGCCATCACCCAGACGAAAAATCACTAGGCACCAAGTCCAGACGGCATCCCAGCTGAGGTTTTTAAAGCTCATGGAACAATGCTCCAGCGCAAACTTTGCCAACTCCTCAACAAAATCTGGACCTGTGAAGAAATTCCACCTGACTTTAAGAACCCCAACATTATTACAGTGTTCAAGAAAGGGGACAAATCTTTGTGTGGGAACTACAGAGGAACTGTCCTCCTCTCCATCCTTGCCAGATCCTACTAAACAGTCTTCTCCCCCTTGCCAAGGAACTCCTCCCTGAATCACAATGTGGCTTCAGGCCATCTTGAGATACAACCAACTTGATCTTCGTGGCACGACAGATTCAGGAGAAGTGCAGAGAGCAACACCTGGAACTGTTCATGGCATTCATCATTCTAACCAAGGCCTTGGACTCTACCAATCGTGATGCCCTATGGAAGGTGCTGTATAGGTTTGGCTATCCACAGAAATTAATTTCCATCATCAGACTACTCCATGATGGGATGACTGCCACCATTCTATGCAACGGCTAAGAGACCGAACCGTTCATTATTCACACTGGTGTCAAGCAGAGCTGTGTCATTCCTCCAACACTCTTCTCCATTTACCTTGCCATGATCCTGCTTCTAATCTGTGATCGCCTTCCTGCTGGAATCAGGATTAAGTATTGTATGGATGGTCAACCCCTCAACGTCTCCAAACGAAACCTAAGATCACGAGAATTGGCATCACTGACCTTCAGTATGCAGATGTGTCATTCTCGCGCACACAGAGGCTGACCTGCAAAGTACCCTACTTCTTTTTGCAGATGCCTATCACAACCTGGGTCTCTCTCTCAACATCGGGAAAACAAAGGTACCCTACCAGCCCTCACTTGCACAAACTACTCTTTGTACTCCACAAATCACCATCAGCAGAGAACCCCTGGAAAAGGTGGACATTTTCCATACCCTGGGAGCCACCTCTCCCAAACAGCCAGCATTGACACAGAAATTGAATACAGGATCTGCTGCGTCAGCAAATCCTTTGGAAGACTACTCAAACAAGTCTTCCATGATAGGGATCTGCAAACAGGCACCAAAATCTTGGTTTACAAGGCAGTTGTCATCCCCACCCTTCTCCGTGGGTGTGAGACCTGGGTAACCTACAGACGACATCTCAAGTGGCTGGAGTGGTTCCAGCAGCGCTGCCTCAGGAGGATTCTCAGGATCAGATGGGAAGACCGATGCACTAACATCAGCTTTCTCTCTATAGCCAACATCAGCAGTATAGAAGCGCAGGTCATGAAACACCAACTCTGCTGGGCTGGCCTCTGTGTACGTATGCCTGACACTCACCTCCCGAAGCAAGTACTCTTCTCTCAGTTAGGTCAGGGAAGAAGGGCTTGCAGAGGGCAGCGGAAGCGCTTCGAAGACATGCCAAAAGTAAACTTTAAAAAGGGAAGCATCAACCCAACAAACTGGGAGGACTTGGCACAGAACAGAACACGGTGGCACCACATCATACACCAAGCCACAGCTCACTTTGAGGAGAAGAGACGTGCTCATGAGACAGAGAAGCGACAAAAGAAGGAAGGGCACAACAGTTCAGCAGACAACTATGCCTCCTCCAAGATTACACCTGTCACTTCTGTGGGAAAATCTGCAGAGCACGAATTGAGCTCCTCAGCCACTTAAAAACCCACCAGTGAACCCCCTTGGCAGACATCATCCCTACTTCGAGGGATAGCCGAATGCACAGGTGAGACACAGAGACCACAGTGAGCCAGCACCTGTACACGACACTGCCCTCTGCTGAGTGTATGTGTGCACTCGTGTGTGCGTGCATACACACAACACTGCCCTCTGCTAGGTGGAGTCAGACCTGTCATGCAGTTAACAGCCTTGCTCTCTGCTGGCTGCCTGAAGTAAAGATGCTAAACACAGATGGTGGCCAGCCCTGGATGCTTGGACAAATCACTGCACAGGACGTGTCCACTTGGGCAACACTACAGCTGAGAATGTCATGGCCTCCCTTCATTTTCAGAGAGGTTTGCCCTAGAAAGTCACTGACTCTTTTCCATTTCCCATCCACCAGGCCCTGCCCCAACATTGAGCAGAAATCCTTCCCTGGCATTCACTGCCTGCTCTCTGATGGAGGCTGCAAGGCCAAGACCTCAGTGCTGTGGTCTGGAGCATCCAGCTGTGTGGGTGGGGGGGAAGGAGAGGAGGGGGGGCCACAGAGCTGCCATTCCCCTGCACCCATGGATGGAGCTAGACTGTAGGGCAGGAGGCAGATTGACACTCATGTACTGAGCAGTTGGTGGGTCTGGGCCAGGAAAGGAGAAAATCTCTGGCATCAGAGATGTCCCAACTGGAAGCAAATGCTCAGCCTAAGGCGTATGCACTGGGCTCCATAGCTGCAGCAGGACACACAAGTCAGTGTGGGGAGCACCCCTTAGCCACCCTAACCTGGCCCTGGGCATGGCACAAATCACTCCCCCTTGGGGTGGAGATAGCAGTAAGCTAGCTCGCACCTTGCTCACCAGGCTGGGACAGCACCACTGGCTAAACATTCTGCCTGAGTTGTCTCTTCCAGGGCTATGGCTGTGGTTGAGCTGTGACTCAGGGATCCGGGCATGGGGACACGTCCCATGGAATGTCTGGGGAGGCGCTTGTTACAGCTGCAGCAAGAGGACAGATGCAGTGGCATCCGTGTCAGCTGCTGGCAGGCAGTGCTGTATGCTGTGGACAATGCGCTCTCCCCTAGCAGGGTCACTCAGGCAGATGACAAGGACAGGAGCCAGTGCCCTTCTGCTTCAGCCCTGGGGCATGAATGCCCAGAAACTCACCAGCTCCATAGTCTGAGCTGAGTGTGGCACAGTGACCCCACCAGGCACTGCGTTTCAGAGTCACTCAGATCAGCTGGGACCCTGCTCAGCTGGCACCAAGGGAGACCACGCTCCCTTGGCCCTGAGCAGCTGAACTGCCCCCTGCCCACAGAGAAATCTCTTGCCCAAGGAAGAGGAACAGCTCCCCATCCTGTAGAACAAGGGGCAGGGGAATAGGCCCCAGGTAAGATCTCCCCTCAGAACCCAGTAGGTCCCCCACCCCCTGGAGTGGGGACGATCACCCCTCAGCACCCGTCAGATGCCAAGAACCCTGGAGGGAAATCACCCTTCAGCATCCAGGTGACATCTCCCCTCGGCACCCAGTGGGGGCCCAGCACCCTGCAGGGAGGAGGGAAATCTCCCCACCACACCGAGCAGGGGCCCAGTGCCCCGTGATGACTGGCATCCCCTGGCCAGGGGACACTGGGTGACTGCACTCCAGTGTGGTTACTTTCCTTTACAGAAAACAACAACAAAAAGAGCTGAATCAGCAAATGTTAATTTATGTCCCAGGCCAGAGGTAGCATAAAGCAATTAGTGATATAATGGTGATGTCGCACTAAAAATTATTTATCGTGTCACTGAGCTCACGGCTGGGTTTAAATTAGACACTGGTGGGATTTAAACATTCTTCAGGACCGCCATCCCTGCCCCCACACTGCCTCGCATCTGGCTCAGCTCAGCATTGGCCTCCCCACAAACCAGGAGCAGCAACCAAAGCCCCTACTCACTGCCAGTAGGCAAAGTGTGTCCCCCCCATTGCCACCTTCCCTACAGCACCCCCGTTGGGAGGGCCTGGAACTAGAGTATCTGGGAGCACCCCCCTCACCGAGCCTGGCCTGCTCCCTACAGCACCCCCCCCCCCCGCCTCCTCTGCTGGGAGACACTGGGGCTGGTGTAGTCAGAAGTACCACCCCACCCCTCCCACTCCAGCCAGGGTTCCTGCCCCCTCCCTAGGAAAGCCCAGGACTGGAGAAGCTGAGAACTTTCCCCCAAAGACAGCACTTCGGCCTTGTTCCCTAGAGCACACCTGCCAGGAGAATCACAGGAGCCTTGCAGATGTGGTGAGCCAGGGGCAAGAGCAGAAATGCAGAGAGAAGTAAGAGGCAATGGATGCTCCTTTCCTAGAGGCTGAGCCATGGGGCGGGGCAGGGCAGGGGAGAAACGCTCACTACAAACAAATCACAGAGCTCACTGTCAAGTAGCATGGGGAGGCATACGTTCCAGAAGGCCCCACAGAGCCACAAAAGGGGCAGCAGCTCTCAGTGAGGCAGCACCACACACTGAGGAGCATTGGATGGGGCAGCTTTAATTTCAATCATGTCTCCATTTCTAGTCCTTCTCGGCTTCATTTCCCTGTTTTCTCTGTCTCTCTTGTGCTCTTGGTTGCCCAGAGCCATTGGCATTCCTGTTAGAGAGCATTAATATCACTTTATAATTAGAAACAGGATGAGTAAGTAGCCCCCCAGCACCAGCAGAGAGATGAGATCAATAACATGAGAGCAAGGACAGAGAGGTCAGGGCTTGGAACCCCCCTGACTCCCACTGTTCCTGACCATCTGGTCCCCCTATGCAGCCCAGCCCCAGCTACCCTTCTCTGCTGAACACCCACCATAGACTGGGCTCACACCCACAACCCCCACCCCTGCCCCAATTCAGCACCACATCTGCTTCAGGGAATGCCTCAGTTTGAAATACCCAGGAGAGCAGTGGGGAGTGATCTGGCTAAGCCCCCACAGTGAAGGGGTGGAGGTGTCAGCCTTTATGTATGTCCCAAATGACACATGCACTAGTGTCTGCATTAGGGAGAGACTTACCCACTGGTTCGCTCTTTGAGCAGCTCCCACGGCTGGTGGGAGGCCTCCTGAGTAGGAGACCCTCGCCTCACAGGAGATATTGTGTCAATAATCATCCCACTCAGCACCAACCCTGGCAAATTAACATTAGCACAACATTTGACAGACACGTGTAATGGTGTCTCTGCCAATACCCATGGGGGCACGGGGAGCCCAGCAGAGAGCCGCAGTGGCAGGAGTAGACGAGAGTCAGGCCTGGGAAAGAGAGAGCCAGAGACGCTAGTACCCGCAAGCCAGAGCAGCGTAGGCCTGGAGAGACCCACAGATCTCGGTTCTCAGGGGTAGGGAGAGGCAGGGCCTATGTGGGGCAGACACACACTGTGCTCCCTCACTCAAAAATGTGGGCTCTCAGAGGATGCTTTGCAAGGAAGGCAAGGATAAACTGACAACCAGCAGGAATGTCTCACTTCCCAGGCAACACCAAGCACTCAACAGCAGTTCAGCATGTGAGAATTCCCTCCCTTTGGTCAGTTTTAATGGGAGGAAGATATCGGACTTAATCTTACAGCCCACTGTTTGGTAACCTGGGTCAGACACCTGTAGAAATGACATTTACATCCAGCATTACACTGGCTAAACCCAGCGCAGCCATTCTGGAGTTTGCAGCTCCCATTGTGGGAGACTCATTTCTGCAGCTAATTTGTTGACATACATCTTCCCCTGTGCTCACAGCTGTGAAAGCGGATCCCAGTCCTGGTGCCCCTGCATGCGGCCAGGAGAGAGCAGATACCCCCTAGTGGCCTGACACATGAGCACCCAGGAGACTATCCTGTAGTGTAGAGGATAGTTTGGCACGTACAATTCTGGAATTTTCAACTACTCTGCAGGGTGAATTCCACTGTACAAGACTCCTCCCTTCCTACAGTGTCTGTGCTCACAAAGGTGATCCCCTTTTCTCCTCAGCATTTCTGCGGGGCAGTACATGCAGGCCCTCTCACCTCATAGGGCTCCGCTCTCTCCTAACTCAGGTCTAGCGTGGTAGAAGGACCTGTGCTTATCATACAACTTTCAGGGTGCTGCTACTCAGTCTGAGGGTGATAGCCCAGAGCCCCTGGGCTCAGTCACCTGCTGAGACTATGTAAAGACAGGTGACCTGGGAACATGATTTTGGTCCAGCCCCCAAAACCACACTAGGGACCTCATGTCACGGTTCCAGAGTTTACTGCACCTCTGAGCCCTTCTTTGGCCTCTCTGAATGCACCTACACAGGTGACAGACCTCTTCCCATACCTCCCTGGAGTAGAATCTTGTGATTCTCCCCCTTTCAGATCAGGTCTTAGGGTACAGAACCCTGTGGATCAACCATGCTTACTCCAGCGGGCCAACTGGGTTCAGTACCTGTGGTTCTTCCCTTTGGGAGTCTGTGGCTACCCATGAATATAAACCCAAAACAGCCGCCTTAAACCAAAGTATAATTGATCTTAACAATGAAGAACAACATAAAAGAAAAAAGTTTTTTTAAAAACAAAATGACTACACACACACACACACCTCTTACCTAAGACTTTCCCATTCCCTGGCTGCTTAGCAAGGCCTAAAAATTTCAGTCCACCACTCAGGTAATTGTGAGTGTCAGGCTAGGGAATCTCTTCCCCATTTTCAGCTTCCTGTCAGCTATCTTTTTATATTCTTTATCCTTCATTCTTGGTTATCTCATTCTTCCTAGGTAATGGCTCAGCCACCGACTCTTAACCTCAGCCAGCCAGTGTTTTATGTAGACCCATTGTCAGACCTTCCTGCTTATTTCCCAACTGCCTGCTATTAAGCTAAACCAACATATGCAAATGGTAAACATCCGACTAACCCACTATAGTCATACAGCACCTATCCCAATAGCCACATGCAGTATCCATAAATTAATAAAGAGCAGCTCCCCATCCTTCACACTTCACTATACAGGGAAAAACAGTATGGCCAACATGAGATTTTACTGCAAGTTTTGTGATAATGTTCTTATCAAAGCCCCAGCTCCTGGAGTCAGGTGATCACAAAGAATCTCAGCAGAGATTTTTAAAGCAGATCACTGGCCTTCCTCATGGTGAAGAGAATCTGGAGCCCATACTCCAAGGGAGCCTAAAAGATCAGAGCCCCCAAAGGTTCAGTGACCCAAAGGCAAAGAAACAAACCCAACATTTATTCTTTTTTTTTAAAAATCTAATTTTTTTAAACTAATCCAAGGATCTTTTTGGACCTGACTCATGATTTCTGAATGCAACAGAAATCCCATAAACAGATCACAGTCCTTGCCCCAAGGAACTCACCATCCTAGGTCACATACAGCACAGCAAAGGGGAAACAAAATACCAGGGTGGGAAAAGTTATAGTGTACAGAATTTGGGTTGTATCCCTTTAATAGTTTGTGAGCCCTCATGATGCTCACTGTGTTGTTTTCTGAAGCCCCCAGCCCACACCAGCATAGCCAAATGCATGTAATAAGGCCTGGCAATTTCTTCATAGTTAGTACTGGGCCGGTGTGGGTCCCTCACCTTATAAGCCCCAAGATGACGTGGCTCTGGTACCACAGGCAAGGTGAGGCTCTGAGATGACATGGCTCCAGTGGCATTCCCACGGGTTTGGCTCTGAGACAACATGGCTGGGGCTCAACTCTCAGATGACGTGGTTCCGTAGCATGTTGGGGGCTCAGCTCTGAGATGACATGGCTGGGAGCTCGGCTCTGAGATGACGTGGTTCCGTGGCACGTCGGGGACTCGGCTCGGAGATGACATGGTTCCGTAGCATGCCTTCCGTAGCATTACTTGGCTCTGAGAGGATGTGGTTCCATGACTCACTAAAGACTTGGCCAGGGAAGCCAAGCACTTATGAACAGTGTGATTATTATTTAACTTTTTAGGCTTCACCCAGGTCAAACAGAACTCTAATTACAGTGCTGGGACTGACACACGCTTTATGGGCCAAGGCAGAATCTCTCCCCTCTGGGTCTCAGGGGAAATGAGAAACAGGCCTCCAAGTTCAAATCAGAGTTTTTTGATTTGTCATGTTACTTTGCTTAGGAAGAGGGACACTGCTGACCAGAGTCCAGTCACAGGATGCCAACAGCGAGTAGGGCCCACAGGGAACAGCCATGCAGTTGTTACCATCTGGGAGGAACGTCCTCCATGTGCTACAGCTCTCATGTGCAATGGGTTGACTGGAGAGCACGCGCCTCGCTGACTCCTGGGGAGGAGGACCACAAGGAGGCTGCTTGTCCTACTTTGCCCCTGCGCAGAGAACTCAGTATCTAGGGCTCCAGGCCAGCACCCTTCACCTCACTTCAGTTTGGTTTGTGGTAAACATGAGTTTAACCCCCCAAAATGACATCAACTGCGACTTTGTGAGCCAGCACCAGAGCCAGGGGTTGCTACTGTCTAAAGATCGACGAGTATTCCTGCAAGCCCTTCCTTAGAGATGGGGCAGAGGCACTAGTCTCTTCTCCTGGCCTGCACCCCCACTGCCAGGTCCCGACTGTGGTGTTGAGGGCTGCCAGTACCAGGCAGCATCCCCAGCTCCATGTTACCCAGCCTATTTATTTATTTTATATTCTGGATGAAGTTCACTGTCCATAGCACAGTGAGCTACAGTGCTAGCCCAGCCCTCCACAGAGGCTGCCTGTCCACATGGTGATCCAATCCTCTGCCCCTCAAAGTTCCTGATAGGGAACAGCAAGGCAAAATGGGACAATGGTCTCATTTCTAGAGAGCAAAACATGAACTTTCCCCTAGGCAGGGGCCTTCCCAGATGCAGGAGCCCCTCAGAAACACCCATGGCTCAGAACACAGGAGACCTCCCCACCAAGCAACAGGAAAAGCACTCAAAGAGGCTTCAGAAAGCAGAAGGCATCCAGGTGCTGGTTGTGCCAGCATGCAGGGTCAGACCCCTCCTTTCCACAGGCATTCATTATTCACTAAATGCCATGGCTGCATCGGCAGCTCCGGAAGGTGCCCCACAATGAACTTCTAGTGCCTTTTATCGCAGGGTCCCTGCTTGGATTTATGAGACCTCGGTGAGGCTCATTTCCCCGCCGAGGAACAGGGAGTAATTAACTATTAATAAAAGCATTACTGAGCTCCCCACAGGGGCATGTATAATTCATGGGGCAGGAAAGGAGAGGACATAGTTCCACCATAGCTCCTAACTGGTGAGCCTCACAGAAAACTGGACCAGAGTGCCCTCCCATAGCCTCAGACCTTCCTACCCTGGCGCGAAGCTGCACTGGACATATAGAGGTGAATGCTGCTTCATCTTAATGATAATCCACCGCCTCAGGCTCCAGCTTCCTAAAGCAGAAATTGGGGCAGAGAAAGTGAAGCAGCAAGTGTCTCCATGATTCTCTTCCCAGACAGGGGATCTGGGAAGAGAGTGTCAGACAGTGCCTGTGCGAGAATGGATGGTAGAGCCACAGCTATCACCACTCTGCCCTGCCCAGGCAAGGAACCACAGCAAAGACACTCAGAGCTGAGGCTTCCTCTCTGCCCTCCTGAAATGAGATGGTGTTGAACCCTCCTGGCAGCAGCTGCCAGATCTTGGAGAGGCAGATTTCTGAGCTCTTCCATCCAGCAGGGCAGGGCAGACATATGGGGATTTTAGTTTCTCTCTCTCATGGAAAAGTTGCCAGGCCCTGGGAGGTGCAAATCAGTTACTCTAAAGTTCAGTCATGGCTCTGGCACTTCCATCAGAAGAGTGAAATCAGTGAGAGGCAGCCAGACTCTCACTGGCAGTGTCAGAACATTGCTCTGAGGAGAGAGTCATCTGAGAATCAGGGTAAGAGCAGCTCACAGAACAGAGAGCCCCACTCCCAGGCTCTGAAAAGGATCATGGGGGGCGCAAAGCTGTTGTAGGGGAGTTGCAAGATTACCACTCTCTCTTCAGCGAGCTCGGCTCTGAAGGCAGCAGCCATGGAGCTTCCTGCAGCTGGGGGAGGTACCCAGAGATGGGTCTGATCCCCCCCTCCCGCCCCTCCCCAAGAGCAGCCATGCAGGAGAAGAGGAAGTCCTGTCCCTCCCTAGCCCAGCGAACTAGCAGCTGGAGCCCCGTGAATGGTAGGCGTTCCCAGCCAAGGTGCCCCAAGCCCTGCCCCCCTCTCCCTCCAATAGCTAGATTTCATAGGGAGGTCTGATTTCATGGTCCATGATGTGTTCTTCACGGACATGAATTTGGTAGGGCCCTACTTCTCTCTCTCTCTCACCCCCCCTCCCCCACCTCTTCTCTTGCTGGGTGGCAACGTGGCTTTGGAATATGGTGTGGTAGTGCCGCCTGCTGTCCATTTCTGGGAACACTACACTAATCCTCAAAACCCATAACTGAACCTGTGCTCCCAGGAAAGTGCAGCTGGGCCCTTAACCTGCCCTCCCCTTTCCCTGGCAGAAGGAGGAGTTATTGCCTGAAACCAAGGGCAGTTACAGAGTGCAAGCTCCTGCAAGAACCCATGACACTAAAACCTTTGCCTCCTCCTTGCTACATGGGCTCCTAGGAGATAGTCCTCTTCTACCTCCTACTGGTGCAAGTCAGCAGGGAGCAGAGCTTCCTCTTCAGGCATGCTGGGGAGGACCCAGTGCAAAGGTGAGACACCTTGCAGTTCTCTGTATTACTTCCTAGAGAGGAAAGGAGGCTGCAGACCAGTGCCATTCAGCACTCTACACTGACACCTGCCTACTGCAGCCTAAATCACGTTGTGTGCCAGGCCAAGGAGACTCTCTGTGCAAGTGGCAGTATGAACACCTCACAGGACGGTGCCGGGATAGAGGTAACGGCTTGGATGGAGGGAGTGGGAATTGCCTCTGCTTTTCTGTAACAGGTGCACACACATTCAGCTGCATGCAGAGGAGGAAGCTGGCCAATCATTTATTTCTGTGAAAAATCAGAACTCTTTTCAATAAAGAAATTTGCTGCCTGGATGCCCTGGCCCTTAATGCCCTGCAGAGCCCCACGGGGCCAGCAGTGCACATCTTTCCCTGAGTATCCTGCCTGGATTGGTCCCCAATAACAAGTAGAGAGTAAAAAGAAAAGGAGTACTTGTGGCACCTTAGAGACTAACCAGTTTATTTGAGCATGAGCTTTCGTGAGCTACAGCTCACTTCATCGGATGCATAGCCACGATATGCTATGCATCCGATGAAGTGAGCTGTAGCTCACGAAAGCTCATGCTCAAATAAACTGGTTAGTCTCTAAGGTGCCACAAGTACTCCTTTTCTTTTTACGAATACAGACTAACACGGCTGTTACTCTGAAAAGTAGAGAGTATCCTCTCTTCACATTGTGTGCTGGGACTGGACAGGTTACTGGGTACAATGGCTGCCCCATGGGGGCAAGTCCCAGATTTTCTATATCACCATCATCTTCAGAGAACGTAAGGGCTCTCAGTGACAAAGCTGTGGGGAAAGAGCCCCAAAGGGGCCCTTCTGCCTTCTCTCTTTGGAGCCAACACCAGAACAAGTTGGAGAAAGAGTCCATAGTGAGCCCTGATCCTCATCTCCTTGACCTGCAGCCTGTGGGCTCCCCTTGCTCTACAATCTGAATTTCCCCGCCCCATCCCCCACACTACAGCCGGGGGGTTTCTCTTCCAATCCCTTTTAAGGGGAAGCGCATAGTGCTGCCTGTTTCACCCAAACAGACTCCATGGATCTGGGCTGTGGGTACTGAGAAGTAGGTCCCTCACTAGCTCCAGCTCCATCCCTTTTCATGTGCCCAAACTCAAGGAGCTGGCAGCCCAAGATTCTTGGACCTGTTTGCTGCTCATCTGTCAGTCGTGTCTGATGATCAGATGCAGCAGAGGCGCTGTGCTCAGTGCCGAGTTAGTGCTGTAGCTCGGTTCCAACTTCTTCCTCCTCCTCCTCTTCAGCCTCACTGCGCCGCAGCAGCAGCTCCAGGTCAGGGCTGGAGCTGGTCTCTTTGTGTAGCTTTGACTCCTTTTCACCTAGACACAGACAGACTGTTTAGTGACTAAACTGGTAGTGTTTTCCCACTGAAATGCACACAGCAGAGGCCTTAGTCCCGCCCCTCTCTACAGAGGCCTCAGGCCCACCCCGGGCTCATCATGGATGCACTAGTGCAGGCAGGGAGGGGCATGCCGTAGGCAGGAAAAGGCTCCTGCAGAGACCAGGGGCTTCACCAACATTACCTTTCGAACTGAATGCTTTGAGAGTGACGTGCAGGGAGATTCCCGATAGGCAGACAGCAAAGCCCACCCAGTTCAGGAGGTTCAGATGGTCTCCGAGCAAGTGAGTGGCCAGCAGCAAGGTGCAGATTTCCTTGAAACAGAGAGAACATGACAGATGGTAGGGCAGGATATGGGTGAAGCCAAGGAGTGAGGAGGAGTGGGTGAACTGCGTACAAGACGCTCAAACAGCCCTGCCTGTGCTCCCTCCTCAGAGTGCCAACGTTGACCACGTGGAAGTGTTTTAAAAAATAGATCCCAGAAAGATGAGAAAGGACACCAGTGCTCTGGGGGCTGCACCTGCCCCCACCTGCAAGGCCAGGACGCAAGGGAATACAGCGTCTACCAGATCAGAGCGTGGGCCATTGTGTTCAGTCTCCAAGGAAGGGGCAGGAAACTGTACAGAAGGGAGCCTGGGACTGCCTGTGCCAGGGGAGTCACCCAAACCCCATTAATGAATGCAAGCCCCATGCCTTAAAGCAGGAGTGTTTATCCCCACTAATGTAACTGTGGGTCTTTTACTCTTCATACACATTCTGAACCCCACCAACCTCTGGACCTCACTGATACCTTCTGGCAGGAAAGCCTTTGGCCTCTGCCCTTCACTGATGGAGGCTGCTGTAGGATCCATATGGGGGGTGGGCAGGGGGCATTGCAGGAGTCCAGTACAGTTGAAGCAGCTAGAACTGCAGGGATAGGGAGGCAGGGGGTGGCAGCCGCAGTGCAGGTGAGGTGTCAGAAATTGGTTTCCTAGGACCTCTGAGCAGGTTACACTGCTCTGGAGCAGTCTGGACTGGGCCAGTCTGGGCAAACCTGCACTACCACATAAATCATAGCTCCATACCTTAAAAATGCCAGCAATGGAGAGAGTGAGGCTGGAGGTTCTGGAGACCAAGAGGAACTCAGAGAAGCCCAGGCCGAAAGCAAGAAACCCCCCTAAGGAGAGCTTCCCCACCACACTGAGCAACAGCCCTGCCTCATGGAAACGGAACAACTTCTCCGACGTAGATAGGGGCAACCCTGAAACCAAGAGAAGGGGAGCAGGGCAGGAAAGACTGACACAGGGGGATAATGGAGCACTTTCCCTACTGATCAGTAGGAAAGTGACTGCCATCCTCTGTACCTCTCTGCCCTATACCAGGAGAGGTGCTGTCGCTTGTACCCCCCCACACCAGGAGTGCTGACCCAGTACTCAACACTTCGCCAGCACAGGGGTTGCCTTAGCCCCTCGGGTTCCTGGGCCCGCAGGTCCCTACCATGACACATATTGCAACCACATGCAGCATCTTTGAGGACCCTCTTGTATATTATGCTTACAAAAGGAAAACCTCAAAACGTCATTATATAGAGATGGGCCAGACAGTATGAACTGCAGAGTATTCATAATCATTTGTATCAATCCCGGTGATCTATATTTGTGTGTTCCTGGCTTACTGTGGATGGGTTTTCTCAAGAAGCTGGAACCACTAAGGGGTGACTAACGCAAATTCCCCAACAGTGGTGATGCAAAAAACCTAGTGTTTGGAAGCTTCTCCCTGAGGAGAGGGCCACTGAGCTGTGACAGTTTGTTACAGGAGGCCAGAGCTCGAAGGCCCAAACCATACAAAGAAAGCACTGAACTGTCCCTAGGAGGTTCTGGTTCTTGACATGAAACCTGACATGAATATGTATATAACTCTCCTCACTGTATTTTCCACTGAATGCATCCGATGAAGTGAGCTGTAGCTCACGAAAGCTTATGCTCAAATAAATTGGTTAGTCTCTAAGGTGCCACAAGTAATCCTTTTCTTTCTGACATGAACTGGCAACCAGGAGAGCAAACCCAGCCAAGAGGTGTGAAAGACTGACACCTTCGACAGGCCTATGCTGGAGCTGGGGGGTGACCTCTGGTAAGCTTTTAGAATGCATGCAGGTTAGGTTTATTTTTGTGTGTGTTTTTTCTCTGATACTTTTACCCTAAGAATAAAATGTATTTTGTTTTGCGAAGGCTGGCTGGCAACTGGCGTAGCGAGATGCAGAGGAACTGCAAGCCCAAACCCTCGGTCTGTTGGGAGAGCAGCATGGGTCTCCACCTGAGAAGCCCTAAACCTAAAGTGGGTCCCCTCAAGGAAGACCACGAAGGGGATCAGTAATGTTTCAGGTTTAGCTGCTTTAACACTACCTAGTTTGCAAATTCAGGAAGTTGTTCCCTTGTCTATACAGTTCATCTCCATTGCAGCAAACTGCCTAGTGATCCCCCAGCAGCCCCCAGAAAGAGCCCCTCCTGTCACCAGCCAACTCACCCTCAAACACAGCAAAGAGAGGGAAGAGCCCCAGGAACATAAGAGGCTGCAGGTGGAACATGGTGTCAATAGGATTCTGAAGCCCTGTGGGAGGAGAGTTGGGGCAGACCTGTCAGCAAAATTTGGGTGAAGAGGCAGCCCATAAAGAAGCCTTTACTGACTCTGTTCCTAGGGCAAACACCCTATCCCATGTCCCAATGACAGCTTCTGCCTCCCGCCCCAGGGACTGCCACACCCCCACCTCCCCATTTCCTCCCCTGCCCCAGGGGCTGCCACCTCCCCTTTCCCTCCCCTTGCACTAGGGATGCTACTACCCCTCCATGCCCCGCCTCCCAACGTACCCAACTCGGCCTTCTGCATTAGCATCTGGGTGAGAGTCCAGCGAATGCCCCCAAGGAATGAGGCACCCAGCACCAGCGCAAACCCCTCCATGTTGAACTGTGTGGACTCGTACGTGAACATGAAGAGTCCCCCAGCAATGAGCAGAACCACCAGCACCAGCGCCATCCTCTGAGCGAGAACAAACATAACATCACCATGGAGGCTTCCAAGGCTGCATAAGGACAAGTTGCTCATCTCCTCCAGACCCATTAATCAGGCAGCTGCTTCCCCTCACAGTCCCCTTCCTCCCTCCCCCATCTCAGAATCCAGGCCCTCACCTACACCCATCCCCACACCTTGAGCCCTGACCAGCTGCCTCCCCAAGGGGCTCATAACACTAGAGCCCTTACCAGCTCCTCCAGTTTGAAGATCAGGGAGAAGAGCAGGATGAAGAGGATAGCAGAGGATTTTGTCATTGTGTAGCTGTAAAGGCCAAAACACAATCAATCATTCTCCAGCATCATGTGGCACTTCCCAACACAACACCTTGGGAAGCCAGACCACCCAGCCCCAAACCAATATCCATCTCCACAGGTCTGGAACCTGAAGATCGCCCCTATAAGGCCTGGTGCTCAGGCCTGGACCCGCTGCCTGGCTCTGCAAGAGCACTCACCAAACCCACTACTCATGTCTCCCAGGGTGGATATGGGGCTGCTACTTACAGGGATACTGTGATGTACAGGAAGCTCCAATTGCTCAACCCAATGTCCAAGGCAGTCGACAATGCTAAAGAAACAAGAACCCCTCAGCATTAATGTCCTTTCACCAAATCAGAATGTGTTGTCAAGCATGCCCTGCTGCCCCAGACAACTCAATGTGCCTAGACAGAGTCTCCTAGGTCAACCTGATGAAAACATTAAAGGGTCCTTGTATTTTTCTCTCAAGCCTATTCTTTGATTAGTGCCCATCACTTTAATATCTGAGTGCTTCCCATGAGTAAGAGTTCTAACAATGATCTCTCCACTCCCTGTGTTTAGGAGCATTGAGGGTCCGCATTTTTTTAAACCTTTTCAGAATTTAGCAGGGTGAGAGTGAAGGGCTACTACATGGAAGCTGGAGTGAAGGGAGGATTCTACGTTTAGCTCTGAATGCACCAATGTAGTGCTCAGTCTGATTTCATTTGGCAGGATAGTCTCTCATCTAGGTATGACTCCCGTGAAGATCCTGGGCCCCATCCATGAACCTCCCTCTGTGGCCAACAATTTTATTGCTTCTGTGGAACACAGGAAAGAGGGAGGATGTGGTCACATAAGGAGGGAGACGGTCTCTCAAGGAACCAGGGCAGGGTTCTGTAAGTCACGACAGTGACCATGGACCAGACTCTGTTCAGAGGAGAGCCAGTGCAGAAAAGATCAAACCTGTGTTGCCAGAAACCTATGCAGCTGAGTAGGAAAGGTGCTGTGTTCTGAACTAGCTGGACATTTATCAGGCCATATGCCTTTACTTCTATATATCGAAAATTGCAGCAGCTGAGCCTAAGAATTACGAATTTGTGCATCACGATGGCCAAAAAAAATAAATAAAATAAATAAATAAATAAAAATAAAATTCCCACCCAAAAAACCCTCTTGACTAAAACTTGTTGAAATAACTAGTGTAAATACTTCACTCATCTTAAAGGACTGGGAGTGACCCAGAAAAATAATTTCCACAAATAGTTTATGACTCTACATTTTGTATATTAACATGCAAGTCCTTCAATACAAACATAGACATAACTTGGACTATGTACACTAATTGTCTCTATTACAGATGGCAAGTATGAAACTAAGATGAAAGATAAGGCTAATTAAGTGAATTTCCACATCTCTGTATCATGGTTAATGAAATACACAAACGGTCAGCATTGCAGAATATTGCTGTAAATTGTCTTAACTGGTCACTTCAAGTCTTTTTAATGTTAAAGCTGTAGGTTCATGTTTGAAGGATATATCCAGGGTCCTGTCCATTCTGCAGCCACAGAATCTATTCCTTCCTGCTGAATCATAGAATATCAGGGTTGGAAGGGACCTCAGGAGGTCATCGAATCCAACCCCCTGCTCAAACCAGGACCAATCCCCAACTAAATCATCCCAGCCAGGGCTTTGTCAAGCCTGACCTTAAAAACTTCTAAGGAAGGAGATTCCACCACCTCCCTAGGTAACGCATTCCAGTGTTTCACCACCCTCCTAGTGAAAAAGTTTTTCTTAATATCCAACCTAAACCTCCCCCACTGCAACTTGAGACCATTACTCCTTGTTCTGTCATCTGCTACCACTGAGAACAGTCTAGATCCATCCTCTTTGGAACCCCTTTCAGATAGTTGAAAGCAGCTATCAAATCCCCCCTCATTCTTCTCTTCCGCAGACTAAACAATCCCAGTTCCCTCAGCCTCTCCTCACAAGTCATGTGTTCCAGTCCCCTAATCATTTTGGTTGCCCTTCGTTGGACTCTTTCCAATTTTTCCACATCCTTCTTGTAGTGTGGGGCCCAAAACTGGACACAAGTACTCCAGATGAGGCCTCACCAATGTCAAATAGAGGGGAATGATCACGTCCCTTGATCTGCTGGCAATGCCCCTACTTATACAGCCCAAAATGCCATTGGCCTTCTTGGCAACAACGGCACACTGTTGACTCATATCCAGCTTCTCGTCCACTGTAACCCCTAGGTCCTTTTGTGCAGAACTGCTGCCTAGCCATTTGGTCCCTAGTCTGTAGCAGTGCATGGGATTCTTCCGTCCTAAGTGCAGGACTCTGCACTTGTCCTTGTTGAACCTCATCAGATTTCTTTTGGCCCAATCCTCTAATTTGTCTAGGGCCCTCTGTATCCCATCCCTACCCTCCAGCATATCTACCACTCCTTCCAGTTTAGTGTCATCTGCAAACTTGCAGAAGGTGCAATCCACACCATCCTCCAGATAATTTATGAAGATATTGAACAAAACCAGCCCCAGGACCGACCCTTGGGGCACTCCACTTGATACCGGCTGCCAACTAGACATGGAGCCATTGATCACTACCTGTTGAGCCCGACAATCTAGCCAGCTTTCTATCCACCTTATAGTCCATTCATCCAGCCCATACTTCTTTAACTTGCTAGCAAGAATACTGTGGGAGACCGTGTCAAAAGCTTTGCAAAAGTCAAGGAACAACACGTCCACTGCTTTCCCCTCATCCACAGAGCCAGTTATCTCGTCATATAAGGCAATTAGATTAATCAGGCATGGCTTGCCCTTGGTGAATCCATGCTGACTGTTCCTGATCACTTCCCTCTCCTCTAAGTGCTTCAGAATTGATTCCTCGAGGACCTGCTCCATGATTTTTCCAGGGACTGAGGTGAGGCTTGTGACGAAGCGGGACTGTTCTTAATGTTTCCTCTGAATAGTGTGGGAGTGCCTCAGTTTCCCCTATGCAGTTCTTAAGTATCTAGGGGGTGGGGTAAGGGAGTATGATCATTGCAGAGCCCTAGAGGGCAGGTGTGTGCAGGGGTCTGGACACAGAGAATTAGCTGACACCCTGTTTCCTGGCAACCGATGGCCTGGGCCCTTCCCCCCTGTGAGGTGAGAGCTAAAGGGTTGGAGAACAAAGGAATCAGGTGACCTCCTGGCCAGGGAAAGGGGAAAGCCCAGAGGAAGGGGGGCTGAAGAGAGTTTCAGTTTGGGGCTGGCTGGGACATGGAGTGAAGTGCAGGAGTGGTTGTCTGGCTCACTGTCCCCCAAAATGGACCCAGCTGAGGGGTACGGTTCTCTGCACCTACAACTCTGTTTTAGACCATGTTCCTGTCCTCTAATAAACCTCTGTTTTACTGGCTGGCTGAGAGTCACGTCTGACTGCGAAGTTGGGGGGCAGGACCCTCTGGCTTCCCCAGGACCCCGCCTCGGTGGACTCGCTGTGGGAAGCGCACGGAGGGGCAGAGGATGCTGAATGCTCCGAGGTCAGACCCAGGAAGGTGGAAGATGTGTGAGCTTTGTGTCCTGAAGACAGGCTGCTTACAGAAAGGAGACTTCCCCAGAGTCCTGCCTGGCTTCATGGGGAGCAGTTCCAGAGCATCGCCCAGGGACTCCGTGACAAGGCTGAATCATGCTCCAGCATTTCAATTTTCATGAAATAATTCAATATAGCCCTCACAGCTATAGGAAAGTCTTGAAAACATGGCCTGACTGTAAACTTACTGCAGATATCCAGAAACAATTATTCTAACAGGTGCGAACTGGCACTTTAATTACAACAGATATTAACTCCAAAACCTAATTGTGATAAATTAAACATCAGCTGCATGAACTATTTAATTCCTGGTCATTATAGCAGAAGCCATTCAGTGAAGGTGCTTATCCCACATCCCAAGCTGCTTCTCACATTTTACCAGGTGCCAACAGCCCTAAATGTCTCCTACCAAGCTACCACACCCACGAGGATTCCCTGGCAGTTTTTATGACTGAGTTTTTCAATTCAAAAGTCTGTAACATCAAAACCCAAAAGCATATTTATCGTCAAGATGAATATAAAGCATACTGTATGGATTGTACTAGTCGTCATCTACATAGTTAAAGCATGAAAACCTACATTTTAAAATTTAATTTAAATGAAGCCATTCCAGAATGGATAGCCACACTCTTCTGCCACAGCACCCAGGTACCATGCCAGAAGCTGAGGCTCACTTGTAAAATACCATTTGTTATTTTAGTTACTTCACCAATTTTATCTGTAAGTTAACAAAGATTTTTGTGTTGGGAAGAAAAGTAGAGGGCTCTCTCCTCTCCCCAATCCGTGGCAATGCCCTCCATTCTGTGGCTGTACATACTGTACCTGTTGGAGCCGCCCTTCTGAGATAGTCAGCCCAAGTCAGCACCACACGGGACCTCTTGGTGCAGCAATGCATCAGGGCCCTGGTCAGACCAGAGAGCAGGAAAATAACCAGGAGGTGCAGCAGGGTCATAAAAAGAGGGAAATGGAAACTCTGCAAAAAGAAAAGGAGTACTTGTGGCACCTTAGCGACTAACCAATTTACCTGAGCATAAGCTTTTGTGAGCTACAGCTCACTTCATCGGATGCAGGGAGTGGAGCCAGACACACACACACACAGAGATCCTGTCACAAGACACAGAAGGCACTGCTGACTGCCCTGCCACCTCCCGCCAAGTCACCCAGCACCTGTTGCCACCCCCCCTGCACGGGCCCTCCCATGCTCCTCACACACCCATCACCAACAGGCTTCTTGCACCCCCACGCGAACCAACTGTGCCCCAGCAGCACCCCCGCCGCGGCTGCCGGGCCCCCTCCCCACCCCCCGGGGGGGCCCCCTCCCCACCGCGGCTGCCGGGCCCCCTCCCCGCCCCCCGGGGGGGCCCCCTCCCCGCCGCGGCTGCCGGGCCCCCTCCCCGCCCCCCGGGGGGGCCCCCTCCCCACCGCGGCTGCCGGGCCCCCCAGGGGGGGCCCCCTCCCCACCCCCCGGGGGGGCCCCCTCCCCGCCGCGGCTGCCGGGCCCCCTCCCCGCCTCCCGGGGGGGCCCCCTCCCCGCCGCGGCTGCCGGGCCCCGTCCCCGCCCCCCGGGGCGGCCCGGCCCGAGTTACCCTCATCAGCCACTGGTTGTAGAAGGTGATGCCGATGGAGAAGCAGTAATAGAGCAGCACCAGCCCCAGCGTCAGCGCCGCCCGCCCCAGCACGGCCCCGCCCGGCGGCCGCCGGCCCATGGCGCAGCGCGGGGCTCGGGCACAGGCCCCGGGGCGGCCGCGCTCCCGAGCGGGACCCTGCGGCCCAGCGCCCCGCAGAGGCAGCGGTGAGGGGCGCAGCCCAGGCCTCACCCGGGGGAGCGCGGGCCGCTGGGGCTCCACCTCCGCCCGCGCTCCCGCCCCTTCCCCCGGCGCGGGGCAAAGACCGGCCCGGCCCGCCCCTTCCCCGGCCTCCTGCTGACGCGTCCCCGCGCGGAGCGTCAGGGAACCGGCCCCGGCCCGTGAGCGGCGCCCGGGGCTCCCCGAGCCCCCGCGGGGACCCCCGGACCCTCCCCCTCCGCGGGCCGCCCTCGGCGCGCAGCTCCTGGTGCCCGACAGTCCCCTCTACTGTCCCCCCAGCGGGCTGTACCGTGCACGTACAGCCCGCCTCCCCCTCCCCGCGGGCGGCGGGCACAGCCCCCCCTTCGCAGCCCGTGGTGCCCGACACTCCCCTCTACTGTCCCCCCAGCGGGCTGTACCGTGCACGTACAGCCCGCCTCCCCCTCCCCCTCCCCGCAGGCGGCGGGCACAGCCCCCCCTTCGCAGCCCGTGGTGCCCGACAGTCCCCTCTACTGTCCCCCCAGCGGGCTGTACCGTGCACGTACAGCCCGCCTCCCCCTCCCCCTCCCCTGCAGGCGGCGGGCACAGCCCCCCCTTCGCAGCCCGTGGTGCCCGACACTCCCCTCTACTGTCCCCCCAGCGGGCTGTACCGTGCACGTACAGCCCGCCTCCCCCTCCCCCTCCCTGCAGGCGGCGGGCACAGCCCCCCCTTCGCAGCCTGTGGTGCCCGACAGTCCCCTCTACTGTCCCCCCAGCGGGCTGTACCGTGCACGTACAGCCCGCCTCCCCCTCCCCCACCCAGCAGGCGGCGGGCACAGCCCCCCCTTCGCAGCCTGTGGTGCCCGACACTCCCCTCTACTGTCCCCCCAGCGGGCTGTACCGTGCACGTACAGCCCGCCTCCCCCTCCCTGCAGGCGGGGGGCACAGCCCCCCCTTCGCAGCCCGTGGTGCCCGACACTCCCCTCTACTGTCCCCCCAGCAGGCTGTACCGTGCACGTACAGCCCGCCTCCCCCTCCCCGCGGGCGGGGAGCACAGCCCCCCCTTCGCAGCCTGTGGTGCCCGACAGTCCCCTCTACTGTCCCCCCAGCGGGCTGTACCGTGCACGTACAGCCCGCCTCCGCCTCCCCCTCCCCCTCCCTGCAGGCGGCGGGCACAGCCCCCCCTTCGCAGCCCGTGGTGCCCGACATTCCCCTCTACTGTCCCCCCAGCAGGCTGTACCGTGCACGTACAGCCCGCCTCCCCCTCCCCCTCCCCGCGGGCGGCGGGCACAGTCCCCCCTTCGCAGCCCGTGGTGCCCGACACTCCCCTCTACTGTCCCCCCAGCGGGCTGTACCGTGCACGTACAGCCCGCCTTCCCCTCCCCCCGGCCGGCGGGCACAGCCCCCCCTTCGCAGCCCGTGGTGCCCGACAGTCCCCTCTACTGTCCCCCCAGCAGGCTGTACCGTGCACGTACAGCCCGCCTCCCCCTCCCCCGCGGGCGGCGGGCACAGCCCCCCTTCGCAGCCCGTGGTGCCCGACACTCCCCTCTACTGTCCCCCCAGCAGGCTGTACCGTGCACGTACAGCCCGCCTCCCCCTCCCCCTCCCCCTCCCCCTCCCTGCAGGCGGCGGGCACAGCCCCCCCTTCGCAGCCCTTGGTGCCCGACAGTCCCCTCTACTGTCCCCCCAGCGGGCTGTACCGTGCACGTACAGCCCGCCTCCCCCTCCCCGCGGGCGGCGGGCACAGCCCCCCCTTCGCAGCCCGTGGTGCCCGACACTCCCCTCTACTGTCCCGCCAGCGGGCTGTACCGTGCACGTACAGCCCGCCTCCGCCTCCCCTTCCCCGCGGGCGGTGGGCACAGCCCCCCCTTCGCAGCCCGTGGTGCCCAACAGTCCCCTCTACTGTCCCCCCAGCGGGCTGTACCGTGCACGTACAGCCCGCCTCCCCCTCCCCGCGGGCGGTGGGCACAGCCCCCCCTTAGCAGTCCGCCTTAGTGGGCGGTACCATACAGCTCGCCTCTCCTTCCCCTTCCCCAGCAGGCGGTAGGTGCAGCTCCACCCGTCCCCGTAGCGGGTGGTACCCTACAACCTCCCCCCTCAGTGAGCAGTACTGGACAGACCCCTCTGTGGGCGGTACCGTTCAGCCCCGCTTTTCCGCTCAGCGGGCGGTACAGAAGAGCCCGCCTTTCCTTCCCCCTCCCCAGCGGGCTGTACCCTACAGCTCACCTCCCTTTCTCCTTGTCCAGCAAGCGGTAGGTAGAGCCTCTGTCTTTCCCCACAGCAGGTGGTACGGCCCAGTGCCGCCCCTCCCCCCCCAGCTCCCTGTATAGGGTTTGCTGGGGCCCTCTTGTGTTGGGGTTGCAAGTACGGGATTCAGTGCTGGGAATGGGTCTGGTGCTGGTTGTTCTGCTGGTTCCGGTTCTGGGACTGGCTCTGTCTGGGTCTCTGGGACTGGATCCACTACTGCTGTTGCAGACATTGGCCTGGGGTCCTGGTCCATCACCTCTGACCAGGTCCTGGTAGAAGTTTCCGGAACAGAGCTAGGCGTGATGGCTTGCTTAGCCTGGCTGCGGTTGACCATTCCCACCCTCTTGGCTAGCTTCGCATGATTGGCCAAGTCTTCCCCCAACAGCATGGGGATGGGATAATCATCATAGACTGCAAAGGTCCACGTTCCTGACCAGCCCTTGTACTGGACAGGCAACTTGGCTTAGACAAATGGAAAGAGTTGGACTTGAAGGGTTGAATTGTCACTTGGATCTCTGGGTCGATTAAATTGGGATCCACTAAGGAAGCATGGATAGCCAACACTTGTGCGCCGGTGTCCCTCTACGCGGTGACCTTCTTCCCGCCCACACTCACAGTTTCCCTCCGCTCTGAGGGTATCTGGGAGATATCTGGGCCTGAGGACCTCTGGTGTGATTCTGGTGCAATGAACTGCAATCTGTTGGGGTTCTTGGGGCAGTTGGCCTTTACATGCCCCGGCTCGTTACATTTAAAACATCGTCCAGCTGACGGGTCACTGGGGCGAGGTCGGTTGCTGGAGAACGGTGTGGTAGGACAATAATGTGTCTGGAGGGTTCCTTGGGGGGTAGCTGGGGCCTTGGGCTGCCCCCGGTAGTAGGGTGTGGTCTGAGGATGTCCCTTCTGGTATCCTCTCCAACTGCGACCAGTTTTTTTCTTTTCTGCCACCTCCACCCATTTGGCTCCAATCTCTCCCACCTCGATTACAGTTTTGGGCTTCCCATCTAGGATGTATCTTTCTATTTCCTCAGGAACACCCTCTAAGAACTGCTCCATTTGCATTAGGAAGGGCAAATCTTCTGGAGATTTAACACTTGCTCCCGATATCCAGGCATCCCAATGTTTCACAATGTGGTAGGCATGTTGGGTAAATGACACATCTGGTTTCCACCTTAGGGCTCTGAACCGCCGACGGGAATGCTCGGGTGTTAGCCCCATTCTGACTCTCGCCTTGGTTTTAAACAGTTCATACTGGTTTATGCGAGGCATTTCAGCCGCCACTTCAGCTAAGGGTCCACTGAGCTGCGGCCTCAGCTCTACCATGTATTTATCTGTAGAGATGCTGTACCCAAGGCAGGCCCTTTCGAAGTTTTCTAAGAAGGCCTCTGTATCATCGCCTGCCTTGTAGGTGGGGAACTTTCTGGGATGGGAAGTGGTACCTGGAGAAGGATTGCTATGGTTTGTTGGTATATTCTGCTGAGCCTTTGCCTTCTCCATCTCCAGTGCATGCTTCCTCTCTTTTTCCTTCTCCTCCAGTTCTTTGTCCCTTGCCTCCATTTCTCTCCTGTGGGCAGCCTCCCTTTCCTCCTCAGCATGCTTCCATTTTTTTTCCTTTGCCTCCATAGCCCCCCCTTGGGCAGCCTCTTTGGCTTTTTCCTGTTCCTCCATTTCTTTTTTCTTTGCCTCCATAGCTCTCCTGTGGGCAGCCTCTTTGGCTGTTTCTGTTTTGGGCTCTGTCATGTTTGCCTCTCTGTTTTTAACTAACTTTACACCCGAGAGTTAGAAAGAAAACAAACAAAAAAACTTGGCTTGTAAAATTTTGCTGTGCTGTCCAGATACCTATGTTCTCTGATAGTGATTATCAGCCTACAGAAAAATCCTTAAAAAAAACCCTAACACCTTTGACTCCAGGCAAATAGGTAGAAAACGCCTCTAGTTGCTCTTAGGTAAAAAAAACTTCTTCAGGTCTGTGAAGACTTGTGAATTTCCCTGCAGAAGGTTAACTACCCTGCCTTTAGGTAGAGAAAACTCCAGCTCACAAAAGACAATTCCCTTTTGTTTCTGCTCTGGCCCCCAAGCAGAGACAAAAAAAACTCTAACTGCTTTCAGCTGAAAACCTGCTTTCCAGCAGCCCAAAGGTGAAAAAAAAAATTCCCTTTTTAAAATCTGTGCTTCTTGTTCAAAAAATCTCAAATTGATCTCAAAATGATTTCAAGTTAATCCCACCGCTCTGCCACCAAGTCAAGGTTCCTTCCCCACTCTGAACTCTAGGGTACAGATGTGGGGACCTCCATGAAAACCTCCTAAGCTTATTTTTACCAGCTTAGGTTAAAACTTCCCCAAGGTACAAACTATTTTCCTTTTTCCCTTGGACTTTATTGCTGCCACCACCAAGCATCTAACAGATATATAACCGGGAAAGAGCCCGCTTGGAAACGTCTTTCCCCTCAAAATCCTCCCCAAACCCTACACCCCCTTTCCTGGGGAAGGCTTGATAAAAATCCTCACCAATTTGCATAGGTGAACACAGACCCAAACCCTTGGATCTTAAGAACAATGAAAAAGCAATCAGGTTCTTAAAAGAAGAATTTTAATAGAAGAAAAAGTAAAAGAATCACCTCTGTAAAATCAGGATGGTAAATACCTTACAGGGTAATTAGATTCAAAACAGAGAGAATCCCTCTAGGGAAAACCTTAAGTTACAAAAAGACACAAAATCAGGAATATCCATTCCATTCAGCACAGCTGTTTTATCATCCATTTAAACAAAACAGAATCTAACGCCTATCTAGCTAGATTACTTACTAAGTTCTAAGACTCCATTCCTGTTCCGTTCCCGGCAAAAGCATCACGCAGACAGAGAGAACCCTTATTCCTCCCCACCCCCTTCCAGCTTTGAAAGTATCTTGTCTCCTCATTGGTCATTTTGGTCAGGTGCCAGCGAGGTTATCCTAGCTTCTTAACCCTTTACAGGTGAAAGGGTTTTTCCTCTGGCCAAGAGGGATTTTAAAGGCGTTTACCCTTCCCTTTATATTTATGACACCCCCTGTGACACTATGCCCCATATTCTTCATAAAAATATTGTTATATGAATATGGCATAACTAAGATGTGTTTTATCCCAGATGGGTCTTGTGAGATGTCATTGGAAAGGTTATGATTTCCAGAATATGATTATCTTATTTGTATGCATGTATCTTTTCTGTATCTGAAGTTAGGAATATTGACTATGTAACAATTAGAAAAGTGTTTGTTTGCACATGGGGAATGCCCACCAGACAGAATGCAATCAGTCTGGATGGACTATTAGGGAGAACAATAGGACTTTGAAGATGCTCATCTCCCACCTTCCTGGGAAGCTTCCTGGGATGCTTCAAATGGCCTTTCACTCATGGCTGCTTTGATACAGCAGGGTCATGTGATCATGTTACCTGGTACTGGACTCCATCCTGGACTGTTGGTATTTTTCCACGGGTGGGGATCAAACTGGGATACAAAGGATTCCCACCGTATGTAAATCCTATTTAAGGCAGGGTAGTGAGTTAATCAGTGTTAATGAGTGCTCTGAGCAGGGGGTTGGACTAGATGACTTCCTGAGGTCTCTTCCAACCCTAATCTTCTATGATTCTAGTGTTCATTCTTTAGTGAATCCCCAGCCAGGATGACTGCCAAAAACATTTAAGAAACAAGGCCAAAGGGAGGAAGGACTGAGCCCAGACTGGAAAAGGTGTCTGGCCTGTGAAAGAACTACTTAGAGTTTTAAGCTGCAAGCAAGAGCCCCTTGTCTTCACGAACCTCTGCAATCTGCCATAAAGCAACATTTAGGGTGAGAAATTACCATTTGTAACCAGTTTCTTTAGTGTATTAAGCTTAGTTTGTGTGTTTGTTTTATTTGCTCAGTAATGTTTTGATCTGTTTGCTAACCCTTATAATCACTTAAAATATATCTTGTGTAGTTGTTAAACTTGTTTTTGTTTTCTCTAAAACCAGTTTGTGGAATTCATAACTGGGGGGCAAAAAGCTATGCATATCTTCCCCAACATTGAGGGAGGAGGCAAATTTCAATTAGCTTATGCTGTACAGTTCCCTGTGCAGCGTAAGACAATACAATTTTGGATTTACACTCCAGATGAGGTGTGCGCTTAAGTGCTGGGCAGTTTCCTAGCTGAGTTTTCCCATACAGAGCTGATCTCAGGGTCTGTCTTCCTGTAGCTGTGTGTCCCTACCTGTGTGTGTGCTGGAGGGGGCTTGAGGGCCTGGCTCAGCAGGGCAGTGTAAGGGAGCCCAGACTGGTGGAACAGGCGGACTCACTGGTACCCCAGTATATCAGGTGGTACCCTAGAGCAGGGGGGGTAACCCATTGCACCCCCTCCACTTTCCCCTCAGTGTGCGGTTCTGTATAGCCCCACCCTCCTCTTTCCCCTCAGTAAGCAGTACCATATAGCCCCCTCCTTTCTCCTCAGCGAGCGGTACAGTACCACTCCCCCCCAGGCGGGCTGTAGGTACAAGTTTGACTTTAACAGGAAAAACTAGCAATCCTGTCCTTCCTGCCCAGCAGAGCATACCAGGAGAACCCATCCCTAGCCCTTGTGCTGACACTGCAGCTATTGCAGAGTAGTTAATGCAGCAAGCGGGATGTTTTACAAGGTAGAGGGAAATGGGGAATGTGTTGACTGCTGGGTTGGACAGGCTGAGCTGATGGCTCCTTTCCAGGTCTGTCTGCCATGAAACTGTGTGTTTCTGGCTGGTAAAGTTCTTAATTAGAAAAAATGGTTACCTACCTTTCTGCAACTGCTCTTCGAGCTGTGTTGCACAGGCCCATTCACCTATAGGTATGTGCAGGTCTTGTGCAAAATTGTCGGACAACTTTTTCCCTCAGCAGTACCCACCAGGGCAGTTTGAATGCCCTCTATCACCACATGCCATTGCATACTGGTATAAGAGGGCCGAGCTGCCCCTGGTAACCCCCATCAGTTCCTTTGTACTGGATAGACTCGGCTAGAGAGGGAAAGGAGGGCAGGTTGTGGAATGGACATGTGCAACATCTTGAAGAACAATAGTTACAGGAAAAAAACAGGTAACTTTTTTTTCTTCTTTGACTGCTTCCACATGTCCATGCCCCTCTAGGGGACTCACAAACATGGAGGTGGGCTCAGAGTCTACCTGAGCAGTGACTGTCAGACAACCTGTCTGAAATTGGCATCATCCCTGGACTGACAGGAAATGGCATAATGAGAGGCAAAAGAGTGGACTCATGACAAAGTTGCTGCTTTACAAATGTCTACAATCAGGACTTGTACAACAAAGCTACTGAAGTTGTCTGTGCTCTAGTACTGTGCTTCTCAACCTTTCCAGACTACTGTATCCCTTTCAGGAGTCTGATTTATCTTGCATACCCCAAGTTTCACCTCAATTAAAAACTACTTGCTTACAAAATCAGACATAAAAATACAAAAATGTCACAGCACTGAAATTGGCACCATTATTGAAAGTGGCTTACTTTTTCATTTTTACCAATTATAAAATAAATTGATTGGAATATAAATATTGTACCTACATTTTAGTGTGACACTTAAGCCTGTTTTTCACTTGTGAGCCTTGTCTGAAACCCGAGCCCCAGGTCGTGGTGCTGAAGCATCTATCTTAGCTTTACAGGGGTGTGCTTTTCATTGAAGTTGCAGGACTTGGCACCAAGTCAGACTGGGTCAGCTCTGATGGCGGCCTGAGCACCACCTCCATCAGCAGGAATTTCAGCATAGCCTCCCTATCCTTCGTCCTAGGCTTGAACTCCCTGCAAATCTGGCACCTGTCATTCACGTGTGCCTCTCCCAAGCACTTCAGCAGCTATTGTGTGAGTCACTCACTGACACAGGCCTGAAGCAAGAAGCAAATGATTTGAAATCCAGTGACCGGAACATACATTGGTACCATGAAGAGAAAAACCCCAAATGGGAATGGGCAATGTTCAAAACAAGTTTGAAAACCCTTTTTTTCCCCCTCAACAGAACTAAAACTTATGAACTCTCCTAACAACACTAAGAACTATGCTAACTATATGTATACACTGTGTTCACAAAGGTTGAGAGAACACCTGTTCTGGCACAGAACAGAGTTCCAATGACTGTCATGGTCAGTGAGAAGGAAATGAGCATGACTAGGGGCTGCTCTGCCCTTTATACCTGCATGTAGTGGTGCACAGCAGCAGGGGGAACTCAAGCCGCTCAACGGATAGCACTGAGGGAAGAAGTTTGATGGCCATGTGCTGGGCACACAGACACCAAGTACAGAATGCACAAAAGAAAACTAATTGAAGCAAGAATAACCATGTGGAATTTTATTTTCTTCAGGTATCTGAGTCAAACCAACTGTCTCAAATCTAAAATAAGCCTGAGACCCCCTTTTGCTTTGGGGATAAGGAAGTAGAAGACTAGAAGCCTTTCCCCTGAGGACCAATGGGACTTCCTCTGTGGCCACTGCCTGAAATAACGACTAGACTTCCTGCTCAACAATGATCTCATGAGCATGGTCCCTGAAGAGGGAAGAGGAGTGGGAAGGAAGGGTAAAAATAAACTGGAGGGCATCTCTCAGTTCCATCATGCTTAAGACCCACTGATCTGATGTTGCTTGGGCCCAAGCACTTAGGAAGTGGGATAAGCAATTTGTAAACAAAAGGTGGGAAACAGATGGAACTACAGTAACTGGTACACTGTCCACCAATACATCAAAAGTCTGATTGGATGAGGTGGTTGGACAGAATGAGCTCACTCATGTTGATGAGGAAGCTGGTGATGTAGTCTCCTATAACCCCTGCCCTTTCTCCTTAGCGGATCTTGAGACTGGAGAGAAAAACCCTGGTGTCTGTATGGCAGTTGAGGACTGAACTGTTTCCTCTTTGTCGCTGGAGTATAGATTCTAAGAGATTTTAATGTTGCCTTGGAATCTTTTAGGCTACAGAGTCTATTGTCCATCTTATCTGAAAACAAAGAAGGACCTTCAAAAGGAAGGACTGGAATTGTCTGCTGGACTTCTGTGGGGGCCCACATGATTGTTACCATGAACACCTTCTCATAGAAATGGCTGGTGTGGTTTGAGCCACCCACATCTGCACAATCTAAACTGTCCTGGAAAGCAGTTTTGACAATTAGCTTACCTTCATCCACCATTACTGCAAATTCCTGCCTACAGTCCTCTGCTAATTGGTCTTTAAATTTTATAATGTTCTCCCAGAAGTGAAGTCATAGCAGCTCAGTAGTGCTTGTTGGTTTGCAATCCTGAGTTGTAGACACCCTGTAGAATACAAAACAAGTCCAACCTCTTCAAATCTTTACTTTTTGGCATTGATGCTTGGTGTCTTTGTCTCTTCTGTTTGTTAGCAGCTGCTACCACCAAGGAACCTGGGGAGGGGGAGAGGGAGAGTGAGAGTACAAATGCTCATATCCCTTAGAAGGGATATAATAGCTCCTTTCAGCTGGCTTTAATGGATGTGTGGAGGGGTAAGGCGTATGGTGCCTGCCACAGTGCCTTAAATGGCTCCATAATGACTTTCTTAATCAGCAGAACCACTCTGGCAGGGGCTGCCAATATCAAAATGTCCATCAACTGGTGAGAACTTACACGCTCCTCCTTTGCCTGAATGTTAAGAACAGAGGTCACCTTCTCAATAGATTTTGATGAGCTTTGTGGGCCTCTGGCGGTGGTGAATCACTTGCCACCTCAAACGCCTCACCTGGTGATGAGGAAGAGGACACTACAGCATTCTGAGGTGATGGCTGCTCCATGACTTGTAGTGGGGAAGCCACCAAGTGACTTCTGTCTGTTCAGTACCAACCTTGGTACTGGAGAACTATGCTTGTGGTGCTGATGCTCCCAGAGTAGTTTCAATGACAAGAAAGGAGATGGTTGCTTACAGGGAGGTCCTAACAGGAGGAGGGACACCCCATGGAGTTCAGAATGGCCTCTGATATGGGCCGGGGAACCATCCTTGGGCCATTGTCCTTTTGGAGGAGGCCAGTGCTGTGATTATTGCATGACCCAGGGTCCCCAAATCTCTGATGGAGGGTATGCCCTCTGTCTTGGATGGGACAGAGGGCATACCCTCTGAGTCCGAAGAGGAAGAATTCAGAAATATCTGACAAGGGAGTGGGGGGGAGGAGGAGGAGAGGACAGAACCAGTTGGGACTGGGGATAGATAGCCTGAGCCTGGGGATGGTGGTACTGTGGCTATCATCAGAGGCTTGCTCTTTGATTGCACCAGCCTTTGTGGAAGCTTGGGAGGTAATGGTACTGCGGGTTCCTAACATGGTGAGGTAGGTGCTGCAAGCATCGGTACTGACTGCAAACCTTCTTGCTGTGCCGGGGACACCGGTACCGAGAAGCTAAGCAGATTGCTTGTGGCTGCAGGTGCCTCCATGGTAGCTGAGAGCAGCATTGACTGATGCTTTTGCCACAGAAATCTTTCAGGGGATGCCCTTGACAGATCTGGCACAGGCTCCTGAAGTAGAGATCCCTTCTTCTTAGCTGAAGAGTGCTCCAGAGAGAGACTCTCCTTCAAATGTCTTGTACATTCTCTGCCTCCTCTTGGCTTTGGCACCAACAGGCCCAAGTGAGGTACTGAGCCTGAGGAGGGTCTACGTTTTTTCTTCAGTACTGGCAAATGGGACCAAGGAGCTGTAGACATCTGCAGTGTGCTCTGTACTGAAGCTGATGCACTTGGGACCATCTCTGCGTCAGATGAGTCCAATGCGGGGGAGGGAGAACTTCTGCCTCCATGAATAAACATTTGAGCCTTGCTGCTCAATCTTTCTTTGATCAGGGCTTAAATGCCTTGCAGATGTGACATCTGTCACTTATGTGGGATTCTCGAAAACATTTCACACAGGCCAGGTGTGGGTCATTGACTGGCAAAATCTGGGGACTATGGCATCGGTCCAGTACTGATTCCGATACCAAAAGATGAAAAATTGGTCCAAAAAGACCTAAGACTAAAATCTATCATGAAAACTAGCTAAAACAAACTTAAACTTAACTAATTCCTAACAACAACAAGATAAAGGTATACAAAGGAGTGAGGGAAGCACTTATGACAACAATTCTGACACCACTCCAACAGCCATCACTGGCGCTAAGAAGGAACTGAGGTTGGTTGGGGTGGCTCCACCCTCTTACAGAAGCACGCAGTGGTGTATGGTGTCAGAGGGCACTCAAGCTTCCCAATGGTTACTGCTGAGGGGAAAAGTTCAACTGTGCACGAGGCACACTCAAGCCTACAGCGGAATGGCCATGTGCAAACCCTCGAAGAACAACAGGATGGATGTAATTAGGGAAAGTAGCTGGCTTGAAAGTTTGTTTTGCCTGCTTAGGGACTGCTACATTCACTGTCTTCCCAGCCTCCGGGAGCGTGAGAGGGAAGGAGAACGCTACTCAGAGAACATTAGTTCACATATGATTCTCACTGCTCCATGACTCCCTGGAAGAGCACTCACTCCTGCTGGAAATTCCTCCTTACCTCTCCCCATGCAGAGCCTTGGAGTATGTGATCTGGTGAAGCAGCAAAGAATGTCTGATGCCCTTGAAATATAGAAGCAGCATCACTGTCTTGATGCTGGATCTTGGTATCGCATAGATGGATGGACAGACGGACAAGGAGATACTCAATGTTTGTGGGAGGAAATAGCTCTAGAGGACAAAGCATAAAAGCTAGATGCTATGACCCAGCTTAAATCCAACTCAGGCAATGACCCTCTCTCTGTAGCCTTGGACAAATCACTAAATGTCTGTGGTTGAGTTTTCCCACTGCATAAAAAAAGGATTGTAGGATTAACATTAATGCTTATGAAGCACTTCAAGGAGTTAAATACCATAGATATGGTAAGGATTATTATTTATATTATGGTAATTCATACAAAATCATACAATAATGAGTTACTGGGGGATGCTGACCCCCCAACTGTTCATTGGCTTCTGCTCTCATCCCTCAGGCACCAGTGTCACTCCTGTAGCGACCAAGGGATTCCCTCTTTGCACTATTTTCTGCTGCGGCAGCTGTCAGTCACCCAATAGTTTTATTATGTTTTCTGGTAGGAGGTGGGATTGAAGGGAGACTCAACCGTTCTGGGATACAAGGGTGGATGCCAACCCTGAGGCCGGGGCAGAAGTTCCTCCTCTTGCTAGGCATATTGCTCACCCAGTGCCATGCAGTGGTGCTGTTGAGAGAATGGGGTGCCTCCCCCATATGGCACCTGAGCATCATGACTCTCACCCCATAAGGAGGTGGGTAAACAAGAAGCTGCAGGCCTACTGGAATGGCTGGGTCATAGAGAGATTAGTGATCAATTGTTGCCATGTTCAGAACTGGTCCTGAACGAACAAAGGACATGATGCCAGTCTCAGAACAATCTCCAGGGTTCTGAGTCTCTCTTCAGGAGTAGCTGTCCCATCCTCCCCTGTCCCTGTCCAGTTCTGCCTGTGTCAACCATAGTGATAGACAAAGTCGTAGCTGCTGGGCTCCTTGGGGATGGGCGGTGGGGCCTCAGGGATCTGGATATTCTCCAGGTCCAGGAGTCTCAGCTTCATTTCCATGCTCAGCAGCGTGTCCAGGTCACTCTTGGTTAGCTCACTGGACATGTCCTTCCCCAGGAGGGCATTGAGTCCATCGATCCAGATACAGTACTGTGGAGAACAAGCAGACAACTTACACCCCTTGGCATAAACCATGGGGAATGCCCCCCACCCAAAAATACACCAGCACAAACCATGGGTAGGAACATCCTTCTGGAGCCCCCCTGAAATTGGTGACAGAAGCAGGAAATAAAACGAGAAATTCAGAAAAAGTAGTAAATTCATCTGGGGGAAAGTAATTCAACCACAGACTCCTAATGGGAGGGAGAAGCTAGGGAAGCAAGAATGACTGAGACCCCCAACTGAGTGAGCAGACAATTGGACATGAGTTTGCAATGTGACATGGCAGCAGAAAAGACCATGCAATTTTAGGCATCACATCTCAGAGCACGTGAGGAACAGCCTGTTGATGGCCAACACCAAGGACCGACTCTGTGGGTGCTCCGAAGCGGGGGTCGAGCACCCCCTGGCAACTTAGAGAGACGGCGCCTCTGCCAAGGACTAAGGGAAGTCATTCAGGGGGTACAAGGGGCTAGAACTTGCTCTAACAGGATGATATTACAAACAAGAGAGATTTAGCTTGAGCATTAGGCAACATTTTTTAATAGTGAGGCTGGTGCACCTTGGCCAAACCCTGGGGGAACCTGGTTTTTTCCCGGTCTCCTCTTTGCAGCTTGACAGCCCCATTTCTTACCTCATACTTATTAGGTGCAATGAAGTTCAGCGTCTCATCAGGATCATACAATATCGAGAAGGCCAATTCCAACACTTCCTGAAGGAAGAAGTTTTTACTCATCAGCTAGATAAAGCATCATAACAGTCCTTTCTGCTACACCAACAATATTGGGTGTCCTAGCAGCAGACCAGGACACCTCCACAATGCAATCCTGTGCCCCGGGCACCTCCTCACTGTGCAACTAGCACCAGGGCACCTTGCCAGTCACAGAACAAGTTGGGTGGCCAGTGGTTCTAGGAGTGAAACAGCAAAGAGACCAGGGACTGGAAAGGAGATGTAGGGGTCCCAGATTTAGGCTGGGACCATGTGTAAATGGTTCCCATAGACAGCTGTCATTTAGAGCTCTTGCTTCTGCTGCATCTACCTCTCCAAGAACTGCTCCTCAGCCAGGGGACTATACCAAAGAACGGAAGGGAGCAGTTACCTTGTTCTGCTTCAGTGCACTTTTCTCCTTCATGTGTGGACAGTCCTTCCCTGTGACGATGGCCTTGATGTCTGCTACAGGGACTAGGAGTGAAACAGGAAAGTCACAAACAGGAGGAACCCTGACCATGAAGAGATGGGGCTTTACCTTGATGTTACAGGTGCACGGCCCCATGTCCATCTGTCTGTTCACAGGCTTTTCTATAGACTCCATTACCAGACTGTCTGAGCCTCATAAACACGAATTAACTTATCCCCATAGCCCCTGATGTGGGAAGTACCAAGTGACACATCAAAGGTCACACAGGGGTTTGTGGAAGGGCCAGGAACTGAATTCAGATCTCCTGAGTACAAGTCAGTGCTGTAGCCACTAGACCCTCCTTGAGACTGGTACTAATGGTCGTTAGGTGTCAGAGCACAGGGCATTGCACACAGTGCCAGTGTCAGAGCAATAACCTGGACCTACTCTTTTCCTGCAGCGACTCAAAGGTCACTTCGCCCTGGGCATTGTCTTCCAGGTCTCCGTAGTGTAGAACCTTGTGATTCAGAGCCAGACGACAGTACCAAAATCTCTCTGGAAAACACAACATACATACAGCATGGCGTAGAGTCATTCAGACAAGGCCCCCATGACAGCCCTGTATAGCCCCACTATCTCATTCTCTACAGTGCCATCTGCTGGCTGTGACAAGGATTGTGGTCTCCTGTATGTATGCACCTCTGTGCCATCCCAGCCTGTTGGCCGGTGTAGCAACCCTGTCTATCCACCCCCTTCCTTGCAGAGTCCCTGCCATCTGGGAAACCCACTTGGCCCTATTTGCTTCAGTGCTTCCACACCGGGAGGCTGTAGCAGGCCAAACCTTGTCTCCTGCGATTCCCAATTTTCCGGAAGCTGCTTCCCTCGCAGAGCCGGTTCAGACGCTGCTGTTTTATCAGCTCCAGGATCTCAGGCTGGATTTTCTCTCTCAGCTCCCTGGAGATCAAGGACAATTGAGTAAACAAGAGTCTGGGGATAGCAGCCAGCAATTCAATGCAAGGGAGGCCAGTACGTGGGGAAGAGTTGCCCCTGTCAGGTACTTACACAATGGGTGGTGATTGAAAGTCATCTTGGCTCATCCTCTCAGACTGGCGTAGCCGCAGGATCTCAGAGTAGCTTAGGCTGCGCAGCTTGCTCTTGAACTGGTCCAAGGAATTGGGTTTGGAGGGCAGAGCCCGGGTGATCTGCTCACGTACAACCTGCATCACCTAGAGGGATAGGATGGGAGATAACATGCAGCTTACATTCCTGCTGCCCAAGGGGAGCTGGGATCCAGGGCTGAACTCAGCCAAGGGCTGCAAGGGACAGACACAGTGAGAATGTGGTCGGGGGCACATCCAGCTGAGGGCTTTGAGGGCCCAGGGCAGGGAAAGCAGAGGTCACAGGGCTGCCTCTTTCACCAGTATCCTAAACATATTCCTACGTGCACTTGTACACACCTCCCCACTGCTCCATACTTTGCTGAGTCAAGGAGTCTGTTTGTGCGCTCTCCCTCTCTGATACAGAGCACTTCCCAGGTCAGGTTCCCATCCCCCTGACCTTGTTGAAATCCTCTGCCGTTGCTCTCATCTCCTTCCAGGTCTTGTTCAGCAGCTGGATGCAGATGGCAAAGAGCTCCTCAAATGCTCGGTCATGGGTGAAGAACATGGGGTGGTAGTCGTTCCGGCCCTCATTGGCTTCAGGGACAGAGAAGGAAACTATGTGAGTATCTGAGCAGCCAGGGCAGGAGGTCCTGGAGCTCATGGGAAGAACTAAGCTTGTTGCAATCGGAGCAGCCTGACAGTGTGTGTAATACACACTTCTGACCCTAACACATGATTGTAGCCAAGTAGTTCATTTTATCATCCATTAATCATTGTGTAATTTGGTGTCAAGGTCAATTCATATGCTATTTCATATATAATAAATATGTGCTAAATAGATTTAAATTGTCGGATATAGAAGTATAAGATTGACAAGTATTTTGGAGTGATGAGTTTGTATTAGGTATATCAGTAAAGCATGGCTGGAATGCAGGACCTACAGCCTGAGGCCTTTAAGATTTTAGTTTAGCCATACTAGGCCATAGACTTAAGAATGCTTGACATCCGATGAAGTGAGCTCACGAAAGCTTATGCGCAAATAAATTTGTTAGTCTCTAAGGTGCCACAAGTACTCCTTTTCTTTTTGCAAATACAGACTAACACGGTTGCTACTCTGAAACCTGACATTAATAGATGACCTAGGAATAACCCTATGCCAGTAAAGTCACAAGATTACTGTAAAAGATGTGCCAATAGGTGATATTAAAGAAAACTAGATTGCAATAAACTACCATGTATTGTCCAAGACCACAAGACACCTGATTGTAATATGGAATGTCCTGTCCTGACTAAAAGAAAAGGAGTACTTGGGGCACCTTAGAGACTAACAAATTTATTTGAGCATAAGCTTTCGTGAGCTACAGCTCACTTCCGATGAAGTGAGCTGTAGCTCACGAAAGCTTATGCTCAAATAAATTTGTTAGTCTATAAGGTGCCCCAAGTACTCCTTTTCTTTTTGCGGATACAGACTAACATGGCTGCTACTCTGATACCTGTCCTGACTGCAGGTTACATGTTGTACATAGATGCTAATGAAAATAAGAGGAACTAAGAAACTACCTATGAAAAATGGGGCACCCCAGTATTCATGGGGTGTGGAAGTACGGATAAGGAAAAGAGGGTTGAAACCCTCATGAATATGTGATCAGAACAACAATATAGAAGAGGTTAATTGGTTGGGTAAAAGTGGGAAGACCCCAAGGGACAACCTCACGGGGAAACCCCAGCAGGAACCATCCCTCTATCAATGGTCATCTGCTGAGAGATCCATCAGACGCTAGAATATCTTTGAGAATGTGAATATGACTACAGTCTTAGTCATTGCATGGGTTTTTGTAGGATTTATATATGCATGGGTAATTTTAACTTTACTTAGTGCTTTAATAAAACTTGTAGTACAGATAATACTTTGTACTCGTGATTATGTCTTTGATCACTATCCTTGGTCTTCATGTGTTCCTGGAGTCTCCAAATTTGAGAAAAGCACCAGAGGTGATTTTCACTCTGCTGAGCTTGAAACTGTAGCAACAGGAGCTGAACCCATGGTAGTTTAATGCCAAATTACTAAATTCAATTTAAATTAAAGAAAGGCTACATGATCCTGTCTATGGTTTACCTCCCCTATCCCCATGCTAGTATATGTTGGGGATGGGGAAATTATTAGAGTCCAGATCTGAGAATCAGTCCATGTCTTTAACTGGTGAGCAAGAATCACTGTGCAATACTCTGCTACTTCTGCTGCTTTATTCCGGCACCCTATTCATCAATTCTAAGGTCAGAAGGATCACTGTGATCATCTAGTCTGACCTCCTGTATAACACAGGTCATAGAACTTCCCCAAAATAATTCCTAGAGCTGATCTTTTAGAAAAACATCCAATCATAGAATCATAGAATATCAGGGTTGGAAGGGACCTCAGGAGGTCATCTAGTCCAACCCCCTGCTCAAAGCAGGACCAATCCCCAATCAAATCATCCCAGCCAGGGCTTTGTCAAGCCTGACCTTAAAAACTTCCAATTATTCCAATCTTGATATAAAAATTGCCAGTGGTGGAGAATCTACCATGACTCTTGGTAAATTGTTCCAATGGTTAACTACCCTAATTGTCAAAAATTTACACCTTATTTCCAGTTTGAATTTGTCTGGCTTCGACTTCCAGCCATTGGCTCGTGTTACACCTCTCTCTGCTAGACTGAAGAACCCATTATTAAAATATTTGTTCCCCATGTAGGTACTTATAGACTGTAATCATGTCACCTTTTATCCTTCTCGGTATTAAGCTAAACAGATTGAACTCCTTAAGTCTATCACTATAAGGTATGTTGTAATCTTTTAATCATTCTTGTGGCTCTTCTCTGAACACGCTTCAGTTTATCAACATTGTTCTTGAATTCTGGACACAGGAACAAGACATGGTATTCCAGCAGTAGTCACACCAGTGCCAAATAGAGAGGTAAAATAACTTCTACTCCTACTCGGAATTCCCTTATTTATGCATCAAAGGATCACATTAGCCCTTTTGGCCACAGCATTGCACTGGGAGCTCATGTTTAGCTGATTATCCACCACAACTCCCAAATCTTTTTCAGAGTCACTGCTTTCCAGGATAGAGTCCCCCATCCTGTAAGTTTGGCCTACGTTTTTCGTTTCTAAATGTATATATTTAGCTGTATTAGCATGCATATTGTTTGGTTGCACCTAGTTTACCAAGCTATCCAGATAACGCTGTATCAGTCTTATCCTCTTCATTATTCACCACTCCCCCAATTTTTGCGTAATCGGAAAACAGTTATTTTATGTTTTCTTCCAGGTAATTGATAAAAATGTTAAAAAGTGTAAGGCCAAGAACCAATCCCTGTGGGAACTCATTAGAAACACACCTGCTTGATGATGATTCCCTGTTTACAGTTACATTTTGAGACCCATCAGTTAGCCATCTTTTAATCCATTTAATGTGTGCCATATTAATTTTATATCGTTCTAATTTTTTTAAATCAAAATGTCTCGTGGCACCCAAGGATATTACATGAACGGTATTAGCTTTATCAACCAAACCAGTAATCTCATCCCCCCTCCAGAAAAAATAAAGATATCAAGTTAGTTTGAAAGAATCTATTTTCTATAAACTCATGTTGATTGGCATTAAATTATATTACCCTTCTTTAATTCTTATTGAGTGCGGTTTCATTATTTTGCCCAGGATTGATGGGAGACTGACAGGCCTATAACTACCAAGGTCATCCCGTTTACCCTTTTTAAATATTGGCACAATATTAGCTTTCTTCAAGTCTTCTGGCACTTCCCTAGAGTTCCAAAACTTATTGATAAATCAACATTAACTTTCCAGCAAGCTCCTCAGCCAGCTCTTTTAAAACTCATAGATGCAAGTTGTCTGGTTCTGCTGATTAAAAAATGTTTAACAGTCTCCTGAGATATTAGTGGATTGGAAAGCGTGTTATCATATATGACATGACTGTACCACCTGTTTTTTCCCCAAATGCAGAACAGAAATATTTATTGAACACTTCTCCCTTTTCTGCATTATTACTGATAACACTAACACTCCCATCTAGTAAAGGACCAATACCAGTGTTAGGATTCTTTTTGTTCCTAATATACTTTAACTCCTCCTTATTGTCCTTAACTCTGCTGGCCACAGATTTCTCCTTCTGTCCCTTTGCTTCTCTTATCAGTTTTCTACTATTCCTAATTTTTGATTTATAGTCATGACTACTGACTTCCCCTTTCTTCCATATATTCCCCCCCTCCTTCCCCCCAATAACTTCCTTTTGCCCTCAAGGGGTTTTCTGCATCTGTTTCTACTTTCACCCAATGGGGACTGGCTCCTGTAGCTGTTTGGCCTCCAGGTGGCGAGGTTTGCCTTGGGGTGTTGCTTGGAGATTGTCTGGGTTCCTCAGATTTTCTTTGCATCTTGATGGTTGCTACTGTGATTTGCGCTGTGCCATAAAGAATGATTAAAAGAACAGTTACTTACCCTACAGTAACCATGATTCGTCAGTGTGGATCCCACTGTAGGTTCACATGCATCTCATGTGGCAAGCTTGGAATCTTTTCTGAGTAGCAGCATCTGTCACAGCAATGGGCCCTATGCCCCCTTGCATTCCTGTGCTAGAGCATAAAGCAGCCACGACCCTTTTTTAGTTCCCTCGCAATTCGTAGCCCATGACTGCTGAGGATTGTGAAAAGCATGGATGGAGGGTGAGTCATGGGATCCACACTGACTATATCTTGATGAACCACAGTTATTGTAGGTAAGTAACTGTTCTCTCTTCTTTGAGTACGTGTCAGTGTAGGTCCCACTATAAGTGACTGGAAAGTATTGTTCCCTCAGGATGGTGGGAATGAAGAGTATCAGCTGCAGTAGTTAAATAGAGATTGGAGGACTGCTGTCCCAAATTGACATCAGATCTAGCAGCTAAGTACAGTTCATAGTGTTTGACAAACATGAATGGATTGTTTAACATAGCTGTCTTGCAGATTTTGGATAACTGGCATCTTTTGGAAGCAGGCAGATGTTGCTTGGGCTCTGGTGGAGAAAGTCTTAACTGTCAGTGGGAGAGGTACAGTGGCCAGCAAGTAACGCAACGAGATATACTGAGTTACCCATTTTGATAGTCTTTGTGATGAAATAGCCTGCCCCTTGGAGCAGCTGACCACAGTCACAAAATAGATGTTGGCACAATCTAAAAAGTGTGGCCCTGTCACTAGAATATTGGGAAACTCTGGATATATCCAGAGTTTGCAGCAGCTTCTCTTCTTGGGTGGAATGTGGCTTTGGAAAGACCAGAGATAAAGTGATAAATTGGTTTTGGAACTCAGAAACCATGCTGGGAATGAATTTTGCAGGAAGTCTAAGTACAATCCTGTCTTTATGGAATGAGGCATACAGGGGTTCTGCATGAGTGCCTGAAGCTTTCTCACCTTGACTTGGGTGATGACCACCAAAAAAAAAAGACTGTTTTGAGAGTGAGATGGCGGATAGCACACTCCAAGAGGGCGCAAAAGGGAGCTCTGTTAGCCTTAGAAGGATGATGCTGAGGTTCTATGTGGGAATAAGTTCCCTGACCAGTGGGTAAGTAGCCATTAGACCCTTGAAAAACTTGGATATTGGTGGATAAGAGAAGATCAAGAGCAACTGTATCGGTGGATGATACACTGATATTGCCACCAGGTGGACCTTGACTGAACTAATGGACAATTCAGAATGTTTTAACTGCAGCAAATAGTTAAAAATCTTCTGGTCTAGACTGTATCAGGCAACCCATACAGAGAATCTTTTCCATTTGCTGGAGTCAGTTTTCTTGCTCTGTACCAGGATTTCTTGAACTTGTAAGGAGCAATCCTTTATCATGGTGCTTAACCAGCCAGCATTCAAGCAGTCAAGCGCAGGAACTTTGGTTCAGAGTGGAGAATCTGACCCTGTGACAAAAGGTCTAATTGGCCCCGCAGCCTGCCGGTGATTGCACAGACACCTGCAACAGGTCTGTCCGCCAGAACTGCCTCAGTCAATAGGAGCTCTGAATATGACCCTGGTACTGAGACTTTATCAGTAACCTTGGGGATTAGCGGAATTGGTGGGAAGGCAATACAAGGTCTTGATTCCACTGCAGAAGAAAACCATCCAGCAATGATCAAAGGCTCATGCCCTCTCTGGAACAGAAGTTTGGACACTTGGTGTTGTCTTTGGTGGTACACATCAGAGGTGTTGCCCACTGATGGAAAGTCAACCTAGTGAGAGAATCCTGCATTAACCCTTGTGACTGGTAATTGACTGCTTGCTCAGGACGTTCATCAGATTGTTGACAACTCCCAGGCGGTGCAGAGCTCCCAGGGTTATGCTATGCAGATGATACCATTTCCATGGTTTGTTCATTCCTTTGCAGAGAGGCAAAGAGCTGTCACTCTTTCCTCATTTATGAAATGAAATGCGAATGTATTGTCTGTCAGTATCTGCACTATGGAATGTCGTAAGACTGGGAGGAATGCCATACACATCAGTCCAATTGCTCTGAGTTCTAGGGCATTTATATGCAGCCCTGTGTCCTCTGGGGACTAGACTCCTTGTATCTGTAGATGGCCTAGGTGAGCTCCCCAGCCTGTGCCTGATGTGTCGACTAATGCCATAGTTGGCAACAGGGTCACTGTGACCCGCATCCCTTTTTGGACTTTGTTGGGATGCAGCCACCAGTCCAGCGCTAAGAGCACATGAGGTGGTAGTAGGACTTTCCTGCTCATCAGGTACTTAGCCTAGGAGTAAACTGACCTGAGCCAGAATTGTAGAGGCCTCAAATGAATTCTGGCAAGCAGCATCATAGCTGGTTGTGATTTCACTGTGTTCAGTGATAACTGGAGCAAAAGGAATCAGTCTTCTGGCAGCTTAGCCCTTGCTGTCATGGAATCTATCCTGGCCCGTATAAACTATTATCTGTGATAGGATAAAAAGACAATTTCTTGTAATTCACCAGGAAGCCCAGCTGGGCAAACAGGGAAAGGGCACAACTGAGGCTTCTCAGAGCTTCCTGATAGGATCTGCCTCTGATCAGCCAGTCCTCTAGACACAGATGCCCTCTTAGGTGAGCCACCATTGTGGCAACACATTTTGTAGACTCTTGGTGCTGTGAAGAACCTGAAAGGCAATACTTTGTACTTGCAGTGATTGGGCTCTACTGTAAATATCCGGTACTTCTGTGGCCTAGGTGGATCGCTGTGTGGAGGTACATGTCCTACAAGTCAAGAGCCACAAATCAGTCCAGAGCCTGAACAGATGGGATGAAGAAGGTGCTACCATACTGAATCTGAAGCGGCAAATGTGTCTGTTCAATCTCCTCTGAAGAAGGCAACTTTCTTCTTCAGAATAAGGAAATATTGGGAGCAGAAGCCTTTTCCCCTGTCCTCCTGTGGAACCTCTCCTATGGATCCTAGATGAAGCAATGAGGCCACTTTTTTGTAACAGGCTCTCGTGAGGGGTCCATGAAGACAGACAGGGAAGGAGAGTGGGTAGGGGGCAAGGAGAAGAATTAGATGGGGCATGCCCAGCACTCACTTGCTGGTATAATCCTGGACCACACCAGATGGAAGTGGGTGAGGTGGTTTCTCAAGGTCAGCTCTGGGATGGTCTTGATGTGGTTCTCAACACCCCCATCAAACCTGCTGCACAACAGAGGAAGATGACAGGTACTCATGGAGCTACTGCCCTGCTTTCTGGATGTGTATCTGGTTGGTACCTGGCAACAGGACAGCGTTCTTTGCTTTTGCAGGCTCTGATGTTGGAAGAGCTTTGATATGGTGCTGGGATGTAGATCCCTAGGATCCTCAGCACTATCCTTGAAGCCTTGAGGGAACGGGAGTGCCTCAGCCGTCTGGTTGCTGAACAGCTGCCTGGTGTGTTGTGATTGCCATAGCCATGGATCTAGCATCTGTACCAGACTTGTCCATTGCTACTTGTAGCGCTGTGTTTTGCTATCATCTGGACCTCTGATGGTTTGTTTCTCTGAGCTCTTCTCTGCATCCCTGTGGGAGCCAAAATAGGAAGGGGATGGAAGAATCACACTCTTTCCCCCATAAAAAACCCCTTTCACGAACAAGGTCTGATAGTTCATCGTACACATCAGGAGGGAGGCTGATGAATGTGCCCTCTGACTAAAAAGGTCTAATTTCATGAGGTCCTTATCTTTAGGAGTTCCTTGATGGATCTGATCTTTTCTCCTGAAGAACAGATACTACTAGCAACCCTGGTGCCGGATGCATCTAAAAACGTTCAAAGCTCTTGCACAGTATTTGGCAGTGCTTTTCTTCTTAGTTCCAAGCAGGGGAAAGTGAGACTGGGACATGCCACAGTCCCTTTGCTGGGTCCAGTATGCCCTCATTAAATCAGGAGGTCAATTCTTGATGGCACTGAGGAGCTAAAAATATCAAACAGCTTGTGCATGTTCTGTTGGATCACTGTTATCTCAATAGCTGATGTTTCAGCTATCCTCGAGAGCACATCTTGGAAGGCTCTAAAGTCAACAATGGCTAGTGTCTGGACTGAAGCAACCACCTCATCAGGAAAAAATGAAGACCCCTTTGGTTGGGAGGACAGTTGGAGCTCTCAAGCTGCCTTGACTTGCTCATGAAGGGCTTCCCCTAGTTCTGATGAGGGGAGGGCTTGGCCATTGACCCAATGGTGATTGAGACGTCATCCTTTTCCCCTATACATGCAACTGGGGTCTGCTCCTGGACTGTGGATGGCCCCAGGAGGGCTGGTAAGGCCAAGGTGCAGATTATAAGAGTACTGGCCAGATTGGCAGTGGACAGGTCAACTGCAGTCATGCATCAGTGCCTGGTAAAGAATGTTGCTGGAACTCCCTCTAAGATCCTTTTCTGAGAGTAAGAGATAGAGGTGTAAGTAGTTTGACCTAGCAGTTATGGCTGGGCTGGTGTCCACACAGTCAAGGGTGGCCACGAGGCAGTAGTCAGCGAGCAGGGATAGGAGTAATCGCTAGAGATGGGATCAACAGGCAAGAGTAAAGGTCAGAGTCCGGCTGAATTTGGAGACTGGAGATCAGAAAGCTAGGGAAGGTCTGGAGTTGCAGCAGGCCAGAGGTCTGTGTGGTTGTCCAAACAACTTCCTGGGGCACCCTCTAGAGTTAAATAGTGAGCATGGGCCAATCAAAAGGCTGCAGGATATTGCAGCTCTGGACCCATTGGCATAGGCACCAACTTTCCCCGGCGCTGGTGGGAGCTTGCGCCCCCCCCATCCCTGGCCCGCCCCCATTCCAACTCCTCCCCCCCCAAAGTCCCCGCCCCAACTCTGCCCCCTCCCTGCCCCTATTGGACCCCTCCCCAAATCCCCACCTGGCCCCACCTCTTCCCCGAGTGTGCCATGTTCCCCCTCCACCCCCCTCCCTCCTTGCCACGCGAAACAGCTGTTTCGCGATGTAAGCGCTGGGAGCTAGGGGGGAAAAAGTGGGCACGCAGTGCACTCGCACAGGAGGTGGAGGCGGAGCGGAGGTGAGCTGGAGCGGGGAGCTGCCGGTGGTTGCAGAGCACCCACCAATTTTTCTCCTTGGGTGCTCCAGCCCCGGAGTCGGCGCCTATGCCCGTTGGGCAGTTCTTCCTACCGCACCTAATCTCCCCAATGCTCCTTGGATGGGGCTCTGGATGGCCCCCTGGTGACGATGTCGGAACTGCAGTCCTGAGCTCTGCAGACCTGGGTTCTAGTCCCACAGATCCTTACACTGATCTGATGGAAGAGGGTTCCCTACTTGAAGTACGAGAGAGGGAATGGGTTGGATATGGTGAAGAGAAGTACATCTCTGTGAACAGCAGTACCATTGGGGGTATGTCTGGTGCTGGGGCCTCCAGTGCTGGTTTCTATCCCAAGTGTAGAGGTGATGGCAGTTCCTCTAAGGTGCATCTTGGTACCAGAAAGGTTTGTTGACTGGCATGAGTGTTGGTACCAGTGTAAGTCTCAGTGTCAAAATCTGTAAAAGTACAGCTGTCTCCTGTGCTGTCTTCATAGTCTGCTTGCTTGCTTCCAGCCCTCAATGTCATGGAGGGGTTAGGTCTGTCTTTGGAGGAATGTTTCAAATCCTCTTTTCAGGATAAAACTGCTGGATGCTCCAAGCTGCATTTGGAATCCATGCCAGTCTGTTGGTACTCTTTGTCCTGGAGTTGGTGCTAAAGTGTTGAACAGTAAGGCCATCTATGCCAGTGCTATGACTGGTCTTGGAGATCTTGGGACTGATACCAGTGGTCTTGGCACCCTTTTTGATGACTTCTTCCCCCCCCCCCCCCGTGGAAAACAGGGGTATGGTGCCTGGTTAGTGGAGCAGTTGCTGGGGATAGCCTCCTTGACTCCAGCTTGGTGGAGCTCTCGTCTCCAGGATTGGATGCATCATTCATGGATTGCTCAAAGATATGTAACTTGAGCCTCGTGTCTCTTCATGTTCGCGTGTTGGATGAGAAGGAACAGCAGAATGAGCACTTGTTGCGGATGTGCCCTTCCCCAAGGCAGAAATGGAATCTGTTGTGCTCATCAGTTAAGGACATGAGATCGTTGCACAATGGACAGGGTTTTAACCTATAGCATGTGTGAAGTGCCTCACTGTGCTATGCAGGTTGTGTGCATGGGAGCTTTTAGGCAGGTTAACCCCTAACCTTTTCCCTTTTTTTTTTTAATGTCCAAATCAAAATTAATAATGAGGTGAAGAGGAATTCCTTCACAGAATAAAGTAATCTGAAGTGAGTTTGAAGCTCAAGAAAGAGTAATGAGTCAGACACTCATTTGGTTCAGTGTCTCTGCCATGGGTTGCAAGAGGGAACCAAGGGAGGGTTGTGGTCTCTTTTCCCTTTATGCCATTGCAGAGGGCACACACGGGGCCCAACAGACATTGCTATTCAGAAAAAGATTATGAGGTACATGCACACCTATAGTGGGATCCATACTGACACATACCTAAAGAAGAGCTGAGCACTGCCACCCTTGTAGCCCCAGAAGAGAGCTTCTCTCCTGACTCTCACACATGGCTCAGGAGGCCCCAACAGCATCCATGGCCTTGCCTACATAAGGACATTTCTTACCTGCTCTTCAGCCCTGGTACTACCAGGTGGATGAGCTGTAGTGCAGGCAGTTTTACCACTGTGTCCTCTGACCCTGTACAGCCCTACTCCAGCCCGAGGAGCCTAGGTCACCAAAGAGCACAGACCCTGGTCTCAGCACTCATGGATCACAAGAAAGCATGGAGCTCCAGTCTCTCTGCCCTTGGGCACAGGATGTATACCCTATGGGTGATTTCAGGGGAGCACCTCCCCAGTACACAGCACATCCAGAGAAAGGTTCCAGGGGTTAGGATGGAGGCACTTACGGAGCTCCCCAACCTGCAGGATTTCACACAGCATTTTGGTGAGCTCAATGGCACTGCGCCCAAATGGGCACTCATGCTTGTCCTCTCGACTGCTGTTCTCCAGGACAATCTAGAGAGAGAGAGAGAGAGAGCGCACGCATGACGCAGCACAAACCAGGGTGATGATGTTTGCAGGAGGTACCCTTCTCTCCATACCCTGATGTAGGTGTCCTGATGGCATTTGGCCAAGTAGAGCATGTTGTCCAAAGCCAGCATCCCTGGAGGAGTCTGGGTAAAGTCCATGGCTGGATTGATGTGATTCTGTGGGTAGAGTGTAGGAAAAACCCAAACACATTAGTCCTAGGGAATCCTGAAAGAAGCCCCCCTGAATTTGCCTGTGCAGGGGGTCCTTAACCCGCCCAGAACCCTCCGCCTGAGATGAGCAATCCACACAGGGAACACTCGAGTGGCCACCTATCCAAATTGTCTCTGGAAATGTTATTTGTTGCTCTTGTGGAGATAGATGTGACTCGCACACAACAATCTGTGCCCTCCGAGAAGATCCTGGCACATCATGCGCAAGAGACCTGAGCCTAATCACTGGCTTTAACTAAGCAGTGTGTTCACAGTGATACAAACAGGGGGCCCTGCCTCTGCAGAGTTCCTCTCTTAGGAGATGTCCAAGGCTCCGATACAGAAATGGGGTGTCATCTGTGCACTTTGTGGCCTCCTCCTGTTCCCCCCTCCCCAGTAGGGAACTCTTAAGCTGCCTCTAGCACACTGCGGCATCAGCAATCCCTCCGGATGCATACAGTGAATCCCAGCATCTTGTAGTCCTTGGTGTACATGGCTTTGCGTTTCTCTGTCCCGCCCCCAGGTATGGTGTTGCCATCAGACTCTGCATCAAAAGCGATTCTTCTCAGCTCAAATATGACATCTCTTTGTGCCTGAGGGATAAACAGCAAGGAGATTGCAGTGCATCAGCAATCACACCAGCAATATTTCTACACAACACCATGCGGTCCTGTCTCTCTCCAGAGCTCATGTTATGGGCATGGATCAAGTGCCAGGAATTGAGCTGGCACGTTTTACGGTGACACCCATTGGGAACTTCAGCTTTTAACACTCCCTGCAGCTGAGGTGGAGCTAAGGAAGCCAGTCATGAAGCAGTTCCCCTCTTTCAGCACCTCCTGTCCCTCATAATCGTACCCAGTCTGCTGATCCTGGGGCTTCCTCTATAGTGCACTCACTGCAGCCCTAACAATGACCTGATCATTGGGATCCATCTTGGTCATCATCCGCTCTTCCAGGAGGTTAAAGGTCAGGACCTGCAGCACGTACAGCTGATGCGCCATTTCTGTTTTGATTGGGCGGTTTCCTCTGATCACATGCTGCAATATCAAGGGTGGGGGCAAGAGTGAACAGTTAGAAAAACTACTGAGTGCTGCTTGCTGTAGGCATAAGTCAGGCTGCCCATACCCCTGTGTTCGTGAGATCCAACACCTGACGGGACCTGCTCTAATGCCAGAAGGAAACACGCTGTCAACGGTCTTCTCTCTCTTGGACAAGTGGCTGCAATTCCACTCTGCACAGACTCATACTCCTGGAGGTGCCCTTAGGCAGCAAGATTTATACTCAGCATAATCGAGGTTTCCAATTAGTAATGGCTAAGAAGCTCCCTGTCATTTGTCACATACTCACATTCAGGATTATAGACCTCAGGTGCTTCTGGGCAAACGCATTAGCCATTTCCTGTTGGGAATTCAGAGATAAAAGAAACATGAGAGAAAAACAAAAACAGAACCCACCTCTTGCAGAAAGGAGAGAAAAGGCGAGCGACAGATCAGTGACAGCCCATACTATGTAGGGCAGATAACTCATTACAGACAATCACTGTGGGACAATTCCTCCCCCTGATCTGTGTCTCTTTAGAGTGCTGGTCATCCTGAGATCTAAGGGCCCAATTCATTATTGCTCTATGGCCCCTTTGCACTGCCATACCACAGGTGCAAGAGGATGTGTGGAGGTCTGGGGGCAGGAGGAAGCTTGGCCCTGGATGTCCCCTGCTGGTCAATGCCTGTTGGAACTATGGCAGCATGGAGTGTTACTTGGGCTGCCCTAGCCTGTGCTGCGGGCCAAGCCTGTCCCAGATGCCCGTGAACTGGGGAGGTGTACTCTGACCAGTGCAGGGATGTATTTGTCTACAGAAGTCTTACTGCAATCAGGTAAACAGCCCAGCCAGCATGTTCCGAGCCGACACAAGAGTCCCCCTGTTTCAACAGCTTATCACTTCCTCAGAACTCTTCCTCTGGAGCTCAAATTTCCCTTGTCTCAGCACCAAAGATGATTTTTAAGGGGCAGTTTGAAGACAAACCACTGAGCTGATTTTGAGTTACACAAATAGAAAGGAAGTAAGTTTCATGCTTGAAGTTTTCAGTTGCTATATTTGCTCCAGTGGCTTTTTTCCCCTCGGCCTGTACCTCAGCCTGAGGAGCAAAGGCTCTTTAATTGTGCTCTTTCCAATTTAGCAGAGAAATAAAGAAGTGAGAAGTGTTTAAACATCACACATGCTGAGGAGGTGCCTCATTCCGACAGACAGACACATGAGTCTGCTGCAAACCTGTGTGTCTGGGACCAGCATGGCCAGCTGACCAGACGTCATGCATATATCACCTACCCTGCCATCTCTCCACAGATTTAGATGACATGCTTGTTAAAACACCAGCAACCTGTTTACACTGTCAGGTGGAGCTGTGCCAGTGCTAATATCATGGTGGGAGCTTTTCAGAAATTTGCTATTGGGGCAAGGTCTTTGGATGGGTCCATGATAAAAAGAGGCGGACCTATCAGGCCATTTGCCATCTGGAATGAATTCAGCAAAACAGTCCATTTCAGAACCCCTGCACATTGTGAGCACTGGTGAACATAGGCTGGGCAGGCCCAGAATTGGATTTGAATATGAAATCATACTTAAATAATTACACCAGTGCAACCTACTGCTCCTGATCTCCCTTGCACTGTCCCAACTGCCCAAACTCCCCATGCCAATCCTGCTAGTTCCAGGCCACACAGGAAGTATGGCAAAATGTACATTTCAGCCTGCTCCGAGGGTCTTTGTTTTCACTCTTTTGGTTCTATATTGCTGGAGACAGGAACCACTAGGAAGAGCAGAGTGACACTCTGGCTGATAGCCAAACCACCTAGAACTGTGAGCTCAGCAGGGCTCACATGCTAACTATAGTCAAAATGAGTCAGTACTTGAATGGGAGACATCTTAACACCCAGCTGCTGCAGGGAGTGTGGTTCAAAAGAGGATATATTGCCCCTTGAATTAGCACTGTTTCTTATTATTTATAATTTCTATTATAATGCCCTTAGAGATTTGTGCCATACAAACACAAAATAAAGGGAGTCCCTGCCCCAAAGAGCTTATAGGCTGTATATATGATGAGACAACAGATGGATAAAGCAGGTAAATGGTTGGAAAGAAAGGAGACAGTGAAACAATCCTGATTAGCATAGTAAGTAGAAGTGTGAGCACACACACACTGCCTAACCACTGTCAAGTGACTGATATTGTCCCTAATGCCCCAGGATGGCCCTGGGGGCACTGTGCTGCAGGGAATGGTGAGGGTGACTGCAGGGGGCACTTTCCTCTTCAAGTCACTATTGTCCCTAATGCCCCAGCGTGGTGCTAGGGGCTCTGTGGGGTTGGAGGTGCTCTTTTGGATTGTTATTACTGTAAGTGCTGAGAGCCCTAGTTGTGGACCAGGACCCCAACGTGTTAGGCGCTATACAAAGGATGCAAGGAAAATTTAAGTGGTCATTAAAGATCCCTTGGAAACGTTATGAGTTGGGTGTTAGCTTTGGTATCTTGGCCAAACTCCTACTCACATAATTATGGTTCTTCCTCCCTGAATTACCTGTGAACTTTCCATTTGAGATGGTAAGCCTACCCATTGTCTGTCTTAGAATATTACATCATGTTTGCTAAGTGCTGTTAAAAGCGTCAACAGAGCTACCTCAGAGGTGGCTGTATTTTCAGCAAGAATAAAGTGCTCTCTCCTGCTACAAAAGTCTGCAAAACGCTTTAAGAACCTTCCAAATGGAAGTCTCTAAATCATACTCTAAACTGCATGGGCAGTGGGACACAAGCAACAATCCTGAGGCAGACAGCTGGAGGCTGAAGTGTATTCTGATGGCACAATTGCTGAAGGGGTAACCCCAGATCAGGCATGACATACACTACAACCTGAGAGCATCAGCATTGAGTACTGTGAATGTTCCCCTTCACCTCTGCTATCATAAGGTCTTGTCTACATAGCAAGTTTTCTAGCCTATTTTAAAACCAATCAGAGCTGTAGCACAGACTCAGTTTTAGGTAGCTTGGCCTGTTTTTACTGAACTGGTTCTGGTTATAAAATTGGTTTAGCTGAACTGGTTTTAAAAGTTTCCCCAGCGTAAACAACCCCTTTATGGACCATCGTTATAAATATCCTCTGTGCCAGCTAAAGTCAAGCAGACCCTCCGTATGGTTCCTCCAGCACCATCCCCTGGATCACCCCTCCCGTGGCTCATCCATCACCTCCAATCACCATGCAGCATCTCTGGCACTAGGAGAGATAGCTGGAGGATAACTACCTAGGATGCCTACAGGTCAGCAGGCATCTGACCCTCCCCCAGGGCTGGAGTTACTTACAGTGACAGGCAGGTCTAGCGGGTTAAGGAGCTTGTCCTGCTGGCAGAAAGCAAAAGGCACAAAGAGAAGCAGACAGAGGAGTTAGCTCAGAGCCCAGAGCAAAGGGCACAAACAGGGCACTGGAGGAGGAAGGGTTAACAGAGCAAAGCTTCACGACACAGACGCATGCACACCCCACACCTAGCTAAGGTCTTGGGGCGCCTCAAGCAGAGCAGATAACTTACTTCTCTTATGCATGTCATGGGGACATGCCCATGGGTCTTAGAGATTGTGTGTGCACATGTTGGACAGTCCCATGGGGCTCCTAACCGCCCCACCCTGTGCTGCACTCCCACGTGGCATTCCCACAGGACTCAGTTTCTCCAAAGGGTATCCACGCTCTACATACAATCGCTCTATGCTTCTTCCCCAGCAACACCCCATTTTCCTGCTGGACATCCCCCACACCAATAGCCTTCTGCACCAGTCAATATCTCTATTGAGATCGCTGCATTTCCCCCCATGCTGAACCACTGCAAGAGAGTCCCACAGCAATAGAAAGAGCTTGTCTGAGTCTGGGCCCCATTCTGCCTAGACAGATGCTGCAGGTGCCAAACGAGCAGTCAGCCATTAATGAGGCCAGGGGCTTTGGCTACAGAAAGGAGGTCACAGACCTGTCTCTTGTCCTCAGGCGCCTTCAGGAAGAGGGCATTGATCAGGGCAATGGCATACGTCTGAATCTCCTGGTTTGAGCTGCAGGGACAGAGACACACGGAGAACTGGAGATGAAAGAAGCAGCGAGTGTTTTCAGAACAGGGAGGGGAATATTACAGGCTGTCACTTCACCCCGTCTATTCTAGGATATCTGGAGGCAGGATCTGCACTGGTGCAGCTCCTCAGACAGAACCCAACTATTTTTACCACCATGTCATCTAGCTTTGCTCAGAACACCACTGATCTGACAGGTAAAAACTGCTGTAGTCGGGGGAAAATACACTATGACAAATGCTTCCAAACATGGTTTATGCTATTTCTTCTGGCTCACATGACAGACACTGTATCAAAGAGTTTACAAACCATTCTCTAGCCCAACAACCTTTGGCCTCAGTCTCTACCAGCAGAAACTCAAACTGCAGCAACTGCCAGAAGCAGCATCCGCATTCTGAACTATTTTCAGAGTAGCAGCCGTCGGAGAACACTTCAGTCTCTCTGGTCACTTGATTACAGACCTAAGTTGTAATTCTTCAAAAAAAAAAAAACTTCAAAAACAGACTCCAACGAGAGACTGTTGAATTGGAATTAATTTGCAAACTGGACACCATTACATTAGACTTGAATAAAGACTGGGAGTGGATGTGTCGTTACACAAAGTAAAACTATTTCCCCATGTTTATTTCCCCCCCCTACTGTTCCGGACACGTTCTTGTCAACTGCTGGAAATGTCCCACCTTGATTATCACTACAAAAGGTTTTTTTTCTCTCCTGCTGGTAATAGCTCGCCGTACCTGATCACTCTCGTTACAGTGTGTATAGTAACACCCGTTGTTTCATGTTCTCTGTGTATATAAAATCTCCCCACTGTATTTTCCACTACATGCATCTGATGAAGTGAGCTGTAGCTCACGAAAGCTTATACTCAAATAAATTTGTTAGTCTCTAAGGTGCCACAAGTACTCCTTTTCTTTATTCTGAACATTTATCCTGAATGCAGCTCTCGGGACACAGAGGCCAGATCCTCAACCTCTGGGCTGTGGCAGGTGGGGGCTGTAAAATTACAGGCCCTGACTCATGAGCCTAGACTTTTTATGAGGAGGACAAGGAGGCTCCATGGGAAAGGCTGACCAAGGGGAGAGGTTGTCATGGTCGCTCAGGTCGGGGAGGAGGAGCTGGAGAGGGCATGGTAGCTGGCCCCATGTGTGGCACAGAGTTGAACACAGAAAAATAAAGAGTGAAGACATAAAGCAAACAAGACAGGAGCAGCAGCTGGCTCCCTGATGGGAAGTGAATAAAAATCATGATTAAAAAGTTTTAGATTTTTAAAAATTTAATTAAAAAATTTAAAATGAGATATTTTATTTACATGTAGTTAGTTCTTTACTTTCTCCTCATTTTATAGTCTTACATTATTAATAATGAGGTTTTGTACTTGTTTATATAATTAGTTTCCTAACAGTTTGTGGCATTTCAGGTTTACCTAGAGGTTTTTTCTCTTAAGAAGCTTCAGCCCTGAAATGAAGCATCTCTGCTCTTCATTAGTATATTTTTTTGAGAGAACATCACAAACTCAAACATGAACTCAATAAGCAAATAGCCAGTGCTATATCTGCAACTAGAGCTCAGCAAAATATTTCGAGCAAACCATTTATTTCCTGAAAAATGCAGTGGTGATGCCCTCCTTATAAAACTTTTAGCACCCAGTAACTGGGCACTTACCTGGGATGTGGGCAACTGTGATAGAATACATGCCTGTGTTCACACCCTACACACTATTGTAAAAATGTTTGTACATGGTATGCCTTTTGAGGTATTTAAAAACTCATAATTTGCTTATCAATATCATGGCAAAATGCATGTAGTAGCGCAATATGTAAAGTTATAAACAAAAGCTGAGATCTTGACTAAAAATATGTTTCCCAGAGAAGTCTGGGAAATGGCCAACCAGTTCCTCAGAGACAAAGGGCAAACTGATGCCTCAGCCAGGTGTGAACGAGGCTGATGGACCATTACCTGCTAAATGGCCATGCTTTGACAGGAAAGGAGGCAGGGGCAAAAAAATCTACATCTTAGCAAAGCACATGCATGGACCCCAACTGACTCCTATGGTTCTCAGCTCACGTGGATCCAGCTGCAGGACTGGGCTTGATGGGATTAAACAATTTTGCAACAACCACCTTGCAGCTGCCAAACACAAACAAGGAAGGTAGCCGTGCACTTGTCAGACCTTAAGCTGATTGTCCTTCTCAAGCAATTCTGAAAGCACAGAGGGGATCCTCAGGGAATGCAAATATTAGGACTCCTTGGTAACTGGCCTGTGATTTTTGATCATGGATTGTAATGAAAGTTGAATGTGTTGCATTATGAAATATTCATGTTAATATCAATGTTTGTGAGATTGTATACACAGAATTCACAAGTTTTAACTTTGTTAATGTACTGAAATACTAAACAACTTTTCATTGGTAACACTGAAGTAATTTTGCTTTACAGTGCTATTTGGATTTATAAAATAAAAGTTTTGACTAACAATACAGTTTTAGGCCCCAATCCTGCCAACTCTTCTGCACGTGCATATTAAGCACATGATTAATCCCACTGAAATCAGTGAGACTATTCACATGAGGGAAATTACTCAATTTCTCAAGTATTTCCAGGATTAGTGCCATAATTTTCCAATTTCTTGTTCTTTGCCTTTCGCAGATTTGTAAAGTTCAGATAAGACACCCTACCAGTAATGCCATTTAAAACAGCATTGTTATGAATTTTAATCTAAAATGATAATCTAAAAAAGTTTTACAAATCTCAGTTTAGTTTTAGATCTCTCCACTCTGGGTTGTTGGATACTCACACCTGGAGGTGAGAGATGAGCTGCCCCACAGTGATCTCCTCCGCTATCTTCTGGTACAGAGTCTGGCTGTTCAGCACCATGCTCTCTAGGATGGCCAGGGATCGCTGAAGAATAGAGACGTCCACCATGGGCTGACTCACATATCCTGCAATCTAAATCCAGAGAAATCAGCACCTCAGCAAGATGCCCACCACAGAGGCTGTGTGACAAACCAAATACCAAAGTGCTTTGACACAGGCAGGCAGAGGAGGCAGGCCTCAGAACACCAGAAGGAAGTGTAGCAACTGCATCATACTCTTAAAATCAGCACCACCTCACCTTGCATCCAGCTGCCTGTTCCTGGAAGCTGCATCAGAGCAGGAGAAACCCACTCCATGTGGAGCATGTGACATGCACCACAATCCCAGAAGGTCCAGCTTCTGCAACTGTGAGAAAGACACTACCCCAACTCTGAGAGGCCGTGGCCTGGGCATCTCCTGCTTTTATGGAGTAAGATGGTCTGTAACCTTCCTTAGCATAAGGCTGTCTCACTCATGCCTCACGTTGCACCTGCCACATAGTCATAAGAGATTCTGACATCCCTACAATCCTTATTTGCAGCATGCTGCAGGATTTTATATCAAGAACCAATAACTACACTGTAGAAGCTGGAGATCTAGGCACCCAGGGAAGCATAGGAGCAGTTTGGGATTGTGGGAGACATATATAAGATGGTTGTTTCTGCTAGAATAGTGAATAGTGACACAATTAATTGTTGACTTTTAAAATGGGCCAGACCACACCTATGGTTCACATTCTGGTAAGTCAAGAATGTGTTTCTTGACTTTAGCAAAGCTTTTGACACGGTCTCCCACAGTATTCTTGTCAGCAAGTTAAGGAAGTATGGGCTGGATGAATGCACTATAAGGTGGGTAGAAAGTTGGCTAGATTGTCGGGCTCAACGGGTAGTGATCAATGGCTCCATGTCTAGTTGGCAGCCGGTGTCAAGTGGAGTGCCCCAGGGGTCGGTCCTGGGGCTGGTTTTGTTCAATATCTTCATAAATGATCTGGAGGATGGTGTGGATTGCACTCTCAGCAAATTTGCGGATGATACTAAACTGGGAGGAGTGGTAGATACGCTGGAGGGGAGGGATAGGATACAGAAGGACCTAGACAAATTGGAGGATTGGGCCAAAAGAAATCTGATGAGGTTCAATAAGGATAAGTGCAGGGTCCTGCACTTAGGACGGAAGAATCCAATGCACCGCTACAGACTAGGGACCGAATGGCTAGGCAGCAGTTCTGTGGAAAAGGACCTAGGGGTGACAGTGGACGACAAGCTGGATATGAGTCAGCAGTGTGCCCTTGTTGCCAAAAAGGCCAATGGCATTTTGGGATGTATAAGTAGGGGCATAGCGAGCAGATCGAGGGACGTGATCGTTCCCCTCTATTCGACATTGGTGAGGCCTCATCTGGAGTACTGTGTCCAGTTTTGGGCCCCACACTACAAGAAGGATGTGGATAAATTGGAGAGAGTCCAGCGAAGGGCAACAAAAATGATTAGGGGTCTAGAACACATGACTTATGAGGAGAGGCTGAGGGAACTGGGATTGTTTAGTCTACAGAAGAGAAGAATGAGGGGGGATTTGATAGCTGCTTTCAACTACCTGAAAGGGGGTTCCAAAGAGGATGGCTCTAGACTGTTCTCAATGGTAGCAGATGACAGAACGAGGAGTAATGGTCTCAAGTTGCAGTGGGGGAGGTTTAGATTGGATATTAGGAAAAACTTTTTCACTAAGAGGGTGGTGAAACACTGGAATGCGTTACCTAGGGAGGTGGTAGAATCTCCTTCCTTAGAGGTTTTTAAGGTCAGGCTTGACAAAGCCCTGGCTGGGATGATTTAACTGGGACTTGGTCCTGCTTCGAGCAGGGGGTTGGACTAGATGACCTTCTGAGGTCCCTTCCAACCCTGATATTCTATGATTCTATGATTCTAAGTGGAAAAGTATAATTAGGCAGCCTTCAGATTCTATTTTGGCCCAACTACCAAACACCCCAAAAACTAACTGCAAAATTTTTTTAAGTACCTCAGAAGCAGGAAGCCTGCCAAACAATCAGTGGGGCCACTGGATGATCAAGGTACTAAAGGAGCACTCAAGGAAGACAAGGCCGTTGTGGAGAAGCTAAATGAATTCTTTGAAACAATCTTCACTGCAGAGAATTTGAGAGAGATTCCCACACCTGAGACATTCTTTTTAGGTGACAAATCTGAGGAACTGTCCCAGATTGAGGTGTCAGGGGAGGTTTTGGAACAAATTGATAAATTAAGCAATAATAAATCACCAGGATAAGATGGTATTCACCAAGCGATCTGAAGGAACTTAAATATGAAATTATTTACTCCTGGAGGAATTCTGCACCACTGCGCAATGCAGAATTTTACAGAAATTGGTTTTTTGTGCATAATTTCCTTTCCCCCACAGACATGGGCTGCAGTGCTGCTGGCCACCACTAGGTGCTGCTGGAGCTGGCAAAGCCCAGCTCAGCTCACACACAGAAGACACTGCGTTGGGTGGGGGGAGAGCTAGAGGGTTCCTGCCTGGCAGCTGCAGTTCTCCGCATGAGGGAAGGAGACAGCAGGAAACTCCACACAAGCCGGGGACTAAGCAGCAGGCTGTTTCTCCCTCTGGATCCCTGGCTGGTAGGGAGGCTGTGCAGGGGGGCGGGGAGCATGGCTGGGCTCCTGGAGGGAAGTGGCCATAGCTGGGCTCTCGGGGGCGGGGGGGGGGCATGTATCTAGGCTGGGGGGCCCCCTTGGCTGAGTTCTGGAGGGGTAAGGGGTTCAACTTTATTGGCTGGGGGGGGCCCCCACAGCTGCATTCGGGGGGACGAGTTGTGGGTGTCTGGCCCCTCCAGCTGGGGTGGCGGGAGGTGGGGCAGAGAAATAGGAACTGGGTTGTCATAGGGGTTTCTTTAATTCTTTGCTCCTGGGGGAATTTTTGTGTTTCTCTGTATTGTTACAGACATACTTGCTGACAGGTATTTTGAAATAAATTACCAAAATAATTGAAACTGGAGTGATTATCTAGTGTTATTTTGATAAATAAAATTTGCAGAATTTTAAAATATTGTGTGCAGAATTTTTATTTTTTTGGCACAGAATTTTCCCAGGAGTAGAAACTGCGGAACTACTAACTGTGGTATGTAATCTATCCCTTAAATCAGCTTTTGTACTAGATGACTGGAGGATAGCCAACGTGATCCCAATTTTTTTTAAAAGCTCCATATTCAATTACAGCAATTAGAGGCCGGTAAACCTAACTTCAGTACTAGGCAAACTGGTTGAAACTACAGTAAAGAACAGAATTATCAGACATACAGATTAACATGATTTGTTGGGGAGGAATCAATATGGCTTTTGTAAGGGGAAATCATGGCTCACCAATCTATTAGAATTCTTTGAGGGAGTCAGCAAACATGGACAAGGGTGATCCAGTAGATACCAGCTTTCAGAAGCCTTTGACAAGGTCCCTCACCAAAGGCTCTTAAGCAAAGTAAGCAGCCATGGGATAAGAGGGAAGGTCCTAAATTGTCAGTTTTCAGAATGGACAGAGGTACATAGCAGGGTCCCCCATGAATCTGTACTGGGACCTGTGCTGTTCAACATGTTCCTAAATGAGCTGGAAAAGGGGGTGAAAAGTGAAGTGGCAAACTTTGCAGATGACAAAATTATTCAATACAGTTAAGTCTAAAGAAGACTGTGAAGAGTTACAAAGGGATCTCACAAAACTGGGTGACCAGGCAACAAAATGGAAGATGAAATTCAGTGTTGATAAATGCAAAGTAGTGCACACTGGAAATCCCAACTATACATACAAAACAGTGGGGTCAAATTAGCTGTTACCACTCAAGAATGAGATCTTCAAGGCATTGTGGATAATTCTCTGAAAACATCTGCTCACTGTGCAGAGGCAATCAAAAAAGCTAACAAAATGGAGGATAGATAATAAGACAGAAAATATAATAATGCCACTATATAAATCCATGGTAGGCCCACACCTTGAATACTGAGTGCCATTCTGGTTGCCTCATCTCAAAAAAGTTCTATTAGAATTGGAAAAGGTACCGAGAAGGACAGCAACAATGACTAGGGGATGGAACAGCTTCAATATGAGCAGAGATTAAAAAGACTGCGACTGTTCAGCTTGGAAAAGAGACGACCGAGGGGGGATAGGACAGAGGTCGATAACATCATGGCCGGTGTGGAGAAAGTGACGACCAAGGGGGCATAGGACAGAGGGCGATAACATCATGGCTGGTGTGAAGAAAATGATTAGGGAAGTGTTATTTACCTCTTCACATAGAACAAAAACCAGGGGTCCAAGAAATTAATACATAACAGGTTTAAAACCAACAAAAGGAGTATCTCTTCACACAATGCACAGTTAACCTGTGGAACTCATTGTCAGGAAGTTGAGAAGACCAAAATATAACTGGGTTCAAAAAGGAATTAGATACATTCAAGGAGGATAGGTCCACCAATGGCTATTAGCCAAGATTGTCAGGGATGCAATCCCATGCTCTGGATGTCCCTAAGCCTCGGACTGCCAGATGCTGGGACTGGACACAGGGGATGGATCACTCGATAAATTGCCCTGGTCTGTTCATTCCTGTTAAAGCACTGGCCACTGTCGGAAGACAGGATACTGGGCTAGATGGACCATTCGTCTGACCCACTTTGGCGGTTCCTCTGGTCTTCTGTCTTATGGAGTTATTGTTTCAGACTATCCCCAGACTCAGAAAGACAGCATTGCAGTACATACACTAGAGTCATGTTTTCTCTGCAACAACAAGGGCTAGAAACTCAGTTTTATTTTTAAATGAAAGCTGAGATTCTGGAGCACAATTCTGTGGATGAGTCCATGGCCATAGAATACACAGGCTATAATCTGATCCCTGGCCCCTGTGCCTGCCCACCACTCTGATCCCAGCCCTGCCTCCAGAAGTGATCTAGTGTAGCAGGGCTTAGAGCTAAGATAGAAGCAGAACCCAGGCATCTATAACAATGGTGGTTGCTGCTGTGTCCTGTCTGCGCAGCTGAGCAGGAGACTGGAGCTGCAATCACCAAACGTGCATCTACAGGAACCACCATGAACAGAGACCCACTTCCTGAACAGAGTGGAACCCAACCAGAATTCAGGTCAGCAGAGGGTTTGTGACACTCCCTGCTAGCACCAGTGACGCTGCGGGGGGTGGGCTGTGCTAGAGCTGCAGGTGGGGTGTGAATAGGCAGCAGGAAACCCTTCCACCTCCGCTGCTAACTCCAGACACAAACTGCCACAGAGACAAGCCTCCAGCAGAAAATCCACTGGGGAAATGTTTGGAGTTAAGCTGTTACTTTCCCACTCCTTCCACGCCATACCTGCACCATATGTGTCCATCATGTGCCCTACTCCACCACTCTATGCCAGGCCTTCCTCCACATCAAGTCCCTTCCCTGCCCCATACCACACTACACCCACTTTCCCCACCGTATCATGTCCTGTTCTCCCCACAGGCCACGCTCCATCTCCGCCCTGCTCATGGCACACCTGCCCCATTCTCCCCCTCCTCCTATGTCATGTGTGTGCCACACCACATGTTCCCCTTTTCACTCCTCCCACTGCCATATGCAACGCCCCTCCCCTTTATGCCACACCTCTGCTGCTTCACTCAGCACCCCCTCCCCCCTTCTCCTCGAGCCACACCTGTTTGATGAAGGTTATTGAGACCATGTCCCAGGAGACGATGCCATGGTCCATGAGCTCCAGGAAGGCAGTCAGTGTGAACGCCAGCATCTCGCTGTAACTGAGAGGAGGAAGGGGAGTGTGATTGCAGGAGACACAGAAACCAGCCTGGGCAGAAGACACAAGCCACTCAGCAAATGCTGCGGCTTCACAGGGATTCACCCCGCCCCCAGTCTTCCAGCCAAAGCATCTGCTCAACACAGCCCCTTAACTGGCCATGGGGTTCATTACTAAGAGGCAAGATATTCCACTGCCCTGCCTCTGCAATGCTCTGAGCCCCAGCTCTCACAGCTAGGTCTCCTGTGTGTCAAGGTACAGAGTTATCCCTAGGACACTGGACTGGTTTCTGCAGTGCTCCCAGACCTGGCTCAAGCGATCAGGTCTCTCATGTGAAGTGCTTTGCATGCTAAGCATTATTAGTATTAAGTGACATACACCATCCATGTCCCTGTAAATAAACCTCTCTGCACTGACTGGGTCCCACATTTCCCCTTAAAGAGGCACCCTGACTAAGCTGCTCCGGCAAGACACAACAGGACAAATACAAGAGTAAGGCTTCTCATCTCTTCAATACAACCTGAAAAGCTGTTCTACCTTGGACAGGATCCCTAGACCCCAAGATCAGCTGCGCAGACGCCTGTATCCTAAGTCATTTATAGCAGGTGGAAGGCAACAAAAGTTTAGCTTGATCTGTTATAAAAACTGTATATAAAAAAGCAGAAGCTGGAGATCAAACACATTCAGTTTGTATCAGTTTAACACAAAGAGCTGGAATTCAGTGTCTCCAAGACTCTTGGGGAGGTCACAGGCTGACACTGAGCTAAGGGATTCTGGAAACGGTCATATATGGAATCACTGGATGTGTGTTTTAATAACTGTGGATGGGACGGGGTCACTACCCCTCTATGTGCACTGCTTTGCTGGGGGTTACTTGGCAACTTGCTACACTTGAGACCTGGACAGCTGGCAGAAAGAAGAGGGACTGAGCGGCACCATCATGAGTGCTGCTTTTGCCACCACACATCCCTCCTCTCCAGCTGTTGTGGCCCAGGAATCAACCATCACACCCCTGGGCTTTCATTGTCCTGATGGTAAAAGATGTCCTGACCAGATCAGAGCCAGGAGGTGGCAATGGGAACCAAAAAACATCACCCTATTGGGCTGAGCTGAATCCTGATCAGCAGCTAGACTTGGACCTGAAGTTCCTGCTATCACCTCCTCCTAGTGCGTCATTTTACCTCTCCCACCATATTTCCCCTCTTTCCCATATATCTCTTCCTGCCTTCTGCCTAATAAGAGTCTGGCATAGTCAGCCACAACAATTCCACCTTTTGCAATACGGCTGTACCCTGAGAAGCAGTTATAAACTATGCCAATAAACTCTGGAAAAAGTCTGCCAGGCTTTTGAGTGGTTAATGGGGGCATGTGCTCGCTGCACCTGTAATTTCTGAGCAGTCAGATTGCAAGAAAAACACACAAACTTCAAGACAAAAAACTCTGTCTTATTTTTTTGCTATTCCTGTCTTTTCCATTTTGCGCCAGATGGTCTTGTTTGGTCTTAAAAGGAATGAGATCCGATTTCAACAACTCAAGACCATATACTGCTGACTTTTCCCCAGCAAGAACATTTAACACCATATTTTAAAACCATCTAAAGATGTAGGAGCAAGAGTTCTAAAAGACTAGATAACTAAAGTGGAAGGGAATGACGGTGACTGTTAAAATTAAGTTTCCCCCCCGATATTTTAAGTTTCAACAATTGTAACAGTTTCTCCTCTTTTCTGTGTGTTTAATAAATGTTTTTCATGGTGATTGTTATATTGGTAGTTGCCAGATATACCTGACATAAAACCCTGAGTTTAACATTGTAACAGTCAACAAATGTTTTAGAAAAATCCTAATCCCTGCTGGAACCAAGACAGTTGCTGCTTCATCCCCAGCCTCTTCACCCCCCCAGTCCCTGCTCCAAGAGTCCAGAAATACTTACTGGGACAGAAGTTTGGTGCCACTTTCCACCAGCCGTGTCAGCACTGTGATGCCCTCCATGTTGATGAACTCTGTGGCAAAGGTCACATCTGCAGACAGTTTAGCCAGTTCCTTCATGGCATCCAGTCGGGCCTCCATGCTGTGTGACTGGGTCCTCTCCATCAGCTGTCGTGCTGCCCTGGACTGGGAGACAGGCAAGATCTTGCCAGTTACTTATGGGTCTGCTGACACTTCCTGAGCCTCTGCCAGGGATGCAGCAATGGGCAGAAGGAAAACAGCAAGGCCAAAGGGTTACCGGAACTGGCAGAACAGAAAACTAGTTGTCTAGGCAGATTGCCTTGGGATCAGGAATGCTGCTCTCAGCTGTAACTACAGCCAGCTGGCAGGTGGGTCAAGTGTTCATTTCTAATGCTGGATAAATCACCCAATCCCACTCCAGCAGGTACAGTGACTCCTCACTTAACATTGTAGTTGTGTTCCTGAAAAATGCAACTTTAAGTGAAACAATGTTAAACAAATCCAATTTTCCCGTAAGATTTAATGTAAATGCAGGGGGTGACGCCAAGGAAATTGTTTTGGGCAGACAAAAGGCACTATATACTGTACAGTACTGTACTGTACTGTGGCGGGGAGGTGCCCCTGGCTTATCCCACACAGGCACAGCCCGCTGCAGACAATGAGGCAGGCAAGGACACTAGGAAGTACCTTGCACAGCAGTAGCTTCCCCCCAGAAGAACAGGTGCTGACTTTGCTGGGGGATGCTCCAGGCCTGCTTCTTCCCGTCCCCGCTCCAATCCAGGCCCACCTTTCCCCACCCCGACTCCACCTCCTCCCCGGAGCACACCGCGTCCCTGCTCCTCCCCCTTGCTCCCAGCGCTTCCCTGCCACCAAACAGCTGTTTGGCAGCACTTAGGACTTTCTGGGATGGAGGAGGAGGAGTGGAGACGCGGTGCTTCCTCACTCCTCCCCCTCCCTCCAGTGGCAGATTTAGACTTAGTGGGACCCTGTGCTCAGCTTCATTTTTTGCCCACTCCCCCTCCGCTCCTCCCGTGGGAGAGCATTCTCTCTTATCTTCCCCCCCTCCCCCATTTTTCATTCTTTTTCTCTCCATTCTCCTCCTGGGGCTGGGGGTGCAGGGTCTGGGAGAGAGTTAGGGTGTGGGAGGAGGCTTAGGGCTGGGGCAGGCAGGAGGTGCAGAGCACTTACCTGGGGCAGCTCCTGTTTGGTGCAGGGGGTGTGCAGATGGCTCCACGCAGCGCGGCATCCCCCCCATGGCCACGATTCTGGGAGCTGCTGCCCCTCCCCCAACAGCCAGGCAGGACCACCCGGAACGCAGGGCCTTTAGGGGCTGCGAAACCACCGCTTCTCTTCGGCCAGCTGGCTGCGCGGCTGCCCCTGCTCCTCCTGAGTCCTCCAGCCCATGCTCGCAGTGCCGCATTCCGAAAGGGGCTTTAGAGCTGCAGGCCAGGGCCCCCTTAGCCCACAGCCCTGCAGCCCCTAAGTTCCGGGTGGCCCTGCCTAGCGGGGGGGGGAGGGCAGCTTCCCCGTTCCCTCCCTCCCAGAAAGTCCTAAGCACTGCCAAACAGCTGTTTGGCAGCGGGGGAAGCGCTGGGAGGGAGGTGGAGGAGGTGGAGAAGAGAAACTTGTGCAATGCTCCCTTGTAAAGTTGCTGCTCTTCCACAGAATCTTACAAGCAGTGGACAGAACAAGCAGCCAAACAACGTTATAAGGGAGCATTGCACAACTTTAAACGAGCATGTTCCCTAATGGAGTAGCAATGTAACCTGGAAACAACGTTAAGCAGGAGGACGTTAAATGAGGAGTTACTGTACAGACATTGAAAGTGGGAACCATAAGAAATATGAGGCCCCAAAAGACCTTTTAGTTCCAAAGAAAAATCTCTCTAAAGCTTTTTAATGCATCCAACACTTTTTCCTCTTTCCATCTGTCCTCATACTGGAAGGAGATAGAACTCTTCTCCACTTCTCACAGAAAACTGGTACGCTACTTTGCTGTATGGTTAAAAAACAGCTGCCATCTCCCATCCCACAGGTGGCTGCATTTCAGAGGTGAACAAGCGATCCCTGTGTAAGCTGCTTTTTAAAATGTATTTATTTTTACTGTTATGATTGTGGTAGTCTCCAGCATCCATTCAGGATTGGGCCCTATTGTGATGCGTGCTGTGCACTCAGGAAGACGCAGGCCTTGCTCCAAGGAACTTAAACTCTAATTTAAAACAAGATGCAACAAGAGAAGTGTGGAGGCAGGAGGAGGTAATTAGGTGAAATTGTGGGGTTACATCACCTCACAAGGGATGCAACCCAATGGGTCAAGTCACTCAAACTATTTATTTTTCTCTTGTAAGTAAATCAGTAAAGCTGGCTCTTTCTGCTTGGGGCTAAACTGCTGTTCATAGGGGGCACCATCTTTCAGTTTAGTCAACCAAGCAGCAGGAGTAGGCTCAGTCCCGGGAGGAGGAGCAGGGTGCTGAGTGGCTGGAATGAGCTTATGGTAGAGAAACAACTGAAGGAAGGCATATACCGGGGAGACAGCCAGCTGCAGGATGGTCCCATTTTTAATGTCACAGCGAGTCTGCAAAGAGAAAAGAGAAACATCTGAGCAGCATGAGGTGGTGATGGCGAAATGCAGTCGGCCATGGACCTGTGCATCTATGCATGTGTGTGTGCAGCCACATACACATGGAGGAAAAGGAGTTATGTTGGACCATAAGGTCCCTGCGCTCAAAAGTGAGTTGTGGGGACGAGGGGAAGTTGGGCCATGGGACAACTGTGCCCAAGCAGGTGTAGGGGAAAGGGGAAGAAGGGTTGGGACTGCACTGGTTAATGTAAGTTTCCATGTTTAGTGGCCACAGAGGGGAATGGGGCAAAACCTCTCCCAGTAATGGGGACAGCTGCAGCTCATTGCTGGCCAACGTAGAGACTCCTTCAAACCCCTTCCCTGGGGACCATCACACCATCTCCCCGTACTGACCTGTTCTGTGATGTACAGCTGGGGCCCATCTGCATATCGCAGGGTATAGTATTCAGGGTTTGGCAGCGACCACCTGGCAGGGGGGAAGATGACACATAAGGCCCTGTCTCTTCCTTCTAACAGGCCACCACCCATGTCCAGGGCTAGGACTTGGACTAGGGGTGGCTTGCTCCAAGTGGAAAAAAATGGAGATTTGGAGAGAAGCCCCAGTGAGAAGATTGTGGTTTCTGAAGAGGAGGGAGAAGGTGGGATCTCAGCCTGAATAAAACCAGGAGCTGAGAGAAACTCTGTGAAGGCCTGGACTGCAGAAACCTTAGAGGAGGCCAGGCCAAGCCTCAGGAGCCCTGAGTATCAGGGCACAAACATACACAGCAGGGGATCCCGTTACCCAGGAGTTCACGCTCCCAGCTAGAGCCCTGGTCCTGCCCCATGTCCAGGTTGGGAAGCCTGGAGGGAGGCAGTCCACACTGTGCCAACAGCACATCTGGTAGGATATGCGAAAGGCCAGGCCCAGCAGGGTGACTGCTCTGCTGCAGCAGGGCCTCCAGAAAGCCAGACTCACCCATCACAGACCTCCTTGATAACGGACGCCAGGGGCCTTTTCTAGAACAGAAAGAGAGAGAGTGCTCAGCAGTGACCCTTTCTCCCAGCCACAAGGGAAGCTTCCTGATTCTGTTTCCCCACGTTTCAGCACCATGCTTCAAGTTCCTCTCCTGCACCCAGCTCTCACCTGGTCTATTTCAAGCAGCTGGGCATTGGCTCCAGGCCATTCAACAGCCACTTTCACAATGTCCACGGGCGGTGGCATGGCTCCAGACTACTCCAGTTCCTTCTGAGATGGGGGAGACAGCATCCACCCCCAAACCTGTGGAAAGGGGAGATGGTGAGCAGCTCTTCTGGATCCATTTGGGTTCCTATATTGCACCCATCCCCACAGCACCTGAGCACCTGTAGGAGGACCATCTTGTGTGAAGCAGGGTCCGGCCTTTGGATAGGATACATCCAGGCAGTCTCTGGAGCACACCCACCAGTGTTGCCCTACGTGACAATTGTTCTACCCCATCTCCTACGGGACCTCAGACTGCCCCTCTGGCTGACACTGAGAGTGAAGGGTCCCATATAGTCCATCCTACCAGGGGCTTCCACGAAATGAACACAGAACATTGCAGGGCATGGACATTCAGTAAGTACCATGGCAGAGATCAGAAAGGTGTTGCACATACTCCCCTAAGGAATGAGGGACCCCCAACTCCTGTGCAAATACCATTGCAGTCTTAATGTTTTGGTCACATGGCTTCAGAATCATAACAAGCTCAGCATTCATACTTTAAAGGCGGAGGCTGCCTACAGTACAAATTACTTCACTATAATTTATGTCACTTAGGGGTGTGAGCGACATAAATTACACTCCTGAGCAACATAAATTACACCAACCTAAGTGCCAGCGTAGACAGCGCTATGCCAACGGGAGAGCTTCTCCCACTTTCATAGCTACTCTCTCTCGTGGAGGCAGGAATTATTAAGCCAACAGGGGAGCTCTCTCCTGTCAACTTAGAGCATCTTCACCAGAAGCTCTACAGTGGCGCAGCTGTAAATGATGTAGTGTAGACATTGCCTGAGTCTGTAAATGCGTTGAGCTAGGACAAGACTCCTCAAGTGTTCCCCCAGCTGGAAGTCAGGGGTACCGTTTTACAGAGTATGGTATTGTACATTATGAGATTTTATGCCTTAGCAGCAGGCATTGGCCCCTGGCGCACAAAGGCCTGCTGCACCAATTTTATCTCCTTTTCAATGACTCTCAAGATGCTCATATAGGATTGTCAAGATTTCTCTCTTGTACATTTCCAAGTATATTTCATTCAGCTGAAGGAGCCAGAAGAACAGCCCCAGAGAGCGAGAGGGCAGGTATAACACAGGTCACAGCAGGGCAAGATTCCACACCCACAAGTACATCTCAGTTTTGACTGGAATGGCCCCAGAGGCAAGTTGAGTCTCTGTGACCCATTAAGCCCTTGGCTGTTGAGGAGGCTGAGCACTGCTAATTGTGGTGGTGGTTGTGTACTGGACACATAGTCCACTAGGAGCTGGATGGAGACAAACCACTCAGTATAGCAAAGAAAATGACAGCTGGAAATCACTCAGACACCTGCCCTGGGCCCTCCTGCAAAGATGAATAGCTATGTCAACCCAATCCTGTCTGCGCAGCACTGGAGGTTCCCTAGCCCACTCCCTGCTTGCCCCCGTGGCTAGGTAGTGCAACACAAACAGACCAGTCACAACTGTGCAGCCAGGGCTGGTGCCCAGGAGAGAAATGGTTTTCAGAAACCAGGTGAGAAAATAACTTGTTACCAGGCTACAGCTTCATGCCGAGAAAAGAGCACGGTTGGGGAGTTGCTGGTCTCAGCAGCGAGCCCCGTGGCCTTGCTCTGCCCAAGCAGCCTGGGTAACAGAGGTTAGGGACTTGCTGTCACTATGTCTGCAGAGCTATGACACTTAGGTCAGGATAATCAGCACAACAAACTCTGCTAACTCCTACCACAGGCTCCCAGTCTGTATTTGGGTCATGGTGCAAGAGAAATAAGGAGCTTACAGAGCCTAGTTGTCATCAGTGTGCAGAGAAAGAGCGGGTGAAGGGGGGAAAGTGCAGACTGAGCATTAGGCTCTTTCCCACTCCGAGCAGCTGCAAGCTGCACCCACTGCTCTGGGGACATGGGAACTTTAATGTCTCTGAAGCATTTAATCTTTTTCAATAACCACCAGCCTGTCAGGGAAAGAGACTAACAGTCAACTTCTTGACCCACACCAGGCACATAAGCAGGTTCCTAGACAGAGCCACAGCAACATCTCCATCCCACACCCTTAGTGTGGCTGTGCTCCATCACCATGCCAGGCACAGATACAGCTGAACTGTGAGCTTCCACCAGAGCTACGGTTACACCCAGCAGCTGCCAGGGTGTCAGGCTCTGACCCAGGACAGCCCAGGACCTGCCCAGGCCTGAATGTTGCATGGTGTCTAGGGTTCAATCCCCTGTGGCATGCAAGTCTGGCATGCAAGCCTGTGCTCTAACAGTGGCAGGCTGCAATTCAGTGAGATGCTATTGCTTGGTTCCTCTCTTTTCAGTTTGTAATACAGTTGCTTTTGCAGGCTGGAGGCTGCCTGTCTCCCTCCCACAGGGCTGTGGTCACTAACCACATGTAATGTGGGCCCCACAGCACCACCATTCGCTCTCAGGCTGGGAGATTTCAAACAGCCTATGTGAGATCTGAACTGTCATAGAAAAAACAGCCTCTCCCCAAAGGGAAAGACAAGGTGCTGCCTGAAAAATCAGTCCCCAGCACAGAGGTCTCTCCCCCTCAGGCAAGACCTAGCAGGAGATGGGTAAAAAGCATCTGGAGTACAAAGTGATTTCTCCATGGAGCCAGAACCTGGGGGCAGCCCACTGCCGCTCCTAGACTGAGAGGCAATGTCACAGCCACCTGCAGAACTGGAACACAGCCTTACGATGAATGCATGAGGATGATTTCCTTGATCTCTTAGAGAAGTGGAGGCCAGGACATGTAGACTGGGAGTGTTGAAGAGATGCTGGCAGCCTTTGCAGCAGAGGTTTGCCTGCTCTGCTGCATTTCCTTATAGCAACGAATGACCAGCCCTGCACCTCCGGGCCACTCCCTCTATTTCCAGTGTCCGCTCCCAAAAGCCTAGGAGTCAGTGGGATTCTGTGTGTGAATGACTAGTGACACAGAGAGGAAGAAAACAACCGATGCAGGAAAGTGCCTATTATGATGACGCACATGTGACCCGGTCATGCCATTTTCTGGTTACATCAGCTCCTTGCAAAACCCAACTCTACCAATGTCTTCAAGCCTTCAACCCTCTGCAATAAGAGATGTACAATCTCAGATCCTATAGCAACACCAGTGGAACAGAAAAGGCAACATCTGCTCTGCTAGCCGGAACTGGGGCTAGGCAGGAAAAGGCCCAGCTATAGGTATTCCAACAATTAATGCTGATTGGCATTTGCTTTCCCAGTTAGTGTCTCCAATGGAAGGGGAACAAGTGCTCATGGAAACAGGATATTCTGGGTGCAGAGTGCATTGCTAAACCCTGCCATTCACAAGTACAACCCACACATAACAGCTGCTCTGATGGGAGTGGAGCATGGACTGAATCAGTGAGATCTCCACAAACGGAGGAACCTCGCATGATTGCCATGCAAATTGAACAGCATAATCTGGAAAACACCTTCAGAAGCAGAGGGCTCTGCTAATACATCAAGAAAAAAACATCATGAGGGCTCAGTGGAAAGCTGCAGGGGAACTAAGAGGTCTTCACAGGGCAGGTGCAGCACGAGCGCCAGCATGGCTTTCAGAGACGCTGGTACACCCGTCACATACCCAGGAAGGATTTCTCAGGGCTCCTGGAGTGTAATCCTCTCAGCAAAGGAGAGATCTGATATTAAACAGGCACAGCACTTGATTTCAATCTCAAAGATACACACAGAACATCTTCCACTTTCCACAGGAATGCCGGCCTGAGCATCTATCCTTTGAGAAGGAACTGATCATAAGTGCAGAGACAGCACGGCACCGCAGTGAATGGGAAACAAAACCTCAACAGGAGTCACATGCCCAGCTAGATGGAACCAGGCCATTCAGACAACATGACAAGAAAGCAGCTGGAATGCCTATCCCAATTCCATGCACTGTAGATAAAAGTTGCCAGGTCCATTCTCTCCAGCACAAGAACAATGTCTGCTATTTCACCCCCTAATGCTGGAGGCAACACAGCTGGGGCCACTGGAGGGAGCCATATCCTTCTCCAAGATTCCCTTTGGATCAGGACTCGACCTTCCTCATTGGGATAACAAACAGAACCGGATGTCCCTGCAGGGCAGGACAGGACACCAAGCAAGATATCCTCACCTTGCCACAGTCCCCTCTTTTAGACCTTCCTGTGGAATCACCGGAAGGAATTAAAACTCACCTGAGAATTCAATTGGAGAAGCATTTAGAAAAGCCCAGTGCAGACCACAGCCATGGACCAGTTCAGAGAGAGAGAGAGAGAACGCTGGATAAAAGCACCCCCCTCTCACTCTCTGCTTAAGATGCCGCCTCAGCACACCACTGTCCTGTTGCCATGGGCTGCCACTGCCTGTGTGTTAATGTTCTCCCATTTATGGTAGGGTTTTGTCTTAACCCTTCCCTGTCTCTCACTGGAGAAGGCAAACACCCGGCTCCTTCCTACCTTCAGCTTGGGTCTCTGCTGTTCACAACATCATGTTAACATTGTGAAAATATGTCCCAGAGGGAGCTCTGACATACTTCTGGTGTCACTTCCAAGCTCAGAGCAGTCTGCAGGCTGAGCCCTGCTCCGTCAGCAGGATCCTTTTATCTGAGCTGGGTAGGTCAGAGAATTTAGGGACCATGAACCTTGCCAGAAGCAGGGATGCACATTGTTCCATGGCTGGGACATACCAGGGCATGTAGGAAATACTGACATATCACTTGCCTTTTGGGAGCAACAGAATAATGATGCTTCAGGCCCAGGCATATCTGAGAGAGGACAGCCCAGGCAGGCTGGGAAGGAAGCTACATAACCAGTTCTGAGGCTGTTGAGGGTAGTATCCATAACAACTCTGCCTAGCCAAATGGTCTCCAGCCTTTCTCCTGAGTAATTATGCTGCTACTGGCACCTTTATGGTCCCATCTGTCCTGCTCCTCTCAATGCAAAAGCCTCTCCTGAAGCAGAGGCTCAGAAAGAAACACTTTTATTGTTAGCCAGAGAACCCAGCACAGATCCGGGCATTTCCAAGTGGGCACCCTGAACAAGGGATGACCAGACAGCTAATAGCACACAGAAGAATGAAGGTACAAACCCTCAAGATCCCTGGGACAGTGGGACTGCCCCTTCTTCCCTAACAAAGCATGAAGTCTCAGTCCCTTGCATAAGCTGATTTCTTGTGACCAATAGAGAGGGCTGGGAATACTGAAAATTAACTGGTGCAAACTCTGTGCATAGTTTACAATGTGTTAATCACAATTACGGTGTTTTGGCAATACAGACACACTGAGAAAAGTGCTCTGCTCACAAGTCTCATTTCCTGACAGTGAAACAGATGCCAGAACTCAGGACCAAATTCCTAATGGCAGGAGGATGCTAAAGTGCCCAGCGCCCAACTCAAAACTACCAAAAATGAGTGTCTCTCTAAAGTGTGACAGCTGAATGTCCAGATCCACGCTGCATTCAGCCTTAAGCCCTCTGTCAGACATTTTAATCTTGGTTATTTCAGAGGAAGAAGGAAATCTACCCCATGAGCAAGTGCCTACACATAAGGGGAGTGCCCTTCCTGACCACTGTAACAAGGGGCTGATGCCTTGAAGCCTGGATTCCCTTAAAGTCCAGTAAACTGCAATGATAGTAAGGGTGAGGACTGAAATATAGACCCAAGAAAACCTGCTGAGGCGGGGGAACTCTGCACCTCCAACCAGAGAAATCCATTACAGAGCTCTCCTCATCCTGCTTAGAACCCATCAAGACAGAGTCTCAGCCTCACTTCTTGTGTCTCCGAACAGCTTCAAGAAGCCTCACCTGTCAGAGAGTCACAATGTAGTAGCAGCCAGAGTCAGACACAAGAGCAAATTATCAACTAAGCCTTTATCTACATTTATTGTGATTAGGGTACAAGGAGCAGCACCACCCCACAGGTCCCCAGAGACAATACATGGTTTCCAGAACAACTCCAAGCCTGTGGGACCTAACATGCAGGTTCTCATCCACAAAGGTCAGTGACAGGCAGGGATGAAAACTTCCCACAACTGACATGGGATCCTTATTTCCTGCTCTCCAATCAATACCTAACCAGGCCCTAGAAGTCTGGGAAATCCTAGTCATAGGAAGCGAGTGCTAAAAAACACCTGAGGCCCGTTCGGTTCCCCCAGTCTAGCGTTAGGGTTACTGAGGGTAGGACTCTCCTGGCTAGAGTCAGGGTTACTAAGGGCAGGGATTCCTGGGCTAGGGTTAGGCCTGGGGCCTGTTGCAGACCCCAGCCTGGGCTCCCTGAACAAATAACTACTGCTCCCATAAACAAACAACCAGACCAACCCCATTTTGACCAACTTGGGCCAGTATTAAATGCACAGCAAGAGAGGTAGAGCAGGTTCAAGTAAGGTTTCCTCAACTGTCTAAATCTGTAGCATGCAAGTCCTATAACTATTATATCTGCAATTAATTTAACTGGAATGTATCCTGACCATGAAACATGCTTATATGAATACAAGAGAGAAGGACAAACAGAAGACAAGCTGAAAAGAGCTGTAATCTGTAGGGAACTGACTTTCCTAATATTTCTAGCCACCTCCCCATATCTCCTGGTTTCACTATAGCTGGAAAAGAGATTTGCGTTTGAATAATATTCCTCCTTCCTCTTCTGCCATTCCCTGCAGGGAAATCACAATCCTGTGTTTGGGACCTTGTTACCAGTTGCCACGGAAAGATGGCATCTCCAGGATTCACAGGCTGTGAGGGAAGAAACTCATACTGGGATGTAGAGAGAAATAGAAATTATTATGTGCAAGAGCTGTGGAGCAAAATTCCGGGTAAGGCTGTGAGGTGCCCAGGTGGGGTCTCCTATAAGTCTCTGGCTCCTTTTCTCGTCCTGTGAGGAAAGTGGGTCATTCTGGAAGTGGAAGTGCAGATTAAGATGAAACGATTCAACAGGAAGGGGAAATTCTCAGGGTTATAAATAGATCATGCTCTACAATTAGGCAGCACTACAGAGGTCACTGCAGAGCTCCCAGAGACAGCTGAGCCATATCTGCAGTTTGGGCTAAGGATGCTTTCAGTAAATCCGCACTTTAAAAATACGTCAGCAGAAATTATATTAAACTATTTCCCCTTTTATAAGAGACACGTACAAAACTAAAACAAAGCTCAGGAACACTACTCCTTATGTACAGTTGTGTATATTGTGGACTCAATTATATATGTATTATATATACTGGACTCAACTTATTCAAAGCCTTTGAACAGTCCCGCTGCAGACTGTACAGGGACACCCAAGGAAGATAGACAAGCATCAAAGGTGAAATGACCAGACATGGAGCATGAGAAGAATCCCAGCAGTTTATGAAATAGTCAGTGGAAGGTTTGTACAGGTATAACAATGTGCTATACAGAGATATCACTCAACAGACCCACAAAAACCAACAACTCAGCAGAAGAAGCTTTCTAACGCAGGAGAAACAAAGCTCGATATACTGGCAATACTTTGGATCAGCACCTAAATACAGGAGATTGCTTAATGAAGGTGGTCTCCCAAACAGGCTTCACTGTATGGCTTAACAAAAACCAACCCCATAGGTGATAGATGGTGTATTTTAAATTGGAATGAAGTTTTGCAGAGTTAGGGGAAGTTCAGCTATACCTAGTAAGATCTCAATTTTGAAACTCTCAGAAAGCAGCATGTGTGATTATTACTATCAGACAGTTAGCAGTCTCTTACAACGCACTCCGCGACTGCACGATGATTTACAAATTTCTTGTGGGGAGATAAGAGCCTCGTCAAAACTAATTAAAGATCAATTTACTATGTGCAGGTACCTCACTGGAGAAATGTCTTCAAATAAAGCAGTGAGGGAAGGGGAGGCTAAAGTGGAGAGGCAATCAGCAGAGAAGCTCACAATACTCTGTTCAAACGGCTTCTGCTCTGGGAAGCAGCAAATCTAGAAGACTGCTACACTCCAAATAGAATTAATTCTCCTATTCAAAAGCTCCGTTTCCTTTGCTTTATGAAGGGAGAGCTGAGTGTGTTGCACACAGAATAAAAATGAAGAGGAAGAAAAGAGCAACACAAGAAAATAAACTGCATGGCTGAAACCCCTAAACAATTAATAGCTCCAGCTTCTGAAAATCCTTGGATGCGGTATAACTTACTAGGAGATTCTCAGAAAGTCCCCAGTTGGCACTACCAACAGACAACAAGCTCCCCACAACAAAGGGGTGAGGACATGTCTAGTAGGGAAACTCATGGCAGATTGTTCTCTTGTCCAGAGTAGGGGCAGGGAAAAACAAGGTAGCTGAAGAAAGACTATGCTGCAATACAGTCCCACGTTAGGGCTTTTTTCCAGTATCCCATATCTTCTCCCTCACCTCAATCCAGAAAGAAACAAAGAGAAACATACTTCTTCTCTAGAGAACTCATCTCATACACGTCCTAGACTTAGCTTCCTCTGGGTCCCTCTACCTCCTAGCACCCTTATAACTTTCTCAGAGAGGCTGCGTATTATAATGACCAGAAGTTTGCACTGGACATCTTTCTCAAATGACACTTGACTCTAATAAGTCTATACTCTGATGTGGTTGTTTTAACTTGCCTCTTGCAAGATGATTGGGTAGAAAATACTTCATACGAAAGATGTAGATACCTAGTCACAGATAAAAAGGGAGGAGAGTTAGAAAAAGAAAGAACAATACAAACCAGACAGATGGGCAAGGAGAGAAATGCTGTAAGATGAGTCAGCAGAACCTGGAGTTTGGTACAAAATTCATCTTAAAAAGCTGCCTCCCAAAAACTTCTCTGAGCAAGTGTTGTGCATAGTACAGCTTCAGGGATGCAGAATAATGATGTACGGTACCAAAGAGGTCATCTACTTAATCAATCGCCATATTTAAAAGAACTGTGGATTGTTAGCCGGAAGCATACTCCACAGGCAAGGGATATAGCTATCATCCATCTCAAAAGTAGTCTAAATACTCTGCTGATTGGAAGGCAGGCTAATGCTCAGAACAAATTAATACTGACCAACTAGACTGAAGCTGCTTCTCCAGGGAGCTGAACTGTCAAAAGAAGAATTTTAAATGTATTTGAAAATTAACAGGAAGTCAGACTCAGGACTGTACAGTTGGGATAATGTGTGTGACCTGTGCCATGTGTATGCTGAGGTGACAGGGGATAGGCTGCAGTCCCAGAAAACAAAAATATCAAATCTAATCAAGATAGTCAAAGAGCATTTAACAACAGTAGCTCATTTGCCTGAGCAGCAGTCACAGCCTGCAAGTATTCCTCAAATGGCAAAACGCGATATTTAGGCCCATGGATAAATCTGGTGCTCCAGACTTTTAAAACTTTAAAATGGAGTCATAATGGCATTATCAAATGAGATTACCAAAGTGACTCCCTGCAAAGACTTGGACACTATCAGCAAAACATTGGGTTTACTCTGGATGGCTTTAATAAAATTATGCACCAACAATTGCTTAATGCTACACAAACTACAAGACAAAGACAGATGTGTACCTTGATAATCTGACTGTGAGGTGATGTATAACTGAATATTGTCTGCATATTTATAGAAAGGTAGCTTGCATATTTCCATATAATGGGGACTAAGCAGGAACATGTCAACCCAACCCCAAGTGAGGATCTGAAACAGGTGCATGAGAGACACCACCACAGAATAAAGCAGATTCTGAGCTCCAATGACTTTGTGAAAGAATAGGAAACATTTAGACAACAAAGATTCAGATCAAGCCAGGGACAGCCTGAAGGACCAAGAATTGACTTCTGTCTGAAGAAGAGAATGCCATGGGTCACCGTGTCCAATGCTGCTGAGAGATCTTACTAACAGCAATTGTTATCAATGGTGCATGATAAACTTCTAGCAGTGCAGGTTCTGTATTATGTGGTTTTCAATAGCCCTGTTGGAGCTTTCCACATAAATCAAGCAGGCCCAGGCTGGCATGCAGGAGCTCTGAGCTCTCTCAAGCACTTTCTCAATAGGATACACAGCTTAGAATTGGCAAAGAATTGACAGAATGGCTGTTCTAAAGCCAAAGGAAGAAACAATACCAAATAACTGAACCACACAATGAGGCAATTTACAAAAGAAACTAAGGATGGTGCAGAGTGTGCGCGCACACGTGCAAGAAAACCTGGAAAAGCATATGTCAGGTAGGACAAACTCAGGCTCATTGTGAGATAAGAATTCCAGCCACAACACTGCAGGCTGTGATCACATTGGATCTTACAAGATAAATAGGATTCGGCTTGTTTGGTATTTTGATGAGAGATCTCCAAGAAACATCTAGACGTGGCAGGAAGTGGTGGTGGTGGTGGGGGGCTATCTTCCCTCTGGTCCACTCAAGAGGTGCCGTGGATGCATTCTTAGAGAGAAAAGACCAAAGCTCTGGTATCCTGTCCCAATCCTAACTTCGGTAACTACTTTCTAGCTACACACACACACACATCGACCCAATTCCTTCTAAAGTTTTGATGAGTGGTGCTGTGAAACTGGTACCATGCCCTCCCCCACATGCGGATCCATTTCTGATTTGTGATCCATGAGGTTGGACAGTGCTACACATAAGGTTACTAACATCAAGGAAAGCACAGACCCTGCACAGGGCAAGGTGCGGCCCAAAGGGTTATTCTCTGGCACTGCATAGAGGCAAGCTCAGCCAGCAAGGTCCAGGCAGCACTGAGTGAACACTGCCACAAGCAATGCCCACACTGATGCTGGGGCTCCCTCAACCCACCTGGCACCCAGCCCTCCGCAAGGCCCCCAGGCCCCAGCTCCTGTCTTGCAGCTGCCTTGAAGTACCCAGCTCCCCTCATGGTAGCTGGTTAAACCCAGCAGTCTCCCTGTGCTGAGGCACTTTGCTATAAACAAAATTGACACCCCCTCCCCCTATCCCGGGCACTGCATCCTGCTCCCAGCCACCCTGTCCCATGGCCCCCAACAGGCCCAGGCACCAGCCCCCCACCATCCCCCAACCGTGGCACCAGCCCCCCAACATCCCCCATCCTGGGCACTGCCTCCCTCCCCCAGCCACCCTGTCCCACGGCCCCCCAACCGGCCCAGGCACCAGCCCCCCACCATCCCCCAACCGTGGCACCAGCCCCCCAACATCCCCCATCCCGGGCACTGCCTCCCTCCCCCAGCCACCCTGTCCCACGGCCCCGCAGCTGGCCCAGGCACCGGCCCCCCACCATCCCCCAACCGCGGCACCAGCCCCCCACCATCCCCCATTCCGGGCACTGCCTCCCGCCCCCAGCCACCCTGTCCCACGGCCCCCAGCTGGCCCAGGCACCAGCCCCCCACCAGCCCCCAACCCCGGCACCAGCCCCCAGCCGCAGCACCAGCCCCCCAACATCCCCCATCCCGGGCACTGCCTCCTGCCCCCAGCCACCCTGTCCCACGGCCCCCCAGCTGGCCCAGGCATCGGCCCCTCACCATCCCCCAACCGCGGCACAACCCCGCACTATCCCCCAACTGCGGCACCAGCCCCCCACCATCCCCCATCCCGGGCACTGCCTCCCACCCCCAGCCACCCTGTCCCACGGCCCCCAGCTGGCCCAGGCACCAGCCCAGGCACCGGCCCCCAACCGCAGCACCAGCCCCCCACCAGCCCCCAACCCCCCACCCACAGCCCCCCACCATCCCCCATCCCGGGCACTGCCTCCCGCCCCCAGCCACCCTGTCCCACGGCCCCCAGCTGGCCCAGGCACCAGCCCAGGCACCGGCCCCCAACCGCAGCACCAGCCCCCCACCAGCCCCCAACCCCCCACCCACAGCCCCCCACCATCCCCCATCCCGGGCACTGCCTCCCGCCCCAGGCCACCCTGTCCCACGGCCCCCAGCTGACCCAGGCATCGGCCCCCCACCATCCCCCATCCCGGGCACTGCCTCCCGCCCCAGGCCACCCTGTCCCACGGCCCCCAGCTGGCCCAGGCACCAGCCCCCCATCCCGGCCACCACCTCCCGCTCCAAACGGCCCTCCCGCCCCAGTGCCCCCGCTTCCCCCTCTCACCAGAGCCGGCGGCTCCCAGACCCCGTCGCGACCCGCCTCCAGGCGCGCAGACCCGCCCCCAAGGCCGCGACCAGCCCCATTGCAGCCTCTGCTTGTCACGCAGCCCCCTGGGCCTCCCATTGGACAGGAGGCCTGTCTGTCACTCAGACGAACGGGGCGGCTCGTAACCCCGCCGCGCATCGCTCTGCGGAGAAGCGGGTCCCGCCCGCCGCCGCCTGCCCGCCGCGGGCCAAGGCCCCGCCCGTGACTGACCCCCCGGGGATGGGGCCGGTGGCGGGCTGGGGGCACGGGGCACGCTGAGCGGGCAGGGCGGGGGCGCCGCTGAGCGGGGGTGGATAGGTCGGGGCGGGGAATAAGCGAGCCGGCTGGATGGCGGCGGGGGGCAGAGGAATGCGGGGCCGGAGCGAAGGAGGGGTGAGGCTGGATGAGAAAGAGAAGCAGGGTGGTGCATTGCAGTCATTAAGGCGAAAGCATGGATGACGATTTGGCATCTGACGGGAGGGACAGAGACTCGTGCAGCAGTTGGTGGTACTGGGTGATTTTTGTCTCTGTCGCGAGTGGGGTAGTCAGAAACAGCCAGGAGTCCAGATACCTTCTGAGGTTGTGATCTAACATAGTGATCTGGGGCTGGTACCTTCAGTGAGGTGTGACGGTTACGTACCTCCCTTTAGCCACCAGTATCATAAGAACATAAGAACGGTCATACTGGGTCAGACCAAAGGTCCATCTAGCCCAGTATCCTGTCTGATGACAGGGGCCAATGACAGGACAGGTGCCCCAGAGGGAATGACCAGGTGATCCATCAAGTGATCCATCTCCTGTTGCCCATTCCTGGCTTCTGGCAAACAGAGGCTAGGGACACCATCCCTGCCCATCCTGGCTAATAGCCATTGATGGATCTATCCTCCATGAATTTATCTAGTTCTTTTTTGAACCCTGGTATAGTCTTGGCCTTCACAACAAACTCTGGCAAAGAGTTCCACAGGTTGACTGTGCATTGTGTGAAGACATACTTCCTTTTGTTTGTTTTAAATCTGCTGCCTATTAATTTAATTTGGTGACCCCTAAGTTTTTGTGTTTGAGGAGTAAATAACACTTCCTTGTTTACTTTCTCCACAATAGTCATGATTTTATAGACCTCCATCATATCCCCCCTTAGCCATCTCTTTTCCAAGCTGAAATGTCCCAGTCTTATTAATCTCTCCTCGTATGGAAGCTGTTCCATGTCCCTAATCATTTTGGTTGCCCATCTCTGTACCTTTTCCAATTCTAATATCTCTTTTGAGATGAGGCATCCAGAACTGCACACAGTATTCAAGATGTGAGTGTGCCATGGATTTATATATAAGCAATATATTTTCTGTCTTATTATCTATCCCTTTCTTAAAGATTCCCAACATTCTGTTTGCTTTTTTGACTGCTGCTGCACATTGTGTGGATGTTTTCAGAGAACTATCCACAATGGCACAAAGATCTCTTTCTTGAGTGGTAACAGCTAATTTAGACCCCATCATTTTGTATGTATAGTTGGGATTATGTTTTCCAATGTGCACTACTTCGCATTTATCAACATTTAATTTCATTCGCCATTTTGTTGGTCAGGTCACCCAGTTTTGTGAGATCTCTTTGTAACTCTTCACAGTCTGCTTTTGAACTTTTCACCAGTCTCCTACATCGTCTCTTAGTTTGGCTTCAGCCAGCTATTCTACACTGAGACTGAGCTTCTCCAAGCACCAGGATAGCTGGGAAACGATAATGTTTGTAAAGGAGCTCTAAAGCTGGGTGTTATCTTCATATTGCTATCATTGGAGCTTCTGTTGTCTCCTAGACTCAATTTACTGTTCCTGGGATTCAGAGGAGTGGGTGATGTCTATGAACCACTGTAGACTGGCTAGTCCTAGCAGCAAGAAGTGCTGCTTTGTACAGTTTGGTGCAGGCATTCAGATTGGAAAACCAATTAATATTCCAGAATAATTCAGGAGGGAGTGATTTAACAGCTCCTAAAACAGGGACGTAGCATCTCTTAACCACTTCCACAATGTAGACATGTCAAAAATTTTGTGTGATTTATTTACTACAAATATCATGCACATTTTAAATATATTTAAAAATGGAAGAGGAACTTTTCTTTCAGAAAGGCCAGTGCCAACTTCCTTCAAACAACCGTTTGTTATGTTAAGCTCTTGCTCAAGAAATTGTTTCTTAGCTCTGGCTTTCTTGATGGTTATTACATTGTCTTAAACGTTTTCTTTGGTAAGGGTTCAGAGGTTTGTGGCACAGCACCTTTGGTGTCAATAGGTATCTCTGGTTTCATAGTAGCAGCCGTGTTAGTCTGTATTTGCAAAAAGAAAGGGAGTACTTGTGGCACCTTAGAGACTAACAAATTTATTTGAGCGTAAGCTTTTGTGAGCTACAGCTCACAACTGAAGGCATCCGATGAAGTGAGCTGTAGCTCACGAAAGCTTACGCTCAAATAAATTTGTTAGTCTCTAAGGTGCCACAAGTCCTCCTTTTCTTTTTGTGAATAGGTATCTGTGTTCCCTAGTTCCTTTAGCTTCTGCTGTGATGCCTACAAGAAAATAGCTTAGTAGGGCACCTGCCTGTCTAGATCAGCACTCAGGAGTGAGCTAGCCATCCTTCCAGAGAGCAGAGGTGAAACTCGCGGGAAGCAGCAGAATCCTAGATGAGGGAAGGCCAGGGGACTGGATTGTGTGTATGGGGCGGGCAGGCAAATGCAGCATGTTTAATCTAAACACTAAAACCACCCGTCACCTGTCTGCAGGCCGTGTCCCTCGCGGCCTTTGCCTGGGGCAGGCCCGCTGAGGGAAGCGCCAGGGTAGCTCAGGCACCGCCAGCGTCCAGTAATAAACGACGGCGACGGACGCTTTCACCCCGCCCCGGGCTTGCCCTCGAGACCCCGGCCCCCGCGGCTGGCGAGGCTCGGGCCGGCGCGGGAGGGGCCAGGGAGGGAACAGGCTGTGGCGGGCAGCAGCACCGCCGCCCCCGTTCTTTTCCGTGAAACCCCACCGGAAACACCTCCGGTCCCCGCGGCCAGAGGAAAGGGGGAACACTTTGTGCGCGGGCCGTGCTGGCACTTCCGGTCTGGTCCAAACAGCAGGGAGGGACCGGAAGTGTAGGGGGCACAGTTATCGCACGGACACTTCCGGGTCAGATGTCTTTTCCGCTGTGAGCAGGCGGTCGGCGAGGCTGCGGCGGGAGAAATTGGTGGGGGTGCTGGTGTCGGAAAAGCCGCAGCCATGGTGAGGGCCTGCGTGTAACGCGGCGGCGGCGGAGGAGGAGGAGGGGCCGGGGCCGGGGCCGGGGCCGGGCCCCGGGTGTAACGCGGCGGCGGGAGGAGGAGGAGGAGGAGGGGCCGGGCCCCGGGTGTAACGCGGCGGCGGCGGCGGGAGGAGGAGGGGCCGGGCCCTGGGCGTAACGCGGCGGCAGGAGGAGGAGGGGCCGGGCCCCGGGTGTAACGCGACGGCGGCGGGAGGAGGAGGGGCCGGGCCCCGGGTGTAACGCGGCGGCGGCGGCGGGAGGAGGAGGGGCCGGGCCCCGGGTGTAACGCGGCGGCGGGAGGAGGAGGGGCCGGGCCCCGGGTGTAACGCGGCGGCGGCGGCGGGAGGAGGAGGGGCCGGGCCCCGGGTGTAACGCGGCGGCTTCTCTTGTAGACTGTGGGGAAGAGCAGCAAGATGCTGCAACACATCGATTATCGCATGAGGTGCATCCTGCAGGATGGACGTGTCTTCATCGGCACTTTCAAGGCCTTCGACAAGCACATGAACTTGATCCTGTGTGATTGCGATGAGTTCCGCAAGATCAAGTGAGCGGGGGTTGTCAGGGTGTGGGAGGAGGGGAGAGAATGCATCACATGGGTGGCTGTCCTGTGTATTCTCATTGAAGGACTTTGGAAGAGTAACAAAGCGAAATGAGAATGAGTGGGATTGAGTTCCAGGGAAAGACTGAAGGGGCTAAGCACCGCTGTCTGGCAGAGGTTGAGCAATAGTTTGTAAATCTCTGAAAGGTGTAACCTCCAATATGGAAGGGGCCCTATTAGGGTAGGTAATGGGGTTATAACTCAGTTTCTCCCCACTGGTCCATTGAAAATACTTAGCAGAACATATGGAAAAACATCCTGACTTTGAGCTATATCTAGTTTAGGTGGGAGCTCCACACTTCAAAATAAATAGAATGCTTATGTAACTGATGTTATTGTGGTGAGTCTGTGCCTTTCTAGGGATGGGAGGTTATCCCTACTAGCCTAAAAGTAGGAGCTTCTAGTAGTTGTAGTAGATTTATATCCTTCTAGATTAGCCACTAGTGGAGCAACCACTCTGCTAATGTGGGTTACAACTAGAAGAGTGTACACTAGGTAACAGTCTTGTCCTGGCCCTGGAAAGTTGGACTGACTGGATCTTGTAATAGAGCTCTTCATCTCTGCTTTCTGAATCATCTGCCTGCTTCATGACCTGGTGCTTCTGTTATGGACTCAGCGAGCTGGTTGACTTGGTGGGTGTGGTTTTTGAGATGAGGGTCGCACCTCTGGTTCTGATTATTTCCATGTTTCTCTATACCCACTTTATTCCTGCAGCTCTAGCGGAGGAGTCAGAATGCAGGGGCTGCAGCATTAAGTGTTGTTAGTTTGAAAAACGTGGGTGAATTGGTTTGGTTGCTGTGTTGATAGAATTCTAATAACCTCTATGGATTTCGGGAGGTGTGCATTCATGTTGTCTTCCCCACTTCTGATTCAAGCAGGTAAAACAAGCAAGGGAAACAATTTTATGGAGTCTGTACCCTCTCTCCAGTAACAGCTTTGGTGTGTTCTTGGGATGGGGGGGCACATCACCAGTTTTGGAATAGTGGGATGAGGTATCTGTCACAGACTTGAACAGTGGTGTTCAGAGGAATGCTTTTCTCTAAAAACTTACTTCTCTCTCTCTCTCTCTCTCTCTCTCAGACCCAAGAATTCAAAGCAGCCGGAGCGGGAAGAGAAACGGGTCCTGGGTCTGGTATTGCTGCGAGGAGAGAACCTGGTGTCTATGACAGTTGAGGGGCCACCTCCAAAAGATGTAAGGAGGATGGGTGCAGAACCAAAGGGGTCAGACAAATCCAGTGTCCATTGCCAACGGGGTTTAAATGGCTAGTCATTAGCTCTACTCTTTCCTGGCACTAGCCTGTGTCTGGATCCAGGGAATTTCACTGTGCAAAGTCTAACTTGTTCTGTAGCAGCTCACACCCATTAGAGATGAAGTGCTTGGGGGTCTGAAGCATCTTGCTGAACTGAAATCACTGATTGCTTGTATTTCCCTATGTTTCAGACTGGCATTGCCCGGGTGCCTCTAGCTGGAGCTGCAGGAGGACCTGGAGTTGGGAGGGCAGCTGGACGAGGAGTGCCAGCTGGTGCTCCCATGCCACAGGCGCCAGCAGGGTTAGCTGGTCCTGTCAGAGGAGTGGGAGGACCATCCCAACAGGTGAAATGCTGTGGTTCAGTAGAAGAAAGGACTTGACTCTTGATTACTGTATTTTGAATAGATTTCAATCTCTTGGCTCTGTGTGGTTCAAGTGTTTGTGCTAGGCAACAGCAATCCAAAAATAGACTGAACTGGGGTCTTGGGACTAGCACGTTGCATAGCAGACTCCTCGGCATGTCTGTGGCTCATGCACTGATAGGGAACGGTTTGAAGGAAAACTGCAGCTTCCTGTATAAAACCCACTTAGTATAATTCTACACTGAATTCCCCCCACAGTAGTATGTTAAGGGTGTGCAGCCCTGTCTTGTAACGAGGGCTCATACATGAAACGGAAAATGGGGTAAAAGTCCTAAGGCATGAGAAATGAAGTTAAACCTTTCTTCTCATTGTCCCATTTGCTATAAAAGCAACACTTTCTGCAGTATTTGTGAATTTTCTTTCTGTTCACAGGTGATGACGCCTCAGGGCCGTGGAACAGTTGCTGCTGCTGCTGCTGCAGCCACAGCTAGTATAGCCGGAGCTCCTACCCAATACACACCAGGCCGTGGTGGTCCTCCCCCTCCAATGGGGAGAGGAGCACCTCCTCCAGGTAAAGAACAGCTTTGCTTGTGGTCTAGGACAAGAGGAGGACTATAAGGTGTGGCTGGATTGATGATGACTTGACTTTATCTGAACCCAATGAAGAATTGGTATTAAGCAGGATTACTCTGAGGTCCAGCCAGTAGTGAGTTGTGGCTACATTCAACATGGAACTGTAGCAAACAGTAAGCAAAGAATCTGCTGGAGACAGTTGTTTGTTCCTCTTTGGGTTGGGAGTCTGCACTTCAGTGCTTATTATAAAGCGAATTTGTAGTGAAATGCTCATCCCTATCTTAGGTGTAGCAAGTGTCTGTACCAGTTCTGAAACTTGTCCTCTTCCTTTCATTGCAGGAATGATGGGACCACCTCCTGGCATGAGACCACCCATGGGTCCACCCATGGGAATGCCACCTGGCCGAGGTGCACCCATGGGAATGCCTCCCCCAGGGATGAGACCGCCTCCCCCAGGGATGAGAGGTGAGTGAGCCTTCTTGGCATGTGGGAAGGGTGGTATCCAGTTCTGGATAAGTGTGGGACTGTGACAATGTATAAACTTCAGTAGAGTATGGTGGAGCAGAACTACGTTCCCCCTGCTAGGACAGCTGAGAAACTGCCCTGTAAAATCATATAGTGTCCCAAGAGGGGCCTCTAGGCCTTTTGAAGCAGTGAACTGCACTGTTGCTGAATAGCATTTTCTGCGTGACCTTGCTTCAGATGCTTTGTTGTTCTTTGTAGACTTTTCAACTGATGGCCTTTGTTCTTTTCCTTCCAGGTCCCCCTCCCCCTGGTATGCGCCCACCACGACCTTAAGATGTTCTGTGCTGTTACTGTGGATTGTGTGGGAGCTAGAGTTAAGTGAATGGGCTCTGTTTTGCCCCCTGAACGGCCTAGGATTCATTATGTATATTTTTTTTCTATTTACTGGCTGTAAAATTTGCCCTTTTTAATAAAGTTAGAAAACTCTCCCTTGGGGATTACTTTTATTCCACCTGCAGGTGGTTTGAGGCCCAAGGCTCGATGTGGAAGGTAGAAAAGCACTTAAAATGGTGGTGGCAGGAGCTACCTTCAGTCCTTGAAGGAGTAGCAGCAGCTAATGGGAGTTTTGCAAGGAAGTTCTCCAGCTAAAGGAGTAACTACATGACCATTGAAGTGAGTTTGTGTGCTTGCTGCCTGATTGAAGTATGTAGTGTGGTCTGATTTGGGATCCATCTGCTGAGCCTAGCAGCCTGCTAGGCAAGGCTGAGACCTTCTTAATGAGGCTTTGATCTCTATTCCCTTTAGCACCCATTAATCCTTAACCAGGGGACAGGGCTACTCAGGGAGAGCAGGGATTTAAAAAGCCAACTCCAAAGGGCTTGTCTACACTACCGCGTGGGGTCGATCTAAGATACACAACTTCAGCTATGTGAATAGCGTAGCTGAAGTCTGTGTACTTAGATCTACTTACCGCCGTGTCTTCACTGCAGTAAGTCAACAGCTGATGCTCTCCCGTCGACTTCGCTTGTGCTCCTCATTCTGGTGGAGTCCCGGAGTCAATGGGAGAGCGCTCAGCAGTCGATTTATCGCATCTGCTGGATCGATCGCTGCCTGCCAAGCTGGCGAGTAGTATAGACAAGCCCTAAGTGAGCAGAGGAGCTAGCTAACGGTTTTGCAAGAGAATGTAAGAGCTAGATGCACCTAATTAACTTCTTTAAACTTAGACCAATAAACTCCCACCCCCCCCAAAAAGTTACAGGAGTAAAAAGAATGCACACAGAAGTCCAACAGCAGAGTGGGGACTGTCCTGTTTACTGCAGTGAATACAGCATGTGTGATTACCTGCCTTGTGGCCAGGTGGCGTGTGTGCATTTAGGGCAAGGAACTCATAGCCCTCAGAGACCGCGTAAAGGCTCTAGAGACCAGTGTGATTGAACTGGAGGAGCTAAGGGAGACAGAGAGGCACATAACTGAGACTTTCCTAGACACACAGTGGTCCCACCCCCAGTCTGACAGCCTCTGTGCTATTGAAGAGGATGAAAGTCTTGGTGAAGGAGAACATCAGAGTAGAGGGAAATTATCTTGTAGCTGGGACCCTCCTTCCAGATGCCATGGGTGTCTCCTCACACTGAAATTCCTCCCTGGGGGAGGGAATCCCACTTATTAGAAAAAGCCAGGTAATAGCAATGGGAGACTTGATCACAAGAAATGTAGACAGTTGGGTTTGTGCTGAGCCTGAGCATCACATGGTGAATTGCCTGCTGGTTGCAAACATTGCAGATTTCTTGAGACATCTAGACAGGCTTATGTGAAGTGCTGGGGAGAAGCCAGTAGTCATAGTACAAATAGTTACCAATGAAATAAGGAAAAGTAGGAGAGAGGTCCTGGCAGCAAAATGTAAGGAGCTGGGAACAATATTGAAGTCCAGGACCTCCATGGTAGCATTTTCTGATATGCTGCCAGTTACTGCCTGGCTAAGACAATGGTGTAGAGAAGAGGGGTTTAGGTTCATTAGGAACTGGGGAATCTTTTGGAAAGTAGAAGCCTCTAGAGCAGCAGTAGTCTATTTTTGGTCAAGGTCCAGACTCCAGAGAAAATTAAATAATAATCACAATGAGTAAATAAAAAGATTTCAGGGTCCATTCAAAAGCACATGGCAGTCTGGATTTGGCCTACAGTCAGTCTGACTACCCTTGCTCTAGAGCAATGGTTCCCAACCTTTACACCTCCAGCTCCTAGGGCTCTTCCCCTGGCCTCTTGCAGGAGGGAAGGGGAGCTGACCTGTTGCTCATACAGGAGAAGGGGGAGTTGAAGCTCTGATTGGTTGTTCCACCTGCGGCGGAGATGGGCCAGTGAGGCAAACAGCCAATCAGAAGGCAACATGCCCACTTTGTTCTCACACTGCTTCAAAAAAAATTCTGTAGCACACCTGTTTGGGTCAGATGCACACAGGCTCGGAAACACTACTGTAGAAGGAGGATGGGTTCCACCAAACCAAAATGGAACCAGATTGCTAGCAACTAAAATAAAAAGATTGTAGATAAGCTTCTAAACTAAGGGCTGGGGGAAAGCTGACATTTACAGAGGAGCACGTCGTTTGGGCAGAAACATTGGTTAGGAGAGGATCTATTAATGGGGATTCTCTATATCCTAATAAGGAGGTGAGGATGAAAGTTGATAAGCCTTAGGTAGGAGCAGAAAAGAAACATGCAAATGCAAGAGTACCATTCAACTAAATCACAATGGCAGACAGCCAAAAAGCGACACATTGTACATATGCTTGTATATAAATGCTAGAAGTATAAATACTAAGATGGGTGAACTTGAGTGCCTGATATTCAGTGAAGATATTGATAAAATCTGTATCACAGAAACTTGGTAAAACAATGATAATCCATGGGACAAAGTAATAGCAGGGTAGAAAATATTACAGGAATGTCAGAAGGGTGTGCTGGTGGGATAGTGGCACAAGAAGTGAAAAAGCATCGTTAAATATATTGAAAATCAAATAGTACTATAGAATCTTTAGGGTAGTGGTCTCTAACCTTTTGAAGCACAAGATCACTTTTTGAATTTAAGTGCAACCCAGGATCTACCTCAAAGAAAATGTAGAAATAACAATCACACAAACCCAACACCCTTGCCCTGCTGCTTCCCTGAGGCTCTGTCCAGCTCACTTTATCCTCCCACCCTCCCTTACTTTCACCAACCTGGGATGGGGATTGGGGTGCAGGGCTGGGGTTCAGACTCCAGCTGGGCACTGTTTACCTCAGGTGGCTCCCAGGTGGTGGTGCAGCAGGACTAAGGCTGTCTCCCTGCCTGCTCTGGGAAGTGGCCAGCATGTCCAGCAGCAGCTGAGGGGGGGGGGCTCCACACACTGCCCCGTCCACAGGCATTTCCCCTGCAGCTCCAATTGGCCACAGTTCCCTGTTCCTGGCCAATGGGTGTTGCAGGGCCCATGCCTGGAGACCCTGCCCCCAAGGAGTTCAAACATGAAATTACAGAACTAGTAACAGTGGTATGTAACCTTCATTTAACTCGGCTTCTGTGCCAGATGACTAGAGGCTAGCTAATGTGAGACCAATTTTTTTAAAAAGGCTCCAGAGGGGATCCTGGCAATTACAGGCTGGTAAACCTAACTTCAGTACCAGGGAAACTGGTTGAAACTATAGTAAAGAACAGAATTATCAGATGCATAGATAAACATTATTTGTTCAGGAAGAATCCACACAGCTTTTGTAAAGGGAAATGTATGCCTCAATCTACTAGAATTCTTTGAGGGGGTCAACTAACATGTGGACAAGGGTGCTCCAGTGGATGTATATGATAGAGGTCTATAAAATCATGAATGGAGTAGAGAAAGTGACTTAGAAAGTGTTATTTACCCCTTCATGTAACCCAAGAACCAGGAATCACCCAATGAAATTTATAGGTAGCAGGTTTAAAACGAACAAAAGGAAGTACTTCTTCACACGAGACACAGTCAACCTGTGGAACTCATTTCCAGGGAACCTTGGAAGACCAAATGTATAACTGGATTAAAAAAAGAATTAGATAAGTTCATGGAGGATAGGTCTCTGCATAGCTACTAGCCAGGATGGTTAGGGATGCAACCCTATGCTCTGGTGACCTTACCCTCTAAATGCCAGAAACTGGGAGTGGACAACAGGGGATGCATCACTCAATAGTTGCCCCGTTCTTTTAATTCCCTCTGAAGTACCTGGCATTGGCCATTGTTGGAAGACAGGATACTTGGCTGGATGGACCACTAGTCTGACCCATCATGGCTCCTCTGATGTTAACCAATAGGTAGGAGTCCCCCAGAATTTACACTTACAGTCCTCTTTCTCCTGCCAGAGGCCTCCTAGAACAGTGGATTCTAGTATTCACCTTTTAGAGCTTTTCTTCAAAATGTCTGCAGGCTCAGGCAGCTATTACTGGTTTGGTTACACATGGCTCAGTTTTTAAACATAAAAGCAAGCTTTGTGTTTGCTATAAGTAGGAGACTCCAGGAGCTGGGACTCAGCTGAATTATGAAGTCAGCAAATAACAATAGTTTGGCATCTGTCCCATTATGCCACTACAAAGGGTCCTGTCTACATCTCAACATAGACAACTAAAAATGGAACTTGGCCTTCACTCCCAAATAAGTACATTTCACCTTTTCTGGACTGTGCTGCAGCAAGCTGTTCTAATCCAGTCATGTTCATCCTAATTTGTAGCTTCTGGTCAGGTTTTTGATTGAGACCCACATCTGTACTCTCCACTGTAGAATTGCTACCTGTCCTTTTGTTAAACTGGGTGTTAGTAAGCTTGCCAGACCAAGGTCAACTGTTTCCTCTATCACAGGGCCCCCTCCCTTGTCAAGACCTAATGCACTGAGTAAGACCTCATACAGTAGCAGCAGGCAGAGTAGTGGCTTATATGTATTGGGACTAGTGCTAGAGTATTTTTTCCAGCATCTGCAGCCTTCTACAGCCATTGCATTAGGACAGCAGGGAAGAAAATAGCTGGAGTGAATGTAGTCTGAATCTAGGCATATTTGTTCCTGCAGCATAGCACAACATAGAGCTACTTCCTTCTCACAAAGGGAGAGGCAGGCTGTGCCCTCAGTGCTCATGCCTGTGCTACCTCTAGTAGACCTTTGCTCTAGAGAAACTGCTACTCCTTGTGACTGTTCAACTCTTCTCTGTTTTAGAGCAGGGTTCCAAGGGCTAGATGTAGATACAGCCCTTTCTGCTCTATTTTCTCTCCCACTAACTTCCTGGCAGTATCAGCAAGTGGTGCCACCCTTCTTCAAGGAAAGCTGATGACTAGAGTTAAGTTACTATTTGTCCGTTTACTACATCTGTTCCTGTAATGTTACTATGTGAAAACTGCTGGAACTTATTGTATGATGCTTGCCTCCTTGCTCACTGATGTAGGTGTACAGCTCAAGACGTAAAGAAGTGAGAACCATCCTGGCAGTTTTGTACCATCTCCCATGGTCTAGTTTTCTCAACTGCCACAGCTAAGTGAGCAGCAGGCTATGTTACAAAAGTATAAGGAAGTCAATCCTTGGCTGCAACTGCAGAAGACATGGTTTTCCTTTATGTGCTAATTCAGCAGGTGCTGGTGCATTTACACTGAGTCCAAGAATTTAACAGACATTGTAAGTTCAGGCCACTTAAGAGGCTACATTATTCTAGCAAATACAGAATGGAAAGCAGGGTTTTTCTGGAAGAGGCACAAAGTCTCCTACAGTTAGATTTTCCAGGGAATCCTTCTGGCAAAGAGCTGCTGTCACTTCCTCTTATACCTGTAAAAAGACAATATTGGAAGTCCCAGTCAGTCCAAATGCCTGCACTAGTGATAAAGGGACAGGATAGGGGTAAAGGAGCTCCTAGACAAAGGCAATGCCAGCCTCCTCAGAAGTAGCCCACCAGTGTGCCAGTAAAACACAAGTCTCCATGTGTGTTCCCAAGCTTGGGGCTGGCAGCACTGGCTGAACAGGGCTGACTTTGCATCAACATTAGCACCATGGGTGCTTGTCTGCTGTGGCCCTTCGAGAAGGAAATGGGACAAACCAGGCCAACAGAAAAATCTTAAAAGGTAATAAGGCTGTTTACCTGGATTTGGATTTGAAGTTCCCTCCTTTCCTGTGTCGGGCTAAGCCCAAACGCTTCTGCTCTTCAAAGGAGGGGCTGCACAAGAAAGAGCTCAGTGAGACATAGCCATGCTCCCTGAAATAGGAAACTCTATACCCCTCTGCTCAGTTCATGTGTTGCGCACTGGGTTCGTGCTTACCTGCTATGATTCAGCACTTTTCTGGTGCTGACTGGGAGGATAGTCTTAGCTGAGAAAAGTATTCCTTTGCTCACCCACTGCACTGCCCCCATCCCATGCAAGACGTGGTTTCACCACTCATGCCACCTGATCTCTTCCTGCCCCCAGATACCTTGAGTGGCCTTATGGAAGCAGCACCTCTGGTCTGTGACAGAGGTACTCTCAGACAGGACACCCTCTGCTCTCCTCACAAGATATTTAAGGTAGATAGAATGACTCCTGTATAACTCTCCCTTGCCCCCACTATCCTTCAAAGCAGCAAGATGAAGCCTGAGCCTCTCTCTACTGTCTGCAGAAGGTATCACTGGCGAAGATTTCCATGGTTGTGCAGGGAATAGAATGCCTCCACCACAGCCTGTGCAAACCCAGTGATGCTGAGCCAAGTTACCCAGCACGATACTGTTTTAGGGCCTTCCTGCTTGTGTTGGTGAGCTCCTCATCGAAGACAGATGATTGCATCTTCCGTTTGGGACCTTGGAAAGCAAGCAACAGAGCCAGCGATTAGCAAGGCTTGATGTACAGAAGCAAGATTCCTGCGAAGGTCACGCAGTCCACAACATTATTTGCATTACTAAAGCGCCTAGGAACTCAAGTCATGGACCATAACCCCATGGTGCTACATGCTGTAGAAGTGCAGAACAAAAAGACTGGCCTCAGCCCTCCTAGTGATGGGTGTGGGCACTGGGAACATCCATTTTATAGACAAGAAATGGATTCTCCCGTCACTGCCTGCAGTCTCTACTGTTCCAATCTTCCAGGTCACTTTCTATTGATTTGGATGTTTGTTAACAGCACAGCCACCAACGGCATCTATGCAATCAGCATTACGATAAATGCTAGCAGCAAAACCCTCCTGCACCCCAGCAGTAAACATGCTCTCAGCTCTCACAAGCAGCATGCAGCTCTAAGGAGCAGCCACAGTGCAACTGAGAAATCAGCTAAAGCATTCTCTGAGCTGTTTTTGTGGAGAACAGATGCTCTTCTCTTACCTGCTGAGGGAGGCTCATCCTCGGGCACAACTCGAGCTCGCTTTGCTCGGCGGTTCCTCTTTGCTACGCGCTCTGCATACATCTGTGACTTCAGGATTTCAAATTGTGATCTCTCCTCTGGCTGGGAGAGACAGAAATCTAAGTTTACAGCTAATATGCCCCTGCATGAGGGAGCAGACCAAGCCACCCAGGCCCCTGCCTCCTCTCGGATCCCCTCACTCACTGTCATTTGGCCTTTTTTCTGAGTATCCTGCATAAATGTCTTCCTCTTCTTCTTTCCTCTCAACGCCAAGTCAAATTCCTGAAGGGCTTTAGCCACTGGAGAGAGACAGACGGGGTGAGCGAACACAGAAGGTTCAAGAGCAGAGAGCAATTTCAGACCCAATTCAGAGACGCATGATTCGAATTAGCCCATTGGTCCAGACCCAAAGGCCTCCCTCTTCCCAGGACTCACATTTCTCTTTCTTCCTCTCCTCTCGGCTCTGGAACCAGCTCCGCTCAGGCCCCTCTTCCACCTTCTGTTCTCCTGTCTCCAGTCGCTTCTTTGCCATGTTGATCTGTGGGACAGCCCAAGCAGATGGGGAGCTCATGGACCTGCAGAGTGGCCGCTACCCAGTCTGGGGAACCTAGGGCAGACACCTCACTGGGTCCCCCTGTCAGCGTTAGTGCATAGAAGCCCCTGGTATGTAGGGATTACAGTGCATGGAGCCTCAAGAGTCCCTACTCACCTTCACTAGGTGACTGGGGGCACATTCCCCAACCAAGAATGCCCTATCCTGGGCTAGGGGCTTTGCCCTGTCCATCCTCCAGAGTAGCCAGCCCACACCCAGGGGAGTGAGTTCCCCATATCTCAGTGCCCTACCCAGCCCAGACTGTAGGAGCAAGCTCTCATTACCCTCACCTGGGCCTCTGATTGCTGCATCTCACGCTCTTCACGCTCTAGACGCAGCACTGCATACACATCTTTCTCCAGCTTCCCAATCTTCTCCCGGAATTTCAGGATCACATCTGCAAACACACCCAGTGGGGGCCAGAGAGAAAGACACACATGGTCCTTGTGAGAATTGTCTGCGCTTCAGCACCTCCCATCCTCACCGAGCTCCTTGTCTGTAACCCCGTCCTAGCAAGGCATATACCCTGGGGGAGGATTCTGGCCTTCACTGGCATCTTGGCTGTCTTCACAATCTCCTTCAGCATCTTGCGCTCCTCCTCGCCCACCAGTGAGACTGAGCGGCCAGCCCGACCGGCCCGTGCTGTCCGCCCCACCCGGTGCACATAGTGCTTGGTGGTGTTGGGCATGGTGAAGTTGATCACCTGTGGGGAAGACATGGGATTAGCAGGGAAGCAAGGCCAGTGCCAGACTCATGGGACCTCAAGAGGGCTCAGAGCCTCGCACACTTACCGTTTTGACACCCTCAATGTCAAGTCCTCGGGCCGCAACGTCCGTAGCTACCAGTACATCGATCTGCTCATCTTTAAAGCGCCTGACCGCAGAGAATACAAGCTGTTATGCAAGCAGTGGGCTCCCTCCACAATTCCTGCAGAAGCCACTCTTCTCCCCCTCCGGGGCTACTATGCCAGTACCTGAGGGCCTCCAACCGCTGTGTCTGAGAGAGGTTCCCATGCAGCTCCCCCACCTGCAGACCCATCAGCCCCAGCAGGATGTGCATGCGGTGAGCCTGCTTCTTGGTCTGTGTGAAAAGCATCACGTGGTCTGTGAAGGTCCGTGTCAGCAGAGCTGAAAGACAAAGTCCTGTCAGCAAGCAGCAGAGACAACTCCAGGTGTCCCCACAAAGCTGCCTTACAGTAAAACACTGCTTCCAGCTTTCCCATGCCACTTGCCAGGGCTCACCCACCCAACTCCTCCTCCCATGCCGCTCTACTCACCTGACACGATAGCTTCTCTGTCCCCTTCTCTGTTGGGACGGACCCGGATGAATTCCTGCCGCAGAAAAGGGGCTACGTCCGTGTTGCTATTCACAAAAATCCGGACAGGATTCTTCAGGGAAACAGCAGCCAAATCCTTTACCTATCCAAATGAAGGAAGGGAAGTGTCACTACACTGAAAAAGGGAAGTCTGCTAAAACCCTCCATCCCCACCCTCCTATCTGAACTGAACATGCCTCCGAACAGGCTGCATAGGCCCCATCCTTACCTCATCTGTCATGGTGGCAGAGAACAGCATGGTCTGACGGTGGTGGGAGCACAGCCGAATTATCTCCTTCATCTGTTCCTCAAAATACTCATCCAACATCCTAGAAAGGAGAGAAGGGTCGAGCAGAGTCTTCTACAGCATCAACCCTGACCAGCTGCTGTTCTAGACCAGGCAAACTCTCCTCTCACAGCAGTGGGCAAGCTAGAAGCCAATGCCTCATTCTCCACCACCCACCCACCCAGCTTACCTGTCTGCCTCATCCAAGATCAGCACCTCGATGCTGCTCAGGTGGAAGGAGGGGCAGTTATGGAGATGATCTATCAGGCGCCCAGGAGTGGCAATGAGAATGTCTGGCCCAGAGCGCAAAGCTGCCTCCTGAGTCTTCACATCCAGACCCCCTGTGATGGTGAAAACCCAGAAAGGACCATGAGATCCTGGAGCAGGATGAGATAGAGAGCCCCCAGGCCTGTATCCATTGCAGGGTGAAGAGTCCTTTCAGTTAGTGCCTCAGACATCAGATACAAAAGAGACCCCTTGATTGCAGATATGGTCCGTCCCCAGATGCCATGGGAGAAGCACAGGATACCACTCCAGGTTAAAGCATCAGTGTGTGTACACGCTGTGAACAGGAGCACAACTGCCCTACAGCCTGACCAGCTCTAATCATGGGACTCCAGGTTCTCTATGCCCCCATCCCTTAGCGTTAGGGGTTACCTGGAGCAGTTTGGAAGGGCATAGCATGGTCCATGCGAACTGAACTCTCAGCCCCATGGCTCATACTCACCCACAGCTAGGCAGGTTGTGATGCTGCTGAACTGGGCCAGCTGCTTGGTGACAGAGTGCACCTGAATGCCTAACTCTCGTGTTGGCACCAGAACCAGCACCCGAGTCACTGGAGCCTGGCGAGGTTTGTAGATCAAACGCTCCAGTACAGGTAGGGTGAATGCAGCAGTTTTACCTGCAGAACAAAGGGCATCAAGAATTAGTTCACCTCAAAAACATGATGCTTCCCATAGCATCTCAGTCCTCATTCAGGCTCTTACCTGTCCCAGTGGCAGCACAAGCACAAATATCCTTTCCCAGCAGACCCACGGGGATACAGGCCTTCTGGATTGGGGTTGGCTGCTTGAAGCCCAGGGCTGTGATTGCCTGCCAAGGAAACAGAATAGTTAGGCATCAGATAAAAGAAAGGGAAATCTCAATCTAGATGCGACCTGTGTAGTGGAAATCTCACCTTATTCTACACTAGAAAACATTAATTCCCCCAAAGCTAGCGCTCACGCCCATTCCCTACACTGTCTCCTGCTAGGAGAGACTGCGACTGGAGTAGCTGGGAGCTTCCCCAAAAGCAAGTGGGAGAGGCTGCGAACTCCTGCCCCCTTCCTTGCAATCCTTTCTGCAGTGACTCAGATAGCTTAATACCTTTAGTAGAGGGCGTGAGAGATTCATGTCCTGGAATGACAAGTTATCATCGTACTGAGACGCATCTTCGAAAAATCTCTCTGTTTCCTGAAGGAAATAAAACCAAGAGGAAGAGCTGAAAATTTCCAGCACACATTGCACTTCTGGGCTCCATCCTACACACTATCGTTTGTCAAGTGGGTCTGGGTTCTTTGGGATGGAAGGTGCTTGCTGGAGAAATGCTCAGTGTTATTCTGCCCTTCCCTCCAGTGACACTCACGATCTCTCCTACTTTCTTCTGTCTCTTTCGCTCCTTCACCTTGAGGGTATCTGAAAAGAAAGAGAGATACGCTAAGTATTTTCCACTGAATGCATCTGATGAAGTGAGCTGTAGCTCACGAAAGCTTATGCTCAAATAAATTTGTTAGTCTCTAAGGTGCCACAAGTACTCCTTTTCTTTTTGCTAAGCATTCGGTATCAGCTAAGAGCAACTTCAACTAAGCCCCAACCCCGGCATGGAAGCCCCAACCCCAACCAAGGCATGGAAAAGAGGAGACTAAGGGGGCATATGATAGAGGTCTATAAAATCATGAGTGGTGTGGAGAAAGTGAATAAGGAAAAGTTATTTACTTGTTCCCATAATATAAGAACTAGGGGCCACCAAATGAAATTAATGGGCAGCAGATTTAAAACAAATAAAAGGAAGTTTTCTTCACACAGCGCACATTCAACCTGCGGAACTCCTTGCCTGAGGAGGTTGTGAAGGCTAGGACTATAACAGGGTTTAAAAGAGAAATACATAAATTCATGGTGGTTAAGTCCATTAATGGCTATTAGCCAGGATGGGTAAGGAATGGTGTCCCTAGCCTCTGTTTGTCAGAGGGTGGAGATGGATGGCAGGAGAGAGAACTTGATCATTACCTGTTAGCTTTACTCCCTCTGGGGGACCTGGTATTGGCCACTGTCAGTAGACAGGATACTGGGCTGGATGGACCTTTGGTCTGACCCAGCATGGCCATTTTTATGTTCTCATGTTTCCTGCACCCCAGCGTGCCTGCCAGAATTCTACCCCGCATCTTCCCCCAGTCAGTCATTGATGGAGAGGCCTGTGAAACTGATTCCCAAGCAAACTGGGGAATCAGTTGGCAAGCAAGTTCCTTTCCCCATGGAAACGACACACCTCTGATGGAAATACTGGGAGCTGAAACTCCAATTAGACAAGAATAATATTGCAGGGACCAGCAGGGAGGAGATATGCCAAATAAAGGAGATTCCTGCCCATTCCCCTTCCAACCTACCCTCCATGCTGCCACTGGTGCCAGCTCTCTCTCATGAGATTCTCTTCCCCACTCTGCCAATGGCCCCCGACTAATTTCTTTCTTCCTTCCCTTCCCCACACTTGTAATTACCTGCTTTAGTGAGGATACTCTCATCAGTTGAGGAATATTGGGACTCTACATCCTCTTCCTCCTCTCTACTGTCTTCCTCACTTTCCTTCTCTTTGGTTTTATCCTCCTCCATCTCGGTGTCTTCCCCTTTCATCGTAACATGTTTCGCTTCCCTTTCCTAAGAGAAGACATGAGATCAATGGCCTGGGGAGTGTGTCAGAAAGATCCCAGCCAACCTCTGAACAGAAGTTTCCAAAGGTTTCCTTATGGAAAAGGGGATGGAAAGAAGAGAAAGTTCCCTTCTCCCCTCCACAATGGGAGGTCCTTCCAAGGGTTGTTGGTGGTAGGAGCTAAAAGCTTTTGTCCACCAATCAGTGAACATCCCACTAACCTGCGTTTTCCTTTTTTTTCTCACTTTTTCAATCTTCTCATCCAGTGTTGTTGCTGCTGCTCTCTGGGCAGGGCAAGACAGACAGTTAGGGAGAGGAAGGGGGAATCTGTAAGAGCCACCCAGCAGCAGCTCTGGCACACAGCGATGCTGGCAAATAACAAAGGGAATAGGAAAACATGATCATCATCATTTATATGCAGGTCCCAAAAGTCTGCAAGGTGCATGACAGAGCAGTGAGAGAAGACTTGGTCCCTCTCCCAGAGACCTTTCAACCTAAAGTCTGGGGCAATACAAAAAGTCAGAGTGAAACAACAGGGTATGGGACTTGGGTGTTTTGGGCATATACCGATCGTCTCAATTAGTTTTAATTCAGTTTACCAGACAAAGAAAGGTGGGTGGTGGAATGGGCCCTAAGTGACCCGGATCACGGCACCGAGCTGCCTGGTAAGGTTCCGAGAGGACCCTAGCACCCCAGGAGACCCGACCAGCGCAACCTCCATCCCCTGCATTCTCCGAGCGGGGAAGGAAACGTGCAAGGCCGTTTACCGTAGAGAGAGCGATCAGCAGAGCCACCCGCCATTCACCCCACCGCCCCACGCAAGGCAAAGGAAACGTTCCGTGCAAGTGGGGAGCCAGACCCCGGAACAGAGCCGAGGCGCGGCCTGCTCGCCCCGCGCGCACTGGGCGTTCAGGCTGCGGGGGGCACGAGACGTGCCGCTACTAGCCGCGTTTAAGACCCGCAGACCGTTGGGGCCGCCGGCAGAGGCCCGTGAGAGACCCCCCCCCCGCCCCAGGCAGGGCGTCCGGGCCCCGCGTCCCCCGCCCCGGGCAGGGCCCCCGCAGGGTGTCCGGGCCCCGCGCCCCCCCGGCCACGCACCTTGCCCCTGAGCTGGCGCAGCGCCTCCGCCCAAGCCCCGCTCGCCGCGCCCGGAGCCTCCTTCTCCGCGAAGACGAAGCCGGCGCTGAAGTCCCCGCCGCGGCATCTCTGCTGCCCCCGGCCCCGCGGCCCCTGCGGGCGAGAAGGGGGTGAGGCAAGGCCCAGACAGCGGCCTGGCTCCGGGGGCCCGGCCCGGCCGCCCCTCACCTCCGCCTCCTCCTCCGCCCCCGAGTCCCCAGACTCGGGCTCCTCTGGCGCCGCGTCCCCCTCCCCGAGCGTGGCCACGAGCCCGAGCGCCTGCAGCATGGCGCGCGCCGAGAACGCCCCCGCGGCCCGGTCCCGGCTCAGCGGGCGCGCGCCGCGAACGCCCCCAGTCCAGCTCCCGGCACAGCAGGCACGCGGCGCTCGGCCTGGGTCGCACGCGGGGCTCGGCCTGGGTCGCACGCGGCGCATGCGCGGAGGCCCGCTGGGCGGGGCCACGGGCGCCGCGATACGCCCCGCCCCCCGGCGGAGTCACCTCCCCTCCCCCCCGCCCCGGAAAGGAAACTGAAAGCGCCGGCGGGGGGACGCTGCTTCCCCGTCGGGGTCCGGGCGGCGCCGCGGGCTGGGAGCGAGCCGCGGGGTCTGGCTGGTGAGGCGCGTCCCGCTCTCCCTCTCCCGGCCCGGGGCGGCTCTTGGCTCCGGCCAGGCTGGGTCTCTGCGAGCTTCCGGGCCTGGGCAAGGCTCGGCCCAGCGCGGCGGGTGGCCGGGTACCGGGTGGGAGCAGTCAGCGGTGCTAAGGAAAAGCCGCCCATGGTAGTAGGGCGCCGTTCGTGCCGGGGGGTCAGGCCGGGGGCTGGAGGCGGGGGCAGGCCGGAAGGGGGGGGGGCTGGAGGTCAGGCCAGGGGCTGGAGGGGGCGCAGGCCGAAAAGGGGGGGGGGGCTGGAGGTCAGGCCGGGGGCTGGAAAGGGGGGGAGGGTCAGGCCGGGGGCTGGAAAGGGGGGGCCGGAGGTCAGGTCGGGGGCTGGAGGGGGGGGGGCAGGCCGGAAAGAGGGGGTGGGCGGGAGGGGGCTGGAAAGGGGGGGGAGGGTCAGGCCGGGGGCTGGAAAGGGGGGCCGGAGGTCAGGTCGGGGGCTGGAGGGGGGGGGCAGGCCGGAAAGGGGGGGGCCGGAGGTCAGGTCGGGGGCTGGAGGGGGGGGCAGGCCGGAAAGAGGGGGTGGGCGGGAGGGGGCTGGAGGTCAGGCCCGGGGCTGGAAAGGGGGGGAGGGTCAGGCCGGGGGCTGGAAAGGGGGGGAGGGTCAGGCTCTAAGAAGCTGGGAAATGACACTGCCGAACTTTGCATTTGTGAATTTTGAGCAAAAAATGGTACAGTGGGTTTGTGTTTGGTGCAGGGTGTCCTGGAAACGCCCTGGAGCTACGGGAGCTCCTGGGCCACCCCCCTTGGGCTGGGCTGGGCTAGTGGGGAACCAGAAACTGAAACTGACTAGAGAGAAGTGACAAACTGGTGAGCTGTTTTTCAGTGATACAGAAACCGACCAGCAGCAGCAGGGTGGTGGGTAAGGACTTGGTATTTGTCTTAACTAGACCAAGCCTTGGAAAACAGGGTTTGTGATTCCTGGGACACTTGGAGACCCTGGTGATGGGAATGAGAGGCAGTTAAGGGAAAGGGGTGTAGTTCCATAGGGACGCTTCTTTGAGGGTTGCTTGTGCTGGGCTAGCCTGATTGAGACTTATGTCTCCCATCTCTTAGGACAGGGACCACCATGGTGTAGGCAGGCTGCTTTGAGAGAGCAGGGTGGGACAGGGAGGACTTGGCTCAGAGGTGTCCTCATGGGAGGACAGGGAGCATGAGGCCATCAGATGGGGGTGTTCCAATGCTCAGTGGAAGGAAACTGGATTTGGGACAGTGACAGATTCATGTTTAAGGGAAGAGGTGCAGATGGTGAAGTGTCCCTAGTATGTGAAGTGTTAATTTATAAGCTAAGATAGTATAACTATCCTTGAATTAGCAACATCAGGTGTAATTGGTGCTCTGTATAGTAACATACCTTGTGGAGTTAACACTGTCCCCCACAGAGGTGTCCAGGATGCTCCTGGTTTTGTGGATGCTGGGCTGGGTTGGCTTAGTCCTCTTTAAAAGATTGTTTGGCTTTGTCTCTCTTCCTGCAGCAGCACAAAGAACCAGACAGAAGAGGACTTGAGTGACTCTCTAGAGGAATGGATGGCAGGAGACCTGGACAGGAACCCTACCCAAGGCAGCACAATATTAACTGGAGAGGTGAGTTGCCTGCTTAATGAATGGGGCTAAAGGAAAAACTGAAATTGAAACTGAAATAAATTGAAACCCACTTCTCTCCCTGTCACCCATTCCCAGTGCCGGACACACCACCATCTCTCTAAGATCTTCTACCACACCCATCACTGTGGTCTCAGAGTAGGGATTCATTGGTACATATTTTACAAAAGCACCTTTTTAGATTTTTGTTTCAGTGGGTTTTATTGGTTTAATTTGACTAATGCCAAATAGAGGCAGATAGGGATGAGTCCTATGCCTTGGAACCTGTCTGTTTATCTACATTTTTATTTGACTATCATTACCATAGTATCTGGCACCTAATTTGTCCATCCATTGCCAAATTCTCTCCCCTAAAGTTCTGACCCAACTGCTGCTTTCTCATGGGCTATTAAACCAGCCAATTAACTGCTGGCAAAACCCAATCTGTAAAGAGGACTTCATCTTGGGCCCCATGCTGTTCAGCTTTTCAGCATGTGGAAAGGGAGTGATTTTACTTTCTGGCTGATAGTTTGATAGTTTAACCGCAATCCTAAACTTTAGGTTGGGCATTTTCCTCCGTGCCTGCTCGTTGCTAAGGGTAAGATTCTGTCACGGGTATTTTTCATAAAAGTCAGGGACAGGTTGCTGGCAATAAACAAAAATTCATGTAAGCCCGTGACCTCTCCTTAACTTTCACTAAAAATATCTGAGTGGGGGGACGGACGGGGACTTACAGTGGGAGGGCTGCAGGGATGAGGGGGGCCATTGGGGGTTGCTTCTCCCCACTGAGGGCTGGTGGCCACTGCTGCTCCAGTGGCCCTGGGGGCCGGCTGGACAGCTGCTTGGGTGGCCAGCCCTGGGGCTGGCTGCAGTAGCTGCCCCAGTGGTAGGGGCTGACCCAATCCCAACCCCACACCCTGCTGCTTCAGCCCTGGCACTGCTGCTCTGGCAACTCCGGGGCTGACAGCTGCTCCAGCCCTGCTACTGTGGAAGTCCTGGAGGTCCCAGAAAGTCATGGAATCCATGACCGAATCGTACTCTTACTCATCATGCAGCAGAAAACATACTGAGGGTCATGGTGTAAATAAAATATTAGTTCTACAATGTGATGTGAAATGTCTGAAACATGCTGCTGCTGGCAAGTGTGGTGTCATGGGGAGTGGGGGTTATCCCAAGGAACATAGTGTCAGGAAGCAGCCTCTCTAAGGAGGCATTCTCTCTAAATATCTTTTCTCTTTGGGTCCTGTAGAATGTCAAGATGCTGGCTTGCCACAAAGAGGCAGAAACCGAGCAATTAATGCACCAGGCTATCCTCGGAGAGGAGCAGCCCAACCTGGAGGAAACCCCAGGGTTAACGATAGCCCTCTTCCCCCTGGGCAGAGGGAAGGAAGATACCGTGGTGCAGGACGGTATCCCAATCAGGGAAGGAGAAACCAGGGTGGACAGGCCAACGATGGACCCAGAGGACAGTGGAATGAGCAGGAAAATGAGGCCAGAAGAAGAAGAAATGAGAACCAAGATGGTGCCAGGGGCAGAAGAATCCACCCTTGTGAAAATCCTCGTTTCTATCAGAATCCTGTTCCAGGTGGTGCCCAGTGCCAGGAGCCCAATGAACAGCCTCAGCAAGTCAGGAGGATTGGCTACAAATTTCTGGAAAGTCTCCTTCAGAAAGACCCCTCTGAAGTGGTCATCACACTTGCCTCCAGTTCAGGGCTCAAGGAGCTTCTGTCTCAAACATCCATGAAACCCAGCTTCCTCCAGCTCATCTGCCAGGTTCTTAGGAGGGCATGCAGCTCCAGAATGGACCGCCAAAGTGTCCAGCAGCTCCTGGGTATGGTAAAGGAATCAAACTTCCTCAAGATCTGCCTGCCACAGTATGTTGCAGACATGATGACTGAGGCCATTCCTGCTGTACGACATCAGTTCCCTGAGCATATAAGCAACATCATCTCCCTCCTTCAGGACCTGGTGAGCATTTTCCCAGCCAGTTCTGTGCAGAAAATCTCCATGTTGATGTCTGTCCTGCCAGCATCTATAAATGCCTTGAGAGCATCTGGTGTGGACATTACAGAACAGATTGAGAAGAACCTGGAAAAAGTCCAGACCCTTATTCAGCATCTGCAGGAGAAGAGGCGTGAGGGCACCCTGAGAGCTGACAACTACACCCTAGTGCAACCTCAGGCTGATGGTCAGGAAGAAACCTACCGCACAATGACCATCTACCCCACATACAATGAGGTGCATCGGGATAAAAAGCCCTTTCTTCGTCCCAATATTGTCTCTGGGAGGTATGATAGCACCAGCGTTTACCTGGACACGCATTTCCGGCTCCTGAGAGAGGACTTTGTCAGGCCATTAAGGGAAGGCATCTTGGAGCTTTTGCAGAGCTTTGAGGACAAAGGTTTGAGGAAAAGGAAGTTTGATGACATCAGAATCTACTTTGACACCCGGATCATCACCCCCCTCTGCTCCTCATCTGGCATAGTCTACAAGGTCCAGTTTGACACAAAGCCCCTAAAGTTTGTGCGATGGCAGAATTCCAAGCGTTTGCTGTATGGGTCTCTGGTTTGCATGTCTAAAGACAACTTTGAAACATTCCTTTTCGCCACTGTGTCGAACCGTGACAATGCAGACCTGTCCCAGGGTATCGTGCAGCTGTGCTTTAATGAGCACAGCCAGGCGCTGCTGGCAGAGGTCCAGCCCTCTGACTCCTTTCTCATGGTGGAGACAACTGCTTACTTTGAAGCCTACCGACATGTGCTGGAAGGGCTGCAGGAGATCCAGGAAGAAGATGTCCCATTTCAGAAATACATCGTGGAGTGTGATGTATTGGTGAAGGAGCCAGCATACCTGGCAATGGGCAGCACCTACAACCTTGCACCCCTGACAGAGGAGCCTTCTGCAGTTGGAAAGGAGGGTTTCCTGGATGGCTTGAGAAGACAGAGGGTGAATGTTCTAGACCCCAACCAGTGGCCTTCAATGGAAGCCTTGAAGTTAGATGTGTCCCAGATGCAAGCCCTGCAGTTAGCACTCACCAAGGAGCTGGCCATTATCCAGGGACCTCCTGGGACTGGTGAGATATGCTGTTACTTAGAACTGCACTGTTGGGCACCAGTTAATAAATTCCGCTAAACATCCCTTGAACCAGCCCAGTTGGAAAAGCACTAAAAGTAGAGGAAAATTCTAAAGAATAACAACTTCTTTTGACCACCCCAACTTCACGCACAGGCTGGACTCGGATGCTGTTCCTGGGCTTTGTATACGGAGAATGAGAAAGTCCTAACAGGTCCATGCAATGAATAGAGATCCTTTTCATAGGAGGACAGGTGCTTGGCCTGTTTAGAAAGGAGAAGCTGACCCTGAATCTCTGCCTTCTGGACCATGCTGTGTGCGGGGAGGCACAGAGCCGAGTGTCTTTCGGCTCTGCATAAGCCATGCAGCCCCTGTCAGAGGCATTGGTGAACAGGCATTGGTCTCAATGGGTTTTGTGTGCTTGGAGTTCAATTGCTGGTGCCCGTGTAACTCCACTGCAGTCTAGGTTGTGTGTGAGAGTGACCTTATCCTCTTTTTTTTTTTCATTTACTAAAACATCAAATATCAAGATTTGTCCCAAAGCTAAATATGACCATGTAGGTGGGTTTCTGGTGTGGATACAATGACACTGTGAGATCTGGGTCTGTGTCTTTGGGGCAGAAGGCTTTTAGCTCCCACTGATACCATGGTGTCTGCATGTGTGGAGTTGGTGTAGTCCTGCTCTGCGTCTGTCACACCCATCCACAGAATTGCAAAATGTTACAAGCGGTCAGCTCCTAATCCTCTGACCTTGCATTGCAATGATGACTACAGACCCTTCCATTGTAGCTGGTGTAGGGAAATGGCACTTGGAACTATAGATCTCTCCATTATGGCAGGCGTGGAGGAGAGCAGAATCTTGTCTAAGTTCTTATATGGTACCTGTTAGTGTCTGAACCTTGCATTATTTTATTATTTCTCTTTGACACCCAGAGATACCATCTCAGATCAGGGCAGCATTGTGCTAGGCACTTTATATATACACAAAGGCAGTAGATGCCTCAAATATCTTACAGTCTATATAGATAAGACCAACAAAGCCTAGGCAGGGAAGCGACTTGCTAAAGGTTACATGACCGGTCAGAAGGGGAGCTGGAAATAGAGCCCAGGTCACCGGTCTCCCAGTCCAGTGCCCTATATACTGGACCATACTGCCATTTTACTGCTGGTTAACTGAGGCCTAGAGAGATTAATTGACCTGCTTATGGTGACACAGGCAGTACCTTGCCAGAGCTGGGAATGGAACACTCAGGTTTCCGACCTATACCCTGATCTGATGAAACCTCTGATTCCAAGACCGCACATCTAGCCTGGATTTCTGATCTCTGATTCTGGGCTTCTCTTGCAGGGAAGACCTATGTGGGTTTGAAGATTGTTCAGGCTTTCCTGACCAACGAGCAGGTGTGGCAAAGCACTCTCCAGAAGTTTCCCATCCTTGTTGTCTGTTACACCAACCATGCATTGGATCAGTTCCTGGAAGGTAAGAGGGTCTGCATGGCGTGGGGTGGGGGTTTAAGTTCAAACAGCTATGCTTTGTGCTGGAACTGCCCTCCTTTGAATCTGATGTTCTCATTCATGGGTTTGCTATTCACTCCGGTCCCCACTGCTGTGCAGTGAGAAGGTCACGCTCCAAATTGGATTGGAGTGACTGGAATTCCCCCCCTACAGGAGGGGCTCCGTGATGTGAGTGGAGGCATGTGGCCATGATGTGATTCTCCCTGCTTTCCCCACCCCTCAGAGAGAACAGAGAGTGGCTTTTTCATGCTAATGTTTTTCATGCTCAGGAATCTACACATCTCAGAAGAGTGGGATTGTGCGAGTTGGAGGGAGAAGCAGCAGCGAGATCCTGAAGCAGTTTACCCTGCGAGAGCTGCGGAAGAAGTGTGAATTTCGCCGCAGCCTGCCCACGCACCTCCGCAGGGCATACATGAATGTATGTGTGGGGTTCTGGAAAATCTTGTGGGGGTAAAAAGGCTGCCTACACATCAGGGAACAGATGCAGCAGCTAATCCACCTGTACAGTTGTTACCTATCCAGGCCCACTTCTCCCCATCTCCTTCTTTAATCCCTCTCATGCTGAAGCCCATCTGCTGGGTCTCCCATTCTCATTCGCTCTTTAGTCCTGGCTTGTCCCTATGCTGTTCTTGCTGTTTCTTCTCGGAGCCTGGATTTCCAGAGTATAATAACTCCTGAAAGCCTCACTCATCTTTCCTTTTGCACAGATAATCACCCAGATGAAACAGTCAGAGCAGGAGCTGCGTGAAGGAGCACGGCACTTAGAGTGCACAGCATATGGAGTGCTGCATGAACGCCACTTGGAAAGATACATCACCACGCAACACTGGGACAGCCTGATGAATGGTCTGGTAAGAGGAATCCTGTCATTCCAGGCCAGTAGCCCAAATGCCTGACTGTATCTCTTCTGCACATAATCCTTAGGTACAGAGATTCAGTGCTAGCTTCTAGGAAAGTCCCAGCCATTCCCAGCAGGCCTCACTGCTTGCAGTGAAGTGCTAGTTTCACTGACTGAGGAGTTCAAGGCAAGAAGGCCACAGTGAATAGTCTGGAAGCTTATCAATAAGGCTACAATTTGGTCACAGATCGGGTGATTTTAGGTGACCTCTGTGACTTCAGCCCCAGGTGGCAGGGCTCGGGCTTCTGTGGTTTGTTTGTTGCCTGTGACTTTAACTAAAAATCTTAACCTTACTTATGCCCTGTGTATTCCATGGCTGCAGAATTGTCTGCTGAAAAATTGTATTCTTTACCCTTACCTTGAGGCGGCAGAGAGGCCTTCCCAATTTGAATTGAACATAATTAATGCAGGCAGCCCAGAACAATAGCTCTGAGAGATCTGAACAGTCCCATTCATCTCAGTAGAATGCTAACTGTGAAACTGAATGATGGCAATTTAACAGTCAGAATTAACTTTCTCTGCTGAGCATGTAAGTGCAAGAGCTGAATGTGGTCTGCTTCTCTCCAACAGATGCAGTGAAGGAAACAGGGTAGGGGCAGTGGAATAGCTGGTTAATATCAAGAATCAATGGGGAAGTGAACTAGAAGTTTCTCTGAGCATGCTCACAAGGGTTAGGGAAAGAAGAGATTTGTCCCTTTCCCTGTTGCCAAAACCTCAATGCCTCTCCTGCCTTCCTAGGTACCAAAATCCTCAGCAGTTCCCCTAGCTGCTGCCAAATCCTTCAACTGCCCTCATGATGCTACAATGTGTTTTCTCTTTGTCAGTGCAGAAGTCTTGGGCAAACAGACTGGTTTGGGGCAAAGTGAATTCCAAGTGACCCTTTCAGCTTAAATCCCATTTGTCTGAAAATGCTTTGCTTGTGCCTGTGACTAGAGCACTGCATTCTCTAAGGCCCTGGACCTGCAAGCAGCCTGGTGTGGGCAGACCCCATGCAGAGCCCCAGTTACAGAGCACCTTGCAGGATTAGAATTTAAAGGGAAAAACCTTTCTCTTTGGTTTTCCTCTATGCAGCTGGCAGCACTCTGTATGGAGTCAGTGTCAGATTTTCCCCATGGAGTCTGTTTCCTCTGTGGGTCTCATATAGCCAGAGGGAAGAGAGGAGTTATTTAAGTAGAGTATGACTGCTAACCCATAAAAATTGGCAGTGATCTTAGGGTAAAGAGGTGGGGGAGATATAGGGCTGATGTAGGACCAGAAACTGCTTTCAGCTCACTCTTTGAAACTGCCTAGATTTCAAGCTGATATTCCCTTTATTATCAATATAAAAACACCAATAATGAAGGGAAATTGTCCTATATTAAATTCAGTAAAAATCCTGATTTCTGAAGGTACCTGAAGCTGCCACGGACTTCCCCTCTGCTGCACTGAGGGAGCAAGCAAGAGTCTTGCTGACAGATTTGGGTCTGGCCCTAGTTAAGCTGTGTGTGTGTGTGTGTGTGTGTATATATAGAATAAGAGTGTATGATAGTTTGGCTTCAAACTGCTGCTCTGAGCTGAACAGGCCTTGCTGATTTATTTCTCATTGCACTAGGATGATGAGTGGTTTTGCTACAAGGGTTCAAGGAACTCTATGATTCTGGAGTGGTTGGGCCTTGGTGTTACTGCCTTCACCCAGAATGGTGCAGAGAACCTAGTGGCTGATAATGCAGGTAAGAGGCTCACACCTCCTTCAGGTGTGTGAAGACGAGTATATCCATGTGTGACGTTGCACTCCATATGATTTTATGAAAAATGAGTGTGAATAAAATGTAACTGGAATATGCTTCATGCAAAAGGTCTCTTGTAAGGTATCATTACAAACCTTATAATCTACTGAGCGTGATCATCCTATTTGTATAAATGTTTCATTCTTCTATCTGAAACTAGAAAGATGAAATATAATTGAGGTCCTATTGTAATTATGCGAAGTGTGGGCCATTAATGGTGGTTTGGAATTTTGATGGCTCCCATCAACTAGGACAATTGGTTGTAAATAGCTCTGTTTGCTTGCAAGCCTTCCTGTGAGTCAGACCAGGAAGAATGAAGGTTTGGGGGTCTCACAGGACATGTGACCATGTCACCTGGTACTGGAATCCATCTTTAATCTGGTGCTTTTCCATTTAGAAGGAGGGGTGGGGACCCAGAGACAAAAGATTCCCACCTTGTGCCAAAGCTATATAAGGGGGTGGAACAGAACAAAGGGGGCTGCAGTCATGAAAATTCCCCAGGCTACCACCTGAGCTGAAACAAGGACTGTACCAGGGGAAAGGATTGGGCTCAGACTAGAAAGGAGTCTAGTCTGTGATAGAAGCTTATTGGAACATTTGAGGGTGAGATTTACCTGTATTCAGTTTCTTAATGCATTAGGCTTAGACTTGCGTGTTTTTGTTTTATTTTGCTTGGTAACTTTATTCTGTCTGTTATTACTTGGGAACCACTTAAATCCTACTTTTTATACTTAATAAAATCACTTTTGTTTATTATTGAACCCAAAGTAAGTAATTAGTACCTGGGGGAGCAAACAGCTGTGTGTGTGTCTCTCTCTCTCTCTGTGTGTGTGTGTGTGTGTTTTAGAGGGCGGACAATTTGAGTTTATCCGGTATAAGCTTTATATAGAGTAAAACGGATTTATTTGGGGTTTGGATCCCACTGGGAGCTGGGTGTCGGGGTGCTAGAGACCGGAACACTTCTTAAACTGTTTTCAGTTAAGTCTGCAGCTTTGGGGCACGTGGTTCAGACCCTGGGTCTGACTTGAAGCAGACTGGCATGTCTGGCTCAATAAGACAGGGTTCTGGAGTTCCAAGCTGGCAGGGAAAATGGGCTCAGAGGTAGTCTCGGCACACCAGGTGATCGTCCTAAGGGGGGTCTCTGTGACCCAACCCGTCACACCATGCATGAGGCCTGTGGTAGAGGTGCGAATGTGTAAGCCCGGAGGTGCGTGGTGAGGGGGAGCTGTGGTCGAGCAGATATTGAAAAGTGCATGATATTGAAGAGGAAGGGAGGGGAGATGATAGTGTTTGAAAAGTACCATGGCTAATTAAAATCCCAGCATGCCCCTCTCCACTGTTGCATTCTCCTCCTACTGCAGTGTCCCTCTCTCCTCCCTTTAGCTGCATTGCCGTCACTGCCTCCACGTATGGCTGATTTACTGTCTTCTAGGTGGCCAGCAGGATGGAGAGGAGGAGCAGGAGGGGGAAGAGGAGGGGGAACAACTGCTGGAGATCCCAGAGGAGGCCGACCTGATTCAGGCAGACCGAGTGATTGAGGAAGAGGAGACAGCCAGGCCTCAGCAGAGGAGGGAGGATGAGAATGGTGCCGTCATGGAGCTGGCAAATATGCTGCTGGCCATGAAGCTGGAAAAGCAGGGTCAAGGGGCAGCCCAACCACAGCAGGAAGCCGTGGAGTGGGAGGTAAACACATTCACTGGGACTGGGAGGCTTGTTTTTTCGCACTCTTGCTTTTGCTTTGTCTGGATAGGGAGGGAGTGATGGGGGAATGCTGGTGCTGAGAACTCTAAGTGTAACTGCTTGATGGGAGTTCTTCCTGCAGATGCAACCAGCTCAGAGGAGAAAAATGAAGCAGAAGATGAGGGCTGAGCTCCGTAAACTGAATGCAATGACTGAGGCAGAGGCCAGGGCTATCGAGGACTTGTGGCAGCTGGACCTCAGCTCCCGCTGGAGGCTGTACAGGTAACAATGCTCTTGGATGTGTTGGGCAGGCGATGCCCAGAGATTGCCCCCAGTTTGCTTGCTCCCCTATTTATGTAAAGTACTCATCTGGCCTCCACTATTTTCAGATGGGGAAGTAAGGCACTAATACTAAATGGCTTGCCCAAGATCGCAGTCTGGAATCTAGGTCTGAGTCCTAGGTTAGCATCTTAAGCACTGGACCATCCTTCCTCTCATTTGGTGATCATGCCCTTCTCCAGGCGCTGGCTACAGATGTACCAGGGGGAGATTCGACGAAAGATCCTGCAGCATGAGCAGCAGTACCAGGTGGCAGCAGAGAGGTTGGCGGAACTGAGGCTGCAGGAGGATCTCTGCATTCTCAAGGAGGCCCTGGTTGTAGGGATGACGACTACAGGTGAGTGGCATTTGGGGAACAAACCAGCACTGCATCCTAGGTCAGTGGAGGGACACAGCTCCCAGTGGACTCCATCTCCAGAATCGGTAGGTGGGGGGTTGGGTATGTGTGTGTGGAGTCACGAACCGGGGCAGCTAACGGGAGAGTTTTGGAGGTTGAAGCAGTGAACTCTGTGCTTGGGGATAGTGGGCCTTGGTGACTGGTGCACTGAGCTCATCTGTTAGTTTTTTCTCTGTGTTGTGTAGATGGGCCATGGGCCCCTGAATTAGCAGCTCCGACAGATGTTTGTTGGTGTCTTGGTAAGGGCCATGTAGCTTTGACCTTTGATCGGTCGTCATCTCCTCCCTCTCTCCCTCCCCCTCCACCTAGTGACTAGTTGCTTCTTGCTGGTAGGTGGTGGAGCTGAGCAGGATAAAAGTCAGTTGCTTGATAAATGTGTGAGCTACAAACAGGCAGCTAACAGGAGAGCTTCAGAGTGTGTTTGGCCAGGGAGTGTGAGGGACTGTACGTAAAAGGAAAGCCCAACTCTTGATTACGTGATGACCTTCAATGGAACAGCTGTGACCTGCACCAGATATGCCATGTTTTCTTTCCTGCCTGAAGTCAGAAGGGACTTTGTGTATGACCTGGAAGTTGGTGGCTATGTTGGAAGAATGGTCTCTTGGATTGGAAGGGCAAGTGCAGACGTTACACGGCATCAGAGAGACTGAGAAGTTCAATTGCTGATGCAGATTTAGTGAAGAAAGGAGCTGGCCACCAAGGAATCTGAGGAGGCTTGGCAATTCATAACCACGGAATGCAGACGATGAGGCAGACAAAGACAGGCAGGCTTTGACCATCGGAATGATGACCAGGATGAATTCCACAAAGCTAGAGGTTTCCAAATTATACCAGAACTCTGTGTGGAAACTGCTGAAAATATCTCTGAAGCTCCACCTGGTCAAATTCAACAGAGAGGTGTATGGGACATACCCATGGATAGCTGCTCAGCCCAACTTGCAAGAAAAATCTAGCATGCTGACAAAGGTGTTCAACTGTCCAAGGAAGACAGACAAGCCTTGCTGGGGATTCCATCCTAAGAAGAATGGATAGAACGTTCTGCAAGGGACAGATGATGACAGGATGGTGTGCTGTTTTCCTGGAGCCGAGACGCTAGACATCACTTTCGATTAGATAGGCTTTTAAAGTCGATGGGGATGAATCCTCTGGCGATGGTGCACGTCAGTACTAATGACACTGCATTGTAGGATATCTCATAGATTATGAATGACTTCAGGGAACTCAGACGGGTGCTGAGGGAGAAAAATGTCCAAGTGATCCTGGTGATCCTTCCTGTTCCATGAGTGAAGGAAGACCGAAGATGCTGGAAGTGAACTGCTAGCTAGGTAAGTGGTGGAATGTAGATAAATTTGGTTTTGTGGAATATTGGTCCACTTTCTTTGGGGAGAGGGGACTGTACAGTTTGGATTTGAATGGCCTCCATCTCAGTAGAAGGGGAGCCAGAGTAGTCAGGCATGTGTTGTTAAACTAAACAAAAGGGGAAGGTGAAAAGAAGGGCCAAATGAGCACTCATTCAGCACAAAATTATGATGAGAACAAAATTAATCAAGAAACCAAAGGATGTGAAGAGAAGAATTTATTTAATTGCTCATACAGCAATGCTGGGTGTCTGAGTAACAAACAAACAAGGAATTAGAATTGCTCATTTATTAGCAAAAATTCAACATGGTTTATATCTGGTGGGATGATTTGTGTGATTGAAATGTTAAAATCAATGGTTATAACTTATTAGGAGGGACTGAGTGCTACTTCCACTCCCCCCTTTTTCCTCAATCTGTCAAATTACATTACCTATTTCAGAGTCACTGACATCTTGGAAAATGATCTTGAATGCATATGCATCAATGTCTTAATGGATAAAGCATAAGACGGGGTACTATCTGGTGTCTGCTGTAGACCACCAAATCACACTAGGGAACAGGATGATCAGCTGTATAAGCCCTTATATATAAGTGCAGGGGAAAAAAACTCCCCTTGATTATGGGGGACTTCAATCTAAGTGAGTGACATATGCTGGAGGTTTCATGCTGCCAGTACTAAAATACCTTTGGAATTACTAAATATTTTATAGATAATTTCCTAACTCAGTGTTGCATCCAATGTGAGGGAATTCTGTATTGGGTCGTCTTTTGACAGATAAAGAGAAAGTGATCACAGAACTAAAAATGAGCGGTAGTTTAGGTACAGTAACTCCTCACTTAAAGTTGTCCCGGTTAACGTTGTTTCATTATGTTACGTTGCTGATCAATTAGGGCAGTGGTCTCCAAACTGGGGTGCACGAGATGATCCCAGGGGGTCCGCGGCACCAGGATTGCTGCCAGACAGCACTCTGCCGTTTTTGTTCTTCGGTAGCAGCTCTGCACATCCACGGCTGGTGTTCCCCTCTGGTGGTGCGCCTGCGGCAGGTCTTCTGGTCTTTACCCTGGGGGAGTGCGAGCCAAAAAGTTTGGAGACCACTGAATTAGGGAACATGTTCGTTTAAAGTATAACGTTGTTTGGCAATTGCCTGCTTTGTCCACTGCTTGCAGGAAGAGCAGCCCATTGCAGCTAGCTGGTGGGGCCTTGGAACCAGGGTGGACCGGCAGCTCCCCTAAGTTCCCTGTGCAGCAGCTGCCCAGCAGGCTACCAGTTGCCAGCAGTTCAGCTGTTCCTCCCCCATCTGCCATGTGCTGCTCATGCCCTCTGCCTTGGAGCTGCTCCTGGGCGCTCCTGCTTGCTGTGCAAGGGAGGGGGGAAGAGGGGGACTAATGTCAGGGTGTCCCCCTCCCTCCTACTCCTGCCCCCCGCTTATCCCTTCTCCATATAGAGCAGGGGGGAGACACATCAGGGCTCAGGATGGAGAGAGCTGGCCGCAGCTGCTGTCTCAACTTCCTGATGTTTTTAAAGGCAATGTACTTAGAATGTGGTGTCCGCTTACTTAAAGGGGCAGTGCGCAACACACACGGTGTGTCTCTGTCTGCCATGCTGTCTCCCCTCCCTCCATTCGTGCTGCCTAACCCTTGAGGGCTCAGCTGAATGCGACTTCATCATTTAGCAATAAGGCATTCCCTGGGAAATATCCCATCTTCTTTCACCCTCTAACTTCACCACCTCAACCAAAGCTTCACAATCATCATTGCTGTGTACAGTATTAAATTGTTTAAAACTTATTGTGTGTGTATGTTTGTGGTTTTTTTTTTTTTTTTTGTCTGGTGAAAAAAATTTACCTGGAACCTAACCCCCCCCCCCCCCCCCGCCATTTACATTAATTCTTATGGGGAAATTGGATTCACTTAACATTGTTTCACTTAGTCGCATTTTTCAGGAACATAACTACAACGTTAAGCGAGGAGTTAATGTACTAATGTCATAGATCCACAGGTCTGGTGCTCTGGAACAGTATCTGGGAGGACCCCTACAGTGTGTTAACCCCGTAACCCCCTTAGCTTCACCGCCTCTTGGGACCAAACCTTGGAGCCTTCAGCACCTCTGCTTCATGCCGTGAGGTCCCCCGCAGTGAGTCCACGTGAACTGGATACTTGGGCAAGACTTACACACCCAAAAAGAGCAATGCAACCCCCAACTTAATCGGGAGTGACTCAGCCAGCGGTGTAAAAACAGACTTTATTAGATTTCTAGAACAAAGCGTAGAAAGTCCTTAGGTTAGCATACAGAACAGAAAAATTATAACCAAGTCCATCTGGGTCTGTCCAGAGCCCCAGGCTCTCTTAGCTTCAGTCCAGAAGAGACTCCTGCTTCCAGCAGCCCCACCTGACCCTCCTTAGTTCTTTGTTCTGTTCCCAGGTGAGGAGGTTTTTACTTGTCTTTCTTCCTTAGCACTTTGTTCTCCAGCTGGTTAAAACTGGCTGGCTTCCTCCATGGTCATTAGCTGTTGGGTACCAAATGTGTGGTCCATTGTCTTCTGGGACACTCCAGGGCAAGGGACCCAGGCCCTAGACAGCCAGGTGCCAGTCACACCTGGATCTCTACAAAGAATAAACAACCTTTTCCCCCTACCTAGTTAACCATGCAGGATATAGGGGAAGCTAAGACACACACACACACACACACTATTCATCCAAAATATTGCGAAAAATTCCCTCTTTGTCACAACAAGTGATTGTAATTTGATCACATTTGTTATATGGAAACAGAATAAAGTCTAAACCAATAATAAAAATGTGGTGCTTTAAAAGAGCCAATTTCACAAAGCTGAAAATATTTGGAGAATTTAAGCAGAAAAATGTGAATGATTGGGAATTGTTTAAGAACACTTTACTGGATGCACAAAAGGCCACAATAAGACAGAATGCCATACTGATTAAAAAAACAATCTGGCTTTTTTAGAGGGGAAATGAAGGCAGCTATAAACCTTTAAATACAACTGGAAGAAAGGAAAAATAGATGATAAACCAGAAGCTAGGAATTGTAAAAAACTGATAAAGGAAGCAAAAGGACACATTGAGACATCTATGGCCACCGGAGTAAGGACAAGGAAGAGATTAAGTACATTATGAATAAAATGTATTGGGCCATTACCAAATGGAAATGATAGAATTATCAATGTAAAAAAGGCAGGAGTATTTGTAGCCTTAGTGATGGATTGGTGATTGGATAATCTTAGACCAGTGGTTCTCAAAGCTGGTCTGCCGCTTGTTCAGGGAAAGCTGCTGGCGCGCCGGACCGGTTTTCCTTATCCATACTTCCACACCCCATTATTTTAGGGGTGCTCCACTCTTCATGGGCTATCCCCTTAGCTCCTCTTATTTCATTAACGTCTATGTGTGACGAATGGGACTGTTCTTAATGTTTCCTCTGAATAGTGTGGGGGTGCCTCAGTTTCCCCTACGCAGTTCTTAAGTATCTAGGTGGTGAGGTAAGGGTGTATGATCACTGCAGAGCCCTAGAGGGCAGGTGCGTGCAGGGGTCTGGACACAGAGAATGGCCGACACCCTGTTTCCTGGCAACTGATGGCCTGGGCCCTTCCCCCTGCAAGGTGAGAGCTAAAGGGTTGGAGAACAAAGGAATCCGGTGACCTCCTGGCCCGGGAAAGGAACAAAACCCGGAGGAGGAGGGGCTGGAGGGAGTTTCAGTTTGAGGCTGGCTGGGGACATGGAGTGAAGGGCAGACGTGGTTGTCTGGCTCACTGCCCCCCAAAATGGACCCAGCTGAGGGGTCCTGTTCTTTGCACCTGCAAGCTCTGTTTTAGACCATGTTCCTGTCGTCTAATAAACCTCTGTTTTACTGGCTGGCTGAGAGTCACGTCTGACTGTGAAGTTGGGGTGCAGGACCCTCTGGCTTCCCCAGGAGCCCCGGCTGAGCGGACTCGCTGTGGGAAGCGCACGGAGGGGCAGAGGATGCTGAATGCTCTGAGGTCAGACCCAGGAAGGTGGAAGTTGTGTGAGCTGTGTGTCCTGAAGACAGGCTCCTCACAGAAAGGAGACTTCCCCAGAGTCCTGACTGGCTTCATGGGGAGTAGTTCCAGAGCATCGCACAGGGACTCTGTGACACTATGTCAATGAGTTACCATAGCAACTTGAGGTTTTTACAGAATTCCTCAAAATGTTACTATCAGGCATTAACTGGCACTTTCAGCACATTTTGCTGTCTGTTGCTACATAGTTTCTGGAACATCTGCACTTAACACATCTATTATTGTAATCTTATACTTACTGATACATGGTTATCTTTCAGTCAGCTAGTCATGCCAACCTGTTTCAGGTCTAAAGCCTTGTGTGGCTCAGCTGAACATCTTATAGGCCTGAGGCCTGTAGGTCCTGTGTTACAGCATTAATTAATACTTAGATTTCACCTCTATATCCTAAATATACTTTATTCTTGGCTACACGCTGAATAAATATTCTGTATTTAGGGGAAAAAACAGATGTGATGATGATGAAATACTTTGCATTCCAACAGTAAGTCCAGGAGGATGGTAAATAGCAGCTACTAAAGTTAGACACTTTTAAATCAGCAGGTCTGGATAACTTGCATTCATGAATTTTAAAAGAGATGGCTGAGGAGCTCACTGGACCATTAAGGTTGTTTTTCAATAAATCTTGGAACACTGAGGATGTTCCGGTAGACTACAAAGAAGCTAATGTTGTGCCAATATTTTAAGAGTACATAGGACGATCTGGGTAATAGGGGCTTGGGCTGATATGGGACGTGATTAATCAAGAATTAAAGGCAAGTAATTAATGCCAATCAGTGGAGGTTTGTGGAAGATAGATCCTGTCAAACTAACTTGATATGTGTTTTGAGATTACATGTGTGGTTGATAAAAGTAATAGCGTTTGTGCAATATACTTAGAATTCTGTAAGGCATGTGACTTGGTTCCACACAACGTTTGATTAGAAAACTAGACTAATACAAAATTAGCATGGCATGCAATAAATAGATTAAAAACTGTCTGAAATGTCTCAAAAGGTAACTGTAAATGGGGAATAATCCATGAATGGATGTGTTTCTAATGGGGTCCCTTAGGGATCCGTTCTTGGCTCTACAATATTTAACATTTTTATCAGTGATCTCGGGGGGGATGACATAAAATCATCACCGATCAAGTTGGCAGATGACCCAGAAATTGGGGGAGTGGTGAATAATGAAGAGTACAGGTCACTCATATAAAGTGATCTGGATCATGTGGTAAACTGGGTGCAAGGAAACAGTGTTTTAATACAGGCAAATGTAAGGACATATGTATCTGAACAAAGAACACAGGCTACACTTGCAAGATTGGAATGGGACTATCTGGGAAGCAGTTTCTCTGAAAAAGACTTAAAGGTCATGATGGGTCATCAGCTGAACATGAGCTTGCAAGTGCAATTGTGGCCAAAAGGGCTAATGCGTTCCTTGGATGTATAAACAAGAAAATATCAAATAGGAGTTAGTAGTTTAATATTAATTCTGCGTTTGGCACAGGTACAACTGCTGCTGGAATACTGTGTCCAGTTCTAGTGTCCACAATTCAAGAAGGATTCATAGATTCCCAGGCCAGAAGGGACCACTGTGATCTTGTAGTCTGACCTCTTGTATAGCACAGGCCTGAGAACTTCCCCAAAATAACTGCTAGAGCAGAGCTTTTAGGAAACATCCAATCTTGATCTAAAAATTGCAAGTGATGGAGAATCCACTATGATGCTTTGTAAATTGTTCCAGTGGTTAATGACCATTTTCACCCAAGCTGCCTTCCAACTAGTTCCTCCCTGTTTGTCAGGACCAAATCCAGAACAGCCTCTCTTAGTTGCTTTCCCCACTTTATGTAATAAAAAATTGTATCCAATGCATTCTAAGAACTTGCTGGATAATCTGTGCCCTACTCTATTATTTTCCCAACAGCTGTCTGGGAAGTTGAAGTCTCCCATCATCACCAAGTCCTCTGTTTTGGATGATTTTGTTAGTTGTTTAAAAAACAAACAAAACCCTCATACCTTTCTTCTTCCTGGTTAGGTGGTCTATAGTAGACACCCACCCTGACATCACCCTTGTTTTTTTTTTACCCCTTTTATCATTTCCCTGAGGCTTTCAGCAGGTATACCTCCCACTTCTATCTCATCCTCCGTGCAAGTGTATATCTTTGATATATTGAGCCACACAACCTCCCTTATTTTCCTTCCTGAACAAGCTGTTCTCTTCGAAACCAATATTCCAGTTATATGAATTCCACAAACCTTTTCTCCTCCATGAGCTGAATGGGTAGTTCCTGCAGACGGTTAGGAACATGGTAGAAGCAAAGGTCGTAGGACCACACTTGTTGCCCATCTGTAATGCTTCCCAGGGATGCCTAGGGTTGTGGGGCACCTAGCTACCACCTGCCCTTCACATGATGAAATCTTGTCTGTGCCTGCCAGGCATCAGCTTCCTTAACCCCACCATCCATAGTCAACATAAGCGCTCTCCTTTTAGCCTACACAAGCTCCACCATACCTTTTCAGGTTAGTGATAAATACAATCCAACATCATACACACATTCTGGAGCCTAAATTTAACTAACATGCCTACTTATCGAAGAAGGTGCTGCTTACCTGGAGTCCTTCTCACAGTATTTTTCAACCAGGATGGCTGAGACCATCCTTTCCTAAAACCAAGCCTGCCAGCTGCTTTTCTTCCTAGATGAAGGGTGCCTGAGCGTCTCTCTGCACCCCTGGATACATTAGACCAGTCCTTCGTTCTTCATCTGTAAACCGGTGTGGGTGTGTATGTGTATGTATGTACACTCCCTCACACCCCCCCGTTCACCTCTTCCTGTTAATTTCCTCTCTTGAAGTTCCTGCAATCTCTTCATTAGCATTTGACTTATGTCAATAGACCTTCATTGTATGACACCCAGTATACAGAGGTTTATTAGAGCCCTGGGCAAAAGAACATTTGGGCCCCCACTTCCCATTAAAAACACAAATGTATCGAAAACCATTAATACAAAGATGCCACTCAGTGTTTACACACTGCATTAATAAAGCAAATCCTATTCCAGTTCATTATGCCTAAATTAATTGCTCAGTTTTTCCACACAGAAAATGAGTCTGGCTAGATATTATCTGTACCATTACACAAAGGTATTCACTGCTGATCTGGACAACATGGCTGTGGCAAGAATCAGTCATTCACTGTTCAACAAGTGATTCTTTCATCTCCCCCAATTTTCTTAAACCTGACCATTAAACGTTTTTTTCCACCCATTGATCCTGTTACAGTCCAGTTGTTCTACTGTGGAAGCAAAGGTGTCTGAAAGACAACAGTCACAATTCCAGAAAGTAACTTAATTAAAAGAAATAATTCTTACCTGAGGTAAAATTACTCTATTATTAAGAACTTTAAGTTCTTCTTCAAGTGATTGCTTATATCGATTCCAATTAGATGCGCATGCGCTGCATGTACAGTCGTCGGAAAGTTGTTCCTCTAGCAGCAGCCGTCGGGTTGGCTGTGGAGCCCCCTGGAGTGGCGTCTTCATTGTGCTCAATGTATGATCCTGCCGACCTGGAGCCTCCTCAGTTTCTTCTTACTGCCAATGATAGTCGTTGCAACTGTGGTGTCTTGCTGAGCAAGTTCTACTGCATTTCCATAGCCTCTTTGTTTTTGTCTCTGTTCTTTATAAGTTTTAGTTAGTTAGTATTTGTTCTTAGCAGTTGGGCTGGGGGGTTTACCCTCTATCCTGACTGCTTTTTTCTCTGGAGGGCTTTCGTGCCCAAGTCCGTCACGGACCCCTCTCACGAGCAACTCCTTATCCAGGAGGTGCAGGCGCTCCTTGCCATGGGAGAGGTTGAGGAGGTTCCTCAGGAGCTTAGGGGTAAGGGATTCTACTCCCAATACTTCCTAATCCCCAAGGCCAACGCGGGTCTCAGACCCATTCTAGACCTGCAAGGACTCAACAAACTCATGGTAAAGTTGAAGTGCCGCATGGTCTCCCTGGGCACCATTATCCCCTCCCTGGATCCAGGAGACTGGTATGTCGCCCTCGACATGAAGGACGCGTACTAACACATAGGTTTCAGAGTAGCAGCCGTGTTAGTCTGTTTTCGCAAAAAGAAAAGGAGTACTTGTGGCACCTTAGAGACTAACCAATTTATTTGAGCATAAGCTTTCGTGAGCTACAGCTCGCTTCATCGGATGCATTCCAATGAAGCGAGCTGTAGCTCATGAAAGCTTATGCTCAAATAAATTTTTTAGCCTCTGAGGTGCTACAAGTACTCCTTTTTCTTTTTGCATACTTACACATAGCGATTCGTCCAGTACACAGCGCTTCCTACGCTTCATGGTCAACAACAAGCATTACCAATTCACTGCTCTACCATTCGGCCTCTCAACAGCCCCCAAGTGTTCACCAAGTGCATGTCGGTCGTGGCTGCTTTCCTCTGTCGCCAGCAGGTGCAAGTATACCCCTACCTTGACGACTGGCTGCTCAGGGGCCACACCAAGGCACAGGTGCAGTTCCAAATCTGTTTGGTCAGGTGCACGTTCGAGTGGCTGGGTCTCCTCCTCTCCTTGGGGAAGTCGACCTTGGAATCGACCCAGAGAATACAGTTCATTGGGGCAGTGTTAGACTTTGTTCAGGCACGAGCCCTTCTGCTGGAGTCCCAATTCTGAGCAATCACGGACATAATTCAAAGCCCCCAGCAATTCCCAACCACGACAGCAAGGGGGTGCCCGAGTCTGATCGACCACATGGCTGCTTGCACTTACGTGACCCGGCCCGCCAGGCTGTGGCTCAGATCGTTGCGGCCTGGCTCGCCTTGCCCTATTGCCCGGGGCGCGACAGCTTGAATTCAGTGGTCACGGTGCCAGGACAGGTCCTCACGTCCCTCCACTGGTGGCTCGACCCCCAAGCGGTGTGCGGAGGAGTCCCCTTCCACAATCCCCAACCTTCCTTGTCCCTGGTTACAGATGCGTTGGCTCTGGGATGGGGGGGGGGGGGGGGGCGGCGCATCTGCAGGACCTCCAGACACAGGGCCTATGGTCACAGGATGAGCTCTCCCTACATATCAACATCAAGGAGCTGAGGGTGGTGCGCCTTGCTTGCCAGGCCTTCCAGGCCTGACTGCAAAGCCATTGTATAGCGGTTCTAATGGACAACGCCACCACCATGTTCTACATCAACAAGCAAGGGGGAGCCCATTCCTATGCTGGGAGGCCCTCCAGCTGCAGGAGTTCTGCATAGCCCACTCCATTCACCTGGAAGCATCCTTTCTACCAGGAGTTCAGAACATGCCGGCGGACCACCTCAGCAGTTCCTTCTGCATGCACGAGTGGTCCATCCAGCCAGATGTCCTACACCTCATTTTCCAAATGTGGGAGTTTCCCCAGGTTGACCTGGTTGCCACCCAGCACAACAGGAAGTGCCCAATGTTCTGCTCCTTCCAGGGTCACAGCCCAGGCTCCCTCACGGATGCTTTCCTTCTACCCTGGAGAGGTTGCCTGCTCTACGCCTTTTCCCCCATTCCCTCTCGTGCATGAGGTCATCCTGCTCAAGGTCCACAAGGAGTGGGCAAAAGTAATTCTGATAGCTCCAGTGTGGCCTCGACAACACTGGTATCCCACACTACTGGAGCTGTCGGAGGCACTGGTCATGTTCCCTCTCTTCCCCGACTTACTCACTCAGGACCACGGTTGCCTCCCATCACCCCGACCTATGGTCCCTCCACCTCACGGCTTGGAAGCTTCATGGCTGAACCCCGTGGAACTTCCGTGCTCGGAGCAAGTAAGGGAAGTCCTCCTCAGTAGCAGGAAGCCCTCTACTAGAGCCACGTATCTGGCAAAGTGGAAGAGATTCTTGTGTTTGTGTGACCAGTGTCGCATACCTCCCCTCCAGGCGTCGATACCTCTCATCTTGGAATACCTCCTACATCTGAAACTGCAAGGCCTGGCGGCATCCTCCATAAGGGTACACCTCACTGCTATCTCGGCCTTCCACCCAGGAGCGTCTGGTTCATCTGTCTTCACCAACCGTATGGTTGGTTGCTTCCTTAAAGGTTTGGACCACCTACATCCCAAGATCCGGCAGCCTGTCCCTGCGTGGGACCTTAACCTGGTCCTTTCCAGGCTCATGGGGCCCCCATTCGAACCACTGGAAACTTCCTCCCTCCTGTACCTGTCTTGGAAGGTAGTGTTCCTGGTCGCCATTATGTCTGCGAGGAGGGTGTCTGAGCTAAAGGCCCTCGCCTCTGATTCACCTTACATGGTTTTCCACAAGGATAAGGTGCAACTCAGGCGACATCCAGCCTTTCTTCCCAAGGTGGTGTTGCACTTCCACATCAGTCAAGACATTTTCCTGCCCATCTTTTACCCTAAGCCTCATGCCAGTAACTGGGAGCAGCGGCTTCACTTCCTCAATGTTTGCCGAGCACTAGCTTTCTACACTGAGCGCACTAAGCCATTCAGAAAGTCAAACCAGCTATTCATAGCAGTGGCAGACCAGAGGAAAGGACTCCTGGTCTCATCTCCAAGAATATCCTGGATCACGTCGTGCATCTGCACATGCTACGAGCTGGCCAATATACGAGCCCCAGCTCTTACTGTGCACTCCATGAGGGCCTGGGCCTCGTCAGCGGTGTTCTTGGCCCAGGTCCCGATCCAAGAAATCTGCAGGGCAGCAACTTGGTCTGCGGTGCATACCTTCACTTCTCACTACGCCATCGTCTGGCACGCCAGAGATGATGCGACTTTCGGAAGAGCGGTGCTGCAATCAGTGTTCTCTTAACTCTGGCCCCACCGTCTAGGTAAGGCTTGGGTGTCACCTAATTGGAACGATATGAGCAATCACTTGAAGAAGGAAAAACGGTTACTCACCTCTTGTAACTGTTGTTTTTCGAGATGTGTTGCTCATATACATTCCAAACCCACCCGCCTTCCCCTCTGTTGGAGTAGCTGGCAATAAGGAACGGAGGAAGTGCTGGGTCGGCAGGGTCTTATATTGAGCTCCATGAAGGCACCGCTCCAGGGGGATCCACAGCTGACCTGACAGGTGCTGCTAGGGGAAAAACTTTCCAACGACTGAGCATGCAGCGCGCGCACACCTAATTGGAATGGATATGAGCAACACAACCATTTTCAACCAATGGTGCAAACTGGTTTAAAACAAAGTTTGCAACTGATCATATAAACTATGAAAAAATTATGAAAGAATCTGATGTGTGCCAAAGTGATTGTCTAGGCCTTCTGCCAACGGCAATTCATGTCCAACCTGAGAAAGTTGACATTTTACCAGTTAAGTTTTAGGACTAACTATTTCAGCTAACCAGAAACTAGCTTATATTTATACGGTAAATCACACTTCTAAGGATAGTCCAGGTTCTGATTAGTTAGAGCACATAACAGGATGTTTGGTTATTACTAAGCTAATGAGAATGTAGTTTTTCCAATAACACTGCAGAGAGAGAACATTCATTACTCTATTATACGAATGCCATATCAGTATAATGGACGGAAAAAAGTAACTAAAACTGAAGGTAAATTTCTCCTACTTCTGTAACAATCTGGGTTTTTCCTTTGTTTTATCCCTCCTGCAGGCTTGGCTTTGGCATTCACATAGCAACAGATGACCATTAGCCCATGATAACAGTTGATTCCACTGACCATCTTTGTTAAGTAAATTTGCATGGGCCACAATTCATTTGTGAAACACCTAGTTGAGTGAGTTGTGTCTGGAAGCTGTGGCCCAGTTTAAACAGTGCCACATCAGTCCATGCTGGGTGAGGGGGGAAATACACACAAGGATCTTAATCGTGCAGTCTGGAGTAAATAGCACTATAGTCTTTCATCCACTGCTAGGATGGGAGAACTGTACTATGGAAGGCCTCATATCAGCTGAGCAGGGGGTAAATTAATGCCATATCACAGTGGACATGCAAGAATCCACACTAAGATCCCAAGGCTGTGAACCATGTGCATGGGGAGGTGGGCTTGACAAAGGTCTTAGGGATTCAGGTGGGGGTAAATGGGGCTATATCATGACATATTAGGATGGGGGTAAATAATGCTGCATTGTGAGATGCAGTGATAGTGGCATCCAAAGGCCTCAACACTGTGGACGGAGGCATAAAAAACCCCCCCAAACAAAGCCTGTCTCACCATATACTTTGCAATCACCAAATGAGACAGGGAAAAAAAACTGGAAGAGAAGAGGAGAGAATAGGTCATGTCTAGGGGAGAGAAGTGATTGAACGTTGAGAGGCAAGGAAGAAACAATGGGGGCTCCCACAGGAGGGAGGGTTTGGAGTTTCCATGTTTCCCCTCTTGACCAGGACAGCAGAGAGTGTCGTCGTCCGTCCCCCCACTTTTGGCTCCCTGTTGCATTTCCCTGGGAGCTGCCACTGTGGGTTGAGGTGGCAGGGATTTCCCTGGCTCTCCTAGCCGCGGGGAGCTCCCTATCCTGGTGGCACCCCCTCTCCACCCATCTATGTTCTTCCGGTCGCTGATGTGCTGCAGGTTGCAGCCCGTGTCCTTGCGGCTCAGCTTGGGCTTCGGGCAGTAGGACTTCAGCCAGGAGTGGGCATTCCTGCGCAGCTTGGGGCTGGAGGAGATGCAGCAGGAGATGGTGTTCCTTATCTTCCTTCGCCACCTATCTCTGGCTGCCCGGCCAGGTGCAGGAAGATACTGGGGGAGCCTGTCACCAGCAGTGGCAAGAAGCCATGGGCGGCAGCAGCGAAGAAAACAACAAACAGGAAAGGAAGAGGTGACGGCTGCTGCTGCTCCCTCCGGCTGCACTCACTGGCTGACCACTCTCCCCCCCCCCAAAACTGGTGCATCCAAGAATCCTTGCCCCAAGCACAGCCAGCAGAGCAGAGGGTGCAGCAGCTAAATCATCCTGTCCTGGCATCATGAGATTTTTCTGGGGGCTCCAAGCGTTAATCCACCACTACCAGTATACAATGGCCAGCCGGGGAGATAAGTGTCTCCTACTTCCTGTCTGGTAGAACCTGTCTTAAGGCATGTCACTGCTTTAAAACCATAATTTCTCTCTCTCTCACACACTCACTCACACACACACACACCCCTTTACATATTATCTGCAGATACATTTAGCAAAGATTATGACAACCAGTGCAACACAGGCTGGCAGTAGAGACCTCACATGACACACTTTGGTGAACTAGTATGTAGATGCCAGACCCAGGGGACTTCTGTAACCTTTATGCATCTCTATGCCCGTTAGCATCAAGAGGTCTTTGGGTCACACCACCTACTCCCTGTACCCTTAGGAGCCCTCCTGGGCATGGGCCAAGATGCCAGCTACAAAGCCCCTTTGGGGATGAGTCTTGGAATGTGTGATGCGTGGCAGAGAACCCCTTGTGTCTTCCTGGGAACTGAGACCTGGGGAGGTTCTCTCCCTCCCTTAAAATATCTGCCTTGGAGTTCCTGGGCACTAGCTTGCTGCCTGTAGGGGAAGTTGTGCTCTGTTGAGGGTGCCTTTCTCTTTCCCACCAGGTGCTGCTAAATACCGTCAGATCCTGCAGAAAGTGGAGCCTCGAATTGTCATAGTGGAAGAAGCAGCAGAGGTGCTGGAGGCTCACACCATCACCACTCTGAGCAAAGCCTGTCAGCACCTCATCCTCATTGGAGACCACCAGCAGGTAACGTGTCCGTGTGGGGCCTGCTCCACTGTACAGAGACAGAGATAGGGCACAGCAGGAGGGACCACCAGCAGGTAACGTGTCCGTGTGGGGCCTGCTCCACTGTACAGAGACAGAGATAGGGCACAGCAGGAGGGACCAAGCAGGAGGGTCCCACAGGTTTATCATCCTCCCCCTGCCATATAGCTAAATCCACAGTGGCAGTCACTGGCCCTGCCTCCCCTTAGTCCCCCAATGTGCTTCCGGGGACAAAACTCTTGTGCAGCTCTGGCAGTAACTTAACCTCACTTACTTCTAAGCCTGATTCATTGTAGCTGAGCTGGCCCGAATACTTGGCATTGCTTCAAAAACCCTGTTGCTGCTCTTCCAGTGGTGGAGAAAGGAAAGCGTTGCAGATGGATGGGAGGGAGAACTCATAACAGCTGGACTCTAACACTTTCATTTCCAGTTGCGGCCTAGTGCTAATGTGTATGACCTGGCCAAGAACTTCAACCTGGAGATGTCTCTCTTTGAGCGGCTGGTGAAAGTCGGCTTCCCCTTTGTCCGCTTGAATTATCAGGTGAGGAGCAGCTCTAGAATCTCCGCTTGCTGTACTCATTTTCCATTATATAGGTTTCAGAGTAACAGCCGTGTTAGTCTGTATTCGCAAAAAGAAAAGGAGGACTTGTGGCACCTTAGAGACTAACCAATTTATTTGAGCATGAGCTTTCGTGAGCTACAGCTCACTTCATCGGATGCATGCTGTGGAAATCGCACAAGACATTTTATACACAGACACCATGAAACAATGCCTCCTCCCACCCCACTCTCCTGCTGGTAATAGCTTATCTAAAGTGATCATCAAGTTGGGCCATTTCCAGCACAAATCCAGGTTTTCTCACCCTCCGCCCTCCCACAAACAAACTCACTCTCTTGCTGGTAATAGCCCATCCAAAGTGACCACTGTCTTCACAATGCATATGATAATCAATGTGGGCCATTTCCTGCAGGAAATGGCCCACATTGATTATCATATGCATTGTGAAGACAGTGGTCACTTTGGATGGGCTATTACCAGCAAGAGAGTGAGTTTGTTTGTGGGAGGGCGGAGGGTGAGAAAACCTGGATTTGTGCTGGAAATGGCCCAACTTGATGATCACTTTAGATAAGCTATTACCAGCAGGAGAGTGGGGTGGGAGGAGGCATTGTTTCATGGTGTCTGTGTATAAAATGTCTTGTGCGATTTCCACAGCATGCATCCGATGAAGTGAGCTGTAGCTCACGAAAGCTCATGCTCAAATAAATTGGTTAGTCTCTAAGGTGCCACAAGTCCTCCATTATATAGGTGTGACAGGTTGTTACCCCGGAGTGCAATCTGGGAACTGTGGGAACCGCTGTGCTCCTCTAAGGTTTCAGAGTAACAGCCGTGTTAGTCTGTATTCGTAAAAAGAAAAGGAGTACTTGTGGCACCTTAGAGACTAACCAGTTTACAACCAGCCTCACCCAGGCCCTGTTATCACCTAACATGACAGCAGGTGGCGCCACTCATCCAAACTGGGTTACGTGACTGCAAACAGCAGACAGCGGCCAATTTCCCTGTTCCCCCCCTCTATAGTATAAACCCAAAATTATACCGTCTTGCACCACACAGGGATCTGTACAGTGTTAGTTCATTATTGCGCTGCTGCCCCCCCCCTCCCCCCCCATGGTGAGAGGAATATGCACACTTGTGGTAACCAAACTGAGATTTTTCCCCAGACACTTCATTTAAAGGCACACCAGTTTAGGTTAAAACATAAAACAAGTTTATTAACTACAAAAAGATAGATTTTAAGTGATAGCAAACAGATCAAAGCAGATTACCTAGCAAATACAGGTGAGTCGCATCATCCGCGCATTTAACGTACACAAATTCAACTATACACGCTCAGCAAAAAAAAAAGAAAAATAACAAGATACCTGTAAATAGTGTGGGCGATTCCGCCCACCATTCCATCAATGAGCGTATGCCCCGGAGTGAGCGTGAGATGGGAGATGTGAATCTGCTCTTCCCTCAGTCGGTGTCAGTTCCCACGTGCCTCTCATAGTGTGAGCATCTCGCCGCGTTGAGTGTGATTCTAGTGTTTAAAGATACTGTACGTATTTTTCATACAAAATGGCCCCTAAACGCAAGCCAACTACTTCATCTGGTGCTCAACTGAAGAAACAGCGATCTGTTCCAATGTTGGAGGAAAAACTGGCTGTGTTGGACTTATTGAGAGATGGTATGTCGGTCTCCAATGTGGCACATAAATATGGCCGCAATGAATCTAGCATCCGTGCCATCAAGATTCGAGAGAGAAATTTGTCAAACCATGGCATCAAGTGCTCCAATAACTGCTAAGATGACGAGCCAGGTGTGAGTTAAGACTTTAGTGAAGACTGAAAAGGCATTAAACTTATGGCTGAAAGACATGAACTGTAAACGTGTGCCTATCGATGGCAACACATTGCGAGAAAAGGCTCTTAGCCTCTATGCGTTCAAATCTCCCGCCGAAGGAGGACAGCCTTCTGATGAGAAGGAGTTCAAAGCCAGCCAAGGTTGGCTTAACAGTTTTAGGAACCACTTCAACCTCAAAAAGGTGCAGACTACTGGTGAAGCTGCATCTGCCAATGAAGAGGCAGCAAAAGCCTACCCCGAACAATTAAAGAAAATCATAGAAGAAAAGGTCTATCTTCCGGAACAAGTTTTTAATGCTGATGAGACTGGGCTCTTCTGGAAAAAAAATGCCCAACCACGCTTCCACTTCAAAATCAGAAAGACAAGCCCAATTTGCTGAAGTGTTCCAAGCAGTGAAACACTTGAATGATTTAATTTCTCAATTCGATCTCTCTATGGAACGAAGCCACAAAATTACACGTAGTATTACGGACGATTTGAGACCATATCAAGAAATGTTTGAGCAGCTCAAGAGACAACAGCGACAGTTGCTGATCACCATGTTTTTCAAGGAAAAACAACCAGCAGCAGATGAGCCTACGTAATCAACTTCTCGAGCTGAACCAGAGCCAACCACTTCGTCTACGACTCGCTCTCCATCACCCAAGCTCTCAGTCACCAACGTCTCCTGGATCAACATCAAGCCCTGATGACCCCCTGTAATTAAAAATACAGTCCTGTAAAATTATATTTTGCATATGTGCTCTTTATTATATACTGTGCATTACTGTATACAGTATACATATTACTGTAGAGGGTTGTATACACAAAACCATGTACAGTATACTTTATGGGTGATTTAAGGGATTTTCAAGGGTAATTTTGACTATACACGATTTTCGCCTTATGCGCTGACTTTAGAACTTAACCCCTGCATAAGATGTGACTCCACTGTAAACAAAACCACAAACTAAGTCTAAAATACTAGAAAGATTGGATATGAATTAGCAGTTTCTCACCCTGACTAACGATTAGGGCCCTACCAAATTCATGGCTGTGAAAAATGCATCATGGACTGTGAAATCTGGTCTTTTGTGTATTTTTACCTTATGCTATACAGATTTCATGGGGGAGACCAATGTTTCTCAAACTGGGGGTCCTAACCCAAAAGAGGGTTGTGGGGGGAGTTGCAAGATTACTGTTGGGGGGGGGGGGTTGCAGTATTGCCACCTTTACTTCTACGCTGCCTTCAGAGCTGGGTGGGTGGAGAGCCGTGGCTGTTGGCCAGGTGCCCAGCTCTGAAGGCGGTGTCTCACCAGCAGCAGCGCAGAAGTAAGGGTGGCAATCCCATACCATGCCACCCTTACTTCTGTGCTGCTGCCTTGGAGTTGGGTCTGGACCCGACAGTTACAACACCATGAAATTTCAGATTAAATATCTGAAATAATGAAATTTACAGTTTTTAAAATCTATGACCAAAATGGACTGTGAATTTGGTAGGGACCTACTGATGATACAAGCAGGCTTGCAGGTTCTCAAGGCACAAGCTGCACTTGCTTTGCAGCTTGGGATCCCCACCTCCATTCCAAGTTCTTTTCTTTCAGAGCTTTTCTTAGGTGTTGAGTTGTTGTGGGAGAGTGAAGAACAACAGATGATGTCACTCCCTGTTTTATATAGCCTTAGCATATGGTGGGAACCCGTTGTTCCATAAACAGTTCCCAGCCCAGTTTGTAGAAAAATACAGGTACTCAAAATTGAGTCCAGAGTCATGTGCTCTGGTCACATGCCTTTGCAGAGTCATAGCAGCCATAACTTACAGGCTGTCCGGAGCATTCTTAGAAAGGCTCACCAGGTGGGGGATAAGCTTCTCCTTAAAGCCTATTGTTTTTCCTAATGGCCCATCATTCTGAATAGGCCCTTCACAACCAGCTGTTTAGGCTGGAAGCATTTTGCCTAGTGGGTGTCACCCAGGTAGTCCATATTCATAACTTTAGATACAAAAATGATACATGCATACAAATAGAATAATCATATACAGCAAATCATAACTTTTCCAATGACCCCTTACATGACCCATCTTTTACAAAATGCATCATAATTATGTCATTATCATATCATAATATTACTATGACAAATATGGAGTGTAGTGTCACAATAGGAATTTACCTGGTTGGAGTCTTGGAGTCTAAAGGAAGCTCAGCCTTATATTCCTGCTCCCATAGCAATCTGAAAATCAAAACAAAAAACCAGGTTTTGCTTAATCCCTGAGAAGAGCGCTGGGATCTGTCAGATCCATGCAGACCAGCTTCTGTGTCCGTTCAAGACACAGGCACTACATCTTCTGATACAGCCTTTCTGCTCTTGGGCTCTCTCCCTGTTGCATAACTGAAGCTGGTGAGAGAAGGAGACTCACAAAACACATAGCAACATCTCATAATTTCATATACAATGAAGATACATTGTAACACTAATTTTTAACAGATTGTGACTTTTCAAATGGTATCTCACAAGGCATACTTTGTACAATACGTATAATCATATAACAGTAGTGAATATGTGGGTACAGGGGGTTACATGGGGTATATAATGTCACAGTGATGTCATGCTGGTGGTGGCTTTTGTGATCTGGACAACCTGTCCACTGGGAACTGCACTGAAAGCAACAAACTTACTTACAGTCCCATATCTTCATGAAGATACATTTGGTCATTTCCATCTGGTTGGATTGGAATTGATGACAGAGGGAGGATTAGTTTCCATTTCTGCGGCACCATTGTCTCGTATTTGGTCATTGTCTTCTCTGATGAAGCAGAAATGGAGGGATGGTTCAGTTCATTCCATCATGTGAGAAATTTGCCCATTTATGTTGGCTACTGCTAACCCTAGCCCTCCTTTAACTTTTGTTTCTGTATTCCAGCACCGCATGCGCCCTGAGATTGCCCAGCTCCTCACTCCTCACATATACCAGGAGCTGGAGAATCATCCCTCTGTCCTCAAGTATGAAAACATCAAGGTAAGTTTGCAGAAGGCACCAAGCAATTCTGTCTATGTTCCCTCTAATTTTTGACAGGCTGTGTGCACAAAAAATTTCTTCTGTGCAAATTTTTGTGCGCGCGGTGTTTCGCCATGTGCGCAGCGTTTAGGATCTGTGTGTGCGCGCACACGCGCACAGCTTAGAGGGAACAGTACTCTCAACCCCCCTTACTGGGTAGAATGATCCTCTGCTTATATCATCCAAACCAGTCACTTCTATGGGTTTGTATTCACGTATTCTGTCTCTTTGATCAAGTTTAGCTGATTAAAAATTGGTAATTTAAATAAAGAAATCAGGTGATGTAGGAGTAGTTATCTTATCTTATAAACAAGATGGATGGATGTTGTTTATATTACCTTAGTGCCTACACCGTAGTCAAGGACCTGGGCCCCATTGTGCTAGACGCTGTACAAACACAGAACAAAAAGATTGTCCCTGCCCAAAGAGCTAAGTATTTGCATGGAGAGAAAATACTGGGTACGAAAGGGCTCTTTAATCTAGCGGAGAAATGCACAACAAATACCAATGGCTGGAAGCTGAAGGTAAACAAATTCCAATTAGAAATAAGGCGCAAATTATTAACAGCGAAGGGTGATCAACCACTGGAACAAACTCCCAAGGGAAATGGTGGATTCTTCATCTCATGATGTCGTCAAGACTGGATGCCTTTCTGGAAGATGATTTAGTCAAACACATTAGTGGGGTCAATACAGAAGTTAACTGGGTAAAATTCTCTGGCCTGTGTTATGCAGGAGGTCAGACTAGGGTCCCTTCTAGCCTTAAATTCTATTAATCTGTGGATGCTAACATGGAATCCTGGTTTTGCTCTAATGGGAAAAACATGTTCAACCAGTGCAGTTAATTAAGCAGCCGTTACTGTAACTTCAGGCACTCAAAGAGCCACAGAATTGTGCCCACATCCATGAATATCCATCTTTCCTGAAGAAGCTTGTCTCTGGCTGAAATGGCCTGATTGTCCCTTAGGGAGATAGGAGCAACCCAACTAATAGGCAGTTCCTCTTTGTTCAGTGTCAGGGAATGAACATTCTACTTGCATGTTCACCTAGGGTGAATGGAAACTTTAGACAGGTCCATGGGCTACATTCTCCACCTCACTGGAGGAGGGAGCCAGGGATCAACAGGGACTCTGACACTACTAGCCCTTACTATGGAAGAGAGGAGAAACCCTTGCTTTCTCCTCTGCAATGAGTAAGGTTTGTGTCGAAGGGGCCAAGCACTGCAGTGGCTGTGTCAAAGAGAATGGGGGTTGAGAGGAAGGTAAGATCAAACAAAACACTGAAAAATAAAAGGAATGGTGTGAATTATGGGATTGAGAAAGCAAGACGAATTGAGAAAGAAAAAGATTGTCATGAAAGACAAGAATCTAAAATAGCCAGTCCTTGAAGTGCCATGAAAGGGGGAGAATAGTGTGATGGGAGAATGAAGTACATACACTTATTCAGAGTCCAATAACAAACTCTCAAACTCATACATATAAAGCTGTATTACGTGGACTACAAGTATTGCATATACGTGTTAGAGAAAAGTGTCTAAGGGTCCCATGGGGGTGGGATACTGAAAGTGTTTTTCACGCTGGCTAGTAGGTATCAAGTAAATAAACACTGTACATGGCTATTTTATCACCCATTTCTCCCACCTAACCTTAAATACACGAGTATTCGCGCTGAGTAGTGTGAATGAATGAGCCGTGATTTCTCGTTTATAGTTTGGGAACATGCCACTGGCACAAACTCCTTTTTGTAACCTAAAGAATAAATTGTAGTTGTTGGACTCTAATTAAGATAAGGAATCAAATCCTCTACATGCTGCTGGATTCCTGGAATAGTCAGTGATGTACCAGTGGGACACTGTATGGCCAACAAACTCCCAAACTCTCCCTTACTAGGTACGTTATGAGGGGTCTGACTGAGGGGTATTTGCCTTAAGTGTGCAATGACCAGGGTCCTGCACCCTGAATCCAAGTCATCTACAGAGGAACTGCTAAGTGGGTCACCGTAGGCATGAAAGAGTGGGTTGCAGTGCTGGAAGGTTAGAATGTTTTTTCCATGGTAACGTTTTTCCTTCTTTTCTTTTCAGGGGATCTTATCTAACCTTTTCTTTGTGGAGCATGACTTCCCTGAACAGGAGATCCAGGAAGGGAAAAGCCATCAGAATCCACATGAGGCCCAGTTTGTGGTGGAGCTGTGCAAATACTTCTTGTGTCAGGACTACTTGCCCTCCCAGATCACCATCCTCACCACCTACACTGGGCAGCTCTTCTGCCTGCGCAAACTCATGCCTGCCAAGATCTTCACAGGTGTGAAGGTTCATGTGGTGGATAAGTATCAGGGTGAGGAGAATGACATTATCTTGCTGTCACTTGTGCGGAGTAATAAGGAAGAGAGAGCTGGGTTCCTGCAGATTTCTAACCGGATCTGCGTAGCATTATCCAGAGCTAAGAAAGGGCTGTACTGTATTGGGAATATGGGAATGCTTGGCAAGGTGCCTCTCTGGAGCAAGATCATTCACACCCTGCGGGAGAAGGGTCATATTGGTCGCTCACTGATGCTCTGCTGTCAGAACCATCCTGACACTAAGACTCTGGTGTCCAAGGGAGCAGACTTCTGCAGAGTTCCTGAAGGGGGCTGTAGTCGCCCCTGTGAATTCAGGCTGAATTGTGGACACGTCTGCACTCGAGCATGTCACCCCTATGACTTAGAGCACAAAGAGTTTCAGTGTATGAAGCCCTGTCAAAAGGTGCTCTGCAAAGATGGCCATCGTTGCCCCCAGTTGTGCTTTGAGCGCTGTGGACAGTGCATGGTGAAAGTGCTGAAAACCATCCCAAAGTGTGGCCACCAGCAGATGGTCCCTTGTTCCACTCCTGAGAGTGAGTTTTGCTGTCAAGAGCCTTGTCAGAAATATCTGAAATGTGGGCACAGATGTAGCATGTCCTGTGGGCAGGAATGCAGTGTTCAGTGTCTTGAGATGGTTATGGTCACACTGAAATGTGGCCACAACCAGCAGGTGAAGTGCTGGATCACAGTGGAGATGAAACATGGGATGCCTGTGAAATGCAAAACCAAATGCCCTATCCCACTGGATTGTGGCCATGCTTGCCCAGGTTCCTGCCATACCTGCTTTGAAGGGCGATTTCATGAGCACTGCAAGAGCCCATGTAAGCGCTTCCTGATCTGCTCCCACAAGTGTCAGCAGCCTTGCACCAGGGAATGCCCTCCATGCCAGCAAGCCTGTCAGAACCACTGCATCCACAGTCGGTGCAAAAAGAAATGTGGAGAGATGTGTATCCCATGCATGGAGCCATGTGAGTGGCGGTGTCAGCACTACCAGTGTACCAAGCTTTGCTCTGAACCATGCAACAGGCCCCGTTGCGATGTACCATGCACTAAGCTACTGCGCTGTGGTCATACTTGCATTGGGTTGTGTGGGGAACCTTGCCCAAAAAAGTGTCGTGTGTGTCATCAGGATGAAATCACTCAGATCTTTTTTGGCTTTGAGGATGAGCCAGATGCTCGCTTTGTGGAGCTGGAGGATTGTGGCCACATCTTTGAGGTCCAAGGCTTCGACTATTACATGGATGAAGATGAAAATATTATCAAGCTGAAGGTCTGCCCCAGCTGCCAGACAGCCATCAGGAAGAACTTGAGGTATGGCACCATTGTGAAAAGGCGGCTGGAAGAGATAGAGAAAGTGAAGGAGAGAATCCAAGGTCCAGTAAGTGAAATTGAAACTAGCAGGCATAGACTGCAGGGTGTGTTGGAAGGGAAGGCGGTTCTGCGAAGAAATCTGTCCCTTAAATATCTCATGCTGGAAGAGAAGCTGATACATCCTGATCTCTCCACAAAGAGTATTGGTCTTCTTGAGAACCTGATTGGCTTCTATGGACGCCTGGGTGAGCTGATGAGCTCCCTGAACAAGCTTGATGTGAGCGAGAAGGAAGGACTGAGGCGGCGACTGGCTGAAATTCAGGAGTGGTTGGACAAGCCCCGACTAAGCTTCACTGGCCAGGAGCTCTCCGACCTCCAGAGTGAGATTCAGAGGCTTACATACCTGGTGAGTCTCCTGGCCAGATGCAAAACAGCAACTGCAAAGATGAATACTTCTATCTCGAGAGAAATTGCCACTCTGCGGCAGATCCTGGAGGGAACGAAGAAGTTCACCCAAGAGGACGAAAAGGTGGTGAAGATGAAAATGGAAGAACTAAAGACAGCTCTGCCAGAGTCTGGGTTGGGAATCTCTGAGGAGGAGCGAGTGCAGATTGTTAGTGCCTTTGGTTATCCACAAGGTCACTGGTTCAAGTGCCCCAATGGCCACATTTATGTGATTGGTGACTGTGGTGGGGCAATGGAGAGAAGCAAGTGCCCAGAGTGTAAGGCAGTTATTGGAGGTGAAGATCACACTCTAGAACACAGCAACCGTCTGGCCCCTGAAATGGATGGGGCAACTCATGCAGCCTGGTCAGAAACTGCAAATAACATGCTGAACTTTGAGGACCTTCGCAGGCTGATATAGAAGAGCCCATCTCCCTCAGAAGAAGACCTGTTAACCCCATTAATGCCCTTCCCCACTGCCAAGCTGCATAGCGTGTGGAGTAGCCAGATGGTGCTCGCTGGCTCTGCTTGGCAAATTGGGTTTCTTGTGATTAACACTTGCTGGTGTTCGTTGCTAGAACTAGTCCCATTTCCTATTGGCACTTTATCTGTGGAATCAAGCAACTGAATGAAGTAGAAACAGAAAAAAATTCGCCTGCTTTAGCCTGAAGTATGCATGGGGCCTCATGCAATTCCAGGGCTGGCAGGCACCAGTCTGTGGTGGCATCAGCCCCTGCAGTAGCTCTGGCTACTGCTCATTGCACTGATCGTTTAACCCGAAATCTTTTATAGCCTAATAAATTTTATTCATAGTCCTATAAATGATATATTTACTTTGTTGGGTTCTTCCCCTACCCACCCTCTGGGCTGCTGTCTGTCCCCCACCCTAAGGGCTGGGCTCTGTGTCCCCCTTAGCGCTGCTGTCTCCCATTATCTTCCCCGTGCTGGGCCCTGTGTGTCTTGCCCAGCCCAGTGCTGCACTGCCAGCTGCGCCCGCAAGCCGCTCTGTAGAGGCGGCTGCTGGGAGGGAGAGGGAGATGTCTCCACAATGGCCCCTGGCTTGTTCCTGGTGTTGGACGTCCCTTGGCTCGCAGGGGCCAGGGCATTCTAAGAAAACAGCCAGCGTGTCCCTCTCTCAGGCTGGGGTGCGGAGGAGGGGCGAGACCAGGTCCACAGACCTTCAGCTAGGCCCCGCTGCCCCAGTGCCTCCTTGCAGGGACCAGCAAGTCTTGCCTAATGGGTCCAGTGCTGGCCCTGGCGCAAGGTGTTTCACTCTAAGGGGTCCGCTCCCCCAGGCTCACGATGGACCCATCCCCCCCCGCCCCGGGGAGCGTGACCCCCATGACCTCCCACTTCACTATGGGCTGTGCGGAAACAAAGCGCGTGGAGGACGAGTCGGTACTCCCCTTCCCGGGATCTCGGTGCCCTGAATCCCGTCCCTCATTGGCCGGAACGTGGAGCGTTGGTCTCTCCCCATTGGCCCTGGGGACTGTCAGTCTCCTCCAGATCCTTTCTTTGGTTAGCGGGATTGTGCAAGCAGGAGCCAATCAGGCTCTCGGGCAGGAAATTAGAAGACGTAGCCCCGCCTTTGGAAGCCCCTTAAAGCAGGAGACCCAAACCAGGAGCAACAAGCAAGTCCAAGAAATCACAGGCTTGGCAGGCGCGGAAACGGCTCAAACACCTCTCGAATTGGTTCCGGGTGAGAGCGGAAGTCGTTCCGGTGCCACACTGATCGGGGTCCGTGCGAGGCCGGAACTGAATGGGGTGCGGGCTCGAGCGCCTTTAACCGCCGCCTGCTTCCGTTCTCGCTCCATTTTTGCCAACTTTTGCGCCCTCGGGTTCCGTCCCCGTGCGGCCCTTTTAACGCTGCGCCGCGCGCCCCTGGGAGCGGCCGGCGAGTGAGGTCGGCGCCTTCCGGCGCGGCTCGTGAGCATGCGCAGATCGCTCGAGCGGGCGCCGCGGGGAGTGCGTGCGACGGAGCGGATGGAGCGCGAGCCTGGGGCTGCGGGGCCGGCGCCGCTGCGGCACCTCCGCGAAGCGCTGCGGACGGCGCTGGCCCGGATCCGAGGTGCGGCCGCGCTCAGGGGCGGCGGGCGGGGAGCCTCTGGGCCGGGCCTGGCGGCGCCGGGGGACCCGCGGCGCGGCGCGGCGGGGCGGGGCGGGGCGCCGTGGTCCGGGAGGCCGGCGGGCGGGCGGGGCGGCGCGGCCCCTTCTGAGCTGCTGCGCTGGTGTCTTTGCAGAAGGGGAGTCGCGGGAGAGCAGCGAGACCTTCGAGCAGCAGCGCTTCTGGGACACGCTAGGTAAGGGCCCGCCTGGGCGGGCTGGCGCCGAGGGGAGGGCTCTGTAGCGGGCACAGATGCCAGGGGCTGGGCTCGAACCTGGAGCTCTGGAACCAAATGCAGAGCGTCGAGTTCTGCGCTGTATTCGTTGCTTGCTGAACGATATTTTCCCCATTATACAGTCTGGTCTCATAACTCACTATTTTCACAGTCTTCATTCGTTTGCTGGGTAGGTCATTTTCCTCCTTACTAGGAAATATATTATTTTCTTAACTAACGTTAAACTAACTTTAATTCTTCAATTTCATAAGTATCCTTACAAACATTTTAGAGTTTCTTGCCCCTTCCTGTCAAGCAGCTGGTCCCGCTGGAGACATGACATTGGGCTAGATGGACCTTCGTCTGATCAGTTCAACAGTTTGTGTTCCTCTGAATTGCTGCCATCTCTTTCCTTAAGCTGAGTTTCCTAACTGGGAACTGATGTCGGCTTTATCTAACAGATGGGGCAGATGGAGGAAAAGGGGCTGGTATTGCCCCCTTTGACTGAGACAGTGCCTAATGTCCTGACTCCATTGAATTGTTCCTTAGGTCAGACGTTCAAAGCGACATCCCAGGAAGCTACGAAGTTGAGTCTGGCATTCTCGCGGCCTCCGCTGCCTTCTGCAGAGGTGAGTGCATGCCCCACGTCAAGGAAAATCTCAAGGTTTCTCCCACATTGCAATCCCTTTCTGCGTCTTGCTCCCTTGAACTAGGACAAAGTTAGTTTGGGTTAAAAAATAAAACAAATGGTTCTTCTCATTGACGTTTGTGGGATGTAACTGCACCCTTTTGCTCTTCTTTAGAATGGCACATGGCTTCCCAGTCTTGTTGCATAGAGAATTGTCAGAGCTGAGGGAACAGCTCATTGGCTGTGGAAGGTTTCAACCCAAGTGGTTATGGGAAAAGAGCCACATAGTTCAAGATAATAGTACGAGCTCTTCTTCTCCCCCCCCCACCCCCCCAGATTGACAGTACCAGTTTACCAATATGCGAATGCCTTGGGGTGGAGAGAATGGTATCTGATGCGTAGAGCATGGTGTGGCATTAGACAGCTGAGCACCAGACACGGCCTTACTCTGTTGTTACGTTTCAAAATAATTCTAAGTGTGTTGGACTGTGGTCCTTCACCTTCTTCCCACGTTACCCCCAGCTGGCTTTTTGCCACTCCTCTCCACTTGACAGAGTCCCTAGCTGAGAACAACAGTGTGTAAGAAAGTGATCTGCCTTCAGATGGAGCTGGTGCATTTTAATGGGATTGCAGTGTCACCCCTTTCATTCCTGATTCTTTTTGTCCACTGTTCTCAGGACTGTCAGAAGCTGAGTGAAGGTGTCCAGAATGCTGTCCTAGCAGCTGCCACAGTGTATTACTGGCTTCCCAAGGGCCAAGGTGAGGCAGCGAGAGCAGGTTTGTGCCAATTCTCCTTCCCCTCAGAAGGGGTGGGTGTGTGAGTGAGAGAGAGTAGGAGCACCTACCTGTTTGACCTTGTCTGTGTTTGGAGAGGGGCTGGCTTTCACCGTGATAGTGTCAGGCTGCATCATTCCTTGCTCAATCTCATCTAGGTACCACTCTGCGGAAGATGGTGCGAGATGCCACTGCCGAGGTAGTGGAAGGAATGATCCAGCTCACAGACGTGATTCTCAGTACTCCACTGCAGAGGTAATACTGATCGAGCAGTACCCCCATTAAATGCTGATAGGTTAAGTAGATGGGGAAAGAAAATGAAAGCCCTGTGCATGCCTTGTCATCCCAAAACAGAAACCAACTGTAAATACGACCCCCTGCACAGAGGGTTGAATGTAGCTCTGCATGTGGCAGGGAGGGGAGGCCTGGGAGAGGTAGGACTCTTGTGAAGGAGGTGGGGGGAATATTTGTGTTGCTGGGTAACTTGTGCAATTTGGAGTAGGTTGTTCTCAGCACAGATTCTTGGCCTGATTCTTGGAGCTCCATATTTCCTGCCTCTTGCTAAGTGCAGGGTATCCCCTTGTCAATGTTTATAGGTCCCAGCATCCTGAGGGACTCTCTCTTCTTTTTCAGTTTGTCTCAGGAGCAGCTTATATCAACTGGTAGCATATGGGAGGCATGTGAGCAGATTTCCCATCTGCCACAAGGTGAGCGACATGGATGCAAGGAGTGCAGAGCTCTGCACTCCCAACCGGAGTGGGGGATATGGGCTTCAGAAATCGACAGTCCCTGAACCTACTAAAGGGGAACACTGCAGCTGGTATCTTGGAGCCTAGCTCCTACAGCAGAAATGATGCCATTCCTAGAGCCATTACATGCTCAGGAGCCAGGTGGGGTCACCTGCATGGTGACCCTGGAGTTCTGTGGCGGTGACTGATCCAGTGACCTAGAGGAGTATGGTGGATGCTGGGTAGCTGGTAACATCCGTACAGTCGCCTTTCATCCTTCTCTCTTTGACTTCTGTGTGCAGATAACCATGCAGCAGTCCTGTCAGCCATGGCCGCCTATCTGGGTGTGGTCAGGGATGCGGTGGAGGAGATGGAGCAGGTGAGGAAGTCCCTTTATTTTTGCTGGGGACGGAGCCAACTGTTGGGGGGGTGGGGGGTCCTGCAGTGATGCTGTAATGAAACAGAACTGTGGTTTTCTACTGTGATGAATTGGGAATTCTCTGAAATATTTTTATGACTGATATGCATGGCAATGACTTTCTTGGTTATTGATTGTTACCCAGTGTGACAAAGGGTTAAACTGCTCCTGAAGCAAAGTAGATGTGTGTATCACCTAAGTGTCTGGCGTGGTATGACTAGGTTTTAAAGACTGGCTGTAACAGACCCATATCAGTGGAGGGTCTGGAAGGATAATGGGAACCCCAAGGGCTGAACAATTGACACCTATCTATGGGAAACCCCACCAGCGGTAATATGTAAACTCAGCATGGTTTGCAGGAGGAAGACAGAAGTGACAGGAGACTAGGATAAGAACTTGCTTGTGAGGGGTATAAGACCTCTCATCTGGGACTCGCACAAAGAGAGAGAGAGAAAAAGGAAACCAAGATGGTTCCTATAGAGAGCTTTGTCCAGTGTGGACTGTGTTCACTTTTGCTGCTTTATGTAATCTAAGGACTTCCTGATGCTGTGTTTCAATTGACTAAAAGCCGTACTGTGTCTTGAAAAGGTTGTCTGGTGTCACTGCAAATACTTGCATAGTGCATGGATCTTTGAAGGGGATAAAAAGTCTTTGGACAGGAGTCTGTTGCAGTGGAACTTGCTGGGCAGAGCTCACATTGTGAAACTGGAAGTTGGAGCCCAGAGGCTCAGTCTCAGGAGTGTTGAGGCTGTGTGGCCTACCCCTAAGGGTCTGGCATTCTGAAGGAATACCTATAAGGGACTGTTTAAAAACTGGGGCGTAGCACAGATCCTGTAAATCCGTGATATTTATCCAGGTTGTCATAGCTCCTATATCTTGATTCTGACCCAAAACAGCGTCATGCAATGCGTGGATCTTGTTGAGTGTCCAAACCTCAGCCTAGTTCCACTACTTAATATGTGGCTTCTGTGAAGCCAGTTCCTTATTTTGTCTTTGCATGGCTTAGTTTGCTGGTGTAGGGTTGGAGCGGGGACTGCCTGCTAGGCTGTTGCTGATCAGTGGCCTGGTGTGCCTGAGGGGTTGATTTTTAAGCTAATTCCCAAAGGAGAAAAGGTCTCAGGTGTCCAACTCCAATCCTGAAGACATTGCCCTGCAAACTACTTAAGCAGGCTCTAGCTAGTACTCGCCTCTTTCCTCAGGGGCACTATGGGGACAGGTGGTGGGCTCTTGCTTTCCAATATATGTGTTCTCAGGCTCAGAGGGAAGATCAGGACCCCTACAGTGACATCATGGAGGATGAGGAGTTGGGCTCTCGGGGCAATAGGGACACGTACTGGTCTGAGGCTGACCGGAAGCTACTTAGTCCCTGCATGGGGCTGATGAAGGCCTCCAAAGCCTGCCTGAAGAAGCTCTTGGGTGCAGTGAAGCTTCATGGCAAAGCAGACACCCCAGAACAAGTGGCTCAGCTAGATGATCTTGCAGACATCACCAATGAGATCAGCCCGAGGTGAGTCAGTCTCTTTCCCCTTTCAATGTTACCTGTGCTAGGGCAGTCCTTGTAGGCCGGCTAGGTCAGGGAACTGCATTATGCAAGGGTTTCCCTCTGCACTCATGATGGGAGTGGGGCCTTTGTGAGAGTGGGGCCCTGGAATAGTCTGTAAGAGAGTTGCTGTGACTAGGCCAGGGATAGTTGTGATGGGGGATGGGTGGTCACGAGGATTGGGACAGAAAAGAGACGTATTTGTTAGATACAGCTGATGTTGGTTTCCTGCTGAGCTGTTCAGAGCCTGACTCGCTCCCACAGTTAACGTGTTTGGTGGGAGGCATAGCCTTTGCCCATCCATTGGTTGGGCTGACTGCTCAGCTCCCTCTCTTATACTGAAACCTCTGTCTTGTGCCCTAGTGTTGATGAGCTGGCACTAAGCATGTATCCGCCCATGAACCAGCTGTCTGTGCGACTCAATGTAAGTACCTACCACTCCCCAGCTCATGAGCAAAGGGCATCAGCCTGGTTCCTGCAGGGAACAGAGAAAATAAAAGTGGGAGCTAGTGTTTCTAAGGGCAGTTGGTAATCGGCCCCGGCCCAGTGGCAAGTTGTTGAGTTTGAAGACTGCCTGTTTTTTGTTGGGTCACGCCCACTTGGCTTCCAGAGTAAGCTTCTCCGTGCGGTTCTCTTCCTTCTCTCGCAGGGTCTTGAGCCCACCAGGAAGAAGAGAGTACATGGAGAGGGTACATGGTCTGTGCTGATACAGTACAGACCTGTTTACGCACAAATCTGCTTAACGCACGGTAGCGCCATGCTTCCCAGTGCTACCTATTTAACACGTGAGTCTCGTTAACACGCAGAACCCGATATGTAGCACTACAGATTTGCTCACTAACTCACTGACATAAAAATCGACAGGAAGTGCGGAGTGGAAACATATTGTATGTCTTTACCGATATTGGTAAAGACGTATCACGCACGCTTAGTCATTGTCACGCTAGAGAGATATAATATATATATAGTAGTTATATACATACACACTACATTAGAAAATTTTAACCGTAGGCCTAATATAATAGCAGAGAGAAAGCGTCAGCGTTCCTACACTGTAGAAGAAAAGCTAGCTGCAACAGATCGAGTAAATAGCGGAGAAACCCAGGCCAAGGTTTCAAAAGCTATTGGGATGGCCGAATCTACTCCGAGGATGGCTAAAAAAAGAATCTAAACTGAACGGCTTTGTACAACATATCGATTCTGCCGCGGGGCTAAGGCGAAAACGTGTGCGATGTTCAGCAAAACCCACAGTAGACACAGCCGTGTGCACAGGGTTTGCTCAGGAAAGGCTGAAAGGAACGCCACTCAGTGGGCCGAATCTTCAAGCCCAAGCAAAAAAATTTGGAAATTTAACGGGGGATGAATCATTCCAAGCCAGCAAGCAGTATATAAGTTGTTTTAAAAAGCATCATGGCATAGCGCAGGTATTGATTTCTGGAGAGAGCTGATCAGCCGATGAATTAGCTGCGAACACGTTTCCTACCAAGTTAAAATCTGTTTTACAAAATGAAGACTACCACGACGAACAACTTTATAATTGTGATGAAACAGCTTTATTTGCAAAACTGCTACCAGATAAGACTTTAGCCTTTAATTACGAGACAGAAAACAGCTGGATTTAAAAAGATAAGATCATGTGACTTTTTTTTTTTGTAGTAATAAGACAGGCAGCCATAAGCTTGCCCCTCTTCTAGTTGGCCGCGTTCATAACTCTCGCTGCTTTAATCACCTCAGTAGAGCCAAACTGCCAGTAATATATGCTAACAGCGAAAATGCTTGGATGATGAGACTCATTTTCGACGACTGGTTCCACAACAGCTTTGTGCCAGCTGTTCGTAGGCATCTGCAGTCGAAGAAACTCGAAGCCAAAGCACTTTTGCTACTTGACAGTTGTCTAGCCCATCCTCCGGCCAAATCACTGGTATCGAGTGATGGAAAAATTCGAGTGCTATACCTACCATTCGACACAACTTCAAAAATTCAATCTTTAGACCAGGGCATTATTCAGTATTTTTAAAAACAATTATTGACGGGAGCTGATTTCGGCGATCGTGTCATGCACGTTTTCAGGCATTTCTGAATTCCTGAAACAGTTAAACATGAAGGAAATTATTTATTTAGTTAAACTTGGGACGGAGTAAAACAAAAGTCCATTGAAAATTGCTGGATGAAGGCTCTTGGTGATGCCTTTTCTGTCAAAGACGGCTCAGACTTGGAAAACTCCAGCAGTGGCACTGATTCAGAGCCAGACTCTGAAGGATTTTCGGAAGACAATGTCCTACAAACACGCACGCAGACAAAAGAGGATAAAGGTAAACTTCTCTTTCAAATGACAAGATTTTAGTTTGGATACGTCACTGGAAATCATTACCGAATGGCTGGAGATGGATGAAGATTGCCCGACTTCAGAACTTCTGTCTGAGGAAGAAATATTAACAGGCTGCGAGGCTATGTCGGACCGCGAAAGTGATGGCGAGGATGTCGTTGAAAAGGTCAGTTTTGCCCACAGAAGCCCTTAGTGCTGTTGTAAGATTTATGGAGGAGCAAAATGCGGAAAATATCAAAATCATTCATCTGTGGCGAATGACAGACTTCATAAGAAGCAGAAAATAACGGCTTTTTTTTCTAAGTGAATCATAGACACTTTTTTCAGCATGGCTCTCTTAACCCGCGGTCTGTTAACACGCGGTCGTGACAGCTTGACTCCTGACATCCATGTGTAAACGGGTCTGTACTGTACTGCCATCTTGTCATAGCTGTGTGACCCCTAGAGGTGTCTGGGTGCCACTGCCCAAGGGAGCAGAGACCCAGAGCTGCCTCTGTGGTCGGGAATAGCTCCTCCTCCATGGCAGCACTAGGCTGGGGGTAGCTCCCCACAACAGCTTTAGGTGGTCACCTCGCTTGCTGGGTATAGAGTTCTCTTCCTCCCCCCGGCTATGCTAGGATGCCTCCTATGATAGAGGATTCCTGCATGTGTCCTCGACTCCCCACAGCAGTGCTGGGACCGTGCTTGCCACATTGGCTCAATCGTTTTCCCTTTTTGCTTCCTTTTAGGCTGCCAAACTGGCCTCTGTATTAAAGAAAGTCCTAGAAATTACAAAGTGAGTATGGCCTGTGGGCCTTCCTGAGCTCAGAGTGTTTCTGGAGGGGAGGGGGCGAGAGGTTGCCCTCTTGATGTTAGAGAAGCTGTGCCAGACGTGACCAGCCTGGTCTCCTCAGAAGGCTTGTGGAGAGCCAATGTGAACCTTTGGGAATTACCCTGATTGCCCCAAAGGGAGTGATGGCTGTGGGGAGAGAGGATATGGGGGTTTCATAGAGTCGAGGACCAGAAGGGGCCATTGTGATCATCTAGTTTGATGTCCTGTGTAACACTGGCCAGAGACCTGCCCCACGATAATTCCTTTTGAACTAGACCATATCCTTAAAACAAAAATCAACCGGGATGGAGACTCCACCACAGCCCTGGATAAATTGTTCCAATGGTTAATTATCCCCACTGTTAAAAACTTACACCATATTTCAAGACTGAGTTTGTCTGGCTTCAACATCCAACCATTGGCTCATGTTATACCTTTACTAGACTGAAGAGCCCCTTATTAAATATTTGCTCCCCATGTAGGTGCTTATAGACTAATCAAGTCACCCGTTTACCTTCTGTTTGGTAAACTAAAAACACTCAAGGAGCTCAGTCAGTATGAGGCACGTTTTCTAATCCTTTAGTCATTTTCTTGGCTTTTCTCTGAACCTTGCCCAATTTATCAACATCCTTCTTGAACTGTGGATACAAAGGGTGGCAGAGACCCCTCCCTGTAGGGGGTGGGGATGCAGGGCACTGGATGGGCAGGTGGTTACAGAAATTGCTGGGAATTAGTGAGGAGTGGACATGGCGAGGGTAGAGATGACAGATTTGTCTCCCTTACTTTCTCCTGCCGCCACACACACACAGACCAGCATGCAGCAAAGAATCATAGAACTGGAAGGGACCTCGAGAGGTCATCTAGTCCAGTCCCTGCACTCATGGCAGGACTAAGTGTTATCTAGACCATCCCTGGCAGGTGTTTGTCTAACCTGCTCTTAAAAATCTCCAATGATAGAGATTCCACAACCTCTCTAAGCAATTTATTCTAGTGCTTAACCACCCTGATAGTTAGGAAGTTTTTCCTAATGTCCAACCTAAACCTGCCAGACTGGTGAGGCAAAGGGTGGTTGTGTATCTAGGGTGTTGTCCAGAGACCACTCCCTGCTGGGGGTAGGCAGGAGGTACAGATAACTCCCGCCCTGACAAGGGTACTCTGAGGCTGCAGAGACCTTTCCTTTATAACCCTGTAGTAGTCTAGCTCTTTGTGACATGGTCCTGTGGTAATTGGCACTCTGTAGTTTGGAGGTACCTAAATATACAGTACCTCAGTCATTCTAATGCCTCTCCCTTTCCTGCAGGGCAAGCCATGTGTGTCCCCCATCGGAGGAAGGCTGGGTTCAGTTTCTCACTGGTGCAGTAGATCACAACATGGACAAAATTAAGGACTTCACACAGAGTGAACTTTAATGCTTCTGCAGTTGGGGTCTCTAACAGCTGCCTTTCTGGTGCGTCTGGTCATTCCCTGAACACGGGGAGAATGATGGGGTTGACGTTTGAGGGAAGAGCTTTTCCAATCTGGAAGAACTTTGCAAATGCAAAGTGTGACTTGCTGGTCTCCTCTGGCAACTGCCACCCTTGATTTGTTTCCTGGGACAATGAGAAGCTGCATCTTGTTGTTGTGAATATGCCTTGTCCCCTTTGACTTGGCTCTAGGGCTGCCCTATAGGGCAGAAAGGGCAATAAAATGTCACTAGGTTCACATGGTGGCTTTGTTTTGTGGAGGGGGAAGGGTTTTGCTACCTTCATGAGGCTGGACTGGACCCATGAAGGGTACACTTTCTCCTGGCAGCCTGAGAATGTATGGAGTGATGCCCTCACTTCCCTCTGAATTATGGGAAAGAAATAAAGGAATTTGCTCCCTTCCAGTGAGGATGCAGTGGAAACTCTTATCTGCTAGTTCAACAACTCTGTGGGCACCAGAGTGCAGTTCTAGGGAGATGCAGCATCTTCCCCTTAAAATGCCAGGCTGATACTCTTTTCTCCTTGATAGCTGAGGCACCCTGATGCCACGGGGATGGGCATAGTATAGTGAGAAATCAGTGCCTAGTTGGGATGGTTTTGCCTGGACTCAGGGGATGTTGGGCTAGGTGGGCATTAGGCTGAGAATGTAATAAGACAACATTTAACATGGCTTAAATGTGACTTTAATTAGAGTGAATGTTGCTGACTCCTGTGCAGCTCCACCATCCAGCATAAACTCCCCTCCCTGGAGAGAACCCACCTTGGGACCAGGGCTCAGGATAGTAGCACCTGCTGTACGCTGGGATCTAGCAGCCACAGTGCTGATGCTTCTGTAGCCCTTCAGATTCTGACTGCAGTCAAGATGCACGGTGAGTCTTCTGGGCCCTGTCTGGGTGGGGTGAAGGGATGGTAAGCGCAGCATGCTGCCGGGCTGTACAGAGCCCAGTCTGCTACGCAAGAGAAGGCAATGCAATTATTTGCTTTGTTCATAGTTCTCAGGGGCTGGAGATGCATCTGACAGGCACCAAATATGGAGTCAGAAGAAAGGGTCAAAGGTCTGATACCGTAGCATTGGGGAAGTACTGGGGGAAGCTAAGGCAAAGGGAGTGAAAACTCTCAAAGGATGTACCTGTAACCTGTCCCCCACTCCTTGGGATCCCCCATTCATATTTGGGGATTATCTGCAAAGCCAGCGATAGATGTTTAGTAAAAACCTTCTGGAAAAAGAGCAAGAGGAGAATGACTGCACCTCATGCTCTAGGAGGGTCCTATGGTTTTCTGAGCTGCCTGGGGCTGTGTGAAGACCTCTTACAAGAGCAAATCAGCCCAATAAAGACATGGACACTTATAAAGCGCTCAGCCATGTTTTGCTTTCTTCCTCTGTATCCCTCTCCTTCGGTTGAACTTGGGATGAAACTGGTTACAGGGGCCCCTGAAGAGCTGGAAAATCTGGCAGCTGGGCCAAGGGAACTGCCACCAATAGAGCTAAGACCACTGTGTCTCGTACATGTGGGTATGTAGTTAAACTACACCCCAATGAGTGTAGCACTGTGTGAGACAACTTAATACCCAGCCATGTGGGGGAGAGAGCCTCTTGCACTTCAAGGGATGAGAGCTTTCTGCAAACGAAGGAAGTAGGTAGTCTCTTACCCCAGCAGAGAAGCAGGGGGGATTTGCTATACTGCTGGGCATTGCTCTCTCGCATACGCGCACACACACACGCCTCTGAGCGATGGCTTGAAATGTCCCTGTCAGCATTACTTACAAGCCTTGGCTGAACAAACAGTTAACTCAGTTGACCAAGCAGCTGGAACTTGCTCCCTGTCCCATGCTGAAAAACAGCTCCTTCCCGTTCCTCAGGGAGAACATGCACAGCTTAATGCAGTAAATATCTCCTCCATGTTTTGTTGATGTGTATCTGTTTCATCTCCATGCCCCCGGTGATGCTTTAGTGTTACCATTATGTGGTTCCTCTTCCACTGCTCTGTCAGCGGGCTGAGGCTTTTCCCAAATGCCATGTGTGGAGTTTGTCTTTCTGTATTAAACATTTGTTGCAATTTTTCTTCCTTGGTTTTTCTCTTTCCTGTGATATTAGTGGAATCCAAGGCATCAATTCTTAGTAAAAAAACAGATGATGGACTTTCAGCTATAGTGGCTTCTGCTGGTCTTCCCCACCCTGCTTTGCGAGTAATGCCAGCCTTGTAGCCTCTTCACCCTTGGGGGCTATAAAGAAATAATAAATGCAGCCTGTCTTCAGTGCAGTTGGCTCTAGCTCTGGGTCATGCCTATTGCAGAATAAGTTGCTCGGCTCAGGGAGAGTCAGTTTGCCCTTAGCCATACCTCCTGTCTCTATAAATGAGCCCTGTCTGTGACTGCCATCACACACTCCACCAGGGGGCTAGGAGGCTGATCTGTGCTATGGTTGGCTGGTAATGCACTGCACTCTGGGAGCGGTGAAGAGAAGTAAGTGTTCTGGAGGTAAGAAAGAATAACTGAGAAGCTTCTAGGGGTTGAGGAGGTTAGAACAGGCTATCTGGGAGCCACTGGTGGCTGTCCATCTTCTAAGGTGAGCCTCTTGACCTCTCACTTCTGCCAATCTGCACCGCCTGCTTGTGAGCTCCTATTGTATCCCTTGTGCTCTAGACTGGAGTGCAGGGTTTATGATGTGCTTTAGGGATCTCTGAAGTCCTGTGCCGTTGATTCTAAGGCCAGAAAGAACCATTGTGGTTGTCCGGTCCAACAAGTGAGCTGGGACAGTTTGGGGGCGGCGGGGGAGGAGGGGCTGTACGTGGCAATGCAGCCTAGCCTGTTATCTCCCAACCCACACCCGATGGTCTATTAGTTTAGTTCCATAGTGGAAAAGATCATCTCTGAGCCACTCAGCCCAACAAAACTTGTCCTGCTTGTGGCTATAGAGGTCACTGTGTTCTCACTGCTGCAGTAACAAAGTGACTGATCCCTCTTTTTACTTCAGTAGTGACCTGGGCTTTGCAAATGCTGATCTCCTCCCGTCCAAAGTACGTACTGGGGGAGGCTTCGTCCTTCAGCATGCTGTCAGCCTCAGCAGATGACCTTCTCCCGGTGCCCTCTTGGACTGTGCATCAGGCACCCAGGCTGGAACAAATGGTGATGAGTTCAGTCTAGTCTCAGCCTGGATAATTCTGCTGGGATTGTAGTGCTCAAGACTACCCGTGCCCCATCTTTTTAATAGCTACATAGTCCCAGCTAGGCTTTGAATTTGCACCCCAGTAATAGGGATAGGGTCCCCATGTGGCCCCCACTAACAGTAAATCAAGTTGGCGACACTTGGTTATTCGGTCAACTCTTCACACATTTGGAAACTAAACATACTTCTCTCCAAGTGGAAGGTAGGGGCTGGAAGTGGTTTTCTGGAGCTGGAGTGTCTGTGCCTGTCGGGTCAGACTGCATTGTGGTTGCATGTGGTACAGACTTTACCTTGGTTATCTTTGAGAAGGAAATGAAGCTTCTCCTTCCAGAGCTGGGTAATGGCCATGCCTCTGTACTGCAGGGACAGGGACCTCAGCAGCAGATGCACAGCCTTCTTTCCACCAGTCCTGTTAGACACTTCCACAGACAGGTGGACATCCTATCCCAGCAGCAGGGAACTCTGACATTGGATGCAGGCAAAGAGTAGAGGAGCTGGTTCTTCAAGGGCAGGAGGAACAGTGCAAGGAGCAGTCTTGCTGGTGCTGGCAGTCCCAAGTTCTCTCATTTTCTGAAGGCGCTCTCAAGCATCTCTTTCCTGAGAACCTGCTACACAAGATGAACTCAGTCTCTTACTGTCCTCCTTTTCTCTTTAATAGTGTAATCAGGCAGATGGAGCAGGACCACAGTGGAATGATTCCAGCAGAGCTTGACTGTTGTCTCTCAGTTCTCTCATGTTATTAGAAAGCAGCCTTTGAAGGCACCAATTCAACAATCCTATGTGATGAAGTGGACAGGAAGGGGAGGAAAGATGTGAGTGCATCTCAATTATAGTACCAGGATGCAGGTCTCTGAAGTGACTGGATATTGTAACTCTTTCAGTTGCTCCTATTAACAGAGCCTTCAAGGTCCTGTCTCACTGTGCCCTAGTCTATGTCTCAGAACTAAACTCTTATTGTGTCCACCAGGCACCTCTCTGTCACCCATGCTGGTCTCAGTTCGCTTCCTCGTTCCATGCAGCAAAAGCGAGGAGTGGAGAGGACAGAAATAAAGCCCAGGGAAGAGAACAGAGATGGGGAGAGGAGCTAGAACATAGGGTGGGGGACACAAACCCCGAGCAGCCTGTACAGATCAGAGTCAGAGTGTGGGGGGGAGGGTATCCTGGCTTTTGTTAGTAAATGGTCACCTTATTCCAACAGTATTCTACCCCTGCCTTGCAAGCCTGGGATAAGGGAGAGCATCATCCCTGGGAGCCCATCCACATCTGGAGAGAAGGAGTGTGCGGAGAGAGAATGAGTGAGAGGAGTGTGACTGGGAGGCAGAGACTTAGTGAGGAGGTAGGGAGAGTGCAGAGAGAGAGTATGTGAGCGTAGTTGATTTAATTTAGGGGGAAAGGGGAAGTGAACGGGGTGAGGAGGCTATTCTTGGAGGACCTGAGTTAAGTCCCCGCAACTCGATTAATTACATCTCCACATTTTATTGGTGACCCCAGCATATTTAAAGGCTGGTGTGGGGGAAGGCAACAAGTGAGAATCAAGGGACTTTTGGTGCTGTGATGTTGCCATCAGATGATGGTTTAAGTTTTAATAATAAGACTCTGGCACTTTCCATCTAAGGACCCCACAAGTGCTTTACAGCTCTTAGCCAATTGTAGGACAATGGTGGTTGGGAAAGTCAGTGGCTGGTTCAACCTGACAAAACTTCTCCTGTAAGTTACTAGTGCCACAAAGAGTAAGTCAGTTCCTTGGGCAGGAAGTTGATCCTGGATCCAGAGCTGTTCAGTGTGCCCCTTTCTGCCCTTGTACCTCCCATTTGCTCCAGGTTCTCCATAATCATGGAGTCTGAATAAGAACAGACCCCAGCTTCAAGAGCACTCAAATGTTGCATCAAGATGTAGTTACCCACAGGGCTGTGCAGTGCCAGGCTTGCCATGCAGTAGCTCCTACTGCCTAGCACCCTGAGCCAGGACTTGGAAGAAGCAGGCTCCTCTGATAGGAGTCTATTTGTGTTATAACCAAGCTGGCAATGGAGACTGATAGGATTGCAGTATTTTGTTGTTAATTCAAAAGAATGGACTGTAGCAGCAGGTTCTGCTGTCCCAGCTCATCTGGCCTTAAACAGCCACTGGGGTACAGGACCGGGCACCCACAGGAGCTTAGGAGCTGCTGCACTAATGTACTACCTAGCAGGAGCCTTGCATGGACGTGGACTCAACCTTAGCACTTTCCTTGTGCTCCAGTAGCTACTGTGGTGAAAGGTCATTCTCCTGATTCGGATACTTCCTGCTGTTGCATTACACTGTGTGGGGAGTTTGCGCTCCTTCTCTGTGAATTTCATTTCAGGCTGCACAGCTATGATCATGGAGTTGTTAAAATCTACTGGTGGGTGCCACCATGAGAGTCTTGTACCCTTTGATATCCCTGAACTTGTTGCTCTTGAAGTTTACTTGGAGCTGCCTTTGGCTGCTCTTGAAGGGGATGATTTGGAAAGTGATGCTGGTCCTTTCTTGGGGTCTGAGGGCTCCCATGCTAAATAGCGGAAATAATGGTGACTTCACGTAAAATACCTGCTCTTCCCAGCCCTGCCCTCCGCTCCCCTTGCTGTCTGCTATTCTTGCCTCCTACTCTGCTGTTTCCCCAGCTTTCCTGGAAGCCAGTGTTCCCACCAGATTTGACCCTCTCTCCACTGATAACTCAGCAGCTCTATTTCCTCCCCTCATTGGGGACTGAATTCCCAATGATAAGAGCTAGGCACACGTGGTGGGGGAATAGACCCCAGAGATCCTGTGACCCATCTCTCTGAGCAGCCATGCAGAAGAAAATACCGATTACTTACTCAGTGCTGAGCTGTTCTTTGAGCAGGCCGCCGCCTTCCACAGTAAGGACACAGTCTGCCACCGGCTCATAGAGGGGATTGGCAATTACCACTTGGAGAGCAAATGGCTGCTTCTCCACAACCGGCGTCAAGACCTGAAGAGAGAGGCCAGAATGCACTTCATATGGTTGTAAAAGCGAAGGGCAGGTGCTTAGGGGATTATTGCCTTAAATGTGATTTGGTGCAATGGTCCTTCATCCAGCCGAGCAACAACATACAGAGCGCAGAGCAAACTTCTCCCATACCACCCTCTGCCTGCATGACCATCCCATGGCTGGTGGGGCTCTCCTGACAGGGAACAGAAGGGAGTTCAGTCTCTATTTCCCTTTCAGCCCTGGCCTCCCTGCTGAGATCATCAATTGGTATAAAATGCCGTGTGGACACTTGTCCCACTAGGAACTGGACAGCGCACCAGCTCTAATACAAGCCTCTGAAGTCATCAGAGGGGAATGAATGCTGACCTGGCCCAAGTGGAATAAGAGTTGAGAAGTCATTTCCAAGCCACATATTCCATCTAGGGCAGGGGTTCCCAACTTGTTTCGCGGCTTGTTCAGGGTAAGCCTTGTAACCATAGGGCCATGTAACCATCTTATAAGGGGTGTAAGTGCTGGGAGGGGCCAGGCTGAGCAATGCTACAGTGATGGGGTATATCTGTCCCCTGGTAGTCACTATGAGCAACTGCAGAAATTTCCCTTCTCTCTCAGGATCTGGCTTTTCCTGCTCCAAATGAGTGGCTCATACAAAGTGAGGTCAGTTTCACACTCTTCAGCTGCAACTGATGTCTGTCTATGTTAGGGCTTGTCTCACAGTGCTAGTGCGCAGCAAGCCAGGGGATGCTGTATGGATCCTGCAGCTGCACACTGAAATCCAGGTCTCCGACATCCCAGGTCAGTGCTCTAACTCCTGGGCTATTTGGCATAAGGGGGCGGGGGCAGGCACCATCAGTACCTGTCTTTTTTTGGTTTGTTTTTTGCAGGAAGGGCTGACCTGGCTTAGGTGACTAACTCCAGGAGAGGGTGCTTAGCTGTGAATCCTGAGTGGAGACATCTGTCTAACTCCCTTTGAGGGGCAGGGCAACTAACTCAAGGCTGTAGATTCTGAGGCAGAAGTCTGTGGCAGAGCAGGGAATTGAGGTTGGGTCTTTAAGTCTCGGGCTGGTGTCCTAATTCCTAGACCATTCTTCCTCTTGCTTTCTGAGGTACTTTCCTGGGTGCATCTAAAAATGTGTCAGATCTTCATCCCCACCATATGCTCTGTATAGATCTTTGCTCTGATGTGACCCAGCTTGCAGTGGGGACAGATGCTGTGCTCCAGTGCCAGCCTCCCCCCACTATTGCAGTATTTGTTAGCTGGGACTAATGCAGAGGAGTCGGAAATGCAGCTTCTTTTAACATTCATGACTGCCTCAGCCCTGTTCCTATAACCTAAGCAGCTGCCTCCAGCTTATCATTCTCTATTCCGCCTAGAGCCACTAAAAACTTCTTCCCATGCTGCACAGGGCTGTGGCCAGCTTCAGGGGAGCATGAACTGAAGCTTAACTACCCCCTTCTGTGTCTCAGCTGTTGGAGGGTATGCAAATCCTGTCCAAAGAAACCAAGAGAGTCTTTCAGTGGACATTAAGGGTATGTCTACACAACAAGTGAGCAGTGAGTCTCAAGGTATGTCTACGCAGCAAAGAAAAACCTGCGGCTGGTCCATGCCCGCTGGCTTGGGGTAGCAGGGCTTGGGCTACAGAGCTGTTTCATTGCTATGTAGGCTTCTGGGCTTGGGCTGGAGCCTGAGCTCTGGGACCCTCCCACTCCACAGGGCCCTAGAGCCTGGCTCTAGCCTGAGCCCGGAAGTCTACAGAGCAATGGAACAGCCCTGCAACCCTAGCCTGAGTCAGCTAGCACGGGCCAACTGTGGGTGTGCAGTTGCTGTGTAGACATACCCTCAGAGGCCAAGTGTGCAGACTTGGGCTTGTCGGGCTCATACTGTGACACTAAAAATAACTGTGTAAACATTCTGGTTCATGTTCTGAAACCCACCTCTCTCCCTGGGTTTCAGAGCCTGAACTGGAATGTCACGTGGCTATTTTTAGTACTATGGCGTGAGCCCAAATCTGCAGAGCTGGGCTGTGAGACTTACAGCTACAGGGTTTTTTTTGTTTTGTATACATACCCCATACCATTTCACCAATGGAAAAATAATGAAGTTACAAATGAAAATAATGTATTAAAAATTCTCTATATGCTGTGCTATTTGCTATTCACATGCTGGCCACTGGAGGTCCCCATTTACTAAAGGCAGATGAGCCAATAGGGCTAGTGGCTTGTCAGTGGGTATGTCTACACTGCAGTTAAACACCGTAGCCATCCTGACTGGTTAGGGCCTGCGAGGCTTGGGCTAAGGGGCTGTTTAATTGCAGTGTAGGTGTTAGGGCTTAGGCTGGAACCTGAGCTCTAGGACCCTGTGTTGGGGGAGAGTCCCGGAGGTCAGGCTCCAGCCTGAACCTAACAGTCTACGGTGTAATTAAATAGCACGTTAGCCCAAACCTGAGTCAGCTGGCACAGGCCAGACCAAGGGGTTTATTTGCAGTGTAGACGTAACCAGTGTTGTCCTGTCTCTAGAGCACTGATGGCTGGCTGTGCTGAGCTTGCAGTGCCATTCATCTAGCTGAAGTCAGCAGCTGCTCACCCATTTCTGTACAGTGGGCACAACCAGGTGGGCTTGTGATTGGATCAGCAGTAATAGCAGCAGATGGATAGGAATAGTCAGATGAGGTATTTCAGACTCTTTTTGAGTCAGAGAGAGATGTCATCCATGGGTGGGTGCCAGGAACTTCCCAACTCTAACCCCAGTTACCCACGGACTGCCAACTGTCTGGGGACAAGTCCCAGTTCCTAAATGATAAAATGTGGACATTGCTGCTCCCCTCTCTTCTGGAGGCAGTAAACATGTACAGTGGGCGTGCTAGTAATGATAGACTCTCTCCGTCAGGCTAGATGGATGAAGGCTCTGCCTAATCCACAGTGGGCAGCAGACGGTCTTTCCTGTCTTCTGGAAGAGCAGCATTTGGTGGGGGTTCTCTGTTCCCTGCAAGAGCTCCAGAGACAGAGCTTCCTTTCTAAAGGAGAAGTTCTCCCTGCTTCCCTTTCCTTCCCAACCCTGCGTGGCCCTGGCTTTCAGCCCCTAGGGGAAACAATTAACTACACAAGACTGCCATACATTAATGAGGATAGCAGGATAAGCCAGGGTGGTGATCTTTTTCACGAGCAGCTTCTCCCAGGTGGTGTTCTCCTCCCCCATTGCAGTGACCTGAACCAGCTTGTCTAGGGCAGATGGTTCCTATAGTAGGGGTATGAGATCGTCCATGGAATGATCTTCTCTACAAACAGAACAGATATTCACAGAGCTGTAGGCCAGGCACTCTGGGCTCCACTGATGCTCCCTAGTGCCTGGTGGGCTGACTTCCTGAGCCCATGCAGTGTCCCTATGGGCCCTGCACCAAGATTGGAGCAGCAGTGAAAATTACCTTCTTTGGGATGGAAAGTGATGTACAGTGTGTCCTGCCAGAAGGGAGGCAGGGGGGTGCTATTGTGCAGCATGGACTGGATACTCACACTCAGCTTTACATTCTTATACTCAAAAGCCAGGTTACAAGCTAGCAGGATCAACTTGATGTCCTGACCAATTTCAGGGGACTCAGTGATTTTAAATTTCAGATAGGTTTGTGCCACTTTCCGTGGCTCCTGGTTATGGTTCTCTCCTGGGGTGGGTGGAGCCGGTGAGAATCTCAGGGCTCCTGGCAGGAGCCTGTTGGGCCCTGCTGTGCTAGGACTTCTCATTGGTTTGTGCTGTGCCTGGGCACGGGCCTTCACATACACCCGCCTTTCCTCCTGGGAGCTGGTTTGAAGAGAGAAACAGCGCTGGTACTTTGCTCTCCATAAACTCAGCAGAGCTGGGCTGGAAAAATGTCCAACCATCCGTAACAAAGGAAAAGAGGCTGAGGCCCAGTCTAGGTTGAACAACCTCTAAGGCCTCAGATCTCCTTTCCCTACAGCTGACATTTTCTGCCAGCTAAGTGAGATATAGATGCCTTCCCAGCTCAGTTTGCAAATTGATTTGTTGTATTATACCACTGTGCAAGCCTGTCCTTGTGCTGTGGCTAGTGCTGGAAGAGCAGCCTGGGCTGGGTGTTTCTGTACCTTCCTTGTACTTATAGCTTTGGTGATAGCCTCGCACTCGTCGCTCCCAGTGCTCTTGGTACTGATGTGGTTCCCAATAGAGTGCGTGTCCCGGTGAAGATTTCCTTCCTTGCTCCATAGACAAGCCAGGCAATGCAGTCGGCTTTCACCATGGAGAACATACAGTGGGGGAGGGATAGCTCAGTGGTTTGAGCATTGGCCTGTGAAACCCAGGGTTGAGAGTTCAATCCTTGAGGGGGCCATTTAGGGATCTGGGGCAAAAATTGGGGATTGGTCCTGCTTTGAGCAGGGGGGTTGGACTAGATGACCTCCTGAGGTCCCTTCCAACCCTCATATTCTATGATCATAACAGAGGTTCAGATCCCCTTCTCTGATGGCTATGACAGAGGCAGGACCACAGCAATACATCCCTACAGAGAGGAAGCGAAGTTAGCAAAGTGAGCCAGGCTCTTGCAGAGCTGAAGCGCCTGTGCATAAGGACCAGACAGAGAGGAGACTAGCCTTTACCATTGCTAGTTTCCTGAGGAGTTGCATCCAGTACCTGCCACCCTGAGTATCCTGGGGGCAGGTTCCTTTGTGCCATCCAGCCCTCATTCCAGACATGGAAGTTCCTACAGGAGGAAATAGAGACAAGGATTTGCTTTGCAGATAATTTTTATGTGATTGCTGTATGAGGCCCTTGGGAGCTGGAGGAACTGCCCCACTAGGGTGTGGCACATGTGAGTCACTGCGCTAGGGTGAGGCCCTGGGGAGCCATTGTGCTGCACGTGGGAGCTGAAAGCGGCCATGTTACCAAGCTGCATGTGGGAGCCAGGAAGGTCCATGCTGCTGTCCTTAGCTGCTGGAATGGTTTCCATCATTTACAGGATTTACAGATTGTTGCAGTGGCTCTTAGCACTCCCACTATACAAATTGTTCCAGCGCCCCTGCTGCTGTGTCAACTGGGCAGCTCCTTGTCACCTTGCAACATTCAGGTCAGTTAAATTCAGTTGCAAAGTGCCCAAGCTGAGGGAAGGGAGTGAGGCAGGTGCTGCAATGCCAGTGAAGATGATCCCATATTGTCCCCCCCAACCTCTTGCTGTGTGTGTGGGGGAGGGGTTGCTTCTCCCAGGCTTCGATTGCAACAGCATTCATTGTTGTTGTTCTGAAAGACTTTTCTGCAGCCCTGAAGTGTCCTTCTGAGTTGCAGTTATCCTAGGGGGCCAGAGGGATGGAGCAGAGGAAGAAAGCGGGGCCCTTCCATTCCTGGGCTACCTGGGAGGGTGTAGCCTAGCCTGTCCATCCCAGAGCTGAATACAGGGACCCGCAGCCAGAGCCGATCTCACCACACACTGTCCTTGCTGTCAGAGCCAGGATCCTGCCTGTGGTATCATAGAACTCGTCAATAATCAGGTTGCTGTCTTTCTTGTGGCCTGACTCAAAGTTGGTAACGTAACGGGTTGGGATCCCCAGGCATCTCATCACTGGGAAAGGGAGAGGAAAGTTACAGCTGCTGGGCTAGTGCTGATCCCCGGACCCCATAGCCTGTGACTGAATAGACATGACCCCATCTCTGTGCTTTACCTGTAATGAGAGAGTCACAACAGCCAGCACTGAGGAGAAGGTGGACCTGAAATCTCTCTTCAGTTTGTGTATGAATCAACTAACTTCTCTGGGAGCTTGCCATCTAGGGTGGTAATGGGGTTCGAGTGCTGCCTCTCCAGTGAACTCTGAGCTGCTTCTCCCAGAGGGAGACTGTCGTGTTGGGGTTAGTGCAGGTGTGACAGCCCTCTGCTGTGTCAGACCTGCTGTGTGCCTTAGTTACCTTCAGCTCGTTGCATTTCCGAGGTCTGTTCTCTAGGGTACGTGTGGTTAGCTGGTGACTGTGGCCATAAAAAGCAGCCACAGCTACTAGGACTGAAGCATCTAAACCAAGTATTTTTGAAGTCAGCCTGTATCTGATGGAGCCTGCCTTGTATGTGGCATGCAGAGCCCTCAGTCTGCAAAGCCATGTGCTAGTTTCTTCTCCTGGCTTTTACTGAGAATTTGAAGAGTTGAAAGTAAGGGTTTTTCTCCTCATACAATGTGAGATTCACAGACCTGGAACCCAGTCTATCCCCAGCCTGGGTAGCAGCAGTGCAGGCTCGCTCACAGCCTTTTGCCGTGTGCCTGGATTCCTCCGGGGAGACGCCTGTTCAATCTCCATCATCCATCTAGTCCCTGGCCTCTTTGCTGACATTACCAGTTAGAGGACAGTGAAGAACATGAGTCTTTGCCAAGGTGGGTTGGATGTGAATGAATGGCTCAGTGGTGAGAAACTCTGTTTTATTCCCAACCTCCCAGACTCTCCTGCTTCCCTTGGATTGTGGCAATGAGCTGTGTTATAAACACATTTTATATAGTTGGATGTTCGTTTCTCATTCTTTCTGAGCTAATCCCCAGAGTTAACATGAACGTACATACCCTTCAGTGTCCACTCGCCCTATATGTGCACATCACAACTGCAAAGACCCAGCATTGCCCATATTTAACTGGTTGACCTCCTGCAGCATCCCACTGTCTCAGTATGACAACTGCCATTCAACTCAGATGGGCAGATGCAGCTGGAGTAATCTTCGCTCCAGTTCCCTTCTAGAACCCTGCTGTCAACATTGCTGTTGATCTGGAAGGAAGCAGGGATACCAGAACCCGCAGACTGCAGCCTAGAAAGCTCTTTGGCATGCATAGATGGGGCACATCATGGGCATCTTTTGGTGAATCACAACATCTCCTGGATGCAGCCACAGCCCATTGTGGGGATGACACAGTTGTCCTGGCAAGGCATGAAGGGGACATGTAGCCGCTACTAGAGTGGCAGAAAGGACTTTTGTGAGTTCTGTGTCTGTACAGTGATGGATAAGGAAGTAAGTATGATTAATCCTTCACTTACCATAGTGCTCACCACCCTACTGAGGTATATGGGATTATTTCGTAAGGAATACTCTTTGACTGGGTCACGCTGGAAGTTTAAGCTCCTGTCCAGTAGCTTCAGACAGATATCCACAGTGTCCTCCTCAAACTGAGAGAGGAAAGAAAGAGACACGTCTTAGCACCAGGCCTTCCTGCCTGTGAAATGTGACCTAGTCATTTACACAACAGGCGTTATAGAGACCTGCTTCCCATGTTCTGTATTAAATATGCCTGGCCCTTCATATACACATACACGCTTCTTCGCTTCCTGAGCCAGAGAGCAGCAGCTGGAAGAGCTTTGTGTGGCACAAATGTGAAGGGTCATGGTGTAGTTTTTTTCAACTAAAATTTTCCCGTGAGAATTCCATCTGCATGTTTAATTCTATAGCCCTTCAAATGCAGAGTATCTGCAGCACAGCGACCCATAGCCTTCTTGCTGCAGTGCATGAGCACCCCTGCAGCACAGTGACCCATAGCTTCTCACTCTTCTGAGGTCTAGATCCTCAGTTACAGCTGAACTCTGTTTGGGACTAAGCCACACTTCCACTCCCCCAGTCCTAGGGTTGGGGGCGCTATTTTGGCTCCCAGTTTAACTTCAAGTTTAAAAAGCCTGCTTTAAATGATGCCCCACAGAGATGGCTCTGCTAGACAAAGACTGCCCCCTGCTCCAGCCACACCCCATTGCAGCTAAAAGAGGGGCCAGGGATCTGGCTCTGTCAGCATATGCTCTGAGAAGGTCCTGTTTTTCCCCAAAGATAGCAGTGGAGTCCATGCTTGGGACAGGTGAAATGTCCAACCTTTGAGTGACAAAAGGGGCTGCATTAGCATCTTCTGGAAGACCAAGTGCCACACCTAATTTGTGTAAAGTGGAGCTTATTGCAGCAGTCTTCAACTGTAATGCAGAGGTTTTGCCCACAGAGCAACAGATCACAGCATAAGGGCTGGGCTGCTCAGATCAAGAGGGAATATTGTACGCTGGAACTTCTGTGCACCTAATCTCCGCATTACAGACAAGGGCAGTTATAGGCCACATATTACTCCAGGAGCCAGAGCTGGCCACCCCCGGGCCTCTGCATGTGTGCTCACAAGTGGCAGAGCCGAATGATCCCAAAGTGAGGAGCTGGAGCAGCAAGCCTCATTTAGCAAGAGGAACTGGCGACAAGTTTTGTCCTTGTAACAGATAAGAACATGGGTTCCATCCCAAAGAGGCTGCTGGGAAGGCCCAGTTTACCTGTCCATAGTTCCAAGGATAGGGATGGATCCAGTTCTTGTTTCCCTGGTAGATTAAGCCATAGTCATTCATTACATATTCCTGCCTTCCAGGAATTGCTAGATACATATCGCCAGCTGAAAAATTGGAACATAAAGCGCTGTTATCAAGGCTGATCCTTCACTCTGGCACTTCGAGTGCATAAGATGGGGGCCCGCAAGGATTTTAAAAATTAATACTGGCCACTCCAGGCTGGTATTAAACTCCCAAGGTCACAGCTTCTCTCTGACCTTGGATGGGTAGATGCTGCCACCACGCACTTGGGAATTCCTTCCTGTGGGGTACCCTCAAGCCCTTTCACCCCCCCCTCCAGGGAAGAGCTGAGAAAGAAAACAAAGGAAATTAGCTGTTGCCTCCAGCTAATTAAACAACACATGCACAAACCTCTTAGGACACCAAAAATCCAATCCTGTTCTTAATAAAGGGTAAATTTTATTAAAAACAAAAAGAAAGAAAATACATCTGGAACTTAGGCTTTTGCTAGATTTAAAAAACCCAGTTACAAAAATTAAGCATTCAGATAGCTCTCTTGGGGTTCAGCTTAAAGGTTACAAACAAAACAAAAGCATCTGGGGTTAGCACAGAGGAGTCCACAAGCCTTACAAAATAAAAAATAAAACCTAATTGCATCTTTCTAGACATTTCTGATCTACTTATATATTTTGGATTTCAGATAAGTAGGTTCAAGGTATGAATTGATGGTTTTTCATACTTGACTTAAAGCTTCTTACAGCATAACTGCTCCCTCTTTCCTGGAGAACAACAACACACAGACACAGGGAAGCTCTTTTCCCCAATTTTAAAAAGTTATAGTCCTCCCATTGGCTCTTTTGGTCAGGTGCCCACTCCTTTCTTTTTACCTGTGGGCTTGTTAACCCTTTACAGGTAAAGCAGTTAGAGGACAGCTCCTAACAGGGGTTTTATAGCTAACTGGCTGGCTGGGTGTCCATAAAAGGGAGCTATCCACCCCCCTTCATTTAACATAGCTGTGAAAATACAGAAACTGCCTTCTTTCTGGCTTTTCTCTTTCTGTCAATGCTGCTTCCATAGATCATGAGTTCTTTAGTATCAAAGCTCTTCAGAACTCACCCTGACAGTAGCATTAATGGGGAGCTGGGAATGGTAAGCTTTCCATTCCCATGCTGGAGTCACTGCACTATGAAAGTGTGTCCTTACCACATTAAGGAGCAGGTCCAATGGATGTGGATCCCAGGGCACTGAACTGTCCACTCCTCTCACACTGAGAGGCTCATGGGGAGAAGCAATTGGGATAGCTCTAAAGGCCCTGAGGGGCTGTTTGTGTCGCACTAGCACAGTGTTCCTTCCCCAGGAGAATAAAGACAGATTCAAAGGGAAAAACATTCACTACTAGGTTTTAAACTCTCTCAGGTGACGTGTTTATTAGCTGTGTCTCTGCCTGTGTCAGAGGGGTCAGAGCCTCCCTCAGACTGGGATTAATTGCTTGTTGTGGTTTGATTGTGGTAGCATTGACAGCGTGCTTGGCACTGTACAAACACAGAACACTGTTCCCTGGGGTTAGCATCCGGAAGAGATGTGGGCTCTTGGGACTGGATGGACTGTACAGGGGATCAGGAAACCCTGTGGGAAGGTCCATGCTGGCTGAAGTCACTGAGAAGTACCTCAGCGGAGAGACATCCCTTTTGTTTGTCCTGGGCTCAGCACAGACAAGTTAGAACCACCCAATGGCAAGCCACATACCTGGGCACCAAGCATTAAAGAGCAGGATGAACTCCCCCAACTGGTAGGAGGGGATGTGACCTGTACCAGAGTCAATGTGAATCTTCAGGAGAAACTGCCCGATGACTGCACTGGCTGGAGCAGACAAGGTGATTTCCATGGAGCTGGGACTGTTTGATGCACAGGCTGCCCTCCAGCTACTCCTGAGGCCTGACCTGACCAAAGAGAATATAGCTTGTGTTCTGGATGACCTGTCAGGTCAGGGCCCTTTGGCAGATAGACGGAAGGTTAAACATATTCTAATAAGACAGAATGCTTGTGTTGGATTCAGAACCCCCTTGCACCTACTGAAATTACATGGGGGAGGGGGCAGGCGGACCCAGTGTTTGTCAGGAATCTGGCCTGAAGCAGAGCAAACCTCTAGGCAACCTAATGAGTGCAGCTGGCCTATAGTAGGCTGCATGAGTGGTTACACTGCCTGATTGGTTGGAAATGTCAGCAGATGGGCTCTTAAGCCCAGCAGCTGCTCACACTGTATTTATCCTCAGCTGAGCTGTGACTACTCCTTAGCCTGCTTGTTCCTAGCCCTCCTCCTGCCTTGAATTCAGCTATGCTCCTGGCCTCAGCCTTAGTTCCAGTTCCTGATGTCAGCATCTAGCTACTGGGCTGGACTCTCCATGTCCCTCTCAGTCACGGGAGGGCAGGCAGGGTTCTTTAGCGGGGGTTATTTCTTATGCTAGGAGGGTTCCCCTTCCTTGGTCTCTGCAGGGGCTGTCCTAGCTTTTACCAGTCTCTGTGATGAGGAGGATGGTATCTGCTCCTGGCTGGTATCCTCAGGCTTGGAAGTGCAGAGTGATGGTGAATGGCTGCCCTCACCTCACCACCAAGCGCTTAGTGGTGATCTCTGCTGTCCAGGGTTGCAGGTTGTTTCTGTAGCATTGGAAGTCTGTGAATGCAACTTCTAGCCCTAGGACTAAGTGGGGTTTCTTCAGTCCCATTGAACCAGCCTCATTCCGTTCCATAATCCTACAATTGCTTTCCAGAATCTAATATCCTTGCCCTGATGTCTTTTGTGAATAATTAAGGAATCATTTTATTATTCACCCCCATAGGAGTTCATAGTGTTTTAAGAACCATAGGAGAACAAGAGAATCCTGATTAGAACAATGTCTTTGCGTGTAAAGAGGGGGTGGGGACACTCAAATGTGGAGAACTGGTGTTTACCTGTACCACTAGGCACTTGTATACCCTGGGGATAAGGCCAAGATAGGCCATACTGCCACTGTGCCAAGGTGATCTCTCCTCTGTATGGCCCCCATAGGTATCTTATGATGTCCTTGCCAGTTATTACCCATCTGTGGCCTTGCCTGCCTAGGAAAGATCACTGAGGGAGTCCAACATGAACAGCATCTGACATCCTCCAGTTTGCTCATGTTCCAGGCCAGACCATGCATGCTAGATAGACACCATTGGTCTCCATAGCTGACAGTCTTCTCGTGGCAATAGACAGAGAGGGGATGTCTTGACTAATTCTGTGAGATTTTTCAGCAGCCTTTGATACCATTGATCATCGTGTGATATTGACACATCTATAGGCCCTGGGTGGAGTTGAAGGAGTCACCTTAGAGGTGATCTTGTTTCTTTTGGAGTGATCCCAGTGGGTGACAACTCTTCCTTGCTGAGGCTTTCCAGCTGTCAGCTCCCACAGGCTTGCTTCAGTCTGGGTTTTCCCCCTTCCTTTTCACCATCTACATGAAAATGCTGGGGGCGGGGGGGAGGGAACGGGGACTGTAAGGTGATACAGAGCGATGTAATCAGTATGGTGTGGCTATTCAGTTCTGTCTCTAAATCAGACTCCAGTTGGACTTACTTCCTTACTCGCCTACTGTGTTGCAGAGATAGTTACCTGGACAAAAGTCAGGCAGTTTAAGCTCAAGGTGGAGAGGACGGAGGCTGACTGGCAAAATAATTTTGAGGCTCTGGCAAAGTTCATAACCACCCTCTCACTCAGAAGATGTCTGTCACAGTCTTATTAGCCTAAGCTCTGCTCTTGGACTCACAAACACCAAGACCAGTGGTTCTCAAACTTTTTTTTTTGTGGACCACTTGAAAATTGCCGAGCGTCTCGGTGGACCACTTAATGATCTTTCCAAATGTTGTTTGTACCGTTAGCTCACTATTGTAAAGCGCTTTGGGTAAAAGCACTATATAAAAAAACCCCTATAATAATTAACGTTTTTTGTTCTACAAATAAAAGCACACAACTCATATTTTAATATCAGTAGTCTTACCTTTCTAATGCAATGGATGTGCCCTCTTTCCCCCGCCATGGCAGCCCCCGAGCTGAGCCACGGAAGGAGGGGGGTCTCTCCCCTGCTGTGGCAGCCCCTGAGCTGGGTCTGGGAAGGAGGGCCATCTCGCCCTGGAAGCCACAGCACTGGAGCTGGGGAAAGTCGCCTCTTTCTCTGGCCACCGCAGCCCTGCATGTCCCTGTTAGAATATAGATATTCAGGCCTGTCTGTAAAGGCCTGTACTCTAAGAATTTAGGTGTATTCTTATCACTTGGCTAGTTAGAGGTATAAAAGAAAGAATCAAAATCACTGTCTGCCGGTGTAAGGTCCTTCTCTTACTGTGACAGTCTGAGGCCCTGTTCTTAAGCTAAGGCCTTTGGCTAAGCAGCAGAGGCAGCCATAAGCTGGGAAGCGACCGGTCACACCCTCACATTCCAAACCAGTCACACTGAAATAAGGTGCTATTGGGCTGTTAGGAATACAATCCTGTCCTGATAATGCCTATCACTTCCAGAGAAAGGAAAGTGCCTAGAAGACGTAAAAGGAAACTTAGTTTGATAGCATCCTGTCTGGCAAGAACTCACTTATCAATAGCTGGGATGTGAAATCCACACTTCTGTATTGTTTTGTCATTATCGTTCCCACTTTGCTATTGTTTGTCTGTATAATCTCTGTCTGGTTCTGTGATTGTTCCTGTCTGCTGTATAATTAATTTTGCTGGGTGTAAACTAATTAAGGTGGTGGGATATAATTGGTTACATAATCATGTTACAATATGTTAGGATTGGTTAGTTAAATTTCAGGAAAATGATTGGTTAAGGTATAGCAAAGGAGAACAAGTTTTACTATATAGTCTGCAGTCAGTCAGGAAGTCGGGGGGGAGGGAGGAAATGGGAATGGGGGGGGGTGGGGTAAGGAAATTGGAATCATGTTTTGCTAAAAGGGGGAAATGAGAACAGGGAATGGGGGTGGGAAAATTGGAATCATGTTTGTCTAAGGGCAGGCATGGGAACAGGGACACAGGTGTAAGGCCCTGTGGTGTCAGAGCTGGGAAGGAGGGCACTAAGGAAGGAAACTAGAATCATGCTTGCTGGAAGTTCACCCCAATAAACATCGAATTGTTTGCACCTTTGGACTTTGGGTATTGTTGCTCTCTGTTCATGCGAGAAGGACCAGGGAAGTAAGTGGGTGAAGGAATAAGTCCCCAACAGTCCCAAATTCCCCACACCTCCTCTTCTCAACCCATTGCCCCCTCCCACCTACCCCCTATTTCCCCCCAAGGCCATCACCTCACCTTACATGTGCATCTTCTTCAGGGTCCAGGCACCTAATTAGTGGAGCCCACTAATTAGGTGGGTGGCCCTTCATTCTTTTGTGTGCGGCCACCCAGGCACACACCTTAGAGGGAACTGTCTGTGGACCACCTGAATGGGTGGTCCATGGACCACAGTTTGAGAACCTCTGACCAAGATTGTTACTTCTAGTCTGTGCCACTGCAAGGTACTCTGCCTAGGATTTAGCCCAAAGATTGCTCAGATTCTCCCACTAGCTGGCTTACAATGTGGCTGCCTGCCGCCTGAGCAAGAACTAGCAAGAGTCCTTTGCACTCTGAGTCTGCACTGGCTGCCAGTAAACAAACTGCAGGGTAAAATTCCAAGTAGCTGTACCCCATTAGATGGAAAATGACATCTCAGGCATGCCCTCCCTCTCTCTCTCTGAAAGGCCTCCACACCTGCATTTGCCTGGAATGCTTAAGTTAAATATAAAGGGATCTGGGGGGATGGAATCAGTGTGTTCTTGGGAACGTGCTCTCACCCTTGTACTTCCCTCTTGCCAGAAACCTGTGCGTCAGGCTAGTGGAGAAGGAGTTGCACCCAAAATTCCTAGAGCACTTCTCCCAATACCAGAGTAGATGGATATTTCTGCTAAATTACCTGCAGTGAGATAGCTAGCAGTATTGACACTAGGCTTCAGAATTAACCTCCCTCTGAGATGAATGGGGCAGTTCACACAGCTGTTGTACCTCTGCAGTCAGCCTATATCAAGCAACTTTTGCCTCTCCCTGGCTGGTATGCCTCAACCCCACCACCACACCTGCCTAATCCCGTGTTCTGTGGATACTGACCAAATGGCCATTGCCTGAAGGAAAGTCTATCAAGGATTCAGCGCTTGCCTGGCCCCCTGAAGTTAGTGAGTCAGGAAAGCAGTTGGCCGCTCATTTTTACTTTTCAATCTAACAGTAAGCGTCCCTTTGGCTTGGAGTTAAACTAACTGGTTTTAAAACATCTCTAATGCCACACACAGAAAGCGATGCCTGGGGCAGGTGATTTGCTACTGTTTTTCCCCCGGTAGAAGCTGGGACAGCTACAGGATGGCTTCTGAATCCAATTAGATAGTGCTGATAGAGCCAGGGATTCCTTCACAACTAGCAAGTGCCTTTTGGGTTTCCTGCCTTGGTTATTTTCTGTGTAACCTTTTCCCCTCAAGCTGTTTCTCATTGAGTTCCCATTTTGCTGCCACTCTCCCCACTTTCTGTACCTCTTGGGAATCACCCCATGGCTGCTTGTGCTCTTGCTACATCACATAGAAATGCCTGCACCTACCTTTGGCCGTGATCTTTCTTGTTCTCTTCACACTAGTGCTGCCGGACTGAATCTGCTTCACTTCTGCATGCTGCTCTGAATACCACAGGCAAAGGCAGGGCAGTATCACTGATTAACCTTCATGTATTGCAACTGACCTGCTCACTTTGTCACAGATGGTTGGCAGTGTTATAAACTCATGTGAGGTGTGGCAGCTGCTGGAGCAAGCCCAACTCCCCAGAAGGAAGAAGGGCAAATGAAATTCTGAGGACAATTGGGATTCACATCTCTTAGAATTCAAGAGTAGGGAAATAAAAATTCCCCAAATTTCAGTGGATTCTTCTATAAAACCAGCATCTGCTGCTAACTCAGTTCCCAAATAGCATTAAACACCCCATGAAGGCAGCCACAAGTTGCACAGAGTAGAGATGGAAAATGACTTAGCAGAGCCTTTCTAACTCATCCTCTGAGTACCAGGGCAGGACTGCCCCTGTCAGTACCCCCACCCACCCCCCTTCTATGTAGTGCTATAGATATGCACAGTTTCTTACACAGAAACCAAAGACCTGATCTCTGCCCTGAGGAATCTACATTCCTGAGATATAACATGCTGCTAGGGAGATGATATCAGGCCGAGTGGGAGTGTGTGTGTGTGTGGAGAGAGTAACACTGATTTTGAGGTAGCTTATTTTTGCTTTTACCACTTGGGGTGGGAGAGCAGGCCCGTGCAGGAAGGCTTTAGAAAGAAGTAGATTTTGAGATATGCTTTGAAGGCAGAGATGGCAGTTCTGTGGTGTACGGGCCCAGGAAGCATGTGCCAGACATAGGGAGCAGCAGAGGAGAAGGGAACAAGGAGACACAGAGGAATGCAGAGTTAGCAGAGCATAGGTCCCAAGCAGGAGAATGATGCATGATATGTGGCATGATGGAATTAGAGGCAGAGCTATGTACTGCCTCAAAGTGAGGCCGTGGAGTTTGCCTCTGATGCAGAGGCTGTCAGAAGGGAGGGGAGACATGGTGAGCAGGAGAAGAGGGCCTTGGCAGCTGTTCCCTGTCAGAGGGGTGTGTATTGCTGCCCGCAGTGACTTGAGCATGAGAACCAGCCTCAGGGCACTGCTAGGAGGCAGGGCACAAACCCCAAACTGGTTGTGAGTTCTGTACTTAGATTTCACCAACCAATTATCAAGTGTGAACTCCTCAAGCAGTAGAACAGCCTTAATGTGGAGTCATAGACAGTCCCCGTGGGTACTCTGCCCTATCACGCCACCCAGACGACTGTACCTTTGAGATGAATGGTCCCTGACAGCTGAATACTGTTGTGATTCTTGGCTGCTCCCAGTCTCAAAGGAGCAGTCACTTACTGCAGGTCAACTATTCCTTTTGTCTTTGGTGTGAGATCTGTTTGCAGCTTGTAGCCAATCCTAGAACAAACTATATATCAAGATTTTGTTAAATAGGAAAAGGAAACCAGAGTTATTTACAAGGATAAAGAAAGTATGTAAACAGATACATAAATGAGTTACAATCCTAGGTTTCAAGAACTAAAAAAAGCTTGTGGATTATAGAAGCTTAATGTATGCAAGCAGGCTCCCAAACTAACGTGACCATGGACAGCTGCTGCCTGCCAGCGAGCCTGGTGCCTGCCCCACTGGCTAGGGCTTGGGGCGGTACAGCCACGCCAGGGGAGCTGCCCGGGCTGGGCACTGGCTCCTGCGAGCGACAGCCCAACATGCTGCTGCTGCCGTTCCAGGTAGAGCCCTGAAGCTGCACAGATATCTGCATTATACGTACCTCTTGACAAAATTAAAACTAGTATCATATTAAAAGTCTTTGGAGCAGCTACTTCATGCCTACAAACCAAAAATAATCAACTAATCAGTGTTGCCAGTTCTCACAAATCTTATTATGTCTCACAACTTCCAGTGTGTTACTTATAGTTCCAGCTAATGGCATCAAGTGACTGGGAGAATATCAGCTTTCATCTTGAAGAAAAAAACCCACAAAGTTTCTAGGCTTCTTCACGGTTATGGAGTAAAGCTTGAAAATGTGAAGTGAGTGTATCCTAAAGATTCAGAAGGCAAAGGAACACCTCACAATTTATTGACTTAAAAATCATGATGCTTTTTAACATCTGCCCTTTTTGTTTGTTTGTTTAAAAAATCCTCCTGGGGGTGTGGGGGGGCAGTTTGGAGCCTAACTCATTATCTTTGAAATGTTGTGGTTGCCAGTATTGAAAACCAACAACATTTCTCTCCTCCACAAACAGCTGTCACTGGCTAGCCCTCTAGGGCAAGCTAGGCTCAGCCTGGCTTGTGGCCTGGCAGATATCCCCCAGCTGAATGTGCTAATGATAATGACTTACCCAGCTGTGTGGGATTGAAGATGATTACATAAACTGAGTAGAGCAGGCATTTAGGAGAGCTTCATAAGGGGGAAATTTCTTGGTCTCTGAGATAGGCCTGGCAAAGGCTGTAGTAGAGAAAAGGTAGTTTGCTGTGTGCTGGCAGAGGAACCCTTCACAAGCAAGCTAGGTTGTGGAAAGCAGAAAAGTACTAAGAAGCCCTTTGGGAAGAAGGTAGGCCTGGGGAGGGCAGAGCTTAAGAAGTGGTGGTCCTTGGCAGGGGACTAGACAGACCCATAAGAGGCAGTTAAATGAATGGTGAAGTCTATGGTAATCTGGATGGTTTGTTGTTTGGGGGGAAATTGAGAACTGTGCCCAGCTCCGATGACTAAAAGCCAGAAGAGGCAGGGGAAAAGGAATAGAAGAACTAAACTTAAAAAAATGCCAGAATTGCTCTGAACCTTGGAAAGCGTCTGTGAGGTAGCTACTAGGGAACCAGCTCCGAGCACAGTCCTGGAGTGGCTGGCTGTGGGTGTGTACAGTACTTTGGTCAGCAGAGAGTGCACCTGGATGTATGGCTGTGGTTGCATACTCCCACCACCACCCCAGCCTGGGTAAGAGGAGGGGGCGCTCAGGCTGTGCCCTGCAGGCTAACTGATCCACACTATAGTGGGAGAGCAGATGCTGAAGCTGAGGGCACCTCATGAGGAAGGCTCTGCAGGCTGTCCCTTCTTTCTAGCTTGAGTGCCTCCACTGACCACAACTGCAGTAGCATGGCCAGGGGAAAAACTTCTCTTGCAAGTAGGCAAGGCTCAGGCCCCTTTGTATTTGTAGGTCAAGACCTACTCATTCCATTCACCCCAACCCACAGGCAGCACAAGTAGATCTCGGAGCCTAGGTGTCATGGTCTGGCTCTAAGATTATATTGTTTACCAAGGGTGTGCCTGTGTCCTGCAGCAGCTCCTGTTTCCAGCTTGACTTATGATGCAGCCCTCATAGGGAGCTCCACAGAATCCGGCTCTAATTTGACAAAGGCAGGGATAACGGTAGTGAGGCTGCATCTAAAAGAAACTGTTGACCTATAGGGAGCATGTAAAGTAGACTGTAAACTACAGCAGCACTGAGGCTAGTCTCTTACACTGGGACCATGCTCAGAATAGAGAGTGCCAATGTGGCTTAAGCTCACCTTTACCCTCCACTCAGCTCACAAACAGAATTTCCTGAGACTGCTGCAGATAAAAGTTGGAGGAGAGGGAAGAAGTCAAGGTTTTGTGAAGTTGTCTTGTTTCTTCCTCAACCATCTCTAAAATCTCTCCTTTTCTCTCCATCCTCCCTGCTCTGTGCTGTTGTCCTATCCAACCTGCCACAGCCTCTTCCTCCTCCTTTCTGCTCTGTCTTCCCACCCCTTTGCTTCCTTTTTCTCCCCTTCAGCATGAAGTTCAAGCTCAGGCCATGTCTACACTAGCTATCTTACAATGGCACAGCTGTACTGATGCAGCTGCCCTGTTATAAGATGGCTCATGTAGCTGCTCTGTGTGGATAGGAGAGAGCTCTCCTGTCCACATAATAAAACCACCTCAATGAATGGCAGTAGGAGAAGCTCTCCTGCTGACATAGTGGTGGGCACATGAATGCCTATGCTGATGAAACTTTGCTCAGGGGGGTGCTTTTTTACACCCTGAGCGACATATATGGTAATGTAGACATGGCTTCAGTCTCCTCACCCTCAGGATCTTCACAAATCTGCTTCTGCATCCACCTCTGCCTTCATCTCATCCTTCATTTACTTAAACTCTCTTCTTGACTGCTCCCTTTCTCATCTACCTGCTGCTGAATCAATACCTCTTCTTCATGCCACCCATATGCAACAGCACACCAAGCTCCCTCCCTCTCCTGAAGTGCCCCATCTGTTAGGAGATTAATTTTAGCTCTTGGAAGCCAGGCTCAAAATGGAATTCTGCACTATGTGACATCCACTCGTGCCTTCAAAATGGAAACCCTTCAGGGCAGGGACTTAGCATCTCTTTGGCACATTGACTCTTGTGCAGGGCCATGCATACCTGCAGTACTGCGCAAGTTATTGGAACTGTGACACATGTTATCTTCCTCCCCATCAAAGCACTGAAAACATTTCAGCAACAGTACCCTCAAGCAATTGTGTAAATCAAGAGACCAGATACAGTCATGACTAATAAGGCTCTCCAAAGCTTTTCCACAGCAGGTATTGGAGCAGTGTATAAAAAGCCACCTTTCCTGGCCTGGACACATTGCACACAAAGGGCATATTGGGTCTCCCCAAGAATGACTTAAAATGAACTCTTAATAAGCAAAAGATCTTTCAGTGGGCAGAGAAATGGATTTTAAGATGGACCTTGCCCAGGCTGACATTAGGGTGACCAGACGTCCTGATTTTTAGTTCTTTGTCCCACGTCCCGACCGATGCACTTATTTTTTTTGCTTCCCCCATGTGTCCTGATATTTTGTCCATTTCATCTGGTCACCCTAGGTGGCATAGTGACCTAAATCAGTTGGAGTCAGACTCACATGTTGTGCAAAAAGCTTCGCAGACACTTACAGTTCCTTAATGTGTTCTCCCACCTTAATGCCGCCACAGTCTCATCCCCCTGCACTTCCACACTTTCTTAATTACTGCCTGGAATCCAGGAATGGTGACGAAGGGCCACTATCCTCTCTGAGGGCAGCCTGGCTTCAACCTTAGTGAAGACTTTCACAGGGTGAGCTGGCCCTTTAGGAGAAGGATCCAGGGAATTAAGGGCAGAGGAATGTGATAAGGGTCATGGGATAAATCCCAGCAGGCCTGGTTTTAAAGAGCAGCCTATGCCTGGTCTGGATCTGGGATGCAGCACTTTCTAAAGAGTGGGAAGGTAGCCAGGAGACTGAGAGACAAGAGGTTCTGGGAAGAAACAGGGCAGGTTCGGGTGGCATGTGCAGATAGCCTGGTTGTTTTGGGTTGCCAGGGCTTGGAACCCATAATAGAGGTTATGCTGCCACTCTTCCCAGGAGAAGGGCAGTGTTGGAAAAGTGTGTTGTGGAAGAAAACAGACACTCAGAGAGGAAGGCTTGTGCCTGGTGAGACTGGAGTAAAAGTTCTTTGTGGCACTCTAGAAGGGGTGGACTCTCTGTGACTTGGCTGGAAAAACTAAGTAACTTGAGTGACTTAAAGCACTGGTGGCTTTCCATTGGAGAAAGGGAAACTGCAGTGTGACATCAAGAGGAAAACTGAGGCAGTAGTTGGGCCTGAAACCAGTCTCGATAGGTCCCTGCTATGGAGACAATGGAAAATAGTGGCCATCTTTACTAGGGACAGTCTCTGGCCCTCTTGCTTGAAGGCAGCCTGTGGTTTCAGTCCAACAGATAGTAATGGTAGATGGGGGCAGTTTTGGATAAGGGCAAAACTCTGCAAGTTAGAAAACAAAATCCAGAAATTCTGAGAACTCTTAAAAAGAATGCACTTTGCAAGACTTGCAGTAAAACTGAGAATTGGCAGCTTTATTTGCATTACATAACAGCAAGGGTATGGGGTCCCTCTCAGGGAGACAGCGCCAGAGTCAGACATGGGGAAATTCACTGGGGCAGCTTTGTGCCAGTGTAGCTGATTGTGATTGAGCCTGGGCTGCTCTGAGGGGCTACGCTGAGGTTGCTCAGTCAGGGCAAACTGCAAAGAAGGGTGCAACGATCCCCGAAGCTGGTGGCTATTCTAATAATTAGGTTCATCAAGCCAGCAACCAAACAGCTTCTACAATACTGGTTACTCCAAAGCCAAAACACAGCTCCCTTATAGCAACCCAGTCTTGGGCTCCCACCCAGACAGCCATATCCGATATGATGAGGATTCCTGAAAATCTTGTTCATCATATAAAAGGTTCTACCAATCCTAAAGGATTGGACACATTACCCACCAGGTCAAGGAATATTTCAGATCTTACCCGAATACATGCTTACAGCCAATTCATATTAACTAAACTAAGATTCTTTAAAAAAAGAAAAGTATTGTGGTTAAAAGATAACTAAACATACAGATATGAATAAAGTTCTTAGGTCATTTTCATAGTAGAGATGGTGAGCTGCTGAGTTTCAGTTAATCCAGGGTATAGTCTGAATAGGCAGTCCATATATAGCATTTGTTCAAATTCTTCCATGAGAGTTAGCAGGGTAATCTAGACTGGAGCTAGAGACCTCAGTCTTGCAACTCAGGCTTCCCCTGACCAAGCTTAAGCAGATCTGAGATACAGGATCTGGGCCCTAGAGTTCTTTTATAGATCTCTGGCAGGCTATCAATAGCCTCTTGACAGCAGGTATTCCTTGGCTGAAGAATAGTGGCTTTGAAGTAAAACCCTCCTATGTATGCACAAGTTATTAGTTTCCTTCATCATAAAGTAATTATCCACTAAGCAGTTCATAGACAGTGCACTACAAACTTCAGAGATAAATATAGACAATGATATTATATCCAAGTTCCCCCTTGATGTCAATATCCCGTTCTGATATCTGAATCAATAGAATATAGTAACAGACAGGAACCATCAGATGGACATCATACCAAAAAGGACCTGAAGGTAAAAAATCCATTACAATCAACATACCACACAGACTATGGTGAGAGTTGTGCCACACACACTCAAAAAAAAACTGCAGAACCACCTGATCAACATCCTATACAGCAAACAGGAGAGGATCAAGAATGAGCTCTCAAAACTGGAGACTCTCAAAAAACCAACCTTCCACACAAACTTTCTCGTGGCTGGACTTGACAAAAACTAGACAAGCCATTTACAACACACACTTTGCTTCTCTATGGAGGAAAAAAGGACCCTAAACTATCTAAACTCTTACATGCACAAGGGAACCACTGTTGTGGCCTCTTAACTCACCCAACAATATTGTTAATCTGTCCAGCTATACTCTTAGCCTGGCAGAGTCTGTCCTATCTCTGGGCCTCTTCTTCTGCCTCACCACCCCCATGAACATGATAAAGTTCTGCGGTGACCTAGAATCCTACTTTTGCTGTCTCCCACTCAAGGAATATTTCCAACACACCACTGAACAGCACACTAACCCACGGAAACCTTCCTACCAACGCTACAAAAAGAAGGATTCTGCGTGGACTCCTCCTGAAGGTCGAAACAACAGACTGGCCTTCTACATAGAGTGCTTCTACCAATGTGCACGGGCTGAAATTGTGGAAAAGCAGCATCACTTGCCCCATAACCTCAGCCGTGCAGAACACAACGCCATCTACAGCCTCAGAAACAACTCTGACATTATAATAAAAAAGGCTAACAGAGGAGGTGCTGTAGTCATCATGAATAGGTCGGAATATGAACAAGAGGCTGCTAGGCAACTCTGACACCACATTCTACAGGCCATTACCCTCTGATCCCACTGAGGGTTACCAAAAGAAACTACGCCATTTGCTCAAGAAACTCCCTGAAGAAGCACAGGAACAATTATACACGGACATACCCCTAGATCCCTGACCAGGGGTATTCTATCTGCTACCCAAGATACATAAACCTGAGAATCCTTGACACCCCATCATCTCAGGCATTGGCACCCTGACAGCAGGATTGTCTGGCTATGTAGACTCTCTCCTCAGGCCCTACGCTACCAGCACTCCCAGCTATCTTTGGGACACCACTGACTTCCTGAGGAAACTACAGTCCATTGGTGATCTTCCACAAAACACAATCCTAGCCACTATAGATGTAGAAGCTCCAACATGTACACCAAGATTCCACACAAAGATGGACTACAAGCCGTCAGGAACAGTATCCCCAATAATGCTACAGCAAACCTGGTGGCTGAACTTTGTGATTTTGTCCTCACCCACAACTATTTCAGATTTGGGGACAATTTATACCTTCAAGTCAGTGGCACTGCCATGAGTACCCACATGGCCATACAGTATGCCAACATTTTTATGGCTAAAAGAAAAGGAGTACTTGTGGCACCTTAGAGACTAACCAATTTATTTGAGCATGAGCTTTCGTGAGCTACAGCTCACTTCATCGGATGCAAGTACTCCTTTTCTTTTTGCGAATACAGACTAACACGGCTGTTACTCTGAAACCTGCCATTTTTATGGCTGACTTAGAACAACGCTTCCTTAGCTCTCGTCCTCTAGCACCCTACTCTACTTGCGCTACATTGATGACATCTTCATCTGGACCCATGGGAAGGAGGCCCTTGAGGAATTCCACCAGGATTTCAACAATTTCCACCCTACCATCAAGTCAGCCTGGACCAATCCACACAAAAGATCCACTTCCTTGACACTACAGTGCAAATGAGTGATGGTCACATAAACACCACCCTATACCGGAAACCAACTGACCGCTATACGTACCTACATGCTTCTAGCTTTCATCCAGACCACATCACGTGACCCATTATCTACAGCCAAGCTCTAAGATACAACCGCATTTGCTCCAATCCTTCAGACAGAGACAAACACCTACAGGATCTCTATCAAGCATTCTTAAAACTAAAATACCCACCTGGTGAAGTGAAGAAACAGATTGACAGAGCCAGAAGAGTACCCAGAAGTCGCCTACTACAGGACAGGCCCAACAAAGAACGCCACTAGCCGTCACCTACAGCCCCCAACTAAAACCTCTCCAGCGCATCATCAAGGATCTACAACCTGTCCTGAAGGATGATCCCTCACTCACACAGTCCTTGGGAGACAGGCCAGTTCTCGCTTACAGACAACCCCCCGACCTGAAGCAAATACTTACCAGCATCTACACACCACATAACAAAAACACTAACCCAGGAACCAGTCCCTGCAACAAACCCCGTTGCCAACTCTGTCCGCATATCAATTCAAGGGACACCATCATAGGACCTACCCACATCAGCCACACCATCGGGCTCGTTCATCTGCACATCTACCAATGTGATATATGCCATCATGTGCCAGCAATGCCCCTCTGCCATGTACATTGGCCAAACCGGACAGTCTCTATGCAAAAGAATAAATGGACACAAATCAGATATCAAGAATTGTAACATTCAAAAACCAGTAGGAGAGCACTTCAGTCTCCCTGGACACTCCATAACAGACTTAAAAGTGGCAATTCTTCAACAAAAAAACTTCAAAAACACACTTCAACGAGAAACTGCAGAACTAGAATTAATTTGCAAATTAGGCCTGAATAAAGACTGGGAGTGGATGGGTCACTACAAAAAATAATTTTCCCTTCACTGATACTCGCACCTTCTTGTCAACTGTTGGGAATGGGCGACGTCCACCTTGATTGCATTGGCCTCATTAGCATTGACCCCCCCACTTGGTAAAGCAACTCCCATCTTTTCATGTGCTGTAATATATATACTGTTTACTGTATTTTTCACTCCATGCATCTGATGATGTGGGTTATAGCCCACTAAAGCTTATGCCCAGATAAATTTATTAGTCTCTAAGGTGCCACAAGGACTCCTCGTTGTTTTTGCTGATACAGACTAACACGGCTACCACTCTGAAATCTGATTACATTGTTAACCTCTAACAAGACATAGATAAGTACCGACTAGTACAATAATTATCTTCCAGTTCTCTAGCAATAAAAGCCTACATTTCAAAGCTCTAGTCTATCTAACACAGTTTTGTTAGCTATTTATAAGGACTAGCCCTAATGACTATTTACATACTTTTCTAATATGTCTTTTAAGGTTGCATTTGGATCATTTAACTTACTAGCCATGTAACCCTTTCTGGCTCAGTGTCACATTGATGCAAGAGGGTTTCAAGGACAACCTTTAGGAATACTGCTGTTACAAAGGCAGGAGCAACAGAGCTGAGTGGGGTGAGGGGCACATGAGGAGGAGTGAAATGGGGAGGGTCTAGAGTGTCTTACTCAGGAATTGCTCTGCCTGCACTGGAACAATGCCAGAAAAAGAAAGCTATTTGATTTATGAAAGGAAAGAAAAAGATAAAAGGAAATACCCCAGGCCCAGGAAAAGCTTTCCAGCCCCCTGCTCCCCTCCTCACACACCGCATAGCAAGCACCTGCCCCTGGTCTCTGCCGAGCTGGTTGGATCTGCACTGAGTTTTGTAACAGTCACCTCTCTGGGAGTTTCCAGAGAAGGGGCTTTCCATGATAGTATTTTAATTCGTTAAATAAACAGAACTACCGTACCACAGCACTACTGAACAATGTATTCTTGCCATTGTGTTCAGAGATCACAAACCCAAGGTGATGTCCCCTGTCGGTGGGAACACAGTGCATCACAAAATATTTTAGGGGAAAAGAGGGAATGGTCAAAGCCACAAGCACTGATGCCTAAAGGAGTAAGAGATGCTAGAAAACCAGTAACACAAAATAAATGGGCAGCTCCTGAAGACAATGTTATGGCCTCACTTGGCTTTTTTCAGCAGCATAGACCTCTCCTTGCCTACATCTGCTGCAGGATACATTTGAGCATTGAGTATCTGGCTGGGCCATAGCCTCCCAACCACTTGTCTGTACACTTAATTTTAGTGCAAACCTGGGGGAGACAAGCCCTATTAAGGGCAGAACACTAGGGCTCCTGCGCCATTTGTTCCCTGAGTAGCAGAGGATGGTCTTATCCAAAACTGTTAGCTCAGATCTTGGGAACCTGTAACTCACATACCAATTGCATTCTGGGATGTGAGATGAATAAACTGTTTCTGAGAAAGGCTCTTTCAGCCTGTTTTAGGCCTGGTCTACACTACGAGTTTGTCGGATTTAGTGATCAATGGCTCCATGTCTAGTTGGCAGCCGGTGTCAAGTGGAGTGCCCCAGGGGTCGATCCTGGGGCCGGTTTTGTTCAATATCTTCATAAATGATCTGGAGGATGGTGTGGATTGCACTCTCAGCAAATTTGCAGATGATACTAAACTGGGAGGAGTGGTAGATACGCTGAGGGCAGGGATAGGATACAGAGGGACCTAGACAAATTGGAGGATTGGGCCAAAAGAAACCTGATGCGGTTCAATAAGGATAAGTGCAGGGTCCTGCACTTAGGACGGAAGAACCCAATGCACAGCTACAGACTAGGGACCGAATGGCTAGGCAGCAGTTCTGCGGAAAAGGACCTAGGGGTTACAGTGGACGAGAAGCTGGATATGAGTCAGCAGTGTGCCCTTGTTGCCAAGAAGGCCAGTGGCATTTTGGGATGTATAAGTAGGGGCATAGCGAGCAGATCGAGGGACGTGATCGTTCCCCTCTATTCGACATTGGTGAGGCCTCATCTGGAGTACTGTGTCCAGTTTTGGGCCCCACACTACAAGAAGGACGTGGATAAATTGGAGAGAGTCCAGCGAAGGGCAACAAAAATGATTAGGGGTCTGGAACACATGACTTATGAGGAGAGGCTGAGGGAAACTGGGATTGTTTAGTCTGCGAAGAGAAGAATGAGGGGGGATTTGATAGCTGCTTTCAACTACCTGAGAGGTGGTTCCAGAGAGGATGGTTCTAGACTATTCTCAGTGGTAGAAGAGGACAGGACAAGGAGTAATGGTCTCCAGTTGCAGTGGGGGAGGTTTAGGTTGGATATCAGGAAAAACTTTTTCACTAAGAGGGTGGTGAAACACTGGAATGCGTTACCTAGGGAGGTGGTAGAATCTCCTTCCTTGGAAGTTTTTAAGGTCAGGCTTGACAAAGCCTTGGCTGGGATGATTTGATTGGGGATTGGTCCTGCTTTGAGCAGGGGGTTGGACTAGATGACCTCCTGAGGTCCCTTCCAACCCTGATATTCTATGATTCTATGATTGAACACTGGGGCTACTGCGGGATCAAATGGATGTGCTCCGGCGTCTGGTGGACGTTCAGGAATGGCAACAGGATCACAGACTGCTGCTGCATCCCCTGTTTAAACACCCTCTCTCCTCCCCAAGTTCCATAGCGTCCTCACCCAGATGCCCAAAACGCAGGGGGAGGAGGGAGGCTCCAGGCACCCAACCACTCCACCCCAGTGGACAGCCCAAGCAACAGAAGGCTATCTTTCAACAAGTTTTGAAGTGGTCTTTTCCTTCCCTCCTCCCCTCCTCCCACACCCCACCCGGGCTACCTTGTGAGTTATCTCCCTATTTTTATAATCAATTAATAAAGAATACATGTTTTTTAAATGATAGTGACTTTATTTCCTTTACAAGCAAGCTGTGATCGAATTTAGAGGCAACCAAGGGGGCAGGTTTTCATCAAGGAGAAACAAACAGAAGTGTCACACGGTACCCTGGCCAGTCATAAAACTGGTTTGCAAAGCTTCTCTGATGCACAGTGCTTCCTCCTGTGCTCTTCTAACCGCCCTGGTGTCTGGCTGCGCGTATTCAGCGGCCAGGAGATTTGCATCAGCCTCCCACCCTGCCATAAATGTCTCCCTCTTACTCTCACAGAGATTGGGGAGCACACAGCAAGCAGCAATAACAATGGGAATATTGGTTTTGCTGAGGTCTGAGCGAGTCAGTAAACTGCGCCAGCGACCCTTTAAATGTCCAAATGCACACTCTACCACCATTCTGCGCTTGCTCAGCTTATAGTTGACCAGCTCCTTACTACTTTCCAGGGTGCCTTTTACGGCTTCATGAGCCAGGGCATTAAGGGGTAGGCTGGATCCCCAAGGATCACTATAGGCATTTCAACATCCCCAACAGTTATTTTCTGGTCTGGGAAGTAAATCCCTTCCTGCAGCTGTTCCTGAAGACCAGAGTTCCTGAAGACGCGAGCATCATGAACCTTTCCCGGCCATCCCACGTTGATGTTGGTGAAACATCCCTTGTGATCCACCAGTGCTTGCAGCACCACTGAAAAGTACCCCTTGCGGTTTATGTACTGGCTGCCCTGGTGGTCCAGTCCCAAGATAGGGATATGCATTCTGTCTATAGCCCCACCACAGTTAGGGAATCCCATTGCAGCAAAGCCATCTAGTATGACCTGCACATTTCCCAGAGTCACTACCTTTGATAGCAGCAGCTCAATGATTGCGTTGGCTACTTGCATCATAGCAACCCCCACAGTAGATTTGCCCACTCCAAATTGATTCCCGACTGACCGGTAGCTGTCTGGTTTTGCAAGCTTCCACAGGGCTATTGCCACTCGCTTGTGAACTGTGAGGGCTGCTCTCATCTTTGTATTCTTGTGCTTCAGGGCAGGGGAAAGCAAGTCACAAAGTTCCATGAAAGTGCCCTTACTCATGCGAAAGTTTCGGAGCCACTGGGAATCCTTTCAAACCCGCAACACTATGCGGTCCCACCACTCTGTGCTTGTTTCCTGGGCCCAAAATCGGCGTTCCACGGCATGAGCCTGCCCCAGTAACACCATGATCTCCAAATTGCTGGGGACCAAGGTTTTAGAGAAATCTGTGTTCATGTCCTCATTGCTGCGCTGCCGTTGCCTCCTCGCCTGGTTTTTCAGGTGCTGGTTCTGCATAAACCGCACGATAGTGCGTGAGGTGTTTACAATGGTTATAACTGCTGCGGTGAGCTGAACGGGGCTCCATGCTTGCTGTGCTATGGTGTCTGCTCGGGCAATCGAGGGAAAAGGGCGTGAAACGATTGTCTGCCGTTGCTCTGACGGAGGGAGGGGCAACTGACAACGTGGCTTACAAGGTTGGCTTACAGGGAATTAAAATCAACAAAGAGGGTGGCTTTGCATCAAGGAGAAACAGAATGGCCCCCTCAAGGATGGAACTCAAAACCCTGGGTTTAGCAGGCCCTTGATTTCACAGAGGGAGGGAGGAGAAAATGAATACAAATCAAATCTCATCTATTTCTTGTTTTGATCCACTTCATCTCTCTTTATACATCTTGCTGGCAGCAGACGGTGCAGTATGACTGCTGGCCATTGTCATGTCCTAGGTGCTCGGCCTAGGACAGTGCAGTATGACTGCTGGCCATCGTCATCTCCTGGCTGCTCATTATAAGATAGTGCAGTACGACTGCTGGCAGGACTGAATTGCCATGAGATGAAACTTAAAAGGGTAATTACCTGAGTCTCTCCCATGTTTGCCCAGTCGCCCCTGAGCTCACCGAGGTCGGTTAAAAGAGCACCCTGGAGTACATCAACAATGGCTACCAGTCCTACTGCATTGTCTGCTGCCAAAAGGCAATGAGCGGCTGCTGTGTAGCAATGCAGTACCGCGGCTGCCAACACCCAGGACACATACGGTGACGGTGAGCTGAGCGGGCTCCATGCTTGCCATGGTATGGCGTCTGCTCAGGTAAGCGAGGAAAAAAAGCGCGAAACGATTGTCTGCCATTGCTTTCACAGAGGGAGGGAGGGAGGGAAGGGGGGCCTGATGATATGTACCCAGAACCATCCGTGACAATGTTTTTGCCCCATCAGGCATTGGGATTTCTATCCAGAATTCAAATGGGTGGCAGAGACTGCAGGAACTGTGGGATAGCTACCCACAGTGCAACGCTCCAGAAGTTGACGGTTGCCTCGGTACTGTGGACGCACTCCGCCAACTAAATGCACTTAGAGCATTTGTGTGGGGACTCACACAATCAACTGTATAAAAACGCTTTCTACAAAACCGAATTCTAGAAATTTGACCTAATTTCATAGACATGGCCTTAGATCCTTCATGTTCATTATTTGCATGGGTGCACATGGCACTTTAACAACACATAGGACTAGGCTGGTGGCCCACGGTGAAGTTTAAATTAGATCTAACAGAGAAATGAAAAAAGACTGATGGAGGTTGGGCAGTTAAGGAAGTTAAAATGTTAGCAGAATTCAAGGAAAAAAGGGAATATTGAGCTCAGGAAAGCACTGATTTTTAAATGAAAACAAACAAGATTTATTCTGACATGGTGGCAGAGCTGGAGCAGTTAGTGCTGGAATGGCAATTAGTGATGGAAAAGCAGTTATGAAGAGAGATTTGAAGGAGGAGAGAAGCTATTAGCTTCTGTTCCCATTGGGTAGAAATGAGAAAATTTGCCAAGTGGTGTAATAATTAAATCTCCCTACTTTCCTCGAAGAGGAACTGGGGGCTCTCAGCTCTGCAGGGCATTTCTGGAGAAGTTTCAGATTAAGTCAGGAACTGAGGCAGTGACACAGTCTTCTGGTAGGTAGAAATGATGCAGATACGCAGTTTCAACACTCTTCAGATTTCAATATGAACACACCCATCACTAATTCCCTTCTGCATCATTAAGGGAAATGACTCACATTTAGGCTAAGAAAAGCCTCTGGAAACAATCCTGCACTGGCTGACCCGATTGCATATGTGCATTTACAAAAGGGTCTGATGAACACTGCTCCACTCAAAACTGAAAGAACTAGACACATTCTAAAGCCTTGTTTCTTTTCTTTTTTTTCAGTTTTTTCCCCAGAAACTACTGATTTTTCATTTGGGCTGGAATTTATCATCCTTTGTTGCTGCACAGAGTTGTATGTTTTTTTAAAATCTATTCAGCCATCTGTGATTCTGGGGAGCATCTGTTCCACTATGGCTAAGGTCAGGAAGCCCTTGTTGTTTAAAGAACAACTCTAAGTGCTCTAAAATCCACATGGATATTGGGATTGTCTTGAAATTTAGTGTGCGTTATGGGATGTGGGGTAAGCTCAGTCATCCCAAAACTGGAGTCATTTGACCAAGGGGTCCTGAGATACAGTCCCGTGGTGTAACTACAGTGGTGCTAGTGGTACAGTCACAGCAGGGGTCCATGAGGTGATGGGGGTCCAGACAGAGTGGGATTTCAAGTTAGAACCCAGAAGTCTGGAGAGACAAAGGGGGTGGGGTGCCAGCCCCTCCCTGGAGATATAAAAGGATTGCCCCCTCCAGACTGGTGCAGTGGATAAGGTCCAATCTTCCAGGAGCCTGTATACCCAGTGCATGGAGATGTAATCTGATCACATATAAGGATGACCCCAATGGTTAGAACCAGGCATCTGGTGACTGGGATGTGGGGCTGTCTGCGCTGGGCTGGTAGCCACAGAGAGCGCTGACATCTAGCCACATGTGTATTCCTGTTCATGTCACTGCCAACCCAGCAGAAGTTGAGCTGTGACACATTGAAGAGGAGCTGCTGGGGCAGAGGCCCACTGAGGCAAGGCAGTAGCTGTGGTGTGGGGGCCCCTCCAGCCAGGACAACCTTGGGAATGGGCAATGGGATGGATCACTTGGTGATTACCTGTTCTGTTCATTCCCTCTGGGGCATTTGGCATTGGCCACTGTCGGAGGACAGGATACTGGGCTAGATGGACCTTTGGTCTGACCCAATATGGCCGCTCTTATCTAACCCAAGGCCCTGAACGTGAGCAACTGGCAAAGATGCACAAAGAAGGCATGGGAGGAACTGCAGTGCTGGGGGATGTGTGAAGGTGGGGGAAGAGAGATGGGAGATGCAGGCTACCCCTACCCCGAGTCAAAGCATGAGGTCTGTACTGGGCCCAGTCCTATTTAACATATTCATAAACGATCTGGAAAAAGGGGTAAACAGTGAGGTGGCGAAATTTGCAGATGATACAAAATTACTCAAGATAGTTAAGTCCCAGGCAGACTGCGAAGAGCTACAAAAGGATCTCACAAAACTGGGTGACTGGGCAACAAAATGGCAGATGAAATTTAATGTTGATAAATGCAAAGTAATGCACATTGGAAAACATAATCCTAACTATGCATATACAATGATGGGGTCTAAGTTAGCTGTTACCACTCAAGAAAGAGATCTTAGAGTCATTGTGAATAGTTCTCTGAAATCATCCACTCAATGTGCAGAGGCAGTCGAAAAAGCAAACAGAATGTTAGGAATCATCTCAAAAAAGATATATTGGAATTGGAAAAGGTTCAGAAAAGGGCAACAAAAATTATTAGGGGTATGGAACGGCTTCCGCATGAGGAGAGATTAATAAAACTGGGACTTTTCAGCTTGGAAAAGAGGCAACTAAGGCGGGATATGATAGAGGTCTATAAAATCATGAGTGGTGTAGAGAAAGTAAATAAGGAAGTGTTATTTACTCCTTCTCATAATATAAGAACAAGGGGCTAACAAATGAAGTTAATAGGTAGCAGGTTTAAAACAAACACAAGAAAGTATTTCTTCATGCAATGCACTGTCAACCTCTGGAACTCCTTGCCTGAGGGTGTTGTGAAGGCCAATACTATAATGGGGTTCAAAAGGGAGCTAGATAGATTCATGGAAGATAGGTCCATCAGTGGCTATTAGCCATGATGGGCAGGAATGGTGTCCCTAGCCTCTGTTTGTCAGAAGCTGGGATTGGGTGACAGGGCATGGATCACTTGATGATAACCTGTCTGTTCATTTCCTTTGGGGCACCTGCCATTGGCCACTGTCAGAGGACAGGATACTGGGCTTGATGGACGTTTGGTCTGACCCAGTATGGCCATTCTTATGTTCTTATGTACCCCAAACCTAGAAACCACAGAGTGGATTGGAACCAGCAGGTCCAGAACCTACTGCAAGTTTGGAACCTTAGCATTAGACAGCAAAAAAAATCAATGTACTCTTACCATTCGCACTGTGGAGACTTCACCTTCTGTATCATAGATTAATTTCCTCAGTCCACCATCTTCCTCTTACACTCTGAACTTTTGGTGACTAAATGTAAAGTTTTTAATCCACAACAACCGGCAACTTTATTTGTTGTATAAATCAAAATAAATAGAAAACCTCAATCTTATATGCAATATCTCAGCTTGAAATAATTCACAAACTAAAGAACAACTATGAGAAGCTTTCCCTTTTAGTCACATCTTTGGTATTATGAAAGCTAGTAGAGGACAGTTTATACAGTTTTGATTTAGCAAGAGTTTACTTGCATTTGCCCATTCCACAATAGATGGCACTATCAAACTACATTCATTACAATAGAGCAGTAGTTCTCAAACTTTTGTACTGGTGACCCCCTTTTACATAGCAAGCCTCTGAGTGCGACCCCCCCTTATAAATTAAAAACACTTTTTTATATATTTAACCCCCATTATAAATGCTGGATGCAAAGCGGGGTTTGGAGTGGAGGCTGACAGTTCATGACCTCCCTGTAATAACCTCGCGACCCTCTGAGGGGTCCTGACCCCCTGTTTGAGAACCCCTGCAATACAGTAATAAGTGGTGGTAAGAATCCCTATACACTAAAACAGCAAAACTACGGTCTGATTTTAAGATTGTTTGGTGCATAATTGTATGTGCAAAACACATACAACTGCACACCTAATCTGCATGTATAGTTAGTGAGTACAGTAGAATTCATCTGAGTGGGACCACATTCATTCTGTTTAGTTACCCAATTTATATACACACAATTATGGTATCTGTGCTGAACAGTTATAAGAAACAAGCACAAAAGAGCCATATTTTCAAATAGTTAAGATTCAGGGCCATACGCACAACGCACGTTCATGTAAGTGCAACTGTCATATCATTTTGGTTTCACGTTGTACATTAAAAGTAAGAATTGGTTGGTAACTAAGGGGAAAGTATTTTATAATTAGTCATTTGGTAGGAGAAAAGACTGCTGTTGATAACCTGGTCTTGTCTTCTCTGGTAGTGTTGCCATTAGATGGCATCTAACCCAACTAAATAAATTTGTATGTCCTATCATGTCAGAAAATATTGGGACAGAGCATGTGCATGGAAAAAAAATTGTAAGTGTATGATGGGAGCTGAAGATAAACCACTAGTAGCAGCCCTCTGAGCTCTCTATCCAGTGCTTTCCTGCTCTAATACTAGGTCAGAGTCCAGACAAGAAGGATTTTGCCTTTTGATTATTCATTAGTTTGTACAAGGGACCGTTAATTATTTCAGGAAAGCAGATATATACAGTACTAGTGCCTGCATCTTATCAGCAGAAACTCTCAAGGGATGGTCACTGGCATTTGATGCCTACCAGATGATGAAACTGTGACAGGTTGGATCACAGAAACCCCCTTGGGACTGCCACCTGATGTGCTGAGACTACCTCTGAGCCTGTTTTCCCTGCCAGCTTCAGACTTCGGTGCCCTGCCTGGTTGTTTCAGACATGTTAGCCTGTTACAAACACAGACCCAGATCTGAACAACTTTCCCCAAAAGCTGCAGGCTTAACTGAAAATAGCTTAAGAAGTATTCCTGTCTCCAGCATTTGGATACCCAACTCCCAATGGGGTCCAAACCCCAAATAAATTCATAAATTGTTTGCCCTCTATAACACTGATAGAGAGGTATGCACAGCTGTTCCCCCGCTCCCCCCCCCCCCAGGTATTAATACATACTCTGGGTTAATTAATAAGTAAAAAGTGATTTTATTAAATACAAAAAGTAGGATTTAAGTGGTTCCAAGTAATAACAGACAGAACAAAGTGAATTACCAAGCAAATAAAATTAAACACGCAAGTCTAAGCCTAATACAGTAAGAAAGTGATTACAGATGAAGTCTCACCCTCAGAGATGTTCTAGTAAGCTTCTTTCACAGACTAGCCTCCTTCTAGTCTGGGTCCAGCAATCACTCATACCCCTGTAGTTACTGTCCTTTGTTCCAGTTTCTTTCAGGTATCCTTTGGGGGTGGAGAGGCTACCTCTTTTGCCAGCTGAAGACCAAATGGAGGGGTTTCCAGGGGCTTAAATAGACTTTTTCTTGTGGGTGGAAACCCCTTCTCCTCTCCGATGCAGAATCCAGCTGCAAGATGGATTTTTGGAGTCACATGGGCAAGTCACATGTCCATGCATGACTCAGAACTTTACTGGCTGATGCCACATTCCCAGGAAAGCTCTGATGTGGATTGGCATCTCTCGAAGTTCATTGTTATCTTAAGTGTTTCTTGATTTGGGCACTTACTGAGAATAGTCTTTTCTCAAGAAGCTGACCAACTGCTTCACTGAGGCTACTTAAAATCAAACAAGTACGTAGCCAATATTTATAACTTCGAATACAAAAATGATACATGCATGAAAATAGGATGACTATATCCAGTAGATCATAACCTTTGCAGAGATATGTTACATAGCATATCTAGCATAAAACATATTCTAGTCATGTCTATTTAAACTTATAAGCATATTTCTGTAAAGCATTATGGAGTGCAACATCACAGAAACCTCTTGAGAATTGCTGCAGTTTAGAGGATAAACCTGGCCAGTGCTGCATGGCAGAATGGTTACTGAGGCCTGGTGTACACTACGAGATTGTCGAATTTAGCAGCGTTAAATCGAATTAACCCTGACCCATCCACACAACAAAGCCATTTTTGTCGACATAAAGGGCTCTTAAATCAATTTCTGTACTCCTCCCCAAGGAGGGGATTAGTGCTGAAATCGACATCGCTGTTTCAAATTAGGGTTAGTGTGAATGCAATTCGACAGTATTGGCCTCCGGGAGCTATCCCACAGTGCACCATTGTGACCGCTCTGGACAGCACTCTGAACTCTGAAGCACTGGCCAGGGGTACAGAAAAGCCCCGGGAACTTTTGAATCTCATTTCCTGTTTGGCCAGGCGAGCTCATCAGCACAGGTGACCATGCAGTCCCAGAATCGAAAAAGAGCTCCAGCATGGACCAAATGGGAGGTACTGGATCTGATCGCTGTATGGGGAGAGGAATCTGAGCTGTCAGAACTACATTCCAAAAGACAAAATGCCAAAACATTTCAAAAAATCTCAAAGGCCACGAGGGACAGAGGCTACATCAGGGATGCAACACAGTGCCGCATGAAACTTAAGGAGCTCAGACAAGCGTACCAGAAAACCAAAGAATCAAACGGACACTCCGGGACAGAGCCCCAGACATGCCGCTTCTACGCTGAGCTGCATGCAATTCTAGGGGGGGGGGCCGCTACCACTACCCCACCCCTGTCCGTGGACTCCGATAATGGGGTACTCTCCGCCATGCCTGAGGATTTTGCGGATGGGGAAGATGAGGAGGAGGAGGAGGAGCTTGAGGAGAGCACACAGCACACCGTTCTCCCCGACAGCCAGGATCTTTTTATCACCCTGACTGAAATACCCTCCCAAAGCAACGAAGCCGGAGAAGGGACCTCTGGTGAGTGTACCTTTTTAAATACAATACATTTTTAAAAGCAAGCATTTTTAATGATTAAGTAGCCCTGAGGACTTGGGATGCATTCGTGGCCAGTACAGCTACTGGAAAAGTCTGTTAATGTGTTTGGGGATGGAGCGGATATCTTCCAGGGACATCTCCATGAAGCTCTCCTGGAGGTATTCTAAAAGCCTTTGCAGAAGGTTTCTGGGGAGAGCAGCCTTATTCTGTCCTCCATGGTAGGACACTTTACCACGCCATGCTAGTAGCAAGTAATCTGGTATCATTGCATGACAAAGCCTGGCAGCGTATGGTCCCGGTGTTTGCTGGCATTCAAGCAACATCCGTTCTTTATCTCTCTGTGTTATCGTCAGGAGAGTGATATCGTTCATGGTAACCTGGTTGAAATAGGGGAATTTAATTAAGGGGACATTCTGAGGTGGCCGTTCCTACTGGGCTGTTTGCCTGTGCCTGAAAAGAAATCCTCCCTGCAGTTAGCCACGCGGTGGTGGTGGGGGGGTCATTGGCGCCGAGCAGTTCGCGTTTGGCTAGCAGGGATCTTCCCTGATACCAGCCATGCAGTGGGGGAAGGGGTAAACCGATCATCCCAGAGAATTGGATGTGGGGGGAGGGGGTTAGTTTGGTTTCTGCTGCTGCACATTAACACGAAACCGCAGCACTAAATGGCCAACTCAACGGGCTTTGTTTGGTATGGGAAAGGAGGGCGCTGCTGTTATGAACGTTGCAGAAGCCGAAAAACTATGGCTTACCATGGCCACCCGCAAGCTGAATTCTGTTTCCCGGCACTGCGTGTGTGATCTCTAACACCAAAGCCTCAGGCACTCAATATAAGATGCAAAATGCGATCTTGTACCAAAATCACCTGTGCTATGTAATGTGAATAGTGTTGTTCACCGTGAAAGAGTATAGCCATTGTTCTGTAAAATGTATCTTTTTAAATACTTCAATCCCTTTTTTCCCCCTGCAGCTGCAAATGTTTCAAGCCTCCCTCCTCTGTCCCAAAGGCCATCTCAGATAAGGCGGTGAAAAAAACGCACGCGCGATGAAATGTTCTCTGAGCTCACGCAGTCATCCAGCACGGACAGAGCTCAGCAGAATGTGTGGAGGGACACAGTAGCACAGTACAGGAAAGCGGCCGATGAACATGAGGACAGGAGGGACGATTGAGATGAGAGGTGGCAGCAGGAAGATCAGAGGAGGCAGGATGCAACGCTCGGGCTACCGCGGCATCAAACAGACATGCTCCAGCGTCTGGTGGAGGTTCATGAACGGCAGCAGGATCACAGACTGCCGCTGCAGCCCCTGCTTAACTGCCCTCCCTCCTCCCCAAGTTCCACAGCCTCCTCACCCAGACGCCCAAGAACGTGGGGGAAGAGGCTTCCGGGCACCCAACCACTCCACCCCAGTGGACAGCCCAAGCAGTAGAAGGCTGTCTTTCAACAAGTTTGAAGTGGCCTTTTCCTTCCCTCCTCCCCTCCTCCCACACCCCACCCGGGCTACCTTGTGAGTTATCTCCCTATTTTTATAATCAATTAATAAAGAATACATGTTTTTTAAATGCTAGTGACTTTATTTCCTTTGCAAGTAAGCTGTGATCGAAGGCGGGAAGGCGGGTGCTTATAGGGAATTAGAGTCAACCAAGGGGGTTGGTTTTCATCAAGGAGAAACAAATAGAAGTGTCACACGGTACCTTGGCCAGTCATGAAACTGGTTTGCAAAGCTCTTCTGATGCACAGCGCTTCCTGCTGTGCTCTTGTAATTGCTCTGGTGTCTAGCTGTGCGTATTCAGCGGCCAGGCAATTAGCGTCAACCTCCCACCCCACCATAAACGTTTCCCCCTTACTCTCACAGAGATTGGGGAGCACACAACAAGCAGCAATAACAATGGGAATATTGGTTTTGCTGAGGTCTGAGCGAGTCAGTAAACTGTGCCAACGACCCTTTAAACGTCCAAATGCACACTCTACCACCATTCTGCGCTTGCTCAGCCTATAGTTGAACAGCTCCTTACTGCTATCCAGGGTGCCTGTGTATGGCTTCATGAGCCATGGCATTAAGGGGGAGGCTGGGTCCCCAAGGATCACTATAGGCATTTCAACATCCCCAACAGTTATTTTCTGGTCTGGGAAGTAAATCCCTTCCTGCAGCCATTTAAACAGACCAGAGTTCCTGAAGATGCAAGCATCATGCACCTTTCCCGGCCACTCCACGTTGATGTTGGTTTAATGTCCCTTGTGATCCACCAGCGCTTGCAGCACCATTGAAAATACCCCTTGCGGTTTATGTACTGGCTGCCCTGGTGGTCCGGTCCCAAGATAGGGATATGCGTTCTGTCTATAGCCCCACCACAGTTAGGGAATCCCATTGCAGCAAAGCCATCTAGTATGACCTGCACATTTCCCAGAGTCACTACCTTTGATAGCAGCAGCTCAATGATTGCGTTGGCTACTTGCATCACAGCAACCCCCACAGTAGATTTGCCCACTCTAAATTGATTCCCGACTGACCGGTAGCTGTCTGGTGTTGCAAGCTTCCACAGGGCTATTGCCACTCGCTTGTGAACTGTGAGGGCTGCTCTCATCTTTGTATTCTTGTGCTTCAGGGCAGGGGAAAGCAAGTCACAAAGTTCCATGAAAGTGTCCTTACGCATGCAAAAGTTTCGGAGCCACTGGGAATCATCCCAGACCTGCAACACTATGCGGTCCCACCACTCTGTGCTTGTTCCCGGGGCCCAGAATCAACATTCCATGGCATGAGCCTGCCCCAGTAACACCATGATCTCCAAATTGCCGGGGACCGCAGTTTTAGAGAAATCTGGGTCCATGTCCTCATCACTCTCGTCACTGCGCTGCCATCGCCTCCTCGCCTGGTTTTCAGGTTCTGGTTCTGCATAAACTGCATGATAATGTGCGAGGTGTTTACAGTGGTCATAACTGCTGTGGTGAGCTGAACGGGCTCCATGCTTGCCGTACTATGGCGTCTGCTCAGGCAATCCAGGGAAAAGGACGCAAAATGATTGTCTGCCGTTGCTTTCACGGAGGGAGGATTGACTGATGACATTTTCCCATAACCACCCGCAACAAATTTTTGGCCCCATCAGGCATTGGGAGTTCAGCCCAGAATTCCAATGGCAGCGGGGACTGCAGGAACTGTGGGATAGCTACCCACAGTGCACTGCTCAGAATGTCGATGCTTGCCACAGTACTGTAGATGCACACCGCCGAATTAATGTGCTTAGTGTGAACACATGCACTCGACTTTATACAATCTAGTCCCAAAAATTGACTTATGTAAAATCGGAGTCACTTCATAGCGTAGACAAGGCCTCAGACTCTGCTGAACAGAGATCTGAAGTGATTAAGTCACTCCGTGGGGCAGATTCTGCTTCCAAGGCCACATCTGTACTAGAAAGTTTCACTGCCAGAACTTTTCCCCCATCACAATGGTTAAGAGTCTCTCCTCCCCATTTGCTAGTTTGATGGCTTTATTTACTTTCTATGTAAACGTATTTCCATTGTTCTTGGCCATGCTCAAATTTACATTGGAGACACAGTCAAGGCTTGGAAACAGACACTCCTTTGTCTTGGACAGGTTGAGCTGAGGCACTGCCTGCCAAACCAATTTAGAGGGACAAGATGGGTGAGGTAATAGCCTTTATTGGACCCACTTCAGCTGGTGAGAGAGACAAGCGAACTGGGTCCAATAAAGGTTATTACCTCACCCACCTTGTCTCTCTAGTATCCTGGGACTGACACAGCTACAAACACATTTTAGGAACATATTTCTAGCATACATCTATAATTCTTTATACAGCACCTGTACATACATCATGCAATACTATCAGTGACAGACTGTTACCTGGCTGCATGACACTTTTTAGATACAGATTATGACAACTGTGAGTTAGGGCAATGAGTGTGTCAGACCTGATGAGAGTTATGGTATGGTGTGCACTCTGCTAGTTCAAATGGAACCTCTCCTGGGTCACACCTGCACAGGTCAGCAGAGTTCTTGTGACCGTTTTAGATACTAGATCACTGTGTCCCCTGTATTTGAAGAACTTGACTGACTACTGCTGCCACAGCAGCCACGGGTGCTGGGATGTAGATTAGACAAGATGAGGAATGGCTGATGCAGCCAGTGCATAGAAATCACAAGGTGGTGCAGGAACTTGCTGCTTGCATCTTAGAAATACTGGACTTAAAAAAAAAAAATGCAAGCAGGAACAGTTTCCCAGGCCATCTTCTTCATATTGGTGGGGTTGAAATGCCAATAGTGATTCTGGGGGAACTGGCCTATCTTTTGCTTCCCGGTTCATAAACCATATACTGGATGCCTGACAGCAGCAAGGAAAGATTTCCCTTCTGCCTGAGCAGGTGCAGGATGGCTTCTGAATATGCATTTTGTTAGACTGAAAGGGCTCTTGTGAGGTCTTATGACCCAACTGATCTCAGCAAGGGACATATTCTTATATGTGTGTTACAGAATATTTGGGAAGCAAAGGGGGAAAGACAAGTGGTGGAGTGAAAAGACTGTTGATTTTGAACAGCCAGACAAGGACAGTTACAAGAACTCCAAGAGGAGCTGTACAGTTGAGGGAAGCCGTAAGATCCTTTTCTATATTGTTCCATAGTACTGCAGTATGCTGCTTGTGTGTACTTGGGTTGAATCTTTAATTGGTAAATGCCTGTTATAAATTTGGTTGGAGGGGTTGCAATTTGGCCTGTGACATTTATTTTGTGAGACCCAGTAAATACCTGTATTTACAAAAACAATTTTATTGAGCAGAAGAAAAACCACCTTTGAGGTTTAACACTTACACATTAAAAGCTATTAAACCTATTTAAAAAATGCCAGGGTGCTTGCTGACTGATCCTGTATTAGTCACTGGCCAGGGTATGTCATACATCCCTCAACTTCCACCAGCATGGCATGGTAGAGATAAGGATACAAGCTGCACTGCCGCCTTTCTTAGGGTGGTAGTATGGTCCTGTGAACACTGAATCATACACAGTGTCTGATGACGTGATGGTCTTTGGGTGTTTTGCTCCATAATATTCTCTAACATTTGTTTGTTGGTTGAGGAGCTGCGTGATGTCCTGGTCCTGTTCTCAATGCACCGCCTCCAATCCCTGCTCTCCTGGTCAGTCTGAGGACTGGAGAAGCTCTGTAAATATGTCCTCCTTGTGCTGTTTCTTCTTCTTCTGAAGATGGGCAACAGCACGGAGGGGGCCTCTCACAGATACCCTGCCCGAGGACACAGATGAGAGATATTGTTGGCTTTACAGTGGTAGCTTAAAGGAAGAGAAATCCCAAAACTCCTTAATTTCATTCCCCACAAAGATCTTTATGAAAATATGCAGAGGGTCAGAGCAGCTTCAGGATTACTCTGCAGCTGAACATGGTGCAAAGCATGGAGATGCTGCTGAAAACACACAGTCATTAAGGGTGGGGTGACACTGTAGTAAATACAGTGGTGATTACAGGCAGTGGTGATTATGGCAGATCTCTCACACCCAAAGGTCACAAAGGCACTGAGAAGGAGCTGCTCCAGGTGGCTTGAGGTTGCCCTGGCTCATACACTGCCAGGCCCTGACAAAGTAAGAGGAGTCCACCCTCAAAAGAAAAGAGCAAAAGTACAATTGAAGAAACATCAAAGCCAAGTCCTAGGCTGAAAGTCATGTCTGCAATTGACGGGTGATCAATCACACCAAACCCAGAGGCAGCGTGACACAGCAAGACCTATAGACTCTTGATTCAGACTAAAGCCTACGAAAAGGATGGGTGAGATGGAAGACTTTGGAGGGTCACATTCTGCTTCCAACATGGAAGGGCATCGGTGCATGCCCAACAGAAACCCAGCTCTTCCTTGTGCCTGGCTTTCCTGGCCAGTTAGCTGCCACAAGCTACGAACCCAAGCCATGAACTCAAGCTACATTCAGGACTGGTAACTATACAGCAGCTGCAGAACCTGTGTGTGTATGAACGAACGTGTGAATGAATGTGAAACTGAATGAAATGTAATAGCTATAACTGACTGCCTATTATGATTCTTTCTGTAGTCACAATAAATGTGACATTTTGTCTTATCCTCTTTAATAAGATCCTGCTTGTTTTTATTTTATTGGTAGAACAGGAGGTATTAAAGCACTGTCTTTTGCTAGTTTACATTAAACATGTACTCTTCAAAAGAAATCAGGTACTCCAACTGGACAGTCACTGGAGTGAGTCCAAAAGATTTTTTACATTTCTTATGCACTTTATTTTTATGGCCAGGTATTGGTTTCAGTATGTTATGTTTGCAGTGGATTTTCTAATATGTTAGAATTTCAGCTATTGTAACACACTAACTTGATGGCTACTAAATGATTCCAAGGACTTATTTTAATTGCCAAGTGCGTTAAGATAAAATTGGCTAATTTGATAAAACCCAATTCCTTTATTCTGATCACATGCCATTTTGAAAGGGGGAGAAGAGAGGCAGGGGGAGATTTTGGGCACCATGAAGGAAAAACAACCCCTTCCCTCATACAGAATCCCCCTTCCCCAACAATACACTTACCTGAGCTTCCATCACCTTCCTCCCTGGGCTGTCTCTGGACACTGAAGAGCTCCAGGCTTTCTGCAGGGTCTGCATCCCCTGCAATGAGCTCATACTCACCAAGCACTCAGGAGGTTCCTTCCTCTGGGTCTGATGAGGACTCTGATGTTTCCCCACCAAACATGGCATGGAGCTCATCATAGAAGCAGTGTTGCCGACTCTTAGTTTTGTCATGAGTCTCATGATAATTATTTTCCTTAGAGTCCCAGCTGTTGGAGTCAAGTGGATCTGTGATGATTTCAGCCTTCATTCTTAAGAAAAAGTAAGTTTCTAGCCTTGTGTGTATGGGGAGACCTTCAAAATGTGACCCCAGTGCACCCTACAGGCACAAAAAACAGAAGGCAAATAAGAGTGGCAATTCTATTATTTTTACATAATCTTGTGATTTTTTTTAACCTTTGGGGTTGGCAATACTGTGCATGACTGGGGCACCCCCAGATTTTCTGTTGGCCTCTCTTGCCTTCTGTATAACTGCCAAACTCCTTGACCCAGCATTGCTTCTTGTCCTTGTTGCCCAGCTCTTGCATCCCCTTCCCAATGCCCACATGGACATCTTGACTCCTGCAGTTGCCTTCCAGATGGGCTTGTACTGCCTCTTCTCCCCACAGAAGGAGGAGATTCTGGACTTCTTTCCAAGTCCAGGTAGCAGCCCAAAATTTATCTGGCCCTTTTCTTGCTGAGCTGTACCTCTCTGCTCATGAAGGTGGGCTAGCAGGAAAAGGGGTGTTTCCAAAACACCCTGGGGATTTTTAAGCAGGGTTTGGCTTCCTTTCACTGTGATCACTGGGCCATGGAGTTCAAAATTGTGACCAGAGCAGTCACTGTCACAGGGACAGGAGCATTATGGGACTTGCTGGAGAACTGTTTTTACTAGTCTAAGGTAATACAGGATCCATGCTGGCATTTTGCCAATGTAAGTATGTCAGCTAAGGACTTGAGTCATTTGGGAGAGGGGGATATTTTGGCAACAGAAGGTCTGGGTTTCACCAGCACAAATCAGATTTGCATGTGGACTCATGCAAAAAGCAGCTACTGTCACCAAAAATACCTCATAATGTCGACAGAACAGTTCCTTAGGGGAAAGACGCTCACCAGTCAGGCTGATTTACCATTCAATGGACGAAATCCATCCCTTCAAGCCACAGAGTGATGGTATCACAGCTGAGAAGAGGGCAAGATAGATAGTGTATTCACACACCCTTCTTTAAAGGATAGAGCCCCCAAATCCTGCTTTCATGCACCAACATGGATGGATATTTGAGAACACAAAAGGCCAGGAAATTGATGTTCAGGTCCCCAGAGCAACCTTCATTAGTGCATACTTGTGACCGGGGTCCCAGTGGGGGCCAGCTGTGGTCACCCAATTAGGGTGAACAGCAAAGAATGGGGCAGCCAAACTCCAAAAAGCTGGTGGATATTCCAATACTTAGATTTACCAAGCCAGCATAAAACAGCTTCTTTATTACCTTACTGGTTATTCAGAAGTTCAAACAACACAGTTCCCTTAAAGTGATCCAGCCTCAGGCCTCCATCCAGGTACCCACGTCAAATACGATGAAAATTTCTGTAAATCTTATTTCATCATATAAAAGAAAAGGTTTCTACCAATCCCAAAGGATCAGACACATTACCTCCCATATTAATGAATGTTTCAGATCTTACCCAAATACACACTACAGCCAATTCTTATTAACTAAACTAAAATTTATCAAAAAACAAGAGAGAGAGAGAGTATGGTTAAAAGATCAATATACATACTGACATGAATTCAATCCATTGAGGTTCAGATTCATAGCAGAGATGGTGAGCTTTGTAGTTGCAAAGAGTTCCTTTAGAATTCAGTTCATAGGTCATAGTCCAATGTCCAAATATCATATTCAGGGTGTACCAGCATAAATGGGACCTCAGTCTTGTGATTCAAACTTCTGCTGACAAGCCTAAGCAGATCTGAGATGAAGAATCAGGACCCAAGGATCTTTTATACAATTCATGTCTTTTGACAAGTTGGAATTCCTCAGGGAACATAGGCAATTAGGATGACTTTGAAGGAGGTCCATCACTGGTACTTAGCTATATGGATTAACATAAGACAATTTGCTTGTTCCTCCACCATTCACAGTACATTTCAAAGAGAGATGAATACTGAGATATCCCGTGTTTACAATTTACGTGATAGGATGCTCTTTTTGACCTCTGAATTAACAGAATACAGCATAGACAGGGACTGTTGATTACATTGTCCACCCTACTCATACATATGTAAATACACGAAAACACAAACATTATCTCCCCACATGTCTTTTGAGGGTTATTTATTTTGCAGGATGTTTAGCCCTTTCTAGCCATGCATCACAATACTGTATGAGCTGTATAGGCATATTAACATGACTGTGTTATTCAATGTCTGTCTCAATTTACTGTGTGTGCACCATGTGGTGGATTTTAAAACTGCAAGAAGCATAAATCTGAATGTATTCACTTCTGTGCTTTTAAAATCTGCCCAGGCATGCCACACACACTGCATTAACATATTGTTCACACTGCATCTTCTTTCTTAAGAAAGGGAAATAAACAAATGTTTTGGCAAGTCTGTCTGTGCCAGCAAAGCTTACATTTGAACAGAGTCATGTAGTAAAACTCACTACAAGCTCCTGTAGAGGCAGAGAGATTCTGCATCAGGGGTGGGCAAACTTTTTGGCCTGAGGGCCACATCGGGGAATAGAAATTGTATCGAGGGCTGTGAATGCTCACAAAATGGGGGTTAAGGTGCAGGAGGGATGAGGGCTCTGGTTGAGGGTGTGGGCTCTGGGGTGGGGCTGGGGATGAGAGGTTTGGGGTACAGGAGGGTGCTCTGGGCTGGGATTGAGGGGTTCAGAGGGGGATCATGGCTGGGACAGGGGTGCAGGTTCTGGCTGGGGGTGAGGGCTCTGGGTGGGGCTGGGGATGAGAGATTTGGGGTATAGGAGGGTGCTCTGGGCTGGGATCGAGGGGTTTGGAGAGTGGGAGGGGGATCAGGGCTGTGGCCGGGGGTTGGAGCATGGAGAGAGGCTCAGGGGTGCAGGCTCCGAGCGGTGCTTACCTCAAGCAGCTCCCGGAAGCAGTGGCATGTCCCTTCTCCGGCTCCTATGCGGAGGTGCAGCCAGGTGGCTCTGCATGCTGCCCCATCTGCAGGCACTGCCCCTGCTCCCATTGGAGCGCCAGAGGGGGCCATTGGAGCACGTAGAAGCCGGAGCAGGACCATGCCACGGTTTCCATGAGCTGCATGGTGCAGCCCCCGATCCAGCGCCCGGGCTGGAGCACCGGAGTGGGGCCGAGCCGCGTGGTGCGGCCCCTGACCCAGCGCCCCAGCTGCAGTGGGGCAAGCCCCAGACCCTGCTCACCAGCGGGAGCTGGCGGGCTGGCTTAAAACAGCTTGCGAGCCATAGTTTGCCGACCCTGTTCTACATGCTGCTTGTCACCAGTCACCACACCTCAAAGCAATTCCTGCTCAGATGTTCCAATAAAGGAACAAGTAGCATTAGTTTTAAAGTGGAGATCTCCACACCTGACAAGTACTCAACTCTACAAGAACAGCTGTGTTCCACATATGCAAAAACGTATCACTTTGTAAAAAGCAGGAAAGAAGAGAGTTGCATAGTATACCTATGTTGTATGTCATCCAGATAGGGGAGTCTTCTGATGCGAGAAGCCACCCCAGAGTATTCTCAAGCACACAGAGAACAGCTCTGTTTACCTTAGTTAGAAGGTCACTTCTAGTACACAGCTGATCTTTTTTTTCAGTCACTCACTTAGGTGAGGTTTGAAAGCAGGTTTTCCTACACAAAGACTTGATTGCTTGCTACAGCCAGCTGGGATCATGCTGTAGGGCTGTCATGTTCTGGTATAAAGAAAAGGAGTATTTGTGGCACCTTAGAGACTAACCAATTTATTTGAGCATAAGCTTTCGTGAGCTACAGCTCACTTCATCGGATGCATACTGTGGAAAGTACGGAAGATCTTTTTATACACACAAACCATGAAAAAATGGGTGTTTACCACTACAAAAGGTTTTCTCTCCCCCCCACCTCACTCTCCTGCTGGTAATAGCTTATCTAAAGTGATCACTCTCCTTACAATGTGTATGATAATCAAGGTGGGCCATTTCCAGCACAAATCCAGGTTTTCTCCCCCCCCCTCCTTTTTTTTTTCCACACACACAAACCCACTCTCCTGTTGGTAATAGCTTATCTAAAGTGAGTCACTCTCCTTACAATGTGTATGATAATAAAGGTGGGCCATTTCCAGCACAAATCCAGGTTTAACAAGAAACATCTGGGGGGGGGGGGGGGGGAGGGGAGTAGGAAAAAACAAGGGGAAATAGGTTACCTTGCATAATGACTTAGCCACTCCCAGTCTCTATTCAAGCCTAAGTTAATTGTATCCAATTTGTAAATGAATTCCAATTCAACAGTCATAGAATCATAGAATATCAGGGTTGGAAGGGACCTCAGGAGGTCATCTAGTCCAACCCCCTGCTCAAAGCAGGACCAATCCCCAATCAAATCATCCCAGCCAAGGCTTTGTCAAGCCTGACCTTAAAACTTCCAAGGAAGGAGATTCTACCACCTCCCTAGGTAACGCATTCCAGTGTTTCACCACCCTCTTAGTGAAAAAGTTTTTCCTAATATCCAACCTAAACCTCCCCCACTGCAACTGGAGACCATTACTCCTTGTCCTGTCCTCTTCTACCACTGAGAATAGTCTAGAACCATCCTCTCTGGAACCACTTCTCAGGTAGTTGAAAGCAGCTATCAAATCCCCCCTCATTCTTCTCTTCCGCAGACTAAACAATCCCAGTTCCCTCAGCCTCTCCTCATAAGTCATGTGTTCCAGACCCCTAATCATTTTTGTTGCCCTTCGCTGGACTCTCTCCAATTTATCCACGTCCTTCTTGTAGTGTGGGGCCCAAAACTGGACACAGTACTCCAGATGAGGCCTCACCAATGTCGAATAGAGGGGAACGATCACGTCCCTCGATCTGCTCGCTATGCCCCTACTTATACATCCCAAAATGCATTGGCCTTCTTGGCAAGAAGGGCACACTGCTGACTCATATCCAGCTTCTCGTCCACTGTAACCCCTAGGTCCTTTTCCGCAGAACTGCTGCCTAGCCATTCGGTCCTAGTCTGTAGCTGTGCATTGGGTTCTTCCGTCCTAAGTGCAGGACCCTGCACTTATCCTTATTGAACCGCATCAGGTTTCTTTTGGCCCAATCCTCCAATTTGTCTAGGTCCCTCTGTATCCTATCCCTGCCCTCCAGCGTATCTACCACTCCTCCCAGTTTAGTATCATCTGCAAATTTGCTGAGAGTGCAATCCACACCATCCTCCAGATCATTTATGAAGATATTGAACAAAACCGGCCCCAGGACCGACCCCTGGGGCACTCCACTTGGCACCGGCTGCCAACTAGACATGGAGCCATTGATCACTACCCGTTGAGCCCGACAATCTAGCCAACTTTCTACCCACCTTATAGTGCATTCATCCAGCCCATACTTCTTTAACTTGCTGACAATAATACTGTGGGAGACCGTGTCAAAAGCTTTGCTAAAGTCAAGAAACAATACATCCACTGCTTTCCCTTCATCCACAGAATCAGTAATCTCATCATAGAAGGCTATTAGATTAGTCAGGCATGACCTACCCTTGGTGAATCCATGCTGACTGTTCCTGATCACTTTCCTCTCGTGTAAGTGCTTCAGGATTGATTCCTTGAGGACCTGCTCCATGATTTTTCCGGGGACTGAGGTGAGGCTGACTGGCCTGTAGTTCCCAGGATCCTCCTTCTTCCCTTTTTTAAAGATTGGCACTACATTAGCCTTTTTCCAGTCATCCGGGACTTCCCCCGTTCGCCACGAGTTTTCAAAGATAATGGCCAATGGCTCTGCAATCACATCCGCCAATTCCTTTAGCACTCTCGGATGCAACTTGTCCGGCCCCATGGACTTGTGCACGTCCAGCTTTTCTGAAGTCCAGGGTCCATATCCTGCTGCTTACCTTTCTTCCCTGCGTCAGGATCCTGAACTCAACCAACTCATGGTCACTGCCTCCCAGATTCCCGTCCACTTTTGCTTCCCCCACTAATTCTTCCCTGTTTATGAGCAGCAGGTCAAGAAAAGCTCCCCCCCTAGTTGGCTCGTCTAGCACTTGCACCAGGAAATTGTCCCCTACGCTTTCCAAAAACTTCCTGGATTGTCTATGCACCGCTGTATTGCTCTCCCAGCAAATATCAGGAAAATTAAAGTCACCCATGAGAACCAGGGCGTGCGATCTAGTAGCTTCTGCGAGTTGCCGGAAGAAAGCCTCATCCACCTCATCCCCCTGGTCCGGTGGTCTATAGCAGACTCCCACCACTACATCACTCTTGTTGCTCACATTTCTAAACTTAATCCATAGACACTCAGGTTTTTCTGCAGTTTCATACCGGAGCTCTGAGCAGTCATACTGCTCCCTTACATACAGTGCTACTCCACCACCTTTTCTGCCCTGCCTGTCCTTCCTGAACAGTTTATAACCATCCATGACAGTACTCCAGTCATGTGAGTTATCCCACCAAGTCTCTGTTATTCCAATGACATCATAACTCCTTGACATCACCAGGACCTCCAGTTCTCCCTGCTTGTTTCCAAGGCTTTGTGCATTTGTATACAAGCACTTGAGAGAACCTGCTGATCGCCCCTCCTTCTCAGTATGAGGCAGGAGCCCGCCCCTCACAGACGTTCCTGCCTGTGTTTCCTCCCTGTATCCCGCTTTCCCACTTACCTCAGGGCTTTGGTCTCCTTCCCCCGGTGAACCTAGTTTAAAGCCCTCCTCACTAGGTTAGCCAGCCTGCTCGCAAAGATGCTCTTCCCTCTCTTCGTAAGATGGAGCCCATCTCTGCCCAGCACTCCTCCTTCATGGAACCACCATCCCATGGTCAAAGAATCCAAAGCCTTCTCTCCGACACCACCTGCGTAGCCATTCGTTGACTTCCACGATCCGACGGTCCCTGCCCCGTCCTTTTCCTTCCACGGGGAGGATGGACGAGAACACCACTTGCGCCTCAAACTCCTTTATCCTTCTTCCCAGAGCCACGTAGTCCGCAGTGATCCGCTCAAGGTCATTCTTGGCAGTATCATTGGTGCCCACGTGGAGAAGCAGGAAGGGGTAGCGATCCGAGGGCTTGATGAATCTCGGCAGTCTCTCCGTCACATCACGAATCTTAGCCCCTGGCAAGCAGCAGACTTCTCGGTTTTCCCGGTCAGGGCGGCAGATAGATGACTCAGTCCCCCGGAGGAGAGAGTCCCCGACCACCACCACCCGCCTCCTTCTCTTGGGAGTGGTGGTCGTGGAACCCCCCATCTCAGGACAGTGCATCTCATGCCTTCCAACCAGCGGAGTCTCCTTCTGCTCCCTTCCCTCAGACGTATCATCTGGTCCACTCTCCGCATTAGTACCTGTGGAGAGAACATGAAAGCGGTTAGTTACCTGTGTCTGCGGTGCTGAAACCCGGACATCCCTCCTTCTTCTTCTGGAGGTCACATGTTGCCAAGCCTCCTCACTGGCCTCTTGGCTCCGCTGTGCAACCTGCTCTAAATTTTTAGAGCTTTGTGCCCGTAGAAGCATATCCTGACTTTTGTCCAGGAAATCCTCAGTTTCTCGTATGCAACGCAGGGTCGTTATCTGTTGCTCCAGACCTTCAATCTTCTCTTCCAATATGGAGACCAGCTTGCACTTTGTACAGACAAAGTCGCTTCTGTCCTGTGGAAGAAAGACAAACATGGCACATCCAGTGCAAGTCACAATAGCTGAACCCCACTGGAGTCTGGTTTTGAAGCTTTTCTGTTGTAATATCACAACTTTCATGTCTGTAATCGCGTGACCAGAGAGATTGAAGTGTTCTCCGACTGGTTTATGAATGTTATAATTCTTGACATCTGATTTGTGTCCATTTATTCTTTTACGTAGAGACTGTCCAGTTTGACCAATGTACATGGCAGAGGGGCATTGCTTGCACATGATGGCATATATCACATGTGCATGGATGTGCCATGGATGTGCAGGTGAACGAGCCTCTGATAGTGTGGCTGATGTTATTAGGCCCTGTGATGGTGTCCCCTGAATAGATATGTGGGCACAGTTGGCAACGGGCTTTGTTGCAAGGCTAGGTTCCTGGGTTAGTGGTTCTGTTGTGTGGTATGTGGTTGCTGGTGAGTATTTGCTTCAGGTTGGGGGGCTGTCTGTAGGCAAGGACTGGCCTGTCTCCCCAGATTTGTGAGAGTGTTGCGTCATCCTTCAGGATAGGTTGTAGATCCTTAATCATGCGTTGGAGGTGTTTTAGTTGGGGGCTGAAGGTGACGGCTAGTGGCGTTCTGTTATTTTCTTTGTTAGGCCTGTCCTGTAGTAGGTGACTTCTGGGAACTCTTCTAGCTCTATCAATCTGTTTCTTCACTTCCGCAGGTGGGTATTGTAGTTGTAAGAATGCTTGATAGAGATCTTGTAGGTGTTTGTCTCTGTCTGAGGGGTTGGAGCAAATGCGGTTGTATCGCAGAGCTTGGCTGTAGACAATGGATCGTGTGGTGTGGTCAGGGTGAAAGCTGGAGGCATGTAGGTAGGAATAGCGGTCAGTAGGTTTCCGGTATAAGGTGGTGTTGATGTGACCATCGTTTATTAGCACTGTAGTGTCCAGGAAGTGGATCTCTTGTGTGGACTGGACCAGGCTGAGGTTGATGGTGGGATGGAAATTGTTGAAATTGTAGTGGAATTCCTCAAGGTCTTCTTTTCCATGGGTCCAGATGATGAAGATGTCATCAATATAGTGCAAGTAGAGTAGGGGCGTTAGGGGATGAGAGCTGAGGAAGCGTTGTTCTAAGTCAGCCATAAAAATATTGGCATACTGTGGGGCCATGCGGGTACCTATAGCAGTGCCGCTGATTTGAAGGTATACATTGTCCCCAAATGTAAAATAGTTATGGGAAGGACAAAGTCACAAAGTTCAGCCACCAGGTTAGCCGTGACATTATCGGGGATAGTGTTCTTGACGGCTTGTAGTCCATCTTTGTGTGGAATGTTGGTGTAGAGGGCTTCTACATCCATAGTGGCCAGGGTGCCAATGCCTGAGATGATGGGGCGCCCAGGATTTCCAAGTTTATGGATCTTGGGTAGTAGATAGAATATCCCAGGTCGGGGTTCCAGGGGTGTGTCTGTGCGGATTTGATCTTGTGCTTTTTCAGGGAGTTACTTGAGCAAATGCTGTAGTTTCTTTTGGTAACTCTCAGTGGGATCAGAGGGTAATGGCTTGTAGAAAGTGGTGTTGGAGAGCTGCCGAGCAGCCTCTTGTTCATATTCCAACCTATTCATGATGACAACAGCACCTCCTTTGTCAGCCTTTTTGATTATGATGTCAGAGTTGTTTCTGAGGCTGTGGATGGCATTGTGTTCTGCACGGCTGAGGTTGTGGGGCAAGTGATGCTGCTTTTCCACAATTTCAGCCCGTGCACGTCGGCGGAAGCACTCTATGTAGAAGTCCAGTCTGCTGTCTCGACCTTCAGGAGGAGTCCACCTAGAATCCTTCTTTTTGTAGTGTTGGTAGGGAGGTCTCTGTGGATTAGTATGTTGTTCAGAGGTGTGTTGGAAATATTCCTTGAGTCGGAGACGTTGAAAATAGGATTCTAGGTCACCACAGAACTGTATCATGTTCGTGGGGGTGGAGGGGCAGAAGGAGAGGCCCCCGAGATAGGACAGCTGCTTCTGCTGGGCTAAGAGTATAGTTGGATAGGTCAACAATATTGCTGGGTGGGTTGAGGGAACCATTGCTGTGGCCCCTTGTGGCAGGTAGTAGTTTAGAAAGTTTAGTGTCCTTTTTCTTTTGTGGAGAAGCAAAGTGTGTGTTGTAAATGGCTTGTCTAGTTTTAGTAAAGTCCAGCCACGAGGAAGTTTGTGTGGAAGGTTGGTTTTTTATGAAAGTATCCATTTTTGAGAGCTCATTCTTTATCTTTCCCTGTTTGCTGTAGAGGATGTTGATCAGGTGGGTTCTGCAGTTTCTTTGAGAGCATGTGGCACAAGCTGTCAGCATAGTCTGTGTGGTACGTAGATTGTAATGGATTTTTTACCTTCAGTCCTTTTGGTACGATGTCCATCTGTTTGCATTTGGAAAGGAAGATGATGTCTGTCTGTATCTGTACAAGTTTTTTCATGCAGTTGATAGATTTCCACTCCATACGGCTAAATGCAGTGCTTTGCATAATGACAGGTTTCAGAGTAACAGCCGCGTTAGTCTGTATTCGCAAAAAGAAAAGGAGTACTTGTGGCACCTTAGAGACTAACCAATTTATTTGAGCATAAGCTTTCGTGAGCTACATCTCACTTCATCGGATGCATACTGTGGAAAGTACAGAAGATCTTTTTATACACACAAACCATAAAAAAATGGGTGTTTACCACTACAAAAGGTTTTCTCTCCCCCCACCCCACTCTCCTGCTGGTAATAGATGAAGTGAGCTGTAGCTCACGAAAGCTTATGCTCAAATAAATTGGTTAGTCTCTAAGGTGCCACAAGTACTCCTTTTCTTTTATCTAAAGTGATCACTCTCCTTACAATGTGTATGATAATCAAGGTGGGCCATTTCCAGCACAAATCCAGGGTTTAACCAGAATGTCTGAGGAAGGGGCGGGGGGGGGTAGGGGAATGTTTGTATTCAGGCAGCAAGCAAGACATTAGCAAAGCAACCTAAATTCACATCAGAGCTCAGCCAAGCTTTTCCTGTTGGGGGCTTTTAACAGACACACTTTAAATCTAAACCAGGGGTTCTCAACCTTTTCCAATCTGAGGCCTGCCCAACATGCTATAAAAACTCTACGGCCCAGCTGTGCAACAATCACTGGTTTTCTGCATATAAAAGACAGAACCAGCATTAGAGAGTAGAAAGCAAGGCAATTGCTTAGGGCCCCATGCCACAGGGGCTCCCACAAAGCTACATTGCTCAGGCTTTTGCTTCAGCCCCGGGTGGCAGGGTTCAGGGCTCTGGGCTTCAGCCCCATGTGGTGGGGCTTCAGCTTTCTGCCCTAGACCCCATCTGCCTTAGTCTAATGTTGACCCTGCTTGGCCGCCCCCGTGAAACCTGCTCTCAGCCTCCTAGGAGCCCCCACATCCTGGTAGAGAACCACTGATCTAAGCCATCTTTTGTGATGAGAGTTGGTAGTAACAACTTGCCTCACAGTTTAACCTCTGGAAATCCAGCGCTTCCTAGAAGAACTGGTGGGGAGCAAAATGGACTTCAGTTCTAGTGCTTTCTAGAATGGCCCAACCTGACCAGACTAGATGCTCCCCAAGAAAACAAGCTATGAAACAGCTGAATGCACTATAAAGGCCTGATTATTTAATGTAATTGTTTAAGAATATCTTCTACAAGGCCCTGTCATATGTACTTCCTTTACTGACTGCCCTAGATATTTTATTTGCAGTCTTGTTGTTGTAGCAGCTGTGTATTTTTAAGCAGTTAAACTATGTGACAGGTATTTCCTCATTCAGATCTCTCCTGGTTTGTCTTTCTGTGGTGGACTGGAATCAGGAAGGCAATAGTTCAGAGATGATCCATTATCCCTGTCCCTGAGGCTTTGTGTGCTCCCTCCACTTTTTCATTTTCTCTCACACACACTCTTTATCAGCAGGCTCAAGTCCTAATGACTCACATTTGAATTACTTCACTTTTCTGAGGAGCAGTTTGGGCAGGGCCCTTTTATTTAGCACCTAAAAAATGACAGAGTATTAAGGAACAGCAGAGATCAGTTGAGCCTCTAGATTCAGTTGCCCAGTGAAAAGGTGACCTGCATATGGAAGGAGAAGGGCTCAGGGGTGGCAGGTTTGTATAATTTTCCACTGCTCAAGTATAAACTTCTCCTGACCTTCAAGGCCTTGCACTGCACTGTTGCAGCTGCTGTGTTCTCTTCCTCCCACCCAAATGCACTCCAGGCTTGATGCCATTTTCTCACTTCCCTCTCCATGGCTCTTACTGCCTTCTATGCATGGCATGAACCTCATCTTAGCACAACATGCCCTGCCACTCTCATGTCTCTGAACAGCGACCCCCTTCAGGGAGCCTCACAACTATGAATCACGGTTGCCAACTTTCATGTGGTAAATAAGCACCCTGACTTTCACAATAAGCCAAAAAAATCAAGCTAATCCCATTTCAAAACAAGGACAAAACAAGCCAATCCCTTAGAACCCCAAAACTCTATGCGACTAGATCCCCCAGCATGCAATCTGGGACTGTGGTAGGCCCGCTGTGCACCCCTGATTCTCTCCCCTCTTGCCCCTGCTTGCCTGGAGCTGATTAAAAAAAAAAAGCAACAAGCTACAACAAGCAACAAGCCAAAACAAGCAACAAGCTATAAGCCAAAACTAGCCAACAAGCAACTCATAAGCCAATTAAGCCAAAAACAAGCCTAATTTCTGCATTTTTTTTCATGGGTTTGGTATGTCTGCTATGAATCCACATCAAAAGCCTCCATACAAACATCACATAAAAGGAAAGGGGCTGAGAAAACACCCATGAGGCTCCAGCACGTCCTGCCTTCTCGCTGTCCTCCTTCTCAGGGCAGGGAACATCCAAGAATGTTCAGAGCTAGATACCAAAACCCAGATTTCCTGACTAAGTTTTGTGCTTTTATAACCAATACTTAGGGACCACTGCACTAAGCAGTAAAACGTAACCGCTATGGTGACAGAACACAGCAGCTCTGCATGGCAACTGTATATAGAGTAATGAGACAATCATAACCCATTGCTTCTCAGTGTCTCCTGTACTGGGACCACCCTCCTGGCATCCAACTCATGTCCCTACTATCTTTCTAGGAAACCTGCCCCATTTGGTGAAATGGGCAAGACAGGGTGGTCACAACTACCTGTCACCATTTTGCACCTCCCCTGAGAATCATGTTATCCAGGTTGAGAACTCCTGTGATAGCCATGTAAGCATAGAGAAGAATGTATAAAATACTAGAATTATGGGAACATTAAAACTCCATTTACAGAGTGTTGTGACCCAAGCTGGAGTTTGGAAGAAGTCTAATATGAGCATTCCTTGGAGCTCTGCCATCCATGTACTGGTCTAGTCTGACCAGAGTTAGTATGCAGTATCTCCTGGCTTTTGGGAACACAGTATGTGGTGGCAGAGTGAAAAGCTGTTACACTGAGGAGGCCTGCTGTATCAAACACCTTCTAAATAAAGTTGTGTAATTATAGCTACATAATCGTATGGAGTTCCTGGGCAGTCTCTTACCTGGGGCAGCTCTGGAGAAAAAACTTCACCAACAGCCCAATTTCAGAAGGGCAGGACTTGCAGAAGTTCTGAGGCCCATATCCTGCATTGAGATTCGCCAACATTGGCAGCTTCAGCCTGACAGGTCAGATGATGAGGTATTGACCTTTGTGGCCCTGCCTCAGGTCAGGAGTTTCAGTGCATCTTGAGGGACCCCAGCCGGGGCAGGTCCTGGCCTGGCTGATTGCACCACTCCCGAGGGGCCAGAGCAATTCTTGGCCCTGGAACCAGTCCTTGCTGTGCTGCTGGCTCAGCCCGGCAGACAAAGTCACCTCCCAGCAGGGCTGGTGAGTGTGGCTGGGAGGCAGGGCTTGGGGGAGTGGGTCTGTGGGGAGTATTTATGGGGGGGTGCTGGGCTGTGAAGGGGCACGGAGGATCTGTGTGTGTTGGGGCACTAGGGAGTGGGGGTTCTGTGGGGGGTGCTGGGCAGTTGTGGTGGGGCTGTGGGCAGGGGTGGTGTGCAGGGCGCTGTGCATTTGAGGGTGGGTCTGTGGGGGTGCTGGCCATAGTGGGTCCGGGGGGGCTCTGGCCATAGGGATTCGGGGGGGGTGTTGGATGGGCGGGGGGGTGGGGATGTGTGGTGTGGCATGGGCCAACCCCCGAGGGGAAGGGGCATGTTGGCAGCACAAGGCTGGGCAGGCCACTGTGCAACTGGCAACTGCCCGTTTGTAAATAGTGCCCTCACATTGGGTGGAGCAGGGACGCCCCTGCCATGCCATGTCCCATTGCCTCTGGCTGGCCTCTCGCTCTGGGGACTGACCTCCATGCGCCGGGCCCCATTGCCTCCATGGGAGCCCTCAAATATGTTTGGCGCCGGGCCCATAAAAGGTTAATCCGGCCTTGCGTCCTGCACCCCAACCCCTGTCCTACCCCTGGTCCCCCTCCTGCCCTCTTAGCCCCTCGGTCCCAATCCAGAGAACCCTCCTGCACCCCCAACCCTTCATCCCCAGCCCCACGCCAGAGCCACAACCGCAGCTGGAGCCATCACTGCCCCACACACCCCAACCCTCTGCCCCAGTTGAGAGCCCCCTCCCACACCCTGAACTCCTAATTTCTGGCCCCACCTCAGAGCCCTCATCCCCTCCCGCACCCCAACCCCAATTTTGTGAGCATTCATGGCCCACCATACAATTTCCATACCCAGATGTGGGCCCTCGGGCCAAAAAGTTTGCCCACCCGTGGCTTACGTGGTCAGATCAGATTCCTCTAATATGGTACTTGTGAGGCTAGACATTATACTCACACATGAGAGGCTGTTGTAATGACAAAGTGCATCTTATTGGACATCTGCAAATTCAAATTATCTGGAGCTTACTTAGGAAGTGTTACAGGGAGCTCAGAACTCTGCACCCAAGTTATTAAATAAATATATATAAAATTACAAAAGCAAGTACTTCACAAACAAATGTCTTCAGCATTATCCTGTTTTATATCAGCTGCAGTGACCACAATGCTGTTATCACAGTATGCTTCCCTAATATTTAAAGAGCTGCCAAATGCAATTCTAAACAAAATACAACTTCTTGCACAAACTCACACTAAAGAAATTTTAAGAACTACTTTTCATAGTATTGAACTCTTTCAGAATGTTTCTATCTCTAATACTGCAGCTTTTGACTGGGACTTGCAAACACTCCCCAGGTCAAAGTAATAGTTGGTGACTATTCCTTCTGTGGCTGCAATTTAAACTTCGTAACATCTCTACAAGCCATTGTAGCAGCACCATTTTAACTTAAGAGGATTACAATACGAACATCCATAAATATGCTCGGCCAGGTTCAAAAATGCCAGAGAGCTCAAAGCCCTGCAGCTCTTCCTGTTCCCCAAACCAAATATTGACCACGGAAACCATGGAACAGTCCCAGATTTACAGAAAGAGGGAGGAAATAGAGCTTAGGCATGTTATCATTGCATTAACAAGACAGGCTACATTCACACAGGAAGAACATAGCAGTCAAGTCCTACTCTAACAGACAGCCCCAGCAGTGAACTGTCCTGCTCCATGGCCTTGCGATTCTCAGTCTCAGTAACAGCTTCATTTGTTTACTGCAATGAAGTTACCAATAACTTTGCAAATAGATGTGGCCAAGTGACTGGCATAGTTTAAAGGAAGTGAATTTAAAAAGAGATCCAGGGGCAAAGGAAAGGCAGTAGCATTTGTGGACCTCAGCCCAGAGTCATCCTTGTACCAACAAGGCAACTAACAGAAGTTACTAGCTCACAGGCCCTGATTCTCATGGGGGACTTCAATCACCCCAGTATCTGATGGGAGAGCAATACAGCAGTGCACAGACAATCCAGGAAGTTTTTGGAAAGTGTAGGGGACAATTTCCTGGTGCAAGTGCTGGAGGAACCAACTAGGGGCAGAGCTCTTCTTGACTGCTGCTCACAAACAGGGAAGAATTAGTAGGGGAGGCAAAAGGGGATGGGAACCAGGGAGGCAGTGACCATGAGATGGTCAAGTTCAGGATTCTGACGCAGGGAAGAAAGGAGAGCAGCAGAATATGGACCCTGGACTTCAGAAAAGCAGACTTTGACAGAAAGGCCAAATCACAATTGGAATTCCAACTAGCAAGGGATGTTAAGAGTAACAAGAAGGGTTTCTACAGTTATGTCAGCAACAAGAAGAAGGTCAGGGAAAGTGTGGGCCCCTTACTGAATGCGGGAGGCAACCTAGTGACAGAGGATATGGAAAAAGCTAATGTACTCATTGCTTTTTTTGCCTCTGTCTTCACGAACAAGGTCAGCTCCCAGACTACTGCACTGGGCAGCATAGTATGGGGAGAAAGTAACCAGCCTTCTGTGAAGAAAGAAGTGGTTTGGGACTATTTAAAAAACTGGACAAGCCCAAGTCCATGGGGCCGGATGCACTGCATCCCAGGGTGCTAAAGGAGTTGGCGGATGTGATTGCAGAACCATTGGCCATTATCTTTGAAAACTCATGGCAATCGGGGGAGGTCCCGGATGACTGGAAAAAGGCTAATGTAGTGCCCATCTTTAAAAAAGGGAAGAAGGAGCATCCGGGGAACTACAGGCCAGTCAGCCTCACCTCAGTCCCTGGAAAAATCATGGAGCAGGTCCTCAAGGAATCAATTTTGAAGCACTTGGAGGAGAGGAAAGTGATCAGGAACAGTTAGCATGGATTCACCAAGGGCAAGTCATGCCTGACTAACCTAATTGCCTTCTATGATGCGATAACTGGCTCTGTGGATGAGGGGAAAGCAGTGGACATGTTATTTCTTGATTTTAGCAAAGCTTTTGACACGGTCTCCCACAGTATTCTTGCCAGCAAGTTAAAGAAGTATGGGCTGGATGAATGGACTATAAGGTGGATAGAAAGCTGCTAGATCATCGGGCAGTGATCAATGGCTCCATGTCTAGTTGGCAGCCGGTATCAAGCGGAGTGCCCCAAGGGTTGGTCCTGGGGCCAATTTTGTTCAATATCTTCATTAATGCTCTGGAGGATGGTGTGGATTGCACCCTCCGCAAGTTTGCAGATGACACTAAACTGGGAGGAGTGGTAGCTACGCTGGAGGGTAGGGATAGGATCAGAGGGACCTAGACAAATTAGAGGATTGGAACAAAAGAAATCTGATGAGGTTCAACAAGGACAAGTGCAGAGTCCTGCACTTCGGACGGAAGAATCCTATGCACGGCTGCAGACTAGGGACCGAGTGGCTAGGCAGCAGTTTTGCAGAAAAGGACCTATGGGTTACAATGAATGAGAAGCTGGATATGAGTCAACAGTGTGCCCTTGTTGCCAAGAAGGCCAATGGCATTTGGGGATGTATACGTAGGGGCATTGCCAGCAGATCGAGGGATGTGATCATTCCCCTCTATTCAGCATTGGTGAGGCCTCATCTGTGTCCAGTTTTGGGCCCCACACTACAAGAAGGATGTGGAAAAATTGGAAAACATCCAGCGGAGGACAACAATAATGATTAGGAGGCTGGAGCACATAAATTATGAGGAGAGGCTGAGGGAATTGGGATTATTTAATCTGCGGAAGAGAAGAATGAGGGGGGATTTGATAGCTGCTTTCAAGTACCTGAAAGGGGGTTCCAAAGAGGATGGATCTAGACTGTTCTCTGTGGTACCAGATGAGAGAACGAGGAGTAATGGTGTCAAGTTGCAGTGGGGGAGGTTTAGGTTGGATATTAGGAAAAAAATTTTCACTAGGAGGGTGGTGAAACACTGGAATGGGTTCCCTAGGGAGGTGGTGGAATCTCCTTCCTTAGAAGTTTTTAAGGTCAGGCTTGACAAAGCCCTGGCTGGGATGATTTAATTGGGGATTGGTCCTGCTTTGAGCAGGGGGTTGGACTAGAACCTCCTGAAGTCCCTTCCAACCCTGACATTCTATGATTAACATTAGAGACCAAGTGGAGGCATAAGCCACCTCCCATTTTTAGGGGCTGCCAGCGTATCCTCCAGTGCAGTGCCTGCCGTTAGTGTCAGCATGAGGCCTACTGAAGACCTATATTTGTGTGAAACATTTCAGAGTGGCAGCCGTGTTAGTCTGTATCAGCAAAAACAACGAGGAGTCCTTGTGGCACCTTAGAGACTAACAAATTTATTTGGGCATAAGCTTTCGTGGGCTTATCTGATGAAGTGGGTTCTAGCCCATGAAAGCGTATGCCCAGATACATGTGTTAGTCTCTCAAGTGCCACAAGGACTCCTCGTTGTTTTTGTGTGAAACATGTTTGGTTCAGTCCATCACAGTAGGCAGCACTTTAAGGTAGGTAATACAGTGGTAAAAGTAGGGTGACCAGATAGAAAGTGTGAAAAATTGGGACAGGGGGTGGGGGGTAATAGGTGCCGATTTAAGAAAAAGCCCCAAATATTGGGACTGTCCCTATAAAATCGGGACATCTGGCCACCCTAGGTAAAATGATGGAAATAGATTAGCCTGGGACTCATGCATGGTGTCTGGGGTAGTGCTGTGTTTCTGGGCAAGGGTTTCTAATGCTATTTAAAGGCAAGAATGAGCAGGGGCTTTGCTGGCTTGTCATCCTGGTTCTCATTTTTTCCACATCACAAATTACAGTACAGGTTGGGACAACTATCTGTGTATGTGGGACATCTGTGTAAGGCTTAATTGATTCTGACGTTATACTCGGTAACTCTGCCCCACCCTCTGGAGTACAGATAACATAACATAACAACTGTTCTAATGATGCCCTATTCCAGTCTTGTTTTTAACTGGCTGAGTACATAGGTGCTGGAACTAGGGGTGTGGGGTGTGCTGCCCCACTCCCTGGCTTAAAGTATTTTCCATTATACACAAGGTTTACAGTTTGGTTCAATGGCTCTCACCACCCACACTATACAAATTGTTCCAGCACCCCTGGCTGAGTATGCTGTTAGTCATTACCTTGATGGGAAGACATTTCTGTGAAAGCTGGTCTGATCTGATTCTAGCTACAGTGATGTCCCCGTGCTCTTGCCCTTTCTTGCAGATGAATTAACCTCACTTAACAACCTTATCTCTAGATGGATTATTCGCAACACAATGCCAGACTCTAATTGCAGCTACTATTAGCTGGAATGTTGGGAGCAATTTTGGCTGAGCAGTTCAGAAAAAATCCACCTTTCTGCTTTCATTTTAGGCATCTGGACACCTGTCTCCTGCTGAAACCCCAGAGTGGTCCACAGACTGGGGGAAGATGAGCATTCATCCTCCCAAGTTGCATACATGGCCTGCGTGCTCAGAGGCTACCTACCAGATTGGGGTCCATTCAGAATCTGACTTCTTCCCCACCCCCCCCGCCTTATAACTTCTAGCCCAGTTGTAAGAGCATTCACCTGGGATACAAGAGACCGAGATTCAATTCCCCCTTCTCTGGCAGAGGGGGAGAAAGGATTTGAACAGGGGTCTCCTATCTCTCAGTACAGTGCTCTGACCACTGAGCTTTGGGATATTCTGATGTGGGGCTCCCTCATTCTCTCCTGTTGAAGCTATTCCAACTGTGGATAATAATGAAAGAGTGATTAGAGCAGGGGGACTCGACCTGGGGTCTCCCACCGGGTGCCCTAACCACTGAACTACCAAGTCATTCTCCCTCTCTCTGTCCCAGTGACTGTTTAACTGTGGATAAATAATTAAATAGTCATTGGAATGGGGTGGGGGAAGGACTATGTAATTAAATAATATAATTATATTATAATTAAAGTGTTCTTTCTCTCCTCCTATTTCTAGTACCTAGATCTTGGTACAGATTCTTGTAATAATTTACATCTGCATTTAAGGAGAGAGGACTCTATTTACTCCCTGTGGTCATCATTGATACATAGGTTCTGGATTTCTGGTGGCAGAAAGCCAAAACAAGGGATGGTGTTTACAGGTGGCACAAATTGCCCATATCCCCTGATCTACTGAGGACCCTGGAGCTTGTTGGTACAGCCCAATGGCTGCATGGGCCTGGCTGGTGATGGGCCATGATTCAGTGCATCTCCTGGGAAGCCCTTGCTAGTGGTTTTCATATGGATCTAAAGTTTAAAACTTAAAGCTGCTCTCTTCTGACAGAAACACCTTGGGAGAAGGCAGCAGTGCAGCCACTGCCTGTCCTTGGGGCCGACTTTCCCTCCTGGTGCAGCTATCAATTCTGAAGCACTTAGAGGAGAGGAAAGTGATCAGGAACAGTCAGCATGGATTCACCAAGGGCAAGTCATGCCTGACTAATCTAATTGCCTTCTATGATGAGATAACTGGCTCTGTGGATGAGGGGAAAGCAGTGGACGTGTTGTTCCTTGACTTTAGCAAAGGTTTTGACACGGTCTCCCACAGTATTCTTGACAGCAAGTTAAAGAAGTATGGGCTGGATGAATGGACTATAAGGTGGATAGAAAGCTGGCTAGATTGTCAGGCTCAGTGGGTAGTGATCAATGGCTCCATGTCTAGTTGGCAGCCGGTATCAAGCGGAGTGCCCCAAGGGTCGGTCCTGGGGCCAGTTTTGTTCAATATCTTCATAAATGCTCTGGAGGATGGTGTGGATTGCACCCTCAGCAAGTTTGCAGATGACACTAAACTGGGAGTAGAGGTAGATACGCTGGAGGGTAGGGAAAGGATACAGAGGGACCTAGACAAATTGGAGGATTGGAACAAAAGAAATCTGATGAGGTTCAACAAGGAAAGTGCAGAGTCCTGCACTTAGGACGGAAGAATCCCATGCACCACTACAGACTAGCGACCGAATGGCTCGGCAGCAGTTCTGCAGAAAAGGACCTATGGGATACAATGAATGAGAAGCTTGATATGAGTCAACATTGTCCCTTTTTGAGTCTTCTCACAGGCTTACTCCCACTTTTGCATCAAGTCTGGTCTTCTCATTCTTCTATTCAGTGGTGTACAGTGCTGTGACCCTACCTGCTTCTCAGTGCCTTTCCCTCTTACATTTAATCTTGTGGTCTGCCCAGTCTCTTCTTCACTCACTCTTTGTCCTCCTCCTCTTTGTGTCCTTGTGCCTACTTATATTGGTCTCTTTGCTTGGAACAGCCTCCTTCTTTCAAATCACTCCTTTAAGGTAACCTCTGCACTATATTGCTCCTCTGATGCATAAAGAAGGCCTTCAAGTGTTTAGTCATCTTAATTATTTTTCCTGCTTGTTTTTTACATTAGAAATTCAGATCTTGTCTACCCAGTGTGTCATAGAAGATTCTAGGGATGATTAGGGACTATGACCTCACAAGGAACTGAAACTTGAATAATTTAAAGGGAAGAGATTTGATTTCTTTATTCAAACTGTTTAAAATGTGTTGTCACTTTGGTTAAATCTTGAGGGACATGTCCACATGCATGAGAAATTCTCTACCCAGCCTCTTCAATTTAGAGCTGAAGAGTCCTCCAGCAAAGACAGAGAAATAAGACTTGATAGTTCTACGATATAAAGCAAGCAGAAAGTGTAGATTTTAAAAAAAATCCACTTGATCCATCAATAAAATGCAATAAAAAATACCCTCACAAACTTTTCGCATCTGTGTTACCAGATGCCTCTTTCAGTAATACCTGGTATTTTATCATTTCTGTTGTGTCTCGCTCTGTTGGGACTAAAGTGAACAGGAGCTGCATCTGTCTTAGGTTGTAAATTCCTCAGCATAGGAATCTCCTCTGTTGCTCTACCTATGTGTTGTAAAGTGTCATGCCCACCTATGGCATTATATCAGTAACATAGATTTTCCTTGGCTTGTGTCTCTTGTGCTCAGCTGGCTCACATCCAGCTACAGGAATGTGTTACATCTATCAGCAGCACAAAGTAGTGCTGCACCCTTCAGACAACCAATTTTGAGAACCCTGTACTGTACCCATTCAGCCTTTAGACTGCAAGTATCTGTTACCCATTAGACAAAGCCATGGTGCTATATAAAAGTTAGCAATAAAGACATGTTTGGCAAACTTGTGGTGATCTTGTTACTCACATCCATTTATAAGCTGTTGAGTACATTTATTTCATTCCTATCATTGCTTATTACCAAGATATGTGCCGAGAGAATTTAGTCACCCTTCAGCACTGTTACAGACAGCATTTCATATTGCAGCTGGCTGACGTGGGAGGTGGACATCTTCACTATCGGAGTAGTTCCGGGGTTTATTCTTTCTGTAGAATATTTCAACACTTAGCAGTTACAGAGTTTCTGAAACACTATTCACACTAGACCATTTCTGCATAACAGAGACAAGGTATCAGAGTAGCAGCCATGTTAGTCTGTATCCGCAAAAAGAAAAGAAGTATTTGTGGCACCTTAGAGACTAACAAATTTATTTGAGCATAAGCTTTCGTGAGCTACAGCTCACTTCATCAGATTCATGCAGTAGAAAATACAGTGGGGAGATTTTATATACACAGAGAACATGAAACAATGGGTGTTACCATACACACTGTAATGAGAGTGATCAGGTAAGGTGAGCTATTACCAGCCGGGGGGGGGACGACAAAAAAAACCCTTTTGTAGTGATAATCAAGGTGGACCATTTCTAACAGTTGACAAGAACGTGTGAGGAACAGTGGGGGTGGGGAATAAACATGGGGAAATAGTTTTACTTTGTGTAATGACACATCCATTCCCATTCTTTATTCAAGTCTAAGTTAATTGTGTCCAGTTTGCAAATTAATTCCAATTCAGCCATCTCTCGTTGGAGTCTGTTTTTGAAGTTTTTTTGTTGAAGAATTGCCACTTTTAGGTCTGTAATCGAGTGACCAAAGAGACTGAAGTGTTCTCCGACTGGTTTTTAAATGTTATAATTCTTGACGTCTGATTTGTGGCCATTTATTCTTTTACGTAGAGACTGTCTGGTTTGGCCAAGGTACATGGCAGAGGGGCATTGCTGGCACATGATGGCATATATCACATTGGTAGATGTGCAGGTGAACGAGCCTCTGATAGTGTGGCTGATGTGATTAGGCCCTATGATGGTGTCCCCTGAATAGATATGTGGACACAGTTGTCAGTGGGTTTTGTTGCAAGGATAGGTTCCTGGGTTAGTGTTTTTGTTGTGTGGTGTGTGGTTGCTGGTGAGTATTTGCTCCAGGTTGGGGGGCTGTCTGTAAGCAAGGACTGGCCTGTCTCCCAAGATCTGTGAGAGTGATGGGTCATCCTTCAGAATAGGTTGTAGATCCTTGATAATGCGTTGGAGGTGTTTTAGTTGGGGGCTGAAGGTGACAGCTAGTGGCGTTCTGTTATTTTCTTTGTTGGGCCTGTCCTGTAGTAGGTGACTTCTGGGTACTCTTCTGGCTCTGTCAATCTGTTTCTTCACTTCCGCAGGTGGGTATTGTAGTTGTAAGAATGCTTGATAGAGATCTTGTAGGTGTTTGTCTCTGTCTGAGGGGTTGGAGCAAATGCAGTTGTATCGTAGAGCTTGGCTGTAGACAATGGATTGTGTGGTGTGGTCTGGATGAAAGCTGGAGGCATGTAGGTAAGCAAAGCGGTCAGTAGGTTTCTGGTATAGGGTAGTGTTTATGTGACCATCGCTTGTTAGCACTGTAGTGTCCAGGAAGTGGATCTCTTGTGTGGACTGGTCCAAGCTGAGGTTGATGGTGGGATGGAAATTGTTGAAATCATGGTGAAATTCCTCAAGGGCTTCTTTTCCATGGATCCAGACAATGAAGATGTCATCAATATAGCACAAGTAGAGTAGGGGCATTAGGGGATGAGAGTTGAGGAAGCGTTGTTCTAAGTCAGCCAACAGCACCCAGGAGCCAGAGCTTGAGTGTGGAATGCGATGAGTTCTGTGCTGCTAACGACTTCCGATGTCTGCCCTTGGTGCCGGGAATCATAGAATCATAGAATCATAGAATATCAGGGTTGGAAGGGACCCCAGAAGGTCATCTAGTCCAACCCCCTGCTCGAAGCAGGACCAAGTCCCAGTTAAATCATCCCAGCCAGGGCTTTGTCAAGCCTGACCTTAAAAACCTCTAAGGAAGGAGATTCTACCACCTCCCTAGGTAACGCATTCCAGTGTTTCACCACCCTCTTAGTGAAAAAGTTTTTCCTAATATCCAATCTAAACCTCCCCCATTGCAACTTGAGACCATTACTCCTCGTTCTGTCATCTGCTACCATTGAGAACAGTCTAGAGCCATCCTCTTTGGAACCCCTTTCAGGTAGTTGAAAGCAGCTATCAAATCCCCCCTCATTCTTCTCTTCCGCAGACTAAACAATCCCAGCTCCCTCAGCCTCTCCTCATAAGTCATGTGCTCTAGACCCCTAATCATTTTTGTTGCCCTTCGCTGGACTCTCTCCAATTTATCCACATCCTTCTTGTAGTGTGGGGCCCAAAACTGGACACAGTACTCCAGATGAGGCCTCACCAGTGGCGAATAGAGGGGAACGATCACGTCCCTCGATCTGCTCGTTATGCCCCTACTTATACATCCCAAAATGCCATTGGCCTTCTTGGCAACAAGGGCACACTGCTGACTCATATCCAGCTTCTCGTCCACTGTCACCCCTAGGTCCTTTTCCGCAGAACTGCTGCCTAGCCATTCGGTCCCTAGTCTGTAGCGGTGCATTGGATTCTTCCATCCTAAGTGTAGGACCCTGCACTTATCCTTATTGAACCTCATCAGATTTCTTTTGGCCCAAACCTCCAATTTGTCTAGGTCCTTCTGTATCCTATCCCTCCCCTCCAGCGTATCTACCACTCCTCCCAGTTTAGTATCATCCGCAAATTTGCTGAGAGTGCAATCCACACCATCCTCCAGATCATTTATGAAGATATTGAACAAAACCGGCCCCAGGACCGACCCCTGGGGCACTCCACTTGGCACCGGCTGCCAACTAGACATGGAGCCATTGATCACTACCCGTTGAGCCCGACAATCTAGCCAGCTTTCTACCCACCTTATAGTGCATTCATCCAGCCCATACTTCCTTAACTTGCTGACAAGAATACTGTGGGAGACCGTGTCAAAAGCTTTGCTAAAGTCAAGAAACAATACATCCTCTGCTTTCCCTTCATCCACAGAACCAGTAATCTCATCATAAAAGGCAATTAGATTAGTCAGGCATGACCTTCCCTTGGTGAATCCATGCTGACTGTTCCTGATCACTTTCCTCTCATGTAAGTGCTTCAGGATTGATTCTTTGAGGACCTGCTCCATGATTTTTCCAGGGACTGAGGTGAGGCTGACTGGCCTGTAGTTCCCAGGATCCTCCTTCTTCCCTTTTTTAAAGATTGGCACTACATTAGCCTTTTTCCAGTCATCCGGGACTTCCCCCGTTCGCCACGAGTTTTCAAAGATAATGGCCAAGGGCTCTGCAATCACAGCCGCCAATTCCTTCAGCACTCTCGGATGCAACTCGTCCGGCCCCATGGACTTGTGCACGTCCAGCTTTTCTAAATAGTCCCTAACCACCTCTATCTCCACAGAGGGCTGGCCATCTCTTCCCCATTTTGTGATGCCCAGTGCAGCAGTCTGGGAGCTGACCTTGTTAGTGAAAACAGAGGCAAAAAAAGCATTGAGTACATTAGCTTTTTCCACATCCTCTGTCACTAGGTTGCCTCCCTCATTCAGTAAGGGGCCCACACTTTCCTTGGCTTTCTTCTTGTTGCCAACATACCTGAAGAAACCCTTCTTGTTACTCTTGACATCTCTTGCTAGCTGCAGCTCCAGGTGCGATTTGGCCCTCCTGATATCTTTCCTACATGCCCGAGCAATATTTTTATACTCTTCCCTGGTCATATGTCCAACCTTCCACTTCTTGTAAGCTTCTTTTTTATGTTTAAGATCCGCTAGGATTTCACCATTAAGCCAAGCTGGTCGCCTGCCATATTTACTATTCTTTCGACTCATCGGGATGGTTTGTCCCTGTAACCTCAACAGGGATTCGTTGAAATACAGCCAGCTCTCCTTGACTCCCTTCCCCTTCATGTTAGTCCCCCAGGGGATCCTGGCCATCTGTTCCCTGAGGGAGCTTGTTTATAAACAGAGGCAAGGCGATTAAGATAACAAAAGGCTTGTCATTAATTTAAGGATGGTTAAATGCTCCTGAAAGCCTTCCCAGGCACTTCAGTTAAAAGACAGGAAACAAAGGGTAGGAATAAATGGCCCATTTTCAAACTGGAGTGAAATAAATAGAGGTGTCCCCAGGGATCTGTACTAATCTGGGATCGATGCTGTTCAACATATTCATAAATGATCTGCAAAAATGGGTAAAGAGTGAGGTGGCAAAGTTTGCAGATGATACAAAATTACTCAAGATAGTTAAGTCAAAAACAGACTGCAAAGAGTTACAAAGGCATCTCACAAAATTGGGTGACTTGGCAACAAAATGGCAGATAAAATTCAATGTTAAATTGAGATCTTGGACTCATTTTCAGTATTCTGGAAGCACTATGTTTCCAGAGTACTGCAAATGTATAAGAATCCTTCTCATTGCCCCGTATCATCCTGAACTCATTCTCCAGCTTCAGAAGATTTAAAAATTATCTCCAGTCATCAATGGGACAGACACAACTGAATAATGTAGCTGTCCTTAACATGCAGGTCACGAGGAGGGGCCATGTGTCCCCTTTTGTGTCCCTCCAACATGGTGCCTGTAAAATTACTGCATTTCCTATCTCTCTTTCATGAATGGCCTCTGCAGAGCAACATTCTATAGATCGAGGTGGCCAAACTTACTGACCCTCCAAGCCACATATGACAATGTTCAGAAGTTCAAGAGCGGGGATGCACCTGTTGAGGCTCAGGGCTTCAGACCCATGGGAGGCACCTGCCTGGATGAGAGGATTCAGCCATGCTTCTGCTGAAGCCCCGAGTCCTGACAGGTGTGCCTGGGGCTGAAGCCCCAAGATCCCCCTTCCCACTGGGCAGAAGCCAGAGGCTGTGTATGGGGGAGAATGTGGGGTCACCCCCCAATTTTTGCCAGGGTTTTCTGGCCCCACTCGGTCACATGGTGCCACCAGGCCTCCTCCCTGAATGGCAGCTGCTGGAGCTGGCAAGCTGGGAGCTACGGTCATGGGGAGAGGCAGCAGCAAACAGGAGCAGCAGGGAGAGCCGCTGCTTTGCTGCTACCTCTCCCCATAGAGCTGAAGCTGTAGCCCCCCCTGCAGCTCCTAGCTGTTTGCCACTGCCCTGGGAGCTGCAGGGAGGGGCAGTTGAGAGTAAGAAGGGGGGCATGCCTGGTGGGACATGACTCAAGCTGTTGGGTGGGGCCCAAACAGTTAAATTGTGCTCCCCCATTCTCAGCAGGCACCAGTCATCTCTGGCAGAAGTCCCTACCCCTACCACCCTGCTGCAGGGCAGAAGCCACGAGCTCTCCTCCCCCCAGTCTGGTAGGCAGACAATCACCTTTGAAACCATATTTGGAGCACTGCATTATGATACATTTGATGGTTTGGATGTTCTCATTGCAGTTTCACAAAAGTGTCTCTGGCTTTCCACTTGACTGCACGTCCTATAAAGTGTGGCCAGCAGAAATATTAATTCACCTGCATGAGCTGGGGAACTGCAGTCTCCTCTAAACAGGGGAAACCATTTCAATCTGGCTCTCACAAAACTCAACCCACACAACTCCCCAGCAAAGATATTACTGTACATTACAATAGTTACATCAGCAGATTTATTGCAATTGGCTGATCCGAGCCCCAGAGGATGGAATGCTGTTACCTAGTAATTATTCAAAGCTGGTTTTAAATGAACTCTTTGATGAGTTTCGCAAATGCCATGCTTAACCCCAATGTGCTGACTAGATATTGTAAATTGGCGTAGGACATTTTGAAAATTCATCATAATTCTGCTCCATCTGAAGCAGAGAATCTAAACCAATGACCACCCAATAAAGGCTTATTCTTTTGGTGGCTGTGACTGCCCGTGGCAAGAGAACTGGGATAGAGAATTTACCTGCTAGATACTTGTAATGGTTAGTGACATCCGACTGGGAATTGCTGCCCACAGCCATGGTGCTGATAGATTTTCAGACCTCCTGGGGTCAGAGTATATTCTTTCCTTTTTTGTTGTCATAGTAAATCCAATTAACTTAGTAAGCATTCACCTCTGCTAACACAAAGGAGCTGTTGTATTCCAGGTCCATGACAACTTCTTTGCTGGCTCTGACAGAGAGGCAAGAGTGCACCAAAATATATCTAGGTTACAAGAGAAATGAAGTGACTGCCTAGGGCACCAGGAACCTAGTGAGATGGACCTGATTTAGGAGTAGGAATGTTGGGTGTTAACTTTGCTTCTCTTCTGAGGAGTTGCATCCAGAACCTGTAAGGTGAACACGGTTCTTTTTTGATGAATCAGCTTCTATTCCAGACATGAAAATTCCTGTAGGGGAAGGAGAAGAGGGAGCCTGACTAATGATATTTATGTTGTGCTGGAAGATTGTTTGTTATGTACATGGTGCAATACCCTGTGTGATCCTTGCGAAGTGACTGATCCCTTCTCTGTGGAGCTTGGAGCCCAAAGGCACAAGTGGGTGTGATACTGTATAGTTCTCAGAGTGGCAGATGCTCCTAGCCAGAATGCTTCATGAAACAGGTTCATATGGGAGGATCCCCTCTGTGTGGGAAATACATGTGAGTATACAGGAAGGCAGTTGATTCTCCTGAACCACATTTGTGCCTGAGCATGTATTCCTTTGATATTGGCGGCTGGAGAGATCACAGCATAGAAATTCCAGAGACTGAATTTACAATGATTACCTAAAAAGAACAGGAGGACTTGTGGCACCTTAGAGACTAACAAATTTATTTAAGCATAAGCTTTCGTGAGCTACAGCTCACTTCATCCGATGCAGCTGTAGCTCACAAAAGCTTATGCTCAAATAAATTTGTTAGTCTGTAAGGTGCCACAAGTACTCCTTTTCTTTTTGTGGATATAGATTAACAGAGCTGCTACTCTGAAACAATGATTACCTGTAACTTAGTGCCAATGGGAAATGGGAGGCTCCTCCACCAACTTTTCTGAGTCATATTGTGAAAACCATTATGTGGACCTGGGTAAGGGTATCACTAGTCCAGCTGGGACAACTTTAAAATCCCCTCACTGTGTTGTCAACCCAATCACTTGTGATCTCTCCTTTCCTTTCCTCTGTTGTGCTGCACCATGTTTCACAAGTGCTTCAGATGCTTCGTGTTTTGTAATAAGTGCATAGTAGCATGGAGCAGAACAAAGGAGAATGGAGGGAAGGGAAGTGAAAGAAGGAAAACTGTGGAGAGGGAGGAAGGGACATTAAAGGGGTGGGGCACTCACCCATGTACTAGTTCTCCCACTCACACAATCCTTTCTCTTTCCCTGCATTCCCTTTTTCCCTCCTCTGCCCCTCTTTTGTGTTCTGGTCTCTGACAAGCAAATGATAGACTTATATACAAAGCGATGTTAAAAGAATTTAGTTGGGGCTGGTCCTGCTTTGAGCAGGAGGTTGGACTAGATGACCTCCTGAGGTCCCTTCCAACCCTAATCTTCTATGATTCTATGAATGTTGTTTGGCCCTTGCTTTATTTACTGGACACCATCCAAAACCTGCACTGAATAAAGAATGATTAGTTTCATTATGGGCATTTCTATGGCATTCATCACCATAGTATACCAGTAACTCACAAATATTCTTGAATGTATTTTCACAGCTCCTGTGAGACAGGTAAACAGTGTTGTTCCCCTATGGGGAGCCGAGGCACAGTAGTGTTAACTAACTTTGGATGTCTATCTCATGAGAGGTAGGCCTGATTTTTTTCAGAGCTCTTTTAATCATGCTTTATATGCTCTAACAGTTAGTTGTCACAACACCTCTAAGGGAGCAAAGAGTTGTTAGATTCATTTTACTGTGGGAGACATGGAGATAAAAAGGTGAAATGACTTCCCCATTGCCTTGTAGTGTGTCATTGTAAAAACCAGGACTAGATCTCAAGTCCACCTGACTCCCAGTCTTGTACTCATGTCTCCAGAGCATCCACTGATTTCAATTTCAGTTGTGAAAGCTTGGCTTAGCTGCAGATTGGGCCATCAGAAAATGAACACACATTCAGTGGTCACCAGCTTTGGTTTAAGAGGCTTGCCCAGCATCACATAACAAGTCTAGAAAGATGGAATCCAGTTCTCCTGAGTGGCATGCAGTTGCCTTAAATCATAAGACCATTCTCTCTCTTCCTGCAGTGCCCAGTTTTATTCTCTGTAGCAGTAGAGAATGAGGTAAAGCTACTGCAGATAATCTGGTTCAAAACACAATCTTGGTTCTGTACCTGGACACTAGCCATCCTGTGACTGAATGACACAGGAGTCCTGTGATCATGTCACTCGAGCCCGTATCATAATGCATATGTGCAAGGTGACAGAATAAAGGTTTCATCCATAATGCCGGTATTTCCTAACTTTCAAGTGCTTGACCTTGCAACTTTATTTTTATTTTAACATAACTTTTAAAATATAATTTCCTAGCTGTTTCATTAAAGGAGAAGGTCAAAAACAAACAACTGGACACTTGGACTTTCACTTAGCATCATCAGCAGGGTTTGAACTCAAGTACAGTTAAGTGTGGCTAAATTAATGGGATTTGCCTCTGTCATATTAGATATCTGCGTTCTATTCCCTACTGATGCAACCTCTCAGTGGGTGTAAGGCTTGCTCATTGATAATGGTTGAGAAGGCCACAGACTAACACCATGCACTGTAATAGAAGAAGGGAGTCTAAAACCCATGGTCCGCTGGGAATGTGCCCTGTTCTGGGAACCAGATGGAGGGTTCTTGCCAAGAAGGCAAAAAACAATCTATCCCTCACCAACCACAAGTGGCTAATGGTGAATTTTTGATGGCTTATTATTGTCAAATTGCATGCGTAAAATTAGAGGGCAGGTTGAAAATGGAGCTCCAAGTGCTGAAGCAGCAAAGGTCAAATGTGTTGACCCCTCAGTGCCAGGAAGCAGAATATTTTAATCATCCCCCCTCTGGTATTCAGGTTTTACAGCATTTGTTAGAGATCCAGCTGTGCAAATCTAGGTCTTGTAAATAGTTCCAGGAGGATCTGAAGAAATGTTGCTAAAATGGAAAGTGTGAATATTTACCACATGCTGTCTTCAGTAATGTACAGGATCTTTCCAGGGGTATAAACATATTTATCAATGCACAGGTTTTTGTTCCTGTCATGAGTGGAGTTGACGTTTGAAATAAACATGGGTAGGAATTCTCAAGGACCTCAGGACTGAAATAAATAAAACCACTGAAATATACCAAACCTTTCATTACAGACATTTAGGAAGTATTTATTCTTTTTCAGTTAAACCATCTGGTCTGTGGCTCTCAAAAATTTTGGTGTGGAGTGCATCTTACCAGAGAGAGAGAGACTTGTGGACACCTCCCCTCCTGTTCATGATTGCGTGACATCCCTGTAAAAACTGCTTACATGGAAAAGTAACACTAGCAAAGTATTTAAGTATTTTAACTACAGTATCTTTAGATCAATATGTATTTGTGGTTTTTGAGAAGAGTTAATTATACAGATTCTTTTTGTTCTTCATTTCATCTCCCTCTCTCGTGCTTTCTATTTCCTTCTCCCGGCTTCTCTGAGTAGTTACTACAACTCCTGAGGAAGCTTGTGGAAGGAAGGTAATATGGATGGGGAGTATTCAGCTGTTGTGACCTGCACTGGATGTGCCATGTTTGTCATTCTTCCACAGGACAGAAGCGACTTTGTCTGTACAAAGTGCAAGCTGGTCTCCATATTGGAAGAGAAGGTTCAAGGTCTGGAGAAACAAGTATCGACCCTGTGTTGCATAAGAGAAACTGAAGATTTCCTGGACAGACGTCAGGATATGCTTCTGCGGGCACAACGTTCTGAAGATTCAGAGCAGGCTGCGCAGTGGGGACAGAAGGATGGTGAAGAAATTTGGCAGCATGTGACCTCCAGAAGAAGAAAGGGGAGCGTCCATGTACCAGCAACGCAGATACAGGTAAGCAACCATTTTCATGTTCTCTCTACAGGTATTAATGCGGAGAGTGGATTAGATGATACATCTGAGGGAAGGGAACAGAAGGAGACTCCGCCAATTGGAAGGCATGAGATGCACTGTCCTAGGGATGGGGGTTCCACGATTACCGCTCCCAAGAGAAGGAGGCGGGTGGTGGTGGTCGGGGACTCTCTCCTCAGTGGAACTGAGTCATCTATCTGCCGTCCCGACCGGGAAAACTGAGAAGTCTGCTGCTTGCCAGGAGCTAGGATTCATGATGTGACGGAGAGACTGCTGAGACTTATCAAGCCCTCGGATCGCTACCCCTTCCTGCTTCTCCACGTGGGCACCAATGATACTGCCAAGAATGACCTTGAGCGGATCACTGAAGACTACGTGGCTCTGGGAAGAAGGATAAAGGAGTCTGAGGCGCAAGTGGTGTTCTTGTCCATCCTCCCCGTGGAAGGAAAAGGCCTGGGTAGAGACCATCGAATCGTGGAAGTCAACGAATGGCTACGCAGGTGGTGTCGGAGAGAAAGCTTTGGATTCTTTGACCATGGGATGGTGTTCCAAGAAGGAGGAGTGCTAGGCAGAGACGGGCTCCACCTAACAAAGAGAGGGAAGAGCACCTTCGCAAGCAGGCTGGCTAACCTAGTGAGGAGGGCTTTAAACTAGGTCCACCGGGGGAAGGAGACCAAAGTCCTGAGGTAAGTGGGGACATGGGATACTGGGAGGAAGCACGAACAGGAAAGCGCGAGAGGGGAGGGCTCCTGCCTCATACTAAGAAAGCAGGACAAACAGCAAGTTATCTCAAGTGCCTATACACAAATGCAAGAAGCCTGGGAAACAAGCAGGGAGAACTGGAAGTCCTGGCACAGTCAAGGAATTATGATGTGATTGGAATAACAGAGACTTGATGGGGTAACTCACATGACTGGAGTACTGTCATGGATGGATATAAACTGTTCAGGAAGGACAGGCAGGGCAGAAAAGGTGGGGGAGTTGCATTGTATGTAAGAGAGCAGTATGACTGCTCAGAGCTCCGGTACGAAACTGCAGAAAAACCTGAGAGTCTCTGGATTAAGTTCAGAAGTGTGAGCAACAAGGATGATGTCATGGTGGGAGTCTGCTATAGACTACTGGACCAGGGGGATGAGGTGGACGAAGCTTTCTTCCGGCAACTAATGGAAGTTACTAGATCACAGGCTCTGGTTCTCATGGGAGACTTCAATCACCCTGATATCTGCTGGGAGAACAATACAGCGGTGCACAGACAATCCAGGAAGTTCTTGGGAAGTGCCAGGGACAATTTCCTGGTGCAAGTGCTGGAGGAACCAACTAAGGGCAGAGCTCTTCTTGACCTGCTGCTCACAAACCTGGAAGAATTAGTAGGGGAAGCAAAAGTGGATGGGAACCTGGGAGGCAGTGACCATGAGATGGTCGAGTTCAGGATCCTGACACAAGGAAGAAAGGAGAGCAGCAGAATACGGACCCTGGACTTCAGAAAAGCAGACTTTGACAACCTCAGGGAATTGATGGGCAGGATCCCCTGGGAGAATAACATGAGGGGCAAAGGAGTCCAGGAGAGCTGGCTGTATTTTAAAGAATCCTTATTGAGGTTACAGGGACAAACCATCCCGATGTGTAGAAAGAATAGTAAATATGGCAGGCAACCAGCTTGGCTTAACAGTGAAATCCTCGCTGATCTTAAACACAAAAAAGAAGCTTACAAGAAGTGGAAGATTGGACAAATGACCAGGGAAGAGTATAAAAATATTGCCCGGGCATGTAGGAGTGAAATCAGGAAGGCCAAATCACACCTGGAGTTGCAGCTAGCAAGGGATGTTAAGAGTAACAAGAAGGGTTTCTTCAGGTATGTTAGCAACAAGAAGAAAGTCAAGGAAAGTGTGGGCCCCTTACTGAATGAGGGAGGCAACCGAGTGACAGAGGATGAGGAAAAAGCTAATGTACTCAATGCTTTTTTTGCCTCTGTCTTCACGAACAAGGTCAGCTCCCAGACTACTGCACTGGGCAGCACAGCATGGGGAGGAGGTAATCAGCCCTCTGTGAAGGAAGAAGTGTTTTGGGACTATTTAGAAAAGCTGGACGAGGCACAAGTCCATGGGGCCGGATGCGCAGCATCCGAGAGCGCTAAAGGAGTTGGCAGATGTGATTGCAGAGCCATTGGCTATTATCTTTGAAAACTCATGGTGATTGGGGGAGGTCCTGTATGACTGGAAAAAGGCTAATGTAGTGCCCATCTTTAAAAAAGGGAAGAAGGAGGATCCTGGGAACTACAGGCCAGTCAGCCTCACCTCAGTCCCTGGAAAAATCATGGAGCAGGTCCTCAAGGAATCAATTCTGAAGCACTTAGAGGAGAGGAAAGTGATCAGGAACAGTCAGCATGGATTCACCAAGGGCAAGTCATGCCTGACTAATCTAATTGCCTTCTATGATGAGATAACTGGCTCTGTGGATGAGGGGAAAGCAGTGGACGTGTTGTTCCTTGACTTTAGCAAAGGTTTTGACACGGTCTCCCACAGTATTCTTGACAGCAAGTTAAAGAAGTATGGGCTGGATGAATGGACTATAAGGTGGATAGAAAGCTGGCTAGATTGTCAGGCTCAGTGGGTAGTGATCAATGGCTCCATGTCTAGTTGGCAGCCGGTATCAAGCGGAGTGCCGCAAGGGTCGGTCCTGGGGCCGGTTTTGTTCAATATCTTCATTAATGCTCTGGAGGATGGTGTGGATTGCACCCTCAGCAAGTTTGCAGATGACACTAAACTGGGAGTAGAGGTAGATACCCTGGAGGGTAGGGATAGGATACAGAGGGACCTAGACAAATTGGAGGATTGGAACAAAAGAAATCTGATGAGGTTCAACAAGGACAGGTGCAGAGTCCTGCACTTCGGACAGAAGAATCCCATGCACCGCTACAGACTATGGGACCGAATGGCTCGGCAGCAGTTCTGCAGAAAAGGACCTAGGGGTTACAGTGGACGAGAAGCTAGATATGAGTCAACATTGTGCCCTTGTTGCCAAGAAGGCCAATGGCATTTTGGGATGTATATGTAGGGGCATTGCCAGCAGATCGAGGGACGTGATCGTTCCCCTCTATTCGACGTTGGTGAGGCCTCATCTGGAGTACTGTGTCCAGTTTTGGGCCCCACACTACAAGAAGGGTCTGGAAAAATTGGAAAGAGTCCAGCGGAGGGCAACCAAAATGATTAGGGGACTGGAGCACATGAGTTATGAGGAGAGGCTGAGGGAATTGGGATTGTTTAGTCTGCGGAAGAGAAGAATGAGGGGGGATTTGATAGCTGCTTTCAAGTACCTGAAAGGGGGTTCCAAAGATGATGGATCTAGACTGTTCTCTGTGGTACCAGATGAGAGAACGAGGAGTAATGGTGTCAAGTTGCAGTGGGGGAGGTTTAGGTTGGATATTAGGAAAAACTTTTTCACTTGGAGGGTTACCTAGGGAGGTGGTGGAATCTCCTTTCTTAGAAGTTTTTAAGGTCAGGCTTGACAAAGCCCTGGCTGGGATGATTTAGTTGGGGATTGGTCCTGCTTTGAGCTGGGGGTTGGACTAGATGACCTCCTGAGGTCCCTTCCAACCCCGATATTCTATGATTTGCTCCCTGCATATGTTTTTCCGCTGCGTGGTCCACTTCTACCTGCTCTCCTCAAAGTACTGCTCAGTGATATCATTCTTTCTCCCTGTTTCCCCCTGCTGGCTTCAGTCCCCAAGGACAGCTCTGAGTGGAGGCAGCTAAGCTGACTTCTACTCTTTGTTTCATGTTGCCTTTACAGGCCCCCAGGTCCTATTTTTGCCATGAAGAGTCTGGACACCTGTAGGAACAGCTGGAAACAATGAGGATGCAGAAACAATGACTACCAGCTCTTCAGCAGTCCCCTTATGGGAACAGCTGGCCTAGCCAGCTTCATCAGTGTGGCTTGGCAGTGTCTGTATCCCAGAAAACATGAAGGTGCTTGCTTGAAAATTTAAAAAGTAGGTGGTGGGGGTTAGACTCAGAGACTTGAAGGTCTGAAGGGACCACAATGATCCTGCACATGGCAGGCCACAGAACCTCACCCACCCACTCCCATAATAGACCCCTAATCTCTGGCTGAATTACTTAAGTCCTCAAATCATGATTAAAAGACATCATGGGCTAATCAGAGGCAGGAGTCAACTTACTGATACTGAATGAGAGATGATAGGTAAGTGTGGTAAATGGCCAATGTTACTGTAGTGGGTCCCGTGCTTTTCCTTGGTGTGGTGGGTCAGGTTGCTACTCCTTGCCCCTATTCTAGGGCATTGAGGGCTCCACTAGTGCCCCAGTGGGGAAGAGAAGGGGAGTGGGGAAGGGACCCAGGTCCACCCCCTTACTCCAGGTCCCAGCCCCTTCAGCTTCATGGGCTTCTTACCCTCTTTCCCCTTGGGTAGGGTTTCCCTCAGTCCTTTGTGCCAGGGAGTCCCTCTGCTTGGGCAGGGTTTTCCTTCCCCTGGTATTCTGATTAACAGCAATACTCCTCCAAACTCTAGTCAGCTCTCCTACCCTCTCTTTGCTTGAGGGGGAAGGGATAGCTCAGCAGTTTGAGCGTTGGCCTACTAAACCCAGGGTTGTGAGTTCAATCCTTGAGGGGGCCATTCAGAGATCTGGGCCAGAAATTGGGGATTGGTCCAACTTTAAGCAAGAGGTTGGACTAGATGATCTGATCCTTCCAACCCTGATAGTCTATGACTGAAGCAGGGGTTTTTTATTAGGTCTTGGGCAGGGCCATAATTGGCTACAGCTGCTCTAATTACCCCATAGTAGCCTTTCCCTAGTCCACAGGGAATAAGGCCTTGATCATCCTAGGGCTTATATACCTCCCATCTACCACTCTCCTACTGCCATCTGGCCCTGCTGCATCATGTAAGGTGGGGATAAGCTGTGAAAGGGCCTTGAAAGTGAAACTACTTTGTTTGATATCAGAGAAAAGAGGGAGCCAGAGGAGGGATGTAATGAGAGGGATGGTATGGTGAAAGCAATGGGCTAAGAAGATGTTCTTTGCAGCAGCATTTTGAATGGAGATGAGCAGGGCAGGAGTGCATTCGTCAAGGCCAGTAAGAAGAATGTTGCAGTCATTTAGATACCAGATTATGAGAGCCTGGTGTCGATGGTTAGAAAAAGCTGGATCTTAGCAATGTTGTATAGAAAGAATCTGCAAGGCTTAAACATAGCCTGGATATGAGGACCTAAAGAGAGGTTCTAGCTGAAGATAGTATCTAGGTTAAGGGCCTTAGTGACAGGTGTAGTCATTTGCAGAGTTGTTGTAGCCATGTTGGTCCAAGAATATAAAAGAGACAAGGTGGGTGAGGTGATACCTTTTATTGGACCAACTTCCATTGGTGGAAGGTACAAGCTTTGGAGCTAAACAGAGCTCCTCTTCAAGTCTGGGAACAGAAGCAGAGTGTCTGAGCTTAAATTGGGACAGATTTGAAATGATCACTTCAAATTCTTTATGCATAAAGGTCTAACCCCCAATTGTCCTCTTCATTTCAAGTGACTGCTTCCTTCTGCTTAACATTTTGTCTCAACTTGTATTTAGCTTTATTTTAAACCTGATCCTGACCAACAAGGAGGAATTGGTTGTGAATGGGAAGGTGGAAAGTAATTTGGGGCAAGTGATCATGAAATGATTGACTTCATGATTCTAAGAAAAGGAAGCGGTGGGAGCATCAGAATAAAGACAGTGGACTTCAAAAAACCAGACTTTAACAAACTCAGAGAATTGGTAGGTAAGGAGTTATGGGGAGAAAATCCAAGTGATAAGAGTTCAAGAGAACTGGCCGTTTCTTAGGGAGACAATATTAAATACACAACTGCCAACTATTCCAATGTGAAGGAAAGATAGGAAGAATAGTAAGAGGCCAATATGGCTCCATCAGGAACCCTTTAATGATTTGGTAATCAAAAAGAAATCCTATAAAAAGTAGAAACATGGACAAATCGGTAAGGAGGAGTGAAAAGATTAGCACAAGTATATAGGGAAATCCCAGCAAGGATTATACAAAATCAGAAAGGCTAAGGCACAAAAGGAATAAGAAGAGCTTCTTTAAATACATCAGAAGCAAGATAAAGACAAAAGAAAGTATAGGTCTTCTCTTTATCAGGGAAAGAAAGCTAAGTGATGACCTCAAGAAGGCTGAGGTGTTTAATGCCTATTTTGCTTCAGTCTTCACTAAAAAGATTTATGGTGGTCAGATACCCAACACAATTAATATTAACAACAAGGAAGAAGTAACACAAGCCAAAATAGGGAAATAACAAGTTAAAGAATAACAAGTTGGGACAGAGTGTTAAGCAGAATGAGAATAAGTGGTCAGTTTCAACTGTGGAGAGAGGTAAATGGTGCCCCCACCCCCACAGATCTGTACGGGCACCAGTGTTTATCATGTTCATAAATGATCTGGAAAAAGGGTGAACAGTGAGGTGGCCAAATTTGCAGACGATGCAAAATTACTCAAGATAGTTAAATCCAAAGCTGCTTACCAAGACTTGCAAAAGGATCGCACAAAACTGGGTCACTGGGCAACAAAATGGCAGATGAAATTCAATGTTGATAAATGCACAGTAATGTATATTGGGAAATATAATCCCAACTGTAGATGCAACATGATGGGGTCTAAATTAGGTGTTACCACTCAAGAAAGAGATCTTGGAGTCATCATGCATAGCTCTCTGAAAACATCTGCTCAAGATAGAGTGGCAGTCAAAAAAGTTAATGTTAGGAACCATTAGGAAAGGGATAGATAATACAGTAAATATCATAATCCCACTATATAAATCCCTGGTACACTCCAGACTCCATACAGTTTTTGCTGCCCCTTCTCAAAAAAGGTATATTAGAATTGGAAAAAGTACAGAGAACGGCAACAAAAATCATTAGGCGTGTGGAACAGCTTCCATGTGAGGAGAGATTAAAAAGATTGAGACTGTTCATTTTAGAAAAGAGATGACTAAGGTAGGATATGATCAAGATCTATAAAATCATGAATGGTGTGGAGAATGGGACTAAGGAAGTGTTATTTACCCCTTCACATAACACAAGAACCAGGGGTCACCAAATGAAATTAATATGCAGTAAGTTTAAAACAAACATAAGGAAATACTTTATCCCACAATTCACAGTCAATCTCTTGTTGCCAGGAGGTGTTGTGAATAACCCAGTTAAAACTATAACTGGATACTAAAAACAATGAGAGAAATTCATGGAGGATAGGTGCATCAATGGCTGTTAGCCAAGATGGTCAGGGATGCAACCCCAGACTCTGGTTGTCCCTAAACTGCTGACTGCCAGAAGCTATGACTGGATGACAAGGGATGGATTGCTTGATAATTGCCCTGTTCTGTTCATTTCCTCTGAAGTATCTGGCACCAGCCACAGTCGGAAGACAGGATACTGGGCTAGATGGGCCACTGGTCTGACCCAGTATGGCCGTTTTTACGTTCCAAACCCATAAATTAATGCTTTAAACTACCTAGTTAACGAATTGACAATACAGTCTCTTCAGGCAAATGCCATTTAAAGAAACCATATAAGAGGAGTGATGCACTGAGTAATCAAATTAGGCATTTAACTCATCAGCCATGAGATTTCTTCCTTCTCTTCCATATTTCTGAATAGCTCATTGTATAGATGTAAGACTGTCAAAGTGTATCCTGTCCTATCAGCATTAATAATAAAGGGCTTAGGGTTCTCTTACTCCACTCAAAACAGCTAAAATTTAAATAAAGCAGGTGTGCAATGGTATTTCTTTGTCCCTTGTATACTCTGCCTGTGGCATGTAATAGTCTAGTCTCCTGAGGGGTGCAATACTTTGGTCTAATTTTGATTGTTGGGTTTAGTATGCATGTGCTTGGTGCTGTTGGTAGCCTGTGATATGCAAGAGGTCAGACGAGCTGATCTGGTGGTCCCGTCTGGCCTTAAACTCTATGTCTGTGTGTGACCTGTGGTTCTTAATTATGGTTAGTTGTAAACATCCTTGTAAGCGTCCTACTTAAAACATGTTTTGTTACACAATCTGAAGCTTAATTACGCTTACCTAAGACTGGCACATGTCCAAGGAAAGATAAAGTGCTTCCCCAAGCTTTTAATAACATTTAACACAGAGAGTGATTATCCATTGGAACAATTTACCAAGGGTCATTGTGGATTCTCCATCATGGGCAATTTTTAAACCAAGATTGGATATTTTTCTTACAGATCTGCTCTAGTTCAAAAGGAATTATTTTGAGTAAGTTCTATGGGCCTGTGTTATACAGGAGGTCAGACAAGACAATCACAATTATCCCTTCTGACTTTGGAATCTCTGAATACTCATGGAACAAGATTTCCTAGGTGGGATGTAATGGGGGAAACATGGTCCATAAGAAGGAAAAAGCAACTTCATGTCTGGCCAATTTAACTTTGGGTTTTGGACACTAGAGGCAGGAGTTGGGGAAGGAAATAGCAAATATCATGCATCTGTTCTACAACTTGGTTTTATGGAAAAGAAGAGGGTAGGCCCTGTTAGCATACCCGTAACCCATATTATTATTTTTTTATTTCTATAGTATCATCATTGTGTAGGTTTCAGAGTAACAGCCGTGTTAGTCTGTATTCGTAAAAAGAAAAGGAGTACTTGTGGCACCTTAGAGACTAACCAGTTTATTTGAGCATGAGCTTTCATGAGCTACAGCTCACTTCATCGGATGCATAGCATATCGTGGAAACTGCAGAAGACATTATATACACACAGAGACCATGAAACAAAACTTCCTCCCACCCCACTCTCCTGCTGGTAACAGCTTATCTAAAGTGATCATCAAGTAGGGCCATTTCCAGCACAAATCCAGGTTTTCTCACCCTTCCCCCCCCTCCCCCCCCCACACACATACAAACTCACTCTCCTGCTGGTAATAGCCAATCCCTCTTTGAAACCTCTCTTTATAATGCGCATGATAATCAAGGTGGGTCATTTCCAGCACTAATCCAGGTTTTCTCACCCCCCCCCCCACACACCCCCCTCCAAAAACCACACACACAAACTCACTCTCCTGCTGGCAATAGCTCATCTTACAATGTGCACAGCAATCAAGGTGGGTCATTTCCAGCATAAATCCAAGTTTAACCAGAACGTCTTGGGGGGGGTTTGTAGGAAAAAAGCAAGGGGAGATAGGCTACCTTGCATAATGACTTAGCCACTCCCAGTCTCTATTCAAGCCCAAATTAATAGTATCCAATTTGCAAATGAATTCCAATTCAGCAGTTTCTCGCTGGAGTCTGGATTTGAAGTTTTTTTGCTTTAAGATAGCGACCCTCATGTCTGTGATTGCGTGACCAGAGAGATTGAAGTGTTCTCCGACTGGTTTATGAATGTTATAATTCTTAACATCTGATTTGTGTCCATTTATTCTTTTACGTAGAGACTGTCCAGTTTGACCAATGTACATGGCAGAGGGGCATTGCTGGCACATGATGGCATATATCACATTGGTGGATGTGCAGGTGAACTAGCCTCTGATAGTGTGGCTGATGTTGTTAGGCCCTGTGATGGTGTCCCCTGAATAGATATGTGGGCACAGTTGGCAACGGGCTTTGTTGCAAGGCTAGGTTCCTGGGTTAGTGGTTCTGTTGTGTGGTATGTGGTTGTTGGTGAGTATTCGCTTCAGGTTGGGGGGCTGTCTGTAGGCAAGGACTGGCCTTTCTCCCAAGATTTGTGAGAGTGTTGGGTCATCCTTCAGGATAGGTTGTAGATCCTTAATAATGCGTTGGAGGGGTTTTAGTTGGGGGCTGAAGGTGACGGCTAGTGGCGTTCTGTTATTTTCTTTGTTAGGCCTGTCCTGTATTAGGTGACTTCTGGGAACTCTTCTGGCTCTATCAATCTGTTTCTTCACTTCCGCAGGTGGGTATTGTAGTTGTAAGAATGCTTGATAGAGATCCTGTAGGTGTTTGTCTCTGTCTGAGGGGTTGGAGCAAATGCGGTTGTATCGCAGAGCTTGGCTGTAGACGATGGATCGTGTGGTGTGGTCAGGATGAAAGCTGGAGGCATGTAGGTAGGAATAGCGGTCAGTAGGTTTCCGGTATAGGGTGGTGTTGATGTGACCATCGTTTATTAGCACTGTAGTGTCCAGGAAGTGGATCTCTTGTGTGGACTGGACCAGGCTGAGGTTGATGGTGGGATGGAAATTGTTGAAATCATGGTGGAATTCCTCAAGGGCTTCTTTTCCATGGGTCCAGATGATGAAGATGTCATCAATATAGCGCAAGTAAAGTAGGGGCATTAGGGGACGAGAGCTGAGGAAGCGTTGTTCTAAATCAGCCATAAAAATGTTGGCATACTGTGGGGCCATGCAGGTACCCATAGCAGTGCCGCTGATCTGAAGGTATACATTGTCCCCAAATGTAAAATAGTTATGGGTAAGGACAAAGTTCAGCCACCAGGTTAGCCGTGACATTATCGGGGATAGTGTTCTTGATGGCTTGTAGTCCATCTTTGTGTGGAATGTTGGTGTAGAGGGCTTCTACATCCATAGTGGCCAGGATGGTGTTATCAGGAAGATCACCAATGGATTGTAGTTTCCTCAGGAAGTCAGTGGTGTCTCGAAGGTAGCTGGGATTGCTGGTAGCGTAGGGCCTGAGGAGTGAGTCTACATAGCCGGACAGTCCTGCTGTCAGGGTGCCAATGCCTGAGATGATGGGGCGCCCAGGATTTCCAGGTTTATGGATCTTGGGTAGTAGATAGAATATCCCAGGTCGGGGTTCCAGGGGTGTGTCTGTGCGGATTTGATCTTGTGCTTTTTCAGGAAGTTTCTTGAGCAAATGCTGTAGATGCTTTTGGTAACTCTCAGTGGGATCAGAGGGTAATGGCTTGTAGAAAGTGGTGTTGGAGAGCTGCCGAGCAGCCTCTTGTTCATATTCCGACCTATTCATGATGACAACAGCACCTCCTTTGTCAGCCTTTTTGATTATGATGTCAGAGTTGTTTCTGAGGCTGTGGATGGCATTGTGTTCTGCACGGCTGAGGTTATGGGGCAAGTGATGCTGCTTTTCCACAATTTCAGCCCGTGCACGTCGGCGGAAGCACTCTATGTAGAAGTCCAGTCTGCTGTTTCGACCTTCAGGAGGAGTCCACCTAGAATCCTTCTTTTTGTAATGTTGGTAGGCAGGCCTCTGTGGATCATTATGTTGTTCAGAGGTATTTTGGAAATATTCCTTGAGTCGGAGACGTCGAAAATAGGATTCTAGGTCACCACAGAACTGTATCATGTTCGAGGGGGTGGAGGGGCAGAAGGAGAGACCCCGAGATAGGACAGCTGCTTCTGCTGGGCTGAGAGTATAGTTGGATAGGTTGGAATTCATTTGCAAATTGGATACTATTAATTTGGGCTTGAATAGAGACTGGGAGTGGCTAAGTCATTATGCAAGGTAGCCTATCTCCCCTTGTTTTTTTCCTACAAACCGCCCCCCAAGACGTTCTGGTTAAACTTGGATTTATGCTGGAAATGGCCCACCTTGATTGCTGTGCACATTGTAAGATGAGCTATTGCCAGCAGGAGAGTGAGTTTGTGTGTGTGGTTTTTGGAGGGGGGTGTGTGTGGGGGGGGGGTGAGAAAACCTGGATTAGTGCTGGAAATGACCCACCTTGATTATCATGCGCATTATAAAGAGAGGTTTCAAAGAGGGATGGGCTATTACCAGCAGGAGAGTGAGTTTGTGTGTGTGGGGGGGGGGAGGGGGGGGAAGGGTGAGAAAACCTGGATTTGTGCTGGAAATGGCCCTACTTGATGATCACTTTAGATAAGCTGTTACCAGCAGGAGAGTGGGGGTGGGAGGAAGTTTTGTTTCATGGTCTCTGTGTGTATATAATGTCTTCTGCAGTTTCCACGATATGCTATGCATCCGATGAAGTGAGCTGTAGCTCACGAAAGCTCATGCTCAAATAAACTGGTTAGTCTTTAAGGTGCCACAAGTACTCCTTTTCTTTTTATAATTGTGTAGGTCACGGGCCAAATAAATATAGAAGATGTGTCCCTGCCCAACCAACTTACAAGGCCTTCTCCCCTGGAAACATTGCTGAAATGTGGAATTCTGATTTTATGTAAATTACATGACCGCCTGCCTTTAACACATAATTCTCTGGTAAGTGCCACAATAGAGTAGTCTGAGCTACATGCAGGCATTGTTGGCAGTGTGCTCTGGTGTTGGCTTGTGCCTGTGCACATACTGGACATCAGGGGTTTCCCTTTAAAAAGTTCACAGGTTTGTCTTGTTTCTGTCTCCACTATACTCGTTAATTGTTTGTTAATAGTTTTGGCGTTAATGATATGTAGACATTTAGGCCTTTTCTACACTACGAAATTAGGTCGAATTTATAGAAGTCGGTTCTGTAGAAAGCGTTTTTATAAAGTCGATTGTGTGAGTCCCCACGCAAATGCTCTAAGTGCATGTAGTCGGTGGAGGTGTCCACAGTACCGAGGCAACCGTTGACTTCCGGAGCGTTGCACTGTGCGTAGCTATCCCACAGTTCCTGCAGTCTCCGCCGCCCATTTGAATTCTGGGTAGAAATCCCAGTGCTTGATGGGGCTAAAACATTGTCGCGGGTGGTTCTGGGTACATATCGTCAGGCCCGCCTTACCTCCCTCCCTCCGTGAAAGCAAGGGCAGACAATTGTTTTGCACCTTTTTTCTTGAGTTACCTGTGCAGACGCCATACCACGGCAAGCATGGAGCCCGCTCAGCTCACGGTCACTGTACGTCTCCTGGGTGCTGGCAGACGCGGTATTGCATTGCTACACAGCAACAGTTTGTTGCCTTTTGGCAGCCGACAGTGCAGTATGACTGGTAGCCATCGTCGACGTAGACCAGGGTGCTCTTTTAACCGACCTCGATGAGGTCGGGGCACCTGGGCAAACATGGGAGTGACTCAGCCAGGTCATTTCCCTTTTAAGTTTCGTTTCATGGCGATTCAGTTCTACCGGCAGTGCACTGTCTTTTAAGCAGAAGACAGCCAGCAGAAGACGATGGCCAGCAGTCATACTGCCCCAGGTGATGACGATGGCCAGCGGTCAAGAAATAGAACAGATTTGTTTTGTATTCATTTTCTCCTCCCTCCCTCCGTGAAATCAACGGACTGCTAAACCCATTTTTGAGTTCTATCCTTGAGGTTTTGACTTCTATCCTTGAGGGGGCCATTTTGTTTCTCGCAAAGCCACCCCCTTTGTTGATTTTAATTCCCTGTAAGCCAACCCTGTAAGCCATGTTGTCAGTCATCCCTCCCTCTGCCAGAGCAACGGCAAACAATCGTTTCACGCCCTTTTCCCTGGATTGCCCGAGCAGGAGGAGACGCCATAGCACAGCAAGCATTGAGTCCGTTCAGCTAACCCCAGCAGTTATGACCATTGTAAACGCCTCCCGCATTATCGTGCAGCGTATGCAGAACCACCACCTGAAAAACCAGGCGAGGAGGCACTGGCAGCATGGTGATGAGGCCCTGAACACACTTTTCTCTAAAACCGCGTTCCCCCGCAATTTGGAGATCATGGTGTTCTTGGGGCAGGCTCATGCTGTGGAACGCTGATTCTGGGCCCGGGAAACAAGCACAGAGTGGTGGGACCGCGTAGTGTTGCAGGTCTGGGATGATTCCCAGTGGCTCCGAAACTTTTGCATGCGTAAGGGCACTTTCATGGAACTTTGTGACTTGCTTTCCCCTGCCCTGAAGCGCAAGAATACCAAGATGAGAGCAGCCCTTACAGTTCACAAGAGAGTGGCAATAGCCCTGTGGAAGCTTGCAACACCAGACAGCTGCCAGTCAGTCGGGAATCAATTTGGAGTGGGCAAATCTACTGTGGGGGTTGCTGTGATGCAAGTAGCCAGCGCAATCACTGAGCTGCTGCTATCAAAGGTAGTGACTCTGGGAAATGTGCAGGTCATACTAGATGGCTTTGCTGCAATGGGATTCCCTAACTGTGGTGGGGCTATAGACAGAACGCATATCCCTATCTTGGGACTGGACCATCAGGGCAGCCAGTACATAAACCGCAAGGGGTACTTTTCAGAGGTGCTGCAAGCACTGGTGGATCACAAGGGATGTTTCACCAACATCAACGTGGGATGGCCGGGAAAGGTTCATGACGCTCGCGTCTTCAGGGACTCTGGTCTCTTTAAACAGCTGCAGGAAGGGATTTACTTCCCAGACCAGAAAATAACTGTTGGGGATGTTGAAATGCCTATAGTGATCCTTGGGGACCCAGCCTACTCCTTAATGCCATGGCTCATGAAGCCGTACACAGGCACCCTGGACAGTAGTCAGGAGCTGTTCAACTATAGGCTGAGCAAGCGCAGAATGGTGGTAGAGTGTGCATTTGGACGTTTAAAGGGTTGCTGGCGCAGTTTACTGACTCGCTCAGACCTCAGTGAAACCAATATTCCCATTGTTATTGCTGCTTGTTGTGTGCTCCACAATCTTTGTGAGAGTAAGGGGGAGATGTTTACGGCGGGGTGGGAGGTTGATGCAAATCACCTGGCCGCTGAATACACACAGCCAGACACCAGGGCGGATAGAAGAACACAGCAGGAAGCAGTGCGCATCAGAGAAGCTTTGCAAACCAGTTTCATGACTGGCCAGGGTACTGTGTGACACTTCTGTTTGTTTCTCCTTGATGAAAACCCGCCCCCTTGGTTGCCTCTAAATTCCCTGTAACCCACCCGCCCTCCCGCCTTCCATCACAGCTTGCTTGCAAAGGAAATAAAGTCACTATTGTTTAAAAAACATATATTCTTTATTAATTGATTATAAAAATAGGGAGATACCCCACCCAGGCTACCTTGTGAGTTATGGGAGGTGGGTAAGAGGGAAGGAAAAGACCACTTTTAAACTTGTTGAATGCCAGCCTTCTGTTGCTTGGGTTGTCCACGGGGGTGGAGTGGTTGGGTGCGTTCTTGGGCATCTGGGTGGGGAGACTATGAAACTTGGGGAGGAGGGAGGGCGGTTAAGCGGGGCTGCAGCGGCAGTCTGTGATCCTGCTGCCATTCGTGAACCTCCACCAGACACCGGAGCATGTCCGTTTGATCCCGCAGTATCCCCAGCGTTTCCTCATGCCTCCTCTCATCTTCCTGCCGCCACCTCTCCTCACATTCATCGGCCACCATCCTGTACTCTGCTATTGTGTCTCTCCACACAGCTCTGTCACTGCTGGACGACTGCATGAGCTCAGAGAACATTTCAGCACGCGTGCGTTTTTTTCGCCGCCTTATCTGAGATAGCCTCTGGGATGGAGGAGGGAGGCTTGAAACATTTGCAGCTGCTGGAGGAAAAAAAGGGAGTGAAGTATTTAAAAAGATACATTTTACAGAACAATGGCTATACTCTTTCACGGTGAACAACACTATTCACATTACATAGCACATGAGATTTTGGTACAAGGTTGCATTTTGCATCTTATATTGAGTGCCTGCGGCGTTGGTGTTAGAGATCACACATGCAGTGCCGGGCAACAGAATTCAGCTTGCAGGTGGCCATGGTAAGCCATAGTCTTTCGGCTTCTGCAATCTTCATAACAGCAGCCCTCTCCTTTCCCATACCAAGCAAAGCCCGTTGAGCTGGCCATTTACTGCTGCAGTTTTCCTGTTAACGTGCAGCAGCAGAAACCAAACTAACCCCCTCCCCCAATCCAATTCTCTGGGATGATCGCTTTTCCCCTCCCCCCACCGCATGGCTGGTATCAGGGAAGATCCCTGCTAGCCAAACGCGAACAGCTCAGCGCCAATGGCCCCCTCCTCCCACCGCGTGGCTAACTGCGGGGAGGATTTCTTTTCAGGCACAGGCAAACAGCTCAGTAGGAACGTGCACCTCTGAATGTCCGCTTAATCAAATTCCCCTATTTCAACCAGGTTACCATGAACGATATCACTCTCCTGAGGATAATGCAGAGATAAAGAACGGATGTTGCTTGAATGCCAGCAAACACCGGGACCATACGCTGCCAGGCTTTGTCATGCAATGATACCAGATTACTTGCTACTAGCATGGCGTGGTAAAGCGTTCTACCATGGAGGACAGAATAAGGCTGCTCTCCCCAGAAACCTTCTGCAAAGGCTTTTAGAGTACCTCCGGGAGAGCTTCATGGAGATGTCCCTGGAAGATTTCCGCTCCATCCCCAGACATGTTAATAGACTTTTCCAGTAGCAGTACTGGCCACGAATGCATCCCAAGTCCTCAGGGCTACTTAATCATTAAAAAATGCTTGCTTTTATAACATGTATTATATTTAAAAAGGTACACTCACCAGAGGTCCCTTCTCCAGCTTCGTTGGGTTGGGAGGGTATTTCAGTCAGGGTTATAAGAAGATCCTGGCTGTCGGGGAGAATGGTGTGCTGTGTGCTGTCCTTAAGCTCATCCTTCTCCTCCTCATCTTCCCCGTCCGCAAAATCCTCAGCCATGGCGGAGAGTATCCGATCCTCAGAGTCCATGGACAGGGGTGGGGTAGTGGTGGCGGCCCCCCCTAGAATTGCATGCAGCTCAGCGTAGAAGCAGCATGTCTGGGGCTCTGTCCTGGAGCGTCTGTTTGATTCTTTGGTTTTCTGGTACGTTTGTCTGAGCTCCTTAAGTTTCACGCGGCACTGTGTTGTGTCCCTGATGTAGCCTCTGTCCCTCATGGCCTCTGAGATTTTTTGAAATGTTTTGGCATTTTGTCTTTTGGAATGTAGTTCTGATAGCACGGATTCCTCTCCCCATACAGCGATCAGATCCAGTACCTCCCATTTGGTCCATGCTGGAGCTCTTTTTCGATTCTGGGACTGCATGGTCACCTGTGCTGATGAGCTCGCCTGGCCAAACAGGAAATGAGATTCAAAAGTTCCCGGGGCTTTTCCTGTACACCTGGCCAGTGCATCTGAGTTCAGAGTGCTGTCCAGAGCGGTCACAATGGTGCACTGTGGGATAGCTCCCGGAGGCCAATACCTTCGAATTGCGTCCATACTAACCCTAATTTGAAATGGCGATGTTGATTTCAGTGCTAATCCCTCGTTGGGGAGGAGTACCCAAATCAGTTTTAAGAGCCCTTTATGTCGAAAAAATGGCTTTGTTGTGTGGACGGGTGCAGGGTTAATTCAGATTTAATGCTGCTAAATCTGACATAAACTTGTAGTGTAGACCAGGCCTTAGTTCCAGTTTGTTTGGCCCTTTGCCCTGGAGAAAGCTTTTGAAAGCAGAGCTGTTTTTCCTGAGTGAGTAAGCACTGCCTACACTAATGACCCTTGTCTTTCTCTCCTCTGGTCCTTTCATCTTCCCCGTCTCAAGAGTTAACTAGAAACAAAAGCTGGCAACTCATCCTGGAATGAAGCTGTTATGAGATTTCAGTACAATGTGATCAAATTCAAAGGGAAAGAACTAGGGGAGCTTCCTATCACACTGTTCTAGGTATCTTGTATCTTTGTGCTGGGTTTTTCTTGTCTTCCATATTAATGTCAAGGGTGCTTATAAATGAAAAAAAAGTCCATGTCCTTTTGCTGCTTTGATGTCTTATTTTTCACAGACAGAAATGTAGATCTTGTCTCTGCTAAACCAGTTTTTTCCTGAAAGACTCTGTGACCAACTGAAGAAACAGTGGGATTATATCACGTCAGATAATTTTGGCCTGCTAAACCCAGGGTTGTGAGTTCAGTCCTCGAGAGAGCCATTTAGGGATCTGGGGCAGAAATTGGAGATTGGTCCTGCTTTGAGCAGGGGGTTGGACTAGATGACCTCCTGAGGTCCCTCCCAACCCTGATATTCTATGATTCTAACAAACAACTGAAACTTGATTAATCTACTCAAACTTGTTACAACTCTTTGGTTCAGCTTTTTGGCCCTGTTAAGGCTGCTTTGCAATGCTCCAGTGACAACGCAGCTTTAAATGGATAGTTAGTTGAACTGGTTGGGTTGGCATAGCAGTTCTTATCTCACCTTCTTTCACACCCTGATGTAAGGAGAGCAAATCCGACAGCAGCTATGTCCACCTCATGATACCCCAGTTGCCATATAGGCCCTTAAGGGGCCACTGTCCCTTGTGTAATTTAGAGAACCCTTGAGGCTGCCCTTAAATTGTGCCTCAGGACTTGACCCTGTGTTTTGCAGTGCCAGGATCAGGGTACTGTAAAGGTGGCTTAAATTGAGGTTTGTGAACGCAAACACCCTCATTGAAGTGTGCAGTGGTGATTACATATGCAAGTCAAGTATGAGCAAAAGTATGCATTTGACGTTTTGGCCTGGCTGTACAGTGTGCTGCTTGTGTAACTGTGATCAGCTTATTGGGGGGTGGGGTGGGGAGGAAATAACACTGGATTTTGCATGTAAATACAAGACTTTAATTTCTATACTCCTAGACACTTCTTGGTCACAGCATGCTGCCCTAAAATTAGACTGTGTCAAATGTGTATGGGTCATACCCCCAACTCTGTTCTATGAGTGGGCACGACACTGACATGCACAAGAATTCTCAGTTTGTGGTGGTGATATCTTTGGTTTCTTTCTCCAAATACTTCTGTGGCTGACTGGGAACATGTGATAGGTGTATTGCATGGATTATGGAAATGCTTAGTGTCCTGGATTTGCTTTTCCAGGTCCCCAGAATTGATTGTCCAGCCTCAAATTGATTGCAATGTTTGTCTTTCTTATTCTTAGATGTCAGACAGGAAGTTGGAAGAAAATACTAATTTACATTTTGTTTTGCTTGACAAAGTTTATCATGGTGCAGTAACTTATTATGCAGATATAGAGGTAGTAGCATAGCACAAAAGTACAGAAATGAAGTAGGCACTGGCAAAAATATTCCATTACTGATTAATTTGTAAAATCTGGAAAAAGAACCCTCAACACCTTGAGTTTCCCATGCTATTTCTGTGGGATACATAATTCACAATATCACTGGCATTACAAGGAAATTATACTTCATTGACACCATTCTTTGAAAGTTTTATTAATTGCTAACAAACTGGGATTAAATCACAACCAGACTGGAACTGTAATTAAACTCCTATGGGAAAAGCCAATGTTCTGACCAATCTTAACGCAAAGAGTCAATGTATAAAGTCAGTAAAACACTGAAGCAAATACAACCCCCATCCCCTTAGGAATATTGTAATATTATCATTGTTTAACTCTGTCACTCTCAATTCACCTGAGGCAGGAGAGAATCCACAGGATGTACTTTATGTTGTTGCATTTGTTCTACGACAAGAGTTGCAGAGTAGAGAGGCGAAAAAGAAACACAAATAGAGATATTTGAGATTAGACAAGGAAATATTGTGGAAGCAAGAGAGTCATCCTGTTGTTGTAATGCAGAGAGATGAGCTATTTTTCTGCATTGCACTTCACAAGGACATTCAGAATGAAAATGTACTAATTTACAGTCATCACTATGATTGTGCAGGGAAAAATGCTTTTTAATGCTAGTGTAGAAATAGGGGATTGGCTCTGTGATCAGAGACATTACAACTATTGCAACTGACCGAGGGCCACATCGATGGTCTCAAATCCCTTAACATAGGCAAACTTGTCACAAGAGAAGTCCACCTGCAGCTGCATCGCACCGCTTCTGTGGGGTGTGAATTCTAAGTAAATCTTTGATCGCTCCTTGGGTCGCAGTGGTGCCACACTAAAACAAAGAAAACATCAGTGAGTTCAGGCTCAGATAGGAAACCCTCCTATTATGTATCCCAGAGAGGCCCAAGGAACAAGCTAAAGTGGAAAGGAAAAGCAAAGCCACCTACAACTGTCACACCAAAGAGACGATTTGAAGTATCTGAGGGGCAGCCCTGTTTCCTGGGAATTAGTTGGGACTCAAGGCTCCTGTGTGGATCAGGAAGCAATAAGAAATGCTAGATTTATAAAGGGAAAGAGATGAGAGGGAGGAGAGTGCTACTGCATATCTCCATATTTAGATGCAATACAGAGCTGTCAACTGTCCAGGTTTGAGACTGATGATTTGGGTCCTCAAAATGGGCAAAAACTCATATTTTAAAGAGCCCCTCCAGTTGTCAGGCACCTGCGTTACTGACACCCCATCATCATCGCCTAGGGGCTGACGTGTGGTGGGCTTTGTTTTTTTTCTTTCCCCTGAACTGAGCTGATAATTCAGAGGCAATAGCTTCCAGGGACCCTCTGTGGAATTTCATTTTGCAGACTCCTATGGATTAGTAAGGGGACTTTTATAGTTCCCACAGGAAGCATAAGCCAGACCAGCTCATGGTAAAACATGCTGTTAGACCCAGTATGGAATATTGAACATTGTGGATTCCTCACTGAAGAGCTCAAAAAGACAATGCCCGGCAAAACAATAATTAACGGGATATTCTGCTCACATGCTTTGCAAAGGCACGTTTTTTCCCCAGCTTCCCATTCACCAATATTTATTTATTTTAAGGGAAGCCAAAGCAACCCTGCTTGCTTATGCTGGCAGGAAGAAAGCTATGGCAGGCTTTTATCTATCTACTGTATATTGGACTCATCACTGTACTATCTGAGTAGCTCCCACATATTTAAAAGCAGAACTAAAAAGCCCTGCTCTAGGTGCCTCGCTGAAGACTCGCCAACCTGTTCCACCACACTTCCTCTTCAATTTTTTTAAACAAAAAGTCAAGAATAACAAATAAATTTCACCTGAAAATGGGAAATCTCCTGAAGTTTTACTTCTGTTTCGTGTGTTGCACTAAAGATTCCTGATGGACTGAAAACCTCTAAGTCACATGTTCAAGACCTGATGGCACACTGAGAACACATCCAGCAGATCTGGGCATTGTTGTTCATATGTATTTCCTAAGACTTGCGGTTTCAGACTTAGTTTAAAACGCATGTTGAAGATGGAATGTAAATGTTCTAAGTCTTGCTCACCAAGATACCAAGGTCAGGACTCTATCAGTCTTTTATCAAAAGTGATGGACAGGTGACGCCCCTTTTACTTACTCTATCTTGACCTCTTGATTCATCAGTTTCACCAGCACCACACAGTCCTTCACTGGCTCTGGGAGAGGATTTGCATATGAGATCTCTACAGTAACAGGCTTGTGCACCACAACCTGTGCAGGAATCTAAATGGGGGGACAAACATTTCTGATGATTCACAGTTCTTATGCTCTCTCCTCCCCCCCTTGCAGGACATTTACTTGTGAACAGTCAACGGTGTTAACCTTTTCAGGAGGTGTCAGACACTCTCCCAGGAATGGAGTGGCAGACATAATGCAGATATGGGCAGAACATGTTTCTCCTTCAGGGGATGGATGGGCTATAGGTAGAACTATGGAATTTAACTTCTGGTTGATGTGCATCTCCCCTTTCCTGCCTTTCCTTGGTGCTGAAGCTGGGCTGGTATTAGCTGTGCAGTTGAGTGGAGGCAGGGAAATGTATATATTTTAAAAGATTTGAGGCTCAGATTTACTCAAACATGTCTTTTTAAATCAGTTTGTCCTTTAGTTTGCTGCCTGATTTTCTGTAGTACAGTGAGCACTGAACATGCTCTTGATAGTGATTAAAGATGCAAAACAGTATAAATCAGCCTTCATGTTAGTGTGAATTCAGGCTCCAAGTCTATTTCAGGACAGGGCAATGTCATTTGAGAGCAGCCAGAAAGCTACAATAATTAAAGTAAGAATGGAAAATTTATAACTAATCCAAAACAAATGATCTGATGGCACTTGACTTGGAAGGTGACTTGGTAGGGAAAGTGCCTGAATAAATTTGTATTACAGAAGAGAAAACACAAGTGGTAAATAAACACGGAGAGTCAGGGCAAAGTTTCAAAAGTGGCCTCTGATCTTTTTATTCCCAGCTTGACATCTTAAGGTTTCTCAAGCTGGGCAACAAGAACTCAGTAGCCACTTTTGGAAAACTTGGTTTGGATTTTCACACTTGATCCTAGAATTCCCATAAGAACATAAGAATGGCCATACTGGGTCAGACCAAAGGTCCATCTAGCCCAGTAATCTGTTTTCTGACAGTGGCCAATGCCAGGTGCCCCAAAGGGAATGAACAGAACAGGTAATCATCAAGTGATCCATCCCCTGTCACCTGTTCCCAGCTTCTCGCAAACAGCCCATCTTCTGGGCTGAGCTCTAGCCACAGGACTCTGTGAGAACTCTTCCATTTGCTTTCCATTAAGGGCAGCAGGGAGACAGCTCTTTACCTTGATGAAGATGGTTGGAGACTCTAAAGTGATGGTCTTCTCCACCAACATCTTTGCCTCCTGTGTGTGCATGACTTCACACAAGGCAGTCACTAAGATCTTTTTATCATTAGTCAGGGACTTTTCATACTGGGCGTAAGAGATCTTTAACTGAATCTGTTTCTCTGAAATGCAAACATATTTGGAAAGTATCAGACTCCAGTAATTTCACAGATGCCCCAGGTGACTTTGTTTTTAGTCTTGTCTTCTCTGTAGAATGTGTTTACAGGATGGCACAGACAGAGGATGCTTGGTTCCATGTGAATCTCTTGCCTGCAAGCCCCTGCTCTGCATCACTCCTTGCTGGCTGCTGCAGACAGTTCTGCTATCTGGTACAAATTCCATTTTGCTTCCTCAATCTAACCTACTCTCTTCAATAGAGAGTACACTGGTGAAACTGAAAGCTGAATTTGGCCCTCTACATTTAATTGTATACCTGTCCTTATATTACTGACAACTGGCTGGGTAAGACATTTGGTCTATCCCTCCATGTATCCTTTTCTAGATTTTACCTCTGCTGACTGGGTGAAAGATTGGGCCAATTATCACAAGGTCCCTGCCCAATCCCCTTCCTTATTGTCTCATTCCTTACAGTTTTTCTGCTATGTATGGAAAAAGAATAGCTTCTTCCTCTGCAGCCCTCTGGGATGAAGAAGTTCTGTATATCTTGCACTTGTTTTATTAACCCTAACCTCGTTAAGGAGACATGGAGCTTTGCTGAAACTTTTACTGTATCCTAATTTGTTTTTACTGCATGTACACCCTCCTCTGTTAGATTCTCTTCAGTGATCCCTGTTGACTGAGAGAGAGAGAACATAGCCTAGCCTTGCAACACTTTGACCCATTTGGGGGAGGGATAGCTCAGTGGTTTGAGCATTGGCCTGCTAAACCCAGAGTTGTGAGCTCAATCCTTGAGGGGGCCATTTAGGGATCTGGGGCAAAAATTGGGGATTGGTCCTACTTTGAGCAGGGGGTTGGACTAGATGACCTCCTGAGGTCCCTTCCAACCCTGATATCCTATGATTAGCCCACCACAGAGAGGAATTCATCTTTTTTTTTTTTTAACACTATAATCGTCATACTAGTAAAGGATGGACAAGCAGATTTTGTTCCTGGGCAATTCTGCAAGAATTGCAAGGCTGATATAGATATGCATTTGGTGTATCTTTCTCCTGTCCTTTTGACTATGAATAGTTATTTTCTCAGTTTAAGAACATGGTTTTGTTGACTGTCCAATCATGTGAAAAGTTACCTTCTTTAGAACCAAGATCAACAGATGTGGCTGCCTGCAAGATCTCTGCCACTGCTCTCCTTGTGTACAGGATGGTTGATGCACTCAGGTTCACCTTTACAGGTTTATATTCAGAGGACAGGTTGGTGAGAATTAAGATTAGGTTGATATCTTTGCCAAACACAGGGGGTTCAACTAGCTTGAATACCCCAGAGACCTCAGGTTTTCTAACTGTTTCTGATGATCCCTCATTAGGAGCTTCTGAGAGTCTTTCTGTGAGGTGTGATCCACGTGCCTTGGCACAGGCCTTTTTATACACCTCTCTTTCCTCGTGAGAGCCTGGGTGAAAGGGAAACATCAGTAAATTTCATAGCCATGTCTCCATTACACAGTTCCTAGGTTAAGGTTATAAAGAGAGTCTAGTATACCAGCTCTGCACTACCCACCAACCTGAGGTACCTGCAGATCCCATTTGTATTGTAGCTCCCTGGATCTGGGATTTGCACATCTAAGTATTTGTGATACAGTGAAATTATAACAGTCACTAAAATGAAGCACCTTGTCTTCCTGCTAATTGCTGGTCCATAGGGCTCCTATTATCTCCTGTCTTTCACTACAGTATGCAATAGGACTTTGCTCTGTAACTCTGCAGGCCCTTCTGATAACTAACTTCTACACTATTTATGGTTGCATTAAAAACATCCTGAGCAAATTTCCAGAAATGGCCACTGATTTTAGGTGCTCAACTCAGGATGCTTTTATCTGAGCACCTCCAGCTCCCATTAACTTCAGTTCATGCTTTAGGTGCTCAGCACTTGTGAAAGATCAGATCCTAGATGTTTGAAGTCGGGTATCTGGACACTAAAGCACCCAATATCAATGGCCACTTCAGAAAATGTGTCTGTAAATCACTGATGTCATAGCATCAGCATGATTTAAAACCATAAAAGCCAGGTAGCAGAAAAAAGTTGCCCCGCCTAGCTCAGCACAGCATTTCTTGCCAGTCTGAATGTTCAACCTATGAGCATTTCATGCCATGAATAAACTGAACTGTATTTTGTGACAAATAAACTTCTAATTGCAGTATTCCAGAGCCATCAGGCAGACAAATGACAACATTTATGATACAAGCTACGTGGGGGATGATACATTTACTCAGATTTTAAATCTGTTTCCATTTAGTTTAATACAGTTTTAATCCTTAAAAATCTGAGTAGTTCCTTGGATGAAAATGCTTGACTGTTTTCTGGGGGTTTGTTACTCTGAGAGGGGTAGTTGCTGCTGGAAATCAAGGAGGTTCACAGCAGCACGGAGCAAAGAAAGGCTCAGACTCTTGTCGGGAGTAGGTTTGACTCCATCTCTCCACTGGGGAAAATCCATGCTGGTGTCCTGCTTGTGCTCTATTATTGTTTGTTATGTGTATTGTAGTAGTCCCCAGAGGCCTCAGTCAGGACCAGTGCCCCACTGGGCTGTAGAAACACATTGTTAAGACAGTCCCTGACCTGAATCACTTAACAACTGTATTTAAGATAAGATGAAACAAGTGGGTGTAAAACATTTGGAGGGAGGATGAGGGTATAAGTGATAGGAACATGTGGCTACACAGGCCACAATTAGAAGACAGTGTTTTGTGGGGGACTGGGGATATTAAAATATGAATAAATGCAACTTGACGCCCATTACTAATTCTCCATCCATCTATCAGGCCAGAACCGCAAGGTGGAGACAGGGCAGCCAAGAGTGAATGTGCACAGGAGTGTCTGGGAGTCAGAGGGGGAAATGAGCCCTTGGCAACAGGTAGGCAGGCAAGGAGAAAGAGGGATGATTCACTCCGAGAAGACGGGGTATTGCTGTAGGAAGGGTGAGGTGTTGGGGAGTGGTGGGGACATCTTTCTGATGAGGAAAGGGAGAAAAGGGGCTAGCAGGGAGGATCTGGTGAAGTTACAGGGTGGAAGGGTGACTGAGGAACTGAAACAAGTATTTACCCATCTGAATCTCCTCATATCACAGTAGTTAACATGTTAAACTTTGCTCATTCAAAGTGAAACCATGGAATTGTCCCAGTTGTAAAGCAGAATTAATGACCGATGGAAACAAGCAGAATGATGTTCCTGTGGAACCCTCAGAATTTCAGGATGTAGCTAGTGCATGCGGCTGCCTGCGCAGATCCAGTTCCTGTCACAGCTAATAGCATGAGTGGAACCTGGACATAGCCAGTGCCTTGGTGGCACAGAGAAGTCTAGAGATTTCTTATGTAGCTGGTAGTGTAGATGGGACTCAGTTTCAAGGATATTAGTGGTGTCTTCTACAATCATTTTTTTTACTTCGGTTTTCAGGAAATTTTAATTGCTGGTTTGCTTTGGGTGGCAAAATGTACCTATGAAACGATGTACTGCAGAATATTGGCCAGTGCATTTCTTGCTAAAGATTCCATCCAGCACACACCATGAATGTGGTACCCATTGTTTTATGAAGCAAGTCTGAAAACAGTATTGCCAGGAATATTGTTCCAAATGAAGCAGAGAAGTGATTAAACCAAAATATGCAACCAGTCCTAACCCTCCAGTCCCGAGAACCCAAGAGGAAATTCATTGTGATAGTTTTCCTTTACCTTCTGGATATTTATAATTGTTAGTGACATCCACACGGGAATTGCTGCCCATAGCTTTGGTGCTGATGGCCTTGCCAATTCTCTCAGTGTCACAATACACTTTTTTTTTGGTTCCATCTTTGTAGACAATCCATTGGTTGCAGTCAGCATTTACCTCCGTAAACACAAATAGGGTGTCATAGTCCAAGTCTACATCACCTTCTTTGATGGCTCTGACAGAAGCAGGACCGCACTGAAATATCCCTAGGGCATGAAGAAAAATCAGCAACCTTATTAGGCACTTTGAGTCTCAGCAAAGGGACAACTTCATAAGAGGAACTTTATCTGTTACCTTTGCTTTGCTCTTGCGGAGTTGAATCTAGAACCTGCCATCCACTGTATGGTGTTCCCAAGTCTCTTCGAATGAACCAAACTTCGTTCCAGACATGATAATCCCTGAAGGTGAGAATGAACAGAGGTGCGGCTCAAAAGAAGGGCAGAAATCCAGCCAATCTATCTAATGATGGGACTATGAAGAGATCCTTCGGAGGACCTACATATTACCACTCTGGGCACAAGAATGGAATGTGATGCTTTTAAGGTGTTGCTGAGATGTAACATTGAGTCTCTTGGGATTGTAACAGAACATGATGGCTTCCCTAAGGGAAAATGATACTATCTGGGTATTACTGGGGTTCAGCCTTTAAGAAAGGGCATCCTCGGAGGGACAGTGACCCAGAGGAGTCGTGTGGCTATTAGGACTATATAAGAAAGCATCTGTAGCTCAGTGAGGGAGTGTCCAGGTGGAAACATGACCTGGAGGGTGGCTCTCAATTAAGGAAGCTGGGTAAACCTTGGCCCAGGAGGGGCTGTAAGGGAAGGGGTTCCCTGTCGAGAGAGTGAGAGAAATGCTGAGCTCAGAAATGGGGCTGTAGTCTGTGGGAGACAGGTCACAGAAAGGACCCTGAAAGGTGTGAGAGCAAAAAGGAAAGACTGGAGGCAATATAGCACTGGTAGGGGCTTGACAGCTCAGTTAAGAACACAGAATATAAGAATGGCCATGTTGGGTCATCTAGCTCACTATCATGTCTTCTCGCAGTGGCCAGTGCCAGGTACTTAAGATGGAATTAACAGAACAGGCGATTATAGAGTGATCCATCCCCCTCTTAGAGGCTTAGGACACCCAGAGCATGGGACTGTGTCCCTGACCATCTTGGCTAATAGCAATTGTTGGATCTATCTTCCATGAACTTATCTAATTCTTTTTTGAACCAAGTTATAGTTTTGGCCCTCGCAACATCCCTTGGCAATGAGTCCCACAGGTTGACTGTGCATTGTGTGAAAAAGTACTTGATATGTTTGTTTTTACACCTGGTGTCTATTAATTTCATTGGGTGACCCATGGTTCTTGTGTTACGTGAAGGGATAAATACCACTTTCTTTACATCATTCATGATTTTATAGACTTCTATCATATCCCCTCTTAGTTGTCTCTTTTCCAAGCTGAACAGTCCCAATCTTTTTAATCTCTCCTCATAAGGAAACTGTTCAATACTCCTAATAATTTTTGTTGCCCTTCTCTGTACCTTTTCCAATTCTAATTTTATTCAGGGGCCTCAGGATGGGGAATTTCAGAAGGGAAGGAAAGAGGAAGACCCAATCCCCTTCAATCCTGTATTATCAGGGTAAGGAACCAATTAGTCTTGGTGAGAACAAAAGGACCACTGATTGAGTCCAGGGAGGACAAAAGACTACTGCGTTATGCCCTCCAGAAATAAATAGACTACTGGTGCAAGGAATAAGCCAAGAAATGTTGCCAACTCTTAAAATTTTATTGTGAGTCTTGTGATATCTGGTGTTTTTCTTAAAGCCCCACATGATGGCGTCAATTGGTTGTGTGAGAATCTTGAGAATCTCCACTTTCATTTAAAAAAAACAAAAACAAACTAGCCCAACTAGTTGTAGAGAAAAGCTGGAAAACATGAAGTGAGTAGTCTAAAGGCTCAGAAACCAGAAGGCAGTTGAAAATGAATCCAAAATGTATTTTTAAAAAAACAATACAACATGATTTTTAAACTAGTGCAATGACTTTTTGGGCCCAGACTCATGATTTTTGAACACTTAGCTATTGGTAATTCTGGGCATGAGCTGGTATTTTAGCAACAAGACGGAACTACTGAACCTGGGGAGGGCTGGAAGATAGTTGTTTGTTTTTGGACTGGTTTTTGTGTTGCTTATTTCCATAAGGGGAAGGCCTAATTTTAAGGTTGGTCAACAAACTTTGGTCACCTATTCACCGGAGGAGACCCAAGAGTCCAGTGAAGGAGACTGAAGCATAGATGTGTGATGACAAGAGGTCATTACATCAGTAAACCTGTTAAGAGCATGAGAGAAACAGAATTGCATGTGACTGCATGGGCAGGAACAAGATTTTTTTTTTTTTTAAGAGATTGGTGGGTGAGAGATTTGGTGCATGAAATCTTAAACTTCTTAAATTACTGCTAATTTTCAAGTCCTTTGGGTGTTTTGCCAAAGGACAACCAGATACTGTTAAATCAAGAGCAAAGTAGCTCAGTGTACAGTTTCCTTCCAATCTGGAAACTGCTTTATCAGGTTATTTTTTTTTTATATGAAGATTCTCTGATTTCCTTCAGGTCTGTGCTGCTGCTGTGCTGCATTTACTAGCGCAGAGGCCAGAGCAGCATTGCTTTTTTGGTAACTGATGCCCTATCTCTAAGTGTTGCTGAGATACAGAAGCTTTTATATTTACCATGAGGAGTCTCTGCTGATGTTAAGGCACTTTCCAGCACTGTCATAGTATTTATCAATACTCAGGTTTCCATCCACATCATGGGCAGAATTAAAGTTTGAAATCAAACGAGTTGGAATCCCCAAACATCTCAGGACTGAAACACACAAATATACAGAAATGCTCCAACTGTCTTATTGAAAATGTTTAAATGCTAAACACCCTGTTTCTCAGCCACTCCAGACCAACTAGTTTCACTGGCTGTGACTCATCAGCATTTTCACAGTGTTTCAAGCGCTGTTTCCGAGTGTTGAGTGAGTCATGTTGTGTTTTGTAGGGTATCTTGACACTGGAGCTAGAAGGTGCAAATTGCAGCTCAAGAAGGCATACCCATGCTAGCTCTGATCAAGCTAGTGTGCCAAAGGAAGTGTAGATGCAGTGGCGTGAGGGGCTACCCGCCCTAAGTACGTATCTAGGGTATCAGATGGGATTGTACTTAGGGTGGCTAGCCCCTTCCTGATGCTTGCACTGCCAGGGCTTAACTTCTATTTTTAATGCACTAGCTTGGTCAGAGCTGGCGTGGGTATGTCTCCCCATGCTAAAGTTTACCCCTTCCAGCTCTAGTGTACTCATATGCTCATGAAGTGATGGAGGTTACAGAACAGCTCCATTTCAGTAGCATTATTTTTTCTAAGAAGTACCTGTGCACATCACGCCTGCAAAAACCCAGCACTGGCCGTACTGGACAGGCTTGTAATTTTCTTGACGCCACTTCCTGAGGATCACCACGCTACCATTCCATCTGGATGGGTTTTCATGCTCAGAGAAATTGTCATCCCAGCTTCCCTCCAGCACCCCGTTATCATTATCATTCCCGTTGATCTAAAATATTAAAGACATAGAATTAACAAAAGGAGAAGTCCTGTGTCAAGTTCTTCAGTCACATTATTCACACACAGATGATTCTGTTGAACTTTGCTGAGTTCCACTATGCAGCTACGGCTTTTTGCTGGTAGGCATGTTTGAAACCAAGAGCAAATAACCCATTCCTTACCATTGAACTGATCACCCGCCCCACATATCTAGGATCTCCTCTGTGGAACGCATCGGTGACTGGGTCCTGACGACAGTACAGGCTCAGATCCAGCATGGTAAGGCAGGTATTTAGAATGCCATCTTGGAACTGTAATCAGAAGAGACAAAGCCTTGTAAAGAGAGAGTTAATTTTTCAAACAGAATTTGAAGATAAACTGCCCAGGAGCTTCCTCTTTCTGAGAAATCCAAACACAAAGATGTACTGGGACTGGAGGTACACAAAGCCCTCTGGCTGGAGTGCAGCGCACACAGCTGCTGTGCTGGCTAAGTGACAGGACATAATAGAGGGGGAGGGATAGTTCAGTGGTTTGAGCATTGGCCTGCTAAACCCAGGGTTGTGAGTTCAATCCTTGAGGGGGCCATTTAGGGATCCGCTGCAAAAATTGGGGATTGGTCCTGCTTTGAGCAGGGGGTTGGACTAGATGACCTCCTGAGGTCCCTTCCAACCCTGATAGTCTATGATTCTATGATAGCAGACTGGAGAAGTATGGTATAATCAAAATAAGCCAAATTCATCCTGGTAACTGTTTTGTTTCAATAGAGTTACACCAGGGATGAACTGGTGCAGTAGAACTGTATTGCTCCAAAGATAATTCAATCAAGGCAAATTATTGTATTGATTAGATCTGTATTTGTATCCTATGGGCTGTAATCTGGATCAGGGCACCCTGGTGTTTTGGCACTACATAAACATATAACACAGAGAAAGTCCTTGCCTCAAAGGCCTTACAAGCTAAGGCAAGCAAGCTGATAAAGCCCAAGGGAATAGAATGTTAGGAAGAACCTGTCCCTTCCTGCAAGTTCTTGTGTGGTGCACTGCAGCGAGGGCAACATTATTGTCCTCCAATGAAAATGTGAGCTGAGGCTATTCAGAGAGTTTTAAACTCAGGATGTAATCCTCTGAAATGAATGCAAGGTTTAATTCCCCAGCTCACCAGCTTCCTTTGCACCTGCTGACTTACACTCCATCCCTTTTTCACCCTGCTCTCTTGAGTGAGTGAGTGAGTGAAGAATGGGTGTCTAATAAGATACGTGTATAAGTATCATCCTCAGTTTGCTGATGAGGTGCTTAGCTATGTACCTTCCTCTCAGGCAAAACTTCTGCCTGTGCATGATGCTGAGCGCATTCATTAATACTGGATTGGGGCTCCTTTGTCCTCCTTATAGCTGCACTGAACAGCAGAATTGACATACATAAAACCATAGTCAGAAGCATAAGATATTCTTGGAAATAAAGCAAATATCCTGACTCCCCTCATATTGCCCTAAATAAACAGGTACAGATACCAAAGAGACAAATGTGGATAAGAGAACATGAAATCAAAAGTGGGATAAAGACCTGAGTTCCCAAGTACATCTCCTATAGTTGATACAATTGCAGAACTACTAACTGTGGTATGTAACCTATCACTTAAATCAGCTTCTGTACCAGATGTCTGAAGGATAGCTAATGTGATGCCAATTTTTTAAAAAGGCTCCAGAGGAGATCCTGCAGATGATAAAAAACTACTCAACATAGTTAAATCCAAAGTAGACTGTGAAGAGTTATAAAGGGATCTCTCAAAACTGGGTGACTGGGCAACAAAATGGCAGATGAAATTCAATGTTGATAAGTGCAAAGTAATGCATATTGGAAAACATAATCCTAACTATAATACAAAATGATGGGGTCTAAATTAGGTGTTACCATTCAAGAAAGAGATATTGGAGTCATTGTGGATAGTTCTCTGAAAACATCCACTCAATGTGTAGTGGCTGTCAAAAAATCTAACAGTGTTAGGAACCATTAGAAAAAGGATAAATAATAAAATAGTAAATATCATAATGCCACTGTATAAATCCATGTTATGCCCACACCTTGAATATTACATGGAGTTCTTGTTGTCCCATCTCAAAAAAGATTTTAGAATTGGAAAAGGTACAGAGAAGGGCAACAAAATGATTAAGGGTACAGAACAGGTACCGTATGAGGAGAGATTAAAAAGACTGGGACTGTTCATCTTGGAAAAGAGTTGGCTGGGGTGGGAGAGATATGATGGAGGTCTATAAAATCATGAATGGTGCGGAGACCATGAATAAGGAAGTCTTGTTTGCCCCTTAACATGACACAGCAACTAGCGGTTGCCTGATTAAATTAAGAGGCAGCAGGTTTAAAACAAACAAAAGGAAGTACTTCATTACGCATCACACAGTCAGCCTGTGGAACTCATTGCCAGCGGATGTTGAGAAGGCCAAAAGTATAACAGGGTTCAAAAAAGAATTAGATACTTTCATGGAAGATAGGTCCATCAATGGCTATTAGCCATGATGGTCAGGGATGCAACTCCATCCTGTTACCGTTCCTAAGCCTTGGACTGCCAGATGCTGGGACTGCTTGAAGATTGCCCTGTTCTGTTAGTTCCCGGTGTACCATCTGACGTCATCCGCTGTCGGATGAGTGGATGCTGGGCTAGATGGACCATTGTTCTGTCCCAGTATGGACATTCTTATGTTCTTACCTGCCCATAGTACCATCCTCTAGCTTCAATATAGTTGGCATTTCCAATAAAGATGATTCCATTTTCATCCAGAACATATTCCTGTCTTGCATCTTCATTAGCTATGTGGACATCATCACCTGAAAGCCCAAAGTTAGATGTGCTGTTGCACCTATAACTGAGGACATTGTAAGAGGGTTCAGTGTAGCTTATTGATTGAGAGGTCACATAACCAAGCTCAATCAATTTCTTCATCAATGATTATACATCAAAGATTAATCAGCACTCTCTACAAAAAGGGTTAATACTTGACCAAGTCCAGGGAGAGAGGTTGCAGCTCACTTATGTTCCAACTTTCTCTCTCTTGATCCTGGAGTTTTAGATCTTGCTTGTTTACAGTATTTTACTTTCCCATTACATTTTGCAGTTGATTACATATTTACATTATCCAGTCATATGTTAATGTCATTTCTGTGGTTAACATTTCCTGTACACCTGCAAGATCCATGTCTCCCCCCAACCAATACATTTCCAATCTATGGGCAGTACAAAGCTCATCTGTGAGTCATTTTCCATTATTTCTCTTTGCATAACTATGAAAAGCTTCACTCCATCATGTCTACCTATTTCTTTCTTTCTTTTGGTTTTGGTTACAGTTTCATAACTTGCTATTCAAATAGCAGAGCCAATCACATTTTATCTAACAAGCACATTTCTTATTTGCTATATTGGCTAGCAAGTATGTGGTTAAAAACTACCTTAGGCAACGGTAAAAACTGGTTATGAAAATAGGTCATACCTAGAGAGATTTACATTCCTTTCAAGAGGGCACATTCTAAATTAGTTCAATAAGCTCAAAGCCAGGTAAACCTTTTTCATTCCCTTGATGTAACCTGTGTGGCATTCTGTGAGCTCTAGGCCTCTTTGGCAACAACACTGATGATAAACTTCAGCCAAAGCCATGTTTGTCTGAGTAAGTGGATCTATTAGCAGGAAGATCACATCTCATTGTTATGTATCCCTGAATCTGTACAGTTCAGTGTGAGTATGTTGTCCAGTATGTGGTGGGAGAAAATTAATAAAAATAACTCAAGTTGCATGGGACTATCCCAGATTTTCATGTTGCACCTTAGAGTTCACTGTACGTTGCAGCAGTGAAGATGCAGAAAAAGAGCCCAAGTTGCTTCTTTGGATTCTTCTGCCTGGTTGTAGAAATTAGGGATGGAAAAGACCCTGTATTATTTTAAGGGCAGTATTGTTCCCTATTGTACATTTCCTAGTGATTTGTCCAGTCGAATTTTAAAAATCCCAGCACTGGGACTCCCCCTGCCTGAGACACATCAGTGTCAGAATTGTTTTACTCTGATATCCAGTCTGAGAATAAGGCTACACTACCAGTGCTACAGTGCCACAGCTGCAGCTACACAACTGTATGAGCACTGATTACAGTGACAGGGATTTTCTGTCACTATGGTAAATCCACTCCCTTGAGAGGTGGTAGTTAGACTGACAGAGGAATTGTTCGGTCTGCCTGGTGCGTCTACAGTGGGAGTTAGGTCAACTTAACTACATTGCACAGGGCATGAAATTTTTCATAGCAATGTAGCTAGGACAACCTAAATGTTAGGCGTAGACCCAGCCTCAATGTTTCCTCTGTTAATTTCACTTCAAGGCTCCTTGGTTATATCCTTGCATACCACATTAGGGTTGCCAGGCATCCAGTTTTCGACTAGAACACTCAGTCGACAAGGGACGCTGGCTGCTCCGGTCAGCAGTGCTGACCGGGCTGCTAAAAGTACGGTCAGCAGCACAACGGGGCTAAGGCAGATTCCCTGCGGCTCCTGGAAGCAACTGGCATGTCCGGCTCCTAGACACAGGAGTGGCTACAGGGGCTCTGCATGCTGCCCCTGCCCTGAGCACCAGCTCCGCAGCTCCCATTGGCTGAGAATCACAGCCAATGAGAGCTGCAGGGGTGGTGTGCAGAGCCCCAGGCCCCTCTGCCTAGGAGCTGGACATGCCAGCCGCTTCTGGGAGCCCCTGAGGTAAGCACCACCACCTGGAGCCCCAACCCTGAGCCCCCTTCTGCACCCCAAACCCCTGCCCCAGGTCGGAACCCCCTCTAGCACCCAAACTCCTTCCTGGAGCTTGCACCCCAACCCCCTGTCCCAGCCCTGAACTCCCGCCCACACCCAAACTCCTTCCCAGAGGCTGCACCCCCTCCTTCACCCAACCCCCTGTCCCAGCCTTCTCCCGCATTCCAGCTATAATTACACTAGAGCTACATGCAGAGTGATGATGACCTTTCTGCCCTGTGATGTGTGCATGCACATGTTTAGGGTTGTGTTTTTATTCTGCAGCCAAAGTGCAACAATTCATATCTTGTCTGATGTCTACTATCAACCTGAGGTCTTTTTTCATCATTACTGCTTCCCAACTTTTTCCTCCCTGTTGAGCATATGCTCAGTGTAAACCAAATCTCCCTGTCTTTTTGCAGTCACCCAGATAATTACTGAACATTCTGTGTCTAATATTTTGCTGCCATAAATGACTGTTATAAAGCCAACCCTCCACATATTGATTTATTTAAATTTATGCAAATATAAAGACCACCTTTCCATTCATTAGAAGTATCCTTAACAAAACTTAAAACCCATATAAAAAGTTCCCTTCCCTTCATTATGACTAAGCAGCAATCCCTTCTCCCTTGACCCTCAGTAAACCAGTTAAATTAGACTACAAGAATCCTCACCTTTTCCAATTCTTTCCTACCCTAATGGTTCTCCCCACCTTTATCAAATAGGTGTGAACTTTGCAACATGTCCTGAAGGTCTGGGGCTATTTTAGGACCAAGAGGAGGAACAAGTTGCAAAGTTGAGGGGGCTTCACAAAGAACACCTTGCCAGTAGCTCTTTTCATTTATACCAAGGGGCTCCAACTTGTGAGTCTCTGTTGATTGCAACTGCAGCAGTATAACCTGGGGAGAGAGGCATCTCTAAGGTAGTGTTTAAGCCATTTGTGGATGTATAGATTGATACCAACATCTTTACTTCCACCACAAAAACAGTAGACAACCAGAAGAGATCATAGAGCGCTGGAGTACAGTGCTTCATTGCATGATACTCTGCTTTAATGATTGAGCTGCTGAATTCTACACTGGCCTCAGTTTCCAAGTGGGTTTAAGATATAACCCATATAGGCTATGTCTATACTAGCACTTTTGTCAGTAAAACTTTTTTTGGTCAGGGTATGAAAAACACCCCCCCCCCGCCTGACATAAGTTACACTGACAGATGTGCCAGTATGGACAGCGTTATGTCGGCGGGCGAGCAGGTACCGCCGCTTATTGGGGGTGGCTTAATTGTGCTGACAGGAGAGCTTTCTCCTGTTGACATAGAGAGGCTACACGGGAGATCTTATAGCAGAGAAGCTGCAGCCATACAGCTGTGCCACTGTAAGATCTGTAGTGTAGACATAGCCATAGTGTGTGGTGAAGTAGTCTAACCTCAAGGTGACAAAGGTCTGGATGACAGCTGCAAGATCCACATTCAGAGAAACAGTCTTAACCTCCTGGCCATATGTAAATGTAAAAGTCCTTGCTATTTCCTGATGGCTGTTGCCTTGCTACTACCTGATCTTCTGGTAACACTTAATCTAATCAGACCCCTACATTGCAAATTTGAACTAATGATGGACACCCATTTCATGAAGAAGAGGAAATTATATCCTTCAGTTGCTTCCTCAGACAACCAACACCACCTCAGTCCTGTTTGGAACCTCAGCCATGCCCCAGTCTCAGCCAAAGGGGGTATGATTGTCTACTCTCATGTTACCATCGCTCCTCAGCAGTGGCATGGCACTTGGAGAGTTCTTCCACTGAGGCTTTGAGAGCCACAGGATGGTTAATGTACATTTTTAATAGGCAATATAGGTTAGTGTGTTCACGTTCGCTAAAATAGCACTCAATGACGGGGCAATTAGGGATGAACTTTTCTTGTGTGTGAATATTTAGTCAAATTCTGAATTGTTTGCAGCACTTGTGGCTTGCTTTTCCGTGAGCATTGGTACAATGGTTTTCTGTTTACAAATATTTGGGGAATAGTTTATATAAATGCACATATGTAAACAGGCATATTTGCCTCATCAGTGCTGCCGTAGGTATTGTGTATTTGTTGTCTTTGTAGGGGAGTGAGGGTGGTAGAAGGTGAAGAGAGACTAATGTGAAAAAGCAAGTGATGTAAAAAATAAAACTGATCTCTAGGAGCAGCTATGCTCCCACCCCCTGATTTCAGCCTGTGCTGTACACTGCACTGTGGCGGCTGCTGGTTGCCAATATGGAGTTCTAAAGTTAGCACCATAGGAATCTCCAGGCCTTCTACAACTCCCTGTGGCTTTCTGCACTAGTGCCCTCTCCTTCCACCTCCAACCTGTCACCAACCAATCACATAAAAAACAGTACCATTTGCCTTTGGGGACCAGTCGCCCACACTGACTATCAAATACACCCAAAAGCCAAAGTATGCTGGAAAAAGTTTGATATTCAGAATTGTTTTGTAAATAGTAGGGGTTTGTAGCTGCTGGAGCAAAGTTCATTGCACATACTAGGGGCTCCTTGCATCCCACCATTCTACTCCCACAAACTCCCTGTGAGCCACCATCCCACACCCCTCTATTTCAGGGACTCCCTGCAACTCCCCCAATAACCCTTATGGTGGGGTTGTGTGTACCCCTCAGTTCCTTACTGTCAGTAGCTCTATGCCACCTTTTTCCACTCCATTCCCCTTACCCCCTAAGCCAGGGGCTCTCTGTGCACCACTTGCTCCATACCATGGTCCCCCACTCCCATTTGCTAGGGTTTCAGTGTGCCCTCTTCCACAGCAGGATCCCCCTTCTCCCTTGCATGTGTGCACCTCTATTCCCCATTCTCCTTGCATAGCAGGGGCTCTGTGTGTGCACATTTAGCCCATATCCCCACTTTTGCCCAGGGAGTATGTCCCCCTGTTACCTCAGAGCAGAGTTAGGGGTATTGTTCTGCTGGCAGATGTTAATGGGAGCCATCAACCAGCTCTTCCATGAACGGACAGTTACAGAGGTGCTTGAGTCCGTGGCTGTGCTAAACAGATTGCAGGGATGCCATGTCTCCCATTTTCCCCCTTTCAGTTTTTCCAATCTCCCCCCTTTCCCCAACCCCAAATCAATAGGGTTCTGCCCATTGATGCCTAGAACATTCCCAGAAATTTTAGAATTGATCAGATATGAGGTCCAACAGTTCTCACGTTGTAGGTAAAAACAAATGCCATCAAGGTGGGTGTAAGGCCTTGCAAACTGTGCCAAGGAGTGATCTACACATTACAAACTGAAATGGGCTGCATTTGCTGCGGATAAATTGTTCACATAGAGTGGCTGAGACAGCTCTTGTGCTTAGGGCAGGGATTTTGTGAGCACCTGCCTGGAGTGTGACTGTTATTTACTCATTTCCATTGTGCCGCTCTTCCTGGCACCTCAGCACTTTAGTTACAGAGACTAAAACAAGAACAAACAAAATCTGTTTTGAATCTTCCTTTTCACTTCCTCTCAGTAGTGGTACTTGCTTCAGTGGTATCGCACAGCCACAGGCAGGAGCCGTTCCCTGTGTTGGCACCAGGGAGTTGTTGTTAAACAGGGTAGAATATTAGGAAGCTAGGTAATAGTCATGCTGCCTGATGTTAGGGCTCCCCCTTATCTGGCCATTGCCTCAGAACCCTCTGATACCCTGATTTGGGGAGCTGCTCTTCCAAACCCCAGGGTTTAAACTGGGACAACGGAAATGGGAGAGCCACATTTTTTTCCTCTCCATCTTTCCATTTTCAACCAGCAACAATGAGACTCAGCCTGCCACCACCACTGCTGCTGCCCCAGCACCCACTTTGAGCAGTGGCTCGCCACAGTGTCTGCACTGCAGGCAAACAGGTTGTTCTGTACCTGCCGATTTGTTTCCACCAGTCCAGATGCTTACCTAGCAGGTAGTGTTTCAGGTAGCTGTGCAGAAGCCATTTCCCTGGGAAATTCTGTGTAGACACAGCCTCTGTGTCCTAAGTATTATTCATTAATTATTATTATGGTGCCTTGCAAGGCATTCTGAGCTAATTAGTAGGTTTTTTGGTCTTGACTCATTCATTGAGGTGGCCTCTGACTCAGAACCCTAATTACTGATGTGAGGGCTGCTGCTCTGTAATTAGAGGAGGAAGTTGTTGCTAATTCTGCAGTCATTTCTCTTGTTCCTCTCCCTTTACATTGGGGGTTAGTGGATTGGGTGGTTAGGGATAATTCCCTTAAAATTAGGAGACTAACTCAAGCCTTAAATTTTACCATTCCATCATCACTTATTTGCCCAAAACCTGATCTCAGGGCTCTTCATTTCTACAGAGGTGCAAAATGGGAGAAGCAGAGCTGTACCCTTCCCAATCCACTGTGAAAGAAGTGGGGAAGCACAGGACACTGGCCTCCTTCATGTCACAAACCTTCAGGGTATGTAGGAATTCTGACTGGCCCAGCCTTCACCCGGCCAGCACCGTCTGTGAAGGATGTAGGAAGTGCTGGGCCCTTTACTTACATTTAGGAGTATGTGAAGGTATTAACTTCTACAAGAAATCACAGTGCCTCTAACTCAGGCCTTGGCAGGTACAAGCATTTTTTTCAGCAGATTTTCACCATTCTCTTGGCTGTGGAAATCAGGTGTTCTGGGTCCCCTAGAAACATCCTACAGGGCCACCTTGCACAGCTGGATATTTCACTGACACAGTTAGAACTTACCACCCATGCAGAGGTTGGATATATTTCATAGTCAAAACAAATATTTAAAATGTTTAAAATAGCTGAATTTGCTACCTGCGATAACTCTAAATAAGCAGGGCTGAGGCATGAGCTCACTGTGCATGCTGTGAAAGCAATAAAATTGAATTAATACCTTGAAGAGCAAATATCTCAGTTCCTACCTGAACACCAAGGGTTAAAGAGCAGTACAAAGTGCCCCAGGAACTTGGAGGAGACCTTGTTGCCAGAGGTGATCTGGAGGCTCAGTTTGTAACGTCCAATGACTGCATTAGCTGGGCTGGATATTGAGAAGTTCATGTAGCTGGACTCACTGGGTCCTTGAACTGCAGTCCAGCCACTGGCCCCCACCTCAGAGAGGTTAAAGATGGCCTTGGTGTGATGTGCCTCTGAAGGGGCTGGCCCTGGCAGGGAGAACAACAGACAGCAGTGTTTATAAGAATGGGTATTTGTTTGTGGGTCACAGACAGAGGTCTGAACTGGTACAGATCTCACACTTACAATGAGCACATTAGAGACACACTGCTTCAAAAGTGAAATGAGCGAGGGGGAAGAACTTGTCTCTGAGCGAGATGAGAGGGGACCTGAAATGGGGAAAGATTAATCCTCTGTGACGGGGGATTAGTGGGGTTTCTGTAGGAGTTACCTATTTCTGTGACGAATGCTAAGTTGTCTCCCGTCTGCCATGGCCTGTTGAACCACAGGGTGATAGTGAAGACCTGCCCTCTCCTCACAATCAGCTCTGTGTGGGCATATCTGTCAGTATGGTGTGCGCTAGTGTTGGCTTTAGGATGCCAGCTGATTTGTGTTGGCGTGAGATCTGTAAAATAAGAGAGAAGAGCTGAAGAAATAGCCAGTATATTTAATTCCCAGAGGCAGAAGTCAGTCACTGGCAGCAGAAGGCTGGAGAAGTCACAGGAGCAGAGATTTTGCTGCTGGAGCATTGTTGGACTGAAGGGAAGACTGTTTAGTACATTGCCTAAGCCCAATGGTTAATCAGGGCTTGAAGAGCTTGTTGTGTTGTGTTCTGTCACATTCATCTCACATGATTTAATGAACTTCCACATTTCATATAATGAAGTCATTAAAAGAAAAGTATTTGGCTCTGTCATTATCCCACTTTACAAGGATGAGCAGATGGCATTTCAGACGAGGCAGCAGAAATTGTTGACACCAGATTCCTAGCACTTCAGGGACTATCTAACTGGGGTGAAAAGGGGGACAGGATGATGGACTGTCAATATTAAAAAATGAAGGAAGGGGTATAACAAGGAGTAATAGGATTACATAAAGAGGTTGAATTTAGAACATAATTTAGGCTGAATAGCTGGGAAAACTTGACAGTTAGGTTGCAGAATAGTCTCCTGAGGGAAACCTAGGATTTTTAAAAACTGCGTTGGACAGATTTCTTTCATCTCTCTAATTAGAAGATGTAATTCTCTTCTTAGGGCCCAATTCACTATTGCCCTCCACCTTGAATAGTCATTTACACTAGTGCAAAGTAGGTATAAAATACTACTATTCAGATTTGTAGTATTTTACACACACTTTGCACTTGTATAAATGATTACACAAGGTGGATGGCAGCAGTAAATTGAAACCCTAGTTTCTACATACAATCTACAGGATCACAAATACAGCTGACAGTAATAACAAAACAACATTAAAATGCAGTGCAATTGTAAATTACAATGCAAAACTGCCCTCTGAAATAAGCAATCTATGCAGACACTACCAATAAATACCTCTTAAGAAAACACTCTTAAGGACATGATTAATATGCTGATGAACACTCAGATTACATGTTGAACTCACCTGCCATTCTCTCTCTCTCTCTCTCTCTCTGTGTATGAACTGTAGATATCTTCTACTTAATTCCCCAGGGAAATCTCATCCACTTTAATAATAAAGATCAAAGTCTGCTTCTGTCATCTGAAATTCAAGAGAGGTGGGCGAGGTGGTTGGCAGTTGTAATTGATCCCTGTAGACTTGTCAAATACAATCAGCTAGTTCCTATAATTTATGTCAGTCTAATGCCAATTTTCCTGATTAACATGGGGTGTAACTGTGGGAAGAGATGCTGAACTTGTTTACTCAGAAGAAGTACATTTGCTTGGATACCCTGACAAGTAGGACTTCTTACTGGGAATCCTAGGTATGCCATGAATAAATCACATTTAGGAATGAGGAAATAGTGAGTGGGGGTATATGAGGCATATGGAAGTCAGAGTCACTTCTTGCTTGAAGAGTGACTTTTTTTTTTTTTGTTCAGCAGCAGCAGCAGCAATATATATATATATATATATATATATATATATATAGTTTGCAAAAAGCAACTTTCGCTGTACAATGCTGAATTTTCACCTAGAGTAAGTTTATAGCTATTTGCTGCTCTGTCTGTGTTATATCTGTTCTGGGAATAATTAGAAATTGTCAATCCAATTTTCTATCTCATATTTGGATAGCACCCATCATTGCAATATGCAACCCCTTCTAGATACAAGAAATAAAGTATTTTTTGTGGGGAAATGGCTCCTGTCAGCTCCAACAGCCTTTTCTCAGCTCTCATTAAAGACTTAACAAGAAAGCTGTCTGGTTTTTAGTTTCAAAAAGTAAAACCTAGGAAGAAACCGAACAAACCCCAGTAATTATTTTCCTGGCTAAGGTAGTAACTAAATGACTAGGTTAGACCTTAATAAAAAGATTTCCCAAAACTGTTTTTAGAAATCTCCTTGTTTAAATATCTCCATGGTTGAGAATCTCCCTTAGTAGAAGGTGCTAACTTCATATTTCCCAGTGGACGCCCCAGCCTGATGATGTAGATTAGAATTCAGAAAATGCAGAACCATTTGAATATGGAGGAAACCAGGAGGCTTCAAAAGTTGAGGGCAGTTTTCTTTATTTATCAGTACTGTAACCCTTAGATCAATAAAAATTAATATTGCTAGAAGCTTCAACTACTGTTTGAACCTTTTTACTTCATCCTCCAAAAAGGAACCAAGTTTCAGCATTCAGGTTAGCCCTCTGGATTTGATTCAGAAAGAGGAACATTGCCCACTTTCCACATCAGGAAGCATGGCTCTGTTGTGACTATTCTGTATCTCCACTGACATTTTGATTTCAAAGATTGCTCCTTTTTTTGTAAGTGGTCAGAGCCAGGCTATTCAAACTCTCAAAACTCCCACTGGGAACTCCCTTGAGCTCATCTGATTGCTGCTCATGGAGTTCAGTCATTTTTTCCCCTCCTCACCTTAGATTCACCCTCCTTTGTATCCACAAGGGCCACAGACTCTGACGTTTACCTGGACCCAACACCAAGCCCCGATACAAACAGCCATCAACCAGTTCTGACCTTCAGGCACTCACTACTTGAAATGTAGTGCCTTCACCAGTTTCCATACTGTTTCTGGAACATGACTCTTATTTTTCAGTCTTTCTGTTTGTTACTCACATTGTTCATTAAGTCACATAACATTTTTCTGCCTCAGCTCCATCCACCTCATTGACAACTGTAGAACACCAACTGTGGTGTTCACCAAGACACTAAAAAACTTTTAAACAAAAAAACCCCGCAGCCCCAATCAGAAACAGACAACAGCCATCCCATGCCTTCAGTCACTCACCACTCTAAAGCATCGGTAGTTGCTTTCTGTAATCCCTCTGGAAGACGACTGTCTTCCTACTTAGAGTGTTCATTAAGTTACAGTCATTTTTACTACCTCAGCTCCACCCTCTCATTATCAACAATGGTTCAGAGTGTTTTGTTCCTGCTTTCCTCCAGTTGTGGGGCTCTGAAGATGCTGTTCCATGTACCTCTTTCCTTGTTTCATAACACAGAGAATTTCACCACAATGCTTTACTGCTGCCATTGTAAATTCCATCCAGTCCATCTCCTCTCCCTTTCTGTCTCTCTCCTCTCTCTCTGTCCCTAGACATTCCAGTAATGAGAATCATGAAGCTTCACTCTTTCTCCTTATTTATTTCCCATACTCTTTGCATTTGTGTAAGGACACTCAAGTATGTTAACACTTGTGAAACAGAAGATTAAAAATAAAACAACCCCACTTCTGCCTTACTTTGTGTCTTGGAAGTACTAAGACACAAAGACAAAAGCTCTCCCTTTCCCCCCCATCTTGCCTAGTTTAAAGCCCTTTGAACAAATCTTGCCAATTGTGAATCCAAGAGGTAATTCTTCTGCTTAAGTGGAGACAAATGCTATGTCTACACTAGAGACCTTACAGCAGCACCGCTGTCCCAATGCAGCTGTGCCGCTGTAAGGTCTCCTGTGTAGCCACTCTAAGACGATGGGAGACAGCTCTCCTGTTGGCACAATTAAACCACCCCCAACGAGTGGCAATAGCTGTGTTGATGGGAGAGTGTCTTCTGCCAATATAGCGCTGTCCACACCAGCACTTCTATCAGTGTAACTTATGTAAGCGATGTAAGTTATACCAACAAAAGTGCTAGTGTAAACATAGCCAAACTGATCTGAAGAGTCATTTCTATATCACAGGGGTTTCCCCTACTTTATGAATCTCCAACTCTCCTCCACAAATAAGTTCACGCTGTCTCCAGTATCAACTCCACAACAGGTGCTATTTAAAGTATCTCTGAATATTGCCTCCATCTTCCCAGGTTCCTTCCAGACTGTCTAATCAATCTAGGTATTTATATCATTCCTCATGGTGGTGCCTCTGTGCCTCATCTTAATCTTATCTAGTCCTCCTTTACTTTAGTCCTGTAAAGTACAGTGGACATTCTGAAGGATATACTCTACCATTTTCCTCCCCTAGCCTGGCCTGCAGAAAGCAGCATGCTATACTGTGTTGTTCTGTTAATCTGGGTCACAGATATCTTGGGTCAGGATCTTCACTATGGAGTGCACAGCCAGAAGTGCTTGAGCAGCTCTTCTTCTCAAGGGCAGAAAATCTATTGTGGTCAGTGCTTCTGCTATTATTTTGCACTGCTTTAACTTCTTCCATCCAAGGTTCTGAAACCAACTCAGAATAATTAATTAGTCCTCACAATGGTCTAGTGAGGTAAGGAAGCATTATAATATTTACAGAATAGGGAAACAGAGGCATGGGGATGTTAATGACTTGCCCAGGGTTACACGGTGAATCTGTGGCAGAGCTGGGAATAGAGCAGAGGCCTCCTGACTTCCAGACTTGTACTTTTAAGCATAAAATAATCTATCCCTTATAAGGTTGGAAGTCAGTATTAATGCCTTTTGCATTTACAGTTCTTCCTGGTTGCCATTGTGTCTTTCTCCTCCTCCGTATCTGAGTCACGTGAACTCATCTTGAAGGGTCCTGGGTGTGTCTTCTTTCAAATTCTGTATGGTTTGACTTTGATTTTTTTCCCCACAATGATTTCATCTATTGTTCAAGTTCCTCCACCCTCTCTTTCATTAAGATGCCTTGGTTGCACCTCTTTCTAGTGTACCTTGTTACTCATCATTACAAAGAGGAAAGTCATGTGATTTCCACAGCAGATGCCACTCAATCCTTTGGGGCCATTCAGTATCCCAACTTGAGTTTTTAATTTAAAACTAATCTCTTAATTTGTAGGCAGTGGTAAGTGTCCAGCTCTTTGGCTTCTCAAACTCTCTTGGAACTTCCATTACAGCTCATAAAGGACATGATTCTCCTCTCACTTATGTAAGTGCAACTTAATTGATTTATGGGTTATACTGGTGTAAGGTGAGTCAGAGCCTTAACAGCTGCCTCAGATTCACCCACTCATTATTGCTCATGGCTATGGCTACACAGGGATAAAAAAAACCCATGGATGGCCTAGGTCAGCTAACTTGGGCTCGTGCTCTGCGGCTGAAAAATCATGGTATAGACATTTGGGCTCGGGCTGGAGCCCAAGCTCTGGGACCCTGCAAGGGTGGAGGGTCTCAGAGCTTGGGTTCCAGCCTCAGCCCAAATGTCTACACAGCAATTTTTTTGGTCCTGGAGCCCAAACCTTGTGAGCTCAAGTCAGCTGATGCGGGCCAGCCATGGGTTTTTTATCCCTGTGTAGACAGACCCTAATTCCGCTGTTCACCTAGTCTACACAGAAGAAGTCCTAGAAATGTACAGTCAGCCAGCCACTTCTTTTCTTAAATCACCAGGCTAGATAGAGTATCTGAAGCTGTTCTGGCTTTTACATGTGTTTCCACACACTACTTTGTTAGCTAACAGTTAAGGTTACTAAATGCTAATTCAAAGAACATCTGCCATTGTACACACTATTTAGAAACAAATATTAAAGACATGGAAATCAAGAGCTAAGATTAATTATGCCATCTTTTTGACCTCAAGCTTAACACACCCTTCATTAAAAACACACCTCAGATTGGAATTTTCTGTCTGAAGAACACCTGAACAAGCTTAACGCCACCCTCTGTTCTTCCCTCCCTAGTTTCTTTTGTACCCAGCTGACAGAGGTCTCTCAAAAAGAAATTTAAGTCGTCTGATTTCTGCCTCAGAGCTCTGTACTGATCTGGAAGTTGATGGGTTTCCATATTTAATATGTTGCTGATAATCTTTGAATACTGGTGTCCCTAGTACTGCTCCAGTCCATAACGATGAAGATTCCAAAATCATTCTCGCCTAGAAAATGCTCTGTGATTTACAGTGACCCCTTAAATGATTCCTAAAGAGCCGTGTCAATGTTCCGAGAGCGATCAGATTGGCTGAAAAATCATGACATGTCAGAAAACAATTAAAATGTCATTTTTGAATAAATAGCATAGCTCCATGTCTAGTTGGCAGCCGGTGTCAAGTGGAGTGCCCCAGGGGTCGGTCCTGGGGCCGGTTTTGTTCAATATCTTCATAAATGATCTGGAGGATGGTGTGGATTGCACTCTCAGCAAATTTGCGGATGATACTAAACTGGGAGGAGTGGTAGATACGCTGGAGGGCAGGGATAGGATACAGAGGGACCTAGACAAATTGGAGGATTGGGCCAAAAGAAATCTGATGAGGTTCAATAAGGATAAGTGCAGGGTCCTGCACTTAGGACGGAAGAACCCAATGCACAGCTACAGAATAGGGACAGAATGGCTAGGCAGCAGTTCTGCGGAAAAGGACCTAGGGGTGAAAGTGGACGAGAAGCTGGATATGAGTCAGCAGTGTGCCCTTGTTGCCAAGAAGGCCAATGGCATTTTGGGATGTATAAGTAGGGGCATAGCGAGCAGATCGAGGGACGTGATCGTTCCCCTCTATTCGACATTGGTGAGGCCTCATCTGGAGTACTGTGTCCAGTTTTGGGCCCCACACTACAAGAAGGATGTGGATAAATTGGAGAGAGTCCAGCGAAGGGCAACAAAAATGATTAGGGGTCTGGAACACATGACTTATGAGGAGAGGCTGAGGGAACTGGGATTGTTTAGTCTGCAGAAGAGAAGAATGAGGGGGGATTTGATAGCTGCTTTCAACTACCTGAGAGGTGGTTCCAGAGAGGATGGTTCTAGACTATTCTCAGTGGTAGAAGAGGACAGGACAAGGAGTAATGGTGTCAAGTTGCAGTGGGGGAGGTTTAGGTTGGATATTAGGAAAAACTTTTTCACTAGGAGGGTGGTGAAACACTGGAATGCGTTACCTAGGGAGGTGGTAGAATCTCCTTCCTTAGAAGTTTTTAAGGTCAGGCTTGACAAAGCCCTGGCTGGGGTGATTTAATTGGGGATTGGTCCTGCTTTGAGCAGAGGGTTGGACTAGATGACTTCCTGAGGTCCCTTCCAACCCTGATATTCTATGATTCTATGATACATCTTCAGCTGGACACCTGCCAAATTCTCTGAAAAATATTATTTTCATGCCCTAGTTCAGGCATCCCTATTTGTCCATCAGTCACCCCAGTCTAAAGTTAGACAGGATAAAAACAGGACTTAGACTGAGTTTAAACTCCACTGTGGTGTGGTGACTAATGTCCCTTCTATTTCTTTTCCACCCATATGCAAAATCCAAGCACCAGTCTGAATTCTACGCATGCGAGCAGGAAGAGTGGGAGAATTGGGGGGAGAAAGAGAAGACATGGAGGAGGAACAGTAAGGGGAAGGGGAGCTCCCTTGCCTCCCAGACTAAGGGAACAGCCATAGGAGGAAGAGGAACCCCACTCCCCACCTGAGAGAAGCAGGAGGAGGACAGGAAGCTTCAGAGCCCTTTCCCCTAAGGTTGGGGGAAGGAAGAGCAGCAGCATCTCTGGAGGAAGGTGGGGAGTGGAGGACAAGGGAAGTCCTACAGCCCCCCTCTCTTCCAGAGGGAGGCAGAAGCAATAGCTTCAGGAAGAACAGCCTCCCCCTGGGCAAGAAGAAGATGTCTTTTGATGAAAACCTGTGGCAACTGAGCCCATTCTGCCACCTTCTCTGAGTGTGTTGCCCTTTTAGGCTGAGAGTCACCCTACTAGGTTACAGATGCATATGCTTGATCATCTTCTCTGTCACCTATGGACAGTGCTGCTTTTCCTTGAATTTTGGTTTATTTCCCACACTGCTGTCAGGGACCAGGATGTGGGTGGCAGGGGCTTCATTTCAGATTTGGTGTGGGGGCGGAAACTGTAACTGTGATTCCAGTGGCTACTTAGGCACCTGAAAACTTTAAAGGTTTTTTTTATAGATAACTTAGAAATTAGCTGACAGAAGCACTGTCTCTAATTCCTATATTAAAAAAAGAGACTTAAAATAAATAAGGCCCACTCAGCTCTAAGAGTAACATGTTCTCACATCTTGTGTCAAGTCCCTTAAGGGACACTGGTTAGGTTTAAAATTTTAATGTATATTCTGAATTTTTTTTTCCCCCCCCACACACTATCTCTTGAATACAATTGAAACAAGTGCAGAAAAATATAGACTACTTTCTATCATTTTTTTGCAGTTCACTAAGCTTGGAATAGATAATTTAACTTTTGGAAACATCCTACTAGTGCCTTAGGGACAGAGTTTCAAATGTTTTTAGGCACCCAAAGATGCAGCTAGGCATCTAGTGGGATTTACAAAGCACGTAGCCTTCTAGGCACTTTTGAAAATCCCACTAGGTGCCTTAAATACCTTTGAAAATCTGGCCCTTAGTCTCTCTATGCCTTAATGCCCCATCTGTACAAAATACTGACTCTCTGCCCCAGGGGCACCTCTTCTCTGCAGAACTCACATTCCACACTAAGGCTTTGTCTACACTACGCACCTTTTAGGACACAGCTGTGCTACTCCAGCTGTGTCACTAAAAGGCATGCAGTGTAGCTGCTGTTTGTTGACAGGATAGAGCTCTCCTGCTGACAAAAAACTTCCACCCCCAATGAGTGGCAGTAGCTCACTCAGGTGCTTTTCATCGGTAAAACTTTTGTTGTTTAGGGGGCTGTTTTATGTTTTTTTTAAACACCCCTGAACAACAAAAGTTTTTCCAATAAAGTTCCAGTGTAGACAAAGCTTAAGGCTGTGCTGTATTTAAGAGCTCCATCTGGGAGCACACCTCCTGTATGAAACTCGGGAGGGGGTCAGGGAAGGACACTCTCCTAAATGACACTGATGTGTTGGATCACAGAAACCCCTTGGGGCTGCCAACTGATGTGCCAAGACTACTTCTGCCCCTGCTTTCGCTGCCAGCTTGGGACTCCAGTGCCCTGCCTGGTTTGAGCCAGACCTGCTAGCCCCCTGCAAACCCAGACCCAGGTCTGAACCACGTCCCCTAACAGTTGTAGGCTTAATTGAAAGCAGGTTAAGAAGTGTTCCTGTCTTTAACACTCAGATGCTCAACTCCTAATGGGGTCCAAACCCCAAATAAATCCATTTTACCCTGTATAATGCTTATACAGGGTAAACTCATAAATTGTTTGCCCTCTATAACACTGAGAGAGAGAGATGCACACCTGTTTGCCCCCCCCCCGCCCCCGGTATTAATACATACTCTGGGTTGATTAATAAGTAAAAAGTGATTTTATTAAATAGAGAAAGTAGGATTTAAGTGGTTCCAAGTAATAACAGACAGAACAAAGTGAATTACCAAGCAAAATAAAATAGAACATGCAAATCTATGTCTAATACAGTAATAAAACTGAATGCAGATAAAAACCTCACCCTTAGAGGAATTCCAGTAAGCTTCCTTTTACAGACTAGCCTCCTTCTAGTCTGGGTCCAACAATCACTCACACCCCCTGTACTTACTGTCCTTTGTCCCAGTTTCTTTCAGGTATCCTTGGGGGTGGAGAGGCTCTCTCTTTGGCCAGCTGAAGACCAAATGGAGGGGTCTCCCAGGGTTTTAAATAGACTTTCTCTTATGGGTGGAGACCCCCTCCTCTCTCCTATGCAAAGTCCAGCTCCAAGATGGAGTTTTGGAGTCACATGGGCAAGTCACATGTCCATGCATGACTCAGTTTTTACAGGCAGCAGCCATTGCTTACCTGCTACCTTGAACGTCCTCATGTAGACTTCTTATGTGGATTGGAGCCTTCCAAGATCCATTGTCCCTTAAGTGCTTCTTGATTGGGCACTTAATTTGCACATTCCTTTCTCAAGAAGCTGACCAAATGCTTTACAAAGGCTACTTAAAAATCAAGCCAGTTCACAGCCAATATTCATAACTTTGAATATAAAACCAATACATGCATACAAATAGGATGAATAGATTCAGTAGACCATAACCTTTACAGAGATATGTTACATGGCATATGTAGCATAAAACATATTCCAGTTATGTCATATATACATTCATAAGCATATTTCCATAAAGCCTTATGGGGTGCACCATCACAGACACCCCTGTGGTCTGGCCTCAGGGTAAGGACCAGAAACAGGGAGTCAGAGCCAGATTCAGGAACCAGGCAAGGGAGCAGGGCTGGAGCAGGATGGAGTAGGACAAGAATGAGGCAGGCACAGGCATGATCACAGCTTCAGGTATGAGCATTGCTGCTGAGCTTAAATGCAAACCTGTTGGTTCCTTGCAGCCAATTGTCTAGGCTGGCCAATCAGGCGACTCTGCTGCAGCCCAGCTGGGTACATTGACTGGCCTGAGGGATAAGTCCCAGACTCAGCTGAGGGAACTCAAGCCCATAGTTCTTGACAGCATCTGTGCATTAGTGTATTGGCATGTAGAGACCAAGGTAGGGCAGTAGAGGGACGTGAGACTGAGGGGGAGCAGGTTTTTTTCAGCCAAGGGAAGTTGCACTGTGTTTTTGAGTGTAAACTAGAAGGCAGAAAGATAAAATTACTGCAGCTGAATCTGGGGATTGGTGGGTGGGAACATGGGAACTGTATGGCGGAGGGAGAGGAATTTCATAAAAAAACAAACAAACCCAACCTGTGGCGTCTCATCCCCTTGATCATTCTGAGTATGGCTATACTACCATGCTGTACAAGCCCATCTGAAATCCTGGTTATGTACTCGTGTTGATAGCCTATGCTGGGGTCTATGCCACTGCATCTTCAGTGCTACTTTTAGCCATGCTAGGTAGATGAAAGGTAGTGCAGGTATGTCTATCCAAGATCCAAGATACAATCACACCGTAAATTGCAGTGTAGACATACTGTCCGCCTAGAGCTCATATCCCTCTCTGCCACACTTCACCTGTCTTTATCTTTTTTAATTGTTCACTCTTTAGCATAAGGACTGTGACCTCCTCTGTTTGGAAAGCACCCAGCACAGCATAGGTCCCACCAACTATCTCAATGTGAAAAAGTCTTGGGGGCAGGGACAATAATGCTAGAGAAGAAGCTGAGGATCCAAAACGGGATAGGTAAAACAATGTAGCTCTTTAATAGTGAATATCCTTTAGAAAAACTTACAGAATTAATAGAAAATTATATGCTTGTGATAGAATTCTGTAGGCTGGTATAAAAGCCATAAAAAGAATCTTACTATTCTATAACTTTTTTGAGTAATTTCTATAGAACCCTATTGGTTTCCATCCTTATTAAATTCTAGAGAACCTTTTCATAAGGGTGGCTTAAATTGTTGTAATATCCTGTCCTTTCTGCACAGTATAAGTCATGTTCAATGTTAAAATAATATAGATTTAGTATTGCTCACTCTAGAAGGGTCCGGATCTCACAGCAGATTATCAGTACCTGGGGCCACAGGGAATAGCGTCCCAATTTAAAAAGGCATAAGAAAACCAGACACACAATTGGGAGAGAAGTGCAGATAGTATATTTAAAATTTGGAAATTTACATCAGTATATGAAGAATCCCTCCCTCACATTGTGTATTGAATGTATAACTAGGGCCCTACCAAATTCACAGTCGATTGTGGTCAATTTCATGGTCATAGGATTTTAAAAATTGTAAATTTCATTATTTCAGATATTTAAATCTGAAATTTCAGGGTATTGTAACTGTAGGGTCCTGACCCAACTCTGAGGCAGCAGCACAGAAGTAAAGGTGGCATGGTATGGGATTGCAACCCTTACTTCTGTGCTGCTGCTGGTGAGGCACCGCCTTCAGAGCTGGGCACCTGGCCAACAGCTGCTGCTCTCCACCCACCCCGCTCTGAAGGCAGTGTAGAAGTAAAGGTGGCAATACCGCAACCCCCCCAACAGTAATCTTGCAACTCCCCCCACAACCCTCTTTTGGGTTAGGACCCCCAGTTTGAGAAACATTGGTCTCCCCCATGAAATCTGTATAGCATAAGGTAAAAATACACAAAAGACCAGATTTCACAGTCCATGATGCATTTTTCACAGCCATGAATTTGGTAAAACTATGTAACAGGATATTTCCTGTCAGACAGGGTGTGGATTTTGTTTCTGTAGCAGAAATAGATTGATTTACTAATTGTGCACAGAAGACAGGAGCTTTCTTGTACTATTTCACTCAAGGTTATACAGACAAACTGACCACTGCACATCTTATAATCAGTTGGCCACATTTATGGTCTCAAAGGCTTTGACATCTGGAAACTTGTCACAGGAGAAATTAACGAGCAGTTGCTTGGTTCCACTCTTGGTGGGAATGATTTCAAATGGTATTTTGGAACTTTTCCTGGGCTGTAGTGAGGGTATTCTAAAAAACAGAAACAAAAGGAGAAATATCAGTTGAAAACAGCCTTGTATTTTATATTTGAGTTTCCCTGCCAGCCATCCTCCCTATGCCTTTCTGTCAGGAGGGAGCAGGAGCTATACAATGGGCATCCAAAGGGGCCTAAAGGAGTTAGATCTACAGTGCTTTTGCTGGGAGTTGGGTACCTAGCTGTCTTTGGCCACTTTGGAGATCCCTACTGTGAGTATGCAATAGCTAATTCAGAGTTTGGTTAGCATTTTCACTTACATTTAAAGATATGCAGGTGTTAGACTAAAGGGCATAGACAAATAGAATATTTGGCAGGCATTTGTACCTGCCAAGTGCATGTAGAAGTTTGTGTGTGCAGATCTGTGAAGGCCAGATGGAGGTCTGGCTGAAAATTTACTCTTCCTGGTTCTACAGTAAAATACCAGCATTACAAGACATTAATGATCCAAACATGTATGAAAAATGAACCGGATAGCATCTATTATATTACAGCTCTTTATAGCTATCCCATTCCTCATTTATCAGTAGCAAATACACTAGTGCCCCCTAATGAGTAAGGGTTTCAATTTATTGATCTAACCCCTACTGTATGTCTACATCTCCCAAAACAATGACATTTTTTGAATTTCAAAACCAAGGTTGAAAAATCATATATGCCAATGGTTACTATTTAGGAGAAATAGTCTCTTGTTTTAAAAAAGTATTTATCACAATATTCACCACTCCTTCCATTCTGTCCCTCCATAATTAATATATTTAAATCTCTAAATACACAAATTTTATAGCTTTCAAAGTCTTAGCATGTCTGGCTTTCTAAACATGATGATTTAGGTCTGGATTATTAAAACCCAGCCTCTTTTTATCAGCAGTTTTTCCATATACTAGTTGCAGGAGGAATTTTGCACCAGCAGTAGTTGTGCATGGAGAGAGATGGGGGTACATTTTCAGAAGGATGGCCTTCTTTTGAGGGTGCAATTTCTGTCTGAAAAATTTGAACTTATTGAAATGTTCACATTTTGAAATGCAGGCACAAATCTGCATACTTGCACCTCTACCTACCTGATATGGGTTAATGTCGGAGAGAGAGAGACAATACTCAGATTTGCACACACACAGTTCATTTAAAAAAGTTTTTAAAAGGACCCAAGGTTAACAGGTACAGCTTTTTTGGGTAGAAACCATCACTTACTCTGTATCATGCCTTGTATAGTAGGGAATGACCTGGTTGGCACTGCCACAATATTCAAGTTTAATTGATTGCATCTGCAGACTGGCTGCCAGGGCCTCAGCCCCACTGAAGGTTTATCCCACTTATATCATTTAGACTTTTACCCAATGTGTGAGTGCAATCAGGTAAATGGGTGAATAAATAGCACCAACTTGTGCCCACAGTTATTGGCACCTACAAACTGCAGTGCCAAAAGAAAGGTCAGGTTGAGGCCTCATTAAAAATCACGTCTTTGTTTTCTTGAGTCTCATTTCCACAGATAGACCTCTGTGGTCATAGCCAGAAGGAAAAATGTGTCATGCCAACATTTGCTTCAAAAACACCCAACCCTAAGTCCTGTTGTGTGCAGCATTTGTGTCAAGAAGTTGATGCTCCTTGTACTTACTCTATCTCAAGCTTTCCTTTCACCAGGTCACTGCCTTCTGCCAGCAGCACACAGTCTTTCACTTCTTGGTCAAGAGGATTGGTAAATATCACTTCCACATTCACTGGTTCATTCACCTTCGCATCACTGGGGACCTGCACAGACCAAATACTTGCATGATCACATTCTAAAGCAGAAAATGATGTTATGAGTCATCAAATGTTGGGCACTCTTAAGACACCCCACCATGTCAGGATGAGAACAGAGCATCTCTGTCAATGGAAAAGACAGTTGATGTAGGAACAAAAGATCCAGTCTAAATCTCCTTTCACCGTCCCCTTTCCCCAGTGCTGAAGCTGTGTAAAGCAGCTGAAGCACTCTTTCTCTCCAGGTGGCAAAGGGACAGATCTTTACCTGCATGACAAGGTCAGGGTTATCCAGAGTGATGTTTCTTTCCACCACCACATCAATCCCACTTTCAACTTGACACAAAGCTGTTACTCGAATCATGTTGTCTCCTGTTAAATTTTGCTGGTACTCAGCATATGTTATCTTAACGGGAAACTGTTTCTCTGAAAGGCAATAATAACATAAAATTTTAAAAATAAATCATAGAATCATAGAATATCAGGGTTGGAAGGGACCCCAGAAGGTCATCTAGTCCAACCCCCTGCTCGAAGCAGGACCAAGTCCCAGTTAAATCATCCCAGCCAGGGCTTTGTCAAGCCTGACCTTAAAAACCTCTAAGGAAGGAGATTCTACCACCTCCCTAGGTAACGCATTCCAGTGTTTCACCACTAGGATAAATAGGATGAGATGCACTTGCAAAAGTCTAACAAATGTCATTCACCTAAAATGAGTATTTTCCTATCACCCAGTATCTGGTGCTAGATAGGACATGAGCTTCCCCTGCTTTTCTCTCACTTCTTGCTGCATTGCCTGTCTGCCTGTCTGGGACTGGACTGGGGTTGGTTTCTCCTCTTCAGTTCCTTCTGCCTCATTCTCTGCCCCTTTTTTCCTCCCCATTGTTCTTTCTGGAAGGTGATGAGGAGTAGTGGTCTCAAGTTGCAGTAGGGGAGATTTAGGTTGGATATTAGGAAAAACTTTTTCACTAGGAGGGTGGTGAAACACTGGAATGCGTTACCTAGGGAGGTGGTGGAATCTCCTTCCTTAGAAGTTTTTAAGGTCAGGCTTGACAAAGCCCTGGCTGGGATGATTTAATTGGGGATCAGTCCTGCTTTGAGCAGGGGGTTGGACTAGATGACCTCCTGAGGTCCCTTCCAACCCTGATATTCTATGATTCTATGATTCTATGAGGCAGATAACTTGCCACTTTGCATTTCATTAACTAGTTAGTGTCTATTTAATTGTAATCGGAAAATCCTCTCAGGCCCTATCCATGACTAATTCCATAAGATGCACATCACCTGGACCTGCTTGTGTTGTGTACTTGCATTTTCTCAAGCTTTCCTCTATCTGCGCTTTATCCAAAGTTATTTTATAGCATTTTCCTTCTGAACTAATAATTCAGGCTTCTTTTTGTTCAAGATATAGTATAAACAGGGCATTTCAGCCACTTTTGAATCATCAATAATTTCATTCCCCCCAATGAACCAGTTTTCTTCCTTTTACTGTGCTGCTTCTTCCCATTATAAAAATCCATGTAACTTTTTAGAAGCCCTTTGGCTGCCATTAACTCATCTTGCTTTTTTGTTGTCCTTATCTTTTCCATACTAGCTTCGGTTAACTGAGTATTCTGGTTTACTTGCCACCACCTCTTCATTTCTGGTATGTTTCCTCCACCCCCTATATCTGAGCAGTGTTTGGGAACCATAGGGGAAATGTTTTATTTCTTAGATTTTTCTCTTTTAGAAGAACTTTAACCTGCTTTGGATTAAAGATGGTGTCTCTTAGGAATCCTCAGCCTCCTTCCACACTGGAATTTAAGACCCTTTCCCATTGCACCTTTCTTAGTAGATTTCTTCATTCCCTCAGTTTTGCCACCTTTAAATCTAATTCTCTCATACTGTTACGACAAACTTGTTTCTTTGGTTACACAATTATATGAAAAATTACCTTCTTCAGAAGCAAAAGTAGCTGAAAGGGAGTCTTTCCAGACCTTATGAATTGGCTTCCCAGTGTACACGATGGTCCAAGCAGTCAGATTTGCCTTTACAGTCTTAGCATCAGAGGTCAAATTTCTGAGAACCAAGATTAGGCTGACATCTTTGCCGACCTGTAAGGAGCCATCCACCTTGAACTCCCCTGAAATGTCAGGCTTTTGATCAATTTGTGGTCGCTTCTCTGATGTGGCACTAAAACCATATACTCGACCCAGCTTTGTACGAGCCTTTTCATACACTTCTCTTTCCTTCCGAGAGCCTATTAGAGAGAAAGAGTGAGCCATGAAAATCATAATAAAAAAACCAGTAAAATATGTCCATTTGTAAATGTTGTATGCAGGGTAGTTGTAGTGGCGTTGGTCCTAGGATATTTAGAGAGACAACCATCTTGTCTCTCCACTTTTAACTGACAAGCCTGATGCTTACCCAGCCAGGATGTAGGGCCCTGACAGATCTGCCTCCAGGGGAGACAGAGCAACTGTTTACTGCAGCCACTATTAATCTGTTGGATGAGTGACAGGCATGCATTCATTTCAGAGTTGCTGTCCTTAAACTTGAGAGCACTAAACCTGTTAATTCCAGAGAGGAACTAAAGCTTAGTTCCGAAACCTTTCCTCATCCAACTTTTCCTAGGGCTGTACAAGTGGTAAATATAAATTCCAACTTGCTTCACTTTATTCTGTAACATGAAGCAGCCCTCTAAACTGATGGGACTGACAGGCCTGCAGCTTACTTGAACAGGCCTTACTCTAATATGAGGGTTTGAATTATCAGCCCTTCCCCCCTTTAGATATTTTTAATATCTTTGTGTCTTACTCTTTTTTGCACATGCAAACTTAGCTAATAGATGTTTGTATTCTGTATTTTGTACAGGCAAAACTGAAGGTGCGAATTTCAACACCTTTTGAAAGCGTTGCCCTTCTTGTGGAGTTTGCTATCTGTCTATCTTAGATTTCTATACAGTACCTGTAAACTATCTAATAACTGTGTTATCAGTAGCAAATGCAATTTGAGCAGCCTGTGTTATCATGGACAGGATGGGACAGGACATGTTTTGCACAATGTAATTAAGAGCAACATTACCCAGATCTCATGAATCAAAACTGACATATCAGAAATGGTATGGCACAATACTATACCTTCCGTCTTCCTCCTTGTGTTAGCGCTGTAGGAGCCTAACTAGCTGTAACTTTTGTCCTAGCTGTTGTAGTACTTGCTAAGGTACTGGCTCCTATTACAATGTTTCTACCATTTTAAGAATTAAGCTTTTGTGCTACTATCACAAAACAGAGGATTTTCTCTTTACCTTCTCCATATTTGTAATTATTAGTGACATCTACACGGGCATAACTGCCTACTGCCTTGGTGCTGATGAGCTGGCCAATTGATTTGGTCTCAGAAGAGATCGGCTTTGCCCGTCTACGCCTAAGGTCGTAAGTCCAGCTGATACGGTCTGCATTCACCTCAGCAAATACGAATGGACAATCATATTCAAGGTCTACATCTCCTTCTTTGATGGCTATAAGTGAGGCAGGACCACACTGATATATTCCTAGAGTATCAAGGAAAAGAAAATCAATTAGGGCTAGACTAGTCAAAACTCTCTAATAGAATGTAAGCAATGCACATTAGACATAAACTGTGTGTCAAGGACCCCTGAATTATACAGCCCTGCCACCCCACTCCAGCCCTCTCCCCCTTAAAGTTGTCCATTCCGGTCAGCAGCTTAGACTTTGTATTTATTTGTTTTGATGATAAATCCAATTTGTTTTATTCTGCCATCTAATTTTCAATAGCTGCAGATTTCTGTGCTGAAAACGTAGGAGTTTCTGGAAGAAGCTGGATAGGGAAGCCTGTTTTGTGTTTTGGCACCAAGGAGTAAACTGAGGTCTTAACGGTGGAAAGGGATGCATGTTCTCATTTCCCTCCCTTTTTGGGCAGGGAGAGAAGTGATATTGTTTGGCCAGGGTTGAATTTCTCATTCTCCCCAACAAGTCCTGAGAGTGACTAGTTGTCCCCCTGCTTTAACATTTTCCTGAATTAAAATCCCTGTACCTGCACTTCTCTCCTGGGGAGTTGAATCCAGAATTTGCCATCCGTTGTAGGAGGGCCCCAGATCACTTCGGGTAAACCAGCTTTCATTCCAGACATGGAAATTCCTAGAAACAAGAATAAACGTGGTAAACAACTAATGTGTGACAGTTGTGTAGCAAGTTTCGGAGGGTCACTGATTGTATCCACTTCTACATGTCTGTAAACCCAGATTCTCTCATCTGACCAAATTGTTCATGCTGAAGGACCAGCAAAACAAACAAAAACAGAGGCTTCATGTTGCCTTTGAGGCTCCTTGAGCCAGGAACTAGTTTGGCCCAGGACACAACCCACTGCAGCTTTAGGGGAGTTCTAAATTATGTTCAGCTGCTTACAGCCCCAAAAGCATATTGTGGCAGCCAGGGATTACAGGAGTGCAGCAGTGCTCTGGCCACATCCTGTGAACTGGGAGTTGCCAGTAGGGTGATCCAAAACCTCCTCTTCCCCTAGGGGAAACCCTCAGGTTGCTGATGAAGATGGCTTTCTGGCTACTCTTTGCTGCTGGCAGAAAGACCATAAGGGAGAATGGGGTCCATAAATACATTAAATGTCTGCACAACTTAATACATTTCCTAGCCACACATTATACCCCCTAACAAAGCATTCGCAGTGAGACATGGTTTCCCAATGGTTTCTGTATTGGTCTCTAATAGCTGAGAAAATAACAGAATGGTAAATGAAACAGCATAAATATTACTTTATTGCTGTTATAAGCCATGCGAAATAAGAAATTATCCTGATTCTGGATCAGGCATGTCTCAGCAAGTAATGGCCCTCATTGAGGGCCCTCAGCACCTCCAGCCTCCCACTAATTTACAGGAAATGCACTCCTTGTCTGTCATTTATTGCTTACTATAGCAAACGTTGTAATTCTGTATATGTTCTCTCCTGAGACTGAATATTTCAGACTTGATCCTGAGAATCTCAACCTGAAGTTCTGGATGGGAGTTTCATTGGGAAATGTAAAATCAACAAGAATTTTATGTCTGACATAACTGAAAACAATCCCAGACGTTTTATAGTTATACGGGAAGCCTTGGACCTGATTTTGAAAGGTTCTGAGCACTCTCAGCTTTCACTGGGTTCTACAGTGTTCCCTGGAGTACAAGGACTGAGATTATGCCTGGTCCTTGCACCCAGGATGCTCTCCCTTCCTGAGCACCTCTGCAGTTGCACAGCATAATATCACACTAAATTTGTACCTTAATTTATGCATCTACCATTTAATTCTGGGCATAATTCTGTGGATTTTCACCCCAGTGACCTGATATGGGGACAAGTTATACCTGTATAAAGGAAGACTGTGTCCTGGTCATGCTGAAAGTTCACATCTTAATGAACACCCATAGGTGCTGGAACTAGGGGTCCTGGGAGAGCTGCTGAACCCCCTGGCTTGAAGTGGTTTCCATCATATCCAAGGTTTACAGTTTGGTTCAATGGCTCTCAGCACCCCCACTATAAAAATTGTTCCAGCACCACTGTGTGCACCCTTTTAAAAATCTGAACCCAAACTAATGAAGTCCCATTGTGTGATATTTTCAGGTTGACACCTTAGATTTTTGTATCCACTTTGGTCCTGTAGTTGTAGTATTGTTCGAACTCTTTCTAACTTAGCTTCAAGTGACTGTCGTAACTCTTTGTTAAATTAGACTCTGTACTAAATGAAGTACATGTGGATTAAATAGTGTTGATCATTGAGAATTGTTCTGCTCTTTGGAGAGAGAGAGACCATAATTTGGGTGTGAAGATTGGGGTAACCCGAGCTGGTGGTTTCCATACTTTTTATTGTTTTGTTATTTATTTAATGATGTGTGTCTTGTTTTGAGTTGCAGCTTTAACTATACGTTAACAATGTGTTTAGTGTGGGAATCTACACACTTTGAGGAGTCTGTATCTATCCTGTCAATGCACAGGACCAAATCATGCCTTTGACTTGCATCTATAAGTCCCAATGATGTCAATGCTTAATACTGCAGATATTTAGAAGAGTAGCTGGTTACCAGACGCTGTCACTCCCCATGTTCAGATGATTTCCAGACTCATCATAATATACATCCACACTCAGGTTTCTATCTGCGTCATGGGCGGAGTTGAAATTTGAAATCACACGAGTAGGAATCCCCAGACACCTGAGCGCTAAAGAAACCAAAACAAATAATTAAAAACCTGTATTTCTGAAATACAAAGTTTCTATGTTACTATCCTCAGCTAATATTTCTGGATAGTGATCCTGGCCAAACCAGGCTCTGACACTGCCAGTGCTTTGAAACAGGCCTCAGTATACAGTGTTTAGCATTTCCCATAATGGAGCCTGTACAACAAACACGTCTGTGTTAATGAAACATACCTGTGGTCAGCACTGATGCAAAAACCCAGCATTGTCCATATCTAACAGGTCTAAATCCTGTATCCTTCCACTTTTGCAGGATTTCAACACTTCCATTCCAACTGCCTGGACTTGTTCCACCAGAGTAATTTCCACTCCAGTTTCCCAGCACCACCCCGTTATCATCATTACTGTTGACCTGGAAAAAAATATACCCTAGATTAACACATAGCATAGTTTGCAGTAGAAGAAGGAAAGGAGGGAGAAACAGCCCTGTGTGGCATATAGTAATAATTAATACCTCTTATAACTGTTATGTAAGTGCTTTTTCATCAGTAGATCACAAAGTGCAACACAGTCTTTACTATATTGATCCCCAGAATGCCCTTGTGCCATAGGACACTACTACTGACTCCATTTTACAGATGGGGAACTGGGGCACATAGAGGCTGAGTGACTTGCCCAAGGTCACACAGGGAGACTGTGTCAGAGGAAGGAACTGAACCTGGGTCTCCCAAGTCTTCGGCTAGTGCCCTAATCATTATACAAGGGGCAAAGCCACTGCTTCAGGGAACTGGCTTGCCACGAAGAAGGCATCTTATTTTAAGGGAAGTAGGAGATGTATTTAATCAAGAAATGAAAATATTTAGCCCCCTCTGCTCCTCCCACCCGAAAATAACAGCAGTAGGTCAAAGCACTTTACAGAACTTTAAGTGCATCATATCAGGATCCATGTGCCAGCTGGTGTGCAGCATACTGTAGATGTACTCCCCCAGCTTGAAACACTCTGAGTTTCAGCACAAACAAGCCCTTATGTGGGGAGATGTACATTACAACTTAGAGCAGCTTCATGGTTTTAAACTGAAACTACTAGAAAAAATGTCTTGGCTGGATGCAGAAGTCTTAATAGTATTTTGTCTCCTGCTTTTATTGCTACCTTTATAAATTTTTAAGTCAATTTAGTGCTCATGGAAGGAATGCTAGCCCCAGAGAATAAAATCCTCTACTTCAGGGGCAGAGCAATTGGAGAGATCAGGAGTAACATCTAGGATTCTGGGGAAGAGCCTTCTCAATAAAAAAATCCCTTGCCTATAGAACTAGATTACCAGAAGTGCTAAATAAGCCAAAATGTAAGACTACCAGGAATGACCTCTGTGAATACCACCAGACCCACTCTCAATCTCACTCTCTGTTTAAGGGGGGAAATGGAGTTATGAACTCTTTATTTTGTCTGACAACTGGATGCCAAAGTGATAGATGCCTCAGAAATACCATAGACTAAGAAGAACTTGCAGGCACAAATTGGGTAGTTGTCCATCACTGTGGTTTCTGAGCCACACAAACGGTGGATTTACCCTCAAAGGGAAGTATCTTCCATCTGCTTTTAAAGAACTGCTTTTAAAGAAACAGTTAGTGGATTTGGCTTTTGCAATGTTTCTAATGCTGAGTAAATCAACCCTTTTCTTACCATGGCACTGAGCACACGGCCCACATATTTGGGATCATCTCTGCGAGACACATCAGTGGCAGGGTCTTGACGGTAGCTTAGGCTTCTATCCAGTATGGAAAGGCAGATATTCAGAATGTCCCCTTGAAACTGTGTTTTAAAAATAAGTTAATATATAGGTGATGCAAATTGTTCTTCCTTATAAATCTTAAGGGTACAATAGTCTAAATCAGTATTTGAAATAATAGTCTACATATTTCTTAAGGAGCCATTCTAGCTACAACATAAATTATGGGCTTGGTGCAGGAGTTACTGGGTACAAATCTCTGGCCTGTGTCATTCAGAAGATCAAACTAGATGATCGCAATGGTCCTTTCAGGCCTCAGAATTTATGACTGTGTAATAACAGTTGGGATAGTGCTGCCCAGCATCACAGCAGTTACATCTGTGTACAGTTTCAGAGTGGTAGCCTTGTTAGTCTCAGCAAAAACAATGAGGAGTCCTTATGGCACCTTAGAGACTAACAAATTTATTTGGGCATAAGCTTTCATGGGCTAGAACCCACTTCATCAGATGCACAGATTGTCTGTGTACAGTGTTATCCAGCAGAGACTTTAAAACATTTATAGCTGAACTATGGGAGTCCTGGTTTATGAGAAATGCGCAGTTATCGATACTGACCTTTATGTGAATTGGTATAAAGGGGGGCATGAGATGAGGCCTGATGCCTGTGACCAGGCTCCTGTTGTCCAGATAAGTCACTGGGAGGTAAAGAGGAACATGGCTAGGGCTGCCAGTGCCCCAGAAGGTCTCTCAAAGACAGTGCAGCACATAATGCAGCACAAAGTATGAACTAGAAAGAGCAGGCAAAGTATTGATCTAGCTTGTGAGAATAAAGGAGGCCCAAACACCAAGTTCTTCACTTTGCATTTACCTGGCCGTAATTCCAGCCCCGCCTGGAAATATAGTTTACGTTGCCCACAAAGAGAATTCCAAACTCTTCCAGCACGTACTCCTTGCGCTCAGAGCTGTCAGGCATAAACACATCATCCCCTGAAAATCCAAAGCAGAGATGCTGTAAAACCACAATGGGGCAGGGGTTTGAAAGCCTCAGATGAGCTCCTGTAAACACCCATCTGCTCTGCTCCCAGTGTTCTCAATGGATTTTAGAAATTCAACCCTTCTGCAGTTGTGGGGTGAAGGAAGAGGGATGGGGGATAGCGAAGACACACCCGTGGCTAAGTCTCTGTCCTGCAGGGGAAAGGAAGTGTGGGATAGATTCAGGGCCTTGTCTTTTTTTTTCTCGGGGATAGTACAGTGCCTAGGAGTGCCCAGTCTCCTCCCTTCTATGGTGGTGCTGAGCTGTGGGAGATACAGGGCTCAGTCTATGCCTTTCAGCGTAAGGGCTCTCTGGTAGGACTCCATAATCACACAAAAGCTACAGAGTGAACTTGATGAGTTTGTAGCTTCCCTCTTGGGAATCCCACAGGACCCTGACTCTGCACAGAGAGGAGGTGGGGTGCACTCCCTACTGTGCGCTACACAGCAAATCTCTAAGACATTCAGCTGTTTTTTTGTGTCACTGGAAGGTACTAGGACACTCTTGATTCCCACTCTACTCGCTCAGTGTTACGGTACATATTGTTACTGTTCAGTTGCTGTACATCAGATAGGCAAGCTACACATATTAAAGCTGCAGTGAGTTACTTAGAGAGAAACCCAAGGTGTCTGTACCTGAAGACCAAGGGTTAAAGAGCAGAACGAATGTTCCGAGGGTCCGATGGGAGGCCCTACCACCTGAGGCAGGCTGCACGCTCAGTTTGTAGCGTCCGATGGCAGCATTAGCCGGGCTGGAAATAGAGATGCTGACGGAGCTGGAGTTGGCGGATTGTTGGACTGCACTCCAGGTACTATTGCTCGCTGTGCTGGAGATGTCAAATACAGCCTGGGTCTTAGCTTCCAGTGATGGTTGTGGCCCTTTCAAAGAGGATTAAGAACACTGAAATTTCTCCTGCACTCTGAAACTACATACAATTTCTATTCAACCCAGCAGAGAGGCAACCCCTGATGAGTGAGATTGTACCATATGTCAGCATGTTATAGACAAATTGTTGCCAAATACTGTTAGCTTAAGTGAGTCATACATTTAACACCCTGCACGGTCACCTGGGTAGGTACAACTGTGTTAACAATAGCTCTGAGGGGATGAGTTCGTGCGGGCATTATTAGCTCCTTCTGACGGGGTGAGTGGGCATCTGCAGGGGAAGGACATCACCAGTCTATGAGGCAGCAACTTGTTTGTGTGAGGGACTGAAGAGGGGGCATTACCTGTTTCTGCAGTGAATGTTAAGCTCTCTCCAGTCTGCAGTGCTCTGTTGAAGGTCAAGGTGATGGTGAAGGCCTGTCCTCTCCTCACAATCAGCTCTGTGCTGGAGTATTTATCAGTATGGTGTGCACTCGCATTTGCTTCAAGCTGCCAGTTGATATTTATCAATGTCAGAGCTGTGAGAAGAGAAAATAAAGGTAAGGAGAATCTCAAGGCCTTGTGGGGGCAGAGGAGTCTCTAGCGATGGACAGAAAAAAACTCAGGCATCTTCTTTGGAATTGTACATGTTTTAAGTACAGGTGACTTGGGGCAATGGGAGGCAATTTGATGGAGGATGTTCTTCCTGTGTTTGTGTCTCCATCACACAGAGGAACCAATTGTTCATTTTGCAAGCATTTTATCTAGCTTCTTGGGAGATGGCATCTCTCAAAGCAGAGACTGTTGTAGCTAGTGCTGACTAAAATAGAACAAGATTTGGTTAATGCAGTACTAGAGGGAGGCTGGGAAAGCATCTGAGAGGAGAGAGATGGTAGAGTTGAGAGTGAGTTGCTTGAATAAAGAATGCAGTTTAATTCTACTGACTGATTCTTTCAGTCAAAATACTGGCTGTGACGTGAGGCTGAAAATTTGAGGTATAAAGCAGGGTCATACAGGGGAATCCTCTTGGCCTCTGGGAAGGAAGCAGGGGACTCCAAAAACCTATAAAGCTGAGACATATTCCTGTTTTTTAAACAGTGATGTGACTTACTTATGCAGCAAACTCAGCCCCTGTGGCTCCAAAGAGCAGGAAGTCAGCTCAGGTCTCTGACACATCAAGACAAGACACCTGTTTAGACCTTGGGGTCAGATTTAACATGGCCATCCAGGACCCTTCAGAATTAGTTCTGATTTTGTTTAAGCATTTGTCTCCATCTCTCTCCCATGCATATCACTTACACCAATTCCACAAGTTCAGTGTAGATAATATACAGAAGATGTGACCTCCAGCTAATACTGCATATTCTACTTACAAGTGAGAAGTGTCTCTTGTTATCATCATTCTACATGGCAGTGAATGTTTTCTCTAGGGTTTGGAACAAATATCTGCTTTGCATTTCCTTGAGCCCCCACTTTATAGTTCTAGTGTCCACACATGATATTTCTGAGTATGACTCAGACCTTAATTGTTTGTTATGCTACAAGGGCTGAAGGCTGTCAGACTGTGACTGAGAGGAGATTGTGAAACAAGCAGCTGAATCCTCCACAGTTGGGATGTAGCAGGGGCTCCATGAACCCCTTATTAAAATTCTGCAGTCAAATTGAGTGGAAAGTTTGGGTGCTTTCCCTGGGTCTGGAGGAGTTGCTCTCAGCCCCCTTTCTGGACACTGCTAAATTAGCCCTGCCAGAAATGACTTACCTGGGTTCATTTGGATCTGCTGTAGAGCAAAATATTTCCTTTAAAATAGCCTTGATAGCACCAAGTGGCAGGTCCTGCATTTAAACAGTACCATGGGGAGGATCCCCCACACCTTTTCCAGAGGTCTACACCCCTGCCTCAGATCCCACGAATGGAACACTGGGCTGGGCTGTGAATGTGCTCTGAGTGGTTCACAAAAAGTCTGACCACATTCACCAAGTGCTGTCTTGTTTGTCAAGTGGGGCTGCCTCTTCCTGTTCCTGCAGTTAGGGTTATGAGAATGAGTTCTGTTTAAATGGAGAAAAACACAAATGGACAGATTCCCTATTCTCTCCTGCTTCCTTCTGTGAGCATATGCCAATGGTACATTGAGCATACTGGAGGTTTAGTGGAAAATGTTTGGGGAGCCACTTGTTAAAATATTGGCTATGATGTTGGCACATCATTGCCCAAATGTTACATGGAGGAAATTGTGGATTTGTGGTTATTTTCCTGTTGCTGCAATCTGTGGTTATTGTTTTTACTGTCCAGTTTTAACACATACTCCCTCTGTTAACAAAGAGCTCTCTTAAACAGCCCAGTAGCATTTTTCATGGCTGTTTACTTAAGCAATATTTAGTGGAGCAGATTTTTTGGTACCTGCCCATAATACATACCTGAACCCTTTCCAACCCTCCTGCTTCTTGGTTCATTTCTTAGAGATGAACATTTAGATTAATGGAATGTCAGAGCCCACCTGGTACATTTAGAAATTCATCTAGTGGGCACTGGCAGACCATACACTGCACTTTCACCAACAAGTTAGGAAGTATTGGCAAAACGAATCCGCGAGGAATATGCCAAGATAGTAAGTGGTTCAAGTCACCCCAATAAATTTAAAAAAAAACAAAACAACTTGTATAGATAAAATGCTTGGCTTTTAGAGTCCATGGGCCTGATTCTCTTCTCACTTCCTCTGTGTAGTTCCATTGACCTCAGTGGATTTACTCTTGATTTACATCAGTATGAGAGGAAAATCAAGCTCTCTGTTTCTGCTCTTTGGACACGGTTCTCTTATCAGTTTCACCAAGTGATGGTCCCGATTCACCTTATGCCTGCAGAGCCTAGGCTCCAAACTCTGGCAAAGAGGGTATGCCAAGAGAGGGGCACAATCTCTCTCCAGGCTAGACTTCACTGCTTGGGCTCATATGAAGCCCTGTCTAGATTTAAAGGTGTTGTCCCCATCAGGTATAGTTGCTCCTGCAAGTACAAGGGGTGCACACTCCCTGCACCTACAGGATGGTATCTAGCCCCGTATGTGTGCTCAACACACAAACACTTCTATAAACACAGGCTCTGTTAACACACAAACTCCATCTTAAAAGCTAGTTTTCAGTAAGTATTTGTAGACATGAGATGGAGTCCACAGAAGTATATTATTAATGCTCACAAAATACGTCTACCATAAATGCCTATATTAGTAATAGTTAGCTCTTGGCAAATGAAATTTAATGTGGATAAATGTAAAGTAATGCACATTGGAAAAAATAACCCCAACTGTACATACAATATGATGGGGGCTAATTTAGCTACAACTAATCAGGAGAAAGATCTTGGCGTCATCGTGGATAGTTCTCTGAAAACGTCCACACAGTGTGCAGCGGCAGTCAAAAAAGCAAAAGGGATGTTAGGAATCATTTAAAAAGGGATAGAGAATAAGACGGAGAATATCTTATTGCCCTTATATAAATCCGTGGTACGCCCACATCTTGAATACTGAGTACAGATGTGGTCCCCGCATCTCAAAAAAGATATACTAGCATTAGAAAAGGTTCAGAAAAGGGCAACTAAAATGATTAGGGGTTTGGAACGGGTCCCATATGAGGAGAAATTAAAGAGTCTAGGACTTTTCAGCTTGGAAAAGAGGAGACTAAGGGGGGATATGATAGAGGTCTATAAAATCATGGGTGGTGTGGAGAAAGTGAATAAGGAAAAGTTATTTACTTGTTCCCATAATATAAGAACTAGGGACCACCAAATGAAATTAATGGGTAGCAGGTTTAAAACAAATAAAAGGAAGTTGTTCACTCAGCGCACAGTCAACCTGTGGAACTCCTTGCCTGAGGAGGTTGTGAAGGCTAGGACTATAACAGGGTTTAAAAGAAAACTGGATAAATTCATGGAAGTTAAGTCCATGAATGGCTATTAGCCAGGATGGGTAAGGAATGGTGTCCCTAGCCTCTGTTTGTTAGAGGATGGAGATGGATCGAAGGAGAGAGATCACTAGATCATTACCTGTTAGGTCCACTCCCTCTGGGGCACCTAGCATTGGCCACTTTTGGTAGACAGGATACTGGGCTGGATGTACCTTTGGTCTGACCCAGTATGGCCATTCTTATGTTCTTATGTTCTCTGATTCGTATCTCTAGCTTGCCTTCTAAATTCCTAATATTTAACCTGACCAGCATAAAATAATCACATTCTGTACACTTTGGTAAATTCTTGGGTGATGCATCTGAACAGTCTTACTGGTTCTCCACAACCCATTGTGCTCTGCATCTGTTTTGTAATACTGTACTCCAGTATTACAACGTATGGAATATCTTATTTTCTTTGTTTGTTGTATTATTAAAAATTTAGGAAAATAAATGTTTAAAATATCTGTTACCAGTTATACAACTTATTCCAAATCCCAGAATATAGAGTATGCAACACTTAGAGCCCTTTGCAACACACCCCCACTAAATAAACTATCCCAATAAGGGAATATAGCCTTATTCAGTTGCTTGCAGAGTATTTATTGAGAGACTTGTAATTTACTCACCAGCCATGGTTTCTTGCTAGTCTGTGACTCGTTTTCTGTGTTCCCCTGGGCAGGTATGGTGCTGTATGATAAGGCTTCAAGCTGTGTTTGAAACACCATTTATAGAGAAAACCTTGGGCCTCTCCTTCTGTGCAAACCAATTACAATTCAAATGAGGTGGGTGAGGCACTCAGACAATGCGTTTAAATTTTCAGATGACAGTATGCTATCTGATAGGCTCTAAAGTCACTATAGTTATGCAAGACAGGAGGAAAAGCCAGGGTAGTGGAATCTACAAGTTACTTGTTCAGAGGGATCTGACTTAGTGAGAAAGGAGTTCCAGGTTTCAGGTATAGTGATGTATCACTTCTAGGGATGAGGAGGAGTAATTTTTGAGTCAGTAAGAATTAATATCTTTTGCCCTATATGTCCCATAGGCAATTATATAATTTATAGGTTTTTTTTCCTGCTGTATGCTCAAAGCAGAGCTTCCAGCTCCTCAGAACTAGGGACTTGACTTCTCTCATGGATGAATCACTGGAGCCTGTTGAATTATGTTTTTCCCTCATGTTCAAAGTAGACTGGTTTGCTAGTGGTCACCAATCCCCTTTACTGCCACATATCCCTGGAGAGTAAAGTTCTCATATGGTAATAAACACCTACCCGAAAGAGAATCACATTTTTAAAAGGGTGGTCTCCTTTTTTCAGGCACAAATTACACAAATATTTTCCACTTGAATTGTGGGTTCACAACTTAGTATTTACCCCTCGCCCGAATTTACCTCTGGGCACAAATCAGATAGCTAGAGGGTCAAATATTCTGACTTGCGCCAGTAGTTCATTTCATAACACAAAAATACAGGCAGAAATTTTATGGGCACAAATCATCACATGCTGGAGTCTGTTTGTTTAACACACAAACACACACAGAGAGATTTGCTGTTATGGGGTAATTCATGAATGTTGGGATATGCCCTCTGGGCTGTGGTATGGTCTCATGGGACCATTGGTCTGTTGTTGCTGAATTTTTTTTAACTTTTTTTTTTTTTTAGGGGAAAGGGTATCAAATCACTTATGTTGAGAGACTGCTGCAAATGAAGTTCTGTATGGACATTGCAAGCAGAATTAAAACAAGGCAGGTGAAAGTTTCAGCTTCACAGTGGCCTCTCCCTATTTTGTTAGTGCTTGAAGTTGAGCTGCATAACATAATTTTGTTTTTAATTTTCTATCTTTAAAACCAGCAAGGCATGAAAGAAGAGTTCAGTATGTGTACATTCTGAATAAATTGACTTAACATTGTTCCTTATAGGAAGATTGTTTCCACACCAAATGTTGATTCAGCAATGTGTCTTAGCTGTGACTTATAAACTTACATTATGTCGTAATGCCAGGTCAAATATTTTTAAATTCCTAAGTGCTGTGACACACGCACACATACACCTGATGGATTTCCTACACAGCTCTATGTCAAGCTCTATGTCTTTGGAAACAGAGCCTTGATTTGTAACAAGTAATTTAATGTTTTGCATAGGAAGACAGGAACGGCAATACTGGGTCAGACCAGTAAGCCATCTAGTCAAGAATTCTGTCTCTGACAGTACCAGCTGTTTCGGAGGAAACTGCATGAACCCTTATAGTCACATTTTGAAATAAGCAGTCCATAGGGGAAGGTTCTTCCTATCCCTGTCATTAAGGAGTTTACCACCTGAAGCAGGAAGTTAATAACCCTTTTCTTTTATGTAAATGCCTCCTCCTTTTTTAATCCTCTAAATTAATCAGCTTATGCTATTTTGTGACAATGAGTTTCACAAGCTGTGTTGTGTAAAAAATAATTGTCTTTTATTTCTGAACTTGTCTTTAATTGAACATCCCTTTGTTCTTGTGTTATGAGTAGGTTAATACGTGCCCAAAACTTTCCTCTACCAATCAGTATTTTATTTCTTTAATATCACCTTTTAATTGTTTCCTCCCTAAAGTAAATAATTCTAATGTTTTCTGTCTCTTTTCATACCGAAGTCTGTCCTTGGTCATATTTGTCACCCCCATTTCAGAGACTCTTTATTTCTGCTGTATCTTTTTTGAGATTTGAGGGTGGGGAATGGAACAAAAAATGAAGGTACCAAACCAGAGATAAAACTGATGACATTATACTGATTTCAGTATTTTTTCCTCTTCTATTTCTTATGAATACTAGCATTTTGATCAAAGCTGCACACTAAGCAGAAAGTGCATGTGCCTCTCCTTCCCTTTTATCAATGTTCTTACATGGTAGATTTTGGTTTGTCTTTTTTTGCTCCTCATGATCAGCAAGATGTGTTTGTATTGCTTGTTCTCGGAACAATAATGTACAAGTAATTTGAACATAAGTATTTAGGAGGAAGCTGGGGCAGCAGTTGGAGCAACATGGTGACAGAGAAAACTTTGAATTAATCGCTTAGTAATGAAAACAACTTCAGTTGGTGGTGGAATTCCATTCCATTACAACAAAGTATATCGATAACTTGTTTGTTTTAAAGTCAACATTCTAATAACCTGTGCATGAAGAAGTCCAAAAATCTACTTATGTTTGAACTGTGGACTTCATAGAGCATTGTGTTTAAAGGCAGGGCTGGCTGAACTCATCAGTGTGTGTTTCTTTTCTTTTTTTCTTGTCCCCCGCTTCCCTCTTCTTCCCCCCCCAGGCATTTTCAAGGCATCTTCTGGCCATTAAAGAAGACTTATATTGGCCTTCTGAAACTCTCCAAGGAACAAAGAAACAAACCCCCAACTTGCGTGGATTAATCACAAATATTTTCATTCATGACTCTCAAAAGGCCTTTCAACTATGAAATGGTGACAACCACCTCTATAATAAATTATGCATGAGTATGAATACACTGTTTCAATTTCCTGTGTTGAAATCAGCTAATTGTCTAGCACAGCAATTCTCAAACTGTGGGTTGGGCCCCCAAAGTGGGTTGCGACTCTGTTTTAATGGGGTCGCCAGTGCTGGTGTTAACTTGCTGGGGCTCAGGGCCAAAGCCCAAGCCCCACTACCCTGGACCAAAACCCCAGGGCTTCAGCCCTGGGTGGCAGGGCTCAAGCTAAGGCTCCCCTCCCTACGCCCGGAGCGAGCACAGGTTTTGCCCTCCCCCCCCCACTCTTGGGGTCACAGCGTAATTTTTGTTGTCAGAAGGGGGTCACGGTGCAATGAAGTTTGAGAACCCCTGGTCTAGCGTAAGGGTGGCATTTTTAGGGTTGTGGTCACTGTTTTCAGTGTGAAAATTGTCCTAAGAATTTTAAGCAGCTCTTTTGGCTGGAATTGAAGCATGTTTGTCCCTCTGTCCATCTAGCCTTTGGCACATAGCAGTAATTTTCTTCTTTCAATATGTGACCATCCAAACTCGAACGCTAAAATTGGGAGTTATTTAATAAGCATTTATTAGATGTCCAAAAAAGCCATGATTCCATGATGAAGAAAGAGAACAACTTGGGCTAAAAGCTCAGCTTGGTTCAGTGGCAACGTGAAAGCAACAATTAGAAATATAAAGCAACATATAACAATAGAGAAAAAGGGGAAAGAGGGAGTAGTCAATATAAATGAGAAGCTATGAAATATAGAAAATTGGAAAGCTAAAGACATCAGGGAAAAGTCCATGGCTGGCAGGGATAAGGACTTTATAAATGTATATTAGGTACAAAAAGAAATCCTAGCAATGGCATAGTTCCTTTAGCAGATGGAGATGGTAAAATTGTTCATTATGATGCAGAAAAGGCAGAAGTGATCAATAAACATTTCTATCCCATAGAATAGGAAAGAAGCAGAGTGATGTGCTTTTATCCCTTAAGGATGACAAAGTGCTTTCCCATCCATTTAGTAACCAGTGAGGATGTTAAAGAACATCTATTAGGGGTAAACATTTTCAAATTAGCAATTCTGAATAACTTGCACCCAGCAAAAGCTGGGTAAGGTGATCTCTAGCCCACTGATGTTCATTTTTTAAAAACTTGGAATATCAGGGAAATTCTAGGATACTGGAGGAATCCTAATGTTGTGCCAATATTAAAAAAGGGCAAGCAGAATGACCAAGGTAACTATAGGTTGATACGCCTGACATCAGTCCTGGGCAAAAGAATTAAAAAGTTGCTATGGGATTCAATTAATACAGAATTAAAGGACAGTAATATAACTAATGCCAGTCTGTATGGTTTTTATGGAAAATAGGTCTGGTAAAAAAAAAACTGATTTCATTCTTTAAAAAGATTACAAGTTTGGATGATAAAGGTAACTGTTCAGATGTAATGGACTTCTCTAAAATGTTTGGCTTAGTACCTCATGACATTCTGATTTAAAAAATTAGCATTATACAGTATCGCTAAAAGCACACATTAAATGGATTAAGAATTGTCTGACAGACCTCAAAAGGTAGTTGTCAAGGGGAATCGTCATCCAAACAGGTATTTCTAGCAGGGGTCTGCATGGATCAGTACTAGGCCTGAGGATGAAAATGTTGATTAGTAGTGATCTGGAAGTAAATATAAAATCACTGCTGATAACATTTGCGGATGACAGAAATATTGGTAAAGTGGTAAATGATACGCACAGGGAAATTGTACAAAGAGATCTGAATTGTTTGGTAAGTTGGGCCCATTCAAACAAAATGCATTTGAATACAGCCAAATGTAGTGTTCTTCATCTAGGAGCAAGGAATGTAGGCCATACCTACAGAATGGGGATCAGTATCCTGGAAAGCAGTGACTCTGAAAAGGATCTAGAGGTCATAGTCATAGTGGCCAGGCAACTCAACATGAGCTTCCAGTGATGTGGCAAAAAGGAATATCACAATCTTTGGATGTATAAACAGGGGGCAGTGAATAGGAGTAGAAAGGTAGTTACCTCTGTACATAGTGTTGGTGAGACTGATACTAAAATACTTCATCTAGTATTGGTGTCTATATTTTAAAAAGGATGTTGAAATATTGGAGCAGATGCAGAAAAGAACCACAAAAATTATTCGAGAGCAGGAGAAAATGCCTTACAATGACAGATTTAAGAAGCACAACCTGTTTACACTATCAAACAGAGAGGTGACTTGTTTACAGTGTATAATACCTTCACAGGGAGAAAATACCAGATACTAATGGTCTCTTTAGTCTAGCTTAGAAATGGATAACTAGAACCAATGTCTTGAAGCTGAAGCCAGACACATTCTAATTGGAAATAAGAAACACATTTTAACTGGGAGGGTGATTAACCATTGGAACTAACTCCCAAGGGAAGTGGTCAGGGCCAGGTTTACACCTTATGCACCCTTAGGCACAGCATCTTCAGCATCCCCCCTGCCTATAGCTGACTGTGTTGCACACAGTTTTAGAGAGATGAGGCACCCCTAGAACGCTGGGACCCCTAGGCACATGCTTACTGTGCCTGATTGGAAATCTGGACCTGGAAGTGGTGGATTCTCCATCTCTAGATGTCTTCAAATCACCACTGGATGACTTTCTGGAAGATGCTTCAGACAAATACAAGTTATTGGCCTAAATACAGCGGAGACTAGGTAAAATTTAAGGTCCTGTGATACACAGGAATTAAGATTAGATGAACTAATGTCCTTTCTGTCTGTAAACACTATGACAGTACACACTAGGGCTATGTCTACATTAGGGTTTTTCAACTTTAGTAATTCTCCAGTTCATCAGCTCCACCGCCAGTAGACTAGTGGATGCTGTATTGTAAGACATGGGAACAAATATTTAATATTGGGCTCCTCAATCTCAGAGAAAGGTCTAACACAATACAATGGCTGAAAATTGAATTTAGGAAAATTCAGACTGGAAATAGGACATAAATTTTTAACAGTAAGGGTAATTAACTGTTGGAACAAGTTGCCAAAGATCATGGTGGATTCTCCATCACCAGCAATTTTCAAACCAAGATGGGATTTTTTTCTAAAATATATACTCTGTAAATTATTTTGGGGGTATTTTATGGCCTGTGTAATACATGCGGTCAGACAAGATGATCGCAATGATCTCTTCTGGCCTTGGAATCTATAAAGACAGCATAGTCTTCAGTCTGACTAAGTTTTAGCCTGATTCTAGTTACACTATAGCTTCCACTGATGGCACTATACCTGTGGACAGTTACTGGTGAAATAAATCCTAGGGTGGACGTGCACAAGTCCATGGGGCCGGACGAGTTGCATCCGAGAGTGCTGAAGGAATTGGCGGCTGTGATTGCAGAGCCCTTGGCCATTATCTTTGAAAACTCGTGGCGAACGGGGGAAGTCCCAGATGACTGGAAAAAGGCTAATGTAGTGCCAATCTTTAAAAAAGGGAAGAAGGAGGATCCTGGGAACTACAGGCCAGTCAGCCTCACCTCAGTCCCTGGAAAAATCATGGAGCAGGTCCTCAAAGAATCAATCCTGAAGCACTTACATGAGAGGAAAGTGATCAGGAACAGTCAGCATGGATTCACCAAGGGAAGGTCATGCCTGACTAATCTAATCGCCTTTTATGATGAGATTACTGGTTCTGTGGATGAAGGGAAAGCAGTGGATGTATTGTTTCTTGACTTTAGCAAAGCTTTTGACACGGTCTCCCACAGTATTCTTGTCAGCAAGTTAAGGAAGTATGGGCTGGATGAATGCACTATAAGGTGGGTAGAAAGCTGGCTAGATTGTCGGGCTCAACGGGTAGTGATCAATGGCTCCATGTCTAGTTGGCAGCCGGTGTCAAGTGGAGTGCCCCAGGGGTCGGTCCTGGGGCCGGTTTTGTTCAATATCTTCATAAATGATCTGGAGGATGGTGTGGATTGCACTCTCAGCAAATTTGCGGATGATACTAAACTGGGAGGAGTGGTAGATACGCTGGAGGGGAGGGATAGGATACAGAAGGACCTAGACAAATTGGAGGATTGGGCCAAAAGAAATCTGATGAGGTTCAATAAGGATAAGTGCAGGGTCCTGCACTTAGGATGGAAGAATCCAATGCACCGCTATAGACTAGGGACCGAATGGCTAGGCAGCAGTTCTGCGGAAAAGGACCTAGGGGTGAAAGTGGACGAGAAGCTGGATATGAGTCAGCAGTGTGCCCTTGTTGCCAAGAAGGCCAATGGCATTTTGGGATGTATAAGTAGGGGCTGTGACGATGTGACGCAGCAGGGAGGGGGGGAGTGTTGACCTGGGAATGTGCCCTGGGGACGGGAGACCTGAGAGCCTGTTACCTGAGCCAGGACGGGGAGGGGGAGGTAACACCTCTGCCCAGGAATGTGGACGGAGGCTGCAGCAGGGAACCTGCTGGGTGGGTTTAGTTTCAGTTTGGGGCTGGGTGGAGGAACACAGGGAACCCCGGGGCTGGGGTCTAAGCTCCCTGCTCCCCCAGAAGGACTTGACTGAGGGGTCCTGGGTGTACCCACAAGCTCTGTTTTGGACTGTGTTCCTGTTGTCCAATAAACCTTCTGTTTTACTGGCTGGCTGAGAGTCTCAGTGAATCCCAGGAAGAGGGGTGCAGGGCCTGGACTCCCCCACACTCCGTGACAGGGGCATAGCGAGCAGATCGAGGGACGTGATCGTTCCCCTCTATTCGACACTGGTGAGGCCTCATCTGGAGTACTGTGTCCAGTTTTGGGCCCCACACTACAAGAAGGATGTGGATAAATTGGAGAGTCCAGCGAAGGGCAACAAAAATGATTAGGGGTCTAGAGCACATGACTTATGAGGAGAGGCTGAGGGAGCTGGGATTGTTTAGTCTGCAGAAGAGAAGAATGAGGGGGGATTTGATAGCTGCTTTCAACTACCTGAAAGGGGGTTCCAAAGAGGATGGCTCTAGACTGTTCTCAATGGTAGCAGATGACAGAACGAGGAGTAATGGTCTCAAGTTGCAATGGGGGGAGGTTTAGATTGGATATTAGGAAAAACTTTTTCACTAAGAGGGTGGTGAAACACTGGAATGCGTTACCTAGGGAGGTGGTAGAATCTCCTTCCTTAGAGGTTTTTAAGGTCAGGCTTGACAAAGCCCTGGCTGGGATGATTTAACTGGGAATTGGTCCTGCTTCGAGCAGGGGGTTGGACTAGATGACCTTCTGGGGTCCCTTCCAACCCTGATATTCTATGATAATCCTTGGCTGCCTCTGACTGAAAATGAACCCCTGGAACCTCAGTAACACCTTGCTCCTAGAAAGTTTTAATTTCAGTCACAGGACACAGAATTAACTTGAATTATCCAGACCTGTTCTGTGGAATCCATAATAGAGAGTTGCATAAATCACCTCTGTGTTATCTATCTATTCTTGTTACATTTCCTTAGTTCAATGTCAAAAATTAAGTTATTTCTGACCACTAACCCTACAGCTCAGCTTACTTTTTTAAAAACCATCCTGTGCTCTTTGTGTTTTTTAATGTTGTCACCAACAAGAAAAACCCTGGAATTGGAACTTACTTGGCAGTTGTGACTAAGACAGAATCAGTTTTACTCTGCCAAAGACAGATTGGCTCAGGAGTGATTGCAGTAAACAAGGTGGTTATGATTTGGACAGATACACGGGGACCACAGGACACAAAAGAAGTAAAGATACACATATTCAAAGGCATTATTTCTAAAGAGTTACATTTCAGCCTATAACTGCACTTTAAAGAAATCTATGTATCTCTGGCACTGCAATTTTACAGTCACGTCAATGCCTCACAATTAGTCTGCAGTTCATCATAGATGAGGAAATGAGGGAAGTGTAGTCCCTCCAGAATTACAAGAAGGCAAGTAAGTATGGCGTTAGCACATCATCATCATGACTAACCTATAGAATTACAAACAGTGGGAAATTACTGTTTTGCTCAAGATTTTTACTTTAAAAGGTTCAGTCAAACAAACTGTGATAGGCAAACTTAGGGCATATCCCACAGGATCAATTTGTGTGATTACAAGGGGAGAGTTGGGGGGTGCTATATTCTTTCCCATTGTCATCTTTTTCCTGTGGTTCTGAATTATAATTTCTAGTTGCAAAATTTCTCAAGACAAGGGGAGGGATTATGCTTTAGTGGTTATAGGGTAAGACAAAGAGCGAGGGAGATCTGCCTTTTAGAGAAGAGTGTTAGTCACTTATACTATACTAAAAATACTATCTATTTTTGACTCTGCATCTATGAATATGTTAGACTCTGACTCAGCCAGCATGGATTCACCAAGGGCAACTTATGCCTGACTAACCTAATTGCCTTCTATGTTGAGATAACTGGCTCTGTGGATGAGGGGAAAGCGGTGGACATGTTATGCCTTGACTTTAGCAAAGCTTTTGATACGGTCTCCCATAGTATTCTTGCCAGCCAGTTAAAGAAGTATGGGCTGGATGAATGGACTATAAGGTGGATAGAAAGCTGGCTAGATTGTCGGGCTCAACGGGTAGTGATCAATGGCTCCATGTCTAGCTGGCAGCCGGTATCAAGCGGAGTGCCCCAAGGGTCGGTCCTGGGGCCGGTTTTGTTCAATATCTTCATAAATGATCTGGAGGATGGCATGGATTGCCTCAGCAAGTTTGCAGATGACACTAAACTGGGAGGAGTGGTAGATACACCAGGGGATAGGGACAGAGGCAGTGGTGAGCTGGAGCCGGTTTGCACCAGTTCGCGCGAACCGGTTGTTACATTTTGAAGCAGTTTTAGAACTGGTTGTTAACCCGCTTCCCTGCAGGGGGCGCTGAGGCTTTGCTGGGCTCTTGCTGGGAAGTGATGTAATTCCTCCTCCGGCCACTGGGGGCGCTGCACTGCTGGAGCCATGTGGGCTACCGCCTGGCCCTGGCACGAGTCCTGGTGCTGCTGCTGCTCCCCCAACCCCTGGCCCTGGGGCTCCCGCTGCTGCCTGGTAGGTCCCCAGCTGCTCTGCTGGGCCTGGGCTGCATCCTGCTGCTCGGGCTGCTCTGAGCCGCTCTCCCCGTGAGCACCCACCACCCTGCCTGCAGCCAGCCCCTGCCTCAAGCCACCCCCGCACCCCCTGCCTGCAGCCAGCCCCTGCCTCCAGCCACCCCCGCACCCCCTGCCCTGCCCGCAGCCATCCCCTGCCTCCAGCCACCCCCGTACCCCCCTGCCCTGCCTCCAGCCACCCCCTGCACTCCCTGCCTGCAGCCAGCCCCTGCCTGCAGCCAGCCCCTGTCTCCAGCCACCCCTGCACCCCCTGCCTGCAGCCAGCCCCTGCCTCCAGCCATCCCCACACCCCCTGCCCTGCCTCCAGCCACCCCCTGCACTCCCTGCCTGCAGCCAGCCCCTGCCTGCAGCCAGCCCCTGCACCTCCTGCCTGCAGGCAGCCCCTATCTCCAGCCACCCCCGCACCCCCTGCCTGCAGCCAGCCCCTGCCTCCAGCCACCCCCGCACCCCCTGCCCTGCCTCCAGCCACCCCCCTCACCTCCTGCCCTGCCTGCAGCCAGCCCTGCACCCCCTGCCTCCAGCTAGCCCTGCCCCACGCCCCTGTCTGCAGCTGGCCCCACGTCCACTGGTGCCCTGCAGTTCCCAGGGCAGTAACCCTGCACACCTGCTTCAATGAGGGGGGCAGGGAGCAGCTGGGACCCACACATGTGCACACCCTAGGGTGACCAGACAGCAAGTGTGAAAAATCAGGACAGGGGGTGGGAGGTAATAGGAGCCTATATAAGAAAAAGACCTCAAAATCGGGACTGTCCCTATAAAATCGGGACATCTGGTCACCCCCAGGGAGTGGCGGGGACCCACACGTGTGAAACGGCGCTCATTTCTAGTTCAGGCCCATATTTTTTAAAAAGAGCTTTAGGCAGGGTTAACATACATCCGTATTTTCCCGGACAGGTCAGGCTTTTTGGTTCTTAAATCATTTAAAAATTCCTCCTGGGAAAATACAGACGTATGGAAAGCCTGTTGGTACAAAAAATACATACTGGGGCACATCCCTTAAATCAGAACTTTTTATAGGGAACCGGTTGTTAAGATTTTGTTAGGGGAAAAAACAATTAGCCCTTGCTTTTACCCCTTTAGGTGCTTGATTTGACTTTAGGATTTCACAATGTTTTTGATTCAGAGTTCAGTTTACACAGGCATCTTTTATAGGTGTACAGAAATACAGCTTGAGCTGGGTGCCGCCGGAGAGGGACCCTGCCCCTCAGAAATTGCAAGCAATTATACCCTTTACAGTTGGTAACACCGCCCCTGCCCATGTTTAAAGTTTAATTTTCTAATTTGAGTAGGGGTTTTTGCTTTTTTCCATTGGACAGTTTTGTTGCTGAGTGGACAGTCCGTTGCCGGGCGCTGGATTTGCTCTGGGAGACAGTCAGTTCTACTTCTTGTATTTTTTTTTTAATCTTCAGTGATAACTGGCAGTTTGAACTGGTTTTGTAGCTGCTTTTTTAGCATTTCTTTTAGGTTAGCTTGACCTTGGCCTAAGGCTTTAACTACTTTAATTACTTATGCTAAGTTATAAGAACAAACTAATTGAACATTCATATAAAATAGCATATAAGCACTTTTTTATAACAGTTCCCCCTTTGATTTTGTAGGCATTCCTGCCTATTTATTCTACAATTTACTTTGCATGAGCACTTTGCAATAGCCTTGAAAAGAACTAATTAACATATTTTGCAAAAGCTTTCTAATACACAACACTGCACAACATAATATTATTAGTACAATTAATACAGGAAGGAAAATTTTAAGTAATAAACTAAACAAACCACTAAGCCATGATGATAAACCCCACCCCGAAAACAGAGTTTGCAACCAATTGCTTTTAGGGGCGGCGTAGGCAGCTTGTGCTTCTACTTCTGCGTGGGCCTCTGCCCGTACCACTTCCTAATAGACTTTATAGCTACTATTATTTACATACACACAACAATGGGACCCAATGAGAGCGCAGACCCCTCCCTGGGATGCTAAAAGGTAGTCTAAGGCCAACCTGTTTTGGAGGGAATACGTTCTGAGGAGTTGTACTTCCTTATTTAATGTTTTTACCAGTGATTCCAAACCACTAATTGAGTCTTTTAACTTCAAGGCAACCTTTTTAAGTACCATTTGAAGTCTCACGGTGTAATGGCCTATGCATGTTATGGCTGGCCCTGTTAGTAGTGGTACTATTCCCAGAATGGAACACCCTAGGCAAACCATACCAGTGTCGGCATCCTTTTCTATACCATACAAAAAACAACACCACCAATGTAAGTTCAATAAACAGGAACACAAGAAGTCCTGGTGGGCTGTAAAGGTTTCAATAACTGGAAAGCTTAGTCCATGGGTTGGAAGTGGCATTCATTTGTGAAGTGGCTCGTTCGATGGCTTGTTAGGATCAGGTGGGGGTCCCAGCGCCAACTTAACGTAGCTATGATGGATTTAGGAACCTTTACCTGCAAAGGAGTGGTGGCAGATGGTGGGAGTAATGTTCGTGGCTGTAAGGCATCTTTGGTATTTATCATTCAGAAGACAATTAGGGAGGACAGTGCATTTTGATGGTACTTGCCCACAAGCACAGATTTTAGCCCCTGGAATAAACCCACCTTACTACTTTACTCCACATTTCCAAGAATACATTTTGCAACTTCCTCCCTGCCAATGTACAATGCTCTGTCTTTGCCACCAAGGCCAATTTTTAATGTTTTTTGCAGTTAGGAATTTTTGGATTTTGGTGGTTTCAGCAGAGCAGGTGTTCTTTTTTCTCTTTTGGAACAGTTATGGTTTTGCATTATACAGGGGAGAGGTTACTAGCACGTTACCCTGTAGTGCTTTGTTTTTTTTAGCAAATACTGAATGCAGGTTAGCTTTGTCAGTGGACAAGGGAGAGGTTACTAGCACTTTACCTTGTCCTTTTCCCTGCTGTTCAAAAGGAGGAAAGACAAAACCCAGAAGGAGGGACAGGCTGATCAGTAGTTAAAGTGAAGTTATTTTAAGGTGGAGGGGTTTTTTTTCAGTAAGAAGCATGGGTCCAGGCAGTCAGTCCTTGGCACTTTACAGTGGTGTTGGTAAGGACTTAATAAGGGCCTTTTCAGCATGGGGCCAGAGTAGTCTTTTGTTGATGGACCTTTATGTAGACCCAGTCACCTGGTTTTAACAAATGGCAGGTTTGCTCAGGATCCTTGGAGCAGGGCTTTTTTCACCTGTAAATACAGAGACCTAACACATTTTATTAATGTCTGGCAGTGTTTTGCAGATTTTACAGCTGCTTGGGCACATTTAAGCCCCCCTCTTTCTTGGCTGTCAGCCAAATTCTAGCTACAAGTAGTGTCCTTGGGCAGGCCAGCGTCTTATCTTTGGACCGAGCCTGCCAGCTACAGGGTTGAATTAGCTCGTTCTTTGTTTTTTTTTTCTTTTTCCCTTCTTGGCTTTTATTAACCTGCAAAGGAAACTTTTACTTTCCACTCACACACCTTTGTTTAAAAATGAACACATATACATTGCCCATTATACAGCACTTTAGTCTTATTGTTTAATGTATGCCACATACACCCTTTTAGGAAAATGACTTTATTATGGAGCTTTGGAGCAACAAGCCAGGACAAGCACACCCACTTTTGAGGAGTTTACTTGGTACAACCTCTGGTGTTCAATAGCTTTTCTTCCTCCCCAGCCCTTTGGCTAGAAATTTGAGGTAGCCAGAAGGATTTCATGTATAATATGGGGAGTGGGTTAACCTTTCATGTCCTTGCTTCCAAAGACTGTTGGTGTGCGAATTTTAACAACAATTTTTTAATTAAAAGATTTGGCCAATGAAATTTCTTTTTCTTACTTAAGCAAATGTATTAAACTTTAGTATATCACATTTTTCTGATATTATTCAAACACTTTGTATTTCAAGTTGAATAAAACAAGTATTTGCATTTTGATTTAACCCTTCTATTTAGTTTTAAACTAAACTGTCCTATGAAAAATTAAACACAGCAATTCTGGCCACAAGACAAACACAAGACAGAACATAGAACACAGAACATAATTTCTATTGTGCCAGTAAATTCATGATATGTTGAATTGCTTTTCAGCTGGCAACAGTTTTCTCTGGTTTTTTGAAAGACAAAAAGAACATAGATCTACCCCTTTTGGGCAGTCAGTCATTGCTTAAAATATTTTCTTTTTATACAAATACTTTTGTTAATTGCAGGCAAAACAGAGGAATTACACATTTTTTTTGTATTTGTTTCATAGGCAGCCCAGGTTTTAGTGGCTTCTACGTTATCAGTTAGGTAATTTACATTAAAACAAATGCCTTCCGGCTTGCTTCTAGATCCACAGCTTAAAGATTCTTACTTTAAAAAGGGCACAATAAACTTTACCAGACTTTTGATTGCGTTTTATTTTTAACTTCTGCTGTCAAACACACAGCGACCTGAAAAAGAAGACACCACCTATTGTAGCCCCTTGGAGCCTGATAAGATATCAATAAAGTAGCACTGTATAATTGCATTCCTTTGGAAAAGGGCCCATTTTCCTTAAAAATGGCTGCAAAGAAACCAAGAGTTCTTTTTTTTCTACTATTTCACAAAGTTCAACTGCTTAATTATTTCCAGCAACTACAGAGTTAACTTTTTACTTTCCTTTTTTAAATCACTTGCTTATTTTCCAAAATGACACCCAATTAACTTAGATTTTACCATTCCAAGTATTATTTCGGGATTTACGTTTCCCATTCCTGTAATTATTTACTTCTCTTTTTCCACTATGCCCTCCAAGTTTCCAACCTGTTTTCCAATTTTTTTATCTGTTGCCTGCCGGCTTGGGCCCGATTCTGTTTTTCTTTCTGAACTGTTCCTTCCATGAGCACCAGCTTTATCCCACTACTAATTTAACAAGGAGGGTGGGCTTCTTAACTAGCCCCCCAGCCCCCTGGTCTCTTCTCTTAAATATTCTCACTCACAAGGGCTACCCGAGTCCTCCCCTGTGAGGCTTGTCACCTGGACAGAACGCACGGCCAGTTGGCAAGCAAGAAGGTGACGGGCATAAGTCAGAAAGCCGAGGGTAAGCTGGAGGAGGGGCAGAAGCAGGCATAGCACAGAGCGGGGCTGGAGACCCCTGAGATGACTAAGAAAAGGAGGAGGAAAGAGGACGTCCTTTCGCACGCGACTAAGCCCAGTTGTCCCATACATACCAATAATCCATTTGTTTGGGAAACCTATTTTTCAATTGTTGGCGTAAAAAGGTTAATTTTTGTAAATTAAAAGTCCCTATGCCTGGCCATCGCTCCGCAGGATTACCACCGTTGGTTAAAAACGGCCAGTCCTCCTGACACAGCTCTACCAGCTTCTTTTTCCCTAGCCCCTTGGTACCATCAATCCTCCTCCAATTTCCCAGCACTTTGGACAAGGGTGTCCCCTTTTCCACGCCCGAAGAATTACCCATTTTATATTCTCCTTGGGCTGCGCTTTATGCTGATCAGGCCACACACCCGTTTCAAGTGCACTTTAACCAGAAACCTAAATTTGGAATTTAGAATGTGGGAATTTAAGACTCAGCCTTCGGTGCCCCTCGCTGCCAAAGATCCCAGATGAACTCACCCGTTGGCGCCAGGTGGATGTTTGGAGGCGAGAGGCCCCGACGATGGTCGCCTAGAGTCCTGCCGTGGTCGCCAAACTATTAGAGGAAAAAACAATTAACCCTTGCTTTCACCCCTTTAGGTGCTTGATTTGACTTCAGGATTTCACAGAGTTTTAGATTCAGAGTTCAATTTACACAGGCATCTTTTATTGGTGTACAGAAATACAGCCTGAGCTGGGTGCCGCTGGAGAGGGACCCCGCCCCTCAGAAATTGCAAGCAATTATACCCTTTACAGTTGGTAACACCGCCCTTGCCCATGTTTAAAGTTCAATTTTCTAATTTGAGTAGGGGTTTTTGCTTTTTTCCACTGGACAGTTTTGTTGCTGAATGGATAGTCCATTGCCGGGTGCTGGATTTGCTCTGGGAGACAGTTCTACTTCTTGCATTTTTTTTTATCTTCAGTGATAACGGGCAGTTTGAACTGGTTTTGTAGCTGCTTTTTTAGCATTTCTTTTAGATTAGCTTGACCTTGGCCTAAGGCTTTAACTACTTTAATTACTTATGCTAAGTTAGTAACTTATGCTAAGTTATAAGAACAAACTAATTGAACATTCATATAAAATAGCATATAAGCACTTTTTTATAACAGATTTTGGCAGCTCATCACTGGACAGAGGGACCTAGACAAATTAGAGGATTGGGACAAAAGATATCTGATGAGGTTCAACAAGGACAAGTGCAGCGTCCTGCACTTCGGACGGAAGAATCCCATGCACTGCTGCAGACTAGGGACCGAGTGGCTAGGCAGCAGTTCTGCAGAAAAGGACCTAGGGGTTACAGTGGACGAGAAGCTGGATGAGTCAACAGTGTGCCCTTGTTGCCAAGAAGGCTAACGGCATTTTGGGCTTTATAAGTAGGAGCATTGCCAGCAGATCGAGGGATGTGATCATTCCCCTCTATTCGGCATTGGTGAGGCCTCATCTGGAGTACTGTGTCCAGTTTTGGGCCCCACACTACAAGAATGCTCTGGCTGGGACAATTTAGCTGGGGATTGGTCCTGCTTTGAGCAGGGGGTTGGACTAGATGACCTCCTGAGATCCCTTCCAACCCTAATATTCTATGATTCTATGATATTTGTTGCCTGATGTTTGCCATTAGAAATATGGTATACCATTCAGTTTCCACTTAGTATCAGGGCTGGCTCCAGCTTTTCTGCTGCCCCAAGTGGCAAAGAAAAAAAAAAAGAAAAAAAGAAGAAGCAGAGCCTGCCGCCGAATTGCCACCGAAGATGTGGACGTGCCGCCCCAATCATTGACAGAGTGCTGCCCCTTTCTATTGGCTGCCCCAGGCACCTGGTGCCTGGAGCTGGCCCTGCTTAGTATAGCCTCATTTAAAGGTTTATGGATCCGCTGAAAAGCAGATTAAATCTACCTTTAAACTTTTATAACAGAGAATCACCATTTTTCAGAGACAAGTGATTTTCCAGCTGCTGGGAAGAGAATGCCTTTATTCATTCAAAATAAAATCTTTGGGGAATAACTTGCTTAGTTTAATCCTGGAGGCACAACACTGTCACTGCACATGTCTTTAGGTCCCTAAAAAGATTGCTTACTGGGAGGTTAAGGGCTTATTTAACATCATAACGGGATTAACCAGACTACTGCTCTCTCAGGGACACTTATCCTTTGGTAACAATTCTCAATTACTGAATGACTGTTAAACATGAAGGATGTGAAGACAATAATATTGTTTAAAAAAATGACATTAGAATCTACTGCAAATCAAAACTGATATTCCACTCCCCAGTACAATACTATGGGCCTTTAATCTTAAACAAACAAAGAAATTAATACAGAAGCTCCACAAACTGAGAAACAATTTACTAAAGCTGAAACACTGAAATTAATTAAGCAAAGATGTGGTTATATGCTATCTTACACTTTAGTCCAATTCCTAATATTTTTTTACTTCCTTTCTGATACATTTATATTACTATAAAGTCTTCTCTCTTACCACTAGAAGAGGAAACATTCATAATGCCTTACTTAGATTATTTTCTAAAGAGCAAATACTATCATTTCAAATATTTATATTCTTACGTGGCTTGGTACCTCAGTGTGAGTAACTAAATCAATTTTGAAATATTTACAAAACTACCATTAAAATATTTTACAAAATAAAGGGTCGGTGGAACTCAAAACCAGAATATTAGAACAAAACTACAGTAATTCTGAAAAATTGTTTTTCACTATGTTTACATAATGCAGCCATGCCCTAAATAGTGTGTGCATGTGTGTGTCTGCACCTTTCAGATTATTGGGTGCAGCATACACTGTGCATTCCATTTTTAGATGTGATAACTGGCCAATGACTTCCAAATATGATTATACTACAACTAGCCCAAAACATTTATTTCAAATATTAAATTTCCACTTAAAATAATTGAATAAACTAATCAAAGAACAAGACTTGAATGTCATCTTCTGGAACATTCACTTTCACAAAATAAACTTAGAAAAGTAGACCAGATAATTTAAATAACTACATTGCAAGGAAGAAAAAAGCAGGTAGCATAGCCTTTCTGATCCACTGATATAATACTGCGTTAAATAGTCCATTTAGCATGCTTTCATCTGTGAAAGCATGTCTTCTATGACGATAATGCTGATGTTATACCCAACTCTGAGAATCTTTATTTAATAAATAAATAGCAGATGGCAATCCTTGATTTTGCTACATAAAAAAATAATATTGGAATGAAAGGGTAGTTGTGCAGGGCTAAAACAAACTGTTGCATCCGATGAAGTGAGCCGTAGCTCACGAAAGCTTATGCTCAGATAAATTGGTTAGTCTCTAAGGTGCCACAAGTCCTCCTGTTCTTGTTGGAACTATGTGTCCTATAAATTAAAATATGAAACCCTCACTGTCGGTGTTACTGAATTGGCTCCATCCAACTAATCCGCCTTTTTTTTCTATTGAAGCAACTTTTCTTAAAAAATACATGCACCAGCACTCTCACAAGACAGTGAATTTGTAAAGGTTGAAGTTATCAGAACCCTTTGATTTTATTACAAATTATATTTCATTCTTGAAAGCTTGCTCCTGAAAACTTAAATGTATTAGAGTAAATAAAAATCCTTCTCTTTGCACTCCCTCTATTTCAGGGGACAAGCATTAGCTACAAATTCTGTTGTGCAAGGTTTGAGCCAGTTCCTGTAACTTCATTATTTAAAGAAGTTTGAGTAACCAGTTTGTTTCAACAGCTACTTCTGGTCTGCAAACTGAAAAAGTGTTGTCAGCGAAGGAATTATTGGCTAAGAGTTGAAACCATAAATGTGGCAAGGTTCAGAGGTCTTCCTTAGAACTACTTGTAAAATAAAAGAAATACCAGAACTAAAATAAGAACATTGCCACACAAAGGCAACTTGTTGCATGCTGGTTGTCTTGCTCTGTCTCCCTCCTTCCCCTCATCTCTCTCTCTCTCTGCCTTCCCCCAATGAATAACACACATTATGATTTTTTTAAATAAATAGACTGTTTAGTAAAATGAAGTAGCAACTACCAAGCTGTAGAGGATACTCTGAGCCTGATCTTGCGAAAAAGAACTTGCATGTGGCACTTGCATTGAGATCAAGGGAACTTGTGTGCTGGAAACGCTTGCAAGACAGGGTCTATTGCCTATAAAATGCCCTAAGAATCACAAGCCACTCCATTCTTTGGGCATGAATACTAGTTTCCCCCACCTCTTTTTTTTTTAAAAAAATGACTAGATTACCAAACATAAATAACAGCTAAGCCATCTCAGTTCCATCATGTCCGGTTGCTCCAGTGAGTGTTGCACTAGATTTAAGTGTTATTTCAGTAAGCTATATTTTCACAATAGATCCCAAAAGCAGCAATAATGGTTTAGAGAAGTGTGGCAAGTTTGTAATCCATAATAATGTATTTCCTTAAAAAAGAAAAAAGCTGCATCGTTTGCTCTGCTCTGTAATACTATACAGAGTGGCCTCCCTCAAACCATTCCATGTAAGTCCCAATTCAAAGAATGCTGCTGCAATGGAAGATGAAAGCAGATGACACTATGACATACTGTTCTATGTGGGAACAAAGCTGTGTATGGGTGCAGTTCTTTTTTTTTTTTGTACCACAGTTTCATTTTACTATAGTTTGCTGAGCTTTCTATAACTGTTTTCGTATGAACTTTGCCTAATTCATGATGGTTTATACCAGTGGTTCTCAAACTTTTTTTTCACGGACCACTTGAAAATTGCTGAGGGTCTCGGTGGACCACTTAATGATCTTTCCAAATCTTGTTTGTACCGTTAGCTAACTATTGTAAAGCACTTTGGATAAAAACACTATATAAAAAAAACCTTATAATAATTAATATTTTTTGTTCTACAAATAAAAGCACACAACTCATATTTTAATATCAGTAGTCTTGCCTTTCTAATGTGATGGATGTGCCCTCTCTCCCCTGCCGTGGCAGTCCCCGAGCTGGGGCTGGGAAGGAGGACCGTCTCTCCCCAGCCACCGCAGCTCTGGAGCTGGGGAAAGTCACCTCTTTCTCTGGCCACCACAGCCCTGCATGTCCCCAATTCCCCACACCCCTCTTCTCATCCCACTGCCCCCTCCACCTATCCCCTATTCCCCCCCAAGGCCACCACCTCACCTTACATGTGCATCTTCTCCAGGGTCTAGGCACCTAATTAGTGGAGCCAAGCCTGCTTGGCTTCACTAATTAGGTGGCCCTTCATTCTTATGTGTGCGGCCACCCAGGCACACACCTTAGAGGGAACTATCCACAGACCACCTGAATGGAGCTCGCGGACCACTGGTAATGTTATTTAGATGGAGAGAAAAGTACAATTGATAAACTGAACCCCAGGAAGAACTTCTGCCAAAACAAGCCAGTGAATCAGAAACCCAGGGCAGTAAGAATGACCTGCCAGCACACAGCAGACTGCTAGCGTGACACCAGGGTAAGCAATGATGATTACTGGCCACTTACTGCACCTCCACAGGTACCTCGCCCCCCGGTTACACCTGGACCCTGCTGCTATGGGGGGGTCTCTCAGCCTGTGTCTGTGGCTGGGACATGACGTCACAGGGAGCAGGTCACCAGAAATTCAGAAACTGGGTTGAGAACCTGGGTGGGCCGAGGAGAAGTGAAGCAGTGCAGTGTGGGAGCTGTAGTGTCTCCTGGCCTATATCTCCCATCGGTGATTGCGAGAGATCTCCTGCAGGATATGGGGCAGGACAAGGGTGTTTGGTTTTGTGTGAGTAGAAAGTTGGTAACCCTATGCAACCATCCCCTTTCCAGCTGCACCCTGCCCCTCCCCCACCCTGCTGCACCCTGACCTGGCCCTTCCCAGCTGCAATCTTCCCCCACCTCACCCCACCAGCAGCTGCAAGCATGTGTTGCGCTGCTCCCCTGCTCCCTTGTTAGCAGGAGCAGGGCTAAGCCCTGTTTAGGCCCGGTCTGCAGGACAGATTTCTGCCCTTAGAGGTCAGAGCCCTTTGGGAGTCACTGAAGGGAAGGTCTGCAGTATAAACAAGTTGCCCAGTAACTGTGAATTAGAATTGGTTACTGCACCAAGACAAGTATATTTCAAAGGGATATGCGAACTGGGGTCATGTGTTAGCATCATCAGAATAGCTTGATTACCTCCTAGCCAGAGCTTTTCATTCACATATTTCAAAGGAAGGAGTGTGTCATCAGTCCCATGCTACAGATGGCAAGACAAGCAGAGGATATTTTTCCAATAGCCATTTACTAGTAGGTGATTTGTGTGTGACTGTGCCCCCCATAAGGCTTTTTGGAAATATGCTTATGAATGTATATATGACATAACTAGAATATGTTTTATGCTACATATGCCATGTAACATATCTCTGTAAAAGTTATGATCTTCTGAATCTATTAATCCTATTTGTATGCATGTATCATTTTTGTATTCAAAGTTATGAATATTGGCTGTGAACTGGCTTGATTTTTAAGTAGCCTTTGTAAAGCATTTGGTCAGCTTCTTGAGAAAGTGCAAATTAAGTGCTCAGTCAAGAAGCACTTAAGGGACAATGGATCTTGGAAGGCTCCAATCCACATAAGAAGTCTACATGAGGACGTTCAAGGTAGCAGGTAAGCAATGGCTGCTGCCTGTAAAAACTGAGTCATGCATGGACATGTGACTTGCCCATGTGACTCCAAAACTCCATCTTGGAGCTGGACTTTGCATAGGAGAGAGGAGGGGGTCTCCACCCATAAGAGAAAGTCTATTTAAAACCCTGGGAGACCCCTCCATTTGGTCTTCAGCTGGCCAAAGAGAGAGCCTCTCCACCCCCAAGGATACCTGAAAGAAACTGGGACAAAGGACAGTAAGTACAGGGGGTGTGAGTGATTGTTGGACCCAGACTAGAAGGAGGCTAGTCTGTAAAAGGAAGCTTACTGGAATTCCTCTAAGGGTGAGGTTTTTATCTGCATTCAGTTTTATTACTGTATTAGACATAGATTTGCATGTTCTATTTTATTTTGCTTGGTAATTCACTTTGTTCTGTCTGTTATTACTTGGAACCACTTAAATCCTACTTTCTCTATTTAATAAAATCACTTTTTACTTATTAATCAACCCAGAGTATGTATTAATACCGGGGGCGGGGGGGGCAAACAGGTGTGCATCTCTCTCTCTCAGTGTTATAGAGGGCAAACAATTTATGAGTTTACCCTGTATAAGCATTATACAGGGTAAAATGGATTTATTTGGGGTTTGGACCCCATTAGGAGTTGAGCATCTGAGTGTTAAAGAGAGGAACACTTCTTAACCTGCTTTCAATTAAGCCTACAACTGTTAGGGGACGTGGTTCAGACCTGGGTTTGGATTTGCAGGGGGCTAGCAGGTCTGCCTCAAACCAGGCAGGGCACTGGAGTCCCAAGCTGGCAGGGAAAGCAGGGACAGAAGTAGTCTTGGCACATCAGTTGGCAGCCCCAAGCGGGTTTCTGTGATCCAACCCGTCACACTGCATAAGTACATAAAATTGCTTGATTCGTACTAAATATTTAAACAAGCGGCCAAAAAGTCTCATGAATCAAGATAATGTGGAAAGTAACACATGAAATTAAAATGAAGATACTGGGTTTTACTGGTGATTATTACTTCCTCCAGTAATAAAAACTTCCAAGGAAGCTCCAGATTATTAATAAATTTCTTATAAATTACCTATCAAATTAAACTAGTTTTGAAGCAGTAACCAAAGCTCTTTAATGGGTATAAATTTCAAATAATAATTACCCTATACTGGTAGCTAATGTGGGGCTTAAAATATGTCTTTGAATTAAAAACCAGGGCTAAAAATTATATAACTGTATATTGTATTTTTCTTTTAAGACAAGGTTAAACATTTTTTATCTGGGAAGATGATTGAAGCTGGTCATGTCGGTGCTGTGTTTACTGTCTATTCATTTACTTTGCACAACAGAATTGCTTTGATACTATTGTTTCTACCAAACTTTACAGGCCCAACAGTCAAAACAGGGCATATGTCTTCTCCAGAGGAAGGTTGGTTCCCAGGAGAGTGACCTGCCTGTAAACAGAGATGCTCAGCCCTTGCCTGTCTCCTCTTAAACATAACTGGGTTTGAGTCACTGGTTTCCATTTTCTCCTTCTCTGTACTTGATCTTGGTTTCCTTCAGAGAACATGAGCCTACTAGCAAGTGACAGTCCTCTCTGGGCATAAAGAGGAGTGTGGCCCAGTAGGCCATCTTACCTCTATTATATTCACTGCTTTGCATTATTATACATTTATTATATGTAGCAGTAATGCAAAGAACCTACAAGCCTGTATCCTGTAAGACATTGGCTTCAGCAGTTAGCATGACGCTTGAGGCCTATGAACTTTGGCATAGATAAATTTAGGTAACTCATAAGTTTTGGGGAACTGGAAGTAGAGTGCAGTGGGGAATTTTGTCCATAATGACATGAGACAACCACAGAACATGAACTAACACGACCTTCTGGAAAGTTTTGGATGGAACATCCGACCGCAAAAGTGCCATGGCAACAAATTGACATATATGATAATTGGGTGAAATCATAAATACACTAACCTATAGAAGAAGGACACCTTAACATTGGTAAGGGGAGGAAATACAAATAAGGAAGAGGGGAGAAACCCCTGTTGAATATGCATTAGACATGGTAACGTCAGCGTAACATATTATAAAAGTGGCATCCCAGGGCAGTAGGGGAGAGAGATGTAGCCCTTGGGAAGGGCCAGAGTGATGGCCACTGATGAAGATGAGGAGGATGATGGTTAACATTTCAGATTGTGCTGAAAGGGATGGTGTGAGTATGGATATTTTAATGTACTTTCTGTATTATCTCTATCTACCTTATTGAGTTAGAGTGTGTGTGACTTTGCGAAATGTATTAATAAATTATTTATATGTAAATATACAAGCGTTCCTATAGTGTGAGTGTTGTACCTGTGCACATCGGTGTTCCCAACTATATAATAATTTTAATAATACTGGGCCTGATCTTGGGACAAGAACCTGTCAACCCTCAAAGTGATAACTAGGAATTTTTATGCATAATCTATAGATCAGGCTACAGAAGGAAGAGGGCCAATAGTCTCCTGTGAGCGGTAACTATTTTGGATGCTGTTTTTCACAGTACAGGAACATCCAGCTGCCCCTTCATTGTAGCTATGACTGTTGGGGGAGTGTTGTTGTGGGGAGCGTCAGACAGAACCTTTTAGAGAAGCAAGAGCATCAGCCTGTGGCAATGCGGTCTCTGGCAATAACTTTCCTTTTGTGGTTTGTTTCCTGCCATAGGAGGACCTGAGCCAAGACCTGAGAGATGGAGACCAGGGAAGTCCATTCTGTTTGGCATAGATGGCTCCAGGTAACAACAGTCCAGCTTGGAGCAGAGCAGTTGCAAGCATCCCTGAGAAACTGTTCAGTTAGAGCTTTGAGTCCAGCCCTCCTGACTGGAGACGGGTCCTTCCTGTATTAGGTGGAACTGGGTTAGCAAGAAGGTTCCTGACCACCTGTGTGTCAGGGGACAGGGGAAGATAGCTGCTTGCAGGATAGGGATGTTAATATCCAGGGCAGGGTATAATATGTCCTCCCCAGGGTGAGCTTGGATCCAGGTGGTGACTAGAGCAGGGGTTCACAAACTTTCTGTACTGGCGATCCCTTTCAGGCAGCAAGCATCTGAGAGTGACCCCCTTATTAATGAAAAAGAGATTTTTATATTTAACACTATTTTAAATGCTAAATTTATAATCCTATTGTTTAAAATTAATTTACCTTTTCTAACCACTTTTAAAGTAATGATAAAACACATTTTTATCAAATTATTTTTTTAAGTAGAAAAAAAATGTTTAACCAGTTACTGTTTAATATGCGGGGGGGGGGGGCACAAAGAAATTTTGTCAATATCATTTTTCACTGCAGACTTAGCGCCCCATTGCCACCATTCCTTCTGCACTGCTGCTGGCAGAACTCTGTACTAGTAACTCTGCTGTAAAAAGTGAAATTAACAAAAATACAAATCTCACTTTTCAAAGTAGATTTGCTTGGTGGCTGGGAGTCTGTGAAACGTGATAGTCACAAACATGCATATATCACTCTTCACAGCAGACTTAGTGCGCCTGTGATGGGGTGACCACCTAACAAAGTACTAGGAGGGATTAAGGTGACCAGGTAGGCTAATTAACCCCACAGGCTGCATCTGGAGGAGGATCTAGGGAGCAGGGATTAATTGGAAGCAGGATCACCTGGGCAGGAACAGGAGGGGCCAGTGTAAAGCCCAGGAGCTGAAAGCAGAGGGAAGCAGCTGCAGGAAGACAGGGAAATAGATTGCAGCCACTTCCTGAATGGAGGGAGTTGGGAGGTTGGCAAACCCAGAGTGGAGGGAAGCCAGATAACTAGGAAGAAGTCCAGGGAAACAGTAGCAAGGGGTAAGACCATGTGGAGACTTTGGCTGCTTGTCACAGGGTGCCTGGGCTGGAACCCAGTGTCGAGGGCGGGCCTGGACTTTCCTACCAGCCACTGGGAAGTGGCAAAGGCATTGGAGATGGCAGCCAACAGGTCTGAAAGGACTTTGAATTCCCCTATTGGAAAAGTTTCTTTGTGACCCCCCAGAGAGCCTTAGGTGTGCCCCCCAGTTTTTCACCACTGGTGTAACCCACCTCAGCCCCCATCACCTGGCAGAGGATGGTCCTGCCCCTGACTCGCGACCTCCCATAATAACCTTGTTACCTCCTTAGTGGTTGTGACATCCAGTTTGAGAATCCTGTTGTAGAATGTGGTGCTGATGGTTATCTGCTCAATGATTTATTAGCAGCTTTTTAATGTAGTTTGTGTCAATAACCCCATATAGATGTGTTACCTGTCAGCTCTGTGTTCTTGGGGAACCAGGGCGCAGTAGCCAGCCTGTCTGACTCAAGGAAGACCTTCCCCCACCCGCCCAGCCTCTGCTTGAATCAAAATGGATCAGAAGAAGGACTTACAAAAAGCAATGAAAAGGCGGTGGAAGACACACACCTGACAGGATTAAGGAAACCCCCCAAGCCTCATTTGCATCGGAGATGGGACAGAGAGGCATCTCCATTAGCGTACAGAATGAAGAGCAGAGATTCCAAGGCAAGAACTGCACGGAACTCTGGGACCAGGAAAGCACTGCATGATGGGGAATCTCTGCTCCAGATGTTATTGAACCCAGGCCTGCACACATCCAGCTCAGTAGTTACTAGACCAATTCCAGTAATAAATCCTTTATTGGTATTTAAATACTGAAGCTGTCTAATTGTATTGTGAGCTCCCTGGAAGGAACACCGCCCACAGCCAGGAATAATCAGTTCCTATTGTCTAGCCTGAACAAAACAACTTTGGTATACTCCCTTGAACCGTCAGTTTACCCATAAACAAATCTAGTGTTCTCTCTTGAACCACTGTTCTTTCCCTACACAAACCCCTACCCATGCTCAAGTAAGCGTTCTGATGCCTGGATCCAAAATCTGCATCAGTTCCATAAGGACTTCATCTTCTCCTTACTGATTGTGCTGGAGATTCTGCCTGTCTTCAGCGCTCTGGACCCTCAGCTACCATCACCATCTGGGACCACCGATCGATTCAAGCTTCATGGAGTGGTGAGAACTCAGCGCACGTGCATGCTCTGTCTCTCTCTCTTTCAGTATAGTCTTCTGACCCTGACTTGTGTGATCAGTTATAGTTTTCTAAACCTGACTTTTATCATCAAATTTAAGTTAGATTTAATATTATAACTTTTGTTTGTTTGGCTCCCCTATGGTTATTACCTGGCAATAAATAACTTTCATGGTTAAGCTGGTTGCTTCTCTCTCCCTCTCCCCCTCATGGGTGTTTTTTGGCTTCCTCATTAGATCTGCAGCAGCGCACCTCGTACCTAAGCTAAAGATCCCTGCAGTGCCCAAAAATCCTTTGGGGTTTTCTCATCAAGTGGGTTACTACCAGAATAATTGTAACATGAAAGTGGGGACAGGGACATGCTGAACCTGGAGCATATGAGGGTGGCAGCTTGGAAGTGCTGCTCAACCCAGCCTGATCAGGCATACTCTATTTCACTGCAGTGCACATGGCATATGAGGGTGACAGGTTGGAGGTGCTGCTCAATCCAGCCTACTGAGTCCAGGGACATATAAGGGGTCAGCTTGGGAGTCCTGATTAACCCAATCCTCTCAGACACGCTCTGTTAATGTGTGTGTTCGTCTGATTCTGGGGCTGGAAGCTCCATTGGGAGGGAACTTGCAGAAGTAGAGCTCTGTATGAGAACACAAGTGACACAAGCAGTACATTGATAGAATTACAGAACCCCCTCCCCAGAAGAGTAACTCTAATAAATGAGCATACCCCAAAGTAATGGGCAAATCTGCTAACAGATGGGGTGGGATCATGTTAGCTACAGGGTGTTAAAGTGTTGAGGATTGACCAGCCAAGTGACCCATCGTTGTTGACTCTGTCTCTGTTAATCTAGTGGGTGTGCTGTAGTGCGGATAGGAGCTGGAGGGCAGGAGCTCACACCACAGCACAGGTTTTGGGTAGCGATGGCTCTTTTTTTGGTTATTTGCTGTGCTTGCAGAGGACTCATCCAAGCCAGTGGAGCAGCCCAGTCACAGGAGATTCCTCTGGCCAGGAGGGATTTTAAAGGTGTTTACCCTTCCCTTTATATTTATGACAGGAAGTTTTTCCATACCGATAATCAGTGCGGTTGCCCTTCTCTGCACCTTTTCCAATTCTAATGCATCTATTTTGAGATCGGGCGACCAGAACTGCACACAGTAGTCAATGTGTGGGCAAATCATGGATTCATTTAGTGGCATTAGGATATTTTCTGGCTCATCTATCCCTTTACTAATGGCTTCTAACATTCTGTTAGATCATTGTGCAGTGGCAGTCAAAAAGGGTATGTGAGGGCCTTCCTTTACGTAACACAGTTAGCAGTTATGCGATTTCATATATGAGTTCCTTCAGAATTCTTGGGTGAATACCATCAGATCCTGATGACTTATTACTATTTAATTAATCAATTTGTTCCAAAACCTCCTCTACTGACACTTCAGTCTGGGACAGTTCCTCAGATTTGTCCCCTAGCAAGAATGGCTCAGATCCTCTGAATCACATCCTCTGCAGTAAAGACCAATGCAAATAATTCAGTTAGCTTCTCTGGAATGGCTTTGTCTTCCAAGAGCACTCCTTTAGCATCTTGATCATCCAGTAGCCCCACTGTTGGTTTGCCAGGCTTCCTGCTTCTGATAGACTTAAAATAATTTTTACAGTTAGTTTTTCTGTCTTTTGCAAGTTGCTCTACAAATTCTTTTTTGGCCTAACTAACTCTACTTTTGTATAGTCAGATCTATAAGAGATCTATATATTATCACAGAGAGGGACTCTCCCACTATGCCTCATCATAGCAGTTCTTGCTCACAACCTATCAACTTCTGGAAAGAAACTTAACTATCTTGAAAAAGCTGACAGTGAAGAGTTACAAAGGGGTCCTCAGAAAACTTGGTGACTGGGCAACAAAATGACAGATAAAGTTCAGTGTTGATAAGTGCAAAGTAATGCACCCACTGGAAAACATAATTCTAACTATACATACTGCATACAGTTTTAGTCACTACATCTCACAAAAGATATATTAGAATTGGAAAAGGTGCAGAGAAGGGCGTCAACCACAATGATTGGGACAACTTCTATGGGAGGAAAGATCAAAAAGACTGGGACTGTTCATCTTAGAAAAGAGATAGTTAAGGGGGGTTACGATAAAAGTCCATAAAATCAGGAATGATGGGAGAAAGTGAATAAGGAAATGTTCTTTACCCCTCACGTAACACAAGAACCAGGAGGCCACCCAATGAAATTAATGGGCAGCAGGTTTCACGCAAGTCTGCGGGGAGGGATAGCTCAGTGGTTTGAGCATTGGCCTGCTAAACACAGGGTTGTGAGTTGAATCCTTGAGGGGGCCATTTAGGGATCTGGGGCAGAAATAAGGGACGGTACTTGGTCCTGCTGTGAAGGCAGGGGACTGGATTCGATGACCTTTCAAGGTCCCTTCCAGTTCTATGAGATAGGTACATCTCCAAATTAAAGCTAAAGGATGTACTTCTTCACACAACACCCAGTCAACCTGTGGAGTTCATCACAAGGAGCTATTGTGAAGGCCAAAATATAATTGGGTTAAAAAAAGAATTAGCTAAGTTCCTGGAGGATAGGTCCATCAACAACGACTCTCAGCCAAGATGGTCAGAGATGCAACCCCCTGCTGTGGGGTGTCCCTAAACCTTCAACTGCCAGAAGCATCTGGCACTGGCCACTGCCTGATACTGGACTAGTTGGACCATTGGTCTGACCCAGTATGAGTGTGCTTATTGTCTAATCCACCTGGAACTCCCACCTGCGCCCAGATGTAGGTGTTTGTATCCTTCCCTAAAGCTCCTTGTATCCCCGACACCGCTCCCAGACACTGAGCCCCCAAATCCCTGTACACCTGGTGCCTGCCCCTACTCCTCATAGCAACCCAAGGCAGAGAAAGCCAACATGCTGGAGATCATGTGGAGAGCCTACAACAGGGCCACATACTGGGTAATGACCCTGCCGCCTCCCATGCTCCAGGCTGGATCCATCTGCTCTGGGGAAGAGTCCACGTCACTTGTCATGCTCAGTGGCATGCACCCTCTTCCCTCAGTCTTCCCTCAGTCTCCCCTCAGTCTCCCATGGGCCGAGCAGGATCTATCTGCCTATGGGCATGGTCTCTGCCATACTGGGAAGGATGCGTATGGCCTGCTGGGCTCAGGGGGGTGCTCCTCCCACACCCCATCTTTGTAGAGAATTTGGGTTCTCAAAGAAGTGGGGCTGGGACTAGAGCTGCCCAGACCCATGCTATCACCCCATAGCTTCATTACTGCAGCACCCAAAAGCCTTTCTCAGGGTCCAGGTCTCATTGTGCTTGGCACTGCATGGACAATCAGAGACAGAGGGATGCATTTGGTGGGAGATGAGTGTATAAGGCTTGTGGATGGATGGAGGGGTGTGTCTGACATAGAGTGGGATGTATGGGTAGCTGAAGGGTTGGACAGAGGGCTGAAGGGATGGATGGTGATGTCACAGGCTGGCAAGTTGGTGAGTTCAGCTCATGGCTGTTGGCCCTGTCACCTCTGTGCCCCCATTTCCTGCACCATCTCTGACTGTGCCTTGTCTCTTGCAGCCAGCACACAGCAGACCCTGGCCCCACAGCGCTACACTGGTGCTACAGCCAGCGCATAACCTGCTGCTCAGGGATGTACAAGCATGTGGACTTCTGGCTGCTGACCCACCTGCTCCAAAGCCTGCCGCAGGTCTCACCGTCCTTGGTCAGCAACGCCCCAGCCAGGGTGTCCCTCAAACCTCCTCACATCCTGTACTCAGAGCAGCCTACTCAGCACAGAGCCTGAGGTCAGCAAACTCCACCTGCCCCCACCCAGCCTCCAGCTGGAGCTTGAGCCCAGGGCACAGCTGACCCAAACAGGCGAGGACCCAAGTGACTCAGGAGTGGGAAATATGGCCCCATCTTCTCTGTAGCACCATGGCACTGTTACGCCATAGTGACTACCTCCAGGGTACAAAACTGGCTCAGCGGGGGAGACAAGGTTGCGATAGGGATGTAGCATCACAAATTGCAACATCCCAATTTCCTACCACTAGCAGTTAGACAACTAGGGTAGTTTTTCTGGCGGGGGGGTGGGGGCTGCCCTGTCACCACTTGCTACGCCCACAATTTCCCATTCCTGGGTCTATGGGGGAGTGAGTTTTGACAGATGAGTTGGACTTTGTCAGACTTTCAACTTGGGTGAAATCTCTATTTTAAATGGGGACACTCATAAAATGAGACTTTTCTAATTTAATACATTTTTTTCTAAATTAGCAAAATCTTGTTTTACTTGTGTGTAAATTTAAGAAAGAGATTTCACAGGAGCAACTGCTGTTTGCCCTTCCCCTGGTCCAGAAGTACACATTTGTGCCAAGCAGCAATTCAGGTACCAGAGAAGTCACATGATCATGATGATGTTTTGTTTTTTAATAATGTATTAAATATGGTAAATGAGAGTCGCAATAAAACCCTAGGAAGTGTTATAAGAGTAAGATATGAAGGTTTCTTGAAAAGTACAGAATTAAAAGGTATGAAACTCCATTTCCTGGAGATAATTGGAAAGGGTGGCCAGTTCAGATAATCAGCACAGCAGAGCAGACCAATTTGTGAACATCTCTCTGTAGCTGTGTCACGTGTATGTAAACACCTAAATGAAGACAGAGTATTTAAGGAGTGGGGTGTATAGTGGGGGTTTGGAAGCTCACTACATCATTTCAGAGAGGGAAGAGCAGCATTGTCTAGACCTTACCCCCTCCCCCCCCCGGCCTTCCTTTTGCCCTTGTTACTGTACATGGTGAGCTCACTCCAACACACTCAACAGCAAAGTAACAGATTCTTCTGGGGAGCATGTTATAGCATTACAACAGCTAAGGGACTCTCGCTATGGGCTGGGTATGATGTTCCACGGTATAATCCAGACCAGTGAGGGGCTTCACTGTTGTAGCCTCTGACTTAGGTCGCTCACAAACAGCCTGTCAGCGTGCAGCTCCCCTGCTCTCCCCATGAGTGTCTGTGGATGGTTACGGCGCTGGCCCCGCAGCCTGTCAGAACTCACCAATCACACTTTGGTTTCCATCAGACCTGGGCTACTCCAGCACACTCCCTGTCCTGAACTTTACCCCAAAAACGTGTTGTGCACTGTCCAGTCCTCTCCGGAACAGGCCAGATAGATTAGGTCTGTTGTACCTCTAGGAGGTCAATATACATAAATCTGCCCTTTTAACTGGAATTATCCACACAGTTCACAACACTGGATTAGTTTTGGTTCAAGAATAAAACTACAAAGAGAGGTTTTAAGTGAGTAAAAGTGGCATTAAAGTAAAAAATGGTTACAAGAAAAATAAAGATAAAATGTTTTCTAAACTTAACAAACTAGGCTTGTGAAGTCCCTTCCCACAGGTTCCAGTAATACTGCTGCCCAAACTCTCAGGTCAGGATCTGCTTCCATGGTCCAACTGCTGTTTCTCTGATCATCTTAGGTGAAAGGGAGATGGGTAGGGAAAGAGAACTTGGGGTGTTTTTATCCCTCACTTTTATAGCTCAGTCACCCTTTGAAAAGCATTTTCCCAAGTGTTCACCTTAGGTAAAGTTATTTCATGCCGAGAGCAAGGAGACATGGAGTCTGGTGCAGGAAGGAGGCTCTGTGCTGTTTCTTTTCACCAGTGTATGCTGAAATGCTGCTTTTCCCCCTCTTGTCCTCTGTGGACTCAGTTTACTGCTGATATGCAAATTGAGGCAGACACACATCTCTTTCTTTAGGACAGGTGTGCTTGACCAGTTCCACCTAATCTGCCTACGTGAGTTGGAACTTGTGCCGTTAACACCCTATGGGGGGAATTTCATAATTTTACACAGACTGTTGCTACATCCATTTCACCATGATAGTATTGATCACTGAATTATTACTTTTCAAATGCTACCTCACAAGGGCAGGCATATTTTGTCCAAAGATTGTTACAAGAGTGTGCAGGGTGAGAATACAGGGTTTAGTCACAGTGGGCTAGGGTGTTTGTGCAGGGCTCTCTAGCCTTGCGCTTCCCTAGAAATTGCCAGGCAATGAACAGGCCAGGGAGGGGGAGAATTCCTGCCCCAATTCCAAATTGCTGGGTACCCCAGCCTGGCTGGAGTTGGTGTGATATCCTAGCGGAGTCATTTTTTCTCCCTGGTGGATTATGATTTTCCCCCTTGCAGTTAGTTGCACTTTCTCCGCTTCCCCACAGCCCATCACGAAGTTCTCTAGGCGTCGTCTCATTGCTTCATATTAAAGCTTCTTCCCTTTGGCTCTGTATGTTCTGGGGTGTTTGCTGTCATCAGTGAGACTGCGCCGGCTTGGGCCGGTGCTTGGCAAAGTGGGGGTTGTAAATTTCTGATGAAGAATGCTCTATGTTAAATAAAATTACCCTGTGACGAACAGCGCCATTTGGCTCTTTTCTTAAAGTTTGAAAGAGGCACCAGGGGTCACTGCCCAAATGGGAGGGTAAGGGGGGGTGGACGGACACACACATGGCACTGTCCCACCTGGGACACCCCAACTCCTTGACCTCCCATCACTCATTAATGGTGCCTTCCCCCATTCCTGGCAGCAATCCAAGCTGCAGAAAGCTGACATGCTGAAGATAACAGTGTAGCACATGGAGAGCCTGCAACAGAGCAACACCCTGGGTAATGATTCCCTGGCACCTTGTAGTATTGCATGGACTGGTGAGGATCCATCTCGGGGGGAGGGTCTGTCTGCCCCAATGCCACCCAGAGGGAGGGTCCACGTCTCCTATCAGGCTCAGTGGGATATAATCTCTTGCTCCCCTTGGTTTCCTATGGGTCACATAGGATCTGTCTTCCCCAGGGATGGTCCATGCCATGCTGAGGAGAGTTCATGCTGCCTGCCAGGATCAAGGTGTCGCTCCATCCACATCTTCATGGGGACTTTGGGGAGATTCTTGTTGCTGTAACAGGGGAGCATAGAGCACGAGCGGCTAGTCGGGTGTCTTTGGGGCTAGGGAGTCTGGGCCCGAGAGGTGTGAACTCAGAGTCATGGCTTCAGGCTCAAGAGAAAAGGGGCTGAGACTAGAGATGCCCAGAGACACACTGCCACCCTACAGCTCCAGTACTGCAGCACCCAAAAGCCTCACTCAGGTCTGGGCCTCATTGTGTTGGGCGCTGCATGGAAAATCAGAGCGAAACAGAGATGTGTATGGAGATGGATAGATGAGTGTCTTTGGCATACGGAGGAGGGATGGAGAGGTGTGCGTGGCATATGGATGACTGATGGTGATGTTGCAGACTGTCAGGTTTGTGGGTATGGCTGGTGGCTGATTGCCACAACAGCTCCTGGCCCCCCCATTTGCTGTGCTGTTTCTGACACTGACCCATCTCTTGCAGCCAGCACCAAGCAGAACCTGGCCACAGAGCAGCACTACAGCAGTGGCTACATCAGGTGCATGGAACAGCTGCACACTGTGTTCCTCAGCTGCTCAGGGAGGGACAAGCATGTGGATTCCTGGCTGCTGAAGAACCTGCTCCAGTGCCTGCCCCAGATTTCACCTTCTCCTGCTCCCAGAGTAGCCTGCTCATCACAGAGATCAAGACCAGCCCCGAGCTGGAGCCCCAGCCTGGGGCCCAGGTGGCCTGACAGCCGCTGTCCCTAATGTGCATAGCCTGATGTCTGGTGGGGGGAAACATCCAACATCTCCTCTGTACTGTCAGGCTGTACTATTACAAACTGCTCCCAGTCCCAATTTCCTACCAGTTGCAGTTACTGACATCTACATAGCAAGTTTTTGCTGTCCTGCCGCAATTTACCACACCCACAATTCACCAGCCTTGGGTCTAGGGATAGCAATATGTGACAGATGGGGTATGCCTTGTTAATCCTGGGAAATCTTTATTTGCAATTGGGCCACTCATGAAATGAGTTTTCTGATTGAATACATTTTTCTAAATTAGAAAACATTTGTTTTATTGAGGTCCAAATTTAATATAGAAATTTCATGGAGTAGGAAATTGGGGCAGACACCATCTGTCACAAATTGCTACTTCTGGACGAGGGCTGAGGCAACCAAGGAAATCAGGCAGCACTGAAGTGATATGATCACAAATAATAGCGTGACATTATTAAAAAAACCCCACAAAACCTTGAGTATTAAAACCTCTAATTTACTGCATCACAATAAAAACATAGGAGGTGTTATAAGAGTTATGAAACTAATGTTTTTGAAAAGTCAACACAAGGAATTAAACTACATTTACAGGAAATGATGATACAGAATGGTCAATTTAAGCCA